>NC_139763.1:20580494-23295494 GCF_965231275.1 Zosterops lateralis | reverse complement strand
AGACCCTTCGGCTTCTCCAGCTGTTTGGTGCCACTGAAGCCTCTGTCATTCTAGAGACTGCAGGAGAGATTGGGAAAGGGAGAGAGAGGTGGCAGCAATCAGAAAAAATCCACTGCTGCAATGACCATGCAGAAGCACCTTCAAGACATTCTGTATCAAACTATGTTGCTTTAGCTTTGGTCACTATAAGGATGTTTTAAGCATTTGACAGATCTTTCCTTTTGTAGTTTTTAATCTTACAGTATTTTTGAAAAAGGCTGTTGGAGGAAAAAGTGAAATAAAAGAATGTGTATTAACTTGTACTTTTCACTGTTGGAACTCCTAAATGCTGGGGACTTCACTGTGTTTAGCATTTTACTGAAATATGGAAACTAGGTAAATGTGTACAGTCCAGTACTGTGTACCTCAGGAAAGTGGGGTAGACAGGCAGGAAGATGATATATGGGAGCAGCAGGTGGACTTTCCATCCATTCTCCTCAGCAGAGTCAGGGAATATGCTAGAGCTGTCAGGCACAGTCATGAACTGAGAAAGGCCAAATGTGAGGAAGGAATAGGCTTCCTTGCTTTTTGGCTGTGGTCTAGCTACACATTCTCATGTAATTAGTCAGGTAATTAATCATTGGTAATATTTCAGTGATTGGCAGGATGGTTTTGTCTCAAAATTAGATCATTCTCAGCATGAAGCCATGCTTTGGGTATTTAGTCCTAGCTTGCTGACATCTTTGGATCACACACCGAGTGCACATGTGCTCCAGTTCTGTCTTCTCATATGAGGAGTGATATTTTGTCTGATTTTTCTTGATGAAAGTATTACATTTTTTATTTTTTTCAACTAAGATTTTTCTTAGACAATTTTGGATTGTTACATACTGATGCCTTTTTCTGGTAGTGACAAATTTTCTCTGACAAATGAGCTTTGTGTTCTGCATTTTCTAACGATTATTAAATGCTGATGTTCACCCTGGAACATAGTATAGACTGAACAAGATAAAAATGAATTTACACTATTTTTTAAAATTTGGAACTGTATTTTAGTTTTTGCATAAATCCACTTGTGATTTCCATAGGTTCAACTTGCAGAGTGGTTTTGTTGCAAGCTAAATGTATTCCTTTTTAGAGGAAACAATCTGTCAACCTTTTTCAGCTGTATCCAAAGGTGGTCTAACCCTAGTAAGGACATATGTATTTTTATTCTCTCCTGGCAGATATTTTTACACATTTCTAAGACCTTCTTGAGTCTTCTCTTCTCAATGCTGAACAGCCCCACTGTTTCAGCCAGGCTCCTCTGTCAGATGCCCCTGGCTCCTGATTATCACTGTTGCCACTGTGATACAGGGTCTGGTTAGGCCGGCAGGGTGTGGTGAAAATAGAGGAGTGGGAATGATGGAGTTGCCTGAAAATAGAACTTCAATGGTGGTAAAAACACAAATGCAGAGACTGCATGGCCTGAAGAGCAACATCCAAAGACCCAGGGCTGGCTAACTTAACAATATATGAGGTTATCTGGGGGCAGGGGTCCAGTCCCAAAGGCGGGATAAGGACATGACTTTTTAAGTCAAAGGTCCTGAACAAATTGAGAACTAGAACTAGAGACATGACCTATTTTGGAATGATGTCATTAGCACCCCAATTTCCATACCCCACCTCCCAAGGTCTCAGGTTTATGGTTTCTGCATAGACTACCTCGGCTAAGGTATTATCTATCTCAGCTAGCTCAGTGGATACACTTGATCATCCTTGTAACCCTTAGCTGAACACACTTCAGTTTTTCCATGTTCTTCCTCTACTGGGGAGCCCAGCATTGAACCCAGCTATCCAGATATGTGTCCTTGGGGCTGAGCAGAGGGGAAGGATCACTTTTGTTCATCTGCTGTGAGCACTGTGCCTGTGGTAGCCAGGGAAGCATTAGGCTGTCTTTCCCAGGAATGAACATTTCTGGCTCATGTTCAACATATTGTCCACCAACACGCACAGGTTCTTCTCTGCAGAGTTCTTTTCCAGACAGCTCCAGCTTTTGCTGCAGCAAGATGCCATTCCTTCCCAGGGGCAGGACATGGCATTTCCGTTTGCAATCATAATAGCATCACTGTTATTTTCTGTGTAAAATTCTGTATAACTAGTGATTTTTCAGAATAATTTTTATACTAGACAGTCTTTCGTTTCTTTACTTTGTTTTACTCTGCACTAGATTAAGGAGATTTTGTTAACTCATAAAATTTACCAAACTGATTATTCAATAGCTTTTCAGATTGATATTTCCTAAACAAAAATTATCAATAACCATTTACCTGACTTAAATGTAAATTTTCTTTATGGTTATATCACGATATTTTCTTTAGAATGTGTAGAAATAAATCCTTTAGGCAGGAAAAGAAAGCACTTTTTTTTCTGAAGAAACTTCTATAGATTATACACTATTTTTTGCAACATTTTAAGGTATTCTTCCCAGGATTACAGTTATCCCTTAAAATATACAGCATGACTATCTCATTTTCAGCCTTTTTTCATGTTGTATTTAAAATAACATATATACATACCCAGCAGCATTATTGTGCAGTTTACAGGCATGATACCCTGAGGCAGTATATTATCCCCTGTTTGAAAACATACTGAGCTTTTCCTTTTCTTTGTAGTTTAAGTGCAGGTGTTCTACAGTCTTCACCAAGTTTTTGTCATCCTTCTTGAAAGCTATCTAGGGCTGCTTTTTTTATTCCTCAGGGAAAGGTGGAATTACTGCCAACAGTTTTTCTTTTCTTATCTTGACCTAGTGGCTGAGTGGCTTGTGATGGTGCCTGGTGCCTTTCATCCACACTCCTGCTGTGTGAGTAATGCTGAGCCTCGTCTGCAGCACCTCTCCCCAGTCAGTTGCTTCTGTTCTTTTAGGTGAGTGAGGATAATTACTTCACTGAGATACAGTCAGCTCCCACTGAAGTCAAGAGAGCTAATAGAATCTCAAATAGCTAATAGAAGAACTGCTTTGTTTCATGTGGGGTTAAATACGATGAAGTTGGTTCAGTGTGATATCCATTTCAAACCACGGTACTATGACCAAACTCACCTTCTGTGATAAAATTCTTGTTTTATTTGGATAGTATGCTCCTAAGGTTGCATTTTCTGATAGTACCATAATTTGATATAAAAAACTATTTAGCTGTGTGCTAATTGGAGATTCATAATTACTTTAGAAATAATTGGGGGGAAAAATCAACCTTTTTTTTTTCTTTTACACATTTCTAGTTGGAACTGTCATAATATCTTTTTAACTGATTATGAATAATATATAAAAACCATCACAATTTTCTTGCTGAAATAAAATAAATATAGAAACAAATTAAGAACCCCTCCTATATTACAATAAAAACCCTAAGAAATATTAAAATATATATATTTCCTTTTTCCTGTACCCCATCAGGTCACACTCAGACAGAAAGACTGACAAAGATAAAAAAATACAAACAAACAACCCAATGGCACAGTCAACAAACAAATATGAAGTCTATCATTTTGATATTTCTATTCCCAACATGCATTCTGCCCTACTTAAAGGCAATTATGGAATTATTGCACTGTATTTTCTATTTGAATTGAAATAATGGATGCGGTTAATAACATTTTTACTCAATCAAATTTAATAAAAGGTAAAATGTTTCCATAGATATACAGTCATATCTAAATAATATATATACATGCATAAGTATATCCAGATTACATATATTGTTTAAACTGATGTACTTAGAGGTATAGGTAGGTATATAAGTTTGTTTATGCACACAGATATACATAGATTAAATAGGTAACTTCTTCACTAAAATCCACAGTATTTCAAACCTATTAGGGAAAGCAAAACTGGATAAGGAATGGATTTGTGAGATCAGGTAAACACTATTTTCTTCTTTATACTAATCTAGTTGTAATTTAAGTTCAAGCTCTCTATGTCAAAATCTGTAAAAGAGAAAGAGTAAAAAAAAAAAAAAGGGGATTTATTTCTTAGTAGTAAAATATCACGTGTAGATCATCATCCAGAAACAAATATAATCAGACCTTGCTGCATAAAGTTCCTAACTTTCATTTCTCCTTGAAAGCATCACTGTATGATGCTTTGCTCTCCTCACCAAGAATGATTTTCTCATGTTGTCCCAGATTCATTTTACACATAATTAGCAAGAGCTTCAAATTTTCTAATCAAAGTTGATTGGCAGTCACAGAAGCATACCTTCTGTGAAAAAGGTGGAGCATTACAAAAGTATTTTTTCAGTGCTAATATATATTTGATGCCTCATTATATTTTCTCTTCTTAATTCTTCTTTTTGCCTTAAATTCACTAAATTTATTAAAAATAATTATTTTGTTTTGATCTCTAGAGGAATATTTTAAGAATTTTTCAAGAAAATTGTCTACAAACAGTGGATTTTTGCAATGAAATTATTTAATTTTGCATATGAAAAAATTCCAGTAAACTCCTTCCCCAAAAAACAACAAAAAAAAACACATTTTCCTTCCTCATTTCATTCAGCTTTTTCAAACCTCTATGCTGAGCTTCTTTATGCTCTATATGACAAATTCTTTTTCATAGTACATGTAAACCTGATGGACTAACTGGCTATTGCAGAAAAATGAAAAAATATATTTTACCCCTAAAAACTCAGATATTTTCTAATGAAGCAAATACTTATGGCCATAAAGTTGTGAAGGATCAAAATGTCATAAGAATAAATTATTTAAAAGTTTTTATTTTATTTCGCATCTCCATTTAATACTGCATAGAAAAATATAACTTTGCTGGAAGCTATCAACTGGAGAAAAAAAATAGGAAGAGAAACTGCTTTATGAACCATGCATAGGATGACAAAGAGAATTTGCTAGATTAATGTCAATTAATAGAATTATTGTATTTGATGGGAAAATATCCTCACAGAAACACTATGAATGAGGTTAGAGGACAGTTCTGGAGCTTGATTAGTCCAACCTCTTGCCCAGAACAGTATCAGTTAGAGCAGGTTGTGCTAGAATATGACCAGTTATATCTTGCTTTTTTCCAAGGATGTAGAGTTTGCAATCTCTCTGTACAGCCCACTCCAGTGTTTGACCACCCTCACAGTGACTAATTTTTTCTTGTCAAATTTCTTGTTTCACTTTGTGCCCTCTTGCCCTATCACTGGACTCCACTGAGAAAAGTTTTTAGTCCTTTCCATCAGGTATTTATACATGTGGATAAAATCCCACCAAGCCTTCTCTGTTCCAGACTGAACTGCCCCATCTCTCTCATGATTCCCTCCTGAGTCAGATGCTCCAGTCCCTTAATCATCCTCCTTGCTGTTTTCTGGACTCCAGGTTATCCATCAGTCCAAGCAGTACAGATATTTCTCACCAAGGCCAAACAGGGAGGAAGAATTACCTGCTGGCAATGATCTGCCTAACACAGCTCAGGAGGCCTTTTGTCACAAGGCTGCATTGCACAAAGTCTCTTTGAATTGTGAAAGTAAAAGAAGGGATTCTGCTTCTATGTTTCTGATAGGACCCTTTCCATTTAGCAATTTTATAATATATGACTAAAGAAACTGTAACTAAATGACTGAAGAGAGTACATCTCTTGTGGTGGTGCTTTATACCCTTGCCAGAGGTTGCAGTATGATCTCAGGAATTCTTCTTAGCTCTTAGGCTAAAGAAATTAGTTAGGCCACATAGTTTCCTTCAACCTTATCAGAAACTCCTACGTGACCAATACTAAGGTCAGTACTGTCTGCACCAGGAGCGGACCAAGGAGGGGACAAGACAAAGTTATCCCCTGGCAGCCTTGGATCATCCCCCCTTGCCTGAATCATCCTGGAGATGATTCAGCAATTCTAAGTGAGGCCCTCCAAGATTTCCTGGACTGTAGCAGGCTGCCCCAGCACTTCCAAGTGCAGTACCACTAAGAGCTCCCAAATCCTCAGGGTTGTGCTACTCAGAGGACAATTGCCAAAAGCTGATGGCAGCTTTTGGGCCGCAGTCCCCACTCCTCAAGACTCAACACTTTTTAGTTGTTGAGATATGCAAAAACATCTAGCTTATTTTACTGAACTCACAGGGCTTTTTTTTACATACTACTTTGTGATTGTTGTATGCTTATGTGAATTGCATTATATGCTATATGCTATATGATATAGTATGAATATTGTCACCTCAGATCTATAGTTAAGTTACTGCTGTGTACATAATAAATTCTATTGAATAATTTTGCATTAAATAGTCAATGATTGAGTTCTACTGAATTCTTTAGAATTTAATCATAGATCAAGTCCAAGTTTGTCAAGGGAAACCCCTCTGAATCTCATGACTCAATAGGAGGGTCTCCTTTACTTTTTTGAACCTCTACCCTTTTGCACCTTCACCCTTTTGCATCAATTGTATAAAGTGACCTAAACCATTCATTTGTGACACCTGTCTAGATGTTCATTTAGGGTATCATTACAGGGATGTATTAATTTCTGAAATAATCCTCAAGTGTAGGTAAGGCAATCCTATTACCCTTGTTTTACATCAGATTAATTCAGGGTAGAAGAGATGAAGCACAGAGTCAAACCCAAGGACCCAGCTGCACGGACAGGCTCAGCCTGGTCTCTGTTCAGACATACATGCTCCAGACCAACTAGAAATGAGAAAACTTGTTTCATATAATTTTAGTATACAATGAAGCTAATGTACAGAAAAGTGCTTATCTGTAAGCACACACACACAAAAAAAAGTATTTAAGTTCCTATATTGATAAATAAATGCTTCCACTTTACACAACTCAAATATTAGGTAAAATCTAGAGCTAGCCAATAGGAAAACTTCAAGCCGTATTCAAGTCCCTAAGTCTAGATCTTAGGGATGTCAACCAGTGCTGAAATTTTACTTTTTAAAATTACATGATCATTAAGTATTTGCATATTACCCAATCTACCTCAACTTGTATTATCCTGAAAAGAAGCATAAAACACATCATTATTAAGGGTTTAATGTGATTTCCCATTGAAATAGTAACTAACAGGAGTTCATATAATTTTTAGATGGACATTTTGCTGCATGAACTGGAAAATAAATACTAAAAATATGAGTTGAAGATTTTGAATATGAATAACATGAATAAGAAGAAAATTCATTTAAGTATGCTGAAAAAATCATACAAAATTCCAGTTCAAGTATTTTTCACTTCTATTCTTGTTTTATAGGTCTCTTAAAACAAATGTTAATTGTAGAATGGAATGAAATTAATAATCTTGAAAACATTAATATTTAAACATAGCATAAACAGCATGACTATATGACACCTGTCAATGTAATTTTTCCTCGATTCTTTTCCCCATGTGAAGACTAGGAATTTTGTCCAAATAGAATTACATAGCCATTTATACTGAAAAAATATTTAAGATCATCAGGTCTAACGGTTAACCCAGCACAGACAATGCCACCAATAAACCATGTCCTTAAGTGCCACATCCATCCTTTGAAATACCTCTAGTGAAGGTGTCTCCACCCACCAGTTTCTGGGTTGCCTGTTCCAGTGCTTGACAACCCTTTTGATGAAGAAATTTTTTCTAACATCTAGCCTAAACCTCCCCTGGTGCAACTGAAGACCACTTCTTCTTGACTTGCGACTTGTTACTTGGGAGAAGGAGCCCAACCCCACCTCCTAACAGTTTCCTTTCAGGGGGTGGTAGTGAGTGATAAGGTAATCCCTGAGCCTTCTTTTCTCCAGACTGAACAGTTCCAGTTCTCTCAGCCACTATTTATAATAGACATTTCTCCAAGTTGTTTGCTCTTGTTTGGACATGCTCCAGAGTCTCAAAACCTGACATAACATTATATATAGTTTGTCCCAAATGTGATGCTTACATTAAAGCCTAGTTACTGTAATTAAAAATAGCTTTAGAAAAAAAAAGAACCTGGAAACAGTAATTGTTAGAGCCATATCTATAACTATTTAAATTATCATTTTAATGCCTGGGAAAAATGCAGCCAGATGGTGTCTTTCATGTGCCAAGTTAAGACCAGAAGCAATATTTGACCAGTAGCCTTTGAACTCATTGTTAAAAGTGAAAGTTTAGCTGTGAACCTCTGACACAGCTAGTACCACATCGTAAAATTGCTGTAATATGTTTGTTGAATTTAATGCAATGTGGCACTAAACTGGCAAAAAATGACCTTGTTCAGTAGGCTGTAGATTTGATTTAATCTATGAGACAATGACAGAGAAGCAGATGCAAACATTGGAAATCCTTTTACTCATTTTAGTCACTGTGAAAGATGAATTTTACTGTAGAATCAGAAAATACATACTAAAGCACCTCAAGGAATGGGGGATGTCTCATCTGCTGGCTGCATTAGGACTTACCATCCCCTTTTCATGCACCATGCATCAGCCTGAAGAGCAATATTCAGAGCCATTAGCATGATCAATAATGGCAGGGAAAGTCACTTCCTATTAACATTCATCTCACCATACTTAGGTTTCTTGTGCCTCTAAATAGTTCTCTTTCTACTGACAAGTCAGTTTGGCATGAATAGTTTCAGGGAATCTTAGCTTTGCCTGCAGAACTTCTTCTAAAGTTAAATACTTTCATCTGAACACTTCCTTCTTTTTCCATTCACTAATTGACTACCTTTGCTTTATACTTTTTTTTACTTCTAATATCCTTGATTTTTTTATTTCTTTATCTCCTAAAAGTATCTAGTATTTGAAGTAAAAATTTGAGACACTTACTTCTGTTACACTAATACCACTTCAGCTAATACTATGGGTCATGTGAAAAAAATTCTGTAATCTAACACATTTACCTCTATAGAGGCAAATAAAATAAATGTGCATCTCACTGTGATACCCAATATCACTTGACTAAAAATTAGATTCCTTGTTCTGGGTTGGAATATATAACACTGAGTAAGACACTACATTGTCTATAGTTACTCGTGAAAAACCATTTTTTGTGAAAGGGTTCCTCGCAAAACCCAGGGTGCAACAGAAATGCTTCAGCTGTCAATAGAAAATGTTAAACATGGTAAACAAACTAAAGCCATTCATGTGTAATATTTTTCTCACTAACCATATATGCAACAAATAGTAGACCTTTAGATATCTCTTCCATGTTAGACCAAAAGCTGGAAAGCTGGAAATGTAGTGAATCTAACTGGATGTTCTGAATGCAGGCAACAGCTATCATATTTTCAAAACCTTCTTATTAACAGCTGGATAGTAGAATCATGATGCTTTTGAAAGGTCTTGTTTATCCTGAGACACACTCTGCAGAGACCATTATGATTCAGACTTCAGTTGGCCATACTAAATTATATTTGGAGCTATTAAAAATAATTGGTCTTTCAGATATTGATACTTCTGATCTGTAAATAGATTAATATGGTAGAAAGGCTTAATTCTTTTTTGAATTTTCTATTTTCCCCATTTCACATAATGACAGTGTAAGATAACACATGTAGGTGCAGGTATCAGTTGAATCCCACTGTCTTTGCCTATGAATGTTTCTGTTTCCCAAATTTGATACTGAAGAATGAAAATAGAAGAAATTGGTGGGGGGGGGGGGGAGGAGGGAAACTATGCACTAGTGCTAATTAATGACATGATCTTTCACTATTTTCTGAAAATTTAATCCATTTAAAGGAAACAAAGAATGAGATAGAGTAATGATCCATATCTAGCAAGGTATTGTCCTAAGAGATCCTAAAATATGGACATCTAGAGAGGACAAAGAAAAAAAAAAGAAAAAAAGAAAAACGTAGGGATTAGTGTAACATTCAAAAACTAAAATATAAAAGAGAGGGAAGAGAAGGGGAGAGGAGAGGAGAGGAGAGGAGAGGAGAGGAGAGGAGAGGAGAGGAGAGGAGAGGAGAGGAGAGGAGAGGAGAGGAGAGGAGAGGAGAGGAGAACTGTTTCAGCAGCAGGGACCTACAGTGATCTTCCAGTGCAACACTGACCACTTCAGGGCAGACAAAAACTTAAAGCATATTGTTAAGGACATTTTCCAAATGCCTCTTAAACACTGACTGGCTTGGGGCATCGTCTAATCCTTCCTAACGTCCAGTCTAAGCCTTCTCTGGTACATCTTTGAACCCTTCTTACATGTCCTGTCACTGAGTTCCAGGGAGAAGAAACTCATCGCTTCCCCTCCTCAGGAAGCTAGAGAGCAACGATATCACCCCTCAGACTTCTCTTCAAATTAAACAAGCACAGATTCCTCAGCTCTCCTCATAGGACATTCCTTCCAGCCCTTTCACCAGATTTGTCAACTTCCCCTGAATGCATTCAGGGACCTTTATCCTTTTTAAATTGTGGATCTCTAAGCATTTGACTTGCAGAGTTCAAGTCAAATTTATTAATTTGAAGTATATTCAGTGACATATTCACCTTTAAGGGTGTGGGGCTGTTGTAAGAGGCTATCATGATAAGGCAGAACAACTTTGTAATCATCGTGGATTTACACATTACAGCAAAAGCTAAGAAAAAACATCTTATGCAAGAATACCTGTGTGCATGCATGATGTCTAAATGAAAATAAAAACTGTAGAGAACATGTATGCTAAAGAGTAATGAATACAATGAAGAAAATTGTAGAGAATCATAATAATTGTATATATGTTGTGTTACATTTATAATTCAAAAGCCCATTCTCAGAAGCATTGCTTCTATTATTGTAGAAAAATAAACTGACAAGTTATGTTTATCTATACATACATACTCCACAGTATGAAACCAATATGATTTGAACTCTTATACACTCTGTATTATTATGGGTATGGAATGTGAATACTAAAATAAGTTTATCGTCTTTATTTTTAACTGACGTAAAGAGCTCTATGGTAAAAATCAATTCCTGCAACACAGATATTTAGTACATACTTTATTAATTAAAATGTTTCTGAAGAGAGACATTAAAGAATATTCTCTTTCACAGATTGGCATAACAAACCCAGCATATTCTGAACTATTTGAAGAGGGTTAAGAATTATTCAAATGAAACAGGGTTTTGGGAGAACCTGATCTCATTCAAATTCAAAAAATAATGGGTTTTGACTTTTGGTGTTATTAATGATTTTACCTGAAAAAAAACCAAAAAACAAAAAACAAAAAAACAAAACAAACAAGTAAAGCCAATCAAAATAAGAGAAGTTTTACAGAAAATATCAGCAAAAGTAAAATTAATTCAGTTTAAGAACTAAATGGTTTAAGAAGCTACTCGGGGTTTTTTTGTTTTTGTTTTTGTTTTGTTTTGTTTGTTTTTGTTTTTGTTTGTTTGTTTGTTTGTTTGTTTTTGGCGGTTTGGGTTTTTCTGGGGTTTTTTTGGCGCTTTTTTTGTGGGTTTTTTTGTGGGGTTTTTTTTTGTTGTTTTTTTTTTTTTGTTAATTCTTCTTTGTTTAGTTTAGTTTGGTTTTGACTTGAAATAACAGTACCATATGAAACAAAGATGTGTAAGCCAAACCTAGAATATTTGATTTAACAATTCTCAGTTCCATAAAAAATCATTTAACATGAACACTGATTGTACTGAAACTGCATTCAAAAGTGGAGCTGAAAGTAAAGGCTCCTTTTGGTATCTGAGTGGTTTAAGTTGTCAAGGGTACCAGGTGTGATTTGCAGCTCTTAAAGGGAACTACGTCTTTATTTGTATATCCTGACTCCCAAACTGTGTGACCTCTACTACTATGACTGTTAAGCATATTGTATCTGAAAAAAAGAGCCAGAAAGAGAAGGCATAGCTGTTTATGCCAAATAAAGTATCCTCTGGTAGTTGTGCTAAGTATATATTTCCTATTCTGCTTATGTCACAGAAAGAACTGGAATGCATGGGTGCAAAGGAAAGCTAAATCAAGTCTATACCACTGACAAAGTGCTACAATGATAGGATTGAAGACAAAGTTCAAATTAAAGATGTATTTTAACAGGGACTTCTACAAATAATTAATCTTACAAAGTAACTATTGAATGGTATCTTCATGATCTAAGCAGAGAATATGCATATTTTTGGGCACATTATTTCAAGCCGAACAACTTCTGCATGTGTTCATATCCACATGCAAACAAATATGTGTGTTTAAAAATTTTAAAAAAAATTAAAATTAAAAAAACAATTAAAAAAAATTTTTTTTAAATTTAAAAAAAAAATACCCCGGTCTAATTATCACAAAATTGTCACACTAGATTTTTGAGACATCTGGTTAACTTCTTGGCAAACCTGAAGAACACTTCCATGTATCTTGGTCCATTGTGCTGAGTAGTCTCAATTAGGTTGTATGTGCAATGAACAGAAAACATCATGCTATTTTCTAACATAAGTAGGACAAAATAATTTCACAATTATTCTTATTTCAAGGACATGGTATTGCATTATCTGTTGCTCTGAATAACTTTTTACATAGATATTTATATTCTTGAGCTGGTTTTCACGACTTTTTTCAAGCATCACCCTGCTGCTATGTGTTAGAGACCTCATTATGATGTAAGAGGCGTTGACTCATTGTTTCAGGCAAATATCAGCATCACACAATTGTATGAGAGTCATCAGCAGTTTGCCAATATCTCTACAGCCTCTGTCCTCCTAAGAAAGCATCTCCTGGAACAAGTTTTCTTTTTCAGGGAAACCAAGCATAAGTAAAGCAAAATGTCTGTTATTTCGTTTCTATTTAGTACAATACAAAAGTTATATTTATTTTATCGCAAAACACTTTTTTTCTATGGAGAACCAAGAGATATTTGAAAGACTTTAGAAAACTTACTGAGCCTTTATAGTCAAAATATTGTTTTACACCATTGCTTGCTCAAATTTTTGCATTTTTATAGGTATCGTACTTGCTGTTCATATTAAATGAGTCTGATCATTATTCATTCACATTTTCAGTTTCCTTTTCTGCTGCGCGTAGTCGTGGTTCTCTTTGGTTGTTTATTCAGTAAGAACACATGATTTCAAGAGCTTGATTTCATTTTTCCTGAATAAATATTTGAGGATTTATAGCTCGGGTTGGCAGTAGAACTATAAAAAATGTCTATTATCACTGTCTTAACCACTAAAATTTAAAGATCCAGGAGGGAAAATTGAAGAAGATATTGTTTGCAATTTTTATTTTTACAGTATTATTATGAAACTTGTTATTCTTGCATGCCTTTGTTAGAATTCATTATCATGGATCAGATATATTTTTTATATTCAACCAGACAATTTTTAGGACTGAAATCACATGGGACTTGATTGATGAGGGATTGGACTTTCTAATTAAGTCTAGTTCCTACCATGTTCAATAACAGGCAGTGAAAAAATAAATATATATTAAGAGAAACCATATTGTATTTACAAGCAAAATATTAATGAACACAACATAATTGTCCACACTTCATAAGAAATATAGTCACCAAAGTAAAAATCCATCTATATTATACGCTCTACTTTAAAAAACCTTAAGGAATGGGTTAACTTAGGGAAATAATCTATGATTGTCATTATCATTATTATCGTTATCATTATTATCGTTATTATCATTATTAACATTATTATTGCTGCTGCTAAATATACAATAGTTTTAAGAAATAATTATTTTAAAAATAATTCCAGGAAATCTGGAATGTGTCCTATTTGCATCTGTGATCAATTTACAGTGTTTTAAAGGAAGACAGTAAAATAGTAATTTTAGTGTGAATCAGATTCTCTATGCTTGTAAGCAGGAAAGTAGAAGAAAATGATCATTCTTGATTTGGTACATCCTGATTAAATGCAGTAATTTTTTTCTGTGGACTTCATTTTAGGATATTTGAACATAGAAAGAATACAAAATGTTCTTAGCTGCTTTACTCTCTTTTATTAAAAAAAAAAAAAAGTCATATTTGTGCAAGTATTCAGCTGCTCAATAAAATTGAATGCAAGATAGAAAATCTCATAGGTAGACACTTAAATCTTTCCTAATAACAAGTATCAAAACACAGGTGTAGAGTGGAATTACTGCTGTGTGGTATGGGAATGAAAACACTAGTCACTGAATCCTCGTTGTTCTTCCCAGGTTCATCTTAGCTGATTTTATTCAGTGTTTAGTGACATCAATATCATCCAATGATCCACTTGAGTTGACAGCTAAAGTTTTTTTGTTTGTTTTTTTTTTTTCATATTCTGGGTGGACCACTAGATTTGCCCCATATAGTTTTCTGTTCCATTCTTCCAAAGAGAAGATTGTTCTGTAACAGGCATATGGAGGATACAATAACAATATGAACTTCTAATAATACAAATTTCTAGCCTAGCTGAATGCCTCTTAATCTTCACAATTTACCACAAAACACTGGATGATGAGTAATTTCTGATTTCTTTCACAGTGATTTCAAACCTGGTTCTCATACATGTATTCATTTTTTTAATTCTGTGAAGTGTTGACATTTGAACTTCTATCAGAGATTAAGAGCACATTAAAAGTAAGAAGAATTGTGTTCCTTGTTCTTTTTTTTTTTGTGTTCTAAATCTCTTGCACTTTTTAAATTTTTACATATATTATTACACTTCCGATGTTAAGCTCTATAATACAACAAAAATGCTTTACAAAAAAAAAGAATTGTCTTCTTTCTGATCATGCATTTATTCTCCTTGTTGTTTCATTGCCATGAAGGCCTACGTGTTCTAGAATAAAATTACTGAAAAGCTTTAAATATAAATATAAGTGATACATTATGAACGACTTCATGCTGATTGTATTAATTCTGTTTCTTTACTAGTTAAATTATAGTCAGTGCTATAAAATAATAAGTCTTGTTGAAACCTCTCAGTGTAAATTCAGTGTAAATATAACTGAAAAATCATTTAAGAAACACACTTCGGAAATTATGCAAGAAAAATATGTTATATGTCAAAATTCTGGATTGTATAATCTTAAATTTACTTTTTTAAACAGTAGGACATTTTCACCAGTTTAACTAGTAAAAAGGTGGACTGGAACAGCTGTTTCCAATAATTCTGTATTTACCTTTTAGTTCAGGTCTATGTTTTTATAACTGGGCAAATATTGAATGATTATAAATCCATCTAGTGTTCGAAGAAGAGTAATCTACTCTTACCTACATTGACTTACAATTAAAATTTATGGAACAAACCTTTTTTCAAGTTAGTTTCATAAGATTTCCAGACTATAAAGCCTCACCTTTATCTAATGGAATAAAAATTATTTAAATTTATTATCGTTTAGTCTACTAGACATTTTCTACCTAGCCCATGTTCTATTAATTCATTTGGTCATCTAAAAACTACAGTGAATCCAGGCAAATATAAAATCACATATAATCACACATTTTGTAAATTATTTTTCATCTATCTTAAAATTGGCTAGTCATGCATCAAAATATCTGTCCCTACTATAGTGCCTGCCTAATTCAACTTCCTTAAAAGAAATTTTTAATAGCTTTGTTTTTTGGGTTTTTTTAAACATGACCAATGCTGCAAAGTAATAGAGTGCAAAAAAAGGTATGAAGAAAGATAATTTTTCTTGTGTATATAATAAAATTCAAACCACTTACAATATTTCTAACATGGCTGTTAGAAGAAGCAAGTTTTTTTGTAGTTCTGCCATCTATCTCTGAAAAGGGCATCTTTAGGACCTACTATCTGACCTATTGATTCAATTACAAAAACATTTTCACCTCTTGCCCTCATATACGTTATCAAGGTAAGGTAGAAATGCTACGCAGATTTTTTTTTTTCCACAAAGTTGTAATTATATAACTCTAAAGGTTCATGAAATACTCACTAGCAAAAAGATTTATGAAAGATATTCAAAATAAATTATCTGATATACTTCTTAGTTTGCAATCAATAAGCATTTCCACTGCAGTTTAGACACCATAAAGCTATGTTAGAATGCATATTTGCATTTATTACTCTATGTTGTTTCTAGATATATTCCTTTTACTCTAAGCACACACTTTTCTCTCTACATGAAAAGAATTTGTAGAACCTCCTTATGAATTACTTATCATATTCCAAAGTGCTTTTGTCTTTCTGCAGTTTCATCTTTTACTCTGAAATTCAATCAAAGTATTGTATTCATATATCTGTAATATATTTGATTTTCTAAGCTCCTAAATATTCAACAGTCTTTCAAGTAATAATAAGTAGACTGTAGCAGTTTGGTAATTAGATTTTGGTAAAAAGACTGCTTACATTTTCCATCCAAAATTCAGGAAAAGACATGTAAACATTTTCTGTTGAGTAAATACTTCACATCTCTGTCTGTAGCAATATCAGTAAGTCTTTTAAACTCAGTAAGTAGAACAGATATCTCACTTCCAGTTATAGAGATCATAATAAATACATAATGTAGGAAAATTAATCAGGATATCAAATAATTTTCACAAAATTTTAGCTCATGCAAATAACAATAAATGGATTTTGTAGCACAGAATATTAAATCTCCACCAAGAATGTCTTTGTTCTAATGATGTGTGCTAAAACACAGTAAAGCTCAGTGTAAGATTGAGCTATAGACAGAGATAGGAGTTTAAAAATCAAGAATAAAATATCTGAGAGCAAATATAAGCCATCAACAAAATATCTCTGACATTTTTTCCTGTACCCTTAGTCTAAATTGGGAAAAAAAAAAAGAAAATAAGAAAACAAAACAGAGCAAAAACTCATGGAGGAAGGTGATAAAGAAAATAGAAAATCAATTCTCTTTGAAGTTCAAATCGTTGTGCATAAAAACCTTCTTCCACATGTTATTCCTCCTATGTTTGCAGGTGGTTTGTCTTTAGTATCTGCTTCAGTAGAATAGACAGGATACTCATCTTCACTCCCACTTGTAGAAACCACTACTTTCTGGGTGTGATAACTTATGAGCTTAGTAGGGCTAAAAAATGAATGAAGTACAGTGTAACCAAAATATAAACTTATTTTCAATAATAAAATTTCTTTGAAATGTTTTAATGCTACATGAAAAAGTATAATTACACCAACAGAACTTGTAATTTAAGAGGACTACTATAAGCATGGATAGAGAATTGAGGGACTGCGCTCCAGTTAAAATAGGTACATTTGAAACACTCAAGTGTGTTAAGCTGATGAACAGGTGAAATATGTTACAAAAAGAAATTAAAAAAAAAAAAAAAAAAAAAAAAAACAAAAAAAAAAAACCTTACATACATTATAGTGCTCCAAAACACAAATAAATCAAAATTTGTTATGAGCTTTATGATTATTAGTTGGAAAATGTTTAGGAAAAAAGACTGTTTAATATTTCAAATGCATTCAGAAAAAGAAAACAAACAAACAAACAAAACCCCTAAAAATATGAATACTTAATAGGATGAGCTGTATTTTTTCACAGCAAGTTACAGAATCATGGTGCAAGCATCTGTCTAAAATGCCCATTTCTTATTGGCAACACCAAATTTTATGGTATTTCTTGGACACAGAAGTAATTGAGGAATTTATAAGTCCTGACAAAAACGGTCTTGGAATAAATAGGTGGTGATAGGGAAATCTTGCAAAATTCATGATTGTGAAAAAGGTTGAAAATCTTTCAGTTTGTGTTCTCCCCAGTCTACAGTTACGATGCAACTTCAATGAGGTCAGCGTGGGCCAGAAACTAAAATGAAAAGCAAACAAATAAACAGAATGCACAAGGAATACTCAGAGTTCTTCCTCATTTGTGGCATGCCTGAAATCATTATGTTTTGTGTTGAACAAACTGCAGCTCTGCTTTGCTGTTATGGAGATGCCCATATTCATGGAGGATGCAGTGAGGGCATGTCAGTTTGTTAATACTGAAGGACAAGTAGTATTTATCAACAGCACAAGTGCAAAATATAATTTCAGTTCCTTTCATTCCCCTTTCGAAAGAATGTGCAAAAGGAATCATATTGGTTTTGTGTTCTTTATTCTGATGATATCCCACTAGTTCCACCAGAACACCCAAATTAGCAAGGCCCAGAGGTGTTTAAAGATACAATGTTTAATTTTCAGGAATTCCACAATAAATATTTTATAGTTTCATCAAATCTGCAGACTGAACTATATGACAGCCCAAGATATTAACTAGAGAACTAAATGCCCACTAGATGATACTCCATCTAGAAGCATTCAAGTAGGAAGGAAAGTCCAAGCTCATACTCAAAATAGGGTTGACACTGAATTAAGACAAAGTTTCTCAGGTCCTTTTCCAGTTGTCTAGAAAATATCTGAGGACAGATATTCATACATCCTTTTCCAATGGGCAATAAAACTCGTACTGAACATTTCCACACCACACCACCCCTTACAAACAGTTCCAAAACAACTTAGTGTCTTTTGTTCCTCCACCAGGCCCTACTAATTCTGGATCCATGTTCTCCATAGTTTCTTGGAAGCAGTGGGTGATGACTGTTAGGCCCACTACCCAAAATATATTTCTTCCAACATAGCTTGCTCAGCCTTTCCTTGCAAGGCCAGTTCTCCATTTCCAATTACCTTAGGGGACCTTGGTTCGGCTCAGATGAGTTTATCCCTTTGAATAGGATGCATTCCATTAAGTCCTGTGGATATTCAAGGATCAAGAATGTTCAAGATGAACAATAGCTGATCTTCTACCACCATTGGGAAGTTCTTCACCTTCTTGAATCCTGTTTCTGATCAAAAAGACCTGGAAAAGATTCCTAGTTCACCTCAGCCTGTCACAAAGATAGCTACCTCCATTTCATGAGGACTCAGTGCCTCATTCAGAGCACATCTTCTGTGACCCTGAATGAGGTGACATCACCCATCTCTCAATCACAGTGTGAGTCAAGGCCTTTCTGGGTTTCTGGGTCCCTTCACAGTCAGTTCCAGCCACAATTCCTGTGTTACATGCACTGTTCCTTAATAGTGGAACATCTGTCCACCTTGGATCTGGGCAGAGCCTGATACACTGTGTAAGTCAGCTACAGTATATGAGTATCCATCCTTTTCAGTCAAGAGTCATTCTCCCAGCAGAGAATACCTGACAAAAAAATCAAATGAAACCCTACGGAGTTTCCAGAGGCAATTGCCAACCAAAAACTCCTTTTTTTTTTTTGCGGAAAAAAAAAGGAAGCAAATAGATAATTAAATAAATAAACAAACCCCACAAACTGCAGGGGGATGGTCATGGTGTGATGTAGGGAAAAAAAAAAAAAAAGTTCAACCCTGTGACTGAACTCTCCCAGTCCTTGATTAAGTAAAAATCTGGAAGAAAAAACACTCAAGAACAAATGCCTCACAAATTGCTACATGGAAAAATGGGTTAGGCCACCAGAAAACAAAATGACAAAGAACAAAACAAAACACAGGAGGTTGTATTACATTTGTGTGCCAAAGTTTTGGTAGCAGAGAGTGGGATGACACCTGTGAGAAGTTGCTAGAAGCTTCCCTTATGTCCACAGCCTCTCTAACTAAAGATCTAAAGAAACCCCATAAAAACTGAAAAAGGTAGATAAATAAACAACTGTCCACAATTTAAAAAAAACCAAAACCAAAACAAACAAAAAAATCTCAAACAATCAAACAAGAAAACCCCACAGCTAAAAACAATGAAACAGCAACACAAAACAAAACAAAACCAACCAAAAAAACCAAACAACAAGCAAATTATATGGTAGGAAAAAAATCTTCTGAAAAAATCCTAAAAAAGCCATCCATTAAAACACATCTAAATCAATCGTAAAACAAACAAACAAACAAACAAACAAAAAAACACTTTCATGCAAACTCACTAAAACCCCATTCCCACCAAAAAAAAATCAAATCTAAAAACCAACAACAAGAAAACCACCCCACCACCCCAAACCAAAAACAAATAAAAGAAGGAAAATCAAGAAAAGGAAATTTAAATAATAAAGAAGTTCCCCACAACAACCACCCATGCATGGTTCCCACAAATAAAGGAACAGATATAGGAAGCCTCTTAAGTCAGAAAAGTACAAATGATAAAAATGGCCACCCAAAATAACTCTGTGACTCAAAAATGTCTTTCATCTGTTTGCTTGCAGCATTCTGCACAGCAGGGAGTGAAGAAAGGTGCTGGCGGAGAATGAAATAGCAGTGCTGATTCACATTTCTTCTGTAAGTGTATTTACAGGTTTCTCATAACCTAAAGCAAGGGAAACCCTTAAAATAATGGGAAATTGGACGAGAGCAAATGCAGATCCAGCCAATGTGGCTAATGCTACATTTCTCCATTTATTTCGTCTAAGATGGCAAGTTATATACACTTCTATATAGTTTACAGGTACAGTTACATTCTCATTGGCATACAGCACAGGCAAAAATGCAAACATCGTTTTACTTGTTCCTTAAGGTGGCTAAAGTGTTCACACTAATAACTATACTCATTAACCTCTAGAAAACCCACTATCCCTCGTTAACACCTTAACATCTAATTTCTAACTGTGCCACAGGCCTCACAGGCTGCAGAGTGAAGCCCAGGCTGGGGTAGTTCAAACCTCACTCCAAATATAGATCATGCCCTCGTTCTCTGAGAAATTCTGCTACAATAACCCTAAAAGAATTCATAAGAAAGAAGAAAAAAATGTCTTAAGAAATGTCTCACCTTGTTCCACAGTAAGGGGATAAACTCTGACAGAATGTTTTTGACATGCACCTGCTTTCATATGACTCCATAACAATTCCAACCTCATCCAAACTTTCTCCTTTAAATAAATCCTGTCATGGATTTATCTCACCTAATTTCATTCGGATAACTCCCTTGCCTAAACTTTTGCTTTCCATTATATTTTCGGCACTGTAGGGTCTGTCTGGCCTCTAGGTGTTCCTCAACAATAAAACTGATTTCTCACAGGTTCTGTGTAGTATATGCCCTTCCAAACATAGACACTTCAGGGCAAGGGATGGAGCTTGGAGCTCAGCTGGAGATGGTCCAGGTTAATTTATTTAAAAAAAAAAACCAGCCATTCAGACATTTTGGCACATGAATTATGCACAGAAGTCTATAGTGGTCTACACCTACCTCCAAGAAAGTCAGCTCAGTGTTTTGTTAGAGGGAATGGGGAGAAACTGGCCATTTTAGGACATGACCCATGTGAACTATTTAGAGTATCTGTTTTATGAGATTCCACAGAGGTTCCTGTTTCTTCACTGACTGTAAAGCAGTGACAAATTAAAGTGTAGAAATCAGCTATAAGCATTAAAAATAGGTGAGATTACTTTTAAAGGGAACTTCATGATCTCTAGCTGGGAGTACCTACATATATTCTGTACCATATTTCTTACACCTAAAGAAACCCCAGAAGAGCACCACTTTAATAAGTACAAAGACAACTACTACATGGACACCTTGTGGACTGTTTTCATAACAATATGGTAACTTTTTTTTTTTCCCCAGAAGATGAGGACAGAGAAATTTCTAATACATTTTTCCACTGTCTCTTGGAAAGTTCTGAAATTATAGAAGTCTCTGTGACTTCTGTGCTGTTTTGTCTAGCTTATCCAACTGAAGATTTTGTCACAGGTTATAAGGGCTATGATAAACTCCTAATTGAACCAACAGATCATTCTCAAACTCAAAAACCTACAAAGCAGCTTTTGAAGTGAAGGGGCTGGCTGCAACATTCTGATCTGCCTGCATTTTATCAGGGGAAAAAAATAATGATGTCAAAACCTTTGGTGATTCTTCTTTAAGAAATATCATTTACTCACAGGTCACACAGACAGCAACAAATTTTTAATGCATCTGTGAATAAAAAAGAAGTGTCCTGTAAGCAACACAACATAATTTGTTGTAGACTTGGAAGAGGCAATGGAAAATCTGCCCTGCATTCATGCCCTGTTTATTTGAAATCCACAATATAAAGCAAATAAAAACAGCAGAAAGAGAGTAGCAAGACAAATTTTCTTCTTGCTTGCTTATATATGCAAAGTTGCTGACATTTGTGTCTAGCAACTCAAGCTTTAATCATCAGTGAATTTAAAAAGACCATAGATGCATCTGTTTCAAAAAAAACTTCAATAACTTTCTCATAGTTTTTTTTCCAGTGGTGCATGTTTAGGGCATTAGGTACCTCAAAATTCATTACTAGGATAATTTTGGCAGAGTTTTCTTCAAAACAGTAGATTTTAACACTTAAATTTACAGTATTTCCAAGGTATTTCCTATATTATATTGTTATTTTTGTTTGAAAAACACTGAGTATTTATTCTTTCCTACAAGAAATGCGAAATTCCTGGCAAATTTTTGACTTCTAGTATAACTTTTTGCTGATAACAGTCTGTATCAGAAAGAGATTTAGCAAGCAAACAAGCAACAAAAACAAAACTCCAAAAGTTCCCATAACACAAAAAAAAGAGACAAATTCATAAAAAAATCCCCACAATCCAGTTAGATATGGCTTCTCATAAAAGTAACTCAAAGTATTTCCCCACTCAGTGATAAATACATATCTCCATTGAATCATCATAATACAACTCCCTTTTTTAGCCTAAGAAATAGAAGTACATGAATAATGATCAGCTACTGATCTAATTCAGTCTCATTCAAAGGATATATCCTAGTGAAAGGGGATTTGAAGTTGTCTCAGAGAAAACAAGGGGAGAGATGTCAGGGAGGAAAAGATACATTGATGTGAAAAAATCAAAATAAATAGTAGTAGGGCAACTTAGTATTTTTCATAAATTAGAAATTACCATTTTAAATGTAAAGAAAGTGTTCTTATTATTTCCCAAGTTAAACAATACACATCAACCAAAAAATGCTACTGAACAGGAACAAAAAGAAAGCTAAATCCATCAGCTAAAAGGCACATTTACAAAAAGGTGGGACCTAAATAAAGAATTGATATCTTTAGAAACATAAGTCTCAGAAAATTTCCCTAGATATCACATAAAAATCTTTCTTAATTTCAAACAGAAGTTTATAAAAACATCTGAGTGCTGACTAGTACTTTGTTCCCACAATGTTTGCCAGAATTATTCAGCTTATCTTCCTTGACAAAGATGATCTAATTGGTTTCAGCCAATCTAGCAGATGAGTTTCTGACAAAAGTCAATGGCATCTGTGAATACTGCTACACTTGTTTAATACTGTACCCTGTTAATTTAAATCTCAGGTCAGGGTTCTTCTCTGGATGAAGATTATCAAATTCATACCTCTTGTCCCAGGTGAATGACATCCACCAGATGAAGGAGCAATGGAATGTAGAGTCATCCTAACGTATAAACCAACAGTCTCAAGGAGACCATATGATAATCTTCAGGAGAACTCATGACAAATACATTAAATCTATGCTGCAATTCAGTATCACTTACCTGCAGAGTCCAAGCCTTCTAATTCTCTACACAGGCACAAGCAATCCCTCAGCATATGCCTTTCAAGAGCAAGATTAGGACAGCCTGCCCAAAAGGAAATGCAGCTGGGACACTGCTGCATAAGCAAAACACTCTGACCCTCTAACACTGTAAAAGGAAGCATTCCCAGCTTCCTCATGGGGCTATTTTACTTTACACCATGTAATAAACCATTAAGCTGTTCTCTGTAATAACTGCTGACACCACCCCCTAGGGGTTTTAGTTACTTCTTTTCCTGAGATAGTTTTGTATTTTAATATTTTGCAAAATTTAATATTTTGCAATTATATTGTATTAAAGAATATTTTCTGTAGAGGAATTATCCCACAACTGTGAACGGGCAGTCTAGTTTTCTTCTTAGATGAGTGCTTTAAAAATGAGGGTGAAGTGTCACATTCACACTTGATTTTTTTCTTAAGAAGCTAAGATTGTCAAGATACATGACCCTTTCATAGCACAGCTGAAGGAACATTTTTCCACAAGAGATGATAACATGCTTACAGTTTCTTTCTTTCAGGGGCTTAGTAACAAATAGGTAGCCACAAAATATTTCTAAGGTGTGTATGAAAGGTGATCGAGGGTGTTCAAATAGGTAATATATAATTGTGCATGTATGATTTATATTGTGTATAATTTGTATTTTATAAACAAATAAAGGTTTTGAGCCAAGAATATATTATCTGAGCAAATAAAATGTCTTTAAAGTAAATTCTGCTTCCCCTGAACAGAAAGGGGATATTCCTTGTTTTGTAACAATGCCCAGAAGACAAGCCTTTCTGAGAGCCACCAGGGTATTTTTCTACTGGCCAACATGTAAATTCAGCTGTAGTATATTAGAAAGATGCTTAACTTTGGAGCCTTGTGTTGGAAATTCAGGGCAGTACATAGAACAGATCCCTAAAAGGTGAGGACCAGAATCAGTATGAAAATGTTTATGGTCTAAATCTATTGCGGCATTTTTCACATGCTTCCTTCTCTTAAAAAAAAAATTAAAACAAGAATGTGGTTGTGCTCAGTTCTGACAGCTGTTCACTGATTGAAATATCATAGTTCATAAAGTAAGTTAAAAGAAGAGATGGCTGTCAATATAAATGCATGACAAATTCTATTTTTAATTTAATGAAAGAATAAATAGATCTGATATACATAATCAGTGACAGTCATGTATATTTATAGCAAGCTATCAAAAAATAAGTATAATTTCTAACTCCATGTCAATATTTTTTCCCATTTAAATATAAACTGTTGTTAAAATACAGGATGTCTATTCAGCTGAGCAGCCTTCAGGCAGGTGCGATCAAGTGCAAAAATTCTGTATGGGAAATGACTCCAGCAGGTCCACATCCTGTCTTCTCACCTGGCCTTTACACAGAGCAGGAGGAGAATTTGTGAAAATGTTTCCCCAAGGGACTGTTGCTTTCTCTACTTACTGCTTTCTAAGTTCAATCATTGGGATAAACCACCAATGGGTTGTTGGGGTGTTTTTTTATGTCTCTCTAAACTAATATAAACCATTATTATTATTATTCCTGTTATTATTATTATTATTATTGCTATTATTGCATTAGCTTTAGTTATACAGGTTATTACCAGCTCTTGGTCTTGTGTGCCCAAGGTTCTATACAGATTACCATCGCTAAGAGTTTAATTTCTACTTCTTTGTTTCTTTCTTGTGCATGCCTAGAAACCGTAATGTACTGCTTTTGGATAAGCCACATCTATGACCATAATCTGTGTTTTGTTTCTTTTCCCAACCCATATCAAAAGCTCCTTGTAGGTTAAAGCTGGGCAGATGTAGTCAAGGTCTTCTCTCAGCAGTGCTTTTGAGTCATCTTCTATGGTTACTTCTGAGCTGCTCCCCAGCCAGCCTTGCTCTTCAGATAACCATATAAACGAGTTATATTTGTGACTCCAAACCTCAGACAGAAACATGGGCACGGCTGGAAGAAGGAGGGCTCAAACTTGTGAACGAAAGATCTTCATTCTGGGCTCCTGTCCCTCTGTCCAGTGAGCCCGGGGGCTCTTGACTTCCCCTTTTCACCTTGGGGGCGTTGCCAAGGGAGGGAAGAACCCAGGGCCAACAGCAGGGGCAAGGGGGTGTGACCCAGAACAGGAGGGCCATCCATGGGAAAATGAGGATGGGGGGAACCTGATGCCTGGCTGAGTCACTCAGCTTTTACCAGAGCACTCAAGCCTTGGGGTGTGGCAGTGGGTATTATCAGGGAAGGATTACAATGAACTCAGGGTGGGCTATTGTAAGGGGGAAACTACAGGGATTTGGGAAGGGGGGGTTGTAGGGATAAACCATTACAGAAATTTAATAATAAAAACATACAGAACTTTAGGAAACCCAAAATGCACACTGCAACAATCTTCCTTCCATGAAGTTTCAGAATAGGCCAAGAATAGTATAAAAAAACTTCTTTCATATGGCCTTTCTTGCTATCCCTTTAGTTCCAACTAAATAGAGAAACATTCAGAAAATACAGTTCTTGGTTATATAAAATATTAATTCCAAGTATAACAGTGGTGAAGAAATAATTTTGTGTATTTTGTTTTTTGTTTTGCTTTATTGTGAACCCATTTCTGTTTGGTTGCAAATAGCTTTAAAGAGCCACCAAAATTCAGTTTGCTCACTGTGTCAATTCTGAAAAGTGTTCTAAGGACAAAAGAAGGTTCTTATACATAATTGCCACCAAGAAAGATCAGGTGTCTGTCTTCCACAAACATCATCAAAGTTCAGTAAGCACTCCTCGGCCATAAACACATTTATGGCCAAAAATATATGTCTGATTACTCTATATGGTAAAAAAATGAAGACTCAATTCAGCATCCTAATCTTATAAAAAACAAAACCTGTAGAATACAGTCTCACTGGAAGTCTGACTAAAATACACAGGTTACTCTTTGTGGAAAACTCCAACAAATTACGTATTTTTTTGACCTTCACACCTGGATCAATTTGGAATAACTGAAAAAGATTGTGGAAAATGCTTTCATATGTTGTAAAGAAGTAAATTGAAATAACAAACTGGGATATAATTATTACCTCAAGGCCAGGAAAAAAGCAAACAAACAATGTAACATAATAATTGACTAATCTCAGTAAAATGCTGAAATTTTCAAAACAGTGTATAAATACTAATTCATATGTGAATAAACAATGAATGTGGACATGGTTTTTATTACTTCACCCTTACTTTATTTCTTATAATAAGCTTCAATTCTTGGTCTAAAATTATTATTTTCAGCTTTGAAGAAAGAGCAGAGCAGAGCATTTAACCCCTATTGGGAAACTGAGTCTTCTGGCCTAAGTGACATATTGCTTTAATTTGCTAGAGCCCAAATATGATTTTTAATGCACACCATGTAGCTATCCAGCAGATGTTAAGGCAGAGCAAAGCTTGGATTTCTATTAGTTTACATACTGAAGAAGACTCCAATTACATTACTTGTTCCCTACAATAGGATAAATATATTAAACATGCTCAATCATACATCACAAAATCAGAAGAAAGAAAAAGAAAGAAAGAAAGAAAGAAAGAAAGAAAGAAAGAAAGAAAGAAAGAAAGAAAGAAAGAAAGAAAGAAAGAAAGAAAGAAAGAAAGAAAGAAAGAAAGAAAGAAAGAAAGAAAGAAAGAAAGAAAGAAAGAAAGAAAGAAAGAAAGAAAGAAAGAAAGAAAGAAAGAAATTCAGGTAATCAAGTAATTTTTCAATGATGATTTAAATTTGTGTGCTAGTGATTATCACATTCTTTTGGTAAGCAAACTACTATTTGCCTATTCATGCACTATTTATTTTTGTTATAGAGATGTTTACAAGCAGGCGATCAGTTGAAAGAAAAATCTTTCTTTTAAAATACTCTCACAACTAAAAAGATGCACAACAAGGGAAAAGCATTGCCCTTTTTTCCTTTTTTTTAAAATAAAAATTCTCTAAGAATATACAATACTTGGCAGAGTGAAGTAAAGGGAATAGCATGAGGTGTATTTCAAAAATAAATATCAATCATTTTCTCAAGAAAAGTAGTAAAAATGAAATGTGGTTTATATATGTTTGAACATATTCAGTAAAAGAGATATTAATTGCAAAGATGTGTCCTAAAGCATTTTCATGGATATATTATGAAGCAACTAACAAATGGAGGATTCACAGACAATCATTACTAAATTTGTTCAAGAAAGAGCCACATGTTTGAAAGCAGTGGAGGGGCAATAATTCTGCACCTTAATTCCAGCAGTGGTACAGATGTTCAGCTAAGCTCAGAGTATAATTTCAGATATGTTATTATTGCTGTTACTACCTGCATCTCACAGTTTTATAATCAGTTCATACTGGGAAAATCAATGTTATCTGCCGACATACACATTTTTCCTATAAAACCAACTAGCAGTCTCTTAAGCCTCCTTTTTATAGGCAATCCTTATCTTAAATCTCTATCCTACTAAAAAGATATAATTGCAACCAAAGTTTTAAATCACTTATCACACCTAATTTGGCTGCAGTTCATACACATGTTAAGATATTTTTCTTTTCCTGCTTGAGGTAATAACATAATCTAATTATTATTGACTCAAAGCCTGGGAGATTTAAATCTTTCACCTTAACCTTTCATCTTTTCATCATCTGATCATCTTTACTCAATATTTTGGGGTTTTGTCAGCAAGTGGCAATTTATTTACTTTTCAGTGAGATAATGCTTTCTTTTTTCCCTGCCCTCTCTCCCCCCCTCTTTTTTTATCTCCCTCTTCTTCATTGTTTTTCACCTCTTCTTGTGCCTCATTAGATTTATGGCATCATCTGTAGGGGCTGAGACATTAAACCCAAAGCAAGGCACTGTGTGCTTTCAAAGTTACTGTAAATGTGTTTTTACAGAGAGAAGCTGCAAAGATGAACTGTCTTTCTCCCCAGTAGAAACAAAATTCCTCAGCCATGCTAGATGACAATGATGAAAAATTGAAAAAAGAGGAAAGCTATTTGCAAGAAAATTTCTGGCAGGAAGACAAGTCTCCTCTTGTGATTCATATCTTCAAGGAAACCAAATAAATCCAGCAATGAGACATGATTCTCTCCACAGGAGACACTAGGATATTAGCAATGCTATAGGGGCATGTAGTACATCAATTAATAGTTATTAAAGTCTTCTAAAAACATGGATACTTAGATCTTTCATAGTAAAGAATGTGCTGAAAGTAATTTTATTTTTAAAAGAATGTGAAAATAATTTCCTTTTTTGCATGTGCTAAAAATATACACCTAAGGTAGTAAGATTCAAATCACACTCAAAGCAATCTCTTCAGCACAGATATTGTACATAAAAAGACCCCCCATAAAGTAAACTCTTAATAAGTTACCCCTTCACTAAAAGCACAAGATATCTTCAGCTACTACAAGACAGAATTTTCTGAGTATCCTGTTGGCCTTTCTCCTTCCTGGGATTCTTTTCATAAAATCTATAAGATTGATAAAGGAAAGGACATCTATAAGAGTAGGGGAGCAAAAAGTCTATTTGAGTGCAATGTGAAGAGATGCCCTGCAGATTCTTCCAGAATAGTAATGTGGTTCCTGACCCCATGTTCTGATTCTCAAATAAGGAATGCTTCTCCAGTAAGGAGCAGCAATTTGTTTTTTCCATCTGTGGACATAGTTTGTAGCACCTCTCCAGATGTTACATTTACTGTCCATCTGCATCTTTTACAGCCCCCAGAAATCCCTTTGTTTTTGCATCCAGGTGTCAAGATGATGAATTTCCTTCATCATTCACCTCACATAGCTGAAGGCTATTAATCCAGACCTAAGAAGGTCTTACCTACATCTTGTAAGTAGTAAGAATTAAAAATTCTGATAACCTGTAAAGGCACTCTCTCATCGTATTTTTTTGTTAATATGTCATGACAGTAGTGCAAATTCACTACTGTGAAGCTAAAGTGAGTACTCAAAGGCCATATTAATTAATACTTTAAAGGATATTGTACTGGATTTACTATTATTCATAATGACCATGTTGCATAAAATGTTAAATAGAAAGCTCTATTTTTCCTTGAAAATGTATTATAACACAAGTGCTGTGAAAAATTCTTACAACATACTACATTTTCTCTCTTCTTTAATGTAGTAGCATAGGAAAATTCATTTTGGATGGGAGTTTAGATGGCCATAGTTCACCTAAAATGGGACCAGTTCTAGAAGCAGATGAAATTGATGGGGGCTTTGTTCATCTGGGCCTTGAAAGTCTCCAAGATTGTAGGATTTCAGGGAGAAGAGATGGAGAATGATGTTGGATGGAAAGGATGGACAAGACACTACTTTTTGTGAGCTGGGAGGTTCCAGTGTTTTATTATCATTATAGTGGTGTTTTCCACCCTTATACCTAGGCAAATAATCTCTATATAATGCATGAATTACCTGTCGTTCTTTCACCATAAATCTCACTAAAAAGACAAATGTATCTTAATTATAACTTACAACTTTACAGATGAGCAGCTGATGTTTGGCAGTCCCCAAACCATCTCTTCTCCAAGCTGAACAAGTCCAGCTCCCTCATCCTCTCTTCATGAGCCATATGTTGGAGCTGCTTGGTGGTTCCCAGCTGACCTAAGTAAAATTTATCAACATCCTTCTCTCCTTGGTGCACTCTGAACTAGATCTTGCATTTGAGATGCACTCTAACCTGTGATATATAAAAGGGGATAATCATGTAAAAGGGGACTTCAGTGTTCCTGTTGATAACACCCAGGGCATTGTCTTCTTCACTGCCAGCTATGCTGCTGACATCTCAACTAAAAGGCCCTTTTCAGCAGACCTCCTTACCAGTCAGTCACTCCTCAGTCTATTTCACTACTAGTTAATCCATGCTCTCTTCCTCCTGTAGATCTGTTATAAAGATAACAGAAGCCACAGGATACACTTCTGAGGAACTCCACTTGTGAATAGAGACTTCCAAGTGTTGAAAAACGTCAAGGTAAATGACATATGTGTCTCTTTCTTTGTCTGCAGACCTAGTAATTTTATCATGGAAAGCAGTGAGATCACTAAGATCACTAAGGTGTGATTTAGCCTTGGTATGTGCATGCTAACTCTTCCTAGTCACCTTCTCTTTCACATGCCTAGAAACGTGCCCCAAGAGTATTTTCTCAGGTACTGAAGTGATAATGACCAGCCTGTATTTTCCCAGGCTGACCTTCTTGTACTTTTCTGAAGATGTGTAGAATATATATGCCCACCTGCAGTCACCAGGAACACATGATGAAAGGCATGACCTTTCAAGACAGAAAAGATATGCCTTTCAATTATAGTTACCAGCTTGGTCTGCAAATTCAGGCTCATCCTACTTAGTACATGCATACATGCATAGTATTCTAAAGGAAATTCATTCAGCCACTTGATTGCAAATATAATCATGATTTTTTTTTTCCATCTCTCTGTTTTTCAGATGGGAATTTATTATCTGCTGTGATGGAACTAAATAAAGAAGGAAAAATTAACTGGAAGTTCCTTGGATATAGAACTTATTTCTTCATATTCAAGCCAGGTAAAACAGTTACATAAAAGAATAATCATGATAAGTGTTAAGTCTTTCATGATAGTTGTACTCATTAAATTAAGGATCAAGCAAATATTCCATTTTTGCATACATTTTAAAATGAAGGCACAGTCCTGTCCTGAAGAGAGGAAATATGAGCTTTATGAGGTAACTATCTTCAGGATATAAAGAAAGAACACAAAATGTGCCCTTATATAAGCTGCATGTAGAGATCACAAACCTGTACTAGATGTTGTAAGGATCTATGATGAAAGATAAGAATATAGAGAAACTCATGCTTTCCCTCTTCTCATGGGTTCAATATTAAGAGGTTTGTATAAATGTGTATCAAATACTTGGTGCAGGCACACAGGCATTGGGTCTATTTAAATAAGCTTTAAATACAAAATGCTATAATGGCAAAGGAATTGATGGCACATAAACGATCTTGGACTAGAAAAAATAGATCCATCTTTTCAGTGTTTTCAGGTTCAGTGATTCACAAACACAACTGTTCCAAAGATTTGCAAGCTGTGGACTGCTCATGTTCTTTCTGTCTGTGACATTCCTATTCTGCTCCGCATGAACATAACTTATATTCTAATGGTTTGGAAAAGTCCCTGATTGCTGAAATCTCCTGAAGATCAATGTTATTACATGGGTTTTAGTTTCTGTATGAAAGATACATATACTTTCCTGTGGTTACTGTGCACATGCATGACCATAATATATTTTTTCTTTTTCTCTTACCGTATATTGAAAAAAAGAATGAGAAACATTTGTAATGAATTCTATTCTATATGTTACTAACTTCAGGTATAAATTGACCTAAAAATAATTTCATATCTTATAAGACTCTGAGTCACACAAGGGATATGATTTCAACTAAGCTCTCCACAGGCTTTGATGAACAAAAGCCAAATTGAACTGCACTTTCTTTATGGAGATGGAGGAAAACAAGCAAACAAAAAAGCAAAAAACAAAAACAACCACAACAACAAAACCAAACCAAACGAAACAACAAAGGAAAGAAATTTCTATGTTTTTTCTGCCTAATTTGGCTAATGATGTTGTCCTCATGATGTATATCAGATCTGTGTGGAGAGAGAAAAATTCAATCATTCCTCAGGATTGATTTGTTGTTTCACTGATTTATCAATCCATAATGCTGGAGAGAGCAGGGAAAATGGGATTATAATCAAATAACCTTGTTCGGTATAAATAAAAGTGTTAATTAGCATTTTAATTGTGGGATTTGTGCACTGTGGATGGCATGGTATATTGTTCTTAGCAGCACAGTACTTATTTATTTTGAAGTGCCCAATAAGTTACCATTACGTTTAATGACCTACTCTTCTCTTGATGCTTATTAATATATGAAAAAATGAACAAAAGATATGGATAGCTCAGGGCAAAACATATTCTTCCCTCTTGCAGAACAGCAAGCTTCTCATACATTTGACATGCATACTGATAAAACCCAGGAAATGCTCTGGTCTTCAGGTGAAACACGATGTTTTCCTTCTTTATCTGAAAATCTTATGTTTTTCCATCTAATTGATGTCTCAAATACCTCCATGCACCTAGATACAGCATTTCATGTGAGGATCTACAATGATAAATGACCCCAAACAAGACTCCTTAGCAGAAATCGACCAAAAGTATGGGTGGGTTTTTTTATTTGGTTGCTTTGGTTATTTTTCAATTATTATTTTTCCATATATTATGAGATCTTACAATAGAAATGCAAAGAATATAGCATATAGATTATGTTGCTGAGTGAAGGTTGGGGTCATTTATAGTAAAGTATCTAATTATCTACAAGGTAAAACCTAAAGCTATTATCAAATAAAAACATACCTAAATCAATAGGCCTTAGTTGGCTTTGGTATATAAATAAATGCTTCCATTCATTGAGATGTATCGTCTCAGCCTGAGTGTTGGCACATATTTCAAGTAATGTGCATTCGAGCACTCCCTTCCCAAAAACAGATTACAGTCAAATAAAGCTACAAAACCTGTGAATGATGAAGATAAACAAAGGTAAACCTTGTCCCACCTTGACTGCAGCAAACTTCACTGTACTGACCCCACACTAACAGCCATGGGATAAGTTTGTGAAAGACAGGTAATTGGAATTCATGGGGGCTCTTAGACCATTGAATGGTTCAGTAACCTTGACATTAATTTATAAATTGCTTTTGCTTTCAAAATACCATGCACAGCTTAGGGAATACAGCTGCCTTCACCTCCACTCTTTATTTAAAAAGATCTCACCTTGCTGCATTGAGAACCTGCCATTAACATCAGTGAAGATCTATCCAAGAAGGGACAACAAGGATGAAACTTGTTATATAATTGTGAGACAACAAATTTGCTAATTTTTTTCTGAAAATAGATTTCTATTAGACTGTAGAACCTTTTAATTCAATTCCTTTAGGCTGTGCAATAATAAATCAATTTCTTATTAGAATGCTAAGAGAAAAGATATCTTGCTCTTACTTATATGTTACAGCCAGAAATTAAAAAAGAAAACAAACATGTATGGAAAAGCACTGATTCAAACAAAGAAAGGCTGGGGAAAGACATCAAGGAAATTGTCAATCCATGTGAGGTCAGATGCAGCATCCCTGGAAACTTTGCTTACTTAACAAAAAGCCTCTATCCATTACTGGAAAAAAACACAAAATAACATAATTTAGGGAATAAAAGTAGAATGTAGATAGAAACTGAAAAGAATCTCTGCAGGTCATCTAGTCAGCCTTGTTTCACACAGTTAAATTCAGTGCTAGAACAAGGCACTCAAGACCTTGTCCAGTCAAGACTTATATTGCTAGATTTCCATAGATACTTCTAGACTAGGACTTCCCTAGAGTTTTCTCTGGCTTTATGAAAAAAGTAATTTTCTATATCTTTTATCACTGCATTCTGCATCCTTCTGAGCTTTGGCCTAATTTCTTTAGTTTTCCTTTGCTGTCAATATGTTTACAGGTGTCCCTCTTGTGGTCTCTCACACTCCATACCAAATCTTAATTCACCCCTTCATACGTGGATAAAGTTTCTGTGTTCTTCTCATGCATCTCAGATTTCATGAGTGAAATGAATCTTCTATGAATTTCTTCTTTACATCTCAACCCAGGAGTTCCCTGTGCAGCCTACCTTCTGCTCCTCCTGCTCAACTTTTATATAGCAGAATAGTCCCTTTCTATGCACTTATGAGGGTGTCCAGGAAGATCAGGCATGTTTCCTGTGTCCTTTCACCCTGCAGAGAGCATCCCATGGGATTTAAACAACCAGTCCTCTGAAAAACCTTCAGCTCTTCTGAAATTGGGATAGTAATTCTATTTGCCCACCTCATTTCTCTTATGATTTTAAATTCATCCACCTTCCTGTAGTTGACATGGCTATAGCTGATGCTGATAGTGACTACTGCTAGCCAGCAGAAATATTTTCTCAGTCATCTCATTGTTTCTGTATCAAGAAACTGTAATTAGCACAACCCTGATATTTACCACCTCACTTGCACCCAAACATTTTGCCCACTCAGTAAATGTCAAAATGGTGATGTCATAATCATGAAACTTACACTGGTAGTTGAAAAACAACTTTGTCCTCTTTTTGGAGGTACTTGTCAATATATCACTGACACTAACATGTCCTCTAGTTTGAAGTCACAAGCCTTGGATCAACTCACAACCCTTAGTAGGACAAAGGCCCATGCATTCAGATAGCTTTCCTGTGTAAGAAATAACCTCCACTTCCCACATTTTCTGCCACCTGTTTCTATCAATGGCAGCACTTCAGTTATTTGAGCTCTATTATCTTGTCTTTTTGGAAGCTGTCCCTTCCCAGCTGTCACGAGGGCACTATGCCCTTTATGCAATACACATATGCAGTGGAAAAAGGCCTTCTCATCTAGCCAGAAGGGACAATTTCCATCCTCTGCCTAACCATACACAGATGTTGGCCAACTCTCTTTCTATGCAATGTTCTGGAAGTTCATCAGCTGTAAATAAATGTAAATATTCTGTATGTAATCAATCTGGAAACTTAAAATTGGAAATAAATGTAATTTGAACTCTACTTTCAAGCCTTAGGCCAATAAAACAAGGAAGCAAAAATCGTCAAATCCACAAAAAGCAAAATAATTTGAGGAGGCTTTTTGAATCATTAGAATATATGCACAGGATGCTATCTCATACTACTACATGTGCACTAGTTCAGAGGGTATTTAAAAGGTGAGGTCGTTGGATTAGATTCCATTTCTGAAATAGTGAGATTAATATACCTGGTATATATGGAAGTAGAAATGAATTTCGGATTAGATGATAATACAGAGTAGTCATATATGAACACAAATTGATATAGATATAAATAATTATATGGTATATAATAAACATTGTAAAATGTGGCAGAAAATTTCCCATCCTTAAAAGAAATTCTGTCCTTCTTGGACATATGACTGAAGGAACATAATATTTTGGAGGGAAGGAAGAAGAGACTAAGTAGAAAGAAAGTTTGCTTTGTCAAAAATTTTAGCTTGACAAATGTAATAATTTGGTCTGATTTTCAATCTCGTTAATTTTTTTGGGAATTAAAGCACTGCTGTTATGCATTGAGTCACAAATACTTAATCACAGAGGAACTCCTTACCTAGAGGCCAGTAAGTGCAAAGACAAATACTGACCATTTTTGGATATACATGATTGCAGGATGATCTACATAACCACCTGCATAATGAAAGATTGGGATAGTGATATAAAACTCAAATTTAAATTTTAATTTCCTTTTACTTCTTTCCTCAGGGAAGAACGAGCTTACTTGCAGGAGAGCAGTAAATGGTTTCAAAATGATAATCACCAATTAAGTGATCATAGTTATGACTCTGTGCTAGCATCCCCATAGGTTATAAAACCCCCGGACAGTAACCCTTCATTCTCTAGGTGCAGCAATTTTACTTAAAAGTGAGGAACTTCTTTTACTATGACAATATATCATCTTACCAATACTTTAGGATAATTCCTAACATTAATTGGACTGTATGCTTTGGGGCTACTGCCTTCATTTACTCTTAAATCATAATTGCTTGTAAAGAAAATACACAAATTTTACTGCTGAAATTTATCTTAGCTGTCCTAGTCATAACAGTATACACAAACAAACACACATATAAAATTGAAATTATCTATACTGGGATGCACGGGTTTATATATTTATATATACATATTTGGTTAAAGCATGATGTAATAATGCCAAGGTTGTGGGTTTGGTCCCCATATAGGCCATTCATTTAAGAGCTGGACTCAATATCCTTGCAGGTTCCTTCCAACTCAGAATATTCTATGATTCTCTGATTTACCCTAACAGTATAAGAACAAAAACTAATAAATTTAACCACGCAAATCTTTGCAAATAATTTTTCAGTTTAACTGACATAATAGGAAATATTACTTATAATGTGACTTATGATGAATATCTACACTTTTCACAGTAGATTTGTATACAGTGCATCTGTAGGAATTATAAATAGTTCCTCAGTTTTACTCTTAATGTTGTGGAAAAACAAATTATTTGTTGTTATTTTGTAATCAGGGTTATTATTTTTTTCCTTAATAAAATGAAAACAAATAGAGGAAGAGAAGTTACTAATTTTTTAAGAGGGTATTTCTAATTTTTTTCTTCTCTAGAACATTAAATCATATAATTTTCTGCAGAAAGTATTCACAGACATTTATTACAAAAAAAAAAAAAAAAAAAAAGAGCAAAATTAAATGTTTACATTTTTCAGCTAAATTCACAGATTACAAACATTTTCTTGAAAAGCTAAACCAAAATTTGTTTCCAGGAAAAAAATTGTTTTGCTTCAATAGGATAGTTTTTCTTTGAATCATTATTAACTTCAAGTTATTTCTCATGTATATGGAAGAAAACCACATATTCCAAAACATTTTATTTTAGTTAGTTATCATTTGATTGGTAACTAACATACCAAACGATTATTTTTCAAATAATCAACAACAAAACAAAGTTATTTCAAGAAGCACTTTTAGAAGTTTAAGTAACGATTCATTCCTGTTTGCCAGTCAATTGGTGCTTCAGCCACAAGACCTCATTCTCAAAATAATGTGAAAGGATTTTCTATGTTGGAAATATATTAATTTGGCAAAACTTAAAGAACAATATTGACATTATTTTTAAAATTATTCTATATAATACTAGTAAAGGTAATGGGATTTTAAAATATCTTTTAGTAGGGGAAATCTGGAGCACCAAACCTCTTACTGATCACCCAAAATTTAAATTTTAAAAAAAAAATACTGCTGTGCATATAACATAGAATGAAACATTTTCATTTCAGCTATACTTCCATAATTAAAAATCAAAGGAAATTATTAGTAGAAAAGTTCAGTAAAAGCAGTATTAGGTGTTTGTCCTCAATAAAATTTAAATTTTATTCAATTTCCTTAGATAATATTCATTTGTGTTTGAAAATAGGTTCACTCCTGGAAGTAAAACAACAAACAAACAGACAAGCAGGAGTTAATTTCCAAACTAAAGATAAATATTGCTTTCTTTTCTGTTTCAGAATCTCACTTCTAATTTTGTAATTTTCTTTTTTTTTTTTTAATCACCATTGTTATTTTACTTATAGAACATTTTAACCTGTTTTCTTCCTGTAAAATATTACAGTTTTTACATGTGAGATGTATTTCTATTGTTTTGGTTTTATTATATTGATATATGGTCACAATCTCTATGGAAGTGGGAAGTATTTGATCAGATCAATCAGAGCTCTATTTGATTGTGTATCTTCATTATTAATGTGTAAGACAGGGCAGGTACAGGCAGAGCAGGTAAAAAGCAATTTGGAAATTAATTGCATGCTGGATGTCAAGATGAATACATATCTAAAAATGCCAAAAAAAATCTATACCCCTCCTCTTCCAAAAAAAACTCCAACAAAACACAACATTATTTTAATGTGTATGAATGGAAGTCAGGCTTACAAGATTTACTGCGTAATTCTTTTACTTTGCTCAGCCCTGAATCAGTTTTGATGGAGTCCGATGTTCTATAATATAAACAGAAATAAGTCAAAAGAAGATAACAGAATGTCATTAAATATGCCATAAAACAAAACAGCAAAATACATGGGCTTATTTAGTTTGAAGGGATGTTCGTCTTCTAATACGCTTCAACTCCTTCAAACTGAAAGGTAATAGTCTCTTTCCTGTGTAAAGTGGATTGCCTGAAAAGATGTATTTTCTCCTGAAGGGCAGGCTAGGCAGAAATCAGTCATCAGTGATAAAAAAACCCAACTGCTGCAGCTTTGTCATCAGGAATGACTGTTCCAAGTCTCCTTCAGCCCTGTGTGTCAGTCTTTGAGGATGTTCTGACCCTGGAGTCAGATCAATCTGCACCATCCCATTACCATGGTTTTACTATGCACTTACAGGGCTCTGTCCCAGCCCTGGTGCTCATCCCCATCCCAGCCCTGCTCCCTTGCTGAGCACCCTACAGGGCAGAGCTCTGCTCAAAAGAGGGCATGGTGTTGCTGGCCACATGGCCACCCCATCACTGAAATGGAGAAATGTTCCTATGGAAATGTCTTTGGAAATGTCTCAACAGTAAATATAACATTTTTTTGCTACCATGCTGTGTCATAAAGGAAGACATGGTATCTCTTAGGTAGGTGAAGATCTCTCAGTTGTCAAACACCTATCAATCTTTTATTTTCTAAAGGCCACAGGCTGAAGATTAAACCATCTGGAGGTTTACTTTAACTAACATCAGAAAAAACTAACAACATAACGGCCAGAAAGTTGTCACTCCTAATTATTCTATTTCATGAAGAGTCAGAAACCAGTGCAAAATTTTCATAGATATCGTCTAAAGATACTTGTTCTGATACAGAAGTCATTAACAATCCATGTAAATGAAGATGTAAAAAATATATTGTTCTTCACTCCTAGCTTTTCATATACCTATTATTTACTGCCCAGGGATCTCACCTTGCCAAGATGTACTGATAATATTACATCTGCATGCAGCCAAACAGGCCTCTTTCCCATATCCTCTATTGGAAAGGAAAACAAACTGCTGTCTAGACTATTCTTCTTAGGTCATGTAATTTCCAAAACTTTTTGTGAATATGACGGAAGATCTTCATAAATAGGATATGGTATATAACATTTCATATAACCTATAAATAAGTTAAATATAAAGGTAAGGTAAATAAGTCAAATGTAATGTAAATTGATATAACTGATTTGATCTTTAGCTCAGGTTTGCTGGATGCTGGATGTAAAGTGTATTGAAAGGCTAAGCTGGAGTGAATAAGATTGACTGCACTATTATTGGTGTTAAACTGCAAGGCAGCCATAAGAAATGTCTTGAGATTCCACACTCAGTTCCGTTATTTGCCTGACCATCAAAGATTAAATTTAAGAGGATTTTTTCCACTTCAGTTATCTTTCTGTGGAGATTGTTTCAGGTCATAAATAAGAGTATCATGTTATACCTGCAAGCACTGTCACTTGGTAGTGATAAGCATAACCTATCTCTTGACAAGATTATAGAATAATTTCCTAAGGGAATGATTGGAAGACCAAGTTCTTGAGGTATTTTAAACTAAAATATTCTGGACCAAACTCTGAAAAATACAGTGACTACTAAGTATAGACCTTAACTGACAAGAAAATCAGATACCTGCCTACAAATTTATCAAATTACTGATATAATTTTAGTAATTCCTTTCTGATTACACATCTGTTTTGGTTTTGTAGATAGCGCAAAATGTCCCAGAAGTATTATCCAAGTATGTTTTTCTACATTTACAGTTCTTCATTTGTGAAGAAATAAGATATTTATTTAAAAAGCTAGTAAAAAAATTTACATGTCCTCTGCATAACTTCATATATTTTCTGAAATTAAATGAGATATATGAAAATACCTGTGCTGCAGGCTTTGAAACATTTATTGTGTGATCAGATCAATCATAGGACCTACTGTGCCAAAAAGCATTACCACCAACCTTCAACCACCAAAATGTGAAGAAAAGATACCTAATGCATGTCAGACAAGAGTAAGGATTTTAAAAGGGTAATTTGTTCCACAGTAACTATTTGGATAGGCACTCTTATTCTTTTATGAATATGAGAACAGTGTCCATTTCTGTCACTGATTATTTAAAAAAAAAATCTGATTTATAGAATATTGTTAATGGCAGTTGAATAATGCTTTTTCTGAATTAAATTTTATTACAGGAATTGTTTAACCATGGTTGGAGACTCCCTTGCTATTTAGGTCATCTGTAGTAGCTTAATATTTGGTATTTAATTTGTATAAATTAAATGAAATGAGATATAGAAAGTTGCATATACAGCATAACACAACAAAGGCATCTGCTTTCTTGCCTGACATACTTGGAATTCTTCAGTGGAACCTTATGTCCAATACAAAAGAATTACTCGGCCTCCTTGTTATTTTTTTTTTCCCAGAGGGAAAACTTTTATAGTCTTGTGCTTTTAGCAGTAGATTGCACTCTGCATTTTCACAATATTTTGCTGATATCTTTTAGGGGAGAGATATTTGAACAGATATAGTCCCTTTCATAATGGCTTGTGAGAAAAAAGAATTCTTAAACAATTACTTTTTCTTCATGATATTTTTTCTAAAATTTATCAATTTTGCAGAATAATTACAAAATGGTATTTTTTTTTTTTTTTTCAAAAGAAAAAAATCCCAACACTTTCAGGGGAAAATATCAGGGTGTAGAGGATAGATTTCTGTCTTCAGTGTTGTCTTTCAGTGGTTACACACGTGTGACCTTCACCACATTCTGCCGAAATTTTCAGACCTTGTGTTTCAGCATGTGCCTACTGTCAGGGTCCACAAACATATGTGAGAACCCTGATGGTTCGTTTTGGAGATCTCAAAGCGCAAAAGACACAGCAGGGGACAACTCAGTTTGCTTAAACAAAAAAATGCACTTTTATTTAGTGCCCACAATGCGATAGTAGGGAAAGAAAATAGAGAATAGTGAGAAAGATAGAGAAAGAGGGGAAGGGGATTATAGCTACCAAAATGGAGAGTCGGAATCCTCAAGGTGTAGAGATGCCCATAGACGCGATCTTCTTCAGTGGGGTGATCACGAAGGTGTTCAGGGTCTCCAGAGTCTTTATAGGTTGGTTGAGGCAAGGACCAAGGCAAGTGGCATGGAGTCAAAGAGAACCAAGCGAGTGGCACAGAGCTGAGTCAGACACCTGTGTTAAGGTTGGGTGCTCAGGAACAAGCTGCAAGCCATACCCTTCTAGTACGGTCAGTATAGTCAGCTCAGTCCACCGTAACCAGCTACTATTGTTCTTGCATTCCGTTCTTGCGGAGCAACTTTCCACCGCAGCCAGGCCAGGGGCCCCTCCAAAGTCCAGGGTCTCAGTCCCCAACCATCGGAGACAGTTGTGAGGCATAACACATCCTTAGACAGACTCTGACACCTACCGATAAACATTTTTCCCCAGTACACGGTACAATCTGTCTATAACTGCTAATAACAGTTGTCACATATATGGTAATTATTTATTATTAACTTATTTTTCATTCATTTATTCTCTGGGAAATACACAATTTTCTCTGTTTCAGTGACTTGAGGTTGTATTTTTTTAACCACAAGCAACCTAAAATTTGGAAATTGAATAATGTCAGATGAAGTCCCATGACTGGAACTTGTTTTGTTTTTCATTTGAAGATGTAGACCTTTTCTTGGAGCAAGAGTCTGCATTTAAAAAAAAAAGGCTGAAATTTTTTAGCTATCTTAAAATACAGGAGAGGGTTGTTTTTGGTCTTGTTTATAATTTGGCTTTCTGTTTTGCCTTTGAGAAAAATGTTGTTTTGAATGACAATATGTTTTATAGATGGCAAATACTGTTAATCTCTGAAAGTTGTCAGTTTCCAAATCCTAATATTTCATTGTAACATGCTACTGAACTAGTTGTTGTCCTCAGATAAAAGTCAGAACTTTAGTAGTTGTTTCTTACTTCAATATTACATGATTTTTGTGGCTTAATGATGTTAAAATCTCGAAAAATTCACCATAAAAGGAAGCCATGAAGAGCAGAGATATAATTAACTTCAGGCAAACAACATAAACTGCAGTGGTTCGGCTTTACCAAGGGTGCAGCTTCGGCCAGCCCTGCCGCCACTACAACCCGGGGGCCACTTTGCCAGAGGCGTGAGCAAACCCGACCACGGTGCGGATAGTGCGCAGAATAGAGAGGCGGGACTCTCAGGATGTGCAACCAAGGGGTGCGTGGTCCCCAAGGCAGTGCTCCGAGAGAGACACTGGCCTCGGGATGGCACGGCTCTTTATTGAGTGGGTTACAGGGGTGGGATTGAGTGGGACCAATCATGACCTTTTGCCAACGTATAATGAGGGAATGCACAACTTTTGAACCAATAATAAGTAACTTGGGGAGGAGGAATGCATGATGAGGGGGTGGGGAAGTTATATAACTTAAAGATTGACACTTAACAGAAAACTGGTAAACAACTATTATGGGATAGGGTAACCGGGACAACCAAGGTTTTGGCGGGAAAGTCTGAGGGAAGGAGAGAAGGAGAGGCCATCTTAAACAATAGTAATAATTACAATTTTCCAAAACGATTATAAAACACAACTTATAAAACCAAACTGGAGCAGTGAAAACCCAACTGGAATTGAATTCAAGCACCACCACATCTCCCCCTTTTTTATTTTTTTGTGATGGCTTTTAGTAGTATTTGCTGGGGGGATAGATTTCCTGAAACTATTTCTGTTCCGTGGGCCACCTCTCGTCATCAGTCTCCGGTATAAAAGTCCTCTGGGTCAGGGTATTCCTCGTCTTCCCATGGCGGGAGTTGCTGCATCTCAATCTCCTCGACGGGAAGAGCACTGGCCCAGACGTTGTTCACGCTGAGTGAAGAGGTGGCTGCAGTGATGGCCTTTTGAGTGAATCGTCGGATGATGCCAAACGCAATTCCAATGATGAATAACAAAAGCAAAATTAGGAGTCCCGTTTTGACTGCAGAATTGACCCAGCCTGAGAGTCCCCAGTTTCCGAACAGTTGGACAAACCAGTCCTTAGTCTCTTGTTTGATTTCATGGACCATGTCCTGGATCTTTTTGATGGAGGATCTTACGTTTTCCGCTCTGGAGGACAAATTAAAACAGCATAGACCCGCAAACTCCTCACACGTGTGGTGGTCGAGGAGTAAGAGGTAGTCCATAGCTGCCCTATTTTTCAGCGTGGCCTGCCTAGTTATCTCCTCGTCTTTGAGGAGGTCTGACAGGGCAGCTGAAGTCAGGTTGGCCTGCTTAGACACCCAACATTCCAATTGGCCTAATTCACCCAAAGCTTTTGCCACTGAAACCCAAGGGAGAAAAACCGTTATGGCTTTCGCCTTGGACCAGTGGATGACGTCCGATTTGCAGTCAGGGTCGAGATTTGCCAGATCTCGCCTTTTGACTGGTGCGTGCTGTGTGGAATTTTTCAGTATCCAATTCATGATTGTGGTCTTATTTGGTGCCAGCAGGCTGAGCTTGCCCAGGGTGCATGGGCCTCCTAAAAGCCGAGAGGGGATGCCTGTGAACACCTGGTCGCCGCAAATTAAAAAGACACCTTTGGGGAGGGAAAGAGGGACCACACCAAGGGTAGAAGCCATTTTTACGTGGGCGACCCGCCTACACCACGGGGTGGCGTAGTAGGCCTCCTTGATTTGCAGCCGATTTGTGTATTGTTTGGCTTCCCATTGGGGGGGAGTAAACACAAACTGAACGCAATTTGGGGCAGGGGACGAACCCAGGAATTCCAGCTCTTGAGGTTCGCTTTGGGCTCGGGGGAGGTAGGCTGAGACCCAGTCTCGCCATAAAATCAAAGGGTTGATGATGGGGTAGGGAAAGATTCTCTGGGGGGCACGGTGCCGGCGACCCGATCTTGGGGGTGGAGGCGGATGGCTGTTAAACTCCGCCTTTAATTTCAGGAGATCAGGGGGGAGCTCCGATTCTTGGAAAGGGATCCCCACTAGGCAGGACGCTATAGGGTCCTGCGCCGAGCCCTGGGACAGGCAAATGTGGTCCTGCCCCATGGCTTTGGCGAGGGTCCTCCAAACGTTAGCCTTAGGCTGCGGAACCACCCAGGACATGGCTTGACTAAGGACGGTCAGGACGATCGCGAGATGGAAGATGCGCCGTCCTCCTGGGGCTCTCAGTTGGCATCCGACTGGTCTCTTCTGTAACTTAAAATATAACAAAATAAATTAATCAACAAAAAGCCAGTGAGGAATGGGGAAGGAAGGAGCGGACCTCTCCTCCTCTGGACCAACGGGCTTCCTTTTTCTTCGCCAAGCGACATTTTTCACCTGATGATCTGACCCTTTGGAGGCCCTGGGAACATAAGGTCTCACCCACTTGGCCGGCACCCATTTAAGTCCGGTGGGTGTCGATACGCAGGCGTACCCGCGTCCCCAAGTGATTAAATCGTGTGGACCTTCCATTCTCATGGTCTCCGGGTCCTTGACGAGAACTGGCGGTTTGGACTCTAATTTTAAATTTGGGTTCCCTCCAAAGTGTCTAATTATTGGGGGATTCATAAATTCGAATGAGCAATTTAGGAAATTAATTGTGTACAAGGCCCTGGCTAATCGAATTTGGGGTGACTCCAATTTCAGAATTTGTCCCTGTTGATTGAGGACTCTTTTGATGTTTTGGTGTGTCCTCTCCACAATTGCTTGGCCTGTCGGGGAGTAGGGAATGCCGGTCTTGTGTTCTACTCCCCATTGCTGGAGGAAGTTGCGGAACTCCTTGGAAACATAGCTTGGCCCGTTATCCAATTTGATGGTCTTAGGGATGCCTAGGAAAGAGAAGGCTTGGAGAAGGTGTTTAATGACATCCCCTGCCTTCTCCCCTGTGTGGGCGGAGGCATAGACTGCTCCAGAAAAGGTGTCCACAGACACATGGACGTACTTCAGCCTCCCAAACTGAGAGACATGAGTAACGTCCATCTGCCAAACCTCGTTGCTGCTCAGCCCTCGGGGGTTCACCCCGGCATGCAGGGTTGGGACTGCATGTTGCTGGCAGCTGGGACAGGTCGCCACAATGGCCTTGGCCTGATCTTGGGTCAGTTTGAATCCTCGGACCAGACCTGGCACATTCTGATGGAAGAGTTGGTGGCTGAGCTTTGCCTGCTGGAAAACGTCGGGCAGCGGGGCCTTCGCGACAGGGGCAGCAAGAGCATCAGCCTTCCTGTTTCCCTCCGCTATGAACCCCGGCAAATCCGTGTGCGACCTGGTGTGCATCACGTAAAACGGTTGCTCTCGGTGGGAGATTAGCCTTATTAGCTTCGAGAGCAACTTAAACAGAGCAATGTTAGTCACTTCTTGGAGAACTGAGTTCTCCGCTCTGGACACTACACCCGCAACATAGCTCGAATCGGTTACCAAATTAAATGGTTCAGAGAACCTTTCGAAGGCCCTGACGACTGCGGCCAACTCAGCAATCTGAGGGGATCCTTCCACCTCAGCAACGTCAGACTCCCACTGCTGAGTCTGAAGATCTTTCCAAGTCACCACTGACTTGTGGGACCCTCCGGACGCGTCTGTGAAAACTGTCAAGGCTTCGAGCGGTCTTTTGCTCTGAACACTCCTTAAATTTAATTTAAATTGAGCATCCGAATTAAAAATTTTGTGGGCAGGCCGATGGATTGAAATTTGACCAGTGTAACTGTCCAGGGCAAACTGAAGTGCTTCGTTCTCTTGAAGCAAGTGCTCTAACATTGCCTTTGAAATTTGGCCCGAATTCAACCGAATTGGTACGTGGATCACCTCAAAGTCGCAACCGGCCAGTTCTCTAATGCGGACTCTGGCCTTCCGGATTAGTTCAGCCATCAACTCCTGTGGGCGTGTCATCCTCTTGGACCTGTGGTGGCTGAGAAAGACCCATTCTATAATAAGAAGAGGATCTCTCCCGCCTCGGTCCTTCCGGGGTATGCTGGTCACCCCATTGTCCCATTGGAATATCATTCCATGGAGGTGCGGCAGATTCCCTAGAATGACAAAGCGGAAAGGCAAATCAGCATGGCATCGATTTGCCTGTCTGGTGGACATCAACTCTTGAACCCTTTCCAGTGCTTTCTGTGCCTCCGGGGTGAGTGACCTAGGGGAACTCAGTCCCTCTCCCCCTTTCAATAAATTGAAAAGAGGTGCTAGGTCCTTGGTGGTAAGACCCAGCCAAGGCCTCACCCAGTTCAAAGCCCCACACAGGTGGTGCACATCCGCTAAGGTCTCGATTTTGGTTTGGATAGCTAATTTTTAATTAGCTTATTAATTTCGAGGCCAAGATATTTCCATGGTGGCATCTTTTGAATTTTTGCTTCCTGCAACTCGAACCCTGCAGCAACCAGTGCAGCCACTGTCAGGTCAAGCGCATGCGTCAACAGGTCGTCGCTGGGGGCGCACACGAGCACATCATCCATATAATGAAAGATGATGGCCTGGTGTGCAGCTGCACGCACGGGGGTCAGCAAGGAAGACACATACCACTGGCAAATGGCGGGAGAGTTTTTCATCCCTTTGGGGAAGAACTCGCCATTGATACCTCTTCCTTGGGGCCTCTCGGTTGATGTTAGGAACCGAGAACGCAAACCGCGGAGCATCGTCGGGGTGAAGAGGAATTTGAAAAAAGCAGTCTTTGATATCGATTACTGCCAAATTATAATTTTGGGGCAACATGGCTGGGGAAGGCATCCCTGGTTGGAGAGAGCCCATGTCCTCGATAACTTCATCAATTTGTCGGAGGTCCTGGAGAAGCCTCCATCGGGTCTTGTCAGATTTCTGTATAACGAACACCGCGGTGTTCCAAGGAGAGGTGGTCTCCTCTATGTGACCCTTTCGGAGTTGCTCCTCCACGAGCTCATTCAGCGCCTTTAATTTTTCTTTAGAAAGCGGCCACTGTTCCACCCAAACGGGAGAATCTGTTTTCCAATTCAGTTTTTGGGTGGAGCGCTGTTCAGTGACCGCAGCCCAAAAATTTTATGGAGGGTCACGGAATTCAATTGTTGCCCCCCACTGGGCCAGGACATCTCTCCCCCACAGGGGTGCTTTGTAGTTTGTGGGAGTGCGCGGTTGGTTCACAGTTGTTCAGTTAATATGTTTTATTGGTTTTATATTAATATGGTTTTCCCCTCACAGTTTCCCGCCAAATCCACGTTTCCATAGTGATACCTATCCCATAATAGTTGTTTTTCAGTTAGGACTGTTCTGTCAATCATCTATGTTATATAACTGACCTTTAAGTCTATCAAATGTACCCCACCCCTTGTTCCAGAGAATTCCTCAGTTATGCAATTGTGATTTGTTCAGTTTTAATGTATGCATTATGTCATGTTTTCCCCATTGGTCGCTGTCAGTGTAGCCACTCCTCCCTGTTGTTCATTGGACGGTTCATGTATCCACCCATATTGTGTTTATAAGCCGGTGCAAGCAATGCTCTTGGTCTCTCTCGAGACGGGAGCCGTGGAATAAACTTCCCTGTTCTTCATCTCCGAGAGGCCTCTCTCATCTATTCTCCGACTCTATCGCTCCGGGTGAAGCCCCAAGGGAAGAGCCCCAGATCGCGGGTGGCGAGGGGTTGCCTAAGCTGGTGGTCTTGGGATTGCCCGCTTTGCCGGGTGCGACTCCTCCTGGAGCCCACTCCCGCAGTAGTTCAAAACAAAGGGCTTGATGTTGGCCAATTGCCCATTGGACCCCTTAATTTGTACCATGTTTTCAGATTTTTTTGCCAATTGAAGGCCTCCAACACCCTCAACTTGCTCAACTACTGTTTGCAACGGCCAACGTGACGGCCATAGGTGTTCAGGGATCACCGTTACGTCCGCCCCCGTGTCAAGGAGACCCTTGATGATGGTGGTCTCCTCGCCCACCCTTAGTTTGCACACCTCCTCAGGTCTGTCACGTGTAATGTTCATGACTGTGCTTATCTGGGGGTGGCAGGTCTTGCAGTCGCCCTCGGGACACACCCTTTCGGGGAGTGATGGTATTGCCTGGGCGACTATCTGTCCCTTTGACAGATAAATGGGTGGACTCGTGCAGCGGAGCCAGAGTTCAAACCACTCGGGATCCGCAGGAGTGGTTTGGGGAACAATCTCGATCTCCGGCGGGGTATGTTTACAATCCCCCACGACTACATATGTTGTGCCAATTTTGTGCCAGGTACCTCGATTTTTAGATACCGCCATGCGGTGCCACTCATCATCACGGATCCACAGGGCATCAGATAGTTGAAGATGAAAGGGCACTCCCTCGCTTGTTGTCGTCAAGGACTTTCCTGCGAAAGGAACAGGCATATTCGGGTCAGAATCGTCAGGTGAAGGACTCCTCAAAGGGGAGTCCGTTGTCTCGTCCGGTAAATTCCCTCTCAGACTTTGCAGAGGGTTCCTCTGCTGCCTCTGGGAAGGAAAAGTCAAGTCCGTTAAAATGTCACATCCAGTGCAACTCAAATCAACATTCCCCATTCCCCCTCCCCCGGCTTGGACCGCCCGATTGGGGTCATCGCACTGGGCGGCTCCGCACTCCCTTTTTAGTTTTTTTGTTGGGAGCCTCCTCCTCTCCCATTTCCTCCTCCTCCCTCTTTGATTTGTTTAAACTCCTGAAACTCCTGTCTCAGGGGGCAAGCCTGCCACCAATGACCTCGCTTGCCACATAAGGCGCAAGGCTTGTCAGCCGCATTTCTGGGTGGATGTCTCCCTTGTTTTGGTACCACGGCCGCGTTGTCCTGATGGAAGATTGAAGTCGCTGCGGTTGCTGCATTGACGGCTTTCCTTCGATGTTCCGGCCTTTCTGGTTTTCCTGGTGTCATCAGGGGGACTATCTCAGTTACCACTTTGACATAGTCCTGTAATGTCGGCTTGGGATTCCGTGGAAGGGTCAGCATGGCTTGTTTGCAGACTTGATTGGCGTGCTTGAACGCCAACGTCGTAACAAGCCTGTTCCTTGCCACTTCGTCCTCTTCCTGCTGTTCTATGGCTACCATAAGCCTTTCCACAAACAGCAGAAAGTTTTCCTGAGGTCCCTGAAAAATATCTAAATAGGATTCCATGGGGCCGGAAGGCCGCATGGTGGAAAACGCTTTTACAGCAACCCGAGCAATCTGTTTGAACAACGGCCTTGGGAGGCTTTCAGCTTGTTTCTGTGGCATCTCCCATTCTCCCTCACCCATTACGTGTGACACCGTAATTAGGTTCCCTTCGTTGTCTACAGCCGTGTCAGGATCGTTTGACCACCCTGGGAGGGCGTCCTGCAAGTGCCTTTTCCAGGTTGCAAACCAGAGCTGATACTCAGTTCTGGAATGCAAGCACCAGAAAAGGTACTTGATGTCATGTGGGACGACATCACTCCCGGTAACCTGGCCATCCAACAAGCCAAGGAAGTACGGACTCATGCGGCCGTACTCCTTGAGGGCCTTCATGAGTTCCCTGACCACGTTCTGGGACAATTGCTGCCATTTTGCCTCCTCATGCCTTCCCCTACCCCTCCTGTAGGTAACCGGAGCGAGAGAAGGGACATGGGGGTCATCACTTCCGGGATCCCACCCCTCCCCCTCCAAGCCCCAAGCGTGGGAACCGGAAGAAGGGGCGTGGGAACCGGAGGGCAGTGGGCGGGACTTGCTGCGCGTCACTGAGGGGCGTGGCCGAGGACGGGAGGGGGGCGTGTCAGGGTCTGGGAAAGGCATGCCTTCGGAGGAGTGGTTTTGGGTGGAGACCTGGGAGGAGCAGCAGGTGGGGGGGTCATAGGAAGGGGTTTCAGGAGAGGGACGGCCTCGGGGAAGAGTGGAAGGGGACAGAAAAGGGTTGGTGGGAGAAAACTTGGGAGACTGGGAAGGGGAAGGGAAAATGGCGGGCAGGGTGGACATAGAGGACGACCGCGCCATGCGGCCGCCGCCATTTCGCGCCTCTCCCGCGCGGGCGCCATGCGCCTCTTCCGCGTGGGCGCTGCCTGCCTCTCCCGCGCGGGCGCCATGCGCCTCTTCCGCGTGCGCGCCATGTGCGCTTCTCACGCGGGCACCATGTGCGTCTTCCGCGCGGGCATTTTGCGTGCATTCTCCTCCGCTTACGCTGAACCGAACTTGGGGTTTGTTTAGGGAGGTTCGGGGAAGGGAAAATTCCTCGGGAGTCTGGCCAGGGCTCCGTCGGACGTCTCGGGCAGACTGCTCTGTCTGTCCCGAGCGGGGAATTGGCGTCCTGAGGGGGCCAGGGCTGGCGGGCTGGGGTTTGCCCGCTGCACCCCTGAGGATGCCGCGGCGGGGTGACGGGGAGCGGGACACAGAACGGGAACAACGGGGGGAAACGGAACTTTCTCCAGGAGACCGCTCTTTCTGCACTCCTTTCATATTTTTTACGGCGGTCCGAATTTTCTGGGACCAGAACAGATATTTCGCCGCTTTTTCGTCTCCAGAGGCGGCCAAATTGGTAAGTTTTAAAACGACAGGCTCCCAAAATCGGAGCTCCGTCACAACCTCCGGGTTAGTCTTGGGGAAGTGCAGAAAGAGCATGCGTACGAACTGCTTTAGCTCTCCTTTTGAAAACTTAACATTAGTAAAACTGAGAACGCCAACAAAACAACGAAACACGCCTTTCTGCTCTGCCGAGAGCTTGGCACCCATTTTTAGCTTCCAAACCGTACCGCAACACAAAAATAAACTAAAAGTCGAATCCAAGCACGAAAACTCCGGTTAGGCAGTTCCCCGCCACTGCCTCCGCCCCGGAGGTGCCTCGTAAAACACAAAACCCGCTTCAAACCGCGTCTGTCGCCCGTGCGCAGACCGCAAACGGGGATGGCTCCGGCTTGCAGGGCCCGCCGGGTTCGCCGCACCCGGGCCGGCCAAGGGACGAGCACGGCGCCGCTCCGGTCCCGCCGCTCCCGCGGTCCCGGTCCCGGGGCTGTCCCTCCCGCGGCGCGCCCGTGTCGCTCCCCCCGATCACCGTGCACAGCTTCCCGATCTGGGCTCAGGCGCACCAGCTCGGAGCCGCAGAAACACAAAACACAAATCAACAAAAAAAAATAAAACCAGGAACCTTGAAAAAACCCGAGAGAGGAAAACAACCCCCTTTCGGGCGCCGCGCGGCTGATCCCCCCAAGGACGGCAGCTCGGAGAGCGCTCCTGGGCTGGATCCCCCTTTAGGGTAGGGTGAGGGTTAGGGGACTCACTCTTACCCTTTCCCTGGTTCCTGCGTGGATACGGCGGTTTGGTCTGGGATCCGCACCGAAGAGGACTCTGCTGGGTGCTGCGAAGCTACCCTCTTCGTCCTCCCGGGAGCGCACCTGAAGGCTGCTTCCACCAGGAGGCGCAACGTCAATGATAAATCCGTAAAGGTCCCGATGGACCGGATCGACCACGACGCTCTCAAAAATGAGGGTGCCGCGTCAGTGCCGTTGCTGTCAGGTCGTCAGTTGGTTGCCCACGCGTGACAGCCCCACGTTGGGCGCCAGACTGCAGTGGTTCGGCTTTACCAAGGGTGCAGCTTCGGCCAGCCCTGCCGCCACTACAACCCGGGGGCCACTTTGCCAGAGGCGTGAGCAAACCCGACCACGGTGCGGATAGTGTGCAGAATAGAGAGGCGGGACTCTCAGGATGTGCAACCAAGGGGATGCGTGTTCCCCAAGGCAGTGCTCCGAGAGAGACACTGGCCTCGGGATGGCACGGCTCTTTATTGAGTGGGTTACAGGGGTGGGATTGAGTGGGACCAATCATGACCTTTTGCCAACGTATAATGAGGGAATGCACAACTTTTGAACCAATAATAAGTAACTTGGGGAGGAGGAATACATGATGAGGGGGTGGGGAAGTTATATAACTTAAAGATTGACATATAACAGAAAACTGGTAAACAACTATTATGGGATAGGGTAACCGGGACAACCAAGGTTTTGGCGGGAAAGTCTGAGGGAAGGAGAGAAGGAGAGGCCATCTTAAACAATAGTAATAATTACAATTTTCCAAAACGATTATAAAACACAACTTATAAAACCAAACTGGAGCAGTGAAAAACCCAACTGGAATTGAATTCAAGCACCACCACAATAAACATTTCTGGTTTTCAAAAGGTACAATTAAGTATATCAGGTAGCATAGCTTGGAAGACGAATGTGCATAAAGATGTTTCTTGCTTTCAGCCAGGTCAGGGTTAATTTTTGCAGTAGCTGGGATAAGGTCACAGAGGCTATTCTATAGCACCACATTCTATTCATATCACGGGATAAGGCACGCTCTCTCTTCCAGGGAGAAAGGATTCTTCCCAATTGAGCAAGAGTGGTGGAAATGGTGGTTGGCTAATGCTGGTCCCAAGCTGGAGAGATAGTGGGGTGGCACAGGTCCCAGGATGGAGGGAGCATTCAGGAGGAGAAGGGGAGAGAAACAGGGAGAGCAAGCGACACGTAGTTTGGAGATTTTCGGTCGGAATACTAAATTGGGGAGTGCCATTTCTAAATAAAGACAAGAACTAAAAGAAAAACACATTGAGTGAAAAGAACCTGAAAGTGGTCTAGTCCATATAAAGGTTTCCTTTAAAATTATATTTTTCTTTACTTATTCATATTTTTTTCCTTTAGTTCATTTATGCAAAAATAAAAATTGACTAAGACTGAGTCTAATTGTAGCTGTCCTTCAATCATAAAAAAACCAAAAATTTAAGATAAATGTATGACCTCAAGGAATACAAAGTGAGAACCAAGGGTAGTTTTACTAGTAGCTTTCTTGCAAAGCTGTCATTGATTGATTGTCTTTCTGTATGTCTCTTGGCAAAATTCAATGCTTTCCTTTAAGTAAGGCAGCCTTTGGAGAAAGAGAATACATGTTTTGAATATTATAAGCTCCACCTAGCTGATGGGAATCACCACAAGTAAAAACTTATTGTTAAATTCCTGATCTGTAAGACAAAGATTTGTGATTGTGAAAGTAAATATTTTAAAATACTGTTGCTATGCAATTTCTAATGAATATCGTATGTGTACATGCTTTTATAAAGGCATTTCTCACCAGTTTGAAAATAATTGGGATGCGACCGGTCTGTGAAGCTACTCTACTTTCTTGTGGAGCCCTGAAATATTTCCTGCTCTGAACACCAATGACTTCCCTGCCTAGCACTTTACCACTTGCTGATTCAGTAAGCAGTTTTATGGCTATTGTGCGTTTTGAGTTTTTGCATGGTATGAATGTTAATAGAATGATATTCTCATTTAACATTGACAAAAATTCAAAGGGAAATTGATACATATGCCTAAATATGGTAGAGCAATATGTATGTCAAATTTTCAGAAAAAAAGCAGTAGCTTGAGAACATAGATTGATAGAATAGCATGACCATACACTGCATGTGATTAAAATTAGGAGTGATGGAATTTTGGAAAATAAATAATTTTCAACCTGCACGTTGGTTACTAAAAACACATTACATGGTTGTTTTTAGCCCTGGAAAAATATTGATCCTAGGTTCACATATATATCTGAGAGTCAATTAAACCTAAAGTAGGATATTTCAAATATGTTTGTATATTATGGGTAAAGGATTTGAATGATGTAATTATGGCTAAGTACTGTTAAAGAAACAGAAAAAGGAGCAAAGCTATAACTAGTCCTGCAAAGCTATAACTAACCCTGCAATGTCGTAAAGCAGTTTCTTGGCATCAGATCTTACTTTTGGGACTTTATTTTCTGTCTTATTATCTTGTTTCTGGCAATATGATACATTAAACTGCATTATTTTTCCCATAAATATAATCACAATTTAAAGACAGACAGGCATGATTTGAACTAAAACTAAACTAAAACTAAACTAAAACTGAACTAAAGCTAAAAATTCATTTTCCTTTCCAGAGAAGGACTCCTTTGGGTATAGTTTGTGTTATACGTTTTCCTTATATGGAGATCCAATTATTAGAATTTCTTGTTAGATTAATTAATATTTTAAGAATGTAATCAAAATATTAATCAATTACTACAAAAATGAAAACCGCCAAAATACAAACATCCAGGTCTATCATGAATTATTATTAATATGAAGAAGTCCACAAACAAAGCTGATGTTTTTCTATGATGTTAAATTCTGATTCTTCCTACTTATTTTTACACTGATTCATTGGTGTATCTCCTTTGCTAGGAGGGCTAGGGGGTTATCTTTCTCTGTGTTCAATTTTTTCAGAGCTACTTGTATGCACTTCAACTTGATATTTGTTAAGAGAACATGCTGTTCTTCCTCTGATTGATTCACATTAATTGTGATACAAAAGCCTTACTTTTGAATCTATTTTTTAATAAGTATACCTATTTTGTTGATTTTTTAAACCGAAATATTGCTAAGCAATTTACTTAATTTTACTTCATTTATATTCTTCTAAGGTTTAGATTCTTAGAGTATCTTTAATTTGTTCACAATTTTTCCAGAAATCACCCAGTATGACTCAAGTTTCCTCTAACAGAAGGAGACATCTTACACAATATGTGTGCTTCACTTAACTTCAATGTAAGTTCAGTCCTTTGTTGGATAATGAAAAAAATTGTCATTTCTCAAGTCTCATGATTTAATATGCCTTTTATAGCAGTCAGAAAGCCTTTTGACTTGAATGACCATGACAAATTCACAAAATAATTAATTTTATTATTAAATAAATAATCCCTGAGAAGACATGAAATTGCATTAAGTGGCATTTACATGCATAATGTTCACATGCAATTGTATTGGAAAATAATACTGCTTTGTGTTTAAAGTGTTCAGGATCATTCAAAAGAGAGAAGTTATCTATTATCTCTGTCTATAGGATTGTATATAAATGTAGCCAAACTACAGGGATACAAAAGTCTCTGTATTCAAGACAGTCACTTTGTGTATAAATGGTCTTATTATATTGTCCCTGGAAGATGCATTAAGAGCTGTGAAGTTTATGAAGGCAGTCAAGATTTCACTCTTTCAGTTAAACAGTAATATGGAAACCACTGAAAATTTCTCTTTGATTATTACTGACATTATCCTGGTTTATAACAAAATTTGTTCTTATTAATCTTTACATATTGTACTTTTGCATATTGTACATATTGACCTTATACTTCTTTTTACTCAATTTAATCATTCTATTACTACCATTCTTAGTGTCATCATTTATATCTTCCAAAGTAACAGTAACTATTAGTTTTGTGTTATATCCACCAGATTCATCTGTGGTTAATTAAGAAAGGCATCTTTGAGGAATATGATTTTTATCTTTTTTTTGCTCCTCCTCTCATTAAAATTTGCTCCTCCTCTCATTAGTTCTGAGATAACAGTAGCTTTCTATTCCTGCCCTCTCTCTTGTTCCTATGGGATGATAACTTTAACCTAGACAAATCCTTTTGTTGATGCAGAAATCAGTAAGTCCTATTGTCGTTGAAAGTTAATATTTCTGATTTGCATCAGAAATTGAAGAGCAATAGGTTTCACTTTGTTTGCAAGGAACAGGTAAAAACCCCTAGTTATGGAACAATCTAATTTAATAAGAAAAGTTCTTTTTCTGTTTTTATACTTGTGGTACAGTTCTGTCCAACACATGTGAAGCCATAGGGCCAAAATATCCAAGATTTTTCATAAATATGTTGTAAATCTGAGTACCCAAACTAGTCTTTTAAATAAGAGAGCAGATTTGTGAAAGCGAAATAAGGATAAGCAGGCTGGAAAGCGTTTAATAAGTTTAACTATAACTAATTATTAAAATCTTTAAAAGTTTCTAGAATCTAGAAAAAGACTTAGTTATTTTAAGTACATAATTCTTGAAAATCTAGTTAGCTTCCTCACTAATAGCTATTTGAATATGATTAGCAGAATTGTTCTATTTCCATCAGATAGGATTCATTTACCCATAATTAGCTTTATAGTATTGTTGCCAGATCTAGCACTGTTTTCCACTCAAACTTACAAAGTGTTGGGAATATAGAAAAAAAAAATGTATTTAAAGAGTATTTTAAATATACAGATCTTAAATTTATATCCAGTTTTATTTTTATTTAATGGTCACAAGTGAAATGGATGAGTATAGTATTAACCAAAACTATATATAGCAGCTTGTCAGTACAATCAGAGTCGAAATATCTGTCTACAATTCTACAAAATTTAGGTCTTAGTTGTTGTGGTTCATATGAATAATGATTTTATAAGTATTCCCAAGAAAACACACCTGAGAGAATTTCAAATTACTGTTAACATCTGACCACAAAAAGTAATGAAAAATTTTCTTTAAAGCTTCTTTGTATTCAACAATACCTTGGCACCAAGGTGTGAAACAAGATTTGTACTTTAACATACTCTTTTAAGTATCTACATCTCAAAAGAGTTGTTCACATACTTTATTTTGCAACCATTTTTGTTTGTTTGCGTCTTGACTGAAGACCTTAAAAGACCTACTCATAAAAATAACAGTTGAAGAGCTAAAGGGACACTACCACCCCACATCCACCATCAGTGAAATATTTTTTATCTTAGTAATCAGATGTCAGTTTGCCATTTATAGATATCTTCAAAAGCACATGCTTCACTGTTCTGCTAAATTTACAACTCACAGCATGGTCTAAGCTGCTTTATGAAGGACTGTAAAAATACATTCCAGAGAGAAGCAGGAAAAATATTTGTGGATACATCAAAACCACCCTTTCTTTGGGGAACTGTTAGAAATTTTTGATGCTAAAATATCAAGGGTGTTGTTCTGGATAAGAGCATCAGAGGTGCTGCAAAAATCCAATTCTCTTGAAGCTGTCAGGTGTGAGATAGATACTGTGAAATATCTAGAAGACAAATCTTTAGTACTATGAGATGTAAACAGAATTCATCAATTCATTTTTCAGTGCCAACTTCTATATATCTCAGAAATTATTACACTATTTTTCATTGTTCCTTCACAGATGATAATGGAATAATAAATTCAGCCACTGATGCTAAATACTTACACAGTGGAATCTGCCAAAATCCTGAATTAGCTGAGTTAACATCTGTTAAACTTCAGGCATAGGATAAATTACTTAAAATATGAATAAATATAGCCCTGAATATGCTTGGAATTATTCTGTATTATATGCGCTTCCTTAGCCAGACAAATGTTTCAACTTAAAATTGAACCACAGTCACACAATACTATTCACAGTCTTGTTTAAAATGCTCAGTGATAAATAAGATGCTTAAGCTTTATTCACTGCTATTTTTCTCCTGCTTGAGCTGTGTTGTTTGCTTTTAAAACTCATTTGAAAGCAGGTGATAGTCATGCCTTTTCTGTCAAAAAATAAAGCTGCATATCTCCTAATTCAAGACAATTTTCCTTGTAATGCATATATTGTGTCCTTTACTGAACGATAACATTCTTTATGAAAGATTAAATAAATATGCAAGAAGCTGATTTATTTCTCTGTGGTTATGTCACAATGAACTACTAATTTCATTTGGGTTACCACTTCGTCTCTCAATAGTGTTTCCTTTATATGAGTAATAAGGTGCAATGTAATCAATTAATAGATTTTTTTATGCAATACCATTAGCTGTGTCCTGTATACAGTGTATTACAAAACCAATCACTGATAGGGCCTTGTTTTACTTCACTGACCATCAGCTACAGCAGCTGCAGGCAAAATGATCGAGTGAAGGTGTTGGTGCCTCTAGTGACAGCCATGGGTGGTTCCACCAAAGTGCTGAGAAGTGACTGACCTCTCTGGAGATGAGGCACCTAAAGACAAGACACCCTATTCCTCTCCAGCAACAACTGCCACATTTTGAATTGCACCTTGCCTTTTGTCAGGCATTCAGGAAACAGAATTCAGGTTTTGGCAGTCCCTGATGGACAAACAAAAATGGGAACTTTTTACAACTAATTCCTGACTTCTACCAGAGCATTGCACTCATAGAAACTGTAAAATGTGTTCTGATAACTATCATGCTTGTCTTGAATATCTCTGATATTATTATTAATAATAATTATTGTTAAATAATAATAATAATAATAATAATAATGCCCCTGAGAATTTGGGAAAATAGAGTGACTAACAGATTAAGTTTTCCCTTCATAGGCATATAAATTAAACTGAAACATGACAAATATGATTATGAAAGCACTCAGAACTCATAGAAAGAAGTAAAGGTAAGATAGAAATACGTTTAATATATAGTAAAGCAATCAAATGCAAATATTCAACTGGGGAACATCAGAGTCTAGAGTACAGTCAGATGGTGGAAGAATGCAAAGAAAATCAGCAGAAAGCATAAGGGAACCAGCATAAAATAGATTCCTTTTTCTTTCCTTTCACTGTAAGAAGCAACTTAAGTTGGCCTGATCACTATCCACTGAATGAAATTATGTTTTCCCTTTGCGGTAAAAGTCTAATTATTTCTTCTCTCCTGCTCCTTCTTTAGCCTTTCTGAAAAACTAATTTTATAGCAAATCTGCCAAAAGTCATCCTGCCCTATAAAATATTCATTGTTATTTACATTATACTGTTTGTTTGCTTGTTGGCTACTTGGTTGTGTGGGTTTTTTGAGCTCTAGTTAGAAAACACTCCTACAAAAACTTGTCTCACAAAAACCTTAACTTTTTTTTATTACAAGACAGTCTGTATGTATGGCTGCTACTAATGCTCTTCCCAGTGCAATTAAAGTTTGTATCCTTAAAACCTGGGTCTTAGGTTTAGACTATAAATCTAATAATTACTGAAAATGCTACAAGAAACATTTTTCTTCTGGGATAATGTAATAGCCAAAGTGAGTAAATACGTTTCTTAGTGAAAAAAATGTCACAATAGGCTTCAGTAATTTTATTTTTGTGTGTAGGTCAACTGATAATACGATCTTTTCTCAATTTTATACATTCAATGGGAATTTACAGATGCCTTTAGAATTACTTGGACTGACTTTTTACCTGCCCTGACTTGATCAACATTAATTTCTGCTAACAGTTATGTTTAGGAAGTCATAATGACGTATGTGGTTATGTAATAGAAAATGTGATCTCCAGATATGGGGTAAATATGAAAAATACAATACTTTCTGTGCAATGTACCCATAGGAAATAACATATGTATACCATCCCTAGAAAAATTTGCAGTCAGAATTATATGTGATTGTACTTAGAGCACAAAAACATCTCTTTAGAAGACTGCTTCCAGTTGCATATAAATTGTATCAGTATTTAATTATTCAGAAAGTGATTTTCCAGGCATGGTATCTCCTCAGGTTCAATTTATTAAAGTGCAGAGAAAAGTGGTTAAACTACTTCCAAGAACAAAAAGAGCAAACAAATTAGGTAGAAGCAGAATACATCAAACTAATCTAGCTCCATGATGTCTTGGAACACGGGTAGGGAATTTTGCAAAGAGATCAGATATGTAACAAGTATTGATCATATACTCTGCTGGTGACCTCTCCTTTCAGGTATCTTTCCACACAGATGAGATTCCCCATGAATCTTCTCCAGGTTAAACAGTCTCATCTGCTTCAGACTTCTTTCACAGGAGTGATTCTTCAGTCATTTTATTATCTTAGTGACCTTTTATTGGAGTTTCACCTGCAGCTGCATCACTCTCTTGTACTGAGAAGCCCAGAACTGTAACTTTTGCCATTTCTTACATGGCCATCTGTTACATCCAGCAGTTTCTTGGGTCATGTCCAACAGTTTTGCATGTTAGAGTACACTCTGGCAAGGGGTATAATCTTCTGCATGCAGTCCTATCACATATGGTTCCATTTCAGCACTACAATGTATCCAAAGCACCTTTATGAGCCTGACAATTAATCTTCTAGATGAGTAAATCTCAACTGATCAATGGATTTCTTCAATCGGCTGATCTGCTGTCCAGATTCCATGAACAAGTTGATTTGATTCACTTGCCTAATCAGAGGCATATAGTATCCTCTGAGATTCCCTGGTATGTGCACAGTGTCTGTGTAATCTGGCAAATTCAACAGAGAAGTAAGGTGAGACAGAATGTCTAGCCATTCTTGAATGGAACCAGTAAAGCCAGAAAAAAGCCCCTTAAAAGTAATTTTAAATAGATTAGTGACAGCTTAATTTAGATTTTATTCACATTATTCACATTTATAGCTGAGCTTACACTCTTCCCAAGTTTTGTACAATTGCCTTATTTGTATCTGAATCTATGTCTTAATTTTGTCTCAAATTGTTCCTGAAGAATAGGATTGAGACTCCTAGGCAGAGGGACACCATTTCAAAAGCAAAACATTCTATTTAGGCTCAAGTTGTTGCTCCAGAAGGATTCTAATTTACTTTAGATCTTTTATTACATTTGTACAAATGTCTGGTTGGAGGTAACAGTGTAATTAAATCATATTTTTACTTGAGAGTTCCCTTAATAGCTTCAAACATGCCAATTTCATACTCATAATACAGTGTTTCACATCAATGTCATGTCCTTTGCTTCTCTTCTATAAAAAATAACTTGCATTACAGCTAATAATGTAGTAATTTTTCATCAGCCTTAAAATTTGCCTTTAAAGCATATCCATGAATGTTTTTCTAAATTAGCAATTTCTCTCAAATGCTCTTTTTTCCCTCCTTTTTTTTTTTTTTTTTTTTTTTTTTTACTATACTAGCCCTTACTTAATCATAATGACTTTTTTTTCATCCATGGGTTACACAGAAAAAATTGGAATTAATGTTCATTTAAGTAATTATTTCAGTGTAATTCAAATAATCTAAACCTATATATTTTCTCACTTAATATACATAGCTGTGAGAGCTTAATTTCTGTATATATACAATGTAAGGAAAGGACTACTGTGCCACAACTTAAATGCAGCAAACAAAACTCCTGAAAGCCTAGGCACATAAGCCAGTAGTCTTACATACTGGTTCAGCAACTAGTGTTTTGTGAGAGAATTCCCCTGAGTATATCCCATAATCTCCAGCAACTGGTACAGAAGGCAGAACTGCAGCAGTTCTGTGCCATGACATGTATTTTAACCCAACCTCAAATGATATGTTCATAATTAAGCAACCAAATTTCAGTCATAAATCTAGGTAGCTACAAATTCTCTAATTTTTTTTATACTTTTACACAACACCAAAGACATCCGAGCTGTCTTAGATTTATTTGAATTGTTGATACAAGTTTACATTAAATTTATATAAATTTAAGTTTGATCAGTGCTTTAGTCTCTGAATTGGCTGTATACCTGACAGTTCTGAAACAGAAGCTGAGTGCTAATATGCCACTGAGATTTAACTAATATATCTTATCTTTTTTCATTAGACTGTGCTTACTGAGTATCAAATTTAAAGATTTTAACTGGCTAATGCACAGCTTTAAGAGCAAGTTTACATAATCCTGAAATCTGTCACATAGAGATACTTGGAATTTCAGTGACTAATATAGACATTTATAGTGTGACTTATGTTTAGCTAACCTGGTCATTTAGAATGCCTAAACAGTTAAAAGGATACATATTAATTTCGTCCAGATGTCATAATTTGAATTGTGCCTTGAAGGAATCTCTCCATTGACTACCTCAGGTTACTGCTACTCTCCATTGAATAATCAGCATAGCCAGGTTTCAATTCATTTTTATGCATAGACATCTCTGCCTTTTAAGGTAGTAGTCCAAGTCATTCAAGCATTTGGATTGTGCTGGCATGTCTGATCCTACTTCTGCATTGCTTTGCATCAGCAGTTGAAGGCAAGGCTGTGAAATATTGAAACAGTTAAAACAGATGCCCTTATATTTACTTAACTAAATTGTTCCACTTGAATGAGAGTCAGCTTCTTATTAAGGCAAGTTCAGATATAGAAATGTAGCTAAGTATGTGTAAGGTACAGATCTAGGGTCTATTTGGTTGCCTGTGTTTAGATGATTGGTGGCATGTGAAATACCCTACAATGCAAGTTGATTGTCAGATGCCACCCCGAAGAAGTGACTCGCTCTTCCCATGTTTCAGACCATAGATGATATCTCAGCAGCAGATGATGCTGCTGAGACTGCACCATCTCAGATGGTGTAAAGGGCCTTGCTGCTCAAGGACACATCGCTGCCTGCCTGCCCTGTGATGACTTAACCTCACAGAGAACCCCTAGGTTCCCTGAGGAAAATCCTCCCACAGGTTCCACGTGTAACTCGCCACAGCCTGGGAGTTTCACTGGCCTTGGTAACTGTTGTTTGACAGCAGTTAAAAGGATTTGGACAATATTTAGCTTGTATGGTGATCTCAAGAAAATAAACAGCAAATTGTCATAAAATATTGTAAACAATGATAGAAAATTAATTTTCTGACACTGTATTATGAAGAAAGCTCATTTGTGTGATCAGGCAGGACAATAGAGCAGAATGTGTTATGTAACATTTCTTCAGAGTGGGTGCTTTTAAATCAGAAAGTTATGAAATTTTAAAGACCCCCGTACTACAGAACTTCAATTTTCATTATTTTGAGCATTTGACTATCTTAAAAATCTATTTTAATAACTGAAAAAAACACCAACAAACCAAACAGAACTGTTTCAGTGATTCAAGAAAAAAAGTTTAAAAAGGATTTTGTAATATGTACTCCAGATAAACAATGACCAAAGAAGCACAGTTTATAAGGGTAGTTCATCTTATTCATAGGTTGTAAACAAGAAATAAATAGAGTTGTTAAAGTTGGTATATGTAAGAATAATTAAATATAATCAGACAAAACAAGAAATTAAGACTGAATGAGGAATTATTTGCTAACACTCAGACCTATTAGACAGCTTCCCAAGGGAAATTAAAGAAAAATGAATGTTGGACTGGTTTAAAACCCAGTTGAACAAAGCTGGTAAACCAGCATTAATGTAGCCACAGTGTATCCTAATATACTCAAATGCAAACAATTCTGTGAGCAAAAAAATTTGAGGCACTAAGGTAGTTAGACATGTCCTTCATACAAATATCCAGGGAAGCATTCATTATGGTACTCCACAATCACTTTGTTATTTCATTTAATCGATTTTTTTAGTTACTCCAATGTTGCTTCGCGTATCTGTCTCTCAGGTCAGCTCAGCGTCAGCTGAGCCACCCTGCTAGCTGTGATACGCCCAACAGTACTTTTGCGTGGGTTTTTGGCTCCGCAGCCCCTTTGCCTTAGCTGTCTCGGCCGTGGTTTAAAAGAGGGGACACTCCGGAGGCTCAGGGAGAAAAGGTTTTATTCGGGTAACTCAGGGGGCAGCCCCTGGTTCCAGGCCTGTGCCTCTGGGGAGTGACCCCTGGCCTCGGTTACAGGGGGTTCTTGTTCCCCCAAAATCTCAGGGGTGGACACAAGTTACAGAGACCAATCACACAAAGCCAGGTGGGTAAGGTCAAAATGCAATACACAACATTAACAAATCAGGTGGATTTGGGATGTGGCCCTGGGAGACTCACCAATCCCTGTCAGATACCTCTCCTGAAGGTCTGGGGTCTGGGGGATGGTGGACATGTGGGGGAGAAGTACAATGGGATGGGGGAAAACACAATAGGACGATCGAAACCCAGGGCAGAGGATTAGAGTTGTCTTGGCAACTCTTATCAACCTCTGATAAGCACATTCCAAGACAGTAACTTTACCTGGCTAGGGTTAAAGTCCAAATCACATCAAACCTACAACTAAGAAACTTATGATACTATTCCAGCACCCCCACACCTCCCCCTTTTTCTTTTATTTGTGTCACTGGTCTGGAGTGTACATATCTGAGTCACACTCGCTGCTGGAGTCAGAGTCTGGTGGGAATTCGATGGCAGGTGTCACTGAATGCACTGAGGGGGCAGTAGTGGGGAAAATTGCATTCATGATCAGGCTTTTGACCAAACCAGAAGCAATGGCTACAATTAAGATGATGAACAGAAACAACAGTCCGGTTTTGATCCACGAGCTGGCGATGTTAGAGAGTCCAACACCTTTGAAGAGGTTATCAAACCAGTCCCCTGTTTCTTGTTTGATGGACTCGACCATTCCTCGCAGCTGCTGGATTGATTTTTTGACGCTTTCAGCCTTAGATGACAGGTTGAAGCAACACAGTCCTTCAAACTCCTCACATGAATGTTGGTTCAGTAGAAGTAAATAATCAATCGCGGCGCGGTTCTGAAGGGTTGCCTGCCTGGTAATCTGTTCGTCTGATAGGAGGTCACTTATAGCTTGAGTTGTTAAATTTGCCTGTTTGGCCACCCAACATTCTAAACGGCCTAATTCTCCCATGGATTTTGCTATCGAGACCCAGGGTAAAAAAACTGTCAGGGCTGTGGCCTTTGCCCTGGACCAGTGGATGATTTCCGAATTACAATCTGGGTCGAGACTTGTTAGGTCTCTTTTCTGGATTGGTACATGGAGAGAGGAATTTTTTCTGTGCCAATTGAGGATTTGAGTCATGTTTGGAGTAAACAGGCTCAGCTTGCCTAAAGTGCATGGACCTCCGATCAGCCGAGTAGGAATGCCTGTAAAAGCTCTGTCACCACAAATAAGGAAAAAACCTTTGGGTAGGGAACGGGGAAAGGGACTGTGAGCATCAGTGGAAGGAGTGGTAACATGTGCAATTTTTGTGCACCAGTTTTTTGCTATATAAGAATCCTTAATTTGCAACAAATGATAAAATGACCTGGTGTGTTCGTCTTGGGGGGTGTAACGAAAGTGAACACAAAAAGGAGCTTTTGAGGACCCAAGAAGGTCTAATTCTTGGGGCTCTTGGGGGGCACGCGGGAGTGTCTGCAACCACTCTTTCCAAAAAGCAAGGGGATTTATAACAAAGGCAGAAGGGGCATCACCAATTTCTGTAAAGTGGTTAGCCTCAACAGGTTTTCGGTTGTATTTTTGTTGTATCTGGAGGAGTGAGAATGGAAACTCCTTCTCTTTCACCGGGATTCCTACCAGGCAGGATGACATGGGATCTTGGGCTGCTGCTGAGGCTAGGCAGATGTGATCTTGACCTAGACTCTTTGCGAGCGTTTTCCATACATTGGTTTTGGGCTGTGGAACAATCCAGGGGGTGGTTATCGACAGGAAGCTGAGCAGCACTGCAAGGGCACAAACTGCTGTGCTGCGGACCTCCATGCTGATCATCTGGACTGCGGTTCTGTAACTTAGAAGAAAGGGGTCAGTTAAACAACCATCGAAAACACTCCTCTGGGGGAAACAGCTCTTCTGCTTCCACTTCATGACAGAAAACCCAGGAGGGAAGAGTAATTGGGCTGGGAGGACTTGCCTCTGGGCCCGCATCCTCTTCCTCCTTTTTCCTCCTTCTCCAGGAGGCCACAGTGACCTGGGGTACTTTCATTTCTGAACCCTTGGGAACATAGGGTCTCACATTTCTGGAGGGGATCCACCGCAAACCGGTGGGAGTGGAGACGCAGGCGTATCCACGTCCCCAGGTTACTAAATCATGGGGACCCTGTATTCTCAAAGTCTCTGGATCCTTGACAAGGACCTTTGGCCTTTCCCGGGGCTCCAACTGTGAGCTCCCACGGAAATGCCTTGTCACCGGCGGGTTCATGGTTTCAAAGGAACAGTTAAGAAAATTTAACGTGAACAAGGCACGGGCTAATCTTACAGACGGTGGCTCAATCTTGAGAATCGGTTGCTGCTGGCTGAGGACTCTTTTGAGGTTCTGGTGAGTCCTTTCTACAATCGCCTGGCCTGTCGGAGAGTGGGGGATCCCAGTTTTGTGTTCCACTCCCCATTGTTGCAGAAAACTGCAGAATTCTTTGGACCTGTATGCTGGACCATTGTCTGTTTTCAGGGACTTTGGGATGCCCAGGACAGAGAAAGCCTGGATGAGATGCTTGATAGCATCCCCAGCCTTCTCCCCTGTGTGGGCAGAAGCAAAAACAGCTCCTGAGAATGTGTCCACAGAGACGTGCACGTATTTCTGCCTCCCAAAGGGGGCAAAGTGCGTGACGTCTGTCTGCCACACTTCACAGCTGGACAAACCACGGGGATTCACGCCTGTGGGCATGGATGGGATGGCATACCTGTGACATTGCGGACAGCCAGTCACAATCGCTTTGGCCTGGTCACGGGTTAAGTTAAACTGCCTGACCAGACCTGGCGCGTTTTGATGGTGAAGCTGATGACTGATTCTGGCTTGCTCAAAACGGTTTGGCAGAGGGGCTACCTCCACAGGGGCAGCGAGAGCATCGGCTCTCCTGTTTCCCTCTGCTATGAAACCTGGGAGCTCTGTATGCGACCTGGTGTGCATCACATAAAAGGGTTGCTTTCTGTGGGAAATCAGTTTGACCAGCTTGGAAAGCAACTTAAATAGAGTGACATTGGAAACCTCCTGCAGCACAGAATGTTCTGCTCTAGAAACTATCCCTGCAACATAACTTGAATCTGTTACCAAATTGAAAGGTCCAGGGAACGTCTCAAATGCTCTAACGACTGCGGCCAGCTCGGCAACCTGAGGTGATCCTTCCACCTCAACCACCTCTGATTCCCACCTCTGGGTGACGGGGTCCCGCCAAGTCATAACTGATTTGTGGGACTTTCCAGACGCGTCAGTGAAGACGGTTAGAGCCTTAAGAGGCTCCTTGCTTTGGACACTTTTTAATTCCAATCGAAATTGGGCATCCGAATTGAAAATTTTGTGGGCAGGCCGATGAATAGAAATTTGACCAGGATAGTTATCTAGGGCAAACTGCAGCGCTTCGTTCTCTTGAAGCAGATGCTCTAGCATAGCTTTTGTAATTTGACCAGATTTCAATTTGATTGGCATGTGAATGCACCCAAAGTCACAACCAGCCAGTTCCCTAAGGCGCATTCTGGCTTTCCGAATCAGGTCAGCCATCAATTCTTGTGGCTTTGTCATTCTTTTGGTCCTGTGGTGGCTCAGAAAGACCCACTCTATAATAGAGAGAGGATCTTCTTTGCCTTGGACCTCCCTTGAATTTTTGAGGGTTTTGTTGTTCCACTGAAAAATCATCCCATGGAGATGTGGCAGCTTTCCTAAGATGATGAAACGAAAAGGCAGGTCAGGTTTGCATCTGTTGGCCTGTCTGGTGGACAATGCATGTTGAATGTTATCCAGTGCAATTTTTGCCTCTGGGGTGAGGGCCCTGGGTGAACTCAGTTCAGCTCCCCCTTTTAACAAATTGAAAAGGGGGGCCAGGTCTTCGGTAGAAAGACCCAGCCAAGGTCTCACCCAATTCAGAGCTCCACACAGCTGATGGACATCTGCAAGGGTCTGAATTTGGGTTTTGATTTCCAATTTTTGAGGAACAATAGTCCTCTTCCCAATTTCCAGCCCTAGGTATTTCCAGGGTGGCATCTTTTGAATTTTGGATTCCTGTAGTTCAAAACCTGCATCAACCAGTGCAGCCACGGTGAGGTCAAGGGCATGTGCCAACAGGTCATCTGTTGGTGCAGAAATCAACACATCGTCGAAGTAATGCTGGATTATCACTTGGGGCACCGCTGCACGCACAGGTGCGAGCAGGGAAGCAACATACCTTTGACAGATCACTGGCGAAACTTTTAAACCCTGCGGAAGAACTCTCCACTGATACCTCTTTCGTGGAGCCTCTCGGTTCAAGGTGGGCACCGAGAATGCAAACCTTGGGGCATCATCAGGATGGAGGGGAATGTGAAAGAAACAGTCCTTTATGTCAATTACAGTCAAACTCCAGTTTTCGGGGAGCATGCTTGGGGCGGGCATCCCTGGTTGCAGGGATCCCATGTCCTCAATTACCTCATTAATTTTGCGGAGGTCATGGAGGAGCCTCCACCTGGTCTTATCTGCTTTCTGAATGACAAACACTGGAGAGTTCCACGGTGAAGTGGTCTCTTCAATGTGGCCCTTTTTCAGCTGTTCTTCCACAAGCTCATTGAGCGCCTTTAACTTCTGTTTAGAAAGTGGCCACTGCTCTATCCAGATTGGTTCATCTGACAGCCAATTCAGTTTCTGTATAGGGCGCTCCTCAGTGACCACTGCCCGAAAAACCTTTGGAGGGTCAGGAATATTAATTGTGACTCCCCATTGGGACATCAAATCTCTTCCCCACAGAGGTTCATCAAAATCCAAAACAAATGGGCGTAGCGTGGCCATTTGCCCGTTTGGCCCTTCAATTGTCACTGCCTTTTTTGACTGCTTGGCTAGTTGCAAGCCTCCAATACCATTTACATGTTTGGCAATGTCCTGCAGTTCCCAATGTGATGGCCACATCCTTTCTGGGACGACCGTCACATCAGCAGCTGTGTCCCAAGCTCCTTTAAGGAGTTTGGATTCCCCACTCATAGAAAGCTTACAGAAATCTTTTGGCCTGTTTGAGCCTATCTTTTTTACCACAGCGACAGTGGTGTCTTTGTCGCTTTCTCCTTTGCCACTCTCTGTGGCACTTTCCTCTGGACTAGTCTTTACTACAAGTCCTTGCACTGCAGGGATGGCCTGGGCAATAATTTGCCCTTTTGGTAGGAAGGTGGGTGGGTTTTCACTGCGGAGCCACACAACAAATCGCTCTGGGTCAGTTGTGATTGTCCCAGGGGCGACCTGTATGTCTGAGGGGGTGAACTTACAGTCCCCAATGACCACAAATTTTGTCTCCACCATGTGCCACGTGCCGGGTTCCTTTGAGACCATGGCTGTTTGCCACTGACTGTCCCGCAGGTGAAGAGGCTCAGCCAACTGGAGCCTAAAGGGCTCATACCTGTCCGCTGTTGTCAAGGATCCTGATGGCTCAGGCAATACTATGTGCCTCGGTTTCCCTTGTTTTGTCAGGTCCTGTGAAGAGAGAGACAAATCTGATTTAGGTGACCTTTTTTCTTTTTGGGTTGTTTGGGCTGCCCGATTGGGATCGTCACGCTGGGCAGTTCCGCGCTCTCGAATCAGTTTTTTGACACCCTGGTGTTCTTTTTGTTCTCCCTCCCCTCATGTTCCCTTTCCTGTTTTAAGAAATTGTCAAATTGTCCCTTCATTGGACATTGATTGATCCAGTGACCGCTTTTTCCACACAGAAAACACTGGCTGTTAGCTCGTGCAGGAGCGTTCTTCTTGTGTGGTTCTGGTGTTTTAGGTGTTTCCACAGCCGCAGCGGTGATTTTATGGCGCGTTTTCCCCTCTCTAAGGGCTGGTTTCCTGCAGCGTGGGACGACGGCACTGACGGCTTGTAGCATCTCTTTGAGAGGAGGTGTCGAGCCTGGTTCTCTGGGTATCAGATTTATTGCAGCAGTGCACTCCTCGTTCGCATGAGAGAAAGCCAACTGCTGAATCACTTGTTTCTGTGCCTCCTCTCCATTAAATTGCTGTTCCACAGCTGAAGCAAGTCGCTCCACAAATTTGACATAGGGTTCTTGTGGTTCCTGAAAAATGTCTAAGTAATATTGTGAGGGGCCATCGGGCCGCATTTTCAGAAAGGCTTTGCATGCTTGATTAGCTACAAACTCAAGGACATTTTGGGGAATGTTGGTGGCCTGGTCTGAGGCTGCTTTCCAATCCCCTTCCCCTAACAGGTGGTTTAGGGTAATAGGATTGCCTGCATTATCAGTTGCTGTGGTTGGGTCCTCCAGCAAACCTGGCAATGCAGCTTTCAGCAGTTTTCTCCAAGTGACCTCCCATAGCTCAAATTCCATTTTGCTTGAGAGGCACTTGAAAATCTGCTTCAAATCAAAAGGTACAACTGTGATTCCACCAAAGGAAGTAAACAACAAGCCTTCGAAATAAGGGCTATGTCTCCCATACTCCTTTAATGCCTTCATGAGGTCTTTAACAAGCGTCTGTGACAACGCTTTCCAGGTGGCTACCGTGGTCCCCTGCCCCCTGCTCCTTCGGTATGTCACCGGAGTAACTGTGGGTACCCCATCTGCATTGGCACCCCCGAGCTCCTGCTTCTCTCCCTCCCGGACCCCAGCCGCTGCCTCAGGTTCCCAGTTGTAAGCTGGGGGCGGCTGCCAGCCTGCCTGTGGCACGGGCGGCTGTGGCCGTTGAAAGCTTGGAAAAGCATTTCCCAAAAGAGGTGCAGTCGGGGACACCGTGTTCCCGAGTGGGGGGTAGGGCGGGGGCGGTGCCGGTGGGGCTCCCCCTGTGGGAGGTGGCTGCGGGGGGGCGGGCTGGGGCAGGGGCGCCCCGGCCGCGCCGTGGGGGGGCGGCAGGAACGCGGGCTGGGGCAGGGGCGGCGCCTCGCTCGCGCCGTGGGGGGGAGGGAAGGGGCTCCACGGCGCTGTGGGGTGCTGCTGCGGCGGGGGGAGAAAGGGAGGGGGGGCCACGGGGTCCGGTCTTTTCAGCCACTGTCCCGGGAACTCGGCAAAAGCGGCTGCAGCGCCGGCATTCGGTGGGGGGAGGGGAGCGGGCGGCTGCGGTTCCGGGGGGGGGGAGGCAGCAGCCCAGGCAGTCCCAGCACTGGGCGGTCCCAGCACTGGGGGAGGCGCCGGCAGCCCGGGCAGGGGCGGGGCAGCCGGCAGCCTCGGCGGGGGAGGGGGGGCCGGCAGCACCGGCGGCAGCGGCGAGCCCCACGCTGTTGGGGTTTTGCCCTGATCCCCTCCCGGTCCCAGGAGCAGGGGTGGGGAAGGTGGGGGGTGCGGGGCTTTTTCGGGACCACAAGGCTCGGGATAGATCGGTTCCGGGAAAGATGGCTGGGGAAAAAGGGGGTGGGGATGATAAGGAGTTTCTCCGGAGGAAGGAACCGCCCACTTCGGGGGCGGGGCGGGCAGGGGGAAGGTTCTGGGCGGAGTTGGGGCGGTGCCCTCACAGTAGGAGTTGGGTAAACCCCACCCCTGGCTCTGCGGGGGCGTGGGAAGGGGCGTGGGAAGGGGCGGGGGAAGGGGCGGGGGCAAGCCTTGTGAGGGAAAGGGGGGTGGGTACAGGGAAGGGCCAGTAGGAGGGGGCTGAAAGGCATTCTGGGAACAAGAAGAAGGGGGAAGGGCACAAAGAGGCTGCACCTCGTGGCTGCCGCCATTATGGAGGCCTTTTCCTTTGTTCTCTGGGGAGGGGGGGGTCTCTGTGTCTCCCTTCGGGGGTTTCTCACAGCCGTTTTCGCTGCCGGACCCAACCGGGGTAGTTGGGGACTGGCGGTCTTCCTCGGCGAATGAGAAACGGACTCTGGGTTTGTTGGCTGGGGAAATCGGGGGGGTAGTGGGGGGGGTTTGGGCGTTCTGGCCAGCCAGACTGCCCCGGGAGCCTCTCGCAACCCGGCCGTGGCTGCGGGGGGCGGGGGATCCAGGAATTCTCAAAATGCTTGGCGAGGGGGAACTGTGGGGGGCCGGAGCATTTTTTAAAATACCTGGGGGGGTTTTGGGGGTTTTAGGGGACTTAGGGGGCTTGGGTGACCTGGAGGAAGGAAAAAGGGGAGACCTGGGGGGTTTGGGAGATTTCGGGGAGGCTGGGGGATGGGACCGGGGGGGTTGGGGGGACTTGGGAGAGGCAGGGGGAGGGGTATGGGGGGAAGGGACTGAGGGAACGCTTTGGGAGAATGCAACTTTGTTATCTTGCATTCCTGTGATCTCTTTTAAGGCAGCTTTTATTTGCCACGGCCAGAATGCAAATTTTGCAGCCAGGACGTCTCCTGACTTCCCTAATTTTTCCAACTTTTTAGAAGCATTTTCCCAGAACCAAATGCTGTTCACTTGGTCCGAATTAACATTCGGAAAATGCAAAAACAAATACCTAATAAACTTTTTCAGTTCCTTTTTTGAGTATTTAACTTTGGCAACAATTAAAACTCCAATTAAACTTTTAAAAACCTCTTTCTGGGTGGTGTTTAGTCCGTTTCCCATTCCGACTAGCTGTTATCCTTTTCCACCACCCCTTCCCAGCAAAACCACCCCCCAAATCCCTGTGGGCGTCCTTTCCTAGGGGTAAGGGCTTCCTTCGGGTGGACCCCCGGTCCCCCCCTGTCCCGTCCCTCCTAGGGTTCCCTGAGGCTTCCCAAGCCTCTGTGGTGGGTATCCTCCCCTCCCTTAGAGGAAATATACTCACCAAGCCCTCGGGACACTGGAGACGTTGCTGGGGCAACCACAAGCCGGAAGGGGACTCCTCTGGGCAGGAGCTGTTCCCTTCTTCCACCAGGGGTGCTTTTTAGCAACCCCAGTGGCTCCGTGAAATGCTGAAGACCTCGGGACACGACAAGGCGACGTCCTCTCAGAAGGTCTCTGGGTCACAGGGTCCGAGTCTTCCTCAGGCCTCCGTGTCAGCTCCCACGGCACAGCGGGTCAAAAGGCGTCTGCAGGCCCCACGAATGGGCGCCAATCTGTTGCTTCGCGTATCTGTCTCTCAGGTCAGCTCAGCGTCAGCTGAGCCACCCTGCTAGCTGTGATACGCCCAACAGTACTTTTGCGTGGGTTTTTGGCTCCGCAGCCCCTTTGCCTTAGCTGTCTCGGCCGTGGTTTAAAAGAGGGGACACTCCGGAGGCTCAGGGAGAAAAGGTTTTATTCGGGTAACTCAGGGGGCAGCCCCTGGTTCCAGGCCTGTGCCTCTGGGGAGTGACCCCGGGCCTCGGTTACAGGGGGTTTTTGTTCCCCCAAAATCTCAGGGGTGGACACAAGTTACAGAGACCAATCACACAAAGCCAGGTGGGTAAGGTCAAAATGCAATACACAACATTAACAAATCAGGTGGATTTGGGATGTGGCCCTGGGAGACTCACCAATCCCTGTCAGATACCTCTCCTGAAGGTCTGGGGTCTGGGGGATGGTGGACATGTGGGGGAGAAGTACAATGGGATGGGGGAAAACACAATAGGACGATCGAAACCCAGGGCAGAGGATTAGAGTTGTCTTGGCAACTCTTATCAACCTCTGATAAGCACATTCCAAGACAGTAACTTTACCTGGCTAGGGTTAAAGTCCAAATCACATCAAACCTACAACTAAGAAACTTATGATACTATTCCAGCACCCCCACACTCCAATTTATAAATTCCAGATTTGAAAGAAAATCATGAGGAAATTTTGAAGTGAAGCGTTAATTGCAAATGCCTGTCTACCTCATAAAGGTAATAAATCTAATTTAACATAACAGAAATTTAAACTGGGTAATATCTTTAATAGTATCACATTTCAGCATTTCTATAACGTAATTAGAATTTTAAATGCTAAATGTAACAGGAGAAGCAATGAACAAAAATTTTATTCTTTCTTCTAACAACACAGAGTTGAATTTTGTCTTTGGGAAAAAAGCAAAAAACAAATAAAACAACAACCAAAAACCCACCCCACACCCAAATCACAGATTAAATACATTATTTATCAAAAACTGCTCTGTCTATTGCAAAACACATGATCTTAGGGTTTTTTGTTTTAGTTCCCTGATAAATATATGCTATAGAAAAGTCTATTGGTTCCTAAAGTTTCTCCGGTAATTACAGAGAGAAAATTAATTTTCCATTTTGTTATCCAGTTTAACATGAATTATCCAAATATGGGTACAAATCAATAGTAGCTTTTCTTTGCAATGTCAGGACTTTTGTTTGCATATCCATGGCTATCCTTATAGCATGTCATTTAATAAAGTGGTTATTTTCCATATGATAAATAAATCTAAGATACTCTTAAACAGCAAGAAACTTTCTGTTTCTAAAGTTTCTGACATATATTCCTATTTACAAAAATATTTCTATTCAATTAAAATTTATTTATTTAAATTCAGTGATGAGACACAGGTGAGAAAGTAATGGGAGAACTAAAATACTTGTTTCTCATGTCTTCTAAAATAAAAATAATTCCATTTAGAAAGCATTTTAACATGAGCAAGATATGCTTGCATTCTACCTAGGTTCTGCTTGGAAAAGACTAGTAGTTGTACCCTTCTGTAATTTAAAAAAAAAAAAAAAAGTTATAAACAACTGAGAAACAATGAACAAGAGAACTGTAAAAGCATGATCTGAAATTATAGACAATTACTTGAGAAAGCTATGGAACTTTTTTTTTAATCCATATATTTTGATGGACTAAAGAAATTCATGGATAAGAGATATTAAAAAAGAAATAAAGCTTTTGAGTTTTCAAATCCTGAACTCCAGATATGTCTGTCAGAAAAGACAGTTCAGAATAGATTTTTTTCTGCTGATTTTTTTCCTACTTCTAGACAAAACTTGAAGTCTACAGAGATATTCAGAAGCCTGTAATAAAATTTAAATCCAAGTGAGAAATCCCTTAAAATAAATCTTGTTTAATTATTCATTACCTGGGAATTCTTGGGAATCTAAATTTCTGCCTGTAATATTATAATTCTTTTATAATGTTTCTATTGTTTTGACTGCTTGTTTTGGGTCTCAATCAGAAATTAATATACACAAATTCTCGAGAGAAGGCATTTCTGGAATACAGATCTTCCATTTCTAAAGTAAATATTAGGACAGTGTAAGTATTGAATAAAATTTAAGCAGCAACATTTTCTCCCTTCTATAAATGTTGTTTAAAGAATGAAAAATATCTCATAATTTTTAGGTATTTATGAAAGCTTTAGTTATTTAACTAGATGAGTAGGTTTCAGCTTCCCAAATATGCCTACTTTGAGGCAAGTGGAAAAAAATTTTCAAAAAATATCTGTTCTGCCGCTTCTCTTTGCTCTCTCTGTCTACATGGCATCCCCCCCAAGAGTACTGATGCAACTGACAGAAGAATTTGCTTAGCCACTTTAAGTTATTTACCAGAAGTAAATGATTAACCAGAGAGTCACATCTGACTGGAAGGTGGTGGCTATGATGCCCATCTGCAAAACAAATCGGAAGGAGGACCCAGATAAGTATCAGAATCCAAAGCAGAATCAATAGGTTAGAAGAGACCTCCAGGATCATCAAGTCCAACCCAACTCTAACCTCAATTAAACAATGGAACCAAGTGCCACATCTAGTCTTAAATACATCCAGAGATGGTGAATCCACCACCTCTCCAGGTAATCTCCAGACCATTCCAATACTTTATTAACCCTTCTGTAAAATACTTTTTCCTAATATCCAGCCTATATATTTCCCTTGGCACAACTTGAGACCATGTCCTCTCGTTCTGTCAGTTGCTGCCTGGAGAAACATTCCAACCCCCACCTGACTACAGCTGCCTTTCAGGAAGTTGTAGAGAGTGGTAAGGTCACCTCTGAGTCTCCTTTTTCTCCAGGCTAAACAACTCCAGCTCTCTCAGTCGTTCTTCACAGGGTTTGTGTCCCAAGTCCCTCACCAGCCTCGTTCCCTCCTCTGGATGTGCTCAAGCGTCTCAAGGTCCTTCCTGAACTGAGGGCCCAGAACTGGACACAGCACTCAAGGAGGGGCCTCACCAGTCCCCAGGACAGGGGAAGAATGACCTCCCTGCTCCTGCTGGTCACACTATTCCTGATCCAGGCCAGGATGCCATTGGCCTTCTTGGCCACCTGGGCACACTGCTGGCTCATATTCAGCTGCTGTCACCAGTCCCCCCAGGTCCCTTTCTGCCTGGGCATTGTCCAGCCACACCAGCCCCATCCCAGGTTTATCAGTCTGACCTCAGTGCTGGGAAAGGCAATGGAGCAGATCATCTTGGGTGCCATCATGTGGCACATGCAGGACAACTAGGCAGTCAGGCCCAGCCAGCACAGATTTGTGAAACGTGGGTCCTGTTTGACCAACTTGATTTTCTTCTATGACAAAATTACACACTTAGTGGATGAAGGAAAGGCTGTTCTTTACCTGGACTTTAGCAACGTCTTTGACACTGCCCTCAGCATTTTGGAGAAATCAGCTTCTCATGGCTTGGATGGATGCACTGCTCTTTAGCTGAAAGCCTGGCTGGATGTCTGGCCTCAGACAGCAGCGGTGAATAGAGTTATATCCAGCTGTGAGCAACTCACAAGATGGGTTTCCCAGGGCTCAGAATTTTCAACAACCCTATTTACTATCCTTATCTATGATCTGGATGAGGGGATTGAGTGCCCACTCAGTCAGTTTGCAGATGATACCAAGGGTAGCAGTGTTGCACCACCGGAGGGTAGGAAGGCTCTGCAGAGGGACCTGGACAGGCTGGATTCATGGCCTGAGACCAACTGTATGAGTTCAGTGAGGCCAACTTCCAGATCCTGCACTTGGGTCACTGTACCACATGCAGTGCTACAGGTTAAGGGAAAGAGTGGCTGGAAAGCTATTTATTAGTCTGTAACTAACAATAAAGGATAGCTATTAAGCTCATATATAAATTCCTCCATCATTAAAGACAATTTAAATAGAAACCCCAGTCCCCTGTAGTCCAGCCAGTTTTCTCTATGACCAGTATCTTCATCCCATCTGCTGCTCTGCAACATGCAGGTTTCTTCTGAGGTCTCCTTTTGAGTATCTTGTGATGACTGTCTGAAAGGGAACATATGCTCAAGCACCTGAATCATGTATTTTACATCACCTTGATATTTTGAGACAAGAGAAAATGGCCTCAAATTGCATCAGGGGAGGTTCAGGTTGGACATCAGGAAGAAGTTCTTCACTGAAAGGGTGATCAAACATTGGAATGAGCTGCCCAGCGAGGTGGTGGAGTCACCATCCCCAGAAGTGTTCAAGAAATGGCTGGACATAGGACTTATTTCCATGATCTTGTTGACATGGTAGTGTCCAGTCAAAGGCTGAACTTGATATTGGAGATCTTTTCCAAGCTTAATGGTTCTATCATTAAAAAATATACCAAAGGATTCAGTGAACTTATATTTTAGTGATCCGTTTAAACAATTTTTTAAACATTTAAAATAAAGTGCAAATAAAAAAGCTAGGTTTATATTTAAATTCTAAATATAAAGTAGAAGGCATTGAACTTGGTGGAAGCAGTGTGTCTGGCTTATTAAGCCATTCTATCTTTAAAGCCCATGAAATGCCTGTTTTCAAGAACAACGATTGAGATAGTGCTCTCAGGTTATGGATACATGATCCTCTTCTGATTTTGTAAAGCCATAACCTGTATAACCAAAAGGGTTATTATTCTTCTCTTTCTACCTGATAAATGAAATTGGATTAAAAAGAACAAAAAAGCATAAAAGAATATACATTTTCCCTCCCTGTATTCTAATATTCTTTCTAATAGTCTTTGAAATTCTAATCTGCTTCATGCCTCTAAGACAGAGTTAGGTAGAAGAAATTACATAAAAGAAATTATAAGTCGCACAATACAGTGTCGAACCTCAGTACGCATTCCTGGGCTAAGGCAACCCTTCAGGCATCTGGTAAAGAAAGTATGCTTTCCATCACACTTGGTCAAACTCACCAAGTAATTAGGAATACTCCAAATTTATAATAACTGCAATTGGAAGGAAGCATAGAAGCAAAATCTTCATAACTCAAATCTTCTGGGTAATGGATGGAAGGCGAAAAGACATCATGGATGTTCTCAGTTTCATTAGAAAGGAAGGATTTTTTTCTGAGAATAAAATACAGAACAATATTTATATTATTGAACAATGTTTACTTAATTGAAAAGATTTTTAATTAGAGTAAAGATGAGTCTGGATTAGGAAACACAAGTTCCTGTATCAATTTAACTCTGTTCCAATGTGATGAAGGCAAACTACACTGTGCCATATTAATTAACAAAAACATACCTGGAATATTGAGGATAGTGCTTATGCAACATTGGTGACGCCACATATAAGGCTCATATCTCTGTTCTTCCCATAAAGGACAGGTGTTGACAAACTGGAATAAGTCCAATGTAGGCCACCAAGATGCTTAGAGGAATTAAGTTCGTGCAGTATATAAGGAGAGACAAAGAACTGGTCCTGCTCTGCTTTGAGAAGGGAAGATTAAGGGGAGAGTGCTTTCTACAACATTTTAACAAAAGATTGCAAATAAAACAGATTCAGATGGTAATTGTATGATTATAATTTAAAAAGAATTAAATTGAGCTGTGGGTGTTTTTTATTTTTATTTTGTTTTTCAGAAGAAAAATAATGGATGCATTAAAATTTTTAAATATTTGTAATCAGTAAATTTTAGATAAAAATGTGATTATTTCCTGGAGTTTTAGATAAAGATGTGATTATTATGTGCTGGACCACATCCAGTAGCTTTCCTAAGATTAGAGAGGACACTTTAAAGTTTCCAGACTCTGTCGTGGTGCAACTGATTTCACTATAGCTAACACTGATTTATACTTAAGCTAAAAAAATACATGTATTTTCATAAACATATATGAAATTGATTTATGGAAAAAGAAAAGTGCAGTAGCTGAGCAGGCTGAGCTCTCAGGCTCACTTGTTATTATTCATGGGAAGGGAAGGACTATTTTACTTTGCCATGGAAAGAGAAGAGAGTTGGTGAATACAAACCAACTGTAGCTTTAGTTTCAATATTAATGTAAAGGCTCTTCATCAGATTTGTTATTCATGGGAGTGTTTCATCAGCAGAACTCCTCCAACGAAAACTGAGTACATGGCAGAATGGCTCATGGCTTGGAAAATATTAAACAAGGACACAATACATGGATTTCATGTCAAAGAGTAACACTATGCTCCACATTGGCTGCTTTCTGTTTCCTTTAAAATAAGTGTGCATGCGTGCATCTGTATATAAAGATACATAGTTTTGGTTTGGGTCTTTTTGAGTTTTTTTGTGTGTATTTTTATTTTTTTGCTTTGTTTTGTTTTTGTGGGTTGATTTTTGTTTGGTTGTTTTTATTTGTCATTGTTTTCGTTTTTGGGACAAATTTTAAAGACTATCTGCTCTTTCCAGAAATTTCGTATGATTTTGGAATTGTACACATAAATGGTGTTGTGGAAAGCATTTTGTGTTTTAAGCAATTTTTCTCGGTGTAATTTACAAAAATAGTGCATTTTAGTAAGATGTCTTTAAACATTTCAATTGTACTATGCAGACGCTTACAGTCTCCATTCTCCTCTGTATCTATTCCTTTCAAATAATCTGTAAGCAAGAAACTGTTGCTTGTGGGAAATCAGGAGATATTTTACATTTTATTGGAGAATTGGCTTGTGAGCTTGTCCTCAGGTAAAATATTTTCAACTATTTTTCTTTAGAGGTGTAAATATCAGTGAACATTCTATATTAGAAAGGAACAACAAACACCACCCCAAATAATGGTGTATGACACTGTGGAATTCTATTTTCTCTTTGTGATAGAGTGGGATTCTATTTTCCCTTTTACTAAGTTGGTATATAAAGTCCTGCACTGCCCTTTTTTGCTCTTCCCTTTGACTTATTCCATTATTAATGAAAGTGATATTTCTCAAAGTCATTTACTAAGAGAAGGCATTGCAACAAAAGCATTTCTTTGGCCTACTCCCTGATTATCCCCAATCTTGACCAAAATCCGACAGAGCAGTTCAACACCAGACAAAATGGACATAATGTGCTCCACTGATCCAACATACAAAATAAGTAGAAAAAAAAAGTAGCCTGTCTTTAGGTGATTTTTTGAGGAAAAGAAAACAACACCAGCAAATCAAATCACAACAAAACAAAAAAAGAGAAAACATGCACCCTCCCTGCCATCAGGAGATAGTGGGGCTTTTTGAAGACAGAATTCTTGAAAAAAATCTCTTTCTTCTGCACTCTTATCCATCATCATAAGTTGAAATATGGCTAAGAATTCTTTAAGCCACATATATTTATTTCTGAATTATTGCTGGAAGCTTTAATGTTCATAAAATTCTGAGCTAGTAGAAGTTCTTTTTTTAAAAATTGATTTTTAATATATTTATTCTAAAGTATTTTTAATATTAATTATCTTTCTTGATTTCTAATACATGCAATAAAAGTCTCAGCTCCATAAACTTTAAATTAATTCATGTTGAATTCAGATAAGCTACTCTGAAATATTTAAGTTAGATTTTGATAGATATTCAGTATATCTTCTTGATTCAGAATCAAGAATCAAGATATACTGATATATATCTTAAGCAGACTCTATAGTATTTTTTCAGCTATTTTCAATGTTTCTATATTTACAAGAGTTTTGACTTATTTTTTATATATAGTTCAAGGATAAGTGGTCTATATAATGCTGAATTAAATTTATTTAAAATTATACTTGTATTCTTTCCATTAAAATTTATTTTTACATCCAGAAAATATTCAATCTCAGTCATTCAGATTGATTTGCAAATGATCCCAGAAAAAAACCCCTAGAAATCCATTTATGACAACGAATCCCAAAAACCTCTAAAATTTTGTTCTTTAAGCAATCCATAAAATCTTCACAGATGTCAAAGATATCTTAATTCTTTGAAGCAAGTTAGAAAATAAATGGGAAATATGCAGTTCCCAGTGACGGGAAAACTGAAGATTTGTGCTGGTTGCAGATGTGTATAAAGATTTTGACTTAAAGTTTTAACTGTCTGAATGTACATCTTGTCCACTCTGACACAGTATATAGTTAAATATATTTGCAAGCATATACCACAACCAATGGATATTTTCTTACATTATTTCCCATATAACTTTCCTTTCAGAATTTCCTAGCATTTCATTTTTTCAGTATAAATCTAGGAACAGGCTTTCTTTGTGTTTCAAAAAAATTCTGTCCAGGCTCATTTAGCTCAGATTCTGTCTTGAGTACATCATAAACAACTTAGACCATTAAGGCAATTTTAATCCTCAAGGGAAGCAATGAAGCATAATTTTCTTGTTCTTTAATAAGTTTTACCTAGTGAGATACAACATAAATATCTTTTAATTGCCACTTTATATGTAGCATGAATATCACAGCTGAAAACAGTTCTTAAAAATAAATTGAGATCATATATCAGCTAGACAACTTGTTTCAGAAAAATCTCATTCTAGAGTTCTTTTTGGTTTCTAATTCTTCAAAGCTAAAAAAAAAAAAAAAAAAAAAAAAAAAAAAAAATTAGTTTTCAGTAGATAAAAATGTGAATTAACCTGTGGAACCTCAAGGGTTTTCTGACATGCTATTTGACCTCTAAGAAACTAATTTGCTTGAGGTTTTTTAACTGTCAGTTTTTTGAGAAATAACTGTCCTAAGAAATTAGGGCCAGGTGCTGTCCTGTAGAACATGTGTTGTTTACCCTTTGAGCTTTAAGCAATAAAAAGGTTGATAGTCATGCAGAAATGCACCAGCTTTTTTCTTGTTCCTTCTTTTCCCATTACACTTCTGTAGAAAGGATAAGTGACTGATATCTGTGGTTTTGAAAGAATACACCACACATAATAAAATGCAGAAGAAGTGAAAGCATTAGTTCTTTTATATGCTTAGACTTTGATGCAACAATCAGTAAGAGATGTTAGAATCCTGGTCTTGAAGAAAGCAGTTATAGTATTTTGGTCAGAAGAAATTTTAGTGAGTTTAATTAACACAAATTATTTTATAAGATAAAAAAAATCAGAAAAATGTTGTATGTATTTGTTGAAGTTTCTTCAGATAATTCTTTCTTTGAAAAAAAAATTGAAAATATTTTCAAATTGAGAAGTTAGTAATTTGTCCTATAGTTAATCCTATATATTGTAGACTGAGTTGATGAGTGACATGGGTATGCAGGAATATTTCAATTTAGCAAATACAAGTGGCTAAATAATTCTAAGTTCCAGTGCTTAGTATTTAAATAGAAAAAGCTCTTCCAGATGTTTCTTTTAGTTTTAATTGAAGTAGAGAAAACAAGTTTCAGTATCCTGCTCATGAAAATAGGAATACAGAAACAAGATTTATTTATCAAGTCAGAATGACCTAAATAAACCATTCCAGCAAATATTCCTGATGCTGCTTAAAACAGAAGTAGCTACTCATCTGAGTCATATCAAAAATCCTTGCCCTCTTTGTACAAATATTTTGAGAATGTAAATGTCTGAAGGAGAGTCTAATTTAATATTTCAAGTTCATGTTATTCATCCCTAACTTTTCATGGTAGATTCCATTTATCCTTCCCTCCCACTTCCAACAGTGATGTACCAAGCATGTTTAAGATGGATATTCAATTAGGTGACCAAATAAGAGTTTAATTTATAATTAATAAGAAAGGTTTTCTTTGCTAATTTAGTTATAGTATATTTTTAGATAAATATTGGGAGTTTATTTTGCTAAGTAGGCACTTTCTTGGTAATTTTCTAACTTGAACGTATTTTTTTCACATCAGCAACTTCACAAATACCCTTGAGGAGCTTAATTTCCTTTATCTTATTAACAAATAGCAGTTCTTTTTTCCTCCCATATCCCAGTAATTATTCTCAAATAAAAGCACGAACCTGTCTGAACAAGACAATACATGATGTTTAGGTTGTTTAACCTCATGGGTATTTTGCACCTTCATAAGTTATTCTATGCTTTAACCTGCTTAAAGCCCAAGAATGGAGTTCTCCTTTTTTACATGAATCTAGAGTTGGGTTAGAATATGATTTGTAAGAACCCTTTGATGCTGTAATTCAACCCTCATACTCAGAAAAGGATATGATGAGTAACAATAAGCAGAGTATGTGTGACAACAGAAACTGGAAACTAAAAGTACCTTACTTATGTATAATTCATTTCATATTTCTATGCCATTTTTTGCATATTCACAGCTGGCTTAATTCAGATGTTACCAGTCTAGATACTTCCTTTAATTAAATTTGCTAAGAGAATATTTTTTTCATAAAGAATAGAATTAACCAAGGAAGGAAGGAAGAAAGAAAAACTTATTCATATATGCACAAATATTTCTTTCAAGTTTGTGAATTAAATGAGAATTAGAACATTTTTCAGGATTTTCCTTGTTGCTCTTCCCCTTTTAGAGACTGCAGTGAAGTGGGTAGAGGTTGCATGCCAGCATGAAGAGGGTCATTGTCTTCCTACTATTTTGATGTTCTCTATTGGAGAACCTCTAAATTCTATTTAAGTAGTCCCTAGGAAGATGGTTGTAACAGACCTTAATGTTTGTGTAGAAGTAAACATAAGATCCTGAATAAATAAGAGATACTTTAACAGAGAAAATGTAGAAGAGAAGCATGCTGCAAAGACTGAAGTGTTTCCTGGGAGAAGGCACATGAGTGTTGGGTGGACCTCTCTTGCCACTAATGTTTTTGGTAGCTTTGCAGAAGTTCTGGACTGCATGTGAGAGCAGACAGTCTGAGCCTGAACCCTGAATATGAATATTCTGAACATGCAAGTGAAAATGCAAAATCATGGCTGAAACTCAAACTATTTTTACACTCCTTACATTCAAAATGAGTAATTTTTAATAATGAGATTTTGCAGATATTTAGCCACTGATCATTTTGCCAGTTTTAATTAATTTCAGTTCCAAAAGAAAAAGTTCAGAATATGCATGGAAGAATTGGAAATTAGGCTTGCCTTTGCTGGTCTACTGCAATAGTTTATATGTCAATGGTTATTAGAATTAGTCCTCCCTCAGAAAATTGAGAGTGCTGTAGGATGAAGGCATGATCCAGGGTAAGTCTGTGTGCTTCCTCTAGAGATGATTGGTACTTTCATGTTATTTCGTTATTTCAGCCTTCCACGATTGAAAGACCCTTTGACCTTCCTCCTGTGTACTGCAAATACTCTGTTGAGAAACAGAAACAGAGATGGAACACCATACTTGGTATCATGTCACTTATATTTGATTACGCTTTAGTTACCACCTTGCCCATAATAGCTGTAATGGATTACTATTTTCAATATTGTCTACAGATGAGTCTGCCAAATAAATTGCCCAAACATTAGCCCAAGAGTGTACAGTAACTCAGCAGACAAAGGAAATTTTATTTCAACAAAACAGTTTGACAATGAAGAAAACAAGACTCTACCTTTACAGAGTAATTTTTACAGCTAGCAGATACACACTTCTCTTCCAGAAAAAGCAAAAGAACAAAAAAAAAAAAAGGGCATTCACCCATGTGAAGGAAAAAAAATCCTCTTTTCTAACTAGGGCAATGACAGTGATCCTCTGTGTTCCAGGAAAGCCAAGATTAGGATATAGATAGAAATTTCCCTGTCTCTGACTTCCTTTAAGAAAAAAAAGTTTCTATCCCTTCAGACTGCTAAGATAAATTTGATAAACATATTCTGAAGTTTCTGATCATGTGAATTTGGAGGCATCACCCAACATGCTCACCTCTTGCCAGAATGTACTTCTGAATTTCAGCTATAATGGTAAGTTGCATTGCCACGTCTCAAAACACAAAAATCATTGCACTCTGCATGAACAGAATTAAATAAATGGATGAAAGGATAGAAATCCCATTTCGTACCTGGAGAAATAAAATCTCATCTTTAATGTGTTTTGTTTACTATTGCTGTCCTTACATACATAGTTTTAGTAGTACACAAGATAATTCTTGCACACCAAGTGAGATATGGATTTCATCTAAGGAGTTCCAAAACCTAATTTGTATGGATTAAAATTATTTAAAATTATAAATATGATAATGTGACAAGGAAGAACTATGATAAATTCATTCAGAGAAGTGGATTTTTAAAGGTATTTTAAATACAGATTTTTTTTCCTACTCTATTGTTCTCTTCCATGTTGCGCTCTTCTCAGTACCATGCCCTACAGTGAAAAAACAGATATTTCCTTACTTCCTTCAAGGGTTTTATTCTAGTACAACAAAATATAATCCAAGGAAAAAAACTTACACAATATGAATCTTAAATATGTTGAAGTCTATTCTCAACATTGTTTCTATTGCTGAGCTTTCTTTTTGTGGAACACAGAACAGCAGTGTCCCCATTTCTAACTCTTGGCTGGGCACAGTATGTGCTGAAGTTCTTTTTATATATGTGTGCAAGATAAAAAAAAGCAGTGTGTATTTTCTAAGGAATGTCACATATTCTTTCCTGCGCATGAAACTGTTTTCCCATGATATTATATAAAAAACTCTACTCACTTAATTTTCTACTCTCTTTCTAATGTTTTGCTCCCAGAGAATTATTTCTCTTGTAAAAAGCATAAGCATAACTTTGCAAACTATGGACATCAATAAAATTAGAAAATAAGTGAGATGTTGTCTTCTGAAATCATATGAATATTCACAGAAGAAGAATATTTTTTAAAAAATGTTGGGGTTTTTTTAAGATCAGGAATAAAGGACAGATAGGTAGGTATTAAAAAATATAGTGTGTCACCTTTTAAAAAATAAAAGATAATATTTTGCTGTTGGTCAGACTTAGGAGACTACACACTGTATCATTCTATTTTCTGTTTATAGAGTATTTAAAATGTCTGGAACATTTGGAATGGTCATTGTATTTTCTTTCTGAAGAGGTCATGGCACTATCATTTTTTGGGCTGGAAAAACAGCCTTGCTTTAATGCCTAATAGTATGAGAGAAAACTTACAGAAATGGTGGCTACGAAAATACACTTTAAAACTGAAAATAATACCTTGAAAGCTTACTCATCTGAAAGACAGTTTTTACATAGTCTCAATATTTGTAACAGCAAAGCAATAATCTAGCAATAAATCACAATGCATTTATGTCATTTTGACCATCCCTTAATCCTACTCTGCATCTTTGCCTTCAGCCATCCTGTAATATTAATTTGGCAAAATGCCAATTACCTAATTTCTACAACCATTCATAATATTGTTAACATGCATTGATTTTTAAAGTGCTTGTGACTCAGCCCTCACAAAAGTTATCATCTGAAAGAAAGAATGGTGCCAAGATCTTAAGTTAAGCCCAGAATTTTATTTGTATTCTTTGTTAGAGCTTTGTTCACATGATCTTCCTCAAATGGACATCAATGAGGGAGACAGACGTGAGGTGGCTGTACACCACAAGGAGTGACATCTTGCTTTAACAAATGAGCCAAAACTCTTAACAGAATTTTTTATTTCAGACTCAGCCATAGAAATGCAGAACTCTTAGGAAAGAGCTGGTACTTTGTTTTATGGTCCAGAAAACAGTTCAGTTGTGTCAGCTTGAATGACACACATATCCAGAACTGGAACTATTGTAAGCAGATTTACTTACGTGATTTTTAAACCCACAATAACATTGGTCCTATCTTCCCAAACAGCTGAGGGAGATTAAAATGTTAATGATAACAGATAATGAAAACAATTACATTTTACTGTCTTACATTATTATATTGGGGAAAGATACTTAGACATCCTAAATTTGAGTCTAGTCTGTATTACAGCAGTTTTTTCATTCAGAATTAACATAAAGCCAGCCAAACACTATTAGGAAATAATTGACTGAAACAACAGGTCATATGCTGGGGTGATGGAAGAGTAGATTTAATTCTAAGATTTAAAATAGCTGATGTGAACACGAGACACTGATTATACATGTTTTTTGTGTGAAAGACAAGGGCCATAAAGAGGAGTATAGGAAGAAAACCTAGAAGATGTGTAACTTACTGGGAAAAACAACTAGAGATTTTTGGAGAAGGTGGATACAATTATACTTAGAAAAACAAATTCTACTGTTTTCAGTTTTCACTTTTTTAAAATAAAAAGTTAATTTACATACACTTTATAAATTTTTAACTTTGTTTGTTTTGTCTTTCTTCTTTTTTATTTGTTTGTTCTTATACAGTGAAATCCTGGAACCAGAGATTCTGTACAGTTGTAACAATAAATCTGTAATAGCATTGATTCTATATGTACTGAAAATAGATGTGGAATAAAAATGGTAAGTAATTATCATATTAAGACTACAATAAAAATAATAATATGAGTAAAAGTGTAGTTGAAAGTTGAGAATGGGGGAAAGATATAATTTTTATTTAAAAGTTTTTTTTAACTGGATGTTGGAAATTTTAATTTTAAATTTGTATAAATGTATATAGAAAGAATTTAATATGGAATATCCAGTCAAAATTCTGGTTCTGAAGGCCTCTCTCTCAAAAGATCATCTTATTTCCTCCTTAGAAAGCTGCAAGAGACTTGTATTCCCCAGATGCAAACATACACGCATACAGACGCACATCTTGTTGTTTTCTTAGGAAATTTGCTTTGTATACAAGAGAATATGAAAACTTGTTTATGATAACTTTTCTGTAATTCTTCAGCTACAATTACAAGAGATTTTTGCCGCTTCATGAAGACTGACACAACAAAACCACACAGATGTCCTCTTAATTTTTTATTCATCTTATGTGACTGGCATTTACTAGACCTTCACTTCGTCACCCATTTTCTGAAATAGTTAGTTCGTTTGTAATATTTATATATCTTCCTCTGTTCATTGTTGGTGTGCAAACACAACTTCAACTGGTCATCTGTTCTCTGTTTTTTAAAAGCTTTAGAAATATTCCAAAAGAAAGACTGTTTTGTGAACCTGGTTGCTTTGAATGGCAATGTGGCAGCTGCCTTAGGTGTCCTTCTTCCCGAGATGCTGCCTGCAGAGTTGCCGTCTTCACTGGAAAGATGACGTAGTTTATTCTGGGCTGATTAACAGCTAGAATCCATCAGGCTTTCGGGGCTAATGGCTTTAGAAGAAGGATATAAATTCCTGGCTTTGCGCTCTTAGGAAACGTCATCCAAATTTCTAATGTTGTCTGCACACACCCTTGTGGCTGCAGCATAAACAGCTCTCCAGGCTCTTCCAGGCGCTCTGTCCTTCAGGCCAGTTACCTGAGCTGCCATGAAGACAGGACATAAGTCCCACAGAAAAGCATTTTAGTTCACTGAAAAGCTTTGAGTACAGCTACTGTTAGGAAATCTACTACTGAAAAAATGGAGCCATTTTAGCTGAAATTTTAACAGAGCAAATAAGTTTTCACCATGTTACAAAGTCCCTTTAACTAAAACACTAAATTTTTGAACACATATAAGAAACATTATAAGTAATACTTCCTTTTTTATTATTATTAACAATTATTATTAATTAATAGCAATTTTAATGAGGATCTTTAAAATATGTAGGGAGCATGTTTTCAAATGCAGAGAAACTTGGGGTATGTTATACCATATCATTTCCAGCATCACTGATTTCTCCAAAAAACAGTCAGGAAAAAATCTGTCTGAGCGATAATAACAGTAATAATATTTTTTTAAATTTTTTTCTTTTTCGCACAAATAACTACTGAAGGAATCAAATTTCTGTTTGAAACACACTACAGGAGGACATATGCAAGGTACTTAGAAATTCAAATTTGGTTTGTTATTAGTGGAATGCAGTTCTCACTACAGAAACCAATTTGTTCATGAAGATTACCTCTGTAAAAAGTCAATTTTTACCACAATCTTGTTTATGCTCAAACAGAAAATACACTTAATGTATAAAGCTAAGAATTCATTATTAGTATTATCATTATTATTTAAATATTAAAAATCTAACTGAAGAATAATTTTTATCCTAGATCTAATTATTACAGAGAAAAAAAGGCAGATAGTAATACTTAAAATATTTCCCTAGAGAAAAAACTCAATAGTAATTATACCATTAAAATAGTAACTTACATATTTATAGTTACCACTCCTGAGGTTATGCTCACCTTTTCAGTGCTCTCCCAGGTCTTAAAGCCAGCAATTTCAGCTGCTGGAGAGGGAAGCAACATGCTTCTAGAGTTCTTAAATAACATATCCTGTTGATGTACACCTTTTCTTCCACACTTTATGACAAACCTGGTGTCACTTTCATGTGTTTGTTAACAGTTTTTACTTCATTGGCTTCCATATTTTGTCTGATTTTTGTTTATTTTAGATACTATTTTTTATCTTTGTTTTCACTAAACCAATTTTTTTCCTTTTTCATTTACATTTCTTTGACTGACATTTAATGAATTACTTTTACTTGTGGGCTTTCCAGTGCCAGACATATACCTGATGTTTTATCACTCCACGTCTGTACTCCTCTACCCTGCACACTTAGCTTGTCAGGGCTCTTTCTGCTGTACACACCAGGGCAGTATTTCATTGTGCTAAGAGCTGTAAATATCATGCATAGATTAATGTTTATTATGGCTGTAAGATTCTATTATCTTTATAAAAATGAACAAGAATAATGCAAATTAGAATTATTCAAATTAGAATAATGCAAATCAAATAGAGAAATTATCATCACACTTACACCAAGTTAAACAAAATCACAGGCATATAAAGTTCAGACAGATCAAATCTAGCAGGACCAGTCCTGAGGATTTGCAAAGGTGGTACAACACCTATGGCCTGTCATTAGCAGTGACAGTATCACAGGCAGTGGAAGATCAGACAGCTGCAGAAGCTGAGCTGGGGAGCACTACAGACCTCCTGTCCTTGGTACACTGGAATCTGTGGAAAGATAAACTCAAGGCAAGAACAAAAGTGAAGACATCATGTCTGGTCACTCTGACAGCTCTGAGAGAGAAGATGTAACAAGGGCAAAGGAGGTGCAAAGGAATGTAACAGGTTTAATAGCCATAAGATTGTGTTGCTACGGGAAGAGTGGCAAAGAGGTCCAATGTGGTAAGACAGAGATAGTGCTAAAGGCAATCCTGTCTCCAATATATTGCAGCTGTCTTAATTACCAAGGAGTGGGAACAGCCTTGCCCTCCCAGCTGGGTGTGATAAAGGAGTGAGTTAGTTGGTAGAGAGTCAGTTGGAGTCTGCTGGCTGTGCTGAGAGGAGGAAGGGACAGGAGGCCATGTAAGGGACGGATAAGGTGAGTCACTGTATGAGGGACAGACAGGGTGAGGTGGCTGTGCCAGGGACAGGAAGCAGTGAGCTGGGACTGCAGCAGGAAGAGAGAAGAAGGAGAGAAAGGGCCAGAGCTATGTGGAGCTGCCCATAGGATTGCTACCTAGAGAAGGCATGAAAGACCTCTAAACAACATGGTGCTGACACTTGGAGCCCTCTGACGTTTTTATTGAAGCACTTTGAGTGCAGTGGCCCTCTTGACTTTGGCAGTCTGAGAGGAAAAATTTGTATGGAAGTTAAAGAACTATAAATATGGGTGATTAGTGTAGTAAAGTGACTTGCTTGCATAGCATGGTCCATGTCCTTTAATCACTGCACAGGGCTATGCAACAAACAGACTCTCTATCACATTTCAATTTAACTTCTTACAGGGAAAAAATAGAACTTTATCAGGACTTCTATATGATGAATTTTATACTTTGAGAAATTAGCCTGTCTTAAAATGACTTCTGTGTCATGATTCTTTTTAAGAATTCTTAACCAAATAGGTACTCTTGGTTTTTACCAAAGGAAGGAAAAAAAACAATGAAAGAAATTACTCACCATTGGTGAAAAACAGAAAGTCACCAGGAATAGTTGCCCAGCTTTTAATTATTCCAAAAGAGAAAGCTGATAAAGTAAAACAAATGCACTGTGATACTTTGACAGATGACACAGATATTAGTTACTCCATTGCTGAATAACTAATTTCAGTGTCTGAGGTATTACTTCTGGGTAACTTCATACACCAAACTTCTGTAGCATTTTAAAAAATGATAAGAGATTTCTAAATTTTATTTTTCATCATGGATTTAAAAATTCCAAAAACTATTTGTCCAGGTAGGTAATGGGCAGTTTGCTAGCCTATTAGATACATTTAAGAAGAAGATCATACATTACTAATTTACCAAATTTTCATGGGGAAATGACAGTGGGACTTGAAAATAGCGAAGCTATATAATTGACCTAAACATTAGTACATCCCATGACACACAGCAGCACATAAAATATTCAGGAAAAAAAGATTAGGATATGAGATAGTTTGGGTTCTTAACTGAGTAACTGAATTCAAACCAGTGCAATAGAAATTGTATACAGATAGAGCAGGGAGGAAGACATAAGCTCCATGCAACTGGGATTGATGGGAGAATTCAGTAATACTGCACAGGGCAGAGGATGAAGAACCAAGGTGGAGATAATTAACACACATACATTTAGTAAAAAAAATAAAAGAAGATGGAAAATAAAGCATGTGAGTAAAAATGGACACAGGTTAAGAACAGTAAATGTAGAGTGAGTTTTGACTAATCAAGGTTGTGCCCAGAAAATTTGAAAATGTGCACCATTTGTCTGTATCTTGCTGATGGAGTAGGGACTTTTTTCCACTGAATTAAGTGGCAGGTTACACTGATGTGAAGGCAAAAATAAGTGAGAGAATTGTTATTTTCTTATTTATAAATTTTCTTTGTGTCTAAATTCTTTACTAGTAATACTAGTGATGAAGTAACTCTTCTGAAGGCAGTATGCCTTGCTAATGTATCATAGAAATTTTCTGAATACCAGACAAGCATTTATGAATTTTTACCTATTAAAAAAGTCAGCTGACCTTTTTCCATTTGTAGGAATAAGCTCAAAAAGCATCCCACTATTAGCACTATTTATATACAGTTTAATTAATTCTGAAGTGTCTAGTAGAACTGAAGCACTAATACCATACTTTTATACTTCAGCACTTGGATAGCAAAAGTACTCCTTGTAATTTGGAAGTCTTGTGATGTTAAATTCTTTGAGCATTACACCTCTTGGATCATCCAACACAGACCCTTAGAATAAGCACAGTTTAATCCCTACATTTCTCAAGTATTTTAATATTAGTTATGCTTCTTAAACCATTTCAACTTCCATAATATTCCTTTAATTTCCATCCTAAATATATGTTCACAGACATAATAGCTTTTTCCTATATCAAATTTGTTTGCATGTAGCTCTTCACTCCTTGTGAAAATGAATAATAAAAAAACGCAACTAAAATTAATTGAATATTCAAATTATGTAAATACTGAAATGCAACTGAACTCCACATTCATTATTTTTATTTTTATCTTTCAGTCTTTCTTTTTTTAATCTCTGCTTCATTTAGGTAGACAGTTTATTATTAATTAACACATACTGCTGGCAAAAATCTCAGTATATTTTCCTATGAATTGTCTTAGACATGGGATTATAACAAGAAGTGAGTTTGGAACGGAATTTTACATTAGAAAGGATAAACTACTGATCTTCACCCCTAAAGTAGAATTTAAACCTTTTTGTTAGTAACAGTTTTTTTCTTTTCCTTTTACTCTTCCACAAGAAGAAAGGAAAATATGTGGTGATTCAAATATTTTTCATGAAAGTGTGAACAGATGAGCCATGCCTCATCTGCAGTGGCTGCCTGATTAATTGGGTTGGATGTTTATAGTTTTTTTCTGGTGGATATGACTTTTGGAAGAAAGGCTATTCTAATTTTTTCTTGTCTAGGCAGAAAAATTTAGAAATAACAGTGTCTGGATTAAAATGGCTCAGCCTTAATGAACTAGGGAGTTACAACAAAGGTTAGGTTATTTGTATGTATTTCAAAACTTTGGAAGAGTTAGATTTCTGTTGTGTCTTTAATTTACTATGAATTTTCTTATATTTCTGCTATTTCTTATATTTCGTGATATCTGGTATTCAAGACTTTCCATATGTAAAAGCCAAGTTTTAAATCATACAGAGCTTTTACATCTAGCAGGAAGGATGAGAATACCTGAGGACCAAACAGACCAATATTTTATTACTCAATCACAATCATAAATTATTATCTCTCAATCATTGCTACCATATCGTGTTATGAATTATATCCTATCATTGTTTATTGTATGGAAATTGTTTATAGTATGGAAATCAGCATTTTATTTGACAGAAGATATATATACTGATTATTATTTTTGGTTGATTTTGTTTTGGTTTTGGGGGTTGGTGGGGGGGTTTGTTTTTCATTTCTTCTACTGAAACAAGAAAAATGGATAAAGGAGAAATGGATGTGAATTTTGAACACTGTTAAAGACCTGTTCCTATCACCACTGTTATAGTCTGTCCATAAGCATTGAGAAAGTCTAGAAGTGCATGCCCTTTGATCAGTACTGGAGTTTTCATGTTTTTATGATTTTCAGATTTTTTAGGTCTTTTATTTACAGCTCAATGGTGACGTAAGAATGATATAAATTCCAGGAAATAATAGCTATATTAAATTTGGATTTTATGAAGTATCCACTAGATTGTTGGGCTGTATATGAATATATTTCATTTTAATAACTTCAGAAAAAATATCCCTTCACAGTTAAAGGCTTTTTGTTGAAGTAAGTCAGTGGGCCGTGCTTCTATTTTTCACAATTTAACTGTATTCTGTCTGATAAAATCTGGTAAACAATTATTTGTTTTCTTTCTTTTTCAATTCCAGCAAGAAATAAATAGGTTATTTGAAAGAAAGAGGAAGTCAGTATTTGGTTAGCCCCAAGGATAAATGTTTGCTCTTGCTTCAGTTAAAATAGATGAGGATATTCAATTATTGTTGCTACATTGGTTCTTTTTAAAAGATGTCTAGCAAATAAAAAAATTCTCTACTTTTACTTTTCCAGATATTGGACTGAAGTGGTCCTTAAAATTCTTTTATAATGTTAACTCTTACCAAGGTTCATAAAGTGGAGTTTTTTGCACTGGTTTTGCTGTAGGTTTACACTAATTTTTGGTTTTGTTTCCTCGTTTGTTTGTTGTTGGTGTCTTTTATCAAATAAGAAGACAAAGGTTATAAAACCTTGATAATAATCTTCCAAAACCCATTTGATTACTCAAAAACACTATAAACGAACAGTACACAGTTATTTGTGAGTGATGTGAGAAAAGCTGTTGTTCATAACTGCAAATTGCAAGCAAAGGAGGGAACCAAGTGCAGAAGTACTTTGCTTAAATCTGGATTGCTTTTTGGGAATCAGTTAACGTGCAACTAAAGTAATGTACGCTGTGGTGGTCTGGTGTTTCTCAGTACCCCTGTCCGTGTTGCCTGGCCAGCCCTGGCACCGGAGCTGCAGTGAAAGGTTCGGTTCTGTAGCTGAGATACGTCCCCAATCCTGTGGGTTCTTGCCTTCGGCAGAAGCGTCAGCAATGGTGAAGAAGAAGAGAGGACTCTTGTGAGAAATTCAGCTGGGGTTTATTAAGCCGATGAGACACCTGTACACATCCAGGGAGAGAGCCCACGAAAAAGTAAGTTTTCTCTCCCTCCAGCACCTTAAGTATAGGGGTGGGGAAAGGGGAAGGGGACAGCCTGGACCCAAGCCAGTGGTGAGGGGAGTGGCTCAGAACATAAATAACAGTCAGTAGAACAAATCAGTAAATCCAGGAGAGGGGAGAACAGGGACCCTGCCAATCACTCGACATTCTCACTAGAATTTTCCAGACTTCAGGATGAGGCTGTAAAGTGATGGACAGGACCCATAATTGTGATTGACACTTGACAATTACTTGGGAGAAACCAAGAAGGGTTTAACATGGGGGTGTGGGACAAGCCATTGTAAAACAAAGAACAGATGTATGCAGAGAACAGGTAAAACCCAAAAACACACCGCAAGGGTATGTAACTGAAACCAAGCTATGTCCCTAAGCATTTTCTTTCAAAGAATTATTAAAAGCATCATCACATGAGCTATAATATTTATAACAATAAAGGTTATTATATAATGCAATTTTTTAAAAAGAGAACATTTCATAGAAATGAAACAAGAAAGGAATATCCACCTATTTAATGATTCTTTAGGCCCTGAAAATGATTCTGCTACTAAGAAAGCTGATATTTTTCAGCTGTATTTTAAAATTCAGAGCAAATATTATTAGAAATATAAATGAAAATTTTCCTTTGTTAAGACTATTTTTACAGTACTTAATTTCATTACACCTTACAAAATCCTGATTAGAGCATCCAAGCTTTGATGAACTTTTCCCAACGCACTGATCTCTGTAGAATTTATTCAGATTAACTATTAATCTGTCAGAGTTTTAGATTTCTCTAGTTTTTTTGTGCAGGATTTAAGTTTTCACTAGCAACCTTCTGTTTTTTAATTGTCCTGATATATGATGGAGTATTATAAATCCCTATGAATTCAATGTATTGATTACAATGCAAATTTTTAGTATAGCTGCCACCATTTGAAGCAATACATGAGCTTTATGTAGTATGGTTGTGCATCCAGTATGTAGGGATTTTTTTTAAGTGTGTAGTTCTACAGTATGGCACAAATTACACTGAAATTCTCTGCAATAACTTTATGCATATATATTAATTTGTCTATATGTACATAAAGCTCACAAGGAAAGAGCTCTAAGGTAAAAAAAACTTCTGCTACCATTAATCAGACCCTTCAGAAGGAAACATCCAATTACTGTTCAGCCAGTTCTCTTTGGGACTTATTTCTTTTGATCCTTTATAGCAGTCTCTTTCCATTCCAGTGCCCATTTCCACATCCTCCCTGGATTATTTTCCACATCAAAGGATGTCTTTCTTGTCTCTGTAGATTTCTCAATTTTGATCTCTCCACACTCATCATGAGAGAGACAAAGAAGAAAAACTAATACTAATAATAAACTATGTCAGCCTCTACTTAGGCAGTATGTGGGAAGCTGTATCAACTAAAATCCTAAAATTTTGGTTTACCAAAATTTTTGATCCCAAGAGAATTGTTATGAGAAGAAATAAGATTACTTATTATGAATCTATCATTTCTCCTCCATATTTAACCAAATAGTGGCAATTGTGGTTTGATTGAGGAGTTACCATCATGAGGAAGAAAACTAACAGATATTTTCACCTCTAATGAATTAATGAATAAAACCAGTTCCTCCTTATTAGCTGATAAATATGTTTTTTCTGTATTTTGTTCAGCTGATTTATCTTGATAAATTATAATTTAGGGGAAAATATAAAATGTCCTATATTTTTAGGGAGAGGTGTTCAAAGGAGCACATCATTACTCTCATTGCATTATGTTGCCCCTTTGCCCCAGCCAGCAGCCAAGCCGCAAACAGCCGCATGCTCACTCCCCTACCACCAGGACTGCGGGAAGAACTGGAAAAGTAAAAGCTGGGAAAGCTGCAGGTTGAATTCACATGTGAGACTCATAGAACGCATGGGGAATAACTTCTTCAGCCAGGTAACAGCCCTACTAGAAGAAACAGGATTCTGACCCTGAGAGTCACCAGTGTAAGTGACCTACCTGTGGATTCAAGACTGAAAGCAGCCTGGACTGCAGTGATCACACACTGGTGGAGTTCACACTCCTGAGAGACATGGGTCAGACAAAGAGAAAAGTCACGACCCCTTCACGCTCTTCAAGAATATGTTCAACAGGACTGTCTAGGAAAGTACCCTCAGGAACCAGCAGGCAAAACAGGGCTGGCAGATTTTTAAGAATACCCTTCATAGAGCAAGTGAGGTAGTGATCCCCAAAGGCAAGATATTGGACAAGGAAGACAAAAGACCAGCATAGTTAAGTTCGGACCTCATGGTTGAACTAAAGGGAAAGAAACAAATGCACATGCTGTAGAAGCAGGGACAGATATCCTGTTATAATTCCAGGCTATTCTTGAGTCTTCCCATGGTTCACTTAGTCCTTAAATTTCCTATTTTGATATTGACCTATCAGACTACGCAATTATCATTCAGTCAGATTTGGAAGCAGTCTAGTATATTAAGACTTCTGTTCATAAAAATTTGATAATTTTGTTTACTATAGTAGAAAAAGCCAAATTTAGATGGTGTACAAAGGGTCCTTACTGGTGGTCTTGGTGGTGTGGACACTGATGAAAGCAATCCTATTGTGACGTGAGGCCACATTCATTATGCTAGGAGTTTGAAATCTGGATAAAGCTCCAATATTTTGTGTTCTAAAGAGGACTTATGGACAGACATGCATGAAAGTGGCGATTGCAAATACTGAACCATTACTCAATATTGGGGCAAATTTTAATAGGTTTAGAAGTTCTTTATTTATGACATTTTTTATATTTGATACTTTTTTTATCCATACATGGAAGTACAAATATTATCCCAAATACTTACTGTAAAACTGAAAACATTGCTTGCAAAACACAGCTAAGTTAAATTTAGCAACAATCTTGTATGTTGGCAGAAGGAGATACAGGATTTGCTTGTATTTTGATTTTATTTTTACATTTAAAATGTCAACCTATTCATACTATTCTTAAAGCTTCCTAGAGTTTTATTGATCACTATTTCATCAACAGCTTGGAGGGAGAAAGCCAACAAAAATCCTATACCTGAGTTAGTAAACTAATGTATGGGACTTTCAGACTGAATTCAAGGAACATATTAATGTTTTATAAAATCCTCCCATGACAACAAAGATTTTATCTGTATTAAATTTGGAATAAGCAAGAACATGTATTTAAGTTTAATATGAAATAATATATTTGTACCTCTATTGTCTTCTTTCTAGCAGGGACTGGATGTTAACTGTTTGAGGAGTTGCTTTTGAAAGCACTACTCTAAACAATATTTACAATAACATTTCTGACCACATGTATTTTAAATTAAAGATGAAAGGATCTTCTTGTATTAGACATCTTTGTTTGCTTTACTGAGAGTGGGATTATTTTCCACAGTTAAAATTCAGTGTATTATATTGCATATTAGTTTACAGTTCACTGGATTGACCTAAATAGATTTGATGATCAGATCCATTACAACATTGAAATGCATGATGCTGTCTCTGAAGAAAACAGGAAGTTAGAAATAAGCAATAATTAGAACAGATGTCAGTCCATAATGCACATTAAAATGCCACTGTGACATGTGTGTACGTGGGTATATGGTGATGTTGTCATTTCTATGGAACCAAGGCTTGACGTCCTTCCCTCTCCAAGGGGCAGGTGTGCAAGGAATGAAAATGGGACCTCAGTGGGAGTACAGGGCACCAGGAGTTACCCCTACAGACTGTAAGGAGTGGCTGGAAGAAATTAAGGCTTAAAGTATCTCGTCTCTCTAAAAGAAAAAAAAGCCTGCATTTTTCCTAAGAAAAAGAAAAGTAGTTTTACTACAAAGGTTTTGACACTGGTGCAGCTCATGTGTGATTAAAAAAAAAAAACAACTGAGAAGTGGGCACTATTCACACCATGGCTTCCATACCCCCTGTATGCATGAAATTCCTTCCCTGGAAATGGAAATGTGTGTGAGGAAAGCTAGTGCACAGCTTTATGGTGTCTTATGAAGGATCTGGACAGGAACGGTATATCTATTGAAAATGAATATAAATAAATCCAAAACTACAGTTCCAAACTCTACAATTTGAAGCAAAATAGTGTCTGAATACTGACTGTGCAGGCCTTCTTCTAATAGCCCCACAGCACACGAGAACCTGGCACTAGGCTGGAGCTTCAGTTTTCTCTTAATCATTTCTGAGTCCTTTCGGCTTGCGCCACATTTCCATAAAGAGTGGTTTCCAGTGAAACTGTGCAGATCAAAAAGTATTAAAATATGTTTCTGTGGAACACTGCTGTCTTTCAAAGCACCATATGACAGTGTTTGGAAAAAATAAAGGATTTTTTAAACATCCTCTCAGAGAATCAACTGGTCTGGAAAAAACCTCTGAGATCATTGAGTCCAACCTGTGACCAAACACCCCTCTGTGTCAACTAGACCATGACCTAAATGCTTCATCTAGTCTTTCTTTAAACACTCCCAGGATGGTGACTCCACCATCTTCATGGGCAGTCCATTCCAATGTTTAATCACTCTTTCCATGAGGAAATTCCTCCCAATGTCCAACCTAAACCTCCCATAGTGCAGCTTGAGCCTGTGTCCTCTCCTCCTGCCAGCCATTGCCTGGGAGAAGACTCTGACTGGCTACAGCCTCTTTTCAGGTAGCTGTAGAGGAAGGTTGCCCATAAGCCTCCTTTTGTCAGGCTAAAATGCCATAGTTCCATCAGTTGCTCCTGTGAGGATTTGCTCTCTAGACCCTTCACCAGCTTTGTCATCCTTTTCTGGACTTGCTCCAGCACAAAAATGTCCTTCTTGAATTGCTGGCCCTACAGCTGTACACAGTAATTGAGATAATATAGCACATTATGTTTATGTAAATGTATCAGCATGTTTTTACTTAGTATATAGTTTTTTTCCACAATTTCATCAAAATTTGTAGGCTTCCCACTTTTAACTGTTTAGAAGATCTGACTAGATTTCTTTACAACTCAAATTATTATTTCATTGCATGAATTAATTTTTCCATCCTGTAGTAAAAAGATTCTAACCCTGGTCTATGGTCCACTTTCTGGACTACACATTCATGTTGTCAGAAAATTAAGAGCCTAGTCAAAATATTTTTTTATCACCAAGATCCCCTTTTTGTTGTGAGAACCCTTTTTTCAGGCAGATTGTAATATGCTTTATTAACTGTCATTAGGTGCTCTTAAATACAGTTCCATATGTACAAAGTGTTTCTGAAAGCTTGGTCAGAACTTTATTACCTTCATGCAATATTTCATAAAATGAACACCCCCTGAATTATCTTTTATAAACTGCTCTTCAGGAATGTGCTAAGGAATCACAAATCTGGTAGTCAAATGGAGAAAAGGACCCTAGAGACTGGTATTCTTGCACATCAATGGATATACACTCAGCTACACAAAACAGCACAAACGGGAACAGTCAGCATTCAAATGCAGAGAGTACCCATAGCTTCATCTTGTTCCCGTCTCTGTCAAATCAGGATAAAGGTCTGTTAATGAAAATGTACACACATTTGTACACATAGGTGCTGTGTGGATCCTCTAGCAACAGAGCTCAAACACTCTCTAGCTGCCCTTCGAACCCAGTCTTCTCTTCACCTCAGGGCCCCAGGGCTATACTATTTTAAAATTCTATTATTTGTTATTACTTTGTGCAAAACTATTATTCATTTTAATGTAAACTTTCACGATCAGTAGTTGCACCTTCACCTTCATATATGAAATATATGGTGTTCCTCATAAGGGGAGAAAGAGTACAAGAAAGAATTAAAGGTGGAATATACAAGTCCTTCACAGGTCAAACAACTGTTATATGTACTATTTTTTGGAAGAAAAGCAGAGCAAAGGTGACAGAAAACTGTTGTCCAAAGGAAGTCCAGTTGGATAAGCCTAACACCAGAGTAACTGAACAGTTATTTAGGAATTTTTATTAAAAAATAATGAAAATGAAAAATTACTGGTAATGTATTCAGAAATACGTAGTGAAAATTAAGCCTCTTCAAGTACCTTTTTTTTGTTATTTGTTTCTGGACATGTTATAAAGGTGCATAATAAAATTGTGAATACAAAATGTATCTAATTAGAAATACATTGTAATTTTTAATATCTCTATTCAATTGAGTTAATCAGTACTTTTAGATTAAAAATAGACTTTCCAATAGATCTCCAAATGCAGTTGTTTGTTGGTAGTAACATTGCTCTTTTATCTTTCCCAATCCTTTCACTGCTACCCAGTATATAAAATGCCTCTGCAATAAAATTTTCATGTGACATGCATTTATAGACCAGTAAATAAAAAACCAGTTATAAATTTTATGGAGTGATCCAAACTATTACAATAAATGAGCACTATTGAGCCAAACATATTTTAGTAGAACTATCTTAATATAATACCATTTTTTGGTGGAAAGAACATAAACAATATTTTTAGGACAGAGAACTTCAGGCAAGGTTAACAACAACTCAGAGAAGAATTTGAGGGTGTTCATAAATGACAATTTTCCCATGAATTCTATATTCAGTGTTGTAGCTGGTATAAAGATTACTGTAGTCTTTCAGAGAATATTTTTTTCAATAAAAATTGAGAAGGAATAGAATTGGAAAGCTTGTTTCTATAATGTTATGTCTCATTCAGATGACAAAACTTCAAGAAGAGATATAGAAGACAGTGAACAGAAGAAATGTGAGAATTATTTAAATACCAGAAGGCTTTAGCTGTGAGACTTGAAGGCTTCAGTCTGGTCCTTTTGTGAAAGAAAGTATGGGAAACATAACTTGGTCACTATGCACAATGTATAAGCAATTATCATCCTTTTCTAAGTTTTGCTGATAAAGGGACGACATGATCCAATGCCTTGAATTACAGGTTAGATAAAATTAAGCTTTAAATAAGATATGATTTCCTAGCAGTGAAGATAATTAAACATTGAAACCCTCACTACAGGTGATGGTGGATAAGCCAAGAACTGGAATTTAAAATAAGATCAGATAGCTTTTAAGAAACATAATTTTGACTTTTGGAATCGTTCTGCAATATGCATACACAGAAGGTAACTTTTGATGATCATAGATTTACTTTTGACACTGATGTTTGAACATAGGTTTGCAAATAAAGTGAATAGAATATTATAATTAAATATATTGAAAAGGCATTAGGACACCAACATTTAACTACATGCAGTTCTCTGTTCTAATCTGATCCAAGAAGAGAGTGTACTGCTGTTACACCTAAAATCTATTTAGTAAGCTTAGTATCCTATCCTTACATGGAAAAATCATGATTTTATTTTTTATGAGAGCTTGTTTATAAGCTGAGGAGGTTTATAAATTCCTCAAAGAAAGGAAGTTCTATACAGCTAAAGTTGACAGTATGTGTGTTCTCTAAAAGTAAAAAATATAGGTCAGTGCCTTAATATGTCACTGTTGCAACTTTTCTAATCTAGCCAATAACAATTATTATTTCATGAAGTTTATCTTATTAGAGGAAGTACGCTTCCTTTGACTTTCCTTTTCTGGCTCATATACCTGTAGAAACCCTCCTTATTATTCTTTACATTCCATGCCAACTTCAGCTTCAGATGAACCTTTGGGTGAAAGACCTAATCCCTGCACAACCAGGCAGCATCCCTATAGTCTTCCCAGAATACCTGCCCCTCTTTCACTGCCTGTGCAATTCCCTCTGCCCCTTAGTTTAGCCAGCATGTCTTCATTCAGCCATGCTGGTCTTTTGCCTTCCTTCCCTGATTCCTTATTTCTGAGGACCTAGAGCTCATACACTCAATGGAAAATTCAGCCAATACAAGAGGTCTGTCTTCAGAAAAATAAGGTGTTCAATTCTTCTTCATTAATCTAGAAAATGGAATCTTTCTTCAGCCACAGACTTTGATCTGAGGACTTGTTTGTACCAAGTATTCTGTCCCATTTTTATCTCCTACATTTTTTTCCTAAACAATGAGCCATGCAGCAAAATTCCCTCCAGAGGCTATGACAAAAATCTAGACTATTTTAAATACAAATTTTCTTTGTGCTCATCTTTGAAATATGTGTATATATTTGTCCTTATTTGTATTAGACTGTCTTTTCAGTGTAAATCTCAACTGATTTTTTAATTTAACTTTTGATAAATTAGATCACCTTCAAGAATATTAATTCTTCTCAATTTGTACTTTTGGCAAGGAAGATGAATTGTTTTTAATGACCCACTGTAAATATAGGTACAATTTTACTCCATTACAAATTTCTAAAAGTTAAGATGTTCACGGCAGGATAAGGATCTGAATTCCTCATGAGCGGTGGAGAGACCCAGGTGATGCTCTAGTTCATTCAAATCAAGGTGTCTGTTTTATTCTGTTAGTCATATTTTCAAAGCTAAAATTTCCTGAAGATGTCTATACATTCTCTCAAGCTTAAAATACATCCACAAAGTCACAGATTTGTTGTTTTTTATGGAGATAAGAACTTTTGACAAACTCTGACATTTGCTGAATAGCGCATTTTAATTTTAAGTCACTCATTGTTATTCTCTAACTGAATTAAATCTGAAGTAATATATCTGACAGGCTGCCCAGGGTTTCTGAATATTGAGAAACACTAGATTTTAGCTAGATTAGTTTTCCTTTCCATAGGCTGATAGTTTTTTTACTGAAATTCTAATTCAGACAAACAGACAGGATACTAAAAATCATATAAGCAACTTGGCATTGACAGAGAACAATAGGATGAACAAAATGAATACAAGGAAAAAAATAATTAAAAATAAGGTCAGATGCATCTTATCCTTTGAAGCAAAATGTAATCATATGAATATGACTTCCTGAGCTAATTGCTGCTCAGGGAAATCATGTTTCCTTTCAAGGGTTCATAAAAACCATGAAGAAAAATGTGAGGCCATTTTTTATATAGCGAGTCTTTTGCCCAGATCAGATATTGAGCACTTCTGGAAACCATGTGTGAGTCATAAGGTTTTGATCATGGTTATCTAAGTTTTGATGCATAGTTTGCTTCCTGAGATTTGAATGTATTTTGTAGTGGTGTCATATAGTGTGTGTACTTCATAAATAAACCAATATAATGGCTGGGTAAGGGGAACCCAGAAGGAAATTGACTATTTTTGTAATTAGAATTCTGTATACATAATTTTAACAAGTTACTGCAGGAGACTATGGGACTGGCTTTAACATATTATTCTCAGCACAGTCAAGCCATAGTTCTCAGTTTTCCCAATTGAGGCTACATTTGCAATCTATACTACATGTTTTGTAGCTAGCTTTCTAAAGGAATGCAAAAAGAAATAGGTTTCTCCTGCATAGAGGTTAGTATCTCATTTCCCTTTAATGAAACACTTTCTGTTGCTGAATTAGGAAGCCTCTTCTAAACTTAAATCACCCTTCTAAAAGACAAAGAAACTTGCTAAACAGAAAATCTAAAGTAGCGTGTTTCTTCCCCTTTTTTTTTTTTTTTTTTTTTTTACACGTATATCTGGTCTGAAGCATGTGTCAGGTCTAAATTATGTGTCTGGTCTAAAGATCACACCAGCGTGTGCCATCTTTAGTTCCTCAATGATGTTTAAAATGTATGTCAGAAACTATAGGACACGGAAGTATTTTGATTTAGATAAAAACCCAGAAAATAATTTACAGATCCACATACTCACATTTTGTCAAGAAATCTTGGTTAGCAAATCTATTGTGGCCATGGTCTTGTTGAATGAAGGATATATGTTCACTACCCAATGAAATGAAGTTTTTGTCTAGGTGTTAGTGAAATAGTAAACAAAAATGTTTGCGTTACAGAGAAGGGGGCAAAGTTTAATGCTGTGTGGTTTTGTCCCTCTCTTACTGGAAGGTGAAGGGGAAGGTCAGTTGCTTATTTAGAGCTAATTTTCCTTCTGCTGTTAAAATAAGCACATCTAATTGGAGCCCAGTGTGGGTCTCAAGAGAGAGGTTGAGATAACATTTTTGATCAAAGCATTTTTGCAGCAGGTACAGGATATTTTCTTCACATCATTGGACTGATCTCATTATCTTGTGGCAGAAGGGGAAGTTCTGAAAAGTCATAATATGCACAAATACATTGAAGCTATCTTGTATGAATGAAATACCTGCATAAAGGAGTGGAGCATATAATTAATAGACAATATGATTCAGTCAATGATTCAGTGATGACTGACAGCTAACATTCCAAGAAAGGTAAAAATTTGCAAGGTCACCTGTATCCAGCGAGCTGCATTTTGACTGGAATTAGTGCACAGAAGGTTTACAAAATAATAAAGTAATGGAGAATTATCTTGATGGAAGAAATAAAAGCTCTGGCTCATTAAACCTGGAAAATTAAAATCCAATTCTTACATGAGTGTTCAATTTAAATGTATGGGGGTTGGAGGGTGGGTCTGTAAAAGCAGAAAAGATAAACACTATGAAGATATGTGAGCTATTTAAACTAAAAGTAAAAAGAATAAATGGGTGTCAATTGGCCACGAATAAAGAGAATAGAAATTAATGCCTTATTTACTATCAGAGTAGTTATGGAAGTTTTCTAATGGATGGAGACTTCTTCAACTCTTTTCAAGAAGCTTGCTTAGTTTATAAATTGCATTGTATAGTATGTTTACCCATGAAAGAAGAGGACTACAGCCAGCACCTCAGGGAGACTTTTTTAGTTCAACATCCCAACCTCTTGACAGGAGAGCACTTCACAATACCATAAGGTCACTTCCACCCCCAGCATAGAGTAAAAAACAGGGACTTCACCCCCTTTCCCAAAGGATGTATGCATCTCTCTGGAGCCAGTAAATAGTGTACATCACAAGTGTTGTAATTCATTCATACTGAATTAGTTGTCTTAAATCTGAGACTAATTTTTCTTTGTATGTCTTATAGCCGAACTATCATGTTACATGGTAAGTAAGTTGCCTTTAACTTGGTTAAACTAAGTTTTTCCTTCTGCAGCTCTGTGTGAAAGAATACACTTGTTACAAATTCAAAAATTCAGTGAGGAATTAAAATTCACAGTCTGTATGTAAAACATGCATTAAAATTAAAATCACGTTAGTCCATTGCAAGTCACTTATAAGTCCATTGCGGAAAACCTGTGAAATTACTGCCAGTACTGGAAAATAATCTTGTGCTCTATGGATCAGGAGTTGGTTCTCAAATTGTACATTCCTAATAATGTGATGAAACTTCACAACTCAAAACACTGGATTCTTCATCTGGGACAGAGTAACGTTGTGCCCAGTGTTCCATTCCATTGTAATGAATGTACATACATTTCATAACAAACAAAGAAAATCATTCTTCATAAGCATTGCAAAGGCAAGACAGCATCACTGAAGTGAAATAAGTCAGGGATGCCTGACTGCTTACAACCAGATTTACTTATCATACATTGATATATTTAATTTTTAATATTTATTATTTTTAAAATGTTTAATATTTTAAAATTTTATATTTAATTTTTAATATTTAATTGGACCAAGTCCAGAGTAGGGCCATGAAGTTCATAAGGGCACTAAAACCTCTCTTCTGTGAAGACAGGCTAAGAAAGGTGGGGCACTTCAACCTGGAAAAGAGTAGGTTGTGTGGAAACCTCATTGCACCTTCCAGTATCTGTAGGGGGTTTGCAGGGAAACCAAAGAGGTTCTCTTCACCAGGGACTCTAGTGACAGGACAAGGAGTAATGGTACAATCTGAAAAATGAAAATTTAGGTTATGTATTAGGAAGAAATTCTTTATTGTGATGTTGATGAGGCACTGGAACAGGTTGCTCAGGGAGGTTGTGAGTTCTCCTGGCAGTGTTCAAGGCCAGGTTGGATGAGGCTTTGAAAAACCTGGTCTAGTGGGAAGTGTCCCTGCTCATGACAGGGGGGTTGGAACTAGATGATCTTTAAGGTTCGTTCCAACTTCTTAACCTTCTATGAGTCATTCTATACACACTTGCAAATTTTTTTGAAAGTAAATATTCACTTAGGTTTCCTGAGCTATTTTAGATCACGCAACTCTTCTAATGCTTTTTTTAATATTCAAGGGATATTTTCTGCTAGTCTAGAAGTTGCAGAAAAAGGAGATTTTTCTTATGGAGTAAATACTAATACAGAAAGATAGAAACTAAATACTACAAATTCTTTTGCTTTTCAGTATGAAACCCCAAAGTCTAGCTTTTGGGAAGAGTAGACTTGACAAATAGTACTTCTTCTAGTTCTCAGCAGAAGCGATGATAACCTTGGGGAAGACATTTATTTCCCCTACCTGAGCAGCCCTAGCTATTGAATAAGAGATTCTGTTTATCCCCTTCTCTGCAATCATGAAGACTAAATTCCAAATAAATCACCACATGAGGGTATACAGTACGACAAATCATGCATGATTTTTATTGCTTGGGGACTTGATTATTTATATATTTGCACATCCTTTTTTTCTTGTCAAAGTAATCTAAATGTTTACATTTTCTTTTTCATTTTAAGGAATTTGCAGGAGAACTGAAAAATGGCAGAAGAGCCATTATAGAAGGCCATGAAAGACATTTCATTGTAGGTAAATAGAAATGTTATCACCACACTAATGAAATAAAGAAAATAATCCCTTACTAGCCTTAAAATCAACTTTTAATATAACCAAACACTTGATTATACATTGACTGAGGTTCTCCTATTTATTCAACAACTAACTTGTAATTGCATGTGGATTATAATTAAAGCAGGCAAGCTGTTCACTGTGCAAATAATGAATGTAGTTGCCACAGGAAGCTTTGGAAATGTGGTGTGAAGAACATGCCATAAAAAATAGGCATTATGATGCCTATATTGCTCTGTCATGTTTTGAGCCACCAGTCTTTGATTCAGCCAAATTTTCTTATGAAGGTAAATTTTTAAAACCTCAATAATCGAAATGAAGAAATTTTCTTCTTATAGGGTTTTAAAGAGCAATTCAGTAAAATGATATTTTCTTTTTCTAAATTTTGATTTTTTTTTAATTTTAATTATAGCTCAACTTTAATCAGACTCACAAACTTCTGAATACTGCTACAGACACTAAAAATTCAAATACAGCAGAAGTAATAAAATTCTGGCTTTACAAGAGGAGCACTAAAGTTATTTTCATATATATAGATCTGTTAATTTTTTTTTCCTTTTGGTGTCAGAATTGTGCTTTCAAAGAAAATTCCTCAACTCTCTCCACTCGTCGTGGCTGAAATCAAATTAAAAGATGCACCAGAAAAAGTACTATTTAATGCCCCAGTTGCTAAAGGACATTTAGCCCATGGGATCAGACCAGAGATACCACAAAATTACTGCCATGAAATGTCTGTGTCAATCTGCAGCACCACCAAAATTGCCTCAAAACACAAGTTGTCTGCAGCCAGCAAGACTTTGACACTGGTTAGCCATTCTCAGAATATCTCACTCTGAACAGGAGTGTAATGCTCTGATAGAACTTTTGCCTTCTGCTCGCAGAAGAGCAGAATAGCTACTTGTTTCTTTTTCAGGATTAATATAATAATTTCAAATCCTTGTGCAAAGTAATTTCACAGAATCACTAGGGTGGAGGAAACCTTCAAGATCATCGAGTCCAATCCATGCCCTAACACCTCAATTAAACCATGCCACCGAATGCCACATCTAGTCTTTTTTTAAACACATCCAGAGATGGTGATTGCACCACATCCCCAGGCAGACAATTCCAGTACTTTATCATTCTTTTTGTAAAAAACTTTTTCATAATATCCAACCTATATTTCCCTTGGAACAGCTGAAGACTGTGTCCTCTTGTTCTGTCAGTTGCTGCCTGGAGAAACAGACCAACCCACACCTGACTACAGCCGCCTTTCAGGAAGTTGTAGAGAGTGATAAGGTCACCTCTGAGTCTCCTTTTCTCCAGGCTAAACAACCCCAGCTCCCTCAGTCGTTCCTCATAGGGTTTGTGTCCCAAGCCCCTCACCAGCCTCGTTCCCTCCTCTGGATGTGCTCAAGTGTCTCAAGGTCCTTCCTGAACTGAGGGGACAGAACTGGACACAGCACTCAAGGTGTGGCCTCACCAGTGCCCAGGACAGGGGAAGAATGACCTCCCTGCTCCTGCTGGCCACACTATTCCTGATCCAGGCCAGGATGCCATTTGCCCTCTTGGCCACCTGGGCACACTGCTGGCTCATGTTCAGCTGCTGTCACCAGTCCCCCCAGGTTCCTTTCTGCCTGGGCACTGTCCAGCCACACCAGCCCCAGCCTATAACGCTGCAGGGGGTTATTGTGGCCAAAATGCAGGACTCAGCACCTGGACTTACTAAATTTCATCTTGTTGGACTCTGCCCATCCATCCAACCATTCCAGGTCTCTCTGCAGAGCCATCCTACCTTCCAACAGATTGACAAACGTTCCCAGCTTAATGTCGTCTGCAAGCACTAGAAACTACTTTTCTGCTTTATATTAAAAAAAGTTTGGATTATTTTAGATTTTTTTTATCCAAAGATTCAAGAACATTGCTAAAAGTTAATGGTTTTGTTACATTTCAATTAATGGGGTCTTAGCATACTGACCCATATATTGAGTTTTTAATTTATTTCTGTTCAGTTTCAGAATTTTTTGACATTTCTAAGACACAGTTAGAGTTAATTGTGATCTCTCCGTCAAACCTTAGAAAATTGGAGCCAGAACTTCCTTTACTCTGCAATGCTACTCTTAGAGTTGGTGCATATGACTTGCCTTTAAAAAAATCAAAACACTTTTTGTTTTGGAGTGCTGGCACTGCCACTTAGCATATTTTACCCTTGTTGGCCAATAGGTAACTGATTGTAGTTCTTTCAGTAACAGAAATCATCCTCTCTCTAAGAGGACTCATGTTCATGTTCTCCACTTCCCATGAACATATCCAAATTATCCATGTGTCATAGTTGGGAAATAATTTATTAGTTCCAGATATGAGTTTTCAACTTAGTTACTTAATATTGTGTGGGCCTGTTTGTGAAATGTTAATTATACCCTTGGTGATATTTAAGAGGCCAGTGTTTGTTCTTAGGTTTACTGGTTTTAGCTGGCGTAGAGGAGTAACTTTTCTTCATCTAGTTTGTACAGTGGAATGTTTTGGATTTGTCAAGAGAACAGTGTTGATAGCACAGGAATGTCTTCATTATTTAATTATTCAGTGCTTATAAGGCATCAAGGCCTTTCCTGCTTCTCATGCTGCCCCATCACTGCACATGCTGGGGGCACATAAGGATTTCAGAGGGATCACAGCTGTGACAGGTGATGCAAACAGAAGCTGGTGGAAGAAGGAGGAAGGGAGGATGTTTGGAGTGATGGCGTTTTCTTTCCAAGTAATGGTTACAAATGATGGAGCCTGGCTTTCCTGCTTGAAAGGTGAGTAGAGGTGAATAAATTCCTTGTTTTATTTGCTTGCATGCACAGCTTTTGGTAATTTGTAAACTGGCTTTACCTCTGTCCTTGAGTTTTCTTAATTTTACCCTTTTGATTTTCTTTCCTATCCCACTTGGCAAGTAAGCAAGTGGCTGTGTGGGAGTGAGCTGCCCATCAGGACTAAACCACGTTAGGCAATTGTGTTCCTTAATGTTCAGTAAAGAGATTTAGTATAGAACACCCAGCATGACTTTCAGTTGCTTTGGGTTGGATTTTTTTTTGTTTTGTTTTGTTTTTTTTTTTTGTTTTTTGTTTTTTGTTTTTGTTTTGTTTTGTTTTTTGAGGACAGCTATCAAGGGAAGCACAAAATTGCAACTGTAGAAACAGATGGTCACATGATGAAAAGTACTTACTGAAACATAATATAATACCGATTACATTTTAAATGTAAATCCTGATCATGTTAAATAGTGGTGCCAGCTGTTTCAGCCTGCAGACTGCACTTATTGGTGTACCCTGGGAATCAGCAGGTGCTGCTTGCTCTGGTAGTATCAAATTATACAGAGAAAGTTTTAAATGGACGTTTCAGCTCTGGGACTAGCAATATGTGAGAAAATGAAATATGAAAACCTGAAGAAGGAGATATGTTAATGGAAAGTTTTAGTTTTACTAAATTAAAATAAGAAACTGGAGTTCAATTCCTTTCCCATTCATCTTTTCCAAACTTGTTCTACTGCACATTTATCTGTTCATATTTTATATGTAAATATGAACACTTCCTGCAATAATCAAATGTAAATTGCTACCTATAGGTTGCTATTTTTTCTATAAAATCCACAATCATAACTGCCACTGTCCTACAAATGCTGTTATGGTGGGCTGACCCTGTCTGGATGCCAGGTAACCACCAATCTGCTTTATCACTTGCTTCCACAACTGGATAAGGGAGAGAAAAAGCAATGAAAGGTTCATGAGTTGAGATAAGGACAGGAAGAAATCACAAACTGATTACTATCAAGGGCAAAGCAGAGTTTAATTGAATTTATTACCAATTGGAATCAGAGAAGCTTTAAAACACCTTTCCCCCACCCCTCCCTCCTTCTTTGGCTCTACCTCCTCTCCTCCAGCAGTGTAGGGAGACAGGGAATGGGGGTTATGATCAGTTCATCATAGGTTGTTTCTGCCACTGCCCAGGGAGAAGAATATTTCCTCTGCTCAAGCATGAGGTCCCTTCCATGGGAAACAGTTCTCCACGGATTTCTGCAATGTGAGCTCTTTCCACAGGCAACAGTTCTCACACTACTGCAATGTGAGTCACACTTCCACAGGGTGCAGTCCTTCCCAAACAGCCTGCTTCAGCATGGGCCCCACAGGGGATCACAAGTCCTACCCAGAAACCTGCTCCCAGCATGGACTTCTCTCTCCGTGGGTCTGCAGGTCCCCACCTGAAGCCTGCTCCAGTGCAGCTACCCATGGGGTTAGAGCCTTCTTTCAGGCATCCATGTGCTCCGGTGTGGGTCTCCTGCATGGCTGCAGGTGGATCTCTGCATCCCTATGGACCTTCATGGGCTGTGAGGGCACAGCTGTTTCACCTTGGGCTGCAGAGTAATCTCAGCTACAGCACCTGGAGCACCTCCTTGCCCTCCTTCTCCACTGACCTTTGTGTCTGTAGAGTTGTTCATCTCACATATATGTACCTCCCTCTTCTCTAAGAACAATTACTTCTGCACTCTATCTTTTGCTTTTCTCCTTAAATATGTGTCCTAGTTCCAGCCAGGAAAAGCTTAAATTTTGTTGTAGCCAAAATGGAGCTTGACTAGGACTTGGAGTTCATTCTATTCAACCTCACATCATTTTCCAGACATGGGGAAAGAGCTCCCTTCTGGGTCATGTAGTGTGGCAGAGGGAGCAGTCAGGCACTGTCAGGGGTTTTCCATGGGGGATAAGCAATAGTGTGTGAATTCATTCACCTTTTTTCTTGTACACTTTGTCATTAGCACTGTTGCTGTTACTTTTCATTGTCTTGTTTCATTGCTGTTTTCAGTGAATTGTTTTTATCTCAACCAGTGATTTTTATCCAATTCTTGTTTTCAGCCCACGGCAGCAGGAGGGTGAGCAGGAAGCAGAATGATCGAGTGACACATGGTTTGGAGTGTTTCGGTGGGAACAAAAAACTCAGAAATATGTTTCTTAAACCATGACAATATTTTATTGCAGTGATACCTCTGCCATCTGATTGGCTTGGCCTTGGACAGTGAAGGATTCATCATGGAACCAGCTGGCATTATCTCTGTCAGACTAAGGGAAAGCTTCTGACAGCTTCTCATAGAAGCCACTTCTGTAGAACCACTCCCACTACCATAACCTGGCCACACAAACCAAATATATTCTACTTCTCGCCCACACAAAAACCCCAGTCCTTGACTTAGGATAAACATGACTCACAAAAACCAAAACGTCATTGTGTTACCAACATTCTTCTCATTCTGAACCCAGAACACAGCACTGTACCAGATACAGAGAAGAAATTAACTATCCAGGCTGAAACCAGGTCACAGGTAAAAAGAAAATCTGTATTATCTTAGTCTCATCTCATTTTCACACGTTTTAATGTATGTTAATACATTAAGGTGTAGTAAAAACCACACAGGAGCTACTCAGGAGCATAACAGAATGTAAATTACTCAGGAGCATAACAGAATGTAAACAACTATATTAGGCAAAAAAAAATTAGAAAAAAATCCAAAAACATCCCAAAACCCCACCAAATTTTCTCCTTGAGAAAGGCAGTTGTCATTGAAACTATCAGTTCAAGTTGATTCTAAACAACAAAGTGTTGAGAGTTCATTTTGTCTTTTTTAACCCTATCTTGTATAGCTCACTCCTTTTCTTAGGAACCATGAAGAATTCACTAGAATACAAGGAGAGGAATTCAAAAACCTGCATGTTTCTGGATTTGAAACTTCTGTGTTAATGAATATTACAGAATAGTAATGCATTTTTCAGTAAAAGATAAAATTTTATTTAGTGCCCTATTTTGAAGAAATATAGATTTCTTAAATGTCTTATGGAATGACCACTTTTATCCAGGGAAACAAAAAAAAATTGCATCTATGAATCTAACAATTTCACAGTGACCATTTTTGGGATACATAGGAAAAAAAATGCCAGGATAAAAATGCAACTCTTTCTCAGTCATTGTTTAAACAGCTTGCCTAGTGTCATAACAATTTTGTCTTATTCTTTATGACTTCACTGCTCTTGTCAATCACATTTAAGCACACTACAACAGTGTCAGCTTTTATTTTTAGAACCTTCATACCCTGAAGTAGTATATGCTCCAAATATTGCATGCAATTCCCTGTTGACACTGCTCTGAGAATCTAAAAAATCAGATCAACCTTGGATACATCTGGAGGTGACAGTGAGGTTCTGGTAGTACTATGTGTTTCTACTTAGATTCAAGTGTTTTCTTATTTGTCTGATTGTTCTTTCAGATACTTAAATATGAAAAAGTGCATTTTTTTTGAGGGATGGAAGATATTTTTAAATATAGACTGAATTTGACTAATATAGGTCCAGTAAAAAAAAAAAAAAAATAAAACCCTCAATACACTTGTGCTGCAAGAAATGTTCCAGAAATATGGAAAGTGTGACACCAAAATGAAACTTTTAAATTATAATTTTTCTTGCTGCAGACATAATTAATTTAGTAATAGGAAAAATGCAAAACTTGAAACATTTCATCATTTCCATTATGAAAAAGAATCAGAAATGTCGCATCATTCCATCAGTCATAAGTGGCATCAAGACAGTATGTGTAAATATATTTTGTAAAGATTTGCGTGTGTGCACATTTTCATTTTTCAAGTTATGGGAAGTACATCTGGTTTGACCTGAACTATTTTCTGTGATTTGGCCATTACCCTAAAATATGTTTACTCAACTTTATAACCAGTAAGTTTTCTGCACAATGAAAGAAAGCATTTTCTCAGCAGATATCATCGGGAGTCCACATTTAGAAATGTTTCATTTATTGTTCCTTTGATTAGGATTAGCAAATGGTTAATTAAAGTCATGAAAGAAATTATTGAAGAAAAAGATATTGACTTATTTTCTTTAAACAAAAAACATCTGTTATGCCAAAAAGTTAACAGCAACGCCACTTTATCTTCTCCACACTGCAAATTATGGCTGTCATAGTCCCTTTTTTAAAGGGACTTTTTCTTTCCCTAAAGAAAGCAACAGTCACAATCTATTGGTGGTTTGGTTGGCAAGATTCTCTATTAAAAGTTGAGCTAGATCTGGCATATCTACTCTTCAAGCAGGATCAAGTGGTTTATTATACATGGCTCTTGAAACTCGTAGGTGTTACACAATCTGATCCCAGACTGAGGAAGTTAAAGTTGGTTTACTGGTAAAGATGATTCAATTTTATTTCCACTACACAAGAATTTTTTTTCCAAAGAAATACAAAACAAAATAAAAGACAAAAACAAACCCTGGAATATTTGTCTCTGTATATTCTAGTATGAAGACCTCTGAACTATTATTCCTTTCATTATTTCATAATAGTTATCAAGTGAAATTTTAATTGAAACATACACTTAAGGCATATATTTGAGTTCAAACATTATTTTGAAGTAAAGTACATGCTATAGATTACATTAAATGCTTCTAAAATAAATTGAAAAAGACGCATGAATTACCATTTTCGTTGACTGTTATGACTCTGTGACCTCATTTTGTCATCATTTGTAACTAAAACAGTATAGTATTTAGAAAATCAAAATAGGATCTCTGAATATTTTTGCAACTTCTTATTTTCACTGGAACATTTCAAATTTGGTTATTTTGTTTATCTTCTAATTATTTTGGATTATTGACTAATTTTATCTCTGATTCTTATGTTTCATTTTGATGGTTAGATACCTGAATGAAATTTCTGTCTAATGAGACCTTTTTCATGTTAATTGTAAATATTGCAAAATGAAAAATGATGAATTTTACATGGTGTTCTTCCCCCCTCCCCCTCGAGTGAAAACTTGAAAGAACGCATTCTTAATTTTGAATACTTTGATTGTTTGGGGGTTTGTTTGTTGTTTTTTTTTAGTTATCCTCACTTTCTTGTTATCATGTCAGTGTTCTTCCTTTCTTCTTCCTCCTACATTGTGAGCAAATTTAGTATAAAAGCTGAAATGGAACACTATTATAAAATAATGTTACCATAGCAGCAAAAAGTAGTTTCAGTTTCTCACCTACAGCAAAAATAAAAGGTAAGTTGTGCAGGACTCATATCAGCTACAGAGAAGATAATCAGACAAAGTCAATCTTCATCAATAATGAATGAGCTACTCATATTAAGACAAGTCTGTGGTGGTAAGGAAATCATCCTATTATTTCCTGGAAAACTAGAAGTTGTTTGAAATAGTTAAAAAAAGCTACTGCAGAACTTGCAGATAAAACATTCTTATTTGTAATCTCTGATAATAGCAAAAAGATTATTGGTGCTTTCTCGAATTCATCATTTGTGTAACAAAATTGCTGTAGCACCACGGAAGGATATCATATTCATCATATGCTAATTTATCAATCAAGATATTGAAATGGTTCTTTTTCTGTCTGTTCTTAACAGTTTACATGTATAGCATCAGTGACTGGGGATATATTTGGAACAAAGCAACGTAACAGGTTGCAGTTTTAATATACTCTAAGAAATCTTTTTTCTGCTCAGCAAGTTAATTTCTGAAATTTGGGTATAAAATTGCAGCTCAGAGCTATCACTCAAAGATAAATAATGGAGTATTACTACATAAGTGTGGGTATATTTTGAGTGCCAGATGGATTAAAATAGGCTTGTAGATAGGTGATGAACCAGTTGTAAAAAATAGCATATGTATATATACATATGGATAAATATATATATTATCTATCCCTTCTGGAAGTGTCTACTGTGGTCATGACATGAAAACCATAATATGTCTTTAGTGGTCAAAGAGATCCGATATAGAAGTGATACAGTGTCAGTTTTGCAGAGAATCACTGGATTTAATCTATTTCTATTAACTGCAGAAATTTGACAGTGCAGAAATTACTCTGTTGGAGTCCATGTGTGTAGAATTTCATCTTTCATGACCTGTGTGGTATGAATCAGGCTCAAGTACTGTCATTAAGAAGTTTTAAACATGTGTGTGGTAATTGAATAAACATTACATAAAGATGAAAACATGTCTTGTTTTTTTATTTGTAAAGCAGAATAAAAATCATACATTTTGTTCATAGGCCAGAAAGATTCAAGGAAAGTAGATTTAATTATTCAACACCTTTATGCTAGAGTTCTCTGTAAAGGTGGTGGGTCAGGTAATTATCTTCTTTGAGATTATTAGCAGAAAAATAGTCATTCAGCCCATCATTAATTTGCCTTCTAGACACCACATATTTTCATTTGCAGCTTTAACCTGTGCCATGGTTTCACTGCAGCTGGTAAACACCAGAGCTGCTCTCTGACTCCCTCACCAGCAGGATTAGGGAGAGAACTTGAAGAGCAAAAGTTAGAAAAGCCATGGGCTGAGATAAAGACAGTTTAATAGGGAAAGCAAAACCCATGAACACAAGCAAAGAAAAATGAGAATTCATTCACTGCTCCTCATGCAGGTGTTCAGCCATCTGCAGAAGAGCAAGGACTCATCACATTTAATGGTTACTTGGGAAGACAAATGCTATCACTCCAAACATCCTCCACTTCCTCCTTCTCCCCTCTTTATACACTGAGCAGGATGTTGGCTGGTGTGGAATGTTCCTTTGGTCAGTTGGAGTCATCTATCCTGGCTGTGTCTCCTCCCAGTTTCTCAAGAACCAACACCTTCCTCCCCACCATGGTTGTATGAAAAGCAGAACAGCCTTGGCTCCGTGTTAGCTCTGACTAGGAATAACAAAAACATCTCTGTATTATCAACCCTATGTTCAGCACAAATCCAAAACATAGCCTCATAGCAACCACTGTGAAAAAGATTAACTCTACTTTAGCTGAAACCAACACAACTGCAATTATATTTTTGCTTATCCCTGTGACTGGGCACTGAGGAAGGATTGCTGCTAAATAAGGTTTGCCACAATTTAAGGATAGCTCTTACAGGAAGATGTAATAAAAATCTAATTTTCCATTCATTCCATTCTACTGAGTTAGGGAAGGGATATTTTGGGATTTGTTTTCTTCTTCACCTTCTTCTTGGTCAAAATTGGCTATCTTAAATATGGGAACATATGAAATGATGGTTACAAAGCTCTTCTGGAATCAAATATTCTTACTCATTTCAAATAACCTTATCATATAGTCCCACACATATTTAAATCAATCTCCATTTTAGAACAAGAAGAGCTGCTAGCCCCTGATTCTTCTTTCATCTCCCCTTCTTACTTATTTTACAGTCTTGCTTTTTCCTGGAAAAAAACCCAAAATCACCAAACTTGTTACTACCAACAATGTTAATCTTTCTTAGTAGGCAATATTAGTAGAGATACGTAATTTTAACTACCTAAAAGCAAATCCATAACAGTTTTATTGCAGGAATGATGGATGAGATATCTGTCTCTGAGATTCTTTCCTCATGGAAGCATGTTTCTGTGATTTTCTAGAAAGGTATATTTGAAAAAAAAAATTAAAAATACAAATACAGGACCATAATGATAATGAAAATTGCAAATTCCTTGTTCTTTCCAACTCTTAGGACACCATTAAATATGTTACTCCTCTGTTTCTTTTGAAGACTTCCCTCAGTTGTGGTGTTTTTTTTTTTTTTTTTTTTTTTTTTTGTTTTTTTTTTTGTTTTTTTTTTTCTTTTTTTTTTTTTTCTTTTTTTCTTTTTTTTTTTTTTCCTGTAATAAACATGCTCTTAATTTCTAAATATGGGCTTTTAACAAAAACAACCAAAAAAATACACTGCCTGTCCATTCTCTTCTCTGTCATTTTTACATCCATTCTCCCTTCTATCTTCAGATCCACTGACTACATCTTTGCCCTGACTTTCTCTCTATTGAAGCTCTCTTTCACATTCTCTCTTACCTGACATCTTCTCTCTTGGGCTATCATCCATCTCAGCCTGTCTGACATTTTTTTCTGGATGGTTCACTATAAGCTCAGTGTGTCTATGCTAGAGACAGAAGTGCCCGTTACTTTTTCCATTTCTTTGTATTTATCATATGCCTGGAAATCATAGACTCTGTTTATTTTAAGTTCTCCGCATTACATAAAAATCAAAAACTATGTCTTAATTTCATTTAAGTATTAAAAAAAACTTAATAAGAGAAAAAGCAAAAATCCTTTCCTATATGCTGACATTTTTAATACTCAGTATACTGCTCTAAGACAGCATTCTAAAATGAAGATGAGTAAATTTTTATTGGCTATCCAGCCCCATTTCATGAAATTTCTGACTCAGCTCTCATTTCTGTAGCTTCTCATTATTACCTTCAAAGTTCTTCACATTTTCATTGTTTTCATATTAGATTTGTCCTTCTGTACTGTTCTACTGTTTTCTATCTAAACTATATATTTATATATTTTTTGTGCTTATTTTCCCAAACTGACAGTTTCCAGAGTATTTTCCTAGCCTTTTCCATTGTTGTATAACAGATGGAAAGTGGATGACTGGTCTTTCAACATACTTCCAAGAATGAGACTTCAAAGCTGTTGATACTTATGGTTATGGAAATTTATTCTGGTTATATGATGCTAGTTTAATCCTTTTTCTTTCCCTACTTAAAATATCTTGGATTGACTATTTCAAAATTCTGTCAATCTACATTTCAAAAAAGTGAGAGATTTGTTTATATTAATATTTTCATATTTCATTATAAGAACTAATTTATAGTTACCTGGTAGTGCAACGTAGTAATATATGAAAAGACTTCTAATAAACTTCTGTTTCAGAAAAGTCCTTTACTTCAAAGAAAAGTCTAAATAGTATATTTCTAAATAGTATAATGTTTTTTAAACTAGATAGAAAAATGCTGTAAGAGATATACTCCTTCAACTTAAAATATTAAGTGTTACAGAGTACACCTGTCTTTCACAAGCTTTCAAATAATTTTCTTGAAAAACATTCTATTCCTTCTGTCTGATCACCAGCTTCCATACTGGACAGATATCACAATAATATGATTCAACACTATTAAGGTACAACATATGTATCATTTTAATTTTTTGTATCATAGCTCAGATGTTCAAACTTTGATATTTTCTTGTACATCAAGTAAGTTAACCATCCAACTTTTAACAAAACCTGATGATTTTGAACACTGCCATTGTTATTAAATACTCATAAACACAATTTTATGACAAAAACTTATCATATATTTAATGACAATACACCTCCCAGTCTGCTTTAATCATAATTTTTACTTCATGTTTGAATTCCCAGTAATATTTTCACTAGTGTTTTTTACTTAAAGTGGTAGCATAATAAATAAATAACATTGAATAATAAGAATTACCAGATCCTTCCCATTCAATCGCTGCTAATTCCATCATCACTTATGTTCTCTAAATCTTCACATGTTTCCTTGGAAGAGGATGGCAAGAGGTCCTTTATAAAATCTGATTCATCTGACATACTGCTGTTGTTTAACCGTGCTGACAACTAAGCCCCACATAATCATTTGCTCATTGCCTACCACTGGGATGAGAGAGAGAATCAGAGCGGTAAAAGTGAGAAAACTCATGGGTTGAGTTAAAGATAGATTAAGAAGTGAAAGCTGCAAAAGCACACACAAGCAAAGCAAAACAAGGAATTCTTTCACAGCTTCCCATGGGCAGGCAGGTGTTCTGCCATCTCCAAGAAAGCTGGGCTCCATCATGCACAGTGGTCATTTGGGAAGACAAATGTTATCACTCCAAAGACCTCCCTTCCCCTTTATCCCCCAGCTCTATTTGTTGAGCAAGATGACATATGGTGTGGGAAATCCCTCTGGTCAGCTGGGGTTAGCTGTCCTGGCTACAACTCTTCTCATCTGCTTTTGCACTTCTTCTTTATTTTCCAACAATATTTAGACTTGAACAGCACTGCTTTCTTTGTAATTTAAAAATACCTAATGCACATTATTGCAATATACATTCAAACTAGTCCTGAGTATAAATATAGTAAGTAATAGATAAAATAATCACTGCAGACATGCAGAGATGCAGAGATGTTATATTTGTAAAACCCTTTAGAAAAGCATGTAATTTTAGTGTTGTACACTAAAAATTGAACTCATTTCTTTTGCAATACTGTAGCTAATTTCTCCATACAATTAGCTTCATAACCAGAAATGAGCAGGCACATCGTTATATGGGGAATTGTAGTCACCATTCTTTCATCTTTTTTAAAATTTTTTCAGAGTTTTGTATTTTTTTCCCCAATTACTACTACTGTTACCATTAATTTCTTGATACTGAGGTATGGATAATCAGAATGTAAAATAGCAGTGTAACTTTTACTTTAATGAGTACAAAGAGAATGTTATACCTAGAAATAATTTCAACTTAAATACTTGGATATTTTACTATTGGCAACACTGACCATGAAATTCAGAATGAATTTAGTTCCTAAGATGAGCTCTTCTAGTTGTAAAACTTGTTGTCAAATAGAAAACATATAGGATCACAGAATCAATCACAGGATGGTTTGGATTGGACCTCGTACAGAGTTGTTCCTGTCCGTATGCCAGACACCCACCAAAGCCTCTCCCTCACACCCCTTTGCAGCTGGACAGGGGAGGGAAAGTGTAACACAGAATTCATGAATTAAGACAAGGACAGGGAGAGATCACTCACCAAATAATGTCACAGGCAAAGCAGACTCGAATTAGAGGTATTAATTGAATTTATTACTAAAAATATCAGAGCAGGATAACAAGAAGTATAAGCAGACCTTAAAAGCATCTTCCCCCTACCTCTCTCTCCTCATCTCTACATCCTCCCTTGCCAGCAGTGCAGGGAGACAGGGACTGGGGGTTATGGTCAGATTATCACAGGCTGTATCTGCTGCTGCTCAGTGAGAAGAGCCCCTCCCCTCCTCCAGTGTGGGGTCCTGTGGCAGTGCGTGGAGGACTTTAACAGTTAACCACCATTTGCATGGCATGTTTTCTTAAGTTTATTGTAAGTTCAATTGTCATATGGTTTGTTCCATGTACCCCCCTCCCAATTATACCTGGCTGGTTTCCCCCTGTTTGGTTATCTAGCAATCATATGTTATATAACCCTCTGGTCCTGCCAGTCACTCTGGGGCCTCACCTCATGCCAGGAATGTTCCAAGAGAGGCTTCAGGTGGCTGGTCAGGATCCAGGACTCCCCCTCCCAGTTTCATCTGTTTGGTTGTTATCTATGACCGCCACTCCCTGATCTATCCTCATTGGTCCCTTGCTCTACCCTCCCCTGAGCTCCTCCCCCCTGTAAAGGTTGATGCGTCCAGGTGCGTGGGGTCTCTCTTGAGGCACGACCCTGAGTGCGAGAATGAGCCTCAGTTGTCTGTCTGCGAGAGTCCCATCTCTCATTTCACCTGCACCATAGCTGAGGCTCTGCTCTCTGGGCTGAAAGACCCCAGTGTTGCTGTGGTGCCAGGGCTGGCTGGTGCGAGCAGCAGTGAGGCAACCACGACAGGGTCCCTCCCACGAGAGACAGTTCTCCATGAACTTCTGCAAAAAACAAAACTGCCTCTTTTTAATTTTTTTTTTACCCTTATTTTTAATTCCGTGAAATAAAGTTCATATATGCCATTAATTGTGACTGGGACTTAAAAAGCTAATGTCTCAAAAATTGATCTGCATGTGCAGGTAAGTGAGGGACATGCAGGATCAATTTTAAGCGTCAGGTCAATTTTATTAACAATTATCAAAAATTACGTGTTCTCATTCATCCTGACATCCTGGACATTTAATTAGTTCCAATGTACAGGAACACACTTCCACCACATAATCAATAAAGTATGGCATATCATCTTTAGCTTAATTTCCTCAGGAGTCAATAATTCTTTCATATTATATTCTTCACCCTGGAGAGTCTAAAATCTCAAATTTTTGCCTTCCTTCACAGGGAAAAGTCTTGTTTCCATCTACTTTTGAAATGGGCTATTTAATACTTTTCTGCATGAGTAATTGAGCAAAATGAATTCTTATTTTTTGTTCATTTACCACCCTTTGGTTTTTTTTGCCAAAATTATAATTCCACATTGCTTCTGACAATGATGGCCAGGTTGGAGTTGTGGTCGGTGTACCCAATTCCCACTTTTATATAGGTATTTGTTTGAAAAAATTAGGAAAGAAAAATCTTTCATTATGTCAAAGTAAGAAATCTTGAATTTTGAATCTTGTGGATATCCAAACTGAAGTTGTTTGCACTATGGAGATAATAAAATAGCCAAGTAGAATACAATCACTAGTCGAGGTAGACAACTCTATGTCTCCCATGGTTAAATGTAAATGCAACAATATGCAATTGTCTTATGCTCTGCTTCCTATGAATTAAGTGGTATCTCCAGTTATAGCTCTTACAGGCAGTATAAAGTATTTGGTCTCTTCATAGTAAAATAGAAATGTCTTTCAAACTGAGATACAAAGAAACTAAAGGTAATCCTATTACATGTATCAGAGTTTCCTTATATAGTATAGCATTAGTATAATAAAATCTTGGTATCATAAAACATCTTGCAGCAAGTCTACACTAGCCAGCATTTTCTGGGGTTTTGGTTTTTTGCTTGTTTTGATCCTTTTTTCTTTAGCATATACTGTCAGTTAACAAGTGAACAAGTAGTGGATAGATGTATGTTTGTTTCTAAAGGTAGGTGTTTTTGAGTGATTTGTAAGCAAGTTGCCTCTTCAGAGATTTTCACTTGTACCTTGCACTTTTACAGTAGAATAATAGTATTTTAGAATAATAGCATAAATTGGGTTGGAAGTAGCCTTTAGAGATCCTCCAGTCCAACCTCCTTGCCGTGGGTAGGGACACCTTCTACTAGATCAGGTTTCCCCAAGAGCCATCTGACCTTGAACATTTCTGGGAATGAAGCATCCACAACTTCTCTGGTCAAATAGTATCAGTACTTCACCACCAATATGATATGATATGATATGATATGATATGATATGATATGATATGATATGATATTATTGTATTGTATTGTATTGTATTATATTATTCTATATATATATATCTTCCTTATATCTAGTCTAAATTTACTCACTATTAGTTAAAAAAACATTATTCCTCACCTTATCACAATAGTCCATGATAAAATTCTTGTGCCTATTTTTCTTACAAGGCCACTTTCAGTACTGAAAGGCTACAATAAGGTCTCTCCAAAGCTTCTTATCTCCAGGCTGAGCAACCTCAACTCTCAGGCTTTCTTCATAGGAGAGGTGTTCCAGCTCTCTGACCACTTGTGCACCAGAGTAGTGGAGCCTTTTGCATTAGCTGAACATTTGGAAATCTAAAAAACTAGAGGCACCTACAAAATAATACTCTGGAAGAATAGAAGCAAAGCAAAATGGATAAATAAGGAAACCAAAACCCTTTACAATATATATTAGTTCCAGCGTCTCATGCTATAATTGCCTCAGGTACAATTAATAACTGTTCTGTTACTCTTTAAACTGGCAAGCAACAGGTCTCAGACAAATGTGGAAGTGAAAAAAAAAATCATATTTAAAAAAATACTGCATCCCTGAAGAATTTCTCTCTAACTTACTGAAATGCAGGAGTTTTGCTGTTTCATATTTCTGTGGAGGTTTGCATTACAAAATCTGCTTAACATTGAAAATTAGAATTCTCCAATCCGTGTGAAGTTCTGCAGACAAATTATGGAGGAAAATATAATATTTACAAACACAGGCAAGTAGTAACAAGCAATTAAAATTCAATCATAATATTTTTATATTTTCTTGCTATTTGCTTTATTTGTCATTAGGTGACTTCTTTCTTCAGTTCCTCCTAAGCAGTTAGAATAGCTTTTAAGATGCAATTATTTTTAGTGATAAACCACGTCATTATTATTTTTCAATTTGACCTATTGATAATCATTATAATAGAAATTATATGTAATACTTGGATAATGTAAAGAAACATGAACTATATGTTGCAGAACCAAGCTAGTAGTTTCTTATTTTCAGTAAAAAAAAAATTGTTTGCAAAATTTACCTGGGTGTATTGGCAACCCAAAGTTAAACAGAAGTTTTCTGACAGTCATATTGCTGTAACACTAAGGAACTACTGGAAGGTAGAATAGCTTTTGCTGTGAGAAAAATACAAAAGACTTTGTGTTTTTCTTGTCTTCTCATCTAAAAAAAAGGCAAGAAGAAAGAGAATAGAAGAAGATGATTGGATAACAGGTGGCTACAGTTCTGTTTCTCTTCAAATAAATGGAGCTCTGGTGAAAATAGTGAAAATTTTGCTATCAGACACAAATAAACAATAAATGGTATCACAGCTTCTCAAATAACCCATACACCAAACAATTTGGAGCTGTCAAAGAACTTTGATGGTTGTATCTCTTTGTGAAGAATAAAAAATCACAGACATAATTTCAATAGCTTTTAGAAGTTAGAAGTTAAAGTTAGCAACATAGCAACATAGCTGTAAGTATTTGGTCTGGGCATTGTTTATAAAGTTGATAAATGCAGTATATATAATTATGTTCCAAGAATAAAATGCAAAATAAGAATAGCAATACAACCAGCTCTTGAGATTTCTATTTTAAAATCTAATCTGTGGGCACTGGCCACCTGGATGAAACACATATTAAATCTCATATAATATCATTGTATGTCTTGTTCTAGCAAACTGATGTTTCATGTTGAAACTAATTGAAAATTATTTGCTTTCTTCAATGAATTTTTGCACCATGTGTTACTGATATATTTAGCTGTTTGAAAATATATTGGATAATATAATCAAGAAACAAAAAATAATTTAGCTATGACAAGAAAAAATTTAACTGGATTTACATAAAGGCTATATTTATATCAAGCTGTTCTTGTCTTACTTGCTATCAACTCAGCCACACAAAAATAAAACATGAATAGCATCAACAAATTTGAGGTATTTTCAATGTTACTCTAAGAAGGTAATAGCTACAATTACATGCTACCTGGGTGGCAATGATACATGTCTGAAAATTGCTTCTTGACAAATTAAACACCAGTTTCATGTTACAGTGGGTTACATTACTTTGTGTACTTAAGGCTTTCAAGAGCTAAGGCATGGCATAACATTTTTGCATTACTCTTCAACACGGTAGCAAATAACTTTCTCCTGAAGAAGGGGAAATTGTCTGTGAAGCCTTATATATGTATTTCTGTATTGTGAAAACAAGGACTCTCTTCCATAACCTACTGCATTACAGTATGGAGAACAAAAGAGAGTAAGTACAAAGAACAAAAGAGTTCAATATTCACCTTTTTTTAACTTCAATATCGAATGTCAGCTCTGGACAGGAGGAGGGCAGACCTCAGGCTGCTCAGGGAAGTAAAGTCCCCTGGGTAAAATTTTTTTGCAGGTGCCGGCATCCATTAGTGCTGGTCACTTCTTAAACATCACGTTCTCAGGGCATAGGAGCAGGAAATTCCTAAATGTTGCAAATCAAGCAGAGGAAGCAGAAGGCTGGCTTGACTGAAAAAGATTCTTCTTTTGGAAAAAAGATGGAAAAAGAAAATTCATGTTCAGTGGAAGCAAGGTCTCAGAAGAATGTGCAAGTGGATGCAAGGTCAGGTTATGTAGAAGAATACAGGGATGCTGCTTGCCACTGTGGCCAAAATGCAGCTGGAGATGAAGTTGGACAGAAACATTGAGCACAGAAAAAAGAGAGTTTTTTCAAATATATTAATGGCAAAAGGCAGTGTAAAAATAACATTGTCATTGCAGGATGAGGATGGTCATCTCACAGACAGGGACATGGACAAGGCAGAGGTCTGTTACCCATTCTTTGCCTCTGTCTTCAATATGGATGACAGACCAAGGGGGTCTCAGTGTCCTGCGAGAATGACCAACCCCCAGCTGGCACATCTGTCTTGGAGCTAGCTGGCTTTGGCTCTGCAGGACATGGAGGAAGCTTCTGATAGATGCTCACAGAAGCCACCCTTTTAGCCCCCCTGTACTAAAAACCTGGTCATATAAACCCAATACATGTACAATTCTAGATGGAAAGAAGGCTTGTTATGCTACACCCTTGAATCTGGTTTCTCAACCTGTCCTAGAGCCATGATGAGAAAACACTTTTCTCCTCCAGTTTTCCAGGAGGAAAATATGTTTCCTGTTCCTTCATCATCACTTCCATTTTTCATAAATGCACTATTCTGACAATCTGTCTGAGATTCTTTAGGTCACACTGGTAGCCACCATTTAGTTTTGTCTGCAATATGCCTTGTCCTACATTATGTCTAATATGGCATTCTGTTTCTGCACAATCTTAGAAAAATCCCAAATCAGGAATCTGCTATTGAGAAAAAACTGAAGGCAAGAGGTATTAAATGATAAATAGACTCTGAAACTGGACATTTATGTCTATTAAATTAAAGCATTACCGATTAACAATATATGTTAATGCCTTGGAGAGGGCGGTTTCACTGGCATTTCAGAGTTTTTTTGAGTGGACAGATATCCATCATCAGCTATGCTAGGAAACCTGGGAAAGCTGAGATAGTGAAGTGTACATAATTTAGTTTTGAAAGTCCAGTTATATGAGAAAGATAACAAAGAGCTAACTAGAGGAAAAATATTTGTAGGAAATCAAATTATGTGAAAGCCAAAGAAGAGATAAATATGTTTTCTTGGCCAAATATTGTTTTCTAGTAACCCAGAAGCTGTCTACTGAGCAATAATAATTGATATTGCAGTCATAAACTAAAAAGAACTTGTACAGTGCATTTATTCACTTTGCAACTTTCAAGATAGTACTTGTACCACTGTTACCTTATTTAAAGCCTGAATTTGTTTAGTTTCAGGTTCCTGCCAACAAATCTAATTAATTTTTCTATGCCTGATAAAATAAGGCATAGAATGGATGTTTTGGATAGATAGATTTGGATGTTTTCCAAATAACATCCTTTAAGTGCTTGAAAACTGTTGTTGAACCACCTGCAAACAAGCAATTAGATCAGAATATTTGAGTTTAGACCTCAGGGGAAAAAAACCCCAAACACCTTGTCAAGAATCCCTATGACTGTTTCTTTGCATCTTTAATTCTTGGCTGCTATTTAAGAATTGGAGATTTTAGAACCAAAAGGAATGATCCTATGTTGGTCACATATGGAAGTATTGAATTTTTCCTCCTGTGAAGTTGCATTTTAATTCCTATTGGATCAACAAATTAAATAATACCGTCACTAGCTGATTGTGGTTTTTTTATTATTTTCCTAATGACCACGAATCTTCTATAAGCCACTGTTTTCAGAGCTAAGGTTGCTGTACAAAAATATGACTTGTAATTCATTAAATTTTCTTGCAATTTTATTGAGAGAAACCTTGTTCTACTGCAAAAGGCTTATAAAGCATTTAGAGCACTGCATAATAATTTTTCCCTACTGCTGAACATCTGAGTCATCTCCAGATAGAATGTGTGGATTTTTTTCTTTCATTTCATTGTTAAGAATAATTAATAAAATTAATAAAGTGGTTAATAAAAAAGAATCGAGATCTTTTAAAGTGTCATGTCTTCATTTAAGTTTTACATTTACATTAAGATGCATGTCATTTTTAATCCTCATAAGCAGTCATCTTAAATTCCATTCTGTCTTTTGCTGAGATATATGTGATGTGTACCAGATCAAGTACCTTGTGATAATGAAAGTGGATCACATCAAAACTATTACTGGTAGAACAAAAAACACCTTTAATTTTATCAAAAGTGTTACCAAAATAATTGTAACGGATTTTTTTTTTTCCCATAAACTATACTTACTGAAATAATTTTTATTGATGTTCTTTACTTATTTGTTCATCTTTTTGTTTGTAAGGTGTTCCTTATTTTCTCCAAGGTCAGTATTCTGGTGAGCCAATAGCTAAGAAAGATGCATATGTAAGCATTTTTAAATAGTGCCACATTAGCTGTCTTCAAACTCTAGAACATTTCTAACCTCTTATGACTTATTGAAAACCAATTCACCTGATTCCTTTGAAGCTCTGAAATGCTAATTACCTCACCAGTAAAAATGTAGTGAGACAAGATGTCACATGCAATCACTGTAGATTATATAGTAAAACCTAGAGAGTTGTTTATTGAGGGTTTTTTGTTTTGTTAGTTGGTTAGGTTTGTTTTTTTGAATTTTGGTTTGTTTCGTTTTTTTTCCCACAGAGTTAATTTCTTTTCCTGGAACTGAAAAGAATGTGCTTCCACTTGAACTGTGCCAAAAAAGAGCACATGTATCAAAACAGCAGTTGATGCAGGCTGCTAGAGTGAATTATTTGCCTTGTAATCATTATGTGTTCTGCTACTGACTCCCATCAAGACAGGATTACACTCCTCTTCTTTGTACAGTAATATTTTTACATTTGAGACAGTTTTCTTCTCTAGAAGTACATAGAGGGGTTTCTTTTAGCACTTTTATGGATTCCTTGTTCTCCAACCTGTAAAATTCTTTTTCTGGGGAGTTGTAGAAGGCCTAGGAAAAAGATGCATTTATTTCATAATTGAATTGTTTCATAAAACTACTAATAGTAGTTATACTCAATCAGCTTTCTTTATCTGACCCTCAGTTTAGTCATTTTTTGTCTAATTTAAATAGTTACTTTAACAAAAATCAGTCCATAAGTATCACTAAACCCAGTCTTATTTAATATACAAGTATATTTGATTAATAAGCCTCATACAGAAGCTTTGTGAAATTTATACTAAAGACATACAAAGAAAAAGAATGCTCTATCTTAAACAACTAATTAGCCTCAATTCTTAAAAAACAACAACAACAGAAAAGAAATAAAAGATGAATGTTCTTCTAATGCCTGTTATTTTCTTGAAAGAAGGAAAGGATAGGAAATTACAAAAGAGCACAATATTCTTGCATTTAGTGTCTTATTTTCTTGCAGGGTCATGAAGAACCCTATATTTAGAGATTGAAGTGAGTGGAAGCTTTTTTAATGGAATTGAAGGTCAGAACAAATGATTTAGTAGTTTTATTGCCATTGGGAAGAGAGTTCAGTGTAATGTCAAAATGAAACAGCAGTACAAGTGAAAACAAAAGCAATTATAACATACATGATTTAGGGTCATGTTCCTGTGCTACATTTCAAATCAGTTAAACTAAGCAGTCCTTGGATAATATTTGTTCCAAACCTAAAATTCCCTAAGGCTAGTCTGACAAGCTTGGAAAGAAATCAATTCATAAGTAGATGATAGCTTAAACAAAAAATTTAAATTTTGATAAAAAGTGTATAACTGCATTATATTAATTCAAAGTTACATTTGTCATAGGAAAAATTCTTCATGTATTCACTAAACTGTAATCTCGTTAAGGTCAAGATAAACACATATAATTACCTTCTCATTTTGAAATAATGCTTCACTTTCAAAATTCAAGTATGATCAAAATGGGAAGTTTTGTAATCAGCAACATCAATTCCTACTGGTTTCTAAGTAACTTCCTTAAAATCATCATCCAAAAATAATTTTGAAAAAATGAAAACTCAGCCTGTCCCTTGAACAGACTATGAATATCTCAGGATATCTGGAATATGGACAGAACCAGAGCCAGTATATCTATATATATACACATATACATTTTCAGAGCTAATCATTACGCACACTTAAATTTCATTAAGGTTAATGAGATTTAAATATTTAATTAGTAACTATGTTGTACATAATACATCTTCAGAAGGATTATCAGAATATAATCTAAACTTAATTTTGAAGTTTCCTTGACAGAAAGAATGAAGAAATGAAGAAAACATTGGACTTTTTATATGAATATGTAAAAGGTAAAAGATTTCTTAAGTTCTGATCTTGTTCTTCCCATTTCCATTTTTTTCCATGTACTGTTGAGGAATACCAGACAACCAGCTTCATCTAGATCACTAACTTTTAATGACAGCTACAACCAGGTGATTGTCAAGCTTAGTGGCAGAAGAAAAGGTATTACTTGAATATTCTAGTTTCATTCTATCAAATAACTTATTTTTCATAGACTAATGAATAAACATTATTTACTTCCAATTATAAATACATCATTTTTGTACAAAATGCCTGTGACCAACAAGGCAGGACAAGGAACGAGCAATATTACCTCTACTCATTCCTTTTCTGTTTGTTATCTTGAGTCAAGTGGTTCTCCTCAGGAAAACCTCCATTTTCCTCCTTTTCTTCTTTGCATTATTTTTCTAAGAGCCATGCGTTTCCTCTACCAATAAATCTCTGCTGAAAGCTACTTTTTAGTATATGACACTTTCCAGTGAGCAAAAGAACTTCCAGAATTAATAAACCACAGCTACTGACATGAAGAATTTACCAATTGGTTTAGTATGCATCAATACTATTGGAAGAATTTTCAGAGTTGTTGATCTGGCTTATGAAGACAGTGTTACATTAATTCTATAACAAACATTAATTTCTTTAAGAAACAAACAAACAAAAAGAAAGCATCTTCCCTAAGTGATTTTCTGGCTGTTGAATCCTTCTGCCACTTTCAAACCACTACATTTATGTCATAAGTAATACATTAAACAGTGTCAATGAAGTTGGCACTGGCAAAATATATTTAAATTGCAGCTCCTAGTACACTTTTATTCCATTAAAACTGCTCTTCCTAAATAACCCTTGCGCATAGTTCAGGAGATAGGCTGGAAGCTACTCTCGGTAGGCAGTTTACTGAAGCCACACTTTTCAGAGGGCTGAGAGCTTAATGGCCTGGCTGTGGGCCAGTCTGACAAAAGGTTGCAGTGCCAATGAAGGGTCCCAGTAAATTTTTAGTTATTACTGCAACAATCTGACTTCAATAACCTTAACCAAAAAGACAGTTTGTGAGGAAGTTCAAAGCACATGTGATTAGAAAAAAAAAAAATCCTAACACTAAAGGGAAAAAAAAGAAAAAGAATTTTGTACATTGAAAAAACTTATCATAAAAGACCATATTTAGAGAAGCATAAAGAATGAAAGAATTAGACTGAGTACCTATTGTTTTCTGTTAAGTCCAGTGCCCCTTCAGATTTGTTTTTGTAGTTACTCAGAAGAATGTGGACCAACTTTTGGGGTTATATCCTCTCAGGAAAGGGAATGAAATCTTGAAATTGGAGGACAGAGTTGAACAAACACTCTGGAAAGGAGATATAGTCAATCAAAACTAAAATTGAACAGAACAGAAAATTTGAAATTAAATGACTACAACAGAATATACTGAGATGAAATGAAGTACAATGAAAAAGATTAAACTTGCCAAAATTATTCTCATTAAAATCCCTAAAATCGGGGAAGAAAGGAGAAGGAGACAGAAGAGAAACAGAAGAAATTAAATTTAAAAAAAAAAGAAAAAAAAAAAAAGAAAAAAAAAAAAAAAAGAAAAAAAAAAAAAACCCCAAACTTGATAGGAAATTAAAACAAGAGAAGCGAATGGGATAACATGAAGTGTAGGAATATGGACCAAAGGTTACTCAATCAATCCTCATTGAAATCACGATTTCATTTTCTTTCCTCAAAAAAATATGGCAATACTATGACAAGATCTTTGTTTTATCACATTCATCGAAGATAGTTAAAATTATAGCTTTGCAAGAAAGGAAACCATGAGGAAAATGTAAAAAATACAGCTATAGAGAAACAAAAGAAAGAAAAATCACCTTAGGATAAGTTCTATTAATTTCTTATACTTTGAAGTGGACCTTCTAGTAGAATCATATAAATAGGATGGGAAATTAATTATGAACGCAAAAGTATAAAGATACAGTGGATTTAAAAGTCCAAGATGTATGGTAAGATTAAAGACTTCTCTTGTAAAAATCTTCATGGGGAGTTCAAATTATTAGTAGATACAAGATATGTCTGCGTTTAGAAGGTCAGAGTATGTAGACCAACAAGGAAATCTGTGCCTGGAGATGACTGTTCAACAAGATGCTTTTGAGAGAGATCATTCAATAACTGATTTAAAAGCTCAGGCTTTTAAAGTAGAACTAATGTGATTTTTTTTCTTAAGGGCCTCAACATTCTGTGAAGGATATGGGAATGGCATGATCCACAAATATTATTTAATTGAGAAATGCTAGTTTCTGTCCTAATTGTTGTTGTCCTTAGGTGTGAATGTTGAGGAAGAGGACGAGGGGAAGTACATATCCTTTTTCCTTCACCCATAGGATGTGAGTGACTTTTAAATGATCACCTTATTGACATATCTGAATGAACATTCTCATTCTCCACTAGAAACTCTGAAAACAAATTGGAAGATTAGAAGCAAATTATACATCTGCTGCCAGGCCTGAAAATAGGTTAAGGGTACAAAAAAAAAGTCTGTACAGTGCTGAAGTAAAAAAGAGTCTTGTAGTAGAGAAACTGGATGAGAAGTTACATGTGTTTTCATTAAGAAGTTTATAGTCAGGATAGAGAAGACTATTTAAAAAAATTGGAAAATTCTGCTTAGAGTCCAGTATACTTTGAGGTAGAACCAACCATCCCTCTGTTCATCAAAGAACACTGAAGACTTTCATCTCTAAAACTTATGTATGCAAAAATGCTTAAATAAAAAAGGCTGTCTCAGTTCGTTTTCATCCTGATTCATGCATCTTTACAGATTTGATGATTTCAGTTCTACCTATTCTCTTTGAATTATCAATCTTCAAAGTTATTTCCTGAAGTTAGCTAGCTCTTTACCAGATGTTTGCACATACATAATAGAGTATAAAACAAGGAAACCAGAAAAGGTAGTTCCACCATGAATGTTTGTAGTCCCAAGTAGTTAAAGACTATTTCTTGTTCAAGACTTTCCATGTACAAGAAATTTGTGTTTCCTGTTTGTCTCCAAACCAATTCAGCCAAAAATATAACATTTAAAATTAAATAAAATTGATAGGACTCATATTAACTATGTTCTAGGTGATATTCAAGGATTTTAGTTTTAATTTTTTTCTCCTTATTAATCAAAATTTAAGAACTATACTGTTGCATACCAGCCTACTAATTCCTCAAGTCTAGGCTTTGTCAAAATGACTAATTATTGTTCCCTTGCTTCTTTGTTATGTCCTGCTTTTTTATGTTGAACAATGAATAGCTAAACTAAATAACTACATGTTTTGTACGTTAACTCACATGATATGCTGAAAAAAACCAAGTAGCTGATTAGTTGAAATTTCATTTAGATCAAGAACGCAAATATGTGGATTATTTCTGAAGAAAAGGCTTCTTGGTCATCTTTTTATCACAGATGTATGCTCTTAACTGAAGATAAGAAATGGATTGTTCTCTTGCTCCAGTTGCTTTTGCAAGTGCTATGCGACTGGCAATATTCCACTACTGGAATTTCAGGTAGGGTTATTCTGCTTATGACTATATTTAACTAAATACCTGTACTTGCACCCAGAGCTTCTGTTATGCTTTGTGAGTCAAATAAAAGAAAATCAAAAGCTGCATTCCTTTTTATAGTCAAATATACACAGAAAAAATTAGATACATAAACAGAAACAGCTTACAAAGAAATTGTTTACGGATGCAGTCATTTGAAAGCAGAACTGAATAAGTCTTGAATGATTTTCAAGAACAAGCAGCAGAGAAAATTCCTGCCTAAAAGCTCTGATACAATCAAGCAAATAGAGATTGCAAGACTGCATGAGCACCTGATGTTGGCATTAAAAGCCAAAGTATTAAATTGCTGAAACCCCAAGAAGCCTGTGTCATCTTGTTAAGTGCTGGATTTGTAACTATTTTAAAAGATAAATCTCCCAGAATCTGTGTGAAACCATTTGGAATATTTTCCCATCAAAATGCAAGGTTTCAAACTAGTCCAGACATGCAGCTTAAAACAGTATATTTCTTAACTGATAATTGGACCAGCTGAAAAAAAAAAAAAGGTGTGCAAGATTTGAGCTGAGAAGAGCTAGCTGTGCAGAAGAAAGAAACAGGAAGGATTAAGACTGACCTTGACAGACGAGACTTTTTTATACAATGAATCATAAATAAAGAAGGAGGAGCTTGCAGAAATGATTGAAAGAAATAGCGTGACAATATCTATGCAAAGAAGGTGTAATCTTTTAGTAATCAAGGAGTCAAAAAAACTGTAAGAAGAGTAAAAACCGAAGCAATATTTAAAAAAAAAATAAAAATAAACACTTAATGGATAGAATTTCTTGAACTGGATATTGAACATACTTTCTTTTGGTGTGATATAAATTGGTGTCATTTTGAAGCAAGTGCAAAACAATCAAAATGGAATCAGAAGGTGAACTAACAAAACAGAACCTGCCATTGTGTTGGCAATAAGAGTCGTATTCTCATTTCAGTTGACACTGTCAGATAGTACAGCAAGCTTCAGGACTCAAGTGTTATATGCTTGGTTCTTATCTACTGTACAGGGAAGATTTATCTACTGTGAAATACTGCGTTACACATTTTTAAATGATGAGCAGAAGTAAATTTTTAAGTAAGGGCAGAGAACGGAAATTGTCACATCTTGGGATTAACAGTTGTATTTATGGCACAGTGAAATAAAACTGGGTTTGATCTACAATAAAGATTTATACTTCAAAATTCACACATTGCCTTTTCAATAACAGTTTCATGTGACATTTTTCAATATTATTTTCAGCATTTCTTTATTAAAGATTTCTTTTTTTTCTGTCTCTGTGACTAAATACAGAATAAAATTTAAAATAAATTTGATCATTGGCCTTTTGCAGTTCTTGACTTAGTTCTGTTTAAAAGCAATGGACATTAACAGAGTACCTATTTTTATTTATTTTCTGTATTATTTGAGCCATTTTTCATTAATTCCCTTCCTCATCACATCTTATTTCTTTGCAAAACTCCATTTCAAATAACAAATAATTAATTGGTTTCCCATACATATTATTACAAATAATATTCAGAGTCCGTGAACATTTTAGAAGAGAAATATATTTTTATATTAGTTCAGTGGTCCTCTCTTTTCAAAGGAAGGCCTCAAAAATAATAAAATTTCAAAAGCAGCATTGAGTATTTAGAGAAGAATGAGCTATTCAATCCAAGCTACATCTTATTTTCTCCGTTTAAAAATATATGTGTGCATGTGTGTGTTTTCTTAAACTAGCACAAGAAATGCTACTAAAAAAAGGATATGAATTTAATCTAAAATTATTTGCAAAGTTTTGTCTTCTACATGCACAGCTGAGCTATAATTACTCAAGATAAGTTTAATGAACATAAAGATGGAAATGTGAAAGAATTGAAAGAATTTGGTTGCATATTGAAAATTTTCTGAATATAGGAATTAAAAATAATTTTATGTAACATAGTACTTGCTGAGAATATTAATCCTGATGTATACAGTAAATCTGATGTAATCAATGGAAGTACAACCCTTCATAAGATAAGAGAATATGTAATTCCAGAGGCTTATATCCTCTGTGATTATGGTTCATACTTGAAAATTGCTATAACACATTTGTATTACATCTTCATCAGTCTGAGGTACTTTACTTTTCAACATACATTTTCATTGTCTTCTATTGTTTGACTGCAGATTCAACCTCTACAACAATCTCTGAGTAAGTGTTGTCAAAAAAATTGACAGTAACTATTTTATATTGACTAATTTATGACTATTAAAGGTGTTTATTAGATTTTTTTCTGTATCTACTGGAAAAGAAATAGATTAAATAAAAATTCTTTCTTTCATGGAGATAGAGCTATAAAAATAGAACTATATTTTTGCTTGGTATTTTTATATACTTTATTGCAAAGAAAATCCAAGGTAGTTATCAAGACGTAAAGGAAGTATGTACTTTCTCATTATTAGGTTTGAATTTTAAGAATAGTGTAAAAAATAATCTTCAATATACTATTCATATGCTGTTGATATGTCCTATGATAGTACATAAACACAGGAACATAAAAACATAAACATGACCATTTGAAAAAGAGTGAACTTTTCCAGAGATTCTTGGACTTCCAAAACATTGTCAACAAGCAATGAGAAAAAAAAATTCTTAATTTATCACTCAAAACTATTTTTTTACAATTTCATCATCACTGTCTTTGATGTGAAAATTTGTTTTGTTAGTAAAACTGATTAATTCAATGTTTTACAAACTCTTCATTACTATTTGGACTCTAATAAGAATAGAAAAACAAGTTTAAAAATTAAATTTTCCTTTTTTTCTAAGGAGACACTATCAGTCAGAATATAAATTGTATATAACAATTTATATCAAGACTTGATCAGTTAAAAGAGAAATTCTGCAACCAGAGTTGGTATTAATGAAGTTTTCTTACAGCAAAAATTTACTCTTCATCAGATTTCCACCACTTGTGTACCTCTCAAGGAAAACAAAAGACACAGAAACAGAAATAGGATTAAACACTATGATGCATGCTATGGGGTATCAGTACACTATCATAAAACCATAAAGTATATTTCTTTTTCAGCTTTGAACTGAGTCTGAAATTGCTTAGTTACCCAGTTAGCTATAAAAATTTGCTCATACTTACAATACATTTCACTTGAAAGTGGAACATTATGAGGCATTACAGTTGCCAGTGAAAGAGTGCTTATGATGGAACATTTATTTTTATTTAGAACAGACTTGTCACTTGCCAGTGGGATATGACACTCCATAGCATTAAAGGAAGGATACCAATAGACAGACATTCCTAAGAATACACCTAAACTGCAAGATTGGACTTAATTGCAAGAGCAAATTTGAAGCTATACATAATGTCCTGTCATTCAGACTTGTTATTATAATCAGCATTTAATGACACTTTAAAATAAGTTCAGGTAGTATTGTAGAACATAGGTAGGATTCCGTTAAGACATGGTGCTGTAGGATTTGGCCAAACATCACTGGGGAGTGCTGTTGCACCTGTTAAATTCTAGAGGCAAATATTTGCCGAGAAAAAGGAAGAACTTTAAACTTGAAAAATATTTTCATTAATCTGTAAATAACTCTTTTTCTGAACAAGACCTATTATGAAAACTCTTAAGACAGAAGATGAGATAGATGTTATTCTTTACCCTGAGTAAGCACTACAACTAGTCCTCAAAATTGTTAAAAGAGGCATTAGGCTATGGAATTTATGAAAACAGCCTTGGTTACTGTGCAGGGTTTCCTGAAAATGTAGCTAATTGCACAATTAGATCTGAATATTTCCTCAAATAGATGCAAATTGTCCATAAAACCTAATTTCTTAAAGAATTTCTCATTAACAATAAGTCATTGAATCATGACTTGGTAGAAATATGATATTAATCTGGAGTACCACATTCATATGTCATTTAATATAAAATATCAGCTCGATTATAAATTAGTATCTACCAGAACCCACACAGTCTGTACCTGAAAGGTGATGACAGACATTTTCTAAGTAACAGTTTTGTATATCAGCCATAGACCTCAAGAATATGTGTAGAACCAAAAATAAACAACTGGGTTAGGTAACACTTTAGTGCCTTCTAATGCAAACAATTCAATTCTACTAAAACAATATTAGAAAAGCCTTCTTTCTTTTTCTCAAAATGGGGGATGTACTAGTGAGCAAAATATTGAGGAGATGAAACAATATGTTTTATGATGCTTTCATTTCAACATATGGATTATGTATGTTTGGCTATCTTTCATAGCCAGAGATTTCATGAACTTTTCACTTTATCAGCACTGTTATTGACAAGAGTGTGGGCTATTGTGCCAACTTTGGTATTAGCATAAAACTTACAAAACAGTCAGTTAAGTTGTTGTTATTTGGGATTTGAAGATACTGCAACATTTTTAGTAATACATGAGAAGGCTTTGTAAGAATTGTTACAAGAATTTTCTTTAGTCTTTAGAATAATTTTAAAATACAGATAAGAAAACTATTTGAAATCAATTTTTCATAAACACTGAAGAAATTTCAGCTTCTTCCAGTTCTCCTTCATGGTGGTGATATTACTAGATGAATTCATTTTCCAAGAACTACATTCTACTTATTTTTTTGAGGGTTTGTTTGAAGCTTGGGAAGATAAGGGGCAAGGAGGTGGGGTGGCAGAAAAGACAAAATATTTATACATAACCTTTTTTATGTGAATTATAAACAAATTCTAGATAAAATCATACCTGGTACATTTAATTCAAGCATTATTTTATACATTCAAAGATAGAGAAGAGTAACAATATGAAATGCAAGTTCTTTATTTTTTTCATAGTTTTATAGAGTTTATGTTTCTTCCTTTGTTTTCTAAGGGTATTATCAGAATGCAAACTAACTGGAACAATAATTTGAAGCAGATATGAATTTCACTATCATTACAGAAACAAGATAGGGATAGATTAATTATGCATGTCTTCTCTGAAGTAAATTCAAATAAAGCCAAAACAAAAATAATTTTAAAATGTTGCAAGAGCTGAAGCCTTTTCAAGATGGATAATGCAGGACAAAAAAAAAAAAAAAAAAAAAAAAAAAAGTATATTGCCCTTCCAGAATTATCTGTAGAGGCTATTTAAAGGTTATAGCAAAACTGAATTAATGTCTTATATACCAAATCATGTAAGTTTATAATACAGTGAGGTCTTTTAAAAAAACAGCATAAAATGAATAGCAGATTTTTTGTTTGTTTTCAAAACTTTGTGCATATTTTGTCGAAGACTGCTATTATAAACCAATTACTGCTACTGAAATGGATATTGAGATATTCAAAGATCTCTCTGCAGGCAGAGTAAAAAGATTTGGTGCACCTGTGGTTTAAACTAAATCACTCAGTGGTTTGTCTTCACTGTGATTGTTTTCACAAGAGAATTGAAGGGATAAATTAATATGAATGAAAACTGTTCTCAAATATCAAACATAATTTTCTACATTGTTGTGGTTAGATGTCTTTGAAGGTACTACTGTTGTAGGGATGTACCCACAGAGAGACAAAATAGAGTGTTATATTATACTACAAATTACTCAGGGAAAAAAATATCTAACATAGATATTATTGAAAAGAAGGAAAGCACAAGTATAAAACAACATATGTTTTGTTCCTTAGGATATTATTTTTCATAAAGGTCCCATAAAGTAACACTGTTAGAGAATGTACAGTTTTAAAGTCAAAACTTTGAGATTCTTACAGATGTTGAGAATTGGCGAAGCTTTTCAAACATAATAAAAAACACTTATTTGCCATGAAATATTAGAATTATGTAGATTAAAAATTGATAGGTATTTTATATCACTGTATACTTAGAGTTCTTTTAAAATCTTGATGGTCCCTGGCTGTTCTTGCTGGAGATATAACCAATGGATCCATATATGCTGGGTAGTGCCCCCAAGTTACTGGTCAGAAAGGACACCTCTTTTAAACAACAAAAACTCTGACCAGTCAGGTGTAGTGTACCATGAAGTGCTTTCTCCACATAATGCCCAATCTCCCTCCCCACAGCCCCTACCCCAAGTCATTCTACTAAGAAAGATGTATTAATAAATATAAAAATAAGGTTTTGCCATGGTCTTCCCTTAACTAAATTCATGACCCTCTGGTTTTCCCTCTCCATTTTTTGAACAGCTGTACAAGTAAAGGTTTGGTATTTGACAACTTCTACGTGACAGCCTAGAGTCTGTTTATCTCCAATCAAATTCTGTGTATTTAAGTTCTTGGGGTTTTCCTCAAATTTAGCTAAGAACTAAAATAATATATTGATGGCTGTTTTGGATTTTGTTTGGTTTTGTTTTCAGTTTAACTTTTTCTTCATTTTGTCTTTCCTCTCAAGTACATACAATGAAATCTGTAGGAAACTCATGCAATAAAAGAGCAAAACACATTTCTTTCATTACAAAGAATAGGCTGGAAAACTGTAGACAGTGAGATAACTCAAAAAGTGATAAAATCAGCAAGCAAAAAGACCAACTTTTTTCTCAGGCTGAAAGTGGATGCCTCTAAGTTTGCTGCCAGCTCTGTGTATTTCAGACATGGAGTAGGTGTTTTAGTGACACTCCATCTTACTGTTTTGAATGAAGATCAACTGACTTGCTGGCTTTATGGAATTCTTGGAAAATAACCACTGTTCATGCAGAATCCTCTTTATGTGAAACATTGAGCAATAATGGGAAGATGATTTAAGAAGGCCAGATAAGCCAGGGCTCAGGATGTGTAACAATCTATAATACTACTTCTGGTTGTGTCAACATTGACAGGTCTGCTGTTCATCGGTGAGACCCAAAAGCTCTGAACTGCTAAATCCAATGACTAAGGATTGTTTCTGCCATGTGGCATTCTGGGTCTCAAATTTGCATCCAAATCTGTCATCATTTGTAAATAACCATTTTAGCATGGCATTAGCAGTGGTAATAATTTCTGTAGATAGTGATCATGACTGTTGATCTCCATGACCAATGTTAAACCTAAAATAAGTCCTAAAATAAGGGTTGTACTATGTTTTAACAAGCATTCTGATACAGAATTTATTTGAAAGCCAATGTCAGTGATATGAATTAAGCCACAACATATATTGAACTTCCTTTAACTTCTAGGTTTGTGTTGTTTGGGGTTTCATCTCTGTGTAGCTTCAGAGGGGAGAGGGAGGATGTTGTTGTATTGCTCATTTTAAAATTATGTCAGGAATTATTAGTCAAGAAATTAACTTTTCTGTGTATGCAGTAGCTGTTCAGGTAAGAACTTCAGCTATTTATAAAGAATTTGATTTGTTCTATTATTTTGTTTATTGGCTTATCAGCCTTCACTGCACTTGCTAATGTATTGTTTGGACACAGGCATTTCTTACTTATGCTACATTATGAATCCTTCACTTTGGATGAACCTTTCACATTCAGAGAGTGCTGATGTGCCTTGACTTCCAGACAGGAAAGGGCACAGTGGAGTGCTGCCTTGCCAGACTGCACAGCTGCACTGGTAGCTTTTGCCAGCTCCACAGTAACTTCAGTGTAAATAAAGCAGTCTCTGAGCAGTTTGAATTTGTTGCTCAACGTGACATTAGCTCAGTAGTGGAGAGGCATTTGAGCAGTTGTCAGCCCTGGAAGGCACACCTGTTTTTTCAACATTTGAGACTTTTTCTGTTCTCTGTATTATTTTTAGAGTTGTGAGTTTCAGAGCCTCTGAACTTCATGTATCTCTCATGGATCATTTATAATATGTGCTAGATTTTTGCCCTCTGTAAAACTTCCCCTCTCATATATAGCATGATATACATGATTTTGAAACTTCAGTAACTCTTATTTTGGTTTACAGCAGGATTGGATCCAGAGTCGCAGCTCTAAAGCTAGATCTCTTCTTTTTATTTCTGTTCCTATTTACTCTGAATTCTCTTAATAAATTAAAAGTTCTGTTAATGAATTTGACATATTTCATTGCAAATTATATCAAACTATATTTTCCTTCTCTGCAATTTTTCCATGTGATTGTAAAGAAATTAGTGCATCTCTGTTACCATTGTTACTTTTTGTTACTTCTAAATCTGGCTTTACAGATTTAGAAAATGATAGTAATAAAATTGAGACACGAGAACATTGTATACACCTCTTTACTTAAAGTAGAAATCTGTGTATTATCTTAATATATACACAGTGAAAAAAGACACAAAAATCTGTGAATATCTTGCTTTTGTGTTTTGACATTCCAATGGCAAAGGAAGAATAATCATTTAATTTCATTTCTGATGAAAAGATTAAAGAAATTTAATAACTCAATGAAGTTAAGCCAAGGTAAGCTTGATACATGTCAAAAGGTAGAAAATATAAAGCCACAGAAATGACAGCTTAATCTGCAATAGATACAAGAAGGAAAAACTAGGTAATATATCAAGGGATCTAATCAATACTCTATAAATCCATGAGAGAGGTATTAGTTGATATAGATAGAGCTGGAAATACAGAGGCGCTTTAAAGAATTGATAAAAGGGTGCAGTGTGCAACTGTATATGAAACATAAGGAATATGGAAAATTTACATGAGAAGGCATTTAATCTATAAAAGTAAAGAAACAATATGTCAGCCTACTGTCTGGATATGCCTGCTGTATTGCTGCTGCACTCAAGCCATACAAGACTTATGTGAGGATTTTGATGTATCCAATAGGTAGCTTTGATATATTTAGCTGTTGGGGAGTCTCAGTAGAAAGGATTCTCACAGATTTGTATATGAGAATGTATGTTTTTGTAGGGGTGCATGTGTGTGTACATGTAAGGCAATGGAGTTTTCAAAGACTGCTACCCGAAACAAAGCCAGTCTAGATTATTCATTATCAAGACAATTATGTAAAGATTTGGGGATTTTGCTGATTATCTCCAAACTGATAGGTTTGACATATGACTACTTTAACTGAAACTGAAATGATCTGTATTGGAGAAAGCTCCTTTGCAAGATTTCTTCCCCCCATCCCACTTTCTGAGCCATATTAACCAAATATTCTTTCCTCCTTTGCACTCTAAGCAGCAAATAAGACATACTGGTCTTTATTTGTATGATATTGTTCTCCTAAGCATCAGTGGTGTAATGCTGCTGTTACTAACAGTACTATGTGTTGTTAGTAAGGTATAGACAGAAAGAAAAATATTTTGGTGAGGTTTTTGAGGGTATGACAGGGGTGGGCCCTGCTAACCTCAAGATAACATCCATCATATGTAATGATATGCAACACCACATGCAAAAAATGTCATAAAAAGAGCAGAAAAGTAGGAGATGAAATGGAGCAAAAAGAATGACACTACTTTAGTTAGATTGCCTACTTGATGTTTTAGAGCATGGATAAATGTCCTGATCCTTTGGGAGCAAAGTAAACAACATAAATCGTAGCCATTAAGCTATTCAAGATCATAAGTGATTATAATTATAGTTCAAGTCCCTTTTTACTATTTGAAACTAAAGGAATTTTTCTTTTCTTTGTTTGGGTAGTTTTGTGGGGGTTTTTTTGTATGTAAAGGCATAAGATTTCTCCTCACATGGAATGATATTTCAAATATGAAAAGGTCAATTTGCTGGCTTCATTATTTTTTCGGTGTAAACTAAGCTTTTAATTGTAGTAAAATGCACCCTATTTCTCCCTAAAGTCCTGTTAATCTTTCATTTTAATGCTATAATCCCATCTAAACTCTGGCTGGCTTCAGTACAAAATTTCGCTTTTTGCTTTTCCCTCTCTTCACTAGTGATAGAAACAGAGAATAACTTTTGAAAGGAAGAGTTATCACCCATCACCTAATGTTAATGGAAGATATGCTTGGAGAAAGAGTTCTACCTCCTTACAGCAGTTTCAATAATGAGTCTGACAGGCTCTCTATTTTAACTATGTGAGTTTGTTCTGTGGGTTTTTTGGGTTTTGTTTGGTTTGGAGTTTTTGTTTTGTTTTGTTTTTACTTTGAAATCTCTTCATGTAGAAGAGTCTGTGAGTAGTAACATCTTACCCTTATACCAGAAAACAGTGGTACTCAGTGTTATTGGCTCATTTTTCTTCTATCTATTTTTGGCATACAGGTCAATACCCCCAAAATCGTTGTATCTCAATGAGCAATATTCCTCTGAGGTTCTTTATTGATTTTAGCCATTGACATAATGTAAACTATTTGCACAAAATATGTTAATGGGGTGTTACTATAGAATCTGCACCAATTTGGGAGTCTGTATCCAAGTGTCTTTTAAAAATCATCTTAAATAAAGTACTTCATTTGTCTTCACTCTAAGGTTGCCAGAAATGAAAAAAAGGTTTTCCAAATATCCCAGCTGCATCCTGTGAAGCCAGTTTTTACCCTATAGTTTTCATTTCTTGAAGGATACAAAAGTTTGCCATGTAATTAGGGAAAAAAAAAAAAAAAAAAAAAAAAAAAAAAAAAAAAGCAAAAAACACCACAAAAGAAAATGCAATCCATATGTAGATACTTTGCCAAAAATAAGCTAACTAACTCAGTATTGGTTTTACCAACCTGGTCAGATAGATTAATTTATAAAGAGACAATATATCTTGTTGGCTTACTATAGTAATAATTCCAAAATTAATGACCTTGCTATTCCATAAAATTTTATTTTATTCAGGATTTAAACATAGGGCCACCAATGTCAGCATTTATTACTAATAACTGAAAAATGTAATATCAAACAAGTGTTCAGCAATCTTTCTGCTGGAATTTAATAAGGGTGAGATGAGAGATGCCAAGTAAATTATTTGATGGTTGCTGAGAGTTAAAAAATAAGAATGGAGAGAGATACTGAAATCTCAGTAATCATAAGTCTATCTCTAAATATTTCCAAATCTGAGACTTGAATTCATCATTTGAACCTCAAATACATTAGTCTCAGTCTTCCCCCAGAGTTCAAACAATAGCCTCTTGTTTCAAAATAAGATGAAGAGAGGACCCTAGAATTTACAGTTTTCTCATTAGAATATTATTCCAAGAAATGAAAAACCTTGCAAAGCTATTTCTCTGTAAGTACAGGATCATGAGGTGACTTCCCTTAACTTCAGACTTACCTTTTCTTTGACGCCCAGACTATCCTTGGGGATAGAACATGTACCAGACTAAGAAAGGCACAGGACACACGTCTCTCAGGTCTGGCAGGAGCACACCAATCCTGCAGACACACACGAGTGTGTCAGTCACAACAGCAGCATTAGGACAGGTTCTGTGGCCATGCTCAGCTCGTCCTTGCAGTGTATGTTACTGATTTAAATCAACACTCCACAGGGGAAAATAGAGATATATCTGTTGTGTAGGTCTGAGTAACAACACAGGAAGAACTTAGGTGCCCAAAATAACCAGCATCCAATGAAATTATTTTTGTTATCAAATGAATATTTTTCTAAAGGTTAAATATTTTCATATTTTACTAAGAGAACAGGATAATTAGTCAGAAGCATATTTCCTGGGGACAAAAAAAAAAAAAAAAAAAAAAAAAAAAAAAAAAAAAAAAAGGCATAAAAGACATCAGTTTCCTTTCCAAATATCTCAAAATCTCTTTTCTTAATAGTATGTCTTCTTATTTCACACAAAAAAATCAAGTCAGAAGCAAAAAAATAAATATGGAGTTTGCTGGGGAGTAGTCCTCAGCAAAAATAGTCTTCAAGGTGCAGTTAATCAAGATTTTACAGGGAATAACTATTCAGCTGATTTTTTAAACCAACCATTTCACAGAAGCTTTTTCTGTAAAAGGTTAATTGTTTGTAGTGGAATTGTGTCAGTTAAATACTAGTGTCTTTCCACTGCTATTTTAACAATGTGATAAATTTAACGGAGATTGTGAATGCTATGAAGCTGATAAGAAGAAACTGCTTAATAACTTTCTCTTGATATATTTTTAACTAAAATGTTGCTTCAGTGACTAAGAAACATTCTCATTAGGACAAAAAAAAAAGCGAACATGGATTTTCAGTCACTAAAAATGATTAGTCTTCTTCACAGTTCATAAAATATCTCCATCAAGTCTTTAATACTAGTTATTTAATTTATTAATTATTCATCTTCTGTGTTTATCATTAGTTTTAATTCTTACTATAAATGAGAGTGACAGTGCAGGAAATGAGGGGTGAATAGGCGAGGGGAAGAGAGCTTAACTGTCCTTCCTAGCACTATCAACTAATCGCAGGATATGAAATATTTCAAGAAATAAAAGGAAATTATTCCCACTCATCTTTTCTTTATTCCAGAAATTCTCTCTCATAAAGGAAGTAACAGTCAAATATGAAGACATCACAAACAAATAAAACCACAAATAAATAGAAATTCCAAATAAGGAAGAAATTAAATAAACTGAAACAACAAAACAAAATGTGAAAAAACCCCCAACAAACCAGCCAAAAAACAGATGGAAATTGAAACAAGTTACAGCTTTGGTCTTCTTCTTCCTCCTAAAAGCAAAATGAAACAAAACCTCGAAAATAACAAACCCAGCCAAAAATCCATCTTTCCAAACATTAAACACTAAGATGTTCAATCTTTTGTTATAGATTAGGAAGAACTATCTGCCATGGGAGGGTTTGTAATATATTTTTCATACTGTGGATTTTTTATTCTGGTTCACAGGCATCCCTGATTGCTGAATGATCATTCTTCTTGATGAGGAGAGAAAATGGCACCACTGGGAAAAATGACTCTCTAGTGTTATCTCTTTAGACTCATCCAAGATGATCACAGAAGAGGTCAAAGTCTGCCCTCCTATTCTTGTTTTTCTTACCTTTTTTGACTCCTCTCAGGATCCCAAATTTCATCATTTCATGGTCATCACAGCAAAGCATCCAGCCTTTCCATCCCCACCAAGTTCATTCTGGTGTGTAAGTATCAGAGATAAATTTTCCATTTTTCTGACTAGCTTTAATATAGATAGCTGTAGCACAAAAGCTAGAGGGCATCTCTGGAGGGATAGCATCTATGCCGACAGCTGGATACAACTAAGTTTGCATTTAAAAATACAAGGTTCTGGAATATCAAAGACTATTTGAAGTCCACAGAACTTAAAATATTTAAACAATAATCTTAAGGGTTTTTTCACACCAAAAAATTTTGAAGTTATCACTATTAAAAGTTGAGAAACAGCACTTGAAATACACAATTACTGCTTCCTCATCCATAAATAGTGTATTTCTAGCAAAATTATCAAAGCCGTATGGTCTGTTGGTCTCATAAGGGCTCTTGGGCAGCCTGTGGAACCAGCTCAACTGAGGATACATGGTTCTGCTTCTGGCATGACTAATACAGTTGGGAAATATGCCAGGCATCAGGCTCTTGAGGGAGGAGGGAAGAAGAAGAGAAAGCTGAAAAGAGCCTGGAGGGGAAGATCCAAACAAATGAGCCAGCAGGCTTCACCGGAACACCATTTGACATTTGCAGGGCTGTAATGTTAGAAGCCTGCAGCAACACTGAAGCCCTGCTGCTCTAAGGGGCAAATCTACTGAAAGGCAAGCAGTGAACCCCATGGGAATGGGGTTGATACATGGACATGAAAATGAGCAAGGGTAACACATCAATCCTCGTGTGTAGCACAATCGTATAAAGCAGTACAGGGACGGAAGCAATAGTGAGGCACATTTGTTTCTCTTGTAAAGAAGATGTAAGGGATTTCATCTTACAGAAAATGCAGGTAACCTTTTGTGATGAGAAACAAAATTTTAAAAAAACCTTGTCGCCAGACAATATCGCTGTGAATTTCCTTCTGAAGCATCAATTAATGCAGAGGAACAACTGCCAGCAGTTCTTGTGTTGAGTCTGGATCCTTTAATTTAAAATAACCTGGCAAAATAAGGTCACTGATGTTGCTAGGAAAGATGCCATGCAATTTCTCTGTCTCAGCTACCTTGCTGCATATCAAATATAATTCTTCTTTCCAATGAAATGACGATTTTATAGCAAGATTCTGGCCTCAATGTCAAAGCGGTTAAGTTGCTGATTGCCTAATTTGACTCATCATTGTTTGTTTTCTTACTCTTTTTTCTTCCATCCTCTGTTTCTGCTCCTTAAATGCCTCCTACCTTGGGAAAACAGATCTTTATTTATAGTGCTGCAAAGATATTAAGGCTGCTAAACTAAGTGAGTTTTTAAGGTTCATGGCCAAAAAGGCTGACAGAGCTCCAACTATTTTCCTCCCTAGAGGGAAGAAAAAAAAAAAAAAAAAAAAAAAAAAAAAAAAAAAAAAAAAAAAAGGAAAAAATCCACCCTAAACCTATATCTTTTGTTCTGGGAAATGATAAAAACTGCAGTACTGATCAGTGACAGTAATTTGTCTCCAGTGTACTGCATGAAAAATTAATTATGTGATCTTGTGACAACTGGCTTTCTACGTGGCTGGGAGGTAGCATTAAAGGCTGTAGGATTTCAGAGTTTAGCAGTTGCTCAGCTGCAATGCAGGTAATTTGAATGAATTATTCTGCTTTCAATATGCAGTGTGTAGGCATGCTCCTTCCTCTGAACTGGTCAAGGTTACAGTGCCATGGATTCATAATCCAAATCTGTTACAGGGCACACTGGCTGAAAGCAATTTGCATTTTACACATTTTTTAGGAGCTTTACACAGATTGTGATCACCAGAATACTCTGTTCCCCTCTTAGGAAGGCATTTCCACATCCTATACAACAGGTGCAACCCTCTGTTCAGATAGTTCATGCTGTCTCTTAGCCAAACATGGCTGGCTAGGATATGCATAATACACTAGAAATAAAGCTATTAATAAAGTGGCTTCTCACATTCTCCACAGAAAATTCATATCATTATAGGTCAGTTGGGTTTGTTCCAATCCACACGGATTAAAGACAATGATAAGAATATTAAATCACAAAATATAAATGTTTAACTTATTACCATATTCCTGGAAAACTGGAAAGAAAAAGTTGGATGGGTTTAAACCTGCAATTTTCTACAGGAAAAAAAAAATCTTTAATATCAGTTTTATCATGTTTCTGCTACATAGCATAATTCTGTGTAACTAGCACTGTGTAACCAGTAAGTAAAAAAGCATTATGATTATTATTCTCCTTGTGAAATATGTATATATTTTTCCCATCTTTAACCTAAGACTTCCATTATGTTTATAGTTATACCAATGCTGTGCAAGAAAATGGGATAACAAAGAAAATTGTTTTCTAGGGTTTTTTTAATTGTGATCTTTTCAGAATTATCCTGAAAACTGACCTTCAATAAAAGGAACTGCTCTGCATTAATTAATCTAATTTACTGAGTCTTCCCTAAATCTTGTCTTTTGAATATAACATTCATGTAAATACACCTTCTCTTGTTAATCAAGGAATTGGAGCTAGTATGAGAAATTTCCTGCCTACTTCTGAATGTTCTTGTTATTTAAAATATTGTTGCTAACAGATACTGAGTATAAAGTACTTTACAAGGCTTGTAAATAGGAGAAATACGCTTTTCTTCTTAAATCTATGCCTGGAAGCTTCAATTTTTTAATATCAGTACAAACTATCTTTTGGTCAATTATTACAGTGGGTGATGTGAGATGTCACACACAGTTCCATCAGTCATGTCAAGAGAGAGCTTTGTCACATAACTGAAAGAAACGGCAAGACAGAATAAAATGCAGAAAAGAAAATTATGAACGTTGATCTGCTGTGGAAGGGTACCTCAGGCTACAGCAAAAATAGAGTTTGTTTTGTGCCACTGGCAATGAATACTGCAGTGTTCATTGTTTGTGGAAAAGGATTTTGCTGATGATGAAACCACAAACTGAACACTGAGATCCCTCTACAGAACCTTGAAGGCACTTTACGCAACTTTGCTGGAATAGGCCACAGTTCAAAAAAGGAGGACAAAATGTATCTATGAAAGGAATCCAGAAAATAAGCAGTCTTTCTATTGCTGTGTTTTTCTCAACACGGCCATCACTTTAACCTTGACCAATTCTAGCACAGATCAAAATACCAGAAAATGTAGTCTTTAATGCTATTACTACACCAACTTCTATTCCAGCTTAGAATATATCTGCATAATATAGGGGTGCTCCTTCCATTGACTCTTGTTCTTAACAGCTCACCACATTCACAGCAGTCATAGCAATGGTGTAATGACATTTTTGTGTTGTGTTTTTTCGTGTTTTAAATTACTCTGCAAGAGTTAGACTTGGAATATACTCTTGGTCTTCCAATCCATCCCCAGTGCTAATTAATATAGAATAGGTGGAGGAAACAGTAATCTTTCCACAAATATCAATAAGCAGCATGTGGTATATTTGATTGGGTTTTGTCTAATGACTATGGATCAGTCAAATATGCACCTTCTCATTTTTTTCAACACTAACACAATAAATCTGGATATTCTTATATCTACATCCAGTGGATATATCCACTGAATGTATTATTCTGGATATTTATTCTTATATAAACATCCAGTTCCTTTTAAAAACTCAGTACAATCTCAGCTTCCACAGCCACATATCACACTGTCTAATCCAGCATGTTTCGTGCCAGTGCATTTTGCTTTAGATTTTAATTGCTTACAAGTTTTCAGAATAAGCAAATTGCACATATAACCAAGCAGATAAAATATTTGATCTGCATGAAAACTGAATTTCATCCACACTAGACATTTCTGATATCAACAAAAATTTTCTGAGTTTTCTAATGTGTTAGGCATAACAACATGTATGTCAGTATGAAATGCAATTACATAAATCATTGAAATAAAAAGTATGTAAAATAAGGAGAAAGTGTTTCCTGCCCTCCTATGAAGATTCCCACAAACTGGAATGCACTGCAGGTGTCATTGCACTAACTTTACAAGGAATGATGTTCTAGAGGACATTATCTTTAAAAAACATGTATAAACTGACTACCTGCATAGCTCCTCTCTTCTCTTAAAAAAAAAAAGTCTTTATGTTCAATTTCAATCTATTCTATTTAAGTTTCTCTTCAATATTTTTTAGTGATAAGAGCCAATAAAGAATATTTATTTATTTATTTCTCATTGTGAAACCTTAGAAACTAAACTACAAGTTTTCTCTTTTATTAACAAATTACAATGGCAACAACAGGCTGTTATAGTGGTAACGATATTATAACAGAGAAAATTAACTTTTGATGAAACAAATGTATGAAAAATGCTATTGCTGATCTTTTAGTTATGATTCAGGTTTATTGTTTCAGTCTTCCCCACACTTTTTCAATACTTAAAAAGCATTCTATATTTTTATTTCACAAAAAAAAAAAAAAAAGGTGTGAGTTATATTTTCCTACATTCTCAATTTGTATTTTGCTTTTGTCTAATGACAAGGCTGAATGGAACTGAAGAATCAGTTTTTCTGTCATCTCTTAATAATATTCATATTAACATCCTTAATATAATAATTTGCATCAGTTTCAAGAAAAAAAAGTGATCCATTAAAGAGGGTAGGGCCACGATTATTATTTGCTAGTTTCCCTGTAATTCAAAACCTAGGACATTAAACAATGATCTGTAGACAACAGCTAAATAAATTGATGCTTATTTCAAGCTCCTTAATATTTAGAATACTTTCAGGGGATCTGCAAATTTATCCCTTACCACAGAACATATAATCAATTCACTTTTGATATGAGATTCATGTAATTTTTTCTCATCTTTAGTGGTTCATAAACAGTCAAAAGCAAAATGGTCATTAATATTTTTTTTTCTTACCTCTAAAGGGAATTGAACAGATACAATATTGGAAATACAAATTTGTGTGCAGAAACACTGCGGACTCCAATTGATCTTCTTTGCATTGTATTTCTTTCCTTGATGGTTTCATGTCAAGTTGATGTCTTTTATCCACATGAACAATTACAATGCAATTTTAGGAAAATGAAGGAAAATAAAGCACTGTCATATTTAGTTATTGTATGATTCATCGTATGACTGATCTACTATATTTTCTATTATGTAAAGTCATTTTTGTTTGCAAGGTATTTCTAAATGTTGAAAGAAAAGGTTTCACCCCCCTCTCTCCAATGTTCAGTTGAGTTATTGTTTGTTTAGACAAGGGTAGAAGCAAGGCTGTGGAATGCTATGAAAGATCTAATGAAATGTTGAAATAAATTTTGGAATCTACTTTTATCCTAACATGGACATTGGCTGCTTTAGGTGACATCTCGCCCAGGCTTAACAAAGGAGATAGTAGTGGTCCAAAGAGGTACCAGTGAACATCCAAAATAAGTTTCAGTAAATTGCACTATTCAAATATTACATGTGTAGTTAGTTGCATGCTAAAGTTTCTGAAATAATGCAAAAAACATTTAACTTCTTATTTGGCTCCAATAATATCACAACTAAATGGAATAACCCAGGTAGAAAACAAGTTGGAAAAAAGGGGTAAATAGTGAAGAACCAGCTGCATGACAACAGTGTAAATATTTGATCTACTCTTTCACATCACTGACCACAACATATGGCAAGCTTTCTTACATGTTTACAAAAGACTTTTTACTTTTGTGTCACATAAATATGTAAGAATAAAATGCAAAAATTCAAAGATGTGCTTGCTTGCATCAGATTAGAAATTCTTTCAATAACATAACACTCTCTTCACTAGTACATGAATTTGATAATTGAGTTTACTTTTATGCTAAATGTATACAAGAAGTATTTTTATTATTTTAAAAAACACTTGATCCTTCAAAAAATATTTTACGTTTTCTCAATGAAGCATGAAATTTGTCAGTCATGGAAAACAGAGTTCGTGTTTGCAATAACAGAACTATGTTAATCACACTTCTTCAGAAAATCTACTAATATGTGTGCTAATAACTTGTCTGATCTTCCTGAAATTATTTATTTCCATGAATGTTCAGGAATACCGATTTTTTGTGTTGGAAACACAGGGGCAGGACAGCTGATACCAGCCGAACAAAGAGATATTCCACACCGCGTGACCTCATGGTTGGCATATAACACTGGGGGAAGAAGAAGAAAGAAGGGGGAATTCAGAGTGATGGTGTTTGTCTTCTCAAGCAGATATGAGTCCCTGCTCTCCAGGAAATGGCTGAACAAACACCTGCCTGCCCATTGGAAGCTGTGAATTAATTCCTTGTTTTTCTTTGCTTCTGTGCATGGTTTTTGCTTCACCTCTAAACCATCTTTATTCCAACCCATGAGTTTTCTTTCTTCTACTCTAGCAATTCTTTCCCCCATGCCACCAATGGGTTATGGCAGGATGTGTGTGAGCAGCTGTGTGGGGCTGGGGTACTGGTTGGAATTAAACCATGATGCATCACAAGTAATTCTCAAAATTAGCCTAAGACCTGTGACCCTGGCATGAATATAAGTTCATACTTCCAAAAGGAAGATAAGATATAAGAATGTAAAACTTTTCTTATGGATTTGAGGGAATGAGAAATAAGAATAAAGTCCTATGCTTCTGTATTCAGAAGCTAAGACAGACTTATTCTCAAATTGGAGGAATATTTGTTCAGTCCCAAAACTGCTATATGGGACTTCTTTTGACAGGCACTGCTGGGTATTGCTGCATTCAGACTTAGTCACAACAAGATTTCAAGTCAAAAAACAGGAAAAAAAACCCCACATAACTATATTGAGGCAGATTTTAAAACATATTTCCCTTTAATAAAGCTTAGTTTTATGCAGTTGGTTCCTCAGAGAAGAAACCTATGCACAGTTCAATGAAATTTGCTGCAGTCCAGAAAACACTTAGCTCTGGCTTCACCTGTACTATTAGTTATAGTCAACCCCAACGATTCATCACATGATTACGTTGTGTGATTCCTATACAAGCTTAATTTGGTTTTCCACCAAAAAGTACATTTTCTCTTTAATTTGCTATTCCTATTTTGCTTAAATGTGTTTTTTTTTCTAGATAGCTTGCTTGTATCTCATGGAGAATATATTTTCTTAGTTGCTCCAAGGTCATAGATATACCACAAATGAGAATATATTTGTTTACAGATGTAGATAATATCCTTTTTAAATATAATTTTCTACAGGTTCTCTTCTAAATGTGATTTTTGGTCATGAAAAAAATAGGCTTCCAATGCTTTTCAGGCTCTTTTGATATTTAATTTGCTTTGCAGTGTTACAAGAGTAGGTGGATAGAAATATACATGTAGGCATAACTAGGTAAATAATAGTAACATGTTCAAGATAAAAATTTGTATGCATATATGCACTCTCTGAATATTTGTAATGCCTTTCTAACTACTCATAAACACCATCTCCATATCTAAGTATGGTAACATAAGTGGCAGCTACTAGAATTTTTAACTTGAATTTATTTGATTCTCTTCAGCCTGCAGTATGATGATATGTGTGGTCAGGATCATTAGATAAACCTTGAGTTGCAAGGGACATTCAGGATCAGGAATTCAACAACGTAGAAGAAACAGGCAGGCTGTATTTTCTGCAAATTCAGCTTCTAAATGCAGAGCAAACAAGGATAAATGAGTGTAGGAAAGTGAATCCAGAGCAGGAACCAGTATCAGGGATGAGCAAGCATATGTCAAGACAGGCATGAGATGAATGATTGCAACTGCACCCTAAATACAAGCTGAGCAGCCAAGGATAGAACGGTCTCAAAAAAGACAATAGTAGCACCACTGACCAGCTCTGAAAGCAGGCTGTGGCTACATGGGATACTGACAGCTTCAGGGAGTTGGGTGAAGATGCATCATCCAGCTGAGGATGCAAGAACACAATTCCCTAGTTCTTTGGTTTTCAATCTAAACCTTTCCCATACATCCCAAACACTACCCACAGAAGTCAAGGTTTCTTTCCTTTTTTGGTGTGTTTAGAAAGTGTAAGAACTGAGAAAAGCTTTCTTGTGTATGCAGCATTTATATAGCTTTTCTCTTTTCTACTGAACAGAAATGAGGAGGATTTATTTTTCTTTGAATTCCTATCCTTCCATGAGATTGTTTGAAAAAAGCCAACAAGATTTTATAAGACTATAAAATAAATCAAAGCATGGAATTAAGAGAAACAAAAGACTAAGATTATAAATGCCTTTTTTGTTTCAAATTAATATGCTGGTGTCCTGAGCTGCTTTACCAGCTGGCTTGCTCACTGGTCAGCATATGAAGGGTGCAGCCTTGTACCTTTTAGGTTTGGTGGGTCTGAACCTCAGGCTGAAATGTGGTAAAAAGCATGGAAGAAGGAGGACTCCCACGTGGGTAGCAACCAGGTTTATTCAACCCAGAGACCTACCTGAAGAGTGGCCTCTGGGCTTTGGTTACAGGTTAAGTACAAGGGGTGCCTCCTGAACAAGGGAATACTTAGAACCAATTCGGGGTGAGGTGGTGGGGGGGGGGGGGGGGGGGTGGGGGGGTGTGTAATCAAGAACAGGGACACTTAACAGGACAATGAAAGAAGGAGGGGGCTTGAGAACTCACCACTGAGGAGTTAGTATTCCAATAACAAGCTGACATAAGTGCCATCATGTCCTGTACTCAGCACATTTCATTTGGTTTTCAGGACTGTGCCACACTGGGATGAGCTGAGCCATATAATAATAATAAAAGATCTTGGAGGTATCACCTAGTTGGCATTACTAGTGACTTTGGCTTTATCTTGAAGGAAATTCATATAAATTCCTTGTATGCAATGATACTTTTAGGAAAAAGCACCCCTTTAAAATATGGCAATACAGGTGAGCCAAGGCATGGTTTTGTCTAGACATGCTGTGGCCTGATTGGAGGTGTTTCATACCATCTTGCCATTTCCATCCTGAGAGAGCATTTCAGGTTTGTAGAATAAAGTAAGTAGTGCAGCTCTTTGTGTGCAACATGTATTAACTAAAGGTCCATTATTTGAGCGGTTCTAGTAGCAAGATATCTATCCACACTGCCAGACAATTCCCAAAACATAGCTTTATCAACCAACTGATTTTTTTGTTTCTCCTTTAAGAAATGAATTGGTCAAACACACATCTGGTCATTATTTTTTGGAGGTTCTGGCTTGTTATGATCTGTATAAGAAAGGCATTGAAGTCTGTATCTCAGTACAAGACCTCTTCAAGGGGGTCTAGAAGAGGGACACAAAAATTATCAGAGGGATGGAACACCTCTCCTGTGAGAACAGGCTGAGAGAGTTGGGGCTGTTTAGCCTGAAAATCAGGAAATTCTGGAGAGATCTCATTACGGCCTCGCAATAATTAAAGGGGGCCTAAAAGAAACAGGGGGACAGATTTTTAGTAGGGGTTATTGCAACAGGACAAGAGGAAGTGACTTTAAACTAATGGATGGTAGATTCAGAGAGTAGATATAAGGAAGAAAATTTTTATAAGGGTGGAGATACACTGGTTACATGGAGAAATGGTATATGCACCCTTCCTGGAAACATTCAAAGCCACTTTGGATCCTCATCCAGGTGTAGCTGAAGATTTTGCTGCTCACAGAAAGGAAGGTTGGACTGGATGACCCTTAATAGTCTCTTTCAACTCAAACCATTCTATTATTCTACAAAAGGTCACTTACTAGAACTAACACGGTAAAGAAAAGGATAGTGTTGGAATTAATGCATCCTTTCAGATTCTGGGAACCCCAAAATCAGTAGCATTGAAGTCAAGGTGCAGTACATTTGTGATAACATTAGTTGACATTTTGGTCTTTTGAGCTGTTACAAGATTTCGTAAAATGGTCAACTCTGCACATTATTTTAACTGCCCAATAGAAAGGACATTCACCTGAGAGCTTGCTCCTGCACTGTTAGATAAAGGCAAAGACACACAGGTGGCCTAATCTCCAATACCAAGCAGAAGCTGCCTACAGGCTCCTCTGTTCCAAGGAGATAGTCAATTGTGTTCTGCAGTGAGGGATGTGAGCTGCACAGAACATTCTTGTGTTTGCTTAGGTTACCTATTATGTGGGCTACTGTCTCCTCCATGAGCATCTGGCATCCCATCAGTATCACTGCATCCATTCATACTGTATGAAACTAAAAGTTCTTCTCACCCTTCAACTCCATTCAACTGTCCTTTTCCACCTCAATGCTCATTAAATTGTTCATTCAAAATTGAAATGTCCCAAAGCATAGCATTAAAAAGCAGTAACAGAGGGGGTGACAAGTGAGGGGACAAGGGAGGAGACCTCACAACAGTCTTAATTCTGTGTATTTTACATTTTCCACATCCTCATTTAGGTCACATATTTTAATCTAAACCCAAAGTTTGGTGGAACTATTTTTGTACTAACTCTGCTAAGAATATAGTTTTTACTGCCTTCATATGAAGATGTTGTTCAGCACTCTGTTGCCCTGAATTTTTTTGCTTTCAAGTGTTTGGATCTTTGCAGCATGATTCTCACACAGCTTCATGTAAACTATATGTATTTTTAAGAATTTATCTATGTGTTTGCATAGTTTGCCTCTGGGAGGAGAACTTGATTGATGGTAATGGTGACCAACGAGGTTTATGAGGTCATAATTTCTTTAGCCAATCCTTGGCTTTTGTACAAAGTGTATTTAAGTTGATGGAGTCAGAAAATTAAAGAAGCTTTCCACAGCTGACTTGCTGCTGCTTGCTGTCCTGTGTGTGTGTGTAAAATAGCGACCACAGCCACTCAACTTTTTTTTCTGAGAATTAGAATATGAACTTAGAAAAATAATTATTCATATTCAAGCTTGAAAATTGCAACTACAGTTCTGAAGCATTGAATCTGCATAAAGTGTTTTCTTTCAAGTGTTTAATTCTTAAAGCAATTTCACATAACATGTAAACCATTACTGAAGAAAAATTATATTTCAAAGGGGTACACATTGATCTAGTTGCTCAGTTGTCACTGGCATTAATAAAAGTCACACAGCACTACTTGGAAAGTTTGCTGCCATGTGTCTCAGTTAATCACATCATAGAGGGAACATCCCATACCAACTTTTTTATTAAAAGTGCATTTTAATACTTCATTTAAATACTCAATTTAAATATTTTATACTTATCTATTAATTACTGTGCAGAGACCCTTCCTCAAGCAATTATTTTCTATGAAATTTCATATTTATTCATATTATCTATACTGTAACCCTTAGTTGAAAGCCCAAGGTAAAATTATATCACTTGTGACAGAAGAGGTAACTGTAGCTATTTTATGATTTACTAGTTTTCTAGTAAGGGCCATCTGCAGTCAATTTAATTGCTTTTGGAATCTGTTTGCTCAAGCAAAGGGGTTTTCTTAATATCATTATGGTGTATAGAAGACATCAAGCATCTTGATTCTGTGAACAGTCAGGAAACTTGAGGTAGAAGAGTGAGCTATCAAAGCTCAAAGTGAAGAGAGTGGTCTTTGGGTACACTTATGGCACTTTTTTCCTGACTTACTTTACTTATAAACATAGGAGGAAAACTGTGGATCTAAATTTGTTAATGGAAATGTAAGAGCTAGTGAGATCCCATTATTACTTCAAGTACTTAAAGACACTTGAGATGGGTAGGCAATATTTATTATTAAAAAACTCATAAGAAAAATGGTGTCAAAATCTGATTTTTTCACTTTCGCTTTGCATTGTACTCACAATTTTTGGATGAATAAAAGCCAATAAAAATATCTGCAGTAAATCAGCAGACAAAGAGAAACATAACTTTTCTTAAGGAAAACCATGTTAATTAGTTGAATATTTCTGTAGTCATTTTCTAGTTACTCACAATTACTGTATCCTCTTGGAAAGCTATTTTAAACTAGTTACTTTCTCAGTATTGGCTAACCACATATGTTATTCTCAATTTCTAGCACAATAAACTATTTGCCCTTAATCACTAGGTTAAAATAATGTCTTGATATACAGCAATACAGATACATAGGCTTTATGTAATTTCCTAGATTTTGACAATTGCCCCCATACTTTTACTCCTATTTGACATTTCTAAACAATATTTTCAAAACAAGCTTTGAGAAAACCAGCATTTTGAATGATTGGCTGATAGAAAAAGGGTTACTCTTTCAGAGACTTATACCTCTCTGCTTAGAAGAGGCTTTAAGATGCTTTTGAGATGGATATGGCTGTTGAATGAAAAATGTTTCAATACCAGTTCAGACAGTACTTATTGAATAAAACATATACCTGTAAAATAAATATAATACTTGTATCAATTCAGAAAAAGAAAGACCAAATGTTGTAAATAGTTGTATTGATTTAGTTTGGTGTTAGCTCTGATACCAATGATAGTAATTATATATGTATGCCCGTGTTGATTGGGTACTTTAAATATTTTTTTTTGGCTGTGAGCACTTCTTCAACAAAAAAAAAAATGCTGTATCACATGGCATTAAACCACATATCATTATCTCCTGTCAAGACTTGGTCTGAGAAGGCATTCAGTGTACTGCAGCCATACACATACTTCAACAGATTTGAATATTTTTAGTAAATTTTAGTTATTTCATCAAAATGTTTATATTCTGAGAGGCTTTGAATCAATGTTTCTCTATAAGATCACTTGCATCTCCAGCTGACACCACCTAGGCAATAATTTTATCACTTGTCAAGGTGGAGGTGGTTTCCAGAAAAATATGTAAATGAATTATTCTGACATGAATACATACATAGGAAAAAATGCAGAGTTGAGACTGTGGAAATAATTCCTGAATTTAATAACAGCAATTATTTTTCTCATTGATTTTTTTTTCAATCTTTTAACTCGCACATCACATCAGTAAAGGTACGACTCTTTGAAATCAAATCCTCAGAAAATCTGCATTAAATTAGGGGAGGAGACACAAGCAATAAAGTGTATATCTGGAGAAGGGCCTCCGTAAAAGTGGTTACAAGGCTTTTTCATATGAATGTTAAATTGTAACACATTCGTTTCTACAAGTAAGAAGAGTTTACACATGCTAAAGATCTTCATTAAATTATAAGATAGATAAAAAATATAGGCCACAAACACATTTACTTTCTCATAGGTTTGTATGAGCCCTATTGCTTCAGTGGCAGTTATGCATTTCTAAATACACAAAATCTCTCACTATGAAGTATGTCTTAAAAATCTTCATATTCTGATTAATAAAGAAGATGCTGTAAAGACAAATCTTAAAGTTTAAATACACCATAGAAGTAAAGAAATAGAGTAATTTCAGTCTTGAAAGTCCTAAAGAGAAAAGTGAATTTTATGTTTTTTGCCATCATTACCATAAAGTCAGAAAATGTTTGGAGATGCATGGCTGTAGTGGTTTAGGGCAAATTTGGGAGGAAACCTCCTAAGGGGCCCGCCATCCCTCCTCCAACCAGTTCAGAAAGAAAAACCTCCTCAGAGAGAAGTGGAAAGAACTCTGTTTATTAAACAGGCAAAGCACTCCCCAGCACAATAAATTTAACAATACTCAATGACAAAAAATTCGTGCTGCTCTGGAGAGATGACAGATTTGGAAAAGAAGTCACTTCTGTAGGTGGTTGCTCTGTCCCAGTCCCTCTGGCACTGGGAAATGTTGCTGTGAAGATCTTGGTGGGTTTCAGGTGTAAGCCCCCACAGCACTCCCCCAGGTCCTCAGTCCAGAGAGATTTTTAACAGTTCTAAGGGAAGGTGGAAAAAAAGGAAAAAAGGGAGTTAGAGGAGAGAAAAAAAAAAAAAAAAAAAAAAAAAAAAAAAAAAAAAAAAAAAAAAAGGAGGAGAATAAAAAACAAAGCTTCTCCCCCTCTGCTAGCTGCACACTAACTACTAAAAAAAAAAAAAAAAAAAAGAGACAAAAAAAAAAAAAAGAACTTTCCATCCTGTACCGGTCCGACTCTCAAGGCCAGCCAGCGGAGGAGAGTTTCTGAAAACAAACTACCTCTCCCTTCCCCCTACTCCCAGATCCAACACAAACCCAACAGGTGACTGGGGATACAAACATCACCCTAGGACAATAGCACTTTTATTTCTGTCCAGAAAAGTTTTAGTTAATACAGCATTATATTTACAGAGTATTTCAACAATATTCACAATGTGACTTCTAATAGTTAAAAAAACTTGAAAGATGTATGGCAAACCTTTGGTTTCCAGTTTAGAACAATGAGTCTGCCTCTCAGAAATGCATTACTGGTAGTTCTTAGGCAACCAGGTACTCTTTGTAAAGCATGTCAGAGATAACCGTAAAAATATTACTGGTCTGAGGGATTATGTAGCAAACAAGAGATTCATTTTCTTTAAATTCTTCCTGCAAAGGAAATACTAATCCTATTTTATAGCTCTTTAGCCCCATTGTTAAAATACTCATTCAGAAGACTACCAGTAACTTCAACATGTGGAAAGTAGATTCGCATAGTGTATTTATAATCTCATAAAAACTAACCCACAAATTGCCAAGATTAATGAAATTCAAAAGACAATTTTAAGAAACTGTGATCACTTTAAAATAAGGAAGACATTGGTTAAGTGTCTAGAATTTGATTCCTTACAATGGCTGCTTAGCTACTATCCAAAAACCCAGAGAGTCATAGGATAATAAGTTGACCCATCTGGTTCCTTGAAAATGTAGGTCAGGTGTTCACTGCCTGAAGAAATTACCTGCTAGGTGAATCAGGTTGCACAGAGCATTAGCTCATCCACTGGCTGCTCATATATCACTGTCATATGCTGGAAAGAATGTGGCAAAACACAATAAAACTGAGAAAAGTAATTACAGAGGAGGACAAAAAGAAGACATCTATTTTAATTAAGCTACAAAGAAGTGTACTTGTTGTGTATGTGTTTTTCAGGAAAGTGGATTTGATACAAAAGAGTCCTTTAGTATAAAATCCCTATCAGTGTCCACAAGTTAATAATCTAAACTAAACTGTATTTCAAAAATAAGTTTACCACAATAAGATAGAAGTGCATGTTCATTGGGCTAATACTATAAGAAGGCAATAAGAATTATCCTATTTTTTACAAGAATTTTCTTCCAATTTTGTGATAAAATTGTAAGAGTATTAATTTTTTGTAATAAAATTCCAATTGTAATATATCTGATATTAGATATGGATACTTCAACAAGTAACAATATTTTTAATAATCTTGTTAGAAAACCCTGCTTATATTTTTGTAGTCTTAGTCTGTCAATTATTTATGTGCAAATGAATCATGTGTCTGACATCCTACTCCACTCAAATAGTAGTAAAATAGAAAATCTGGAGTCCTGAATTGAGTGAATGAAGGTATTCAAACTATTATGGGATCAAAGTATTTTAAGCTCTACCATATTGCTTTATAATTTTCTGAATTAAAGATTCTTCCTCTGAAAAGTGACAAATGATGGACCTGAACAAATGATCTTTGATAAGTTACACTTAATTTCCTTACACCTACCACTGAAAAGCTTTTTTTATGTAATTTTTTCCCTGAAAAATATTGCTTTAAGTTTCAAGTAGTTTGATTTTTTTGTGAAGATTTATAGAATGCCAGAATGAAGACTACAAAGAAGGAACACAAAACTATAGAGGAAAAAATACAGAATATAGACTCATAGAATGGGTGGGAAGGAACCTTTAAAGGTGTAATTGGTTATCCCCAGCCAGCCACCCAAGTACCACACAGCTGCTCATTTACTCCCTCTCCAATAGGATGGGTAAAAATAAATAAACTTGCAATTTCCCAGCAACAAACACAAAAGATACCTTTATATATTACATTGCTTTGCAGTCAAACCTGAACTATTAAATTTAATTTCAATTTGAGGAAACTGAAAATACTGATACAGTATCAAGTCCATCTAAAGCATCAATTATTTTTCTAATCTTCTATGGGCTGAGAATGGATGCAATCATGACATTTGTATTCTGAGTGTAAACTCCATGGGTTTACAAATCTTATTGGATGACCTACATTATGGACAACACTTTATATATATATATATGTGTGTGTGTGTATCAGAGGTCCTTGTAGTGGATCTTAGTTTCCTGCTCTGCCTGTTTCTATAGATGTCAGTAGAAAAATTTTTACTCAATTTTAGGAAAAAAACACCTGCAAACAGGAAAATTAAAGTTTTAATTTAAAATATACAGAAGTGGAAGTTTAAGAATGCTTGAATGGCACCAATTTATCTTACTTTCATTGTGTTCTGTACAGCTTTTTTTTTTTTTTTTTTTTTTTGAAAAGGGAAACTGGTCATGTAGAACAGAACAGGTACCTCTCACTTTTAAAAGAGAATGAAAACATTACTTTGAATAGTGGAAACTGCAAGACCAACTAAAATGAATGGAAATTACCTACAGTAATTACACTCTAATTTTTAAAATTAACTTCACAACAAATTGATCCTAACTAAAATATTTTGATTCAGGAATATCACACAAATCTATTCTAAAAAATTATATAAAAATCAGACTACCTGAGGGTAGAACATGGCCAAAGTACATAGCACTCTCTTGAAGAAACTAAGCATTATTTGAACTTTTATTATCTTCACGTTATTATGTCAGGAAGCGAAATAAAATAATAAAAATAAGATTTTTAGGAAGCTCTGGATTAATTTAGTCATTTCAGCCTCCACCTAAAAATCAGTCCATTATATATAAAACTGCAGTTTTCATTATAAGGTCCTGACTAATTTGGTCTCATGCCTTTAGGCAGAAATATTAGCTAAGTACTTGTGTAAATATTTGAATATCTTTCATGTTATATAATTTATCTGATTTATTATATGCAAAGCAAATATATTCATTTAGGCCACTCCCCTTCTTTGAAGCAAGAACCATCGCATGAAACAAAGACACTCACTTTACATACATAAATATTTCCCTGAAGTGAAAACAGAAAGAAAAAAGTATTTGTATTGTCTTTTTTTTTCTCCTCACAGATGATATACTTTTTGCTTCAACAAAGAATTAATTTCATGGACAAAGCTACAACACAATTACCCACTGCTTTCAGAAGTTATTAATATTATTGAACCAATTCCTTCTAATTAGATGGAGGGTGTCCCCAACCATCTCTCTGGTTCATTGCAGCAAGAGAACCTCTTATGACTTTAATTAGAAGAGAAATATTAAGAGAAGTAATAGGATTAAAGACTTCTAAGTTTTTCAATCCCACTTACTCTTTCTATACAGTGGTTAAAGTAGTCAGACTCTCTATTTTTCAATGATATTGGGTCAAGTTGACGATGCTAATTGTTCTAGCTAGTGATTTCAAATGGTCTTTAAAATACTAAGAAACACAATTTCTTTTTAAAGCAGGCTCCACAATCTAGAAACATAAAAACTGTGTTGCAAAGAAAAGCAATTTGCACAAAAGACAATCTGAACCACTTTCAAGGTTAGGGCAGCATAGCAATACTAAACATGCTATTTATAGTTGATTTGAACTTATTTACTGTGGTTCACACAGCAGAATAGTAAACAGAAAAGTAAAAAGAAAGAAGGTTGAACACTAAACAGGTAAATTACAAAAGAAAATTTTGAAAAAGGCTGCTGTTTTGAAAGTGCTTTCATAGCTATCCACAAAAAGGGGAGTTATACCCATGCACGTCATAAGGTTAATTTCAAGAACATTTGGATTTTCCATAATTATAGGCAATATAGGAGATTTCATATAATCGTAGAAAAGGAAAAAGCAGTTTTTTATTAAAAAGGAAGAAAGAAGAAAGCAAATAATTATAAATTTCTTATTGTAACTTCATTCTTTGCTTAGATTCTGAGAAATTGTAATTTAAAATATATTTCTAAATGCCTAGAAGACATACAATCAGATTCTAGTACAGATATTTTTAGTGAACATATCTTGTAAAACAAAAGCTATTAGCTCTTTTAAAAGAGTAAAATATACATGCATAACAAGTATTAAACATCAGTGTCTGCTGTCCTCATGCTAGACCTGCTTCTGTTCATGATTTATATTTTAAATTTAGAAACATAATTGTTAATAAATTTATAATATTCTTACAGGGATTATCTGTTTTTAGGTACCACCAAAAGATAGAAATCAGTATGTAGGAATATAGGCTGAAAGGTATCTACATGGGTAGCAATAATCTCAGGTTTACAATCAGGCACATAAAGTCAGTTAAAGTATATAATCATTTTACAGATAAAGAAAGAAACATTATATAGAATCTCTGAAACAAAATATTTTATATTCTTACATTCCTATGCAACTTTTGGTTGCCATAGAAAACTGTGCTGGGTGGTATTTAACATTACTCATTATGGACATGCTTATATAAAAGAGGAAGTCATCTGGACAGAATGATAAAATTGACCTCGATTTTAGGGCCAATTCTGCTCAAAATATCAATAATCTGGATGCAGGAGCTGAATGCCTTTAAGTCTACTGATGATATCAAATTGGGATGTGCTGATGACTCTGTTGAAGGACAAAAAGCCTTAAATTGGGTTTGAAACATTTTGGAGCACAGGGGAATCATCAATGGTCTGAAATTTAAGAAGCCCAAATGACAGATTCTGCAGCTAGAATAGAGTAACGTCAAGGCACAAGTATAAAGAGGGTCAGGAGCATCTGGAGAAAAGCCCTGCAGAAAGGGATCTGTGGTTGCTGGTCAACAGCAGGCTCAGCTGGGGTCAGCAGGGTGCCCTGGGTACCCAACAGGGCAAACCCTATCCTGGGGTGCATCAAACAGAGCACCACCAGCTGCCCAAAATGGTGATTATCCCACTGTATTCAGTGTTGGTTCAGCACCACCTTGAGTCCTGTGGGCAGTTCTGGGCCCCACAATTTAATGAGGATATGAAAGTTCTTGAATGTATCCAGAGAAGAACAACAAAGCTGGTGAAAGGATTGGAAGAAGTGTCCTATGAAGACAAGATAAGAACTTTTTATTTGTCTAGTTTGGAGAAAAGGACACTGGAGGGCAACTTCATTGCTCTCTTCAATTTTCTGCAGAGGGAAAATAGAGAAAGAGAGAAAAATACTGATTTCTTCTCCCTGGAATGTTCTGATGGGAATTGTTTAAAACTTCACTAGAGAAGGTTTAGATTGGACATTAGGAACAAGTTCTTTATTGACAGAGTGGTCAAACCCTGGAAAAGGCTTCCTAGAGAGATGACCACTGCCCCAAGCCCATCAGTGTTTGAGGCATTTGGTCTTTAGAACATAAGGCACATCTTTAATTACATCCTCTAACTTTTGATAGACTTATGCCTCACAGTTTTAAATAGACCTTAGCAGTTTGACACTGCAGTAGTCATGATGACTATAATGCAAATTCACTTATATAGCTCCTGTGTCAGAGAGTCAGTTCACATTTGTGGCAAATCACCTTGGTCCACAAGCAGAGACATACATGCATTCCCATCCCACGTGAGCCTGTCTTTTGATAAGCTTGAACAGATCTTAGTGCAACTTCTCCACATTCACTCCAGTATTGCTTTAGTGCTTTCATACACACATAATACTAATGTTTGTCAATAGCCATAAATATATTTGTCTTGGGTTCCAATATGTAACCAAAAATATGTATTTCATTTTCCATCTGTTGAAACCTGTTGGGGAGATGTTTTCTTTATCTCTTATATAACCCATTCCTCATAACTCTGGGGAGTAGGGGTGGGTGCCTTCTATTAATGGGCCAGCTGTTAAAACCAGGTGGGGCAGAGTTCTTATCTCTTCCAGGACCCATCCTCCTTCCAGGAAATACCTTCTGTTAATGGGCCATTAAGGCTCACCACTCTATATGGCTAAATAGAGTTATATGGCTCTATTTGTAGACACCTAAATTTAAGTCAGTAGAGTTGAAATACCACACGAATATGTTTTTCATTGGTATAATATGTACTTTTGAATTAGGAATCAGATTTTATTTTCCATGCCACATTTTTTTGGAGGGTGACTCTTACACTAATATAACAAATTCCAAGTCAATCTCAATGAATTCAATTTCAGTGGCTTATATTCCACTAGGGATGAATAAATCTTTAAGGATCCTATCTAATTCCTGGAAATTCAAATGTGTTACTTTTCGTGTTTTGATCAAGTCAATATTAAAGAGAGGTTCTCAGATTGAGGAAATCTAAGATGATATCTAGAATTGTGTAGATAATAATTGAATGTTTCCTGTTAAACTTATTTCTAAATATAAGCTGATCACAGTGGTGTTGCTGCAGTACTCTTACTTTAGTAGCCTATGAAATAATATCCTCATCTATATTTTTCCCTGGGATTAGCAACACACTGTTGCTTCACCATATTCTAAGGAAAAAGAAAAAAAAAAGTCTGCCTAACACAGTAAATAATTATGGAATATGTAGCAAAAAGAGCTACAACATGCATGTGTCACAGCTGAATAAAAAATGCTGCCAAACCATTCTACAATTTTATCATACTATGACTGCTTTGGTCACAACTATAATAAGGCAAGCACAGACAAACAATATTATTTTCCGCCCTCAATTACTTTGATTTTTTCTCTCATTCATTTTCATTTGAGCATATTCTCTTTGTCTCTATTTCTTTGAGACTTTTTCCTTCCCTACAAACCTATCACTTAATTTCCTTTTATGCATACCCTTAGGTAATAGTCTTTTTTTCATATATAAATTCACATACAGATAAATACAACCTAGAACTCCCTCCATCATTTTCTTCTTCTTTCATAACTTGTAAGACCAAGGGTAAGAGGGGAGGACACAGCTATTCAGCATTGTAATATCAATACTCTTCCCTGTTCCATGGTGCAGGAAAGGTCCCAAAGAGTGAAGATCATTCTAAGTTTGCCTTAATTTGATTTTATGATGAATACTGCCAGACCTAGGAAAAAAAATTGTAAAAACCAGGACACAACTAGATAATTCTTATGCTGATAGTTCTGGGGATTTTTTCCTGATTTATGTTTTCAGCAATTACAGTTCAAGTGAAAAGACTACTTCTAGAAACACATTTGGCTGAACATTTCTAGAGCCAACAAAAAATAGAAACATAATTATCATAGTCGAGACAGCCACTGCACTTAGAGTGATTCAATAAAAACTTCAGAGGGCTTCAAGTATCAGCACCACGTTATCTAGAAGTCTTTCGTACCTTCACTACGTAGCAATCCAATGTGCAGCTCCACACAGTTCTGGCTCTTTCTCTCCTTCTTCTCTCTTCCTTCTGCAGTCCCAACTTAGTGCTTCCTGTCCCTGGCACAGCCACCTCACCCTGTCTGTCCCTTGTACAGTGCCTTACCTTATCAGTCCCTCACACAACCTCCTGCCCCTTCCTCCTCACAGCACAACCAGCAAACTCCAACTGACTCTCTGCCACCTAACTCACTCTTTTATCACACCCAGCTGTGAGGGCAAGGCTGTTCCCACTCCTTGGTAATTAACACAGCTGCAATATATGGGAGGCAGGATTCCCTTTAGCTCTATCTTACCACACATGATTATTTACTTTTTTCTTGTGAATAATGAGCGTGACAGTCTGCACTTGTCAATGAGAAAGCAAGTCTTTTTCCTGAACTTATTAAATGCTCTTGTTGCTTTAGATCCTGCATTAGAAAAATTCTACAATGCTGTTGTGTGTAAAAACTGTCATCAGGTGAGAGTAATGGTGTCTTTTAAAGTACATTGGCATAGAAGACAGAAAAACCCATTCACATATGAAGGAGCAATTACAATGTGAGACCTACTATTATTTCTGAATCAAACTGAAAAACATAAATATTTAAGGAAAAAAACTGCTGAGAAGAGGATAAAGATTTCACAGGAAGTTAAACATTATTTAATTAGTAATTACTTAGCTTCTTTTAAAAAGTGCTCTGAAAGATGAGGTAATATCAGGTATACTGATAAAACTTGTAAGGTTTTTAGAATGACTGCTTTTAAATTATATGTAGAAAACTGCATCTGAGTAAACTGCATTTGATTGTTTCCTTAATTTATCTGCTTGCATTTGCAATCATAGTACTGAGTTTCTGTTTGCTTTTTTCCTTTACACTGACTGATGTGAATATGTTTAAAATTAGCCATTAGGAGATAATTTTGCATCTGAGGAGTGAATGGCAAATACTCTTGGATTGGTTTCTGCAACTAAACAGCAGGTTCATCATACAATTAAACCAGCCTTCATTTGATGGCATTTACAGTAAAAGCAGATGTAGGTGGGTTTGCCTATACTTTGTATTAGACAGATATCTAGAAATCTTAGAACAGTGATAAAATTTTAGAATTGCCCTGGCCCATTTTTGGTCCAGATCAATCAGACCCTGCAGAGATGTATGGAAATAGTATTCCATTTTAACACCACTAAGGTTCCAGCTGTCAAAAAAAAAAAAAAAAAAAAAAAAAAAAAAAGTTATTTTACTCTCAAATTTGGACATTTCATCCTACTCAAAGATAAAATTATCTTTAAAAACAGCAAAAATAGTGCATAACTATATCAGTTTAGCATTATACTGTTGCTTCGCGTATCTGTCTCTCAGGTCAGCTCAGCGTCAGCTGGGCCACCCTGCTAGCTGTGATACGCCCAACAGTACCTTTGCGTGGGTCTCTGGCTCCGCAGCACCTTTGCCTTAGCTGTCTCGGCCGTGGTTCGAAAGAGGGGACACTCCAGGCTCAGGGAGAAAAGATTTTATTCGGGTAACTCAGGGGCAGCCCCTGGTTCCAGGCCTGTGCCTCTGGGGAGTGACCCCCAGCCTCGGTTACAGGGGGTTTTTGTTCCCCCAAAATCTCCGGGGTGGATACAAGTTACAAGACCAATCACACAAAGCCAGGTGGGTAAGGTCAAAATGCAATACACAACATTAACAAATCAGGTGAATTTGGGATGTGGTCTTGTGAGACCCACCAATCCCTGTCAGACACCTCTCCTGAAGGTTTTGGGGTCTGGGGGATGGTGGACATGTGGGGGAGAAATACAATGGGATGGGGGAAAATACAATAGGATGATCGAAACCCAGGGCAGAGGATTAGAGTTGTCTTGGCAACTCTTATCAACCTTTGATAAGCACAATCCAAGACAGGAACTTTACCAGGCTATGGTTAAAGTCCAAATCACATCAAACCTACAACTAAGAAACTTATGATAACATTTCAGCACCACCACATGATACCATTAAAAGGTCTCTGTACTAGGAATTACTTTCTTTCATTCTAATGTTATGTGGTAGAAAGCATTAGATAACATCTAACAATGTGATAAATAACTTTGCTACAGACCTACATTTTTGTTTCTCCAACACATAAGCATGAATTCAGATGAGGTCTGACTCTTAAGAGATGTATTAAGTGTTAAATTTCTAAATAATAGCAACTTGGAGAAATAGAAGAAAACAGATTAATTATATACTAAAATTTCACCTTGTTTAGAATTTTTTTTTCTATTGCTTATACATGACAATAAAAAGTAATTGAGTTCCAGATACCTTTCTTTGAAATAATTTAAAAGGCAGCATAACAGAGACTCCACAAACCTTTTTCTGTTATTGAGCTATTCAAGTGCTTCAAACAAAAAACTTCCTGGCTTTCCTCCTTCTTTACTCTTCACTTTCTGGCTATTAAGTGATTAACAGGAGGAAAGGATCAGTGTCAATCACTTAATCTCTCAGAAAATTTGCAAAATATGACTAGAACTATTAGAAAAATATGTTGGTTTTTTTTTTTCCAAGCAAGCCACAGCATCACTGAGAAGAGACTAAAGAAAGAACCAAAGTAATAGCTAAAGTGACCCCTAAATAAAGGAGCTTTAAGCTAGAGCATCACAAATTTGAGTCATTAACACCTTCACTATTTAAGAACTGATTCCTACTAGTTTACTGGGTATTAAAAATAGTGTATATAGAAACTAGAAGGGTATTTCAGAATCCTGATGATATTATAAACCCTTGCTTTTTGTGTTGTGATGTGTGGTATTTTAAAACTGTCAACTATTTAGGTGGAGCTATTCTGAGACTATCTTCCTACCTGATACATGCAAACTGCACTATTCATTTCAGATTTCAGATTTCAAATTTCTGTCTTTCTTCTCTGCCCCCAAGTTCTGTGCTTAGAAAAATTAAGATGCATTCTTCAGCATTGAAAATGTTCTTCAGAAAGATTAGAGCTCAAGTTACACATCATTTGGAGGTGTGTAAAATTATTAGGATACTTACAAATTTTTTATAAGTACTTGAGTTGGAAAATGGGCTCAAGCAATATGAAGTGATTTAAAATTACTGTAGTACTTTTTGTAATTTGGGAGATTTGTAGTTTCCCAACTCAAAATTGGTGGGCTTTTTTTAATGCATAATGAACTATGAATGGAATTTTAAATGTTTGATCACCCAAGACTGGTTGAAGTGAAGATCAAATGTCAGGAGTCTAAAGGAACTACTGTACTAAAGAGAGTGTTTCAATGGACTATTAACCTGCTTCCTCTGATGAGTCTTTTTACTATGATCTATGTGACCAGATCCTTGATCTCACATTGATTTTTGCTGTTCTGATCCTTTAACAACATAGAAATGACAAAAAATTTAGAAGTGAATTATGGGTATTCTTTTTTTTTTTTTTTTTTAATAGGAATTTACTTTTCCCACAATTATCAGGAACTTTTTTCTTGTTGTTTTGAAACTACCTGTCACAGTACTTTCCAAAGAGTGAAATAAAGAAGAAAGATGAGAAGCCAAAATTTCATGATTTCCTGAAATTACCAGTGTTTCTGGAAAAGGGCAGCAGAAATCTGTTTCTCTTTCAATTCACATAGATTTCTCTTTTTATTTCCACCAGAAAACCCAAAATTGTTGTGCAGATAGACATATACAACCAACTTAAAATGTTTCCTGGATTATCTGAAGAAGATGGGCAAAATATAGGTTGTAGAATCTTTTTTCTTAATTGTCTCTTGTTGGGTTTTTATTAATACTATTTTTCTGCTCCTGTTTTAATTTTTTTTTTTTTGCATGGTCTATGTTTTTCTTTAATCAGGATCCTATTTGTAGTTGCTTCTGGAAATCCATAGGGACCTCTGCAGCCAGGAATTTCAACTAGCTGTTTCCTGAAGCTATCTTGATTAATAAAGGAGCTACAATAGTCTGTAACAAACAGCTGAGAGAGGAACATCAGGTTGCTCTTCATCTGCTTTGAGAAGAAATGATTTAGCGGATATGCAGGAGAGCAGGTAACACAGATGTCAGCAGTCACCAGAGCAGAGGAGGAATAGGATTTGGAAGTTCTGCTCCAGACAGTTGGGGACTCTGTGACTAAAGTGGTGATGGACTGTGGCCATTTCTCCAGTCTTTGCCAGCTGTAGGAAATAACCATTGCAAACTGGAGTCCTTGAGTCAGAAGGAGCTGCAGAGGGTGGATCCCTGAACTAGGCTTGGGGCTGCAGGGGTGCCTGGTGTCCCTTCTGCTCTGGGGTGACAGCAGGAGGTACAGGAGAAAGGAGTGAGCAGATTGCATGGCACCAGGATGCTGAACAGGAGAGTCACAAGTTTTCACAGGCGTTTTGTAGACGAGAAAACCTTTGGTCACACAATCCAAGGATGAAAGCTTAATGGCACAACAAGACTCCAAAGATGTGGGAAACTGGAAGCTTGTGGTTACAAGAAAAAACTTCACCAACCACACCATCAGTAATGGCCTAACTGTTCAGGAAGGCGAACAAGTCCAGTTGAGGCTGGCCTCCAAGGCAGCTTGGCATGGACTGCCCATTAGCATTGAAAAGAAGCAGTGGGTGACAACAGTTGGTGCTTCCCGTCACTTGTGGTATGTCTATGGAGACTATCCAGGTAGATTTGTTGCTTGAACAGATGTAAATTCTGCTGCTGAAATCTTCCTGGCCTTTGGAGCTAAATCTTTCTGTTTATCCACAGGTGAAAGGTAAAACTTGGTTATCAGCTGACTGTTGCTGGTGCTACAGGCAGGACTTTGGTTATTTTACCATCCCCTCATATTTCAGAAAATAAGAACTGATAACAAGATATAAATCTTGGTTAAAAAAATCTAAGAAAGTGACTGAAATCAGAACTACCAGCCAGTGAGAATTGTTTCATTTCACTAATCTATTTATTTTTTTAGATACATTCTGTACACTGGAATATAGTTAGGTACACTGAAATTTTTGGTCTGTTTATATAGCATAATTTAAAACAGCTGGTAATGTATTTTTTTAACTCCTCAAATAATGTAAAAAATCAATCAATAATAAATATCTGCTCTTATCATAAAAAATGTACTGGAAAAAAAGAATTACAAATAAATAAACCCACTTTGAATTTATTCTTTAATTAATTTATAACCTTATTAGATTATCAAATTAAATGTCATAGAAATATGGTTCAATTGGCATTGATTTTAGTTAATATGTACTGATATTTGCAGGCAAAAAATTGTGTTACAAATAAACTTTCTATGGATGAGGAGTAGTCTCTGGCTAGGAAAAGGAGTTGGGGCCCTTACTCTCACACAGTCACAAAAATTCTGGGTAGCAGCAAAGCCCTAGTGATGAACTGAGCAGACAAGGAAGTTGAAGAGCTTTCCCAGCTTCCTCTCTTCCCTTCTCTTATACTAAATTAAAGATTTAAGAATTAAGAATTGTATCATTTTCCATAGAGAAAATTACAAACTCTAACATAGAGGACAGAAAACAATGTTATCAGAAGCAGCAGTTATTCCAGAATTTAAAGGACTGCAACATGAAGTCCAAATTTGTGGTCCTTATTCAAACTCTATACTGACTACTGCTAAATTGTACTCATACAAAAGATAATTTGTGTTGCGGTGTGCATTTTGGGTTTTCTAAAATTTCTGTATAATTTTTGTATCTAAGTTTCTGTAATGGTTCATTCCTACCCCCACACCCCCGCTTTCCTTAATCACTGCCGTTAAGCTCATTGTATCTTCTTAATAGCCCTGGCATAGCCCATTGTATGGCTTTGTATCTTATCTGTGAACACATCCCTGATATTTGATCACCCTAGCCAAGCCAGGTGGCTCAGCCAAGGCTTCAGGTATCTCCACACCCCTTTTTCCCCTACATGTCAATGTCAAACCCCCCCTCTACCTTTATCACTCCCCCTCATTTCCATCAGTACCGCCCATGTTGATAAGGGCAAGTAAGAGCCAACTCACTCACTCGCGCTTTGACCACCTGGGCCTTCGCCCTGAATAAACACCTTCCTAAGTAACACTAAGTGTGAGCCGCTGTGGAGGTGCTTTGTTGGACTTTTAATGGTTTATACCATGTTCCTAGATATATTTCTATAACTTTTACTATTGTTCAAGATGGCCTCCCTACCCTCACAGTTTCCTGCCTTTCCCAGTTACCATGGTTTCCCACATCCCATAATAGTTGTTTACCCCATTTCAGTTATCTGTCAATCACACCAGTTATGTAACTTCCCCTCCCACCTAATTGTGCATTCCTCCTCCCAGTTGTTTGTTACTGGTCCAAGTTGATATCACCCCATGAGTTGTTATTTTCCCATTGGTTCGATTCAGAGAGACCACCCACTTGTAACACCCACCCCCTTGCAAATAAAAAGCCGGTGCAACCCTAGGCAGGTGTCTCTCTGGGACGCTGCCTGGGTGAATCCGCATCACCCTGGTTCAGTAACCCTGAGAGTCCCGTCTTTCTTCAGCGCACCTATTGGGTTGGGTGTCTGTCGCTTTAGTAGCAACAAGAGCCCTTGGGTTGCGGGAGGCAGCAGGGCTAGCCGACTCGACCCTTGGAGCAGCCGACCCCCAAGAGGAATTCCCGCAAGCCGCTACTTCTTCCAAGCAAGGTCACCTCTCTGTCTGAAATCTGGACCCAAAGGATTAACTCGTTTGTATGGTATCTGAAGAGCAGAGCTAGCCAGACAGACAAGCTTGGAAGGACCATAAATTTGTATTTAAACTCATCGCTTCGGGATATTTTAGTGTTTCCATAAGAGTATGAAATGCGTAAGAAGTAGAAAGTATGAAAGTAAAAAAACAGGAAAAAATAATTAAGAAGAAGGTCAGAAAAAAAATGTTTTTGGAAGAAGAAAAGTGACTGATAAGACAGTGACCTGAAGAAAAATTCAAACCACAATCTATTTTAGATTACACAGTACAGTTTATTTGACCATACAGACATATCTCTTCCTTATTAAATCATCAAAAGTATTCATGATAACATTTGTACTAGGATGTTGCTGGAGAAAATGATGAAAACTAAATAACAAAGCAAATTATCCAAGGATTCAAATGTTTCATTCACTGTGGAAGAGACATTAGGGAAGTAAGAAGTATCTGTGCATAATATGAAAGTCTGTATTGAAATTCAGAGTTATTTATAAAAATAGTTTAATGGTGACATTTGCCTACAGTATAATTATGTATATGGAAAACTTTAAGACAGTACATCCTGATTTTAATTTTCCCCCAAAGTTCTTTTGGTTTCTGCTTACAGGGAAAATATTAATCTGCAATCTATCATGTACCCTAGCAAATAAATTTTAATTTTTATGATCCAATAAATGTCTGAAGTAAAACATATTCTTTTAATTATTAAAAAAAGTAAAGAATAAGACAGAATAAAAATGCACTGAGATTAAAACAAAGTTAAAACTAACAAATATTTTAAAAAACATCAAAAATGCCTTCCATAATTTAGCACAAATGAAAAACAGCTAAACAAAGCTGTGAAGCTCAGCTGTAAACTAAAGTTTTCAGTAAACACGTTTAGGGCAACCTACAGAAATTGATTTTGTCAGCAGATAAAGAAGTCAAAAATATATAGAATTAAAAATATAGCTTAGTATAATTTCATACAGAGGTTTTAAAAGCCCATGTAATTCTGAAATCTAGTGAAATCCAAGTAAAAATTAAACCTTATGTTTCCTCTTAAAGAATGATGATGGTATATTAGAAAAAAAAATCTCCATACAGCAAGTCCCTTCTGGAAAACCTTGATACTCTTTTTATGCTTCTTTATTTTCAATTTAAAATGGAGTTAGGAATGTAAAGTATTTATATATTGGTCCCCATCTTAACAAAAAAAAAAAAAAAAAAAAAAAAAAAGAGTATTGTTTTGGATATAATTCATATTTAGTGAACTTTTTGTCCCAACATCTAAAATTTTTATAGAGACTCAGATAAATTATTTGACTATAGCCTATAACTGAACTTAAGACAGAACTAGTAAATGGTATTTTATTGTTATTATTGTTAATAATAATATTAACAGTACAAATAATTTTATAAATGAGAAATATCAATTTAGACGTTATTTTAAAAGTCATTTCTCTGTTTCTTGCAGACGTCATAGCTCATAGCTTGCTTTATGCTTATTGACACACCATGATATTCTGATCTTTCAAAGTGAGGTTTCCTTTCGTCACTACTATTTTCAAAAGTGTAATTTCTGTTAAAAAAAACACATTAGTACTTACTTTAATAAGATGAAGAAGTGCCTGGAACATTTCCATTGGTATTGCCCTTGGGAAAGCATCCCTTCTCTGCCTTTTCCCAGCTTTCTACCAGGTACAACAGACCACAACCTTCTGTGCTAGATGGGCAGACAGTTCTTGCCCTCATTGCCCAGACGTGTTGCTGCCAGTGGCTGCCACTGAGAGCTTCATTTCCACCAACTTCCCCTTAGGGGTGTTGGGCAAATTCATCTTCAGTTCATCTGCATGATATTGAAGCAGCAAATAAATGGAAAAACCTAGGCTTAGGGAAGAATGGGGTGATAGATAAAAATCATACTGTTTGTTTAAGGGTGCTGTCTATATATAGGATGTTATGTGTTTACTGTCTCAGGAAATCAATATCATCTAAATTGTGAGGAATAACTTTCTTTAGTCTCAGCTCTTCAGATTTCTTTGGTCATTAGATCTTTGTGATGTCTTTTGTGAATTGCTTTTACACTCTTGCAATGCAATCAGTTTAGTTAATTGTAAAATGTAGAGGCCTTTTTTATACTTTAATTTAGTTGCTCTATGACTCCCTCCTAACAAAAAATACAATATATTCAATTGAAGTATCAGTGAAGACAGTTTTATGCAAGTGTAGTACATCACAAAGTATAGTAATATTCAGAGTTGTTTTTATTCAACAATATCAGGGGTGTATCTATTTACTCAGAATAAACATTTTAACACACAAGCAATTTAAATATTAATGAATAATGGTTTCACTGAGTCAACAGATTTCCTGCAAATATCCTCATTTGTAATGGATGAATTTAGATTATTTCCTTTCTGCTTCATGAGCAATTACTGACTTTCACTTTATGTCTTATAATACATATGATATAATTTTATTCTTCTGATCATCTGAGTAGCCTTTTACAACCCTTCTTTTCTTCTTGCATACCACCTTGTTGCTCAAAGACACGAAATTCTTGTTCCAGTTGAATGTCTAAAGTGTTTTACATGACATTTACATTTAATGAAATGTTGTATTACATGAATTACAAGCAAAGAGCATTAGGAAATACAAATTCAAATCTTAACTCCCAACAACAGACAACCACTATCTAACCACTTAGCACAACATGCAAAATGGCACTTCTGCCCCGGGCATTCAGCAGAAGTAGAATTGAAGTAAGAAAATTAAAGAGAAGTACAAAAAAAGCTGCATCTTGCTTCAATGAATTTTGTCCTTGAGAACCAAAAGAAAACCTGATGATCAAAGGTTTCAGTCATGTACATTTGCAATTCCTACAATCTTGCCTGAACATCTAAGTCATACCTAGACTCCTTTCTTTGTTCTCTCTCTCTAGCTACAAGACTCTTCCATACTTAGGGTTTGGGGTTTTTTTCTCCATCAAAGTGGTTTTCTCTGAACATATTTTTGATGAGTTTACACTGAAAATTCCCATGTCTAGATGAGTCCATTATACCAGTAATTTTCTGTTCCTGGAAAGAAAATTGCGGTAATGCAAGTAATCAAACCACAACAATTTTATACTTTCTGACCATTTTTTAATTTTTCCAAATCCAGATCTATCTTAACCCAAAATCTGTTGACTGCAATAGCTTATGACTGTTTCTAAATTAAAAGATTCAGAAGCTCAAATGTGCTATAAACTTAGGCACAGCACAGTTAATATGGATATATATTTTTTTGATGAACAAATATTTGACTTAGAGCCCAGCACAGGACTTCCTATAAAATGTTATGCAGATTTTTTTTCAAATATAAAAATCTGTGGCAGGAAGTGCTGTGGACAGAGTGGAAACTTCAGGAAAAATTCATTAAAGAAGCCCTCCTATTTAGTCACAAGGTGCAGAAAGGACCATCAGGTTTATCAAACCACTTCTCAGAGGGGAGTCCAGGTGTGACTGGATCCTATCTTGAATCCTCAGATTTTGGTAATAGTTTATGTCTAAAGATTATATAGGTGTAGTTTAACCTTTATGCAACTTTTTCCTGGAGGATTGTGGATGGTAAACTATTTAAATATATATATATGCATGTGTGTGTGTGTACACACACACACGATTTATCCTAATTAGACAAAAATATCAGAATTATTTACTACACAGTATATAAGCTATAACAACTATGATAATATAGTTCTCTAGGAAGTAATATTGAAACAATTATGCTAAAGAAATTGTATTAAAGCTAGCAAAACCAATTATTAAGTAATAATTAATATTACCCATGCCAACCTTGGGAAAATGTCTTTCACTCAGCCTCAAGGAGAAACCTTGACGAGTGTTCCCACTCATGGGAAGAATTTTCACACATACACTTCAAGGAGGGATATTAGTAGACCCTGTTAAAATTTGGAACTGAGTTTTTGTAGTATGAAATAATTGACAGCCAGTCATACGTCTCCAGGCCAGTTGTGTCAGCTCAACAATTAGATAATTTATCAGAAGTGTAATTTTATTTTATTCATTTATCCAGGTATTTTATCAGGTCTACTGCTTCTTCCCCTTACTATAGGGATGTTTAACATTGGGATTGATGAGTCTGACTGCTTTCCGCATTATTCAACAACAAAAGCAACATGACATACCCTTCCTCATTTACCACTGCTAACTTCACAAATTGTTCAAGCTGTTTTACCCCATTACAGACAGAGCGTCCTGCTACGGGGGTTTCAAAAACACAACCTTTGGAAAAGCAGTATTTCATACACATAACTCTAAAATGACACATCCAATAGTTTGTAGTCAAATAGGAGCAGCACATAAAATCTATAATTTTCTTCTTTAAACATTTCATTCTTTAAACACTTGGATAAAATTTCTAAATTAAAATTAATAAATAAATATTTTGAGGTAGCTGTGTGTGTCTACCACTAGACGCATCTTCACTGAACTATGTTTACTTTTTTCCTAGGATTGCTATCTGAATTCTGCTCCTCCAAATTTCAATTATTTTGCCTTTAATTATTATTCTTCATAAAGTACATTCTTGTGAGACATTGCAGTTAAGCAGGGACTTAATAGTTATGAATGGCTAACCAAGAATGACAAAAAAAGCTAGAGAAACAGCTATTTAAATTTCCATAGTGACAAACATCTTGAAACATGACAAACAAACATCCAGGACCATCTTCACTGAAGTGAAAACTGAAGCATAAAAGCAATCAACATCTCATGGTATCGAGATCTACATATTGCAAGAAAAATCAATGTTATTTTCACTTTTAGCTCTGATTAATTGTGGTTACTATCTCAAAAGTTGGTGGGTTTTGTTGTTGTTGTTTTTTAATATAGCTTTTCTTTCAGATTAATATATATATATATATATAAAATATAGAGAAAAAACCAAAATAAATCTCTGCAGATGTGCAGATGTGAATTTCAAGAAATAAAAATGAACTTTTTTTTTTTTAAATTAAACTTTGGATAACCCATAATACAAATAAAAGCCTGTTGGTGATGAGCTTACCATAATTTCTCTATTGGCTTTTAGTTTTTGTGCTCAGAGGAAGGCATGCCTGAATCAGTTCTGCCCTTACGAGCTTCCCCTACTGAGTTCTGAGTGCATATCTGACAGATGTTCGTGCTTTCACAGAAGGGGAGCTGCTTCTGTGCAACTCCTTATTCTTCAACCTGGTCTCAGCACTAAGATTCTGCTTTAATGGCAGGGATCAGCCCACTCCATCTCACACTTGCCTTGGTGGTAACTCTGTGGCTACGCTGCACTCTCAGTGTCTTACATTCTGCAGTACTCCGTGACACAATATTTTATTTAATCATGGCACAAATTGCTACAGGATGTCATGAACATTAATAATTTCAGTTGGTTTCATAAGCTGTCAGGCAAATCTGTGGAAGAAAGGCCACTGGAAGGTATCAAGCACAAAGGAAGACTATGGAAGAGAAATCCTCTTGAGCCATAGATGACTAGACAGAGAGGGTAGTTTCTCCACATGCTTGTTTTTAATTACCACTTGCCCCAGGATATATCGTTGGCTGTGGTTCTATGCAAGGTACTGAACTATCGAGACATTCATCCTTATCAAAATATCATTCTGATGTCATTTAGCTTCCAACATCTGGTTGGTTGATTTTTTCGTAGTGGAAATATTATTTCCAGTGATCTTTGCAAAATACTGCTTAAATTCCTTGGGTTTTTTTAAACTTTCTTTAATTTTTACACTTTAAACCAAACAAAGATCTCCAAAAATTATTAACCAGGTTAATTTTATTATACTGTAATAAAATACTAAATTATGATTTTCACTGATATGTTTAGTTCATCTCTAGATTCAACTCTGCTTCCACTGGAGAGAGAAAAAAAAGACAAACATAATTTGATAATGTGAGAAGTGAGATATTTCTTTTTGTTTTATGTCTGAATATATACTGGAGAATAGAATACTGAATTGTATAATCTAGCCAAACTTGAATTAAAAAATATTTTTAAAAAGAAAATATTGTATATTTACCTGGTCATACAGTAAATATTGTAGTGCCCTGTAATTGAGCAGGTCCCTTCTTATTCACCTTCTAAGGCTCTAAAAATGTGGTCCAAATAAACTAGAGATTCTTTTCTGCTGGCCTCAATAGCATGTCAACACACATCAAGCCATGCTGATAAGAGTGGAACAGGGTCCAAAGAAGAATTAACCCTGCTGTGGCAAAGACTGCTATAAATATCCGTAAAAGTTCTGTGCTGGCGAGGGAGTGAGGTCAGAGTAGACCTGTGCAGGATCTTTGCCAGATCTCATTGAGAATGGTCCAAGGTGCTCTAAATTGCAGGTTGTATTAATGGCATAGACATTCTTAAGAAAGTTTTTCTTAAGTTTCTCTAAGTAGGAGCCCCATAAAAGCAGATGCAACACGTCCAAGATCACAAACTTCTTGAATACGGTGCCTTTCACAGGTCCCTGAGTACAGGCTGGGAAAGCTGGAGGGTTGCATTTCAGTGAAATTCACAATACTGACTTTCCAAGGAGAAATAAACTGTAATAGCATCAGGATACTACTTTTTATAAACCAGAATAAACTGCACTTCCACTCAAATATTTTCTTTCAGAGTTGTCGGACAAGAGAGACTCAAATGAGATGCCAAAGTTCTATTTAGTTTAATCATCCACTGTTTAATAAATGAACAGAACTTAATGCATTATAAATATTGATGTTGGACTGCTTACTTTAATTATAAAAACAAGATGAAGAATATAAACCCAATGTGTAAAATATCAGTCTTGATCTTCCTTTATTGAATGTTCATCCCAGTGCTGATGTCTAGAAACAGCCTTATTGTACTCGGTTATTTTATGAAAGTGAGAATTGAAAAGTAATATAAAAAGGGCTGAGGAAAAAGCTACAATTATTTCGTTTCCTACTACAAATTCTGAAATTTTGAAACATGAGATTCCTAAACTGAAGACAAAATATTCCTCTCCTCCCAAATGCATAAAGACACATTGAAAATGTTTGAAACTGATGAAAAGGTCATATTTTAATTAACAGTATCTGGTTTAGGCCATCAGAAATTTATCTGACTTGAAGACCAGTTTTAGACACTGAACATCATAAACTATTTAAAACAAGGTGCAATTTCTCCAGCCCATTTGTGGAAGAAGGGGGAAATGAAGAATGAACTCTGCTTGCACTAGATCTTGTAACATAATCACTTTTCTCTAAAGAATAGTATTTCCAGCTCTAGCTTCCCCTTTATTTAAACCAATACCTGTACTGACATTACAAGGGGCAATGGTTTTAAATTAAAAATTGGTAGATTTAGATTGGATATAAGCTAGACTTTTTTTTTTTTTTTAAGATAAGTCATGCCTTAAAGTGCTCAAGACTGGGCAGGGCTTTGAGCAGCCAGATGTAGAGAAACACATCCCTTTCCATGGCAGATGAGATTGGATAAGATGAACTTTGAATGACCCTTCTAATCCAAACTGTTTTATGATTTTTTTCTTTTTTTACTCTGGTTTAGTAGTCACAACTTCCAATCTAAATGAAACTACTATTGAGTAGTTTTTCTGTTTTTTTAATAGAGTAAATATGGTAGACTCTGTTTAAAAAATATCTACCATAGATTTTAGTCAGCTCTATTGCCCAACAGGAAAACTGATTAAAAATAAGGATATTCTGGTACTATATTTGCATTCATATAAAAAGAAAATATGCAAACTATCCAACAGTAAAAGAGGTAAACTTCTTGTCTAGTGTAATATACAACAAACAAATGAAAAATCTTGATGAACTTTCTTTTATTATTTCAGACCAATAAAGAATATTTTTCCTATGGTTTACAGTAAATTCTTCTTATTTTTATTTCTTGTTTCTCTCCATTTTTTATATATAAACTAGGATAAAACATTAATATCAACAGAAAAACCTTAATAAACAACTAATTTAACAGTGAAATCCCCTAATTAAATCAGTTTCACTATGTTTTCTCCCAATTAATTTTCTCCCAACTTGAATATCTTATTAAGGTTCATGCAGTTTTGTAACTGACTCCAAGAGATCTCTGACAATTTTAGCATAAGTTCACCTCAGTACTCTCAGTTGAATTTCTCTTGTCTATATAGTTGTGGCTAACATCAGAACCTAACACTACATTTCCGACAGTGAATAACAGCCCATCTCACATGTTTGCTAAACTTGGGGTATATAATGCATAAAGAAGTATTATAAAACATATAGAGAAGCAGCAATATCTACAAAATTTCTGCATTGTGTCTGAAACACCCCTCTCCAGAGTAGTACTCCAGTACAGAGGTGGCACAGAGCCAGAAATAAGTGAATCAAGGAAACAGGAGTCAGGGTTTAGAGATTGGCATGGCAGAGGAAGTCAGGAAACAGGAAACTCCTTCCTATGAATTTCTATTTATCAGAAAATAATTAACATACAAATATTTGATTGCTTTCCAATCACTTATTAGTCTCCTTGTCAAACGTGCTGATTTGCTTGCATCAGTAGGACCAAATCAGAGGTATAGCATGGTCAGAATGAATTTCCATGTATTTCCTGGGTCATGGTCAGTTCTTCATATGTTGTTCCTGTCACTGCTTAGGTCTTTTCCCAGCTCCAGCATGCAGTATCTCCCATGGGAGACAGTTATCCATTAACTTCTCCATGTGGGTCACTCTCCCACGAGGTGCAGTCCTTCAAGGACATCCAGTGTGGATCCCCACAGGGTTACAAGTCCTACCAGGAAACCTGCTGCAGTGTGGGCTTCTCTCTCCATGAGTCTGCAAGTTCCTGCATGGATTCTGTTCTAGCATGGGGCTCCCATGAGTTCATAGCCTCAGCTCTGAACCAGTCTCTGAACCCAGCCTCCTCCATGGTGGATCTCTGCACTCCTGTTGACCTCCACGGGCTGCAGGGGCACAGCTGCTTCACCAAGGGTTCACCACAGGCTGCAGAGGAATCCCAGCTCCAGCACCTCCAGCATTTCCTTCCCCTCTGGCCAAACTCCTCCCTGGTTTCTGCAGAGTTGTTCCTCTCGCATGTTCTCACTCTGCACTTCTCTGGCTGCAATTACATCTGCACAACTTTTTTTCCCTTTTGAATATCACTGAGACATTGCTATCACTCCTGATTGGCTCAGCCTTGGGCAGTGGCACATCCATGCTGGAGCCAGCTGCCATTGGCTCATGCCAGATAGGGGGGAAGCTTCTGGCAACTTCTCACAGAAACCACCCTTATAACCCTCTTACTACCAAACCTGCTCACCTAAATCCAATACACATATATTTCATGAACATTTGCAATGGATCACCATTTCTCCTCACAGGTATTCCTCCTCACAAAGATTCAGGTTGTAGGAAACATAAATACAAATGTTTAGATATCAGCTCCCACTGTAAATAGTGGAGTGATAAATAATTGGTTAATCTTGTCTAGACAGCTGTTTATCTGTTCAAGCACAAACACCTTCAGGATGATGTGAAGGCTTCTACTGTTCTACTTACTGGCTTATGTTAACTGCAACATAGTGTGTTGGCTATAAGTCTCACTTAGACATCTAAACTTAGTTATCCACAATTCAGTATCAAATTCTTTCCTTATTGGGTAAAAATATCAGTGCTTGTAGAAACTAAAAAAAGTATGTACTGTTCTGGGGAAAGATTTAAAAATTTGTAAGATGAGAAAACTTATACCTCAATTGTATTGGGAGAAATAATTTTAATAAAAATTGAAAATTACTGGAAATTTAACTGGAATTGAAAATTTAGTCAGGTGTGTGTACCTACTCTAAGCAAACTGTAGGGAATGGGCGATCATCTTTGCTACCTTCTAAGCTTAAACTTGCTTTAGGTTATTTCTGGCAAAATAACCCAGTTTCTACCAAATGGATGAAGATTGTATCTGTTTTATCCTGAAATAGCCAAAACCTCCCACATGGGAAAAAAATGTAGGGCAGATAAAATTTAGTCTGATTTCTACAATAAACTACCACTCTGTGACAGTCATAAAAGCTGAGAGTGAGTTCCTGCTCCAACGATACTTTTAGACAAGAAATGACTCATGCAATCCCTTTCTTGTTTGCTTTCTTAAACATCTAAACAGCTTTCAAAGTCCAGAAACTATTCATAAGAGTAGGAAGATATTGCATTTTGATATTTAGGGCCTAAAATATTATGTTTGGCAAGGCATAAAAATGTTTTTATAATTCCGAAGAGTGATCCCTGGAAAAGTTTCATCTAAACACCAGCATGAAATATGGTGTCATTCACTTAACTACATTTACATCCTCTCTAACCATAAATTATATAGAGACTTTAATAGATAATACACAGATGATATGCAACATTTCAGGACACAGTAATGGGACTATAATTAGAGACATCTTCAGCAGTTCCCCGTTCCATAGGAATATAGAGGATACTCTTTGTTTAAATAGACATTACTCTGGATGGTGGGATATATCTCTATCATGTGATTATTCTGTCCCTGTTTGTGGATTTTCTGGGATAAGGAACCAAAAGTATAGCCCTCCTCAAAAAAAAAAAAAAAAAAAAAAAAAAAAAAAAAAAAAAAACCACAACCCACAAAAAAACAAAACAAAACAAAACAAAACAAAACAACAACAACAACAACAAAAACTCTTTTCACAATAAAATGGAGATTTTCTATTCCTCTAGAACTGATAGGAAAACCATTTAAACTGGATTGTAAAGAGTGGAAACAAAATACAACTGAGGACCTGGCATTCTTCTGTAGAGTTTTCCTGAAATTCTTATTAGCCACTTCAAGTTTCATTCAATTGTTATCTGTCTGAATCTAAAATTTAGTTTCAGTAAAAAGCACAAGCATGGAAAGGATAAAACTTTGTTTCAAACTGCTGTCAGACCATCTATGTAGCTAAAGCTGTCATATTTCCTAGACAGTTTTCCCAAACATATCAAGGGTCATTCCCTCTGGGAGAAAAAGCAGAAATGATCATTCTTTTCTCCCTCTGATATTTGTCTTCCTTTGCTCCCATGGCTGTACATGGAATCTAATAATATAATTGAGAGTAACTTATATTAACCTAATAAAAATAGCATTTTTAAATAACACTAGATAATTTTACTCTGTTCCAGGTTTTTTTGTGAATTAAAAAGGTCACAAAAAGTTCAATATCTCCCTGCCAAAAAAAATTCCAAAACCACTCCTACAAATCCCCTCAGAAAATTTTCTGCTTCATTCAATTCATTCAATCCTATCAAGTTAGGTGTTTATTATTATTTGGTTTGTAACTTCCTTTTTATAACTTCCTTATATATTTTTGAAATAATGGAAAATAGAATGCAAATAGAACACAGAAGGGAATCATGTGTATAATCATTTCATTAAATACAACCAGTATTCATCTGTCATTAACATTGACATTAAATATAAAGATATAAAAATAAAATTATATTAATATATAGATATATGTACTCTCCTGCAAATTTGAAGTGTATATCAGATAAAGGAAAAAGCATGCACAGAATATCTGCAAAGAGCATGCACAGAATATCTACAACCCTGAGAATAAGACGTGGACAGGCTGAGTAAATATTAAACAATCTGCCAAGACATTTTCACCTTCCATCTGCTCTAAGAAAATCTCTATGCACATACATAGTCCCATTGGAGATGCATTATCAAAAACCTTGTCTGAGGAGAGAATTAACTTTTCCATGTGATTTTTTTATCCACAGAAAAGAATAGAAAGAATACACAAAAGGGCAAGAGCACTTTGTTTATGTACTTTTTGTTCACAGTCTGTCTGCACATATTGTTTAATCAAAGCCTTCTGTACAAGCCTTTACTTGACAGTTCCTAAGGAATGAAAGTGACAACATAAATGTAAAAACACATTGTTATTTTAATCATCACTGAATAAAGTATCTCACATCAACTCATGCTGAAAGTCAAGTCCAGTTTCTTATGTCAGTTTAACAAAATTACAATTTAAAACACTGACTGTTGCTCTGAAGCATGGACCACACGGTTCTTCTGTTACATGCTTTTGCTGCTATATTTCTAGTACATTCACATCTATCATCTCTATAAAACATTTTTTTCTGTTTCATATCTGTTGGGCAGGTCTGGATTCCACAAATGGTTTTCCCTGCCTGCTTTCTATTTTGCAACTTCATTTCTTCAGACTTCCAGACAGAAATCTCATACAAGACTACACAGATTGACACATTTTTTTCTTCATTAATGAAACACAATACACTGTTCTTTAGTTTTTTGAAAATTCAAAGTCATTTTCTTTGATTGAAAAATAGGTGGAAGTTTAAACTGCTGCCTACAAAGATTTCTTAGATGCTAAAAGTGCAGAATATGAGTTTAAAAACTAACTTCGCTCAGTAAGAAGCACCAATTTTATTACTCTTAGGTCTCTCTAAAAGAACTAAATGAAATATAATACTCATTTGATTAATCCAACAATCCAAAATTTCTCAGTTGTGAATCCAAATAGTTCCATGACTTTTTTGAACCTTCTGGCTACACTGCCTAATGCAGCCATGGAAGGTGTTGGCAGCTTTAGGATCAAGGGCCCATTGCTGGTTGATGGGAAGGTTGGTGTTCACTAGGAACCCTAGATCCCTTCTCTGCATCTCTTTCTCCAGACATCCCTGCTCCACCCCTAACATGTATTGGTGCATGAGGTTGTTACTTAGTGGAGCAGAAAGTAATAGAATGTAGCAACAACAATACAAATGCTCATTACATTGCACATATATAATGTACCATGATTATACTGAGCATAATTTAATGGTTTTATTTGTGCCTGAAAGGGAGAGCAGCATATCTAATGACAGATAAGTGATATTACTAAATTTATACTTAAAGAGGTGCAAAAAGACATTGAAATGGGGATAGCTCACCCATAAACGTTGTCAGACACAGTTAGAGAGCAACTGCATTCAAGAAAATATAGTCTTAAAATATCCAAAAGAAATTGAACTTCCTAAAACCAAATTACTGTCCCATTCTGAGCAAATGAGTTTTCCATGCTCTCTGAAGAACAGGTAATTATCTTGAAAATACTAAAATAAATGAGACAAACAATAGTATTCATATTAATACAGTCAACCAAAAGCTCAACTGCAGTCTAAAGAATTATCAATGACAGGGCTGAAGGAAAGATTAATAGAGCTAAAATCACTGGTAGAAAATGTAACCATCCCACCATTCTCAATAAAAATATATATTCAAATATACTCAGAAGAAGATAAAGAATTTGACATTTATACATATAAATCTACAAATCTAAATAGCAATAAAAAGTAAAAAGACTTTTGAAAATTAAATATATAAGTCATGGGTAGAGAAAAAAATAAACTCTTCCAGACATCCTGGTTTTTGTGATTCTGCAATCTGACAGTGATGAAAAGATTAAAATATTTAGGAACAGAATTCTGGAGAAAATCCTGCATGAGCTATAATCTCCTGTTTTCAATCTAGTAAAAGCAAATGGACCCAAATCCAGTGAAATGCTTGAAATATTTTCCATGATGCTATTTAAAGTGTCAACTAATAGAAGCTCTGATATTACTTTAAAAAATTTTTATCATAATGTGTGAACAGTATTTTTTTGTTGCCTTGCGCTTTAAACCTATCCTAGCAGAGGGCACTAATGTTATACACTATGTAATGCATTCAAACAGAACAGTGAAAGAGGTCAGATTTGATGCCAGATGTCTAATCTATCTCAATTATCTAATTTTAAACCCTCTTGGCACAAAGGGAGGGGAAATAAATTTTCTATTTACCATTAATTTTCCCACTGAGAATAGCCAGTTGATAAAGAAAACAAACACAAAAACAGTCTAAATGGATAATAACCTGACACCATTGATCTAGTTTTGAAGGTTAATTAATCATACACTTGCCTTCAAGAAAGTGTTATATTACAATGAACTTTATTTCTTACTGACTTTAATTACTGGGTACTTCTACCCTCAGCACCCACAGCCAAGGCAAAGATTTGACTTTCAAAAGCTTCTTTCAAAAGCTCCTTTCAGAAGCTCAGGTTAACAGTATGCAAAATATCTGCAGCTCAAATATTTATCATTACATATCCTGTATTATTTATAACACTGACCAGAGTAGCTGGAGCAAACTGGAACATACATGTACATTCTTTCCTACACTGGAAGGGAGTTGAAGGTCTGCTATAGAACAATTTCTCTCATTTCAGGGGCAATAAATCAGTGAAATGAGAATTAGTAATTTCCATCCATTATGCTACCCCAGACATTTATTCTGAAGTAATGAACAAGATAAAGCTCACAGTGTATTGACTCAAATTACTTCTAAACATGCATTGGTTTTTGTTCTCTCTAAAAAAATGTATTTACTAGTTAAAGCAGAATGATATATTTTATTTCCTTATCCAAGTGATAATAAAATATGACACTTTTCTTGATAGCTCAAGAATACTCATAGTCTATGCCACAATCAGATAAAGAAGATAGGAGAGTATTTTGACACTTCTATTAAAAGACACCTAAAACCTGGGCTTAATTTAGAGATGTGAGAGTGGCACACATTCTACAATTAATGTAGACATGATGCAGGTTGCACTTCTCAGACCTTGTTCAGACCAGTTGAAGTCATGCCCCATTTCAATAAATCCTTCTTGATCAGGACTATAAAAAACATATTTACTTAATATGAATTTTTAAACCCATTTCTCCATCCTTCTTTCATTCTACATTTTATTTTTCCCCATGTGTATAGCATAGCAACATGGCTTTAAAAAATCTTTATAACACAAAATCCTTTAATGCCTTTTTTTTAATGTTACTCCACTGAAATGACTTGAGGGGATCATATGAACTAGTCTTTTACAGTCACATGCCTACAAATGCACACAGTGAGTTGTTATGAGTTATATTTCTCACATGTTGTCTTTGCCCCCTCTCTAGGAGAGTGTAGCTGATGCTTTTATTCATATGAAAAGACTTAATCATTCTTCTTATTTTTTAACCATATCCATCCTGGAAAAGTCTCTTGAAAATTGCCATTTCTGATAATGCCATTTCACCTCAGCACCTTCTAATCCTTTCAGTATGATTTAGATGTACGATGCATCACAAGTCGACCTATAAGATTCTTGCTCCTTGTACTGCATGACAATAAGGATCACTGACCCTACTAGGTGGTGTTTATTCAGCTTGCAACCTCTTTCAGATTTAATAGGTAATCCTTCATCCTAAAGCAAACAGCTCTTAAATGGCCCCAGATAGATCTGCGAAGTGTTTGTTGTCAGCATTGCTGCATTTCATTTCATGTATGACCTTTTACAGTGAAAAACTGACTTCGTATTCTTCTAAATGCTTGGGCAATAATGGAAGGAGAAACCAGGTACAAGATCTTGAGCAAGTATAAAGTGCATTTAAAAATAAGAAATCAAAGGAAGTTTAACCCTTATTTTTCCTGTCAAAATATACTTAAATAAAGAGAAAAAAGTTGAGCAAACTTCTGTGTTAAACTCATTTGTTTCTGATTAAATCTGGTGTATGTCCAGAGAGACTCCTTTCCCATATTAGAAATATGTTTACACATGCAATAATAATCTAGATCTCTAAAATGGTAACAATAGGAGGAAAATATTATACATGTATTTGCTACTTAATTAACACCACATAAACTAATTTATTCATCATCTTTGCAAATCAGATATAGCTCTGATATCTCTATTCTTGACAGTTGACTGCAAGCGGGATGATCTTTTCTTCTCTTTTTTTCTGTTGACTCTACTGCTTTCAGATTTGAAGATGGTTACAGCAAATGAAAATATTTCAAAAGTTCTTCTATTGTATTCTGATTATTTTTTCAGTATTAGTGATAATCTTGTCCTCCAAACATATATACTTTTAAAAAACTATAGGAAATTACAATAAAGCAAGAAATTTATTTTAGTGCAGTATTTAATTAAAGTGAATGGTAATTCATCAAGTTTTGCATTGTTTCATCATCTGACCTGAAAGTCACATAGAAGATCAGTCACTGATTCCTTCATATTTATCTGTCTAATATATTATAGATATTACAAAGAGAGAGAGCAAATATTTTGTCATGATGGATGACTTGACCTTACTGAGATATAACCCAAAAGGTAAGTCTGTATCCTTGTATTTAAATATAACACAGGGGTAAAATGCTGAACAAATGCCTGCATCTGATATTCATGGTTCTAAGCCATGTGCCATTTAGGAGTTCCAGAGGAACTCGTTATCATGAGTAACCCATTGTTTTTCTAGCCTAGATATTAATTTTTAAAATACACTTATTTTTATTTTTTAATGAATTTTTTTGGATGTACCAAACAGTGATGTGCTTCAGTTATGCTATCTGGATGACAGGCTGTGGTGCAGACCATTTTCTATATCTTGAAATGTAACATTGATGCTCAAAATCATAACTACTCAGCTGGGTTAAAAAACTTGCGGGATTTGTGAGGAAGTAATTCACTCAGGCACACACTTGTTCAACTGCAGCATCATGTACAGCCTGGAACAATTGCCAGGCAGGTCCCAGGTCCCCCAGGGGCACTCTGGAAACATATGAGGGGTGAAGAGGAAGGGAAAGCTGGAGCCCATGGCTGGCAGGCAACCTGGCAGCATGTGCCTGGCTCCCACCAGGCTGCAGTGCTCCTGCAACCACAGCTCCCATGGTGGCTATCTTCCACTCCTCTCCTTCTGCTTCTCCTTTTATGGCATGGCCTTTCTACGCAGGCTGGGCTGCATGTAGCTTCTTTCTGGGCTGCTGTTATGCTGCTGATGATTTATAGTATTTTTTTTTATTTGTCTAGTCCTTATTCCTTTGTAACTCTTGAAGCAGTCCTTTCACAGTTGTCAAGTCTCATGCCTTCATTGACTGACTGCCAAGTAGTGATTTTTTTTCCCCAAATTGTGTCTATATTTTTAAGGCTTGCACCATTATCTCACACTTAAACTGTGTGTTATAACATGACATACCCAATACCAAATTCCAGTTCACACAGGCCAGTATTCTAGCAACTTGACTGACCAAGGCTAAAGCAGCACACATTTAGCATTCTGCAATGTTAGCACGATTTTAACCACTGGTATGCTACTAGCTATGGCAACACTGGTTTCCTTGGTCACCATGATGCAACAGTAGACATAGGGTGACCTTCTTTCCACTTAATGAAGAACCATGTAGACTTGCTAGCTAACTACCTGTAGGGCTTGTTTGGGCATTTAGCACTGGACTGCTGCATAGTTGAGATGGCTGAGGCTAGAAATCCCTGTCCTGTGTATCATTGTGCAATAGCTATATTTATCTTAAGATGTAAAGAATATAAGATGTTATCCCCTTACAGATGCTGAAATAAATGCCTGCCTTGAATCAAATTGCTGTAACTTCTAATTGAGTGACAAAACCATCAATTCCCTTCAGTGAAAGTGAAATGAGAGCTACAGTTTCTGCGGATAGCTCTGGAATGTAATTATATCATTCATTATATCATAAAGATTATTTTTGGATGCTAGAAAAACCATGAATACACATAATATTGGAAATCATATCCACTGTGAATGAGGGCACATTATACTTCTTAAATCTAATTAACTCAGTTATACGAATGTATGTTACAATATATGTATGTTAAACAATGAAATATTCAATTATTTAGGAATTAAAAGAGACAAGAAACTTCTTAATTGGAGAAAATTATCAATTATATTCTCCGGTATAAACAATTCCAGAAAGCAATTTAAATGTCTTCCTGCAAATGAGTTTCCATTGCTTGAGATTTTCACAGGCAGTAAAAGCCAAAAGAAAAAAAAAAACAAGCAACCCTTTTTGAGACTATTCATACTTACACCAACTGTTGTTCTTTCTCCAGTCTTAGAAAAAATTGGCTATATATACAAAAAAATGGATATAGTACATTGAAGTTATACCTAACTCAAGAGTTTTTAGAGTCTACACACACAGTAGATCCATCATTATGCATAGCTGTATCCAAAAGCTTTATTCAAAACTTTATTCAAACCTTTAACAGAAGAATTTATGAATGTGACAATGATTATTCATTTGGAACACTTCCCTTCTTATCTCTCCCTAGCATGGTAAAAATATACACTGTGAAATACTTGTTAAATCACCTTCAAGGTATAATGATAAGATGAGATTTATCAACATGACAGTAAACTAATTTCAAATTGATTTATGGGAGTTCAGTACATTATGAAAGGTTAGTACTATATAACCACTTTATCAAGGCAAGCAATGAAGCTTATTTCTAGCATTTATACCAGATCTGTTTATTTTTTGCTGTCTTGTTTTTACAGAAACTGTTCATGTGATCAAAGGTTAATATTTACCTTGTATATATCTCACAGTGTATTCACAGAAAATCACTCTGACCTGGTTGCCAGAGAAAATGTAGAAAAAAAGAGAAAGTCCTATCCAGAATTCAGCTAAATATATCTTAAAAAAAAAAAAAAAAAAAAAAAAAAAAAAAAAAAAAAAGGTCAATTTCCAGAAGGATATTCTTGACAATGTCCCTATCCACCACAGAATCTTTCACTTCCTCTGCCTCCTTAGCACAGCTGCCTACAGTGATACTGAATTAGCTACTGGTGGAAAAATATCTTCACTCTTAAAGATTTCCACCTGCTTTTCTGTACCTAACCCATCACCCCAGCTATAGATATCTTCTTCCTTCCTTCTAAAACATATTCAGAAGAGAGGGGCAGAATTAACATACCATTTTTTCTGAAATTTAAATCTGAATATTACAAATTATTTGTGGATTGTCCTCTAGAGTTCCAGGAAGTAGTTTACAGACCTGCGTGGGGATATTAAGATGTGATGTAGTGAAGGTGGTGAGGATGTAGATCTTTACAATGCTTTCACACCTGATGCTGTTAATTAATTAAACATTCTCCTACTTTAAGAGTATTTATGTGCATTATAATACTTTAAATATAACATTCTTCTGCTAAATTTGCTGTCAGCATTCATTATGGAGCTTGAGTAGTGCCAAGTAAAACATCAAGTAAATTTAATTTGGGGTACTCTAAAGAAGGAAGTATTTACTGGCATGGTACTTTTTTCTTTCTATTTTATTTTTTTTTATTAATTTCAACATTCAGCAGACTGGTTAATTAATTAGTATCAACCTCATTGCTGACTAACAACAGCTTGTATACATTAAGTACTAATTAAACTGAAAATAAATTGTCTATCTCATTGAAATGGTTGTGATACAATTCAAGCCTTATCCATAGAATATTGGCACTTCATACATAAGAGACAATTTTCATTATGGGTTAATATTTGGCCCAGTTAATTATGCTGTCATTAGTTATGTATGGCATTAGCCACCCATTTTTCCTCTTTGCCTGTTAAATTCCTATATGATTTTTGTTTATATTTTATCAACTGAAAAATAAACAATTCATCTGTAATATCCATGTATGTAGGTTTGAGCTATTATATGTACAGCATATCTTGCCTAGAAAAGTACATTTTGACTTCTCTGAATACTAAGACTGGGTTTTTATTTGTATGGAAACTTTGACTCATGTCAGGGCTTTATAATTTATTATGAGAGAGGAATGGATTTAAGTGTCACTGTCATACCATGGCAGTACAAGAATCTAAAGACATTTTGAAGACCAAGTCGAGATGCCTACTTTGGATTCAGCTGACTAGCTTTATCATCCCACTGACTCCATTGAGTAGGGACTATAATTGCAGGCTAGATGTCAAGTTCAGTTGTAGAAAACAGAATTTAACTGTCCCGTTGAAGTCTGTAGGAGAAGGGAATACAGGTCACCTTGCCCCTGATAAGTAACAGCTGTGTTAATTACCCAATAAAGCCTCCCCCCGATGAGTCACAGCTGTATCCAATAAAGATAAGTGTGATAAAAGGGAGTGGGTTAGCTAGTGAGGCTCAAGAAGGAGGATGAATCCTGAAGAGGGTCATGAAAAAGGTGGCTCCTGGAGGGAAAGAATTGCTGCTGTGAGGTCAGCCTGGGTCTGCAGTTAGAGCCTATTTTTGAAACCTGCAGTCACTGTCTAGCTGGGTAAAAGCCTGCAGTCAGAGTCTGCAAACTGATATATGCAGTCACAGTTTAGCTGGAAATAACCAGTAGTCAGAGGCTGGAAGGGAAACCTACAGTAGGAGCTTGCTGCAGCCAGAGTCAGTGAATAGTTGGAGGCAAGACGGCTGAGCTGTGAAGAGGAATAAACCAAGACCCTTTTCATGCTGTGATAAACAAGAAGTCTGTGCCTCAGCTCAATTTCACCCTTTAACAAGAGGGCTGCTGCAACAGAAGCCTTCCCTTTCTGATAAACGTGTGTCTCTCCAAAGGCTTAAGGACCTGAAGTAATGGATATTTTGAAGAGTCCACCACTTCCCATTAAAAAAAAAATTGGGAATTTACATGTTAAACATCCTATTTCATTAATTGTTAAAGGCTGTGCAAGCACTGTGACTGCCATGTCCCTGGGGGCATCAACAGTCCTAAATGTTCTTGCCCAGATCCCCAGAACTCCCCCCACCCTGCCCAGGTCTCCACATCAACCCCCAGGGACCACTAGGTTCTGCCTCAGAAGTGCCACACTTCCTGATAGCCCTGCTCTTCTGTACGTAATTTTCCCCCCTAATATAAGTTGTGGTAATATTCAATATTTTCATGTCTAACCAATTCATAGAGCCCTACTAGAATCTCTCTTTGACATCCCCAGCACTCAACAGGTATTAGAAGACAAATGCTACTTTCTTTATTTGATGAAATATTCCCTCCTCCCCTGGCTGAGAGGAAAAAAAAAAAAACCATGAAAAAATATGACTACTCTGTGATGACAGGTTATGTCAAATTTGTTAGTACACAGAACTTCAAAATTATATAGAATTTGGTTTTATATTTTTTCCTGAATGAGAAAGAATTGATTCCTGGTACTCCTTTCTTTTAAAGATGTTAATTAAAAGAATATCTTGCTCTAAAGTAAAATTTCTTTCAAGTTGAAGTTGATTAGAAATTTAACATTCATGTGTTTTTAATGCTTGGATATTATCATAAAATCTGCTGCTGCATAAGCATAAAATGTGTCACTTATTGTGTTACATCAAATTCACTAAAGAATTTATTTTTAAAGTACACAAAAAATATTGCTTACTCAATGTATTGTAACTATATAAAAAAGATGAAAATATCAAATTAGGAGATATATATATCCACAACTCACTTATGTTCCCTCACTACAAGAATAAAAAAGACACTTTCTCATAGTGCAGTTGAATTGAATTTGGTGATATATTTTAGAACCCAAGCTTTAGATAAAAATAATGTATAGTATTATGACAGAAATTAACATAAAAATATATTAATGACAAAATGTTGCAAAAACCCTGATAGAAATTCAGTATTTTTTATAAATAAATGTTATAATTCCCCTTCTCTATTTTCACACATCCAGGACAAGGCATGTGTCACAATGCCATTTAAAATATTAAAACTTAGTAAATTATATTAGAATTATTCCCCTGTTTATAGACCTAATTGAAAAGAAACTGTGCAACATGAGTTCTGTGTAATATTTTAATACTTTATACGTATGCAGGGCATAATTTATATAATTTAAGTTTAAACATCTGTCTCCTTTAAGTAACACAGTCTAAAAATTATACCATTCTTTTACTCTTCAGAACTGGTTTCAAATCACAGTCTGTAATGAAGGTGATATAAATGGAGATAAAGACCATTACCTATGCGTATCTTACATGACACAATAGTACTGAAACAAATGAAGAACTCAGTGGAGGAAAAAACAGCCTTTGAGAAAGCCATAAAAGTACTAGTGTAAGTATGATTGAAAATAAAGAAATAGCCAATATTTTAAAAGAATGTTCTGACAGAGATATAGATAGGGTAGAAACAGTAGTTTAAAAAAAATCAGTGTAGGAAATAAGACATTCTTGTATCCAATAAATGCGGTGATTACAAATATGGTGTCATATATTCATACATTTACAGCCAATAAAATTAAAAAAAACCCATATTGAATTCTATTGTGTGTAAAAACTACAAGTGAAGATGAAAAAAACTCCAGGAAACATTTTATCCCTTTCTGTTTTATTTTTTTAGAAATCCTTCTAAAGCAATGCCTTTTTAAAAGTTTAGTATTACCTTTCTTTATTACTTTAATTAGCAGTTATTCAAGTTAGTGCAACGAATTATAATACATATCACTTGCACAAAACTGGCAGGGTTTGAAATGTAATTTTGAATGGAAAGTCCATTTGTGGCTTCATATCTGTATATTTACAGAGTCAATGTATTGTACCAACACATACAAAGCCTAATACAGAACATGTTGCTTAGTACTTTTTTTCTTCAAGTAGCATGTCGGGGTTTTTTCTTCAAGGAAGTATCTTGCTCAAATATCATTCAATAAATAAAGTATATTACTATGCAAACTGTATTCCTCCAGGTGAGGAACAAAACACAGAACGCAACCTGAGAAAAATATATCTATTACCAGTAAACACAATTAGCAGTATAACTAGCCAGCAACTTAAAGTATTGACAAAAGTAGTTAATCCCATCAGAGTATTCCATGATGAAGGATAATTTAATAATAAAGGTTAGAGAAATTATTTTAAAAAATTATTCTATATAAGATACACATTTTTCTGAATGTGCATAAGTATACAGAATTTTTGCCTTGCTCAAATATTTCTGGAATATGGGAAAGTGATATTAGGTTATATGAAATTTTTACTTTGTCTGAACTGAGTGTCAGTCTATATCCTATATCCTGTATTGGAAAGAAAATTACAGACCCTTGAGGTATCGCATATTGTTTTGGTTTGAGTACAGTTCTTGTCTGCATTAGTTTAAATTATTTATGTGCCTATCATATTGGTGGAATCACACTACAGTATTATTCTCTTGTCCTGAGAATTTGCAATTTATAACCCCTCTCTTAATGAGTAAGTTATCCATCCCTGACCCTGAGAATTCCTCTATTAGGTGTCACAGGAAACATTTAAAATTATTTATTTTCTTTTAAATAATACATTATATTTATATTTTTTTACATGCACTCAAGAAATAGTCCTTGTCCTGGTTTTGGCCAGCACATAGTAAGTTTTTGCCATAGCCAGGAGGGTCCATGGTCATTGCCAGGGGCAGGGGGAAGGAAATCTTTTCCAGGTTGAGATAACATGACAATAGTCAGGCAATGGTGAACATTTTCATATAAATCAGTCACATCTCCTATATATTTTTCTATTAATATTGTTGCTGTTATTGTTCCTTTTCTTATCTCATTGCTGTTTCCTGGCAATTGTTCTTACCTCAACGTGTGATCTTTAACTCTTGTACCTCCAATTCCCCTTTCCATCCCTCTACAGAGGGAGGGAAAGATGGAGGGGGGAGTGAGCAAACAGCACAAGTTTTGGAGTGGTTTCTGTGGGAATATTAAACTGAAGAATTCCATTCCTAACCATCCTAGAAGGAGCAAACAATGGTACCTACTTTGTGCAGCAATAGTGACTTTTATAGTCTCTCAATTACCTGTTTTAGACATAGAACAAGGAGGAAAAATTGATAAGGGTAGTAAAAGTGTAACTTTGCCTCTGTTGGTTATTCAATTAATGTTGGCTATCCAATTAATGGGGACAGGAGAAATAAGGAACACAGAAAACTGGCTTTGAGGATGTGAGTTCTCTGAGATGAAACCAAAATCCACGGTGCAGAGGTTTTGCTCAGCTCATTTGGTCTGTTTTCCTGCACTTGCCTGATGATCTTCAAAGTTTCTTGCTTTCTGTGCAATGGCTTTTCAACTGTCATTTCAACTGATGAATCCATGAGACAGGAAGTAAAGATGTGCTCTCTGGTCACCTGAGACGACTCCTGCTAAGGCATCAATGTCCTTTTTAAAGAGTCAAGTGCTGAACCAGTAAATAAAGAATGTCTTTACAGAAAGAAAACAGAGAAAGTAGGCTTCTGAGCCAGAGGATCTTGAAGCAATATCCAAAAAAAGAAAGAGAAAGGAATGAAGAGTCCTTTTTTTCTTTTCAGTTAGCTTCTGTCTTTCATTACATCTTGATCACTATGTGTATATGCCTATCTCCTTGCAAATTGCACTAGATTTCTAGCATAAATTTTTGACTATAACATAAACCATTGATGTAGTACTGTACAGATGGCACCATATATCTTCTACATTTGCATATGTTCAACTCCTGTTTTGATAACAAGGAAAGACAGAGTTATTAAAGCTCTAAAAAAAGCTACAAAAAAAAAAAAAAAAAAAAAAAAAAAAAAAGAGCAAAGAAAGGTGTTTCTTTTTGAGTCAGTACAAACGTAAGGATTAGGATGAAATAAATGTAGAGAACATCATAAATTTTGTTTTACCAGGATGGATCCTATGCAGATCACAGGTAGAAATTGAATGTCTCAGATTAGCTTCCATTCTGTGTGATGTGTCTCCCTTTCCCCTCTCACAGTGAGCTCTCTGAAAAGAGACAGCCTATGGTGTCTTGCCAAGAGCAGAGCCTAGCTAGCCTTGTAGCTGCCTCTACAAGGCAGAGGATTGAAAGATGTTTCATTTTCAGAGCCTAATGCACAGCTCTAGGTGACCGATAGGTCATGGTTAGTTGGCTTTATCTCAGACATTTTCTTATACATTTTTTTCATTTAGTAATTCATGCTTAATAGCAGAGTTTAAAAAGTATAGATCTAGTCTAGATCTTTATATACATCTCTGAGATATTAATAAAATCCTTTTTAATTAAAAGAAAACAAGTATTCTATTTTTTAAGCAATATTATATATAATTTATTTGAATGTGATAATCTTTTCTTCCACAAGCTCTAACTGAAATTAACCCAAATTTTTTCTTTATTGCATTCAGTGATCTATACACATACTGGATGTAGTCCAATTCAAACACATTTGAAGGATTAAAATAAAAATTGGTTTGGGGATTTAAACATCTGTGAATTATGACAAAGCTTAAAGACATTCTCTGATCATACGGGAAGCCAATACTGAAGTGCTGAGCATGCTATGGGGTTCAAAATGAGCCTCTACTGGCTGACTGATTTTGAGGATTAAGTAAAACTTGGTGTAGAGAAGTCCTCTATAAAATACCCTGAAAGACCAAGATTGAGATTTGTGATGTCTAACATGACACTGAGATGTGTCTGTATCTCAATGCCAGTAATTTTCAGTCTTTTTGCTATAATCAAAGCTAAAAAATAGGTGCAGTCAGAATCTTTTAGAAGTACCTGATTGGTCTGAGATTGGCACTTTAAAATCAGACCAGCTAAATCCCAGAAATGTCTGCTTCTTTCCACTAGCATTGCTAATACCATCAGGCTTAAAAGATGCTTAATCTAAGTGGACTGCCAGCTTTTCTACTTAAAAATTGCCACAGTTTTCTACTCTTTTTTACTAATACAAAAAATATGAACTGTTAGCTTGTAAATTCTGAATATGCAGATAGGAAAATTGTTGAAATAAACTTTTAGTCTTGAAAACAGGCTTCCCAGTAAGCCTGTGGACCATTTGGCCCTGGAGATTTTTAGAATTCAGCCATTTGAAATCTTCAGCAGCTTGAGGTGAGCTTTGACATTTACACTGGCTTCAGCAGGAGGTCAGATTAGGTGACCTTCAAAGATCACTCCAACCAAAAACTTTCTATGATTCTTAGAATAATAATGTCAGCTCCAGTAAATAGAACCCATGGGTCTTTGATTAATGCAGAGCAAAAAAAAAAACTGAAATAGAATACATGAATTTTGTTGCATGAATATTTTTAATAAAGCAGAATATTTATGTATATTTCAGTTTCCTTAACATATGAAACATTCTACTCTTAACAAAACCAGAAACTGATAAACCCATGATTTTAAATACAGAATGTGGCATAGAATGAGATTAGACATATGTTAATTAAGTCAATTGAGTTCAAAGGCTTTCTACAGTGTGTTGAATGTAATTTGAAAAGGAAATTTTGGCCTTTGCTCTTTTATGTGAGCCCTCATGAAAAGAATAATGGATTTTCATACAGGTTTTTATTTTTTTAGTGGGGGAAGAATGGGGAGGATTTGGTTGAAGATTGTAGGATTGGTGAAATTTTCATATTTGACAATGTTATATTAAAATTTCTGGATATTTTATATTAAAAAGTGTTTTATTCCCAATCTCTAAAAGAATATTTGCCAAATAATATTTAATGTTCTTTCATATTTCTGAAACACGAGAAATGTTGCCTCTGTCTTCAACATAGATGGCAGACCAAAAGGGTCTCAGTGCCCTGAGCTGGAGGACCATGACTGTAAGAATGTAAACTCTCAATTGACCCTGAAATTGAGGGCAATCTGCTGCTCCAGCTAGACCACTAAAAATCTATGGGGCCTGATAGGATTCATCCAGGAACCCTCAAAGAGCTTGTTGATGTCATCACAAAACCTCTCTTGATGATTTTTGAGCCATCTTGGGAATCTGAAGACGTCTCCTGCTTATCAAACCTGATTTCCTTTTATGACAGGGTAACCCAGCTACTTGATCAAGGGAAACCAGTTGATGCAACCTTTGATTCCAGTAAAGCTTTTGATACTCTCTCTCACAGGATCCTTCTGGAAAAACTGTCCAGCATACAGCTGGATAAACACCTTATGTGGCTGGTGAGCAACTGGCTCATGGGTCGGGCACAAAGGGTTACAGGGAATGAGGTGACATGAGTCTGATGACCTGTCACTAGCAGGGTTCTGTGGGGCTCCATCCTCAGCCCTGTGCTCTTCATCATCTTCATAAATGGCTTGGGCACATGCAGTGGTTCGGCTTCTCCAATGGGTGCAGCTCCGGCCAGCCCTGCCGCCACTACAACCCGGGGGCCACTTTGCCAGAGGCGTGGGCAAACCCGACCACGGTGCGGATAGTGCGCAGAATAGAAAGGCGGGACTCTCAGGGTGTGCAACCAAGGGGTGCGTGGTCCCCAAGGCAGCGCTCCGAGGAGAGACGCTGGCCTCAAGATGGCACGGCTCTTTATTGAGTAGGTTACAGGGGTGGGATTGCGTGGGACCAATCACAACCTTTTGCCAACGTATAATGAGGGAATGCACAACTTTTGAACCAATAATAAGTAACTTGGGGAGGAGGAATACATGATGAGGGGGTGGGGAAGTTATATAACTTAAAGATTGACACTTAACAGAAAAGTGGTAAACAACTATTATGGGATAGGGTTACCAGGACCACCAAGGTTTTGGCGGGAAAGTCTGGGGGAAGGAGAGAAGGAGAGAAGGGGAGAAGGAGAGGGAAGGAGAGGCCATCTTAAACAATAGTAATAATTACAAAATTATAAAACACAAATTATAAAACCAAACTGGAGCAGTAAAAACCCAATTGGAATTGAATTTAAGCACCACCACAGGCACAGGACTGGAAGGGACACTAAGCAAGTTCACAGGCAATACAAAACTGAGAGGAGCTATTGACTCCCTCAAAGGCAGAGAGGCCCTGCAGAGAGACTGACAAATTAGAAGGCTGGACATCCACCAACTGTATGAACTTGAACAAAGGAAAATGTCAAATTCTGCACCTGGGATGGGGCAGAACATATGGACAGACTGGGGAAGGAGAGGTTGGAAAACAGTGCCATGAAATGGAATGGAACTTGAGGGTCCTGGTCGATGGCAAGTTGAACATGAGCCAGCAGTGCCCTGGCAGCCAGGAGGGCCAGCCCTGTCCTGGGGACATCAGGCCCAGCATGGCCAGCCAGGCAAGGGAGGGGACTGTCCCCTCTGCTCTGCACTGGGGCGGCCTCACCTCCAGTGCTGGGGGCAGTTTTGGGTGCCACAATAAAAGGAAGACATTAAACTATTAGAGAGAGTCCAAAGGAGGGCAAAAAAGATGGTGAAGGGCCTTGAGGGGAAGCCATACTGGGCTGAGGTCACTTGGTCTGCTCAGCCTGGAGAAGGGGAAACTGAGGAGAAACCTCATTGCAGTTACACATCCCTCGTGAGGGGAAGAGGAGGGGCAGGCACTGATCTCTTCTCTGTGGTGACCAGTGACAGGACATGAGGGAATGGTCTGGAGTTGTGTCAGGGGAGGTTTAGGTTGGATATTAAACAAAGGTTATTTCCCTGGAGAGTTGTTGGGCACTGGAACAGACTCCTCAAGGAAATGGTCACAGCCCGACAGAGTTCAAGAAACATTTGGACAATACTCTGGGACACGTGATGTGGGGGATGGTGCTGTGCAGAGCCAGGAGCTGGACTTGATGATCCTGGAGGATCCCTTTCATTTGAGTTTCTGTGAAAGAGATTGTAGATCTTAAATCTGTCAGATTTCACTTATTTCCAAAATATTGACATCTTGCTTCTGAATTTTTTATCAGAAAGTTACTTTTTTTTAAATGGATTATGTTCTTAAATATTATAATCTAGTTTAAAACAGTAGCAAACAATGATAAAAAGCCACAACCAAATTAAATACTATAATATAGAGAAAGATATTCCTTCCTATCTCTTCAATCACTTCTTGTTATAAAATATTCAAAAATGGAAATCTAGGACTTGATTTAGCCTATCTAAATACAGGTATTTGGTGTCATCCGGGGAAAGTGGCTGAGAGAAGGTGGAAAATGTCGAATTTCAATTAATAAATTTGCCACAGGTAATCTTGTGCTGGAAGGCTTTAGTGAAGCAGAAAGCAATAGAAATTGTGGGAAGACTTTTTGACTGTTGGCTGAAGTTGAATTTGACTGAAAAATTAAATTTATTTGTATCCAAATATTTTTTCCTATGCCATTTCTGAAAGAGAATGGGGGAGCAGGACAGGGAAGAGGATCTTTACATTTAAATAATAGCACACCCTCCCCACCCCTTGATAACGAAAATCTGTGTCTGAACCCAGTAGATAGGACTTGGGCACTGTTAATGAATAAAATATTGCAAACAAATTCAACACAACAGAATTTCTAAGCAGACAATCATATTCAATAAGGTAACGCTGCTCTGGCTCTTAATGAGCATACACTGGTGATTACCAAATAACGTTAGGAACTCTTGCCATATGGAAAGTTATCTCTAGTGTTTGCAATGACTTCACCCAGCTGTCACTGCGAAGTGGCCAGCAGTAGAATTACTCTGTTTTCAATCTGCTGGGGAACATCAAAGGCAAGATACCATCAACATGGATTATTGTTTTTCAGTGTTACATCCCATACAGATAAGAAATTGTTGCAGACACTTTTAAAGTCTTATATTACTGCACCTTGAACTGTCCATTTCTATAATTAATCATTAATTTCAAAAGGAAAAGAGAAGACACACTTTTGGCCGTATATTACATAAATCTCTGCTACACATACACGAAGATGATCTGTCTAAAATCTCACTGGCAGCACAATTTGTCCTTATGTAGCACTTTTTGTGCATAGGTCCAAGCAGAGACCTTTTTTGTCATGAGAGAAATAATGAAATGCATTGAATCCGGGATATTTAGAACTAATGAAATGCATTGAATCAGAGGTATTTTGCTGCCACAACCAGGGGCACAGATTTTCAATATGTGAAAATATGCTCCAGGAAAATCCATCTTTTTAATCCCTAGTTTCAGAGACATTTAAAGGTTGTGTGTTCATTGGTAAAATTTAGTTTTGTGTTAAGATCACAATGGTTCCACATAGGGGTAAGAGAGGTCACAGGGAGTTAATGTAGAGTGGTAGTGCTGCAATAGTCTGGGAACAGAGAGTAGGAGTGCTCTGGAGGTAAATGCAGATACAGTTAGAAAGGAGTTAGTGGCAGTTTTGCAAGCATTAAAATATTAGGGTTAGTGTACCTTAAGTAGGGTCAGGTGACTGAAAACATTAGGAGGAGTCAATGTAGCTTCTTAACCCACGGGAAACCTTAGTTAGTGGGGTGAGTTTCTCTTTCTCAGTCTTGATCTCTTGTATCTTGTGTCTTATTTGACAGTCGGTCTACACTGTGGCTTGCTACTGTGACTTCCTGATTACTTTGCCTGCTGCAGTGAGCTGCTTTGAACCTTGCTTTGGAAGCCATATTATAATTGTAGAAGGTATCGTAGTAATGGAGAAATCACCAGAAATCAGAGAAAGAGTGATTTGAAAAGAGAAGCTACAAGAAAAAAATGAGGAAATCTGGAAAATACAGGGACTATGGAACTGCTAAAAAAATTGGACATGTTTATTAAATTTTCTTTGTTCTATCATTGGATCAGAATATGAGACAGTAGCACACTGGCAGCATATTTTCTGAGAGCTATCTGTTACTGGGAACACTGTGCTTGCTCTGTGAAGGTCTGCACGTGAAAACTGAGCCCTGGCCTGAGATTTGGCTATTTGAACTGCCATGAGTGTCTGGGCAGAACATGCAAATTTTCTGGACATGACAAATAAGAGCGCAATACATAACAAAATTATAGATAAGAGGGATGAATAGATTTCACAGATGGCAAAAGAAAATAGTGTGAAAGATAGCCAAACTTCACAGATATTTGGAGAAGAAATTTAAGGCTCTTTTGGAGAACAGTGTCTTGCAGAGAGAGTGATGCCTAAGTTACCATATCAGCAAAACAATGTGTGAAGAAACCATTGCATCTGAGTATGTACCAATTACAAACTCTTTCTTCACAAGCAGGGTGAAAAACTGTCTTGTGAAATGTATCAAACTTCTGTTGGTTCTTTTACTGTAGATGGATAGACAAAAAAAGTTTAAAGACTGTTAGAATAAAGGTCAAGAAATAATCTATATAAAATATATTTAGACTTCTACCTTCTTCCCCAAGGAGAAATTATTCAAAATTTCCTTTCCTCTCCTTTTTCTTTTCTTTTATCTTCTTTTCTTTTCTTTTTTCTTTTCTTTTCTTTTCTTTTCTTCTTTTCTTTTCCTTTCTTTTCCTTCTTTCTTTTTTTTACTTCTCTCTTCTGTCTTTCATTTACTTCTTTCCTTTTCTGTGGAGGTGTTTTATTGGACTTTTCTTAATGTTCCTTGAGTTATAGGTTATATTTTTATAATTTGTATTATTGTTCAAGATGGCTTCCTCTCCCTCACAGTTTCCCGCCTTTCCCTGTTTCTATGGTTATGTACATCCCATAATAGTTGTTTACAACATTTTCGTTATATGTCCATCATCCAAGTTATATAATTTCCCCTCCCACATGATTGTGCATTCCTCCTCCCAGTTCACTGTTATTAGTCCAAGTTGAAATCATCCCATTGTTCACTGTTCGCTCATAGGTTGATTACAGAGAGACCACTCCCATGTTACACCCACCCCCTTGTCAATAAAAAGCCAGTGCAACCCAGGATTGGTGTCTCTCTGGGACGCCACCTAGGTGAATCCGCACCACCTTGGTTGACCTACCCGAGAGTCCCATCCTTCACTCATCGCGCCGTTTGGGTTAGGTGTCAGTCGCTCCTCTGGTAGCAAGAATCCTACAGGTTGCGGGAGGCGGCAGGGCTGGCCGGAGCCTCAACAGTTGGAGTTGCCGACCCCTGACTCTCCGGAATTCCCGCACTTTTCATTCATCCTTTCTTTGTTTCATTGTTTCTTTCTCTTCTTTCTTTTTTTGCTTCTTTTTTTCCTTTCTTTACTTCTGTCTTCTTTTACTTCTTTCTTTCCTCTTTTGCTTCCTTCTTTCTTTCTCTTTCTTTCTTTACTCTTTAACTTCTTTACTTCTTTCTTCTTTCTTTCTTCAATTACTTCTTTCTTCTTTTGCTTTATTCGTTCTTTCTTATACTTTTTTCTTCTTTCTTTCACTCCATTTCTTATTCCTTTTCTGTCTTGTTATTGTTCCTTTTCTATTATTTTCTCTTTTTTCAAGTTTAAGGAAAGTCTACTTTTGTTCTAGGGTGTGTTTATTTTTCTTAAAAAGTATTAATAACTTATCAGTAGTTATTTCACAGCGATACTTAAACACCTTAAGATGACAGAAGTGAAAGCCCTGAAAGTACCAATAAAGACAGGTAAAAGGCAAAGGTAGCTAAAATGTAGCTGAGAGAGGTTGATGATTACTCACTTCAATTTTCTGATGTCAGGGCCACCACGTTAAGGATATTTCTTACTGTCAATGAAGTTAACATGAAAGTCAGTAAATTCTTTTGTGTTTGACAAAATAAATGTTTAAAGACAGTTGGAAATCTAACTTATAAGCGGTAGAATTTCTTTTTATTTGTATCTATGTATAAACATGACAAAAAATTAAAACAATAAATTTGAGTAAATGATTTCATAGGTTTATTTTGTAACAACTTTAATTACCTAAGAAAAGAAAATTAAAAAGTAACTTAGGGAAGACTAATCCTTAGTCTGCCATCAGCAGCAATCAACCCTTACTACAGACTCATAATCTGTCTTCCCTTCCCCCCACCCAACACCTACTTCAGCAATTAATCATTTTCACAGCTTCTTTCACATTCAGCCACCCGGTTTATTTTATTTGATGTCCCAGAAGTAAGCTCTTACACAGTATCCATCTGTTTTTCTCACTTGTATTCTCAATAATACTGAGGATAAGAGAACAGCAATGTCCTCTATTTCAACTCTTGTAACCATCCTGGTGATCTCCTGCTTGTCAGATATACATACTTCATGCAAAGTCTCATTCACCCTGTTCAGCTCTATACTGAAACATTGATGATGAAGTTTGTGTAAATAATTAATATCCTAGAATGTACTGAAATTTCTTCTGCAGTTCTGAATATTGAGAGTTATTAAGTTTCATGTCTTGGTTAAATGAGTGTAGAATTTCTGAAGAATAGTGAAATTATGTCAGGCCACCTTGACCATCTGTAAAACAATTAATAACAATAAATTTTTCTGTAGAAATTGGTAATTTTTTCAAATGTACTACCATTTGTTTTCCACAATTTCAGGCTGCATTTTTGTAATAAAATGACTGTTGTAGAACAGTGTAGTAGGTTGAACCTGGATGAATGCCAGACACCCACCAAAGCCATTCTATCACTCTCCTCCACAACTGAACAGAGGAGAGAAAGAATTACGAAGAGGTTTTGAGTTGATAAGGACTAGGAAAGGTCATTCATCAAATACCAACACATGCAAAACAGACTGAAGTTAAGGAAATCAACTGAACTTATTACCAACAAAATCAGAGCAGGATAATGAGAAGTAAAATAAATCTTAAAAATACTTTTTGCCCATCCCTTCCTCCTTCTGAAGCTTTATCTCCTTCCCCACAGGGGTGCAGGGAGACAAAGAATGGGGCTTATGGTCAGTTCATCACACATTATTCTTGCCTCTGCTTAGGAAGAAAAATCCTTCCCCTTCTCCAGCATGGGGTACCTCTCACAGAAGACAGTACTCCATTAATGTCTCCAATGTGAATCCATCCCAAGGACTCCATTAATTTCTCCAGTGTGAAACTGTCCCAAGGGAGACAACTCTCTACACACCTGCTCCAATATGGGTCACTTTTTTCACGGGATGCAGTCTTTCAGGCATAGTCTGTTCCAAAGTGGATCCCCCACAGTGTCGTAAGTCCTGATGACAAATCTGCTCCACTGTGGGCTCTTCTCTCCACAGGTCTGCAGGTGCCTGCCAGTAGCCTCTTCCAGCTCAGCTTTCCCATAAGTTCACAGAGTCTTTCAGGCATCCTCCTCCAGCATGCAAGTGCTCTCTATATGCTTCAGGTGCATTTCTGTGCCTGTGTGGTTCTCCATGTGCTGTAGGGGCACAGCTGCTTCTTCCTGGCCTGCAGAGGAATCTTGCCTCCAGCACCTGGAGCACTCTCTGCCTCTCCTTCTCCACAACCTTAGTTTCTGCAGAGTTGTTCCTCTCACATATTCTCACTCCTCTCTCCTCTGGCCACAATTACACCTGCACAATATTTTTTTTTTTGCCTTCTTACACGTCTTATCACAGAGGCCTAGCTACTCTCTCTGATTGGCTTGGCCTTGGCTGGCAGCACGTCCGTCTTGGAGCCAGCTGCCATTGGCTCTGCCAGACATGGAGGACGCTTCTGGAAGCTTTTCACAAAAGCCTCCCCTGTATCCACCCACTACCAAACTTGGCCACGTAAATCCAAAGAAAAGCTTAAAAGACAAAGTGCACACTGTAGCAACTTTGTCAACTTAGGACTGATTCCTAATGTTAATTTTTTTCAAATTTTAAAATATAATTACAGTATAAAAAATTAAAATTTGATCTTTTAATAGGAACTCAAAAGAATCATTAATACCAAGTGGTATTATAGGTAGTATTATTTAGGTAGTACCTAAAATGTCTATTTCAGCAGTTAAATTACAAAAACAGAGACTTTTTATTTTTACACCCGGTGTCCTGGGTTGAATTAATTTCTAATGAAAAGAGACAGAATGGGAACCGAGTATGAAAACTGTGTGTGGATTAGCAGAAAGAATTGGTAATGTAAGATACATTAGAAAAGAAGGAAAATAAGACAAATAAGGCAGAAATATAATGATGCTACAGCAAAGTGGCAAAACAAAGTGGGAACTGAAAAGGTTGACATTTGCAGAAATAAAATTATGTAGGATGTGATTTCATTATCTAATTTTTTTCTCAGTTGACAAAAAGCCCTGTCAGATCAGAAGACCTGCTGCAGAAATAAATAAGCCTCAGGGTATGATAGAAAATCAAAATCAAGATGAACAAGAGATGAAATATTATAGGTATTTGTCCACAATTATGATGCAGTAGTATCTGCTGTGTCTTCCAGATTTGTCTCTAACGACAGTTCTCAGTTTCCACATTACACATCCAGCTTTTGCCCCAGGCATAAAATTTTTACTTTTTGGCACTTATTCGTTGAATTTACCTGTCTTTGATACAATGTTTTCAGATTCTCTGAAACCAAATTCTATTTTACTAATAGTTTGAATGCCATATATTGATAAAATAATACCATATGCATTGTTAATTTTCTCCAGAGATCTCATTGTGAGCCAACAAGAATATTCAATATTTACACCAGATATTATGGTAACAATACAACTTTACTTCAAGGTTTGGGGTTGTTAATCCTAAATTGAGTTGTATTAAGCAGCATTAACCCAGAACTTCCACCAGAAAATTAAAGAAATTTTTTAGAAGAGCACTTCTTTCCAACTAAATGCAGACAGGCTTACAGAATGAGACATAGGAATGTTGTTAATTGTAGTGTAATTACCAATAAATTGAAGAATGTTACCTCTCTGCTGCACTGTAGAACACAACTGTCCCTTTGGTACATGCACATTTAGAAGGGAAGAAAAACATCTGTTAAATATTGCAGATGGTGTGGTTTAAATACATTTGTAATAAAAAAGGGCTTATACATTTATATTTGTACTTATATCTCTTTCTTCAAAATAAAGAGCTAGGTTTCTATGACCTAGGAAAGGTCCTAGCTGACCTAGGACAGCTAGCAACCTGTTTGCAGGGACATTAAGTTATCAGAGGAAGTTTCTTCAGCATGCAAAGAGAGTGAGACATCTATTTCACTGTTTCTGTGAAAGTTTTTTTTTGTTTGTTTGTTTGGGGGGTTTTTTTTGTTGTTGTTGGTTTTTTTTTGTGTTACTTCATCATCTAGACTTTTATCTACACCAAATTACTTTCACTTCTAGTATTTCAAATCCTGAAGGTTAAAATTAGATGGAAAAGGGTCATATTTAAGCAGCAAGTAGATTGACATTTCTTCTGGGACAACAACTATCACAGAATCACAAGGTTGGAAGAGACCTTTAAGATCATCAAGTCCAACCCATGGCATAACACCTCAACTAAACCATGGCACCAAGTGCCATATTCACTCTTTATTTAAACACACCCAGGGATGGTGACTTCACCACCTTCTCAGGCAGATAATTCCAGTACTTTATCACTCTTTCCGTAAAAACTTTTTCCTAAATTATATATACCTTTCAGGCAGAAAAGAAGTCATTTCAGTTGCTGCTAGATGCATTAAGTACTTTTTTGAACTTCCAAATTGTTTTTTTTTTTTTCTTTTTAGTATTTTTGTTCTTGGAGCACAAAGAGGAGTTAGTGCTGGTCAAAAAAAAAGGGGAGTTTATCCATTATTTTTATGTGTGGAGAGTCCACAATAGCTACATAAAATCTTGTTCTGTTAGGTCTTGCAAGAAAACAGAAACTAATGCATTTCTGCCATGTTTCAAATCTCATTTGTTTACATATAAAAAGATTTAAATTTCAACTCACTCATTTTATGTTTTCAATGTTTTGTTCCTTTATAGAATCAGAATACAAATCAACACTAGAAATAGATTGTTTGGTACCTCCGAGTCAACTTTATTAAAAAAAAAAAAAAAAAAAAAAAAAAAAAAAAAAAAAAAAGAAGCCAAACAGAAATTCCTTAGCTGGGAAATGTTAACTTTAATAAGGCAATGGGGCAAAGTTTTAAAATGACAAAACAAAACCTCTTTAAGATTCTGTACAACTGATTTTTTTTATTATAATTTCGCCTATTTTTTGTGCATTTTAGATGGCTTATGAATTTCCCTAGTTAACAAGTTTGAGGTGAGGGGGAGGGGGTTGAGAGGTTTCAGGGGTTTGTGTTAGTTATTCTTAGTTGTATCTTCAGCCGTAAATTGGTTGATGAAATGACAGGAACCTGATGCTCTAGATTATCTTTAGTTCAAGTAAAATCAGGTTCTTCTTTTCCATCCTCTGTGTTTATCTTGTCTTGGAGTTCAAGAAAATGAATATTTCACGAAAATTTAGGAAATAATCTTTTATTTTGCCTTGGTGTATAGTTTAATTCAGATTGCTCTGGATTGGAGCTTCATGAAAAAAATATTGTATAGTTTGTATAATTAACCATTCTATGGCTTAAAAATTACAGCATTTTAGTTGCGGAACTTTCTCCATGGTACATGAGAGCTTTAAGAACAAAAACACCTCTGACTACAGGAGTTCAAAGGGGTGTACATTTTTATTAGAACAAGGTAAGCATCTTTGCAGCACTGCAAATAAAAGTGAAAGTAGAGAAATCAACAGTTAAACATTGTTTCCCTTGTTTGAATACGTCCAAATATTTAACTAGGACAAATAGGTTCACCTGCTGAAATGGACATTTCCTTTGCAATTACAGATCAAGTCTGTGACAATATGCAGAACAGCCTAAAATTTCATTTCAAAAGTTAACAGAAAAAGAGTGATGTGTTTTAGGAAGATCAAATATATTATGTCATGAAAAAAGAGAAAAGCTTTATCACATATCTTCTTTAGTGTAGTTATTGAAAAAAAAAACAGTTGGGTGCATCAAGGAAATAAATTTTGTTCTGCCACTGTAGAGTGGAGTGGCAAATAGGTAAGATAGATGACTAACAGTGACAGAGTCAGTCTTAGTGCCAAAAAATTATATCCATGGAAATAAATGAAGAGAATTATAGATTACTGTGGTGGGAATAAAATGCATCAGAACTGTTACCTACAAGTAGATATACCCCAGTCCTCCAGACTTCAGTAATGCAGATGTTGCTTTTCCCTCTACACCCTGTAGGTTTGGGCTTGTGACAGGATCCTGAGATGCTCAGAGCTTTGAGGCAGCTGTGCTGGGGCATCTCCCCACAGGTCACCAAAATAAGTTTAAAATAAGGACAGTCAAATTTTATTGGGATAAGAGTGAGAAGAATGTCTTTTTATATAGAAAAATCTCAGAGCCATTAGGCCAAGTAAAACAGAAAATAATCAGAATCAAAAATGCCCTGTACACAGCTGTGTCCCACAGGGGCAGTAATTTCTCCCTCAATGCCCCCTTGCCTGCGCTGCAAGCCCTACCTCCACCAATTTGTCTCAACCTCCATGGCAGCGCCTGTGAAAAATCACTCAAGGAAGGGGCAGCCTCCCTTTTCATCCCTTTATGTCCTCCAAACCCTTTTGAGCTTCCTGAGCATTTCCTGCTTAGATGAGCAGAGAAATATAGGGTACTGTGGGAAAATGGGTTGTAAGAGGATAGAGATGGTGCTGCAAGCAACCTCACCCCTGATGAGTTGCAGCTGGACAAATTACCAAATTGCCCTTAATAGGTCACAGCTATGTCCAATAAGGATGTGTGTTATGAAAGAGTGAGTGGGCTGGTAGAAGAAGAAAGAGAGCAGGGAAGGAGGAGTTGGTGTTGTGCTGCCTGTAGGCTTTTACAGAGAAAGGGTATGACAGTTTACTGTGGGGGATAATAAAGGGCTGATGCTTGCTACCATCTTCAGCATCAGTTATTTGAGCCCACCATCAATGGGGGAAAGGTATGAAGGTTTTACTTTAGGATAATAAAGGGCTCATACTTTGGTGGCAGTAGTGAGTCCACCGTCAATGAGGAAAGTCATTTGAGTCCATTGTCAATTGGTTCCCCATGTGAGGAGTGAACGCTGACAAGCACTGCCAGGGAACAAGGAAGTGGATAGCAAAATATGGTCCATTACCACAGGAATTTACTAATGCACATCTAAAGAATACCAACTAGCATCAATTTCAACATAAGTCATGAATACTAAGGAATTTAATATAATCTGTCATCCTTTATACAAAAGAAACTGTTTAATGCTTTTAGAGTTAACACTTTTCTGTACTAAGATAGTCAATTTGGCTGCATATATTTCAAGCTATGTAGTTCTTATAAAATATTTTTCCTATAAAGGGTTTGTTTTTGCTTGCTTGCGTGTATAAAATTCATATTAGGAAAGGAAATTTCATTATGCATATAAACAAGTTTACTTGCAGAAAAAAATATTCCTGATCCTCTGTGTTGGTATTGATTTGAACTTGCTGCTTGTATAATGCATTAAATGTATGGAAATTATGTGCCATAAATAACTTGTCATATAAAATACTATATTGCCAAGTATTTCCAAGCAATCTGGATACAAACTGATGAGTCAACAAAAATTTTAGAAAAAAAACTGGACTCTAGTTACTTATGATAAAAAATTACTGGATAAAGTATAAAATAAAAGATAAATACCCAAGTGAATATTTTTCCTTGCACAAAAAAGAGATTTGATTAGCTCTAACTGTCAGAGATGCAAAAATCACAAAGCTGGATGGTTTTTAATAGTTAAAAATATGTTTAAATTGTACCACTTTTTATAGTATTAGAAATTATTAAAAACATTAAATATATAGAAAATATTAAACCGCTTGAATATATTTTATTAAATATTTCTTTTTCTGCCAGAACCAAATGTGTTAGATGCAATTTTGTAATCCAAGAAGATTTATGAATGAATACAGACGTGATGACGTTTCCAATCATTTCATACAACAGAAACTACATAAAACAGGATGTTTCCAACATAACAGATATAAGCATTTTAGTAAATAATCAATTATCAGAGTCCTTAAAAACAGCCATTTTTTTAATGTGGTTATTCCAAAAATCATATTTTTACAGAAGATTGACAGGAAAGTTTTTGTGGTATTAAGTTTTCCTTATTTTCAGATAAAATAATTTATTATTAATAATATTATATAAATTATTTCGTCTTTAAAATTATTTTATAAAAAATAAAAATTTTGATTGAAAAATTGTTGTTGGAGTTTTGTTAATAGAAAAAATAGGAAGTTAAAATGCCTACTTGAAACATACGAGAAGTGTAGTACTTCTCTTCCATATTCTATTTTGTTCCTGACCTCCAAAAGAAGCAAATGAGATGGGGAAAGAAAAAATGAAAGAGAAGAACAATATAACATGGTCCTTACTCTTGATTTATGAAAATAATGGAGGAGATACTTAGCAAAAAAAAAAAATTACAAGTTTTAGCCATCTATTTACAAAACTTCTTTCATCATAATGAACTTTCAATTGATAAAATTTTCACTACTATTGGTAATGTATCTAGAAATCGCATTTAGGGTAAAAACCCCTTTCTTATAGTTTCTAACATGTCTTTCTCTTAACCAATCCTTTCTTGTAAAACCACATAATTCTTGTGATCATCATTTTGAATACATAAGAAATTTATTTCCATCATAAGCTGTAACATGTCTTCTTCCTTTCTCAAGCTGAGCTTCAAAATGGAGTTATTATCTGGAAAGAGATCAATAATTTCAGGACATTGTCCTTTGAAAATTTTTCTCAGGTGACTGATGAACCATAGGTCAGAAGAGAACCTGTTCTATCACAGATGTAAAAGGTTAATGTTATCCATAAAACCCCAATTCAGTTAATTTAAGACAAATATTATTTTCTAAAGGTTAGGTAAAAATGCATAGTTTAGACAAGAACTTTATCACAGAATACCATGGACATGAAAAATAAAGTTTTTGTTTGTTTTGCAACAGAGAAAACAATATTCATTTACACTGCTGGTAAAGTTTTATTTCAAATTTTTTCTGTCTGTGGATTGCTTTTCTTCACATAAAAAAATCCTCTGAAGTATTTTGTCGATTGAAAGAAGTCAGGTTGCCTAAGCTCTTTTCTAATATAATGACAAAACCCCTTGATTGTTGCTGTTTCTACTTCCTCTTGCTACCACTGCATTCTTGCTTTGCCTACATGTAACAACTGTAGATATTATGTATGATTCCACTCCTTTTATTTCTCTTCTGCAATGAAACTTTGGAAACTAAGATTGCTCTGAAGAATCTAGTCTTGACCTATTTCTTTGCAGCATCAGATTTTCATATTTCCTCTGGTTTTAGTACAGGCTTGAAGAACTTTAGATCAGATTTTTCTTTGTGGTCTTTTCTAGTCCACTAATCTTAAATCTGTTCTCCTTCCTTATTGGATAAGCTGTTTAGCTGTGAGTGAAACTGAATATGGGAATGAACAACTGGAGTGTGTCACCCTGATAGAGAATATCTATCACTTGTTGTGTGTTTGCAGAGCTGTTGCTTTTGATGATGGTATTTCTGAACCTTGAACTCCACAGAGCTGCTGCCTTGTTCTTGTATCACCTCAGGCATCACCTCAGTAGATTCAAACCTATTATAATCCTGTTGCCATAAAAGAAAGAGAATGAAATACAATTAGATTGTTAGATTACTTTCAAAGAGGACACTTATGAATATTTTCTATTAATGTATTTCTATAGAAGAGGAATATATTAAAGAATTTCCCTGGGGGGAGAGAATCTAATCTTTCAAAATTCACCTGCTTTTATTATTACAGAAGAGACGGTCTGCAGAATAAACAGTGGTTCTATTTCCATGGCAAATTGGATCATCATAAGAAGATAAACCTGGTTCTTAGTGTTTTGAGTGCTACAGAAGAGATTTTTAGGGCTAGTTTATGGCTAGCCCTAAAGCAACAAGCTCCTCAGGAGCTTGTTGGCATGTACAAGCTTCATAACTTTGCACAGATTGATGCTGTGTTCCACAGAATATTTTGGTGACTCCAGTGAATAATATGCTCATTGTAAAATGAATCATCTTTTTAGAGGTTAAGATTTTATTAATGTTGAATACACATAAATTTTTATTTTAAGAGAATCTTGATTTCAGATTTTATTGGCATATCTATTTATATATAGATATACATTTATGCATATATGTATTTGTTTAAATATATTATGAAGTTGTACAAACAACACAGATATTTTTAAGAGAAGGCTTAACAATAAAGCCCACAAAATTTCATTCATTTGCCAAGACTGGAATTTCGTTGTGTAGTAATAAATGATGTTCTACCTCATCTTTAAGAAAAACATCTACTCAGACCCATCCACTTCAGTTACCTTTCACACATTTTGAAGTAGACACACTGAGTTCTTTCCTTGGCATTTTGGTTCATTTTTCTTATGGTCAACTACCTACAGAGATTGAAGATTTAAGCTGAATGTCCTTTCTCAAGGACATCCGATGCTTACTTTTATTCACAAGGACAGTTCAGTGACAGCTCAGTTCAGTTCAGTATAAAATGACAACCACTCATGTGGGGAGGCCAAAAGAAATATACTGCAAAATTGGGGGCATGTTTTAAGATAATGTTAAAACTAGTTTAAGCCTAATTACATGAAATAAAAGATCAGGTTATATTTCTACTTATTTTTACATATTCACATTCATCTGTGTCAGAACATCCTTTACTCTCACTACAGTGTGCAGTACATTTCAAGACAAATTCTACACAAAATCAAATATTATTTTACAAGAATGTATATAAATGCACACAAACAAATATATGCATAAGCACATAGGTAGCCCTAGAAACAAAATTTAAACAGAAAAAGAGGGTAAATGCATTATGAAGTTGTTAACACTCCACAGGTGAAAGTATTCATCAAAATATAAAAGTCTGAAGTCTAGGAGACTTCTAAACTTACTCTTACAGAATGACAAATAAGATTTTCCTATGTGGAGCAGATTGCAGTGATCAGCAAAACTGAGTTTGAAGGAGACCATCTGTGGCATTTTAGCCAAGTAAGATTGTATTGCCATAGCTAATAACAGGCTACTAACAAAATTTGCAAGGCCTCAGGAGTGAAACTTGTCAGGCTTGGTTTACCTGAACTTTCCTTGATGTTTCTGGAGCTTTGATCTTTTTTGGTTTACCTTCAACAGGTTTTTCTTTCTAAAGATTGGGTAGTTATGACTGCCATTTATTTAATTTTTCATTACATTTATATAGAAAAAGCATAATAGTAACAATAAGTAGTTATTCTGTGCCAATTAAATATTTATGCATATGATAATGATACAGTGGAGAGGGAAACACGCCTAGCTTGACAGTAGAGAATTTGAAAAATGTAGAAACAGGATACAGTGTAGAAAAGTAGAGCATAGGATGATAAGGAACACAGGCTGACATTGGATGTGTTTGGTTAAAGAAACACAGATCTAGAAGACTGACGAAACAAGTTTGAAAGTAAGAAAGACAATAAATAATAAATGTTTAACATTAAATGAACTATATATATTGTACATTCAAGCAGTTAGGGATGTTAAAAATCAGTGAAGAGTACATTGTAGAACTCTGTTAGAAAACAGACTCCAATAAAAACAAAACAGAAATGAGTAAACAAAGAAAAAAAACAAAGCAGGCTGAAAAAATATATCTCCATTTCTCTCTTCAAAGTGCAAGTGAAGGACCTGGAGCACAGATGACCTTCTCCAACCATCATCTACACCCAGACCTGGCTTCCTCTGCCCTTGCTTGCTTGAGGAACATGAGTGCTCACCATCTCAGAGTACAAAGGGGTATTGAAAAAGGGAACCATTACATATATTAATTTTAACTGTATTATTATTATTATTGCTACAATTATCATTGCTGTGTTTTGTTTTTCTCTAATAGAATTATATTCCAGATTTAAATTTGAACTGGCAAAATATCTTTCATTAAGGTTTACACAATGCTAAAAAGATTTTGGGGTTTCATGCAACATATTTTTTCTTTTTGCTCATAATAATACTTTCTGCATAATGGAACTGGAGTTCCAGTGGGAACTTGCTGAAAGTCTGGTTATTATACAAAGTCAATAGATTATACAAGGAGCAACCTGATTTGAATTACAGCAAATTTTCCGTAGATGAACTGGCATCAGGCAGTGCTTTTCACCCATGATGACATGAATCAGACAATTTTCTTAAAGAAAAGAAATGTGAGTTTTTTGCATAGGTATGTCTGCTTTATTGCTTTCAGTCAAGAATACAAACCTTATGGTGTCCTCTTATAGTTACTTGCAGTTTCAGTAATTTTATAGTACAATAAAGGCAAATAGTCAAAATACATAATTAAAGCTCACATTATGTTGTCAAAATACCTTAAAAATTATATGCCAGGCAATGTCTTGGAGAATGCTTCTGTTAAGGAAAGAGTTGTTGTACTAATTGTTTCCTTCACTGAATGTTCCTCAAAACTTTATTGAGGGAACCAGCAAGACTTCTTTTATTTCAAACAAGTGTTAAGTTGCATTCTTAATAAAGATTCATTTTAAGCAGAAACATATGATACCAATTTATATTTGGTGTATGTCCTGGTTCTGTCCAAGACAGGGTTAATTTTTGGAGTAGCAGGGAGAGGGAATGATTAGGACACAGAAGTTATTCTATACCACCTAATGTCATGGGGCAGGGAGAACAGAGTTTCATCTGAGGAGAAGGGGTTCTTTCTGGTTGAGTGAATGGGCAGAGGGAGGCATCTGCTATTATCTATTTTCTAGGGGTGCTTCATGTGAATTTGTTCTTTGTATCTTCTGTCATTAGTATTGTTGCTGTTACTGTTTGTTTCCTTATCATATTGTTGTTTCCAGTACATTGTTCTTATCTAAACCCATGATCTTTGTCTTTTGTGCCTTCAATTCCCCTCTTCAGTGCCTTCAGAGAGAGGGGGAGGAGAGGACCAGTGCATGCTTTTAGTAGAAATACTGAACTGGAGAACATTGTTCTTTAATCACAAGCTTGGTACCCAGAAAAATGAGGAACTGCCCTCTCCAGAATGCTAATTATTATTTATAGGTCCTCTGTTTCTCAGTTTCTCAGTTGCATCTTGATGCCTTCATAACTTCAACAGCAAAAGATACCAATGTTTATGCTACTAAATCATTCCTAAGTGTCTGACTTCCAGAGGGCCATACAGAGATAAGGAAGGGTTCCATTCTCCCTTTCTATTGCATTTTCTTATATTTTAAATTAAACATTATAGCACTATTTGGATGAGACGTGGGGATGTGAGTCACAAAGTAATCACACAATTATTTGAAGTGTTACTTTTTCTTATTAAAATAATTGTATCTACTTGTTGGTCAAACCCTTAGCTCTGGATCAACATATTGGAACAAACTCCTAATGCTCAGCAACTTATGTCCTGGTACTTTAGGCCAGTCAATTCAATTAAAATGCTCCCACTATGTATGATTAAAAGTCCTCTGCAGACACTGAATGTTCTTACTGCCTGGAGCTGACATTTTTAAATATGAGTATGAGTATTCTTTTGTTTTCTTATTCCATTTATTGATGTGATACATATTTTATCTGTTGAGTACCTTAAAACTTACATACTCATATAAAAGGAGTGGTCTTGTGTTCTACACTGGAGGAGAACTCTCCACAGGCAGAATATACACAGTGTTGTGTGAAAAATTCATCTGGGGGCTGTTTGATTCTGCATGAAAGTGAGATGTCCAGCATCTGAAAGGATGGTGACAATTACTTGCTACCTGTATTCTTCTCTTTTCTCCATCTTGGTTAAACAACTATTTTATTATGTCTTTTGGTGTCTGGCCTTTTCATACTCAGAGCCAAAAAGAAACTTACATCGTCTCTCTCTTCCCTCACCCCAGTAAAGGACATATGGTTTATTGAAGTTTAAGTTGTGTTTACTTACCAAAAAAGAAGACAGTGGAAAAGTGACCTTATCACTTTTATACCAAGACCTCTCTGTTTAATTTTTAACTTTTCTGTTATCTGTATGCATATATACAACAGAACTAGATGACATACATCTTATTGTCACAGTAGGCTGCCTTAAGTATAGAAAGTAAGACAGCATTGTAATAAACAACATTTTATATTCTTTTAGCTCAGAAACTTGACTAGTCATTTTTGAACTTTAATAGGACCTTTTTTGTGGTAGAGTACAAGAAAGATAACTATGTGCATCAAATGAGTGGATTATGACTCTTCAAAAGTTAAAGTTCATCTCTGCAATTAAATCAACTCTGACAAAAACAGCAGCTTTGGGAAAAGGTCATGCATGAGTGCTGAGAGGCTGCAATCCAAAGCATCTGAGATAAACAGCAAATGAACTTGACTAAGGGCTTGTAAATCTAGTCCTTCCTGTATATCTGCTGACAAAGTCAGGGTGCTATGGCAAGGAATTTTTAAAATAAATTTGGATAAAGAGCTGAATTACATGAGGTGTTATTTGCATTGCAGACAGTGGAAATCTTGTTTGTCAATGACAAAATTCTACTGTATTTTTCTTTCTACTTTTTAAAAAATGTTTCCAAATGTTAATGAAGCTGGAAATGGATCTTAATGTATTCAGTAACACAAATAACAGGTTTTACAGAAGACAGCAACTTAAATGTGAAAAGATTAATTGTAAGATTACATTTTAAATAGATATTAAATAAAAACGGGGACACAGTTGTGGCACTTAAAAATGTGGCATATTAAAATACAATAATGTGGTCTTCAAGAATACAGGATCAAAAATTAAAAGATTTTTTTAATGACATTTATTTTCATTTTATAATTATAGTTTTCATTACCCATTTAAATATTTGCAGCAGAATTTCAGAGGAAAACAAAGGAACATATTTCTCAACTTTCACAAATGAAGAATCCTTCAAAAGATTTATGTGTTCAGGTAAATCGGTAACAACATGCACAAGAACTAATACGAGGGTTCTGGGGAAACTATAATGTAAAACTGCTGAAGAACATACAGACTCCTTTCATCCAGGGGATAAACCATTATACAGGACTACATCTAGAATATAAATAATGGAGAGGAAATTTTGCACATAATATACAGTGTGTGTGTTTGTTAAACAAACAAACATATAAAAGAATCTAGCATCCTGTAAAAAAAAAATATAAAAAACTCCACCCTTGTTCAATTTTAGAACAAATCTACACCAATATAGTTAAAAAGGAAATCAGCAGCAACTGAGGTAAATGTTTGTTCTTTCTCTTGCCACATTTATATCACTTACATATTTCCTGAAAAGTTAGATTTGTTCAATGTGTGGAGTCATATGTATTTTTGCCACTGTGGCCAACAGAGAGAAGATGTTTTTTTTGATATGAGTTCAGCAGCTCTGCTGGAATACATTATTGGACTGACATTTCATTACCTGTCAGCTGACTCAGCATTTCAGTTTTTATAGCACTTTTTCATTACCATTTATTTTGTCTTTGAATAATGTGTCTCAGTGAAACATGCTCAAACAAACAGTCAATATTTTATTGAGATTTATTTTGCCTGCAAAGTACAGTGCTCTGGGATGAACTTGTTCTTCTCATACTTCCCATGGTTTGTAGCTAAAAAATATACTGTTTAAAATTATTATCAGAATTTGTTAATGTTTGTCTAATATTGTTCAATCTCTCAGCCAGTTATATGGTTCAAGAGAAGATGAGTGGTCAGTCCAGTTCTGATCACAATCTGTTTTAAAATAATTCAAGAAAAAAAAAATTCAGTGACAAAAATAAGAGGAGCAATAGAGAAAGAAGAGAAATATATGTCCCTTTTCTCTCTTTCTCTCCTCCCCAACACCCCCCTAAGTATAATAATGAATTGGACTTGTTAAGCATAAATGGGGACTATGAATGTGTTGTGCAACTTATTATATTTTCACTCTTTTCTTTTGATCATTTTTCTTGGTTTCTTAATAAAAACCTTAAGATTAAACCTTAAGCATCTATTATCTTCCTTTGACTGGAACATCTGAATGGCTGGTATCAACCATACCAAATAAACAAATTTATGACAACTCTGGGGGAAAGTAATACAGAGGTTATATTTTCTGTAATTTTTCATTTTTGATTTAATATTTTCAGGACTTAAGTTTTCTTATCAAAAAAATGCAATAAAAAATTCAATATAAAATCAATAAGACTAAAAACCCCTTATTATCTGTTGATTACTAAAGGAAACCAAATTGTATAATTTTTTTGTGTAGTTTTATAATTATGTACTGATAAAAGGTGTATTTCTTACAACTTCTGAATCTTTCCAGCACAAGATATATTCATTTAAAGCATAAGCTTGAAAACAACAGCTATTGATGTCATGTAGCTTGAAATTGGAAACAGATTGCTTCTTGATTCATCCTTACAACCATTCCAACAGAATCAAGGTCTTCCTGTGAAGCAGAGAAGGAACAGCATATCACAGAATAATAGAATGGCTTGGATTGAAAGAGACTTCAAAGATCATCTTGTTTTAAGCCATCTGAATGCATTTCTTCAGTATTCCAGTCCACCAACTAGGGCAGTTTATCAGACCGGAAAAAGCCAAAATTAGGGCTCTGATACAAAACACTGACATCTGTTTACAGTTGACCTTTGCTAATAAATAAAAGGCCAAGTGTTTAGCTATAAAATTGAAAGGTATAATTATATGAACCTTGTCTCACAGCTGTGTTGGAAGCTATGCTCTGTCAGGCAGGACACATGGTTTGCCAAACCATGTGCAAGATGACATCACAGGGCAGGGAGCTATAAATGGTAGCCATTTCTTGTACTTCAAACTATTATTTTGATAAACTTATATGCCTTAAATATTCATTATTGATGCTTCTAGTTGGAAAACACTTGTAAACATTCACACAGGCTTTAATGTTTTGTCGTAGGTTGAAAGCAAAACAAGTGAGAGGCTCGAAGTCAGAAATACAATTTAATAAGAAGAAAGGTAAAAAGGTAAAAATACAATAAAATAAATGCAATAACACAAATGACCACTGACAGAGTCAGAATACAACCTGAGTAGGATGGTGGAAGCAGTCCAGATGATGAGGTGGTCTTCCTGAAGCAGTGATCCTGTAGAAAGGTTTGGTAGATCTGGTCCTCTGGGAATCCAGTAGGTAAGGGCTGCTTGTACTGTCCCAAATCCCAGATTATATCCAGGTGAGAATGCTTGGCTCCTCCCCCTGGGCAGAGCATCTCACAATGGGATGATGAGTCATGAAGTGGGTCCTTGATGGCCCATTAAACAGAGATAACTCCTGGAGGGAGTTACCTGTGAGTCATGGGCAAGGCATTGATGGGCCATTAACAGAAGAGAGCCCAAAGGAAGGGGGCCTGGGAAGAACACCGCCCCAGCTGGTTTCAACAGTTCATGAAGATGGTGATAGAATAAATACTTTGTGTAGGTCCTACGCCAGAACCCAGGACATGTTTGTACATCATTTGCCACGTAACAGGCTGCAGGAACAAACGAATTCTATAGAAGTGTATTCAATGCAACAACTTTAGAATATAATTTTATGAAATTACCTGGATAATTTCATTGAGGATTATTAATAACATTGACGATTATTGCCATTTGTATTAAACTAGTGACAGAGTCTTCAACAGTTTTTATAATTGATAAAGTGAGTTTGAAATAAGTTTGTCTAATGAGAAATAGTGCAAATGTAGATCTACTTAGAGGAGAGTGGGAAAATAAGATTGTCAGGAAGTATTTGTATGGAAAGTTTTTCTAGCATAGAGAGTTGAAAGCCATTTTATGTGCCAGAAAGGAAAACATGGTCTATAAAGAACTAAATTAAGGTTTCTTGGTAAAGTAGTTCTAAACTTACCTACAGATGCATGATAATTTTCACTGTAATGTCTATGCTGTATTGTCCTTATTTCATATTTGCTCCCTAATTATTTATTTTGAGGTAAGAGCTTAAACAAGAGGAAGCAATGGTCTGTAAAATCACAGAATGTAGTTTTTATTAATTTAAGTGATAATGAATATAATTGATCAGAAATACCTGAGTGAAAACCTCAAATTAGGGTGCCATCTGCAAGACATTGTCTGAGTCTTTTATTAAATAGTATTCATGGACAACCATTGCAAATAGACCTTCTCAATAACATCAACAGTGAGTCTTTGGCTGTTACTAAGTTCTAGTCAGACAATATAGCAACATGATTTTGTTTACTTCTTACATTTAATCTGTCCAGAGCTACCCCTTAATCTAAATTTCAGCCTAAAGAATGCTATGGAGAAGTTAATACATAAATGAAGTAGTTCTCTTGTACACTGTAACGTAAAGCAAAAAATAATTTCAATCTTCAGAAGCTCCAATAAGCCAGGTCTAAAATATTGTAAAGCAAAAGATTTAAACTTGTAGTTAGCAACTTTACTATTACAAAGGCTCTGTAATTTCTGTATTTTGTAATACATTGAGTGAGGTAGGTTAGTTCTGGATCACTTTCTTTACTTTTGATGGAGAAAAACAAGATGTGCAATAATATTTACTGTGAGTGATGGTCCAAAGTGACACAGACACCCCAGGCAGGTGCACTATATTCTCTTTTTCTCTGCCTTTTTCCTGCTCACTTCTCTCCTTATATAAAGGAAGTATTTCCATTCTCATTTGGTATCTATAGATCAAAAGAAGGAAAGATGAGGAAACTGATGAAAAATGGGTGTTGAAAAACTCATTTCCTTTGAAAATCAATAAAACATAGACTCACTAGAGCTGTTCTAAAAGCTGTATCCATATGTCTCAAAATCAAAATAATCTAGGATAAAGTATTCAAATCCTATTTAAAGCCCTTTAGATTTATGGACCCAAGATCCCTGTTTGCTGAAGAAAAAAAAAAAGTAAAAAAAAAAAAGAAAAAAGAAAAAAAATACTTTTATTTCAGTAACATATTCAGCAACACCACTATGTAAGAGAAAAAAAAGGCAGTATTGTTAACTATCACTTTTATAAGAATAAGCCCAGAAATACTTCTTTAAACTAATACTCATAGACCATAACATCCCCTTTCTTAGCAGACAAAATATGTGCCAAACCAGTAAACATGGTGATTTTTTGTATTATCAGTCAATAACATGGAGGAAATGTCTTGAGAATATAAAATCCTCCCGTCCAGAATAATAATGCAGTCATCTTTCAAAAGATTGGATTATCAGGTTGAATAATTAAACATTCACTCTTGGAGGATTTCACTGATAGTTCCTTTCATTCTGGAGACTTCTAAAAATCATCTATTATTACTGCATACAATTGGATATTGCAAAAGACATGGCTAATGAGGCTGAAGTAATCTGAGGATATTCAGATGAATTTTATTTGGCTGGGTATGTTAGTTTCTGCACTGAATCCAGTTACTAAAATCAGACCTTCACATCCTCTAATACTACCAGAGTTAATATGTTTTAGCTACTATTGGCTACTATGACATAATGTTTGGCTAATGACCCTTGGGTTAATTAGACACATCATTTATCCTTCACGATGTGCTATTTTTAAAGAAACATAAAAGTTATCCTTTACACTTATCAGTAAATAAATGGCAGCCATTCTGTCACATGAGTAGTTGGCAAAGATTCTATGTTGTACAGCTAGAAATAGCAAATGTTTTTCCTCTCTTCATTCACAGCATTACATAGTCAGATTAGTGGTTAAATAGCACTGGTTTTCCTTTCCCTAAGTGGCCTTGGAAAGCAGAGCCTGTAATTTAGTAACAGCTGCAAGAAATTAGCTGAAAACAATCTACTGCAGACATGGACAATTCATACTATAAAACAAACAAATACAAGTAGTTCACACAATCCGAAATCTCATCCTCCAAGTTTATCCAAATAACCTATTCAGATGGTTTTGATGTTTTTCCCTGGGTGATGAAAAGTGTGAGGCCTGTGGCCATAAAAAATAATTTATACCATTTTATAATACGTATAAACCCATTATATCATCCTTTTTTTTTTTGGTGGGGGGAGAGTGGGCTGGGGGGTGGGTAGACCTAACTTAAGAAATTATTCTTGCAATTATATTTAAAACTATGATTATATTGTTCTTTGCTGCCAGCAATTTATCAAATTATTTCAGATCATGGATGCCTACTTAAGTAATAAATAAAGAATTTAATCCTCTCCAATCTTGTTAGTTTTTCAGATTAATTTTGTCTAGACGGGTTTTCTGAACTATAATTTTGTTACGGGATGTTTTTCATTGTTCAATTTTTAAGAAAATTTGAAGCCAATGGAGTTAATCAAAATTGTTCCACAGTTAAAGTGTAAAAAAACTGCTTTGACCAAAAGGAACAGAAAATATATATATATTTTTTTAAATTTATATTTATCAATTTGCAGAAATATGTTTATCTGGTTCAAAATTTCTCACATCAGTGAGAAATCATCACTTTTAAATAGAATGTTACTTAAAAATATTTATGTCTTAAAATCTTCTATTTCCAGGGTTCATCCATTTTATGATTTGGAATTTTTTTTTCCTTTTGGACTTTCTTTTTCCTTTTGGACTTTCTTTTTGGTAGTATTTTTAATTGGTTTTTTGTTTGCTGTTTCAAGAAGTTTTGGGCCTTTAATTGGTGCTTGGAGAAGAAGAAGAAATAAAAAAATTTCATAATTAATTATTAAAATAATGCAAAGAGGAAACAATTATAAAAACCTTAAAAAAATACTTTGTGTTTTTTTGTACAATTATTTTTCAACTTGTATAACTGCATCAAAGATCATGTATTTGCCTAAATATTACCAACGTTCCATTTACAGTTACTAGATCTAAAAAACTAATAATCTTTCCCTTTTAAAAATAAAACAGAAAACATACTCTTAGTGAAACTATTTCAGTTTCAATTAAATTTCTATCAACAATTAATTCCAATGGAAAGATAAGACTCTTCAGTCTAATATGAAGAAAAAACAATTTAAAGATACTAGGATAAATTTATGATTTCTAGACTCAATATGTGCTTCACCCTATGGTTTTTTTGGATTTTCCATAAAATAGAAACACTAATGTTCTGACTTCTGTGCTAGGCAGACCTGATAAAAAGGGCAGTTGTCTAAACATGCATTAGCAATTTCTTGCACAGAGAAAGTTGTTTGTCTTTCACTGCAGTCATTTCTTGTGGTGAAAGACTTACAAACCATGTACAAAATTTGTAAATCTGTTATATACCTTATTTAAGATCTAAATGTTTATGTATGCAAATGTGAGACTTATTTGAACTCCCATCATACTCAAGAGACTTCTAGTCAGTATATACACTGGACTCTTGAGAGTTATGAAGGAGAAAAAATATTCTAACCAGAGTAAATCTTTATGAGGGGTTTCTGTTCAGCTGCCCATGTACAAAAATCTAAAGCCATGTGTAGTATGTGATGTGGAGAAACACGGAGACAAGGCAGGTTACTCGGGGGAATCTCAGATGGGTCTAAATAGCTGTGAGCAAGGAACAAAATTCCTGCCTCTGCCACCATCAAATATAAACATTTTAATAGCATGGCTGTTGCTCCCAGAAGAATGTCTCAGAGAGAGATTCCAGTTTTCTGTCAAGTGTAAGCAAAGGAAATGAGTAGAGATGTTTGAGAGTTATTTTCCTTTGTTTCATTGTTTCCTTTATGTGCTGCCTTGCTTTACTTCATTCTTTATTGTTGCATGGAATTTTAATTGTACTGTCATTAATTTGAAGGCATAAAAGCCTCGAGAAAAATGTACATGGCATAATGCCCAGAGTGCAAATTCTCTGATTCTGGACAAGCTTGTAAGTATCCAGTAATGGAAGAAAAAGGAGGAAAAAAATGTTCAGTGTTATTTCTAATATAATGTCTGACTGTTTTTATTTGGATGTGGGGTGACTAAACATTTTATGGTAAAATAATCTAGTCTAATTGCAGATCCTTAGAGCAGGATTTTACAAACTGTTGTATGCCTCCTTGTGTTCCAAAGTGAATTAGAAAAACTTAAGTATCTATTTTGCTTAGCATAATGATCAAATTTTGGTATATGAGCAGAAGAAATAAACCCACTTCTTCCTATGCCAGCCATGACCATCTGGTAGTTATGTCTCATCCAGAGGAGCACGACCCACAGTTTTTGGAAGCATAATCATAAACACATGTCTCTCTTTGATTAGAACGTATTTTGGTTTTATTGATGTCATCTTGTTTATTGACTGTACCAATGAAATCTTATTTTCCAAGAGATTTTTACCACTGAGGTTGGTGTTGCTTGACTGGATGACCTTCAGCAGCAGAAATCCATCTGACATATTGCTAGCAAATTAACCAGATGACATAACATATTCAATAAATGAAGTACAAAATCCAATAGAGGATAATTTTTTTAATAATTTGGAGCTTTCTTATGCTTTTTTATAAGCTTTTAAATGACAAAGGCACTGCTTTTTTCATGATTTTACAAGTCAAAATCTGAAGGCCAATGTGCTGTAATTGCATGTTTTAACTAATCCAATTCCTTTGGCTTTTGTGATATGATAGATAAAATTTTATGTGATTAAAAGCTTGATTTTTATATGGATACATGTTTAGTGTTTGTAATAATGACTTAATCTTGTATTCATGGCTGTTTAAAATGGCCAAGATGAGATTTCTCTCCATCATTGTGGCAGTATTTAATTTATAAAGGAAGACTACATATAAGTTTTAAAAATGCAGTCAAAACATTGATCTGTTGCAATCAGATTACTTTCTTCGTCCATTCAATTTTAATATTTCTGAAGATTTAATGAAATGTTTGCTATAGTGTCCATCTACCATAGGTTGATTTTCCTATTATTTAAAAACACTAAAGAGAAGTTATAAGAAGCTTACTAGGATTGCCCAATTTCCTCTGCTTTCTTCCAACTCTTTTTTCCCACCACATTGCAATTTTTCATAATACATTAAAAATTGCTTTTTACACATGAATATTTTTTATATATATATATGTAGAACTATTATGTCACTCTTACTATACTTTCTGTTGCAGCACACACTAATTCTCTGCAGTAAGTGGATTTATCACCAGCAATCCTGAACCTGTTCTCGTGTTGTTACAATAAACAAACCTAGATGCATGAATCTGGATTTTGCAAATTCGCATTGAATACAATCAGACCCAGCATAATAGATTAAAAAACAGCACTATTTGTGCATCTGTTCTCATTATAATTCTAAATTGGCTATACTCAGAAATTAAACCCAGCCATGACCAGCCCCTCTGACCTCTGAGGACCAGCTGGAACACAAGGGGGGTTATTTTGTGCTAAATTCCTATACAATTAAAGCAACAACAATTGATTTCTGTATTTTTTTTTCTTTTTTCATATTATGATAAAAAGTGAGTATCACCCTTTTATTTATTTTCTTCAAACCATTGACAATTTTATGGGCCTCCATCTTATCTTCTACAGATTGTTCTTTTTAAACTCAGAAATACTTTTTCCACAGTCCCACTTCATAGGTAGGTCATTTCATACTTTTGATCATACTTTTCATCTTTCTCAGAACTTTTTCTAAACCTGCTATTTTTCTAGTTTTTTTCTGAGATGGCTAATTAGCATATTTTATTCAGCATGAAGTATACTATCCATTTCTATGACAGTATTTTTTTTCCTTTGTTTATTTTCATTCTATACTCCACTCTTATTTTTTGATAAGATATTTGCCTATTTAGAATTATTTTAAGATGAGCTTTGAGAATGGTAATCGCTAATTCAAAGATCATCATTCTGTCTCTTCAGTTAGGGCAATAGTTATATGTGTGCTTTGCACCAAATTTATGAGCACTGAATTATTGTTGATATTTTTTTATCACTGAATACAATGAGTTCCGTATGCAATATTTTGCATTTACCTCTATTTTTCACTTTGAAAAATGTTTCTCAACTGTAATATTTGGCAGGTCATTATTCACTCTCTTATATAAATACAGTGAATATCATAGGTTACTGCACAGACTCTTCTGGGACCCCTAGGGTTAGCTCTTTGCAATGACAAATACAAACATTCATTTCTGTACTTTTTTTTCCCTTTATTTTGATGTCTTTGTTATCTCTGTGTATACGTAATCATCCATGGAAGAATTTCCCTTGGTTTTCTTGTTTTTATGAACCTTTCTGAAGGATTATGTTTTTATTATTTTCTCTCTTTCCATATTGTTTCCACTTTATATTTTTCCCTTTCTATGTCCCATTCTTGATGAGTTTTATTTTACTTTCCAGCCAAGTTTGTATTCTTTTTGACTATTTCCTATGCCTCCTTTAACTTTTTGTAGCCTTTATGATGTTTCTTTAAAAAAACCCCTTTCTTAGTTTAAAACTATATATCTCTTTTTCATTGTTTTATCTATTATCTATTATTATTTTATTATCTTTCCTCACACTTTCGATAGATAATATTTTTATTTGCTTCTTTTTGAAATCCATGCATATTCAAATCCTAGAATCATAAAAAAATCTCAAGATGGAAAGGACCCTAAATTCAAACACAATAAAGTGTAGGCACTTTGATATATACGTGTGGATTAATGAAATCTGTAAAACCTTCTTTTCTTCTATGGATTATCACCAAATGCCCTCTGCTTCATATTCCACAACTTTCATTGGAATCTCTGTCCTTACTTATATATGTGAAATAAATTGAAGAAAAAATCTTAAGACTGCTATTAAACAAAATATGTATTTGTGCCTTAGAAATTACTATAAATTCATTCCTCATTAATATCCTATATATTGAAATCCCCACAGGAAGTCTATATATTTTCCTTATAAGACCTATTCACTAAGTTCTTCTCCTTGCTGCAAACAGAAGTAAATATGACCAGAAATCTGGGAATGCCTTTTTTTTCAATTAAATTTACATTGTGGCATTAATTTTCAAATTAGGCCCTAAGTTCTCTTTCTGTTGCCTATCAATCTGGATATTTAATTTATATCCCTTTTACTTTATGATCCGTGTCACTTTTCCTCCATTTTTCAATAGATATTCCACATATGATGATGTATACTACACCAGAAAATTACACACAGAAGAGACACTGAAAATTCAGTTTCTAATATAGATTTGAGATGAACTAGTTTTCCCAAAATCAACTACATTTTGTCTGTGATGCTAATTGGAATATAATCTCTTTGTCTTTACCTAGAACTATGAGTTTTCCATCTTATTTTCTGTTCTGAGTAAGGGCAGTGAAAGAATAGCTGGGTAGGCATCTGGCAGTTATGGCTTGATTATGGAGCTTACTGAAGACAAGGGGGAAAAAAAATACCACTTTCTTTGGCATCACTAGAGATTTAATCACTTAATTTACCCAGCAAAACAGCATACTTTGCTACAGTACTTTGCTAAAGTACTTCTTCAGAACTTTCTTAAACTAGCTGAATTTTACTTTCATTTGACAATGTTACTATGGTTAAATAAAAGAATCCTGAGTTGAAAGGTCAAAAAGAACAGGGAAGAACCCAGTTTAATAATAGGGAGCTCAATAGTGGAATTTTAGTGCAGATCAGGATTTGTGCTGTAAAACTGGATATAAAGCTTTGAGTTTCAGCACAAAACTCATCTTTATCTCTTTATTGGACTTCTTCATCTTCAAAATGTCATGAATCACGTTAATAATTAAAAATCACATTTTTAAAAATATTATGACATCTATTTCTGACATATTTCTTATGTTTACCTCTACTGTTCCTACATTACAGTAATTTTTTTCATTCTTCTGTTGTGCATAAGTTTTGAGCTGATTTGCTATAACAAATTTGCTCTAAATTATTCAAACAAATAAAAACTTTCCTACAAACTATGATTCAGTCACTTGTTTGGGGTGAAACATGAAGCAATCACATTTGGTCACTACTGTTAATTTGGACTAATGAAACCCTGTGGTTCAAAAATATTCTTCTCCAAGTAGGTACCGAAGTGCCCTACAAAGCAGAGAAGGATCATTCAATCTTGTTTTACTGGATTTATTCTGTCCATTTATAAAGAGATTAAAGAGAACTGCACATATGCTTCATTTACATATGTATTTCAGGTTTGCTCACATGCTCATTTCCTTTGGCAGATAATTTTATTTCTTTACAGTTTAGTTGCTTCTTTCCCCCCATTTTTTTTCTTGTTTTTAAGACATTGGCTTTGATAAATGGTCTAATTTGTATATTTGCATGGCTAGTCTTACCTGGCATATTATATATGCCTTAATACTGGGGATTGTAATGCATAATTAGGATAAGTCTCTTTTTGTTTTCTTTTTTTTTTTCTTTTCTTTTTTTTTTTTAATGTTCATTCATTTAGGATTTCTATACAATTTCTTACTATAAGATAAGATGCAATGGATGGAGCTGAAGAATACATTAAAACCATGATTTATTTGATAAATATATTATGAAATATGTTGACTCTACTATCTCTGTGAGCCTTACACATCTCTTCTCTCTCATGTATTTTCTTACCTCAAATAACATGCTTCCTTAGATCACTCATGCACTACAAAATAAGATCATTTGTCTGAATATCAGATATGCCATGAGACTGAAATAGATAATGAAGCACTTGAAAGTTAATAAAATGCCCCACATAGGTGAAAAATATTTGTATTATGAGGTGATACATAATATTCATTAGCATATTGTAGTCCAAAACTTTGACTATTGTGGGGGAAAAAAAAAAAAAAGGACCCCATGAATTCACATCTCAACTTGTTAATCTCAACTTCCATAGATGTCCCAAACACTAAGTGCGTTGGCTCTTCCATTGCATCTCAAAATTTCATTTTCTGCTTCATATGTCAGTCTTTAAAGTCCATTATTAACTCCTTCTGTTTACGTTTAATCAAAGCAGGACAGTACTTACTGAGGAATTATTGTCAGTAAATACCCAGCTCTCCATAAGTGCTCTTCTGGGAGTGCCTAACCCTCAGAATATAATTCCTCTTGGCTTCTGAATTGGAAGAACATGAATAATCAAACAGCTGGCTCTTGTTGAAATGAAAGGTCTGCAGCAAACTATGTGTTGATGTCACGTTATGCTGCTGCCTTTGTGCTATGAAGTTACCCACACCTACATGTATATCTACAACCCTGTCAGGGGAATGAGAGCAAAACCACTGATCTTTCTGTTTAAAACAGAAGTAAAAAATTACTAATTTGTGGTCCTCTGTTTGAATTTAAGCCTGAGGATTTATTTGCTATTAGTAGTTTTTAAAAGTTATTATTGTACAGAAGGAAAGAAGAAAACCCAACCATCAAAACACATCAAGTAAAAGCATGATTTTTGGAAGTGCAAAGTATGGCTCTTGCCTGCTTATATTGCATGAAACAGTAAAATTTAAAAAATGCTGAGACTTGAATGAATAGAAGCAATATAAATTAGCAGTTCTGAAAATTAGTTTCTAGATCTATTAATGAGAAAAAAATATTTAAAGTGGTTGGTAGATTCACAAAATTTCATTAATGTAATACAATTGGGTTTTTTTATTTTTGAATAAATAAGTCTTAGCCAGCCTTGACAGTTGCATGAGTGGCTTTGGAGAATGCGTTTTGACTATAAACTACTTACACATTATACAAAAAGTGAGCTCAGTGTTACAGATGTGAGTGGATGATTCTACAGAAGGCACAGGGTTGAATCCTGCTGCAGCACATACTCAGATTCAGTGCATGCACATAGCAGAAAAGGGTATCTAATAGAAAGCATTTTAAAGCATATTTGAACAGAAATTTTGCTGCTAAATAGATATAGCAGACAACAGGTAAAATCTGGGAATTAGAACTGAGTATAAATCACAGGGAAGTATATCTGGAATGCACTTAATATAAGCCTAAAATTTGTTTAAAAAAACACAAGCAAAGCAAACAAAAACTCGATGGATCTCATTTAAGCACAAGATTGCAAAATCAGTGTCACTATTAGACACTGATTAGTTACCTTATGCATCTTATAGCTAGCTAAATTGTTACTAAAAATGGAACTGACTGGGCAGCAATTTTAAATTCTGATTTTTTAAAAAATTTTTTTTGTACAGCAATCTGAATTTACTTTTATTCTTCACATAATATTTTCAAAGAAAAACCTTTGACAAAACAAAACCAAGCTTTTATTATATAATTACTAAAATATTTGTAAAATAATTTAAAATATTTACAGAAAATATTTTTAAAATTTGTTATCTTTTTTAGCTTTTGAAAAAGGTAAGGTCATTCTCATCAACCTTTCTCTTAAAAAAGGTTTGTCTCCAATTATTTCTATTTTAATGAAAACTCTAGCCATTTGTAGATAACACAGATTTTTTTGTGGTATATCAGAAAAAACCTCCCATTTATTGAATGCAGAGTATCCATTCTATGCAAACCTTTTAATATAAAATCTTTTTGTGTACACTACACACATTTGAAACACCCAATCATTTCTGTTGAAGTCACATATTTTTCCTCTTCTGACTTGTACCTAACAAGCTGACAAAATTTGAAAAATAGCACATTGTGGAAGGACATTTAGAGCCCTAAAGTAAGTTACTTTTATGTGCCGTATCCCCAGAGCTGAATCTTATCTCCAGACCATCATAGGTCGATTCAGCAACAGACAAGCTAAATTTTAAGGGCACCTTTTAGTTTATTGTTAACACCTAGCACTGATATAACTCAGCTGAAATAAACATTACATTTTCAAGACTAGGAAGAACCAGGTCATTTGAAATTACAGGGGAAAAAACTAAAGAAAAAAAAATCACAAAAAACTCACACCAAAAGAAAACAAAAAAAAATCCCAACATTTTCTAGTTTAAAATATAATCAACTTTAAGGCTGATTCTGTTTTTAATATTTTTTTCCTGGTAAAATTATTGTATATTTCCAGCTTCAAATATTGGCAGTTAGTCAAATGGCTATTTTGTGTCATGGTGCCTCACTCATTGGACTTAAACCCATGAAGAAACTATAAATGGAACTGCATTTAAAACACTTCACTTACGCAGAGGTGAATTTTCAGTGTCCCTCTGAGATGGAATAGTAAATTTGATTCATTAAGTTAATTATGTGTATATGTAAAGCATTTTCCAAAATGATTTCTAAAATCTACACAAGGTCATAACAGGCCTTTTTATTTAGTCATTAAGTTTAAAAACCTCAGTGTTAAAAAAAAATCGCTGCATATTATAAACATTTCTATAGTCTATAATATATATTCACATACACTTTATTCACCTTTTGCTTTTCCATAATAACCCCAAGCATGCTATTCACCCATGTAGTTTATATATACCAATTCCATCTAGTGCATATTTTACTTTAGTAATAAAAAGTCTGTTTATGTCTTCATCATAACTTCTAAAGCCAATTACGACTACATCTCTTCAAAATTTACTCTAGTGTGGTATTTAATCTTCTTTGGGTTCTAGCTCAAGAACAAACCAGGTTTCAACAATGCAGTTACAAAAAGAAGCTCAGCAGATTTCTTACCTCAAACAAGCTTATTTCTTTGAATACTTTATCAGTGTATTAAGTGCACATGTGATGACCATAAGGCAGAATTTAGCAATTTATAAAGATTACTATTTGGTATGTCACTGCAGTCTTTTTGCAGGAATTTTTCATACTCAGTAATCTCATCATACTCTAACAGGATAGGATGCAACTCTATTAATGAAGCTGAAAAGCAGATGTGAAATAAGGTTTTAACATAAGGGAGGGAAAACCTTTTGGTTTCAAGTCTCCAGAGTCCAGTAAAGGGAGGAACAGCTGGAGTATGAGAAGATATCAGATATTGGTCACACAGACTGTTTCTGGTTAGCTTGGCCAGAATCTTTTGCATTATCTTGTTTATAAGGTAAACTATACTGAATGGTGGCAAAAAAGACAAAACATCTTGGTTTTACTTTTGTCTTTGTAGTTTGTGCCTTACAAGGTGTTCCTCTCTTTCTGGAATAAGTAAAAATACATGTGTAGAGAAGAATTCTTCGCATACAGATGGGAAAACTGTGGATAAACTTCAGCCTGATATCAGTCTGGGAAGTTTTGCTTCACCTTGAAAGTCTTTAAATACCCCCATTAAACGCAATGTAAAAATATCAGCAACAGACAATAGAAAGTGATAGAAAATTTGAAGTAAGCTAAAGACCATTTTTCATTTAAGACTGATTGTTTCAGTATCTGTTCAAAGGCTTAGGAGCTTCATGTCATAACCCAATAATTTAACAGAAGTGTACACAAGTACATTCTAGAGCAAAAGGAGATTGCATACCATGAGTGGTGATAAAACACTGACTTTGGGGAGAGCCCATTCTCCCCATGGTAACATGCAAAAATATGAAAGAGGGTTGAAGAGGGTTCATTGTGTTTCCACAATGAACTCAATGATATAAACTTCCAAGATAGACTGATGCTCCTAAATGGAAAAGAAATTAAACAAAAACAAAAAAAAGCAACAAAAATAAAAAACCCCACACCCAAACTAATGAACAAACCAACCAATTTGAAAGGATCAGAAATAGTCAGATGACACTGAAAAAATTAAATAGACAACTGATACAACTCATTATTAGCTCTATCTAGTAATTCTGTCTAGAATTTAGCTTTATATTCCCTGTGACCCCTAAAATGCATAATCTCTCTTTTAAATGCTTCTGGAGAGGGTTGCCACAGATGAAGTGTCTGGAAGAATCTCATAATGAGTTACTGCCAATCAGACTGGTGTTTTCAGGGTGTGACACTGATCTATGTCTTTCAGGTTTGAGGCAATATTAATTCATGTTTTTTCATTATTCCTTTCATAGAAAAAAATATTTTAAAATATATTGATCAGAATACTATTTAAATAACCAACATCCCTAACATTTTTTTTCCATCCACTCTGCCCTGCCACATCTAATTTTTTGCCAAATAAATAAATTCATCAACTTCTCTCATGCAAATTTTCTGCTCTATGTGAGTGTCTGCCTTTGCCATTTTGAATTTGATTCTCAGCACTTGACCTAGGGCAGCTGGAACAATGGCTTTAAAACCATTCCAAAATAGTTCCTGGAAAAAACATGTTGTTGCTGACTGAATCAATGCTAAATGATTGACCAGTAATTAAATCACTGCACCTGTGACTTTTCTCACTAGACTGTAAAAGTATTGGTTACAGTAAATGAGCCTGCAGATTATGCCATAAGCTTGGCAGTAACACAATTTGTTGAGGTTTTTTTTTTTGTTTGTTTGTTTTTGGGTTTTTTTGTGGGTTTTTTTTGTTTTGTTTTTTTGGGGTTTTTTTTGTTTTGTTTTGTTTTTGTTTTTTGTTTTTTGTTTTTTTTTTTAGCGTTGGGGAAGAGGGGCATCAAAGATGATTGTGTCTAAAATCAGTTAAATATATTATAGGAGGGTTTCTGGCCCACATAGTACCACTGCAAAGGTACTGGACAGTATATGAAATTTCGAACAATGTTCCAAATCCTCAAACCCTTCTGCAATTATGTATGGGAAAAATTCATTTTCTACTTTCAATTATATAAGTATTCATTTCTGAGAGCTCATGCAATCTGTGACAGGCCACAAGACCACTTTTAGATTATAAAAGATGGGTTCCTGTGTAAGCTAGTGCAAAGCTGGCATACCATACTGTTCTGCAACACATCTGGGATAGTAATGATTCTCTACAGCAATCTTTTGTTTGCTCTATGATGAAGTTATGCTCAAACTGCAAAAATAACAGTGTGGCATCCTCTGTAAAAAAAATTTTCTCTCATCTCCCTTTCACTCAAACCAGTTGCTTCCTGCTTGTCGTGGTTTGAAAGCAAAATGAGTGAGAGGCTCTAAGTCAGAAATACAATTTAATAAGAAGAAAGGTAAAAAAAGTAAAATAAAATAAAATAAAATAAATGCAGTAATACAAAAGACCACTGACAGAGCCAAAATATAACCTGAGCAGGATGGTGGAAACAGTCCAGATGAGGTGGTCTTCCTGAAGCAGTGATCCTGTAGAAAAGGTCTGGTAGCTCTGGTCCTCTGGGAATCCAGTGGGTAAGGGCTGCCTGAACTGTCCCAAATCCCAGATTATATCCAGGTGAGAATGCTTGGCTCCTCCCCCTGGGTGGAGCATCTCACAATGGGATGAGGAGTGTGAAGTGGGTCCCTGTTGGCCCATTAAACAGAGATAACTCCTGGAGGGAGTTACCTGTGAGTCATGGGCAAGGCATTCATTGATGGGCCATTAGCAGAAGACAGCCCAAAGGCAGGAAGCCTGGGAAGAACACTGCCTCAGCTGGTTTCAACAGTTCATAAAGATGGTGATAGAATAAATACTTTGTGTACATCCTACACTACAACCCAGGACACTGCTGCATTTAATCGCTAGTCAGGATCTCTTATGAACTGCACATCAGTCTCATACTATCTCAGAAACACTCTTCTGCATGTAGGTTCCCATAAAATTCAAGTTTCCAGATGCAGAGCCACTTCATAAGGAAATGCTTTTCTAGGAACATCATTGCTCTGTACAAATTTCTGAGAAGAGGAGGTGGAGAGGGAAGTGCCTAACTCTTCTATTTGAGATCGAGGACTCATGGCAGTGGCTCAAAAAATGCTTTGGTGGAGGTTCAGAGTTGCCATTATGAGACTTCTCTTTATTGAGAGGTTGGCCAAGTACTGGTTATAGCTTTCCTAGAGTGGTAGTCAGTGTCTCAAACCTATCACTGTCTGAGGCATTTGAACAAGGCCCTTAACAACATACTTTAACTTATGGTCAGCCCCAATTAGTCAAGCAATTGGACTAGATGATCATTATAACATCACTTCCAACTGAAATATTCTATTCTATTCTATTCTATTCTATTCTATTCTATTCTATTCTATTCTATTCTATTCTATTCTTTTGTTATTGTAATGCATCTACAAATGATCAAGTGCCATTTAATGGAGATCATAGATCTCATATAGGAACAGATTTTGTCCCTGTACCAGATAACTAGAGCTATGAAGCTGAAACGGATAAAGGCCACCTTACCAGTCTGATTCTGATGATATGTGATTCCATTCACCTTGTCAAAATTTTTGATGGTATTATGTGCATCAAAATTTGCCTCATGTGTATGTACAAGTTTATGTCTTCTTTCTAAATTATTTTTCCTGCCTTTCTTGAAGTCTCCTTCCTTTTTTGGCTCATCGTTTTTCTCCAAAACACCATCACCTTCATCTGATCTAAAGGCTTCAAGAAAGATTCCCTCTTTGTTTTCATTTCTACAGAATCACAGAATCACAGAATAGACTAGGCTGGATAAAACCTTTGAGATGATTGAGTCCGACCTGTGACCTAACATTACCTTATCAGCAAAACCATGGCAATTTTTCATGTCCTCTGTCTCATTTATGACAAGCTCATCATCTTGAATAATCAATCCCCATGCCCTCTGTCAGAAAAAGTGAATTTCCATCTCCTCAGTGATCATTTTAACTTGAAAGAACCAATGTCTTCATAGGAAGATGGTCTCTTTACCTAAAAGGGTTGTAGAGGTAAGTGGTATAAAAAGACAGCAGAAAGTTTGCCCAATGGGTGTGTGAGGATCAGCTTCTCTCTGATGAAATCTAAGAAATACATTGATTTTTGAATACTAACATATGTTTAGAAACCAAACAAGAAAGAAATATTTTCCTTTACTACAATGCCTATAAGAAGTATTATTATAGCTTATGATGACAAATGTTAGTTTCAACAGATGGTCTTTTGTCCAAAGTATTAGCAAATAAATGTCAGAACAGCTGGGAGTCTGTTGCAATTTTTTACTTGAAGATAAATGTTGTAATAAGTCAGCCGAGACTCCATTTTCCTCATGCAGAAAAGTCGAATATTGTATAAGTCATATTTCATAGGATTATCAGAAGGCACCGTGCTGAACTTTATTGGTTCAGCATATATACTCACACTTAGTTCATTGGTTAATACATGGTATTTTGCACATTTATTAAACTTTTGTATTTTAAGTTAGTTTACATACTTTTTCTACTGATTATCCTGGGACAAATCTTATTGTTTATACATGTGTAATCTGTTTTTCACCCAGGAATAGTTTCTTAGTAACTGACTTTCATTCCCAAGATCGTTTTGACTGGGAACTTGCAAGCTATTGCTAGTTGCTTAGCTAAAGTAGCAGGGCCTAATCCATGTTTTATAAAAACTTTCTTCTATAACATCTTTTACCTGTCTGCAACAGATAAAATGTTGACTTGACTAGTCAGCCTTAGTGACATTGACAAGGTGTCATGAACAGTGAAATAGGTACTTTTCTCATCCAGCAGAAAAAATTCTCTTCTTTTTCTTTTCTGGATAAACCTCAAATGCAGGCAGAAGGAACTTCTGAAGAAAATCTGTCTGGTTGCTTGTTACCATGCACTTGACCACAATGTTACTAGATACTTGACACCTGAGTACCGCTACAAAGCCACAAATTATGCAAACCTTTGTTCCTAAGGACTTAGTAAGCCAGTAAGTACTACGTCCTGTGTCTGTCAGTGAAAATTATGAAGGTGTAGCATTTTGATTTTTCCCATTGGCTCTATAGAATGCAATCTGAATAGAGAAAACTATGAGGAAGAGTAGAAATAAAAGAATCAGAAAGTAAATCTGCATAAAACAGCTAAGTACTATCTCAAGTTGTGATGTCTCTGTAGACTCTTCTGTTAATAAATATCGTTTAGGTTCAAATTCATTGAGTCTCATGGAGAAGGGAAAAATTACAGGATTACTTGTACTTGTCACACAAATATGTAAGTACTCAGCTCACCCACATCAACCAGGCTTTTTATTTCCCTTTAGTGAGAAGACATTCTGTATTCCTCAAAGATAAAGTTGCAAATCAAGAGATAAAATACATTTTTTGTGAAAACATATACCTTAAATTCAAGTGAAAATACATAGTATTTGCATAGACACTTTTCTGTAACCCTCCAATAGACTCTGCTATAAACTCCTGTTCAATGTATGTCAGCATGCAATACTGAAAACATAAACTCCAATATGTTTGTGCTTCCTTGTATGTGGCTTTGTGGTAATGACATTGGCTTCTGCAGCAGTTGTGAAATTTTAATGTAAGTTATATCTTCCTTCAAGATATTAATGTAGCCTATGCAGCTAAAGAGTCATTATACTGCTTATTATTATGTGCATGCTAATGTTGTTTTCTATCAAGTTATAGTTGCTTTTTATTAAACAACAGAGAAAGGTCACTCTAAAGGTTATTCCAGCTTTGCTGTGACAGTATTTAAGCTGCAGTGCAAGTTTCCCTGATGTCCTGAGAGACTGTTAAATATATTGTTATATTTTCATCTACTAATTGCTCCTTCAAGTGACCTGGTTGTAGAGAAAGTATCTCAGCTTTTATTGCATATACAGACAGATATGTTTCTCTGCATACTGCAAGAACTGTAAACATGAGATGAAATGAATAAAGAAGAAACAAACTGACAAACAGTAAACAACAAAAAAAACCAAACAAAGGCACAGGTTGTCACAGGCAACCTTGGGACTATAAATAGCTCACAACTGCTCAGTTAGAGAAACATAGCCTTGGGACCTGGGTGAGAAACAAAGAACAAATTTCTGATGTACATGAAAAATGCATAGCAGATTAAGATGTAACATGGCTTTGCAAGGGTATACATAAATATGTGAATAATGATTTTAACTGTTGTTGTTATTACTGACAATGAATACTTTACTTTCTTTTTTTTCCATAACAATATTTTGAATACAAAACTAAGAAATGTGAGTTTCTTGGCTATTACACACATTGTGATGCATCAAAAATTGAATGAGAGGCGATATAGAAACTGTTGACTGAGATGAAGCACCTAGGCATGTAGAGCGCATAATCACTAGTTTCTTTAATATATAAAGAGATAAGAATAATTTCTAATCCTCAGCAAAAAAAAAGAAAAAAAAAAGTCAATTAAATAGTCTTAGATAAAACACAATTCTTTTTGAGCTTCGTTAACCAAAGCTTCTTATCACAGGAGGTAACACTACACCAAGTTTACCTGTTGCCACTCTTGTTCTGATTTTTTCTTGTTATGGAATAACAACTTTGAAACTGAAACAAAATCTAAATAGGAAAGAAGATCTTCAGCCTAAAACAGAAGGGGCAAAAAATCAGATTTACTTGGTACAGACTCTGTTCTCTGTCTAGATGACTCAAGATACATTTTTACAGTACCTAAACCACAAGACTACCATCCTCATTAGAATGCCTGAGTGCATGCTTTGTTCTCAAATTTGCTTTGCAAGCATATCACAGTAATTATACCAAATACAAGACAAATACATCTATTTCTAGTTATAGCTTTTCTTGTTCTTGTTCTTTTATTAAATGAAGCATTTCTCCTAGAGACAAAAATGTATATTAAAGGTCATTTCCACTGCAAGAAGTGCAGATTTCTACATAGCATTTTAGTAACATTCTTCCATTGACCAGATTGCCTCAAGCAATGAGCAAGGCACAGCTAGTACATTTTTATTTTTGCTTTTGCCATCAGTTTAATGTCTGCAGAATTTAGATGCTCACTAGCTGTAGCCCTCAGGATTCTTTGTTTGTTTTAAAAACACTGATGTAAAGTAACTTGATAATCCTTTATTCACAACTTAATGATTTCTGTTTCATCCGTAGCCCATTGTTAGAAAGAAAAGTTCTGCAATGTTGCAGTCATTGTTTACTTATTTATTCAATGTATTTAATTTACTTTAAGATGCAAAATACAGAACTAAGTCCGCCTTCCTCCACTCTCATTTCATAATGAGTTCTTCTCTCTAACCTCTATTACTTCTGAATCAGGAGTTTCGTGTCATCCATGAATGTGTTCAAGAAAGGACTTCATCCCTCCTATCCCCTCAATTGCAACCAATCACCTGTTTTCACTCTTTAACTTCACAAAAAGCTGACACTGACTTCAAAGACCTTTATTCCAAGGGCTTATTTTTCATATTTTATGTGTGCTTTACATGCAAGTAACACACTTCACTTCCTTTTGAACTACTTTTCTTTTCTGTGAAGAACAGACAAGACCTTATCTCTTTCTGCAAACTGCTGTGAGACAATGTCATGTATTTTTTATTTCCTTGAGTATGTATATAAACAAGATTTAGTAGAATATTGAGATGGATCTTTAATTATTTATTACATTACTATTTTAGCAGTCTCTTCAAAAAAATTGTTTATGAGAAATTCATAAGTGTACGAGTGCATTACAATTTCACAATCAACTATAGGGTTCTGAAAAGTCACGTTGGGACTGCATGTGCATCATATATGCTACACAGACTGAGCAAAGAATGGATGCTGAAAATGCCAGTTATCATCAACAGTTCTAGAGCCAGGGCCAAGTAATCACCTCTTCAGATTCCGGATAACAGAAAATCTGATAAAATTGGCAGAATGAGGGACATGGACCTCATGGTACCTGTGAAAAATCTAGTACAGGATGGGGAAAAAGACTTGAGAATTTCATGTTTCGCTGTGTGTATAATCATGGTTTAGCCCTGTCCAAACGAGTTTAGTATTCAAACTGCAGATGCGTGGCAACTGCCTGTTTTCCAAGAGAGACATTAGAGTATGTAATACACAGTACTGCTGTCCAACATTTTGTCTGGATTAGCAGTAGTTCCCAAATGGTCATGGTGGTGGTGGAGGACTTTTTCTAGTAACTTATGACTCTACTTCGTATAATACAGCTCCAGTTGCATCTGTTTCCTCTTAGTTTGAAAACCACACTTTCAGATGTCTCTGGACAATTAAACTTCTGTGAGTATCTTGTTATGCACATGTATCCCAGAACACAGAATATCTGTTCATCTATAATTCATGTCTTTGCATGCATTCTGATACCCACAAACCTATATCTGTATGAAGAGCTAATTTATGCAGGTTACTTTCTTCACAGAAGTGTCTATAAAAGAAAATTAATTCTTTTAAAAGACACCCAAAATTATTTCTGAATTCCATAATCAAAAAAAAAAAATTCCATGCAACCTGATTCTTTTAAACCTATTATGGTCTGGTTTTGTTTCAGATTTGGAAGAACAACTAATCATTATTGTGAACTGAATTTTTTTGCCTCCTACATATTTCAGATTAGATCATGTAATATGGTTAGAGAAATTTTCTTGTAAAATTAGTTTGCTCTGATAGAATACTAGCTATACTGGGATTAATTGTTTGCATTCCAGTCACAGATAGTTTAGCTCTTGTTTTGCTTGAGGTGACTTTGTTTTAATCACTCATACGTCTTTTATTTTTAATTTTTTTTTTTTTTTTTGGCCAAGTTATGAATATTCCTACCACCAAAAAAATCCCCCCAAAAAATCAAAGGAAATCAACAAATTTAAAAGTATGGAACTTGATCATAGTAACATCTCTGTGTACTACACACCACATGGGATGGAAACAAATAAGAAAGAATTTTCTTATGAAAAAAGTCAAACTTTTAGTTAAAAAAAAAGCCATCAGGATATTATAACATAATGTAGTGGTTTTGGTTTGATTTCCCAGCCAATGCACCATTTATGTGATGGTTTCCAGTTTGCTGAATTTTGTTTGGCAATTGAGAGATGGGATTTTGGGAGAAAAAGGTGAAAAATGCTTAACTTAGTAGTAAACAGATAGTTTATTAATACACAACAAAGAAAAAAAGGAAAAGAAAATGAACTTTCAAAACCCTTCTCCTCCTCCCACAAGTGTTCACTTTCCTACAAACAACATAGAGACAAAACCTGTGACATTCAACCAGTTTCACCATTTAAATATAGTCTTTCATCAGTTCTTCAGGAGAAGAGTCTTGTTTACCATGGTACTTTCTCGCTGACAACCTAGAAAAGTTCTCTTGTGGGTTGGAACTTTCACAGAAACAGCTGCTCAGAGAAACCTGCTTCCATGTGATCTCCTCCCATCAGCAGTTTCCCAAGCTGCTTATGGGAGGCATCTGGGGTGTCACCTTTTAAAGATAAGCAACTTCAAGGCAAAGGATTCTTCATCTCAAGGAACAGAGATGTCTTCTCACTCCTTTCGCTGGTGCAGGAGCTTCTCATCTCTCTCTATTCAGGCATCTTATGAGACCATTCAGTCTATCACAAACACCTTTGCTCAAAAATCCATAAATTATTTCCCCAAATGTACATTTTTCTGTGATATTTAAAGGACAATCTACCTATAGGGTTTATTTCCATAGCTCAAGCAAGAAAGTCCAGCCAGCAGGCAACTCCTTCATCCTTCTTCTAATTAATCCTTTCCTCACTCTCTTTATCTGACTGTTATGCTAAGTCTTCTCTATGCTCAATCACTTTGTCTGTTCTCACTTTGGGAAGAGCCAGTGCTCTGGATGTTCCATCTGCTGGCAGGAAAGAGTTAAGGCTTGCCCAGGCGAGCCTCCTGTGAGGGCCTGGGCCAAGGCAGACCAGGCTGTCCCGGTCCCCTCCAAAGGAGAGAGGCAGGACTGCCTTACCTCCTGTGAAGGGAGAAGGAAGAAAGATTGATCTCTAAAAAGCTAGGTTTCCTTCTAGCTTTTAAGGATGTGTGACCCAGAGGTGTATCCCTACATGCAATTTGCTATTTTGGTCATCAGTTCAAAGGAAATCACCAATTGCTCCTCACCATCTGGGCTAAACCAACACACATAAATAGCCTTTACACTACAAAGTACAGGCTTATACTATTTGGAGGTTTTCAGAGTTGGAGATGGGTGGTAACAAAAAAAAAAAAAAATCAGATCAAATCAAATCTTTACAAAACTCAAAATTTTTCTATCATATAAATCAATTTTGTAATGTTCATAGTCTACTCTGTTCCTTTTTCTGCACGGTAACTTCCCACAGAAATTACCTCACTGAAAGATGGAATTAAGTTGATGTAGACAACCTAGACTCCTGTCCTATTCTCAGTAGTGGGACCATGTTGAGGTAGAACACTGGCAATGAAGGAACCAGCAGTGTGTTCCAGTTTGGAAATAGCCAAGAATTAGACACATCAACAGGTGGCATTTTTTGGGTACTGTCCACCTGGGCTCAGATCCTCTCCTGCATTTTCTAATTGGCACAGCATCATTCTGAGTATTAATGTATTGGCTGTGGGTTGCAGAGCTGGCCAAGTCATTGGTGCCAAGACATTAATACTCCTTGTGAACAGGAAATTAAGCTGCATTCTCCACTAACAAAGCCAATGAAATCATTATTGTTTCTGTCCATTCAGAAAATGAGTCTCAGGTAGGAAAACTGCTATTCTGAAAATGTGAAAAACCCCAAACAAACAAAAAAACCCCCCCAGAAATAAAACACAATATTTTTTTTAAGAAAATGTTTATTCAAAGATGATAACCTGCTTCCCCTCCACCCCCCATTATTCTAAACATCAGAAATAAATGCAAGCATGTAGATGTTAATGTTGTCAAAAAGAAGATGAGAATGATCAGGCCAATAGCTTTTAAGAAATTGTGAAAATGAGAAATGGAAATACAGATATGCTTTAATCCAATCTGCTGGGCCACAGCAAAATCCAGAACTTTAATAAATTCATAGAGGGAGTTTTGTGGGTGGGTAGTGGTGGCATAGTGCCTGTGGCCCTCTGATGGTGTACAGCTAGCTACAGGGTATGTTTTGGTGTGTACTGGAATATCTGGGAGCATTCCTGAATCCTGACAGCCCTAAGATATTTGCCACATTGGCACAACTGCCCAGAAAAATGTCTCAATGCTAAAAGTCAGTTAAAAAGAAATGGCCTAAGAATTTACTCCAGACCACATGGTATCTATAGCTATGATTTTCTGTTTTGATTAACAGAAAAAACCTCCTGTAGGTGACCTCCTGGTTCACATTAAAAGACCAAACAACAATCTTATCTAGATTTTGCATTAACAAAACTTTGCCCAAAACATATAGAAAACATGGGCAATAATTAACTCTCAATTCTGACACTTCATTACTTCCATTTGGCTTTCCTTCAGCTATCAGTTACTATTGCTATTCTGCTGGAATATAAAATACCATAATAAAGCTTATTTGTTTTCAAATCTCTCTTAAAAGGTGTAATCCAATACACCTTTTGTGTATTGGATTTGGAGGCAAGTTGACTTCACACACTTTCAGATTATAGCAGATTCATTTTTATTATCCATCAAAATTATAAGGTACAGAAAAATAAGTCCTATAGATACTAGCATGTTCCTAGATTACAGGATTTAGGCGGAGTACAGCCAACAAATTTATAATTTTCTCCTTTTTTCTTTCAATAATGTCCATGATAGTTCAATATATATGAAATTAGCTGAATATCCTAATGTAGAAACTACGTATGGTCTGGTCATCACAAAAAATAGGCAGGGATCTGATAATTCGTGGTGTCAATCTTATGTCCTTTCCCCTTGGCTTTCAGCAAGTTGTAATTTATTGGCTATAAGGACATAGTGTGACAAGTTATTTTCTATGTGAATTTAGCCATTGCATATACTCTAAATGGTGACAATACTTTATCCATCTGAACTGCTAGGTAACTTTTCCTAAAAGCTAGATGTCGTGGTTCAAAGGCAAAACAAGGGAGAGCCTCAAAGTCAGAAATACAATTAAATAAGGAGAAAAGTAAAAAAAGTAAAATAAAATAAAATAAAATAAAATAAAATAAAATAAATGCAATAACACAAAAGATCACTGACAGAGTCAGAATATAACCTGAAAGCAGTGGTGGAAGCAGTCCAGATGAGGTGCTCTTCCTGAAGCAGTGATCCGGTAGAAAGGTCTGGTAGCTCTGCTCCTCTGGGAATCCAGTGGGTAAGGGTTGCCTGTACTGTCCCAAATCCCAGATTATATCCAGGTGAGAATGCTTGGCTCCTCCCCCTGGGCAGAGCATCTCACAATGGGATGATGAGCTGTGAAGTAAGTCCTTGATGGCCCATTAAACAGAGATAACTCCTGGAGGGAGTTCTGTTATGGAAGCTCACTTTCTAGATCCTAATATTCATGGTCTAAGGTAAGCTAAATGAAAGGTAGAAAAAGGTAGGAAAATGTGGGAAAATGGTAGTAGGATTCATTTTTTAAATAGGCAGAATGTCATGAGAAAAGATGGTTTTGCTGCATCTGTTTCAGGTAAGTCCTTTGGGCTACACCACCAGAAATCTTGCAAGTGCACAATACTCTAACATTTCTGTAATTTCTAAGAGCCATGTGTAGCCACGACACAGGAAGTCTAAAGGACATTTGGCGTACTAAGATGGATCTGAGCTGGCATCCATCCCATAATCCATCCTTTAATTTTTAAAATATTATGCAGCAAAATAGGATCCCTTTTCCCACTTCTCATAGTTATTTATGTCTCAGTTTAAACTACAGAAGCATTAAAACCAAATTAATTTAAAAACAAATTAATTTAAAAGCAACTTAAACACAATTTAATTATTTTCCATACAAATCCTGTATATTTTCAATCAAAACATTGTTTAGGAAAAATTAATGAAAGCAATTTGAATTAAAGATTATGATATTAAAGTGATTCTACTCCAACTGTCAAATTCCATAATGTTGACTATTTCTTATGCTAATAATATTAGTGATTTTGTAACACTTGGCTGAATTCTGATTTAAAGGTTAATATTTGCAAGGGAGTTCCTCATATTCACATCAATATCACCATATTCCACTTCAGTGTCATAGAAAGTGTGGGTAATACTGAAAAATGAGGACGATTCTTATTTAGGAGTCCAGAAAAATGTCTAAACCGAATATTTAAAAACACTTCAATAAATGTATTCACTATCTACTGTTGTAATAGCAATCTAATTAAAGGCAAAAGAATCTGCTTTCATTTCTGTCCTAGCTTCCTAGCAGATATAAGGAATGATTTTGCTAGAAAATGAGAGCAAGATTTATTTATATCTCTCTCACAAAAACACAAGACTCTACCACAGTCTATTCAAGGTGAGCCTGTGGGAAACGAAAATACCAGGAAACTTTTAGGAGCATAGCAAAATAGTTTAAAAAAATAAAAACAGGCAAAAAAAAAGATTCTAGTGAGACCTTTGATAACACATTTTAGCTTGTTATTTTAAACAGGCAATTTGCACATCCCTAAGAATGGAAAGTCTGAAGAATCTGCTTTTATTAAAAAGACTAGCACTTCAATAATGAAAATCTCAACATTAAATGAAATTTTGATCCTCATATTAGCTCTGAGGTGTCAAGGAATAGTCTCTGCTCACTGTGTTTCCAAACTTTTATTCTTGTCAGAATAACTAATACAGATGTGACCCTTTTGTTTATTTGGGTCTTTTTTCAATTAGCGAATCAGGTCTCAAAAGACATATATACCCCACTTTTTAAACAAATATTTAGTTTTGCATATGATATCTCTGCAATTAACTTGTTATTCATTTCTGGGCTATTTGACAACAGCACTTACGTGTAATCTATAACTGACAAAGATGATACCTCTGGAAAAACAGGACATCATTAGTGTTTTTACCATGAGAATGAAAGAAAAGGGGAGATATGCAATTCATTATGTGGGACACTGAGAAATCTTCACAGCAGCTGTTACAGGTTAGCTGGCCTGCTGCCAGATTCCTGAAGATGATGGGTGAAAGTAGACGGTGTTAAAGACAGAAACACAATAATGTTGGTTTAGGCTTTAGGCTGTTCTTTACAAACTACCTACTCTAGTCCACTTTTCTTACTTTAAACATCTGATACCACATATGTGGAAAAATATTTTCTTTTGAAGTTTCAATGCTCTCTTTTTTGATTAATTGATTCAGTAATTCAGTTCATGCATTTCCCATAGACATTTTCTTTTGAATCACGTTTTTACCTGGAGTCCTCAAACAGAAATCAGGGAAGTGGTCAGTCACTAAAAAGTATGTCTTTTTGATTATAGAGATTAATCATTTTGCTATGTGAACACAGTTTTATTGCTATCTGGTTTTAAAAAAATAATTAATGATCAGCAGGAAATATTGGATTGATGGTGTTCTAGGATTATTAGGAAGTAAAGGAAGTAAAAAAAGGCTGCTCTATTGTCAGTAATAATTTCTATTAATAGCTGTTTAGAAGATACAAAAAGATAGGCCATAGAAAAAGGTGCATTTATATATGAAGTCATTTCCTTAGTATTGATAAAAATTTTGCAATTAATAAAATATTTCCACAGTAAGAAAAACCCTGTCCTCTGATCTCTCTTAGGCCTAAACACACACACACACACATTAAAATAAATATCCATGAAACCCACACCTGCACTTTATTTTGGTGTACTTCTCAGCATGTTATGTAGGCTTGAAATGCTGCTTGTCCCCAGTGACTTACACTGAACCCTTCTAGTGCTTTACAGCAGTAGTCAGTGTTGGTAGGATGCTAAATGCTGTGCATTTTCCCATTCCCAAAGGAAAGTAAAAAATGGAAGACAGAAATCAATTAAAGTGTTCAGAAGTAGGGGGTGGTAGGCCTTGTTTCTTTAATATTTCATAAGTACACACATTTCCCAACAAAAAAAAAAAAAAAAAAAAAAAAAAAAAAAAAAAAAAAAAAAAAAAAAAAAGTGTTCTCTAGGGTAGGGTCAAGGATTTCAAAATGGTCATGAACCTCAACCTAACATTTTGAAAAATGTATTAGACCTCTAGTTGGTAATGAAAACTGATACTGAGTGATTTTCTTAAGATTTCAAAATTATTTGTGAGGTTCAGTAAGAATTACACCTGTTAAATTCTTCTATTTTTGGGAGGATTTTTATTTAGGTTTTGTTGAGGCCAGAAAAAAAAAAAAAAAAAAAAAAAAAAAAAAAAAAAAAAAAAAACCCTTCCTCTCTTGAAATAAGAAAATTATATGAAAATTGTGTAAATTTTTTAAAAAATGTATACATATTATTTTTTGTTTAATTTTATCTTTTGTGAGTGAGGGAAAACATTAAGAGCCAGGTGCACTGCAAGGGACCTAGTAAAAAAATACATGCAAGATTTCAAATAAAGTAAACTGTATGAGAGTAAAACTGTTATTTGATTTTCTTCGTTTTGGTTGAATGGGTAATGTGGAAGCCCATGTACCACCATTACTTGATTATCTTTTTCAGTAGATAGTGGGTTTTGGGGCACAGTGGTCTGTACTCAATATAAAACTGGAATTTTGTACAAAGACATGCAACACTTATATTAAAGCATAAGTGACGTTTTCTGAAATTATATAGTCAGTTAAATTCAAAAGAGAACTTACTTAGTGGGAATATAAAAATGTAGGAATGAGACAGACCAAAGTTTCATCATTCTCTCTCTTAAAATAATGTCCATACTAAAGATGTGTCAAAATGCGCGAAGCAATGCTCAGTTGACTGGCATGATCAATAAAGATATTTTACTGATAGAGTTCATAAACTTTAGCCTATTGCCTGGGAAAGTGCCAAGAAAAACAGTAGCAAGAAAAACCACTATGTTTGTCTACTATGAAAAAATTCTATATTTTCTTTACAACCCTCAGTAGTAGTGTATTCCCAAGGTAATATTAGAGGGGAAGCAAATATATTTGAGAAATAATCAGTGATTAAGGACTATGTCATCTCAGGAGCTTTCTCATCTGCCACTAATGTTTTTGGAACAGGGCAAAAAGCAAAGCCTGCTCAGTCATGGCAGTGTGAGGGAGGTGTGCTGATAACTCGCTGTCCAACAAACACAATATTATTCACAGAGAGACAGGTGCGTGAATCTGTTTTTTCCCATTTTCCCTTCCATGTTGTATGCTTTAGAATGCTGTTATAAAGTGCAGCATTCATATAATTCTGGGACATAACCAGCTTCATTTGACTATAATTCAAAGGAGTTTTAGACATTTATGTAAATATTTTAGACATGAACCTTTGATGTTTGCAGGTATGTACAGATCAGATGTGTGAAATTTTTCCTTCCTGAGAACTTACCAGTTAAGAAGTGCCTTAGGTAGGAAAAAAAAATCTTTCTGATGTTAGGTTGATATGTGGCCCAGTTAATTCTTTTTCTCTGAAGCTCAAGTTGAGAGAATCTGCACAAAAGAAATTATTCAGGGTAACAATTTCCATGTAATTCTTCTAATTCCACAGCTGCATGCTTTCAAACAGTTTTTTACACATACACATACAAAACATGATTCCAGTTTTTAAGTTCATTGTGATGTTTCTGTGAAACATTTGAGTCTTCCTCTGTTTTAATAATATCTCCCAAATTTTTGCCATGAAGAAAATTAAATTCTTGTGATTAGTCTTAAATCAGAGAGAAAATATTAAGCAAGATGTGTCCCAAAATAGATGCATGAAAACTTCCAGTGGATATTTTCTCCTAGTCTGGTACTGTTCCAACAGAAATCACGGTCATTTCCAGTTCCTCAATTTCGATAGTGTTATACATTCTGGTGCCAATATCCATATTCACAGATTTCGCTTAAAATTTCCCATGAAGAGATTAAATATTTGACTAATACTATTCACTCTTCTCTACAAAATGAAATAACTTTTAAAATTTAGTATGAACTTTCTCTTTGAAATCCACATAGAATTTTATGGGCTTTGGAGGTTCTTTTCCTCACTTATCTTTGCTGTGTCGTTTTCTTTCAAAATGAGTTTCAAAGTACCTTGGAATATTTCTTCTGGACTAATAGACTTTTGTTTATATCACTCCTTCCTATATGTACCCATCCTTCTTTGCCCATACATTTTTCAAGATCCATGCAAGTTCTCAAATATCTTATTTTTTAATATTCTTCAATTATATCATCCTGTTATATTGTCATCTTTGGTTTGACAGACTTAATAAGATTAGTTGTTTCAGATCTGATGAGTCATGTGTCACATCTTTCAGAAGAGATACCTGATTACATCTTCCATAACAGAACTACATTTTCTGTTTTGATACTGTTATAATACAGTAATTCCTGTATAACTTCCATTATTATTTTTCCCATTCTTTGTCAGTCTTGTCCACTTTAAAGCAGTTTTCAGGCCTCACATATCTTAAATTTTACCTATATATTACAAAAACATTTCAGTTAACATAAGTTTTTCCTTATAATACAATATGTTTTTTTGCAGAATAGTTATCTACCAAACTGGCAGGAGGATGGCATAACTTCAACAGAATTAAGTATACCGCACTACAGCTTAGTGGTAGAATGCATACAGTGTGCAAATACCTCTGGACTTAGTCAATGGAATGTCTCATTCTCTGTTGAGAATGCTTTGGGGTGAAAATGTGGTATTTAGATTTTTAATTCATGTCCAAGCTCCAATTTAGGTGTTACTGCATTATTGGAATCAGACATCTCATACTGGTTGTTCTTACATCATAACTCATTTTACGTTGATGATGAGAAAATGATGATTTTTATTTGGTTAAATTTTATAAGAAAATGGAATATGTATCCCATTGGTGACATATAAAAAAACCTTCTGAAAAATAAGTCTGTGTTATTTAATTTCTTCTTACCTTAAAAGAAAAATATCTTGTTAACATAAAAACACCAACACATTGTCATGTTTTCACAGCTGTAAATTAAGCACCACAGAGCCACTTACTCAACCCCCTTATCTCCCCCTCACAGTGGTGGAATGAGGAGAAGAATCAAAAGTAAAATTTGTAGGTTGAAAGAACAGTTTATTAATTAAAAATAAAGTAATATACAATAATTATAGGAAAAATATAAAAATAAAAATAGTAATAATGGAAAGGAAAAACCCAAACAAGTGATTCACTACACAGTTGCTTACCACCTGCTGACCTGTGCCAGACCCTGTTCCTGAACCCAGGTGTGTGGTGGCATGAATGAGTTTTGTCTTGTCAGTTTGTGTTATGTGGTTTGTTTCGAGAAGATTCTTCATTTAAATGGTTTGTTCCTTGTACCCCCGCTCCTGTTTTTCCCCCTTGGTTCTTCCCTAAGTTGTTTACCCTGCAGCAGTTATCTGTCAATCATTTGTTATGTAACCCCTGGTCTTGTCCATCACTCCGGGGCCTCTCCCTGGGCCCAGAAGGTTCCAGGAGAGATGTTGCGTGATTGGGCAAGATCCAGACATTCCCCTCCCAGTCTATTATAATTTGTTATAGCATTTGTCTGTTAAGCTAAGAGCCACTCCCTGCTTGTTTCCTATTGGATGTTCACTGTACCCTACCCTGAGATCCACCCTCCTTTATAAGTTGCCTCCCTCAGGTGCTTGGGGTCTCCTCTGAGGCTGAGCCCTGAGGTGAGGGTCTCCTGGGTCCAATAAACTCAGTTCATTCAGCCTTAGAAGAGTCCCATCCTTTGCTTCCTCCCATCTTCATTGCGCTGCTACTCCCGGCTAGCCAAGAACCTCATGCCGCCGTGGTGCCAGAGCGGGCTGAACCCAGCGACACAGGCATTGCGACAAAGGTGGGCCTCCCTTCTGGGTAACTCCTCTAGTTTATATACTGGGCAAGGTGTTCTACAGTTGTAGAATATCTCTCTGACCGGTTGGATTACTTGTTTCAATTATGCTCTCTCCCAGTTTCCCTTTGTGTATTTCCTAGCTGGTGGAGCATGAGACACAAAAAAAAGAAAAAATAAGTCCTTGACTTAGGATAAACCCAATTTAGCAAAAAACCAAAACATCATTGTATTATCAGCATTATTATCATGATGAATCCAAAACACAGCAATGTACTGGCTATTGAGAAGAAATTTAATCTATCCCATCTGAAATCAGGACACACAACACTCAAAAAACCGTTTTTTTTTTTTTGTCTTCCTGTAAAACCGTCTTCATACTTTACTGTGGTAAACATCTGGAAATATGTTTACCTAAATATGACCTGTTGCGTGATGTTTTATCAGATCTTTGCCTGCTCTCAAGCAGCACTTGTTACAAAACCTGTCAGCTATGAAATTATACTTTTTTTGTCATGTGAGTGATAGCTTTGGAAGACTTTCAGGTTGAAAACACCACCTGCTCATGAAGACATAATTCAGACTTCTTGCAAATGTATAAATCCACTGATGTAGCTGTAAGATGTATCTTGTTTTGACTGTCACATCATTCAATTTTTAAATGCCAAACCTGTCATGTTTCTTGATTGAAGCACTCTTGATGTAAAATACCTGATTTTTTTTCTGTTGTTCAATCAAGACAAGGCCATGCCAGTGAATATACAGCTTTTAAAAATATCATCTAGAGAAAACAGTAACAGGTACATCTTGTACCATGACCTCCATATATTGTCTCTATTTGTTTATAGTTGTATCCCTCAGAGGAGTCACATTTCTACTATGGATTTTAAATCTGCCTACATATTGGGGAAATGACACAACACAGTGGTTTTTCAACTAGCTACAAAACAGACTTGAATTGAGGACATTTTAGTCAAGATAGAGAAAAGCATACTGCATGTGAATTTGTGCTGGAGTTCTACCAATATTTTTTTACATTTCAACACAATTCAAATAGGAATACATTAAAAAATTGACAGTGAAAGTAAAAGTGTGGGGCTCCCCTTCACTTTTTCACTTTTTGACTTTCTAAGGAAGATATTATGTGTTCCCTGTTAGGTTGCTAGGTGGCAAAAAAACTCCCAGAAAACCACAAAAGGAGGTGAAATTTACTGAAGTACTGCAGAGACCACATAAGCCATGACAGGTAAAGACAAGCATTGTAGAAGAGTGTAGAGAAATTTAGGTAGAAAATAATCAGAGGAAATCTGTGGATTAAAGGCAGTTATGAAGGGTCAAGTAGGTGATTAGAGGGATGGAGTGCCTCTACTACAAGGAAAGGCTGAGAGAATTGGGTTGTTCAGACTGGAGAAGGCTCCAAGGTGACTTTATAGTGGGTTTTCAGCATATAAAGGGGCCTGCGAAAAAGCTGAAGAGTGACTTTTTACTAGGCTGTGCAGTAATAGAACAAGGTGTGATGGCTTTAAATTGAAAGAGGGTAGGTTTAGATTAGATATTAGAAAGAAATTCTCTATTGTGAGGGTGATGAAAAACTTAAAGAGGTTGCCCAGAGATGTTGTGGATGCCCTATCTCTGGAAATGTTAAAGACCAGGTTGGATCGGGCCCTAAGCAATCTGATCTAGCAGAAGGTATCCCTGCCCATTGCACAGGGATTAGAACTAGATAATCTTTAAGGCCCCTTTCAACAAAAGCCACACTCTGATTCTATGATTCAGTGGTGGTGATGTCTCTGAGACAGGTATTAAATGAGGGGTAAATGAGTTACAGCAGCAGGGGTCTGGTGTTCACATTAACATTTATAACTCCTTCACTTACCAGATAATTTGTACATTTTTCTTGCTGAAATTGTAAAGAATATTCAAAGAATAGAAAAACCCCATAATTTTAACAAGTACCTTTTTTCCCCCTTTTCTTTTTTTTTTTTTTTTTTAAGGAATGTTGTAAGCTGACACTGCCTCCAGTAACTCCAAGATGGGGATTTCAACATGCCCAGGGAGCCAGGGTTTCTGCCTAGGCTGGGTGGTGTTTCCAGGTTCAGTCGGTAGAAAAGCTGAGCATGTATCCCAAGGACACACACACAGACACAGATGTACACCCACAGACACACAGGTCTGATTGCACATGCTGCCTCAGACAAAGCACTGCTGTCAGCAGCACCCAGATGTAGTGCTCACACAAACACAAGTGCAGACAGCCAGCTGTGTCTTGGTTAGGATTGAAGGTCACTACCTCATGCACACACACACGCACACACATCTGCTTCTCTCCAGTCACAAGCACATGCACATTTGTGGTTCCCTTCAGTACTGACATTGTACCTCTGTCCACCTGGTACCTGTTCATGGATCCTGGGACCCCTTCCCTGTCCCACAGGTCCCTGATTCACATGCGGGTGCTCAGCCCTGCTGTCTGACTGATGCCCCTGCCTACTACCAAGGTTAGGAAAGATACTTGTCTCCAATCCCAGTAGCCAGCGCAAGGCACCTGGCAGACAACCCCCTCACTCACCTCACTCACCTCACTCACCTGTAGCTGATTTTTCTAAAACACACCATGTAACAAAGCAGCTGAGGCCAAGTCCCCCACTTGCATCCAGCTGATGTCACTGAGACTCCACTGGCTCCAGCCGCTGGCATGAGCTTCCCAGGAATCCTGTACACCCATCTCACAGTAGTGTCTGGTCCCAGTCCACTCACACCCGCAGCAACCAGCTTCTCATAGAGTCACATAATGGGTAAGTTTGGAAGACACCACTGGAGCCCATCTGGTCCAACCTCCCTGCTGCACCAGGGTCTCCTAGAGCACATTACTCAGGATTGTGTCCAGACAGTTTTCGAATATCTCCAAAGAAGGAGACTTTACAACCTCTCTGGACAACCTGTTCTGCATAAAGTTCTTCAGCATCTTCAGGTGAAATTTCCTGTGTTCCAGTTTCTGTTCATTGCTTCTCATCTTATTACTTAGCAGTAATGAGAGGACCCATCCTCTTGACACCCTCCCTTCAGATATTTATGTACATGGATAAAATCACCTAAACTCTCTGGTTCTTACACTTGTACAGGATAACAGATGAAGCTGCACAGGGAGATCTACCACAGGATTTAAGGAGAACACAGCTGCAGGGCTGGGAGATAAACCTGCTGATGTGCCATGGCCTGCATTCAGCTGGACCATTCTATACACAGCCTTGTCTGTTCCTTATGCCGTTTCTCTTTTCCACCTCCTTCCCCCAAATACTCCTTCCTAAGCCATATGTGGTCCCACTGACACAGCCTTTGAATATCACAGATCCCCACGTGCTTGTTTCCTTCTTATGACTGAAAAAGCCCAGACTTTTCCTCTCCAAAGCTGTGCCTTTAGTTTCTTAATGGGCCTTTGGCTTGTAACTGAAGACTTTTTGTCCTTCGTAATGACTCTGCTGTATGTTGTCTGTTGACTTTGTGTCTCTGTCTTATTTACCACTTCAACCTTAATATATTATCCTGTCGCTGCGCACTCACTTGCCGGCCAGCCACTGTGCGCAGAACAGCCTACCCTAAACTGTGGGGTCTTTGCCCACGCTCTGCCTAGGCAGGCCTGCAAAGGAGTTGCTGAATGAGGAAGGAGACTCTCAAGGAGGGTGAACAGGAAAAGGTTTATTCCTGGTCCAGGCTCTCCGGTCGAGAGACCCAGATCAGCTTCTGACAGCAACTTTTATACACGGCTAACTCGGTGGGAGGGAGGCACAATACATCCAATCGGGTAGAAGCGGGGAGTGGCATACAGGTAAGAACAACCAAACAACAATGAAGGGGAGGAGAGAGGGTCAGGACCCAGCCAATCCCCAGGCCTAGGCCTCAGGGAGATTGACATGGGGGGGTAAGGGTGATGGACAGGACAGGTGGCGGGAAGGACTGGCCAATGGAGGCTTGTCTCCAGGGGCAGACCTGGGGAAGTGTATCAAGGATGGGCTTAAAATAGACAAGGGAGAGCAAACAATAAAATAAAGGATAGGGAGATGAAACTTGGAGGCCATTTTGGGACCAATAACTGGGGTACATAAAACTGTAAAACAATTACATATAACTCAAGAAGACCCACAACTCCCTCTTTTGTTTTATATAAAATGAACGATGAGGATAATTCATAGCTCTTCTCGGACCGCGTCGAGCTCCCTGATAGCCTCTTCTAATTCCTGGAGCTCTATTTCTTCCATGCTGACGCGGTGGACCGAGGGGGTTGTGGAATCTGAAATCAACCTGGATAACAACTTTTTAATCAAAGCAAAAGCAACAGAAATCATAAGTAGAATAAAAATAATGAGTCCCACAGTCTTAACAATGGACCCGGACCAGGATGAGAGCCCCCAGTTCTCGAACAGATTGTCAAGCCAGCCTCCTGTCTCCTTCTTGATATCGGTGACCATTTTCCGAATCTGGGCTATGGACTGCTTAATGTTTTCTGCCTTGGTGGAAAGGTTGAAGCAGCATAGTCCCTCGAACTCCTCACACGAGTGTTCGTGGAGCAGCAGGAGATAATCAATGGCCGCCCTGTTCTGCAGGGTGGCCTGCCTCGTTATCTGCTCGTCCAATAGGAGGTCCGTTAGGGCGTTGGTCATTAAATTTGCTTGTTTTACAACCCAGCATTCCAATCGGCCCAATTCTCCCATAGCTTTTGCAATGGACACCCAGGGCAGAAAAACTGTCACGGCCGTGGCCTTTGCCCTGGACCAATGCACAATGTCCGAATCGCAGTCCGGGTCGAGACTTGCCAGGTCTCTCTTTTGGACTGTTGCGTGGCGTGTGGCGTTTTTCCGTACCCAATCCATAATTTGTGTTTTGTTGGGTGTAAACAGCCCCAACTTTCCGAGTGTGCATGGGCCTCCGATCGTCCGAGAGGGGATGCCGGCGTAAGCCCTATCTCCACAAATTAAAAACATACCAGTGGGGAGGGAAAGGGGTTTCATTCCGGCAGTACTGGGTGCAGCAACATGGGCAAGGGCGGAGCACCATGAGCTGGCCCAGTAGGCATCTTTGATTTGTTTCAGGTTATGATACAATTTAGCTTGGCTTACTGGAGGAGTGAAGGTGAAGTGGATACAAAAGGGTGAAGGGGAGGAGCCGAGGAGATCCAGCTCCTGCGGCTCCTGGGGAAGGGCTGGAAGGTGGAAGGTCCACTCCTTCCAGAAAGCCAGGGGATTCTTTACAAGGGCCGACGCATGATTAAGTTCGGTAAAGTGGGAGATCACAACGGGCTTACGATTGAAGCTTTGCTTCATTCTGAGGAGAGCGGGGGGGTAGTCCTTCTCCTCGAACGGGATCCCAACGAGGCATGATGACAGAGGGTCTCCTGCTGCTGTGGAGGACAAACATATGTGATCTTGGCCCAAGGTCTTTGCCAAGGTCTTCCAGACATTGACCTTGGGCTGAGGGACTATCCATGCCCAGACTGGTCCAAGGAGGCTGGCTAGCAGCATTCCACGGAGGATGGTGGTGCTGCGAAGGGCTCTGGCGATGTTCTTCCTGGTCCGGTCCATCCGGCCTCCTGAAATAAAGCTAGAAACATACAAATCAATTAAAAAGCCACTCCGGCAAGATTGTACCATTTGTGGGGTCTGGGGTAAAGGGTTCTCCTTCTTCCCTTTCCGGGGGAAACAACCAGCTGGGGAGAGTGCCAATGGTGCGGCACCATGCCCTCCATTCCGGACTTTGCTTCTGCCAGCTCGTCTTTGGCCCCAACTTTCTTTTCCTCCTCCAGGAGGCTACCGCGACCTGCGCTCCCTGGCCTTCCTTGGAGGGTTTAGGGACATAGGGCCTCACATTGCGGGAGGGGATCCACCGTAAGCCGGTGTCGGTGGAGACGCAGGCGTACCCGCGTCCCCAGGTAATTAAATCGTGAGGTCCCTGTGTCCTCAAAGTCTCCGGATCCCAGATGAGGACCTTTGGCCTTTCGTGGGGTGCTAACCGTGCGCTCCCTCGAAAATGCCTGGTCACCGGCGGGTTCATGGTTTCAAAGGAGCAGTTGAGGAAATTCAAAGTAAAAAGGGCACGAGCGAGTCTGATCGACGGTGTCTCGTTTTTCAACACTGGGCTCTGTTGGCTTAGGACCCTTTTGATGTTCTGGTGGGTCCTCTCCACGATCGCCTGACCTGTGGGAGAATAGGGGATGCCCGTCTTATGTCCTATTCCCCATTGCTGCAGGAAGCTGCAGAATTCCCTGGAGGTGTACGCAGGGCCGTTATCGGTCTTTAGCGACTTTGGGACGCCCAGGAAGGAGAAAGCGAGTATCAGATGCCGGATGGCATCTGCCGATTTCTCCCCTGTGTGGGCAGAGGCAAAAACTGCACCCGAGAAGGTATCCACCGAGACGTGCACGTACTTCTGCCTCCCAAATTGAGCGAAGTGCGTGACGTCTGTCTGCCACACCTCACAGCTTGACAGCCCGCGGGGATTCACCCCAGCGGCCAGTGGGGGAACTGAATATTGGTGACACGTGGGACATGTAGCCACGATCGCCTTGGCCTGGTCTCGGGTCAGATTGAATTCCTGGACCAAACCCAGCGCATTTTGGTGGTGGAGCTGATGGCTGAGCTTGGCCTGCTCAAAGATGTTTGGCAAAGGAGCTACCTCGACAGGGGCAGCAAGGGCATCAGCCCTCCTGTTTCCCTCCGCGATAGCTCCTGGCAGGTCCGTGTGCGATCTAACGTGCATCACGTAGAATGGTTGCTTTCGACGGGAAATCAGCTTAACGAGTTTCGAAAGCAACTCGAACAATGCAATGTTATCCACCTCCTGCAAAATTGAATTCTCTGCTCTGGAAACCACTCCCGCTACATAGGCCGAATCAGTAATCAGATTGAAAGGTTCAGGGAACTGCTCGAAAGCCCTGACGACAGCGGCCAACTCAGCAACCTGAGGGGAGCCTTCCACCTCAGCCACATCTGATTCCCACTGCTGAGTTTTTGGATTTCTCCAAGTCATTATTGACTTGTGAGATTTCCCGGACGCGTCAGTGAAAATTGTCAGAGCGTCGAGTGGCTCTTTACTCTGAACGCTTTTAAGTTCCAATTGGAATTGAGAATCCGAATTGAAAATTTTGTGGGCTGGCCTGAATATGGAAATTTGGCCTGAGTAATTATCCAGAGCGAACTGCAGAGATTCGTTTTCCATTAAGAGGTGTTCCAACATCGCTTTTGTAATTTGGCCCAAATTAAGCCTAATTGGAACGTGTATGCACTCAAAATCGCAGCCGGCTAGTTCCCTGAGACGGAGCCTAGCCTTCCGGATCAAGTTTGCCATCAGCTCTTGTGGCTTGGTCATTCTTTTGGATCTCTGGTGGCTAAGGAAGACCCACTCTATTATTGAGAGAGGATCATTCCCGCCTCGATCCTTCCTAGGTGTTTGCTGAATGCCTTCGTCCCATTGAAATATCATCCCCTGTAGGTGTGGCAGCTTTCCAAAGATGATAAACCGGAATGGCAGGTCAGGCCTACATCTGTGTGCCTGCCTGGTGGACATAATTTCTTGAACCCTTCTCAGGGCTTGTTCTGCCTCTGGGGTGAGTGACCTAGGGGAACTGAGCCCCTCCTCTCCCCCTTTCAGTAAACTGAAAAGAGGGGCCAGGTCCTCGGTAGAGAGACCCAGCCAAGGCCTCACCCAATTCAAAGTTCCACACAGTTGTTGGACGTCCGCAAGAGTCTTAATTTTGGTCTTAATAGCCAATTGTTGCGGAACAATGGTCCGCCGACCGATTTCCAGCCCCAGGTATTTCCAGGGGGGCATCTTTTGAATCTTGGACTCCTGCAGCTCAAACCCTGCAGCAACCAGTGAAGTCACTGTCAGGTCGAGCGCATGGGCCAACAGGTCGTCTGTGGGGGCACACACCAAGACATCATCCATATAGTGGTGGATGATGGCCTGGTGCGCGGCTGCACGGACAGGGGCGAGCAAGGAAGAGACGTACCACTGGCATATAACTGGAGAGTTTTTCATGCCCTGAGGCAAAACTCGCCAGTGATACCTCTTCCTCGGGGCTTCTCGGTTGATGGTAGCACCGAGAAGGCAAAACGTGGGGCATCGTCCGGATGTAGTGGAATTTGGAAGAAACAGTCCTTTATATCTATTACAGCCAAATTCCAATTTTGGGGGAGCATGATTGGGGATGGCATCCCTGGTTGGAGAGACCCCATATCTTCCATTACTTCATTGATTTTTCGGAGGTCGTGAAGGAGCCGCCACCTGGTCTTATCGGATTTCTGGATTACAAACACCGGGGAGTTCCACGGTGAAGTGGACTCCACGATGTGTCCCTTTCTCAGCTGCTCCTCTACGAGCTCGTTGAGCGCTTTTAATTTTTGTTTTGACAGTGGCCATTGCTCCACCCAAACTGGAACGTCTGAAAGCCAATTGAGTTTGATGGTGGGACCTCATCAATGGTCACTGTGTTAATCCTGGGTGGGTCTGGAAAGCCAATTGTGACCCCCCATTGTGCCATGAGGTCTCTTCCCCACAGGGGTGCGTCATAGTCTAAAACGAATGGGCGAAGAGAAGCCAATTGCCCATTCGGCCCCTCAATTTGTACCATGTCCTTTGATTGTTTTGCCAATTGAAGCCCACCTACTCCGGATACGTGCTTCGCCACCTTTTGCAACTCCCAATGTGACGGGCACAAACTCTCCGGAATGACCGTCACATCCGCCCCCGTATCCCAGACTCCTTTTATGAGTCTGGCCTCCCCACCCACACTAACTCTGCACGTGTCAGTTGGCTTGTGGTGTGTGATCTTCCTTACCACTCTGACACTCGGTGTTTCTTCTGCGCAGCTTTCCCTCGTTGTCTGTGCTTCGCCCCCCTCTGCTCTTGTGACTTCCAGCAGGGGGTTCGGGATGAGCTGCGCGATTATCTGCCCCTTGGGCAAGAATGTGGGTGGATCATCAGTGTGCAGCCATAATACAAATCGCTCCGGATCCGATGTTATGGTCCCGGGAGCGATGTGTATGTCAGGCGGTGTATACTTGCAATCCCCCACAACGACATATTTACTGTCGATCAGACCCCACGTACCTCTCTCCTTTGAAACCACGGTTGTATGCCAGTCCCGGTCCCGCAGGTGAAGAGGCTCGGCCAATTGGAGCCGAAAGGGCTCATACCTGGAGGTCGTCAACAGGGATCCCTCCGGCTCAGGCAGCATCAGGTCTCTTGGGCCTTTTGGGGTCGCGTCCTGAGGAGGATAGCTTGTCAGGTCCGACAGGTTAGTCTTAGTTTGGTTGGTCATGTCCGGTAGGATTTTCTGAAAAACAGAATCAGTCTCATTAGAGGGCTTAATAGTTTCATCTTTCTCCCCGGCGGTTCCGCCCTCCCCGTTGGTGTCATTGCGCCGGGGGGCTCCGCGCTCACCACTTAGTTTTTTTGTTTGTTCCCCCCTCTCTCCCCCTCTCTTTTCAAAAATTCATCGAAATCTTTTCTTTTGGGGCACTGGCTGGACCAGTGACCCTTCCTCCCGCACAGGAAACAAGGCCTGTCTCCTGGCGGTTTCCTCGCTGCTCCGGGTGTTTTCGCTTCCTCTCCCTTCTGGACGGCCGCGAACCTTGGGCCTCCTCTTCTCCTTTCAGGTGGTGGTATTCTCCCCCTTGAGTCCGCTGTAGCCGCATTCACTGCCCTCAGCATCTCTTCCAGAGTCGGGTACTCCCCAGGCTGTTTAGGGATCCTCAAGATGATCTCCCGGCATGAGTCATTGCAATGCTTTGAGACCATTTCTTCGAGGATTTGATCCCTAGTGTGTACCCGCGGCACCTGCTGTTCTATGGCGATGGTCAGCTTCTCAACAAAGGCTACAAACGGCTCTGAGGGACCCTGGAAAATCTCAGAATAGGGGGTTAGAGGCCCCGCAGGCCGCAGGTCACAAAATGCCTGCATTGCTTTGTCTTTAATTACATCCAGGACACCCTCCAGGATGTCTTCCGCCTGGTCTGAGGCGCTTTTCCATTCCTCCTCCCCCATTAGATGGTCTAAAGTAATGGGGTCCCCGCCATTGTCCGTTGAGGTCGTGGGATCCTTTAACAGACTGGGCAGGGTGCGTCCAAGCAGTTCCTTCCAGGTTGCCTCCCACAGTTTGTACTCGGTCTTATTTGACAAGCACCGGAATAGCTGCTTTAAATCATATGGGACCACCACTTGACCCGTCAATGAAGAAGACAACATTCCCTGGAAGTACGGACTGTCCCGTCCGTACTCCTTCAGGGTCTTCATAAGATCCTTAATCAACCCCTGGGGCAACGGCCTCCAGATAGCTGCGTTGTTTCTCCCCGCCCTGTTCCCCCTATAGGTGACCGGTGTCAGGACGGGGACGCTATCTGGATTGGGGCTTCCGGTTTCCAGGCCCCCTTCCTCCGGCCTCCAACCGTGGGAACCGGAAGGTAGGGCGTGGGAACCGGAAGAGGGGCAGTCCTCAGACCAGGAAGAGGGTGGGGCATTAGGGAGTGATGTAACGGAAGGAGGAGCTTTGAGGGGAGGAGCTTGAGAAGGGGTGTGGTAAGAAGGCGGAGGAAAGGGAGGAGATTCTCTGTGGGAAAGGGGAGGGGTTAAGGGAAGGAAGGGGTTGGTACAATGGCGCGAGGGCTTAGGGGAAGAAGAGACGGAGCAGGAAGGGAAAATGGAGGAGAGGGATGACGCGCGAGCCAGACGGCCGCCGCCATTTTGGGAGAAGAGGTCGGGGGCGCCATTTTGAGTACCTTGGGGTTCCGCAAAAGAAAACCTAACTCGGGGTTTAGAACCGGGAAGGGTTTGGGGCAGGAAAGTCTCCCGAGCGGGTTGAGTGAACCCCTCTCGGGAGCCCCAGGCAGTCTGGCCAGGACTGTCCAGGCGGGGGGATTTTTCGGCTCTCGAGGGGCCAGGGCTGGTGGACCCTTTGAGAATGCCGGATCGGGGAAGAGGGGGTCGGGCAGGAGGGTTAGGGCGAGAACAATTCAAACTGGGAGAACAACCATCGGAGGTCTCTTTCTCCACTCCCTGTATCGTTGCACATGCAGATCGAATCTGCCTAACCCAATTGAAAAATTTTGCTGCCTTTTGGTCTCCCGACTTGGCCAGATTCGCAAATTTGACATACACTGCGCTCCAAAACACCACAGTGTCGGATAGCCGGGAGGACGCTTTTGGGAAGTGGAGGAAGAGGAACCTCACGAAATCTCGAAGATCTTTCTTTGAGAACTTAACATTTGCAACAACCAAAAACCCCTTAACTTTAACATAGACCTCCCTCTGGGTAGTGCTAAGTCTTGCGCCCATGACTTTGATGTTAATATGAACTACTCCGACCCTGAAAACTTCGCAAAAACGAAAACCGAACAGAAAACCACACTTCCACTACGCTTAAAACCCGGCCAGGCCACCAACCTCACCTCCGGGGGTAGTAGAAACACAAACTCCAAAACACAAAACACAAGATTCACTCGAAGAAGCAAAGCAAAAGCGACTGGATTACTCCGAACCCAGGGAGGCAAAGGAGAACTGCAAACTGACAACCAAAATCTCCGCCCACACTCCCTGGGGGCTGCGCAGCCTGGGACAGCGAGCGTAGCTCAGCGTCCCTTCCCTTAGTTAGGAACTCCCCCCTCCCACCTGGCAAGGGGGCTGTTCCCACCCGGTAAGTATTACTTACCCGATCCAGCCGCCGGACAAACGGGCGATGCTCAGGGATTGGCAACTCCGAAGAGGACTCCCGGGCGCAGGAGCTACCCTCTTCACCACCAGGAGCGCACTGCAGAGCAGCTGCTGCAACTGGCGGCACACAGCACACCGAGAAAGCCGGACCCCTGCCGGTCTCGCAAAGCTTTATAATCCAAAGGATCCGGAGATCCTGTCGTCGGGTCCTGTGCCGCAGAGCCTGCTTTGGCAAAGGCAGTGGAGCCCCACATTGGGCACCACTCCTGTCGCTGCGCACTCACTTGCCGGCCAGCCACTGTGCGCAGAACAGCCTACCCTAAACTGTGGGGTCTTTGCCCACGCTCTGCCTAGGCAGGCCTGCAAAGGAGTTGCTGAATGAGGAAGGGGACTCTCAAGGAGGGTGAACAGGAAAAGGTTTATTCCTGGTCCAGGCTCTCCGGTCGAGAGACCCAGATCAGCTTCTGACAGCAACTTTTATACACGGCTAACTCGGTGGGAGGGAGGCACAATACATCCAATCGGGTAGAAGCGGGGAGTGGCATACAGGTAAGAACAACCAAACAACAATGAAGGGGAGGAGAGAGGGTCAGGACCCAGCCAATCCCCAGGCCTAGGCCTCCGGGAGATTGACATGGGGGGGTAAGGGTGATGGACAGGACAGGTGGCGGGAAGGACTGGCCAATGGAGGCTTGTCTCCAAGGGCAGACCTGGGGAAATGTATCAAGGATGGGCTTAAAATAGACAAGGGAGAGCAAACAATAAAATAAAGGATAGGGAGATGAAACTTGGAGGCCATTTTGGGACCAATAACTGGGGTACATAAAACTGTAAAACAATTACATATAACTCAAGAAGACCCACATTATCCCCTTCGCACTGAAGAGGACCTTGATGGGATCACTTCCGTGAAACAGATACTCTCATATTCCTCATATGATTACAGTCTTCCCTGCTAAGTTTCTTTTCTTTCATGAATAACGAAAGATAGAGATATCCTTTCAAGTATTGTTCAGAAAAAAGAATTAAAATTTAATAATAATAGCAACAATAAAAGAAAACAAAAAACCCCCCAGGAAATTGAAGAAAAATTTAATTCAGAACTTCTAGTGAAACCCTGTCTCTTACAAAGTTGTTGAGAGCTTTGCCATTGATTTTATTAGTGCTATGACTTCAAACAGTGTCTTTTGCGTGGGGTGTTAATTAAATGCTTCTGGGCTTGGAGAAAACTGAAGAAAAATGTAATATAAATAGCTATGCCTTGATGGGATGGCAGGTTTTTTCAGTCTACTTCGAATCTTCGTATTTTTTTCTCACGCTGTGTGACATTTTAAGTATTCATGAGTGTTCAAACAGTATTGCACTTTGTAATGATTAACTCAGTTTATTTCTGAACCATTTAAGCAATTTCTTTCCCTTGCCTGTATCTAGTGATTTTGTTACACAGATGTCCTATCAGAAGCTCAATTGAAAACATTGATATGGAAGAGTAATCTTTTCTTTCTGTTGTCTCTCTGTCTCTCTGTCTCTCTGTCACCCTGTCACCCTGTCTCCCTGTCTCCCTGTCTCTCTCTCTTCCCTTCCTATGTGGGGAGACCTGGAAGGCAGTATAGAGACTGTCCTTCTGCAATGCTACAGTGTGTCTACACAGGAGTCTGGTCTCTCTCAGTGCTCTTTAATGTTGAAGAAACCAATCTTCATTGGGAGGGTAAATATCAGAGTTCTGTCTTTGTTTTTATGAAAAAGTAAGTGACAGTGGATACTGGTATTCAACAGACAGAGGTCCTCAAGTTTTTCATTTTTGAAGATGTGTTGAGATGGAGTGGAGGATACATTTTCCTCTGATGCTGATTTTGCTGTGGAATCTGCAGTTTGTTCTTGCTTGCCTTAGCTAGCTAATTCTGTGGAGGTGGAAGGCAGGTATATTTGTATATGTGGAGTCCAAAATGAATGCGGACCCTGTGGCTTATGTCCTAATATATATTTATTTACTTTTTGTCCATAGTACTGTGACCCCTTATTCTCTGCCTTCAGTGGACAAAATGAGTCCTGTTCGAGTGAGAGATGAATAAGTGGGAATGAAATTGGTGAAAGTCTGAGGTCAGCAAAAAATACAAAAATATTTTTCTTGTACTGTTAACTGCACAGTAGGTCAGTGATGAAAATAAGACTAAGTGGTAATTTTATTTAACATTTCATTCTCCATTAAAAGCTATATAAACACATGAAATAAAGACAGAACTCTCTGAAAAATTTTAAACTGAGTTGTGATCTTATGATTTAAAATACCACACAAAATTATATTGTATACATTATATTAAATTTTCAACTGAATATTATATATTATGCATTTTATGTTAGGAATCACATGTATGTTACATAATTTGTATGCTGTGTTGAATCTTCTATCTATATTTCTGTCACTCCTCTGCTTTCATAAAACACAGTGACAGAAAAGATTATTCTGACAACATGAAATGAACACTTCAACAAAGAGAAGTATCACAGAATCATCTGAGTTGAAAGGGACACAGAAGCATAACCGAATCCAGCTCTTAAGAGAATGGCCCATAAGAGGATCAAACTCACAATATTATTAACACTGTGCTCTGACTAACTGAGCTAATCTAAGGGTCATTATTTTCCTTGTTTAATTTTGAATTATCTAATAGTTGTTGCATCCATGTAAAGTCAGAGATAAAAGTAAGAGTATCATGGGTACACTGACTTATGTCATTTGTGGTACAGTGAAAATGAGGTTGAGACACCTTGAATTCAGTGATAGTGAAGAGGATTTCTCAGTACTGTTGTCTCATCCTCTTGTGCCCCAGTTTCAGAAAGCAGCTCCTTTCTGAAACTCTAAGATACCTTACGTTCACAAGAAAGTGAATACCTGGCTTCAAAAAAACAACAGTGTTTTAAAGATCTTCTTTTAGAAATGCAGTATTTCAGTGGCACACAAGGTGACAAAATCTTTTTAAAAATGAAGCAAACTTGTGGCACAATTTCACTGGATGCTTTTTTTGTCATTTTCTCAGATTCTTTTGCTCCAAACATCTGTTCCTCTTAACTGGTGTTGCCAGCCTTTGGAGCCTTAGCATAATGAGGCTGTTGCTTACAATTTTAGTATGGTGTCATTTTATTCTGCTCAGAGCAGATCTAATTAATGCCTAATTAAGAATCCATCCAGGGTCACTGATGTCAATAAAGCTGAACAAATGTTAGGAAGGATAAGAGTTTGGGGAATCAATCTGTCCAAGTACTAAGCCTGGTTTAAGGCTCTGAACTCTGTGTGTGTGTGTCTTAAAGAAGATGCCAACTTACATTTTAAACACACAACTTCAGCCATTTCCTGTTGACTGATTTCTTGCCTTTTGGATTAAAACTGTAGCACAAAACCTGCAGGAATTAGAGGAGACTTCAGTATCTGGTAAATAAAATTAGCTGTATCTTTTCAATATAATTTATTTTGTAGTAGAGCATACCTTAGCAACAAAGATATCTGCAAAAGTTTCCCATTGTAGGTATCATCCTTGACTCACTGGATTATAAAGTGATAAAATGGCATTTGTTTCTTTGTCACTTCCATTAATTCAGAATGAAAATTTGCTGCCTCTGCCAGGAGCTGCAGGAAGCAAGGAAAGCTTACTACTTGAAATGTAAATTGATCCCTTTTGACATGCAAGGAAAGATTGAGCTGGAGGTATAGGAAGTGTATGTAGCTTTTTATTACTGCTCATAAGTATTTGCTCACACTTGTTCTTGAAGGTATACAAATTATGCAAAGTTTAACTGCTTATTCCCATGCATAATACAAATCCTAAAAAATTCTTGTAGAAAGGATGACAAGTACCTTATTTGGAAAAGTGTTTATTATATGTCTGGAGTCACACTAGGAAAACTTATATATCATACCTCTTTGAGTTAGTAAACAATTTTCCTACTGGGAAAGAGCATGTAGAGATATCCTAAATCAAGGGCAGTTTGTACTCTGCTCTGAAGCATCAGATTTCAGTTGGCATGTGAATGCAAATCAGTAAGTTATCAGTATGTAGTTATCCTCTTGCAGAGTGGTAACTGCCCAGTCGTTTGACCTTTCCTAGATTTCTTTTCATCAAAAAAAAATTTGTGAAGGAAATTCCTTTATCTTGGTAAGGGGTAGTTGCACTTAAAGAAAAGAAAGTTTGACTTATTGTACTTATTCTGACACAAAAGAAGGAAAAATTGAGGTCGCTTACCTCTCATACAAAACCTGTGGAACTCACTGTCAATTCACATGGAATGTTTAGCTCTTGTGTAAATAAAACAGATAAATCTTAATTTCCTTTAGATTCTATAGATTCTAATTCTAGAGTCTCAATTTTTTTTGTGGGTTTTTTTGTGCATTCTTTTTAATATAGTGGAAATTTGGACATTATACTGGTTTTGATCATAAATAATTTTATTGATGAGGAAAACAGTGAGTTCTGTGAGAGAATGAAAAAGGCACTGACTGAGAGGTTAAGGGTCAGGATTAAAGGGATGGCAGAATCAGGTGAGATTATTCTGGGGGGGGTCTGCTACAGGCCCCATGGCCCAGGAAACTGATCAGATGAGGCCCACTGTAGAAAGATAGCAGTAGCCTCACATTTTTAAGTCCTCTTGCTCATGGGGACTTCAACCACTTGCATACCTATTGGAGGGACAACTCAGAAGGACACAAGTGATTCAGGAGGTTTCTGGAACATGTTGATAGTAACTTGCTTCTCCAAGAGATAAAGGAACCAATGAGGAGAGGTGCTATGGTGGGACCTTGTTCTCACTATCAGTGTCATGAGGAATGATGAATATGAGGGTCAAGGGCAGCCTTGGCTGCAGTGATCATGCAATGGTGGAGTTTGAGCACCTTAGGGCAGCAAGGAGGGTACAGAGCAAGCTGACGAAACTGGACTTCAGGAGCAAAGATTTTGTCCTCTTTAGGGATCTGCTTCACAGTTGCTTGGCATATAGCCACGAATAGCTGATTAATATACAAAGCTTAGGAGTAATAAATTGCAACAAAGAGGAAGTCAGGTGTAAATGCCAGGAGGCCTTCATAGATGAACAGGGAGTTCCCAGAAAATACCATGCATCCATATCATCTGGCAACAGCCTCTCAGTGATGGCTAGCTGTATTAGCTGCATTAGCAAGAGCATGGGTGAAGACAAGTGATTATTTATCTCTACTTAACACTTCTTAGACCACATCTTGGATGCTGTATTCATGCTTGGACCCTAGATTTAGAGAGAAAGATTTTGGAGACTTTGCAGGGGGGTAAACATGAAGTAAAGGAAACTGGACTTCGTAAGAGTTGCAAAAATGTACAATCAAGTGACAGTGTTAAGGTAACAAACAAAAACAAATAATAGATATGTGTTTCCTCTGAGATAACACTTACACAGGTAAAATTGCAGGAAACCATAATGATCAGTTCTTCCCATTCTGTCTTGAAGCAGCAAAGCCCAGACACTAGTTCATGCTGCAATCTCATATAAGTAATCTAAAGACAATTTGATCTATACTATCAGTTTTGGAAAATCAAAAGTTTATATACTTATAATAATATTTATTTTATTTTATTTATTATATTTATTTTATAATATATATTTATTTTATTTATTACTATCAATATGTTGTATAATAAATATTTTTAATTATTATGACTTACCTAATATTTATTATATACTTGATCTTGCTGAGAAATACCAATACAATGGTGGTGAGATTTTCCCTAAATAGGTTCCTGTTTTTATTCTGCACTGTTCAAGATATGGTTCTCTGATATTATTTCTGTATATGTCTCCTTTACTTTAAATGAGGAAGATTTAATTCCTTGATAGCACATTCAAATTTCTCAAATTTCTTAACATTTCTTTATTAAGATACTTTATCTTGCTATCCCAGGATTGCTTTCAGGTAGCCCCGGGGTATTCCAGTATTTTCTTCTTCGATGATCAAACCATGCCTGCATTCTTGTTTTATAAGTCATTGAAAATTCGTTCTACAGAGCAGTGATTCACTAGAAGTGTTTGTGTGTGTATGTATATTTGTGTGCATGAATGCATAATGGATTAAAATTTTGCAAGTACTTTTCAATTCTCTGCATCCATCCATGGCAGTGGAGAGAGATTTTGAGATCAAAGTTATTTTCTTAAATTTTATTGATTCTGTTTAGAATACTAGAGAGATATAGTGAGAGACTGAAGAAAATAAATTTGTTTAGAGTGCAGAAGAGAAGGAAATCTTACGGTAGTTTTTGTTTACCTGATAGTTGGTGCTAAAAAATACAGATGGCAATGGACACAACTTGAACAAAGGAATATTTTGTTTGGATATAAGAAAATTCTTCAAAGTAGGAGTAGATAAGGACAGGAGTTTCCCAGATATACCATCAATTGGACCTAACTTAGTAAAGCAATACAGTAAAGACTGGATATGGGGATACATAGATTTAATAGATGGGGTAATATTCTAAATATTAAAAGCAAAAGAATCCTTGAATACACTAAAAATTACCAAATACAGAAAAAAATATTTCTCGTGTGAAAAATCAGATTACAGAATTCATTTCCATGGGAAGTGTTAAGTCAAGAATTTAGAATTCAGGAGGACTCTTAATAAGGTTATAGCAAAAATCCTGTTTCAGTCAAATGGAAAATAACAGACTTCGTAACACAAAGGTTTGAATCAAAGTCTGTCAGTGATGAAATAAGAGCTATCAAGGTCTTGTCTTTTTATTATTCGCCACACACACTCCACCCTAAACTGACTTTAGTTAAAAGGAAAAGGAGTGAATAATGAATAAAGAAAGACAGCACATTCATTTCAGGGTAATATCAGCAGTGGGCTGCTAGTACTCCTCAAGAATGTGAGGAGTGTTTCTTGTGCTAAATCTTCCATCTCTGCAACTAAGTCACATGCTTTGTTGCAGAATGAATGGCTGCCACATTATCTGATGGCCTTGAATTGTTCTCAGAGAAGACAAAGAATATTTAAAGTTCGGCAAGTCACAACAGTTCAAGCAATGCTTCAGCATGAAGAGAAAAACACAATTTATACCAATTCAGCCTGGAAAGTGTGCGTGTGAGTTAGCTGCACAATACTGAAGATTTCACTGACAAAAACATACTACTAAAAATGCTTTGAGTACCATGCTTGTATCCACAGTCAAAGATTAAAGATGTTTGGCCTCAAGGTACGACTACTTTAATTAAGCAGTACATTCTGTTACAATTTGCATTAAAATAAATGAATCACTTATGTTATTCACTTGGTTTTGTAGTAGAACGCAAACCTTACACAAAGAATGCTCTCCAACATCTGCAGTATGTGAAGGATGAAGAGTATTACTAAAATAATCTTGCAGGTATAAAAGCTGTTATTCCAGATTCCCAGACAAGGAGCTGAGTAACAGGGTAAATTCACTCAGGTCTTTGCATCAGTATCTTCCTCAAGTTCAGTCTCAGAGGGTGCATAAATCTGTTGCAGAATAGAAGTGAATCTCAACCAGGCAGATTAAGTGACTTGATTTTGTAACAGAGGGAGGACTACAGCATATTTCTTTTCCAGTCTAAATGTTATCAGAAAATTATTTTATCAGAAAATCATATTACACCTCTTCAGGAGTTATACTTCTTGTCAACTCTGTTTCAAAGACAATGTCAAATTTTGAAGTGTAAATCAGCACACCTGAACCGATTTTTAAAATGTAGTGCTCTATACAGCTCATCACATCCAACTTTGTCCTTACAATTAAACTACAATGTTTATACTTTCATGTCATAAGCAAACTATAATTTCTGATGCACAATGCAGTCCTTTTTGAGATTCCATAGACAGAAATAGCCCACCATTTATTAAAAGAAGACACTGCTAGCACAAAATATTTTTAGTTCTCCTTTCTTTCCAAGAGAATGGTCCTTGTAATCTGTCCAAAGACAAGGAAACCCATACATCTTGTGCCTACACATAATAATGATTTATGTCTCCCTGATATTTTGATGCTTCTAAAAGTAACTGTATGTCCTTGGTGACACACAAACAGCTTTTTTCCCAGCTCTTTAATTTTCTGCTTGCTTTAAAGGGATTCATAGTAATGAACTGAATCTGTTCTTTGCATAACATGGCTTACCATGATCTAGCAAACACATATTAAAGTTTTCAATGTTTTTTGCGTAATGATTTTTCCCAGAATTATGATAAGAATAGTTGTGTCTCTTTGTGTAATTCTGTTGCCAAATGGTTTATCCATTCCTCATATCTGATAAAAGCCAGATTTTTGAGTCAACAAAGATACAAAAGTGAAAATATTGTTTAACTCAGTGATTGATTGTATTGGATTTTACTTTCTATGCAAAATTTTGTCATCCAGTTGCCTTGCTAGTTTTCTTCAAAAGTAAAAGTCTGCTTTATACTCTTCTTGCAGCCTTCTCAGCTGCCATTATTTGTTGTCATTTTAAGCCCCTGCCTAGACTATGGAGTTCATCACAGGTACTGGCACCAGAATCTGATCACGAGCTGACCGATGTGGAAAATGGGAGCATGAGCCTTACAAATGCTTCAAGAAGTTATATTACACATGCCTAGCTGAAACTGGGAGAAGTCCTGCTTTCTGTTATTGTGTCTCTACACATGAATTATAGAAGAATCTAGTAATGTACTCTCAGCTCTTTCTGCTTCCTTTCCCAATTACACATCAGCTGTGTGCGACGGCTCATTTCCTTCTGGGGAGAATTGTAGAAGGTATGTTTGTAGTACAATGCAGCAATGTGGAAAATATTCTATTCATCTCCATATGAAAACCAGGAACAGTCAGATAGTTCTTTTAGCTTGGAATTTTTATGTTGACTGTTGAATCTACTTATTACTGAGCCTGTTTTTTCAAAAGTTTGTCTGAGGTAAATGGGACAAAACAGAAATCTGTATTTCAAGAAGTTGAGCAATAGCTCAGGATTAACATAATGAATAATTTTTTTCAAAAAATTGAGCAATAGTTCAGGATTAACATAATGAATACTTTTTTTTTCACTAATTTTAGGAGGAAAAAGGAATGTTTTCATACTCCTCAGTATATCTTCCATAATTGTTTTCTTTTTTTCTTTTTTATCCATACTCAAGGAGGTAGTAAGGTCTTGTCATATTATCTGGCATGTCTATTTCTTTGTCTAATGAAATATTTTAATTCTCTGTCATTTTATGTACATAAAGATGTTTCTTAATGACGGCTTCAAAACTTCTTTACAATGTTAAGAATTAGCCTGAAAAAAAAATTTGAACAAACCACCTTCAGTCCTTTTGAAGGCCTATATCAACACATATATGTATATTTATATGTATATCAATTGATTAATATACTACTGGGCAAATCTAATTTCAAATTTTAGATATCACTGAGCTATTGACAAATACTGCTCAACTGCTGCCTACCCCATTAGGCAAATAAATCTCATGCTTCTTAGTTCCTTGCAGTCAGCATACATAAAAATTAAACCCCTCTGGAAATTACCATTATTATTCATAAGATGTCTTTCATCTTTCTCTTTGCTCCAAACCAAAGAGCAGGAAAGGTCTACATTTACTATGAACTCATGAAAATCTCAGTTGCACTTGTGCTCATGAAACTGAATTTATGAAACCCTAAGCAACACATCTTAGGATGAAAAAGTTTGTTTCCTTGGCTAGGTTTTTAAGTTCAGGGACCTCTGGCCTTTTTTTTTTTCTTCACAGGGTGCCTTAAATATCTTAAACTGTGTAATGCTCAGGTTTTTCCATATGTAGTTCTATAGTCTTGTCTTTCCTCCAAGATTTGTAACTTTTCACACAAGTTGATGTAGCTGTTCCAAAGACTCTGTAATTTTCCAGTTTTCTCATGCTGTTGGTCTTGTGCTAATATTGCTATTGGCCTGGTCTGCAAACCCTGATATTGTTATGTCAGTTTGCCATTAATGAAAAGATTGTCACAGGCTTGAGTGTTGTGTCAACTTTACCTTGACTTTTTTCCTATTCCTTGTTTTTCAGTTTTATCAAAAAATATGCAGGAACTACATTTATTGACCATTCAGTATGACAAAACCTCATGAACTTCAACAAAATCAATTGCAAGCTCCTGTACCTGGGTTGCGGCACACCAAAGCACAGGTAGAGGCTGGGAGGAGAATGGATCAAGACTAACCCTGGAGACAAGCTAAGTGTGACTCAGCAGTGTGATCTTTCAGCCCAAAAAGCTAACCACATCCTGGGCTGCATCAAAAGAGGTGCAGCCAGAACGTAAAGGGAGGTGATTCTGCCCCTCTGCTCTGCTCTTGTGGCACCCATCTGGAGTGCTGTGTCCCTCTCCGGGGCCACCAACATAAGAAATATGTGGATCTGTCAGAATGAGTCCAGAAGAGGACCATGAAAGGGATCAGAAGGCTGGAGCCCCTTACAAGAGCATCTGAGAAAGCTGAGTTTGTTCAGCCTGGGGAAAAGAAGGCTCCAAGGAGACCTTATATCAGCGTTCGAGTACCTAAAGGAGACCTAAAAATAAGCTGGAGAAGGACATTTCACAAGGACATGTGATAGGACAAGGGGAGTGCCCTGAAACTGAAGGAGGTTAAGTTTAGATTAGATATTAGGAAGAAATCATTTACTGTGAGGTTGGTGACACACTGGAACAGGTTGCCCAGTGAGGTTGTAGTCTCCCCATGCCTGGAAGATTTCAAGACTGGGTGTGATGAGGCTCTGAATACCCTGGACTAATGGAAGGTGTCCTTGCCCACAGCAAGGGGATTGGAGACAGATGTTTTTAAGCTCCCTCCCAACCCTAGCTTTTCTATGAAAACCTTGCCCTTTCAAATTTGTGTCATACCATGCCCCAGTCACCACTAATGATCAGAAACAATCATGAGGGACTTTAGGCAGATTCTTAAAAAACCTTAAAGTTATTACAGAAAAAGCTTTATGGGTGACCATTTGTTAGAGTGTAGAGTGGTCCAACAGGGAGGCTTGCCTGTTGCATCTCATCTGCATAGGCCACTGGGATGAACTTTTATTTTCCCCTTTGAATTTTGTGTATTCTTTTCTATCATGTCTTTTTTTTTTTTTTTTCTATCTCCTTCTCTCTCTTATCTAAATTGTATTTTTCTTTTTCCCCTAAAGTAAAACTTGTCTTTCCCATCAATTTATGCCATAACCTATGGATCCAATGAAGAAATACTTGCGCACAAAAGCCTCTCTCAATATTTTCTTGTGCAAAAACTTGCAAAGACACTTCCCTACCAAACCCTTTTTGAGATCTCCTTAGACTTCTAATTCCCTCACATACCTCAAAGGACAGCTTGAGCGCTTAATTTGGGACTGAGAACTCAATCAACTGCAGTATACATAGGTCAACTTAACATTTATAAATTTTTAGACATCTTCCATAAGCTTACTACTTTAAGAAAAAAAGTTACTGGACCTCAATCTTTAGCATGTTTTAAGTGTTACTTCATTACTTTTTCATTGAGATTAAACTAATCTAAATGTTTCAAGAAAATATATGATTATTTCAGGCTTTTAAAAAATTGTTTCTACCTCCTCAAAATTAATTACTCATGATAGCACATGAAGAACAGTGTTTTGTTTTCCTTTTTCAGAAGAAAAAAGACTTATGCAAGAAGAAAATGACATGTCGAATTGGGTAGCAGTGGTAGCATATCCCTTGCTATTTTGTACCTTCACACATGAAAAAGTGAAGAAAGATAGCTGACATGTCTTTAAATGTCTACTTAAAGCAGTGAAATTAAGCTAGGGCAAAGCAGGATCTGGAGTATCAATGAATTCCGAAGCATTTTTACGCCACTATTTGCCACTTCTGAGGAAACAAAAAAAATTAAAGTAGGAAATCCATCTAGTTTTGTCTGTGAAAAAGGACAGAGAATATAAATTCTTTTTCTTTTTCAATTAAAACCTGGTTTTGTTAGGTTTTCACCGATTCTCTTGTAGTGTGTGTTTTTTTAAAAAAATTATGTGCACAGGATTATTTATTTTTAAAAACAACCGTTTAGTTGCATTCCCTTGTCAAGGATTGCTGAAGCACACAGTTTAAAAGAGAGACTGAAAAGAGTATGAATAAGAAATTAATGAGGAAGTGAGATAACTGACTGAGAAGTCAGCTCAATAAATAAATAAAAATAAAATATTGGAAACATAGACAAGAGGAAGTAATACAAATTTGTCCTAGTCTTATGCTCCTCTCTGGCATTTGTGTGACTCTCCTGGAGATAGGGTTTTGGGTTACACAAGCCTATGTAAACACCCCAATTGTATTTTTATACTCCTTTCCTGCATGTTCCTGTGCATAGTGATTTCAGAAGATAAAAAAATATTCCTTTTGTGGTTTCAGTCCTTTCTTAGAAACTGACAGAATGTGTAGCTTCATATTCTGAACTATTTCAGTGGTATCACTTACTGTACCTATAGCTAAAAGCAGGAGCGAGAGTCCCTGTTAGAGAGCAATCCACACCATCCTAAAATGGAACAATTTATGTAATCTGTCTTAGATCTCCCAGAGATGTCTGCTTCTTTTTATCAGTAATGGGAGAAGCTATCTCAAATTCAGCCTAATTTTAGACATCTGAAGCCAGGGGAAATAATAACAAAAAAATCACAAAATCGTTTAGGTTGTAAAGATCTCTAAGATCACCAAGTCTAACTTCTAGCTCAACACTACCAAGTCCACCAATAAACTCTAAATGCCACAGCTGCAAGTTTTTTAAATGCCTTTAGGGATGGTGATGAATCCATCATTTCCCTGGGCAGTTTGTTCCAATGCTTCATAATTCTTTAGTGAAGAAACTTTTCCTAATATCCAATCTAAATATCACCTGGTGCAATCTGAGGCTATTTGCTCATGTCCCTTCAGTTGTTACCTGGGAGAAGGGGCCAATCTCCACCATTGCATAGAGCAATGAGATACTCCCCTCACCCTCTCCTAATAAGACTTCTGCTCCAGGCCCTTCAGGAGCTCTGCTGCTCTTTTCTGTACATGCTCCAGCACCTCAGTGTCTTTCTTGTACTGGGGGGCCCAAACTTGAGCACAGATTTCAAGTTGTGGCCTCACTGGTGCTGAGTACAGAGGGACAGTCTGGCCCTGGTCAGCTGGCCACACTATTGCTGGTACAGGCTGGGCACACTCTGGCTCATGTTCAATTGGCTGACCAGCACCTCCAGGTCCTTTTCAAATGGGCCACTTTCCAGCCCCTTTTCTCCCTGCTTGGAGCACTGCATGGAAGTTGTTATGACCCAAGTGCAGTACCTGGCACTTGACTTTGTAGAACCTCGTATCATTGGCCTCAGACCATCAATCCTGCCTGTCCAGATCCCTCTGCAGGCTCTTCTACCCTCCAGCAGATCAACCCTTCTGCTTAACTTCATGTCATCTGACTGACGGGACACTTGGTCCCCCTGAATCTGACTGGGGGCGTACCTGATCCTCTCAACTGCATCACTGATAAAAGGACAGGTGCATCAAATGAGTCCATTACAGTAACTTTGCTTAAAGCTGTCTAAAATGGAAGTATTTTATACCAGAATCTCACAGAATTAATAAGGCTGGAAGGCATCTCTAGGACTGGTAAACCCAAACTCCTACTTAGAGCAGGGTCAGCTAGACTACATTGCTCAGGACCTCATTCGGTTTTGTTCTGATCATCTCCACAATGGAGACTCCACAGTCTCATTGGGAAACCTGTTCCTGTGTTTAACCACTCTCACAATAAAAGAGGGACTTTTTTACATTCAACTAGAATTTCCTTCATTTCAGTTTGTGCCTATTGCTCCTCATCCTGTCACTGGGCATGACTAAGAAAAGTTTGTCTCTGAAATAATATAAGGGTAATGAATTAAATAAATATTTGCATGACACTGCAGGCTTGGCCAGAGGCTTCTGCATAGTTCTTTCAAGAAAGATATGAAGAAATTGTTCAAATAAGGAACTGTCAAATGCCTAGCCAGCTTTCTTTCAATGCTACTAAAGTGAACTCCCTCTTCTCTCTGTTTTGGTATAAACATTGGTTTTCATGCAAAGTACTGTGAGAAACAGAAATAATTTTCTTGGGAATTTTATGCTGGAAAATAGTATTTGTATTTTGAATGCAGTACTGAGGTAGAAAAATTGACATCCAAGTTACAAGGAGTTCGAGTTTTTATAAAATCTCACAAACAAGTTAATTTTTTTAGCAGTCAGGAAGGAGCAATCAAGAATGGTGCACTTCATGCTTTAAACCACAAAAATAATTCAATACTCTACAAGTTAAAAACTTTCTGATAATAAGGACTTGAAAGAAAGCACACTATTATATATTTTTCTTATTATTTATGCTATTTGTGCTGTTATTTACAGAAGACTTTCTGAAAATCTGCCCATATATTTTTGTAAACATTTGATTATGAATAGTTCTAAAATTTAAAATAGACAATAGGAAAAATGTTTCCTTTGTTTTGTTAATACACATATCTACACGCATAGGTTTGCCTTTTATCCATTATGCTTTCTAAGTTAAAAAATCTGTTCTTAAGAATTATATATTTGTTTTAATGATGCATAGCCATTTGTGCAAAATGATACAAGCAGAATTTAGACTCTAGTGTATTTGTACATAATGTTCTGTGATCTAGTATGCTGCCATGTCCAAAATCTCCAGCTATCATTTAAGTCTAAAAAAAGAAATTAGAAGTATAACTCATCTTGAGAAAAGGGAAGAAAAATGGAGAGAATATTCTCTCAAATCTCAGGAACAGCTTTAGTGAAGTGTCTCCTCATTTTTTTCCCTAACAAATAAATAAAAAACTATCTCTGTGTGCACATGCATTAAATATTAGTGTGTAATTTCCACTATGTATCAAGGAAAGAGGGAACCAGTGGGTGAAGTGTCTAAGTCAATATCCATCATATTTGAGATGTTTTGGCAGTCTAGTGAAGGTACCACTGACTGAAAAAGAGAAAATGTAATGATTTTTTAAAAGGGTGAAAAAGAAGACATGGAGAACTATAGGCAGCCTCACCTTGGTGCATGGCAAGATGATGGAGAAGATTCTCCTGGATGTATGCTAAGGCGCATGAAAAAAAAAAAAAGAGATGATGGGTGGCAGGCAGTGTGGCATCTCTAAGGGTTTCTAACAATGCAGTTACAGCATTCACAGGGTGAATAGGGGAAGAATAACTGACATAGCCTGCGTGGATTTTTAAGGAGCATTTGACACTGTCCCACATCATATCCTTGTTTCTGTACTGGACAGACATGGATTTGATGGATGGATCACTCGGTGGACAAAGAGATGGCTGGATGGTAACACTCAATGGGTGGTGGTCAATGGCCTGTCATCCAAGTGGAGACCTGTGACAAGTGGTGTTCCTCAGGAGCTGGCATTGGAACCAGCTCTGTTTAACAACTTAGTCAGAGACTAAGAGTGGGATCATCTGCACTCTTGGCAGGTCCCACAAATTGCGTTTGTGTGGTGGGCTTCACACACTGGTGGGAAGAGATGGAATCCAGAAGGACTTTGAGGGGCTTGGGGGGTGGGCCCATGTGAACCTCACAAAGTTCAATGAGGCCAAGTGCAAGGTCCTGCACAGGGTCAGGGCAGTCCCAAGCAAAAATACAGGCTGGAGAGAATGAACTGAGAGCAGCACTGAGGAAAGAGACTTGGGGCTCTTGGTGGATACGAAATTTGATATGATTCGACAACAAGAACTCTCATCCGAGAAGGCAAACCATATCTTGGAATGCATCAAAAGAAGCATGGGCTGCAGGTTGAGGAAGGTGATCCTCCCTCATGACTACATTCTCATAAGACCCCACCTAGGGGACTGCAGCTGATTCTTTGGCCTTCTACATAAGAAGGACAAAGACCTGTTGGAGTGAGTCCAGAGGAAAGCCACAAACATGATAAGGATGGAGCACATCTTCTATGAGAGAACTTGGAGAAGAAAAAACTATGGTGAGAACTTGTAGCACTTTCCAGTACTTGAAGGGGGCTACAAGAGCTAGAGAGGGATTTTTTACAAGGGCACGTAGTGATAGGATAATAAGTAATGGTTTTAAACTGAAAGAAGATAGGGTTGGATTAGATCTAAGCATACAATTCTTTACCGTGGGGTTGGGGAGACATTGGAACAAGTCACCCAGAGAAGTCATGGATGCCTTATCCCTGGCAGTGTTCAAGGCCAGGCTGAATGGGACTGACAAACTGGTCAAGTGGGTGTTATCTCTCCTTGTGGAGGGGAGGGTTCTAACTACATGATGTTTCAGGTCCCTTCCAACTAAAGCTGTTCTATAATTCTATGATTCTGTTATCTCTTAGTAGTCTTCTATAGTTTGTGTTATTTGCTTTGTTCTGTCTTTGACAACTATATCTTTGACTAATAGTGATATTTTATTAGAATAGATTATTCTGGTTGTGAAAATTCATTACTATTAAATGAAGTGGCAGAAATAGGTTGGATAATTAGTATTTTTGGTCACAGTGTAAAAATTACCTATCTTTAATTAGTCAAATCAGTAAGTAATAAAGCATATAATTGCCCCAATTTAACAGTTATCTAATTTGAACTGTTCCTTTGAAGGATGTCACTGAAAAAAATTATTCTTCTAGAATATCTTGTAAAAAACACTACAAAAAACATAGCAGACCTGTGAAGAGGAAGAAGAACAAATTATGATATATCTATATTAAAAAACAAACCTCATTCAAGGTCTTTTTGGTTTTGTTTTGGTTTTTTTCTTTTTTTTTTTTTTTTTACTTTTAAAAGAACTATTATTTTGTAGTGCAAAACACTTGAACTGAATAAATAATCTTACTTCACATTAAGGGCTTTTCTTTAAGTATGAATTTCAGAGCAAAATTACAAAGATATAAGAAGGCAATGAGATCCTTAAGGCCGATGAACATCTATAAGCATCTACAATCCCCACCTTTACTAAAGAGGTTTCTTCATCTGGCAGTCCTTGCTTTTTCAGTTTCATTACCATGTGGCTTCCATCCCAGGATTCTGCTTTACCATTAGCAACAGTGATGCACTGGCAGATGGATGGCTTTCCAAAAGTCACACAGAATAGTGTGTGACTAGAACTTACACTAGAAGTCACTTCTAAGATGGTCCAACCCACTTCCCAGAGTAGAAGCAGTATATTGTGTTTGTGCAACACACTTTTGTGAGTGGGGTGGCTACTGTGAGGTGATGGAAATTTCCCCAATATGCAACAGTCAATACCAGAATTCAAACAACCTTGCCTTATAAAGGTAAATAACTAACTTTTGTGTTATAGTTTTGCCTTCTAAAATTATTGATGTTGAAGTCTACCCATTGATGTGCATGTTCTATATACTAAAGGTGTGAGTCTTGATCCACTTTTTTAAATTGGTTTCTGAGTGGACTGTAGCACAAGCTAAATTGTGAGCAATGAGCTGAGATCATTTTTTCAGGCTGTTAATTCTGAGATAGTCTGTGTAAAGTAAATCCAAAATGACAAGCAAAACTAAAAGAGGACAATTAAGCTTGTAGATTGATCATTGATGTCTTTCTAACTGATGGACCAGAGTTCCCAACTTATCACAAAGACCTCATCACACTGTCAAGCTTTTCATGTGAAAATGTCTCAATATTGAGTTATTTCACTACTGTAATGTTTTATTTCTTACTTCCTTGTCTCATTCTCTCTTCTCTCTTCACTCCCACCATTATTAAGAACAAAGTATTAAGATAATTTATTACCTGGTAACTTTCTTTTTTTATGGACCCAATTAGGCTTGCAATCTAGGCAAAATATTGAGATAATCTAGATTTAATGGTTAATGATTTAATGGTTTAATAGTCTTGTGGTATTTATGGTACTTTTTCAAAAGCATTAGAAGCTTTTGTAATCAGCAATCATGATGTATTACTGTTTGCTGTGAAGGTTCTATGGTGAAACTGTCAGAACTGTGTAATTTCTTCTGTTTAGTTCCCCACAGAGCAATGTTAGATGAAAAGATATATGAAATCATATCTATTTTTTTAATTTCATAGGTTTCCAGGAAATCTGCTTTCTACTTTTCTAACTGGTATGTAAAGCAGTTGTTAAAACAGTAACCAGGAGACAGCTGATGTTTTCTCTTTTTGTATTTAATGGGTTGACCCTTTTGCAACTATGCAGGGACATGGTACTTTTTTGAGAGCAATTGCTCAACATTTTTCAGTAGTAGGTCCATTTTTTTCAGTTCATCCTGGCATAATAACTACATATTTCTGCTTGGATGCAGGCTTTATTATTATATGGTGTCATCTGCCTGCTCAATCACTATAATTTGTTGAACATCAGCCAATCTTGAAATGATCTTGAAAGGTGATTGTGGTAGCTTGTGTAAAATCCATCACAGTGGTTCAGATGTGAAAAGTAATGAAGGATAGCTAAGAAAATATATTGGATAAGTTATTCAAAACCTCAACTTGTTTTTTGGAAAATCTCAGTATAATTTAGGGTGATTGTGGAGATCATATAAATATTCCACTCTTTTATGAAAATCAAACTCACTGTTAATATTTTAATTAATGTGCCAGATGGCGTTTAACTCTTCTGGGATGATTTAATATATAAAGTTTTTTGTAGGAAATTCCTGAATGGAATTAAACAGTACAGTATTCAAGCAATTATAGTACTATTTTTTTGTGACTGGAGTGGTATGGGAGTATAATTTGTCTGAGTGTAGTCACCTCTAAGTCATGTTAGGATTTACCTTATTAAACATATAATCTGTTAGCACCCATTTTACATTATACTTTAATTTTTTTTCACTTTTTTTGACATCTAGTGTTTGGAAAGTCCCTTGTTTTCTCAATAGCAGATGTCTTCATTCTGTGATTAACTCATTTTAAGGACTTTTTTGTGTCATGGGACTTGGATGGTTGCTGTCTTAAGGGATGGAGTGAGAAAGTTATTTCTCATTAGGGGAGTTGGAAAATCATTACAGTGTTTTGTTCAACACCAAATGCCAATACCTATTGAAAATGGGACTCTAGGTGCTGTAACATTAGGTGATCCTCATCAGCTCTTGGGCATGTGAATTTTGTATAAAAGTTTAATGTTGTTACCTTTTCCAAAGTATTTCAAAATAAATATATATGTTTCTCACACTTTTTATACTTAAATATTTAGATTGTTCTGATATAGAGAGAAGGCATGAAAAAATGCAGAAGGCATGTCAATAATACATGTCTTTAGTACATGTAAATTTCAGTCAGAGTAATAAAATATTTCCTTTTGATTTATGAATGTTTTATATCTAGTACTTGAAATAAAAAACTCTTCTTTCTACTTTTGGCTGAAATATAATATTACAGCATGAGTTGTTTTCAAGAAGAATTTTTGCTAATATATTTGAAATAAAATTTATTAATTTAATAAATTTAAAAATATATTCAACTGTAGCCTGGAATATTTAATTATATAGTCAGATTGGTTTAACTGTTGTTTCTGTTCAAAAATTCAACTGTTGTTGAATTTTTTAATCCCAAATATAGTTTCAAAATATTTTGTTTATATTCAAAACACTACCAGGTAAGCTAAAATTTAAAAACCTAAACTTTAGATGTTCAGTACTATTAAATAATGTTACTTTTAATTCAAGATTCACAGATTTTTAAGAATTACAAAATTTAAATAACAATTTTAACCATTTCCTATTCTTATTTAATAAAATTAGATTTTTGTCTTTTACAAGAATAGAACTTTGATGACTTTTTATTATACTCTCAACATTGACCCACTAGCTGTTTGCCAAAATAAGAATTCTCAATTCTTTGGTGAAGAAATAGCAGCTAAAGTAGAGGAGTACAGGAGAGGAAATAGAATAATCAATTATAGCTAATCACGCCTTTAATAAGATCCTGATCCTACAATAAGAATAATGTGAAGAGATTCCTGACTCCACATGCCTGGAGTGTTTCTGTGTAAATGAAAATTTCAGGCTCCGTAATTTTCAGAGATGGACTGTAATTTAATCCTGGTTTCATTAGTGCACAAATGGTTCCTTCTCAGCATTAAGAGATGTCTAAGATTTTAGAGGCTGAATAAATATGATTAGGAGCAATAATAAACACATGATGTGTTTAGATTAAATTGCTGTGATAAAGTAAAATCTCTACAGATTTTTTATTCTTGATTTTTAAGAGGTTTCTCACAGTGGTGGGAGAAAACTATAGTTAAAAGGTCTCTGGGACAGGTACTTCTGCCTTTATTTAATTATATAGAACTCACTGTATTACAGCTCAGATCTGAAAGTGGGACCCAGAGGTGCCAAGTACAAATAAATAGTTATCACCTCTAAGTTTTTGTTTGTGGTTTTTTATATTTAAACATTTTTCACTGATTGAAAATTGTTGTGGGCTTGATTGACTTAGGAACAGTAAATAATATTTAACATTTAATCACTTTATATTTTTATAGATGCTAGTAAGAACAGAGCTAAAAATATGGTTTCAGACATTTACAGTTTAAGGTGGTCTGTTTAAGTGTAGCCAAATAATGCTCTTGACTTTTTTTCATTCTTCAGACAGTTGCTTGTTTTTTGCTAACTAAAGAATAACCGAGGACGTAAACTACTGGCTAATAAAGCTCTATTTAATCTTTGTTCTTCAGTTCAGTTGGAAATACTAAAAAAATACCGTGCATCCTACTTTTAAACTGGAGGGTGTTTTGCTAATAGCCTACAGTTGATTGAGAATAGATTTATTATAATGAAGATTAGGTAGATCCAGCAGGATGTTCAGACACAAAATAAGTAAAAATAGAAGAGATTAAATAAGGGTTTAAGCCAAAAAACTAGATGGTAGAAAAGGGAGGAGTGCATGTACAACAGTCAGAACTCCCAGCTGCTTTTTAGAGTCTCTTCAAAAACATTTTCTGATTATTTTTATACATACTTTTATTTATGGAAGTGAAGAGAGGTTTTTGGTCTCTGGCAATTTTGTTGGATTAAAATTAAAATGTTTTATACAACCTGTTACAGTGTCTATATGTAGCTAATGGTTATAGTTGCCACACTTTTTGAAACTATTTTATTAAGAACTGATTGGAGTTTCTATAGAATAATAACATCAGAAGAGAAAGACTCCTGTGTTTTAGATTTATGTCATGGTACATCACTATCATTGACTATTCAGTGGTTTTCTATATCTTAAACCATAAGTCATGGCTCATATATGTAAGAGAAGAATGACTGTAGAGTGACAAGTACCATTAATTCTAGCCTGACACAGATTTTGTCTTGACTAGCCATTTCAGCAGATAGTTAAGTAACCAGTATGAACAGCAAATTATTTTCTTAGCAAGCCAGGCCTCTAATTTATTTTCCCTGAATGCACCTTGTTAGTAAAGAATATCATGTTTTACATTGCTTAGGAACTCATAACTCTCAGTAGAACAAGTAAAATACAAACAACAGTATACATGAAATCATCCAGATTCTCATTCTCAAATACTAAAAGAACCAGCTACAAGGATAAAGGAATAAATTTTAGTTTTCTTGTGCAGTCACTGTGTATCTTCCCTGAGAGCAGATTAGGAATGCTTCGCCAGCTCCCTGAAAACCTATTTGCGTAAATCACATCTAAATGTAACCTTGTGATACAATTCAGACGCTGCCTGAGAACAGAGGAACTCCAAATCTCTTCAAGGCTGTAGTTTGAAGTGTAAGGATAACAGTGGGAATACAAAATCCATAATTACAGAGGGAACAGAACAGCCACCTCAAGCAATTAGGTCTGGTTTGATTCTTGAGTCGTCTTTCATGTTGCCGTGTATTTCAGTTCTGAACATTTATTTCATAGATTCCTGGAGCTGTTTTCTGTACCCTCCCTGCATCCACCCAGTGTGAATTCCCAGAGCTTGCCAAACACATCCATAAAATGTGTCATACAATATGCAACCAGTGGCTGCTTTCTTGTGACAGAATTGCTGCTCCATTTGACATAATTCATCATATTGATCTGTGCTGAACAAGCAGACAATTTAGATGACTAGCAGAAAAATGGTGAAATCAAGATGTTTTAAATATCTCATTGAAGATTGTAGGCACACTTTAGACCTTTTTTATTTTGCTTTGAAGCCCACCACCCAATTCAAAAGGAAAATCTCTCTGATTTATTTTAACATATATAATCTGAACAAAGAGTGTAGATTATCTGATTTCTTGCACTAAACTAAATTGGAATTTTTCTTCAATGTTTAGAATTTTGCTTAACATTTCTGCAGCTCAAGAAACTTGTACTCTTCCAAACAATTCCCAGAAATTATTTGAAGGGCAGTACAGGCAAGCAGCTGGTCACAGTCAGCAGTATAGATGAGACCATGGTATAATGTAAGAAGAAAATTTAGCCTTGCGCACACGGGCCATAATGTGGCAATTGGACTGAAGATCAGAGAACAGCTCAGGCTGATTTTATTTAAAAGTGTGATTTTAGACAAGCTGATTAATAGCTAAGTGTTTAGGTCACCACTTCGCTATCTACACTCCAATTCAGATTTAGAAGATTAAAAATGTGACACCATCTTTGGAATATAGCCGTCAGGTTACATCTTCTGAAAAATTAACACAGTGACTTTACCACACTGTGAATTGTGAAAAATTAACACAGTGACTTTACCACTTGTGAATGTCTTTGCTTGCTTCCTATATAGCTACCAGCCTGTTCGTGTTGAATCATTTAATCTATCTATTTATTAATTTCTCTAGAAATTGAACATAGTGCATTAATGTATGCATAAAAATCAACATCTTAATATGTTTGTTTTTTCAGCATAACTATCTGACAGTAAGTATCATAGAAATAATCTCTTGTTCAGTTTCTGATTTTACCTGTTGAGCTGAGACTTCCATTTCAATATTTCCTATGTGACAACTTATCTTTACAAACATGGATTCCAATGCCTAAATTCTGTCTAGTGAAGCGTGATGGTCTTGAGAGACTCAATAGTGGCTACTAATGGCTCTGGAACATCGAACTCACTTCAGCTGTCAGAAAGGCTTCTCCAGTTCAGAGGAGGCTGTAGACACTTTGGGGTAATTGAGGTGATGATACACTAAAAGCAATATCACATCAGTGCAGTATTCCATGCAGTCTGAAAAAAATTACAAAACCAGGTTTTTTTAATCCCCGGTTGACATCAGATGTAATTTAATTTCCAAAACCTGTATTTAATTGAGAATAAAGAAGAAGTTGCTATCCTTGCTTGCATCACTGCTCATATACTAAGGATGAATGTTCTTCTTCAAGTGTTGTCTTCCCAATTCTACCTCTAATACAAACTGCATTAACAGCAATTCATTGCCCTAAAAATATGTTTCTCACACTTCCAAAAAACTTCTACACTCCCCCAAATCTAAGATTATAGTTTAAACCCTGCAGAATATTGCACCCTTGCTCAAAAGCTTTCAGCTTAAAGTCTTGCTCTTAGAATCTGCTGTTGCTGGAATCTAATTCCTGAATCCTCCCTTAATCCTAGGTTTAACACCATACTAAAGAAAAGGTTTAACACCATACTAAAGAAAATTCTATACTTTTAATTGTGGCAAGAAAATTGTTTATTCAAACTAGATGGGTGACTATATTACCAGATATCTACTTAGCATTTTGAGTGCGGTTCTATCCAAACAATGCATCATTTTTATTGAACAGTTGTTGAACAGTTGAACAGTTGAACAGTTGTTATATGGCAAATATATGACAAAAGATTGGCTAATTCCTATATTTTATTTTAAAAATCCTTAAAAAACAAACAAACAAACAAAAAAAAAAAAAAAAAAAAGCCCCCAAAACTAACAAAACAAGCAAAAACCAAAACCCCAAAACAAATCAAAAAACAAATAAACAAACAAAACCCCAAAATCTCAAAAAGCCTAATCTTTACTGTTAGGACTTAGTATTGGTAACAAGAAGTCAAAGGATTCAGCCATGATGAACTTGAAAAAAGAATGGAACATCAAATCTGAAACTACCTATCATTTGAAAACTGTTGATTAGAAATCATTTGAAGAAGTTAAATAGAGATTTACAACCATGCAGGAAAACTTGCAGTCAGTTGTTCTTAGGGCCTTCAATAACTTTGTAACTCTGACATTTGATAATGATTACTAAAAGTTCCTGGACCACAACAGGAAATTAGTGTTGATAAGAAACAAAAATTCACTTCTAGGAACCCCCAATTAGTGCAAATTGAAGGCATAAATCTCTACAGCAAGAGACAGGCTCTTGCTGTTATTTCTTGATATTTCTCTCTACATCCACTGATAGTTCATCAGTCCTCTAATTTTTGTCTCAGTCTTTCCATAGCACTTAACATCAAATGTAAGAAGTATGGATCTTTGTTCAAAGTATAATGATTACTTACTAAAAATAAACAAATAAATTTCTAGCTGAATTATGTTCTAATGTGTAATGCACCTTAAGCCTTGAGCTCTTATTTGTCCTTAATTTATCCTTCCATTCCATAGAGGTGCTTGTTTAGAGATTGCATGCTATGCAATGAATTGAATTTTTATTAGATATTACTTGAGAGAAAAATAGAAAAGAATGGATAATATTATTTATAAATCCCTAGCTGGAAAACTTCCAATAAAGTGTGTACATCTTCTAAGTATCTCACAGGATTTGTGGGGTTAGTTAGCAATTTCAGATGAGCAAATTCTCCTACAGGAATTTTTAAGCTTCCTGCAGTTTTCTTTTAAGGTATACACAGATTTTGCTTTCATTCTTCTATGTTGTTATTCACACTACCTATTCTTTTGATTATTCATTTTTTTTTGTGTGTGTGAGTCATTTGCTTTGAGGAACGTCCAAGTTTTGACAGACATTTTTCTACCAGTCTTAAGGGAAATCTGACAGACAATTGGAGCATGAAAACAGGCACATTGGTGTTGCGGAGAGAAATTGTGTTACACTAATCTTACACCCACTGGGCATTTCAAAACTGTAGCTTTAATGAGAGAGAAGAAACAGATCTTGGTAACATTCTCTGGAAAAGAGATGACAGTTCATAAACTTGCATATTTCTTGCATGAAGTACACTGACCTCTTTTATAATCCAACAGAAACAAGTTTTGATCCTAGTTTTTGTTAATGGAGAAAGATTATGGAATTCTGTTCAGAACCATGATGGTGTTTAAAGGTGCTACTAATCTCTTCCTCCTTTTCCATAGCCATTTATTGCAACACTTTGGCTGGGGGTCTTTGACATGGAAAACTGAGTCAGTAGAACAATACAGACCATGCAAGCGCACCTAGTCTTCTTTCAGATTAACTGAGGAAATGTATTTACAATTGTAAAATTATCATGGAATAACTTTTTTTTAATCTATTCTGTTTTCTTTGATATCAATCTTTCTTACACATCATGCATGTAGATACATAAAAAAGGAAGGTCAATATGGTCTAATACTCTGTTCTATAAAGCCCCATTTTGCCCTTATTATGCTGATTCAATCATATAGCTCCTTATTCTGAAATCTTTTCAGGAAATTTACTCACTAAGATATCTTCCATTGTACCCAGTCACACAGTCACATCCTAGGGAATTTTAAGACCAATAAAGTATACATAAAAAATCCCATGCAACAATCAGTTTGTCTGTTTATATCACTAGAACCATATAGATTTATTCAAAAATATTTTTTGCATATGTCTTTCTAATGACAGAAATATTGAGCAAAAAGAGTCAGTGGCAAGGCTTTTCATCCATGAAAAACTGCAGTAGTCAGAAATAATGAATATACATTGTTTTAAAGCAACCAGCATCTTAAAAAAATTAAATAAAGTAATGATTTTGACATGTCATATCAGTTTTTAATATGTGAACACCATTATGGTAAAATTTCTGGTTAAGTAATGACGTTATTCCTTAGCTGTATCCAAATAATCTGCCCCATAACCCTCTCTGGAATAACAGCTCTGTTGCCTTTAGCTGCCCCTCTTTGGTGCTGATCTTGGACCTGCACTTTAAATGTATTGGCTCAATGTCCTGGTGACATATGGTTGCAAGATCAACATTTGGGCTTTCCTAGTCCAGTGGACAGATGTGTGTGTCTGGCCAGTCTTAAGAAAAACCAAAACATGCCAACAGATGTGAAGTCTTCACTTGCTATCTCAAGAAATGTTTGCGAAAAGTTTTTATCGGTTCTGCCTCACAATTGTGAAGTTGGCTACAGCTTAGAAAATATCATAGTGCTTGGTGAATCCTGAATTATTTTCCTCTCCTAATAAACAAAATATTAATTTTATTATGACTACGAAAGAGCTACCATGTCTTTTTTCTATACTATTTTCTTTATATTATGAGAGTATTTTTTTCTCTCATGAGCATTTAATTTATGTAATCTAAAGCATAGGGGAGAGAGAAAGCACTGAGAAGCATTTTTTTGGGCTTTGGAATTTTGATACTGAATCTATTTTAGATCTTCCCTAACATTTTTGTTTTCAAGATTATAACTGCTTTGCTTGCTGTTTTAGCAACACCTGACACATATCACAAGATGTTTTATTTCATGGTTTTCTCTGATGTAACAGGAACAGAAAGGATCAAAGAATAAGTTCTCATTATTAATGGATCAAATGGATTCTTTTCCCTTCAGGGATGGTTCTTTAAGATCCAAATATTTGTCTGTTGCCACCTTGCACCAGACATTTATTTTATGTGCTGAACTCTTTGTGAGGTATTTTCATGTAAATTAGCACTAGAATGACTTGCCATAGGATGAAGGAAGAAATACCCCATGTCAAAGAAATGCTGACATCTACCTCAGGTGCCAGAGTCTGTTTATTTCAGAGTCCAGGATGACTGCCAGAAGTTTATTGGTTTTCACGTGCTGATATTGGCACAATGAATGAGAAGAAGAGACTTAGTGATGCCTATAATTAGATGGCAAAAAGGCACTTACCAGTCAGTCTCCCTAATTCATAATTTTAAAACCATTCTTAATGTTTAAACACATGCTTATAAGGCAATGCATTAGTTGCAAGGACCTCAGAAAGATCAGAGCTGTAAAAGGTAATGCATCACCCAATAAAATATATAAAAAAAGCATAAAGTTCATAATATAATTATGTTTTTACACTTACAGTTGAAATTCAGCCACATAGTCTCCATTTGAATATGAAATAAAACTTCACAATTTAAATTTGTAAATCAGTAGATAATTTTACACATTATGGGTAGAAAGCTACACAACGTAAATTATAATGAAATTAAACTGCAAGGAAATTCTATTGGGGAACAGATTGATACTTCTTTGTCACTTATTACCATCTTTAAAACATTTTGGATTTAAGAAGCAAATCTTTAGGTGAGTAAATCTTTCCAGTTGCTACAACAAAGTTGTACTCCATTGTCTCACAAATTACTTTGGCAGGATACAAATAAAATAAAATCTAACATCTTTGAACTAATGCTACTGTTTATACAAACCTTAATTTAATTTTGTTAACACTAATTCATGACACTGAAAAACAATTTGATAGTGGCTACAAGGAGAAATTAATCTTTTAGTGGATGGACTTAAGTTTTTGTTCCAATTGAAATTTCTCTTCAGAAACTGAACAGAGCTGGTATACACTAGATTTTAAATACTTTCATTTTCTTTGATTTTATAAACTGCTATACTATAAGGAAAAGTAATTTATCCAGAATTTATTGTCTACAGAGTTAAATACACATTTTAAATTTAAAAAAACAACAACAACATCTGGCTTTGGAGTCTATGAAGGCGATCTGCTCTAATGCTTGATTATCCTTATAGTGAAAAAAGATTTTTTTCTATTATATTCAGTCTGGACCACTCTTGTTTCAACTTGAACCTGTTGGCATGTATCCTCTCATCTTCCACCACTGTGAGGAGTTTATATCCATCTCTTGATGACCCTTTAAAGTGGATGGGGAGATGTTAGGCCCATAAAGCCATCCCTTCTCCAGGCTGACCCAGCTCAGCTTCCTTACTGGGAAGTGCAACTCTCAGTACACCTTGGGAGCTGTTGGCCACCTTTGCTTCCAGCTCAAACATGGGCTCATGTCCAGCAAGCTGGCCACCACCACTCCAGGGCCTTTCCCAGAAAGCTGCTCCCCAGTTCCTCTTCTGGTGCAGAGCCCCTGTTTTCCCAGGCACAGAACTTTGGTTTTGACTTTTAAACAATTGTATAAAACTGTTTTATTCCTCCCTTCCTTCTTTTTTAGGAGAAATAATGATCTTCAGTAAATTTCTTTTTTCTTAGAGGAAATTAGGAGAGGCTAAGGAGATTGCAGATAACAACCATAAAACTAAAATATGCACATGTCTTTTGAGACTATTACTTACAAAATATTTGCATGTAATCAAACATATTTAGGTTATTTAGGTGAAGCTATTTCACTCCAGAGATATCTTATAGAACTTGAATGAAAAGGCTGTTGCTACTTCTCTGAATAATATCTGTGAATTTTAGCTGCTGGATTATAAGAAGTATTGGCTGGATAGAAATGGAAAGTTCAAATTCAGGTCATGCATATCCTATTTCGATAACTAGAAACAAAGAGGAAAGCAACAAGGAGGAGTACGTGCTCTGCTTTGTCCTGTTGGCAGTTGGAGATTTCAAACTACTTTTCTAGTCCAGTCAAATTAATCTTTATAAACAAATTGGAGTGCCCACATTTAAACTTTGAGTAATTAACAAGAAGTTTGTATTATTTCTCTTTTATTAAAGATAATTGCTAGAAGTGATTTTTTTTTTGTTTCAATTTTAAATATAGGAATAAATAGGAAGTATTCTGTTTTTTCCTATTAAAATTAAGGAGGTAATTTTATTTCATTTCAGAGGAAAATAAAACTTTGGTTAGACCAGTGTCCAAAATGACTGATTTTAAAATACAAATTTATTTGTTTTGAAGTAGAAATCTGTGTTTTATTTGAAAACAAAGGGTAACTTTGTATACCAATTTCTTTGAGATTAAATAGATACTATATTACATTTGATAAACTGGATTTTAGAATCCACTCATTAAAAACAGCTAATAATCACTGCTTATGTTTCTCAAAAGTAGCACTGAAAACCAAGTTCAACTGTATTATATTTTTCTGGGACTTAAGAGGTATGTATTTTGTTGAAAAGTCTGGTCTATATCCATCACAGAGAGATTCCCAAAGCTGTGCTGGATTAAACAATTATTAGTGCTACAGCAAATAGTTAAAGAAATTGTATGTATGTAAATGAGTTAATATGCATCTTTATGTGGACTTTTTATAACATCATTATCAACCTTATATTCCAAACACTTCAATTCCCAGAGCATAAATGGAATATTGTAAATATAAATTACATTATCAACTGACCAGCAGGGAAGTTAAAATGAAGTGATTGTATAATTTCTTTAATTGATTCTTTTGAATTAGTATTGTGTGCATCAGAATTTATATGTTGTAGTGAGTTTTAGGACCACAATCTGATATGGAATTCCTTATGATTATTACTAGGAAGAATTTGGATTAGTGACGTATTTTAACTTTGTCAGTGAAATCTCTCTTTTATAGCAATGTAATCAAACAGAAGACATAAACTTCTATGTCTCATTTAAATTACATTTTTTCCCTACCATTTGGCCTCCTGCCTAAACTAGGAAAATATATTAAAAATGCTCTCCCTCCTCACCTCTCTCCCCTCAAAAAAATAAAGAAACAAACCAGAAACAAACTTATTCATAGAACCATATCTGCTTGGAAGGGCCCTTAAAGAACATCTGTTCATGGACAGCCATAGGCCTGTGTAACAACCACTCCATCAGGTTGCTGAGGGCCTCATCATACCTGGCCTGGAACATTTTCAGGAATAGGACTTCTCTGGACAACTTTTTCCAGTGCTTCCCTGTCTTCTCACTAAAGAATTACTTCCCAATGTCTATTCTAAGTGATCTTGTTGTTCTTTTGTACAGTTTTACATGATATCAATCAGCTAAGGCATAGTGCTTGTGCCCCTTCTGTTTATTTCCAGGCTAGCATTCAGTGCTATTTTGTCAACTATAAAGCTGCTTTTCCACTGACTTGTTTTCTAACACCTATTTTATTCTATTGGAGTAGCCCCATGCTGATGTTGTGGGATTGTCTGTCTCAGGATCAATCCTAAAGCCTCCTAACATGTAGTAGCAGCATTGATCCTACTTTGTTGTTCTGCAATCTCCTTCTCTTACTAAGGAGGAACCTCAATTATTAGGGAGTTACAAGCTCAAGCTACAAGTGACAAAGTCAGGAAATAGTATTCCCCGGAAGATTCATCCTCTGTTTTGAATTGCAGTAGGATTTCAGAAAAGGGAACAAAATATCTTGGCATCTATTAGAGATTAGCAGATGATCCCTAAAAGAAACGGTAACAAGTCTCATTACTACAGAAAAAAAAATAAAAATCACAGAAAGCAGGTATATATTAAGATATTAAACACGAACCTATCAATAATATTGATGTTAGACTGAGGGTAGTTTAAAGGAAAAGCTACATTAGTACTTTTATGTGAGTAAAAAAGTAACAAATTTTTTAATTTTTTTTTTTTTTTTTTTTTTTTTTTTGCATATGGCTGAAAGAACCCCATTTTGGCTTTAGTATAATTCAGGTATAATTTACTTTTCATTATTAGACAGCTAGATACCTTCTGGAATCAAAGCCTTTAACTGATATGTATAATAAACTTAACTGATATTTAGAATATTACCAGCTTTTTTCAGCTTTCCTGAAAAATACATCTTGTTTTCAGTTTTTCTGTCTGATTCCCTCAGATACTTTTATTAATGTACTTGATTATGAAAGAGGGACTGCATTTGGATTTTCTTACTCTGAAGGCGACTTAAAAACCTCCAGACACAAACCTCTCTGCTGCTCTTTCAACACCACCCAGCAGCTGAATTCACCATTTCAGGAAGACAGAGCTTTAATCTGATTCTGGTCTAGTGCAGATTGTAGTCTGACTATTAAACGAAGCCTTACATCATACACAGAGGATTTGATATTTTCCACTTTTCTATGACTCTTGGTTAGATGGCTAGCCATCAGAGTTTCACTGTAGCTGCATAATACCACTGTTTTGATTGTTTTGGGGTTTTTTTCTTCTTTTTTTTTTTTTTTTTTTTTTTTTTGTTTGTTTGTTTGTTTGTTTGTTTGGGTTTTTTTTTTGGTTTTTTAATTTGAAGATTTATACAGACCTCTTGATACAGTTATTTTTGGCTTAGCAGGAGGAAAGCATGTAGAATTTCTGAATTCTCTAAAGAATCACTTCATCAGAGAACGAAGAATAATAATATTTCTTAAGGACTCTGTTTGACTTGTGACTAAGCTATGAGCCTCCCTTTTGTTCTTGTGCACAGTTAGGACCTCAAGCTCTCCTATACATCTGTTCAAACAAGGTTTCAGTGTAGACACTAACTAACTTAGACACTAACTTAATTTTGCAAAATAGTAGGCACAATTCCAAGATCTAATTCCTCATTCAAAACAAGTCACTGATTCTGCCTGTGAATGTCACAAAGAGACATATATTTCAGGCCCTTCTGATATTAATTTAAATGGTAAACCAGTGATCAATCTTCCACACTAAAGGAAAGTTTTTAAAACTTAAGTTCTGTACACCAGTCTCCTGTCTAATTTCAGTTTCTCCTTTGTTTTAGTCACAATATGGGACCTTAAAAATTATTATATTGCATAATTATTTTTTTCAGGCATAGAAGAATCTTTGATGAGATCTCTAGTTTCTAATTTAGCAGGCACTCAAAAGGAATATTCTTTCATTACTTGCTTTTCAGCAAATCTAAGCCCCTTCATTAAGTGCACAATTCTGCCTCCCAGAAGCTGGTGTCTCGTCCACTTCGCAGTTATACCTGACAGCTGTGCCCTTCTTCATCAAGATTGCAGCTTTCTCTCATTTCTTTTTCATATTATAAGTCCTATGTGATATTTTGTAAAACTGAATCATATTTATTCCCACAACCATTTTTTTTATCTACACATACATAAAATGTGTGGATAAAATATGATGGAGTAATGTCAGTGCTTTACCCTATGTACCAGCAAAAAAACCTAAACCATACTCTAACTCAGTCATTCTCTAAGAGTTTCTAGTGTTTAATGTTCTCTTTGTTGCTCTTCTAATGACAGGTCTACTATCTAAGCACAGTGAGCTTTCACAGACTGTAACAAAGTACTTCATAGTATAACAAAGCTTTAGGAAACAATTAGTATAATGAAGCAACAAAGCTTCAAGAAAAAATTACTACAATTACTTTGCAACTTTTTTTTGTCTGTGCTTAATAAACACTAGCTAATGAATGAAACTGTAAAAAGATGAAGTTGATTTCAACATATTAACATGTATTTTGAAATTAAGCTTTCAGTGCAGTTGTGTGAGGCCCTCTATAGATGTGGTTTATGTTGTCTTTAAGAATTGTTAAATGATTTTCTATATATATTGCAAATGCAGCTATAGTGTAGGGAATGGGACTATACAGAATGGCTCTGTCAAATGGGACTTCTCACAGTCCAATGCAGAGGCTGAACAGTATTCCAGACGTACAGTAGATCATAGGGCACTTCAATGACATTCAAAGGAGTTGTTTCAGTGGGTTCCCAAAAGGCATAAATTCAAAAAGTTGAAGACATCTTCTCTTTATCCCTTATTTTCTTGGGATTAGAAATGAAAGCTGTTATTTTTCTGGGACAGAAAAGAGAGATGGCTTTCAAGGCATTGGAGGCAATACTTGAGGGATATAGATGTTGCAAGAGTACGGATTCTGTACTCTTTGTTCAGACTAAAAAACCTCTAAGCTTCATTCAAACAAAACAAACAGACAAAAGAATGTATTCGAGAAAAGATAAAAATAGGAAAAAAATCTGATCTGAAATAGTAAGTTCCACTCTGAGCTGTGGTTGTTACAATTTCAAGACAATGATTTCTGAGGTAGCAGGGCCTGAGAACAGAATGCTGGCTTCACTGCAAGCAGGATGTTATTTTCATGCTATTGTTTTAGCTGAATCAAGTATAACTTTGCCTAGGTAATGGGGAGAGGGGGGAAGATTGTGATTCTTAGTTAAATGTGTAAGCTCTGGAAATAAAGTTAGATATGCTTTACTAGGTCAGGTGGATCTGTACCTGTATAATCATCAATATGACAAATGACACTATTGTTAATTGTAATGCTAGTTTGATAACTGAATATGATCATTATCTTAAACAAGAACCATGAGAATCAATTGTTACAAATTCATGCTTGGGTAAAATCAATGGAACAATGGGATTTAATGAATAACATGTATACTTATGTTACAAGAAAGTATAAAAACCTGGTCTATTCTGAACCTCTGGCAGAGTCAAGATTTGGGTCTCAAGACCCCTGGCTCCCAGAGCTCTCCAAATAAAGCACCGCATATAATCATCTCCCATTATTATGTATTTTCATACACTAACAAGGCTATATGCTAACTTCATTCCATACAGCCCTATTAATGACACATGACTAAGTACATGTAGTTGACCTTAAAAATTCTGCTTCCTTGTTTCTACAGTTCCTTCTGTCAATGTGTATAAACAGGCTTTGAAATCTTTCTTCTTTGAGGATTCCATCATGTTTAATCTCAGGAATAATAACAGCTGCACCTAAAAATAAAAGTAATGCCATAATGGCAAAAAAACTGGCAAAAAGATGTTTAAAGAACACTGAAATACCAACAACAACAGAAATACAATTACAGAGAACACTGTACCACAGTTATGAACAGGAAGACAGCAGCATCTTTTAAAAATGTACTCTAGCATTGTGAAAATTCTTGTTTTGGTACTTCTCTGAATATAGAAACAAAATATATTAGTTTTTAAAAAGTGTAGAAAACATTGGCATTTGCAGTGACAATTATTATTCTTCTGTAGAGAGGATTCAGCCTGAATCTCTTGGACTTCAGGATAACCCAAAAAAAGTGCTTCCCTCTTTGGACAGATGACACAGAACTCTCACATTGTGGAAACATTGCTTAATATCCTGCATATGTGAGGGATTAGTCTGACACAGAATACTGAACAAAGCAGGTTTATTATACAGTACAGTGTGGCTCTCTCTCTAATATATACACAGCTATAGTATTTGATCTTACACTTGCTCTACAGCATTGCATAAAGCATTATAGCTCACTATTTATTAGTGAAGTCTCACTAAGGGAAGCAGACTCAGATAGTCCAGTGATCTCAAGGAAAGAAGATTTAAGGGTCAGTGATTAGCACCAGTGTTAACAATTGCCATTATTTGGTTCCTTGATGGAACAACTGCTTTCCATAATTCAAAAGCCTGCCTTTTAAAAAGTAAAACCTAAACTTCATAAAATGTATGAAATAATTATCTAATATCAGCAAATTGAAATTGTCATTAATCTATTTAAAACAGAACTCAAGATGTCTTTCGAGTTAATATAAGAATTTTGGGCTTTGTTTCTTTTAAAACAAAAAATACTGCTTCTTTTAAATAATCAAAGAGCATATCACTTCAGAACTCAGAAATCTCAGTGTCAAATAAAACTGCAATGTTCAGTCATTTTCTTCTGATAATACAACTTACTTGCAAAGTATTGTTCTATAGTGAAAATTTGAAAAAATATCTGACTCCTAGAATTATATAGAATAATATTTTTATTTGTTTATGTATATTAAAGATGGCACAAGTTAATGACTGCTGATTTGTTCTGTGCTGAGAAACTGCTGTTCCTGTTTCATCCTGTAATTGTTATGGATATTTTTTTATATCTAACATACAACTCCCAGGATAATTTCCCTACACATAATAGGCATAAATCTCATCAGGTTTAAAAGCAAAAAACACAGTTTCACTGAAGTAAGAAGGCTGCTTAGTTTCCTAATCACTGACAGTAGCATACATTACTCTGAATTGATAATACAGTTGTTAGGATCATCTTCCTATCTAAATCAATGAAATTTTATTCTGTACATTTTTACTATTCTCCTTCAAATCTCTTCTGATCTCTCTGAATTAGCATAGGTAGCCAGCTCACATGGTAGCCCCTTCTGTAACAAAACACCTAGGATAAGAAAAATATGTACTTACAGATCAAGAAGCATATATGGAAAGAATATAGACCATATTTAATGAATATGTTTTTTTAAAAAAATTAGGAAGTAGTTGACTTCCTTGATAAACATTTACAAGGTAAAGCAGTTGCTAATTTTGAAGTTATGTATTTTCGTTTTCTGCACCTCTGATACAGAATAAATAACAATATCACATTTAGGGAAAATTAAACTTAGCTTTCAATTTATCTTCAGCATTTTCTTCACCTACCCTGTATTTCTCACAGTAACATAAATCTACCTTTCTCTTTTTTTCTCTCTTTTTTATCTTTATCGGCTTGAAAGTTGGAAGATAAAAAAATCGAACGTAATTCAAATTATCCCCATTTTGGCTAATAACATTTACTTTTCTTTCTTCTTAGTCCTCTCAGTTTATTCCCAGAAACAATGAGGTAGGAATAGGAAGTTATCTTATCTGAATTTACTTGGTGGTCCCCTGTCAACAACAGTTCCCTCCAGAATTGGAGAAAAATTAGACCAAAGGACTTCACAGATCACTAAAAGGGAATTGCCTCTCTCTCGCTCAGTCTGTATCAATAAAAGCAACAGTCTTGAAGAAAGTCCACCCAACCGCACTTTTCAAGCTGGGATAGGAGAGGTAGAGGTTGCTGGGTCTGGGCCATTCAGTCTGAGCGGGAGAGGGAAGGAAGGAGCAAGACACTCGTGCCCAAGGAGCAGGTGGTATTTAGGGCTAGGGCAGAATTTGAAGGTCTATGACCCCTCCCACCATAGGAAACAAACAAATAAAATAAATAATTTCATCTGAAAACTAATTTTAAAAAGTCACTTCCCTGAACCATCTCTAGACTAGAGAAACCTACTTCAAGTTACCTCATTTCATAACAAGCTATTCTTTCCCTGACCTTTACTACATATTTTAGATTCTTTAAATGTAGAATACTTTGATTAGAGAATATCTAGTCTGAATTTTTAACAGGTTTTGACCCTATTCCTTATTTGAGGATTACAGTGGGCTTCTCTTTTAGTATGAACTGAAGGCAGTTCTGTAATGAAGGGACTGATTTTTTTTTTCTGTTATCTATAGTAATTTCTGTACTGTTATTGGATTTTATTTTTTTTTCTTCTCCTTTATAGGTATGTAATAAAGCATATCAAAAGTATAAGTAAAAATTATGAGCTCTTTTGCTTTCATATAAAACTTAAGTTCTAAAAGAGAAATCAGGAGCATGTACCAATATATGCTAAATCTTCACAATCTCAATTATATTTTTTTAAGAGAGAGAGATTAGGTTTAGTCTGTGACAGATTTCAGTTTATTAGTTTATCAAATCTCTTATTTCAAGAAACTTCAATTCTTCTATCAAAGAATTTTTGTCAAAAAGGTTGGTTGTGATTTTTTTGTTGTTGTTTCCTTTAGTAAAAATAAATATTGATTAGGTTTTCTGTACTTCATATTCCTATTTTTCCGTATTAGTCCTTCAAACATATTTAGCGGAAATACATTGTGTGGGGTCCATCTCACCAACTATTGTCTTCTACATCTTAAAGGACCACTCTCCATTTTCTTTACACTTAGAGAAGATTTATCATATTAGGAAAAATTAAAGTCCTTAATAATTAATCAAACAACAAAAATGTCTATTATTTCCTAATCCTACATATTAGAATTCCACTTTCAAAAATGTGGTAGCTACATGTTATGATTTTACACTGCTCAAAGTAGAAATCTTAATCTTGGTTTGCAGATTGTTATGTAAAAATTTTGCTATTCCTCTCTCCTATATCTTTGCCAATATATCTCTGGTAATGTTAACACCAGCCCCAATATATCCTGCTTTCACAAACTTATCAATTTCATCTAAAGTCTCACAAAAAGCTGTGCAGAGATCTTCCACACTGAGTTTGTTGGAGGCATAGAATTGTGTGTACAAAGTATGTGCAGATCACAGGATAGGAATCTCAAAAGCAGCGCAGCAGTCCAAGTAAAAGACCAAGACTGGAAAAATTACAAAACAAGTACATGTAAGATAGAGACCGTGAAAGAATGGAATTCTCCTTATAATACTTCCATATGAGTTACTGTAGTGATTTCCAGTTTCAGAAACAAAAATATCTCATTACATGCATGGATTGTGAAAGAAGAGAAAAAAGAAACTGTGCTTTTCCATATGAGAATTGTAAGGAAAAAAAAAAATCTTTTGAATCTGATAATTGGCACATACTCTTAACAATACTACTACTACTAGATACATTTCAAACTTGCACATTATAATTTTTTATCTCTCTCTTGGTATCAGATTTCCTGTTAAGAAAAGGTTAATAATTAGCCATTTTATGTAACAACTCAGAAACTCTGAGATCAAGAAATATTTTTTTTTGCAGTCCTTCCAAAGTAACATTTTCCTAAATGTTATTTATTGTAGTATTACTGGAATTAAGTATAATTAAATTTGAAATATCCAAACCTCTCAATAGTTAAAGCATTAATCATCATGAAAGCTGTAAAAAATGAGGCTGAAATTTCTGAAATTACATTAGCCCCTTAGCTATTTCCCTGTAACAGTAATTAAATATTTACATATTTTCAGATACTTTGTGCATAATAACCACACTCTACAGTTCACTACTGTAAGACTGTTTATTTAATCTGAAGTTATTTCCTGTCATTACAGTCAAATTTTATCTAGAGAATCAGATCCTTTATTTTAAAAAGTGTGGGTTCTATTTAGTGAGATGATATTACCTTCATAAGTAATTTTATCTGAAAAATTCTTAGACAGATCTAAAAGAGTTTAAATGTAAAACCCATAGCAATGCATACAGGTGTTAAAAATGTTGTCTCTAGCAATGTTTAAGTTCTTAGAGCTTTGTTATTCTTATTGGGTTTTGATACAGTTTTGAGGGTATCTTCATTCCTTACCTGCAGTTGAATTATTTTCCTGATTCCAAGAATAGTTGGGGTTATAAGGCACCTCTGAAGAGTATCTTGTCCAATCCTCTTCATGGCATAGAAAAATTTTCTCTGTTGTTGAGTGTCATGCCCTTTGGAGATTCAATGACTCCAATCCAGTTGACTGGTTGCCTTGCAAATGGAATATGTATGAATAATGTGGCTAAGATAAACAGAGAAGAAAAAGAATAAAATGTGGAAATGAAATCTAAATATGAAGCTCCACTATATTAGATAAGCACCTTCATAAATATAAAATCATAGGATATCAACATCCTTAATGAAGATATTAAATAATGCTAGTCCTGTGGGACTCCTGAGGGACAACACTTGTCAATGTCCATTGGGACAATGAGCCATTGACCACTATCCTCTGGATGTGATTGTCGAAAAAAATTACTAATGCACTAGAAAATCCACCCATGAAATCCTTTTTTCTCCAATTTTGAGAGAAGCATATTATGGGGAATGATGTCAAAGGCCTTACAGAAGTCCAGATAAATAGCATCTGTAGCCCATCACTTGTCCACTTGAAATAGGCACTCCATTATCAATGAGCATTGGGTTGGTGAGACAGACCTTGCCCCTGCTGAAGCCATGCTGGCTGTCTCAAATCACCTCCCTGTGTCCTCCATGTGTCTTAGCACAGCTCCCAGGAATTTCTGTTCCTTCCCAAGGACAGAGGTGAGTCTGACAGGTTGTTAATTCCCAGGGTTCTTCTTTCTTCTCTTTTATAGATGGCGTAATGTTAATCATCTGGTTATTGAGAACTTCACCTGAATGCCCTGACCTTTCAAATAGCATGGAGAAAGGCTTGGCAAATATATCAGAGAGGTCTGTTTTCTTTGACCTTCCTCTTCTGGCTAACATACCTACAGAGGCCCTTGTTCTTTGCATCCCTTGCCAAGTTTAGCTCTGGCTTCACCTTAGTCTTCCTTCCTTGAGAACACCTTGAGAACTACAGAGAGGTAAGCATCACCTCTGCCTGGGAAGATCACAGGGCGGATCCTCCTAGAAGATATGGTAAGACACATAAAAGACAAGGAGGTATTCTAAAGCAGTCAGCACAGCTCTGCTAAGGGTAAGTTGTTTCTGACCAATCTGGTGGCCTCCCATGATGGAGTAACTGCAATGGTTGCCAAGGTAAGACTGATTGATATCATAACTTGATTTCTGTAAGGTCTTCAGCAGGGTCTCACATTGCATCCTTATCTCTGAACTGGAGAGACATGGATTTGAAGTGTGGGCAAGCTGTTCAAGAAGGAGTTGGCTGGTTGGATGCAGCCAGAGAGTGGTGGTCAGTGACTCTGTCATGGTGGAGACTGATAAAAAGTGGTGTCCCTCAGGGCTTTGTCTTGGGACTCTGCTCTTCAATATCTTTATCAATGACATAGAGAGGTCAAGTGCCACCTCAGTAAATTTGCACATAACATGTAACTGAGTGATGCAGTTGACACAACAGAAGGAAGGGATACCATTGAGAGCTCCAGAGAAATCTGGACAAACTTGAAATGTGGGCCCACAAGAACAGCTGTGTTTTATGGGGTTTTTTTTGTTTGTTTGTTTTTCCCTTGTTTGATTGTCTGCTTTTCTTAAAGCCATATGTTAATTTTAATATATCTAAATAACAAAAAGTAAACATACTATGCAAATGGTGTTTTGGCTAATCATTGGCTTAGGTTTTTTACATATTTTAATTTTAATTTTTATTTATTTAAATTTTAATCATATTTAATTTTTCTTTACATTTTTTACCTTTTTAAATTTTTAGTTATTTACATTTTAATTCCAGCTGTAATTGTCATAATTAGATTTAATTTTGAAATGTCACTACCTCCACAGTCAATTTTTCAATACCCTCACTCCATAGATAAATTCACAAGAAGCACAGAGGGTAGCACAAGAAAAACCTACTTTGCTTCAAAAGAAGCCAATTAGCAAACCTTATTTAGTGTTAATTGCAACAGCAGTTCTCATCATAGTTTAATCAACACCTTGCTAAAGCAAGCTAGGAGAAAGTAAAAGACAGACATTGATTTCATGCACAGCCAGAACTGTATTGACACATTTCAAACACTGAACATCTCACAGATGGGAAGTCATTCCCAACAGACTGGAGTGGTTACTGTCCATACAAATTGTTCTACAAAACTCAGAGGCTTTAGCCTCAAGAAAATAAAGACATATTTGATATGTATTCTCTTGACACTAGGGAACAAAGTTGTATGTTGTATTGAATTCCTTCCAATGACCTATTTTTAGAACTTATTCCACTGTCTTAGTTATAAATCTTGACCTTATGTATAGGTTCATTCTATCTCTCAGAGTATAGTCAAGTGATCACATATTTCTACATGTTAATATTGGCCTCTACAACCTGTAAACATGAAAAAAACTAAGCCAAAAGTTCATTATATGTATGAGCGCATCCCCGTTTAAAAAGTGCTGCTTGTTTGCAACTGTGTCTGCCATTCAGACTAAAAAAGCTGCAGTTGACAAAACATCTGAGTTGCTCCAAAGCAGAAGTTTTCACATTTCACAAATGCATCAGTGATTCTCTGAAGCTCTGAAAAACTGCTTTGTGCATTGAGCTTTAAACTGAAAGACTACATTTTTTAATTTTTGTGGCCTTAAACATTGGAAATAGACATTGATGGTAAAACACATATGTTACAACAATGACATGTACTAACCATCTGCAATGAAAGCTGATACAATTTTTCCACCTCTTAAAATGCCTTCATTTGGAAGAGCAATGTGATGTTTTTCAAATAGCACCTGCATTAAAACATTAAATTCTTTAACTGTGTATGTTTAACTGAACTTAATTTCCTGTCCCTCTGAAGTGTGTCAGTCTTTGTGCACATTGGAAAAGTCAAGAAAATTGAGAAAGACCTGATGTAATTTAGATATATAAACATCCATTTCAAAAGTTTTCAAGTAGAACAGCTGCATTCTATCCTATTCTCCATTCAACCTAATCCCATTTTAATTCTGATTGTGCTTTAAACCAAAAAAATGTAAAATTTGCCGTTAAAATTAACTTCAGGATGGAAAAACTCAAGATGTGCAGTAATGAAAAGGTTGATATAACATTTTTTAAGTTTTTAAAGTTTTAAGATATTTCCATGAGTTAAATCAAGATACGAAATGCAAGGTGGCTCAAACCTAAAATCTAGTTTACCAATGCTGTTCACAACTGAGCCATATTTATAATCCTTGAAATTGGAAAAATCTTATTTTACTCCTGGGTTTGGAAGAGTTAGAGATACAACCAGAGGGTGGTTTTTAACTTCCCCTACAATATGCTCTTTCTTAAATTTTCCCAGTTTTCCTAAAACATACAGTACAAAAAACAATTTTCCACAGTTCAATGGCCATTTTTGAACATTTAAACTTTGTGAACTATATGCAATTTTGATGATTTGAATAGTATCTGAGGGTCAGGGGTGATGGTTATTTTTTGTTTGTTTGCTTTTTCATTGTCTGGTTGTTTTGTTTCCTTCACATTCTGGATGTTTTAAATGCTTCTTCTTAGAATATTTGTTCCTTTATTTAAGATCACTTTGTGAAAACCAAAAAGTCAATATAGTTTCTTGTGGAAGAATAATGTACCAGAAGAAGCAAATAATGTCATGTCATAGTTAGCATGATATGGATCAGAATGATGAGACAGACTAATCAAAAGCTGTATTTCATTAAAAAGACCCATGAATCCATGAATGTGACACTAGTCTTTGCATTCACTTTTAGATTCAGCCCCACATGGCCCTGCTTTTCTGCTGAGAAATCCAAAGCTACTGCAACTTGCCTGTGCCTGCTTAATCTGCTCAGTTCAGCAACCCCTTATCTCATACAGAGAATCTTTATTATTATAGGGTGTTACCATCTTTCTCTTATTCTGCTACAGCAAGAAAAGGGTTTACAGGACTTTTATTGAAGACTCCCTGTTGAGCCTCTCTAGGGAATACCTTTGCCTTTCATAACCTGAAGCCAACAGAATTTGTATACTTGAAACACTCTGTAGTAGTGACCTTTTCCTTTATCTTTCAACCATAACTACCTGCCAGGTGTTGGGTTAGTTTGGTTTGTTTTTGGGGCTTTTTTCAGCTATGGGCTGAACATAAAACCTTGTGTACAACTAAACATATGGCATTTCTTTCTAGATCAAATCAGTGGTCTTTCATTCAAGCTCATTTCATTCTTCATGTCTGTGTATTCCTTTCCTGGTCATTTTGTTACATATTGAAGCTGGCTGCAAGATCTTGTAGGATAAAGAGAATTTATCTCCTCTTTCTCTTGTGGTAACCATAGCTGCATCCCCAAAACCTGAGTACCACAAACAGAACACAATACCAGGCCAACCTGCCCTTGTGATCATGATGTATCAACTTCTAGGTGGAATAGCACCTAGGAAAGAGTGAAAATCTAGAGAATAAAAATGTGAATGATTTTTTTTAATAGGTACTAAATTCTTATGTTAATCTTAAAAAAAAAAAAAAAAAAAAAAAAAAAAAAGGCATCACTTGGCCAGTTTCCTGTTTTTCCTTGCCGAAGTGGAATCTTTGGATGGATATATGTTTGAACAGATCTGTGGAACTTACTAGAATTGTTTCTGGAAATATTAAGCAAAAATGAATTTCAGAGACTTAGCAATAGTTTATGCTGATCAGCAGAATTATTTCCTGACATTGTGGAAAGTAACATGGCATCTCAGCACTTTTAAAGAAATGCTGAGGACGATATTTTGTTTACCAAACTGCATAATTAACAATTTGTGTCCATTGGTGCATCACTGAGAAGGAAATCTCAAATTACATGGACATGCCACTGTGAATTGATATAAAGAGGCTGAAATTAAAGTGTTCGTGGATTCTTTTAATAGACATAGTCTAGAATAGGAATATAGGTAATTTAGAAAATATTAGCATAGTGTGGTGCTAAAGTATTTTCTGGTCATCTGATATGTAAAACTACCTTGTTCATAAATTTCATCACAACAAAAACATCATCTTGAAGAAATTTTCCAACAGATCAGTCAATATTTGAAAGATGAAACTGATACCTTTATGTTAATACAACTCAGTCAATTCATGTTTTATAGTAGGCCATCCAGTAATGTGAAAAACTAATAAGGTGTTTATTAGGTGTAGGCCAAAGGGAAAATTATGCAGAGATTCAGAGAAGTCAAAAAACTTGAGGCTCTTAATTGAAATTTGGAAAAAAAATTGTATCAATTTCTATTTTTTTCTTAGAACACAATTTCTAGAAGCAGAAATATTTGCATTTATCAAGATCTTGAGCTCTAATGATGCTATACCAACATAATTTTAATCTAAGTATTTTTCTGCATTTAAGATTAATGGTTATTGTTTAAACCAGTAAATTTATTCCATGGGGTGAGGCAGATCCTAGCAACTACTACCTTCCTGCTCTGTGTGACTCTTATCTTGAAATGAAGTTTCTAGCTCATGGACCCATTGCCCAGTTCTTCTGGTCCCTGTGATATTTCTTGGGATCCCCTTTAAGTCTTTTCCTTATTGTCCCCATGCACATATTCTTCTGAAGCTGGCATTTTGTTCTAATTTTTCATTTTTGCAGACAAGTTTTCCTGTGTCTTGCAGCCCCATGCAAAGCCCAAAGTCTACTCCAGTAATCCTGTCATCTATTTGGGGTGACCTTGGGTAAAAGGGGCCTCTCATCTTGGCTCTCAGGATTTGGCCCTACTACTTCTGCTTTGCAAGTGACAGGGTTTATAATGAAGCCCTGTTGGACCTCTCTAGTGAATACTTTTGCCTTTCAGAACCAGAAACTAACAAAATTTGAATACTTGAAACACTCTTTAGTGGTGGCCTTTTCCTTTAACTCTCTACCACCACTACCTACTGGGTGTTGGATGTGGTTTGCTCTCGAGGCTTTTTTCAGCTAAGAGCTATACATAAGGCCTTATGTACAACTAAAGGTGAGTGTATAACCGAACAAAACCCATCAATTTTACAATTTTGTAAAACTACTTCAGTAGAAAATAATATGATAGGATTTTATGGCAATTTATAACATTGACTGAAAGTGTATTACTAAGAAGCCAATGAAGTGACAAATTATTTGTCCACTTGAAAAAAGAGAAATATAATAGTACATCTGTGTTATCAATATTTTTTCAGTTGAAGGTAATTTGGTAGCATATGAAAACAGAACAGTCCTGATGAAAAATATATGAAAAATGTATACACTTCAGTTCAATGTATTATATTATATTTTGTCTGTTACAGCACTAAACAAAGGACACACTCTCACTGTGTTCTACATGTTGAGTAATCATTGGAAATTACCATTCTGCACTCTGTAGGAACTAAGATAAACATTCAGATTCAAAGGTAATTAGAAATATTAAAATATTCTTGTGTTTATCCTAAGTAATCCCATGAAGATGCAGCTACAGGCATAATGACACACTTAAAACTCAGTATGTAGATCAAAGCTGGCAACTTTTCTGAAGTAAAATGTGTTACTATTTCTCTGTGGTGTTCTACCTATTTTATTTTTTGCCCTGAAAAATAGTACCACTGAGCTGCAGGATATGCTTAAAAGCTATTTACAGTTATTACCATGGTTAGAATTACAGTTGTAGAAATTCAGGAGTTTTACTCAATAAGGGTTTATTATACCTAAAAGAGAAATTATCTGGAATTTTGAGTCTTTTGTTTAAAATTCCACAGTAAATAATACATGTACTAAACCCCTTAATCCAATTCTTTAATTTCTGAATTTAAACCACATTGTTTCCCTTAAAAATTCTGATGACTGTAGGCTTCAATAACTGAGCTTCAAGAAACCCAAATATAATTTTTTTAGTATATTAGAAGCTATGTTACTTATATACTATATGAAGAGTGGGGGAACTTTGGCACAATTCCCCCAGTAAGAAATTTAGATGGACATCTCAACCTTTTTTTTTTAATTAACTGAAGAAAATAGATAATTTTGAGGGTATGAGTCAACTCATCCTCAGTTAGAAATCAAGTTCTTCAGGTCTGATAAACCATTTCAAAATGTCGATTTCCTCCATTGAGTGTGAATTCATTTAAGATAAGAAATTCAACTGTAGACGACTAAATCCAAGTTCTATCATTAAGTAAAATGACCTCCACAAAAGTGTTCTTCTGCTTAAGGCACATGCTGAATACATTGACTGAGTTCTGGAGAAAAAGTATTTATAAGTCCTATTTTTTATTAAAATAAAGGTAGATAAAATGTTTTTCTGTCCTACTTGTTTGGCAGTAGGTCAGTAGAGGAAAGTGAGTCAATTCACTTTGCTGCTCACAGACATACCTATTTTGTTCCTACTCACTGGGTGATAGGATAGTTGGTTTATTCGAAAACTAAGCATACTTTAGGCAAAAAAGAAAAAACGTTATAAGAAACTGGGTGCTGTAGTTTAAGTGGACATTCTTTTAGTAGGCAGATGCTTAGCCAAATGTTTTAATGAATTTTTAAACAGTCAGCAGTGTTGTGATTTGTTTGGCTGTTCTGTAAAAGTAGAATTAGACAGTGGCAAAATCCAGGTGTGAAAACTAGACATTTTGAAAAAATGTATTTCTTTTTAAGCAAGGCACATATGTGTGAGAAAAAAGAGTTATTTAGAGGTGTGTTGAACTTAGGCTATTCTAAACTTATCCTAAACAAGTATTTAGAAAGACTTAAAGATAAATATACTATCAAATATTCCTTGCAACTATAGAAAAAAATCAAATAGTACCTAAGCTGAACAAACTTTAGACTTGGCACCAAAAATTGATCCTATATCCGATTCTTGGTGCTAGTCAGATGAACATAGTAGAAGTACATTGTTGACACTACCTTTAGGTAACCCAAAAAGATAATTTAAAAAGTGAAGATTTAAGCTAGAGGACTGCATTAGAAAGTGATGGTGACTTTCTCAGGTTTTTGGACTGACAAGTATATACTCTTTCAATTTTTATAAATAGAAACCTGAGCAGATTTTTCAAAGGTTTTTGATAGATGGGAGGAAAAAGGAAGGGATCTATGAAATGTTGATCTTCAAACACAAAGAACATAATTCTCCTTTATTGATATCATTTATTTAAATAGGCAAATGCAAGAAAATGAGGATACTGATAAAATATTATGGAGTACATGTGAAATAAATTACTACTTTTGAAGTAAAATGGTGCTTATGAGAAGCAAACCATTCTGACTTACTAGGAAGTATCTTTGAGTGATTATGTGGACTGCATACCCCTCAGATCTAGTTTCTTTTTTAATAGAATTTAAAAAGTGCTAAAGGATTGCTAAAATAGTTTTTCAATACATCTGTATGGTATGGAACAGAATTCATAGACAGTAGAGTTTTGAGAAATCTGAACCAACCAGTTTCTGAGGTACGGTACATATCATGTATGGATTAACAAGGTCTGCCTGCAAAGCACTAGTTCAACTAAACAGCAGATGGGTTTGTACAATCAATAGGTTTCACTTTTTCCTAGAAACAGTGGATATGAATGTGGATCATGGTTAGTTACTCTACATTTTCAAACTAAACATACCAAAGCCCAGACAGGGAGGCAGATAACCCATAATCCTTCCTTTTATGAATCCATCACAACAAGATATGAGTGTGATATTGCCTGAGATGAATAACTTAGTTACTGAGGCACTCTGCAAGTTAGAGTTCTGTGGCCATTCACTCTCAAAACGAGAACATAAAACTCAAGATTTCAAAACCCAGAGCAAGACTTATAAGACTACTGCATAAAGATTTTCTATAGGGTCGTAACAGCAGGCAGGTGATGTTATTTATGGTCAGAGATACTAAATCTTGAAATAGTTTAGACATTGCTGTTGGTAGTTAGGATACAATGTGAGAAGCAAGCCTATCTATCCAGGATATCTTATTACACGTATTTTTGAGGGAAAATTTAGGAGTTGGCACAAATACAGATCAGTAAGTGGAGGAGATGGAGTGGTCTGAATTTTTGTTGGATAAATAAGGTCTGTTTAGGAGGGATTTATACAGAATGAATCTAACCTTTTGTAAAGAAATTTTTCATTATTTAAAAAAAAAAAAAAAAAAAATTAAAAAAAAAATTAAGACTAAAAGACTGTAGAGAGTTACCAGTGCTTTAACTCGGTTTTAGGTTCACAGGATTACAAGTACAAAAACTATTCACTGAAAATACATCCTGCATTGTAATCAGGGAGTTTAAAACTTTTCAGTAGTATTGACCCTGTCATACAATTAATATTTCAAAGGTCTGTGTGATTAGTTACATCTGATCGTATTCACCAATGGTGTCAGACTTCAGGCTTATTAGATACTTTAACTAATAGTAGACATGGAAAGTCACACACACACAAAAAGTACTTTAAGAAAATCAATGGCATTAAAAAGCTTAGTTGTAAAAAGATAGTTTCATCAACATATTATTCAGAGTTAAAGTCAAAACATACAGAGAGCTGTGAAAGACAAAAAAATTAACTATCTATGCTAATTTTTACACTTATTGGTCTCTGTCCACTGTGGCAGGATTGGGAATAGTGTCAGGGGAATAGCAGAGATTCTAAACACATATGCTATCTTAATCCAATTGCTGGTGTGATGATAATTCCTCTACTGCAAAAGTGGCATCTGTCTGTCCCTTATGGTTATGTGCCATACATTCCTCCTACTTATTTCTTACATTTTGTTAGATTTTGCTTTGAAATCAAGTTTGGTGTTACACAAGCTGCATCAATTCCTGCTTTTCTTAACTTTTTGTTTTGTACTTAGACCTGAAAAATTTTCAGTTTAATGGGGTGAAAAGAAAAGTTCTGGATCCTTGATGCTGGCAAGATTTAGAAGTAAATAGCCCAGATTCAAAAGTAGGCAATGAGCAGCACAGAAAAGTTTAATGAAATTTATTCCAAGAGAATCAAATCCTGTTAGGTATCCTTATGTTTCATCTGCTCGTTACCCCAAAGATTTCACAGAAACAAAGTGAGAAATACACTGTGATACACTCTGAGGAGAGAAAGATCCATTTTATGAATTATTGCTGTAAACTTTCAGATCAAATCATAACCTACTGCTGCTTTCCTCTATAAAGAAATGAAAGCTCAAAGTAACTAGTTGTTGAAGTATGTTTTACCCATTTCACTCTTCTATTTCCCATTGCAATTTCCATTTTTACAGCTCTTCAAAATAAGCACAGGGTGTCATCCCTCCATAGATCGGAAGAGACATGCTGCATGTTTACTGCTGTTATGCTTTACAAGTTCTAACTTTTATGTACTTCGCTATCCTCTTTCCCTAAAAAACAGCAAATAAGAGCCCCCAAAACTATTATCAGTAAGGAACGTTACCAATATTATCAGTGAGATTTCATTGCACAGGTGATTCTGATGACTTGACAGCTAATCTCTAATTGGAAACTTCCATAGGAGGTTCTGAATGTATTCAGCAACAGGAAACCTTTCACTGGTTTCAGTGATGTATTTTGTAAGAGAGAATACCAAAAGCAACATTTTAAGAGGATTTTTAATGGATCTTCATTTTAAAAATAGCTAGAATAATTCTAAGGTTTTTTCGAATGTTTCTAAAATATGAACAAAACCGAAAAAAGTCATCTAACATACTTTCTTTTTTCAATTTAAGTATTCACTATGAATGAGAAAAATTAATAAGAGATTTATAAAATAATACATGACATCTTAGAGTTGAAAGAAATTAAACTGGATTATTAGCATTCGATAAACCAACACTAGTGCTTCTAAAGTGTTTTTTATGTCTGTAATACTAGGTATTAAAAATAGTAGGTAATATTTTGAGCATTTCAGTATAACTAATATATAGTATAAATGCGACAAATCCAATTGGTAGTAAATCTGTACATTTCAACTATATTACAGCTCCAATAGAGAACAAGCAAAATATTGTACATAGGTATTGCCTGATAAATAAAAATCTGGACTGCATTTCTACATTATGTAAATCACCATAAGATATAAAAACAACCCTTCCATCACTTTATTTTTTTTTATGTCTCTAATTAACCTTTCCATATTGAAATATCCTCATCATACCTTCCTTTAGCTAGGAAATTAGAAGGATGGGAACAAATATAAAAACTGAAGAATGTAAGAAAAATAATGAGCACAAATCAGATAGCAAAGAGGTCATGAAGATATGATTAGCAGAAAAAAAGTCTGCTGGAGGAAATAGACTAACAGTATGGAAGAAATGAGAGAAAGAGGGCAGGAAAAATTCAAGTTTCAGAAAAGTGCAGAGAAATAAATAAAAAACCCCAGACAAAACCCTTTAAAATTAGGATATTTCATTATGAAATTAAAAAGAAAAAGTATTTGTAAGTTAATATAGGTACTATGAAATACTGATACAAGATTTAAAAAATGAGCACAAATAGAATAAGATATCAGTATATCAGGAAGAAGCAAGATTTAAGGAAGGCAAGCTAGTGATATGGTAATATTATGCAAAGAATACGATGACATCTTTCTGTGCTACAAGAGATCAAAAAGAGCTAGTGGAGTTTTCACCCAGCATCTATAGGCGACTTTGGCATACACATTTAAAATTCAGTTTTAAACCTGGAATGAGAGTTCTGAAGCTGTAACCATGCAGATTTCTCATGTGTTACAAGGAAAAGGATAAATTCAATGTAGCTTATGGTTTATGAAACAGAATTATATGTTTTTAAATCAAACCTCACTTTCTCCTCCCTCTTCAATCGTATTTTTTAGTATTCAGTCAGTACTACTTTTACTTTAGTCATCTTCATTTGTTCAAGGCGGTAACTTTTCCCCAATATGTTTTTACAGCCCTTTCCTCTACCACACAGCACACATTTGCAAGGCAAAGACCTAGGTTTTCTTCAGATGGGAAAAAAAAAAAAATGAAAATTCCCAAGTCCACTCTTCCAACATAGATGCAGAAGCACCAGGCAAGAGAGAATTCTCAGAATAAGTGCTCTCCATCTCCACACCCATTGGAAGTGGTTTATGGTATATTCAGGATTGCAACAGTCTGTGTTATCTCAGAGTAACTGGTACTTCAATTGCTGCCATCACACCTTTTTAGCTTCTGGAACCTTTTGGGACATACACTCTCATAATTTCTGCTTGGTTCAAATTACTTGATCTATACTATGACCAGAGACTTGGTTTTAAGCAGTCAATGCACCAGTAATGTCCCTATCTGATCTTCTACCAAAGTCTTTTTTTGTCAGTATTATAAAGAATGGAGGGGAAAAGCTTTATACACTCTCACCAGGGAGACTGAGGTTAACCTACCACAGCTTCTGTACACCCGAGACATACACAAGAGGTGATCAACCAAGACAGAAGGCACTAGAGCATACATGCAATACAGTAACAGGGTAAATAGTAGATTGGGGACCAAAATGTGCTCAGACTTCAAAGATGCACTGCAAATATATCCAGTGCAAAAATTTCAACTCTAATTCTGAATGGGAGTACTTTTTAGCCAGAAGTTCAGTAGTTTCATTTTTCTCCTTAAAAGAAACTGAATGTGGTAAAAATTAGCCAAAAACTCATCCCCAAAATCCTTCTCAAAACCCCCAAACAAACAAACCAAACAGACAGCATAAATCCACATAATCATCATGAGTAATTTTACTGTCTATGGAAAAGCAGTAGGATTTTTTCAAATGCTTTTTCTATCATTAGATCTGAATGCTATTGGGATTTTTTTGTAGAAATATTGTGTACTAAATGTTAGAATGATAGAAATGCTCTGTTTTCTGATTTTGCCAACAAGCTTGACAATAAATACAAGCAGTGAGGATTATGTGTTCAGACACAAGTCCACATTCACCTAGGATAGACTGCTAATTTGTTTGTCATAGATCGTCACCTTCAGCAGCAACAGATTCTTGTTTGCAGTTGAGTTTAGTCTGTGCAGATATGAGAGGTAAAGGAGAATACTTTTATGGTAAAAATGTATTAGTGGCATCGCTAATCAAAGACACAACAAACATTATTGTTTAAGGGCTCTTGCCTGTCAGTTTTACGAGACTGAATTACTTATCTTCGTTTATGTGACCTAGATTATATTTCGCATTTCAACACTAACCCAATTTTTTGCATTTCAGCTACCATAATATGAGCGTTTCCAGCTGGGCTCTGTCATCCTCTGTTCCACCATAAATCATATCTGCTTTCTCATTCAAAGATGCTCAGTGATGAGGCAGAAATAACCCAATCTCAGCTGGCTTTGTGGCCTACTTACAGCACAGCTACAGCAGGAATGCAGATTGCCTCTCTGATCTTTTGGATAAAGCCTTAAAAAAGTTATATCTCTTTCAACTTACAGTTTTGGAACTCCTCCAACTCCTCTGACTATTCTTTTCACTCAGTTCAGAATAAGTGCTTATGCTGCAAATGGTCAACAAGGTCTTAGCAATACTGGAAATTGGAAAATTAAAATTGACCCATTGCCATAGGTATGAAGGACTAATATACAGGTTAGGAAGAATTCACTTTTCAACTGAACTGCTTGTTATTTAGGTTAATATTGGGAAAAGAAAAAAGATAGCAAGTTATGTAGTTAAACCAAATGTCTCAATATTATGCTTTAAAATCAAACATCAAGATTTAGGGTTTAGATTTAAAACATAAAGGTTTAAAATGCAACTTGAAGGGGTGAAAACATAAAATCACTGCATACATGTCTCCTTTAAACTGAGAAGTACAATATCTGTGTTCCTGTGTTTTATAATTGCCTGTCTCTGGTGATGAAGAAGGTAAAGCAAAAGCATGGAAGTTTCTTCCTACTTCTAAGCTTCAAGTTTGTATACATCTTGCCCTTAGCCTCTTACATTTTGAGCTAGTAAATGTTACTACACTTCCTACAATCATTCGCTTATCTTTCTAGTGTATTTTTATAGAGAAGATATATTTTTATATATATATTATATATATATTATATATATATATATATATATATATAGTGTATTTTTATAGAGAAGGATTCCTTTTGGGGTTTGTTTGTTTGTTTATGTGGAGAAAAAGTATTTTTAATGTAAAATGAAGAATTGGTTAGATGTAAAGATTCACACGAATGCAAACATTTATATACATTGAAATATATATAAAATACGTAGTATGCTATTCATATACGTGATAATGAGGTTATAAAATACAAAATACGTATGTATGACTTTTTAACTAAAAAAATTCTTCACATCGTACTGCTTATTCTTGGAGAAGAACAGAATCCTGGAACTTCCATCAGGTACTTCCTGATATGACATTATTATGTATATATAGATTCATAATACACAGGCTGATTTTATAGGAAAGGAAAAAAAAAGGAAAGCTGGTGAAGTAGTAGGGCTTTTGGATTCCGTACTAAGATTTTATATCAAGTTAATATTTTTTCTGATTTTTTCCTTTCCCTTAGTAACTTAAAACTCAACTAATTGACTCAAGGGGTTGATCATAACAAAGATAATTAGCAAAATAAAATCCCGTGTCTACTATGACTAGAAGATGACTGTTTGGTATGATTATGGAAAAGGAACAAATGCCAATCAGATATGCAAGCCAGACAATATGTTCAGTAGACATGATCAAAAACTACTGTTATTTCATAAGGATTTAGGAAGACCTCAGGTAGAACCCTACATTCAGTTTTGATTGTTTCTGATAGGAAGAGTACTGAAGACTTAAAAAAATTTGGAGAAAGACTACTACCATGGTCAAAAACATGGACAGCCTTTTGTATAAGAGGAGGTGTTAAAAATCGGCTTTTTCAGTCCAGAAAAAATGAAAACTCTGCTAGGATATGACTGTTCATTATTAAAAAGATATTTGGAATAATATCACAGGGGCAAAACCAGTTTGAAGTAAAAGACAATGCTGACACAAGATCAAGTGCCATAAATTATCCATTAATACTTTTCCCCTTGATGACAATCACTCTTATTTCCTGTTTTGTTCTTGATTTATTCCATTCTTTTTATCACTTTAAAGTAAGCATTTCAGAGAGGAAGAAGCAGGACTTTTGCTTCCAGTCATGTGTGATGATTTGTGGAGTGAAATTCTGCCAAGTATGAATTTTGAATAGAAATTATATGGAATTGTTTGTCCTACTCTATTCAGAGCACTTAAATTTGTATGTTGGAAGTTAGTTTGTTGAACTGGACCACATCTAAATCTCATAACTCTCTTTTGTATTTTGTAGAGCTTCCCTTGATACCTGCATAAGAACTAAGTATAAATTTTTGCATATCATTTAGTTAGTCTATTACCACTGAAATTCTGAGCTTATTAGTCAAACTGATATGCCAAGTGTATCTCATTGAAAATACCATAGAGTTTTCCCTGATTCCTCAGTGTAAATTTTCTACTGATAGCTTTTCAATACTTTTGGAATCAATACATCCAAAAATCAATGTTAAAAATATCCCATTGTCTATTTTAATGAATGGAAGTATTTATAGAAAGCTTAGCTAGCAAATTCTGTATCATATTTAAATAAAAAAGAAAAGAGAATATGTCCAGTGGTGAAATTTCTTATTCTGTATGGAATTTCATTTATGTTTTATTTTGATTTGTAGGACGACTTGAGATGAGGACATAACTATGATTTTAGGTTGTGACACTGTTTATCATTCCCATCTTTAGTCAAGCTCCAGTAATTCATTTTAAACTTATTCCTGACTGGAAAGGAACTAATTGTCTTCATAGCTGTATGTGTGGACTCAATACTTTCTGAGCTTGAGAAGAGCTAGATCTTCTCAAGGGAAACTTTTCAACAGTTTTTCCCCAAAACAATCTTGTGTAAACAATATTCCTTTCCCATAACAACAGGTGTTGTTTGTTACTTAGCCAATGGGGGAGGTCCCAGTCTTACGGACCAATAACGTGTCTTCTTAGGGAAGCATGTTATAAAAGGGCTGAGTAAATTGTAAATAAAGCCTTCTGATTTCTACTGCCTTCTGACTGGAGTCAAGCACCTTTATTTCGTGTCCTATCACGACATGTATGCATGGGCCTGTGTTTTAGATGTGTGGCTAAAACAAGGTACCAGTATTTTGGCTGTTACTGAATCCGGCTTTTACAGCATCATGGCTTTGCCTCCACCCTTCTCCTACCCAGCAGGTAATGAGGCTGGAGGTGCACTAGAAACTGGGAGGAGACTCAGCCAGGACAGCTGCCCCAACTGAACAACAGCATATTCCACATCATATAGCCTCGCCCTTGGCAATAAAAGGGAAAGAGGAGAAAAAGGAGATATTTGTAACTATTGTATTTGTCTTCACAAATGACCATTTCGTGTGCTGAGGTCCTGCTGTCCAGAGTTGGACACCTGTCTGCTGATGGGAAGTAGTGAATTAATTGCATTTTGCTTTGCCTCTGTACACAGTTTTAGCCTCACTTTTTAACTACTTTTTCACAATCCATAAGACTTCTCAGCTGCTTTAGATCACCATGGAGATGAAGAACACACTACTTTGCTAGTTTTTATCACAGTGCACACAAGTTCTCCTCCTTTTCTAGCTTTTCTAAATGAAAAATTATAACTCATCTCCTCAAATATTATATGAGGTGTGTGTGCAATTGTCCTCTAATCTATTTCAGTCAAAAAGAAATGGGCTATCCTAAATAATTTAGACAGTAACTACCCTGACTGAATCCAACTGAAATGAATTCAAGAGCAATTGCATTAGTAACCATACCATAAAATCCATGAAAGTGCTAATCTGCAACTCAGGCCCGCACATACAACACTAGTTTTTCTCTGGTATGCTTAGAACAAGAAGTAGTAATGTTAAGTGGGGCACAACTGGTGCCCCCTCTTCCAGATAGTAAAATGACCCAATTTCTGAATAATTAAGAAAATAAATAAAATTAAATAAGTAAAAAATACTCCCACATAGAGTAAGTTATCTTGATTGGCTTTGTTCATGGTCATAAGTCAGATTTATTTTTGTGATCAGTGACTTTTGTTCATTTCCCAGAAAACGCAGGAAATTGTGGACTTTCAGTAACATGAACTAGGGAAAGTCCATTTCAAGGTGAAAAACTCCTCTGGGTAGAATGCTGTCTTTTGTGTTCATTTGTGATCTGCAGGTGCTTGACAGGAAATGAACATGGTTGTGGCAGGACTGCTTCTTGAAAAATGTCTCAAAGCATTACTGAAAGGACATTTAAAAAGCAGGGATCATGTCTGAGCTGCAGTATAGTACTCAGCTCCCTGTATCTGTTACTGTCTATCAAGCTCAAGAACAGAACATTATTTTCATTTCTTCTTCTCTGTGTTCTTGTGACAGCTTTAAGCTTACTTCAGCATGAAAGTGGAGACTAAGAACTTCGCAAGGACTCCGAAAGAGCCAAGAAACAAAAAAGAATCAACAATTATATTTTAACTGCAAAGATGTTAACAAAAATATAATTATGACAAAATTCTGTTGTTTGCACCTGTTCAGTTCTTCTCTTGAAAAGTGCTATTAATTTTTTTTATATTGTTACTGTTCAATGTTGACATTGATTTCTGAAGAGAGTTTAGTATATTTGAGAGAAAAAGCTGTTCTTCTGAGCAATAGTCCACAAAATACTACAAGAACCAATCCCAAACTATTTGTAACTACAGTTCAATTAAATTTCAAGGGTATTTTTTCTTTTGACATCTATCACTATCACTATCATCAGTGATAGTGTAGTTAATAAAATTAAAATGAGCATTTGGAAGACTGTATGGATATCTAGAAAATGCTTAAGAATATTAGGTGTTTAATTATTAATAATAGTATTTTTAAAATATGTTCAAGTAAAGATAGCCAGTTCTGAAACTTCCTATCACCACTAGAGTTTATTTATTTTGTTTTATTTTGTTTTGTTTTGTTTTATATTAAATACTGCATGCAGAAACCTTAAATAAAGAAAACTAATATTGAATGAAAGGTTTCTAAATTGCTGACATCTTTTTTCTTATCAGCAGCAGTCACTGAAAATTATTCTCTCAGCCTCAAAAAAAAAAAAGCCAAAATTTCTTCCAACATTTTTTAATCCTTACTTAATTAGCTCTGCAACGAAACATATTTTTTAAAAATGTTCTAGACTGGGATCTACAGAAAAAGAAACAGATTATGTCTGTATGCAAATTGATATATGAAGTGGACTATGTATCTGTATACATAGGAGAAAAAAAAAAGATATGGAATAAGATAAATGCTATAGAGCTACATTTAGTAAGTACACAATTCCTTCAAGTAACATCTGTTTGCCAATAAATCTCTCCTTTAATTATGTATTGCTTTGGTGAGTCATTCTTTTCCTCTGACAGAATAAAAACAAGCAGCGTTCATATTTTCATATTAAGAGACTTAAATGGAAAAATCAAGTCAGTCCACAAAAGCAGCCTTTTAAAGTATTAAAATAGATACAAGATCACACACAGAGGTTGATGTTTTAAGTATGAAGATCAAAGTGATACTTCTAACACAAATATTTGTGGCCTTACAGAAATAAATTGCAAGCAACAGTGACTTGTTGAGGCCATATAGTTTGACCTTCTCTTCTTAAATATCAATGTCCTTCATTTCCCTTTTTCTTCTTTCTTCACATTTTAGAGACCAAATAGGCAGATTAGTATGATGTGCTGGAAGAAGTAAGAGCTTTGAGTTATCAAACACCAACAAATGTGATGCTGATGGAAAAACTGCATAATTTAATTCTGACATGTTATTATCATTGTGATGCAGAATTAGGAAAGAAAATCAATTTAAAAGCAAAGAAAGTATTTTAATCATTCTCATCATAACTCCAAAATATTAAATACAATTTTTTCCTGTTTCTGAATATGAATATACCCCTTTGATTAAAAAAAGTGTACTTATATGGCATTAAGATAGTTGCAAGATAAAAATGTAACTCCTTCAGAAAAAGTGGGTAACAATAGCAAAATGCTGAAAAATATTCAAACTCATTGGTAGCTCCTTAGCATACATAGAAATTACAATAAAATTTTACATTGGTGACAAATGTAGCTATTCTCTGTAGCATTGGGTGAAAGGTGTATTCTTTTGAGAGCAAGTTGCTGGGGCGGTTACTTGCAAATTACAGTTGACTCCATTCTCTGTTAATAAATAACTTTTCTGTTAGGAAGTAGAAGAATTCTTAGAAGAATCAAAAATAGTTCTCTAAAAGCCTATTGTATATGTCTTTGGCTCCTCAGGTTAAATGAAACTGTTCAAGATTTTTGATAAGAAGATGCTGAGGAGGAAGGATTGTGACATTTATGGAGTCTCTTATGGAAGTAACCAAGGTAATAATTTTTTGAGTATTGAAAAAAGTGCTTTGAATTCTAGTGCTACTTCATGATAACAATAGAAAAAATAGAAAGAGGTGATTTAAAGAAATAAATGTGCAGAACAGTTTTGTAAAATACACAAACCTTTTGCAAAAACATCAGTGGAGCACATGGTATCTACTTGGATTGGACAAATGTTTTGTTCATTAATTAAGAATCTAAAAATAACGTTCAACATCTAAAACATGAACAGTTTCCTTTGTTTTTTTGTTTTTTTTTTTTTTTCTTAAGCTGATAAAACAAAAAGATTAACGGAAGTTAGAGATGTAATCATGATGGCTTCACAGAGCTTTAAAAATTCTGCTTTGGAGATAATGCAGAGATACAAGATTTGGTGGGTCTGTTCAAACTAATTTACATTAAATAAATGCCCTAAATTACTCTCTACAGAAACCTCTGTTGCTCACAACTATTATGGAAACAATGAGAATCAAAACTTCTGTATTCAAAATTAGCCATTTAAAATGCTGAACTCCTTTACACTTCTCCCAAGGAAAATTCTCATTCACTGATGGGAAACCTGAAAAAAAGGGTGTTTTATATGATATCAACAGTGGACCTACAGAACACACTAATTTCACATTGCGGCTGACTTTTGGGCTGTTGAAACAGTGGGATGTGTTAAATGTGATAAAATGTGTCACCTTGAGTTCCGCAAGAAAAGCAGATCTTAATGTATATTGAGGTGCAGTGTCTAAAGCAGCATTATATCCATTAAGATTTGGGGATTTGGGTTATCCTTACAAACCTGCAAAGCCTCAAGTCTAGGTATGCCTTTAGTTATCAGATTTTTTAATAATCATGAAATACATTGTATTGAGGCATGTGAGAATTTTATTATACACTATGCAAATATCAGTACTAACAGAAAAAAGACAAAAACCCAGCTTCTTCTCCCTAGCTGGATTTCACTTAAACATAAAATATTCTTGCAAAGAGATTATTAACTTCCCTTCAGCATGAACTAGAGAGTGGTAATCAGTAAACAAAGCCTAGGATTAAGCTGCATTAAACAGAAGATTTTTTACACGTAGAAAACCCCAAGTATATTTCAGTGACTTTGTGCAGGTGTTAATTTTTGGTTTGTGATGTTTGAGGTTTGTTACTCAGTCTTGGAATTGGGGGATGATTGCTTTGAAACCCCTGGAGAGAACCAGATGACAGAGTTTCAGAAAAGCTAAGAACCTTTCTAAACAAACACACTCCCTGCAGAGAGAATCAGAGCTGTTGATCTTCTCAGCAAAACCACTACCTAAATGTAGCCACAGTTAATTATATCCTGTTGACAAGAGGCACCTAAAACACCATGCATTTTATCATCATGCAATAGCATACAAATGACAAGTTTTGACAAGTATCTATTTGTTGTTTTCAGAATTTGCATTGAATATGACAAGTGTACTTTAACTATTATGCCTCAGTGCTGTTTCGTCAATCATCCTTTACTTCTGAAGTTAATTCCAGATCAGATAAACATGCCCAGATCTGCAGCTTGCGTGACATCAATAAAGGTTTCAGGTCTTAGGCAGAACATTAATGCAGTGGTTGTGCCTGAAGCTATCAAACACTTGATTAATGCTTTTGCACCCACAAGAATAACGGAAATGGAAGACTTTTGTTTCATGCATTGCAGGAGAACTATATAATTGCCCTTCCGTTTGGATATCGTAGCTCTCTCCATTAGTTTTGAATGCTGATTTTTCCCATTTGAAGCATTTATGGTCTTAGATGCTATAAGAGTTTGGTATTAATTTTTAAAAATGCCTTTTTTTTTTTTGTTGTTTTTTTTCCATTGGACAAATATGATTTCTAGGTCATTGATCTACTTTCTAAGAAAAAAAAAAAAAAAAAAAAAGAGCTCAAACCCAAATCCCTCTTTTCTGGAGCAAGATCTATTTTAATAGTCCTTAAAATATGGTTCTGTAGATTGAAATACCATGAAGCAGTGTATTTAAATACTGCAAGTCAAACAAGAACAAGAAAGGTAAGCCAGGTAAATTAAATTCTTTGACCTAAAGAATAAAGAGGGATTCTTTCAGAAGAGGAACAGAGCAGATTAACAGTGGAAACAAGCAAATAGATTCAAGAAGACTTCACAAACAGGGTAAGGTTAGCTTCCAGAACATTGTGGTCAATCCAGCACACGATTTTTATGTGCCTTCTGGATATGGAAGTTAACATCTGAAATATATAGAGAAATTGTCCTTAAGAATGCAGAATTATCTTTGAAACAGAACACAGTGAAAATATCTCTAAACTTCATCAGACAGTTCTAAGCACCTTGGGGTTTTGCTCCTCAAGGTCCTTATTAAAAAAAAAAATCCAAAATATTTTTGGAATTTTTTGTTCAAAATCCCACTGTCAGAAGAATTTCTAAGATTTTCTGTCAATACTACCTTTCATGTGGGTTTTTTTTTTTTTTTCTTCCCTGTGTACTCTGATGAAAACAGAAACTGATATTGGTGACATAGATGACTAAAGGAATATTATTCATGATCAAAGGACCATTTTGAGACCAGAAATGTGGTGGTGCTTAAATTCAATTCCAATTGGGTTTTTACTGCTCCAGTTTGGTTTTATAATTTGTGTTTTATAATTTTGTAATTATTACTATTGTTTAAGATGGCCTCTCCTTCCCTCTCCTTCTCTCCTTCCCTCTCCTTCTCCCCTTCTCTCCTTCCCCCAGACTTTCCCGCCAAAACCTTGGTTGTCCTGGTAACCCTATCCCATAATAGTTGTTTACCACCTTTCTGTTAAGTGTCAATCTTTAAGTTATATAACTTCCCCACCCCCTCATCATGTATTCCTCCTCCCCAAGTTACTTCTTATTGGTTCAAAAGTTGTGCATTCCCTCATTATACGATGGCAAAAGGTCGTGATTGGTCCCATGCAATCCCACCCCTGTAACCCACTCAATAAAGAGCCGTGCCATCTCGAGGCCAGCGTCTCTCCTCGGAGCGCTGCCTTGGGAACACGCACCCCTTGGTTGCACATCCTGAGAGTCCCGCCTTTCTATTCTGCGCACTATCCGCACCGTGGTCGAGTTTGCCCACGCCTCTGGCAAAGGGAGCCCCCGGGTTGTAGTGGCGGCAGGGCTGGCCGGAACTGCACCCATTGGAAAAGCCGAACCACTGCACAGAAAACTCAGGCTCACTTTTTTTTTTTAAGACAGGTACTCAGAAAATCAGAAGAGGGAAAATGATACAGGTGAAAGAAATCTCACACTATTGCACTTCACTATATTGCATAAAAGAAAAACAAAATAAAGCACTCAAAGTTGAGGAATGTAGCATACTTTAGTAACTGCACATTTTCTTTAAAGAATGATGTTCAGCCCCTCAGGAGGGATTGAATTTTCTTAACTAGTAGTGTTGGTATCCCAGTGAGATGGAAAAGGACCAAAGGATAGTCAGATAAGCTTTTTGACTTTCATTTCATGAACATATTTTTGTTTCACAGTCTCATATGCCTCTTACACTGTCATTGTCTTTTCATGAAAGATCTTCTACTGTGTCACCTCTTTCAGCTAGAAGCCCCTCTAAAGCACTAAAGTCCTCTCACTTCCTAAGGAACATTGAAATGGATAGATTAGGCTGATTTACTATGCAACTCCTGATTTTTAGTCCTGTGAAATTATTGTAAAGTAGCATAAAATCAAAATCAAAACCTAAACCTGAAAAAACCAATATGGACAATTGCATGTAAAAAAACCAAAGGAAAAAAAAAATCAAATGGATACAGCATGATAAAAGTCACCTAGAAACAACTGAAGCTCAGAAGTCAGAGGAGGAGGTCTCTGTTTCCTGTTTTGGCTAGCCTGAACAATTCTTTCTGGAAGGCAAACATCCTGTACCCTTATGCAGCAGCAACTTATGCTGTGTGTAAAAATCAGTACTTATCAGAGTTTGCAATCTCCACTAACACAGCGTAAACAAGAAAGGCTGTCCTCCACTGTTAAGCATTGCCCTGAGATTCCAATTTTACTTGCTATAAAGCAGTAGGTGATTCTCCTTTATGTCCTAAAAACCAGTCGTTACTGAAAGGTCAATAAGGTGGATATCCATCATGCCAAAATTGGCACATGCAAGTCTGCACTTCCAAAAATAAAATCAGTTTCCCAAAGCATTAGCATTCAACTTGTTCATGTTTTATGATATAAATATATTTAATATGTTAATATATTTATACTAAATTTACCCCCTGTTAGTAAAATGTGCCAGGACCTAAACTATTGTCAAAAATAATCTTGTTTCAGTATTTCTGATGGGTGTCAAAACCAAAAATGCTACAAATTTTGTTTATTGCAGGTTCTCTAGTTAAAGTTGGAGTTGAATCAAGGTTTAGATAAGTTTCAGATAAACATATATATTTCAATAACAGAACTGAAATACTAGGGCATTTATCATTCTCCAATCGCATTGATCTCAGGTGAAAGAAATGTGCCTAATCTTTTATAGAGCATATCTGTTTTCTTGTTTTACAGGCAAATAAGTTTTGGGTGTTTCTGGCTTCGTTCTGCTGTTTCTGGCAAAGATACAATCGAAACGTTGTTCAGTTCAGTGTATCAGAAACTAGCGCCTCCAAGTGCCTGTGGCTAATTCTGCTACAGTGGCAATTGTGCTGCTCATACAGCAGCTGAATCTGATAGAGACGTCTTGTACTCCGATGTTAGTTGCCTTTGGTTATTTTCCCATGTGTTTTTCTTTCTCTCTTTAATAAAACCGTAGTGGTTTAGAAAGATATAAGCAAACAAGGCTAGAGGACTCACCAAAGATCTCTCTGGTGCCCATGCTGCAGTAGTGATAGGCATGTTACCAAACAATGGTGGTTTGCTAAGTATTTCCATTCTTGCTGAATAGAGCAGGATCCAACAGAAACAGAATAGGCAGCAGATTTTAAAGTCAATATTTTAAAACCCTTACCTTGTTTTCACTTGCACAGTATCTGTTTCCAAGGAAACAGAAGGAGAAGTCGGAACCAGTAGTGAAGCAGCAATAAAGGCAAGCTCACCAGCCTCCAGTTACTGGCTTCTTTCCTGTTTCTCCAGCTCCTGAACCCACATTTAACAAGGCCCCTGATAATTTAGAATAACATAAAAAATGAATATAGTTTTATTCAACTCCTACTTGCATATAAACAAAAGGGAGTTGGCAACACAGTTGGCTTTCAAGATGGAGGTTTTTAACTGGCCATGGACTGGGGAATGCAGTTTGAAATAGGAGAACATATGGACCCAAGAGATAATATTTTGGTGTGTAAGTCAGAGAAAATTATAGCAAAACAGTATTAAAGACTCTTCCATGAAGTACAAAACAGAGAAATAGGAAGAGAATTGCAGAATTAATTATTTATTACTTTTCAAGTGTTGTTTACTCTCTGGATGTCTCCAGGCTGACCAGGGGGATGTTGTTTCATTTTCTCACCTGTGGTGTATGCACTGTCTAAGAAGAAATATAGAGATTTATCGAAACTTGACCAGTTCAGAGTCTGCTGAATTTCCAAACAAAATATAATTTTAGGAATTTTGTAGGCAGACTGAGCTGCTTGGTGTGCACAGGACAAGGTCAACAGTTACTCCTACAACACCTTTGCTTCCAGAAAACACATCGAGTATCGGAAAAGCTGTTTCGACATTTTACTGAACAAATGGTTTTTATTTCAGATTTTTTTTAAAATTATTTTTAAGGATAATTAGTTTTGTACAGAATAGCTATTTGTTATTCCTCTCACTATTTTTGGCTAAGGAAATTTATCTTGCCATATATGCTTCACTGCACTGCACAAAGTTAAACAAAAGATAAAACAAAGTAGGTAAGAATTAAAATATTTCTAGTTTGGAGGGTTTCACTGTAGTCAATGTAGGATATGTGTAGTTATATATGACACATAAATACATATATGGATATCAATGAATATAGAAATAGGAACTTTACACTTCAACTAAATACAGAGATGTACATTTTCTTCCAATCTGGACTTCAAATTTTGATCTTCAGTGATTACTACTGAGTCAGATTTTCTCCTAGCTTCTGAAAACTGAATAGTTCTTGAAATAAGAAAGTTACAAAGATGGAATTACTCTTACACTCACACACAAAATGGAATGCAAGACAATGTGGTCTCTACTGCAGTATACCAATGTCAGAGACAGATAGATAGATAGATAGATAGATAGATAGATAGATAGATAGATAGATAGATAGATAGATACCCAAGAAGCAAAAGGGCTTAAAAATATCTAAAAACCCACACATCAATACTGCATCTATCATAATCAGACCTCTTCTGCAGCATGAAAATATCTGTAGCCTCATGAATATGCCAGTCTTGTTTCAGCAGAAATATTGCTTTCCCAAGTATCCTTTCCAGGGAAGTAGTACTTTATTTGCAAGTAGAAACTAAGCCTGATTCACACAATTCTAATTTGTGTATCCCATCCTTTGTTATTTCCATTTATGATCATGGGAATCAGCTGCAGTTCTTCCACCTATGTTTTGCTTTAAGAATTTCAAAATATTCCACAAATATTCTTTTAAACTCTAGTTTCAATTCACTAGTTCTGTCATAGGGGCTGGTTTGTAATGGATTCTTGAGCATTTCAACAGTTTGTCTGGATCAAAGACTTCTTCAGATTTTGTTTATTATGTATCATATGGCTTCATGTCAAGTCCAAAAATCACCAACTTCTCCCTGTAATCAGTTCATAGGAACAGTAACAAGGACACTGGGCAAAACACCATAAAGTGTTAATAAGCTTCTGTGAAGCAGGACACAGAAGCTTAATAATTATCTTCTGTGTCCTGCTACTAAACTGGAAGATTCCTATGGAGGAGGGTAAAATGCAATCTGCATCTTAGAAAGTGCTAATTTATACTTATGTGATTAGAGATACTGGCAATATTTTTTATTTACTTTCATCCAACTGATTTGCATCTTCCTTGACAATGTTCAAGGAATTTGTATTTTTCATGAACTGGAAGCCTAAAAACCTCTATAAATTCACTAGTATTTATCAGACTGTGTTAACTTAGGGAAGTGTATTGAATTTAAGTTACCAGGTGCTGATAGTGGGAGTCCACAGACTGATCTATGAGTAAAGGCCAGGGCTGTCCCGTGCTGGACACAGTTTTTACCAGATGGCTTGCAGAGTACAGCTGAGCACTTCAGCCAAATTGGTGGTACCTCTGTGAAAATACATTTAAACTATGTCATCAGAAAGAATAAATAGAGTGAGAAACAGCAGAGGAAACATCGAAGTCATAGTAGGAGAAGGTGCTTCAGGCACTGGAGAAGATCACGGAGAAGACCAGTGGAGCAAGTTGTCCCTCCGCAGCTCATGGGCAACCATGACAAAGCAGATACCTACACTGCAGTCCACAAAGAATGTCACAGCAGAGCAGGTGGGTGGATATTGAAAGAAATGTGGCCATGGAAAACCAATGCCAGAGAAGGGAAAAAGTGCAAGACAATGTTCTGGTTTTGCCTGGGGTAGAGTTAATTTCATTCACAGTGGCTTGTATGGGGCTGGGCTTGAAATTTGCCCTGAAAACAGTGCTGATAATATTGAGATATTTTTGTTCTTGCTGAGCCATTTTTTTTCACAGCATTAAGGCCTTTTCAGCCTCTTACCCTACCCCACCAGCAAGGAGACTGAGAATGCAGAAAGAGTTGAGAGAGTACATAGTTGGGACAGCTGAGCCTAGCTGACCTCTGGCATATCCCCCACCATATCACATGAGGTTCAGCAGCAAAGCTGGGGAAAAGGGGAAAAAGTGCAGATGGATGTTCAAAGTGATGGTGTTTACTTCCCAAGTCATTGTTACACACAATGAAACTAACCTTTTCTAAAGATGGCTAAAAACCTTCCTAGGGATGGGAAGTGGGAAATGAATGTCTTGTTTTGCTTAGCTTATATGCACAGTTTTTGCTTCACCTATTAAACTGCCTTGATTTCAACCCATAAGTTTTCTCACTTTTATGCTTCTGATTCTCCCTCCCGTTCCACCAGCTGGAAGAATGAGCAAGTGTGGCTCTGTGTGTATTAGTTGTGGTCTGGGTTTAAACCACAACATCTAAAAAGAAGCAGAGAAACTACTGTATGTTGACTGTCATCCCCCAAGTCCTCCTGCACCTCTGGGTGGAGGCTGAGTCATGGAATAAATAAGATAAGTTGATGCTGGAAGAGGTGGGAGTATATTTGGAAAGTTGTTGTTTTAATGTTCATCTTTGTTTCTCATGACCTAAATCTATTTTGTTCAGTACTAAATTAAATTATTTTTTCTTCAAGTCAAATATAGTTTGCCTGCAATAATAATTTGTAAACTATCTCCCTATCTTTATCTCAATGTATTAGTTTTCACATCTTACTTTCTCCCCTTCTGCAACCAAGGATGCAGCATCTGGGTGAGTGTTTGACTATTGTCCAAAACTAACCCATCACAGGGCAAGTAAACACAGTAATGATACTAATAAAAAAAGGAATATAGTATTTGAAATATATCTATTTTACAATGGTGAATTAGACTCTACCTACAAAGATATGAACTCAAATATCAGTCAATCTATTTTCACTGACTTCAAAAGCCCCACTCATTTTAGAACACTCACAAAAGGAACTTTTATAAAATTCTGAGTAATTGTACCTCAAAAGTGGAAAACAGAACAGAAAAAGAAAGTATTGGACAGTCAGGGCTTCAACGGTGCATACAGAATAAACTAGCACAGGTTAGCATCACAGTGCTCATTTCTGATTCCAGTGGTAAGCTACCCTCTGCGCAATGTGGCTGTCAACGACTAGAAAAACTGAATACTGTAAATAAATACCTGTTGAAATTCCTCCTGCTTTTATTAAGTTGCAGTTGGTACATAATCCACGTAATTTGCAGACTAATCAACTTTACATGTCTAGTTTAGTTAGTACATATATACAATGTATTTTGTATATGTATGTATATGTGTATATATGTGTATATATGTGTATATATGTGTATATATGTGTATATATATTACATATATATATGTATATATATATATACATATATATATTTCTGTGCTCCAAATATTTATCATTGCTAAATACCCATGTGCATTAAAATTAGTTAGGTTGAGTTCAGTGTTACTTTGTTACAATTACCTTTAGAACTAAACTATGTTTAGGACGTAATTTATATGTTAGTTTAAACTCTAAAATATCTTTGATTAAATTACCTAGAATTTATTATTCTTATGTCTTAACTTATTGATATCCTGTCCTTCAAATGAAAGCAAGTGTGTGAGAACTCCACTGTTTACACATTTTAAGCAAATCTGGTTTGACATGATTTCCTGCCCCTTTTTTTCCTCTTCAGTAAATTCATTTCATTTCTATGTATTTCCATGGGATAAGTATATTCTGTGAAAGGTAAGAGACCTTCAGGCAACCCCAAAGCTAAAGGCATTGCAAAGCAGGTAGTTTGAGGACTTAAAGAGAACCATGAACTGTCTCAAACACTGTCCAAGAAGCAAGTAGCCATAACAGGAATTTAAGATAAGCAGAGATGCAAACAGGAAGGTGTTAATTCCAGACCTAAACGGAAGTCAAGGTTTGGAATTAGCACAGTGGATAAGATTCCACAGTGCAGACTGGGAAAAGTGCTGATGCAACAACTGGAAGATTGCAGGCCTGGTGAGGCACATCTGTGTAACCTGTCTGGACAAAAAACCCCACCACAGCAAATTTTGACTAAAGAAGCATCTACTTACACAGATGCTGCTCCAAGTTATGGGAATGGCATCTATGCCTCATGGATATCCAGGACTTGGATTGTATAAAAATGATAATTCCTGAAGAACGTTTGGGAGCCCTTGAATATCACTGAACAGATCAGGGCAATGGACTAGCAGGATGTTGCAAGAATCCATTTGGTGGTGATATCTTTTGTTCAATATCTGGTTTTCTGTCTCATTCTCTTTTACTCACTTTCTCTTCCTCCCTTCTGTGCTCCCCCTTTCTATTCCTCTCTCTTTCTCTCTCTCTATCTCACTCCCCACTTACATTTACATATAAAATCATAAAATCTGTACTATTGACTTTGGCATGTGGTATTGTTTGCACCTTAGCTTGGCTAGAGCTTTCTCTTAATAAGCAAATTCTAACAGGCAGGTCTAGATTCATCATATAGTTCTCTTGCTAAAAATCAAGGCTTACTTGTTTTCCCTCTTACCAGAGTATATATTTCAAGACTTTATTGATTGGAATAAATTGACATCCCAGTCCTATGCTTCTTTAGCTTGGTATTGTTTTCTTTGAAGGAAACAAACAATTCTCCAGTAAGCAAAGATTTAGAACTCTAATTAACAACACTGAGTATTTCAAATTGTTAAAGACCTTCTTAGCAAAGGAGCTTACTGTCACACATTACATAAGCTACTCCTTTACCCTCATAAAAAAGATATTAAAAAGCAGATATGATTTCAAAGCCACTAGAAGAAGTCATCCAAATGTCTTCATACAGAGATGAATCAAGTTACAAGAAAATGAATGGGGACATCCAAGTCAGGGCATCTCAAGGGCCTGCTGCCCTCCAGGGCAGTCACTAAAGGGCAGCTAGGGTAGGTCCTCACTCCAAGACACCTATCCCACAGCATCTAGCAAGGGAACTGAGCTGGAACTGGGATGGGGGCATTGACCACAGCCAGTCTGGAGGCCAGTGGTTTCTTTGCAAGATTGTGATGACAGGGCAGTGCCAAGGTTCACACAAGAACCATTTCTGTGGACTGGGACCAGGCAGGGTCCACAGCACCCATGACCAGATCTAGGTATGTAGTGATAACAGAGCTCATATGGGGATTAAATATAACTGACTCAACTTAAAAGCCTGACCAAATGCAAAGTTGTTAGACACATTGGGAGTTCTTCAAGGGGAGTAGCCACTGATGAGTCTTCCATCTTGTTCTTCAAACTGACTTTTATCAACTATCTGTATTTGGGATTAAATGACATCCCAGACAACTGGAATACATTCTACCTCATTCCTGTTGTTCAGCTAACATGCAGGCAGGAATGTAGAAGTCATAGGAGCAAGGGAGTGCAGGTTACAAAATTCTAAGTCCTGCCTGAGGAATGAATTATATGATTCTGATTTAAATATATTTTACGTATTTTACATGAAAAAAAAAATGCTAAGCTTACATCTACACTAGATGGAAACATTAAATTTTCTCACCAAGCCAGACAGAAAGTACAGAGACAAAATACACACTCAGACAAATATGAATATATAACATTTTTGGTTGCCTAGGATTTGGGCTTCTTTCCATTTACCGCAGATAAGATTAGGCATTTATCTGAGTTGACATGGATTTTATTGCTGGGGCAAATGATTATATTTTAAATGATGCTATGCCTTACTTTATCCATACTGCACTAGAACTACATACTCATAGCAAAAAGGAAAAAGCATATTTATGTTTACCTGTAAGTATTCGCCTGAAAATCTTTAAAATAGCAAGCAATGAGAGAAAACAAGAATTGTTTTGTACTTCGACCAAACTGAATCTTCCTTTTTTTTCCTCTACATCTTCGTGAACAGTCTTCTTTTGATTTGGGAGTAATACAATGTGACAAGATAGCCACCAGCCATGCCAAGCTAAGCTGGCAGTTTCAAATGAATAAGTATTTTGCAAAACATGTTTAAAAATGAATGCAAAGGTTCAGACAAAATGTGCCATCTTTTACTGATGCAATGAAACTGCAGTGAGCAGAACTGGCCTTATATTCCCGTATGACACAAAGCCATATTCCTTGTTACACTACTTCATACATCTATGTATAAAACATGAATGTCTTGGAATGTCTTGTTCCCCAGCCATCAGTATGTATAAAATTGCCATTTCAAGATTTTATCTTAAAAAAAACCTAAGTATATAAATTATGAAGATCTTACACTCAGCAATTGGTGTGGATCCCATCTGGTGCTGTGGTCACAGATGGCCTTGTTGGTGGCAGGTGCATGGAACAAGATGTCATTGTTGAAGATAGAACTGCAGGTGCCTACCAGAGATACAGACACTTTTCCTCTCAATATATCAGGCTCAGTGAGTCCTTTTGTTGTTGAGAAACAATGATTAAGGTTCTCCTAATAATTTCTTATATTCCTCAAATACTGTCTCTGTACAGGTGAAGAATGTCACTACATTACGACATTGAAGTTCTCTACCCTGAGTCAGTTGAAGAACACTATGTGATCAGTTCATCACAAAAAATGTTTAATAACCTTCTTTTCCATTAGTTCTACCTAATGGAGCTTGTGCTTAGTTAAGGATTTAACTCTGAAAGCTATGAAGCAGTCTTAGATTTGTATATATTATATTCAAATCTCCTTTGAATTAAACTTACCTGAATATGGCCGTAAGACCAAAGTCCTCTAGCTTGTCTACTGTTGACAGCAATGTAATAAAACTGCTGTTTGATATCACCCTAAGAAAATAATTGGCTTAAAGAAAAAACAACAACAACAACAACAACAACAACAAAAAACACAGTTCAAAATCTGGTGTTGCTGTATTTTTTCTTGATAGAAAACTCGCTAACATTAGGTACTAAATTTTTATTCTTTCTTGAAACAAGTCCTAATGGCAATATTTAACAGCTTATTATTAAGTTAAAAACAAGCAAACAAACACACAAACTAGAGTGATTTGGCTGATCAGACTCTAACTCATTTCTTCATCAAACTACAACAGTTTAATGCAACTAGTAATTAAGTTCTACAGAAAAAGACACACTTTATACATTAAGGAAAAAGTTATTTTGTTTTGCAAAATAAGCAGTTATCCACAAATATTTTTGTGATGGGAAAGACAGCATTTCTTCACTACTGTGCGAGAGGGTTTATTTTTCATTTAGACAGCTGAAATTTCATTAGGCAAAATCTTGTGCAACCAAGTCAGTCACTCTGACGTCAGCATGATGGCAAACACCTTTCTTCTCTGACATGCTGTCACATTGCTCAGGGAAACGAATTTCGTCAACTCTCCAAGTGATTCTTCAGAGAATATCTCTTAACCAACTAAAATGAAGTGGGTTTGGGAATCAGAGGAAGGAAAAAGTAAATATTGAAAAATATTCTAATCGTTGAAAATCAAAGACTTTAACTTGTGGAAGGGGCTGACAGCTGGTCTGTGAGCCAGGAAGAGTTAATTGATAAGATCCGTGTGTACCCCTGAAAGGAATTTCTACCAAGGCCATTGATATGGAAACCGAGAAGATGGAAAAGATAAGCAGAAGAGACCTGCAGGTGGAAAAGTATTTTTGGAAAAGTTTTGTGGATGCTAGCTGAAAACAGTGGTGGAGACTGCTCTGCACCAATGGACACTGTGTTGATTTTTTGTAACCAATGAATAAAGTATAAACTATGTTGAGGAATGTATAAAAGTGTGCTGCCACAATAAACAGAAGCCCTCTAAACTTTCACTGCGTCCCTCTGTGTGTCACGGCCACCTCAACAGCAACATTCACTAGTTTCTTTTTTGCTTTTCAGTCTGGACTGAATAATTTGCAGGAAAACAGTAGTGTTTGTCTGTTACCACTGTCAGTGCTTTCTGAAAAATTCTTTTTTCTGTGATATTAAAATAATATCCAGGGGAAATGAAATCATCAGAAACTTCAGAAAGAAAGATATAGCCTCACAAACCTTTGTCTGTGCAGATGAAGCATTGTGGACTAATTCTCCAAATCAGTAAAATGAGATTAAAAAATAATAATAAAAAAAAGCAACCAGGCCACAAATTTGTTGCGTCCTTTTAGTTACTTTGAAATTCTCAGCCTATCAGCATGTAAAAAACTGTATTTTCTTGATAGCTTGTATTTTTATAGTCTTATTACCAAATAATTGCTGCTGGTGTTTGAAAAAGAGATATTTTTGTCTGTGTATGAGTCTATGTTGTATATTTTTCTGTGTACTAGTCTGAGAGCTTTAGACCTCAGTTTGTGAGAAACTTAGAAACATGGCTGATGATTTAAGGATTAAGTAACAAGGTGGCCCTTTTATTGAGCTCAGAGATAAAGAAGAGGTGTGTGTCTTCAGGCAAGACAAATCAATGGGAAAATAAAAATGCAAAAAGAATTTAAGGTTGCTTTTCCTACTTCAAGAAGTAAATAAAATAGACAAGGCAAAAATGTGTTTAAAAAAATTATTTTTCTTTTTTCTGCACAAGCTCATTATGAAGTACCTTACTTTCTCAACAGCTCCCCATAAAGAGATGTGTTATACACATGTTGAAAGATTATCATTGCATAGCTGCAAGTACTGCAGAATGTGTCCCCTAAGACATTTTACTAAGAAAATGGCATTTTCAAATAAAATAAGCCTTAATTTTTAGATATTTATAGAATAACTTTTTTTTGTGCATACATCTACATTGTGTAAAGGTCTGAATTTGATTGCTTTATTCCTACATCCTCACAGATGAAGTCATACAGCATTATAAGAAAGATGGTCTAAGCTACAAATAAAATTCACATGCATGCTGAAGCTCATTTGATTCCGAAAATACTGTTAAAAAATCTGATTTGCCAAGCAGAGAGATTAAAATCTCAAATTTTTAATAGGGATTTCAGCAGGAAAAAAAAAAAAAAGGAGGAAAATAAATTAAACCTTAATTGATTGTTCAGAAGCATCAACCTGAATGTGGTAAAAACACTCAATAATTGTGAGAGCAAGAGGCTTGAAAAAACAAATGATCATGATTTCTGCTGAAAATTGTACACTGAGGATGTGCTATGCACATTATCTGAAAATTTGAATCAACGTAACTAACGTTTTTACATTTAATGCTTAATCCAAAGTATTGGGACAGAGGGAGATGGAGGTGGATTTGTTACTTAAACTTTGTATGAATGTACTCTAATCTGAAACTGGAAAAGTTGACTAATATGTCAAGAAAATCTATTTTATACCCAATTGCTCTTTCAATGGTGAGTGGAAACACACTCTTGTTGATATAAGACCATAGCACTATTGCACACCTATAAATTCTGCATAATTGTAGCCACAGCCTGTATGAGTATTGTTCTGAATTGCTGTATCACTTTTCAGAAGTAACAATTGGTGGGGTCTTGAAAGGTCAAAAAAATTTAATATGAAATTCAAAACTCTGTTCAGAAGAAAGCCAGAACATACTCATAGCTCTGAAGGTTTCTGGTTAAATTTTCTCTTTCAGTCCTATTGCATTTCAAGGGGAGCTTGGCATACTGGAATGTGTCAGCCAGAAAGGCATGTCATTATTTAGTGCTGCATTTAGATACTTAAAGGCTCTCTCACTTGAGCAACAAACCAATTGAGTATGAAAAAAGAAATGTTAATCATTTGAAAAAGCAGAAAAATATATCAGAGACATGCAATTTAATTCCTTATATGTAAAGCTCAAGCTGAATGCAGTAAATTTAGTTGAGGCTAAGTCTGCAAATTTTTTTTGGGTGGAGAATAACAACAGGGACAGAGTATCTAGGATGTGGAAAAAACTTGGGGGGAGATGGGAAGTCTTACTTTGTATATAAGGTAGAATTAACTTAGAATTAAATTATTAAGAATACTTGGGTACTAAAACATGCAGATTTGACTGTTTAATACCAAGTGGAGAGGTAATGAACAAATAATCCAGAGATTATCTGTAGCCTGATGAAATAATAATAATAACGATAACAATAATAACAGAAATAATAATAGTAACTTTCTCCCAGAAAATTGCTTTCATTAAGAGAAGTAAAAGTTTGTAAAATCAAGTATTATATCTTTAGTTCTCTTGCATATGATCTCACCTGAAAAGTAAAAAAATATTATCCCAATAAAATGGCAGCCAACAGCAATCTTCACTGTTCTAGAAACAAAACCTATTTCTCTGGAGTGGTTCAGAGGACAGTGCCTGGGCTGATCAATCTGTCTGTTAGTAACACTGGCAATCTGATGAATCTGTCTGTTAGTAACACTGCAGAAAATTCCAGAGTAATTTTCTGCAATTAGCAGTGATGTTCCCACATCCATCTAGAGTGGAATATTTTGGATTCTGATCTCTCTTGATCTATTTCTGTGGTTTGAGTTATGTCCCTTCTTTTGCTCCACAAGTTTTAACAAGTAAAAATAATGAAATTATTTAATTTGATTTAATTGGAAATAACAGAAAGTTTAAATGCAAAAAGGGAAGGATTATGGATTTTAGTCCCTATTAATTTTAGAAATAAAAAATTCTCAATTATTTCCTAAGCATAAGACTCAAAATACACAGCCTGTTATTTAAATATAAACACAAATTACCTGGGCAGCTAAAGGTATAAAAATTACCCCTGAAGACAAGCACTAATATATATATATATAGGTAAGAGTATTTTCAGTAGTCACTGCAGAAACTATAAATCATGTATTTGACAACAGTATTCTTGACTCAGCAAGCAAAGAAAAGTTTATGAAAACACCAGTCTAACTTTTGCACTAACTTCATATTTTGACTTATAAAAAAACTATGTATCTTTAGGTTGCATATCAACAGGCTGCTGGACTTAGGTGGACCAAAAAAACTACGTTAGAAAAAGCTAGACTTTTTAGCACAAAACATGACATATATCTGGATAATCTCACCAACCTACTTTTATCTCCAGAGTAAATTTTAGAACACAACACTTCATGACTAAAACCAACAGAAGGAGTTGAGAAAACCAGAGGTGCACCTGCAGTATATTTCTTTGAGACTGCCTGTGTTTGCAGAGTGAAGGAGGCTGAGGCACAGTCTTAGTACTGGCAATTCTCCCTAACGTCATTTGTCAGAAAGTTTCTTGCTGTTTGGCTCCAGTCAACAGCTCTCTCCCACGCAATGCAGGCTGAGGGCAGAGTGAGGGACAGCACGTACCAGAGGCCACTCCCCTGTATGGATAAGGCCTCCCTGTTCTGTGACAGGATATTAACCCAAAGGATGGTCAGGTTGCCCTTTTGTCCATTACATAAAGGGTTCTTGGTATTGAAGAATGGCACAACCTGAACAACCATTCTTAGTCCAGCACTGGAAACATCTTTCTGTTTGGTTTTGTGGGTTTTCTGGAAGAAGTTTACAAAATGAAAGAAACAAACCAACAAAATGCAACCTTCAAATAATCAAAATAAAGAGTTGTTAAGTAAATCTAATTTCAAATTAATCTAATGAAGGGATTTGACTTCTGTTTCAGCTGGAGAATAGTTTTCCCTTCAGAATACAGGGATGATTCAGTTACCTTACATACAGGCATTCACTTTTGTTTCAGAAGAACCTGGATCTCTCACAGGTGCTAAATCTTTTATTCATGTTCAATGTGAGCACTTTGGATGTTTAAGGTCTCCCAAGTGGCTCTGGAGCCTATGTGGAGGCAAACAAATGCAGCCTGCTTGCCTAACTCTTTATGCAGCAGCATTTCTCAAAATAATGGGTTGCAAACAACCAATCTTCACTTGTCTTCTCTCTATATCTGGTGCAATACAAGGCATTATACCTCCTATTCACTGTTTTCTTCTTAAATATTCTCATATATGCTGTGCTGTTAGGTCATATCTTCAGTTTACAAGACTAGTTCACCTATCTTGAACTGCCTCACAGGCCTCAGAGATATCCACTTCTAAATTATTCAATAGCCTCTATTGTTCACTTTTATCTCACATCAAAAAGGATATGACTAAATAAAGGATTAAAGTTTTGGGCTGCCATTCTTTCCCTTTGTTGACAATAATTCACCTTATTCTGGCTTGCTAGATAAAATTTTCACATCCTTAACACCTGTCTCCCTCCCTTTGAATGTGGGTAGGAAGAGATGGGTCACTCATTTTCTCTTCTAATGCCCATTGATTTTCTCCTTACGTTCCTAGGATCATCTCCCAGACCCCTCACTGCTCCACAGCTGACAGTTAGATGTGCTGACTGAAATCTGACCTCAGCAGTACCTATGCTCAGAGATGCAGTACAGAGGGGAAGGAAATAGACTTTCTTGGGCATGCTGCTTCCATGTCAGCAGCAACAGGGAGGTGACCACCTCTGTATGAAGACTTTTCTTTGGGTGTCTGAATCACAGGAGAAAAAGTGGCACACACTTCATTTTCTGAGAGAATCAAAAGTCATCTTCACTCTCTTCATCTGCGTAGTACTGCGAGCAAAGGAATGGTCCCCAGGATAATTAGAATCCCAGAAACATAAGGATTCTTCAATGCCAGAAGTCAGTGAAGGCACTGGACAAAGCAAAACTGTTTCTCATCTTATCCCTAAACCATCTAAAATCAGGAATACAACAGAGCTCACCTCTGGGTATCAGTGAGCTGAGGTGAAGACTCACAGAATCCAGGTGAAACCAGGTGAGGCTTCTCAGCTTTGTTTTTCCACAGAAATCTCCTTTCTTATCTATGTCCCCCTGTAAAAGTAGGCAATGTGTGAGCACCACTGAAATCTGTCACAAAAGAAACCATCGATTCTGTCCCATTACATTACTTTTCAAGTCAGGAGTGAGGGATATCAGCTTAGACACTAACACAGCTGACCTAGATAGAAGAAACAAAATATATATTTCAATGCATTTTTGCTTTAAAAGTTTCAGGTGTGAAAAATTTAAAGGAACTAATTAAAATTACATTTACACAGACCAAGCTAGGACATGCATTCAGAACAGTCAGAAGCTAAGCATGGAAGATGATTTTTCCTTAATACTGGAAAAACTAAATCCTGGATTTAATGGGAAATATAAAAAGTGCGCATGATTTTTTATGTTTTTTACAAAATTCAAGACACTTAGAAATGTGTATCAAAACATATAAATAAAGGATGTAGAAGGCTTTTGTGCCCTTTTTACAGGGAAGTATATTCATTATATCTGTTTATAATATCGATAACATTCTGAATTTACCAATCACTCATAATGTTTCTCTCTTCTTAAACTGGTTGCATTGTTGAGAATTGCATTCAAATGGCAAAGAGAAAGGAACACATATTTCTGTCTCCATTTCTTGTTTTCTTCCAGAAAATGTCAAATTCTCAATTTCAGTTAGAATATGTAGTCCTAACCAAAAGTCAGAAGAAGTGTTAAATGTGGAAGCAATCAAGAACATACATTACCATCAAAATAAAGTTTCTTATTTTCAGTTTATACTGATAAAAAAATTGGTCTGTACATGAGCAGTTAGCAACCAAGCAAATGAAGCTTACTGACCATGTTTTTCCTTAAGAATAGATTGTGAATAATTCTTCCCATGGTTTAGAGATGAAAAGAAGAAATTTATTAGTATACCACCACAAACAACTTCTGCTGTTTGAAGTTTAGCTGTTGCTTTCCTTTATTGTGTATGGTGAATGAAGAGCTTATTAAAATACATCAGAACTCCTGAGACATTTATATATTTTTCTCTCTTATTTATGTTACCTCTTCCCACTAATTAATTCAGAAAATACTATTATTTTATCTTCTTTACCTGTATTAAGTATGTCATCCTACCTCCCCAATACAACTAACATGAAGTCTAAGTCCCACTGAGATGCTATCTAAACTGTTAAATTAGGGCATAAATGGCACTGATTTCCAGCTCTTATGCAGTCCCTCTTCACAGAGGGAGGGAAATCAAATAAAATTTTACTCTGTAAGATTAGAATTGTATGCTACTGATTAATTATTTTGAGATTTAGAGACTTTTACTGCTGGCGACTGATCATCCAGCTGTGCAGTTTGCTTCTATGCATTTGTTCTCTTAACTGGTGCTTGTACAAATAAATAAAGTGCAGCAATATATTTCCTACAGTATGTATATCTTACATAGATCTGATGCAGTCTTCTGTTGTATTGCAATGTTTTATATTGGTATTGAAAATTATGCAATGGTCAAGGGAATGATAAATTTGTCAGGATGTCAGTCCACAAGGCACAAACACACAAATGACCCTAGTTTAGAATTATGAGTATTTTTTTAATGCTGTGTTAATTGTAATTCAGATGCATTCTGTAAAATATTAACATTTTCATCATTGATGTCAGATAAACAGAAAAGTTTTTCAGCAGATAAACAGAAAAGAAAATATATTGCTTGGCTATTAACACTTGCAAACTTCCTGAAAGTAGGGTGATTTATTTCAGTACATGGATGGATGCCTTACTGCTGTCTTTTCACTTCACTGCTCTAGACACTGAAAAACCATCCACTATATTGTGGTGCACTCAAAACCAAAATGAACATAGTTATTTGTCAGCCAGGTTATAGGAGCTAAAGAAGAGCAGCTATATTTTCTTCCTCAGGGCACTAATGAGTATTCTTTTTATCTTTATATATATATATATATTTAAGATTTGAAAGATCTGTGTGTTTAAAGACATTAAGAGAGATGAGATAAGTAGACAAGATTTATCTTAGTGTGGTTATACAGCCTGGAAGTGGAATTACATATTTCTTAGCTTCCTTTCTTTAGTTACTACATTTTTGAAGAAAAAATTCTGATGGGCATTCTTTAAAAAAAGGTAGGGATAAAGTATGAATTCTTCAACCCATAACATCTGAATTTAAAATTTTAGATAAGACCTATTATTAAAAGTCACATTCATACTGATACTCTGTTGGCAGTTACAATGCCATTCTATTTATTTTTCTTATTGTCTTTTACACCAAGAGCTCAAAAAGCCATTACTACCATGTCTTAAGAGGAGTCATCTTTTTGACATAATATCATGGAGATCACGTTTTTCTGTACAAATGCAAACTGGAATGACATAGAAATATCACCAAACAGAAGATCCTTTTTTGCCTTTACTGGTTTTAGATGCAGCTGTCTGTGATAATATATTCATTCTATCATTTGACTTCTATAATCCAATGACAGAATTGGTGATAATTTTTTTTTTTTTTTAAGAAATAAAGTTTCCCTGAAAAAGAAATGGTGAAAAATATGCATAGAAAGTGGTTTTGGGAAGATGAATCCATCATTAGAAAGATTCCCTGTCTATAGAGAAGGGAAAATTTATAAGTAATCAGAGCCCTTCCTGAAATAAGATGAATTAATGATATCATTCCTATTGACATTTTCCTATAGATAAAGATTCGTTGGAGAGAGTCCACAAATGAAGTTTCACCTTATGTTCTGTCTAGGAGAAGATACAATATTTCAAGAAAGACCTCTTGTAGTTTTTTCTGTCCTGGCAGCTTTACTTTTTTTTTTTTTTTTTTTTGGAGTACCTTAGTGATCCTTGAGAGCAACACCTGATCTTTAATGTAGGGTATAGATCACATGAAGTATAACAAATAGGGTCTTTTTTGTTCTCTAGTACCTACTCATAAAATGTGGAGAATTTTGCAAGGTACTGTAGCATGCACTTTTGCTAGCTTCCAGAATATAGAATTAGAGAGTTAGTTGTCAGGATACTGACTTCTGGCTTTGAGTCCCTACCTAAAGACTACCTGCTGATCTGTACAGAGTTAAGCTGGTTCCAGACAGCCTAAAGTTAGGATATATTCTGACATTGGGAAATGCAGTATTGAGTCTCCTCATGTCGAACTTTTCCCCCTTGTGTCGACAAAAAATGCCTGAAAATTAAAAGCTTTTTCTTTCAACTTTATGGATCTTAATTTTCATGTCTTTTGGTTTTATTTCAAGTATTTTATTTCAAGTATTTTAGATTCAATATTTATTGCCAGAAAGAATGGAAACAAACATATTGGACAAAAAAATTTCCCAGACAAAAAGAAAGGGATGTAAGTCATCCTACAAGAATTTTCTTCTCAGCCTTGTGATTTTACAATAAACTAAAGAACAAGTTACTATCAAGTAGAATAATGACTTAAATCCCTTCTCTGTATTACAAGTATGGTTTTTCTGTCCCTGGCCATTAGAAAAAAAGGAAAAAAAATGAAAGAGAGGCCAATACCTATTTTTATGCTATGCAGGTATCTCATCACAGCAGACCAAAATGCAGCTTTAGGGGCATGACCACTTTCTGCTCTCTGTAAACTAGTTTGGCACCACAATGAGAAAACAGAGCTAGAAAATTACACATCCAGATGCATACGGTAATGTTCATAATACTCCTGGTACTATACTTTGGGTTGCATTTTGCGCATTTTGTGATGTTATTCAGTATTTCCAAACATTCAGATTTTAAATACCTAATATAAAACATTATTTTACATGGATGTTGTGATATGGTTTATGGAGTTAATAAGATTTTATTGGCAACTGGATTTATTACAGATCCAAGTCCTTATGTATGGTATATTCAGGCCATGCTGTCTTTTTCTGTCTATCAAATCTATAAATAACAAAGGCAATGATTATTATTCAAGCTTGAAAAATGTTTTTCCAAAGGTTTGCCTTGGAATTTCAGCCAGATTGAAATAGATATGTTAAGTAGGTTGGACAAAGGGCAAAAAAATTAATCACCAGCAAACAAAATAATAACATCACCAACAACACCAAAAAAAAAAAAAAAAAAAAAAAAAAAAGAGAGAGAGAGAGTGGGAACCTCATTTCAGGAGCTATATTCATAACAAAAGCTGAAAGAGCAGACACTGCAGTATAATATCCATTCAGTTTCTCCTTAGGGGTATAAACACCCATGTGTTGAAAAACTCCTAACAACATAGAATTATTAAGCTGCATTTCTATGAGATTCTTTTTATAACTATGTCTTTCTGTCCATCTTTATTTAGTTATATTTGCAGATGAATCTCCTCATTCAGTATTATTATTTTCAATTTAAAGAAAATAATTTCTTTAGCAGCAAAACTGAAAAGAGAAAATTCATACGATGTGTTATACGCTATTGATGGTCAGTGCTTATGTTCACTTGGATTTTTCTTTTCTAATTAGTAACTTTAAAAAAATGCAAATTTTTTTGGGAGTTTTATCGTGTTTAAAAATAGCACAGTGCAAACGCAAAAGAACAAAGCAGCCTCACTTTCACAGACACAGTTTAGGATGTAATCAAACAGCAAGCTCTAAAGGAACACCTGCACTGAAACCTTGCCCACCTCCTCCTACTTATTCTACCCTGGCAGTAGGCCTGATCTGGGCTGCCAGCTCCCATCCGCAAGCAAGGACAGCTGCGAGAGAGAAAGAAAGCTCATCTTCATCAAAACACTCTTTGAAGCTCTTCTGAGGATAAACATTCTTCATTTATTAACAGCTTAATGCTTTGATAAAAGCTCACTTTGTTAAGTAGTTTGCTTTTCAAGGACTGCCCACGTAGATATTTGCGTGACGTTCGTAAGGACTTTAGGACAACAGGGGATTGCTGGAAATATTGTCCAAGGCATAGAAATAAAAACAGAGACCATATTCCTACTAGAAAAAGAGGGGGAAAATCAAAGGAAACTTATGTTCAGCAGGCTTTACTATTTTCTGTTTTATCATAGTCCTGCATGAAGGTGCCATTATGCATAATGCTAAAAAGCTGGCTGCTTGATTTTTAGGAAATAAATGCAAAGGAAAGTTTAACAGAGTGCTTGCAGTTATACCTATAAGAAAGCAAAAATACAATTAGGATTTCAAACCCAGCACTACTTATCATAATGGTCACTTGCACATACTGGGATAAAAATAAGCAAAATTAAAATTATTGTCTTGTCATAATTCATGTAACTAGGTTAAGTACAAAGTTCTCCCAACTGCATCGAGTGACTAAAATTCAGCATGATGTGGATTCACAAATTACAAAATCTAATATGTTATAAATCACTGTTATATATTTCCACAAGTTGCCTTTAAAGTATTGCTGCTGCCTTCTTATCAGAGTGAAGCTGAAAGGCTGCAACACCCAAAAGTGACTTTGCAATTGACAGTCCAGTGAGATTATTCAATTGCATGAACTTAATCTTTTGCTTTATCTTGTTAGATTATTATTCCTTTCTATTCCAAGCTAGGTAACTGACCAAAGATCAGAAAGGAAAAAATATTGCCTACCACTGAAAAAAAAACTCTGAAAGTACCAAGTACTGAGGAATTTAATTGAAAGCCCAGTACGAGAACAGAAGAAATGGGTAAAAAAATCTATTGAAGTATTTTCCAACAAGTCCACAGGAAGTCAATGAAAATAAGGCCACAAAGATGACTAAGCACTGGAGCATCTTTCACATTGGGGGGTGGGGGGGGTGGGGCTGAGACATCTGAGACTCTTGTCTGGAGAAAAAAAGGTTCAGTGGATGGGATTTGTCTTATTGATGTATATGAGTTCCCAGTAGGGAGGTGAAGAAAAGGAAGCTGGATTCTTTTCAGTGGTGCCCTGTGTCAGGACCAGAGGCAATGGGTACACAATGAAACACAGGACATTTTCTTTGAACATCAGGGAACACTTATTTCTTTCTCTGAGGGTGATTGAACACTGGCACAGGTTACCCAGAGAGGTGGTGGAGCTTCCATCCTTGGATGAAAAATCCAAGTGAGCATGATCGTGAGAAACCTCCTCTCACTGACTCTAGCTTGAGTGGAGTCTTGACTAAATTATCTTAATAGATCCCTTGCAGCTTCAGCCATCCTGTGGTTCTGTGTTATGCCTCCTGGTTTGAGGGCAGTGGATAAGGGCCAGGAAATGCCATCCATTCACCACAATAAAAAGTGACAATGGACTGAGTAACCAAAGAACTTGTTCCTGGGTGTTAGCTTTTTTTATAGGTTAAGTATAAATCACATTCGTAGATGTGATAAGTAAGTACTTATTTTTAGCTATAGTTTATTTAATTAATTCAACTGTCTCAAATTTTAAAAGAAATATATTTATTTAAAGAGATTTCTACAAAAAACCTCATACAAAGAAAATAGTTTATGACACAAGATATTCAGGATAAGAGGTATTTTAAATTTATGTTGATGACATTAATCTTATCTGTCCTTACAAACATGTTGCTGACAATTTTTTGCTAAATAGGTCAATAACATCTTTTAAGGTATGTTAGAAATGCTTCTTTTTTTCTACTGAGTAAAATTAGATTGATAGGTAATAGACAATAAAATAAAATTTTTACCCTTTCACCTTCCCTACCTGAACCTCCCAAACATATTCAAGTTTTGTATATAGAAAAATATGATCTACTTGGAAAAGTTGAACCAGATTTACTTAGATCCATAGATAGTAAATATGACTAATGTCTGAGATGTTAATCTTCCTTATAACATGTATAAACATTTGGGTAGTAATAAAAGTGAATATGAATGAAGATAAAGTTTAACAGACAAAATATTTTTTGAGGAAATAAACCCAAAGCATTTATTTCAAGGAAAGATTGCTTTAGTTTTTCATTACAAAATATAAATAATGAAACATCTGATTTTCACTATTACTGCCAATACTCCAAAAAAAATAAGGGGTTTGTTTTATCACATAAAAGATACCCTCCCTGGGAAAATATTATAGAGTGTCTTTTCATTCCCAGAAGGAAACACCATAGTTAATTTATAGCTTCCACACTCAAAATAAGAAATTCTGTTCATTCAGCATTTACATAGCTTTTAAGTCTACTAGAGATGGAGTCAACTCTATCACTAATTTAGCACACTACTCGTATTTTGTTAATGTTAGTTTTGGCATGGGTTCAAGGTGTCTCATATACCTGGGGAGAAAAACAAAGCTGCTGAAATAATTTATATGGTAAAAAATATAATATCTGTCTTTTCAGTGTGAAGAAATACCTAGATAATGTCTTGGTCTTAATGCATTTGTCCCTAGAACTAGACAACATTTCTCACTAAAACAATACTTTAACATTCTTTAAAATCACATGGCCTTATTTTTTGTCATGTTTTATTTGTATTACAAGAACAGATGCAGTTCAAAATTAACAATTCTGCTGTCTGTTTCTTTGGGGATGAGCTGGAGGTATTTAGTTGTGAGGGTCAGTAATTACACTGTTAGCTAGAACCGTGTTCAAGGAATGCACATATACACCATAGCAGCAAATGAATGTTTTCCCTCTGCATCTCAGTAGAGAACATTTAATGGAAGAGCATTGCACGCTGCATGTTTTCTTTTTAGTAGGCGACAGAGTAAGTCAAATAGAAAATGCCAATGAGAAAAAACATCCTGAAGCATTTCAGAGATTTTCTCTGGCTTCTCAAGGCTTTCCAGAGGGATCTGGAAGTCTGGAGACAGTCAGAAGGCTTGGAGTCCATTAATTTCTTCTTTTGCCAAGTATTTCACAGAGTGTAAACTATATTTTCTATGATAGAGCAGTAAAGCGTAACAAGTTTGAGGCACTAGCAGTACCTTTTATGGAATAAAATATAAATTTATTATAATAATTGCAATGATTATTATCCCTTACCCTTTTTTTTTTTTTTTTTTAACTGAATTACAGAATATGATATAAGCCAATTTTGTGCTGGTACAGCTCAAGATTACAAGGCAATGAAAGCAGAGGAAAGGAGACAACATAAAAAAAACCCAAGCATGCAACAACATGTAAATTCAGAGCAGGGAAGCAAAAATATGTCCTTCAAATGAGGTTTTGCAGTGATTCTTTACACATCATGGGGCTAATAGTTAAGATAAATATCTAGAAAATAGTTTTTATCTTCTATCAGACTTACCAGGCATATGAAGAGTAGTTTGAAGCAAGACTTTCAGATTTATGTATAAGCATGTTGATGATCCTCTTTGAGCCTTATTGACTTTAAAAAGACATTCTCTTTGAGTAGGGTTTCCAGCTAGTGATAGCTGTGTAAGAATTTTGATTCTTAAGATGGAGAAAAGATACAAAAAATTAAAAAATTATTGATGGATAACAAAAAAAAAAAATTATTCATGAAGCAGCTAGAGAGAATGTGAAGTATTCAGTAGCATCAGCTTTTCTTCTGAAACATAACCTGAATCTGTAGAGTAAGAATATTGCTTGGGTTACCAATACAACAACATAAACTAGGTTAACTGATTTCTTATTAGATTTATTCCTCAGTATAAAATTTTCCAAACCAAGGAGTGTTATGGGAAAGAGCTTACTTTCTCTCCTTTCCTATTTTATTCCTTGGGGAGATTTTAGTTCAAATTCAATAGAAAACCTGCTAAATTTGTAACTGATCAACAATTTTACTGGAAGTGTATTAAATATTGCATAAACAGACATAAAAGAGATGGATTTAATTTCTGAATCTGCTTCTGTAAAGCCAGCTTTATCAGGGACAGTTAATTTTAATCTACTGACCCCTCTTTTTACATATTACTTTCATCAGTAGCCAGCTGTTTTCATCCACTTTTCTCTCTATTTCCTACACTTGCTCATCTCTGATCCATCTTGATCACTCTTTTTCCTTCCTTTAGACTTTTCCTCTAAACACAATGTTACACAAAAGACCACAATAACCTTAAACTGTTCCATAATAACATTTGCACAATTACCAAGCATTTTTCCTGCAACCATAATATGCCCTATGTTCCTTATTTCAGTAGCACTCTTCAGATTGCAAGGCTTTCTGGAGACGGCAGGTTTGCTCTCCTCAGTGGGTTTTATATCAAGGCAAGAAGCTTCTCAGTCTTTGACAGGCTAAGCAGTTGCTGATTTGGGTGCCACAGGCCCTCACCAAATTACAATTTTCCTCTGCCCATCACTGCTCTTTTTGTCTCTCTTGGTTTCTCCGTGTGCTGTGACTAGCCTTTGGTATAACCTTGCAGTATGTCAGAAGAAGCTGATTGTAGGAGATCAGCCTGAGGTGGAGGATTGTCAACACTGGAAAATGCCTATAACCCTGCTGCATGAAAGAACAGGTGTCAAACACGTTGTCAAAAAATGCATGATCAAAGACTTTGAAGTGTGCATTTTCACAACACATTCCACCAAGTTAAGCTATAGTAAAGACCACACTGTCTCCACAATAAATTTCATAAAGGGCAAGAAATTAAAAGATAAGTTATATTCCACTAAGGGGAGCTGTGGGAAGTTCTTTTGAAAAAGGATGCTCTAGGACAGAATTAAGCCAAAGTGCCCAGTATCATCCCACAAGAGAATGAGCAAGTGAGGGCAAGTGAAAAGCTTCCAGTGAGGGCAAAAGCCCAGCAGCTTGTGACACAGTTTTATACCCCACAACTCCTCCCAAGGTGTGCTCACTGTCAGGAGACCATTGGCCAGCCAAACACTCAATTGCAATCCATTGGTGGAGACCTTTTTGCTACCCAATGGAGAGCCTTTCTAGAGGACACAGTGGCCTTGGCCATCTCCTACTGACTGCCTATTCCATGTGAGAAGTGAAATGACCATCAGGCAAAGTGTCCCTGGAGACAGGGCTTTCCTGCATCTTCTCCTACCTGCGTCCTGCACCTGTCATCTGTGCAGCCCCTCTACCACATACCCCTGGTCAACTCTTTGAGATTTGCATTTCTTTTATGCACACTCCCATTATGTGTACATGGCACAGTCCAGCTTTCTGAAAAGAGAGAGATTTGAATCAAAAAGAAGAGCTGCCAAGTATACTGCATAAAAGTGTATATTCAAAATATAAACATTGCATTATTTAAAAGTATATTCATCATGTTTATTATTAAATCAAAGGTCAAAGCCTGCTATGTTTGCATTAAATGAATTTTTAGCTTAAAAGTTTTCTTTTTTGCATATTTTTTAGCTAAATTTCTTTGAATTTTTTAGAAACTTTCTTATATAACTGAAATTGCATTTGCCAAAAAAATCCCTCATGAGTGTAGGAAACAAACCTATACATTTTGTTATCAATGAAGAATGCTCTGTAAAATGAGTTATACTAGAACTTGAATAAACAGATTAAAAGTGAGAGATATTAAAAATAAGGAGATGAACATTATAATGATTAAAGTAGTATTTATGATCTGTTTTCACTTCAGTAAAGTATTCCAAAGATCTTTAATTCATTTTCTTTAATACAAAATTTCATGGTCAGCATTTGAAATGAAATTAGATCATGTCATACAGACTGTCTAATCTTGATAATAAACAAAAAAAAATCATTAATCTTTTTCCTTCTTGCTATTTGTTTCTGTATACAAGGCGATGGGGAGAACTGACTAGACCAGACAAGAAAATAAAATATTGATAAAAAGATGTTAATTTATAATTCAGTTAACAGTATTCTTTTTCACTCTGCTTCTCTGACATACAAAAACAACTAATTTGTGACCTTCATTCTCATTGGACAGAGTATATATATGTGTTCAAGGAAGAGAAAACAAAAATAATCATACCATGACAACCAACAAATTTTATTAATATATTTCTGATATGATATTGGAAATCTCTTGAAAATGGCTGTAATATGTACTTGAATCGAAATATTACTGTTATAAGGTTTTTCAGGCTTTCAGATGCCCCAAGTTACTCTTGTCACTCTAGGAATTGCTTCATATTCTTCTATAATATGAATGTTCTATTTCTAAAAAAATCAGACCACCTAAAAATGTTTACTGTCAGGAAATTACACAAATCCAACTTCCATTTTTTAAAAGCACATCTAATAAAATATTTATGTGGGAATATATTAAATTGGTAAGATTTGCAACGTTTCTCTATCATTCAATATGTGAAAATCAGATTAAAAAATCCAAAGTAACCTCTGTTACTTTGGAACTGTGTTTGTATAGTGAAGTAGAAATATGAAACAGTTGAAAAAATATTTAAAATATATTTTCTTCACAGACATGCCTTGTAGAGTCTTAATAATTGTTTGAAAAGTCAAATAAAATGAAATTTTATTGCACTTGAAGAAAAAAGATGACAAAATATTTTTTACAGTGCTAAGAAATTATGAATATAAAAATAATAAAATAGAGATTTTGATAATGTCACCACGTTTGACTTATCTTGCATGAAAAGGTCAGAGTCAGAGTAATTTGTAAGATTCAAATGAAGTCTCAAGACATATAGGGCAGAAAATTCAGTAGTTTTTTGGTTATATTAAAAGGTTACTCGTTCAGAGGCAGAAAATGTATCTTTAACTTTGACATGTTGAGTGCACTATCACAAGAGGTGTTCATAACTGAAGTTGCTCTTTTAACCAGTAAATTTTCTGGATATAAAGGGTAGATCAATGATATAAAGGAGATTTTAAAATAGCTACAGTATTAAAAAAAAACCCAAAAAAACAGCTGTATAAACAAACCAAACCAAACAAAAACACATACACATACACACACCAAAAACCCCAAAGCCCTCCCCCCCCCAAAAAAAACCTTCCTATTTCTGAAAGTGGTGAATCTATTCTTACCCATGTCTAGTAAGTGTAAACTATATAAGAACTGGAAATAAGGTAGAACTACTCCTTTATAAATATCTGTATTTTGAAATGTGGGATGTGAAGTACGACTAAGTTTTGTCTCATATGACTAAAAGAGTAGTAAAAAAACAATCGCATAAGACATTTGTCATAAGGTGCACAACAGATAAAATTCACTTTTTATGATTCCTAAGTCTTAACATGGGATATTACTTTTTTTTTTTAGCGCAAGAAATTCATTCCCCAAAGTGAAGATTTGCTCTGTAATCCCCTGCTATTCTACTATACAAGCCACTGCTAGGACTTTCATGTTCAAGAAAAGGTGCTGACATTCAAGAAGTAATGCCCCAGGAAAGAGAATGGAGGTCAATGACATGTTTCAGTCAGTAGGGATAGGATTCAGCTCTGCAGATACAAAATGTCACCTGCATTGGCCCAGGAGGGCAGATGTGGCACAGGACCTGAGAGGTACCATCTGAGATGCTCTAGTTTCTCCTCTAGCAGAGTTTAGGTGCAAGTTTAATAGTACTGATTTAACTTCTACTGACAATTAGAAGGTCATAGGCATTTAGCATTCACGTACATTGCTGGCATATAATTTCAATATCAAGAAATGTAACTGAAGGAACTAGGCCATACAAAGATTCTTAGTGTAGGGTATTTTTTTTATTATTTATTTATAGGGAAGAAACATCATGACTGTATCAAATCAAGAATATATACTACATGTAGCTTAAACCCAAAATTTTACGTACTCAGTCTTCAATGATCTTATTGAAAAGATTGTTACTCTACAAAATTTTATCAAGAATGTTTGAAAACCTTGAAGTCTTTCTTCCTAAAAGCATAGCATTCATTTTAAGGGTAGTGTTTCTGTATTCCTGCAATGCCTGTTCTAATGGCTCTTGCCCTTGGGTATTGGGACACAGAAGACACTTGCTAAAAACCTGACAGAAAATCCTGTGATATGGCTGGTGATATATTTCAGTTGTATGTAATCATGGCATGATAATATTAGAACAGATCTGCTGCCCTGTATCAACAGCCTGATCCAGCTTAGTTTCTGAATACTGGGGTGTATAATTTCTTTAAAGGAAGAGGTAGAAATTATTGCATAACTGTCTTCTCATCTACACTTTAACCTGGAAAGGAAGGATTATTCAGACCCTTGAGACATGAGGTTTATATAGTATTTACATACATTATTGTCTTAGTTTATTTCTGCAGTCATCAATTTCCTTGACATTTATATAATATCTTTAAAATCTGAATAAATTCTCAGTCATGTCAATTTTTTGTTGGAATGAGTTTAATCATGTTGCCATATGAATGAAACATGAATTTATTTCTACTTTGAATTTCCTATTTTGAAGCATCTCTTACTATAGTGTATAGGATAAAAAAAGGTTTGCATATGTATTCTCCAGCTTATATGTCTCCCTTTCAGTGCAAACAATTTCATAAATTCTTTCAATCGTCTCCACAGATGAAATATCAATAGCTATAAAGAGCTGGAAAGTGAAAGAGCAGAATGTGGAAAAGAGAGCAACAAGCTGATTTTAAGCTATTTCTTAAGGAAATCATAGATAAATACAACTATAAGTTTTCACTCAACCAAAGCCGTCCCAGACATCAACTAAGTGCCATGCAGCCACTCTCTCACTTCCTTCCCCTGGCTCTCCCAGTGATGTGGAGTGGAGAATGGGGAAATGAGTAAGACTTGTGGGTTGAAATAAGAGCACTTTAGTACTTGTAACAAAATAAAATATATCCTTAGTATTATTACTACTATCAATAATAATAACTTCAATGGAGAGAGACTAGTGAGGACAGACAGTGAGAGAAAAAGGATTAAAATTCAAGAAAGGCACATGATGCTCAACACCTGCTGAAGGACATCCAATCTGTCCTGGAGCAGCAAGCAGCTCCTCCCAGCCAACACACACAGACATATGACATTCTATGGTATGAAATATCCCTTTGGCTAGTTTGGTTGGGTTATCTCAGCTGTGGTCCCTCCTGGCTCCTTGTGCAGTTCCTCAATGACAGAGTATGGGAAACTGAAAAGTCCTTGACTTAGGGTAAGTGTTGCTCAGCAACAGTCAAAATATCAGTGTGTTGTCAACATTATTCTCATAATAAAGCTAAAAACCCCAGCCCTTTGCCAGCTACTAGGAAGCAAATTATCCCAGTCAAAACCAGGTTTTGTGTAAGGGAAATAGTTGGGGAAAGCAGCTGCATTTCATCTGCCCTGAAATTTCAAAGTCACTTACAAAGTACTTTCTCATCTGCCCAACTCATGGGATACAGCACAAAATAATTGAGAGAAGTAGGATGCAGAAGTTGAACCTCACATTCTGTGGTTTCTTCTTCATCCTAATCACCCTGCCCAAGGTAACAGTGCTAGCAAACTAGTGATTGCAGTCAGAACTACACCCATAGTCCTTCACTGACAGTACCTGAAATTACCACAATAAGTCCAATAGAAGTTACAGAGAAAAAAAGTCATGCTACCCTCTACTCCTCCAATAGTGCTATGATAGGATAAGACGTTAAAGGAGAAAACTTCACTCTTCTTCTATAAAACTATCAGTGATATATTGTGCCCTGTACATACAACAGGGCACAATATATACATACATACATGCTCCACTGCCCCTATCTCTGTTCCACTTCGTGTAAGTCCTGGAAAATTAATAAGGAAATAAAAAATGAAAAAGCATTTATCGATCATACAAATCGGCAATGTATTTAGTTTATACCATAGTCAAAGTCACACACTGTTTTTTACATTTGTTGTTTTACTTTTATTTTATTTTTATCTTATTAGAAAAAGAATTTTACTTTAATTGTTGAATTATTACTTGTGGCATCCCACCCTAAAAGTGGAAGGGGATACATAGTGCATAGACACTTTAGTTTAGAAGGAACAGAAACAGTAAGAAGGTCTGCAAAAATTTACAGAGTTTTACTGGGAAATGAAACATTTGACATGGAAATTGAGATAAGATATTCCGTTTTCTTATAGTATAAGCACACAGCTATGGGTTTTGAGGAAGGGTGAAAGTGGGTGAAAGAGAAGAGAGAGAGCTTAGCAAGAGGGAAAGAGAGGAAGAGGAAGAAAGGGAAGATCATCAGTCCTGGCTCCAACGTTGATCCAGATGATGCGGAGTTCAGGGTTGTGGGATGTATGCCCAGGCTTCATGAGGGTACCCAGGAGATAAATTTCTTGTTATGCAAATTAGCTGCCACACGCAATTAATTCTCCCGGACCTTTTGGGAAACGGGTTGGAGACTTCAGGGGTCATGATCTGCCCTCTACTTGTCTCATTCAACAGACAGTCCATGGTGGCATTTTGACTCACTCCTGTGATTGCATTGTACCATGTCATGCTTGTCTCCAGGAGCCAGAAAAAGAACATCAGTCACAGAAAAGTGCTGTCATACCTCTGCAGTACCTCCTTCTCCAGCCACATCCTGTTCAATGTTCCAGTGGGTTCTTGCCAACAATCCTGGCTGACTCCACAGCTATCTGGCTATCTGTGTTTGAGGCATACATGTTTTCCTTTTACTTTGCGAACATCTACTTTGCTCACTGAAGATGGAATAGCTGAGGTTTACTAACTGTTCAGCAGAAACAATGAAGCTCACCAATCAGAGCACTGGAATTAAAACTCTTTCCCATCATGTGATCTAGCTATCACTACTAAAAAGATCTTCAAATTAGTCATTCATTTGTTGAATTTTGTCAAACAAATAGAAAAAATGCCATTTTTCATGTCAAAATCAAGTCACATAAGCACAGTCCCACAAATAAAAATAGCCTTTTCTACTTGGGTCAAGAATTTGAAAAAGTAAATTAATAAAAAAATTCAAATTGTGGAGGATACAAATTATGCTTAATATCAAATATTTTAGGAATAAGGAATTTATAAATAATTGAAGCACTCATAGCAATATAAAGGTAATGTAGCTGAAATGTGTCGTGGTTCAAAAGCAAAACGAGTGAGAGGCTCCAAGTCAGAAATAAATTTTAATAAGAAGAAAGAAAAAAAGGTAAAATAAAATAAATGCAATAATACAAAAGACCACTGACAGAGTCAGAATACAACCTGAGCAGGGTGGTGGAAGCAGTCCAGATGAGGTGGTCTTCCTGAAGCAGTGATCCTGTAGAAAGGTCTGGTAGCTCTGGTCCTCTGGGAATCCAGTGGGTAAGGGCTGCTTAATCCCAGATTATATCCAAGTGAGAATGCTTGGCTCCTCCCCTGGGTGGAGCATCTCCCAATGGGATGATGAGTCATGAAGTGGGTCCTTGATGGCCCATTTAACCTCCTGGAGGGAGTTACCTGTGAGTCATGGGCAAGGCATTGATGGACCATTAGCAGAAGATACCCCAAAGGGAGAGGGCCTGGGAAAACACTGCCCCACCTGGTTTCAACAGTTCATGAAGATGATGATAAATAAATGAAAATAAATGCTTTGTGTACATCCTACACTACAACCCAGGACAAATGTTAAACCGGACATTAACAAATGGAAAAGAGAGAGTATTTTTACAGCATTAATTTCCTGAAGCTGTAACAGGATGGACTATGTCAAAAGGCTTTAACATAGTTTTCTTCATTCTGTTAAGATGGAAGTCAAAAGGTTAGAGTTTCATCTTTGTCATCCTTACATATATCAAACTGTCTGGAGTCAATGCAATTTCTCTGGGGTAAAACTAGGAACACAGTGTATTATCAAGATGTTAATGGTTCAGATAAACTGGTATAGTGGAGCAAAAAGGTATTCAAGGAAGGTAAGAAACATTGATTTTGAGTTGTAGGTACTTGCATACAAAAATGATGGATCTCAAATAAAATTTTCATATCTTACTTTCTTGCCCCTTCTTACTTCATATCCATTTTCATATCTTATTTTCTTGCCCCTTCCTTCATTATTCCCTGTCCTTGTCTTTCTTACTAGGTTATTTCTCTTTGTTAGAGAGCTATATTCAGAGATCAGAATTTCTACTCTTCACCACACAGACCACTGATGGCCTCTTTCCCTCCCCCACTATATGGGCCCTGGGCGACAGGGAGGTGACTCTCACCACTGGATGTATCTGGCCCAGCTGGCAGTCCAGCATCTTTTCATAAAGTCTCCACTACAAGCTCTGCTAGCTGCACTGTCAACATACAGGGACATATTTCTTTCCCCCACAAAGGACTGCTTTTTAAAAATATTTTTGTCTTTCTATATTAGGCTTACGGCCTAAGCCTGAAAAGGCTTTTCTAGTCATGTAGCCTCAGGACAATCTCTTTGACTTGCTCTGTATCTAAAGCCAAAAACAGTTGTCAGCTGGCTTTTTGTCATCCTCCCATTTTCCTTCTCAAATTTATTACCAAAGTGTTAGGTTAGGTATTGCACAATTTTTCTGTTGTGGCTTTTTTTTTCCTGATTGTGTACATTAATCTAGTCAGTTAGAGCTGGTCAGATGTAGTCAAGGTCTTCTTTGTCAGGGAAGTGCTTTAGGGTAAGCCTCATCTCATGACTCTGTGACATTTTAATTGGACCTTATGTCCAGAGATGAATTTGTTTTTGAAACCTACTGAAAGAAAGGACTACATAAATGCATGTCTTTTGCTATTTATACATATAATTTACCCAGAACACTTTTTCATAATATTTTTTCTATTCCATTCTTCAAAAAATATTTTAAACCAGGAAGTTCTATTCTGTTTGTGTCATCTGTTAAGAAGTCTCTCAAGTATTTTTAGCTTGAATTATTTGGAGTTTATCTGAATAAATATTTAGAAAAGAGTGGTGCAATGTTAAATGTGGATAAACCTCCTCTAAAATTAGGTTCCTATACATCACTTTCTGTATTTGCCTTAAACGAATATCCCATCTTATTCTCACAAACACGCCCCTCCCCCCCCATTTTTGCAAATAAAACAATCACATTTTGATTAGGACTTATGGAACCCACTGATCATGCAGTATGAGCAGTGAAAATAGCCTACTTCCTACTACTCATTAATAAGTCTTTAAAATCCTATGATTAATTTGAAAACAACAGATGTAAGTATGATGATATTATGAACCACAGCTGGCATTTTAAAAAGTCACAGCTGGCTATTTGTCAAATTTTATCCATTGTGAAGTGTGGATTTTGTGTGCATTGAAAGTTTATTTGGTACAATTATTTATTGAAATTAAAAGATTTTTATGGCATTATAACTATATATCTATATAGATATCTATATGATAGATAAAATAAAGGTGATATTTCTTGTAATATATATGTGTGTGTATAAATATATATTTGAGCTTAAATTATAATTAACTGGTAACTTTAAAATTGCCAGCAAGCAAATGCTCTGAGAAGATCTGAAAGACATAACAAAAACAAGTACTATTTTTTTGTACAAAAATGCCTAAATTCTACATTCTGCCTGTTATGCCTGTTCTGTATTATATCATCCTGAACAGAGAAGAAATAGCAGCAGAATCTACTCTAGTTAAGCTACAAATATAATTATGCCATGGCTTTCTGTACTTAAAGTGAATAAGTGCTCCAGAGTGCATTCATAAATACAGATGGTGCTATATTAAGGAAGGAAAGGGGAAGCAACCATCAAGAATATGACTTGTTTTCTACAAAAAAATCATAATAACTTAAAATAGACATCAAAGACTCAGTTAATGCAGAGGTGTCAGCAAGTGGCCTAGTATAACAAGAATAAAATATGCAGTTAAGTAAATCACTACATCAAGCACTGATATTTGAAGTCACAGAGAGAATGTGTCTCTTCAACAAATAACAGGTAGGAAGGACCCTACACATACTTTGTCTCACTCATTTCACTGATCTCAGTTGGAGCAGAGAATTTCCAGCATTGACTCCCAAGTCATGGCAGTGCACCCAGATGATGTAATGAGAAATTCTCAAATAGGGACTCTCAAAGAACAGTGATGTTATCTATAGGGTAAGATTAGCTTCTGAAGAGATCAAAAATATGCTAAAAACATGGGAGCTGAGGAAATCTGTCCTGGAGGAGAATTTTAGAGTGCCAGCAATACTGGTGCTCTCAGATTTTTCTAAACTGGGATGTTTATACACCTAATAAAATTTATGATATATCATCACTTACTTGTGTTCATTTGGGTTCACTACATATAACATATCATTTCTTGGGTTCTGTCAAAATTATTGCAAATTTGCATGCAGATCTGCTAAAGGACTTTTGCCATTAGAGGGAGCTGAAAGAAGACTTAGTTTCACCCCTATTATTACAAGGAAGAGTAATGGACAAACAACACAGACAATGGTGAATTTTAATTTTCATTTTTTTCAGAATTATTGGTCATGAACTTTTAAAGAGGTATTCACTGAAATTGCTAGGAAACTAAATGCCAGAGAATTAAAATATATGTTATTATATGGAGACTTCTGAAAGTGCCAGAAGCTAACTTCTCCCTCTGAAGCAATGCAGAAAGATTCATCAGTAAAGTGCCTGAATAATTTGTTCATCAGTTTAAAGGAACTGACTGCTTTAAATATTGCATCTTATTGGGTCACATGGTCTTTTGTATGTCCAGCTTCCTCAGGTGGCCTCAAATCTGACCTTCCTCAGTGAAAAGGCCTTTGCTCCCCCAGTCTCTGCCTTGAGGTTAAAGTACTTAGGAGAAGAGAGATTGCCAGGGAAAAGAGGCAAAATGTCCTCCTCATGTTTGTTTTCACAAGTTCCCCTGTCTTATTTTTTTCGAAGAATACATTTTCTTTACTGAGAAATATATTTGCAGAAACACATCTTAAAAATCTTCACATTTTTTGCCAATTCCACTCCAATTTATTCTTAGCTTTACTGATCTTGTCCCTACATAATTGCACAGTCACAGTATTTTTCCTAGAATGCATATATCTGGTTCCCTTGCCTGTGCATTTCCTTCATATACTTTAGTTTATCCAGGGGGTCAACCATGCTGGTCTCCTGCCTTCCCTACCTGATTTCATACATGGAGTAATCAAAGACTTCCCAAGATCATAAAAATATGTACCAAAAATACCATCCAGCTCTGTTCTGATCCTTTATCCTTGAGGGCAGTTTCCCAGGGAGGTTCCAGGCAGTATTAACTACATATTCAGCAGTGTCTTGGTGAAGAAGAGGCAGCCAGCTGCCCACACAGAGCAATATCTGGGGCATAATTAGATCAGTACTAAGTGAAATTCAGTGTGTGTGTGCGTGTGTAGTTCTGTATTTGCTGTTGAATCAGTGAACACGCCCTTCTACAATGTGGACATTGTCTCTTCACTAATTCCTTCCAACTCCAAAGATCATCTTAGAAACAGTTTTTTAATGCCAATCCTTTTTGATCATGCTGTGTAGCAGTACTGTTGTCACTAAGAACATTACAACATATTCTGACTTTGAATTCAGGTGTGTGCTATGGGAGATAGTGGATTATATGGAGAAGATCTAAAGGCCTCTAGGCATGTTGTATCTGGTAAGTCTTTGAACCATATTTAAAGAGCACTGATCTATACAAGTGTTTTATCTTCACTATATTTAATAGGTATATAGCTAGTTGATAATGGGAATCTAATAGTATTTATCTCTGTTAAAGCTCTGTGGTAAAAGATTGTGGAACTTTCTCTTTATGGGAGACCAAAAGATAGATATCTTGTACAGTAGTCTTTTTTGTGAGTTTTACATTGTTGAAGATTTTTTATTTAATCCTATAAGGTACAAAGATCAAATGCTACATTTAATAACTTTTCCAATCGCAGACCTTAATCCATTCCACTCTGATGACAGGGTTGCAAGGAAAGGAATTTTTTCTTTATTTTTTGACATTTCTAATGTATCATGATACTAAATTCAGATACAAAATTAAGAAAGAAATTGAATAATGTTTCTTCAATTTTTAATTGTCAGTTTCTTCACATAAGTATTTTTTCCCTTTTATAACTGCCCTTTTGTTTTTAGAATATTCTACTTATTTTGAATTTTTCTGCCTCAACATTACTGATGAATGGAAGAAGGGCAGCTAAAGGAATTTCTGAACTGTCTGTGATGGCAAATTCTAGCTTTAAAAGACTTGCTTAGGGTCTAAGAATTTCCAAAAGCTCCAAAGTGTAAGAGATCTTCCAGGACTGCAGAGTAAATATTCAGCTTGCTTGCATCTTACTGGTGAGACATCTTCTACATTGAAGTGGAAAATATGGGTAAAATTCATCTTTAGATGATTAAAAACAAGGACTTGAGCTTCCAATGAAATTGTATGAAAACAAAACAAAACAAAGAAACAAAACACATAATAATACCTATGCTAATAATAGTGTTTATAAGAATAATAATTGCACTTACAGAGACAGAGAGAGTAAAAAAACCCAAGAGGAACAAGTGATGCCTAATACAACTGCTCACCAACCAACCAATTCCCAGATCATTCTGAAGCAGCAGTCAGCCCCTCCTGGTCAACTCCCCCAGCTTATTTGCTGGGCATGACATCGTTTGGTATTGAACTTTGGTCAGTTCGTGTCTCCTGTACTGACCACTGTCACCCTGATCCTTAGCCTTCTGATGATTGTTTACATACTTCTTTTGGACTCTCTCAAAACAATGTAGATTGTTTTCATTTCTCTTGGTGATGGACTTCTGAATTGACAATTGGGGTCAGAGAGGTGTTCCTCTCATCTGCCAATTCTCGACCAAATTCCTAATCCTATAAAAACCCTAAATCATAATAAACTGCCTGTTCTTTTCTTCATTTCAACCTGACAGGTGAGTGTGGTTCTTTTTGTGTCCCTAATAGCAACAGACCAGAGTCCCTCTCACCGTTGTGTGCAACTCCTCACTGGTAGAACATGGCAAACTGAAAAGTCCTTGATTTAGGACAAACACTCTCTAGGGACAGAAAAAATATCAGTTGCTCATATTATTCTCATACTAAATACAAAAAATACAGCACTGTACCAGCTACTAAGCAAAAAATCAATTCTATCCCAGCTGAAATATGGACAGGCAATTTCCTTGACCTGGGTGTGGCATGTTGGTGCTGCATGTTGCAGTCAGCCATGTTGAACTTCCAGCTCCTCAAGGTTGGGCACAGATCATCCAAAGACCATTTCTCTGGCTGCTTTTTCATGAGTGTATTTTTCAAATAACAATGTCTAAGCCATTATACATCTTGAATTTGGTGGTACCTTGTAGGCTACATAGAATATACACAGAAAATATTTACTTTTCTCTGAGAAGTTTAACATTTTAGGGAAGTGGCAGGAATATTCTTGCATTGAACAGCAGCTGATGTTATTATACTATATTATTTATACAGTCTATTACATAGACTGATGTTCTTACTATTATTTTAGATAGAAGAATTATTGTTTGTAATTTCACAAAGGAATTTGGATTTAGAAGATAAACAAGAAGAATTTGCAGCTGAATATATTTGAAATGTTTCTCCAAGCCATACTTGACCTTTTCCTATTTACTGATGTGTAACGGATGAAGACTTCTGTTATAAGAATCGATTTCAGTACATATCTTATCTCAAATATCAACTGTCTGTGATATATTCTTTTGATTCAGGAATTTATAGCCTGTGTCACCATATTTTCTTTTAATAGCTTCTTCAATAAATGTGAAGTTACCCAAATATCATATCTGAACTATGTAGTAAACTGTTCAGATTCTACTTCAGTTTTTTGTCAGGCAGCATAAATGGAGGGTTGAAGTGGCTTCCACATAGCCTTAGACTAATGAGCTGTATTTTTCTTTGAAACAGAGGAAAAATAATTGTACTCTAAGAAACAGTTATCTAAATCTCAAGTGGAAGAAGAAAACACATGAGTAGCTGTTGCTGTATTTTGGATAACATGCAGTGTTGTTTTCAAGACAGGATTTATCTTCTATTTATGCATATATGTATGTTTATTTTATCTCTAGGAGCATAGAAAAATCTATTAAAAGTAATTTTGCTTTGTTTTTAAAAATGTCTAAAATACAAACCATATAACTTTAACCATATAAATTAATTTTTATATTAATGAAAATGCATATCTGTATTCTGGTATATACACAGATGCCCTTAACTTTATATATAGGTATATATTTTATATGCAAATGCATTTGATATATGTACATTATATTCATAGGTGCCATTACAGAAAACTAAATGATCTCCTTAAAACTCATGCTTCTCTCTGAGCAGTGCTATTGTCCTAGAATGCCCTTGAAAATGGATGAAAAGATTTTTCATGTAAGACATTAAGTAAAAGATAAAAGGATATTCAAAAGAAAATCCAAACCATTTCAAGGAGAGGGGGAAATAGTACTCCAAGCATTTGAAAAGAAAACTGATTCTGAATAAAATATGGATATAATGTATGCAATTGGATCTTTCGAAATAACATAAACAGATCGAGAAGGGATGACATGCTTAAACCTCATTCTGACCTGATAATGGTCAGATTGGAAAATTCAGCCTGAGTGGTACTCTTGATGCTAGAATCTCACTACTCATTTGTTTTGTTTCACCAAAATGCCCAGAGAAACAACATTGGAAAGAATAAATTCTTTGGAATCAGTCATTTCACATCTCTGCCTATACAGTGAAGATATGATATTGAACGGCATAAGCAGCAGCAGGAATTAGTTCAGATAAAAATGATAATGTTCTAAGGTTAGGAGCAAGTTAGTACGATGGGTAGGAACAAAACTTTACCTGAGGAACACACCTGGAAAGAAATGGAGCTTTTCTCAGCCTAAATTCATTAAAGAGGTCAGGTCTGCACAGATAAAAACAGAAAGAGAAGCACCATATGCCCTTTCATTTCTTAATAGATCTTTGGTCTCAGGGGCAACTCCAAATGAACTTAACAAAGAGAAACCACAGGTTTCTGGATGCAGTATTATCAAGGAATAAAGAAAATAACCATAAAAGCACCTTCAGAAATCAAGTAAGACCTTTTTGATGTCTTAAATTGCTGATCACTGTTGTTATTTTAAGTCTTGGAAATATTTTAGAGAGTTTTTTTTTTTTTTACTCAGTAGTCCAGCACCATTTTAATTTACTGTTTTGTATTTATCGATGTGTCCATCACCTTTAATTTAATTACAAAGAAGAAGCAGTAAAAAAATTAAACAAAATAAATCCATATTACTAAGCCATGGCATCAGCAGTGCTCATGCTGCATGCTTCAAGCTAATTACTTTCTGATTTTGTGGAGAACACTGACTAGTACAGCGTGGCATGAAATAGCTGTTCTATGACTATCTTGTTCAGCCTGCATAGTAACTATGTTTCACAAAGAGAAACTAGAAAGTTAATCTCCCCTCACTAGTCCATCAATTAACTTTTAAATAATTACTGAATTAGATTAGAAAATAGAAAAAGAAAACGGAAAGGCCAATGAAAGATAAAAATGAAAGGGATAAGACAATATGTATTTTCTCTCCCAAGCAACTATAAAACTATAAACAGATATATATGTGATAGCAGATGCAGAACAGTGTATATCTTATTGAGAGCTCCTAGCAAAAGCTTTCTTCAAAAAATCTGTGTGCACTGTTAATTTTATTGCAAAATTGTAAGGATAATGTTGTAATAATCCCCAAATTAAACACTACCAAACCATAAAAGTCTCCAAATCACAGTTCAGTTTAGATCCAACTATGATCAGAGTGGTAAGGGTTATTTTTCTCTGTTATTTTCTGGTTTTGTCCCTTTTTCTAATAATATGGTCTAAAGATATTAAATAAAGTTTTTAGCATAGACAGTAAAATGTGAAGTGTTGCCTAATTTTTAAAATATGCATGGAATTCTTGTTTCCTCCCTTTTCAGTACATAATTGTATTAAGATTTGTTTTAGTTCCTACAAAGATGTAGAACATGACTCCTAAAACAAAATGATTCTGTCTTGATTGTGGTTCCTTCGTTATCAAATAATAAGCAAGAGGAGAATGTCTTTGTGCTTCTCCAGGAGCTCTTTGGAATGATCCCTGAGAACTCAGTGGAAAGAGCTAGCCCTCATGTAAATCTTACTCTAGCAGTGATGAAATGTTCTTAGCTGCTGAAATACAAAAAAAGCCAGACATAAGTCCTTTTTTTTTAAAATTTTGATGTTTTCCTAAACAGCAGGTAGATGGCCCCAATCTGCCATATGTGGAATCAGAGGGAATTATCAAACATAAAGGGAATTATCTGATGATAATTTAATTCCAGTTTCTTATCCCTCTGTACTTTAGAGACATACATGTATATCTTACCTAATTAGTGATTCTGATCCTGACTGTTTAACATTTTGCTGCTTTGTATGTGTCCTTATGTGACATAAGTTTTCCTTAATGAGACACCCCACAAAATAATGTCGGTTATAATGAGATTCATTCTCTGATGTTAGAGATTGAATCAGCTTTCCAATATTTTAAACATTTTTTTTCATTCTCCTGCTGAGAAAGAATATCTATTTCATACCTATTTACTTCAGACAGGATTCTCAAAAGATGGAGTTTTTGCAATATTTCAGTCACCCTCTGGGTGAATTAGAAGACGACAAGCTTGACCTTTAGTGGATTTCAGGGCTCGGAGGAAGATTTCTGTAGAATAGTGAGGAGTCAGAAAAATATCAGATATCTGAAAGAGAGCTGTAGCAAAATATAGAAAGAAAAAGGACAAGTTTATAATAGAATGACAGTAAGTGGAGTGTTAAATATTTCAAAGCTCTCTTCTTGTTATTTTTTCTTCATGAATTTCTAGAGATGTAAAAAAAAATCACATTTTCATATGTTTTTTCAAAAGCACCTTGACTGCTAATGCTTCTTGATGTTTTCATAGTTTAATCATTTTATCACCACTGAGCAAAACTGTCTGGCCCCATTTTTTGCGAGGAATTACTTCCTAATTACTTTTTTACATATTAAATTTGTGCATATTCCTTTGCAAAATTCATCTGCATTAGAGGAAAAAAGAATTCTAAAATATTTGCAACTGTAAACAAAGATTTCCATTAAATTTACTTTTTAAAAAAAAATAAGAACAGGAGACAAACTAACGCTGATTTTGAGTAATTTTTAGTTTGTTAGGTGCATTTTAGTATTAGAAAAATGTGAAGTACTAACATTTTCTACATATGCATTATTTGAAAGTAAGAGATTCTGTTCAGAGCAGATTGGTCAAGGATTTATTTAATAATGAAAAAAAAAAAAAAATTGTCATGTGAAAAGGGGAGATTTCCTTAACCCTCAGTGTGGGAGACTTCCTCAAGCCATAGTGACAATTCGTCTGTCAGTGTCCCAGGAAAGGGGAAACCCCTGTTCCCAACCAGTCTGTCAGTGTCCCATTAGGGGCATCCCTCCCTGAACAGTCTTGCTGCATCAGATGGTGCTTTGGCTGGCTTATTCAGGGACACACCAACAGGATAGGGGAGACCCTTCAGCAGGTCTTCCCTCTTTATGAGCCTCCTGTGGGTCTTCCACTTTATTCAAGTATGTTACTGCTGGCAACTGCCAGCACCCATCAAGGACTCACACCAACAGTTTACGGAATGACTCCATTATTATAAGATTGTGACATGTAATTAAGGATATTTCTTTGTTCAGACATTCACTTAGCTGATGTTCCATTGCAAAGCAGACTTGTTTCCTTCATGAGCCTGATTAGATTTTTTTAACAGACAAACAAAATCTCTGACATAATAATGTTGTCTTCTTGAGCAACTTGCAGTGACTCCCTTAATAGAGTGCCTGGTGGCACCATACAATACCAGAAGCTTGCTGCATTCCTACAGTCATTGCAGTGGCAAGCACAGAGTTTGTTAACAGCAAGCACTGAAAGCACTTCTAGTGGGAAGGAGTGATTCTGCTTGAGAGGCATGAAAAGCAGTTTTGTGAGAGGAAAGAACAGAAGTTGGACTGGAATCCCAATCAGATCCATGGGAATGCAGTGCTCTCAATGCAGTAGAGTGCTTCCTACCAAATTGTTCAGAAGTATTTGCTGGGGTCAATTCATGAAATCTAGCAGCAGTGTGACATATTGACAGGTTGTGCCCTCTAGAGAGGGCATATGAAAAGTATGTAGAGAAAACACACTTCAGAATGAAAACAGAGAGTTGCAGAAGAATGCTTCAATGGATTATTTGTACGCTTTAATGCATGGTTAAGACTGTGGCTGAATAATGTTCTTTACAAATGTATCCATAAAGAGGAGCTGAATATAGCTGAGTTTATGAATGGGAAAAAACCCTTGGCACTACTATAATATAGGTGGTCCACTCAGAAGAAGGAAAAAATTATTAATACTCATTTCACTTTCATAAAAGGAAAATGAATCCCTTCACATATTCTCATATTTAGAGTCCAATGTCATACAGTTTTTCAGCTGATATTTTATGTTAACTTAGTACCTTGAAAAATTACTGTCGTGTTAGGAGATTGAGTAAAATGAAGTTTAGCCTTTCACTTTACTGTACAATCTGTCTTACATGGGCCACAGAACTCAATTTTTCAGAGGAAAATTATTTTCCTTTATTTTACCAAACTTTGTGACACTCTGAACATTTTTACAAAATCCTAATATTTTTATGTTGTCATTACAAAGTGTCTTAGATCACCTCTTGATATTTCTATTTTCTCGCAGTTCTGAAAGCTTTCTCAGTGTTGTGAAACATAAATTAATTGCTCATAGCAGAGCAATTCAAATAAGGGAGAACATAGTCCATGTTGTGTAAGGTTAAATGCAGTCTACTTATAAAAAAATAATTGGTTATCTCCTATAGAAGCTTTGAATATCTCATATAGCGAGTTCTAAAAGAAATATGAATTCTTGACAGGCAAAAAACTGGACCAAGGTCTGAATACTTGGGTAACTTTTTGTCTGTTCTTATGACCTCAAACATAAAGGAGAGACAACTTTATCCCTTTTGGAATGGTTTGATTAGCTATTTGACTTTTTCCTTCTTTTTTCCTTCAAAGGAATTGACAAAAGAAAATAATTTGTTTGTTTCTGTGTACAAAGTTTATTTTTATGCACAGAACCAGTTAAGAAGACAAATTTATATTAAACCTTTCAATTTGGGCCACTACGAGACATTAACAGGGGATAGTACTTAGGTTGGTTTCCTATATTAGTAGGAATTCCTGTACTCTTAAATTGAATTGAAGACCAACCTGAGATTAAACCCTAACATGGAGAGCCAGAGAATTTGTTTTAGATAAGCTTGGGATTTATGTCTTCTGTTGTTCACCTATATTATATAGCCTATATTACATAGCTGTCTCTTTAAAAGATACTCAGTGCTCATAAATTTCATTCAGGGAATCTCTGCCCTCATCTTTGTCCAAGACATATCTGTCTGTGCAGAATAGTAAATTCCCTCAATGAAATAAATTGTTAACTTTTATGCTTTGGCATAAAATGGCAAAATTTCTAATTACCCAATCACCTTCTGTAAATATGACATCCTGTATTGGCAGGTTATATTGATTCATTTCACACAAAACATTTGCAAAATCTGATTCTTCTTAGATCATTTAAAAATTACAACAAAGGCAAAAAGGAAACAATTCAGAGCAGGATCTCCTGGGATGTAACCTGGATAATGTAATTTCAGTCTGGTTTCTACTGGAGACACATTCACATTGGCCGTTCACATTGGTCTCAATTTTCTTCTTTTTCCCTACATTCTACAAAAGAGCTTCTTTTTAATTTTTTCCTGTAGCCAATAAATTGGAAATTTTCAGTGAGAATATTTGCACTTTAGGAATACTAATTAAAGATCTGATAATCAGTGCTTAGAGGTGTTTTCACAGAGAGTTTTCTTTTCAAAGAACATGTCTAATTAGCCCTAGTATATATAAGAATTGTTATGAAGATGCTAAAGGGAAACAAACATTTCACAGTTTCTGAAGATGTGTAGAGATTTTATTTTTTTTTAATAGTGACTGGAATATGACATTTACTAAATGGCCAAGTAATATTTACTCCTTTATTTCTATATTTCTATCTCTATTTCTATATCTATTCTTCTTCTCTTTCATGAGAAAGCTAGTAGTGTAAGAGCCAAACAATCATCACTCCACACTTTTGTGGTCCCATCTCCTTTCTTTGGAACACAGCAGTTTGGCCAAAAGAATGCAATACGATTCCAATAGGATAAATGAATGTTGCTACAAAGCAAAGGTAAGAGATGAATGACAGTTCCATTCCTCTTAAAAGGAAAGGATGTGACTTTAAAAGAAATTTAGTTAGTGAGTGTTTTGGTTTGATGCTGCAAAAAGACGACCCACGCTGGTGTTCCAGACTAAGAAATCATATTAAAAATTAGGATTCCAGGTAGAAAAATGCCTCCCAAAATTCTTCTAAAAGCAGTCTTACAGTAAAGGGATAAACTGTAGGACTTTATTTTCATTTGCCATTGACTGTGGTGTCCAGATGCCTGATCTGATTGAAGAAAACCAGAAAGATGGAAACAGGTGTTCTTTGATATGCAGTCAGTCCATGACAAACTGCCTAAGCAACTGTAGCCTTTTTCCTTCATAGGAAACCTATAGTTCACTTTTCCTTTTTTTACAACATCCTCTAGAAGGAATGTATTGTCCTCCATAGGACACAATCAGGTGTTCTTTGATGGAGCAGTTTCAGAAATAAATTTAGTCCTCAAAATGTCATGATGAGATGTTCTTGAAACAGAAATAGAAATAAGACCTGAGGAGAAAAGATGAAATGCCCCCTCTGAAATAAAGCTAGGTAGTTATTTGGTGGACTAATATGCAGGCATCCTTACCACTTAAAAAGGAAAAAGCACTTTGGAATTAGGTCTTCACACAAACACTGGACTAACTGAATGACTAAATAAACAAATAGAAGCACACAGCTTTGGTAACTTTCTATTTGGTGGAGAGAAAACCATACTCTTTCTAAATTGGAATCTACTAAAAAGACTAAATTTAATTTCAATCTATTAAAAATGTTAATAAATTAGATAGAGCATGTTATATTGATGTCTGCAAATTTCTTTAGAGGGCACTCTGCAAACATTTACTGGTCACTTCCAATGCAGACCCAGTCCTTTGACTTTGTATATCAGCTGGTGAAAATAGGTGAAAACAGCTACAAAATATAGTGAAGTGTATAGGAAAAGCATTCACCTAGAAAACAAGTCACCAACCATCTATTCTGCAGGTATTAAATTCCCCACAGTTGAAACCAAATCCAAATGAAAACCACAGTTTTTTCATGATTAGAGAAGAAACATTTATCTCATTGCAGTACAGTAGAAGTCTAAAGTATAAAAGCATGAAGAAAACAAATTTACTTTGATAAAAGTTAGAAATACTGATTTTCTGAAATTTTCCTCTATAGCATCTGCTGAGGCATGACAGAAGAGCATGGCTCATGATCTTCTAAAGATAAGTTCTAAAGTCACACATTCTTCTTCAGCAGCTCAGGGTCTGGCAGCTCCTGCCCATCTGCTGGAGCCCATCCTGGAGCCCAGGGACCCAGCATCTCTGTCCAAGCTGCAGACGCAGCTGCCGCTTTGCAGTTTCAACCAGTATCAAAGCTGAGTTCATACCCCAGCAACAGGGACACAAATACCGACACACACAGACCCAGACCCAGATGTACCAAGGACATTGACATGGTTTGTCCCACAGACTGACAGAAAGGGCACTACCTTCAGCCACCCCTCTGGACAGAGGACAGGCCTCACATCAGACACAAGTACAGCCAGCCACCTCCCATCTCTTCTTTGGCACTTAGAGACAGCAGCTCACGAGTGCAGGCACACATGCATACATACACTCTCTGCTCACAGGCACAAACAAGCACTCGTGGATGTCACAAGTACTGTCATGGTCAAGTTTTATGTCTCTTTGTGTTTGTTCTTCTTGTTAACCACATCCTCCTAAACTGACAAGGTTGCTAGTAAGGTAATATTACTGTAAAACTAAATATTTCCACATTCTACCAGTTAATGCATCTAACCAGGTTTGTGCTCATCACTCTCTTTCCTTCTCTTGGCCAGTTTTATGGTTCTGTATTGTCTTACTTATTGTTTTCTCCATTCCTTTTTCCACTGAAACACCCTTGCCTGTTAAGAAAGTCTTTGACCAGATATGCTCAAAGGAACAGCCAGTGTCCTACACACCCTTATGGCATACAATGGTAACAATGTACAAAATCCATCAGTATTAAATTACAACTAAATACCTGAATGTATGTGCTTTCCTGTACAGTATATACTATGTATCTTATCTATTCACTCAGAGACCTAGTGGAAAGGAGGCAGGCTACAGTAAATTTACATCATATTATATTACTCTCCTGGTTTATTAAGAAATGAAGACAATTTCATTACATTTTTCCTAGATGGAATTATATTAAACAAAAACTACTGGTATTTCAGCACGTGAAAAAATTACATATAGCATATATCAAAATGGAATACTTTCGCTCACTAGCCCACAGCTATGAGATACTTCAAATTGGATAATCTGGAGTTCACTCTTGGATTCATCATCAGTGAAGCAAATCTAGTAGAAGCCATATTTCATGAAGCTTTGCTTCCTTTAGTAAATATTGGGAGAAGAAAAATATTCAATAAATTGTTTTTATTTCTTGCAATACAACACTTTCAAGTGATCTTATTCTTATAGAAAAGGTTTCCAACGTTTCCCCTTAAGAAAGGGAAGAACCAAGGTAGCAGTTTGGCTGATCTTTAATTTAAGAGGGAGGGGATTTTATCAAATCTTTACATGATTTTACATTATCTGACATGAGAAGAGGAATTTGTCATGAGGCTTCTTGGTTGTATGCATTTCTTACAAAATAATAGAAATAGAAACTATGTTGATCATCACCTCTTCCTGTGTAACTCTCTATGCTGACAAGAATCCAGTCAAGACAAATGTTAATTCTCATTCCTTTTCATGTACATTCATACATTCTTTTTTTACAGAATGTGAAACACAGATTTTATTTTCCACCACTCAGTGCTAAAAATGTTCTATGAACCACTATTGAAAACTAACAAAGTATTATTAAGTTAGCATCAGATAAAGAGATTTGACATAATTGATTCTGCAGTTCTATTAGCCTTATTTTAATGTTATACTATCTCCATCCTTCTTTCTTCAAATCAAGTAATCTAAACCATTCCATCATTTCACTGAATAAAATCCTTTACTCCATCCTCCTCACCAATGAAAATTTGATTTATTATCTAAATTTTCCCTAGTTCTGAAATACCACTTTAAAATGTTACTGACAGTATTTAATGTATGGATGAATTACTGAAATAATGATGAAACTGTAACATTTTCTATATTACAGTATGACATTTGTCTCCTTTTTAATGGTGTCAACATCCTGTTCATGCTTTCAATCAATGTTGTTTGCTCAATAGGGTTTTTCAAAGGCCTATTGTGGTGCCTCCATTTTCTCTCTGAAGGATACAATCCCATCATTATGTCTGAATGATTTAACTTTCTTAGTGCCAATGTGCAAATCTTGCTGGCTCCTGTTATTGTAAGTGACCTCTTTCAGTGCAGAGCAATTAATTTATTTGTAAAGCATATTTTATTCAATTTTACTATGTTTTTTGAATGGTGGCTCTATGCATCAAAAAGAAATTACAACATTGAGGCTTAGCTGTTCTACTATCTCAATTTAGAATTGAAAAAAAAAAAATAACCCTATTCATATTAGTTGATATTCAGATTTTCTTTAATGTAGAATTACAGTCTTAGAGATGCAGTTGCAATTCTGGTCAAATTTAGTTTTCTCACCAGGCCAAAGAACAAAATTGAGCCAAATAACTTCTGAACAAATAAAAGTACATATAAGAGCACACATATTTTTAATTGTCATGAATATTTATGCATAAATAGATGTGCATAATTCTATTTTATATTTGGTAACCAATTAATTTCTCTACATACAAATGAAAGTGAGACAATCCATTGATTAAGACAGTAACAGAAAATATGTACATCTTTTTTGACTTTACCACTGATGAAATGTAAAGTATTTTTTGTTCTCTGTCACTTACAAAAGTCTCATCTACATTTTAAAAATAAATATTAAAGAATCCTTTAAAACATTTCTGGTTTATGTCAGGGCATTAAAACTGATATTTTTCTGATATATTAACTTGAGAAAACAGATGAATAAAATTGTAAATAATTCTAAGATTGTCCAACTACTTTCTATTCTTTTGTGTAAGTCCTACTTAAATGCATTAAGGTGTGTTCAATTCAGCTACAATCAAGAATGAGAGTAAAGCAGTAGTTCTTAAAGAATGCTATTAAAAGTGGATGATAAATAACTTTTTTTAAATTCAAAAAAAGTAAAGAAAATAAGAGGCACTTAGGATATCAAAATAACCTGCATGAAAAGCTGTTTTTCATTAAGTATCATGAATCTACTAAGTTACATGTTTGAAATATACCAAAAAGCTATATCAAAAGTAAAATTTATAGCATATTTATTAATGTTAATATGGTCATTAAGAAAACAGTTTTCTTTTGTTGATAACAGCATGATTTCTTTGATTAAATTAGTAAATCCCACCCCAATTAAGCTGTATTTGAAACATAAAGCTAGACAAAAGCTTTTTTAAATAGCTGTAGGAATAGAGAATCCCATTTAGACAAAGATTCTGCTATAAGCTAACAAAGAATTTAAATGAATTAGTTTTTATTCATGCTTTAGGTTTATGAGGAAAAAAATACTGTTTAAATGTATCAATACTTATTTAAGAATTTATTGCATTTTATTAAAGTAAATTTGTATCTTTAAAAGAATCTCAATTGAAATTATGATTAATGAAATATTCAGACACAGAAACACAAAATCATCAAGTTTGCAAGAGACCTTCAAGATTAACTAGTCCAACCACCAATTCAGCACCACCATAATTACCCCTAAACCAGATCCCCATGTGCCACGTCTAGACACGTCTTTAGCACTTCCAGTGACTTCACCACCTCCCGGGGCAATTTATTTCAATGTCTGACCATTTTTTCAGTGTTTTTTTGTGGGTTTGTTGGTTTTTTGGGTTTTTTTATTATCTAATCTAAACCTTCCCTGGTGCAATTTAAGGACATTTACTCTCATTCTTTCACTTAAGACACAGCAAAAGAGACCAACTCTCTATAACTACCTCCTTTCTGGTGGTTGTAGAGAGCATGAGGCCTCCTCTGAGCCCTGCTTTTCCACGCTAGACAACCCCAGCTCCCTCAATCCCTCCTTGTAAGACATGTTTTCTTCACCATCTCTGTTGCCTTTCTCAGGACATGCTCTAGCACCTCAATGTCCTTGTAGTGAGGGGCCTAAAACCGAACACACATTTTTCAGGGCAACCTCACTGGTGCTAAGTTCAGCAGATAATCACTTCCTTAGTGCTGCTAGCCACATTATTCTTGATACAGGCCAGGATGCCACTGGCCCTTCTTAGCCACCTGGGACTCTTGTTCAGTCAGCAGCCAATTAGCAGCCCTAGGTCCCTTTCAGCTGAGCGGCTCTCAAGACACTCTTCCCCAAGCCTATAGCACTGCCTGGGGTTGCTGTGACCTGTGTGAAGGATCCAGAACTCTGCCTTGAACCTCATGTCCATTGATCCAGCCTGTCCAGATCCCTCTGAAGAGCCTTGCTATCATCCAACAGATCAGCACTCCCACCAAGGCTGGTGTCACTTGCAAACTTATTGAGATCTTCCTGTTTGACTTTTTTTCAACTATTTGACCTTGCTCATTTAAATTATCAATAACAGTGTTAAACAGGACCAGCCCCAGCACTGAGCCCAGTGGAACACTGGCTGTGACTGGCTGCTTATGGGATTCAGCTCCATCCACCACCACTCTCTGGCTTGGCCAGACAGGCAGGTTTTCATGCAGTGAAGGGTGCACCCATCTAAGCACGAGCAGCCAGTTACTTCATAAGAATGCTATGAGATATGGTTATCAAACTGTTTACTAAAGTCTGGCTAGACATCATCCACAACCTTTCCCTCATGTTATCCTCTTTACCTAATGAGGAAAGTTACCATCACTCACAGCCTTAAATCTCTACCTGTTCCTAACTACATCAGCATGCAGAATGCTGAGGAAAAAAAAAATGCCTTACAGTGCCTCCTTCCATTCTCTTGCTGGAAAAAATTTTCCTAAAACCAGCTTCCAAAATTTACTTTTCTTTGAAACTCAGAAACCAAACCTTAAATATACATTATATATTAATTTTTCTCTTTATATGAGCAAAATTGAAAGTCCAAGTTTAAAATAAATTATATCTTCCTCTGTCCAACCCAGGTGTCTCAGAATCCTTTTCAATAAACTTTCACCTTTCTTTTTCTTAGTTTTATGTTAAAAGAAAAAAAAAAAATATTCATAGCCTATGCCTCCTGAATTTTATCAGTTTCTGGCCATTGTCTATAGAAGACCTATAAAGACCTATGTACCTACAGACAAATTCAAACTTGTTCCATCTGATTAATCATGTCTGGCCATCTTATGTCACTCCAAGATGTAAATGATACTGGCAATTCTCACAAAATTAGCACAAGAGGACACATCTTTTGCTGCAACATTTAAGACAAATTGTCCCAGTTTTTATATACGTACTATATATGTAGTTGGTTGTGGTTCCAATACAGCAGCCTTCAGTGTTCAGCACCATCTGTGCTGTGAGTTACCAGTCTGGTTTGTGCTTTTAGCCTGTCAGCAGTCTAAGAGGAGAGAAGGGGCAGTGCATAAAGAACAGTCTAAGACTTTAGACATAATTAACTCATTTAGTATCAAAGCCTGGAAGGCTAGTGAAGACTGTGCTTACACATTTAACTTTCTCTCAAGACTGAAGTATCTTCTTTGGAGAAATACTAATAATTACAAAGAATTTTCATTAACAGTTGCTGTCTCTGAGATTCTTGGTAAGAGATTGAACTATGGGAAGACAGATCTCTATAGTACTAAAGGCAATCCTGCCTCCCATATATTGCAGCTGTGTTAATTACCAAAGAGTGGGAACAGCTTTGCCCTCACAGCTGGATGTGATAAAAGAGTGAGTTAGTTGGTAGAGAGTCAGTTGGAGTCTGCTGGCTGTGCTGTGAGGAGGAAGGGACAGGGGTTTTGTGAGGGACAGATAAGGTAAAGCCACTGTACAAGGACCAACAGGGTGAGGTGGCTGTGCCAGGGACAGGAAGCAGTGACCTGGGACTGCAGAAGGAAGAGAGAAGAAGGAGAGAAGGAGCCAGAGCTGTGTGGAGCTGCCCATAGGATTGCTACATAGAGAAGGTATGAAAGACTTCTAGATAACATGGTGCTTGAAGCCCTCTGAAGTTTTTTATTGAAGTGCTTTGGGTGTGCGGCCATCTCAACTCTGATAGTGGACTATGGTAAAGCAGCAGAAGTATCCAGATTTCAGTGCTATATTGTCACATTTGATGTATTTACATTATGGTAAGTCTGGAATAGGACTAACTTTTTTTTAATGCAGCTAGGAATGACATTGTCATGCATACTAAAGTAAAATATTTTCCCTCAAAATTATCTTGTGTGAATTCAATATTGGAAAATGTCTATATTTTCTTAACAATACTAAGTAATAGCACTATGGATGAGCAAAAGACCATATGGGAGATGGCAAAATGGGCAGAAGAAAATACACCAGGTCATGAACTTGTCTCTGACAAGTAGCAAAAAGATAACCAATTATTTGAGATATTTGAAGGTACTCAGACTAAGGATGGTCACATGTCAGGTAGGAAACAATTTGGCATTGACAAGATAAAAGTGCTAACAGATCAATTTCATTTTTTAGTTTGAAGATTGGATATGAGTATTTTTCAAGACACAAATACACAACATTCAAAAATGCATTTAAAAACACATTTAAACTCCCCTTAAAAAAAAATAATAATTAAAAAAAAAAAACCCTGAGCAAAGCACTAAGTTTAGCAGTGTTGTGTTAAGTGTGTAGGTATTTAGCAGACAATAACCCCCCTTTGAGTGCAGCTGATCTTTTAAGAAGACAGAGGCTGTCACACTGAAGAGTGGGGCTAAGGTTAGTTTTTGATTATAGCAAATTAAGCACTCCAAGTCTGATTGAGTTCAAACCAACCCAGTACTGTGGGCCTGCTTGTATTCAATGAGAACTTGCGTGATTCACAAACAGTGGGCTTTACTGACAAAACAGAAAAGCAGGTTCAGGATTGCCCATTATAAATGCACTTACTGCAGCGTATTAGTATGTGCTGTGACAGAAAGTATAACGAGTGGTCTAGTAGCAAGGTAGATAGACAAATAGATATATTCATGCCTTTCTCAACCAGCCCCATCAATACTTCACTGTCCTAAAGCAATACTGTACAATTCTGCCCATTTAGCAGAAGGGGTAATACTTTGAAATGGTAGAACCAAATAAGCATACCTGGTGTTACTGTTTTGCTTGAGATGGATTTTTAGATGTAGTGAAGTTACTTTTCAAGAAAAACTTAAGATTCATCTACTGTAGAGTGCACATCTAAGATAAGAGAAACTGCTTTTAATAAGACTTTCTTCAGAGAGTCTAAAAACTTTGACACAGTTTCACTGCATGTGTCTGAAATAAAGTGGGAGATGAAACCTTTCAAGAATGAATATAAAAGATTTTGAGGCATTTATATGTGAAGATACATATAAGCCAGTTTATAATAATTGATAAATGTTGTAATGTCTATTACTTTTTTTACACATGCAGATCTTGTGGTTTTGCTTTAATGGTCACTGAATTTAGTCTGGTTCACACGAGGGTGGGAAAACAGATTGAACTGGAATTGTCTTTGCCATCACAAAGTTGAAACCTACCAGCATAGGTTCCCTGTTGTTTTAGTTTCCAAAAGTACAAGTGGAGAAGAGTCACATCTTGTGTTCTGTCTAGTGGTTACAGACTGAAGAGTAGGAAGATATTTCTGAAATTCTCACTTACTGAGAATTATGGGCAATTGCAATATTTCTTTTGTGAATTCTGAAGTCAAAAGGGTTTTAATGTGCTTTTCCTCTTCTGCTAAGCATGAACTTTCAGGGATGAACTCCACAAGGAAGAGAGGGGTTTCTTCACACTGCTGTCACTGGTCTCCTATAAAGTTATATCTGTTATTTATTGATGTGGTTTTGCTCAATGTGTAAAAGCTGTGAAAACTTCACAAAACTCAGAAACAATCCCATAAAATGTTTTCTTTACACAAAGCAGAGGTTCCTTTTTTAAGCTATCTGGATCTCTGTCCAGAGAACTGGTCTGTTTTCTAGATAGGAAGCCTCTTAGTGTCATTGTCTTGCTGGAATTGGAGTTTAGAACTCCCTAATGTATATCAAAATGCAATGGTATAAATGTGGCCATACTTTGTCCCTTTATTCACAAGCCACTTTACAATAAATAACTAAACAGTAAAATGAAAATATTTTTTCAATTTCTTCCCTAAGGTTCTGTGAAATTGAACTGTGTTTTAGATAATACATATATGCAAGTACTTCTCCCAATTTTACACACTTGATTTTCAAAATCCTCAAAATAACAAAAAATTTGGTTATCAGCTGCTGGATCTGGAATAAGAGAAAAAGTTGGAGGTTTTTCACTATTTTTCAACATTTGCATTCTTGGCACATCTTACAGTGCAATGGAAATTCAAGAATAATTACATGATCCCCATGCTTTTGAAACAGAATGTACTTATTCAAGATTTGATCCTGTGCTTTTGGAGAGCATTTATCTTATCTGAATCTGAAGAGGTTAGATTTGCTGTGAAGACTGAATAATTCATTTCATGGATCATTGAATACCAATTAAGTTGATTATTCAGATTATTTTAGAATACTTTACACTTTTTCCCCCCTAATACTTCTCTCACTAAAAAGTTGTAAATAGCTTTCATCAAGAAATGGGCATGTGGCATTATTTGAAGGGAAAACTCAAAAAGGTTACCATAAAGATTATTTTTTAAAACCAAATGAGATTCTATATAATTTTTAAAGTACAAAAATATGAAAGACTAGGGATGAAAGAGTTGTTTGTCATGAACAGATAGAAGGAAATCATATTGGAGAACATGCAACAAAGAATAATGTAATTACCAGATTATTTTTCCCCTGAATATCACCATCAAAGCAATCTGTTGTTTTTTTAGAAAAAACATGTACAGATGGAAGAAGTCACATGGAACATCTATTTTCTAAGCACCCACTCAAAAAATAACAGGGCTGTACCATGAAAATAAGTCACTAAAATTCCAAAATAGTAATGAAAGGATAAAAGGGCTAATGAGGAATAGACAACTACATGAAAATTAAAGGACACAAAAAATATTCCTAAGAAAATCATATACTAGCATGTGCATTTCACTGAATATGAATGCACTACCATCTAGTATCACCTAAATGCAATAGAGCAAAAGCAGCAGAATTAAATCAAGGGCAACTTTCTGAAGTTGGAGATATCATGCCTTTACACCACCCCACCACAATTCAGGGCATGTGAGGGGCTTTCGGGTCTAAATGGGTTTCATTTGGGTCTGAAGTCAACTCTTCTTCCATATCTGTGCTTGATCCTCAAGTATCTGCTCTTTCCAGATTCCAGTCCTCACTCAGGGTTGTAATTAAGGCTATTTCACTTTGTGCTTTAACCTCTCAGTCTGTTCAGTCATTTTTGGAAACATCACTCACAGGTCCATGAAGCCTGTTGATCATCTCCTGTGATAAATTCTCAGCAGCAGTAGGTTTTCTTCTAAGTAATTTCTAAATATCAACCTTCTGCACATCTCAATATGTGGTTATAAACAGCCAACACAAATAGGTATAATGATCACCTGTTTTTTCTTATACTTATTCCTCTGTTATTCTAGAAGACATCATCCACATTGATACTGTATTGAATTTATCTGTTTTTCATCCCAAGGAAGAGGACTGTGGATTTTTTTACAGGCAATTGTTTTCAAGGTTTATATGAACATTAGTTCAAGGCCAGCTCTTGAGCATGGAGCGTGATGTATTAAAACACATACTAAAGTGAATGCACATTTTTGCCCTAAAATCCAAGGGGTGAAACAGGTAGTGTTTATGTGATATTGCCTCATGTCAAAACAGGAGCAAAGAACTGCGACTGGTATTTTTAAGATATTTGGAGGAACTGTCTCTCTTCTTTTCTTGCTTGTAGCAGGCCACCATGCCTTCTGCCTCTATTCATTGCTCTGTTTAATCTGAAAAATATCCCTTTTTTGGCCTGGTTTGAGACTTCTCATTTGCTCCTTGTCTGTTGTCCATGTTTATCTTGAAGATGAATTGTGATCCCTTGATTTAAAAGAAAGCAAATATATTTTCTTATGGCAGCATCTTCTCTTCCCTATTTCCAGCAGAATTGAGTCAACCTGTTGCTTTTCTATAAAGTCCTTAAACTCAAGCAGTATGAACTATTTGACAGAGGAAAATGCTTTCTAGAAGACAACCCACCAGAAGTTGACAGCACGTGTTGGGACAAGGTTTTAATTCTCACAAAAGAAGTCAAAGAATGACTTGACTTGAATATTTTCTTTTACAATGTATGATTTTCAGGATGCATGGTGCTATTTGACCCCCGATCTTGATTTCCAGGACCAGTAGCCACACAGATAAGGTGCAGTATGTTATGAAGTTTTTCCACTCTGTCAATGTAGTTGCCTGAAATTTAGCAAGAATACATGGAAGGTCTGCTGCAAATGAAAACAGAAAGATCTGGCTAGATTATATACTTCCAAAAATGTCTCAGCAGAGACTCATTGAACTGCAACAAAAAATGCTCTGAGGCTCTGTCTCGTTGAACCTAATCTATTCTAGGATTATAGGAACTCTTTTTGTATCAGTTGTTAAGAGATGTAGGTCTCTGCAGGAGCCAAGACACTAATATAGAAATTAAGACTAGGAGTGAGGGACAAAAAGGGTCACTACTCAGGATATCTAGTTAGAAAAAGGGGCCAGTTTGGCAAAAGTAATAGGACAGAAAAGCTTCAGGAAAGAATGGGAGGGTGAGGTCATGAACATAATGTGGTGAAATTTGAGATGTAGTTGTCTGGTTGGATAGCTTCTGTATCAATTCTGGGGAACTTTTTCTCAACCAAGTTCAACACATTCTTTAGGATTACTGATTTGGTGGGGTTTTTTTGGTTTGGTTTTTTTTTTTTTTTTTTTTTTTTTTTTTGGTTTTGTGTTTTTGGGGGGTTTTTTAAGAATATCATTGCATTCTTGATTCAAGTCATCTGGTTCTTTTTCCATTGTCTGCACAAAGATCATCAACTTTGAGTTGTTTATATTTTTGTGCTTCTTTACATTTTTCTTTTGCTTTATTTGCTACTTTTCATAATTTAAATAATTTGATCTTGTTTGTGATCTTGAATCCTAAATAATTTCACGAAATTGTGCCCCAAATTCATCTTAAATTGAGCTATTTTTCTTCTTTCAAATCCATTCTAAGATAAGCTGTATAACTTGATATAATTAAGCTTTTATCCATAGCTATCCTGGAGTTTATTCCGAGATCTGTTCTACAGGGGTGAGTAGTATCTTTCATCAAGATGAGCTAGAAAATAACATTCATCTTAACTGTAAAGCCTTAAATACCTTTCAACTTTCACTTTTGAAATTTCTCACCTGCCTGTTTTAAAGATTTCTGAGACACTAGAAATAACCTAAAACCCCCATTTTTTTTCTTCAAAGATATTTGAATTTTCTGGTTTGTACTTTATGGTCACTCGTGGCATAACTGCCACTTTAAGAAAAAGGAAAAATAAGAACTCTAGGTATCAGTTACCTAATAAAATTCTTGCATTTGTACTATTTCCAGGCTACATTTATTCATTCTGCCCTGAGAAACTCTGTTGTCCTTTGAACTAGAGTGACTGGTGGGCTTTAAATATTCTTTTTCTGAAAGCACCAATCCCAGAAAGATTTATCTGCTCAAGAATGTTGTCACATGTGTAGAACACAAAATGTTTACGTGTTTTACATAAAACAGAAAATGTTTAATAAAGTGTTGCCTTCTGGGGATTTTAGGCAGCTATTTGTGTGAGAGTGTTTTGGTCTTCCTTTAGATTTCTAAAGGGTACTAATGTTTTGAAAAATTAATGTGGTTTTTTTTTTAGAAGTAATAATTATCATTAGCTTTTCTCTCAATAATTTTATATCCTTTTTCTCCTAGGTGTACATCCATTTCAAAAAATTACCTGGATGCAGAGAAATATGCTTATGAAAATTGGCATAATAAATTTTTAGCACCTGAAATGTCTTTTAAAGATAGTGTTTGAAGAATGGGACAGTTAAACTGTAGGAGAAATGAGTTGAAGTTTTAAAAGTAAAATCTGTTTATTTATTGGGAAATTATGCAGTACTACAGAGACATACAAATAGTAACATTTCAGTTATCATAATAACAGAAGAACAAAAAAAAAAGCAAACGTCAATAAAATAAACAATGTCTCAGTTGTGCCAGTATTACCCTTCCTTTTGAAAACCTAATAAACTATGGGAGAAGTGGGAATAAAAATTGTTCCTACTTCTCTAGTGACTAGAAAATTATGCTCTTTTGTTAAAAAATCTATTTATGGTATATGATGAATTATGTCATGATATATGACGTTATTATATTAATTATTTATTGATAGTGTCATCATATGAAAATGATGTCATGATTATATCAATAAATACCTTTACTATGTATAATCTACTCAATAAGGATAACTTCTCTCACTTTTCAAAGAAGTGGAATTTAAAATAGAGCTAAATAATGTTAAAATATCTCATACTTAGTAAAAGGTTTATATAACTTTTTTTTCTACAAGTCAATCTGTAAGAGAACACAAAGTATAGTATGGACTTCTTTGACTGGAAGTGAAAATCCTGTGCCTAAAATGGCCATGATTAGACCTTATTCTGACCAATGACCAAAACAAGCTACAAAACAATTAAGTTTGTAAAGGGACTTGAGAATTTCTGGTTAAATAAATATCCAATACATTTGAGAAGCTATAACACTTTAAAATGAGGAAAGGACATCTTTATTGTATGTTATGAAACCAGTTTGTAGAACTCTGCTTGCTTTTAGATGTCATCCAGGATGTCACTTGGCATAAATTACCAAAGAATTAGACCTCTGTCAGCTTTCTAGACATGAGGGATCAGATAGTCATTAACTTTCTAGACATGAGAATTTTTCTGTAGGGAAGGAGGAATTTGGGGGGGAGTGTTGTTGAGTTACCTTGGGGCGGGGGGGCACAAGGCTAACGTTGGCCTTGGGGTTTTTGGTTTTTTGGGTTTTTGTTTTTTTCTTAGCATAGAAAACACCTAGCCATTATAATTTAGCACAGTTAAGAAATTTCTATAACATACTTTGGAGAAGTAGGCAAGAACTGCCAAGTTAGATCCATCCCAAAATCTTGCAACTGTACATTTTACTGCAACAAAATTCATAGGTAGGATCCCAAAAGTTGTGCAGATTAAAATCAAAATCTTGGTTTTGAGCAAATAAACAGTCTCTGCATTTATGTAAAGACACAGATTTACTGTTACTATAATTGAAATAGTCTAACTCAAGAATAATTATTAGTTAATATATGCTTGGTATTAGAAAAACCACAATGCAGTTAAAATTCTTATACATGAATTTAGTCTCTACATCTTTTGGTGACGTTAGTGTTCTTTTTTGCTAAAACTGGTGGTTTCATTTGGCTGATGGTTTGAGATATTGCAGTGGACCTTCTCCCAAAACTCAAGGCAAAATGGAAGGAGACAGAACTACAGATTCTACAGTGCCACAGGTGGCATGGGGAAATCATACAAAACTCAGGATATGTCATGTAGTTGTGACTGAAAGGTTTAAATGTGGCTGCTACTGTTAGAACTTCATTTGTTAATACCCTTCTATGCACAAGTCCAAGCAGACATATTAAACAAAAACTCAGAATTGAATAAAAACTAAGAGTTAACTGAAACAAATGCCAAAGCTTTCATAGGAAAAATCATATCTTATGAACTTCACTTACACAGGCAGGCTAATGGGCAATAGGCTTCCATGGCAGAATATTTTGCTTTGCCACATTAATGGATTAAAACTTTCATGTTCAAGACAACTATGTTAGAGAGTTGTTATTTGATTCTTACTTTGTTTTGTTTTAATTTTTTTTTTCTTTCCAAAATAAGGTCATGGGCCTCGTTTTCATGAGGCAAATAGTACTCTTTGGAAAAAATGATAGGTCTTGACAGTCTGTTGATCATAAGAAAATGACGCTGTGGCTTTGAGAGTTATGAAGTTTTGGTGTTTTTTTTTTTTTTTCAAATAGTGTCAGCAAATCTGCATTGTTGTAGGAACTTTGTAGTTCTAGATGTACTGCCTCCTCAAAGTCTCATTAACATAACTAAAACTACAACTTATTCAGTTCTTCTCAGGTTGTTTCAAAGGAGCTTATTCCCCTTATTATCCCGTATGCCTTTCCCCTTGGAGCACTACCTCACCCATTCAGTTCATCAGAGATGCAACACTGCGAAGGAGCACACTTACTTACCACCACAAATTGCTTAAGTACCTCTAGAAAAGAGGATGCCTTTTGAATTTGTGTAAAATATGTACTGATTACTGTCTCAAAGAACTTCTCAACTATTTATGACAACTTTTTTTTTCCTACTACTAAAATATAAATAATGAGTTCAATAGGATACTGGGGTTTACTAGCAGGCATGTGGATAATAATCAGATAGTGTCTTGTTTTGCTACTGTTCATTTTTTGGTTCAAAGCTGTACAAAGTAACCTCAAGCAAAATATTGGTCTCATAATTAAACAGCCTTATGCTGTTTGTGTGTGTTAAGTAACAGCTTTATACTTAAAAAAGTACCTGTTACTCAAAAAGGCCTCTGTTGCCCTTTTGACTAAAATAAATCACTTTCCTTGATATCAGTATAATTTTATCAACAGGGATAAATTAATGCACCTGTATGAAGGACTGTTTTACTTACGTGCTCAAAGCTGTGCTCAGGGTGCCCCTCAAGGGATGCCTGGCCCTTTAACTACCAGCACAGTAAGAACATGCGTGGTGCAAAATCTGAGAACCAAATACAAATCTTGAGTGCCAAGCTGACCACAAGCTCTTCAAGGGTTGGGGGACTCCTCAGCTTTGCTATGAAATTTAGTTTCTCCAAAACCAATCTGGTATGGAAGTACAAGGTCAACAGAACGTCAGCATGAATTTGTTAGTGTCACTTGGTGTCAGAGCTGGGCATCTTTCACACCTTTTATTTAGCAAAATGAATATGAATATTAGGGTTTGTAGACATACTTGTGTTAGAGTGGACAAGGAAGGAAGATTTTTGTAGATGTGTTTGACCTGTGTTTGATCCTCCAGGTAGAGAAAGGAATTGAAACTTTTGATGATTAATAGAGACTCAAGTATTCCCTTTGGATGTGCAAAACAGTAAATGAAATTTTGCTTGTCTCCCAGCTTTCAATAAACTGAGAGTGGTGTTTCTTTATGCCGATTGGCTACCTATCAGCCATTATTGCTCCACTCCAAAAACTTGAAGTGGGAGACATTATACACACCTATGGGTCACCTGAAAAAGCAGCTTTTTATGAAGGTTTTTTGTAGGTTTTGTTCCACATTTCTTAACACAGATTGAGATCAGATAAGGAAAACATGCTATATTCTTTCTTTTCAGCTCAGGGGAAGGATCACACTCTTGCTACAATGTTTGTCTTAGAGTTTCATTTTTCTCTAATATATTTATTCCCACTGTTTGTTGATTTTAGGTACATAATGTTTTCTCTTTTTATGATAGAAGTTTGCTAAATTACGTACAACAAGTGTTTTTGTCCATTAAGATTTATTTCCAAAGATTTTTGCTCTAGTTACTGTGTTGTTGTTTTTTTTTTCTATTTCTTCTGTTTATATCTAGGCATGTTGTGAATCTATTAAGCAGTTAATATTTCTTTTTTTTTTGTTCTTGCAAAATATGTTGTATAATAGCCTAAAGTTAATCTAATTTTCTCAAAACCTTTTTTTAAAATGTGTCAAGTTTGATTATAATTTTCAAATATTCTTGTGTTATTTTAAATGCTTATTATTTTTTTTTCTTTCCTTTCTAGTGTCTTTAGTATTTCCTTTTTGAATAGGATCATTTGGGATACACTATGTTGTTGGGTTTCTTTCAAAGATTTACAGAAATACTATGAACAAGGCCTATGAATCCAGGTGAATACCACCACCAGCACCTTCAGACTCCTGTCTCTACCTACGCTTTATCATCTGGTTTCTGGGTTTGCATGGAATTTCTGTAATGCAGCTAGGAAAACTACAAAGGCACCAACCAGCCTAGGGAATCAGTACAACAAAGGCTCTAGGAAAAACATTTCATGTTTTCAGTTTAGATCAGTTTATGGATACTGGAAAGAAATGGAGGCCATCTTCCATTGTTCTATTTCTATAAAGAAGGAAGGTTCATTGTTATAAATGCAATGGCAAATATCGGATTAACAAAGAAACAATTTATTAATAACACGATACCAATCACCAATAAAAGAGAAAACCACAAAATAGGATATTAGCAGCGCCGTGCCGGGTGGATGAGGGGTCTGCACACCAGGGTATAGGACGCCCAAATCCACACCGAACGATTCTCAGTCCACCGTTTTATAGGATTTTTCTGCCCTGAGGCAGTACAGGTGTCCAGGATTGGCCAAATAGTCCAAATTTCTTCTCGATGGCCTTCCCGGATCTGCTAAGTCCCGTTGATCCGTTCCGGGAAGGTCCTTTTCTTATGCCAATTGTACCAGCCAGTCTTATGTTGATTCTGGTATGCATATCGTGCCAGGGCGTTGATGAAATCTGCTTCGCCGTTAAAGAAGGAATTCTCCTTGCATTGGAAAGGATGCAATTCTTATCGGGGCTGGCTAGCATCTTTGTTTGGTCTGATGGTCCTTGTCCTGTTTCGCAACTGGAGCCACGGAGACTGGGGATACAGATTTCCACCTACTAAGTGACTTTACAGTTTATTAACATCATTTTATTATACATTTGATTATTATTTTATTCACGAATTTTTACACCAGATTTATCACATTTATCAAGTCATTATTAGGATAAAACTTTCTCATGCATGGTATTTACTGATCAGACAGATATGGAATTTGCAAACTCAGCTTTTATCTCAGAAACTCCTGTCATAGAATTTTGGTAATGAAAGCACTAGAATTCTCTGCAAGGTCTCCCTCCTGTGTGCCCACTTTTTATTCATAAGCCGTAGTTGGTTTATGATACCTTTACTTCAGTTTTGAGATTGATATTTAATTAGACAGATAGATCTGACTTGATACATAAGTATATTTTATGCTTGTGCTTGTTCTCTAGACATAAAACAGAATTAATAACACCAAACAAATAAACAAAAATAGCCCCAAACAAAAAAACTCCAAATCCACATTTCAGTGAAATATTTAGAAAACACTTTTCTACTGCACTGGTCAGTCGATCATGTTTATATTTTGTACAATTAATTGTACTTCTGACACAGAAGTCAGCATTTAATAGTGTATTTCTTGCAGTCTTTGATACAACTGGAAATCAAAAAATGAATGCCAGTCATTTAAGTTCCTGTTTCTTTCCTTTCTTGTTGTGATTTCTTTTATCAGACAAGTTCTGTTTAATATCTGCCTGAATAAGCCTGACTGATACGGTTTTACTTACAGTTCTAAAATTACACTGGACTAAAGTGGACAAGGAATTTAAGTGGTTAGGATAAATATTGCACACTTTACAATGTGCGTTGTGGCAAGTAAACAATTTAAGTGTTAACATAACTCAGCTTCTAGTTGAAGATTTGTTTCTCTCTGTTGTCAGGAAATCTTAATGAAGGAACAGTGGAAAAAAAATCTCTGCCTAGGAATTTGTAGTGCAGACAAGACAATGCACAGAACTCCCTTCTATCTGAACCAAATAATTTATTACTATGGTACCAAGAAGGGCTAAAGAAATCACGCTGGCTGGGGATGCTTTCCATTATTTCTTCTTTCTATCAGACATCTTGTATTAGATTTAATAGAATCTTCTCCAAGAGCAATTTACCAACCAGAAAATTGTGTTACAATTTAGTAAATGTTGCTCTTCCTCAGTTAACTCATTTTGCAACCTTCTTTATGCATTATTTTAAAGATCTTAATCACATTTGAATGAATCCTAGAAGGGTGAATAAGAGAAAATTAAAAATTTTCCTTTATTCCTATCTTTCACTGGAGCCAAATCACTAGCAAGATAGAACTCTCTGTAAAAGCTACCATTTAGCAATGGTGTGGGTTTTTATTCAATGATTAATGTTGCTATGTATTTTTTTCCAGCTGGATTTTACACTAACATACAGAATCTGTAATTTTGGCACTAACTCATATGTTTGAATGTCCCCACACAACAAAGGATCGCCCACCCTGCCAGTGGTTCATGATGAAATGGGGATGACTACTTTAGAGCCTGCATATGGCTTGTTTAGCTCACAATCTCTCAAGTGGTAACCATGCTGTCAGAAGCATCTTGAAAACTGTTTTTCTACATGTCCCTTACTCAAAAAGAAGTTTTCAAGTAACAAGGGGAAATTAATTTAAAGAAGCGTTGACAAAATAACTTACCTCAAGGGAAGGTTGTCATGCAGTGTCTTTAGCTGTCTCCCATGGTGATCCTTCTCTCAGCCTCCTGGGGAGTCAGTGGTCTAAGAGAAGGTGAGATATGGTAAAGGATGAAAGGCTGCCTTTGCCAATTTGCAAGTCCGAATTAATTTAATACTAATTTTCTTATTCTATGGAAAAAGAACAGAAGACTGGCACTAAGAAGGTGAAGTCCTCATGGCATCAGCCTCTTGTCTTCCTGTAAAATGCTGAGCATGTGTTCTAGTCTGTGCAGGCGTACAAATTATTAAATTGAATAAAAAATGTAAGAAAAATTAACTTCCTCAACCTCTTTATTTACTTGTCATTTAATTTTATATCTTTAATTGGCTTAAAGGGATTAATGTAGTATTTGATTACAGGAGTTTGTGATTCAGCAGCTTTATAAAGCTGGAAGAAATAAATAATTAGCTTTGTGGAGCAGGTAATTCTAAATGCAGGAGCAAGATGTCCATGTAACCTCATCATTATTTGGCACTCATGAGTATTGCAAGGATCTTGCTAACTTGCCAGTGGGCTTGAAGCCCTTCCCTTTTGTTGTTTGTAAGTGTGAAGGGACAAGAGAATATATCTGGACCGGAAATAATTTCAGAAAGTTCCATTATGCACATTGTTCTCTGCACTCTGGTGGTCTGCCCAAAGAATCTGTGGACCAGTTAATCCAGTTCAGAGCTGGATTAATTCTAAACACTGAACACAATGCTCCTCTGTAACTAAAAGGCTCATTTTTGATCCAACAGACAAGGAAAATGCTCCATGGCAATGGAGATACTCATTATGGGGAAATGTTCCTGCCTTGTTGGTTGGGAAATCAAACCTTGTACAATCAGGCCATGTACTTCTTAAATTATTAACTTTCACTACACAATTTTTATCTCATAATTTCTACTGCTGGGGGTTTTAATTGGTAAATGCATCCACAGTAGCACTATCTGCAGAAATACAATTTTTAAAGGCGAAGTTTTTTGTTTTCAAATGTCCTCTATATATTTTGACGGTACACAGAGAGGATGAATGTGTCCTGAAAGAGATTACAATAATATGATTCCACTTGTTTTCAGTAATAGTTTTATAAGCATGGTAATAACACCTGTGAGTATAACTAGGTTTTGTTAAGTACTATCATAAATTTTAAGTCTAATACATTCATAGATTTTTATTTTGGTTTTAGTTAATTTATTTAGGTGGTTGGTGTTTTATTTGTATGTGTTTTATTTATCAAGAATTATCAAATATTATGTCTAAACTAGTGGGGAACTAATGAAGGCTTTATATAAATTTGTGTATCAAAGCTGCCATATATAAATAATTAGAAATATTTTTCTCATTTTCTTTTTTCTTAGCTGCCAAAAATGCTAACAAAAACAAAGCAGAACTTTTACTGAAGTGATTTTGCAGTTATTATAAAACATTGCCTGGGAAATTAGAATGTAACAGCATTTTGGGGTTGTTTGTCTGGAATTGAGGCATCTAGAAATATTAAGTAGTGCTTTTCATTTAGGCAAAGGGCAAGGACTAATTTGCATTCTTCTATTGCTCTTCCTATGAGCAGATCAACAAAGCAGAGTTGGCTTCAGTCCTGAGGGTTCTGGCTGATGGCCTCACTTCCCTGGCTGCATGGAGGGTGACTCATGCATTTGCAAAATGTATGAGGGATAAAGGGATTCATCCTGCACCCATTGACTTCAGTGGGACAGTATCAAACACAAAGACCCATTGAAACTCAATGGGACTTAGAATCCTAAATAGGGTTGTACAAGAAACTGATTCTTTGGTTGTGCCACTGTATTTTTTAATTAGGAATAAAAGAGGAAAAAGTGGGATGATCAGAAACATATCTGTGCTAATTTTCACAGAAATATCAAAGATTAAACAAAGCATTGCATTTTCCCTGAATACAATTCTCATTGTATAAGAGGAAAAAAAAATTTTTTAGTAATTTAAAAGGTTTCAAACAGAAATATATGTTAAAAAAGATAAACATTTCACTTTGAATATATCAATATTAAATCCTCAATTATGTTTTTCTTACTGAATCTGTTGATTGTTTCAGTTTCTCCAGATCTCGTATTTTGAAAATAAATCATTTACAGCAGAATGTATTATGAACTCTTAATACAAAATTCCATTATCAAATTTGGATATACAGATTTGTTTACTTAATGGAGATAACTTGATTTGAGGTGAGGGTTTGCCCTTCTTTCACTATAGTCTCTTCCCTTAGATATTCGTACTATCATTAGCTGACTTCCAAAGATGTTACTGAATAGTTCCACCTTTTAAAAAGAAACGCACACAGACTCTCAACTAATACCTCAGGCTGTTAACTGTGCTAATTTGGGATCTCTCTCAGATAAGATGGATCAGTTTATGCAAGAAACAAGGTGAAAAACCCAAGAGAAGAGAGGATAATTGGAGACATAGTAACTTGTACTCTCGCTGGATTTTCAACAGCACATTTTTTGTGAGTCGGAGCCATTGAACAGACATTTTAAAGATGTTTAGTTAAATATTTCTGTGGATTACAGTGGGATGTACCTACAGGTATTCACAGTCTGGTCTTCAGACCACAGAAGTTTGCATAGCTTTGTAATTTAAATACCTTTAATATTGTACTCTAGTTGAACTAAGTATTTTTTTCTAGCTTAGAATTCTCTCACTTCCCCTGTTCTTGTGTAGGAAAACATCAGGGCTTGTAACTGTGCACTTGACTGGATGGGTTAATTTACAGGAGTAAAGGCTTTTTATGATTTAAAGTCACCTCTGCCACTTTTTGCTTGGTAACTGCACTCATATATTACCCCTTTGGAAGATGTAAGAACAGACAGCTGGTATCTGGATGCCTAGGACTTTATCACAATTTCCTTGTAAAATTAAAATCAGTCAACTACAAAGTAAAAACTGTAAAAGAAGACAAAACACTGTTAGTCATTTTTTATCCAGATTTAGGTTAGACATTTGACAAGGCATTTCCCATGGGATATAAAAAAGATACTGCCAAGTTTATGAACTGACTTGGAATATCCTTATAGAGATTGTCTCTTTTCAGACTCTGATAAATAGGTCTGATTTCAGAGTGTATCAGATGAAGAGATAAAGTGTTAAGGGAACTGTGGCATATTACTGGTTTTAGAAAATCTTTAATAAAAACAAGCATAAAATACATTATTTAGCTCCTTCTTATAACTAATTTCAGAATAGTGTAAGAGCAATTATCAAAAAGAAAAAATCTTTCATACTGTAATCTTCATATGAAATTTTAAAAAGGTAAAAGACCACTTACTATGTATGAATTTCTATATAATGACACATTAACTACATAATTAAGCAATCTGCTCCAAGTCCTCACTCTGATTTTTGAAGTGCTTATAAACTAAATTGCTCAAACCCAGGAAAGAAATTGACAAACGAGAGATGTTAATTAGGTGAAGACAGAAGTAAAGGATAAGCAATGGACACAGAGATTAAAAAGGAAGAAATAAATATTTCAGTTGGCAATTAAAAATAATAGACAATTAAAAAAATAAATCAAATAGCAATGCACTAACAATATATAAATTTATCGTCCCCAATTTACTTTAAAATATCTCACCTATTTTAAGGTATGTTACTGAGATAGCTCTATGACTTGCAATTTACTATAAGATGTTGGAAATACTGGGGGTGTTCTGATCTGCTAGATGTCTCCATATCATCATAGGCATCAGGGATGAGACTCAGAGCCAGGGTTTTGGAGAATTAATTTACAGGTAAAATGGCTCTGTATATGTTCTATTCAAAGGCATATGCAATACTACCAGTGAAGGCTAAAAAAGCTCCTCAAGTGACCAGTGAGCTTACTTAGGATGGATACACTGGTTCTGTAAATTCAGCTGAATATGTCCTAGACAATATCCTAGACCTGCATTCTACAGCGTACTGTGGAGCCTGATATTACAAGCTTCTACATTTAAGTATCAGAATCTCAAGGAGAATGTCCCCCCCTTTTGCCACTCGTCCTCAAAGGGTGTTTGGAGAACATACAACGCTGTCAAAACTAGCCTTGCATAACAGATCACAGAAATATATGATGGTATTCTATTTCCTGAATATTTCTGTTGTCACAAGAGGACGCAAAAAGAACCACACTCACCTGTCAGCATGACAGCGAGAAAAAGAAAACTTTATTTTGGGAATCTCAACTTATATAGTTTTTAGGGTTTGGTCAAGGATGGGGGGAGGAGAAGAACACCCCTCTGACCCCAGTGGTTAAACTAGCAGTCCATCACAGAGAGGAATGCAAAAAGAATCTACTTTGTTTATGTTACAATTATAAGAACTCCAATATGAAAATGTAAAAACATCAAAAAACTAACAAATCAAAACAACACTCTCCTTAATGGCTCTTAATACTTTACCTCTGTGCCCAGGAGGCTGGAGTATGAAGGACAAGATAGATTGTAAACCTTCACACTTCCAGAATGACTATGCCATGTGGTTGGAAAATACACTGTCTCTTTCCAAAAATCCCTTTTAGTAAAAGAAAAGGAGGTGCAGCTGTGTGACTGCTCCACAGATGCACATAACTCAGCTTTCAAGGGCTCTTTATGGGAATATGGAGGAAGTGCATTCTGCTCTAGCGACGGTTTTCACCATGTTTAACTCCAAGATATCCTTGTCATGTTTAGCCAGCCCAGCTGATGTTGTTTCCATTTTCTCCTCTAAAATTCACTTTTCTTCTCTCATGATGGCTTTTTTTTTTTTTTTTTTTTTTAACCTGGTCCTTATTCCAGACAGATGTTTATGATCCACAGTAGTCATAAAGCAATATAGAGGCTTAGCCTGGTTTCTGTGTGAAAAAATATAAATTAAGAGGAACATATTTGTGGAAATGGGGACATGAAGGAAAAAGAAATCAGTGTAAGACAAGCACAAAAAGGTTTTGCCAGAAAAGCATGGTTTTTTGAATGTATTTTTGCCAAACGGAAATTATTTGAAGTCACAGCTCCATCTATTCCAAGACTCCATTCCTCGACTTTATAAAAAGAAGTGCTCTAAAAAGTTTGTTACTGTCCTTGCCTACGATATATCTGAATGCTCATCTCAGCCACAGAGCATGTCTGTGCATGTTGGTTGGAAGTTTTATTGAAAACATGAAACATTGACTCTCAGATGATGAACTCATTCTACCACCTGTCTGCTGGGGGATAAACAACATTGCACAGAAATTAATGCTTCTACAAGTATAACTAGCCAAATGGAGTGGGAACAGGTTGGAAAGATTGCCAGCCCTTTCCATAAAAAGCTCATTAAATGCCTGATCATCATGATAAAAGTGCATGTATGAATCAGAACAAAGTGGGTGGCCTGATTTTGGACTTATTTTGGAGATATATGGTCCCTAAAATAAATGACAGATTGAAAAATGATATAAAAATAGATTTAAAAAATATAAATACATTAGAAAAAGTTTCATGTTTTCAACTGCTTATTTCTCAGCAATATGTTTTTACACAAAGATTAGAAACAAGAATGACTCATACCATGGTTTATCATTAAATTAAAAATAAGCTGCTGTGTTAAGAAATTTACTATGAAAATATATATTTAACTGGAGGGAAAAAAGCAACTAAAATAATACAGTATTGTGGTGTTGTGTAAGTACGCTACATATCACTAAATCAATGCTGCACAAACAATAATATTTTTTGGTTCTTATGCTGAAAAAATTCAAATAATTTTTATTAGGAATAGTAGTAAAGCCCTATTGAATGCTCTGTCTAAAGGCGAAATTGTGTAAATTACAAGATATTGTATTTTTTATATTTATTAGATCTTACTTTTTTAACCAGAAATACTTTATGTTCACAATTGCTACCTGTTAATTTCAAATAGAAAACCAAAAAATAAAACTATAAAATCCTGTAGTTTGAAACTGATTTTTTTTAACTTTTTATCTTTCCATCACAACAAAAAAAATCATTCAGTCTGGAATGAGACGAGGAATGAGATGAGGAATAAGATGAGGGGTCAGATGTCTATCCATTTAATTCTGAACACTTTCAAAATTTTCAATTTTTTGCAGTCCGAAAGATATTATTTTATAGAAAGCAATATCTTGAGTGTCTTGTTTCTTTATTCAGCAGAAGGTACTTTACTTGTTTCTGTGACCTTTTTTTCTGTTTTCTTTACCCTGAGCAGCAGTACTGGTGTTTATACTACATAATGTTAGTAGCTTGCAATGTAAACTAGCATGATTCCACAGCAGAAACCCAACACAAATCTGGATTACTTTTGCAGGAGCACATTAATACTTTAACAGAGACATCTCCAGAGTGGTAGGTATTCATTGCCATGTAAGGACAAGTTATGAGAAACTACAGTGACAAGTAAAACTGTAAATGTAATTATGTGCTAGGGAAAGCACAAAGCAAGACATCCTACTGATAAGATATATTGTTAATCTTTGAATTCCCAAGGGCATAAGACTAAAGTATCATTGATCAAGCCACATGATATTCAATTTGACAATATATTTGTAAATACAATACGAGAAATAATGCAGGATGGATTCCCTAGGGAATATAAAAAGATTATTTTTGATTTTATACTTTGCTGTTTTACAAGTGGAACAGTCATTACAAATTATTTTTAGCAGAATAATATATATTGTTCTTCTTCATGCAAAATACAGAACAGAAATTACAAGTTTGACAGTATCACCAAGAATGTTCTTTTTGTTTCCCTTGTCTAACAATTTTTTTTAAATGAGAAACAGAGGGAGAAACAACCAGAATATTTTTATTTTCATGAGTAGATGAAACATTCCAATTCCTTTCTTCATTTCTTTTGGTTTGAAGAATACAATAGAAAGCAAGAGAGGAAAACTCTTTTAATTTTTTAAATTTATAAATGATTTTTAATAGTATCCTGTATGGCAGAATAGCTGAAGGATAATCTCTGAATGTATATTAAAATTTTGGAGCTATTGCTATGTAGTTCCACAGAAGCAAGGTCCCCATCCAGTCTATTTAAATTCAAACCTTTAATTCAGATTATATGGAGTGTCTTGTGTTACTGTAAAACAAAGATACAGATTGAACTTTCTCATCATGGAATCAATTTTTTTTTTAACGTAGGACCATATATCAAACAACAATATCATGAAAAGAAATTATTTCTGAGATAAATGAATAGATGAGTCTATAATGTTTCTAAAATTCATCAAATGTTTCAGTTATAGACCTTTAAAATCAGTATACTCCAAAAGTGCTACTTGCTTTTTGCATATTTTAAGTTTTCGTCAATACTGACAAGTTGAAGATTAGAGATCTTCTTGAGACTTTTCAGGCATTATTTTCAGCAAAGAAAATCAATATCACTTGCAGATATGTAAGTCTGATATAAAAAGGGTGGTTTAAGTTTGCCTTTAGAGAAAGTTAAGGAGATGAGAGGCATGGAGTTTAAAAAGAAAATAAGTTTCACATTATCTAAAATGACTGCTTCTCATCTATGGGTAAATTAATGAAGAGGTGTCTTGTCTCTGCCTCGGCCAGCCCTGACACCTCGACAGTGAAGGGCACAGCTCGGTAGCAGGGTGAACCTCACCGACCCCTGTGAGTTCTTGTTTGCCCAAAGGAGTGAAGCAACAACAGCAGGAAAAAGAGGGAGGCTGCTCAGGGTTAACTGCTGGCTTTATTCATCAGGGTATCTGCCCCAGCAGACACCCCTCAGCAGAAGCAGCCGGGGAAAAAGCGAGGGGAAAAAGCGGGAAACCCTCCAATGCAACACCTTTTATTGGGGGGAGGAACTCAGGGATGGGTTTAACTGGGGACAAATCGGGGCCAAAGGGGCATGGCTCTCTGGATAAATGACACACATTGTAACAAATCAATAACTCAGGTGGGGAGACAGCTGAAGTCTTGTCCAATCACTTGGGGTCCTTACTGGAACTTTCCAGGCTTTTGGGAGAGACCCAAAGTGACAGACAAGGCCCAGGGGCTGGATAACTTATGACTGACCCATAACTGGGGTTGGGATGAAACCAATGAGGGTGGAACATGGGTGGCATGGGGCAAACCATTATAACTTATAAAAAAGAATATAAAACAAGGAACAAATACCTACATAAAACTGATAAAACCAAAACCACACCACTACAAATGATGGCATTAGGTTGTGAAGACTTTTTTGTCTTGTTGAAATATGAGGAATGATGGGTCACAGGATTAATAGTATTCATCAGCTGAAAGAATGAAACTCTTGTGCTGTTCATATTTTACCATCACAACTGATCTGCCTAGCTATTATTATCAGGACATTGCACCAATTTAGCAAATTGCAAAATGTAACACAGCATGTGAGGAACTTGTAGTTCATGGTACAGCTAACTTGAATTATTTGAGGGGAAGAAACTAAACAGAATGAAGTAGATACAGAAATCCTTTAATTTGTTTCTTTCACAATTATCATAACTTTATCATAGTCCTTTAATAAGGGCAATGGGCTCTTTGGGGATTAAAAAATTATAGAGTTTAATAACAAGGTTAGGTTGCTTGGCTTTGCTTCATTACTGACCTTATCTTAAGACTGAAGTTTTAATGGTACAAGAAAACTCAATTCCTTGCTAGAAATTACAGCTAATAGATGTTGGACTTATAGGAGTCTCTAGAAGTAACACAGGAAATAGTCACTGTAAAATCGTAAGGAAAAAGCACAGGACATAATTTGAAAACTATAGGTCAAGGCACTGCTTTCCCAAATTCTATCTGCCAATGAACCTGGCCTTAGTAAAAATCATCAGCAGGGTAATATAGTGTAAATTTTTTTTTTTTTTTTCAGGTAATTGAAAAACTCTTTGAGAGAAAAATGATCATCAGTTCCCTTCGGAGACTCTAAAACAAGCTTTGGAGAGGAAAGAGAGAGATCCTTTATAAGTAATGGACCAAATCCTGAAATATCCTGTAGTACATGACTGAGAAAGGTGATAGATATGAACCAAGGGAAATATACTGAAATTCATGGCTTTTTTCAGTTTTATTGTTATTTTGGTAGGTTTTTCTCACTCAACAATCAGATGGTGTCTGTCTCAAAGTACAGTGTAGAAATGTCACAATCAAGCACCTACAAGTAGCTTGATCTCTTTCCTTTTGGGGAAGATTAAGTAAAAGTCTGCATGAAGAAAACTGAAAGAGATTTTTAATGAAACAAACAAATTTTTCTACCTGTTTTTCATGCCTATGCTCCTCTATATGCTACTACAAAGCCTATGACCCTGAAGGCAAGCCAGGAAGTCTTTCTTCTTTCTCCTTACAAAAGTTTAAGAAAACCAGGAGAGCTAATATTTGCAAAACATCTTATAGGTCCCAAATAGGAATTAATTCTGATTTTTTTTTCCAAAGAAAAACTTCTCAGTAGGATGGAAAAGGGAAAATATTAACATGAAGCTTTGTTTTTTTCTTTAAAGAGTGTGGAGGTGCCAGGTTAGCCAAGCCAAGTTAACTTCAACCTTTCTATGATCCTGTGATTCTGTGAAGTCTGCAGAAGCAGTTTGTAGCAGAGTCAAGTAGAATATACTTGTCTCTAAAAAGCAGAGTGTGAATATTTTATTAGGAAAGACTAGTCTACTTTGAGGCCAGACTGTAAGTCCTGAGTATTGTAAGACATGAAATTTGGATGCAGAAAAGGACTGGAGAACAAACAGAGCAATTACTTCCATTCAGCTACAAATATTTATCTCCTACCCTCAAAGCAGGTTGCTTGGAGAATGGATGGTTATTTAGCAGATATCTATAGCTCGATATGATAGAAACCTTGTTGTTGCTTTTTTGTTTCCTGCTGTGATTTTGTATTTTGCTGGAAACCTAATTTGAAGTCAAATACCAAGGCAATTGAAGGGCTCGAAAATAGATGATGTGTTTTACTCTGGAAATAAACTGATTTGAAAGAGTGAAAAGTCACTGAAAAGTTGCTGAAATAGCACTAAAATAACAACTTGAGAAACACTTCCCTTAAGAAAAAAACCCAAAAACAACAAAGGAGAACTTAACCTGATAAAAAGCCTCCATTACTATATCATGCATGGTACTAGTTGCAATATAGCAGAGTAGCCATGTAATGGTTAAAAAATACCCCAAACTTGCTGCTAATTGAAGAGAAGAAATATGTGGCAGTTTTCATATGTCTGGTTAAAGTGACTTTGTACCATGAAAGAAGTGGAAGGAAAAAAAGCTCCCTGTTTAAAGCTATGAATATTGTCAATTGAGCTTCATGTTGTTTTATAAATTAATATACATCAATGAGCTACACATTCCTCACTAAAATCGTCTCTCACTGGTGGAATAGAAGGAAAAACTGCTCTGAGAATTGCAGTACTATGGCAAGTTGGGCACTGTCTATTATTTGCTTATATTGTTTCAAAGGACAAAATATAAGCAATTCTATTTTTCATTAACAGTAAGTAGATTAAAAAATCCAAGAAAAAGTAGATATACTAAATACATGGAAGGAAGAATGACTGTGAAAAACCTTCACCTGCCATAAATGGGCAAAGTTACACTTATTTCAATTGAGTGATTAATTCTATTTCAATATCACAATTAGAAAAGTCCCAGTGCCCTTGCACAAACTGGATGTTCCTTCTGTTCTACATCTATATTAACTGTTATTGTGTCATAAATGTCCGCATCAAATCAAACCAACCTTTCAACCTGTTCTGTCATGTAATAGGCAAAAATGAAAATATTCTCTAGTTTATGAGGGTAATTAGTTTTAGATATGCCACTAGTATGTAGAAAACAAGTTCTTGTTTTGTCAACTGTGATTTATTGCCATTTTAAATAAGTTTTTAAAAATTGTGTTACTCATTTTGAAGACAAGCATTTAACCCTCAGATTAACACCATGTCATATATGATTTTTTTTATTTTGTCCATTTATAAATTAATTTTTCAATTACAATTTGATGAGATACAACAACTACTTTATGTATTTTTTTCTTCATTCTTTTTTGAGTTGTACTGAAACTGTTAAGAATGCACTTGTCTACAAGTCATGGTATAATGTGAGTTTGTTAATATCATGTTATGAATGCGATTCTGTTTCCTTGGTACATCATTTAATTGTTTTATTAATGTTGCTTAATTCTTTGGGCCAAATGAGCATGACTTGCATATGATCCATAGTACAAATTGAGAAAATTTCTAGTTCACTTATTTAGGTTTTCTTTATGTTGCTTTATGTCTTTATGCTGTCTCAAGTTGTTTAAAAAAATAGGGCTCTGATTTCAAAAAGTATAAAAAATCAAGGTCACGCTGATCTCATATTTTTCAAAGATAACCAAGTTTTATTGGTCAGTTTCTGGAAAAAATATAGTGAAAATTTCAATATGAATACAATTCAATGGAAAATTTCTAGTGTAATAAAATTTCAATCATTTTATCTCCCCCTTCCCTCATAGGAAATTCTTACAAACAACTACATGTTATTTATATGTGAAAAAAAACCTAAGTGGCGAAATACACACACTGATAGAAGCAGACTGCTATTAAAATTTAAAGTTACATTCAATTTACATTTTGTCTAATTTTGTGTTTTTTATAACTTCCCTGACATGTTAGTAACCCCACTTTACTACAAATTAGCTTTACTACAAATTAGAAAAAGTGAGAATTATGAAAATGTACCCAACAAAGATATTTCTTGTATAAATAGGAAATCTTTCTTACAGAAATATGAAATCTTTGACAAATTACAAGAAGAAAAAAAAAAAAATAACCCAAACCAAACCAAAAACCTCAATCAGAAGGTTTATTAACACTGGAATATATTATTCTTTTGTGTCAGGGAAGAAGTTTAAAGAAGTCTAAAGAACTCTTTAAAAAATAAGATTTTACCCGAGGCTTAATTTCCTTTTCTGAATGTGGTATTTCTATAGAACTTTATCTAGACAAGTGTTCTCCAAACTGAGTATTATTTTGTAATAATCAACATTGTTCCCAATTGTCAGTGACAAATTATGAGTCCAACCGTTACATGACTTAAATTTTGAGACTTCATATATGAATACCACTTCTAGTGAATTCTTGTTATTCTTAGCAAATTTTCTTACTAGTTTTATTAAAAACTTGACTGACAGGTGTGTTTTAGACAGATGTAACTAAATCCTCCAAATTAATGATTAAGACTTAACTGTAAATTTCTTCATAGGAATAAGCTAAAGTTTGAATGTATTATGAGTATGAAACCAGCAATTTTTTTTTTAGCTTCTAACAAAAAACCACCACCCCATTAACAAATGCAAAAGCAACTGCTACACATTTGTCTTGCTTTTAAAAAAGTGTGAGTATAGTTTTTGATTCACATTGTGGAAATATTGCCATTGGTTTTGGAAGGAAGATATTTTTAGACCAATATGCACATCTGTGATTAAAGAACTAGGGAAATTAGAGGTTTTCAGAAGAACACAATGTGCTTTTCAAAGTTACAAAGAGGCACACAGCTCTTCCAGGCTTTCTGTTTTAAAGTTATTTGCTCATTTGACTTTGTATGAGGAAACGCTATAGTGACTAAATAAACAAAGGGAAATGTTTTCCACAACACTTCATTGCCTTCAAGAGTTAATTTTGATGTGAATGCTTGTTGTATTTCCAAGTAAATTATATCCAACTATAAAACACATATTTAAATGTAATATAAAAAGAAGGGGGTCATAGTGGTCAGGTATTTAAAAAGTAGTTCAGTTTAAAGAGTTATGGCTTTTATCCTCTTACGGAGCAAATGGAAGAACTTTCTCAGGTATACATTCTGGACAAGACAACCCTTGACAGACAAACACAGAGATGTGACATGTGGCACTGGAACAAGGAGCACCTTAGGACCCATTTAGTTGGCATCTTACAGTAGTGGTGGCAAGACAATGAAGAAGCCAGGACACTCCAAGTCATGTATACTATGTGCAGACTGCCTCTGGATGTGTCCTTGGGTTTACGTCCATGCTCGATCTGACTAACCCAAGGCTAAATTAAAATGCATGCCTCTGTGTATGCAGAGAGGAAAAGGAAGAAGGGGTGAGCAAATAAATACTAGATACATAGCATAGCATCATGGGTGAAAAAAAAATTAAAAAGAAATGCTGATTTTATTATTCACAAAGTGTGTGCTTGAATAGCTGACTTTCAGTAGTACTTAATATAGAAGGTATTTTAATATTCTACAATTTAGTCAAAGAATGAGACTGTAATGATGACACATTAAAGTATTCTGTATGTTTAGAGGAACAACTCCAAGCAGAACACAGTACCTTATTTTATAGGGAAGACAAAATTTCCTTTTACATCTTCTGGTTACAGTCACTCACCTTTTCAGTAAAAAAAGTAGTCCTTTTGTGGACTCACCAACCTCACCCATATGCCTAAAAACCCACGTTACCAGAAGAAATAAGAAGAAAGAATCAAAACAGCGTGTATGTGCATGCATTTTGCACAATATTATTGCATTCACACCTTCTCACAAAATTTGTGCTTCACCAGCCTCTGCTGACCATTAAAATTATCATCATTATGTACATATCATACAGATTTATTACACAGAGGTTGCACACCTCTGTGTAACATTTGTACCTAAATGTACCATTTGTACCTAAATGTAAGGGAAACAGTGTAGGAACTTTTTTCAGCCTCGTGGTTTATCTGCTGCTGCTCTATTTATTTCTGGTTCTCTGTTCTTTTTGTAAATGCTGTTTTCTACTAGCTATCTCCGTCATGATGTCTCATATACTATTTCATTATTCTGATTTGTGATGCATGACTATTATTGTACCCCTGTAAATGTAAACCCTGTTTTCACCTGTTCTGCGTTTTTATGTCATAGTTTTTTTCTATCTTTACCCCCTGCCCTAACAGCAGTTTCTTTTCCATTGTGAAGCCTCAGCACAAATAGTGAGCTCACAGAATGATGCTTCTGAAATACTTGATACAGGCTGTCTATGACCTTATCTTCTGTTTTTGATTTCTCTCCCAAAAGTTCTCACAGCCATTTAAATTACTCTTGGTGTAATGGACTACTAGAAAATGGTTCACTCAAAATGGAAATCATTGAGAAAGACTCCAGGCCTAGCTTGTTCTGCTGAAGACCATGCACACTCAGATTGGGCTTCTAGATGAAGTCTGTGCATTAATGACCACATTCTCTTCTTGGTGCCAGGGACAACCACTACGGATATAAATTTAATTAAAAAATATCCAGACAGTGTGGTTCTTGTCCCCCTCTGCATGCATTTATATCTTAGAGCCTTTAAAGATTCAAATTCATGTTCCAATCAGAGCTGGCCATGAATGTGATTTTTTTCACCTTCTGCAAGTACATAATTTTGGTTGTTTACATTTAATTGAAAAATAAAATTTACATCTTCATAAATCACATGATTTCCATTACTGAAAATTACTTCTTTACCTAAAAAAATCAAGTCAATCTTTCCCTCTGAGTTTCTACATCTGTTCTATCTCTGAATTTAACAACTCTAGACCATAGTCCTTCACCTTTTCCACATCTCTTTCTCAGAGGCAAGTGCCATATGTTTTTTGCTTCTACCTCCTCCATAGGTGTCTACTCTCCCTAGGAATTACTATCCTTGCACATTTTTCTGTTTGTTCTTTTCTGCTAAACAGCTGAATAACCCCAGAGTGGCAGAACTTCCCTGACACTCTCCATTCTTTAATCAATTACTCTTTAATTCATGTTTGGTGTTAGTAGGGTACATCTGTTTAATTTTGTTGCCTGATTTAAATTTGCTTTATGTAAATCACATTTTCACCCCTTCTATTCCTAAAATCTTGCATGTAGAGACAGATTTGTTAAAATGAAATATGACATTTCTCTTAATCAGGATAATTTGATGGTCTGCCTTCCTCACTCACGACTGAATTAAAAACTCAATGTGGCTATATTACTACAGATCAGATAATTTGGTTTTGTTGGTTTTTCTTTTGGTTTTTTTTCTTCATTTTGTTGTTTTGGTTTGGTTTGGTTTGGTTTGGTTTTTTTTTTCCACTAAGTATCAGTGGAATTTGGGTTTTAATTCATTCAATTTTACCAAGAGTATAAGACATGGCAACTCTATGTACCCAGTTTTACTTAAATTCTCTAGATTGATGAGTGATTTTCTATAAATATTTTATTCTGAAGTTTCACATGTATAGGAAGTTCTGACAGCCTTTAAAAGTTTAATTCTTCAGTAGATTATTCATTACCTTTAAAATTATTTTTCAGTACCTTAAAAATACCATATTCAAAAAAATTATTTTAATCAACATTAATCTCTATCTTAATCAGCGAGGACAGTCTAATTTAAAAATTATTCTGTTAATTTGTACTCCTGAAGTCCATAGAAAACCTGTATTTAGACTGCTGGCTACTCAGTATTAGGTGCAAATTTCATTTTCTCTGAGATTAGGGTGCCTTGTATAGATTTGTCCCCTAAAAATGTGCAAAAATTTTTGGTTGGGGTTTTCTGTTTGTTTGGTTGGTTTTTTGTTCAAAGAATATTTTGTTATTTCACTTATGTAATGAAAGAGATATGTTCCTACATGCCTTTAAATCCTTTAAATTGAAAAAATCTCAAAATTTAAGCATTGTAGTACATGATGAAATATGAGTTCTCTCCTCCCTTGATGTGATAACAGAATTATTATGGAAGTATGGAAAGGATGTTGTGCCCCTTTCCTAGTTAAAACAGGGTCCTTTAACTGTAGTATCCAAGACTAAAATAATAAAAAGCCTAGATCTGACCCAAAATCCTTACTGTGTCTGTACAAAAAAGAAACAGGAAACATACCTGTCTATTTTTTTGCAGAGTGGATTAAAAAAATCTACTGGCTGTAGCTGCAATATTTATTTAGAAGGTGTAATCAAGGAAGAACCATGAAATCACACTGAAATTATTAATTCATCCTCCCTTATTTTGTACTGAAATTAATTGCCAAAGTGAGTATAATAACACTTCCAAATAAATTATGTTATTCAGTATCTAGATTTCACAGTGCAGAAGGATTAAAATCAAATGGGGCATTCAAAAGATAAAACCTCTTTAAAATTGCAAAGTTGTTTTGTTTGTTTTGGGTTTTTTATTTGTTTTTTAATATTGTTGGATATTGTTCAATATCCAACATATTCAAGTGTTTGGCATTTTTGGTCAGTGTTAGGACCATATACCATAATATCAGGGGTGCATATTCTTTTACTAAAACACTTTTTAAGTGATTTCAGGTTTTTAAGTGGACAAAAGTAAATTTCATTGTGTTGCTGAATCCTTAAACCACCAGTAGTAGAATTAGTTTTAGTATCAAGTTCATGCTTGCTTTATTTAAAACAGAAAAGAAATATCCTTTCTTCAATATAATCTACAAAGTCAATAATGGGACCGGCCCTTTCCCTTTTTCATAGTTGTGAGCAGAATTAAAAAATGAGCAAGTGTTTTGTAAATGGTTTTAGAACTTGGCAGAAATTTGGGACAGAAATCAAAGGCACTGCATCATAATCTGAATTTATACAACAGGATCAGTTAGCCTTGATGTGGTGGGAAAAGACTGTCATTTTTATACCAGAGGCCATATTGCTCAATTTCTAGTCTGTTCAATAGAAGAGGGACCAGGGCTGATGCAGGGCTGTGGGGAAGTGTCACAGAATGTTTGGCATCCATCCACAAGTGTCAGTGGTTTGCTTGGAGGCATGGAGTGCATTACTAGTTCACATCTTTCAGTATATTCCTGCACAAAAGGAATCCATCTCACCTGCTCCAAGATCGCTTGCAATGCACAACAATGTTTAGTTTGTGAGGAAAGTTTAATAAATGGGGATTGGCATATTTCCTTCAACAGTACATTCCTGAACCAAACAAAATACGGATGGAAACATAACTTGGCAGTTTAGCGTTGTGTGTTTGGCCTGTGCACTATTTCCTGAAATTTTATTCTCAGTATTATGGATTTTCTGGTTATTTTCCTGGTTTCTGGTTTATATTCTTTCTGAGTTCAGTTGATCCGGCTTCAAGACACTTCCCAGCTCCTCCTCATGAGTCCTTGGTTAACAGGCCACAACTGATGGCAGCTCCTGCCATCCTCTTCATTTGCCTTTGTCCATTCTCCATAACTTGCTTTGACTCACTTTTCTGCAACATCATTTTCTACAGATGAATGGGATTTTTTCTTTTTTTCTGAGGAACAACCGAGGTCTACATTCTGCAACAGAATTTTTGCAGGTGGGATGTTATTTTCACCAAGTAAGTTTAAACAGACAAATTATCTTCCCATCTTTCCCTCAGTTGCACTTCCGTGTGGATCTTCAAAGCAAAAGCTTATGTAAATCTATAAAAAAAAAGGTTTTAAAAGGACCAGATACAAAATATCTGTAAAATGCATTATTTTTTTTTTGTATTCTATGAATTGTAAATAATTGAAAATAGCTTTTATAATCTGCACTGAAAACTGGCAGTCAAGAAGCATATAATAAGCACATATATATATATGTCATAAATAGATCTTCATATATAGATGGATGTAGAAATACATCCCAAATATCTAAATATGTAGGCTTCTAAACTCAAATGTTAGCAGAAGTTCCGATAAAGGTTATATATTTTCACATTTATCATCATGTTGCTTATTATCCACCAAAAACCTTCTTTCACTAAATTATGTATCCTACCAAATTGTATTGCTATCACATTTTCTTAACATTTCAAGGCTTGCAATGCAGAAACTGCTCTGAAAACAGCTGCTAAATTTCTAATCACTTACAGTCAGAACTGCAGATTTGGACAATTGTTAAAAGCAGTATGCTCAAACATACAGTCTTTCAATAACTTTACTGCCTCTTTCAGGCAATCATTGAGATAACTCTATTTTTAAGGAAAGTGAGAGGACAGTAGAACTCCCCAAGTTCAGAGTGCATAAACTCCACAACTATCCAAAAGAACATAAAAACAATTCCAGGTGACAAATAAAGCTGAGATCAGAACTTGAATTCAAAATGGAGAATTATAGTCAGTTTAATAAAAATGCACGCATCTGTTCAACAGGAAAAACTGTTTACCTATTCCTCCAGCATTACTTGCATTCTCCAAATTATTTGTTACGTGTCAGATTCACAAGGGTTTTTGGAAATCTGAAGTGGTTCTATATCACAGTGACCTTACTAACATGAATTATCTTCATTTCTGTTTTGTGGTTGGTGCTATTTCTCACATGGTACTTAATGAATAGACTTCTCTGTTTCTGACCAGTCACCTATTAATAAACTACTGAGTGCCAAGGAAGTTTGTAAACCTGCTCTACAGAGGTCAGTGCAGTCACTGACATGTTACCACCACCCTGAGGAGATATCTTCATTTTCAATCTATTTTAGTCCCTGGTTACACAGCAGCCTTCTAGAAGAAGAAAGAGTTATTCACAAGAAAACCATTCATTACACGTAAGATCTGGATGGAGGTTTGGCAGCAGAAACTGAAAAGACCAGGTTCCTAACAGAAGCCTGGTCTCAGCTGTCCAAAGTTCCAACAACTTATGTCTTCCTTTTTCTTTAGCTGTGTGCTGTAGGTCTGCGAGCTTCTAGCAGCTGTTACGTGTGTCCTTGGTATATACATTACCTCACACTCCAAAAACTCAGCAAGTAAGTAACTTCAAACTTACTATTTTTTGAAGCAGCAATTTGTGGAGTTGTTGCAAATGGAATTCCACTTTCTACCTTTGTGCATATACACATGATGATTCATTCTCATGTCTCCACCAGAAATCTCCATTGTGTTTGATTTGGAGGCATAGTAAAATATCTGCAGTCAGATGAGAGGATTAATGTAATGCTGGGTATTACTTCTCTCACATATACTGGAGCTTTAGTTTTGATAATTAAATTTTTATTTGATTAATTTTTAATCACATCCGTACTGATTTTCTGCTATATTAATGGTGCAGAATTTACAGTCTGGGGAGCAGCATAGATATTTTTTAATGAACCCATTATAATGGGTGAAAAAGAGACTTTCAAGCCTCATGAACCAACTCAGCAGTTGATTGTTGCCCATCTCCAGCAACTCCCTCATGGACCACTGCTCCTGGACTGCCTCCATTGCTTTTTTCCCAGTCAACTGAAAACTGAGTAAGGTGCTTGGCTAGCCCTTCCCTGAGTACGAGGGTAAGTGAGCTGCACATCCCTCCTCATCTCTTAACTTTTTCTTATTGTCCTTCATCAAGAAGAGAATAAAATGGCTAATAATAAGTAAACTGTTCATATTTCTTCTTTCTCAGTCCCAGTTCCAGCTTAGAGGGACCTCTAACATATCAGATGTTGATGATTTTTGAGGGCTCAAGAGCCAGTGGTTAGTGGAAAAGAGTATATTCCCGGGACATTTTATCCATGGACTCCCACCCAGAAAAATGAAGAAAAAAGCAGATTTGAAACATAACCCCTCTGTTGGGCCTACATGCAGGTGGCTATCCATGCAGGACCTGCACCTGGCTTGTACTTTCATTCTTCCCTGTTTTTTGAGTCTTTATCTTACATCATTCCCCGAGAAATGTGCACATTTCACTTTGCTGTGTTATCTACAATGGCAGCACTGTCTTCTGGTTAAAGTAGGGCATCTTGGGATCTAATTTTATTCTTCTCAATACCCAGATGAGTACTGTAGATTATGTTCTGCATATCTAAATCCATATGGTATTCCATTATGACACAACATCTCTGTTCAAAATTCCATTATAGTCTCATTTTCTGCAATAATTTAATTTGACTAGTCCCTGTAAAAATGTATCCTTTGAGATAATTTTCATTTTTGTGTTGGCCTTTCACACTGAAGAAATCCATCACATTACTTTAAGGTCATATCACATAGTATCATATTTCTTCCTGTCAAATTTATTTAGAAACAATTTACATTTGACTCCTATTTATTTTGAAATACTCTTTCTGCAGTTTCTTTGCTGCTGCTGGTAGGCATTTTGCAAGCAGAAACACCATTATAAATACTTTTGCGATATCATCTTCATTTCCTGAAATCCTCAAATTCCAATCTAGTTTCTGAAGTGAGATATCCATTGACTAAAATGTACAAAGCACTCATTCAGCTCAACCTGCAAATTGTCACTTATGCAAAATAACCACCAGTGCAGAATACTACTGTGCTTTCTCTGAATTTTACCTTGGGTCTTGCTCACTTTTAACATGAAATTTTGATGCATGAAAATGCTGATTGTATTTATTTTCCTATGTATGTGAAACAAGTCCCCACCAAGTGGAAGGCAGCATAGCATGAATTATTTTTATACAAGGCTGACTGTGCCAGCCCCCTGTTAGTTTGCACTGATGGTAGAATCAGGAAACGTAATAGCTTAGAAAGGTTTTTATGTTTTGGTGGAACAATGTAATTAGCTGTATCTAAACAAGAATTACAAACAAGATAGGGTTTGAGAAATCTTGCTGCAGAATAGAATGACATACTAACTTAATTTACCTTTGATTAAAGATCAATGTAGAAAAGAAACAAATGCCAACAGTGAATAATAACAATAATAAAAGCTGCAGAGTAACAGGAGAGCTGGCCGCAAGCTGGCACTTCCCACTAAGACATTCACCATGTCAAAGCAAAGCTGTTAGGCTGGCGCAAAATGCAGTCACGGAGATCGATGCATTTCAAGGATGAGGAATACTGTCATGTAAATACCCCTGCAGCAGAACTTCTTAAACACTAAAAGCAGCAAGGAAAATGTCAGATGAAAATGCTCTCTCACAGCACAGAATGGAAAAAGTCTGAAGCCAAACTTAAATGTTGTGACAGAAAAAAACCAAACATGAAAACATATCTGTCTTTATCGGAAAGTATCTCATGCAAAAAGAGATAAAAGATATGAGAGGACATGAAATATGTGAGGGTTTTGAGTTAGGTACAGCAAAAAGCAAGATATCAAACATCAAAATCTTGAAAATTAAAAGTGGTCTCTAGAAATGCAGTATTTTAAAAATAAAACAGATAAAGCTCTCTTCTCTTCTTGTACCACATCTTTGGCTCTTGGGGAGAAATACAACTGTGCTGTGTAGTCTAAGTCAAAGCCAATAGACGACAGTCCTTTGCCTAGCTTTTCCCTTTTATTTAAACTTGAAGCCCTTGAAATGGGACTACTCTGAATCACTCAGATAACCTAGAAGCCCTGATAAAAGGCACTAGAAGAAGAATATTTGATGCTTTCAGCACTTGACAATTTTTATGTAGAAGAGAAAACAAAAAGAGGTCATCTATTTCATTCTTCATTTACGTATGTGGATATTCCAGAAGGTGCTGTCTGAAAAGGTTTTGTTATTTTATGTAGAGAAGAGGTGGAAAATGAACTTAGGAAAATATAAATATTGCAAAAATTTGTAAACTTTCCACTGTGAACAACAGAATGTACCTTAATTTATTAGATGTTTATATTACATTTGAATTATTTGGATATTACTGCACATTAACTGTAATTACTACTCTGTCTTAGGGAAGTTGCAGTTCATTTGGTTTATGACAAAACTCCTTCTATGGTTTTGACTTTGTGTCTGGATTGTGTCTAAGTCATCCCTGAGTGATCTTTCTTTACACGGGTAAAAAATGGGTGAAATAATTTGAGTAGGCTACAAAAGACTAAAAAAAGCATAACTTCCTTAAAACATAACTTAATTTTTAGAAGACACAGTGAAGACCTTAGTGCCCACTGTAGAACACCAAAAAAAAAATGGCTTGAATCAAACCTTCACCCAAGAGTAAAATATTATTTATTATACTACAGCTCAAACAAGATGTTTAGACATATCCAAACCCCTTCCTTATTTTTCATTTAATTTAGTAAAAGGTTACTATCTTACTTTTCAGGCTAATTTGATGTGTTGAGGAGCTTTTAGAATATTATGATAATAAATTTATAATATCATAATTTCTAGTGGGATAAAAATCCCAGTTTTTACCAGCTGCTAATGACCTCTGGAGAGATTCAGACTGATGAGGTTTTTGATGCCAAACAGCTGTAGATGAAAATATGAGAAACAGTTGACAATAATTAAATAATACAAATGTAAAACCACAAATCTGAGACAAGCACATAATTGTCATGGTATTATTTCATATGATTTTATGAGATATTAAATACCATTAAATTATAATACTCTTAGCAAAGCCAAAATAGGAACATACTAATCTGCATATTTATATTTCGGACAGTAGAGGAATAAAATAACACAGTGTTAAGTTAGCATGAACAAAGATCTGAAGATGTTCTCTTTTATAGATGTGAAACTGATTAGCTGAAAAAAAGCTAATTTATTGAGTTCACTCAGAAATTTAAAGGGGAACAATTCCCAGAAATTGCACAGTTGTAACCCCTTTTTGTGTATATGAATTATCTCAGAATAAGATGTGGAATTTTGAAATGTAGCTGAAATTAAACATATTTGCTGAAAAACTCTAAATCTGCAGTTTATTTGCAAAAGCTTTATATACAAGTTCAATATTCAAAATTCAAGCTGCTCGATTATGTCAGTAGGTGCATGTTTCTATCTCAGAAGCTTGATTCTTCATATCAAAATTTTGATATGAGTAATCCAGACTTTGATTTTTGCAAATACTCTTCACTAATATGCTCAAAATTCATCAAATATTATTGTTAGTACCTCTATTCAGCAGAATAGTTACAGAATGAAAACAATACCCAGTTCAAATTACTAAAGTGTCTACATACCTTTCCAGTGAAAGGAAACCTGTTTAATAAACAAAATCTGACATCATAAAAGAACAAAACTATTTACTTACTCAGCCTTTGAAGGAAGAATGATATTTACATCCTTGTAATATATGTAAATACTTTAAATGCATATGGGTAACATATGTTGCTACTCTTACATATTTTTTCTAACAAAACTCATTGTTTATGTAAATTTAAAAAATAAAAGTGAAGTATATTGACTTGTGGAGCTTGACATATTAGATTTATCTGCATTATTTTGATCCTTAATTTGGAAGATATATTTTTTGCATTTTTCAGCTGCTAAGCTAATATGGGAAACTGCTTATCCAAGCTTTTTTTTCAGTGCCTCGGAAAATAATAACAAAACAATTAAATCATTACTTCAGTGGGAATTGCAGTACATACAAGTAATAAATATATGGAGCTTATTTTCTTAAATCTTCATTGTCTGATTTGTTTTCCTTTTACTGGCAGGCTTATAGAACTACAAAAGCCGTGAAAACTCAATGCTAACTTAAAAGTGCAAACCTCTGTTACTTTAATATTTTATAGTGAGTATCAAGGCATTGTTTACAGTAGGTAATGAAATGGAGATGGGGCAGAAAATACACCTCTGAAAGACTTTCTACACAAAAGGATGAACACGTAGTTATTTGCACAAAGCATTAGAAAATACCGTGATATTTTATTATTAAAAATGCTGCTGAAAAGTTTATACATATGTGTCCAGCCATATATATCTTCTATCATTACTTAAGGCAAAAAAACCAAAAAAATTGCAAAACAATAACAGAAGAAACCATTGAACCCTGTGTGCCTCTTAAGGACAAGAATATAAGCCTGGGAAAGTACTTTTGTTTTTCTTTGACAGTTTCAAAGTATATTTTGATATCATTATTATAGAATTCTATGAAGACTCTATAAATCTGTTCCCTCTATAAATCATACATCAGTCCAGATGTATCAAATCAATAAATCAACTTGATTGTAATTACTTTTAAAAGCTAAAATCATTCACTTACAGGAACTTTTTTTACCCAAATGTCACAAGCCTGACACAGTACTGTACATATTGCTAGCAGAAGACAATTGGAAGTACTAAACAAATACTGTAATTCACATTACAAACATACCCAACTGATTATGATGCCAAGCATCATTACCTTTTTTTTACTTTTTTTTTTTTTTTTTTACTTTTTTTTTTTAAACCTTTTTTTAAGAGTTATGAACTGCTGCATCTCAGCTGAGGCATTACATAGCTGGTGGAAATGGCCTGGTGTAGAGTCAGCATTAATATAGAACATGATGGACCAGTGTAAAAAGCAAAACAATTTTCTACTAGTTGTAATGTGGGGTTGCTGCTTCATCACATTCCAACCTGAGCTCCCAGGTCAGATTTATAGCACATTTGCTGCAGATAAAGATAATATCAGCCACATGTTGCATTTTTATCATGTCATTATCTTTTTATTTATTTCCTTCAGATTTTGCTTTACTGCCTGCTACAACAAAGAGTTGTGCAGATGAATAGACCTCAGTGAATAACCTTGTCTTTGATTTTATTTGTAGGGGAGACTATTTCAAGGTATTTCATTAGAAAACAAAAAGTGTAGAAAACAAGAAGAGGTACAAGGCATCTTGTGTTAATCATTATGGGACATATGATATCGATGCAGTTTACTTGTGAATTAAGAATAGAAAATATGTCTGGGATAGTCACGTCCAAGTGCAGACCAATTTGTTCAAAGATCTTTGGTTACTATCTCTCAATGATGGAGTAACTTTCAAAGACAAAATATAAAGCAATTTTCATCTGCAAAAACTATTTTCTAGCTTTTCACTTTCAAATCAGGTGTTTGAATCAAACTGCTAAGTTACTTTGATAGCTCTGCTTGGCTCCTGTTTTTCTAATGAAGGAAAGGCAGAAGGGAATAACCAGGTAATAATTTTGCCTTTCCAGAGAGTGATGCTCTCTGAGATTTTCAGTTTTGTTCAAATACAGGATTTCTCTGCTTCTCTCTCCATAATGCTCACTGACTGTGGGACTGTGCAATGAATCGGCAAATAAGAATTTTCTGACAGGTACACTTTCAAGCAAAAAACAAGCTACTGGGCTGAGAAGTTCTTTACACACTCATCACTTTGAACAGTTTGAAAAACAGTTTGAAAAACAGTCAGCCAACCACCCTGCATTTCCCAACTTTCAAATTGTAGTTTTATTTTGTTAAGCAATGCTGAGGAGGTGCTTTCTCAGCTGAGAATCCACTGAAACTGCTGGTGAATATAGAGCTACTTTTCCTTGAAGAAGGCTGACCAAAACACAGGCTTTTGTTGAATTTGTCAGGGCACAAAACTCTTCCAAATGTATCACAATAACCAAGAACTACAAACTGGACTCCAAATATATATTTTTGGATGTTTCTTGGTTCAATTCAACAAGCTTAAAATGATAATACTTTTCTTTTGTATTTTTTCTCTTTGTTTTCCAATCCATTGCTGTGTTGGAATTTAACAAAGGCTAACACAAAATTAAATTATAGAAAAAATGTTTCAGAAAAGAACAACAATTGCCTATGAATACTTTAACATGCACTAGTGTAACCTGTAAGAGAAAATACGCAGGTCACACAGACAACTGTATCCTCTGCATGACACCATGGCCTTATATAAATGAAACATGTTAGAAAAGATTCATGGTTTTTGTTAACCACTAGTAATTAAGAAGAAATTCCTCCTTTGGTCTTGGAGGAAACAGAGGTCATATGACTAATGTATATACACATAGGTCACAATCGAATGCACAATCTTTCTAAAAGCTCTTTTCAAACTGAAAACATCAATAAAAGCTGCTTCTTTTTTTGTTTGTTTTTAAACTCACAGCTATGTACATTTTTACAAAGTTTCTTTAAATATAGTTCAGGCTGGCAAGTCATCTCTTTGCACAGAACTATACGTATTTTACTGCATAGTCAGTCCTCCTCTTTTTTTTTTTTTTTATTTTTGATTTTAATAATAAAATTCTATTTTCCCCATCTGAATTACAGCTTCATATACTGGGTAAAAGCCCATGGTGATGTCTTTGTTTTATCAACGGCCATTCATGGTATGGCACATAAAGAATCTTTTGTATAATTTTATTTATTAAAAAAAACCAAAACAAAACACCTGTACAGTCACTGGCTCTGTGTTCCAGAAGACTCGGCTTTTCTTGTTACACTTAAAACATGATTTTAAATTATTTCTTCTGGCCTCAACTTTCAATCAAAGTGGGTGAGATCTTAAAGCAGTATCGTAACAGCAATGTACACTTTTCACATTTCACAGGGTTTGTAGTTGATCTTTAACATCTGTGAGTTTCTATGGGAAGGATCAGTAAGAAAATAATGACTGTCCTTCTCTGTTACTTATTTTTACTTTAGATTTTGACAAGGTGTTCAATGGATGGTATATAACTTTTTCCTCTTCTTTTTTCTCTTTTTTTTTTTTTTTTTTTTTTTCTTTTTTTCTTTCTTCCAAGTGGCTTGTGAGGGTAGATGGGGAAGGGCTGAGCTATACCCTAGTGGTCGAATGTCCATGGGGCAAATTTGTACTGTTTTGTCCTCCACTGAAGGTGTTGAAAGTATGCAAAGGCTGCATTCCTGTTAATGTATTTGGAATCATGGTTATGGTGTTGGGTGTCATTAGCGGGATGTCATCTGGGGACCTTCTCAAAGTGAGCGTGTAGTCAGGTGGACAGGTGAGTCTCAGTGTGTCATGGGCCTGCAGTGACTCACACTCATGGTCATGTTCCAGCTGCTTCATCTGCAAGGACATGATCTCTTCATTCTGTATGTGTGCTATGTCGTTGGTGGTGTTCCTCTGGGGGCTGGGGCGCCTGTGAGTCTCGTGACGCCGCTTGTCCTTCTTGTAATATAACGCAGCAAAAGCTAAAATATTGAGGAACAGTAAGGAGGCCCCCACAGCAATGGTGACACTCAGCTCTGTAGAGTAATCTCTCTTGTTTTCTATCAGAACTGTTGTATCCTCTGGAGCTGTTTTATGGGTGTCTTTTGAATGTTTGGGGTTGTTGGCAGGTGTCATTGCTGGGCGTTTGGTGGCTGGCCATAATTTACCAGGAGAACGTCGGGTCACATATGGAAATGAGGTCATGTCAGGAGGAGGGACTTTAGTTGTTGTAGAAACATACTGAAATATTTCATTCAGGTTGTGAAGGTGTGGGACAAGCTCCAACCAGAAAGCCACTTTTGTTGCTCGATAGTGATCACGAACTCGGGGTTTCAGGCCAATATGTAAATAAAGTTGGTCTTTAGGATTGTATTTGGACCAGGCCACTTCTTCAAAGCGGTTGGGTTTTGTGTGGATGAACTTTGTGTCCTGTGGAACAGGCTGGTTTGGATCTCTAGAAAAAAAAGAAAACAGATAATATTACAGCCATTAACCTTGCCACAAAAACCCAACACAAAAAAAAGCAAACAAACACCAAACCCTCTTATAGTTAATAGTTTACCCAACACTTACAGTAACCTAAAAGCAGAAGCTAAAAACCATTCCTAATTGAAGAACAGCTGTTATTAAATAATCAAAACAAAATTACTTACTGTATAGAGCATCTCAGATATTACAAATTTTTTTTACATGAAAATGCAGAAATCATAGTGTTTCACTTTCCCACTGAAGTTCTGTGATTCAATATCATTCTCCAAGGAGTATGTCTTAGAGAAGTACTGAGTACTTCTTCCCGTAGTAAATGTGTAGGTTCAACCCTTCTCCAGGTTTGACACTTTCTCTTTTAAGATGCCACTACTTCCACTGCTGTAAGTAGTAAATATGGGCATCTAAGCCCTGTGGCAATATTGGAAATGCTTGTAAAACACACAAAATTGTACTGGCTGTGTATATTACAAGGGAAAAAAAAACTCTTCAAAACCTGAAGTAGCAGGGTTAAGACATGTACCTGGGAACCATTCCTGATTGTTTTCCTTTATTGAGTTTTAGTCCCCCTGCATTTAAATATCTACTTGGGGGAAAAAAAATTGAACTACCTTTGTGTCACAAATGGTTCCATCATTTCCTCATTTCTGTTTGAATGTTCCATGTGATCATTGGTACAAAGTATGTGTTTGGTGGCCAAACCAAGATGAGAAATATTTTAGCTGAGATCAACCAGTTTTATAGTACTTAAGTTTTAGTAGAGATAAGAGTAGTACACAAGTCAGAGATAATTTCAAAATTGGTAAGCCAATTTATTTTTTTCTTATGGGTTCAGAATAACGAAAAACCAAGGCCACAAAGAGCATTAAGATATGGTTAATGTATGCATATCCTTATAATTTCAGTAAAATTTAAATAAATAACATGAAAAATACAGAAAGTAAAATTACTAAGTTTAATAGTAAGTTACACATTAATTTGAATCATCTTTTCTAGCAATGAGTAGTTTATGTGACTTTGTGATATATTATACTGTATGTACATTATTTATTTTCTGTGCATTACCCAGAATTTTCCATTCTCCTTTTTATTCATTCATATGCACTGGTTTATTTCCTGTGAAAACAATTCTAGTATTTTCCTTTTCTTCCAATATAGAGTTATATATGTTCTGGGAATACCAAACTCCATCACTATACATTTTAAAGCATCCTTTTTCTTTTTCCATTTTCAAAAGCCTGTAAGTCTAATAGCCTATTTTAGCATTCCTTTGCTGTACATAGAGAGCTATTTTTTAGTTCTTAAATGAGACAAGTAATTTGACTTTAATAATCTTATGATTCCTATATTCTTTTTTTATCTGAAAGAATGTATCTTACCTTTTTTTGAGAGAAAATAATAATTTTTCTATATAATTTTGGTATTTTGACCTATTTATTCTTGTGGTTTTAGTGTCTGGGGTTTTTTGGGGGTGGTTTAGTGTTCTGATCTTTTTGTTTTTAATATTGAAACATATCTAATCCTTCCCATTTCAATAAGATAGAAAAAATACAAACTAGAGATTCTGAAACTGCTACCATTTCTGTCTTTTCTCTTCTTTTCTTTTCTTTTCTTTTCTTTTCTTTTCTTTTCTTTTCTTTTCTTTTCTTTTCTTTTCTTTTCTTTTCTTTTCTTTTCTTTTCTTTTCTTTTCTTTTCTTTTCTTTTCTTTTCTTTTCTTTTCTTTTCTTTTCTTTTCTTTTCTTTTTTCTCCTCTCTCCTCTCCTCTCCTCTCCTCTCCTCTCCTCTCCTCTCCTCTCCTCTCCTCTCCTCTCCTCTCCTCTCCTCTCCTCTCCTCTCCTCTCCTCTCCTCTCCTCTCCTCTCCTCTCCTCTCCTCTCCTCTCCTCTCCTCTCCTCTCCTCTCCTCTCCTCTCCTCTCCTCTCCTCTTTCTTTTCCTTCCTTCCTTCCTCTTGTCCTGGGTTGTAGTGTAGGATGTACACAAAGTATTTATTCTATCACCATCTTCATGAACTGTTAAAACCAAGTGGGGCAGTGCTCTAGTGTTGGGCTGTCTTCTGCTAATGGCCCATCAACGCCTTGCCCATGACTCACAGGTAACTCCCTCCAGGAGTTATCTTTGTTTAATGGGCCATCAAGGACCCACTTCACAACTCCTCATCCCATTGTGAGATGCTCTGCCCAGGGGGAGGAGCCAAGCATTCTCACCTGGATATAAGCTGGTATTTGGAACAGTGCAAGGAGCCCTTACCTATTGGATTCCCAGAGGACCAGAGCTACCAGACCTTTTCTACAGGATCTCTGCTTCAGGAAGACCACCTCATCTGGACTGTTTCCACCATCCTGCTCAGGTTGTATTCTGACTCTGTCAGTGGTCCTTTGTGTTATTGCATTAATTTTATTTTTATCTTTTTACCTTTCTTCTTATTAAACTGTATCTCTGACTTGGAGCCTCTCACTCGTTTTGCTTTCAAACTACAACACCTCTCTTCCTTCCTTTTTCTCTTCCTCCCTTTCTCTCTTTCTCTTTTAACAGTTAGCCAAATTGGGTTAGTTAAAAAAAATAAAATAATTTATTCATAATTATTCATCCCAGTACAAACTAGAGAAGGAATATTCCCTTCCAAGCAGTATAGAAACAGATGTATGCTGCTACTTTGAGGGATCCTAATATGCACTGAAGAAGGAAATAAAGCTTTTTCTTTTGTTATTAAAGAAAAGACTGAAAGATCTGGAAAATCTAAACACAATGATATTGTCCTAATTCAATAGATCTATTTTGAAAAAATGTTGGGTTTCAATATATAAATTCTAAAGAAAATTAAAAATCAACAAGGTTATCAAAATGCAAAACATTTTTCTTCTCAGAGACTCAAAATACTGCAAGAGTTCTGGCACAAAATCTTGTGTCATTCCCCCCTGCTCTTCTGATTGTCATCCCAAAAGATTCTGGGAATGGTCCTAGAGAGAACTGATAACTTGAGTAAGCTCTTGTAAAAAAGTTACAGTTGCTACACCGTATAGGAGATGAAGAAGCTGAGCACTCATTTTAAAAAACAGCCAAGTTGGACATGCACATTTAAAATTCTCATTTGTCCCATATAAATTATTGTTATCATCATAGCAGATGATTATTTTAGCAAATATCATTGTTTTTTTTAATTACTGTTCTAATTGTGGTCCCTTCCAACCTTTCCTATTTTGTATCCTGTGATTCCCTTCCCCCACAAAAAGCCTACAAAACAAGTAAATATCAGCCTCTTTTTCCTTTTTTTCCATCCTCTACTTCCATCTGTCATTTTAAACTATATTTATTGGGAGTAGCCAATTATGCTGCCGCCTCCTCCAAACATGAGAGAGAAAATAACATTACATGAATCTGGGCTTGTATTTGAACATTTGTTTACATGGCTCTGTGTGGGCCTGAAGTTGTCCATTAAAACAAGAAACAGAAAAAAAATCAGCCATCCCTACAGACAAGTAATTTATTTGCTGAGGATATCAGAGCTCTGCCATTGACATCAACTCTAAGGTCGATCACTTAGAAAATGAATAAAATGGTCTGATTACTCTCTCTGAATTTGGAAGATAAATATCTAAATTATTTTGAGGTTTTTTACAAGAAATGGGAATAACTAAGTTTAGTCCTAAATAAAGCCTCTAATAATGGCCTTAGATCTTATTTTTATAGACTAACGATCATTTGCCAAAAATATTCAGTGGATATAAACAAGAGAATTTTTACTTTTCTTGGCCATCCTGCTATGCAGAAAATTCATGAAGTTACAACTTATGACTTGTTGAGTCTTTTTCCTGGGGTAGTTGGGCAGCTTATCCTACTATGAACCATTTTCCAGTTTTATTGGTAGGCATAAAATGTAGATGTACAGACAATCATTTCTCCTGTCAAATCATCTGCTCAAACAAATTCTTGATCTGTTACTTTCATTTCAATTTTTCCCTTGCCTTTTTAAAACTCTCACAATTCCTTTGTGTTTCTAGATGTTCTTGAGGCTTAAGTGTGTAATTTCATAACCAAGGCTGCCAGGAAACCTTCCTTTTAAAATCCACTGCAATCATGATAGTAACAGTATAATCTGAGCAATATATTTCCAGTTCTGTACTTCTTACAGTATTGGCTCTCATAGGGAGGAGATTTCTTGTTTCCCAATTTGTCAGTTGGCTTTTTCTTTTTTTCATCCCACTAAAACAAGATTGATGATTGTTGCTATTTATTTTGCTCTCTCATTACTCATTTTTACCACCTTTAGAATCCAAAGAGCTTATCCATCAAAAAATGTCCTCATCATGAAACGCCTGAGTTTTTCTTCCTTTTGAGAGAAGACCATGTCTTCTCTAAGGTATACTTTGTTAATGTGCAGAATAATCCCATTTCACCTGTCACGTTTTTCCTCCCACTTTCAGTCTGCACAAATGTTGCACAACTTAAGATGTTTTTGTATTGTAATTCAATTCACACCTCATGAGCTAGAGATGTAAAATCAAAATATCAATTTTTTCTCAGGTGATAAAAAGTAAATATGTCTGCAATGGATATTAACTGAAGAGCAACTCCTGTTCACAAGGTAGATCAGTAGATGACCTAGAGGGCAAATGAAGGAACTGGATATTTCATATCTGATGATATTTTCATGGGAAGAATGGTGAATTAAGAAGTTGTCTCATATCCCAAATTCCTTATAAGATGATGAAATACCATCTATATTTTAACTACTTTTGCCACACCACTGACTATCACCCAGCACAATGGAACTGTTACATTAATGTACTTGAAATGTTTTCATTTCAGGGCGTCTCCAACACTCTGAAAGGCCCCTAGATACTTTATTTTCTTTTAGTAGTACTCTTTTCTCTATATGATTAAAAAAAAATGCAAACAGAAGAGAGAGAAAAACTGGCTTTTCTTCATCCTTCTGTTGATTCTTTTCATGCTGTCACAATAGCGGCCATTCCTGCTTGAAAGACTGGTATACAGGCATATTTTCCCTTACCTCCTTTCCTCAGTTATCCCCAGGTACCACTGTCACTATGCTACCTGTCAGCTAAGGACGAACAGCTGAAGAGTCCTTATAATAACTAAGGAATGCAAACCATAACTACACTATTTAGTTTGGCTAACAGAGATTTGCCATTGGAGACAGTTATTTCTTCAGAAAAAATATCAAACAGCCTCATAAAAGAGTTCACTGAGAGTTGTTTTGAAACTACACTTTAAAAATTACAATTTTAATCATGTCTTCTATTAGAGAACCAAACTGCATACAAAATACAGACATTCTTAATAAATCAGGTTTGTTCTTCAGAATCAATGGTAGCAAAATAATTCTGGAGTACTCATCTGAAATACAAGGAAAACAAGGGTATATCCCTTATACCTACATCTTTCCCAATAGCTACAGAGGTAGAGCTGGATGAATGGGAGCAAAAGTGGAGTACTGTAATTCCTCAAAAACAGGGCAATTTTTATAAAACTAATATATGCCTCTAATGAGAGCATGGCTTTGTATCTACTGTGTGAAACTTCAGTCCTTCTTCACAAGAGCATAGCTGGCAGAGTACCTATGGAGGAGTGGCACACATCCCCTGTCCCCTCATGTTCACGCTTCCCCTGCTGATGTGTCTGCAAAGGAGGTAACATGACCCTTACAAACAGAACTCTTGGCATATAAAACTACCATTACAGTTAGGATAGCACTACTGGCAGCAGACTGAAGCCCCAAGTGCACCTCTTAATACATGAAGCTCTCACATATAATTCTGTGCATTGAGGAATTCCAAACTGTATTTTCATGTCATTTTTGTAACCCAAATGTAGTATCTCAAACTTACTCTGTAATAAATTGTTTTCCTATTTCTAAGGCATGTTAGAAATATAGTTTTGAAAAGGCCAAATGAAAAACTCTTAATAATAATAATCATCATAATAAAAAACTCATAGCTAGGTAGAGAATGGAAGATTAGCAAAATGCAGCTTCCAGGCACTCATTTCAAGCACAAACTATTTGCCATTAAACACTTTAATTGTCACCTCCTGTTTGCTAACTTTAGTAACCGACTTCTGAGTTAAGCACAATAAAAGCACCATGCCCTGTGTTGTGTCTTTCACCTACTGATTTTACAAGATTGACCTGCCCTCCAAACCCAGCCCTGGCAGCTAGCCCATTAAGCAATGAGTCCTTTTTAGCAATGAATGGCCAGTCATCAAAAGCCTAGCAAAAACCATCTGAATGATGTGCCATCTGAGCCATAATTGTACAATAAGTACCTGGATGCAGCCTCTGTGGGAGAGTGATAGAGATTGGAAAAGTCTCAAACACATTAAAAATAAATAAATATATCTGCAGTTTTAATGTTCAGAGCTTACCTACAGGGAAATGTGAAATAATAAAATCTTTCATTTAAAAGATTTTTTTATGTGTTGCCATGGGTACAAACACAAAGCAAGACAAGTTCTATCATAATAAGGATGGGAAATGATCAATAAAAAAAATAGAGAGGGAAAATACCCAAAGCAAAGCCCCCTGCAATGCAGTCTTGAATGGTATCACTCATCTTGAGAGCTGAAGGACCTGAGTGGCTACAGAGATTCCAGATTACAAATGAATGAGCAGAGTGTAGAACAGTTACCCCAGAGATCCCGTTGCTCTAGGCTTTAGATGCTATAATCTTTGCCTTTATGTTTGAGGAATCAGAGGTGCAGAATAAATGTAATCTTAAAATATTATTTGCCTCCAAGTATTCTCTTGTACTATTCAGAACAATTAACCATTGTTCACCCAAAGAAAGAAAAGACCCTATCAAGGTAATATGTATTGTGTTATTTTCCTTTCCCTTGAAAACTGAAATTTTACAGCTGGAGGTTATTTCTAATAACACATTTTTAAGACTACCTGTAAGAGGGTGAGTCCATAATAGAATATACATTCCTTTCCTCATCAGCAATGGGAAAATTTCAGAAATTACTAATGGCTCTCCCAAAGCACCTGTTTTTGCTTTTAGGTATAGTATGGCAATGGCTTTATAACCAGAGAACTGGGTATAACCTGCTGAAATTAGTTTTCAAGTAGCAACAGCTGAAAAGTGCCTGAAATTATGAGTAATGGTGGCAGCTGGGACTGTGAGAAGCTCCTGTCAGCCTCAAAAATTGCTTAAATACAGCTTCTAAATCTACAGGGAATAGTCATAAAGTAATCATAAACAATAGTGAGACCACAGAGATCTTGCATCTCCATAATAATTCCAATGAGGTACATTTGTAAGGACCTGAAGCCCTCTATGTATACATGGCATTTCATCTACCAAAATAAAGACAAACTGATGGTGTCATCATCTCTGAGCATGTGATATAGCCATCATGCAGCTTTCTCTCCATAAACCAAGATTTCATCACAAAGTTTGTTCATCCCAGTACCGATGACATCTTGTTGACAAATATGCCTAAATATTACACAGTTTATTCACTTTTGTTGTTGAACTCCAGGGTTTCTGCATGCTTTTGTATCTGTTTGTCCAATATGAAGTGCAACAAGACTTCTTTTCCTGAAGTCCTAAATTGACCTGAAGTATGTGATTGATTTTAACTCAATTTATGCTTGAGGTTCTTGTGAAAACTGCAAAATCTCTCTCTTTGAACGTCATTTAGATTCATGGAAGGCTACAAGGGCTGCTAAAGCCTCTGAGTGTTTCACAATAGGCATCTGAGTTTTTCTTATATAGCTGCACACTGTTCACTGCAGTGCAGTAAAGCTGCAGTTTCCAGAACCCAATCCTGCCATTAAACATTCAGTGGAAAGATTTACAGCCCCTTTGTGCCACAAGTATCTTTGTTTTAATTCAATACCGAAGACTCAAGGTTAACAAAAAAAGCCCTTGCTGCTGAAGTAAAACACTGCAATACTCTTTAAATGAATGTTATATGAAGAGAACAGAATTTATTAATATTGCTCAAAGATTAAGCTGTTTTTAGAGTTGTTTGCTTGATGTTTACAACTCTATTTCAGCAAAATATTGATGTCTTTATTTCGTAAGCAGAATTAATTTATTTTTTTAACCTTCTCAAAGCAAAATTTATATCTGAGTCTCTTCTTCATTCTAGTCAAGTACTTATTATTGCCATTATAGCCCTCAGAGGGAAAAAAATTTCCAGTGTCTGCCTTTCTGTTCTAATTCCTCTCTGAGTCCTCATCCCTGTGAAGGTCGCTGAAAAACAAGAACTTCCTTTCTTTTGTAGCAGATAAGTGCTATCTGCCTGACAGTTCCTTCTTCAAGTAGCAGACATGTTGCCTCTGATTTTTCAGTATCTCAGTGAACCACCTTTTCTCTGAGACATGCATTTTGTCTTAGTAATTGTCCTATTTTTTGAACCAAAAATACAGTGTTATTATTCTCATTGAGCTACTGAAAGAAAATAGTTTGAGGGAACATACTAATTAAAAATCTATTAAATAAGAATAAACCTCATTTAACTCCTATCTTAACACAAATATTTCTATCTACTACTTCAAAATCAGATTTTGAGGCCACTGGAATGTGATACTGACTATTTTAGAAGTATGCTATCAACATATGAATGCTAGGGGTCAGACTTACCCAGTTTTGGCAAAGTTAGTCCAGTATGTCATAACCACTGCACTGAGCATGACATCATTCTTGGAAAAGTTGCAGTTGAACAGTTCCGTGGGACCAATCATAGGAATCCCAAACACATAAGGGACTTCATCACCATGAGCTGAATCAGCCCAGCTGGGTTTCATTTCACTTTGGCAATGGTGATAAAATGCATAGAAATATGTTGGAGATCCATACTGGGCATGCAGGTCAGCCGTGGCAACAGCTGGAGCAACCCACTGGTGGTCTGTAAAAAGAGCAACCAGGGTCTTCCGTCTTGTTTCGGGGTTTTCTTTGTCTGCCCAGTCAGTGTACATGAATTTAATGGTCTCTCGCAAGGTGTCCTTCCCTTCTGGATAACCATATAGATTGTCCACAAAATTAGAGACAGAAAAGTCAAAATCATTGGGGGAAACACCGTCTTCATTGTCTACAATGCCATCCACAAATTTTAAGCCTTCCCCTTGATTCACGCCCAGCATTATATCATAGTTAAGGAATTCCCCTTGCTCCATTAGAATCTGAGGGTCATCTGGAATCACGTCTCCATCTATCACAGGCCCAAAGGCAATGTGGTACGTGGCTGGAGTGATAGTCTGTTGAATGAGTTCTTTGTAATTCTTATTCCGCAGACATTCAACCAAATCAGTGGTATCCAGCATGTCGCAGCCCACTTTATCTGCCAATATCCGAGTGTACTTGGCAGGCTGATAGTTCACTGCCCAGCTGGACAGGGCTGTTCCACTCTGTATGATTGCCTTTTGGAACAAACCTGCAGGTGCAAATTGTTTAAATACAGATCCAATTAGATATTTAAGAAATATATATATATTAAAAAAATGAAAAGTATTTCTTAGTAAAGGAAACAAAGCTTTGATTATAGAATCTCTAAAGGATGCATACAGGGAAATTTCAAATCAATTTCTGTAGATCCTACTCACTGCCCTCTTTTTATGCTATGTAGAATAGGCTACTAATTAAAATCTCTTATGTTCTTGATGCTCACACACATAAAGCATGAGGATTTCAGGTTACTTTGTTTCAAGAACAAAGCCTATTCCTGTACTGCAGTTTCCTTGTGTTTTTGATGGAAGTCCTCTGGCTTTAGCATATTTGTAGTCCTGTGAAAATTTCTTTGAAGGACTGGCAGCTAAATGCAATCATATGCTCTTTGCCATGTAAATGACACTCATAAATGCGCCTTTCAGTAGTTTAAAGGTCAAATGAAAATTACACATTCTCATTTCCTTCACAAAAGCCATGCATCATACTAACTTGAAAAAATCTGCTCTATTAAAAGTAATTTCATACATTTGAATCTTCTATCCTGACATTATTTATTTACCACTTAATTTTTAAAATTATTATTGTGTGCATATGTTATCACTGTATATACGTTAAATTTTGTGTGCATGTAACTGCCTTTATGTTGAATTAAAATAAATTTATTTTTTTTGCTAGAGAGTAAGATGATATTCAATGGTTCTTCCTGATTGTTTTATGTACACTAATATAAAGAGAAATGAAAATCTAGTGTGAAGAGCTTCTTTGTTTAAAGCACTGAAAGGCCAAGGGGAGCTTGATGGTGAATCTGTCCCATCTGTTGTTTTGTTGTTTTTTTTTTTTTTTCTGGTAAGACCATTAAAATGAACCTATTTTATATTTTAACTGAAATGCTTGGGTGTCTTCTCCACATGGTTTCTCTTGCAAAGTTCTCAAAATGTGAAAGACAGTAACAGCTACAAAAGCATGTGGCGTTTTTGTTGATATACCTTTGAAGATTACTGAATGCACACAGTACAAAATTTCAATTATTTGATCAGTTAAGTTTTACATGGTTCCATCTGCTTGATTTTGGCATAGCTTGCTCAGCAGTTATTCACTGAAATTTTATTTGTATCAATAGACTGAATCATCAAGCATAGCTCTATGTATTTCAAAATGAGGTGTGTTTTCCAGCCTCCCTGCTATAACTTCTGGCTACTGCTTATCTGTTGCAAATTTCTGTCAGTTTTAATGTGATAGAAATGGCATGGCTTAATAAATACAATAGATATTTTGGTGTTGTCTTTTATCAAGTCTTTATAGATTTGGTCTTATCACCAGGAATATTTATAGTTCAGTACTGGTGCTGTACATTCTTGGAGTTCGCGTTTGGTTTTTTTGGAGGGTGAGGTGTTGAGGGTAGAAATCCTACAGTTCACTTACCAAAATCTTAAGAACACTGTGGGATCACACAGTGTTCTTGTGGGGAGTTAAATGCAGCTTTTAATAAGGCTTAGTTAAGTTTTTACTAAATAAGGAAAGCATCTATATATATGTTGGGAGTGCAGCCAAGAGTATACAAAAAAATCAGAAAGGTCATTGCTCTTTTCCATTTTAATTAGGGCAAATTCTTTGATAGAGGAGTCAGTGGAATGTGTTGATAAAGCTAGAAAAAGTATATTGCCCATGGCATTTGTTGCATGAGATTTATGCTGTAATAGCATTTAGTTTTCCTTATAAATATATTTATGTTGATTAATACAAATCCAGAATTCTATCTAGTAGGTATTTTACAAAAATTAGAGATCTCATGTAATTCTGATTCAGACTATCTCCTTTGGCATTTTCAATATATTTTAACATTATTAAAAAAAAAAAAAAAAAAAAAAAAAAGGAAAAGAAAAGAAGAGTGGGTTTTTTTGCCTAGAGGATTGTTACCTTCTGAATAGTGGGAGAGCGTCAGGAGACTGACACAGGAAGCTCCTGCCCCAGATCCAAAAATAGTAACTCTCTTCGGGTCTCCTCCAAATGATCCAATATTTTCTTCAATCCAACGTAAAGCTTGGATTTGGTCAAGCAATCCATAATTGCCTTTTGCAGCTTGGTCCCCAGTACTTAAAAAACCTATAAGGCAAAACCCCATAATTTTAGTTCATCAGATACAGAGTTAGCTACAGGGTATCTACATATTCACAACACATCTTCCTATCTTTTCATCTTCTATGCTTTTTTTTTTTTTCCTTCTTTTTAAAGGTCACAGTCCTAGTTAACTGTCTCCAGTGCAAGCAGAGAAATTCATTCTGTGTGCTGTTTAGCTTGAGTTTGTTTTCCCCTACTTCAGAGATCCCATTAATGAAGAATCACTATTTCTTATCTGAAATATTTCTGTAACAATGCAACAATACAGAAAGAAGGTTTTAAACATTTTATAACTGGATGTGAGTAGGGTATAAAGTCTTAGGAAATAATTTTTGGATAAAGATGTGAGACAGCCAGTCTATTACTGAGAAAAATGCACCCTAACACATTAATTTAAATATTTCTTACCAACACTTTCCTGAACTACACAGCTCTTTAAATTTCTGTACTTGTGATATAGATAAATGTACTCAGAAATAGAAAAAAGAAGGCTGAAGTAAATAGTAGAAGGAACATGAAAAAAGCCTAAGGAAAAAAAAATTGCACTTCAGTTTCACAGAGGATATTTATTAGGAAGATAACAGGTAAATCCATGGCAATATAGCCTTTGGTGGGAAGATTTTATCTGAACAAATCAAGTCTCATCTTTCTTTTTGAAAATTGCAGGAACACCTGCGCTGCTGTTTTTTGTTCCTGCACCATGGGTATAAGATTCTAGAAACAAAGTGTGACATGTTTGCTGCTTGTCTTGCAACTGAGAACAAAATGACCATAAGATTAGGACTGAGATTAATTTTGGGTTTTTGAAACCAGCTAAGGCAAAACACTGCAGTTATCCCTGTTGCCTATTATTCACAGTTAAGGCCTTGTGCTATGTCCAAATTACCACATTGAGCCATGCACTCACAGTCCTTTCCTTAACTCCCCTAGGCCTTCTCCTGTTAGACAACTGCAAAGTTTATTTCTATTAGAAATATCTTACAGTATATGGAAATTTTCAGATGGGCATTATTGATTTAGGCACCAGTGACAGCTGTCAAAGACAAAACAAGGACATCGCTTGGCAGTTTTTTCCAGCTAATTATCAGTTCAGAAAAAATTGCTTGAAGGGGAACCCAGGACTCAGGAGATCTATGGTCTGGTGCAGTTTGAAATGTAGGAGTCTGTTATCATGAACCACCTGAGCCTGCTGTAAAAAGACCTCTATGCTCCTGACTGGAAGGTGAATCTTAAGTTCCTGAGGGAAAAAAGATGTTGTAGTACATTTCCCAGGCTTTGGCAAAGGGGAACAGGTCTCTTTGCACTAGTTGTAATAATTTTTTTGTTGATAGGAAGAATGAAAATGCACATGGTGGAAGGTATTCACAATAAGAAGGAAGCAGAATACAAATAATATCCATATTGCTAAAAAACATTTGATCAGGCTTTTTTGTTTTAAAAGTCTCTTCTAATAGCAAGTTGTAAGAATGGCAGTAACCTTTTTTTTTGTCTTATATACAAATGGAGAAAAAAATAAACTCTTAATCCACAATTGTCTCAATTTATTTTTTAACATATGTGTTTTTCTCTATTTTTGCATGTCTTTATGATTTTTTAAGCCTGTCAAAGAAAGAATAACGCACTTGCTGGCTTTGTTGCTGCAGCTCACTGCAATATTCTATAATATTCTATAACAAAGGCATTATTCAATCAGAGCTATGACATCCATTGGAAAAAGAGAGTGTTGTAACCTTTAAAGCAGAATGGTAATTAATATTCAGAGCCTAAACCTGCTTTAGTTCTACTAGCAGCATCAAACTAAAACTGTTTGAACTTTGTAATTTTGAATTCTTACCAAATGTACTAAAAGGTGAACTGGATAAAACTGCAGTTAATGAATATCTAATGTTCAACAGATGAAGATTTATTTTTTTTTAGTTTGTTTCCACAGCTGGCTGCTGATTCCCATTAACTGCAAGAATAAATTTTCTTAATTTGAAAACTAATCACCATGGCAAAGAGTCAGACCCACATTACACAAACTGAATTCATAAATCTATCTTTTCTTGACGAGGATATATTTTCTTTAATGCTCTGAATACCAGATCTAAATATTTCTTCAAAGCTATTTAAAGAAATTCAGGCATATAGTAACTATTTGTCCAGAAATACACAACACTAACAGGTTTTTTTGCTTTTTTCTATTTTACTTCAGTGAAGAGAAAAAAAGCGTTTCTTTAAACTGAAGTTCCTGAAATAACTATTTTTATTTTTCTCTAACTCTTTGAAGGGAAGCATTCAAGAAAAATTCTTTAGTTTCAAACTACCAGATAGCAATAGTCAAGGAGAAAAAGATTACAAGTGGAAATTGCTGGGAATTTTTCAGGACATCTTTCAGCTGAGGATCACCTGAAAGGGCCTAAGCTGTAGAAAACCCTCTGCAATGTGAAACAATGTACAAGAGTGGTGACAGTACTGAAGTTTTCTATGGAAATACACTCTTGATCTTGAGCTGAATTAAACACTTGCAGAAACATGGTCAGGATCAAAATCATATTTTCCCAGCCACAGAAGTTAAATTTAACACACACAGATTTAGAAAGAAATAAAGGCAATGGAGAAAACCCCCTAAAAACACCATTACGTTAAAGATTGTAAATTATGATCTGAGAACTATGACTTCACCCTTAGAGATAAATAAAATCACCAAGATAATTGCAATCTTGTAGCCATTTTCATTTTTTAAATTTATATGACCTACTTTCTCATTCTTTTTAAATTATTAAAAAAAAAATTACGCTACTTTCCTTTGACATTTTGCACACAGTAATACTCAATATTACACCACTGCAGGAAAAGTCTATTTTTTATCTCCGTATTTTGGCCCCATGGGCCTAATGCATATCAAATCAATTTGATAGCTGGCTGAAAGCCTAAATTTCTACTGTGAATGTTCTTCCAATGCTTTATGCCCTTCCCTCTCTTTCTCCTTCCCTTCCAACCCCCAAGCTGAGAGACTGTTTCCCACTCCAGGTGGGATGAAAGGAGTAGGATAATGCAAGAATGCAGCATTTAGCATTTCTTATGCTTACTAGGTTGCTAGACACCATGAACTCATGAGAAAAGGAAATGTGATTTCAGAGAGCAGACTTCTGCGAGGACTGGACCCAGAGAAAAGTGTGGTGCTTAACAAGTGAACATTAGCAGTGGTCTCATTTGCTTCTGTTCCATGGACAATTCTCACCCTCTTACGCACCATTTTCTGTTGCAAGACATAATGAGTTACCTCACTGGGTTTTCCTTCCTCTTCTCAGCTCTATATATAACCTCCTTTTTTATTGCTTTCATAGCTTCATAGTGATCCAATAATTTAAACAGAGATAAGAATATTTTAAAGTGTACTTTGACTATTCTAAGTTAAAGTAACTCTAGAGAAACACCAATCAAAACATCTATAACTATGATGTTTGCCAGAAGACTTTGATAAAGTGGAGTCATAAATTAGACAGTTTTTTTTCTTTGTAATCTGAGACTTTCCTTCAACTTGGAAAAAAAAATTGAAGATAAATAATATGTTATGCTCCAATCAATGAAAACATGTGGTTGCTTGATTGTTTTAGGACATTATATCATACGTTTTCTACAAAGCTCTGAATAAATTTGGAAGGTCATGATCAGTCTTGTCCTATAAAATTTATCATAAAAGGTAAAATATTATTTCCATTTTGTACCAGTTTTGGCCAAAATCTGATGATTTAAAAGATTCAACTTTGCAGTTCTTAGTCAATTGAAGATTTTGCAAGGCATTCAGTTAGACTTATTCTCAATAACACTCTATATGCATAAATCACAAACACAAAAACAAAAACCAACATAAATTACAATTTAACCATTAAAATAAATTAGCAGGTGGAAATGACCACTATTCTATGAAATGTGGTCCTGTTGGGAGACTGTCCTACTCATTGTTCACTTTTTATTATCTGGCAGTATTTTTCTCTTTATATGTTATTATTCATGTCATTAGGGATGTAATTTCATTTTAAAAGTTGTAATAACAAGGGAGTTAAAACTTATCTTTTAAAATAACATGAAAGAACCAACATTTAAATTTTGGACATTTTAATGAGTCACTTGTTGGTAGCTGAGTTTGTGGTACAATAACTATCATTTCATAGGCACCACAAACTTCCTTAAGTGGTATATAACAGCTTCCTAATAGAATTACTTGTTGGCCTTAGGGAGGAATTAGATTTTCAATTATTACATTCATAATTTAGAAAAGGAAATGTTGATTAGATTTGTTTAATTTAATGTTCTAGGTAATGTGGGATTTTCTTCACTAATACATTTATTCTTGAGTTTGGGTTTTGGTGCTTTCTTCTATGCTTTCTTCTGTGCTTCTCTGATTAATAATTCATGTTCTATAGCACTAAATCATTATAAAGGATAACAGTAACAGATTATTATTCTCCTTTTTACTTGTTTGCAGTTTTTTATGAACCTCAGGATACACTTACTTTGTCCAGCTAATAGTGATGGTTTCAGAAATTACACTGTTTATGCTTACATATCCATGCAGTGATTTGCAGACCATGTGAGAAAACTTGAATTAAGAATACTTGAATATAGAGACTTAGAATTAACTTCAAAACAGGTTTTGAGATTTCTAAGTATCTCCAAATTATGCTCTAGTTTTAATTTTTTCTCCAGGATGGATTCAATTTTGGTGATTTCTGAGACCACCGGAAATTATGAAGTGACTATTCCCAAGTGTCAGATATAATTTTCAGGGATATCCTCCCCCTCATCTCCCCAGTGCTCACTGCTGTCATACTCAAAAAAAAAAAATTTCAAAAGCAAAGTAACTCAGTCCTTAATCAGTTGCTAGAAAATATTCACAACATTATCCATAATTTGGCCTCTCAGACAGAGATATGAATTGTAGGAGGATCCTGCTAACAGGGGCAAACTTACAAACTTTTGTAAAGGAAAATTAGTCTTCAGAAAATTTTCTATTGCAGATAGTGGCAGGAGAGAAAGAAAAAAAAACAAACAAAAAAAACCAAAACAAGGAAAAAAAAAAAACAAAAAACCCACCACCTTTTCTAGAAGACAAATTAAAATACTGAGTCACAGTCTTGCTATGATTGGCCGCTAAGTAATCACTTCACAAGACAAGTTTAATAGGAATAATCTTTAAGGGCGTGATGAGCACCACCACATCTCCTCCTGATAGGTGCCACCAGGGGTGCAAGGGAGGCACCCACAGAAGGGTTTCAGACAGGATCATCTTCCAATCCAGCAAGATGGTGGTGAAAGAGCAGGGAAGGAGGTGATCAGTTACTTCTCTCTAAAGAAACTACAAACAATATGGAAATTACAGAGATCCCACTTGGGAGCAGTGGAGGTCAGAGGGATGGCTGGACAAACCGTTGTTGTCTGTCAGGGCCGAGCAAGGTTGTGACAGCAGTTCACATGCTTTGCTGATTTGTATTACCCCTTCTTTTAAGAAAATGAAACATGCTCTCAAAATCTTCAACATGAATCTTATTTCTGTGGAATCAGTCCAGCTCTCCTGGCATTAGCTGACATGCATTAAAGCAGCAAACATTCTTGATTCACCTGCACTCAATACATCACTACTAAAAATCATGTGTCTTTGCTAATTTCTAACAAATGATCCTCAATGTGTTTGAAGGCAACAGAGATCGTCTATAAAACAAGCAAAGAGGTTTCAGGGCTTAAATTCTAGCAAAGTAGTTGTAAGAATATGGTAATGATCAACCAGCAGCAGAAGGCATAGATGTCGAAGAAAGAAATCAATCTGCAGCAAAAGAAAATATGAATGAATTTTATAAGCTGGTAATATAACTGTACCCAGACTTTAGTTACTCCAGTGAGAAAAAAAAAAATCTTCTGAAATGATTCTTCATAGCAGATGTATCTGAGAAGCCTGAAAAGCTTTGATTTAATTTGTTTATAAAGCAAAAAATATTTATTTTCTAAAACTATTTGGATGCTTGCAATTTTTTTGACATAGCAAAAGATTAAGAGAGACAGTTCTAAAAGATGTATTAAATATATAGAAAAGCCCAAATTGCTTCTCCATTTGCACACATGTATCTTATTCTGTGAAATGTAATTGCTGAGTATATGGACTTTGTTGTTTTCATCCTGAATTCTTCTGGTTATGAAACAGATGTTATTTGTGGAGAAAAAAAAATTAACACTGCTAAATATTCATGTTTTGAATGTTTCAAAATAGTATTAGAAACTCAATAATTTTCTATCTGTTATTTTCAACAAGTGAATGTAATAGAAGTAATCATTTCTTTAGAAACTAGTTCTGTGGGCTAGGAATTTACATTCTGCAGTTTTGGCTAAGCTCTTTAGGTTGGTTTCTATATCTTCATATTTCATATTTCTCTCTATTAACATGTATTCAAGAACATAATCCTAAAATTAAGACTCTCAGTCCTCTGAGAGTTAACAAAAAAACCAAAAACCATTAACCACATTAGAAGCACTTCTGCTGCATGTTGTCTGTCCCTAGATTAATGTTCAGCAGAAGGAAGAATATCTAGGAATGACCAGACAACTTTTTTTTTCCCATTTCATTCTATCCTGCTACAAAAGAATACTGAAAAGAAATACAATACAATGCTGTGAAGTATTAAATGAACTGAGGGGGGAAAAAAAAGCACTAGGAATTCAGTTTCCTATTTGGATCCCCAGAAGCCATTGTTTCTCATCTGTCTAGGTAAAGCGTTGGTAGGAATGAAATTATCCCTGCCAATGAAGAAAAGCAAAAGTGAGGGTGGCTGTGTACAAAAGTTTCTTCAAGTCACATCATTAGAGACAAAATCAAAGGACTTTTTCATATTTAAGCTTGTACTTTGTTGAAAGTTTTTAGTAAATCTAGTTACTGTTGACCCATTATTCAAAAAATGCAATTTTTACTTCTCTTTACCTTTTACAGAAGCGTAAACTAGTAATTTATTTCTTCTGCAGTATGCTCCTGTTAAAATGATTATTTACATTCATACTTTAGTATTAAAATGGAGCAATTTTTTGTTGCCTAGATACAGATCAGATGGCTACTTTATATAACTAATGCCCATGAACAAACAAAGCAATCACAGATGAAAATATTTCTTTATTCTTGTATTTTCTTTAACCTTCTTTGCCCTTTTTTGTTAACATTGCTTGTGACAATAAAAACATTCTTACTGAAGATACCTACAGCTCCAGCAGGATTTTATAGTCTTTCTTTTATGTTCAAAGCATTTCACTAGCTGTTTCTTAAATGGATTATTGTGATAGATCGTTGGCACAAATAAGACAATGAACTATGGCAATTAATATTTCTAGCTTTACTTACTGGTCTGGTTTTATTTGGATGTAAATATGATGCAAAGTATCATGCTTCTATGCAACACATACAATTATTTAAAGTTGTATTTTCTTATTTAAAAATTATAATTTTAAAGAAGCACTGTTTCTCCAAATCTGTTCTTATTTAAAATGGCCATCATAAAGTAAAAATTAATAGATTAATATATTTTTTCAATTATGTTTGCAGAACTTCATAACTTAAGGTTATTATGCAGAAATTATACTTCCATCTCTTCTTATTAATTTGAACTATACTTTTTTTTTTTCCTCCTATGTTCATCTACATATTGGTGTCCAGTGGCATTTTTATACACATATAATGTGTGTGTGTGCATATGTGTGTGTGTATTTAGTGTTCACTAAGTACAAGCTGAAAAATAGAAATCTATCTTTTGTCAAACATTTCAACCCACTAAGTGATAGTTATTGCTAGGAAAAAAAATATAAGAAAAACAAATTGCTAAATGGGAGAAGGTTGCAGAATCTACTTCCTGGGCTGTCACAGCTTTGCTTTGTTGTCTTTTTTCCCATGGGAATTTAAAGAATAATGGAAATGAAACCTAAATAAGATAAAATAAAATTATTTGCTCAGTTCCAATTATTTTCCCTTCTCTGAAAGTTTTAAATTATTCATGCACACAGCTTCCTTTTGCCTCTTTGTCTTATGGTTCCATGATTTTTCTAGCCTGTCTGAAGTCACCTCAGTTCACCAGAAAGATAAACTCTTTGCTCAATTGGAGTATCTCTTTTGGGGCTGTGTAAGTTTGCAAAATAGGTTTTCACATCTTGTATGAATACTATCAGGGTAAGATGAGAAAAAGCTGTTTCTTCAGACTGCCTGCTCCTGAATGCAAGCCTTACTGGTTCCTAAGGAGAAGGCTCCACGGCTTCCTGTGTCTGCTTCCTGTAGGATGGTTGCTTTGTCTTAATTAGGAAAAAAACTGACTAAGGAAAAGTCAGTCTTTCCAATGGTCTCCAGAGCTGCCTATCTGTCTCCACTGACTGCCTTGCTAATAAACACTTCATTTTTGTAGAATAGACTCTAAATATGAAGTCAGGCATCCTCAAGGACCACATAGTGTTTGAGTTGAACACAAGAAATTAATAGGCAGTGCTACCAAATAAACATCCCAACATCTCTACAAACATCTAAATTAAACTCTCCAGAAAGGATTTCTAGCACTGCTTACTACAGAATATTTTAAAAAATTATTTATTATTTAAATTATTTAAATTATTTTAAACTATTTATAGAAAGGTCATTTTAGATCTTTGTGATATAAAGAGGGCTTTAAATTATTTTAAACTATTTATAGAAAGATCATTTAGATCTTTGTGATATCAAGAGGGCTTTTCTTTTGCAATGCAAGTATATACAGAATACATGAATAGAAGTAAAACAGGTAGTGGCAGTTGGTATTTTTACCTAACAATTAATGAAACTTTTAATGTAGCTTGGATAGTGTGTTCTTTTATGTAAGCTAGGGAGTTGTTTGCCACTATTTGCTGAATTTGTTCCATTATGAACAGACACAATTTTGCTTGCGTGCTACTTTGGAATCAAAGCAATGACTCACAAGCACTATTTGTCTGTTTGTGACAACAAGTCTTTGTACCAATATTCTTACTGAAGATTTTAGGGCTCCCAACAGGATGCAGATTTTTTTTATGGTGCCTTTTTTAATTCCCTAACTATTTCATGGCAGGTCACCAAATATGTTTCTAAGTGGGTCATTCAGCCCATTCACAGTTTTAAATTTTTTTTCGTCTATTTTTATCTAAGATTTTTAATCGCATCAATATCCTCCTGAGAAAGAGCTTTAAGGACACAACATCAGTGCAGATACATTTTCTGTGTAGTTTGATACCAAGCACAGTGTCTGAGAATGAAGACTAGAAATCAGGAAAATACCCAACATCCTGAACAGAATTTCAGCATATTTTTAATGTTTGCTTGTTCAGAAATATTTAACATACACATACACAAACACGCAAATCCATACACATATTCAAAATACCCACTAAAAAGCATAAATCTCAATTTACACCATCTTCATTAAAATTAGAAGATAGATGGATAAAAGGCTTTTCATTTTCATAGGATGATTTGGGATTTTTTACTTCCTTTTTAGTGTCTCATTATTATTGCTTCTAGAGTCCTAAACTTTAGGTAATATCCATTCCACTTAACAGAATTTTTGAGCTACACAGAGGGATAGAAATCTGAAAGTGTCAGGTTGCCTTCTACACTCAGGCTCACAACTTTCTAACTTCATTGTTTGGATGTAAAAAAAAATCCTGTTTACACCAAATTTTAGGTGTAAACAGGCTCATTTCATATCAAGCAGAAAAGATTGTGTGAAATCGGGTTAAAAAAAAAAAAAAGAAAGAAAAAGAAAAAAAGACAGATTTTTTTTTTTTTTCTTGACAGATTAATATCAAGGGATTTTATCTTAAATTACCAGAAGTCTATGTCAGTGTTTCTTTTGTTATTGGTCAGATAATTAAGGTTGCAATAAGTACAAGTGCATGAATCCCTACTGTTTTGCTCCTCTGGAAAAGGAACTGATGGAAAAGGTGTGGCAGAGACATACAGCTGTGTATAAATGGTTACTGCTATTGGCCTATAAAACAGTGATTTTCATATGGCAATTTCTAATTACCTATACAACAAAACTTAAATCACCTATACAACAAAACTGAAGAGTTTATCCATTCATCTTGTCCTTTTTTGAGATGGCAGTTCAGCTGCCTTACACTGTGCCATTAAATCAACAGTTCTATAAAAAATGATGCTTCTCTCAAAATCTCTGAGACACGTTGCCTTTTCACTACAGCAACAAAAAAAACAGTAATTCCATCTAGAAGGAAAATTTTAGGTTTCATAACAAAATGGACATTAGCTTTGCCTACGATTTCCTCTGAATGCATACTACAGCTAACCTAGTTTTTCTGGTGTCTTTTACAGGGACTCTGGGTTTCCAACAAGTGTAGCTGAGGATTACTTTCTTCTAATCATGACTCAATTTTTATAAAACATGAATCATGTTCTGAGAAATAAAAAACAGGGTTTTAACACATTTCAGGGTAATTGGAGGAGGGGGATAAAAGCCCATATTCTCTTTAAATCAGTAAATTTATTAATAGAAACACAGTAACACAGTCTATGTTACTCCTGAGCCATGAATATACCAGATTTAATAAATATATTATTTAAATGCTATGCATGTTCATATTTATATATTGCTCCTGCCATTAAGGAAAACAAAAATATTTTACAGAGAAATTTACCCTTTGCTAGTAAATGTTGAGGAACAGAATTTAAAACATAAAAATAATTTAATTTACACGAGGCACAATTATAAAGACAGCTAGATCACAAATGTAAATCATTGAAAAAGGTATGGTTCAAATCTGTTTGTTAAACTAGATTTCAACTCTTTCAAAGAACGAAGGGACATGGAGACATGCCATGGAATGAAGAACAGAGAAAAATATATATTTAACCAGCATTTTCAGTGTCTTGTTAATTAATTTCAGGACAACAGCACAGATTAATCTATCACAACTTTTAAGCTGAGCAGTTCATAGCAGAACTTACTTGATTTTGTTCACTTATTAATGTCTTACAATGTTTGTGAAAAGGACATTGTCACAAGGATGCAAAGCAATTAAATTAAAACAGAGAACAAAACAAATAACAGATGCATTATTAATAGGCCTCCAGCGTGAAACAAAATGAAATGATGAAATGAAGGATTACCTTCACCTTTTTAGCTGAAAATAACTACAACAACTTGTTTGGCTTTTGTTTGTTGGTTTGGTTTTAAGGCAGAAAACCCACTTTAATTCCAGTCTTACAAATTCTTACTATAACGGAGAGCTTTGCATATATAATTAGGTATTCTGAAATCAATGACTCCTTCTCATGTTCTTAAATGTTTGCAAAATCAGATTGCACGTCCTGTAGGAGCCGTTTCCGAAGTGCAAAATCCAGTAGCTGTAAATTTAATGTTTACCATCTGTGAGGAAAACAGGTTTTATCTGAAAATACCAGAGTGCAATGCACTTTTCTCTAGACAAGAATTTTTTCTATTGCTTATTTCCCTGATTAGTCTAAAGCTAAATGAAGTGAAGCTGTCTTTGCCAGTTGCAATCACATGTATGTTACAGGAATAACATCTCCCCCAAATGGCAGCCTGTATATCAAACCAAAGGAGGGTTAACAAATGGCTCTTCCATCAGTAACCAAATCTATCAGACCTCAAGAGAAGCACCACAGCACAACATTCTTTTCAGAGTAAACTTTGGCAGTATAAAAAGTTTCATAGATAAGTTAAATATATATATATATATATATATATATATATATATATATATGTTATCTTTTACATAAGATGTATTTTACATTTGACATAAAGACATTTGAAATATTACTAAATTGCCATGATCCGCCCTAAACAGAAGGGAGTCAATGGAAAGGTCAGTATAAAATCCACAATTTTGAAGCAAACTCGACAAGAGAAATAACTATAAATAAATCATGCAAAAGTATTATTAACAACACGTTGAGAGTTTTGTACAGATACCATTATAAATGAGGACTATATCCGAATATCCAAGGAAAAATTCTTGCAAAACTACTCCTTATGAATGGTAAGCAACAATATTTATATTCCAGATCTGAGTTATGGGCAAAGGGGAAGAACATGGAAGAACTTCCTCTCACTCACAGCAGTATTAAAACATCACTTAAATCACAAAATGTATAATTTTAACCATCATGATTTCATTTGCTTTTGCTCTCAAAAGGATGCAGAAATAAGGAATAGATAGGATACTATAAATGGGATTTTGAGGCAATAGGCACTGCCGTTGGACAATTTTGGTGGCCTTTCATGTGTGTTTTTTCATGTCTCTCTCTTTCTCTCCCTCCTAGGTATTCCCACGAAATGCTAGTTTCTGAGTGTTACTAAAATTATCTAGAAAACCCCCTCTGAGAATAGCTTTTATTGAGAACTGAAAGAGATTTTGCTTCTTAAAGGATTAGGCAGTACCTGAATAGGGATTTCAAAAATAGCAGTTAGCCATTAATATTAATACTTACCTGCTTTAAATTGTGTCCCTAGACTTCAGACAGATAAGTTGAGCAATTTGTGAGAGAACCTGTAATCATCCCTTTACTACAGAAAAAGTGATGAAACATAACTGTGCAACTCAACAAAACTAAACTTTGGATTCTCTTTGGATATTCTTTTGTGAATAAATCCAAGGTCAAGCCTAAGTCTGCAAATCTTTGGAAGTGAGCCCTCTTCTCTCAAGCTTCACTGAAAGGGTGCTCTTCAATGGCATAAATCCCACATCCATGCAAGTCCTTACAAAGATGCCCATTGACTCAAGAAGACTTGGATAAAATAAACAAAATAACAGATGCAATACTTTCCATTCAGGAAAAAACTTCCTTAAAACAAATGAATTTCATTTAAAACTGTAAATAAAAAAAAAAATTAAGGATCATAAATACTAGTAATACAAACTATGCACAGAGACTATATAGAATTATCTATAGATAAAAAGTTATCATATTATTAGCACAGGAGTATTCCATTAAAAGATGACATTAGGGCTTTAACAGACTGTTCCATGCCATTAGTATCTTAAATGTCTCTTCAGCCATCAACCAAAGACACAGTAGTCAAAAAAGCTAAATGTCATTCATCAAAGTATCATTTCAAAGCCCCATAAAGGCTCGAAAAGTAATTTCTTGCCTTGAATATTGAAAAATATGAGTCAGTTAAAACTTTGTATATAGTTTTGATATGTTCCCAGTCATTTTGGGGAATACTTTTTGTTTTATTTTCAGCATTTTTAATATAGAAAGTGAAAATCAGATTGGAAATTTTATGTCTTCAATTGTTGTCTTTTTTTCAGATTTTTACCTTGTTCTTCTGTTTATGACTTTTCTATGTATACTGTCTGAATACACAAAGCACAGAAAACAGTGAGGAAACAGAGCTGAGTTCCCTTCTCTACAGTGAGCCTCAAAATTCTCAGAGTGATGAAAATGATGTGTCTACCTAAGCTCAAACGAAGGTATTAAGGTATTATAGAAGCTTAACCAAACTTAGAGACTTCAGGGAAGATTTTAAGAATAGGATTCCTCTTCATCTAACTTTACTAAGGTTAAGAACCTTAGGGAACCTTATCATCTAGCTTTTTCTTGCAGTCAGTCAACAGAGACTGCCTAATGACAAGTCTGCCTATTCTTTTTAGATGGGATAAGAGTTATTAGACTTTGTTTTAGTTCTTCTGTGCTGCAGTTAACAGCAAAGGATTACCACTAGATGTTCAAAATTTCTCATGTGGATGGTAGAGTGAAAATACATGAGCACTGCATGAGTATCTGCAGTTATAAATGTAGAATTTATACAGTAAGTTTTATACAGGATCTTCAGAACTCTCACAAACTCCTGCACTGGACAGTACAGTTGAAGGATTGGCAGTTGCAATGTATACGTATGCCTGTCTGTCTATCTATCTATATCTCAATACATTTTGAATTATGTACCCTTGCACATTCCTGCCTGCTACACAAGAAAACAAGTGGTAAAGTAGCATGCTATATAATCAGTCCTATAAAAAGATATTGTTTTCTTATCATCATGACTATGTATGAAAGAATTGGCGAGTGTCCATACGATGTGTGGAAAAAGAAGAACAGAACAAATGCAAGCAAAAAAAGACATCTTGAGGAAAATGGAAGTTGTTTGTATCATCTAAATAGCTGAGAAACAAGAAGCTAAATATGCCTGCACAAAAATTGACTGGATGTTGGCTATAAAGAACTCTTCAGTATCTCTTTCAAGATAGCTCCTTCTGCAGACCCACTACCCTGAAATCGGAGTGGGGCTATCCCTTTACAGTTATTGGTGTTTTTACCTTCACTTTAGATTTACTCTTTCATTGACACAAGTTGTCTCACTTATAAAGATGGGAATACAAATTTGTCCAAAAAAAAATTGTCCATGCATTTCAAACCTGGAAATAAATTTTACTGTGAGAAATGGATGATTTTCTGAGATTGTTGGTAAATCTACTGTGCTCAATGCTAGAAAATTATACTATGTACACAGGTAATTATCAGCAGCATTTCTTCTTCAAGCTATAACTAACACTAGAGAATCATAATATACACACTTAACAATAATGACATTTGGATGCCTATTTCATATCCACTATTAGAGGTCTTTAATCTTAGAAGTAATGTTGTTCTTGCTCTACTTATTTTCTCTGGTAAAAATGTTTATTTCAATTCCCACTTTATTTGCTACTTAATCCCTCACAAATACTCATGGTCAGATTATTTCTATATTTGACTGACTTTCAAAGAAAACAAAGCATTACCAATGTCGTCTGATTCATTGTAGTACTGTGCTCTCAGAGTAAAATTGTTAAACAAACCTAGATTACATCAAAGATTAAATGAATGTAAAACTGGCAGAACTTTTAAAAAATCCAGTGAGAGAGATATTGTTGTATTCTCACATTATCTTTCTAAAACTATTTTTATTACAGGAGACTCTTAGAAGCCTCCTATAAAATATTAATTATTATATATTTTTCTGAATAAATGGATGCAAATAAGAGAAATAGAAAAGCTTTCAGGTTCTTTAACTGTGTACTTGATTTCTTATAAAAATTAGTTACTTGTAACTCTACAAGGAAAAAAAAGAGAATCCTTGAAACAGAGAAGAAAAATTATAACCTGAGAAAGACTTACATTTATTAATTCATTCATAAATGAAAACAAAAAAAAAGTTTGTATCTTACTGTTATAAGAACAAACAACTTATCTCTTTCCCTTTCTCAATAAACACATCATGCTATGGGTGTGTGTCTTAGGGTGACTTTATGATGCTTGTATCCCCAATTGTCTGTTCTGTTTACGCTGTATGTTAAGTTCTGTACCTTTAAGACTGGTTCCTAGAGCAAAGGGGGAGAAGAAGCAGCACACAGTTTATTGTGAAGAAATTGTTCACTCTTACACATTCCTTCTCCAGAGTGTGTTCACCTGAGGCACAGACAGCAGCAGGACAGAGATCTCTTTGCTTTTAGTAAGTTTAGCTAGCTGAGGCAGAGAAGGTCAGAAGGTCTCTGGACTGTTTTTTTTTTTTTTTTTTTTTTTTTTTTTTTTTTTTTTTTTTTTTTTTGTTTGTTTGTTTGTTTTTGTTTTTTTGTTTTTTTGTTTTTTTCTTGAGACTGTTTAACCTGCTCTGGACTGAAAAACCCAGGGGAGCACCAGGAGCTCTCACCTGCAGCCAACCGGGGCCTGAACTTCTACAGGGACTGATAAGAGACTGAGCAAGCTGAGCTACTCACAGCAAGGACTTTCTGAACTTACCATCTCACTTCAGAGCAGTGAAAGGTTTTATTGTTTCGTAGTAGTCATTCTTTAAGCTTGTGGGAACTTAGTTTGTTAAATAAATAAATTTTTCCACTTTTCTCTGAGGAAGTTCTTTCCCGGACTGGCTGGGGGAGGGGTCATTTGGGTTTGCTTCCCAGAGGCACCCTATTCAGAGGATTTCTCCCAAATTTCCCCTAAACCAAGACAGTGAGCAACTGGCCCACTGGTCGGGCACAAAGTGTTACAGTCAATGGAGTGACATCAGACTGGTGACCTGTCACTAGTGGAGTTCCACAGGATTCCATCCTCAGCCCTGTGTTCTTCATCTTCATGACTTGGATGCAGGACTGGAAGGGATGCTAAGTTCACAGGGTGCTGACTCCCTCAAAGGCAGGGAGGGACACCCTTCAGAGAGTCCTCAACAAATTAGAGAGCTGGGCAATCACCAACCATGAAAAGTTCAACAAGGGGAGTGCTGGGCTGTGCACTTGGGATGAGGCAGCCCTCACAAACTGGGAAATGAGTTGCTAGAGAGCAGTGCTGCAGAAAGAGACCTCAACTTTCTGACCAACAGAAAGTTGAACATGAGTCAGCAGTGAGTGCCCTGGCAGGCAGGAGGACCAACCCTGTCCTGGGGGGCATCAGGCCCAGCATGGCCAGCCAGGCAAGGAAGGGGATTGTCCTCTCTGGTCTGCACTGGAGCAGCCTCACCTCCAGTGCTGGGGGCAGGTTTGGGTGCCACAATAAAAGGAAGACATTAAACTACTGGAGAGTGTCCAAAGGAGGGCAATGAGGATGGTGAAAGACCTCGAAGTGAAGGCATATGAGGATCAGCTGAGGTCCCTTGGTTTGTTCAGCCTGGAAAAGAGGAGACCAAGGACAGATCTCATTCAGATACAGCTTCCTTGTGAGGGCAAGCAGAGGGGCAGACACTGATCTCTCCTCTGTGGCGATCAGTGACAGGACCCCAGGGAATGGACTGATGTTGTGCCAAGAAGAGTTCAGACTGGATATTAGAAAACGGTTCTTCACCCAGAGGATGGCTGGGCACTGGAACAGGCTCCTCAGGCAAGTGGTCACAGCACCAAGCCTGACAGAGTTCAAGAGGTGTTTGGCGACATTCTAGGGCACATGGTGTGATTTTTGGGGTGGCCCTGTGCAGGGCCAGGACTTGAACTCCATGATCCTTTTGAGTCCCTTCCAACTCAGCAAATTCTGTGCGATTCTGTGTGATTTATCTTTCTTCACCTCTTGGGTTTTTTTGTAACATATTCACAAAATAGTATTTTGTTCTTTCTTCCTTTGTCAAGCGTGGTTATTTGCAAGCAGCACTGAGTTTTAGTGGAAGCCATGTTTTAGAAACATAAATAGCAAAGATTTAATATAACACTGAAAAAAAAAATTGGTAAGCCATCTGTATAAAACAGAAATACACTTTTTTTGTTGTTGTTTGGTTTGGCAACACGAAGTAGCTAGCTCACCTTTCCATGTTATATAATCCCATTACATTCCTATGCTATTTAGACATGGTAATGATTGGTAGGTCTACAAACAAGACACTTCCCATAGAGAAAAGACTGAAGAAAAGGACTAGCTGAAACTAGCTGAAGCACAGATGACCAAACCAAAGGCTGCACTGGTGCACAGACTCTCCTCCCACTGACATTCCCTTGGGACAAGCTACTAAAGCTCTCCCTAGGTATAAAGACATTAAATGACATTGTCCTTGGTTCTATGCTTGTTCCAGGAAAGCAAAAACAACAAAGAATTCAGACTGGTAGAAGCAGGTACATAGAAAACAAATTTGCGGATGTAAAAGCAGTTTTTGAATGAGATTTCTTTGTCTGCATTTTTGTAAATTTTCTGCCCCATTTTCTTTTCTCTTCACTGTCCTTTCTTTAGCACATTGACTTCAGCTATCATCCTTTGCCTATTTCTTAGTTCTTTCCACTAGAATATCCTCCTAAGAATGACTTCTCCTCAAATAAATTATCATCCATTACTCCTTTCACAATGTTCATGTACTATCCTCTTTTCATTAGCCTGTGACTGCCTGTCTAAAATAAAATTTTAGGAGAGAGAAATCTTAATGTTCTGTAGTTTTCCATTTTCTAACAGGGCCAGGTTTTATTTCTGTAATGTCCCACAGGAATAAAATATTAATTCTAAAGGCAAGTTCTCCCTAAAGGAACCACAAATATCTGACACCACCAAAGGTCAGACACATTCCTTAGCATATATTCAGTCTACATACAAAGATTACAGAAAGAAAACAACATCCCCACCCAAAAAAACCCCAACACCATTCCCCCCAAAAACCCACCCAAATCCCAAAGGAAAAAAAAGTACACACAAACCCCCCCAAAAAACCCCAAACCAACTAGCCAAAATAGACAAAAAAAAAAAAAAAAAAACAAAAAAAAAAAAACAAAAAAAAAAAAAAACAAAAAAAAAAAAACAAAAAAAAAAAAAAAAAAAACCAGAAACAAACCCACCCTCCAAAACCAATGCCAAATCCAACCAAAAATTCCTGCTTAGAGAAACTGAAGAAGAAAAAATTAGTTCCTCCACTTTTTCAAAAAAATCTCAATCAGTTCTGTAGTAACTATGAAACATGATATTCTCTGTCTTAAATAATAATATTGTGAGTCAAAGTCTTATATAGAAGGATACAAAGTACAAGAAGAAAGTAGAACTTTGGTCTTGGAAAACCGATCAGCTAAATTATGACTCTCTGACTGAATTATTAGAGGAATACATACAGCAAAGTTTATAAAGTTTGTACACAAAAAAGAACTGCACTTTCAAATCTCACAAAAAAAATTAAAAATAGAATTTACAGCACTTATATCACTGAAGATCTGTAGAATTTAATGATACTTAGTGTTTGTGAGAAATAGCAATATGCTTTCCTGCCAATAGCTAGAACGTGTTGTGCATGAAATCTTGCATCTTTAAGACACCAAATTCAGTTTTCTGATAACGGAAATCTGTGTACCTAGCACCAAAATACTACAGTATTAGTAATATTGGAAATAGCACTATTTCTGTAGATACTAAGTAAATCTAACTTTGCTAGGTTTTAAGTAGATTTTATAAAGTACACAGAGATGTTTTGTTGTTTTCTGTCAGGTCAGGATTTTACCCACAATGTTTATACAAAATCGTGCAATTTATTTGACTTAGACATTCAGAATGTTTTGATATGGCTATGAAGTCAATTTATGCATTAGGACAACTGAGGAAGATCTCTATATGTAAAATATTCTAGGGAGTGGGAGGGAAGTAATATCTATATATCCATTTTAGATGTTACTCTAATCCTGCAATTTTTTTCATGTGCACAGGCCAAAGAAGCAATTTCAGTTTCCAAGTAGTTCAATTGATCATTTTACTATATTGTGTCATTTTTTCTCAATTATCACAACAGTAAATTACTCAAAACTGTTTTGAGTAGGTATATTGTCCAAAAGCTGAGATGAATAATAAATACTCATGAGTCAAATATGCAAGCCACACTTAAAACATCGACAGTTTTATGCAATAAAAATGGAAAATAGGTGTGAAAATGAGAGTGGAACTCAAAGATTTCTTCTTCATAGTGCTTAATATTTATTTCAATTAAGAAGAAGCAAAATTTTCTTAGAAATGAATACACACATCCACTTTAAACTTAAGGGCATTTCAAAGTTTCAATGCTGACTTATTTCAATGGATATATTTAATTTGATTTTGTATAGGAAAATTCCATAATTTTTAATAAGAAAATAGAAATTCCTCACGATTCATGTTCACATATTCAGAAAGAACTTATAGATGGCACAAATAGTTCATTGATATTTAGCGCTGTTTCTGAGGGGGAAAATCATGCAACATTTCCTTTTATGTAAAAGATGGAGGCTGCAGAGTAGCTGACTGTACATAATGACGAGCAGCTGCACTGACAAACTGCTCTGGTGGGAAATCCCTCTACTAGGAAGCACCATTTTGCTGAATATTGCTAGCCGGTATTCTTTATGGATTCAAGACCTCAGACCAAAACCCTATGTAGGTATATTAGTGACTGATATAATTACTAACTGTACTGGGGCTTTTGTTCATCATCTGATAAAGTGAAGGAGTCAATGAACTTTGCCTTCCTTAATAAAGCTTGTAACATAAATGGCTGAAAATTTGGCCAAATTTTCTGCTGATGTAAATATGTATTATTTCAGCTACATCAGCCTAGCTGTTTTATTTTACTTTGGCAGTGAATGTTGTTCCTTTGCACCATCATAAGGCAAAATCCAAAGACAAGCCAAATATACCAGTGCCAAAGAAACAGAGTACTAACATAATTTTAAAAAAAGGGTCAACTGAGGTAGAGTTGTTGGCAATAGTCAGGGATCTTTTCAAAGCAACACAAATAATATGTGGATTGTGAAACAACATAATGGGACTTCTATATTAACATAGAGTTCAAAATAATCTTTAAAAAGCCCCCCACAAACTACCAAACAACAAAACCCAGGCAGATAGAGAAGGACATCTCTAGCATATCAAGTGAATGTATTATAAGTATTGGATATCTGTATTTTCCTGATATTTCCAAGAAAATGCCAGTCATTTAACTAAATTGTCTTTCTGGGTCAAGCCATGGAATATGGACCCAGTACCTCTGCTGGGTAGACTAAATTCCATCCTTCTATTTCCATTGTCTGCAATCCTTTGGATGAACCTCTATAGTCATCAATGGAAGCTGAGATGGATGTCAGAAAATAAAAGACAAGCTCTCTTCTCTGATTCTCAGTTCTGCTCAACTACATATGAACTGAAATCCCATTTCCTACACTACTGAAGGGTGTCTCAAACATAAGGCTAAAGATCATGCTTACAAATTTCTCAAAAATCCTTCTTAGAGAATTTATTTTCCTACTGACACTAAGCTGAACAAACGGGAATAGAAGAGGGAGGAAGTCGTAAAGGAGACTCACTAGAGAAAGAGAATGAAATAAACAGAAAATGTTCTAAACAGCTCAGATGTCTAATCCGTTGGATTATATTTCTATCTAGGAATTAAAGTACTTAAAATCCACTGATGCACATTTTTAGCTGTGAAACAGAAAGACTTGTGCATGTCAGTGTGGCTGGTGTATTCTCCCATAAATAAAATTTGGAGCCTAAGTAGGCCAACCAACACAGTCTCAATTTTGTCCTATTGCCTTTAAATATCTTTTCAGGACCTTTCAGTAACAATGAAGATACTTTGCTTTGCTATACAAAGAGTGCTCTTGTTCATTGGTTTTATTGCTATAAATCCAGCTTCCAGTGAATAAGAGACAGCTGCTAGTGTGGTCATGCAAAAAATAAACTAATTTTATTGTTTTCAAAGTATATGAAATTTTATAATATTTTTTAATTCACTGCTTCTCTAGTATAATGTTTATTTGACATGTAATAATATAAATTGCCACCTTTGGAAGGACAAAGAATGAAACTCTAATATATGTACATATCTGTGTCCTATTCTGCCCCGGACTTGGTCATGCTGAAAGAAACAGTGACTCAGTCACCCCATTCTGACAAGTCCTTTTTATTCTCTGCATTTAATAACTAGGGAGATAGACTTTTGTTTTTTAAGGTCAGATGTCACACACTGGAGCCTCATCTTCTACTGTCAAAGCTGTTAGTGCTGTCAGGTCTTCTCCATGTTTCTGAATTTGTATGCAGTATTCCCATTAAATATTGTGTACGTTGGCTCCTCTGGGAATTATGATTCCTTTTATTCAGCATGTCTTGCATTGTAAGTGACATCACTCTGTGTGTCTCTATGAAACTTCTACTTGGTGTCTCATGAAGTAATGTCATTTTTATCTCCAATATGTCTACATTTTTTTATTAAAACTATCCCTTCAATTAACTCAGGGAAGCATACAAAGTTGAGCAGGCTGATTAAGGATATTGAATGACTGTTGTAAAACAAGATTCCATGTTCTTTGGAACCCATTTAACTAGTGCTTACTAGATTATCAAGTATTAAAAGAACAACTTTACTCTAAAATAACTTTAAAAGTTTTTAAAATATGTTTGCATATTTTGCTCGTTTGGTTTGTTTTTTATTTGAAAAGGATAGATTATTTCCCAGAAACAGAAACCACTTACTCTGATAATAAAAACCAATTCCGGAGACTGCATCAGAAGTAAATGTGTTTCGATTCTACATTTTTCAATCTATGTCTTTCTTTTCAGAGATCCAAAAGTAAGAAAGTCTATATTTCTAGGGTTTTTATTCAAGCATGTCAACAGTTTAACTTTGAAAAGAAACACACACTATAAAGAATGTGAAAGGTGTTATCAGAATTATAAGATCACCTCATAAAAAAAACAAACAAACCAAAAAATTATATCTGTACCTATACTACAGTGCCAAGTAGTCACATTGCTTAGTTCACACCACAGACAAAACAAATATTCCACAAGGAAAAATTCAAAATTTTCTCCAGGTTTTCATATTTGATAATCCATCAAAACATGACTGTTACGGGGTGAAAAAAAAAAATACCAAAACCACAAAAAATTATATCTAAATCCCCAAAATAAAAGATAACCAGTCTGAAATACTATTTTAACAGTAGCAAGTAATAGCACCTCTTTCCTGTATCCCAAGAAACTCATCTGCAGAACTCATCTGCAATCCTTACTTACCCTTGTCTTGAACATTATACCTACAGAGAAGCAGAAAAGAGCTGTCATGTCCAGGGACAAGACCGTGCTTTGAATTCCACTACACACAAATTGCAATACCCTAAATATTTCAGGTCTTTCGGAGTTGTCTGGAGTGAGGTTTTTCCTAGTTCAAATATTTCTATCTATTTTTAGGTAGAATTTTTTATCAAAATTACTTGAATGTTGAATCAAATTGTTGGTTGCCACTACTTGAAAGTCCCAGTGCAAGAGAAAAAGAGATTTTTTTACTCTTTTTTTAACCAGCTTTTAACAAACTTGTTATTATCTTTGAATTCCATTCAGTGTGATAAAAATAGTATATTTTTAAATAAACATTCTGATTACACTTTTAATATAATCAGTTTTATCTACTTAATTATGAATTTTGTAATAAGTTTCTGTAAGGATTCTAAAAAGTCAGTTGGTATAATTTTAACTGTTTTCAAATCCCTCCAATTAAAAAGGTCAGGGTATGTTTTTAAATTTATTTTAATTTATTTTTAAAATGCTACTATTTTCAGTTCTATTAATTTTTAAAACCTTTCAGGAAACAAAAATTCACTAGAACTGAGGTCATGATTTGAATTCATGACAGACGAGCTTCAAACATGTTTTTCTTCTTAAGCTATTGTCTGGCTGTGAAAGATCACTTTTTAGATGACCAGCTCCTAGAAGCTTTGAAGACTGGTTTTCTATTTTTTGGGGTTTTTTTTCTTCTTCTTTTTTTCTTTGTTTTTCCTCTTGCTTCCTGAAGATGGTAGAGTTATCCTAAAAAGACATTTGTACTAGTGGCAGCAGTAAAGAAGATATTGTTTTAGAAAGGGCGTTGGTTCTTAAACATGCTAAATATTTTTTCACAACTGACAGTAATGGTATATCTCTCTCACTAGAAATTTTATGATGTTATGCACACCTCACCTTCTACTGTTGATTTCATATAAGCTACATATTCTTAAAAGTCTCATTAAATTAAAAAAAACAAGTGAAACAACAGTTTTATAGAGTGTATTTTACTGTATGAAAACAAAAAACATTGTTAACGTTAATTCATGTTGAAATGACAGGACTGAAAAAGAATAAACAAACTGGTAGAACACTATTACTGCTGAAGTTTCAATTATTAAAAAGCATGCACAAAAGTCCCTGACAGAAACTTCAAAACACTACAAATGTTGTAAATAGACACTAGATTAGACTCAGGAGAACATTTTGTGAACTTAACTTTTTGTGATACTACAACTTCAAATAAATTTTCATGGCAAAAAACACTAAAGAAATAAATGTGATGTTAAAAAACGTCACAATATTTAAGTGGAATATTATTTGTGAATACAAGGAAGGATTTGCTAAAAAAATTACCCTTTTCACCACAGAATCACAGAATGGTGAGGATACAAAGGTATCTCTGGAGATCATCTAGGCCAACCCCCTTGCTTAAGCAGGTTCACCTTGAGCAGTCCTCAATCCACCTCACTGTCCACTCATCTAACTCTTGCTTCTTGACCTTACCTATGAGGATGTTATGGTAGACAGTGTCAAAAGCCCTTCAGAAGTCAAGGTAGATGACATCTACTGCTCTCCCCAGGTATCTATCTCCCTCAGATATCTGAGCTGCCAAGATTTTATTTGCAGTAAGTTCAGAGAAGAAAGCAGTTCTAAGAGTTTGCCCACTTCTTAATTCATTGCTTAAAATTAATCAATTACCTCTACTATGAGGAGAGGATACACCACATATACACAGATATTCAAGTTGTATAAGTTCCCAGTCTACCTAATGAGATGAACTCCCAATTAGACTTCATTTGGCAAGTCCTCAAGAGGTGACATTGTTGCCTCATGTAGAAAGTATTCCAAATGACATCAATTCAAGCTTCCTGATACAGTTAGCGTCATTATATACTTGAGTAAAAATATTTCTAAACAGGAATATTTAAAAAAAATGTTTGACAATTAGTCATTTTGAAAATCACATGTCGTATAAATGACCAGAAATTCTGTCAGAATTAAAAGGTTCCACAAATTTTTTTTCCATTTCATTCTCATGCTTTCCTATTTAAACTTTGGGCAGGTAGTCTGTTACATCCATTATTTAACAAATATTTAACAAGTTATTTAACAACCAAATGCCTTCCAAAAACAGGAAGTGTAATCTGCTTTCTTTAATTTAATATTTTAGGCCATTCTCCTAGATTCTGAAAGGTGATCCAGTCTACCCATGTCAGATATGAGCCTTAACCACCAAGTATAGGAAATACCAAGGAATGCTATTTACTTCAGTCTAAAGAAGAAGTAAATTAAATAAAACAAAGCAACGGTTTCAGACAATGCAAAGGTGACACCATGTTTCCAGAAGTGTCCTATCAACTAAGACACATTAAACTCTTGCACAGGACTTTCCACTGTTTTGTTTCATCAAGCTGAGAATATGAAAAAAGGAAGAGTAGGCTGAAATTTAGGATAGAAAAGATGAGAAACACACCTCAGCTGAGAATTGCTGGTTACCTTTCCCCTGATGTTCAGCAGAGGTGATGATGACCCCAGCTTCACTCTTCTGAAGTACTGTAACCATCACACTACACACTAGTGGACACTATTGTCCACTACAACGACCAGGTAAAAAGAAGCTAGTTATAGGCCTGACATTGTCTGGCTTCTGAGGTCTCCCATGAGATTTAGGTTCTCAGATCTTTATCCAAAACCTGCCTGTGTTGTATCTCAGTGCAGCAGGTAGGTAAGGAGGTGACATTCCACCAATCCCCTCAACCTCCAATTAGTCTTCAGTTTTGTGGTAATTATTTCCTTCTGTTCTTTTTCACAACCTGTCTTGTTTGCAGTAAGAAAAGCACCTGCTGTGAGTTTAAGCATGCTTGGGGTGGAGGTGGTTAGTTATTATTCAGTGTTTTGCTTACTCAGTATGTTTTTCAGCTTCTGTTTTTCCTAAAAACTCTCATGTTCCCAAGAACTGTTTTATTTAGTGCTATTTGTCTTTTAGAGAATTAACCCATCCTTTTTGACCCTTTCCTATCATGAGTCTAGATAGACTTGAACCAGAAAAATATTCTAAATCAGAGAATAAAAGAATACATCATTAAAAATTTTGTGTTTCATATTTACATATTTCAAAAAAACAATGATAGTACATAGGTGCTGTATAACTTTTTAACAGAGTCATTTTTCAAAAATATTAGGTAAGAGCAGGCCCATTTCTGATATCAACGACTAAACAAAAGGGAGCATGCAAGGATAAAAATATCTTCCTACTTACATTAAAAAAATAATGAAAAGTGGTTTCAACTCAAAATTGCAACAACTCCTTGCAGGTTTAAAATAAAATCTTTACGAAACACTACAGTGTTTCTCTGGATAATTCAATCTTCTGTAATTGCATCTGTGGGTTTAGATGTTGTTTAGGTTTGAGTTTTTTCCCTTTTTTTCTAACAATGAGTTTCCAGCACATTTTTAATGGACAGAGATCTTAATGAGACCAAAGTATTAGGGAGACATTTTGCTGAATCAGAGCCAACTGCTCGGCACCTTAGAGAATCAAGCATCAAATTAATTTATTTGGTTATTGAGCCTATCATTTTGAAAAGAACATATATTTTATATTTTTATGTGTAGATTATCTAGTCACTTTCTGTGACACAGCTGACTATGAAACAGCCTTGGGGAGAAAAAGAGAACAATTTTCCTATGTAAATATTTGTGTCTACAATATCTAACATTTCTTGGGTCCTGCCAAGCCCAACAGTAAGTTCCAGCTTCTGTGTGGCACTATTCCTTTTGATTAACTTGTTATAGAGATGCTGATACTTTTTAGTATTTAAAAGAAATAAAATAATATAATACCATTTCAGAAGTTCAGTGTATTTTAGACTAAGTCATTACTGTTTGGACAGGACTTTTGCTTCCAGTTAGTAATTTAAAATATTTTTCTGCAGTTGTCTCAGTATATTCTCTTTTGTCTCCATTCTTTTGTCATTTTCTGCCCAGCATAGCTACAAGAGAAATATACAAGTCTATATAAATGTTGTTATCATCTTTCACTGCATTTTTATATCCCATAATTCTTCTTCCCCATTTGTACAATTCTTAGCTCTTATTAAAAAAACAAACAAAAAAAAAAAAAACAAAAAAAAAAACCAACAAAACAAATCCACTAAAAATCCCAAACAAAAGAACCAAAAGAACCCACAGAAATAAAATATTAAGTTAACAATTACTATTAAGAAATATTAATATTTCTGTAAAGAACATAGTTTTAATTGCTTTCCTAATACCGTCAGTGAGATCTGAGGGCTCTCCTAGAGGGAACTTCACCTGAACTAGGCTCCTGTTCTGGAACACTCCCTGAAGGAATCTCTTTTCCTTCCCAAATTCTTACTGCTTACAGAGCCTGCTGAGAAAAGGCTCCTGCTTATTTCACACCCTTCCTGTTTTCTAGTCAACCCCTGGCTATAAAGTTACTGAAAGCCATAAAGGGGATTTCAAAATGAATCATGGTTCATGTTCATGGAAAGACCAGCTGTAATTTTATGGGACTACTATTGTTCATACTTCAGCCCTTTGGGAGACATAAAGAATATAAAGACATTCTAGTGGAACCTTAGATATATCCACAGAGAAAGTAAAAATAAAAAATTGTGTTTCAGAGTTTTTCTATTTACTCAGCAGCCTTTTAAGGGCTCAGAAATCCCCTATAACTCACATGTCCTCTGTCCTGTCAGCAACCTCTTCCATGTTGTCTTGCTTCTGGCTTTAGTTGTGAGACCCAAGACCTCAGCCATTGTTCATTCATACCCACCTTCTCCGCTATTTTAAAGAACAAGGTGCCACTAAGTATCTTTAATGTGCACTCCCTGGATTCTGTTAGGTTACTCTTCTGCAGTTAGTTCCACTCAGTGGGATATGACCAATCCTTCACTCTTCTTGGCTAGCATGGAGATAAGCTCATGTGGTTTCCCATGTGAATAAAGCATCTTGGATACACAACAGAGTACATTCTTCACGGGAAGATAAAAGGACAAATTATATTTTCTTCTACATGATGGAAAATTATAAGAAACATCATATTACTTTTTTCTTTTTAAGCTATAATATTTTAACAGCCAATATTTATAGCAGTATTTATAGTCTTCTGAAGAAGACTCAAATAACCAACTTTTGTCTTTTTGTTTATATAGCAGTGTTCTCACTGGTAACTATTTAGTGTATTTTTTTTTCTGTTTGAAGGCGCAGATTAAATTTTAGGATATAATCTGCACTCAGTAAATAAGGATCAATAAACCTTAGACAAGAATCTAATGTATCAATTCAACACATAAATTAAATATATATAGATTTTGAAAAAGGCATTTCTTCAATGTATTTAAATGCAATTCTCTTCAATTTGATCACAAAGACATTAATGAACAAACAAGCATGTATCAAGTTCTTATTCAAGTTTAACAAACCACTACTTTGAATAGTCAGGGCTTGGTATAAACACAGCTGTGATAGTTTTTGTTTGTCTGTTCCATGACCATAAAAAAGTTCTGTCTTCTAAAGGCACTGCTGAAATCCCTACTTCTTCAGCAAAAACTTAATGTGCAGAATTTGATCCTTCAACTTTGGGTTAATATTTACCTGGGAAAAAACCCAAAAACCAACAAAAGTATAGAAGACAAAGTAATTTATGGCAAATAATGCAGAACTATTCAGAATGTGCTTAGAATGCATTTTAAAATTATTAAAATACGTTAACGCACTGATCTTTTGTACACCAGGCAGTATATACAACTGGTTTTCATCAATAACCCTATTTGTTAATACCACTGAGGAAGGTAATGATTCTCCCTGGACCAGACACTGCTCTTTAGAAACAGGCAATTGTTTTTCTTCCATTGTTTTTCAAGGTATTTGACAAGATTTTCTTTTCTATGAGGAAATAAATGTATGTTATTTCAGCCTATTCCACAATAATGACCACGGTATTTGTTAAAATTTACATGCCTATCTGTGTACAGAAGGTAGGCTGAGAATTATAGACATGAAATTTGAGCCCAAAAAATTTGCTAGAAAAGGATTAGAACCACTAAAGAAAAAATATTACTGCTGAGAAGTATACATAAAAATTCCATTTTCCACACTCATGCAAAGCCTAGAATTTGCTTACACAAAGCCTAGATTTACATTATCGTGAATTAAGTTTGAGTATTTTTGTCTGAAAAATGTTCAGGGGATTTCAAAACAAATGATTTAAAGAAAAAGGTAAGTACCATTTATAATAATGTAATTAGACTATGAAAAATAAAGAAATCTCTCAAACATAACTAAACACTAGTACAGGCATGATTTTAGATAAGTTAATGAAGAAAAGAATATATGCATGTGTAATGTGTTGTTATTTATTTATTCATTATTTTTAAAAAACTGTTTTGAAACTAAATACTATATATTTCTCTTTAATGGGTTTTTTATTCTCGGCACAAACCATGTTTTCCAGATCAGACTATTTTCTGAACTCATGAGTTTTTCTTTTACTGGACAAGTTAGATGTCAACTTAGTGATAGTCACATGCACAATACCTCTGTCACAGATTGTCCGCCTTCCCTTCAATGTACACTTACAGCTTTCATTCAGATATTCTTGTTGCTCACCTCTGTCATATAAAAGCACTGAAGCTTTAAATAATTAATCAATTACCAAAAAAAACCCCCAAACAAACAAAAAAACCCCACTCAAACCAACAACAATAGGAGGCAATCCATGTGGTAAATAAAAGGGCACGATATTAAAAAAATTAAATTAAATAACTGAGTACTTAATAACTACTCTAACTATTGGAAGTCCTTTCATTTTAAGACTTATCACCAAATTCAGCCTCTATTCCACATGGTGATTATCTAGTTCAGATTTGGTTGTGTCTGCCTTTTCTTTACCTGGCATCTGAGTATTTTATCTGCTCCTGGCATTCAATTTTGCTCTTTCCCATTTTAGTTGTAATTCTATTTTTAGAAGTCAATCACATCTTTGAACATAACTGTCCAGCCAGTCCATGTACAAAATACACAGCGAGCTTCAGAAAATTATTATGGCACAATGTGCAATCAGACCTTGAAACGTGTCAAAAGTAACCTTCAGCCCTTTCATCCTTAGGCAGTATGCAAGAACGTCTGATGCTCATACATACAAAACAGCCAGTTCTGGCTAAGAGGATTTGAAGGTGATTCCTGGGTTACCAGGAAGAACAAAGATACACGGTATAAATAGGAAGAATACATGAAAGCAATCAACTTAAGGAAATACGACATTTCATGGCCCTGCATCAGCAGGTCAAAGATTATTGCTTTACGTGGCACAGGAGATAGAGTAGATCAAGAGGAGCTAACGGATGAAAATATTGGTGACTTTTTAAATTTTCTTTTCTGTTTTGCATTGTAACTGGTATATCCACTATTTAACATGGTCTGAGTATTACTTGAAAACACTGCACAGAATATGCAGTGAAATAAATTAAGATATAGTCAGGTCTACAGAAAAAAAAAATAAATAGACCATTTCAAGGATGTCTTTTCATTTTTTACAAGCTTTACTTTCATGATCATTTTGATTGCATTTGAGTAAGCAACCATCTTTTCAGGGATGTGCACAAACGACCCGGTATCAGATGATGTTACAAGAAATGTGACAAAGTTACAGCACTATCTTTCCAAAAAAAAAAAAATAAGAAGCAGATGATCAAAGAATCTGATGACCACATAAAATGGGTTGCACAGTTTCTGATGCTATCATGTTTATTTTTAGAAATTTATATTTATTATATTGGAAGTATTTAAGAATGGAACTCTGATATATTCCTTTCATGTTATTTCTAAACTTCAGGCTGTAAAACACCATTCCTGTCGTCTTACATATGCCAGTTCTAAGGCAGCCACAAGTAAATGGATGAGTTTTCTGGAGTCTACAACCATGATCTGCAGAAACTGCTTTCAGTCTGATGTGTGAAATGCTTTCTGTCAGTCCAGGGTTGCATGTTTGCTAGAATAGGTTAAAAGAAGGAATTTTACCTCTAATTTACTCATTGAACAGCTCAAGGCAAGTTCTCCCAGTTCCCTATCCTGTGTCCTAATTATCATTAAAATGGAAATGGGAAAAGGAAAAATTCAGGAGTCAAAGATTTTGCAGAGGTTTCAAGTCAGTAAACACTTCCTATGATTTGATATTTCTAAATAAAGTCACAACCAAGCTATAACTTCTAAATAAAGAAATATAACAATAAAAAAAAAGAATATGAAAAAACGGAGTGATTACTATTTGAAATTACTGTCGTTGAAAGAATTGAGAATCAGGAGTTATGGCTTTACATAAGATCTCACACTTCAGGATGGAACAACCATTCTGGGGTTTTCCTTTCCCCCTGAGCTAAAGAGTGAATAGTGTTAAATATTAACATTAAACTATTAATACCAAAGTATTCATAGGTTTGGATGATTCCAGATGGGGAATGCTTTTTGGCATTCAGTAATTTCTTGGTCTTACAGGATAATAAATTATCTTTGCAGTCATCTTAGATGCTTCAATATTAAAAGTGCCACTTTAATGAAGAAATCTCAGATTTTACAGGACAGAAAAGAGTCAGTGCCCAAGGGAAACATCCATGCAAGAAGAAATTTCTCGTAACAGCTGCTCTTAGAAATGTTTGACCTTATTTCAACTGTAGAAAAAATTAGGGAACTGTGTAAAACATAAAAAAAAGTGTAAATGTAGCATAGGAAGAAATTAACATTCTATTCAATAGTTCTTCTCTTTTTCTCTGTTCCCTTGGCTTTTAGGATCCTCATTTTAAAGGCCAGTATTTTAATAATCACTGTGTCTGCAAACCATACGTTCTGCTTTGCAGTATTATGTTATTCTTAAAGATGAAAATTTAAAAGATTTTACAATTTAGGATCACAAGAGATATAAAAAAAGTAGAGTTTCTTTTTTTCAACTAGTCCATATTTTCCTAGAGTGATTTGCTTTTTATATATATCAGACAATGTTCATTGAGAAATGGCATAACTTGCACCTGCAATTTCCCCCAAACTTGTATTTTCTTAGTTTAAAAAGTATGATTGTTTAAAGTAATAAAGGCTTATTATTTAAAAGGGACAACTTTTATCTATTTCTTATAAATTTTTAAAAAGAAATTTCAGTTTAGCACCCATTTTATACATACCAATTTGAAAAATACTGTGCAGGTTCCAGCAAATACTTAGTTTTCTATTTGGTAACTGAACAGGATGGGAGAAAGGCACAGAAATATTAAAATATTTCCATTTGTATTAAGAGTATGGTTTCTTCACTTGGCCAAAATTGGAAACTTCTTAAACGAATTTCCTGTTGAATTAAATAATCGCATATGGTATAAAAGGTCACCTATGGATACTTTAATTAAAAACAAAATAAACATATGTGTCCATTTTGACTGAGATAGAGTTAGTTTCCTTCATAATGGCTCATATGGGGCTGTATTTTGGATTTGTGCTCGACAAAGATTAAGAGAGACGCTTTTGTTATTGCTGAGTGATAGTTACACAGAGCCAAGGCCTTTTTTTGCTTTTTCTACTGCCACACTGGGAAGGAAGCTGGGGGTGTAAGGGAGATTGGGAGGAGACACAGATGGGACAGATGACCCCAGCTGAACAAAGGAATATTCTAGACCATATGACATCATGCTCAGCATATAAAGTGGAGGGAAGAAGAAGGAAGGAGGGACATTTGGACTGATGGTGCTTGTCTTCCCAAATAATTACAACATGTAATGGCTCCCTGCACTCCTAGAGGTGGCTGAACATCTGCCTGCCCATGGGATGCACTGAATTAATGCTTTGTTTTGATTTTGTGTGTGGTTTCTGCTTTTGCCATAAACTGTCTTTATCTCAACCCATGAGTTTTCTGGCTTTTATCCTTCCTGTTTTCTCCCTGATTTTACACGTACAGAAGTGAGTGAGTGGCTGAGTGGGGCTTGATGAAACCAGGACAACATATTGAAACCCTTTTTTTAAAAAAAAAAAGGAATTGACTGTCCATTTTTATGGAATTTTCCATACTTTTTGGGTCGATCATGTAGAAGGCTTCTGTAGCAGCTGTTTTCAAATAGTCATTACTTATTACAGAATGTACTAGCCCAGCATGCAAAGAATGACACTTGTATTCTTGAATTCACCATTGATCTTCTGAAGGTCTATGAAGTTATCACCTCTTGCTACTTCATTACTTCTGATCATTTTCAGCATGAGTATATGTGGGCCTGAGAGATTTTAGCCTGCTAGCAGATGTTAACTTTTTCCCAAGGAAAAATTTCTCCAGAAAGTTTCTTCTCAAAACAATCTTGGCAAACAACTATCCTTTCTCAAAACAATCTTTCTGCAACTGGTGTTTTGCTGTTTCTCTAGTTTAACCAATAGCATTAGAAAAGTGTTGTTCCTATTCACCAATCATGTTAAGTCTGTATCAGAACACCTTATAAAAAGTAGTAAGAATTTAGACAAAAAAAGCCTTCTTTTTCTCTGATCTTTGCCTTCTGAAATATTTTGAGTCTTTTGTGTCCTACAGCAACAAGTATACACATTTCTCTGTAAGGAAGTTCAGTAAATGAACAGCTTTATCTTGGATGATGTAGTCTGATTCCTATTCCCGAGTGATACACAAAATTCCCAGTTCTGCTTAAATAAACCTCTTTAAACACTTTTTTATCTTGAAGAGTAAATTCTACTTGAAGATGTTTAATAATATTCCATCTCACAACCACTACAAAACAACAGAAGCAAATATGTGATAACTTTTGGGGTGTCTAATGTTCAAAATTCTGCATTTCTCCCTAAACTCTAACTCACAATGTATTCAAGAAAACTAAAAAAGTAATTTTTGTCTGGAAGCACTGCTTCTTTGTGTCTTGGGTTGCAATCTGTAATCAAAAATGTGTATTCTATCTTCCATCTGTTGAAATTGGTTGGGGACGTGTTTTATAACCCATTCCTCATAACTCTGGGGAGAGGGAGTGGGTGTCCTCTCTTAATGGGCCAGCTGTAAAAACCAGGTAGGGCAATGTTCTTATCTCTTCCATGACCCATCCTCCCTCCAGGGGGATATCTGCTGTTAATGGGCCATTAAGGCTCACCACATGACCAAAAACATTACATTATCCCATTGTGAAATGCTCCACCCAGTGGGAGAACCCAACCATTCCTATCTAGATAAAAACTGAGAGTCAGAACACCAGGAGAGCCTGTTTCCACTGGATTTCCCAGAGGAAGACCAGACTCATCACCACTGGACCTTCAGAAGGAGACTACATGCTTCTACAGGATCATCTCTGCTCCATCAGAACCTTGTCTGTCACTGCAGGAGAACTTATTTGGACTGCATCCAATACCCTGACCAACAGGGTGTCAGATTGTATTTGTATTTATAATATTCTTAGTAAAGAACTGTTATTCCTATTCCCATATCTTTGCCTGAAAGCCCCCTTAATTGCAAAATTATAATAATTTGGAAGGAAGGCTTTACATTCTCCATTCCAAGGGAAGCTCCAGCTTTCCCTAACAGACAGCTGTCTTTCCAAACCAAGACACCTTGATTTTTTTATTTTTAAAGCTGAATTCCTGACAGCACTTCCAGTATATCTCCCATATATTTTATAAATATTTCAGACTATTGTCTTGCATGGCTAGGCATGAGAGAACTGTGCAACTTCCCATACTTTAAAAGTATCTATGCACTCAGAATTCAAGTTCCATGGACAAACTGCCTACAGTCCTTAAACCAATGTTTTAGAATGTTTTGTAAATTCTGTAAAATGTCTCATTTGCTAAAGTACAGGTAGTTGCTTACAAACAAGGTAACCAAATTTGTTTAACGTTTGCAGTCAGACTTGCCACATGTAGGATGTCATAAGTGATTTTGATTGATTATTATATTTCAGGGAAGTATCAAAAAATAAACTAGGAGAAATGGAAAACAATTATTTAAATATAAACTTACAGCACACTGAATTGGATGTAGTTTGTTTGAATACTGGTATATTTCAAGATCATCCTGCAAGTGTCATTATAAATTAAAAACAAGGAAAGTCAAAAAATCACAACTTGCTCAGACACATGCTGACATTAACTTTTCTTATTGTACTCTTCAGTACAGGCACTTTCTCTAAACCTGTCTGCCTAAATTACATTTTTAACCAATGTTATGTGGTAGTGATCAGTGAGACCAACCAAAGACCCTGCTCAGAATTTTTTATGCAGTTTCGCTTTTCCGATAATCAACAAGTAAGCATGTTTCATTTTACCAGAAAAGGGAAGATGCTCAGTTCTTTCCTAAGTAAAATATATTAAATTGTAAACACGTCAAACTATATCTGACAACATCACTAGTTCTTATTTTCTCAGCCCTGCCAAGATGGACTTGGAGGTGCTGGTGGGTGAGAGACAGGACATGACTCTAAAAAGTGTGCTTGCCATTCAGAGAGCCAAGAATATCCTGGGCTGCATCAAAAGAAGCATGACCAGCAAGCTGAGGGAGGTGGTTCTCTCCCTATACTCTGGTCTCTGGTAAGACCCACCCTGGAATCCCCAGTACAAGAAGGACAGTGACTGTTTTGAATGAATTCAGAGGAGGGCTGTGAAGTTGATTAGAGATATGGAGCACCTCTCCTATCAGGAGAAATGGGATTATTGGGAAAGAGAAGGCTTTGGAGTGACTTAATTGTGTCCCACAAGAAAGATATAGAGTGACTATTACAGGAACCTGAAGTGACAGGACAGATGGGAATGGTTTCAAACTGAGAGTAGGTTTAGATTAGATATTCAAAAAAAATTCTTTACTAGAAGGACTGGAACAGGTTGCCCAGAGAAGCTATGGATGCCCCTTCCCTGGCAGTGTTCAGGGCCAGGTTGGATGGGCCTCTGAGGAACCTGGTCTAGTGGAAGCTGTCCCTGCCTGTGGCATGAGGGTTGGAATGAAATGACCTTTAAGGTGCCTTCAAACCCAGGCCATTCTATGAGTCTATGACTATATGATTTTTCTGACCTTGTCTTCTATTTACTTCTTCTTATAAATAGAAAATTGCATAGGTGATTCATTAGAGTTTCTAAAGCAGTATCTCTCTATATATTATTTCCCTAAGACATCAATTTCATTTCCCCTAGGCAGGGTATATCAAAGTCATACATTCTGAGTACTGCCTTTGGAAAAAAAATTAAAATGTGGAAAGGGTAAAATACCAGTTTAGAACTTCTGTGGTGACTAGTCTTTTTATGTTTCTAAATGAAATTTCTCTTCATTGAGATGACATAGAAGGTGTTTCCATATATGAGAATTTTAATATATTCTTCTTTTAGGTACCATCCTTCGGCAGGTACCAAGATGCAGGTAATTTGTCCTTGATGATTCAGCTATATAGCTAACTGATTACCTGACTGAGATACTTCTTTGTTGGAGTGATTTGCTTCCGCTTATGATCTTTACAAAGTATTGCAGGTTCAAGCTATCAAAAGAAAAGGAAGACATCTGCAATAAGAAAAGATATTGCATTTTAGGGAAAACAATCTGAAGGTGAAAACTGGATACCTTAAATTGAAAGGCAAAAGTCCTACTGATTTAAACATCAGTAGAATTTCATCATGAATGTTAGATAAATTTGTCCCACAGGTTATTGAATATCTTGCACACAGTAATGAAGAAGAAATAGTAGATCAAGGTCTGTGTTATTTTAGCAGGTATGCACAATGGATTTTTATCTTTCCCATAAAGCTTCTCTTTCCAAAGACTGTATTTGAAGTGAATCTCTGGAATATTTTCTCATAAGTGTTGTCCATGTATATATCCTGTATGAAGGTCATAAGGAGGCAAAGTATTTTTAATAAAAATCATTGCTTATGAAGATAAATTATTATTAAATAACTTTTTTTTTTAGATTTTTAAAGGTGCCTAAGAGATAAAACTTACTGAAAACTTATTGATACTTATTGAAAAGTAAAAGTTTAACTGGATTTTATTCTCTCTTATCAGTCACAGGCATGATTAGCTGGCTTCCGTAGGCACTGTAAAGGTCTCAGTAAAATTAACTGGCATTTCAATTGAGCCTTGACTAGAATCACAGGAAAAAACACAGGCATACGGTGGATGAGGAGCATCAGGAGAGCAGCCCTGCAGAAAGGCATATGGGGATGCTGCTCAGCAGCAGGCTCAGCAGGAGTCAGCAGGGTGCCTGGGCTGCCAACAGGGCAAAGCCCACCCTGGGGTGCACCACCAGCTGCTCAAACCAGACAGTTATCGCAACTCGTTCAGCCTCACCTTGAAAACAGTTCTGGGCCCTGTGAATTAAGAAGAATGTGAAGGTCCTTGCATCCTTCCAGAAGATGGCATCAAAGCTAGTTTTAGGGCTCAAATGCATGAAAGAATAGGTTTTTCACAAAGGCCCCTTTTTTCTTTCCTCATAAAATAACCAAATTATTTAAATCCTGCCATTCTGAAAAACATCAAACTTCCATGCACCAAGATAAGTGATTGAAATATTCTTTCTTTAAAAAGAAAGCATTTGAAAATGAAGATAAGACCATTTCAGAAAGAAAAAAAAAAAATTCAGTCTAGCATTGTAGAGATCATGTGCATATATATATATGCAGATACAAAGTTACATGAGTTCCTGGTTGTGGTTGCATAAAAAACCCCCAATTATTCTCCTGTCACTCTACTGCTATGAAAAAAACCCAGGTTTTTTTTGACAATCTGTAATCCACATTAGCAGAAAAGAGAAATCTTTTGCTTTGAGAAGTCATCAACTGAAGCAATGTAATTTCTCCCATGAGCAAGGGAAAAGTAAAGATGAAATTAGGACCTTATGAGTCATAGCTTTTTCTCTCTTCTGTTTTGGGAGTACAACATCTGTAAGTTACCCTTTATTCAAGGATATTCAGAATTTAATTCCTTATATTTTTATCAAGAACTAATCCAAGTCCTTGATTAAAAACAATTAGCAATCTAGGGCAGAATGTGTGCTTGATTCCGCCTACTTCCCATAGTGAAATAAAAAATGATATGCAGAAAGTGTGGGATTTTTTTGGTTGCTGGTTTGGTTGTTTCCCCTCTACCCAAGAAACAAGAATTGTCTTGATATTTTCTGGTAAAAGGAAAACTATACAGAAGTTAAGAGCTTTACAGTCAAATTTCCTAGAAGTTTACAGTATTTAAGTCATCTGCATCAAAACCATGAAGTTTTAATGGGAGTATTTCTCCCCGAAAGATTCTCAGTAGAAGAAAATTTTCACTGATTATCTGTTGCTGAGGACTAATGCAATCCCACTGAAAGTATAAAGACATGAAATTTTCCTCATTATTAATTAGTCTCAATGTGGTACTTGGTTGTGGGCTAGACAACCTCTGTAAATCAATGTTTTATTTGTTACCTTCTTATTTGACTGAAATATCTTCTGAAACTCAATTAGTCATTACAAATGAGATTATAGCAGAGACATTATGCAGTTAGATACCTACTTGCTATTAAAATGTGAAAATATTTTCCAGGATCACAAATATTTACAATCAGACAATTTGTCTTACGTGGAAAACAAGTGAAATGTGAAAAATCATTAAATCATTAAATTGTTTCAAAAAGAGTCACACACCTGAGTAAATGTTAAACACTGATTTAACAGTTCTAGCAGCAATGAAAACAGAAACTTATTCATTATACTTACAGAAATTGGTTTTGTTTCTTTACATGTCTAAGATCTGACTTTATGCAAATTAAGACTGTATGAGTGATGAAACTTAGGTACCTTCTGGTTTTATTCTTGTCTCTTAAATTCTTCTGAAGTATAAACATTTGTTTATTTTACCTTTTCCCAGATCCCAAAGTGGGGGTGCTTAGTTTTAAGAAATATATGTAATACACTCCACAGATGATGTGAAAATAGGGAGCAGAAAAATGGAAAAATCTTAAATAATTTTGTCCTCACTTTTTCAACAGTAATTTTATTACATTCAGTACTGTTATGCTTTCTCCTAATCATTGTGAGCTTTAAATGAAGAAGGGCTATCACAGGAGACTTGGCACTAATGAAAGCCAAAAGGACATATTATTTTGGTTTCCTAAATGAAAACCATAATTTTCAATTAGAAAGCAGAAGTGAAAAGATAAAAATGGATGGCCTTTCTCAGCTGTTAACCTTTACCCGCAGATATCTATTGAAGAATGCACTTAACATCCATCACCAGAAAAGCTTTATTCATTCAAAGTTCTCAGATATTTTACAGAGGCTTTTGGAGATATTAAAGAAAAAAACCAATCTTTTCTAAAATGGAAAGTCCAAAACCACACTGGAAGCATGTTTTTAGCTCTCTATACCATGTATTCATATACTATGTGAATAGGTATTGTAAAGCAGCAAAGGTATTTCAATCCTTCAGTGTCTGAAAGGCTCTCATTGCAAGGAATTACATGGCAGGTACAAAATAATTCAACAAAAAATGCTTTTTTTTTTGTTCTATTCTTTCAAGAGCTGCTGCAAGCATGCACCTTTTAAACTCTTTTAACCTCTGCAAGATGCTCCCCTGTCTCCTCGTGAGCAACGTAATGACATTTACCTCATACACGCAGTATTGCCATCCTGATTTTGTTAACAAGCTCATTTCCAGGTGTGGTTAGATTAAGATTTTTTTTTTTTTTTTTTTTTTTTTTTTTTTTTTTTTTTTTTTTCCTTCTAATTCTGTATAAAATATTATCTCCTACAAAATAATAGATAGAACATGAGTTTCTTTAAGCCACCCAGAATCTTCATAATATTACTAAAAATATGTCTCTCACAGTATCTTTCTAGGTAATGTGTCCAGCACACAGCTGGGTAAACACATCATGCATTGGGTTAGTAACTGGATCACAGATCAGGCCCAAAGGGTGCTTTTACACTGTCTTTAGCTTTTTGTTCTGTTTTACTATATAAGCTATGATTAAAAAAAATTGTAAGACTATGCTCTATTGTCTTAGCCAATTGAGTCAATCCATCAAGGCTGAAGAAAGTGGATTTTGTTACATATAGGGAAAAGGAATTCTCTGTCAAAAGTTTCTTGCACCTTTTGACAATTACATTTCAACAATCAATATACGTAATTTTCAAAGCTCTGAGTGTACAGATAACTTCTGATGACACTGTAACTTAAGTATTTGTTGCTTCTGATATTTGAAATGGAAGAGTCTGAATCAAATGGTATATGGATACAGCTTATGAGCTGAATTTGAACAAATTCAATTTCTGAGACCGTAATAATAGAATTAAAATATGAGAAAAATATAAGTTTTACCAAAAGGAAAAACAAAACAAAACAAAACAAAACAACAACAACAAAAAATTAAAGATCATATTTGCAATGTCTACAAAAATATGTCGATAGCAGTAGGATTAACAGGTATCATTCTGGGAATTCACAAATTACACTGAACTAGAAAATCAGCTGTGAAAACTGACATTAGCTAACAAATTGTTAGCCAACTGAGAAGAAACATGAGGATCCAAACTGGCTAGGAAATCTGCATGAAGCTTAGATATACAAGTGAGGCAATGTAGAGAAGTCTGTATTGGCTTCAATAAAAAGAGTCGCAATAAGCTTAAATGAGTCTAAATAAGCCTCTTTCCTGTGTAAGTATGGAATTGATTAACTTAGCACATTCCAGTTCCTGGGTCTTTCCCTATGTTTTATTAAGAATGTCCTTTTCTACCAGGAGACCACTTTTAGGTTTCCTGCCCTTGTGGAATCACACACACTGGAGGTAGAGAAGGGCAATCCAGAGGCACAAAGGGAATAGATATCAGAATTTAAAATACAGAGTAATTCTGTACAGAAACTACACTATTGAAGATAAAGTTCAACATCTAAAGTAGTGTGCACAAGAATCTGACCCATGGGGTCATATTCTGCTTGCTTTGTTTGATTACTGCTGAACGGGACAGGACAGGACAGGACAGGACAGGACAGGACAGGACAGGACAGGATAGAATAGGATAGGATAGGATAGAATAGAACTCAATGTAGCTCATTTGGAAGGGACCTATACTAGTCAGTCCTAAGCAGTTCCTTTACAATACACACTTTGTCAGAGTTGTAACTTGCACAATAGGTACTCAGTGAAACAGAACAAGCTAAGGTTCTCACTAACTTGAAGATATATGGAACTTCCTTCTAAACTTGATTTATATTGCACTGGATATAATTTCAGCTAAAAGGAAGTTCAGCCTTTTCAGACAGAGTACTTAAAATGGATGCTCACTGCCAAAAAGGCAGATAGATAAGAGATAGTCTATTCTTATCAGCATGATTTAGAATTCTAAGAGGAAGAAAATGTTAAATTGCAAAGGGCCTCAGAAATGCTAAATCAATTCTACAATTCTGAACTCTTAATGTGTCTCATTTTACTGAAGTACATGTTTCATTTAGCTCTGTCTTCCAAAATACCTCATTCATACTTCTAGAATTCATCTCAGGTTTTGCATTTCTTGTTTTTCTGTAATAAGATTCTGGCTTCCAAATGCCCGATTCCTATTTCTAGAAATCATCTCTGATTTGTCTTAAATAGGTCACACAAGAACAATCCTACTTGAATATGACAACTTTTTTGAAGATTGTTTAAGCTTTTTTTCTTGAAAATGTGTAAAACTGTGATTGAATTCAACTGCATAAAGAAATATTATAGGACCTTTATTTTATTGCTTTGAGGTTTTGTTTTGGGGTGGGTTTTTTTTGGTGTTTTTTTTTTTTTTTTTTTTTTTTTTTTTTTTTTTTTGGTTTTTTTTTTAAAGAGAGTGAGTTATCAGGTTTACGTTCTGCAGCTATAAAATCTAAACAGAGATTCGGCATATTGAAATCTCACTATGAGACAGATGACTCAGGTTATGTCTCTGTAAAACAATACTAAACATAAATCCCATTTTTGCATTTTTCCTGCCAACATAATAACTAAGAATGTAGATAATAAAGAGGAATTGAGCAGTATCTAGATCGAGTGAGTCAGGTCATTCAAACCATTCCATTTTTTATAACACTAGAACATACTTTTAATTAAGATATCTATTTTTCTCCCATTCTCATAAATGTCTATTATTTTTGTTAAATAAATCTCTAAATAGCTTTTGAATTTTGAAAATTAAACTGAGTTTTTGAAAAACTTATTTGTATACTAAAAAAATTACACAATGCTCAAAGCACATAGTGGAGGGTGGAGATCGTCATGGGATTTACTACTTCTGTGTTTTTCAGGACTGAATTTTTCAATATACAGGAGCATTGCCTCACACTGGGACAATTTAGCAGCTTCCTCTAGCTCCAGTAGCATCTTCAGTCATCACTCTGTTGAGGTATGAGTAAAACCTGAAACTGCCTAGCTGGGCAGAGGCAGGATCCTCACAAGCCTTGAAGTACACAATAAATTAAACTCAGCAACACAACACTCCTCAAATAGTGCCCACTACAATAAGTAGAAGGAAAATGTAAATATTTTTATTTTATTGTCCCAAAAGTATTTTATTCACAGAACACATTTTGATAAATGCATATTCTTAAAGGGAAAATATGGCCTTCTAAATAACAACAATCCATATTATTGCTGCATGCATTCTTGGGGAACTAGAAATTAGAGGAAATTCTAGAACTCAAAGGAAAGAAAGAGATCATTTAAAAGTTGGAAAGTCTTGGGCCCATCTGTCTGATATTTTGTCATGGTGCTATTTAGAGAGAAAGTGAGACATGAAGAAATTTTTCCCAGAGCCACTCTGAAGTCCTCTAAGACAAGGAGTATTTTGGAGTTACAGATAAATATTATTCACCGCACAATCTAAAGACTTATATTTTAACCATATGCAAGGAGAAAAGATACAGATAGAAATATTTGTCTTTTGATTCAGTTAAAATGTTTTATAACCCTGAATGCTGTAACAGCTACATTAACAAAAGGTTTTCTTCTGACTCAGATTTCTGTCTTTTCACTGACTGTAGACCAGAATTTTCCATTTCTGGGTTGTAACCATACTCTGAGGAAGTGAAACCAGGGACACATATCCTAGAAAGCAGATAAAGATGCTGCCAGATGTGTAGGGATGGGATCAGAAAAGCTAAGGCACAGCTGGAGCTGAATTTGGCAAGGAATATGAAGACTGACTAGAAGAGCTTTTACAGATACGTTGCTCAGAAAAGGAAGATGTACTTCCCACAATCAATAAGACAAGAGAACTATTGAAAAATGCCATGGAGAAGTTTAAGGTACTAAAACATTTTTTGTTGTTGTTTCTCATTTGTCACTGGTAGTCTCTCTTCCTGCATCTGTCAAATCCCCAAATTTTCAGGCAGAGACTGGGGGAATTAAGTCTGCACCATTCTAGTAGATCAGTTTTCAAATCACAAGAGGAACCTGAGCATACAGGAGTTCATGGGACCAAAAAAAAAAGGTCTTGAGGGAAATAAAAGATGTGGACACTAAGCCAATTTCCACCATATTGGAAAAACCATGGAATCAGAGGAAGGCCCCAGTGACTGAGGGTATACCACATCTGTTTCAAAAGGAGAACCATGGGAAGTACTGACCAGTCAGCTTCCCCTCCACATCCAAAAAGATTATAGAACAGATCCTAATGGAAGTTATACTGAAGCATATGCAAGACAGAAATCTGACTAGAGACAGCATCATGGCTTCACCAAGGGCAAATCATACCTGGCTAGTCTACAATAATAAGAGGCCATGTACAGTAATGTGACTCCATTAATAGCAACTGAAGAGCAATCAATGTTATCTGCCTGGATGTTTTTAAGAAATTTGATAAGATCTCCTATAAGATTCTTGACAATAAATTGAAGAAATATGAGTTTTATGGATGGACTATTGGATGAATAAGGAACTGGCTGAATGGCCATGTACTCAAAAGTTGCAGTCAACAGCTAAATATCCAAGTGAAAAGCAATAACCAGCAGTGTGCCTTAAAGGTTGGGACCAATACTATTTAATACCTTCATTAAGGACAGAGATGGTGGGATTAGGTGCACCATCAGGAAGTGTGTGGAAATCACAAAGGTGAGTATTGCACTTGATGTACTAGAGGGAAGGGATGCTGTGCAGAAGGACTTTGAAAGGCTTGAAAAGTGGACCAGCAGGAATCTCAAGATCAGCAAAGCCAAGTGCAAGGTACCAGCACTGGAAGATACCCCAGTATTTTACAGACTAGGGATGAATGAGAGGGCTTGAGGATAATGGTGGATGAAAATATTGGACCAGAGACAGCAATATGCATTGCGGTCCAGAAAGCTAACCACATCCTGGGCTGCATCGAGAGCAGGGTGGCCAGTAGGTTGATAGAGATGATCCTCTCCCTGTACTCTGGTCTTGTAGGACTTGACCTAGAGTGCTGCATCCAGCTCTGGGATCCCCAGCACATGAAAGCCATGGACTTGTTATAGTAGTCCCAGAGGAGGGCCAGAAAAATTATCAGAAAAACTGAACTGGGACTGTTCAACTTGGAGAAAAAAAATGGTCCTAGGAGACCTTATTGGATCCTTGCAATATATGAAGGGTGCTTACAAGAAAGTTTTAAAGAGGCCTACAGTGGCAGGACAGGGGGCAAAATAAATTTTTTATTTTGAGGGTGGGGGGACACTGGAACAGGTTGCCTAGAGAAGTTGTGGATGCCTCATCACTGGAAGTATTCAAGGTCAGGTTAGATGGAGCTTTGAGCAACCTGATGTAACAAATGTCCCTTCCCATGGCATCAGAGTTGGACTCGTGGACTTGGTCTTGGAAGGTCCTTTTCAACCCAAACCATTTCTTGGTTCTATGATTTGTCTAAGATCATCCAGTGGTTATCTATGTGGTCCTAATACTTCTTCTATTTACTGCTATTAATGACTATAGACTGAAAGGAAAATAATTTAATGTGTCTCAAGAACAATATTAACATTTATAAGAGAGTATCAGATCCAGTATTCATGCCCATTCAAGTGAATTTTCCAGAGGAACTTAGCATTTCCACCGATTCAGCACTGTGATCAATATACAAAGGATGTATATTCCTTCATTACGGGGTGAGATAATAGTGATAGAATTACACATCTCTGTCATTAACAACAGGTTTGTATATGCCACTGTGTATGCACTTACAAATCAAACACCATAAACATACCAGATTTACGGAAATACGACCTTCAGTAACCCAGACTAGAACAAATGGATACAAATATTTTTAATATTCAAAGTGTATGCCATAATAACGACACTACTTTTTTAACTCTTATGAATTTTTCTGTTTTCCACGTTTGTTTTTCTGAAGACATTTGTGTTTTCTTTTTTTTTTTTTTTTTAAACATGAAGCAAGTCAAAAATACATGGAATTCATCTAATATCTTCCAATAGCCAGGGAGAACCTAATGAGTTCTCAATGATCACATTTACATTTCACCCAGCAAGAAAAAAGGTAAATGTTTTCATAAAACACAATTCCTCTGATTTTTAAGTGTGTACACATTTTCTGAGTATCTTCTGTTTTTCTAATTCAAATATAGACTTTTGTAATAAAGAATAATTTCCATAGAGTCTTGAAAGTTACATTTGCCACTGTTGAGAAGCAATATTTAATGCCAAACACTGTATTTTTCCTAATCCATTTTAAATCCTGATGACTATTACTTTTCTATTTCTCATAAATGCCCAGTTTGTGCCTTTTTTCCTGAATGCTCCAAATAAAAAAAATAGCATTCTGATTCTCCTTCTATTTTGTTTGTTTTCAATATAAACATATAAAATAAGAGTTCACCAATGCAAATACTGCACTTTTCCCTTTCGATTTATAAAATAGAGAGGGACAATGAAACATTTTAAACCACTTACAGTGGTTTAAAACATATCCTTCAACAATGTTAGTTTTAAGAAACCAAGAGAAAACCTTTTAAAGAGATGCATTAAATGATCTTTTTTAAAGATAAATAACTACTGCCAAGATTCTTGGTATAAATGTTGTTTGACAAAAACCAAAACAATTTGTTTTCTTGTGTCTTCAGCTCTTCCTGTTCTGTCTTTTCATTTATTTGTTTGTTTTTAATTTGTTTGTTTGTTTTGAATTTTGTTTGTTTTGGCATTTTGTTTGTTTGGATGTTTCTGAGTACCAAGACTGCATGCATAAATATACTGAGGTGGTTTTTTTATATATATTTCTGGCTTTATATTTAAATCTGTTTCCATAATAGAAAAAAAAATACTCTTTTGTATTTAATGAATACTCAAAATCAGAGACAAGAAAAAAAATTCTTGGTACTCTGACGAACTATAAAATTGTTGAAACACATGAATAACATGAACAGATAACTCAGCAAAAGAAGTCTTCTGTGTTCCAAATCAGCACATGCCATGAATATAGATCAGCTTTGCTATTAAGAAAAATAAGATAGAAAATCCTCGTAAAAAGACACACAAACAAAATTACTGTATCTTATCCTGTGTATCTAAAATGCCAGAAATATGAGCATTTGAGCATTCTGAATGCTATTCTATAGAAAATATAAACTTTTTCACTTAGATAACAAATATTTCTAATGTCTGCCATTATCTGCCATTTTTTAGATTTTATTTTTCTATGGAAATGCAGAACCTCAATAAATAAATAAACCTTATTTTGGACAAAAGATTAGTATATGCTATGTACCATGTTTATGGAGTTTTTTATATTTTTGAAGATAATGTCACTATATGCCTTAAAACTCCTTGATTGCTTATTATCCTCAATACAAATTCCATCAGTGTACACTGGTCTGCTTTTTGTACATATCTTTAAAACCAATTTGCACGCAAAAATATTAAATACAGAAAAATAGTAACACTTTCCTTCTTGCCATTACCAACTGTTTTAAAACTGTGAGGACTCACTCTTGATTGACTTTCTTTTTTGGTTTTTTTTAAGATAAAATAGAGAAAAAAAAAATTAAAATAAAAAAAAAAAAAAAAAAAAAAAAAAAAAAAAAAAAAAAAAAAAAAAAAAAAAAAAATACCAGTTCTCAAAACATTATACATTTCCAGTAATTTCTCTCTAAGGTGAAGGCAGTTGTCAAAAATAATGCAGTTTACCCCAGTTTCCATACAAAATGGAAATGAATAGAATTCAATATTCTATCATTGAGATTGCTCTGTTTTCAAATCGAAAGTGAGCCAAATATCTATGACCAATCAGTGGAAAAATTCAGCAATCAAATATTTCTGCGCAAATATTTCTATGAAGAAAATAGTCACTTACCTAAAACCCCCAGCCTATAATTGATAGTGACAACAATGACATTTCCATAACTTGCGAGAATGCTGCCATCGATCATATTTCCAGTACCCTCCATGTAAGATCCACCATGGATGTAGACCATGACGGGTTTCTTGCTGTTCTGATCATGAATGTCTGAAAAAATTCAAGTAAGGAAAACACAATAAAGTAATAAAAACATAGGGAAGGTGGCAACAGCAATTTTTAACAGTGCTAAAAATCTTAACTGCTTCCTATGTTCTCAATGTCACCACCACTATACCTGCTAGCTTACACAGTTTAGGATCATCCTACAAGCCTAAGATTTATAATTTAAAATTTCAAATACTATTTCTTCTAAAACAGTCTCAGAACACTTCAAATGCATTCAGTATTACAAGAAATTTAGTTTTAATAGAAATGTCTTAAAGCCTAAAAAACAAATTATGAAGTAATCTTATATTTTTTATACTCGGATTCAAATACATACTAATTTAGAAATATCTGTGCATCTAATAATAAACTTATAGTAATAATCCTTACTTTCCTATTTCTCATGACTCATAATTATTGAAACTATATTCCCAATAGTTCAGTAAGAGATAACATCACAAAATCTAGGTGTTCTGGTAGAAGAAAACATAGTAGACTGTTCCTTCTTTTAAACAGCCTCAGACTTAAGAAACAGAGAGGATTTATGTGAATTCATGGCTCAGATTTTTTTTTGTATTTAAATCAAATTATGTCTTTTGTATTGTACTTTCTCCTGTTTGGTAGCAGCTAAGCTTCAAAGAACAGCCCTAAGTTAATGGTATTGCTGATCTTTTCTATATGTAGAAAATTCCTGACTACTTTTAAAAAGGTAAAAAGCTTTTATTTCTTAAAGAAAGTTCAATGAAATTGACAAAATTAAAAAAAAAAAAAAAGAAAGTTAAATTTAATTGATATTACATATTTAATAGTAAGTTATAAAGATGTGCTAATCACTGATTTGGGTATATTTGGGAACAGATTAATCTAAAAAGTTCAGCTTTTGATGCCAGTGATGATTCAGAATACCTATATCTGGAACAAATGACGCCTTAAGTTTTAGCTTTCATGTTTTTCAGATTCTCTGCTGCCTAGGTGTGTAGTTCTGAGCCTCATATTAGGTGCTAGTAAGCTCTCCTCACAGGGTATGTAGACAAAACAAATCCTTTCCTGCTGAAGACCAAGGACAACAGGTACAAGTTTTCAGGCCCAAAAGCAACACAAACACAAACAACGGTGGACTGAAGGGAGGAACAAGAAAAATAGGACTTCATAACCTGAAGCTGTAATTAGACAATTAAACCCAATATGTGCATGGACCAAAACTTATAAAAGTGTGACATCACGTGACTGATGGTCCATTTTGGGTCCATCTCAGGTGTAGACTTGGCCAGGCTCTTGTTCTGTCTGAGGTGTAGCCTTTAAGGCCTTTTAGTAAATATCTTCTTTATTCTCTTAGCTCTGTCTAGTCTCTGTTCTAGGTAAGCCTCCTCAAGGCATCACTTAAGTTCTCTACAAAAACAGTGTGAAGTGAGGCTAAGCTCCTTTATAAAGTAGAGGGCAATACAGCAAGCTGCCATTAGGTATACAAACCTTTTACAAATAATTCAGTCTATCTGCATGGAATCAGAGAACTTCTGTCAAGTATATAGCAAAACATATTAAGAAAAGCAGAGTCTCTGATTATTCAACAAGGTTTTGAAAAGAAATCTTTTAGCATTTATTGAAGAGTGAAGAAAGGAGGCAGACAAAGAAAAAGCTGAGCTAAATACCTACAGCTGAGGATCTGGGTTTGGAAGCCTTCCAAATATCTTCCCTCTCCTCAGGCTTATTAGGAAACACTGAGACAAAAAATGTGATCAGCAATGAGGTACCAGATAGACAGTGTTTTATATATGTGAACTAATTAGAGCATACTTAAAGGTAAATTTGGATGGAAAAATTCCTATGTCCCACTTTTGCTTTACTCATGTGTATACACTACCTTAATTATCACAAATTTCCAATTGAGTCCAGCCAGGGATGTCCAGGCTGCAATGCACACCTGTCTACTTGTCAAAGTTTAAGGCTTGTCATTGATTCTGCCATCTTTCCACAAAAAGATACATCCTTTCACATTGTATTTTAAATGTAATTGAGCAGCAGAACAAAAGTTTTTGTGATAAGATCTTCTCAATTGTTGTGACTATAAGAGTAGTAAAGCATTAAACAGATCATTTAAAGCAATGAGGTGCATTCTAGTGGACCTATTTTTTTTTTACTGCATTTTCAGCAAAGTACATTAAAGTGCTTCTTCTCTGAAGGCTCAGCTAAGCCCTCAAAAAACCTGAAAGCAGCAATTATTTAACAGAATTATTTGTGTTGCTGAATCACAATTCCCTTCTTTCCTCAAAGTCTCATGGCACGATATTTTGTATTTAATCTTTTTCTTATTACCTAGTTTTACCTCAGGGTTGAATCTTTCACTGAAGAAGTCAATAGGAGGTTTCCCCTCCCCCTTCAACAAGAACATGATTATCTTCAACATAAAGGAAATTAGCTCAATGCTTTATATGCTTAGATCTAAAATGGATACCCTTGTTAATCATGAAATCCTGACATTTTAAAAATTTTTAAAAAGGCCAAATAATAATGTGTACATAATCAAGTATTTATTTTTAAAGCAGTTTTGGTTTTGCTTATTGTCCTTTACTTTAAAATTAAGTTCAGAATTTTGTATAGAAATGATAACAACATCATTTGAAAAAAGCATATGTTGCACAGAAATAGGAAGGTGATAATCAAAAATAACAGAGTAATTTTAGAGTACTCTGCAAAATATTTCTGTGTTGTAAGAAAAAGTGTAATTCAGCAGTGAAGGTGGTGGAGCAGAGGGCAAATGTGAATCAAAGACCCGAAGTATTTACCACGATATTTTATATATAGACAATGGTATTTTATATAGAGGTACAATAGACCTCAACTCCCAGGAAGAGGCGATAGTATCCTATCTATCACTATCACTATCATCAGAGGTGACAGTATCCATACACTGCAGTCTGCATGTCTCTAAGGGAAATAGAGAGGACATATGTTTCAAAGTATTTGAAATTTTGTTGGATGAGAGAACACAGGAAAAAAAGAAATAGAATAATATTTTGGATTGGCCAAGCATGAGAGGATTAATAAACATGTTGCTCTGAAGACAGACCAATAAACTACCCAGGATTTTTATCTTCTCATTTAATTTGAAAATGTTTTTTTTCTTAATTTGCTAAATACATGTAAACTGATGATGTAACTTGAATGAAAAGGAAGGGTGAGAATAGAGGAAGACTTCATGACTTCTTTCTTTTTTGTTGCATCCTAAATAGATTTGTTGAGTCAAGGCAAGAAAAAAAAATGTGTTTCCATCTAAAACTTTTTGGAGGTACTTCACTGTGAACTTTTAGCATTTCCTTTCAGGAAACCAAATCCAACTTTAAAAGAAGTCAATGAAAATGATTGTTACTGATTTCAGTGGGAATGTGGTCAGAGTCAGAATGAGTGTGTCTCAGAGGCTAGCTGATTACAGGAAAAAACAATAAAGCAACATCAACAGCTTCCTTTATTTTTGTGTCCTGAAATAAACCACATCCTGTGAGAAAAAAAAATAAATAAGTAAATAAAAATAGCAAAGACAAAGCACAATTCAACTGCATCAATGTACAGCATGTGCACTGGGGAAACAGTGGAAGTGAAAGGAAGGATATGTGTGAATTTTTTCATGAATTTCGAACAAGTGAATATACAAAATATGTATGAGGGAAAAGAGTACATGCATGTTTTAAATTCCATTTTCTCAACCTAAGAAAGAGTAGAGGGGAAAAAAATATATGGTTTCAAATAACATTTATGTTACTCACTTCACACATATTTAGGAATAAACTTTACGCCTATGTCACGGAGGAACTGCAGTCATCTATATGCTAATTTAGATTTTAAAAAGAAAAAACAATCAAAGTAAATTCTAAAGAAGAAAACAAAGAAGCACACTGATGTGAGCTTCTGCAAGTAAGAGACTAAAAATCATGTTGAAATAACAGCAATAATAATAACAATAATCATTCTTAATATAACAAAAATTGAAAAGTTTATGTTCATGCATCAGGGTCAGGCTTTGAAAAAACAAAAAATACCTTCATCTTCACCACGATCATTACTGGTTATATCATCTGCGCTTTTCTTTGTGTTGGCTCCTGGGATCATATTGAGGAGGAGAATAAAGGGAAAAAAGAGAATTCAAAACCAGCAGGTTCTCAAAAATAAAAAACCACTAGTACAAAAAATGTAACAAAAATGTCAAAATCTGTTACATTTGAAATTGAAAAACAAAAAAAGATGCAAACTGCACATAAACATAAAATGTCAAGAAGAAGAAATTGAAAATATTTGAAAAAATGTATCATATTCTGTGACAATGCAGTACTTTAGTTAAAAGTGATTTCTTCAAAAAAAATCAAATAAATGTGCTATTAAAAAAGAATAATACAAACAAAAAAAGTATGTTAAAATCACCAAATTATTTTTTTACATAAGAAATGCATTTTTTAAAATTCTGTTCTGTAACCTTGAGGAAATAATACCTTTATTTACTTTCTTCAATGAATTAACATTTTAGTCATCCTCATTAGAATTTTTTAAGAAATAGTCACCACCTGAAGTTTGGATGGAACTAATGGAAATAAAATGATCATTTGAGTTTAACACAACTTGACTGGAACAAGACAAACCAGAAAGACCTCCTTAGAATTTAATCTTGCTTCCCATATGAGCAAAAAGATATTTAAAACAAGACTGTAACCAAAAGTGAAACAGAGTTGATTCAATCTCTGACATGAAATTGGCCAAAAACCAGCCTTGCTTCAAAACATACCACATTTCATGCTCTTTAAAAAAAACATAGAAATTGACTGAAAGCATTTACTTACCATGATAAAGAACTTGCATTTCTTTATTAGAAGATTTAGTAAAGAATATATTTTTATTTGTATTCAATATGCTTTCTTAAAATACATGCACACACACACACACAGAGGCACACATACATAAACATTTATGCTCATACATGTCATAGCCTGTGCTTATGGGAGCAAGAGGAAATAAACATAATTTTCACCATCCCCATCCTTGGGCAATACTTCTGTTTTGCGACTAAAAAAATAAAAATACACCAAGCTATCCTTGCAACCAGCATTCTGGGCTTACTCCTGTAGCAAGTAGCTCTCTGTAATGTAAATAGTTACTTGATGAAGAGTGAAACACAAATAGGAAACTCAATTTATAATTTAGTTTAGAAATTAATATAGCTACTAATTAAATAAAATGGTCTAAGCATGCTAATCACTATTTTCTTTACTTTTCTTTATTTTGAAGTGCCTTTTCCAGACATGCTGAAAAAGAACAGTAGATTTTAACTTGTTCATGTGTGATGTTTAAATTTTGTCACAGACACATCATATTAAAATAAATATTATTTACTTCTTTTATTTGCCTACTTAACTTTTTAACTATTTTTATATCCCTCAAAATCCAAGGTTTCAATTAAATCTTAGTCCACAATTGTAAGACAGAATGACTTACAAGACTTACGAGACTTTATTACTACTAAAGTATTTATGATTTTTTAATATATACGGTTTTGGGATCAGTGTAGTAGTTTATTTGTCTTCCAGATACATATTTTCTACAGGCATTTTCTGGAAGCAGTGCCATTTTGCAGTGATGATAATTAGTGAGCAAAAATGTGAAAAGCAGAGACTGATATTCTATCTCCACATAAAGTCTCCATCTTGAATGCTGTTGTACAAAAGATATTGTTTATGCAGTACACCAGTGGATTAATTATATATATCCAGTACATAATTAACAAGGTAAAATATCTCTGTCAATGAAATATAGATGTTCTCTAATCTCTAATTTCTTTCAGAAGTAGTAGATGCAGGCTCATAATCTCAGTTACCATCTGCATTTTATCCTTTTATTCAATATCGTTCCAAATTACTTATAGCCCAATGAAGGTTGAATACTTCCTCAGGTGATATGCAAATAAAGTTAATTTCGTATTTAAAAAAACTAAGTACTCAACCTTGCCCTTAAACTATTTTTGATTCATATAAAATATTTATGAGAAATAGTTATTGATTGTCAATGAATATATATAGACACAAGTTTGAATGTGCATAACAAATTTCAACACTAGTTTCCCAAGGGAGGTAGACTTCTAATTGTTTGATAAAAAATATGATCATCATATGGTGAATATAAAAACTACCACATATTTTTTATACCTATGAATTAAAAAAATCAAAATCAGTGTGACCCCATATATGCAGTGCCCGTAGACAATATCTGTTTGCATAGTTATTAGGAATTTAATCCTTATTTCAAGTACTTTTGAGTGAAAGAAGTAGTTGTGTCCCAAAACATTTTAGTTTGGTTACTATTTCACCCTAAAATCTTCAATATACACATCAATAACATATTGCAAGGATTTTCTCTTTAATGTGCTTCCTAATGTGATCCTGGCTCAGTGTACTTCTGAAAAAAACAACACAACTGTAATGAGAATTTAGAAAATGTGCTCACACCATGCTATTAGATGTATCACCTAACAAGGTATGTGACGTAAGGTTATCTGTAATATTTGAAACATCCCTTATTCATTTTCTATGTTCTTCAAATATGTAAAATATCACATTGTAATCCATTTTGAAAAGAAATTACTGTAACTTAGTATGTATTTATTTACAATGTGAGTGGGAATGCTGTTTCTCCTACCTGTTGTGAAACAATCATTTGCCTATTGGAAAATGGAATACACTTTTGTACTAAGTTCTTGCGTTCAAGAGTATTTTATATTCATTTTGAGATCTGGTAAGATGGATTACATCAATGAATTCCCAAACCATGTTTCTGTGTTCTTATCACATTGGATTGTTTTCATTCTATGAATATCAGCATTAAAATAATGTAATTATTAAGGATGCAAAAAATCATCAAGCCCAACTTTGGTCCTAAGTGCCATATCTACATCTTTTAAATACCTCCAGGGATGGTGACTCAATGATTGCCCTGGACAGACTATTCTAACACCTGATCATCCCTTCCATGAAGAAGTTTTTTCCCAGTATCTATTTTAAACCCCCACTGGTGAAACTTGAGGCAATTTTCTCTTACTCTATGCCTTGTTACTTGAAAAAAGAGACCAACCCCCACCTGTCTACAAACTCCTTTCAGGTAGTCGTGGAGAGTGATAAAATGTCCCCTGAGCTATCCTGCTAAGCCAGCTCCCTCAGTTGCTCCTCAGACTTGTGGCCAGATGCTTCACCACCTCTGCTGTCCTTCAATATCAGAGCACTCCAGTGCCTCAGTGCTCTCCTTGCAGTGAGAGACACAGAAATGAGCACAGGATTTGAGGTGTGGCCGCACCAGTGCCAAGTAAGGGGGACCATCACTGCCCTGGTCCTGCTGGCACACTCTGTCTGATACAAGCCATTTGGGTAATACTGTAAGAGTGAAACAGTCTGAGGAGAAGCATTATTGTTGGAATTATTTCAGTACCTCCAAAACCACCTAAAATACTCAGGAGCATTTCTTAGAAAAGTTATATGAATCTTTCAAAAATGTAAGCTTCCAGAAACATAATATCTCATGCAGAGAGCAAAAATTTAAATTTTCCAACCATGTTGTGTTTTTCTATTAAAAAATGTCAATTTGTTTGTCCTTAAACTTCTAAAAAAAGATGGTAATCCCTGCCAGGAAAAAAAAAAAAAATAAGTTGCTATACTTTTAAGATTAGTTTAAGGTTGCGTTCAGGAGACTGAATGCAATTATGACTCAGACACTCCTATTGCTCAGGAAAAATTGTCTGTGTGCAACAGCTGATTGTCCCACAGATCAGCACTTCCCTTTGCTTTGGGGCTTCTTTTGTGAGTCTTCACAGCTGGGTCAATTTTCCCCCCATATTCTCCTTATCCCAAATCACTGCAATTCTAACCTTCAGTTCCCATACACCAAGTAAACACTATCATTGTATTATAGGATTTGGCCCTTCTGGAGGCTAAGAATATTTACTCATTCATCCCACACGAAACATGGTAAATTTCAACAGCAACCCAGGATCCAGAAGTAGCAGTAATGATCTAGTGCATTAAAGACTGAATTCCCTGAGTATCTTCACTGAATAACCTGGTGTTTGACCAGAGTTCTTGGTTTGTAAAGTTTGTGTTTTACTTTACATGATACTGAAAAGTAACAGAGAAAAATGTATCAAAATGTAAAAAGGATGGGATTTTTTTTTTCCTAAATGGTCAAGGCTAGGAACTATTTAATTACATATCTTAAATATGCTATAAATAGCACAGCTCTACTAAAGAATACATTTTTATAAAAGTTTATGTTTTAGAAAAATATCTTACTGTTAATGACAATTACTAGAAAAATATGTGACTTTGTAATGCATATATTAAAGGCCAGGTGACCTATTTCCATTTGTCCTACAATTCCATTCACTGCTGAGTGAAAAGAGCACAGTGCAATGCATTACTGAACTCTGTTGAACCTCTTTTGCGAAGGATTTTTGTCCGCCACAAACTGCTTTTCTTTCATATATGTATATACATATACATATATATAAACTGTTTTGAAAACAGCTCCAGCCAATATGGTCACAACAAAGAAAGGTTTCATGTGGGCTACTTTTTTCCTCTCTAAGAAGTGCTGCGAGTGATGCAGTTGTAAACATTTAGTCAGCAAACATCTCTAAAAGGTTTTGATTTTGAAACAATTATCAAGGTGTTAATAAACTATTAAAAAGTAGTTGATTTCATGTATCCATGGACCTACAGTCACCTTGTATTCCCAGATTTGTTCTCAATGCCATGCACAAATATATCACAAATGAAGAAGTCACCCTGCTGTAAGTGTCCTCTGGCTCACATTTCCTTTGCATAATGAATAAAAATCTCATTCAGAAACAGATTTTCTGGTTTTGTAAGTTGTCCCAGTTGTATTGCCAATTTATGCTACATCTTCCTCCATGCAGATAATATGAATCACACATATGTAATATAGGCAGGTCCCATGCATGCAGTTTACCAGGCTTGAATATTAGGTATTCACTCTGGAGCCTCTAATGGCAGCAAAAAACCCTCCAAAACTGCTTAAGCTGATGCCATTTCTTTGCGTTTTATATGCAATTGCTCCATCTGTCACATAGTATACCTTTTGACCCCATTTAAATTTGGAAAAGGGCTCAGTTTTCAGAAATCACACAGCATATTATTAGTTGTATGACCTCCCAGTTTCACATAGCACATGCTTAACCTTCTGGAAATTTCCAGCTCAAACCAAATTAATACAGGATTCAATAGCTATTCTTTCAGTGATATGTCTTATTTATATGGCCATTTTAATAGAACTCTAAAGCTCTTGTTTTCCCATCTCATGAAAACTATTTTAATTTTGCAATCAGGTAAAGCTGACAGTTCATTACAGTCTCAAAAGAGCATTAGAAAAGCAAAATTTCCTTTCAGCATTTCTCCTAAGACTGATGGGATAACAGCCTTGAATCTCACCTAGTGTGCAAGACTTGAGTAATTTAATGTCCAAAGAAAGGGGTTCATCAGTGGTGCAGTTTGGCTGTCATAACCCTCTACCTGGCTCATCCCTACGGCCAAGTCTCTACAGCTACCTTCATAGTTGTAACAAGAAGTTCTAATTTGGCAGCTGAAGAAAGATCAAATGAGGCATTTGACACCTCAAATAGAGTGGAGGAAAATGATTGTTTAGAATTTCAGCTTATATAGAAGTTGACTGTGGCTCCTCTATATTAGGAAAGATCCCAATGGTAGGCAATATATCTATATACTTGTTTGGATGTCTGTTCATCTAATCAAAGAAAGAAAAATATATTCCTATTGCCTAGATTTAAATAACTATAATTCTTAACTCTTTACTGCATAATGGTAACATGCATGTGTAACTGTGTGTGGGTGTACACATGTAAGCAAATATGCACAAATAAATGAACATAAAAAAGCTCTATACAGCCAAGCAGCTTCCAGAAAGAAACCAGTTTTATTTTCTGGCAATCTCCATAATTGTGTTAAAATTAAGTTATAATACAACAGCAATGTGCATAACTCCAGCAAACAGCTATGCTTATTGATTTTAATGCAGTCCTTAGCCATAAATTCGACACCTTCTGTCTCTTTCCTTAATAATATGAAGACTTAGATTCCTAATGTTCTAGGTAGTTTTCAATGTGAAACTCAATGAAAGCTCTGAAATTTCCTTAAATTTGCCTGAATGAAATTTGTTTAGTTTTATTTTAATTCCTATATTATCAGTGAAAACATACAATTAAAGTAGCCATTATTCTAATGCCATTAATAACAACACAACAAAACCTTTTGGGTAACAAGTGCTAAGTCAGAAAAGCAGCAACATCTAACTAAGGAACATGCAACATAATTGAATTCTTAATGTTCTTAATCACTCAAGATGTTACACACACTAAAAATTACTGGGATTCAAGAGCAAACACATAGATGTTGTATATCCAGGAAATGTTCTTTTCAAAAAAAGAGAATTAAAGGACAATTTTGTGTGATAGCCATAATTAGATGGACTGTAAGCAAGATCAGCTGAAATCTTCTACAGTTTTGTGTTCCATGCATTAACAAGGACTAAATCAACAAGAAAGTGCTGTTTCACAAGCTTTTTCAAATAGTTTCAGAGAAACAGTAAAAAAAAAACTATTGAAAAAAATTTCTGAGATTGAAGAGGTTGCATAAAAAATATGGGATTGTTACTCTGTCTGTACTCTGTGTTGCCTATAGGTTTCAGTTACATGATTACATAAATCTTTTTTTTTTTTTCAAAAAAAAAATTGTTTGCATCTTTCTGGGCATTACCTGTTCCATGTTCAATGAAAGTGGGATGATATCGTACAAATGACAGTGTGCTGAATACTGTTCTTACCAAATAAATAGAGAAATAATGACTAGTCCATGCTCTAAATTATGTGCTTCCCACAAAATGTTTTCCTGGATAACAGTAAGTGCATTAAATCAGCCCATCACTCAGTTTCCTATGCTTTAGATGAGGTTTTATTTTTCAACAAGTTAATATAGGGCAATGGACTATATGAATTGTCACACAGAGTGACTCTAGGGCCAATATAGTTCTACAAAAGATCACAAGCACTTTTCAGAAGTAGAGATGTTATGAATATAATTATTCACCATGATTTAATAATAGTTTTTAGATCTGTGATTGATATGGGAATTCCTTTCCTTATAAGTTTATTCCACACCAGGATGCTGATATGGATTCAATTCAATGAAGAACTTATAAAATTGTATGGATTCTGAGGTAGGGAAAATCTTTAGACTATCTCTATAGATTATATGTTTTTTGATCACTAGTTAGGACCAAAAAGAGCTTACAAAAATCAGAGCAACATTTATTACTCAGGAGAGATGTTACATGAAGTTCTGGCAGGTCTACATGCTGATTATACTATTCTCTGTTAAGTAACTAACTGATAATAGATCTTATTCCATGTAATAAAAAAAAACTTTAAGTTTTGTAACTGGGAAAATCAGATTTCTTTCCCTTTTTTCAAAGTTTTCACTATACTTCAAACTTTTCCTGTCTACTTCATTTTGAGAAAGTGAGCTATGTATTTTAAGGAGATTGTTAAAAATAAGTCTATGACGAAGATAAACACTGGCACTTATACTGTGCACATGTTATGGTTACAGAAAGAAATACCTAAATGCTATTTCTGTTTCTGAAAATATTTACATTTACTTAGATTGTATTTATTCATCCTGGAAAAGAATTTATAAAAGGAATAAAATTTATATTTCAACCCCTGGTAATTATTTTTTTGCCTACTTTTTACCTTCTAAAATTGCTTTGAATAAAAATTACCAATAATAATTTTAAAGCTATTGAATTAACATTTACAATATTTTTTTCATTCATATTAGTATTAGTAAAATTATTATTGTTTTAGAGGAGTCATAACTAAAATAGAAATGAAGCAGCCACAAACATTCACTAATAGTTTTTATAAGGTTTTTTGGTGTGCAAGTTACACCACAACTGGAACTTGACATCTTCTAAATATAATACATTGCTTTAACAGAACAATTCATAATGGCTCAAAAGAAAGAGGGCATTGTAAAGCCTATCCTTTCAGTGACCTCCAAAAGATAAGAGGAGTTTCTTGCACTTCCAGTATAACCGAATCTGCTTTATTTGATGGAAAGCTGGAGTAAGCCTGCAGTGCTTACTGATTCAATAATGAAAGACTAATTAAAACCATAAAACTATCATATAGTTAAATTAATTCAGAGAGAAGCACATATTTTTCTGTGCAAGAATCAGCAGAAATGCTGTCAATATGAAAGCATAACAGTGACCTCAAATAGCTGACATTTCTCTGCTGAAGTGATGCACTTGTGAAAGTGTGACTGTAGTAAAGCTGTGTCCTAGTTTCAGCTGGGATAGAATTAATTTTCTTCATAGTAACTTGCACAGTGTGGTATTTTGAATTTAGTATGAGAATTGATAATACACTGATGTTTTAGTTGCTACTGAGTAATGCTTTCCCTAAGTCGAGGACTTCTCAGTTTCCCACACTCTGCTGGTACACAAGAAGCCAGAGGAGCATGGCCATATACTGGTAGGATCTATAAATCCCATAGCAAATTTTTTTCTGAGTATATTAATACTGCACTGTCAAGTCAGTGAGTGTAAGACCAAAGCTGAGTGCAATTAGCTGCAGAGGGAAAAAAAGTTGTTGGCATGTTGGCAAGTTTCCAATAATTAGAAGATAACTCAATACTTATTAATAGTCAAAATTCCCAAGCCTAGATGCAACTACATTCTAGTTAATGTAGACAAGTAGAATTTGCAGAAAGAATTCAGTAATGCTGACTTAATACTACCTATAACTAAAGGGTGATTACTTTCAAATGCACTTAAGAGAAGTAAGTACCTATGTGGCATTTAGAACTGTGAATGAACCCTCTCTGCTGACAACCGAACACCGCAAGCACACGCTCCGCATTTAGCAAGTGCTGGTGAAGCTGTTGTTGCAAATTCTCCCTTTGGACATTCGTAGGCACCACTGGAAGATGTGACCTGAATAATCAACTCTAAAGAATACATCCAATTATTTGATGCAGCTACTTAATTCTTCATTTTGAAGACTGGTTCAATTTGTGGTTGCCTTTGGAGAATTCAGGAAGCAATTGTGTTTGTTATGTCAGTGGATCCTGTGAAACTATAATTTTATTCCATTGTAATAAATAATAGTCTGGCACCATATTTTGATGTTTACTGGATCTTTGACCCTCTAGTTTTTATTTGGAAATCTTGGGAGTGTTAGTTACAGGTAAATAGAAGTTCCATATGAGACATCCAATGGAGAAAAAAAATTTTGTGGGTTTTGGGTTTTTTTTTTTTTGGTTGGTTGGTTGGTTGGTTTGGTTTGATTTTAGCATATAACCACATCATCAGATTATCTTTCTCTACTATATTTTAGTGACATCTTCATCTATGCACAACAATGTATTAAATCTTACAGGAATTAATTATACCAAACCAACTAAACGATTAGACTATCAAATAACTAAGTTGCTAATAAAAAGAGTATGAATTTTAAAAATAAAATAAAATATACTATAGCTATTTCTGGGGAAATCACATCTAAGCTGTATATGATGAAAAGCTTTACAATGTAAAATATGAATATTTAATTATTCTAATGTTTCCCAAAATAGTGCAGGCACATAAAAGATTTTCCCTACAACTGAATAACAGATGCGTAGGAAACAAGATAGAACCTTGAATATAAAGTTCATATAAATATTTTATTCATTATTACTAAGTACTGAAAATGTATATGACTTTTCAAAACAGCAATTAGTGTCCTTATCCCAAACAACTGGCAATATCTTTTTGTCATCAACTTGGTAAGATTTTTTTGTTTTCACAGAAAAATATTGGGCATAAGGGATGAAGAAGGAGAAATCACAGACAAAACCTGAAACATTCTGTATTATTTACAGTCTAACTGCTTCCAAGCATTAGTTTTGGGCATATTAGGAAGGGGTGATATTTTATCTACAATATTAAAGTAGAACACAGACCATTTTGATTCATATATGCTATACAATTATTAATTATATTAAGCTAGCCTCAAAACTGGTGATCAGAATCATGATTTAAACTTGAAATTCAGATACACAGCACTGAGCTCGCTAGTATTTGATCCATCTAAAATCCATTATTTGAAGATATCAGTTAGTTTTGAATAATTTGTGGATTATACATCTGTGCTGGTGGAAAAATCTTTTTATCTAATGAACAAACTGGATGAGAATTCATATTTCATTTTGGCTTTCCATTTTGCAATGTTCCAAGCATAATTCACATTTTGTACTTTCATGAGTGTTGAGGCTCATGCTTTACTCAAAATTTAGAAAGGAATAACAGTGGTTTATAAATTATAATTATCTGACAAAAGTAGGAAATTAGAAGCAAGTAATAAAAAACCCTTTTTAATGTAAATACCACATGGCATGTGCCATTTGATGCAATACAATATAATAGAATGATATAATATCAATATTGTATAATATGATTTACTATTCCATCTGAAGAAAGGCAAATTAAATTTTGTTTTTCATAGGAATTATATATGAACTACATGGAACTAGATGTGAAATGATACAGTTTATGTATGCAACTACTTCTGAAAAATTGAATTCCAGTCATCTTTGACTAAATATAAGTAGCTCTTGTGAAAAGGAGCAGGTCAAGTTTTTCTTCTTCTGATTTATTTAAGCAATATTATTGTAGATGTGCTGATGTTATTTGTTGTTATATGCACCTTCAAGTCCTACAGAAAAAAAAAAAAGGGTTCTGCATTTGTATTCAGCTGTAGAAGAAAGCTCAATGTTTCCTTTTCTCAATCAGTGCAATTTACAATTTAAAACACCTACCATCTATTTGAGGAAATTAGCTATAATTGGCAGTTTTGCTCAGGAAAACAAGCAACAGAGCTTGAGTCTGTTGAAGGTCACTGACAAAGTGATTTAGCGAGGTTGTCTGAAGGTAAAATTGGCACAACATCAAAATTATACCTGCCTGTATGCTGTTGTTATTCTATCAGTCACTCCAGGATTGAAATACACTTACGCGAACAAACCAGAAATACTGGCACCACAGCCAACTTTCCTACCACTAATGGCAACAAGAAAAAGGTATTGGAATTAAAAACACAGCAAAAACAGATTGCTGTGATCAAATCTGTCAGGGTTTCTTCCTGGCACCAACCAAACCTCCTGTCCAAACTCAAAGCCTCCTGACAAAAACCACGAGGTGTTGCAGGTGAACTTGCCCTATGCCTTTAAACTCTCCCCTCCCCTCTAAAGAACCACTCCGTTTCAGCCAACTGTTTTTTCTCCTGAGGCATAATTTGAAAGGAACAAAAGCACCAGGTGAAAGGTGATTTTTGTAGTAGTTGTTCATCAGCTGGGCAGCTGCCAAAAGGCAAATTCCATTAGTTCCACCGTATGTGTATGTGGTTGTACATGTGTGACATTTACCAAGTTCTCACACTCTTTTTAGACTTTCATGTCTGTATTCTTTAGCAGCAGAGGAAAAATCTGAGAATGCCCTTTGCATTGTATTTTGATTTTCAGGCACCACTGTGGATAATTTCATACTTCTTACCAGTAAATCCTGATAAAATTGGTCATAGAAAATGGAGAAAGAAAAAGAAAATCATCAGTACATTATGCCTGACTAATAGAGTGGCCTTCCATGATTATTACGGGATAAGGGAACAGCCATGGATGTTATCCATCTCTGCTTCTGAAAGGTCTTTGGTATTGTTCCCTACAACAATCTTGCTGATAAACTGGGGAGATAAACGTTTGATGGAAGGGCTATTTAGATGGATTAGGAATTGACACCATGGCTGCTAACAAAAATAGTCAACAGCTCAATGTCCAAGTGGAAACCCTCAAGGGTCTGTATTAGGACCAATACTATTTAATGTCTCCATCAATGACACAGTGGGATTGAGGGCACATCAGCAAGTTTGCGGACAGCACCCAAGCTGTGTGGTACAGCTGACACATGGAAGAGAAGGGATGCCAGTCAGAGGGACCTTGGCAGGCTTGAACAGTCAGACATTGTGACCCTCATTAAATTCAACAAAGCCAAGTACAAGGTCCTGCAGCTGGGTCTGGACATTCCAGTATCAGCAGAGACTGACAATGAATGGATTGAGAGCAGCCCTGCAGAGAAGGATTTTGGAATACTGGTGGATGAAAAAATTGGACATGAGATGTCAGTTTGGGCTCACAGCCCAGAAAGCAAATCAAAATCTGAACTGCATAAAACCAAGCATGTTCACCATTCCTGAGGGCTGTGGTTTTATTTTGCATGTTTTCCAAAATCTATGACACATCAGGTTTTGAACAAGTTTAATAATTGTTGCATCAAATCTATGATGGGACATTCTGCAAAATTGCATATAGAGTTCAGTGTAAACAACCTTCTATATTTTAATATTTCAAAATAAACCCGTGCTGTCATCTATATTTTAACTCTGGTGATATAATTTTCCTCATGATCAAAGTGCACTACCCTTCTCTGTCCTATATTGACTTTACCATATTTCATTTTAGTATCTCATTTCACAGGTCTCTAAATAAATTTCCTTTGGAAGCTTATTACAGATTTTTGTAAAAAGCAGCAATTCCAGTAACAACCCTTAATTTGTGATTCAGACTCTTGCCTTTGAAAATAGATTTCAAATTCATTAATACCAGCAGTATGGTACAAACAAGATCATTAAAGTAATTGATAATGTTCCCTCTCTCAAGAGTAGCTCTCAGATTTTCATACCAAGAAACCAATGTCATCAGACAAGTTATCTTCCAATTCTTCCTACTTTCCTTTGCATGTTTTTGCATCCTCTGACACCATTCTTTTCCTTAACAATGGTTAAGCTTTCTAAAGCAATGTTCTTATATTTTCCTTAAAAGACTTTGGTTCTTCTTTTCCCCTTTTTTTTTTTTTTTTTTTTTTTTTTTTTTTTTTTTTTTTTTTTTTTTTTTTTTTTTTTTTGTCATTGTGTGTTAATTTGTCCATTACCCTTATCCTAGGATCATGCTTAATCACCCACAATATGTACTTTACCATCTCTGCTTGTTTTTTGTTGCAGTAGAGATTATTTTCTTTCCAGTAGCTTGCATGGATTATGTTATGGATTTGTTCTGAAAACAATGTTGGTAATACAGGGATGTTTGAGCTATTGCTGAGCTGAGCTTGTACAGACTCAAGATCTTTTCCAGCTCTCACCCCACCCTACTCCACCAGCATGAGGGCCAGGGATGCACGAGGAGCTGGGAGGGGACACAGCCAGGGACAAAAGACTCCAATGGACCCAAGCAATACCCCACACCATATGGGTTCATGCTCAGCATATAAAGCAGGGCATGAAGGAGGAAGGCAGGGGATGTTCAGTGGTGACATTTGTCTTCCAAAGTCACTGTCAAACGTGACAGATCCTGACTCTCCTGGAGATGGTTGAACAACTGCCTGCTCACAGGAAGCAGAGAGTGAATCCCTTGTTTTGTTTTGCCTGTGTGCACAGCTTTTGCTTTATCTGTTAAACTGTCTTTATTTCAACCCATGAATTTTCTCACTTTTACCCTTCCAATACAATCCTCTATTCCACTGGGGGAGGAATGAGTGAGCATGTGAGTGAGCCAGCTGGGGTTTACCGTGACAACCCCTAGAATATCAAAATAATTTTAATCTCTTGCTCTCTTCAGTTATTCTCCATCTTTCAATATTAAATAATTGAATGCTATTTCATTTTCTCTACTTAATTCTTGTTAATATCACCTTGTTCTACTCTCTTTTTCTACTCTGGATGTCTGATTTTTCAAGAAGCGACAAGACAATATTAATTTCTTTTAGAGTAGTCAGGAATTAAAGATACATAAAAGAGAATTAATCAGGCCATATTTTGATAAACTGAACTGTCAGAAGAATGATTACTACTACCTATATCCTTAGATGCATTAATTATAAGCCAGTATGTTATTCTCAAAAAGGAGTTGAGAATAAAATTTTTGATTTCCCAATGAAATGCTTCAGTGTCTAATTAAAATAAATTACTTTAAGACATTAGTAGGAACATGTATGCATTAAAATCAAGGCAAAATGTTACTGTAGCCTAAGGAAAACAGTCATTAGAAGCATCATAGAGCATTTATATACACACACAGAAATTAAGCCATAGCTCTCTTTAAAGAACAAGCATCACTCTTTGATCTGCTGGAAATCTTGATTTAAAAAAAATGCTGATAAAATTTATTTGGGTTTTCAAAAAAAAACAACCCTTTCATAAACTATTTTCGATGAGATATTGAGAACATAATTATTCACAGAGAAAGAGGTGAAGTAATGTCATGGATTAAAAACAAGCTACACAGGGTAAGTTATATTGTAACCAGAGGTCAATTTTCAATCTAGCAAAAGATTAATGATCTAGTAAAATATTCTGTATATTAATCTGATGTTTAATATTCTGTTAATGATCTGGAAAAGAGGATGAATTATCATATTGTACAATTTGCTAGGCATAGAAACTACATGAGCCAAGGCTATAAAGAATATGAATATCTTCAAAGATAGTTTATAAAGCTTTGGAAGTGAGGGATCTATGTTTTTTAAACTTAAGGAGCTATGGTTTTTAACTTAAGTTTCACAAACATCTACATGCCTGTGAAATATGAGGTATTCACTCTGCAGTCTGCGGAGATAAGCAATGCCTGCCCCAGTCTGAGACAATTTCAAACAGGGTGTATTTCTTTTTTTCTTTCTGAATAAAAAGCAAACAGCACAGAGCTAGATGTACTTCTAAAGTAGTATGTTTAAAAACTAACAGTCATGCACAGTGGAAAGAATAGCTGGAGCCAGATACATGATTGTTAGATTCCAAATTATTCTTAATTTCCAAAGAAAAAGAATTTCCAAAAAGGAAATTCTAAGAATTTTCTTTTTCCAATGAAAAACGCTTGGGCATTACTCTAGTCGTAACAATGGGAACCTTAAAAAAAACTGCCAAATGCAACACTCAGAATATCAAAGCACAGCATGAAATTATTCTGAAAATACAGAAATATTGTATATTAATGTATAATAACCAGGTATAGTGGATTTTATCAGGAATGATACATTCACATCCATATTCTTTTTTACACAGGAATGATACATTCACATCCATATTCTTTTTTACACAGCATATAGCAGAAAGTCTTCCATCAGTACTCTATAATTCTGGAAGACAAAAATGATTTTGTATGTAAAGAGATTTGGTTAGAACCCTCAATTACATTCAGAGAACAGAAAAAATAACAGGAATTTGGGCATGGTTGAATTGGTCCTTTACAGAGCTCATGTATGAAGTAAGCCAGCTTTTCTGTGATAACAGTGTTGAATTCCTCTAAAGAATTTAATATATTTAAAAGCTATAAATCTTTAAAAACTCAAAACCAATAAATGCTTTTAAAAAGTGATAAAGACATAATGCAATAAAATACCAAATATTTATTAGCATTTGGTCATATTATTAGCATTTAAGCATGTTACACTATATGGCTGGCACCAATAACAAAAAAAGGCAAACCACTAAGTTATGTCTAATTTAACTGAGATAAGTGAGACTGATTTATGTTAAAAATAAAAGTTATGGTGAGACTGAAAAATCACCAAACTCTCTGGGAAGAAATCACAGTGAAGTTTAGTTCACGCAGCAAGTCCCTTGCACCATTATGATTCCTTACTCTCATGCATGAGAGGACTGACAGTTTGAAAGAAAGAAACAGGATTAAAATATTTTGTGTGGTCCTAAAACACTTTCAACCTCAGTTTTAAACGGTGTTATGGAGAAAATTGACTTTTATAACAACATGATTATTTAAGATGTAGTAGCAGTGAAATCAAAAGCACATGCTAAATTGATATTAGGATCAAAGGACTAGTTACTGTACCTACTTCTCACATGGGGTCAGAGAATCCTAGAATTAAGTTCCAAAAGGGTTGGTTTTTTTCTTGTTGATTTCAATCAACCTTTAAAGTTTGCTGTATTATTTGATCATATTCTGTTCCATCTTTATGATCATAAAAACAATATAATTTTGTTAGGGGATAAAATGCAGGCCTCTGTTCACCCTTAGAAAATTACATGTGCTTCATATTTTTTCTTAAAATAGACTTTCTCAAAACATCAAAGTCAATCACACAATTACTTGTACACAAGTACACAAAAGAAATGCATCTCAGTTTCTAAGGAGAATTAAAATTTGCAGTATATGTGCTTGCTAACTTAGTTTCAGAATGGACACAGTAATAAAAGGAACATACAAAAGTCTGTCCTGAAAGCAGAAATAGTAATAGGAAGCCACTGTTGCAAGACAAATCACCCTAATATCCACACAGAAGACAGGCTGAACTGATTTAGAACTGCAGTGATGTTGCAAAATGCACCAAGTTGTAATAGAAATTTTTTTTTAAAAAAGCCATGAGCCTGGCACAGCTTCCCACATGCAACTGGCAATGCAAATCAAATGTGTTTCAACCGATGGTTTGGCTACACAATTTAAAATTGAAATAAATAATTTTTACTCCTCAGACTTATGAAACATTTTTAAACACAGCATGACTAATTTTCTTTTAAAGTTTCATCAAAAATCTATGATCACCGACAGAGAGCAACTGTATCTATATACGTCCATAGAATTAAAGTAACATCTCTTTTAAGGATTGAGGCTGCATTGTCCATAATTAGAAAGGAAAATATTATTATAACTAAGGATAAGATTTAGAAATAGAAGAAGAAGAAGAAGAAGAACAAGAAGAAGAAGAAGAACAAGAACAAGAACAAGAAGACATGAGCATTCACAGACTCACAAGAGGGAGTGGTTTGTAACTACTAGACCATGAAGGAAAGTACATTGCTGGAAATGAGCAGAGGGAGAGAAGAGGATGCTGATGTTCCTTTCAATCTCCAATGTATCACGACGCTTACATCATGCTGCGTGGGGTTACATCATGTTACGACTAGTGATGTAACCCGTCGCAATGCAATGCACACATCGCATTCAGTCAGCACTTTTTCAGCTTGTCCACATCATCACCATGGCCAAGAGAGGTTTGCTTGAGTTAATTAAAATTGTTGTGTTTCTGTGGTATTAATGGTTGGTCATGGATAGAAACTTTCTCAGTTTAAGAAAATGCAGGAAGGAAAGCAGGACTAAAAAGCATCCTAAATATGAGAAAGACAAATGTGTAGATCATGCAGGAAGGCTTGGTCTGAGGATGATATGAAAAGCCAATCACATGAATATATTATATAGTAAATCAGGGGAGAAGTATCAGAGGGATCATTCTCACTATAAGCATATTTCCTTTTTAAAGATAAAATACATACATGTGTTCAGTCAGGGGAGTTGTGTTTTTGCAGGGGGGAAAGGGGAGTCTTTTTTTTCTTTTTTATAAAATATGGTAAGTAGAATTTTAAGACAGGACTTAAGGGTAAACTTTTCCTACATGGTGTTGATGTTGTGCTCATGTGCTCCCAAACTAGGCTTTAGCTTAGGTGAAGCAACAATTTCTGCACAGAACCAGGCTGCTGAAGGTATTGGAACAGTGAAATTGCCAGTGTTCTCAATGCACATGCTGGAGTCTGCAGTAGCTAAACTGTGGTTGATAGTGGAGCTGGTGCCCAGCAGAGTATACAAATAGCTGGAACAGCAGCAGCAACTGTGATTAGATCCAAATATTGTACACCAGCTGAATTCATTTGCCTAATTATCTAAGACTAAAGCCAAACAAGTTTAATCTTTGTCTCACCTTATTCCTTCTTTTCTTTTCTTAGTCTAACCTTAATGCTAGTCCCTAAAGCTTGAGCAGAAGCATCAGAATATAGGTATGGGATTTTTTTATTTTATCTAGTATTGCAATTTGGAAAATATGACAGCTATTTAAATGCATGGTTGAAGCTTTTCCTTGTCATAGGCCACAGTAAACTTGTTATTTCCCACCTGTTTTTTACACTATCCCCTGGGAAGCACTCTTTTTTCTAAATGTTTATACATAGGAAAGATAAACATCATACTCATAGCAGACTCAGAAAACCTTTAGGGTTTTTTTATTAATCCTATACTCATTAATATTTATGTTTAGATGGAGAAATAGCCATGAGGGTAAGATGCAAAAACTGGCAAAGAGAATATGATGTCGTATGCTAGTACACTCTTGCTCTTTCTCCTGCAAGATTTGAGCATAAATTATGTCAAATTATGTCCACTGAAGACTTTGCATTTCACTGTTGTTTTTACATTCAGTTAATGTTTCTTCCATTCTATCTATCCTTTTAGTGGGTATATACAGAGGATGCAGAGCCCTGGTGAATTTTCTCTCTACTCTCAAGCACAGCTTGCTCAAACAAACAGGTACACAAAACCAGATAATATCTATTTCTGACAAAGAACTGAATGTAAATGGATTTTTTTTTAAGGTTGGTCTTCAATTTAGATGTGAAGATGCATTCTCTTCTATTCTCAGTCATGAAAGCATTTACAACTTCTTGACTAAATCCCACCCTTTCTGTCATCTGCTTATAACTGTCTCCTTGCTAGAAGCTAATTCAACTGCACATGTGATTTCTTCAGAGCTCATCTCAGACAAAAATGTGTCAAGTTAACAAAGAATGACTCTTTTAACTGATAAAGCTAAAACACCCTGACTGAAATAGGTTAGGAGACAATCATTTGATGAGCTTCACAAGCAGAGGCAGAAATTGTTATATTTGAGAGCAGAAAGCAGTAACTTTCTTTGCTAGCACAGCTTCAGTATGAAGAGGATACATCCACTTCTCTGAAATACTTAAGCAGGTGAGAAGTGATTGGCAGAGAAGGAAGGATTAAGAATTTACTGGAGAAAGATAAACATTAATTCGATCTCTAAGAGGGAAGTTAGAAAGCAGGGTGGTATTATGCCATCAGGAAGGAGGAACTACAATTGATAAAGGAGCAGTTGCCAATACAAGGCACTCAATACAACTGTTCCTCAAAAATATGTTACTTCAAATTGCAAAAGAAGCATTTAATCTCATTTATCTTCATATTCTTTCACCTTTAATGACAAGACAAATCAAATTCCCCTATAGTAAAATAATACTAATGAAGTGCTTGGAATCGGATCACAACACAGTCAAAGTGATTAACTATAACTGACAGAAGAAAGAAAAAGACACTTCTGGAACGAAATCTTAATCTCGGTACTTCAGAAAAGTCTGTATATGTATCAGAAACACAGCCTCTCTGAAATCAGGTCAAACTGGAGGCAGTTTTACTGCAAGTGGAATAAGAGTATAAAGCATTACAATCTTAAATGATCCATTCTAAAGGGAAACAAAAACAATGTAAATACAGTGATGTAGGCAGAGTTATTGTATTATTATGGGTAGGTTTACATGGAGAATATAATCTTTAGATGCCACATTTTAACAGCAATCCATTTTTAATTCTGTTGTGTTAAAATAACTGAATCCCTGAAGCAGGAAGTGAAGAAAAGTAGACTGAGCTTGAAGGTTATTCCTAAGGCACTATACCTTCCAGGGCTCCTTCTGGGACAATGCTAATTATGAATCAGTTTTCACTCCAGGTTTTGCCTAAAGGCACAATCTAGCCATAAATAAATATTCATATCATTGAATCCAGCAAAGACTCACTTTTTCTAAAGCAAGAATGCTTCTAAGCAACTCTGAATCAGGTCAGAATCCCATAAACATTAAGTAAACTGAAAAAGCTTCCTTTGTAAATTATGTAAAGACTTTAAGGAAACAGTTTAGATTTATGGATGAACTTGCCCTAAGGCTTATGCTAAAACATCTACATTTCCTTATAAGCAGTAAGACAATTTATTCTGTAATTTTCTACCATCTTAGTGAAAAGCACTATGTTCTTTCTGCACCCAAGGAGCAAGGATTCACAACCTGACAAACTAAGTTAAAATAATCAGGCTTCTGCTATTAAACAGTAAGTGGAGTGTTTCAGCAGAATCAAAACTTCAGCAGTTTTGTCACACACAAGAGAAGTCTTTGGCAAGATGATGCACCTTGGTACAAAAAACTAATTTATGAATAGATAAATACATGCCTTTTTTTTTTTTAACTGATATACAGTTTTACAATATTTATTTGTGGTCACATTCATATATTTGCAAACTAACCTCAAAGTCAAACCTAACAGAAATTCAAGTGCCTAAACAGTTGAGCGGGTTCATGTGGAATCTAATAATGCCTTTAAAAGTTCCACTCTCATGTAGTTTTGAACTCCCTACATATTTTTTGTTTAACATGATTTACTATCTTGAATGCTGTCGATATACGCTTTTCACCATGATTTATCCTAAATCACTACAATATCATTATTTTCACTGCTGTTATACTGAAGTCCTAACCCCTATTTAAAACATGACAATCTTACTGTTTATTGCACTTATAGAAATGCATCTTCATATAAGCAGCAAAAGGAGCCACTGACTTTAACATAGGCAGAGATTACACTCAATAGTATTAAGAAACTGCATGTCTTGTTGCCACACAAAATACTATTAATATTTTGTGTAGATGGAGTGAGATGATGACTGTTTTGTTGATCCATTTGGAGAAACAAGGTAATATTGGGGAAAAAGCAGGCCCACAGCATTTTAGGACAAATTAAGTAGAAAAAGAATAATTTAGCACATTAATGACTTGCCTTCTCAACCCTCATTAAATTTAGTATCCGCTCTTTTCTGGGATGGCTTCTATTGTATGTATACATAAATGTGTGTTTGTGTATCTTAAAAGTTCTAAAAGGGCCAACAGGTAGCAGAGAGGCAAACAGGTTATTTAATCTTTAATCTTTACTTTACTCTCTGTACGATGAAACATAATTTGAGCTTTGCTGTAAGACCTGTTAGGGTCACTGTCGTATATACTCTAAAAACATTGCTAGAATGACAGACCATAAGCCTGTTCTGCTTGTTCCATTGTTCACACACATGCTGCAAATGTAAACCTGGAAATGATACAAAGGGAAGCATGAGTTTAATTAAGATCTATTATCTCAAGTGCACCATCAAAGTATAAGCAATAGTATTTGAATCCTCCTCACCTGTACCATTCCATTCTTATTGCTCAGAGTAAACATACTCATAATTTATCCATCTGTATTACTTTCAGAGAGGTTCAGATCAGTGAAGTCCCAAAAACCATGCTCTTTTGCTATTCCTCAGTGACAACAATAGTGGCCTCAGCACCTCTCACTGTAATTACACCCTCCCACACCCCTGGCACAGAGCAGGTCCTGTGGAATGTACCTGCAGAGAGTTCAGTGGGGAAAGGCTCACAGGTGGGATGCATGTCCCTGGCTCCTGCTCTGAGCTACACTCACGTCTGCTGCCCTGAGGCTTTCCACCACAGCCAGCCCTATCTAGGATGGATGTCATGTGAAGGCTTCACGTGGGCTGTCATTTCTAATGTTGAGACTTTCTGATATATATTCTTGGGTAACAACAAAAAAGTCAAATTGTACAGCTGGTTAGATACAATTAAACAGCAGGGAAGGCAGATGCACGAAGGACAAAGATTCAATATAGGTTCTTAGAAATCCACAGTGTCCTGCTTCATCCAACTTTGACTAGCATTCAGTTCTATGGAAATACCTGTAACATTACAGTTGAATATTTATACAAAGTTACTGTACTAAGCCTTGAAGCTGCATCCCCACAATGGTTTGTTTGTTTGTTTGTTTACTAATTTGTTTTCATACTGAGTACTTGCTACAAAAATAACTAAATTTCTTTTCAAAAAAATCCTGACAGATAATTACATCATTGGAATTGCTATTGTGTTCAGTTTGGTCAAAACCAACATAATAATAAGAATAAAACACTACAAGTACCACATCTTTTACCAAAATAGGTAATAGTAAGGAAAGTTCAATATTTAACAAGAATTTATCCTTAGACCACAGCAAATGTTTCATACAGGAAGTCAAGAAGTATTTTCTTACTCTAATTTCACCATTAAAATTCTTTTCTATGCAAAATGTTTACTCTGCTGCTTTAACTAAAGTCATAAATGAGAATATTAAAGTCCTTTCAGCTTTTTTCTGTATCTAATTATTCATGTGATAGTTTTGTTCTAACATCACAGACAGAGAGTATTTAGTCTACAATTTAGTCCACCAGAGTTCTGCTGCTCTCAGTTATTAGTGGTAATCAATACTGCCTTGTCTTACATGCATAATTGACAATTTCCTGGTGCTCTTTTGTACTAGATTACATATGTTATTCTTTACAAATAACACCTCCTTCATCAAGCAAGTAATGTTTCCTCTGAGGAAAGCAAGGATTGATTCAGGAACTCTACCTTCTCTACTGCAGCAACTGGCAGCCCTACCAGCATGACCATATTAACCAGTCTAGTCCAGCTGGTGTTTAAGTCAGGACTACTCAAAATCAAACCACCTCTTGCTTTCTTGAATTGTCATGCAGGATATGGAAAGATCTGGGAACATTGTGAAAGGCAGGGTGTCAGAGAGATTGAGTAGGAGACCAAATATAAAAATATCTAAGAAACAAGGTGTTTTGGTTTTATGGTACTTAAATGATTATTACTTATGCAAGAGCTCTCATATTATTAAATATCTAAGAGGTCCAATGCAGGGGCACAGAGAAATTCTGTTCTCATCAGTTTCATCTGTTAATATATACAAATAAGATATGGTGATTCCACAGAACCAAGTTAAAAGCAAGTTCTAACTTGTATTATGAAGACCTTTTCATCATTTTCTTTTATGTTTTTTCTTTTTATACACACTGGCGGCAGTGTTTTGCTCACAGAATTTAGCCCTTGTGGTCCACAAAACAGCTGTCGGGAGTAAATAAATTATACTGTTCACACAGCCCGACTTCCTCTTTTTTAGATGCACTGCTCTTGTTCAACAGAAAAAGAAAAAAAAAGAAAGAAAGGAAAAAAAAAAAGCTTAAAAATGCAAAATGCAATAGATTCCAAGTATATAAAACTGGAACATTAATCTGCCAAGTCACATGGCTACTAATATACTAACCATTGCAGTACACTAATTATTGGCAATGTACATCCTTAATTCAAGGGCTTTCTACTGAAGTTGATCCTGCTAGTTCTGAAGCTAAATTTAGACATACTGTTTTCAACAAAAAAGATTGTTACCAACATTATATGCTGTGTAGTTTAAACAGAAAATAATTGAGGGGGAGGAGTATGTATACATTGAAGAGATTGTGAAAAAAGACAAGAATAAAATAGAATTATAGGAAGGCCTTCAAAAAATAGTTAAAACCGTCGTACAGCTTGAATGCTGCTCTGCAGGTTTTGAGTATGTTAGTCTGCTAACATACTCAGGTTTAAAGCTAATAACTTTAAACCTATTTATTATTGTTCATGAATATGCTGTGTTGACAACTTTAATGACAGAAATAATCTATTTATCTACAGGATGGGTACAGCAAAAGAACATAAATTTGATTTTACTGAGTCAGATCAAGGAATGGGTTTTTTTTCTTATAGTGAAGAAATTCGCAGCAGTGAAATGACACTTGCAGTTTATTTCTCAGTAGTTATTTCCAGTTATTTACATGCCTGTGTTTGAAGAAATTGAGGTAAAAGAAAGAAATACACAAATAATTACTAAGTTGATTAATGTTAACTAAGATACCTATTTTACAAAGGCATAAGTGTTCTTTAGCAGTCCAGTGGAATCTCAAAGGCACAGGCTGATGCTGAACCTCCAGTAAATGCAGTGCTGTAATTGTGCAACAGGTGAGTAGCCAGTCAAAAGGGATAGTTAAAAACCCTGATAAGATTTTTTTTGGGTTTTTTTTTTTTGTTTGTTTGTTTGTTTGTTTTTTTAATACGAATATTCATTCTGGATTGCTAGTAAAGAAAAGGATGAATAGGTGGCTACTGATGTGCAACAGATAGACAAGCAGCCATTGTGTCCAAGAAAGTCCAGCAATATTATTTTCAAATGGTTAAACCAGAAATTCTGGAAAAGAGACCAATGAATTGAGGAAAAAGAAAATGTCCAATAGCAAATATGTAAGACAAAGCTTCTCAAAAGTCCAGGAGCTACTAATGTTTCCATAATAAAGTTCATATGAGATATCAATAAAGGCAAACAATTCACAAAAATAAATTAATCTGGTATATCCTGCATAATACCACAATAGGAAGAGTGAGAATGAAAAATTCATGAGAGAATATGCAAGATGCTTAAAACGGCAGAACATGAGAAGTGCCTAACCACTTTGGCAATAAATGGTCATTAATAACTGCAAAATTCATACATTTGAATGCAAATGGAAATAGGCTCCCTTGAATATATTCTTTACTGTGAGGGTGACAGAGCACTGGAACAGGACTCCCAGAGGCTGTGGTGTCTCCTCTAGAGATACTCAAAACCCACCTGGGACACAGTCCTGTGCAACCTGCTCCAGGTGAGCCTGCTTGAGCAGCGGAGTTAGATTAGAAGATTTTCAGAGGTTCTTTCCAATCTCAAACATTCTCTGATTCTGTGAACTACTTAGATTTCATGAATCAAAGGAGTTTTGATCTTCTCTCAGATGGAAATTTTACTCTAACAATAGATCAGGGTGCAAGTTCCTTTAATTTTTTATCTGTTTGCTAAAGAATATACTAGATAAGAAGGAATTTGATGAACAGGTATTATTTATTTGTATATATGTATAGGTATACGCAAATACATGTGTGCGTGCACGTGTGTGTGTGTGTTTATACACTCGGGATATAGTAGATATTGTTTCCTTATGCAAAAGCCCATTTCAACTGTTTGTGAAACAAATACATTTGACATAAGACAAAAACATATTTCTACTGATTGCAGTCTATTTAAACTTTCCAAGCATGACAAAATCTTTTACTGGTCAACATTGTCCTATCATACAGCTTTCTTCAAAACCAACCACTGTGCATGTAAAACCCTAAGAAAATATCTCAATCTCATCATAGTATAGATTATGACTTTTCTAAACAAAATGAATATACTTATGGCTAAACAAAGGATTGCTTTTGGCCTACTCTAAAAGATGAAATAAAAACTACTAAATATGCCTACTCAGACCTGTGAATATAAGCCCAAAAAAGGGAAAATAAAAAGCTAAGGGTTGATTCAGAAATGTACCTTATTGCAGAAATGTACTTTATTTGCTATTATATAGCAAAGAGAGCATAGCTAAGAAATAGTGAAGATTCTGTGCTACTTAGGAAAAAAAATTGGGAAAGGTCATAATAAAATGTATGTATCCCACCACAACTGTTTTTATCCACTTGTCCTCTATATCTGTACTGTTATTTCTGGGAAAATGTAGACTTTCTTTAGCAGCTTAGACCTACTTTGCCACGGTCCAGTCTCACCAGAGAGGATTAATGATGCTCTCTATGTACTCTTTGTTCTGGTAGGAATTCAGGCCAGGCTTCCCTGTGATGGTGAAAATTGCTTTTTTTGCTGTCACTGCTGCTTCTTGCTTTAGCAATCTTGTCTAGCAAATCAGTCCTGCTCAGTGAGGTCCAAACTAGAGAAATGACCATTTGCTAACTGTTAGCGTTTCCCCACTTTGCTAGAGCTTTGGATTGTTCCCCAAAGCAGCTTTCTCCACCATTAAGCCCAAGTATTTAACTTGGGCACAACGTGTGACTTGGCTGCCATCAGATATTCCTTTATTGGATGCTCTGACAGCAGACTGTGCAACATTCCACTTACTATCTGCTGGCCTTAAGAAAACAAATACAGTGCTTATATATCTAAATCTAAGAGAGCTTACAACTCCTTCCATGAGGGCTGCTGTTCTCAACAGAAGCTTTCCTTTAGATAGAGACCTGTGAAGTCTACCAGCTTCCTTAAAATACTTTCCTCCAAGCTGAAGCACTGACAACCCTTGTAAGAGAATAAAGAATATATTTTTCTCTACTCATTTCTTTAGTCAGTGACTTTATCTAACAAATGTAACTTTTCAGCAAAAATGTAGAGTTTGTCCTTATCTCTCTTACCTGAGAGCTTATCAGTGCTATCCTATTATGCAGTAGGGAGTACTGAAGTGTAATGAAAATTATCAGTGTATACAGGTAATTTTGCAGGAAATGTCAATCAAATATGAATGCAATTTTCAAAGCAATTATCAGGCAAAGAGGTTAGTGCATTTTAACTGTTCATGAAAAATGCCCAAGGGTGTATGTCATTTCTGGGCTACAGGCAAGCCAACATATTTTTGGAAAACAATATGTAAAGCTCTTAAAACTCATAAAGTTCAGGAATTATCACAGGCTATATTTGAGCGGCATTAAGCCTGCAGGACTATGTCATGCTTTGTGTTGCTAAAAAAGAAGTGTTAATAAATTCAGGTCTAAAATTTCCACAAAGAACATAGCAAAGCTTAGGTACAATCTACCTGTGATTTCCAAATTATTGATATCATATTATTGATTAAAAATTATCCCAGAAAATCTTCTCATTTGCCTATCAATATGTCACATTGGAGTGGTGCTCAATATGACCAATATGTCATTTTATAGTCATGAATATACAAGGGTGCTAGCCCTCACTGTTTTATTCTGTTTCACACATACTCACTTTGTCTTCAGATATGGCTAATATAAAATTAATTACTAATTACATATTCACATGTTATCTTGTTTACTAAAGCTGACACATGCTTAAATTCTCAGGGTGTGAATCATTACCATTACAGCACATTAGATACACTGGCTGTTCATAGTGTGAGTGCCTTAAGAGTCACAGCTTGGATAAAATCCATTAGTTCAAGCATCCTCCGTTAATGTTTTTTTTACAGCCAGGTTAAGAGCCAGGGCATTTATAATAGACTAAGAAAGTGCATAGTTGTCCTGGGTTGTAGTGTAGGATGTACACAAAGTATTTATTCTATCATCATCTTCATGAACTATTGAAACCAAGTGGGGCAGTGTTCTTCCCAGGCCCCCTGCCTTTGGGCTATTTTCTGTTAATGACCCATTGATGCCTTGCCCCATGACTCACAGGTAACTCCTTCCAGGAGTTATCTCTGTTTCATGGGCCATCAAGGACCCACTGCATGACTCATCAGCCCATTGTGAGATGCTCTGCCCAGGGGGAGGAGCCAAGCATTCTCACCTGGATATAATCTGGGATTTGGGACAGTACAAGCAGTCCTTACCTACTGGATTACCAGAGGACCAGAGCTACCAGACCTTTCTGCAGCACCACTGCTTCAGGAAGACCACCTCATCTGGACTGCTTCCATCATCCTGCTTAGGTTGTATTCTGACTCTGTCAGTGGTCTTTTGTATTATTTTATTTTATTTTATTTTATTTTACTTTTTTTCCCTTTCTTCTTATTAAATTGTATTTCTGACTTGGAGCCTCTCACTTGTTTTGCTTTCAAACCACGACAATAGTTTACTCATGCAGCTATCTCTTATCCTGTAATAGCCCAATTGTGTTTGAAATTTTTTCAATCCTTCTAAGTTGTGGGGAAGACAGAGAAATGCTCTTGCCAGTAGCAAGGGGACACATCCTTCATGGAACCATTTAGACTGGAATCATTTCAAGGTTACAGACAAGGTTACAGCTAACTGATCAGAGGAATAAAGCTAGGGAATACACAACCAAACAGTTTATTATGGTAATGGGAACTGGGGAAAGGTGGGATATTTTCAATAACCGCCTCCTGGGTTTTGTACATACCCAACATATTCTAGTTTAACACAGAGTGCTCTGCATGCAAAATGCAATGTTTTTGAAGAACTAAACTCCAAAACCAAATGTAGTTGATTGCTCCTTCAAGAATGGTTTAGCAGCCACAAGAAAGTAAAAAACGTTCATATGGGTTAGGGTCTTTGATCTACACAATCTTAGCTGATTGAAAATGGCACTAAAGTTCTGTGCATCAAGAATGCATCTCATGTTCCCAGCATTCTGGATCCACTGCAAAAGTAAATATCCCACTAGGTCCATTCTCAAGAGGAGCCTTATAGGTCATGCAACATTTTCATTTCAGAATGGTCTACAAGGGTTATACCAGCTAGATCATAGTCAACTGGCAGATTTGTTAGAGCAAACACTTAATATCGCACTCAAGAGTAATTTCTTTATTAGTTGAAAGATAATGAAGAAACTTAAATGACTCACAGCAATATTCCAAGCCATTTGCTTCATCTGCAAAGAGCATACTTTTTCCGAAATCTACTTCTGACTTCTTGCTTTCAGTAAACTTTATGAGAAACCTAATAACTCTTCATCATGTATTAGTAACAACCTTTTTTCATTCCTCAGAAATTTAGCTGATTCCTTCTGAGTTTAAACAGATTACACTGAGATCTTATACACCTTACCCAGTCACAAAGTTTTCCTCTTTTTTTCAGTATTTAAATCCCTTGTTATCTTCTTCTGTCATAAGTCTTATTTCCTTATTTCCTTTTCCTTTTAACTCTTGGAAAAATTCTATCTGCTGTCTCATTTCTGATTACTCTATAAATATTGAGGGTAAAGAATTAAATGCAAACTTTGATAGCAAGACATCAATCTTCTATCAGTACAGACCAACATCAATTTCTAGATGCCTTAGTTTTAAATCTCTTTACCTAATTATTTAAATTCATCATGGAACAATTGTTGGCAAATCTGTTGCTTTTCGGAGTTTTGCTTGGAGGTTACAATACACTGCAATCATATTCAAAGTGCTTCCAGTAAATGGGTCACCAAGGGGAGTAAGACAGATCCTAAAAAAAGATATGCACATCCACAAAAAAGGAATAGAATCTTTTAGGTTATAAGCATATGGGAAGCAACTTGAGCCTTTTGTCACCCAGACGCATTTCGTTCTTGCAGTTTCTACTCTTAATCAGAGAAAAAAAAACTGTGATACTCATTTTCTAAATGAAAAACCAAGGCACAAAGGCAACAGGTGATCAATTTCATCTCTCTCTATTAGACCTCAGAATGCCTCAGCACCAGTGTATCTAAGCAATACAGTGGTTTTGGTAAATTATGTTAAAAAAAACCAACAAAAAACCCCAGGTAATTTTACTTCACATGTCTAAATTAAACAAAAAGTCTTATAATAAATCTGTACAAGAAATTGAGAAATTGGTAGGTAAAGTGGTAGGTCTTTGTCGTTCCAATTTAGGCTCCCAATAGAAACAGAAAAGTCACAAAACAGAAAAAAAGAATAAAGTTACCTGTGCTAATACTCTCCCTTAGTACATCATGAAGGAAAAAATGCTTATGATAGGTCCACTTATAATGCAGAAATAACTGTTTTATAACTGGTTTTAGGAACTAATGGTGTCTATCTTCTCATTTGTGTTGAGATAAAATAGGAAAAAGATCACAAGAAGAAAAAGAACATTAATATAGACAATCAAATTCAAAAGCTATATATTAGAATTTGAAAGAATCAAATTAATACTCCTAACACTAAGACATTTTGATTTATTGTATTACATAAGCAAAACAAGCATGGTAAAGTAGTCTGCATTTAGAAGTTTATGAAGCAACAAATCTAGAAATAGCACTCAAAAATGGAATAAACTGTTAATTTCACAATATTTTTTAAAAAATGGGATATATGCTCATACTTTCTAAACTTATAATTACTCACTAAGTTCTCCATTTACTTAAGAATAATAGAAAATTAATGTCAGCATAACAGCCCACACTTTCAAAGGTGCTAAAACCTGAAAATTACTGCTTGAACTAAAGCAGGATAAGTGTTACATGATGGAAATCTTTCCTGGCAATTTTATACAAAACTGTATGCATTTAAAGAACAGACGCTTAAGAAAACCCTCAGTATCTGAACATCATCCTTTCCCTTGATTCTTCCAATATCTGCAGTACTTTCTGGGCATATTTATACATGGGGTATGGGGTGAGAACTTCATGATGACAACTAAAATTCAAGGAAGAACTGTTCAGCTAAAAATGAAAAATGGAAACAACAGCAAGTAAATTAAAGCCAACCTCAACTTACTACAGAAGGGTGCATCAGGATCCCCATTACTATCCTATAGGCCAAATGCAGCTTGGCAAACATAGCTGAGCAGCCCACTGAAGGAGTCAGGTACAGAAGGACAGAAAGGGAATCAGGATTTCTCTCTTTGCCTGATCCTTTTATAACCAGTGCATATCTAATATATACATAGCTACCCTTCCTAAAATTATTTAAGAATCATAGCTGCTGTTTTCTCACCTACTGCTGCTGTTTGTGTGTGACTTTGATAAAAAAATAGATACGGAAGAATATCCAAATAACACCATTTTTGGAAATGGAAATTGAGTTTACACTTACTTTATAGTATTACTTTATACAGCGAGCAAAGGGATTCATTTATAAAATGACAGTGGCCAAAGTAAGTAAGAAGAAGTGGTTACAAGGGAAAGTGAAATTGGATAGAGAAGAAATAAAGCTTTAACATCTCTAAGCAGTTTATTGTGAAAATGGACACAGTTAAGAATAAAAATTTATCTATTTAATTCATCTACTAAAGTTTACTTCTGGGAATAACACTGAAGGCCTTATGGATAACCCTGTGAGAATGAAAATAAAGAATAAACTGTAAAGTATGACTTTTAGAAACTTATCCCTCTCTAAGTTCACATAACTGCATTTATTTGTATTCAGTTATTTCTTCAATCTGTTTTCACTAAAGTATTCCCACTGAGAGATTGTCGTAGGGAGCTGCTCCTTTTCTGCAATGTCTGTGTCATTTTCTTTGACTTAGGTATACTTTCAGGTAATTGTTAGTGACAAGGCATAGCAGTTAATCCATGGGGATGGTTTTATGCATCATCACAGTAAAAATCCGATTTGATCCAACTCCCAAGGACCCACCCTAGACATCAATTGCAATTCAGCCTATTGCATCTAATACCTGAAGGCAGAACAAGGTCTGTGGTAGGTAGATGAGAAAAGCACCTCAAATGCTTAACACCATAAAAATAACAGTCTTTTTGAGTCAGATACATTATGAATCTGAAAGCAAGGTATTTTGGAGGGGAAGCCCTTCAGCATTTTTGTAATTTGGCACTTTGTATGACATTATATAGCTCAGTTACATTGTTAATTCCGACAAAGTGATAGCCAAAACTTGAAAAATGCTTGAAGTTAGAATGAAACTTCAACATGCTTAACATTTTTGTCTCAGTGAAATAGAAGGAGGCAAAAGACATTTGGCACTTTACATGATTGAGCTCCATAACTATAAAACAGAAGATAGAAAGACATCGGCATTTATTGAAAAAAAAGTATTCTTTCTTTATATTTTGGTTTTGAAATGGAAGGACCAAATCAATATTTTTTTAAAGAGGGATTTTTGTACTAACTCACCACAGCCAAACAGATCAAATTCTCTGCTTTGGAATCTGCTCTGCCATTGAATGCCTTGCAAGCATTATTCAATTAAAAACTGTGGACTTCCATTATGCTTATCATTCAAACATTTATTATTTTACAATAAAAATATTAGTTTTATGTAAATTTGTCAGTGTGGGTGCATGTTTTGTTTGGAAAAATTCTGTCCCTTGTATAAATTCATCAGTCCACAACACCAGAATCAACACTGTCAACTTTATTAACTTCCAGCTTCGGAAAGGTGGAATCAGATCGCTTCCTATCTTTTTAAACAGTAAAAACCAGCACCTCGTTGCATGTTTTCCTACTGTATTCACCAGCATGATTTGTGTCTCTTTCAGTGATTCCCAGGGACAGAAAAAAATGTTTGCTGGAAACTTGTGCTCCCTCTGGTGTCTGAATCAAGCATGAAAAGCCAGCAAAAGCACTACCATGGGGGCAGTATTACAAATGCAGAATGATTTTTTTGAATTTCCTGGCCACCCTAAAAATACTACATAAAAGATAATTTGATACTAATTTATTTGAAAGAGGATGAAGTGTATATATTTGGATTGGGTTGTCATTTGCCTTATTGCATATTTAATAACACAGACAATGTATCCATGATTTCCAGCTATGATGCCTTGTAAACATTACCAGTGACTAATTGAATAGTCGTTTGAATCTGCACAAAGCAATTTCCCTCCATTAGAGTAAACATGTCACACCCTGTCAATGAAAAATCTATTTCACATCAACCCAGCAATTATAAGCATTTTGGAATGAGGCACTAGAAATCTATTTGTAACCAAAATTCTTTATATATATTGTGTAGGAATTTGGCTTAGCATTGCAAGTAAATTTATTCTTCACTAAAAGTTTGCCTACAGCAAAAACTGTAAAAGAAAAATTTTCCTTCTATTATAATGGATTTTTAACACATCAGTACCAGATAGCTACAAGCATTAGTTAATTTTCACGGTTTCATAATAATTATTTCTTATTGTTTGTCTCTTTGGGTACCAAGAGCAAGGTCCAGATTAAAAGCCTTAAACCCCAAGAACATAAATTCATCCATATTCCTTCAGATGATAATATCACAAACACAAATGAAATTCACTATCATTAACTTTCTTTTTTCCTTTTGTTCTATTTGGATTATAACTAATGCATTTAACTAATACTATCCTAAAATGTAAGCATACATAATTGATTATATGCCATTCTGAGAATTTTATCTGGAATTGTAAGCAAGAAGCACTGAATAAAGGCAAGAAATATTCTTTCCCTCTAAAAATGATGGCAAACCAAACTACTGTGCAAAAAGCTGTCATGTTCAGGAGAAATTTTTGTCTTTGTTTCATTTATCCAAAAATTTTTCAGGAAACCTGAGGAGGAAATAATGAACATTTGCTTTATTTCAAACTTGTGCTAATTTATTTTGCAGATACCTAAACATTTTTAGAAGAGAATTGTAAATTTTCCCAGTTGACAAACTACCTATGACTATCACATTGATGTGGGTACAGTTCCTTGAAATATTTTCACAAATTTGACTGATTTATGAGCTTTGTGATTTAGCTGAGCTATTCAGCATGTGTCAGTTTTGTTCGAACCTGCAATTAACTTGCAAATTAAAGGAAACTGAACCAAATTTGAGTGAGAAGATACAAATAGCTTTCAAAACTTTCCAACCAATGCAAATAATACTTGAAGGAAGACCAATGAGATCACAAAGCCTTAACAGGAAATCAAAGCTAATACAAATGGTATGGCAAAGACACTGATCACATCTGACTGCACATACTCCTCACTGTTCACCACTCAAAGCCTGCCAAAGACGCACGGCACTGCTCTAGGACAGAGGCACTGCCTCAGTGTTAGCAGGTATCGCACTGATTTGTGTTTGGACAGAGAGCAAGAAGACACACAGAGAACAGCAGCAGCGTACAAAGACATGTTTTGCAAGATGAAGAGGAAAGCTGCACTTGAAAACAAAACAAAGTAACAAAACCCCCAAACAAAACAGAAAGAAACCCCAAGCAAACACATAGGAAAAGATCTAAACCAAAACAAAAAGCATCCTGAATAGACAAGTGGGAGTAAGTGGATAAAATTAAGTAAAATCTTATCTGTCTCATGACCCACAGGACTAAAGACCTTTTCTTCAGGGTCAATGAGTCAAATGGCACAGCCTCTACAATTCCAAACACACTGTTCTTTAACTAAAACGATGACATTAATTTGCCTTTGTACAAGAAACATTATTTCATTGTGTTTTAAATAACATTCCCCCCCCCCCCCCCCATTCTAGCAGGTTTTTCAATATCAGGTAATGATGAGACTCTAGGAAATGGTGCTAAAAATCCTGTTGGGACTAAGTAAAGTCATATTGAATGCTGAGTCTTCTTGCTAGGCTTCACTGCATATCAGCTCCTGAGAAGGCCATTTGGGTGCAATCCTGTAAAGTGCCTGTGGAATGGGCAGCTCCTGGGGGAAAGGACAGCATTTTGAAATTAGCAACTAAATCGGAATTTATCTCTAAGGATTTAAGAACTTTATTTCATCTAGATTAGAGTCCTGTTCTTTGGTGTCAGAAGGTATTTGCGACTGTTAAAAGCAAGAATGTAAAATAGAGCCTGGATTACCCACAGCTTTATCCTGGTAGGCAGAGAACAGCCAGACATATGCCTCCTTCTTTCTCACAGATGCCACAATATTTCTGGATTAGGAGGAGGGGATATATTGGACCCTAACAGTGAAAGAATTGTCTTGAGGCAGTCTGAAACAACAGGGAGTTTATCTTTCACAATGGAGAGCAATTTTCTCTCTGATGCTAAAAAGTATATGTTTATGTTCAACTGGTACTATAGGTAATAATTCTAACATTGTACTTTTGTATTGTAATTATTATCTATTGTAAATCCTTCTCACTCTGGAAAGCAATACAATCATTTTACAAAAGGATATGCCTTATTTTGTGTAATTTTTATATGTGTTTTTATAAGCTAAAATGCATTTACATAATAAAATTTTAATAATTAATTTTTAGTTTTCCAAAGTAAACAAACAATTGACTGAATGGATGAGGGTAAAAGGTAAACCAGTCACTGACAAAACCTATGACAATAGTGAAACTGAGAACAAAATTTTGTTATATTCCTTGGGTTGTTTTCAGAAGAACGTTATTTGCAATATGAAACTGTTTAAACATTATTATCTACATAAGTCCAAAGTATGATTTAAAACAGATTTAAAATATTTTTAAAATTAAATAAATGTATTTAATTTGCTTTTAAAAATACTTCAGAAAATGTAAGTAAAACTCTATGTTCCTATGCCAATTACAGAAATTATAATTCACTTTTAAAAATAGGTAGTAAATATTTTGAGGAACAATAAAAACCGTAAATATATGGAAAAGAGATATTGGATTCTTACTTCCTTAAAGCTATATATGTAAATCTTTGCTTTGATTCCTTAAGTAGCTACTTACATTTACAAAAGTAATGAAGAGATAATAGGAGAATTAAAATTTTAGGATTACCTGAAAAATGTCTAATATACATCTACTGAAACCTAAAACTACATACAAGTTAGAAGAATCTATTGTATAGAAAATTGAGTTTATTTGGAAATGATAAGTTACTATTATTATTAGCATCACCTCCTAATAATTCAACTAAATAATGTTTTACATATTGCACCTATCTTGCTCACACTATTTTTATGTGTGACCCCTTATCTTTCATAGTAACAAAAAGGCCATTGATTAGCTTATTTTTTTTATTCCATGACACCAAAATGAAGAGACTAATCTTTACACTACCTTTTTCTTTGAGGTAAAGAAAAAGGAAAAAAGCCCCAATTTTTATCAATTATGTTTTATTAGGATAATTTTGTTAAAAACACTTTTTCCAAGTTAAAGACATTGCAATTCAACATCAATGGCAAGAAGAAAGCTGTAAACACTCAATTATATATTAAGCAGACATTTGACATTCCATAATATGCCAAAGGGACAGTCTGAGGCTCGTCTTCTCAATCAGCTTTGCTCAATTTTTTAAATTTTGTTATTTCTTAGCCAAAAAGACACAGAGTTAAGAGCTGCAGGTATATTTTGTCAGTCACCACTCAGAGAGGGAACACTGCTGATGTCTTTACTTTTGCACAATACTGACTTCTTCCTGGTAGTCCACAGCTAAATATATCACTAATCTTCGGCAACTCTCAGTTCCCATAATCTAATGAAAAATTATCACTTATTCAGCCTTAATAAGTGTCATTGTCTCCCACCTTTTGTTGTCACTTCAGCTGTATGTATTCTGAAGTAAAGAAAACAAGAGCTTGCAAACAAGAAATAAGATCAAATCTTTGAAGATGCTAAATACTGCATTAAGTAATCTGTAACAGATACATAGTGGATAAGGAGCTCCACCCTTGTATAAAATGTATGCTCTATCCATATGCCAAAATAACTAAAAGGTATTTATGTTTACAATTGATCAAGCAAAGATGACAAAAATAATCTTTATTATTTTCTTTTTTGATCTGAATATAGTCGGTTTTAGACAAACATAAAATAGTGTTCCTGTTTGGGTGGTTTTTTGTTTTGCTGTGTTGAATTTTTTTTTTTTTAAATCTTGCTTTGCTAATGAGAAATTTTTGATGTTTATCATGAAAGAAATACAAATTAAGTGCATTTTCTGTCTTTTTTTTCTTGTTATACATTTTTCTCTGGTTATGATAGGAGTTAGCAATCTCCTTCAGAATCCACAGCTTCAAATGATAAAGGCCAGGGATTAAGCACAGCCGATTAACAGTCTGTGTCCTCTTCAATCTAGCATTTCCACTGTAGATAAACCCATATTCAGACTGAAGTTATAATAAACACACTGTCCTCAATATCATTTCCCTAGATGACCTCCTCAAAATTGACATTCAAGTATTCTTGTGGAAAATTACAGTTCATAGTAACTGGAAAAGTAGCCTAGACAATATATACAATAACAAATAATACTGAAGATCAAGCCAAATGTTTAGGAAGCAACTGGATAAAATGATAGTTTCACTATAAATATTTTATTTGCTTCAGGTCTGAGTAATTTATTAGTACTATAGGTTTGACATATAAAATAAAATAATTTTCTTAGATTTTACATTAATTGCTTGTATTGTCTTTAAAATAACTACATTATTATTTATATTTATGATCAATAAATAACAAACCTCAATGGATCACAGTGGTTCCAATTTTTTACCCTTCCAAAGGCAAAAAAAAAACCAAAAACAAACAAACAAACAAACAAAAAAATCCAACTCACCAGTGAAATTCTACAGCTACCTTAGATACTCTGAAATAAAAGTATGGTGTAAGGAAAGGGACACCAAGAAACACTTGTCCAGTGAAAAACAGCAAAAGAATTGCAGTAATATTCTGCTAGGTATGTGTATTGTATTCTATGATAGATAATATTTTCACCTAAAATGAAAAAAGACAGCCCCTAAAAAGGATGATAGTTTTTGCTTTGTAAGGACATTTTAACATGGGGAAATTCTGACAGGATCCTCCTCTATCTCACATTTGATATCCAGAATCTTATGGGTCTAAAGAAAGGCTAGGATTAATACAGACACAGACTGTGCAGCAGGTTATTTTAATTTCTTAACTGTTTCAGAGAACAGCAGTAACATTTCAAACTATTTTATTGCAACTAACTAAACTTATCTACCTCCTTAAAGTGACAGTATTCTAATTCCTATTTCCATTAGTTTATCATGGAAGGATTCCAGTGAAGCAATTCTGAAATCGGATAGAGGATATCTGCATTATTCATTAACTCTTTATTGATAGTACATGAATAAAATTTGGTTCCTTTTGCTTAAACCACAGAAATAATAAGAAATAAGTCATGCTATATACTGAAAAAGAACCGCAACAAAACAATGAAAAAAAATCCCCAAACTTGAGCTTAATTTTGATTAGTTATTCACTAGAATTTATTTGAAGTAAGCACTGCAAATGACTGCAGATAATTCATTAGTTGTTGTTCTATTCTTTTCACCAAAGTTAAAAAAAAAAAAGTAGAAAAAATTATTCAGAGTAAGTTTCATAATCAGAGCATTTATTAGGTTTGGAGATTCCAGTCACCTTTTCTTCTAGAAAGCAGTTTCAAAACTCTTTTAAATCAATCTGTACTGAAGAAAGAATTGAAAATATGAATTTAACCCAAAGTCATTCACTTTGAAATCTTGCTTCAAAAACTAATTTCATGGTCTGTTTCCATAACAACGTAGGGGTTTTTTGCCAACTAGGATTCAAATAAGGAAGCATAACGTCTTTAATCAGATTGTATGGGCTACTATTTAAGACTGTTTAGAGTGATTTGGAGACACACTAACTTAGAGTATGTGATTTGTAGGTCAGTTCCCCTTAAGCATATTTATGGCCAGAAGATCTCATATATTCCTCACCAAAAAAGCCACTGTGATTTATTAATTGGTAATAAGATGTACAGCATGCAGTTAAAACATCGTGTACTTAATTTATTTCTTTTTAAGCTTCTTGTTTCCCAATGGAATCTTTTAAAAATGTGTGTCATATTGTATCGGGGCAACTTTATCTTCAGCTTATAACTAATACAAACTTTGTCTTTTCATTATTCAGCTACATATTTTTATGCATGTGTTTATATTTTTATATTATAGGAGATATAAAAAACAAATACATACCATTTACATACTACTTAGAGTAAAGAAAATCTAAAACCAGGAAGAGTAAATCATGCTTTTTGCAAAAATAAGTGGACAAAAAGGTCTACCGAATGTAAAATTAAATTTATCAGTCTTTTTTTTTTTTTTTTTTTTTTTTTTTTTTTTTTTTTTTTTTTTGACTTCAATTCTAACAGCAAATGCCATTAGCTATTATAGCAAGATGTGTTACTGGTTACTTGTCATTTGGCCCACAATATTTTATTATTTTTCATTTGATATCAAATATTCTTTTCCTAGACATTCACATATATTTTTCCATGTCTAATTTCCTGTACTCCTTAATTAATGAAACTCCTTATTATTAGATTGGAGGAACATATTCATTAAAACTGGATTCTAAAATAAGACTGGGTTAGCAGAGTTGATGTTTCTTCAGTGAAAACAAATAAAATCTTAACCCAAAATGCTTTCCCAGGGCAAGCTTACCCCAGTGACTAATTAAAAGATGAAGGATAAAATACAAAACACAAGCAAAATGGAGGGAAAAAATTATGTTATTTTCCAAGGACTAAGAAGGAGTCCAATGAGACTGGAAGAGGGAAAGAACTGAGTTGTTAAGACCTGCTCCATTGTCTACACACACACACACACACACATGCGCACAGAGCCACCATAAACACAGTTTTCCTTTCACAGCACTTTTCCTTTAAGCAGCTTGGTTGTATTTACGTTTGCAAAGCTCCCAGTATTCCCAAACCTTAGCCCTTTATTTTTAGCTTTCAAGTTTTTGCCTCAGCTGATAAGAACAGGAAAAGAAGGTGGTACGTTTATTGCTGGCAGACAGCTTGGAAATTCTGAGTAAAGGAGCCAATCAAGGCAGAAGGATTATAATAATCAAAGTAGAAAATTTGCATATTTAGAGTATGGTTACTGAGAAATAACAATGCCTTAATTGTGTAAATCAAATCCCCAACAAAAGTGAAGGGATTTGCATATCTGGGAGAAATCTGTCATGTTTTACATCCACAACTGCATTCTAATTAGCAGAAAGCACTAGCTTTTATTAGAATATTAAATATAAGTACTAGTAGTATTTTTATTTCTTTGTGAAATAATAGATTTATCTGGTTTATCTAAACCTGATGAAAACAGGTTTTCTTGCCTGTAGGAAGCAATACTATTCAAAACCACCAAAAATACATTCATTACGAAATACAGCTACAATTTTTAAGGTTGAGATTATGTAAATGTTCAAAAAGTTCTGTATTACCAATTGTGTTCATCCTTTTTGTCTATAGAAAGTGGTTTAAAGTAGCCCTCTTAAGAAAGTATTGTACAAAAAAGATAGAAGTTTAAAGCCATCTGACCAAATCTGCATAATAAATCACCTTGACTTCATTTTAAATTTAGTGAATGAAGAAAAATAAGCTGGATTGAAAAGCTTCACAGATAAAAATAAAAAAAAAAAAAGCCCTTGCTGACTGAATTACTATAAAAATTTTCTATTCCCTATTAAAATCAAGTAAAGTTAACAGTAGGCTCAGAAATTTTAAAATAAAATAAAGAAAAAAAAATTAGGTAAATTCTCCTTTAAAAAATAGCATGTAACTCTATTTGTACCATTCATGCATGGAAAAATAACTATATTACTTCAGGTCAATGTTTATTTCCCCTTTCCTCTCTTGTGAATGATTCTTAGCAGTATTTTAGATGTAAACTGAAAGCTGGCTGACATACCCTGGCCACCACTTGCAACTAAACTGCAGGTTGGTGTTGCACTGAAACACAAGAGAGAATCCATGCAAGCATCTTCAATCTACAAAGTATTACTAATAATGTATGTTCAGAGGCATTATGCATTTCCACAGGTAAAACATGGATGAAACTCAGTAAGGTGCTTTGAAGACCTGGACAGTCCTCATGTGTAGAGCTGGTGAGCACACTGCAGTGCGGGTCTCAGGGTACTTACCATCCTCTGTGGGCACATAGATATTCAAATACAGACAGTCTTCATTTTGATCTTGAACATATGTCACCACAGTATCCAGATTGGCTGTAAACCAGACTGGCAGCATGTCGTTGAGCAGTGACCTCTCATCCAGGTACTGCGGGCAGACAGCAGCAAACTGTGTGGCGTTGCGGACACCTGTCCAGGACGACGGTGGCTCCGGGGGCTGAAATCGCCTTTCTCCAGTTGGAGGAGAAGCATAAGGAACACCCAAGTACTGCTCCACTGGACCAAGGATCTCATTAGGCAAAGGTGTTCTTAGACCACGTATTTTGCCATAATTCGTAGTAACAACTGGGTATTGTGCTTGGCCATCGATGAGAGTAAATCTTATAGCCAGTGCAGTTATCCACAGGAGGAAGTTAGAATTCAACATGACACACACTGGTGTGAAGATCAAAGGCAGCCATAGGAGTCCCATTGGTTTCGACATTATTTAAATCAACATCAGCAGGGCTCTTTTTTTCCACAGCCAGGAGAAATTAGTCAGTCAAGAAAAATGAAAACTAATAAAAAAGTAGTCAAAAGGAGATGAAGTGAGGGAAAAGGTATCTTTGTTCCGGCAACAAAAAAAACAAACGCTGATGTGTCGTAGGTGCCTCAGCTGACTGGCTGTAGACAAATCCCAATGTCAGAAGAAACAAGGGAGTGTTTGCCCCTAAGGCCCATCCCAGACTTTAGTGTTGAATTAATCCTGGCAACGCACAGCACTTCCCGACAAGTAGAGTGGTGAGAGAACCGCAGTTATTCCACTGCTCCAGTGAAATGGCTCCTTCCAGTGAAGTCCAGCCCACTCAGTCAGCCTGCGGCCAAGAGAAAACAAGCAATTCAAATCAACAGACAAATATACGTTGGCATAAACCTAAAATAAAAATAAATAAATAAATAAACCAAAAATTATATTCACACAGTACTTCCATGCTAAGGCCCACAAACGTTCTATGAACTTTAGACATCATGGTTAGCTGTGTGCTTCCAAAAAAAGGTAAGTTAAGAAAGCTAAATGTGAAGGCTTATATCAGAGGTTATACCACAAAACAAAAGTTTCTGCTTCTCTATATGCTTTCAAACCAAACCACAGCCCAAACACTTCTGATTTCAGGAAGAGTATCACATTTAAGTGCTAGCTTGAGGATATTTTCTGCCCTAAATAAACAGAATCTTCTTTTTAAGCCTATTTGCACTCCCACAGGAACCATTCATTACTTTTGTTTCCTGTATTGGATAATCTTTTTGCTATGAGATGACAACTATGGAGTATTTTTCACAGACATGACTTTTTTCTGTATGACAACCTAATTTACCTCTATCTAATTCAGAAATTTTAATGAATGCAATAAATAATTTGTTCAAATTAAGTGTGAGAACAGTCAAAACTAGATACAAATTTAGTGGTTTTCATATTTTTTTCCAATGTCTGACAAACAACAATGGAAAACTAAAAAAAAAAAAGCATGATACAATCTCTTAAGTTGGCTTTTGGCCTACATAGTGTTACAATTATGTAACATTACCTGCTTGCATTCTCCTACTTTTATTTTTAAATAGAAGGTAATTCATACAATAATTCTGTAAATTTTTAATGAAATACAAGTCACTCACATGTCTATGCTAACTATTACAAAGTGAACAAATAAACACACATCGATATTCTTCTACCTGCCCAAAGAATTTAAGGACTTCCTTTTTACCCATTATTCAACTCAAAAGCATAGACAGCAATTCCACAGGTAAAAAATTCCACAGGTAAAAAATTCCTTGTTATAGGAAACTGACACTGATCCCTTATATTTGGTAGAATGAACACATATTTACATATCAAAATTATGTATAAGTGGACTAGCAGGTCCTGTTTTCAGTCAGGACTCAGACATGGAAAATAATTTGAAAGGTATTTTATTCTTTCAACATTCCTGGAATTCTTCAATTACTTCATTTTAGCACGCTTACCACAAAACTGTTGAAACACCAGAACACCAGAGGCCAGAAAAATACCAGATACATATTACTTGTGATGGACCAACATTTCTACTGACATTTTCTCTAGGACTTGCAATTTGATCACTATTTCTGAAGAACAAATCATTAATAGCTCTAATTTTCATGTCCCCAAGAGCACCACCAGGGCCATCAGTCTCTGAGTTATGCAGCAGGAAGCCCTCTGCCCAAACCCACGCCCAACCCGGATCTTGGCCTCACTGGGCCCCTAAGTAGACCTTGGACCTGACTCCTCGTCCTGGCTGGCCTGATGATTATTGGGTGGTGGCAGAGTCCTGCCCGTGCTCTCAACCCATCCTCAATGGGAGGCCTTAGGAGTTCAGAGTCTTGCCCAGCCAGCTCTGAGTGCCTGCAGCTCTTGGGTCACCCTCCTTCATGGGCAGCCCCACTTCAGCTGCTCCCTGGCACTCAGAATGGTCCACCAGCTATGGGTCACTTGGAATCCCTTCTCAGTGTCACTTTTTCTTATGATTTTTGCTCCCATCTTTAAAAATGAAAATCAACAGCAAGTAATTGATTTTGAGTAGTATTCCTCTTGCTCTGTCCCATCCTGACTTTGGCATACTTTACCGATCATGCAGCACAAATCAGATTTTCCAGTTATATCCAACTGAGGATTTAATCTGTGCTTAGGGAGGAGCAACAGATATTATTTCCTTGACACTCACACTGCAGAACTTTGTAATGACACTCTAAGAAATGTGAACTACAGCACTAAAATTGACAAGATGGAAGGAAACACAGTGATCCAGATGATGAAAAATGGATAGAGATAAATTTTTCCAAGTAAACAGCAAGTGAAATAAAGAGGAAACAAAACAAGAAAAGAAAATGGTAATGACAAATAGACAAGAGCGAAGACATTAACAGCAGGGAGACAACCAAAAATGACAACATGAAGGAAATTCTCAGCTGATTCAGCAGATAATATACAATTGTAAAAAATGTGGTGTACTAAATAGCATGGCTTTCTTGGCCACCTGGGCACATGCTGGCTCATATCCACCCAGCTTTCTAACAGCACCCTCAAGTTCCCTTCAGCTGAGCAGCTGTCAAGACACTGTGCCCCAAGCCTGCAGCATTGCATGGGATTTTTGCAAGCCAGCTGCAGGACCTGACCCTTGGCCTTATCGATCCTCATGGAACTGGCCTCAGTCAATCCAACCCGTCAAGTTCCTTTTTCAGAGCTTTCTTATGCTCCGACGGAGCAGTACTTCAATCCAATTTACTATCATCTGTGAACTTACTGAGGATGCATGCAATCCCCTCATCCAAATCATCAACAGAGACATTAAATGTGCCCCAATACTGAGCCCTAGGGAACGCCACTGGTGACCAGCTGCCAACTGGATTTAACTCCATTCAACACCCCTCTCTGGGCCTGACTATCCTGCCAGTTTTTCATCTAGTGAAGACTGCACCCATCCAAGCCATGAATGTCCAGTTTCCCCAGGAGAATGCTGTGAGAGACAGTATCCAATGCTTTACTGAAGTGTGGATAAACGAAATCTACAGCCTTTCCCTCATCCACCAGCTAGGTTACTTCATGACAGAAAGAGATCAAGTTTGTCAAACAGGATCCTTTCATAAACTCATTTATGAGTATCATCTGGGTCTGATTCTCTAGCTGTCCTGCACATAGCGTGTGATGGCACTCAGGAGGATCTGCTCTATGACCTTCCCCAGGACTGAGGACAGGCTGACAAGCCTGTAGCTCCCCGAGTCATCCTTCTGACACTTCTGTGGATGGACATTTGCTAATTTTCCATCAACCTGACCTTCTCCAGTTAACCAGGACTGCTGGCAAATGGTTTCAAGTAGCTTGATAAGCTCTTTCACCAGCTTCCTCAGGTGCATCCCATCTGAGCCCATAGACTTGTGTGTGTCTAATTTGCTATAGGTGAATAAGTAGCAGGTCACTAACCATTTCCTCCTGGATTAAGGGGGCTTCACTCAGCTCTCAATACTACCCCAGCTTCCAGGTGTGGGAGCTGTGCATCGTGAAGACAACAGGTTTTGGTATTATGCTGAGGCAAAGAACCCAGACTGAGGCAAGAAAAGCAAAAAATATCTTGTTTAGGGTGGGATTCCTGCCAAATTAGGCAGCAAATATTACACAATTCAGTTTATTGACATTACTAGAGGAATTACCATTTTCCTAAGGTTAGTTTCACAGGTGAAATGTGTACAAGCTCATACACAAAGATACACAAAATAATTTTCAGCAATAATATTGAGAGGTAAGGAAGAAGGCATGTTACTTATTAATTAGTGAACTTTGATGACTTTGCTATTATGTTAGATGCATCATTGAAAATGCTGGAAGATGTAAATAGAGAGTTGCAGATTTCAATTAGGGATTAATCTTAAATAGAAAACTGTAAGCATTCTAGAAAGATCTTTAGTTTGGTGTTACATTATACGTATACAGTCAGCTATTTAATATGCCTTTACATACTGAGTCTACAGAAAGACGTAGTTGTCATGCCTTTGTTTATTATCACTTATGTTGTACTTCTTATATTTTTTTTTTACTGCTTCAAATGTTAGAAAAATGCATACAAACTTGCTTGCAAAAAGTTCCTAGTTGAAAGTATCGCTCACTCAAACAATTGAAAACAATCAATCCAAGGCAGAATATACAGTTTAAAATTGCAACTTCTGGCAGTACACCACACAAAGAAGGAAGATCTGAAGGAAGATCAAGGAAGATCTGAAATCACATACATTCATACATGATTTTGCTATTGGTAGAGGAGTGTAACTGGAGGATAATGAGACATTGATGGCCTTTGAAGAAAATACAGATTGAAGTTAACATGGATGTGTGCCTGGAAGTACTACTTGTTCTGGTTTATAAATCTATGCCCCAAGACACTCTTAGAGATGCTTAAATAGTCTATGAATCAGGCCTTCAGGGTTAAACCGATCATTTCCAGGATCTGCAGTTACCACTTTTTCAACCTGAGGAGAAGATTCCCAGTAGCTCTACACTTATTCTGTAGCTGCTAGGGAAATAGAAGACATGGCTTAGAAGTCCTTTTGCTCCAGTGTAGAATAGAAAAATAAAGTGATTTCAAGTTTGTTTGTTTGGTTTTTTTCTATCATCCTCTTGTCCAGGTCATGAACAGTTATAAGAAAACTAAACAGAAATATAAATTATATGAATACAGGAAAGTGAAGATTCTGCAGATATCCTAGGATTTCTCAGGCTTTATCTAAAACAACTAGTCCAGAACAGTACACCTCAGCTTTAAGTCACTGACCACTTTTATTCTCTGGCCCTCCCTTCTCTCATATTCCCAAGGGGTTTATTGGGCAACTACGTAGGTCAGACCTCAACAGAGAGTCAGGGTTAAAGACTCACATCCCTTTCATTAGATATACACTCTGAAAGCACACAGTCAGCTTGATTAGCTGAAATGTAAGAGCAACCAGCTAGTCAGTATAAAAAAATTTACAAATTATGTATTCAATACAATTTCAGATTCTCCCCATATTGACATTTTGCTAAGTATTTAATGCATTTCACAGAATGTGGGGGTTTAAAAAATACTTTATTTACCAAGAACATGAACTGTGTTTTTTCTTCTTTCCATTTCTTTTGTCCTCTTGAAATAAGTAATTTTGAAAATTATTGAGTCAAGTGGATATATATGGCTTACTTTTTGGGTTTTCTTTGTTGTTTTGGCTTGTGTCTGTGTCTGTCTTTGGTTGATTCTTTTTAAACAAAAGCAATTTAAAAATGTCATATTAAAACATATATAAATCTCTTTATTAAATTAATGTTGTTGTCTGATGCTATAAATAAGAAGAAAGGCATAGAATTTTTTTTTTTTAAACCTACAGTATTAATTTTAGCAAGATGTCCATATAATTTGAAATAATTGCAGAAAACTAATCATGCAGTTGTCTTCTATAAAAGCTCTTCTCAAAGCAGGTTGAAATACACCTCTACCTCATAATGAGCACTACACCCTCTTAATAGTCACTGTATTTAAATGTTCATTCGATCACAAAAAAGCAGTTTTTCCAAATATCAGTGAATGTATACTGGGTTTGTCTACTGTCTTTCAAATAAAACAACAACAACAACAAACCACCCAAAAAATCCCAAAAGTTATGACTTCTTTAGGGTTTTTTTTCTGAGCTTCTAGAACTTTATACACTGAAATGAGCTAAGCTTCATTTTTGTAAAGCTATTCAGAAATATCAGACAAAACAATACTGAACAGCACAGAGGAACACCAATCATAAACTAATGTGCACCTTCTAGACTGGATTACTTAGAAAATTGATAGGAAGTTTATTTACCAAAACTGGCCAATCATAAGATATTTTTGAATCTCAAAACTGCAACTACAGCAATGTCTGGCTTCAAACTAACATGTAGCTAAGCTTTATAAGAAATTCTTTTTCCTACAGCATGTATATGTTTATTTTGTTGTATTTATGTAAACATTTTCCCAACTCAAATAAATTATTTATCATTAAATTATTTTTAAAAATACAAACAAAGCACCCTCAAAGCAAAATAAAACCCCCCAAAACCTAGACTTCTAATAATACTAACTGTAGAGGACCAGAATCTAACCAGATGTAAGTTTTGTCTCAAGCATTCTGAGCATTGCTACAGGAAAGTGATCAGAGGAGGGGTGGGGCAGTGCTGTTCTGAGCCAATTGTCTGCTCTGTCTTGAGGGACTGTGCTCAGTCCCTTTTATCCCAACTCACTTTCTTGGGGAAGGGCTGGCTGTGAAGGGGTGAAAAAACATGCAAAAAACCTAATTTACAAAAGAGGCATACAGATTGTGCCCCCTCTCACTTTCTCCTCTCTTTCTTCCTCTGTCCTTTAACTGATTACCTCAGCTCAGGACACAACTGTACAATAAAGCAGAAAAGTTCCCTGACACATGGTCTGGGTGCCTTTGTTCAGCCTGATGAGAAATTACAACAAACATTATGCCCTGTACTGTGGTCATGACACTAACTTAGCATTATAAGCTTCACTAGGGATGAGTATCTAAATAATGCCTCACAAAAACACAGAATTATTTAGGTGGGAATATTAACTTATTAATTCACAGTCAAAAATTTCCTCAAGTTTATAAATTTAAACTGAGAAGAATGTGATACAAATTTAAGAATTATGATGTACCCTTGCTTAAAGTGAAAATAGCAGAAAATGCCAGATATATATACATCACAATTCACCTTGAAGTTGGTCTTAGTTCACTGTCACTGAAGACAGTGTTTAATTTTTTTTTTTTTTAATGGAAATAAAGCCTGAAAAACAATACAAATTATATACAAACATTGAGTTAAATAGGCTTGGGGGTTTTTTTAAAGAACATGCTGCATTTACCCTTCTATTAATTTCTCCAAGTGAGAGAAATAGGCTCAGATAGGCTTGGACAGTGTCAGTAAATCCCTCAGGTTAGAAACTACAATCACCATTTACTTTTCAGAAAATGGGCACACATTTCTTTCACACTGTTTTGCCTGGAGCTACCACTCTTATTCTGAATTTCTAAATCTCATACCCTATCAAAAAGAACAATGGGATTGTAAGAAAAAGCTGTGTGGTCCCTACAATGTTTTTGAAAACTGAAATTCTCTCAATAACAAAAATTATTTGAAAAGCAAGCAGAGGGAAAGAAAACACATGATCATCACTCCTTTCCAAGAAAAAACAAAGACATTCACCTCAGCATTCTCAAAAAATCAGCTGTTTCCATCTACTTATAAGAAGTGGTTGATGAACAATCACAGATATGGTTTCCCTTATTTTTTCTGTATTTAAAATTATAAAAAAAATGTATGGCAGAAGGACCCAAGACTAACTGGGAATGCTCAGTTAAGATAGTTGCACTTATCTCACTGACTTTTGAACAGTAATTTCAACTGCTATTACACTTAAGTATAGAAGAATTTCAGTGCTTAGAGAATTTTCAGGATACTTGGTGCTTCTCAGGATGAATTGATGAAGATTGCAAGTAAACATGAGATTTCAATATTAGGAGGGAAAAAACATGGCATAAACTAGCCTGAAATAAGTAATAATCCCAAAATTACAGGTGTGTTCCATGAAGCTCAAATTGTGATCTGAATTTAAATGTCTCATGAATGAATTTACACCGTAGCTATTCAATTGGGGTCTAATTGCAGCTGCAAAGTCTTAAGAAAATACTACATTTCTAGTACATATGCTAGAGAAATGTACAAAAAATAGCATCAGTCTAGCACAACTGATGACATCATTTCCAGCTTTTGCTTCTGATATAACCTTGTAGAAGAAATGTAACACACTCTGGGCCTCTCTTTGTTTCTTTTATGCATCTCTCTTTGCTTAAATTCAGGTGTGTTACTACAAAAATAAAAAGATTATGATCTGAAATGAATGTTCAGCCCTGAGTTTCTTTAAGGCAAAAGCTCCTGTAGAGTAAAATCTCTTATGCTCAGAGCAAACCACTAATTTATAGATATGAAAAAAAAAATAATACATGCACACAAAGATCAGTATTTTATGCATTAGGCTTACAGAGTAGGTCTTCATAAGGCAAATAAACCTTCAAAAAAAAATCAAAGTTCACTACCCACTACCACTGCAAGACCTCAAAAAAAAGCATTTGTAACATGGAATAAGTCTTAACTCCTCTTCAGTAAGAAAGGTCAAATGACTGAAAAGAGAAATTCTGAAGGAAGTCTAACAGGTTTTGTCTAAATATTATACAAAGAAACTCACAGGTCTCAGTCCTCTCTTTCTTGTCTTCACCATTGAACTGAAGTGTGTGCCCTTGTCAAGGATGAAAGAAACTAAAACTCTTGTCTGAACCAACTAGAAACTGTCTAAGGGACTGATTGATATGCAATTTGATCTCTTGAGGCTATTTAATGATTAGAATTTGATATCTCCCTCTAGGCATTCTAGTCTCAGAAGAGGAGACATTAAAGAGTTACAATAACCAGAAACAGGGTGGGAAAAGCAATTTAAACCAGCTGGGCATGTGGACACACACAAATACATACACAACACACCCACCCACCATTAACATATGATACAGCTAAAAAAAAGTTGCTGCTTTATTATACAAATTCTTAAAGCTTAATTACACAGGAGATATAGGCAGGGCATTTTCATTGCATTACCTGGTTCAGTTACCAGGTGGTGATACCACCTTCATTCATATGATAATGTCACAATTACACATTCATTCTTGAAATGAGGAAGTTGAGTGGCTACCCTCATTAACCTGAAGAAATCTAAACCCACTACTCCCTCTTTCAAGTCACAAACATTTGCTTTCAAATAAGGCTGGGATAGCTATGAGGACTTTGAAGCATTCTCCCTGAACCAAAAGAGGTTCTTCACTCTGAGATTCTTACCTTTGGATATGGGAAAACTCTAACATCGGATTCCCATAAAGCACAAATTTTCTTGGACAGGTATTCTCACTTTCAAGCAAGCCTTATGCAGTTTTTAAGAGAATTATTTAATAAAATAAAAATTGTGACTGGAGATTATCTTAACTATGCTTTTACACCATCAAATTTTATCAAGTAAATCTCCCCCTTAGGTTTTCTTTGTTTGTTTGAAAGGGAACAACTTCACCAGCTTAAGAAGAGTGTCCTCCAGCTTCTCTTCCTGTATGGCTCTCCTCCTAACTTAGTAGGCTTGCACCTCACTAAATGCTGTCTCAAACTCCTTATATTTAACAGGTGAGAACGCATCTCAGCAAAGTAAGTCTCCACAAAATGTTGCAAGAAATGGGATCACCAGAATCACTCACTAGATCAATGTTGCTAGGTCAATGAAGCTGGTGAAGGGGCTGGAGCACAAGTCATTAGAAGAGTGGCTGAGGAACCTGGGGTAATTTTGCCTGGAGAAAAGGAAACTTAGGGGTGGCCCTAATTGCTCTCTACAAATACCTGAAAGGATGCTCTAGCAAGGTGGGGGGACAGTAAATAACAGCCAAATAACAAGCAATAGGACAAGTGGAAATTGCCTCAAGTTGGAGTGGGGGAGGTTTAGATTAAATATTAGGATTTTTTTTCACTGAATGGGTTGCTACGCACTGGAACAGGCCACCCACAGAAGTGATGGAATCACCATCCTTGGAGACATTTGAAAGGCGTATGGATGTGGCACTTAGGGACACAGTTTAGGGGTGGGTGTGGCAGTGTTGAATCTTAGAAGTCCTTTCCAACTAAAAATATTTATTATCCTATGAGTTTAAACAACATTAATGAAACTATTCCTGTGCTGCCTGCTGCCTTCCCATCTTCCTGGCAAACACAGTTTAAAACCTTGCCTAGAAGAGGCATATACCTTGTCTCTGGCATATACTCTTCTTATTGTCCTGTCTATGCTGAATTCAATAATGAAGAAAGAAATTCTTAACTTTCTGGCTGACATAAATACTGGGAGCTGTGAATTATAGTACATACTATTGACCCCCAAAAGCTAAGCATGGTATTATCATACAAAAGTCCCACTATGAATCCATATCTTAAGCTGTTTTCAGGCCAATACAGTAAGCACTGAAATTCAGGGTCTAAGCAGTAAACTTGATAGGGCTAGAGCATGGCCTCTGACACTGTCCTGTCTCAGTATTCATACCTCCCAGCCAATGCACAGACACAAACACGGAGTAGGATAGGACAGAGGTATTCCTCAACAGACAGGTCTTTTTTATTTATTTTTAGATAGAAAGATTTTCACTATAGAGATGCAAGCTCTGCTATGTTGTGTGGCCTCGGGGCAGTGAACAGGACCTGGATCATTTTATTGACTAAGATATAACCTCATGGACAATATCTTTCCTCACCACTAATGAACATGCCAAAAAAGTAGGAAAGCTAAGCTTGGAAAATATATCAAATCTTTGGCAGGTAGTTTTCTATTCAGTTAAAAAGGTCTTCCATTTCAAATCCCACACTTCCAAATGATAAAAATCAAACCATTTTTAATGGTCTTTTAACAATTCCAAGAGAAAACCTAGAATAATATGTGATGTTTTTCTCTTAGGTAAAAAAAACCTCACAATTATCTGCATGACAATCCCTACCATTTTACTACATACAAAATTTCAAAGCCATCTCACATGTAGTTAATTATAGTTTCTTGCATCAAAGGGTTTTCAGAAATTTAATGCAATATATCATTTTTGCTTTGTAATGTGTAGAGTTGTATCTTAGTAGGAAATGGAAACCAACAAAAAAACCTAGAAGCTACTGTTTCTCCTCCTGTTCATCCTTCCACTTCAATTATTGGAATGTTTCCATCCTTGTCTAGCACAATGAATATGTACCTCGGAAACAAATACTAAAGCTTATGTTCATTACCCAAACTGTATATGAAAAAGTCAGATGTTCTGCCTATACCAGACGCATACACTTCAGGCAGCAGTTCTTCCTACTGTAATGTAGGTATTTGATATTAAATATTAGTTGAAGTCAACAGCTATGAAAGCAACCTGAAGATTATGTTGAAAAAGCTCAAGTGATTAGCCTTGATTAGACAGCTAACTGTCCTAACCTGTGGCAAGATGATTCTTTCTTTTACTTCTTACCAATATACACAGAATTAGCTTTATAACCTCAGAGTTAAGAACCTTGTAACTTTCCTGTTTGTTTCATACCTTAACAAAGTCCTCATGACTAAAACCAAAGCTTATTATGCTATGAATTTCTTAAAGGCCTTTGTCTATTCTATCATTAATTGTGCTGAAAATTTATCCAAAATGATGCAGCATCCATTGGCAAGAAATTCAGTATACAAATTAAGACTAAAATTCACATATTTTCTCACCTACCATTCAATTAATTTTATTTCCTCAGACTGTTTTTATTATTGTTGCAATTAATATTTTTATTCCCATAACCATCTTCAAGTTTTTTTAAAAACTGTTGCAATGAATCTTCCCTGGTGTAAAACCGTATCTCAGAGAACGTTTATCTGTTTTTGCCATATTCACCTGATACTAGCCTTTACCAACATACAACTGACAGGCTTGTGGAAAACAAGTATTATGTTAGAAATATTTGGGTTATTAATTTTTAAAAAAACGTGTTTCCCATGATTTTTGGTTGCGATGAGTATCATTTATGAATGACTTTCTTAAAAGACCCATAAAATATTATTATTATTATTATCATCATCATATTTAGCACACTACTTTCTTTCAAAAGACTGCAAAATTACATGCGCATTTTAAAACATGAGGAGAAATATTTTTTAACAATATGATTCCATGACAAAACATTATGCCTTGGTACCTTTTCAAGACCCATCTTACTCTTGTTCTTCCCTGCTTGAAAATGTCTTCTTACAAAAGTACCTTGTATACTTTCCAATTTTTGTACATAGCCTTCTCAGTTCTTTTCTAATTCTCAAATCTTTCTCATAGAGTGCACCATGATAGCATGTTCTTTTCTCCAAATCATAATTCTTTCCTGTGACTCTTTTCTTCTCCCAGGTCATCTGTTTTTAGCTTCCTTTTGTATACAGGAAAAATAATATGCCCATCAAATCAATCAATGTAAAATTGATTTTAATGTGCAGAAGGAATTCATTTCATTTGTTTTGTAAAGGGTTTCTGGTTTTCTTTACTTATTTGGTTTTGAGTAAGGTTTTTTTCTCTTTTTTCCTTTTTTCCTTGATCATTTCCATATGGGATGATATTGCAGTAAAAAAACAAAACACAGAAGACAATTTGCAGCTGCCAGGTTGACTAGGAAGAACTGATCTATTTTTTCCTGCCCTCGGTCAACTGATTTAGGTCAGGATTGAGAAAAAATATACCTTGTCACATGGCAGGAGTTACAGCTTCCTGTGTACTTCTATTATATCATCTTAAGAAATCTCACTAATAAAACGTAATACCAACCAAAAATATCTACCACAAACTAATGCAGTCAATTAATAGAACAGATGGAGGTCAGGGCAGACAATTAAATCCCTTTGACAGAGGAGAAGATTATTCTACCTCATATTGGAGATATGTCAGTAATTCCTGTGTGATCTGACTTACACTTTATTCTTCAAAATAATTCCTTCCATAATGCCTTCTTTGGCATGAGAGAAAAAGATCTATCATCTAAAGATCTTGCTTCCAGCTGCATATAATTTTTTTAAAATGGTGGGAAAGTGCATATGTTTTTTTCAGCAGTATTCTTATTGATTCTCAGAACAAGCAAATCAAATCTCCTTTTTGCCTTTATTTAGATAGCTGCTGCTCCTTGAAGTCCAACTTTCAAAAGGATGATACAGCTATCACCTTGGCAAGGTGCTAACCACCTTTTTTGAATTTAATATTGTCTTCTATAGGTATCGAAGATAACCATCCAGGAGTCCTGATTCATTATTTCTCTGGCCCAGAATTTCAGCACATTTGCAACAATTACCTTTCCTAAAGTCTTGCACCAAGATGGGCGTATTTCTGGACATTGGAGCTACACTGCCAATAATGCAAACTGCTGACGGTTGTTGTCATAATCTGACAATGCTGATTACTCATTTCATGTTTCAAACAAAAAAGAAACTGAGCCCTTTTTTTTCTGATTTTGATGATTTCCAGTATATAACTTTCAAATGATAAACCATAAACAGCTATAGGGAAAAATTCTTCAGCTAAGGAATAAATTAAGTTTCTCATGAGACATTTTTTCACAGAAAAAAACCCTCTGTACCAAATGAGTTCCAATATGTTTTTTTAAAAAAGTCAACACATATTTTGATAACTCTTTAACTCATTTTTTTAAAGTTATCCTCATAGCATACTGTGGTAAAATTTAAATTTCAAAAAGCTCAGAGAAAATTGCACTAATATTATACCAATATTTAAAAGCACTGAAAATCCATATTCCAAAAGACAATGAAACTGCCAAGACCTGTTAGTGTAATTGCTGTGATTGCTATGTCCCAGCTTCAATTTTCATTGGTGAAATTCTAATACATCCATTTCCTTTGTCAAGCTCATCTATTGAAACTCCTGATTTGTTAATTAATAAACTCAGATTGCCTAATTACTGCACCATCCTAAAAGCTTTGCTTTTCAGATACATATGCTTTAATGAATTCTGATCTCAAATTAATTTACATTTGATGCTGAATATATCAGATCTGAATTTCTTGAACCCTAATGTAGCTTCTTACCTCACTGCTTATACATTTTAATTTTGATGGCTTCTAACAAAAACAGATTATAGTTCTGCTATTGTTTGAACTTTGTACTGTAGCTTCACACCATGCCACTCAATGAGTTGTATTTCACTAATACTTTGTAAATAAAACTAAATAAACACTATTTCAGTAGTCTTTAATGTATTTATTTCTGTTTCATTTGGTCAAGTAAAGTATATTTCTTTTAACTTTCTTCCTTTAAACAGAACGGTATTAACAATAGAAACGCTGTCTCTAATTATTCATCACCTAATTTTTCAAGTGACTCAGCATCATTACTTAAACTGGTAACAGAACTGTTTTGGGTTTTTTCCATCCTTTTTAATGCTTCCATATAATGAAAATGAAAGAGTCATACTGTTATTTTAAATCCATGGAAAGAAAAATTTAATTGCTTTTAAATGAAGATCACAGGTTCATAGATTGGCTGAAATTGGAAGGGACCTCTGGAGTTCACCTGGTCCAATCCCTCTGCTAGAGGAAGGATACCTGCAGCTGGTTTTGGTGACATTGTTTAAGTAAGAATAGACTGCATCTCATTATTCACAGCTAGTTTTCAAGGATTTGCATCTCATCTTTATGAATCAAATTCATGACATATGTCTACCAGTAGCAGCAGTCACAAGGGTACGATATAGCGTAGGAAATATCACCTACGTACCTCTAAAGCCAAGAAAAAAGCCTCAAATTATAGAAGCAACAAAATATTTCAGTATAATTAACTTCATTGACTGCAAACTACATTAGAATTAAATGTATGATTTAGTTCCAGATAAAAGAGCTTTGTTTCAATCATGGAGAGACAAACTACAATTTTAATAGATATTTAGTTGCAGGTTATTGACTTCCTACACAAAGAAAAAATGCAGCTTTTTAAGATTATAACCAGGCACCAAATTTTTTCAGTTATTTCCTGAAGTCATATTGAAACATAAAAATTCAGGCTGTTTTTTCTAACATTTTGTGAATAGTTGTGTAAGCTTTAAATCCATGTTCATGCTGTGAGCGCAGAAAGGCAAATTTCCATTGCTATTAATACAGCTGCATCCAGGTGAAAAAGAGAATAGTACTACTTCATACATCTAAATAAGAACTAGAGCCCTAATGAAAGCTGTAATAAAAACAGAATCTGTTTTTACTTAACCTGAGTAGTTTCACCTAAACTCAGATATTCTGAGGGTTTTTTAAGTTGTGGATAACAATATTACCATATTTTTGTCGTGTTCCCTTTCTCTGACTTTTTTCTTGGAAAAGAAAAATGGAATGCAAAACAGTATATGAAAGGAAATGTGTAGAGGGTGTTGATAATAAACCTGATAGAAAGAGTGGTTTAGATACTTTCAGCTTCCATACTTAAGATCCAATAGAAAATACTATGTGTGTGTGTATGTGTATATATATATATGTATATATTTTGAATAACATCAATAGAAAAAAAAAAGTTCTAAAACTATTCTGTACAATACCAGCTAACTGTGTCTAAATCGGCATGCAATTAAAGCTAAATGTATTTTATATTCATATATACAAACAAACATATTTACCTTCAGAATCAAATAGTGATTTTCAATTCTAAGTAATTTCTACAAGCAGTTTGGCTTCCTGCTGGCAAAAACATTTTTTTCCCTTCAAAAAAGAAGTATGCCATCATCTTCCCTAGTCACTCAACAGATGTATCAATTTGTTTTCAGGGCAGTGATTAGCATAATTGTGGTGGATTACTCGCATTTAGCACAGAATGGAAATAATTCAGTATTTTAGCAGATATGACATAGAATATATGGGATATCCAGGCCCTCTGGAATGGTGTTGAAAGTTTTTTTTTCCTAAACCTGTACTAAAAGCCTATTTTTAAAAACCCAAATCTGTCTGAAAGAACCAAAAACCTTAATCCTTCTGATGTGCTGCTTGATAAAAAACCCTCTTACTATAGCTGGGGCACACAACCATGAAATCATGTGGAAATAGCTACGCTGAGGGTATTACTCAGAAGGGTTTCAGTGTGATAAAATTTCTTTTAAAATCAGAAAAAAAAATCAGAATGTGATTCCATTTATTACTGTTTTTCTACTTTATCTCCAAATTCCAGTTCCAATGCTGAGGTGCATATAGTGCTACTTTTAGTTCTATATGAGTGTTAAAATCGATCTGTATATATATACTCAGTCATTTACCTTAATACTCTTGCATGTTTTATAAACATGCATAGACAATCACTGTATGATATTATACAGAAATATCATAAAATTATAAAATGGTTTTGGTTGCAAGGGACCTTTAAGACTATCTAGTTCCTCTAGTTCTAGGTTGGAACTAGATAGCCTTAGAAGTCCTTTGCAATGAGGACCTTTAAGAGTAGGAATGCCACACACGAGATCAGGTTGCTCAAAACCACCCAACCCACCTTGAGTACTTCTGCAGATGAGGCATTCACAACTTCTCTAGGCAACCTATTTCTGTGTCTCCCCATCCTCCAAATAAAGAACTTCTTCCTTAAAGCGCCTCTAAATCTATGCTCTTTTAGTTTAAAGCCATTCCCCTTTGCTCTCAGTCAATACAGCCCTGATAAAAAGTCTCTCTCCACATTTCATATCACCCTTTTTTTTATAAATTGAAAAGTTGCAGTAAAGTCTCATTATAACCTTCACTAGCCTGAACAACTACAATTGTCTCAGTCTGTTTTCACAGGCAAGGTGGTCCAGTCCCCTGATCACCTTTGTGGCCATCCTTTGGACTCACTCTAACATGTTCATCTCTTTTTTGTGCTGAGGACTTCAGAGCTGGATGCAGCATTGCAAGGTGCAGTTTCACCAGAGTAGAATAAAGGGGCAGAATCACCTCCATCAACCTGTTGGCCACTTTTTTGATGCAGCCCAGGAAACAGTTGGATTTCTGGGCTGAAAGCACACATTGCTCACTCATTAACAATTTCCCATTCACCAGAACCTCTAAGTCCTTCTTTGCAAGGCTACTTTCAATCCATTCACCATCCAGCCCCTAATGGTAATGGATATTGCCATGACACAGGTACAGAACATTATAGTGGTCTTGCTGAACTTCATTAAGTTTTCATGGACCCATTCCTCTAGCCTGTTGAGGTAGCTCTGGATGGCATTTCTTTCCTCAAGTGAATCAGTTGCACCACTCAACCACAGACTTGTTGTGGGTGCATTTAATCCCATTGTCTATGTTACTGATGTACTGATATTTAATAGCATTGTCTCAGTATGAAACTTTGAGAGACATCATTCATTACTGGTTTCCACCAGTAATCAGTGTAGCCCTTGGTTTCAAAACCTAGATTACAACCTATATAAAAAGCATTGTGTGATATCATCATCTCCTGTTATAGAAGATGGAGTTTATGATCCCAGAAATCATCTTCTGTCAGTCTAAAAGAAACTTCAGGGTACGGAGCTCAAATTAAGTCATGGAGATACTAGGAGAACACAAGATTTTGCTGTTACACAGAGCTATTCCTTTCGTATGAAAATTGAGGGAGATAACTGCTGAACAACAGGTACAGGGATATTTATTAACAGATACAGATGGTCTTCCTTTCCCATCAACTACTGAGCTGTCCAAAACAACCAAACTGTGGTCTTGTGGTCAAAAATGAAGATGCAGTGTGTTTTGAACCTTGACGGGAAGAGGACAACTGCTTGCCTGTAATTCATTTACACTGGAATCTTGTTCTCCAAAGCTTTACTGTTCTTAGGAAAACAAACAACAACACTGAGCTATTATGAACCTCTCTTAAGAGTTTAGAGTTCCCTGTAGAAACAGATATAATAGATATAACATCATTACCTGTGGTTCAATACAGTAGATTTAAATTATATTAGTCGTAGTGATAAAACATTTTCAAGTTTAAACACTGAGATAGTAAAATTTGCACTCCAGTTCTTTGAATTGAACATGACTGAACTTCAAATGAGCTGTCTGTGCAAAACAATGTGATTATTTTTTATTTCACATTCACTTATTGCTCATGATGTTATGATTCAGTGAAGTCCTATTACCCATGAAGTCTGTATAATGTTGAAATTACACTACTTTAACCATTCTCTGTTATTGTTATACAATACTTTGTGTAGTGTTATGTTCAAATTAATTTTCTACAAAATCAATTATATTTCTGGAAGCATTACTTAGATAAGAAGAGAGTGTATGAGTCTTAAAGATTTAAGACAATCATGACTCATAGTTTTATAAAACCGTTTAACTATCTTCCCAAAGCTTTTAATAAAGCTAATGAACTTAGGTAGAAGTTTTAAAATTACCTAATTACATTGCCACCTGAAAGTAAATTTAATGACGTGGAAAATTTTGGTGTTTCCCATTTTATGTTTCAGTAATAGCTAAAAAATGCTTCATATTTCCATTTGTCTCTTGGGTTCTTAAGAAATTCATATATTGGTGGAGATCATTAGCATTTACCTTCTTTTAGATACTTTAGGTTGGTCATACTGAAATACATAACTAAATATTGGATTTAAAAATTATGGATACATTATTTCAAATTCAAATGGAAGCAAGGAATTATTTATATTCATTAGAGAATCTGAATATTTTGATTCCACTATTCACAGTATACCTCTACCTTTAATGGAAAACACACCCTAGTATCATGGATTGATATTGATATGGAGTGATGTAATGGATTTGTTAAGATTAGCTTTACCAGTAACATCTCACAGCAAAGCAGATGATGCAACTTATTTTTTCTAGATCAACTGAGAAACAGTTAAGTACACTGGATTTACGATTTCAGAATACTCTCCCTAAAAACAAATTTGTAGATGCATAGAGAGATGTGGAACATCCTACAACAAAATCTAAACAAACTCTCATTAAAGTCTGGTTAAATTTCCAAACAATAGGTGTTAAATTCATTTTACAGTTCCAAAATTTATTGAAGAAGACACAGTTTCTTATTTGGAAACCTACTAAAATATTGAACATCAGCCTCAATTAATTCATGATATGACCAGACCATCAGTCTGGGTTCAACTGGTAACTTCATTAGTCGCACTCGCTTATCACTTATGTTTCAGTATGGAAAACACACCTCCTATCTTTATAAAAGGGAAGAATTTTAAACTGAGTTCTTTCCTTCCTTCCTTCCTTCCTTCCTTCCTTGTGTTTTAAAATCAAGGGAATTGGTAGAAAGAATGCACACTATAATGTCAGCAGAGCTTATGTATCATACGCAGGTCTTAGGAGCCTACGTAACTGATGGACTTCCATGCTAAAATTGTGCAGATATTTTACCAAGACAGAAAAAATGTGGGGAGCATTTTTCTTCCACCTAAGAGTATAAAATCAGTGAGAGCCTAAAAAGAAAACTGGAGGAGTTGAAGATGCTGCTTAACCAGAGGTTGGACTGCTCAGCTAAGAGTACTTTCACATACAGCCATAAACCCTGACAAGAGGAAGGAAAAGATTCTTATCTGAATCCCAAGAGCTGAAAAGTAAGCTGAGGAGAGCTGACAGCTCTAAGAATGAGAATTGTATTGTGCCCTTATTTTCCTTAGAGAATAAAGAGTTGATCCGTTTCCTAAAACTCCCAAGACTAAAACTGGAACAATTTATTCCTGACTTCTAATATAAAGGCTTTATTTTTCCTTCACATTTGTTACCATAAATGATACAAGACAGAAGGTTTGATCAGAGTCTGAGAACATGATCAAGAATCTGACAGTATGTGGCTACATCAAAGGAACGACACAGCACTTCACAGACTACCACAGGGCTCCATCTGCACGTTCAGCTGTCAGGTTGGGATTCTAGAACAAAATCCCACCATTTAAACTCGCTTACACTTCTGATGCAAGATCAAAATCTGAGGACAAGGCATGGGCCATTTGTTGGCTTCAATTTTAAATACTATACTGTACATTGCCAGGAAACACATATCACATACTCTAAACATAAATTGATGTTTTCTGTTCTTGAGAAAGATCATAGGTTTATCATGTAAAAGAATTTTATCTGGAATTATGGATTAGAAAGGTAGCAAGTAAACAGTTAAAGTGTTCAAGATGTATTTCTCTTAAATATAAGAGTACAACAAAGCAAAAGGCGTACAATCTGTCTAAGCTACCATCCCTAGTTATCCTTTTGAATTTTTTTGTTTTTCTGTCCAGCTAAATGGATCCCTATTGTCTGCTGAAAATACAACTTCAAGGTTAGTTTGGCTTGGATTATGGATTATCCTGAAGGCCTTCACATCCATTTCTATTTGTCTCCTGAAAAAATTCTAAATACAAACCTTTTCTAGACAAAATAAGAAATTAAAAAATATTTCCGTATCTCAGCTGTGTATTTTGGAGTACTTCAGTTGAACACAAATATTTGTGGCTACTTCAGAAAATTAGCAAGCACAGAAGAAGAAATAAATTTTATGCTGATTTATAACTTCATTTTCTAACCTCTCTTTCTTTGTTTTTTTTTTTATTAACAGATAGTCCAATTATCACCTCACATGAACACGGAAATTTTCAAAAGGCACAGCTGGCTTCTGATGTTCACTAACTTGCAGCGTGAGTTAAAAGCCAGACATCAATAGGCTCCATCTCACTTTTCTGTTTTACTGTTGATTGCTTCCTTTTCTTCTCCTCTCTGACTTTCCTGCTGTGCATTATGAAGAACAAACAAAATGCTGAGAAAACAGAGAAAACAAAAATCCCTCCATCCCTCAGTTTCCCCTTAAAAATCCTCTCCCCATCTTCTGTGGTCTATGTCAGCATACTGTGACTGATCTAGAGATGAGCATTTCCCTTCTTGGAACATTAGCTGTGGCTTATTCTAGTGCCAGACACAGTAAATGTACCACAGATTTTTAATTCAAAAAAAAATTAAGTTATTACTTCAGCTTTATATGAGCCTTGTTTTCTTTATAGCAGTTGCTCGCCTCATTCCTGAAAAAAATATTATGAATTCTCTGAAGCAGAGTAAATAGTTGAATTCTATGCCTCATGCATATTGCACTACTCACTACATAACTCCTAAGAGTTCAGCTATTATCACAATCAGTGTGGATGCAAAACTATTAAACAGGCCCCTGTCCATAAAGTATTTTTATTCAATTACATGTTAATTGTTACAAATTGGAATAAACATGGTTCAGTGATGCAAAAATCATAGGAATTTTCAAAGCTGTTATTTTCTTTGTCTGAATTTTATGCTTCAAATAATGGTACCCTTGATTCTCATAACTAACCTGTCACATTTTGAATTACTGCTTATTCACAGCTTTATTATCACATCAGATATGTTATTATTCCTTCTCCTTGAATTTAGGTCCCAGTGTCAAGGCAAAATGGAAACGTCATTGTACTACAGCTGGTGCGATGATTACAGAAAAAGTCACATCTGCTTCAAAGTTCATGGATAATATAAAGAGAAAAGGAAGAATGTGCACCAGAGAAACTTTTCTGGTCAATTGTACATCTCATTCCCTTCTCATTAATCAATGTGTCAGGCACAGTATGAAAGAATAGCAAATAGATTAAGATGTTTTATAAATAGAATATATTCTATGCATAGATTTCTAAATTAAACACTTGTCACATATTTCATATTGATATAATAAGAATATTTATATGTCTATGTGCATATATATACATATAACTATATGTGTTATCTGTGTATATGCTATACATTAAAATATGCTCTTTCATATTTTGCTAACGAATGAGAGAAAAAACATAGATCTTTATGTAAAAATATGAAACAGCAACCAAACCAAGCCTCTATTTTAGTACAACCCTGTAAGAACTCTGTAACACAACCTTGTCTTGCAAACCAAAGACAGTCAGCTCTATCTGGTACAATGTGGCCTGGAACCCTCAAACCTTACTGAGTGGCAGTGTCAAAATAGCCAGGTTTAATCTCATGTCTTTTAACTACAAACTGATTGGTATCATTCAATACTTACAGACCTGAAAAATAATAACAATTCATGCTTATCGTGAGTAAGCACATAAACAGTGTTAATGCTTAGAATGCACTGTACACCATGTCTTATTGGATGAACACATGGTAAAGAAACATTTTAACTGGATGTATATATTGCAAAGATATTTCAAACACATTTAAGAACACTAGCAACAGTGACTGCTTTCTTTCATTTACATATTTTTCTGAAAAAAAGAATTGTTATGAACATACTTTTAGTACTTACCACTGGGTTGTATTTTTGAAAAGGCTTCAGCATTCCCCCATAGGAGGCAGCATGATGTCATTTTAGTTACAGCAGAAATTTTTCCTGTTAGGAAAAAACACAGAGTGCTCTTCAGTAAATGAAGAAAAGAAGTGCACGCTTATGAGTCACAAATGGTAAGAGGTTACTTAGTAAATCACCTCTTTTTCAAGATTACAGAAAGAGAAATCACAACACTAATAACCACACAATAAATACATTAAGCAGACTAAATTGATTTCTGTCATAAAAATTACTAGCAATATGTTTTTCTTTGCAGATTGAACACTGCTACAAAGACAGAATTATCTTAAAACCTGTGTATCACAAAAGCATACATTTTAGAGAACCTGCTAAGGAAAGTGAATATTTGAAATCCAAGAAAAGAAGAAGTCATGACAAAACACTTTGGTTTAAAATATTTCTGTAAATATATATTAAGCATACCAAATATAAAATTTGAATAGTCAAATATATTAAAGTATATTCAGTTTAATTGAAATAAAATAATAATAATTCTTTAAAGCCATTTCACTATTGTTTATTCTTTCCTATGTGTAATTCAAAACTATAGTTTATATTTCAAATGACATTTCAGTGAATAAACTATTTCTGAATAATCTATCCATTTTAGATAGACTATTTAGACAGATTAAATACCAGTATTTACTAATAATACTTACTGTTCAGTCTAAAGTATCTTGAGACACTGTGATTTAAAACTCACACTCTAATAATGTTACAAAAGGTATTTCAGAAAATTTTAATACTTTTCAAGACATTAATACCTTAAATACTTCTGTTCCCTTGAAAGCCAGGAGATTTTAATTGGATTTTTTTATTCCCTGCACACATTTTGCAGGGGAAACATGCACCCTTATTTTTCTCTCTATGGCTCTTAAAGACATTTATTATCATTTATTCTTATTTTCATTAAGTTGATCAGCACACAGACTGTAGATTCTGCAATTTGAATCACAGGGAATACCTCCTCATGAATGGTTTGACTCTACAGCCAAACCACTCCCTGTAAGTGCAATTCATTGTAACAGCTGCAAACACAGGCTTCAATTCTGTGTAAACTCAGTGATTATATGTTGGAAATAAGTACCAGTGGATGGTTATGTGAATACAGATCTGAAAAGGAGAAATTCTGAAATATGAAGAAAAGCAGAATTCCGTATGAATAAGGAATGTGTGAAACACCCCAGCTAAACTGTCAAAGTGTCCATCTGGACACTTGCTGCAGGGGAAGACTGGCAACACTGTGGGTTTTCATACACTCCCATTGAGGAATCAGATGTTGAAGTTTATGACAATCTTAATTCCAAGCTATAGTAATGTCTTAAATCTATCCATAGAATAGTGGCACTTTTACTGGAGATTTCATTGCTCACGTAGACTGACAGCCATTTCAATTCTCCAACAGTGGTATGTGATTAAACCTAGGATATTAGTAATAAGGAAGGACTTAAGGAATGCCTGTCAATGGCAGTGAAAATCCACTAATGCTAACACAGCTTCCCTTTTCAGTTATTTTAAACCTCCATTTTTTTATTTCAGTGTTCCTTTATAGCTTAATTACTGCTCCAGGAAGAGAAGAGAAAAGAGATGAGAGGAGAACTCATCTTTACTGGTAAACACGGGGATTGCATTTATTGTCTCTCCATGATAGTCCCCAGCTTTAAAGCATAAAAATGAATTAAGAAAGTACTATTTATGAACCAGTTTTTTACAAGTTTAGCTCTGTAACTATGTGTTTATTCTCTTCACCTTCATATTGTCTTACAAGGTCTTCTAGTTGTCCTTGGCAGACTGAATTTGATTGCAGATGACTGAGTTATAATTTAAACTTTATATATTTTACTGAACCACAATGTGTATTCACAGATCATGTTTAGAATTTATCTCTGCAATAGTCAATTGCTATTAAAAAGGCAACAGCTAATACTGCACTTCCTTTCTATCAGGAAGCATAGGCACACATTAAAATACTAGAACTTAATTTCTGAGACAAACTATAGGCATTGTCTACACACTTTTTTTTCTTTTTTAAAGAGCTATTTTGTCTTCATATCTGTGACAACTGATTTCTTCATAATTACAAAATTTTAATAAAACTAATATGGCAGTACCTCTGAGAATATTTTTGTGAAATCTATAACAGGTTTCCTTACTGTTTCACAGATGCATTTGCAACTTAAATCTGATGGTGCTATAATGGCTCTGGTTTTAATATTACCCAATTAAAGCTTACTTACTTGAGCAATTTCTCAGAATTACCACAACTGTCTCTAATTTTATAGGTGATACAACAAGAACCCAGTAATACTGACATTCTGTCATTATGTACAGTTACCTTAGTCTACCTGAGAAATAAAATCTCTGCCTCATAAAAAAATATGTTTTGTTTTGAACTTAATGACCCACTCTCTCTAGCTATTCTCAAAAACCCTTACAGGTCCAGGAAATACCTAAATATAAGCTAGAAACATTTTTTTATTCTTTGATGCTCAAATTTATTCAATAGAATTACTGGACTGTTATAATTAACTTCTGTTTGAGCAGATAGGTTCATGATGTCTCTTATAAAATGTACCTTTTTGAATTCAATCTTAGCATCTTAAATACATCTTTAAACATGTAACTTTTACAGTGTTTATACCCTTTTCCCTTTCAACTCAGTTTCATACCAAGTTCTTTCTTTTGAAAATTTTCACAATAACCTCTCACCATTGTTAAACTGAAAAATTTAATCTGTAGTGACGTATTTCACAAGAATTAAAGTTTTGAATCTTTTTAACTATAAAAAGAAAATCAATGATTAAACAATGGGTGACAGAATATGATTAATTGGAAAGGATCCATCAGGATCATCAAGTCCAACTCCTGGTCCCGTGCAGAACACCCCAAGAATCCCACCATGTGCCTGAGAGCTTGGGCGAATGCATGCAGGCAGTTCTGTGATATTCCCTCAGTATCAATAGACCAGAAGTCAGAACACCAAGTAAGCAGATGTTGCTATTTCAACTCTTTATTGCCCAGACAGTTTGGGAGGAAGGCACTGTTCAGAAGAGGAAAGCTAGCTAGAGGTAGATCTCACAACAGAAAACAGACACAGACCTGCTAAAGGAGTATCAGAGATATGCAAATGATTTTTTTTTAACCTTAATTAAAGTATATGAAAGCAAAATAACTAAATGTGACCATAGGCTTCTTTTGTACTTTAGTGGGGGGAAAAAAGGCATCCTGAATTGTAGAAGGCTTATTAAACTTCATGAGTCAAAGAGTGTGGGCTTCAAGTTAGAAAACGAACAACCCACTCTTCACGTATACCAGCTGAGGTAATGTTGACTTTGAGATATCTAAGAAATGAGTAGTGGTATCTTAATTTCTTAACTTGAAACAAATATAATGAAGTATCAGAAAATGCAAAGGCCGTGAAACATAACTTTTCCATTGCTAAATAGGCAGTAACTCTCTGCCTAAAGAGAGGAAATTAATCTAGGAAAAAAACTGTGTTTCTTCTTTCTTCCTCTGACACACATTCCTCATGATTCTCTGCTATCTATTTCTGTTTAATAATTGAACCTCTGAATCTTTCTGTACATGAAGACTTGATTTCTGTTTATCTCATAAGGATACCCTTGTGGTAGCAATGGTCAGAGAAAGCAGGGAAAAAGATTGACACTTCTATGAAGCCAGAGGTGAGGGACTGTATCCTCAGCCACAAATATCTCAAATATCCCACAAAACAGGTAGTTGGCTTCAGAGAGAAACTACAAGAAAAAGAAAGATTAGGATTGTATAAATCTTGGCAAGGTCTAAGGGGAGGAAAAAGTCTAGCAGAGACCAAAGATGAACAGAGGAAGTAGGCAGCACAGCCTAACACAAACAATAAACAGAGACTGCTCTTCAGAGAAAATGGGCTGCTACCAAAGATACAACAGCAGCAGCAAAGGAGCAGTAATACAGAAATGGAAAGGCTGAGGCCATCTCCACAGGATGCAGATGGAGAGGAGAAATGAAGCTGTGTCTAAGGCATGATGGCAGCTAGGAACAACTGATGTGAATTTGCAGTGAGGCTTATTTTTTCCATAAAGTACTAACATTTCTTGAGAAATCATCTTGCCTCCAAAATTATTTGGATATGAATTTTTGTTAATACAATTGGCAAAACACTGATTAATTTCTCATGTGGGCTACATCAGAAAAATCCTGAACCACCTATTAAAAATATATATATATATATATCATGTGTGATATAGCAGACAAAAATGATTAAAAGTTCCTCCTCATCAGGAGAATAAACAAAGATAAATATTTGAATAGAATACAATACATATTTCATTACAAAACAAAGGATGAAAGGATGACAATATTGGTGTAATAAGGTTTCCAAACAAACTTAATAATTAATACTACAGGTCAAAACCTGAAAATTTGCAAGAAAAATTAAACCATATTGAGGAGAAAAAAAATCCCAAGGCAAATCTAAAAACAACTAAAAAAACCCTCCAAAACCAAAACAAACCCAAAATACAACAAGCAGGCTGGAAACAAAGAGGTTAGACTCAAAACAAAACAAATCTTCTGAAAAATTTGCAAACTGCTATGAGAAGTCAAGAAGCATTAAACTCATGAAGCCTAGGCCCAAAACAGCAACACTGACCAGAGAAATGCTGAAGATGCAAAACAGAGTAATTTGCCGTGTTAAGAAATTCTGAATGGCAAATGGAACAATAAATCCCCTTAGGGAAACTCCAGGCCAGAAAGTAACAATGCCATAAAAAGCATGTAGAGCAAGACACAGAAAAACCAGAGGACATAAGAAACGTTAATCTAAGGTCAAAGAGAAGTGGAGAGTGCCAGCCCTATGTAAAAAGAAAAGGTTGAATCTCAAGCTACGGATAAGAGAAAGGTCAACCCCGAGATTAAGGAGGAGGTGGAAAAGGAGGATGAGATACAGCTAAAGAAAGACAGCAGAAAGCAGTGGGGAAAAGATCAATCTGAACTTAAGAAAAAAAAAAATACTAAGGACAAAACTGAAGTCAAAGAAACAAAATCCAAAGAGAGCTTGAAGACCATGCTGAGACATATTGAAATTAAAGATCAGATGGAACAGCAAGAGTTCCACATAATAGCCCTCAAACTTGTCCAGGTACAGCATTCAGAGATTGCAGATAGGCAATAAGATGAATAGGAGACAGAATAATCCACCCAGCGGCATGGAGTTCAGATCATCTTTTGGTCCTCACTTCAAGCATCTAGTTAAGTCTCCTTGGGCCTTTTAATATTATTTCTGTTTCTGAAACTAACAGCAAGAAATGTACGAAAAGGCACTTAAACAGCTATTACAGCAAGGCTCTTGCTATGCTCGAGGTAATGTTAATTATCTCTGTCACTTCAAAGTTATTACTGGTAAAGCAATTACCTTCGATGAAATTATATATGCCTCTCTATGTATGAGCAAACTCTGATGAATATACCTTTCTACCTTATGATTTTTTTTAAGACCCTAGTGATTCAGGAAAAAATTCTCATAAAGTTCTCACAGCCAGAAAGACTGGAATAGCTAAAATACATTCAAAAGAACTCATGCATGAAAACTCTCTCATAAGTGGAAAAGTTTTTAGCTTTCCATAGATGATGTGTCAGATACTATCATTTCTGGTTAAGCCACTCAGCTGGTTTTCACACTCCCCATAAAAATGCAGTGTAAGGTAACAGAAATTGCAATCCCAGGTATCAAGGTGAAATCAGTGCATCAAACTCTGCCTTCACTTAAGTAATTGCCTATCTAGCTGCATAAATTTCCATTCCTATACTATTGAAACACCTTTCTGATGGACAAAACATGCGCAGGGAGGCTGTTACAGTTCAGTGTTGATGTAACTGGAAGTTGCCAAGGACACAAAGCACAAGAGCCCGACTGACAGAAAACAGAGGTTCTGAGACTTTCTTCTCTTGAAAACCGAGCTCTTACTCATTTTCACCTCCATGGTGTTTACCAGTTCTCCTGGGTGAACCTAAAATGTCAGTAAGTCATTTCACCGAATGTGACCTGTCTATACTGCCTCTCCAGGATGAACATTTTCAGAAAGCCTTTCAATGTAGCACATTCCTGAGGACACCACCAGTCCTGACATACCCGGGGCCCAGGACCCCCGTCAGCCCCAGCCCAGCCGTGCAGCAGCAAGGCAGGTCCCCGGCTCCCCACAGCCCTGCCCGGCCATGGCCCCGCTGAGCCGGCACAGCTCCCCACAGCCCTGCCATGGCCCCGCTGAGCCGGGCACAGCTCCCCACAGCCCTGCCCGGCCATGGCCCCGCTGAGCCGGGCAGAGAGTCAGTCAGCCGATGGCTCTGCCTGGCCTCGACCCGCCAGAGAGGTTCCCGATGTCCTGCTCCTGGCTGGGGGGAACAGGCCCTGGCTGACAGGCTCTTTCCTGCTGCCCTCCATACGGAGCCTCTGACATTTCTGCACCCTATGATGATGCCATGGCACAATGCTACCAAGGTGAACGAAATGTTCACGTGACAGAAAAACCCAACTGTGACCGGACCCACAATGACAGACAAATGAGGAACAAATCCTTCTTTCAGCAGTCATCATTCCATCTGTAATATAATTACCAAAATCCGCATCTGCTAAGGCCACAATATATCTTTCCCCAGTCACCATCATGACAACTATGTGGATTGAAGTAAACATACGAAGATAAATCCACACCAAACACTGCAGCAGAATAAAGTCACACAATCTAAGAAAGAAAACTAGTTACCACTGATTTTTTATAACATTTCTCTATTTCCTTTTCTCCACCCAGACTACCATCTTTGAAATCCATCTAACCAGTAAATTCCTTAACTCCGAGCACTCAAAATTACAGACTCCACAGAGACCTGAGTCTTACTCTTGTCTCTACTCCTTTTTAGAGAAGCTTTCATTTATTATAACCTATCTTCACTCTTTTTTTACACGACTGAGCCACCTTCTCAGCACTTATGCCTGCCACAGAGGTACTGCCTCTCACATTGTCTAATTGGTTGCTAAATCTGTTAGAGATAGAAAGGGGATCTATTTATATTTCCTGAAGAGGTAATGCTTAGAACATTAGTTGCTAGCAATCTATCAGTGTAAACTTCATTAATTTGGTTTCAGCCCCTTAGGAAATTGTCTTCTGCATCCAGAAGTTCAACATTTTATCTAAATATATACATATTTTATTAAAATCAGTGATGGTAACTCTCTTTACAAACCTTGCTAAACTTTGAGATTACCTAACTGACAAGACAAGAACATGTCTTAAAATTTAGTACTCACAGATTAAATAAATTAAGAATGGCTGTCTTCCGAGTAGAAAGCATATATAAAGAAAGGACAATGAAGTTATTAGTTCAATCATTCTGCATTTTGCATTAAATCATCAGGTAAAAATAAATGTCCAAACCACAATGACTGTATAGAAGTGTCATCACTGGACTACAGTCTCAGATCATTTAGACATTTACCCTTTTGTTTACCTTAATATTATATCTCCTTCCCTGCCACTGTCTCTTCTCCTTCCAGAAGGTACTTAATAATTTGTTTATTCTAAGCAGTAATTACCTTTGTAGAGATTATCATCAGAAGCTAGGGGCAGACACAACCACATTCTACACTGACTTATAGACTAAACCCCTCACAATTTAAGCTGCAAGAAATGTGTTTCTTCAGCCTCCTTACTAGTCTCAAAATGATTGGGAAAAAGAATGAACGGTATTTTCACAAGAAGCAACTTGTGATGAAGCTGGAGAGTAGAGACAAACAAACCCAAACCCAAAGTATTCTGATAAGATGATTTTTAAAAACAGTGTAATTAGAAGCATTCAAATATCAATTAAACATATTTCTCTATATATCTCATCTTTTCTCAATTCAAAATTTCAGGTGTTGAATGGTGCTCAGTAGCAGGAATAGAAGCAATGAGCACAAACAAACACAGAAATTTTCTTCTAAATATCAGGAAAAGCTTTTCAGTTGTGAGGATGATTGAACAATAGCACAGGTTACTTTGAGAGGTTGTAGGATTCCCCTCCTTGGAGACAGTCAAAAATTGTCTGGACACAGTCCTGGGCAATCACCTGTAGGTGTGTCTGCTTGAGCATAGGATTTAAGAAAATGATCTCCACAGGTCCCTTCAAACCTCATCAGTTATTCTGTTCTTCCGTAAATACATGAACATTTTTCAAGAAAGACAGAATATGTCATCAGCATGACTGACTCAAGCTAGACTCCAGTTACAAAGGTTATAGCAGATGTTCAGTGTTTGGTTATGTCTAATTCATTCCAGTGAATCACTTCATCAATTACTCAGATCATGATTGCTCCTTACGGAGCAGTGTCATTTAATATTAGCAACTAAAGAACATCTTGAACTATAATCTCTGACATCTCAAGTAAATATCTTTTGTGAAAACTGAGCAAAAGCCTGATTCAAGTCAAGTGCAACAAGGATTGCTACAGTCCTATATCCCCAAGTGTTGTTCTGTCCTCAAGAGACAAGGGAAGAAATTTTAAGTCTTTTGTGGTAGTGTGTTTTTCTTTATGCATATTTTGTAAACCCTTTTGAATAGTTTGTTCTTGTTTTACCCGATATGTTGGTTTTACCCCAAGTTTTTTTCCCTCCTTGCCCAGCTGCCACTAAATCCCTAGACACACCTGTTAACCTCATTCACATAATGTCAATCTTCCCTAAATCCCTGCCCTTAGTTCCAGAGAGTTTCCTGTCAATCCTTGATGTCCTTACCCTCTGCTTAAACTTCACCCTGGAATTCCCCAAGTCTTCAACGTGCTGTTGGCCCATGTGACCCTTTCCACTTCCCTTGCCTTCCTATAAGTTGTCATACCGTGAGTCGCTCCTAAATCCCCTCCCCATTATATCTCTGACTGGTTGGAGATCTGTAGCCTCCCACCCCATTCCTCCCCCATTTAAAAGACTGTGCAACCCCCAGATTTTCAGTTTCTTCGTCACTGCATCCCTTGGGGAATAAATCCTTTGAGAAGCACACAAGAGACCCTCACCCTGTTCTTTACTCCGATCCACAGCACATCACAACCAACTGTCGTTTAAGAGCAGCTGCGCTGCTGCCAGATCTTGCAGCTCTGCTCTATCACTACCCCAGCCCCATTTGGCATGCCAGGGAGCGTGACCCAGCTGGGGTTTCTTTGGCATTGCGTCAGTCTTTCCTCATTGGCTTAATCACCTGCCTACCAATGGAAAGTCACAGAGTCAGAACAGCAGAAGAGAAACAACTTCATCTTCTTCTAGCACCACAAAAAACTTAAGAATATGAAATGGGATGTAGGCACCCTTACATCTCTTTTAGCCTCCCTGACAAGAAGAGAAAAAGCACTTAAGTCTCTATTCAGCAAGCACAACCTTGTGAGCAAACATAAACATATCTGAGACCCACAAGAATTTCACTTGATGTTTATGAGAGACTCGCTGAGCTTGCAGCTTAATTGCTCTATCGCCTTCATTCCCACAGTTGTCTATGTCACAAGGTCTCCTAATAAAAACACGGTTCTCTTCCTTTTTGTGTATGTGGGGTTCCCTTTCAACAGATAAAATAACTCTAGGTAAGAGTAAACAGAAAATCATGAAACTAACTAACGAGCTGTTCCAGATCATGGCTCAACCTGGGTCTTTAGGCAGGTCTGCCCCAGTTGTTTCAAATCCTGCCCCAGGTTCACAGTCTAAAAACTGCCAGAATTTACTTTGGTAACAAAGAGCAACAAGAGAAAATTGCAGAGAACTTACATCTAAGGTTCCAATTCCTCTTTCCTCAAATTCAATGAGGAGAAAAGCCTTTCACTGGAAACCTTTATTTGTCCAATTAAATTCCATTCTGGCTTATCCAGGCTCCACTTAAAACTATCAGTTTTTCCTTCTCAGGGAAGTATTGACAGTTTACCAAAATTAAAGTATATAAAAAACCCAAATATTTTAAAATGTGTTTCCTTTTTAGGGGAAACAGTGGCAGCCACTACCAGCATTACTATTATCTTGGGAGTGCATGAGAAGGCTACAAGAGAAGGGATCCTGTCTTGAGAGGAACACCATGATCAACCCAATTCCTGATCTCTAGAAGCAAAAGAGGCAGTGACATGGATTAAAATGGCTTTTTCTGGACAGAAAACTAAACTAGGTTCTCTCTACAACTGGGGCGTGGTACCTGCAGTACAACCTCCCTCTTCACTACCAGATTACTGTCAGCTGAATGGTGTGAAATCCTGTAGCTCAAGCAGCTCAATAGGCCATATTGAGTCTTGAAATTTTGACTTAAGGTGTTTTACAGAAGGTGTGGTAAATGTCTTTGGCATTGTAAGAGTTTTGAGGTTTTTTTCTTTTCCTGTAACTTCAAACAGTCTGTGAAAACTACAGAAAATATCAACAGAAAACTAAAGTCAAAACATATATAAAAGATGAGAATGTGGCCTTAAATCCTTTTGATTAAGTTTAAGGCATTCAAAAGACATTTGTGAAACAAATGCAGTTTGTTTAGTGCTTCTACTAAGGATTGAGTCAAATGCAAGAAGTTAAATTCATTAATTACAATTTAATCATTCATTATAGTTTTATTGTGCTGAATGAATCACGTACCAAATGTTAGATAAAGGTTAAGAATTATGAGAGGTCACTGGAATACCTACAAGAGAACCATTAAAGCACAACAATGGATTATCTCAATCCTCAGTTAATCAACCACTCCATGTACTAACTGAATCTATTGTATTTAGAATCATCTAAAATTAGCAGTGGACAGTGTTGAATAATTACTTGAACAAGGAAAATAACAAACACAGTAATAATAATAACCCTCACATTTCCCCAGTGCAGGAAATCAATATGTTGGCAAACGTATTTAAACTCCATTACATGAAATGAGTAAGTTGCCTAAAATGTTTCCAGTGTCTTGGAATATTTGCTGAAGATTCTAAAGCTTCCCGAAAGTCAAATAAATCCTCTCTTGTCTCCCATCAGAAGAAGAAATGAAAAGATTTCTCTCACTGTAGGCCTATATATAGAGTCATTGTTCTGTGTTTAGAACATTCTGTTTTCAGCTAGATCTAACTTGCTCTAGGCTGTCAGTCATCTACAGAGCTCCTGCCTGCAATAGCAATAGGTTATATCATATGCTGTTGATTACAGGTCATAACAACCCCAAATTTATGATTGTCATGAGTACAATATCTCTACTCTTTCCATTTATCTGGTTGAGAAGTCAATTGCTTTTCTCTACCCTGCTGTTACTTGGAAGAATCAGATATTCATGAGTGAATGAGCTATGAATATGTTGGCCTTTTACTATTTCAGTGTTAAAAATTGAGGAAAGGCTACAGTTGCTTTGAGCACAAACTAAGAGATTGATCTAGAGCCCTTCGAAATCAATAAAAGTTCTCATGAGATCAGTAAACTGCAGAAGTCAGTCCATGTATCCAAGTCTCATACTTGCTGTCTCATACTTGACTGCAGTCTATTGGACACATAATTTTTGGAGGAAATTCTGACAATAGCTGGTAGCTGCTACTGGAATATCATAAATCACACATAAGAGCATGGTCGTGACAGCAATAACTATCACAAGGTCTCAAACAGAGCATTAAAGAGAAGCATATTTTAGAAGTCTCTTCCACAAATGCAAAACTGCTGTCACTTTGCAAACCACAAGATAAATTTTACCTCAAAAAGCTCTAGGAAGTGATGATGTGGCATAGTGAAACAAAGCTAACTCAGACCAAACTGGTATGTCACATACTGCATTGTAGTGCTATGCAAAGACCATGGTTCAGGTCCCAGAGGACTTTCTGCAAGAGCAAAGCACCAGCCTCTGGAGGGCTGAAGAGCACTGTCATGTGAGGATGTGTACTGATCCAGTAACTTGGAGTTGTTGCACAGTGCTTTAAAATATTTGTAGAAATACTCCTCTGAGTACACACAGACTCTGGAAACACATGTGTGCAGAAGTGATAACTTGGAAGGATATGACAAAGCGTACGCTCACACCAAGCACCTAAGAGCCTGATCTTCAAGAGTTTGAAAAACTAATAGCTCAAAAGACCCCTATGGTGACTAACCCCTGCAGCAATAAAATCCTTGTTCTTCTCAGGTACTGCAAGCTCTAAATGTTGTGTATGTTATTTTTTAACAAGTAATTCCCTACTCTATAAAAAATTTTCCAGCCACAGCTAAATATGCTAACAAAGGCATTCTTCATGCAAGTAACAATTTGGAGTTTCTACAAATAAACTAAATCTTCCAGTAATATATAATTTTTATTACATGCACCTAAAAGCATTCCAGTTTGCAGTTCTTTCCCATTCATTTTTTTTTCCTATTCACATGTCTAAAATAAAACTGAGACTCACAGGTGGCTAAGTGATAAATACCTTTATTGTAGTCATCATCTAGTTTTTAGTTATTAATTCAATTATTAGATTTCCTCAGTAAACAGCAGGATATCAGAGTAAATATGTTGCTTTTAAATACAGCTCTTAACTCTTCTAGGAGTTTTTAAGCAGAGCTTTTAAAATTGCATTTTTTTTTAAATAATATTCTCAGGACTTGAAAAAGAACTTAAGATATCAAGAAAAAAAATCTTTGTAGAAAATACAGCTCATAAGCTTTTGAAATTAGATTCTTGCCATCCAAGCACTTCCAACTGTGAACAGAGATTATCACTATCTGATTACTGGTGCACGACAAAATGCCAGTGTTTCACTCAAGAATCCACCTGCACTGTATGCCCTCATAAAAACAAATGTCCCCTAGACAGTATTTAAGAGATAGTTGTTCACAGTAAAAGAATAATTACAGATTATAATTTTTTTCCTTTTTTAAAAAGAATTTGAGTTTGCATTGTTTCGTTTTTTTAAAATCTCTTGTTAAAAAAAAGGTCTACATTAAGGCCCTCAAGATTATCAAGTGGACACATGCAATCTTTTGTTAGACAATAAAAAGCACCAAACATTGAAATGAGTTGAAGAATACATGTACATATATACATGCACAAATTCTATTTTTATTAAAACCTGAAAAATATTTTTGAAAAGTATTTTTTACAGGAATTTCAATTTAAAAAAAACCCTAGAAATCCATATATGTCTAATTCTTTAGCCCTTTTCATGTGAGAAATATTAACAGTTGCTGCTGAATGGAGACATCTGTGCTGCAACAACCACTATATTAACTGTTCACTGGTACCCTTCAATAAAATATTGAAACATAATTATTTGTCACTAGAGTTATATCAGGTGCTCAGCTATTATTATATGTTATGAAGCTAGTCTTCTGCTTCCAAATTTTCATACTGCAATTCATAATTCCAAAAAGAGTGGAAAGTTTAAAATATTTAGTATTAGCTAAAAATAGAAGCTGCTGGTTTTATTGCTGCCTTTGGAAGTATAAATTTTATGTCTTGTGTTAAGTACATTTAGGCAGGCAACCCATATGGAGGTATTCCTTCTGAAATACATACAAATTTTTCAGTGATCATATTATGAACTTAGTCCTCTAAATGTAAGCATTCTACATTGCATTTCACCACTCCCAAAAAATTCAGCCACATCTCCGCTGTTTTCAGCTTAGCAAAACATGCAAAAGAGTAAGAGATGGTAGTCTGAGTCCTTAAACTCAGCCACAGTAGAACATATCTATTATAATAATTTCAAATAGATGCTATATTCCTTGTATTTTTTTTCACCCCTTTTATATTCAGAATAATTGAAAATCCTGTTAAACTCCTCCACAGATTTCTTCAAAAGGATGTCTTACACAGAATGTTCTTGGAGGTAATCAGCATATAAAATACTCTATTTCTTTCATACATAACAATTTGCATACATCAAAACTGAGTTGTTGATATTTTTTACGCACAACTAAAACCACTGAATGACAATGCTAGATAGAAGAATGAAATTTCTTGACACCAATAATCCAAAAAAACCTGACAAATGTGCTAGTATGCAGAAATTCAAAAAAGAATACAGTCTAATGATTCAGGACTCTGATAGGTACAGTAATAACCTAAAATTAAGGCTAGATCCTAGACTATCAATGGCATTCAAGCATATCAGACATCTAACAATCCCACAGCTTCATAAGGAAGATGTGTTTGAGAATTCAAAAGTCAAGAACTGTAAGCCATGAAAAGATGAGTCCTTTGTCTTAAAACAAGACCTGTAATTTTATATAAACAGAAGTAACGATAAAGCAATATGTTGTAAGGGACTTTTATTTTACCAATAATATGGATCTCAGACAGGCCTTAGAACAGGAAAGCCAACAGTTTATAGTCTCTGGAACAATGTAAACTGACCAAGATCCGGTTTAACGTGATCAAATTAATTTATTCATTAATCACAAGTGCTTAATCGCATTCTGAAGAAAACCTTAAAAAAAGGTCAATTGCGTCCCAAAGTTCTTAATTATTCCTGTAAATTGCATTGAGAACCTAAAATAACTAATTTGCACAAAACTGTCTTCAGTTTGAAAACAGATTTCTGGTCTGCAGGATGAACCAGCCCACAGGGGACTCAAGTAAGGACTTCCCTTAAAAACTTCACAAAAATCTTACCAATCATCTGCATATACTTTTGATAACCCTACTAGACAGTTAATCTGGTCAGCATCTGAAAGTATCTAGATCAAAAGATGAGTAACAAATAACTTTAGCTGTATTTTTTCATAGTGAAAACCAAAACCCACAGCATTTCCAAGAGATTCAGAACTATGATTTCAGTGGTATCTGAGCTAAACTAGTAGTATATACTAGCAGGAAGTTAAGAACACTGGCAGACAGATAGAATCCTCACTGATCTGATAGAGACATCTTTGAAAGAAAGATGCTCATCTTTCTAGGAAAATCACTGAAATCCAGAGGCTGTTGGTGCCTCACCAAAGTTGTCTTTCAGTGAACCAGTGGTAGAAAAAAAAGCGCGAAATTTTTGTCATGAAGCTCAGCATATGTGAGTATGAATTAATTATCTAGAATATGTGGACTAAAACGAAAATGCATTCCTGTCTAGATCTCCTAGTGCAATATATTCAGCAGACATTTGACAAAAAAATTTAAACATGGCCTTACTGAATAGATACAGTTCATAGTGGGAAACAAAGTAGCAATCCTGTAAGGCTCTTTCATCAACCACTAATTAGTTAGGCATATGGTAAAGAAGGGGCTTTGTTGGTTCTTTCTTTGGGGGTGGTGGGAGAGGAGGGAGGTGGGGGTGGTGGGAGAGGAGGGAGGTGGGGGTGGTGGGAGAGGAGGGAGGTGGTGGTGGTGGGTTTTTCCCTATTTCTTATAGCAGAACAGTCCAGAATTAACAATCCCGATTTCTCAGCTTCTTCTGTTTGTATCAGCCAAACCCTAAGAATAAGATGTCTGACATCCAGACACTGAACAACTGATCTCATTGCCCAAAGTAGTTACCTGGACTATTGAGTAACTCCTGCATGTTTTCAATGTTTTTTCAGGAAAGAAAACTGAAGCTAAGCTTAAAAATGTGATGAAAAAGATTTCCAGTGTTGCCAATAGTTTGAAAGACTGAATGGGTTGGTAACCAGATCAAGAAATTCTGGGGATATTGCTGTTTGCCACCACAAAAGCCAAAATCATCAAGGATAACATTGTACTCCCTGTTGTGTTACCTCAGCTTCTAATGAATTTAGCCATCTGATTATGCAGTATCATTCCTCACAGTACAACCTTCTGAATGTGGCATTTCTGGGAACAGCACCAAAATATGACAGCAATCACTGTATGTGTTGTAAATGCCTGTGGCTAGATTTTGTATTTTGGAATACCTTGAGGCATTGGGTAATGTGGATATCAGGCAATTCTTGTGATGATTTACAAAGTCATAGCACATCTAAATGTACCATGGCAATTACTGTTTGATAAATGATGTAGTCTTAGGAAGAGAGGACATCCTTCCTTCCAAAGGATCCATTATGAAATAATAGAAGTTATAAAGGGATACAAAGTCACCTAGTACTTACAAACAGCATACAAAAAAAGTACTGGTTTCATTTTGATGAATATAGTAAAACATAAAGTAAATTATGGGGTTTTGTTTTCAAAGATCATTGTATAGTTTAAAAATAAAGGTACTTACTGATACACTATGCCTTTACACAGAGCAAGCTAAAGACAAAAAAAAAAAAAAAAACCCTTTGGAATTTTCTATACTCTTTCTTTTTGAGAAAAAGAAAGTATTCAGGCCAAAGCTCTAAGTTATGTCTACATGATCCAAATTTTTATATCTCTGACATTAAGTTTAAGTGATCCAATATAATTTTTTCATTCATGAATGCTGTTAAATCATGTTTTGCCTTGAGTAAATTAGTGTCTCAACCTCAGTAATGTCAAGGGTCTGCAATTCACGGCCCTGTAAGCTATCATCTAAGCCACTGAAGCACTGTTTCCAGAACCCTCCTTAACATCATTTTTCTTTTTCCCTCGATGTTCTCACACTTTAGATCTTGTGTTATTTTCACAGTCTTGCAACTGCAAATCCCAATAGTGTTGTATGGTAGGTACTCGTGGAAAAACCATCACTACAGTGAGAATGGTTCCTGTTTCATCCACCTTCCTTTTTCAGCTTTCCTTACCTTCTGTTTTGTAGACTTTTACTTTACAGTACAGAGCCCCATATGTTGTGCATAGACATGCAACATTTGAACTTAAAAATTACCGTACTTCAATTGAACACCCTTTGTGTAACAGTACATATGAAAATCTGGAATGAAAATTCTTTCCTGTTTCTAGGCTGAAACCCTACATGGGGTTGTTGTGACTGAAGTGCAGGTCCCAGCACTTCATCTTACTAAACCTCACACAGTTAGCCTTGGCCCATCGATACATGATATCTAGATCTCTCTGCAGAGCCTTCCTACCCTCCAGCAGATCAAAACTCCTACACAACCTGCTGTCCTCTGCAAACTTCTGAGAATACACATGATCATCAATAAAGATATGAAATAGGCATGGCCTCAACACTGAGCCCTCAGGTACACCACTTGTGGCAGCTGACACAAGTGTAACTCCACTCACCACCACTCTCTCGACCCAGCCATCCAGCCATTTTTCAAACCAGCCAAGAGTGCACCTGTCCAAGACACGAGCCTGACAATTTCTCCAGGAGAATGCTGGGGGAGATGGTGTCAAAGGCTTTACTGAAATCCAGGCAGACAACTTTTCCCTCATCCACCAGGCAGGTAACCTGGTTATCAAAGGAGATCACATTGGTTAAGCAGGACCTACATTTCCTAAACCCATGCTGGCTGTGCCTGATCCCCTGGTTTTTCTGTACATGTCATGTCATAGTAGTCCATGAACTTAATACTTTCAAAGTCACAGTGGATAAGCAAAAGTGATTCCTGGCACAACCTCAGTTGCATCCAGATCAGAGAACCCTGAAGCATTTCTCAGTCTGATGCGGGAGCTATATTCTGGTTCTGTATTTGGGCTAGACTCAAATCTTCACCTTCTGCTCTCCTTCCCTAAAGTGGCCATTTTGTGAATTTCTGAAGTAAGATTGAGTGGTGTTGCAGGCTGGAGTATATATCAGTCTAGATATCTGAAATCCATTTTGCCTTATACGGTACATTAACCAAATAAAAACTAAACTAAGCAAGAAAAAAGAAACAAAAATAAATAATAAAATCATTCCTTTGTTTCCTTTCTCCCTCCCTCAAAAAAACTATTCTCACGATACATGAAAGACTCTGTCACAGCATGTAACAATTTAGCAAAATCTTTGCAAATATAGGCAATATATTGTTCTAGAAAGTTGAATTCTTCAGCCAAAGTTTTATTAATCTCCTCTAGAAAACTACTTCTAGTCTGAGATATCTTCTTACAGAAAATTCAGTGCTTATTTATTCATACAAAGTATGTACTATAAATAATCAATCCTGGTACATGTCAGAGCAGAAAAAGAAATTGGTGTAAAGTAATAAAAAATGTCATTAAGTTTTTTCCATCCATGTTCTACCTTCTGTACTTGCAACTTCCACCTGTCTAAACATAAAATCTTAGTACATACTAGAAATTAGTGTGGATTAAGAACTAAAATTCTGATAAAATATACTCTTCCTGTTTAACAAGAATCATCTAAAGAGGACAAATAAATTTAAAAGATAAATTTATCTCTAAAAATCACTTAAGTTCTAAGCTTATTTACTCACAGTAAAATGTGCATCATGTTCAAGATTCTCATTTTCACCAACTCCTGTCATTCTCCTCTATCTTCATCTTAACTTTTCAGAGTCACAATGTCAAAAAGGTTAATGCAGTTACATGAATTTGTGATGGACCATTTCACTCAGATTTGCAAAGGCAAACACATATAGCTGGCTGGTAAACAATTTACTCCACAGAGAACAAGTTCTTCTTAGCTGAAAAGAGACACCTCTGCCAAATCAATACATTAAATGATGAGATATTAGCTGCAAAAGGAGGGGAAAATCCTGGAACCTGACTATCCTTTTTTTTAAGCACTAAATACTTATAGACCCTCAGATATTAGGCACAGTGTCACTGAAGACAATTGTATAAACCAATGCAACAGTGTTAATGAGATCTTAGTCATGCTTCTAATCTTTTAAATATATGGTTCACAGCAAGCAAAGAAAAATTGCTCTCAAAATTGCTGTTGTATGCAATATGTCCGTTTATATAAATAGGGGAAGGTTGCTTATTAAGAACATGAAAGACTAGCACTCTGCAACCTCTGAGGAAAAATTGCTTTATTTCTTAGCAAATTTTGAGCTCAGCAAAGTGTATCAATTCTGTTTTAAAAAGTGATCAGAAAAAAGTTTTATAACTATGGAATATAACTTAGATGTGAAATAACAGTTAAGCAGCAACTCCATGGTCTTTATCAACAATTACATTATTATCTTTAAATGATGTATATGAGTAGGATGAAGGCACATTTTACTCTAATTTTCTTTCCCTCACCCCCATGTACCAGTGACAGAACCATTAAAACCCACAGTTTGTTAAGCCTGCCTTTATATAATTCCAGGTAAATTTCTTCACATTCTTCATGCACTTCTCTGCAAAACTAGTTTCTCTGAGAAACTGCAAGTTAATAGTAAAATTTGGCATGTGGGAGAAAAAACCCAAATGAAACACACAGACAAAAAAAAAAGACATGAAGGAAAAAACCCACTGCCCCTCCCCCACAAAAAAAACCCAAAAACAAAAACAAAAACAAAAAACCAAAAAAACCCACACCAAAAAAAACCCCAAAAAAAACCCCAAAAAACAAACAAACAAACAAACAAAACCCAAAAAACCTCAACAAAACAAATATCCAAAACTCCAAAAAGCAAAAAGCCAAGTATTTGAAATGAAACAAAAAAGGTGTTTTCTTTATGATTCTTGGGACAAACAGCATTAAAAAAAACAAATAACAAAACATTTCTAACTAAAAATATATTCAGTGATGATACCACTGGATATGGTTTCCTTAAAAAGCAATGGCTTTATTTCAATAAATAATTTATTAGGACAAAAAAATTAAAATATTATTCAGAAGAAAAGAGAACTCAATTTCAAAGTGTACAAGCTAGATTTCTACAGAGGGATGATGATAATAAAAATTGTACTTTTATCTTGAGTGGTATCTTCTACATTGCAACCCCCAGACCCTCATGTCCAGAAGCATCAGCTCCTGTTATAAATCCAACTTGATTTATATCCTGCTGGTTTAAGTTCTCCAGAACACAGTATGTGAACTGCTACTTCTCCTGCTACTATACTCCCTGTGCTCTTGTGTGTGTACTACCACACAAGTGTGTCATCTTTTTCTTTGGAAGTTAATCATGTTAACCTTCCTTTGAAACTGGTCATCTGTCTGCAACTCAGTGCCTGTTCACAGACTCTGACTAGGATGGACCTCTTAAGGCAGTAATAAGCAAGAGAAGGAAAACACCCCACCATGCTGGGGATGATAAGTAAGAGAGGGAGAGCCTGGGTCATTTAGGAAGCATCCTCATCTTTCACAGAGAAGGTAAGGACTGGGATATACAATCTCCTCATCCTAGACATGAATATGCTTAGTGCTTAGCTTTCAGGCCTTAAGAGCTAGAAGTGGTGTTACAAGTGCTATCACTGCTGTTAAGAAAACCATTAACTGTCTCCCAAGATGGAATGGCCATTTCTCCATCATCTTTATTGATGTCCCAAGCTCCAGACAGTATCTTCTCCAATTTACACATTTTGTTTCCTCTTGAATAAACCACCTCTAATTGGTTTCAGGAAGCAGTTAAGTATCAACCCCTCACCAAATGACCACTCTCCAGGGGCAAACAGAAAATTAAATCCACCACAGAAGGATGTTTCTGTGAAGTGTTATTATGGAGCGATCATTTACTTATATACAAAATGCAAGGCTTTTTTAGCTGTCCAATCTTATCTATTTAATAGCTAAGAGAATTCAACACACTGGCACTATTACAACTGCTCCCATTTCCTGTCCTTTCTACAGCATTGCTAGTGTAACTTCTACATTGCTAATGTAATTTTCATTGCCAGAACAAGAAATCCTTCACTAAAAGACACTCAAATTCGCTATAAGAGAACTGCTAATGCAAATCATCCAAGAGTTAATGGGGTTTCTACTTTATTGATCAACATATTGATCAGTATTACACCTTTATTATGTCATGAGTGGAAAACATTTCACAGGCTCTGGGATGCTAAGACAAAATAAAAAGTTAGAAAACAAACAAACAATGATAACAACAATAAAAAACTTGGAAGGAAGAAAGAGAAAATAAAAAGAATCTAACTACATGGTCTAATTTCAGTTTTCTCAAGCTAAAACTTTTATAGACAAGACAGGTTTGGACAAGAGGGCAATTCAAGACAAGAGGAACATCTTATTTCCAAAGCCAACAGGAAAAAGAAAATACAGATTGAAAATTTCAAGAATAAATATACATTTGCTGCTCTACAGCACAAAAGAGGGTCAGTCAGCTCTTCCAGGAAGAAACTTTTGCTTCTCCTTCCATGCCTCTCTATAACCATAACAACTTGCTGTAAGAGTAATGGCACATGCTAACTGCACCATTAATCCCCTGCATTTCAGTAACATCACACCTCTGTACCAGATCAGGGCAGATAAATCAATGCAGCATGTCTTTAACAGTAAAACAGTATAAAAAGCTTACTGGCTCTTCTAGTTCACTCTTTTTGGCTTTTTGGATATTTTTTAATGTAAGTGTCAGGTGGTCTGCATTCCATATTCCTAAGGCATTGTATTTGAAACATCTCTATGTAAAGATGAAATTAAACCAATATAAACAAGAAGCTTTTGGCCTCAAAAACACTAAGTCACAGTTAGCTACAAGATCTTGAGAAAAAGTAAGACATAATAAATGTAAAATTAAACAAAGCAATGTATTTTCTTATATAACTGTTAGACTCTTTAGATTTAAGCAGTAAGTCCACCTGCACTGTAACTTGTGTACCTGAATTAAATCAAATATTATCACAATGAGCATGAAATTAATACGCTAGCTCTCTCATCCAGCTCCACGATTAATTTCCAGTTATGCCAACTGCTATTATTTAATCTGTCAAAACCACTGGATCTACATCATCTGTCCCCAAATTCACCACCTGCACATTTGAAAACTACACACAGCGAACATTTCTAATTCAGGAAGCAGACCTACTGCCGGCTGTGTTAATACAAATTCACAGCCTCAGGCACCACAGCTCATCTGTCCAGCTGTGCATAATTTGCAGAAAGTTCTACTTTCCCTCACGCCATTGTGTACTAAGAACTTTTTTTTTGCTTTCATGTAGATGATATAAAATGCAGTAGGCAGACATAATAATAATTACATTATTGGTAGAGATATATTTGGATTGGGAAACTATAGCAAATGAATCAATGACTACATATCTGACTGAGAAGAAACACTATGATTGATGAATGCTTTCTTAAAGTGCTGCATTGGACTATCTGCACTAATGTTTTGGTGAAGGGTACATTTCATACAGAAACAACTCTCTAGCTGCTTCCTCTAGTTGTTGCTGTAATCTTTGCCTATGACATCCCATGAAATCCAGATACATTCCTAGTAATTAATAAATGTCAGAGAGTTTTGGTAATGGCAGATGTACCAAAAATTTACATGAGCTTCACCTCTTCTTGCATAATTCTTCTTGAATCCAGGAGAGGATTTTTGCCCCTTTTTTGTCACAAATCACCTATAAAATAATACTGAAATATATGATCCAAAAACATTGCAACTGAACATCTGGGAGAGTTATTTAAAATGCAAGTGTTAAAATGCCAGTTTGGAGAGCTGGCAAAAACCTGAGCACCACCCCTAATGAAATAACTGAATCAAAAGGTGAACAGACTGGATGCAAATACTCCATCTAACACAAACCCGGGTTCTTTGATGAGAAAATCCAAGAAATTTCAGACAGAAATCACAGATGGAACCAAGTCTGTATAACCATTTGTCTTTATAAACACAGTCACCAATAAAACATGAGTTGAGACAGTACATGGTCCTATATCATCTAGCATACTCTTTCAGTGTGCATAATCATCTATAACAAGCTCTTCAAGGAAGGGATGGAGATGCATTATTTCTCAGAGCCTATGCTTTCTTTTTTATTTTTCAAAGGTATGAAGGCAATTTCATTAACAGAAGCTAATGGGAAGCTGGGAGAAAACTTTTAAGCATTATATATGATATTGCCAGCTCTATGGAAATGCTCCATACCATTTTATCCAAATACTATTTTCTCCAAGAACCAGACCAAAAGAGTCTGGAAATTACACAGAATCTAACAGACCTCATTGCATGACACTAATCTGTCAATGGGCCATTTATCTTGGTCCTGTTGCTCAGGTCTTTTCATGTCAATAGTTTATTCTATGTCCAGTAAGAAAATGAGTAAAAATGCATTGTACATTAGAGAGCATATGGCTTATATCTTATATGGTGCTCTATATGAACAATATATTAATTTTGTTGATTTGAAAAGATATCTCTGGAAAACATTCACAATAGATCTGAAAAGGTAGAATCATATCTCAAAGAATAAACATATTTGTTATATAATTTCAAGGTAATTTTTTCTGTATATGACCAAGTACTCAAAAGAGATATTTCATGGATAAGTAGTATATAAGTGGTAAATTATATATGTTAGAGTAAAGTAAATAAAGAAATTAAGAGAAAGGGGGGTTGGGAGGGAGGAAGAAAATCTTATTTATTTTCAGATAAAGAATTCTTAGTTGTATAATTAAACTATTGATAATGGTTGAGTAAACCCCTGCTCTTTTTAATTGTAGAGTTCTGTTTAGTGTCTGCAAAAAACTTTCTTTAAGAGAAGAAAAACTACCTGGCACATCTACTTCCAAGCATAAGATGCATGCAAATCTTAAGTCTAAAATCAATACCACAAAAATCAGTACAAAACATAGATATACGAATAAACAATAGAAATATGACTAGATTCAAAATTCTTTTATTTCAAAAAAGGTTATCAGCTTTGTCCTGGCTCAATTACATTTGGATGGATGCAAAGTAAAGCTTTCATATATCGGAAGTCAAAATGTGATGTATAATGTAGTATTTGTTTATTAGAAAAGAAAAAAACAGATATTTGGAGATAATTACTGCAAAATTTGTTTCAGAGCAAAAAAACATACCAAGCAGGAGATTTACTGAAGTCTGTCCACTGACTTTCCACCAGAACTTAAAACTGTAAAAGAAACCCAGTTATAGAAAATATAACTAATTTATTTGAGCACTCTCCATGCTATTCCTCTAAACAGATTTTTGAAAGACTTGTTGGCATTAAACTGCATATCTTCTGACTAAGGGTCCAAAGTGATGTTAACACTTCACGAAGCTTGATCACTAACCCAGCTATGTCTGACATCAATATCACAAGATCACCACATGATGGCACTGACTAAGATCGCTGGTCAGTCCAGGAAAGACCATTAACCTGACAGCAACACTACCAGAGAGCTTGAAAATCTGTTCCTTCTAGGTCTGTACTGGGCCTGCAGCCCACACAGACAATACAGTAACAGCAATTTTCAAAATAATCAAGCCATTAGACCACTTCAATTAACACTTTGGGTCAGAAATCCTATTCATGATTGTCCTCTTTCATTTCTGACTGTCCTAGACCTCTCCTAATTGGCAATGGCTACCTCCAGTTGGAGGACAAAGGAAAAGTCTTCCTTCTGAAATGCCTGAACAGAGAAGCAGTAGTCTACCTTGTTTTGTCTACTGCATTCAACAGATGCAAATCTGAAAAATACTGCTAGATGGAAGTTTGACACCATCAAATCATGCCAGTATTGTTTCATCTGTCATCTGTTATGGTGAAACATTGAAGGGGTTTAGTCTTAATGATGAGCAAACTAAGCTATATAACTAAAGGGGCTTAGTCTAATGATAAGTAAACTAAACTGTGTAACTAAATCTCAGAAATATTTTAATTTATTTCAAAATAAATTAATACACATAAAAATTCTATTTATATTCATACTATGTATGAAATTGTAGCAGCAACTGCATAGTCAGTAAGAGTGTCACTCATTTTCAAATCTTACTTCTCTTAAAAGGCTCAGCCTCCCCATCAAATCTCAGTTAGCACATAAATAACAGAGCATAGACAAGCATGGAAAATCCTAACCCTCCACTGAAGCTCACCAGTGGTATACACTTACTGAAATACGTCCTATGACACTGAGTGGTGTGTGGGCTCAGCTCAGAAGAAAGCTGAAAGAATCATACATTGTGACATCAGTGACTACAATTTATTTTTAGATTATTACAGTACAAATCTGAGCATTCCTAGCTAGGGATCGTTCCAGCATGTAGTCATGCATTCGGTTTGAATTAGCTGTGACACTGGTAAAGCCCCACTGCAGATCTCACAGGATAAGCCAGTGTTCTACAGAGGCTGTTTCTATTCAGACACCATGTCAGCTATGCATGCAAGCCATAAAGTAACCCTGCTTCATATACAGCTTTTTTTTAATGTCAAACCTCATCCCCATTTGTTGACATGGGTTAAAGAGGAATGAGCTTGCTGGAAACATTTCCAGAACAATTTCCTACTTTTTAAATTAAACCACTGCTGACCATCTAGATATCTTTCAGTCTTCTATTCTCTACCCTTATATCCAAGTTGTGAAAAGTTTATTACCATTGTGTCCTATTCATTGCTAAAAATTTTCTAAGAATATTGCCAATAAAACTTGTTACTTGCTTTTCCTTCACTAGACAGCAAAGTGCTTTTTTTCTCGTTGGTGTTTAGGGTTTTTTTATTGGTGCTTTTTTATTTTTCTTTCAAATCCAATCTGGGGACTACTAAAACATGCACAATAGAAATAGAGAACTATTAAAAGGTGACATAGTTCAGTACATAACCCTGTCAGATGTGAGGATAAAATGGCTCACAGCATAAATGCTTTACAAACACTGCTTGAAAGCACCCAAGTTGAACTGTGACAGAGGATAGCTGCAGCTGGACATGAGATACTTATATTGATTTGTGCAGCTTGTGTTTACGTTTTATTAGATTTTTATTTCTATAAAGACTCACAGCCTTGCATTCTGTGCGCAAAACTAACCAATTTACTCATGCAGAAGAGATCTTGAATCCTGATGACAAGTCTTCAAGCGACAGAATGACTAAATTATATGCTGGTTATAGCACGATGCTTATTGCTGTCCTACCCAGGTGGAGCTGTTCTTTACACTCTGTGATTCAGCCATCAAATAGCAGTGTGCGTGTTTGAAAGGCCAAGAGGAGGCTGCATTGAGAACCTGTCAAAAACAAACGTGCAAAGCTCTATGTAGCAATCAGTAAGTGTTGCTTGAATCAATCTTTTGTTAAAAAATAAAGAAGGCCAAACAGATCCTTGTTTCTATATAATATTCTTAATACCAAGCTTCAGTTAAATAGGTTTTCTTTCTGCCTCTTGACTTCATCTCTGCATAACAGGTCTCTAGCTGAAGGATGCTATTAGGATTGACATTTTTATCAAATGTAAAGATTTTCAGGTGAATGATCTGCCCAAGAACATAGGATCAGCTGAAGTATTTGGAAGACTACAAAATATATACACTAGCATGGTATCTCCAGTAAACCTACCAGCTTTATCACTTGTCCTAATTTAATCCAGTTGGCCTGTTCTGTTCACGCTATGAGGCTTGCTTTTGTTTGCACGCATTGTGATGACTTTAAAAGAAACCACACTGATCACTGTGTTTTGCTGATCAAGAAAAAAACACTGGGAATTTTTGAATTTACAGTCTACATTTTTTGATACAGTGCTGCATTTTAAAACAATAGTGGGTAAGTAATCACTCCCTCCAGAAATATAGAAGGAAAATGAATTTTCTTATCTATATGAATGTATTCCAGTAGAGACGAAAACTAAGGACAATTACATTCAAAGAGAAAATAAAAACAAAACAAAAAAAAATTCTAATTAGCTCTGAATTAGCTTGGTCCTCTTGAGAACCAAGCTAATTCAGAGCTAATGTGATTTTTTAAAAAAAAAAATCATTCAATGTAAGACCAAGATGTTTTAGATGTCAAACTGAATTTCAGTTTTAGCATTTGATACAACTTAATAGGTTGCACTTGCACATGATCAACCAAAAAAAAAATTGGATCTATATGATACACTGGCATATGGAGAAGAGAGAGAAAGGATAATAATAGGTGTATTTATATACAAAGGACTAATAATTTCAGAAGTATAAATATTATGTCAAAATTATATGTCTTTTTCTGTTATTCTGAGAAAAATACATGCCACCATAGACATAGCTGTTTTGAGTAACTAAAAACTGCATGACATGTTTTCGTGGTCCCCAAACCTTAATGATTCATTGGAATATGATTCATCAGACAATGCATGCAACCCTCTACTCAGCAATATAAGCAAAAAATACTTGGAATTTCCGGCCTTAATACACATCTATATAAAGGCTACCTATACAGAAGCCTACACAGATATTAATAGATAGAATATAAAGTAAGTATTTTGTAAGTAAAATGAAAATAAAATGCAGAGTTATTTGACATATGAAATCAGTTGGCTTTTAGAATGCAAAGCAATGTTCTTACCTAGGAATTAAAACTAGTGGAAATAATTGCTTCTTGATAAGGTGACAAATAGTTTATTTCTTTAGTGCTGAGGATTTATACATCTAATAAAAACTTAATTTATGTCCCACGACATGGGAAAAAATATTAGTGTTGAATACATGAGATCTGCATTAGCAGCTGTATTTATGTTTTAGGAAGACAAGCATAGCAGGGATTTCCATTTTGGTGTAACTGTGAATGCCTACAATTAAGCTTTGAATTCCAATCTCCTGAATACATGCATCTATGTCCTTAACGTTATTAATTTAAAACCAAACTGGAATGGTAACAGTGCTTGCCTTCAACACTGATCAAACATCAGGCTCAAAGGGGTGTTTGTAAGGGCGGTGTATTTGGGGTTTTTGCGGTGGCGTTGGTTTCTCTCCAAACACCAAACACCGAACTCGGCCGTGCGCAGGGCAGCGCGGAGGCTGCGGACGGACCGCCGGCCACGGGCACCCCGGCCCAGCGCTCAGGTGCCGCCGCCCGCCCTGGCCCAGCGCCCGGCCGGGGCTGCGCGCCCGGGGCACCGCGGCTCTTCCCGCCCGGGGCACCGCGGCTCTTCCCGCCCGGGGCACCGCGGCTCTTCCCGCCGGCCTTCCCCGCCTCCCCCGGCGCGCGCCCCGACTCCCCGCTCGGAGCCGCTCGGAACCGCTCGGGGCGCGCGGGACGGCCCCGCGGCGGGCGCGCGGCGGCGCGGGCGGGGGGCGGCGGGCGCGCGGCTGGAAGGGCCCGCAGCGCCCCCTGGCGGCCGCGCCCCGCCTCTGCCGCCGCGTCCCCCGCAAAGTTCTCTCCCCCCACGCCGGGCGCACGAACCGGCCAAGTTTCCCGGCCGCGACGCCATCTATTCTTAGCCCCGCTCCAGGCGCGACGGCGGGACACCCGCCCCGGCCCGCTCCCGCTCGCCCGTGTCCCGCACCCTCCCGCGGCGGCTGCGCGGGGCGCGCCCTGCCCGCCCCGACCCTGCGCGCCCGCGGGATGTGCGCTGAGGCGGCGGGCGGAACGGCGCCGCTCGGGCCCTCCTCAGGGCGGCCGCTCCCGCTGCCCGGGGCGGTGCGGGGCTGCCGGCCGCCTCTCCCGCGGGGAAGGGGCGCAGCACGGCGGAGGCCGCCAGCCCCCGCCTCGCCCGCCCCCGCCCCAGCTTTGCAGAGAAGCCGATTTACTGCCGAGCTGGGGAGGAGTGGGGGGGGGGGGAGTGGGGGAGTGGTGGCGGCGCTTGTCTCTTTTTTCCCTTTTCTTTCCCCCGCCCCCGGCAGCGCTCCGCGCACGCCGGCTCTCCCCGGTGCCAGTCCCCGCTCCATCACGTGCGGAGCCCATGCCCCGCACAAAAGCGGGCATTTTACCCGTGCCCAGAAAGGAAATAAAGAAAGAAAAAGAAGAAGGGAGAAGGAGAAAAGAAAGGGAGGAAAAAAAAAAAAAAGGGAGGGGGGGCGGGTGTGGGAAAAAGAAAAGCCACCACGGAATAGCGAAAGCGGGTGAACCGCTTAATCCCAGAATATCCAAGATTTCCTCCGAGCAGCCGCCTCCCTTGTCCTCCCCGCTCGTCCCCGTCTCTTTTTGCTTTTTCGTGGCTGTGGTGGTGGCAAGGAAAGTGGTTAACCAAAACCCTACGCGTTGGTTTTGTGTTTCCCTGAAAACCACAGGCTCACAGAGAGCATGAGGTGCCGCTCCTGCCCCTCTTCGCGCCTGCAAGAAACTGTGGCTTCGCTCTTTCTTTCTCTGCCTGTACTGCAGATATTTTTTCCCTCCTCTCCTCCACACTCTTCTGTTTATTTCCCTGTAAGCAAAGCTACTTTGTAAACATCTCACACAGAACCTCAGAGCCTTTCCAAATAGCTGATTGCAGCAAAATGCCTCCAAAGAAATTATGGTGCAAGGGGGGGTATAAGGGACGAGACCGAAGTGGGTAAGAAAGAAATAAATTTGCATAAATATGCATATGTGACAAGAAGATCGCGTATGATGGTGGAAATGTCAGAAAGAAAGTACCGCTTTATCATGATAGGAAAAGTAAAAGCACAGACGACTGCAGCAAACTGCTCGCCCTTTGCCAGAGTACCAACTGCAACACCTCTCCCTCTCTTCCCCCACCCTCGCCGAGGAAAAAAAAAAGGGGGGGGGGGGAACAGAAAAAAACAACAGGAAAAAAAATGAAAATGAACACTCAAACTGCAAATCCGGTACTCCTACCTTAACACTGGGTAAGCTGCAGAAGCATAGGGGTCTTTTTTACACAGCCAGAATCTTTCAGGAAATCCTCTCGGGCTATCGTGCAGCCAGGATTATTCACACACGGTTCCTGGTCTCCTTTTTGGAATCCAATGCGATTGGCTTCTCCAAAGGAATGCAACGACCACGAAAGGGGGGAAAAATTAAAAATAACAAGAAGAAAGACAACAAGACTGGATTTGAAGGAAACTCGTGTTCTCGGTTGTAAGCGACCTACATTCAGGCAGAAAATTCATTGCAATCAGTGCAAGAGGGAGAGTTGAGTCTGCAAGTAGGAGCTGTGATTGCCTATGCAGAAAGACCGAGCCGCGGAGAGACTGATCTGCAAGGCAAGGCGAGCTGGGAGAGAGAGATGGGGGGGGGGGGGGGGGGGGGGGGAAGGGGGGGAAGAGGAGGGGGAGAGAGGTCCAGGCTGTACCAGGCGCTCTCCTCCCGCTATTGGACCAAACTGAATGAAATTCACAAAGCCGCCAGCCAATGGCTCCCCGCAGCCAGCCCAGCGCTACAGAAACCGCATCTCCATCCACAGCCCCCCGCGAAGGAGCGGCGCATCCCCGCGCCAAGCGGCGCCGGGCCGGGCACCGGGGGCTGGACAGGTGGGCTCTGCACACGGAGGGGTGAAGGTGTCCCTGTATCCGTGTGTGTGTGCGGGATTATCACACAATTCACACTGCCGATCTCTCTGCTCCGTGGTCATGTACAGCAAGTGCAGTCTTTGTTAACCCTTTACGGTAGCAGTTTCTACAGTATCAGGCTGTTGTAACCGTATTCACCCATCTGCGTTTTCGTGGACCTGGCAGTATAATTGTATAGCGAGGAATAAAGCATTTTGTTCCTGTTCCCCTTCCTCCCAGAAAAAAAAAAAAAAAAAAAAAAAAAAAAAAAAAAAAAAGCAGACATTTGCTCTGTGCCCAGTCACTTTAAACAGATTTCCTTTCTCCTTTCTCTCTCTCTCTTTTTTTTTTTTTTTTTTTTTTTTTTTTTAATAAGAGGACCAGTTTTTTGATGTTCATATTTTAGTTAGCTAGCCACTAAGCTAAGTGATGGTCAAGTGGGGGCCCTGTGGTTATTGCCATGCACAACAACACAAGGTCTCTGGTTCATCCCTGTATATAGTTTCAGACTGAGGGTGGTGTAGCAAATATGTGTTTAGGCCTCCACAGATACACCTTGTTTCACTCCCAGCATGTTTGCTTGACCAGTTTAATAAAAGCAGTTGTCACCCACCATCCTGAGTGCAAGACCCTACATTAAGGACAGGTGAGCATTGCGTGACTTCACTGGGAACAGAGCAGAGAACAAAATAAGGGGGTCTGAAGAACTTGCCGTAATTTGAAGAATCACATTCATACTTTTATGAGATTTCCTTCCACAAGAGTTGTGTTAGATTCCATAGAGTGAGTTTTGGGATTTTCAATTCTGAAGAAGAAAAAAAATAAATCTGCAGCTCTTCTTTTCTAGATGCTTTGTTTCTGCCCCCATATCAGATCCTCAGTAGAGAGCAGATAGTGCTTTGAATTCTCAAATCTGAATTGACTGTGATATTTGGCTTATCAATCACTTCTGTGCTCTCCTGTTTCAAATGGTAAAGGAATATATATTATCTGATCTAATCATTTAGGAGACAACTAGTAGGCCTGTTGTGTGCCTGTTCTCATATTCTGCTATACGGTATGAAGGATACTTCCTTAAGTACTTAGGAAGGTATGTTTTGGGTTTAAATGTTGCAAATTTAAATACAGGTGTAATTCGCTGACTTAAAACATTTTAAGAATTGCAATAGCCATTGTTAACTTATTTGTCAGTGAAGTAATTATATTTATATTACTTAATTATATGTTTTGGCTTACTTATATTAAGTCACTCTAGCAGCAGGTGTTCATGCAAGTGAATTTTACTGCTTTTGTTATTTTAATAATGCACCCACAATGTGCAGCCAATCATATTGCTTGAATGAGTGAATATTTTGACACATTTAGAAAAGATGTCATCTTGCACTGCCATCTGTCCAAATTTTGCAGGACAGTCTTTATTTTGATGAATATGTCATGCATTTTATAAAATTAATTTGGAGGATATTGAAGTGTGTGCTAGTTCATCTGAATAATGATCTTCCACCTGTGTTGTACTGTGAGGAGACAATTTGTTACAGGTTACCAAAGGATCATCTGTAATGTTTGCAATTAATGTTTGATACTATGATTTAAATATTCTAAACACAGTGATAAAACTAAACTTTCCACAGACTGTATACAAATTTGTGATCAAAGTACTTAAGTAAAAGGCATTTGGTCAGAGCAGCAGAGTGTACTTTTCTCCTCTTACAACTTTCAAAAAGCTAAATGTACAATTGGAATCTGTGGCTTATCTGCAGCAATCCACTGCATATTTATAACTCCAAGCAGGAGTCCAGGAGCAATCATTCAGAGAGAAGAATTCCACTTGCTATACAACACCATCACTTCTTACAGAGTTGCATTGTATTCTAGTGTTAACCCAACTTTACTTGTTTTGCTGGTTTTGTCTGAGATAGAGTAAATTTGTTTATAGTAGGTAGCATGGGGCTATGATTTAGTTTTGTGCTGGAAACAATGTTGATAACACAGGGCTTAGTTATTGCCGAGCAGCCCTTGGCCAGCTCCTTATCCCACCCCACCAGGGAGCAGGCTGGGGGTACAGAAGGAGCTGAGAGAGGACAGAGCAATGATGCTGATCCCAGCTGACCAAAGGGATTTCCCACACTGTATAGCATCATGCTCAGCATGTAAATCTGGGGGAAGAAAAAGGAAGGAGAGTGCTTTAAGAGTGATGGTGTTTGTCTTCCAAAGTCACCACGACGCAAGATGAAGCTTGGCTTTCCTGACTGAACACCTGCCTGCCCATGGGAAGCCACGAGTGAATTCCTTGTCTTGCTTTGCTTGCATGTGCAGTTTTTGCCTTACCTATTAAACTGTCGTTGTCTCAAGCCATGAGTTGCTCACTTTTATCTTAATGATTCTCTCCCCCTATCCTGAGTGGGGAGTGGGGGAATGGCTCTGTGGAGCTTAGTTGCTGAATGGGGAGGGGGAGCATCTCAATTTTGTTTCTTCAATTTTTTATTCATTCCAAACAGTTCATATTCAAAATTAACTAAATGGAACTAAATACAGCTGGCAGCTGGTCACTAGTGGTGTTCCCCAGGGCTCATAATTTTGACCAGACCTGTTTAATATCTTTATCAATGGTTTGGACAATGGGATCATATGCATCCTCAGTAAGTTTGCAAGTGACACCAAGTTAGGTGGGAGTGTTGATCTGCTTGAGGGTAGGAAGGCTATGCAGAGGCATCTGGGCAGGATGGATTGATGGCCCAAGACTAGCTGTATGAGGTTCAAAAGGGAAATTGCCAGTTCCTACCCTTGGGTTACAACAGCTCCATGCAGAGCTACCACCCTGGGAAAGAGTACATTGAGAATTGCTCAGAGTGTGGCCACCAGTACTAGGGAATTGATTGTCCCCCTGTACTGAGCACCAGTGAGCCCACACCTTGAATCCTGTGTTCAGTTTGGGACTGCTCACTTCAAAAAGGTCATTGAGGTGGTGGAGTGTGTTCACAGAAGGGAAACGAAGCTGATAAAGGCTCTAGGAAACATGTCCCATGCAGAGTGGCTGAGGGAGTAGGAGTGTTTAGTCTGAAGAAGAGGAAGGTCAGGGGAGACCTCATTGCTCTCTACAACTACATGAAACGAGATTGTAGTGGAGTGAAGGTTGGTCTCTTCTGCCATGTCTCAAGTGACAGGATGAGAGGAAGGCCTTAAGTTGTACCAGGGGAGGTTCAGATTAGATATCAGAGAAAAAAAAATAAATCCCTAAAAGAGTAGTTGGGCATTGGAGTAAGTTGCCCAGGGAGGTGGTGGCATCACGGTCTCTAGAAGTATTCAAGAGGTGTCTGGATGTTGCCCTTCAGGATGTGGTTTAGGGAGAATTGTAGTGATGCTGGGTTGATGGTGAGACTGGATAGCCCTGAGATTGGCTCAGCTAGCTAGAGATGGGTGATAATAATGCCAAGTTTGTGGTCTCAATCCTTGCACAGGCCATTTATCTAACAGTGGGAAATCGATGGTCTTTGTGAGTCCCTTGCAGCTCAGAATGTTCTGTGATTCTGTGAAGATGATCCTGAAGGACTCTTTAAATGTTGCTGATTCTGTGTGTGAAAGTACTAACCTAATGCAGGGCAAGAGGAGCTTTCTACAATTGCATTTACAGAAATTGAGTCCTTACCCCTCTCTATTTCCTGCTTGATCTTGTTACTCCAATTTGGATAGTGTCAATGGACTTAGATTTCTTTTTATTCAAGGATGAGCTAGTAGGGTCCTAATACACTTTAAGGAGTTGTAATGTTATGTTTCACTAGCTTCATGGTGCAAAAGGCTCATCTTCAGTGGACTAGAATGAACCCCATTCTCAGATCACTGGGTGAATTTTCTTCCTGTGTGCAAGGGTGATAGCACACAGCAGACATTGTCCTTTGTCAGACTCCAAACAAATGAGAACTGCAAAAGAAATTAATGCACAACTTCAGGACATAAAACAAATTAAAAGCAAATAGAATGAGTTCACCATGTCCACCAAGGAAACAAGAAAAATCCAGAGATTATTTTGAACATGCAGAAAATTAAGATTTGGGGAAAAGTAATAAATGTCTCCTAGTTGAGTAGCCATAAAATGATGCTAATTAAATTTCAAGAAAGAAATTTGTTTCCTATGTGCTTTATCCTCTTATGGTTTGCTCATGAAGAAGAAACTTAATTGATAACTATTTTCACAGAAAATTACACAGAATAACAAAATTACAAAACAGAAAAATCACATCTATATTTTCAAATTCAAAATCTTTCATTTATAGTAAAATTAAATGCTTATTGCACTGCTGACTCTGCTACATGCCAAATAAATCAAAAATACACTGTAGAGTCCCACCTGTATGGCCAATGAGATAATTTCAGAATAGTGTACTGTGAGAACTAATACTCACTAGTTTCTTAAAGATATAGTATTTGTCATATATATGCCCTTTATTTACATTCTAACTGCATTGTCCTTGCAGTTTTTTCACTAAAACTTTTAGAGTTGCTTTCTCCGTCTGACAAAGGCCCAAACCCAAAATATTGCAGATATAAAATAACACATGAAGATCACTACATGTATTTAATGTTTTTCTTAGAGAACAAAATACGGGAATTTGTACTGAAAAGTTTCTGAGATGCAGCCTCAAGGTGGATGAGGCAGTATAGACATTTACTTTAACAAACACAATATTTCAGTTCTGGTGAAGTGGAAGCAGCTGATGGGCTCTGGTCCACCTTGTGTAAAGACAAAGCTTAAAAATACTGTTCAACTTTCTACTGACATATTTTGTATCATTTGGCCCAAGTGCTTCATTGGTTTTGTTTTCAGTTTGGTTTGATTTATTTTTGGTTTTGGGGGGATTCGTGGGGGTTTTGGGGGGGTGGGGGGTATTTTTTTGGTTGATTGGTGTTGGTTTTTGTTTGTTTGTTTGTTATTGCTTTGGTTTTTTTTTTTTATGAAGTCTTTTACTTACTTTTGAATTAAAGTGAATTAGGTCGTTTGGGGAGTTTTTAAAGGTAAATATTTCTCATTGTGCAGATTCTAAAGTATCTGAGTAAATTTAACCAGTACTCAATTACTCTTACTCTCAAAGTCCCATTCCTGGCTTGTAGTCTTAGAAAAACTGAACTTCACTTTGGCTCCATACCTTCTTCTTCTTCTTTCAGCTTACATGTTTCACAGATCATGATTAGTCAGCCTTCTAACCTTCTTATTGTTGAGATAATTAGGTTCTATTATGCTCTTCTCTTACTACAAAGAAGGTTTTCCAGGGTATGATTCATCCTTGTTAGGATTTTCTCAACCTTCACCATTTATCAATATCCTTTTAAAAGGATATTGATAAATACACTTTTAAAAGTGTAAACTCTGGAATAGGGTAAGAAATTGTCACTGGACTCATATAACATAGTATTTTACTCCAAACTCTCACTTTTACTTTTAAAAGGAGTCTGTTTGATCTTGGTCTTTATCTGAGCTGAGAACCCATGTTCCTGGTCACTAATTATGATTTCAATTTTTTTTTTTTCACTGAGTTACAAAAAGGCAACTCTCATCTTAAAGTGTGATCTATGTTCTCAGTTTTAACACAGTTATTCTATAAAGGGCTTGATTCACAAGACTATTTCCTAGCCTCTATAGAAAACTAGTTGTCACTGATATTTTTCAGTAGAGATAGCATTTGCAAACTTTTCCTACTATTATTTAATGTTTTCATTGAGATGCTTACTAAGATCTTACATGTTTAATCATTGTGATTTTTTCCAGAAGAAAATGGGAACAATAATTTTAAAAGTTAATACTTGTTTTTTGAAGGTTAACAATGTGCTTTTCTGAACTGGAAACTGACTCCTGTTTCTGCATACCCTCTCTTTTTATTGATGATCACTCAAAACAAGGTTCTTGCTTTCATCTGAAACCAGACCTAAATAAGGAGTCAAACTTCTGATCAATAGCTAACAGTACCACAATACCAGTATTTCTATAGTGTAGCATCTTTATTTTTCAAAATACCATTCAGGAAAAAAAAAAAGTTAATTGTGGGTTTAATTTAATGGTTATTTTCATTTTGCATGTTTGGATATATGTAAAAAGGATATACAGTGAATTTCTGTGCAGTATATTCTGGATAATTGAAACTTTGCTGCACCCATGCAATTTCTGCAGAAACCACAGCAACTAATCAACACAGCACAAGGCCTGAGGTGATATTTATAGCTTTAATGAGTCAAGAAAATCCCTCTGCCCAGTCACAGTCAACATCCCTATTTCCATTTAGGTCTGTACCTCTGCAGGATGAACCCATGTATCTTCTGAATTAGGCATTGTACAGGTGTAGTGTAATCAAGCTCCCTGAGTGCTATGGTAGTGAATATGATTAATAGCATTATAAAGTTTATGCTTCAAACAAACAGACAAAAGCATTAAATAGTAGGTCTAATTATTCCTTGTGCTATATAATCATCCCATTTTTAGGGGTTTGTATGGTCAGATTTTGATTCGGATTAATACTTTTTGGGACAATTCCATGTACCACTTACATAAACACAGAAAGTGAAGTTTGCCTTACACACCCATGGAAATCTTGATTTGATCTTGGCAAATGTGGTCAGTAACTTTTATTGATATAAAAGATTATTCTTACCAGAGGCTACTAATCCATCCCTGCTTCTATTGTCTTTCAGATTAGAAATGGGCACAAAGTACCTTGGAATAAATTCTTACAAGCTAAGTGCAAGCTTTTCAGTTTTAAAGTGCAATGCGGACTGATGAGTTATTAATATTAGAAAGAATTATTTATAGCATAATTTAAAGATTACAGAAAATCATATGCCTAATGCCGTATAAGATACCAGTTTACTAGTGTACATGTGGATCTTTAACTGCACTTGAATAGCACAGGAAGGAGAGCAGAAATAGCATTAAATTAAAGTAGAGAGAAACAAAATGAAGTGTCTAAATACCTAAGGCATATGTCACAGCTTACATTCATTTACAAGTCAGCTCTCTTCAACAACTTTTAATCTACAGCCACAATATTAAGGATCTGGCTTCAAAACCAAATATAATAGCTCTTCAGGTAATTTCTTCGACAACTTGTGGTCTGTAAGACATTGCTCATAGACCTGTGGACTTCAAAAGAACTCTAGAGCTGCAAGCTTCAAACAGCAAGTTAGTTTTCTGAAAAAATCATTTTTAGAAGCTGTTAGAAAATTTCTACTTTTGGACTACAACAAGAGACAATTAGAAGATCAGAAATGTTGGGACTATTTCCCTATTTGCAAGATAATTACATAAAATGCAATCTCAGTAGTAGGTAGTGATACCTATTTCCAAATGCTTTTCTCACTGGGTTGTATTGTTCGTGCTTTTCCTAGGCAAAATTATCCTGGAGTTTTTGCAGTTTCAGCTGGAATGTGGAGAATGCTTTCTAACTAGCATCTATTGTACCGCAGTCTATTGAGAATATATTTTTGAAAGTCCACAGACTGACGAAGGTATTGAATCCAAGTCTCACAACTTCTCTCACTGAATACTTTAGCAAAAAGAGCTACTACATAGTGACCAGAAAATTCTGGAAGCATTTATGTCTCTGACAGTGTTTTTATAAGAAGTTATGGTTACACATAAATATTATTTGAAATGCTTCCAGTAGCAAGCCACTTACCAGATCTGAGTATGAAGTCCCCAAGATGTGAGAACGCTGTCAAGTTCTGCCTGTCAGCTGAGCCAGCTATTCATCAGCACATTGTTAGCCCATCCCAAATGTGGGGCAATTTCCTTCTCACAGTTTTTAAGTGTTTTACTTTGTAATTGAAAGAGCTAAAGGAATTTACAGACAAGCACTAGTGAAACTAACTCCAGCTTTAATGTCATACCTGCAACAGAGGTCATAATTCCCTGAAATTAAATTAGCAGAAGAAACGTTTGCATATGTGTTAACTACTTATCATAGGGCAACAGACTAGAGTAAATGAGCAGTGGAGTTTAAACTAATCTGTAGGAGAAAAGGAATATTTATTCTGCCACACTGACTGCAAAGGATGGTCTTCAGCAGCGGAAAAAGAGCAAACAAGTTGGTATGGGGGAATAATATCTCAAACTGTGTCTGTTGGTACTGTTTGCTAAGTAAAAGAAAATCGGAGTGCTAACAGAGCACACAAGCTCAGCCAATGTGATGTGGGTCATTAAGCCACAGAAATTTGGTAACATTTGTTTGCGTACCCACAGCTAATTCTCTGGGGTTCTGGCTGATTTTAGGAAAAGTCAGGTACAAGCTGTTCATACAGAGTCAGTCTGGAAAGACCAGAGAGAAACTCCTACATCTAAATGGGAAGTGCCTCAAGAATTTAAGTACTTACAGTACAGGCAAATTCTTCTAAATAACAATTTTAAAGTTGTTTGACTTCCTCAGAATCCCTACTTGAGCTGTTTCTTGAAAAAAATAGATTATCCTTATTTCAGATATAAAAAAACATAAGACTGGTTAACTGAAGAAGAGTTTGAACAAATAACTGACATAAATAAACAAACATATCAAAGTTACTGAATGGGTTAAATTTGTTTTGTCCAAGACACTGCTAAATCTTGAGCTAAGAACAGAAAGTTTATTGGCAATTTTCTGAAAGAGAAGGAATCCAATGATAAAATGTGAGCCATTTGTCTTCCCAGCCATTAAAGAAAATTCACTTTAAGGATTTTTCTGGAGTAGTTGCTGCTGCTGATGTGCCCATTATAATTTATCAGTGTGTCTGCTGGTAATATTATCATCAGTAGGAGCTCAGGTGGACTTCCATTAGTACTATCACAGTACTCCTTGGCAAAATATTCCACTGACCTGCACAGGAACTATCAAAAACGTTCAAAGCCTCATCTACTGTGGATTTTTTTTTCCTGCTAATTATTTTCAGCAATTATGTAAGATCATTTTTCAGGATTAGTTATCTAGAGAAAAGCAGCTACAACAACCATAATTAAGAAATAAAACTGTATCAGTCATCATCATGTTCATTTAGTTATAGGCCATATCCTTCTCAACTTTCATCTTCTTGTGTGATTTTTAGAATATAAACTCTCTGGTAGAGATAATTATTCCTGATCTCCACTCAGGTCTTAGCTTTTGCTGGCATCTTTGGATACCATCACAATACACATGTTTAGAGCTAATAGATCTATATGTAACAATGTAACAAGCCACACTTATTTAACCATATGTTACATTAGTTTTATGGCTCTGTTGCTTGCTTTGACTTAAAGGTGTGTTAAATTCATGCCAAGTAATGAAAAGTGGAGGTTGACTGGTTCCTTTTTCTTACATAGCAGGACAAAAGGAATTCCAGTCACTCCAGCCAGTAAATCAGGTTCACTGGGAGTCTACCTCATGCAAGAGTCCATGCCTCTATGCAAGCGTAAGCAGCCATGGAGAATAAAAAAGGGGAGTTAGAGATGTGCCTGCACCTTCAAACTTACTGGCATTATGGAAACAGTGTGGGATAGCTCCTATGACTGAAGTGTTGGAGAGGAAGAATGGACAGTAAGGGGAGACAAGGAGCTTACATCACCCTCTCTGTCTGTGACCACCTGGAGTTCATGGAGCTGGGCCTGGGGATGGATGAGGAGCTGACTGAGACCCTGTGGGTGAGGTTTAAAGGGAGGTCAGGGGCAGGTGGCATTACAGGGGGCATCTGCTACAGGCCACTTGACCAGGAAGACTGAGTAGGTGCAGCCCTCTGTGGACAGCTTGGAGAGCCTCAGGTTCACAGGCTCTGGTGGGTAGTTCTTGACCACCCTATTATCTGTTGGAGGGACAAAGCAGCTGTCTCTCAGCAGCTCTTGATCACTCAGTGGAATCAAGAGACCTCAAAGAAGATGGTGGATTTCTATCATGTGTTTTCATAATTCACAAAACATTTTGCACCTTTAAGTTCATTCACCAGGACCACAGGTGGGAAAAAAATGAAGTTTTCCTCTTTACTTCAACTAACTCTGTTAAGTTAACAAGGTGGAAAAGAAATGCTGCACTTAGGCAAATTCTATCAGGGTGTGCATGAATTTTCCTACACATTTTTAACAATTGTTGATTCAATACTTAAAAAAACCTTTTTCTTCTGCTCTTTTGCATACTGATATATATAGAAGTGGTAATTTACAGAAATAACTTCTTAAACTTGGATTCCTTGAAATGTAAAACAACAGCTAGTGTTGACACTGCTACTGCTCTTGCCTCCACATGGGTTGGCTTTGCAGTTTGGGAGACCACAGTGAATATGGTAATTCTATATTGATACTCTATGCTAGAAATTGGAATTATCATCAAATAATTTGAGGGAACTACAAAGAGAGACATGACCTAGCTCTCAGTGAACTACTTTGTTAGTCCTGGCTAATGTGCAGGGTGAAGTCAGCATAGCTGGGGTTTTGGGCATCTATAGGAATAATAAATAAATTTTAAAAATCAAGTTGAAGACTCGAGTTACATTAAGTTTTTTTTTTTTTTTTTTTAAGCGTGTTCACTTGCAAGCTTGATGTGGAGGATTCAGGTTTTCACATGGGAGCTAATACATTTGAGTAATGCTAGCAGCTGTTAAGGTATATTCAGAAGGTCATTTCTAAGTATTCTGTCTTACAAGATCTGATTATTCAGGAAATTATTACAGGTCCTGGCACTCTGTGAGGTGCTGTCATATCACAACAAGGTGGGTGCTACAGAATAGCACATCTGCTCCTCAGTTTTCAGTTTACTGTTTTTCTGTTCAGCAAGACTAACATTCTTTGTTACAAGTAGCAAATTATTTTTTTTTTAACAAAAGTTTGCAGCAGTTTACCTGTTTACATTGAGCTGTGAACAAATAAGGCAAAAACCCTACCATTTATGGATCCCTTTGGACATGACTCGATTTGCTGCAGGAACATTACTTCTTATCACAAACACATTTTGAATTGTTCCAGGCTTTGCCCCTCACAAATACAGCTTGCTTCACTCCGGCAATGTAAGGGCATTGAAAGATACCTTCAGGCAGGAGTATCTCAATGCAAGCAATCATTGACTTTTTGCCAATGCCAGACTTTGTAAGGATGTGTCAGAGGTGGAAGGGGCTTGAGCAGTGGGCACTGAGTATTCCTTTCTGGCAGAGCAGCTCCTTGGCCATTTGTGTCTATCAGTGCAGACGACATAAACCCGAAGGTTGTGCTAGAGGCCAGCCAGATCCTGACAGCACTCAAAATCTAATTTGCACGTTGAACATTGTGCATGGTATGGACATGCCATGTGTGTATACTCTTTGCCTCTACTGAGTAATTTCAGCCATAGGCAACTTTTCTGTCCTAAACACACATGAAATAACTGAAGATGATAACAGATTTGCTGGTTTGCCACAAGCTAACACATCTTCATGACTTTTTTTAATGGTTTGTGCTTTCTAATCGCTCTAATCCCAGCTGAGAACTCAGATTTGTAAATAGTGATATAAAAATAATCTTATTTAGAATCTGTGCTACATTTGTCAGTAGCTGACTAACCTAATAACACACAGTAAGCAATATATGTGAATCAATTGACCTAAAAATATTCAGACTTCCAGACAAAAGGCATATTCTTCTGTTAGGTAATACTTCCTTAGAGTATGGGAAAAAAAAGAAAGAAAACCCAAAAAATATTATACCTTACAGTCAGCATTTGGTATTAGCTGGTAAACAAACTCCAATCTACAGGAATCCTATGGATTAATTACAAGTCTGAAGTATTGCAAAATACTTTTATTTGGACAGCCTTTCTACTGTGTTTCATTCAAACCTTTGTTAGAAAATAACCAATGGGAATGATATTAGCAAAGAAGCAAGAATGTTATAGTATCAGACAAAGCCATGTAGGATTATCTGTTAAACTGATATCAGCACTATTAAAGTCAGTATCAAGGGCAAATTAATGAAAAACAGATTGGTGTTTTTCACCTACCACTGAAAAGAGGAAGAAAAAATGGAAATATTTTAAGGGACTGCTATTTATTTTCTTTTTCCTTACATAGTCCACACGTATTAAAAACCTGCTACTCTTTTCTATGATAAAAGTATCTGTACCAAGTAGTCAAGACTGAGATAATATTTGCTTTGCATGGTCTATACCTAATGAAAAGACAATCCTTATCCTAAAATCTCTATGATCCAACAAGATAATGGAAAGAGTAGTGGAAAGATTCCTTTTGACTTTAGCACACATTAAATTGTTCCCTACGTATGACTGGAATGTGTGGCCATCTAACAGGGCCTGCTTTGGCGGGCCTGTGAACCTGGACTGAGAAAGAAGGCTTTTTTCCTCCTAGGTCATGAATAATTACAACACTGCAAATATTGTCACTTGTTCTTTTGTTTTGACTGTCAAAAATATAATAGCTTTGTGCACTCAAAAAAAAAAAAAATAGTATAAGAATATAAAAATTAGTATCTGTGATCTGCTATCATTCATTCTAGATGTAATAAATTAGTTTCCACCAGCATAGTTCAAACCCTTTGAAAAAACTTTCAAAACTTTCATTTTATAAAAATTAAAAGCAATGATGATCAACTAATAATAATGATAGGAATTTGGTGATATTGAAACTAAATATGTACACAGATCAATAGATCTTTCATTTCTTCTGATCGACATAAGGTAATTGAATAATTATTGCTCAGGCAAAGCAAGTTTAGTCTTTTAATTTTCAGCTGTACTCTCTTCCTTTCTCAGAAGTTTCCAAAAGCTGAGATAGAGGATTGACAAAGGAAAACAAAAAGAAGATTGGTCAGATCCATTCAGTAGATCCTGCTGTGGTTAATTACTGTAACAAATATAATAACTAAAATGATAAAGTACTGTTTTTCACTGACTTCTGTAGCAACATGCTGTGGTGTTGTTATTTTTTTTTCTTTCTTTCTTTAATTTTGGCAATGAGTGACTGCTAAATGGCCATCATATTCAAAATTGAGGAAGTTTTAGAGAAAGGTTCATGACTGTTACTATATTCAACATTTATTTGCTATACTGCAAGCTTTCTTTGCCAAGATGTACACATGGGAAATTTTGTGATGTCCTTCTCTTAATGCTCCTGGAGTTCAGATTTAACCAATAAATATATTTCATCATCGAATCTCAATCTTGAAGCAAATATGAATGACCTTTTTAGATGAGTAGATATTGAGAATTTCAGTCTTTGTAATACCCCAGCATTTCAGGTAAAATCACTGTGCATGTCACTAAAACACTGAGAAAAATAAAATCCATTTTATTGCTTGCTCATTATCAGAGTGATGTACTATATTTATTTACAAAGTTAAAATGTTGCATTCTTTTTGCATGATCATTCAGCATATACAACTGTGTGTGTGAAGAAATATTTACACTATATTAAAAATAAAATTCTCTGAAATATTTGCATTTCTAGTCATAACACTTAGAAGCTTTCAAAAGTTGTTTGATAAATATAGATATTTTTCACTCATGAAGGAATCTCATTTACTGCAATACTTCCCAATTACACAGAGTGTACAGGGCATTGCTAATGCATAGAATGTGCAGAAATTAAAAGCAAACACAAGACAGTTTCCATTCTCTCTGTTTTACAGCTGTATCAGAAGATAAAATGCTGACTTTCCAATCAGCCAAATGGACTAGAGAATTCATAGCATGTTTCTGATTCCCAGTTCAGAAATATCAACCTAAATTTGCCAGCAGCCTTGAGTCAGTGTGAATCCACCACCATGACACATGAGTTTAAGTACACAGGAACATCTTTTTGAAGTCAAATGACTTCTTTAAGGTCATGCCCCTGAAATAAATACTAAGATAGTGAGTCATTGCATTATAAGCTAGCCCTTTAGAGCAAATGGTTCTCTCTTGGTCATTCTGGTTTAGCACAGGCTGGGTTGATATTTCCCAGTCCTCAAAATAATGAATAGAATAGTGTGAAAAGTAAAGACAAATATTATTTGGAAAAAAACCCTGAACCTAGTTATATTACATATAACATAAATATATGTAAGATACATATTACATAAGAAGCTCCCAAATAAAAAATGAGGTCCTTAAAATGCTATCTTAGGAACATGCAGATTCTACCAGTAAAGATGTTCTATTTATTACTGAGTTGGATAAGCAAAAATACAGACAAATATGCATGTATATACACATACACATATAGACTTGTTTATATATTTTATGTATCAGTAATATGATAGATACTCATGGTCGCTGTTCTTTTTGCTCTTTCTCATATGAAGAAAAGATCTAACATTTTAGTTATATTAAAGTAGGAAATTCAAAGGAAAATAATGTTTTGAAGATTTTTTGTGAGATATTGTCATGTATTTAAAAACAATTATATACATATCATAGATATGCAAGAATGTGTACGTGCATATAAACAAACTCAGAATTGAACCAATTTTGTTTCAATTTTTGAATGTAAGATAATCTAACTGTTCTGAATCTTAGTGTTGTGTCTGTGTCGATTAATTTGATAACTCAATAAAGGTAAGAAATGAATGCACAAAATCAACCAGACAAAAAAAAAAACAGTTAATGTTTATTGTCTGAAAAGAGCAAGAGTCTAAGAGTTATAATAATTTCACCCAAAACAGTGGGTATATGTTTGCCATTGATCACGAAGAGTAACTATAACAAGGGCAGTATTTTTCTTCCAGCTTTTAATTTTATTTTTATTTTGAATACTAATTTCCCACATGATGTCTATTGTTCTTCATTCTGAAATTATATTTTATACCTAGTATGAAATTTCAGGAATTCAAAAACTTGTCATCCCAATTGTACAATACAGCATTTCTTCTTAAGGACATGAAACCTGTTAATGGATATGTTTAAGTGAGGGGCATAAGTAAACTGGTTTCAGAAACTTTTAGATGGATTTCTGAGTATGACTTAGAAGTCTTCGAAATACATTGTTAAACCCTGTAAGACATGAAATATACCAAACTAAATTTCTCCTCATGCCTTATCCTGTCACAAGAAGAGTGTGTGGCTGGTGGTCTAATCTATGTGGAAAGAGCTGATTGGAGATGCATTATCAGCAGGACATACAATCTTCAATTTAGCAGAATCAAAGGATTGTAACCAGCAGCAGCTGTTAAGAAAATCTTGCAATTAGTTTCTGAAACTTTCCTTCAGTAACAATTTCATGATGTTACACTAATGATTTCATATGGTAGAAACAGAAATTAGAAGACACTATAAAGAAAACTTTGACTAAAAATATTGCTAAATCTCTAAAAGCCTCTTTCCATACTTTTACACTGCATGGTGAAACATCAGTCAGACATGTTCTCAGTCTGGAAGCATTCTCTGCAAGCTCAGAACAAGGGTTAAGTACATGACAATTGGAGCAATGATAGCTATGCACAAGTATGGTCCAGTATCTCTTTTTTGGTCATCTTAGAGACATTCTAAATCTCATAATTGCCCTAAGTGGAAACCTAAATAAACCCATCAACTTAAATTTCACATGCTACTGAATGTAGAATGTATTTCATGTGAAAAATGGCACTAGAATTTATCTGGAATTTAAAAGAGCAGGTTAGACAAAACAGCAAGATAAACTTCATTGTCTGTAGCACAAAACCCCGCTGTTGCATAGAACATCTGGACAAGTCCCTATTCTTACACAGTTTAAGTCAAGTATCCAAAGCCAATGATGAAATTAGTATAGCCGTATCTATTATACGTGTGGAAAAAATTTCATACCCTGCAGATGAAGTTACTATTATTATATCCTCTAGATATGTTAACAATCTTACTCTTATGTCAGTTAGAATTGCACTGCAGGTCTTAATAACAGTAAATATTCTTGCCTGTAATATAAAACTGATGATTGTCAATACAAGATACTGCCTTTTTTACGTGGTATGTATTTCATCAACAGAATTATGAAGACACATAATACCCTCCATATGTTTTCTTCTAAATTATAAATAAATGCATAAATATGGTAGCTGAATATAATAAATAATCAGCAAAACACAGATTGAAAAGGAAGGTATAATAATATGCATCTCAGTAAGGGTTGAATTACTGATGAGTGTATTAATATTTGTGGGTGCAGTTTTGAAGCTCCATGGGAGGACAAAGGAGATTTTATTGTTTGAAGAAGTCAAAAGGGTGTCAAAGGAACTTTCAATTTCTTTTAAAGTTCAGCTTCTATTACAAGAATATAATTAAATGTGAACATATATACCTTTCTTAAAGACAAGAAGAGTGTACAATGAGGTGCTGAGTGAAAGGAGTGTATATCCTTTCCACAAGAGATGAGTGGAAGGAAGTATTTACTGGCTACATCTCTATGAACAGAAAATAATTTTGCATCAAGATGGTGCATTCATCTAAAAAACAGAATAATTTTTCAATTTAAAGCTGTTGATTTTCTTTCAGTCAAAGACCTGATGTAGTATAAAAATCAAAACTACTAGAAAACAAAACCTGCAATCTTAACTGAACTTTTTGTTTAAACTATTTTCACAGTTTCTTTAAGAAAAATCAAAGTATGAATATTTGATAAGTTTAAGTGACAAGCATATGTAGTGCATTCATGAAAGGAGAATTAAAGAAAATTGGTTTAATATCTTATGTAATTCCTAGATCAGATTTTTTTACTTAAGAACGAAGAATTGATGTTGGGCATATTAACACGAAGAAGCTGTACATTAAATAAGGAAATGCCTTACTGGGTCATCCCAATAGTCTCTGTGGCCAAATATTTATGTCTGACAGTAGCAAGAGGAAACCCCATTTAAACATATGACCTTGGTCACTTGTTGTGTTTCACTGGCTTTGTACTTACCCAAAAATTCTATCTGTTGTATTTGTCAATCCAGATAGGTCACTGCAGGCTGGTCCTTTCCATGTCCATTTATTGATCTGCTGCACACAAATTTTTCTAGCCCCTTTATGACCCTACTGATCACATCTGTCACCACAGTGGCAATAAAATAAAATGGATGTTTTATTATAGTGAGAAAATGCCTAACAGAAAAGTCCCAGTGCAGTCCTGGGAATATAGAGTATACGTAAATCACTTGGTGATCACAGGTATTAAACCTTACCTACAGCTCTCCTGTAGATGATGGGACTAGTTGTTCCTTTTACATGCTTTTCTTCCTTAGAATTTTAAAATACATCCTTTACAATGCAGGAGGTTTAATGCAGTTCAACTTTTTAAAATGCTTTTGGACATTACAGAAATAGTAAATATACAAGTAAATATAAGTAAAATGTATCTTCTATGTTTTTCTGTTTGACCAACATGACCCCTTTGCTTTGGAAAAAGCTAGTGGAGTGTGTTCAGGGTAATTTACTCACTAAGAGTTTAACTTAATGAGGTGAGAAAGAAAAAAAGAAAAATAAATCTAGAACCTCCATTTTTGGTTTGGAAAGATTTGCTCTATAGAAGCAAAACAGAGACTTAAGATGAAAATCGGAACACAGTAGCAAAGCTATTACTAAAGACATTTGTTGTTAGATGATGAAGAAAGAGGAATGAAATATGGTGTTGCTAATAGGAACATATTAAACAAATCTGTTACATTTTTGTTTGAAAAATGAAATGTTATTCCACCAAGAGCATTAGTTTGGTGTTAGTACTGTTTTCAGTTTATGGTAACTGAAGTGTGGAGTTTTAGAATATACACCTAAAGGAAAAAAATCTTCATATTTGCAAAGAAGCATGGATTAGAGAAAAGATGTAGGCCAAATCCCTAAGTCCTTACTTGGGCAAAGCTCTTGTTTGTCTCACTGGCTATTCCGATAATTGTTGCATGCAGAGATTTTAATCTGATTAACGAGATATGGAAATATACCCCACAGTAAGGCAGATAGACTGTCATACAATTTCTGATTTCAGCACCAAAATTCAGGTTGGATAAGGGCTTCTATCACACGGTATTATGCATTTACATTTTCATATAATTACAGGTGTAAATGGCACGAACTTCAGAAGAGTTCCTTTAAATGTAATAAGTTTTCTTCTATGCCAGTATTTCAGCAATGCCTCTGTTACCAATTAAGACTAGATGACTTTGCTTCAGCCAGACAGTAAGTGAATTAACCTGAACCTGTGGTCAAGTTCACATATCCCGGCCTAGACAGCACCCAGTTTCTGTATTCCACGAATACTCATGCCTGTCACAAGCTGTCTGCATCCAGTTTCTAAGGAAATTGGTGCACAGACTGGCTCATTCCATATTTAACGCTAGCTTCAGCAGTAATTAAAAATTAGGAGAGATCTTCAGGAAATCAATTAATTATGCATGCAAAGTGCACCAACTAAATTTGGACGCACAATTAGATGACTAATCATAGATTAAAAGGTTGAGAATGGCAGTTGCACACTTAAAAGGATGATGGTGACCTATTCTATCCCAGGTGCCTGTGCTTTCCTGTTTGGATATACTAAGATCTGTTAGACAGATATTTGACATGCCTGTAAAAAAAGATAATGCCTGAAAAAGGTTTACACCAGCAATACCAGCAAATGTCAACATCAAGTCCAGAAACTTCAATACTCTTTTTCAATAGTGTCTTTGCTTACTAATAGGAATATCCCAAATTTTGCAGAGTTTCAATGTAAGTGTCTCCAGAAGCTTGTGTTTTGAATAAATCAGTATAACTGAAAAATGAACTTCCATTTGAGCTGACATGCAGGTTTGTATGTATGTACATGAAACATGGGGGGAATGAAAAGTTACGTCTGTCTTGAAACTATTAAGCCATTTCAAACCCATGTCATTTAAAGGAAAATATCAACAAATTTAGGAATAAACTGTTACTTCCAAAGCTGCATGCTCTGCTCTATTTCCCAGGATGACACCACAACATGTTGATCTCTAGTCATTCAATAACTGTAATAAGCTACTGCTTAATCATCTGACTAGCTCACCCCAGATTTACTCCAGTTTTAACTTTTCAGGGATCACTTCATCTTTTGATGGAAGTTCTCAGTAGAGTTAAATTTGGTTTACATCAAAACTTCTGTTTTATAATATAATCAGTGCTTGCCAGTTCATTCAGAGGGTTTTGAACTTTTTTTTTTTGTTTCACTTTGTTGTGTTCTGTTTAATAAGTCCATAACCAGATCATGCAGCCGCAGTGGAAGTGTGTCATTTCTCGCTGTGTAAGTGCAGGCATGAAGTGCACAAAAGCTGTCATCTGCTGTTAAAGGGTTTCATTCAGCAGATTAAAGGCACAGAACAGGGGTTCCTCAGGTCACAGAGCAACTGAGTGATAGGAGTGATGGCTAGCACTCCCTTCTCCCACAGTGTGTTTCAACTTGTACTGCTTTTCTATGGAAGAAATAGCTCCCTCATACATCTGAAAAAAAAAAAAAAAAAAAAAAAAAAAAAAAAAAAAAAAAAGTGCATGAATATAAAAAACAAAATTAAAACAAAAAAAAAGTAAAAACCCACAAACAACAGAGCAGCTCAGGTTTCTGCTTTATTTTCCTGGTAGTTTTTGTTTCACTGCTTTTTGAATCACCTTACATAACATCTGTGAAATATAGCCCTGAAGGTAGACTATGTATCTATTTAAGGAATAGTAAGTCACATTATACCCCAAAATATGACAAAGAACATCATATCCGAGTCAAGTGCCTAAAGTTTTGTAGGGAACGGTGAAATTCTTAGTTTCAGCATTTGGATATTATTATCTGTGGAAAGTATTTCCCATGAGAAATATCACTGTTGGTGTGATCATGTTTGTCATTTTTATGGCCTTTCCCTCCCTCCCATCAAAAGGGAGAAAGAAATATTAAGGACATAGGCCAAATTCCCATGCTGTAATCTACAATGAGTGGTATTTCACCCTGAAAGGAATCTTTAGTAATTATGTTCTCTTGAATGGATCAATTTGGAAATAAAATATCAGCCAAGTCAGTCAGAATCTTTCCTTCTCTTTAGATAGAATAACATTTCTGCAAGATCTGTGTTAACAAGATGTGAAAATTCATTGGAGAAGCCTCTCCAAGGGCATCCTTCTGCCTGATCAGAAATCTAACAAGTTAAACTGTATCTTGTCCGCCAAGTGAATTTCACAACCCTCCTGACAGTGTAGAACAATAGAAAGCAGGTGTAAATTGAATAGGACCACCAATATCATATTTGTAGTTATTCCAGGCAAGATATACAGAACCAAAATGCAAAGAATATGATACAATACACTCAGTGGATAGTGCTTCCCTTGGTAAGAATTTCTATTAATCTCATTCTCCTAAACATATCAAATAATATCAAACTCTGTCTAATTCATCTTCCATCTAGAAGCTGAGTACAGTGACAATGTTGTGTTAATCAATTTTCCATAACATACATGAGTCATACTTGTGAAGTCCTGCAGATATGACTAAAGGCCCAAATCTGTCTCATTTATGTGCTGTGTAATCCTCTAAAATTTCCATGCAATGCAGTTCTGTACAATAAGGCAGATAAAGATTATTCACTTAATACAGTAATGCTTTCTTTAAGGACTTCCTATACACTGGAAAACATATTTTCATGCATTTTTATAAACTGAAAAAATGTTCTGAACACTTTGAGCATGCTATAATAACTTTGTTTTTACTAGTAACTAGAGCAATGGCAGCAGAGAAAGTAGTCCTCAGTATTTCCTTCTCTTTGTTGTATGTGACTGGAGGGTTCCAGCAATGCTACTTAAGCAATACTTTATTCTACAGAAAAACTTTCACCAGTGAGTGAGTGACAAGTACCTCCATCCAGCATGTTTCTGAGATGTACATGTTTCTAATGTACTGACACCTCAGATGCACTACTAGTAAAAAAGATACTTATACTTCTGTCAAGGTTACAGAACAAAATCATGTCAGACCATGTAGAGATGCAGTGAAAACTATTTCTAATAGGGATTTGATTGCTTCAAGCATTTTGTTAAACTCTCAGTCTTCAGAAAGGCATATTTTACAATCCAGTCTAAAAAAATTAGCATCTGACTTAGGTAATTATCATAAAAGTCCAGTATTGCAAGCATATTTATCATTTTGGACTGAAAGTTCAATACAGAAATGATGAAAGGAACAAGGTATCAAGTAACACCTAAAAATGTTCTGGTTGTACAGCACAAATAAAAGACAAATATTAGCATAATTTGTACTTTAAAAATGCCATTTAAAAACCCTTGGGTTTTCTTAGGTGGTTCTAAGCCCATTTTCCTGGAATTCATGAACAATTCATACTGTGGCTTAATGTTGTAAATGAAATACCTGGCAACTACTATCAGTACCACCACTATCTGCCCCGATATGTTATTCTTTCTAAATAAAGTTGTTATTACAGCACACTCTCCAATAATAGGTGAAGTAGAGTGCTAGACAACCCTAGTGCAAGCCCCTGTCTTAGCAGTGCACTTATAGCTTGCTTCTTCATGTGTGTTAGCTTATATATGTCTATATTTATATATTTATAGATACATATACCTCTTTCAGTGTTTAAAACTGCTCAGATTTAGATGACTAGAAGCTATGCAGCATCTGAAGAGATGACAAAAAAGAAAAAAAAGATAAAACTAAAAAGCAGGGTACCAGGTGGCAGCCTTGTGGTTGCATTTATCTTACAAATAATGTGTCAAAATTTTTTTCTATAACAAGCACATTCTGTATTGTGTGTGTCCACTCAGTCATTGATGGAATTTGTGTGCTTTTCCAATTTCTCACAATGACAGTTTTTGATGCCATGATCACGGCTAAGAGCAGAAGTCACCACACTGCCTTTTGGACACCAATTTCAGGCATAGCAAAATAAAAGATGTGTCCATTTGTGTTTTGTTGTTTTGGGAAGAAGGGGTTTCTTTTTTGTTTTAGCCTGACAGGCTTTCTGGATGAAACCACTTATCACTCATTCTTCCTCCTTTCAAACAATTTGTGATAAAATTATATTTAGTTTTCAGCTGTTACTTTTACATGCTCAATAGTTTAATTTGCTTTTCATTCTAAAAGGATAATGACAAATATCACAAACTATTTTTATTTGCTATTGGCAGCATTAAGAAAGAAGATAGTCCATTCTGCAATACCTTACCAAGGACTGCATAATGAAACTTTGAAATAAAAATTAAGGAAAGAACAATTTGATATTCTCTTCTTCTTAATATCGAGTTGCTGCTCTTATCAGCAGCAGAGTCAAATTATAGTATAAACTTCAGTTATGTCTGCGAATATATTTTCCAAATATAAACAGCAGAAAATCTCTCTGATATGCATTCATTTTTTTTTTTCCGATTCCTTCTAGGTTTGCAGCACTCTGTCTTTCTGCATAGCCTATAGTTAGTAAAATGAGCTACCTCAATCTCTCAATTGAGACCATAAGGTTCCTCATCTAAACGAATATGAAGTGAAACTTTAAAGAGCCTCTTCTAGTTCATGTTATAGTCCTGAGATGATAAAAAAGGTCAGGGGAAGTATATTTTTATTACTAAAATACTACTTAAGTCCAAAGTTTCCTTACAACCTACTGATAAACCCTAAAATTAAGTGTCAGTAGTGGCAAGGATGCTCTGACACTCTTAAACAACCCAATGGTATCCAGGCAGGGCTTTTTATACTGTTTGTGGAACCAGTCCATGCCATGATAAAGCAAATTCAGAAAACTCTAACTGACAGGTAAATCTCATTAAAGTCTTCCTACCATATTAATATCTTAATATGTTTGAAACCCATCATGTGAAGTATAAGATTTATGTGCATTAAGCATAATTTATTTCATCATAAAGTGTGATAACCATTGATCACAAAAAATCATTTTTGAATTTCTGTACAACATATATAATAGGTACAATAAGTGCATATGGAAGAGGTTATTTAAACAGGAATATCAGATATCAATATAGTAGGGCCAGAGGAAATCAATATATTTTTACAACATGCTACTTCTTCCTTGGTCTCAAGTAAAGGTTATAATGACATGAATATTACTAACTATGCTGTTTCTCCTTCCTATTCTTCCTTAAGCTGAAAAATTGAAGCTTAAATATACATCTGTACAAAGCGTTGTTTTATGCATACACTTTCTGCCTCCTTTCAGTAAAAAATCTCTATCTAAACCTCCTTTTTAACAGTCACAAAATCTGATTTTTTCTCCATTAGGAAGAGAAATAAAATATGTCCCATGAGAATTTTATTCACCAACAACGACATAAAGAGATACCACAGTATCTCTTTTAATTTCTCTTACATAAGAATGCTTAACAATTACATCTAAACAAATCTGGGTTACTTACACTGCATGTCTTTCCTCCCCATCTTGCCTGGGAAGAAGTAAAGACCACAGAATGATTATTAACTTATTATCTATCCAGACCTTTGGTTCTATTTCTCTTCATTTGAGCAGGCCTCATGAAAGAAGTATGAAACAGACAGATCTCCTTCAATGGCCAAACTTTTTTCTTTCCACAACAAATGCTTCTTTTGCCTCCCTCTGTACTCAATAGTACAAACACAAAAGTATTAGACTTGTTCTGAATGCAGATAGTGGATATTTAAATGTTTTAGAAGATATTTAAATAGATAAATAAACTTATTAATTAAATCACATTCTTAAAAGAAATATATGAAAACAGAAGAGACAGTTTGGAGAAAGTCTTGGACTTCTGTTGAAAGGGGCAAAAGCCAGCCAAGTTCCTGAGCTGTCATTAGCTGTGCTAATGCAGGCAAAGCACTCTTTAGGCTATTAAAAGTATCAATATCAGCAGAGAGCCATACCAAGGCAGCTTTTCTTAGGATCATTTTCTCTTATGGGAACTGAAGAAAAAGAGTGCAAAGAAAATTAAGTGACATACCAAAACAGAGCAAACTATAGTGCTCACAAACTCCTAATACACTAGATTTTCCTTTAACAATAGGGCTGATCTTCTCTGCCAGAAGATACAATAGCAATTTATTTCTTTAAAAAGTCTTAAGTTATGTATATCTTGCCAGTTGTAATATTTTTGGCCAGATATGGCAATATTCCAAGCAGTGTGGGATTACTAGTATCTGCTCAGTGAATCCAGAATGATTTCCTTGCTGATACAGATTTCACAGTGAACATTTAAAATATGCAACATAAACAAGTATAAGAGTAATTGCATGCAAATGAAGAGTTTCCCCTGGGGAAAAGGCTATCCCTTTTCTAATATAGAAGGAACACATTTAAGGCTGCATAATTTTTATTCCAAAATCTAAAGTGCCCAGGTTGCTTAACAATAGTTTTACTTCTTCAGAAAGTAAAAAAGAACAGATTTCTGAGAACTCATCTCAAAAACTTCAAAATCTTTCTCCGGATGACTATGTTGTTATAAATGGGATTATTTGGCTTGGCATATGAATAATCAGGAAGAAAAAGAAGGCAATGCCATTTTCTTCCTCTCAGGGCATGCTACTGTAGTCTTTGCTGAGGTGTTTATGTGGCTGCAAAATAGCTCCTGGTCCTAAGGCTGTCAAATCAAGTACTTCCAAAAAGTTATGCCCAAAAGATCTTTTTTTTTCCTCCTTCTTAAGACTATTTTTCCTTAGTGTCTCAAGTCAGAGACAAGAACCAAATGAAGCTCATGTTCAAGTTAATAAACTCCAAGTGTGTTCACAGCAGATGATTTTGGTGTCTTGCTGTGGTGTGATTTATGCCATTTCATCATATGCATTCTTCCAGGCTCAAAATGCATTAGAAAAAAAAGATTTTTCATAGCAATTAGCTTAGGGACACCACAGATCCAACTGGGCATTTCACTCTCTGCTGATTTATCTGTAACAGCTTCAAAACCTGACCCTGTCACCCCCACCACTCCTCCTGTGCCCTTCTCCTTCCTTCTCTGTTCAGTGCCCTGCTTCCTGAACAACAGCTATGGACAGATCCTTTGGTCCTTATTTTACACCCACCTGTTTGGACAGCGAATGTAGAAGCACTCTGTATGCATGTACTTCCTTGTAGCTTATTAATGACAGCATTTTTCTTCTTAATATTCTGCCCATGTTCCTAGTCACAGGAAGGCTGAATGATGTAGATTGTTTCTTGAAATCTTTGCCTTGATGATTTTTGCTTTCTTTATTCACACCAACATGAGGTACAATCAAGAATAAAAGCCTATTTTTCAGATATTGATAGGAATAGAACAGTACTTCCCTCCTCACCCCTCCCCTGCAACCTCTCCCTTTTCTTTTTGCAACAAATGTTAATTTTTATGTAAGGCTTTCTTTGGGAACCAGATTGATTTTTGCCTTCCTATTCAGTGCTCATCTGTAAATCCTACAAAAGGGAAGTCTGCATACAAGTCATCTTCTGAAAGTTCATTCCTCCTCTGTAACTGATTTCCCAGTCTTCATGGTTTTTGCTTTGATTTCCTCCCTGCCCCCTCCCCAAAACAGGAAAATTATGCAGCTTTTTATGTTTCTGCTATGTGGAGTAAGTAGAGTACATGATAATAATGCTACATGCATTCAGTCTTCTGCACTGACACACAATTTTTTTTCTTTTTTTTTCACTCAAAAGTGAGATAAGCAGACAGTTAATAATCTTTCTCTATAACTATTTTGGGATGAGGTTTATAGCTTATTATAAAGGTTAGCTACCAAACTTTGCTCAAAGACTTCACCACTCTGTGATGTGGCATGCATGGTTTCTTTTATCCTACAATCTGTACTAAATAATATAAAATTATCAAAGCAAGAGTAAATAAACTACTACATTTTCTTCAGGAAAAAATAAAATAGGTTTATCTAAGTCTCAGATGAAAACTGTTCTTTAAAAAGTCAAAACTTATTTTGCCTAATTTTTGCTGGCAATAATCAGGTTCACAGGCCCAGGAACAGAATTTCTACAGAACTTTATTATAAATGCCATATATTTTATTCTTGATGAGTGAAACAGAAAGAGATTTTCTTTGAGTGAATGTTTTATGTTGTGTCAGCAATCCTAGTTTTAAAGGCTCCCAAAAAGAGAACATGGACACAACACTCCAACTATGCCCCCAAACTTACCCAGGAGGCTTTAAATCTGCCTGCTTGCCAACAAACATATTCTAAAATATAGCATTTTAAATAATATTTTTCTCTCTGAAATAGTACATGAAACAGATTAACACAATATTTGAGATCAGTTACCTGTATCAAGGAGTGAAAACAGAAGAAGAACCTTGGATTCCTTAATCCAAGGAGGGTAAGGAAAACAATCTCTGGGTAATGGCAGCTTATAGTACAAATCTCACAATTGCTATCCTAACAGTTTAATGTCACTGCTAGCATGGCATAGTGTGCACAGAGGACATCTCTCGGGTTTTAATCTGATTGTTTCTCACCCAAGATTCCAAAGCTGGCTGCTGGTTCGTGTGGGCACAAATGGAGTGATTTTCCCTCTTGACCTCTGAAGGATTTAGGGTCTGCTGTCTGACTCTGTGTCTCTGTGTTCTGTGCTGAGCTCGGTGCTCGGTGTTCGGCGCGAGAATGATGTGGAGTCTCAAGATCTTGGTTTTCTGGTTTCTCACGTTGTTTATTAGTTCTTATCTTACAATTCTCTCTGTCCGGCTAAGATGTTCACAGCAGCCTGGACATGAGGTGACTCCCCTTCCCCTGTCCAGCCAAGGTGTTCACAGCAGCCTGGACACGAGGCGACTCCCCTCCTGTGATGGGAGGTCGCTACCTCTTATACAGATAACTACGTACCCATTGTTTACAATTCTATGCCAATGTCTCTCACCTATACTAACAGGGTCATGTCTACTTTGATCCAATCCACTGAAACTACTTTGTGCTCATGTCACTACAGAAGATGGATGCCAAGGGAGAAGAAGAAGAACTCAGGGCACCGCCCTAAAATCATCATCTTGTCCCTTTGCATCTACTTTGCATTCTAAAAATCCAAAACTACAAAATCTTCTGCACAGTGATAACTACACTACTCTCAGTAACACCTTTGTGACTTGCAATTCTTCTCTCTGTTAGATGTTTTTCTCATGGACCAAAATCAAAGACTGTGTCTTCTTGGGCTTTGTGCCAGGCAAACCCCCCTGCACAGACCCCAGACCCTCTTTTTCGGGTCCCAGGCCTCTCTACCGAGGTCTGTGACTTCCCAGGGCGCCCAGAGAGATGCCCTGGACTCCAACAGACATCCATTCTCACTGTCCATTTTAACTTACCCTCTGCACATGACTGCTTCTTCACAATGATTAGCAATATTTGACATGTAGCAGGGTTGATCTAATAGGGGAAACTGACAAACTGCCTCATGCAAAAAAATATACTCATGAACCTTGTTTCCCTAGATAAACAATTATCAAAAGTGGGCACTTCCTTCATTCATGCTATTGAGTTTATCTCTACAGAATATCCTGTACCATGGCAATTCTGCTGTATATCTTCTTTATCTATTTTACCAAAGGTCCTAACTCCATTTTTTTGCAAAGAGGAAACCTCACATCTGTCACAATTTCTCTTCTGATCAGGTCTTGCTGGGTAGTGCAAATCTGTGAATGTTAGCCAGTACTATTTTTGTTTGTTATTATCTCCAGTTGCTTCAATACATAAAAGGAATTTATATTACTCTTACAATCTAGAAGCAAAACAACCTAACCATTTACAATTGCCTCTGTAGCACAGAACTTTAAACATGCAATATAAATGCAATTTCTTGATGCCTATATTCTTTAAGAGACCTTTAAAAGGTTTAGAAATGTACTTGAGGTTATTGCACTTTCAAGAAAACACTCACTTTTTCAAACTGACCAAAAGGGTCATATTAGTATGCTTCATACTCGGTATACCTTGTGGAAATTAACTCAGAGTACACACATTCTTTTCTTATGCAAAGTATTCAAAACCAGCACGTTGTATTTTTTATATTACAAAATGCAGAGCTCATATATTTCAGCAGTAACTTCAATTAAACATTATGCAAACACAAAGTTGGTATCAAGCTACACAAGGGAATATGCTCCTTTGGGATGTTATACCAATAAGACAGTTAAACCATGGCAGAGAACCAAGATAAGCCATGACCGAAAACAGTGTCGTACAAGTGCATAACCCTCTACCTTAACCCTTGTTGTATACATATAGAAAGAAACCATAGCATATAAATTTTATTGGGTTTTTTTTATGCACTTATGTATGCATACTAAAATTACTGTATGATATGGGGACAGGTAAGACAAATCCTGTTCACGGTCTATAATCACTTTACTGAGAAATATAATCTAGAAAAGCAAAATATAAATGACAGAATCACTAGTGAACAGAAACCCTTCCTCAAAATGAGAGTTTTCACAAATTGTCTTTAGAGCTTCTGATAGTTAATCTCATTGAAAACATGCTCTTCAAAAAAAAAAAAAAAAAACAACAACAACAAAAAAGGAAATACCCAACAACCCTGCCAATTTTAAGGAGCATGTGGATAGCACTGGTACAAACTCCAAAACCGTCCTGGACTTTTTGAAAGAATTTGAAGAAACACTGCAAAGGAGAGAAACAGGTTTTAGTGTTTTTCTTTAGACAGTCATTTGTCAGCATAGAATGATGGTTTTTACAGGAAAGCAAACAAAAAATATTTCTAAGCCCTTCTAACTTTCTCTGATACAGTAAATAGAATAGATTTTACTGTAAATCAAAGCTGAGTGGGAGGGCTCTTCACTGCAACTTCTCCACTCCTTCTCCCTGAATTTCCACAGTATATTCCTGCTCTTTTGGCCGCATATGGACAATTTATAGTGAAGATGTCAATTGAGTGCAATTTTTCCTTTGGATGTGGACAGTTAATTACTCTTTGAAAACAACAGAAAGGGAGGCATATCATAGAATCATAGAATCATAGAGTGGGTATGGTTGGAAGAGTGCTTAAAGATCATCTCGTTCCAACCCCCTACCAAGGACAAGGACATCTTTCATTGATCCAGTTTGCTCAAGGCCCTGTCCAACCTGGCCTTGAATATTCCCAGGAATGAGGCATTCACAACTTCTTTGGGAAACCTGTTCCAGTTCCTCATGACCCTTCCAGTAAAGGATTTTTTCCTAATATCTAAACCTACTCTCAGTTTAAAGCCATTCCCCCTTGTCCTGTCACTACATGCCCCTGTAAATAGTCTCATTCTTCTCTCATGTAGGCTCCTTTCAGGTCCTGGAAGGCCACAATTAGGTCACCGCAAAGCCTTCTCTTTTCCAGCCTGAACAACCCCAAATCTCTTTTTGTCATAGGAGAGGTGCTCCATCCCTCTAATCATCTTGGTGGCCTCCTCCAAACTTGTTCCAAGTGGTTGATGTCCTTTCTGTGTTGGAGACCCCAGAGTTTGAGGCAGCACTTGATGGGGTCTCAGCAGAGCAGAGCAGAGGGGCAGAATCCCCTCCCTGGCCTTGCTGCCTACAAGGCTTTGGAGTCAGCCCAGGGTACAATTGGCTTTCTGGGCTGTGAGTGCTCATTGCTGGGTCATGTCCAGCCTCTTATCCAGCAGCACCCTCAAGTGCTTCTCAGAAGGGCTGCTCTGAATTAGTTCATACCTCAGCTTGTATTGATACCAGGGGTTGTCCTAACCCAGGTGCAGCACCTTGTACTTGAACTTGTTAAACCTCATGAGATTCCCAAGGGTCCACTTCTCAAGCTTGCCCAGATCTCTCTGAATGATATCTGATTTTTCAGGTATGTCAACCACAACACTCAGGCTGGTCTCATCTGCAAATTTGCCAATAATCTATGTCATAAATGAAGTTATTAAATAACACTGGTCCCAATACAGACCCCTGAGGAACGCCACTTTCCACTGATATCCAGCAGGACTCTGAGCCACTGACCTCTACTCTCTGAATGAGACCATCCAACCTCTTTCTCATCCATCTCTCAGTCTATCCATTGAATCTATATTTTTCCAATTTAGTGAGGGGGATGTTCTGGGGGATTGTGTCAAAGGCTTTAAACAAGTCCAGAAAAAATACCCTTCCCTTGTCCACTGATGTCACTTAATTGTGTGGACACTGGGTTGATAGGCAGAACTTGCCCTTGGTGAAACTATGATGGCTGTCTTAAAGTACCTCCCTGTACTCCATGTGCTTTTATCAGAGCTTCCAGTTCCATAATCTTCCCAGGAACAGAGGTGATGCTGATAGGTTGGTAAGTCCCAGGATTATTCTTTCTTTTAAAGTTAGGTACGATGTTTCCATTTTTGAAGTCAGCTGGGACTTCACCTGACTGCCATGACTTCAGATATCATGGACAGTGTCTGGGCAACTACATCAGCTAATTCTCTCAGGACTCTGGAATGCATCTGTTTGCCATCAGGCAGATGAGCACAAGCTTAAATGATCACTGAAAGGGAAAATTTTGGTGGACAGAAGAGAGGTACACTAACTGTGGTAAAGTGTGGATAGATTTCACAGATATATACAGTATTAGCAGTCAGACAGAAATATACAAAAGAGACTTCTATGGCAAGATTAATTTCATGTTGAAGTTCTTGCCTCAAATGGGTGAGAAACTTTTCTCCAGGAAAGAAAATGCTATATTGTCAACCAAAACAACCACTGCAGGGAAGTTTGTCACAAGCTAAATCTGTCTATATTTAGTTAGTTAGCTGCTGAAGGAAAAAAAGCACCAAAATTAAAAGGAATGACTGTAAAACAATATATTGCAGTTCTTTCTCCATAATCTTGATTCCATTGTCTACCTTGTTATTCTTTCAGAAACTAACTCTCTGCTGTGAGGGGTTTTCAAGAAATCTACAATATAGTAGATACTGTAGATATCTACTATAGATAGATGCAAGATAGATTCAAGAAATCTACATTATTGTAGATATTGTTCACTATTGTTTTCTGCAAAGACCTCATAGAACTCCTTTTTTTTTTTCTTTTCATCCAGTTGCCATTGTTAATGCTGCATGCTAACACAAGGACTCCGAATTACACATAATTAATAAAACATCACAAATTCAAATTATGTCACTTCTTTATGGTTTCATCAAATATTCCCTATGGGTGGTAGCAACCAAAACTCAGTCAAGGAAGACTTCTGCTATATTTATACACCCTCAATCTTTGATAAGTGTTTGAAGCATTTCCAGAATATAACTACTATAAATTATTTACATTTATAATATTTTAGGATATCTTCTGTATTTTTTATCCTATTGAAATGTCAATTTTTTTCTTAATAATTTGGATTTATCCAGTTCCACACCACAAGAACTTGTTCTGTTTTCCTACTGGATTTCCTCTATACTCTGAAATTTGATGATTTTTTAATATTGAGTAGGAAGAAAATGCCAATGTAATTTTTGTACAAAATTTCGAATCACAGTTTTACTTGATTCAATGAAAAACAGCAATTTCTTCTACTGGCAACAGGTTTAACAGAACTTCATTGACTTAAAGTACTTCTGGTATTACTTTTCTAACCTGACAGCCTCTTTGTTTAGGATTGAATATACACTTAGGCATATACATATGGATCATACTTGTGAATGTCCACGAGCTTTTATTGACCCAATCCAATATACCCGTAATTCTGAATAATAGTTATAAGCCTCTTCACAGTCTCTCAGGGTAGCCTTAATGGATCAGGTCAATCATGATAGGAATGTGGTTATTCTGTTTCCAGGTGAAAGGCAGGGCCAGCTCAGATGTCTGCACCATCTTCCCATCTTGCATTCCAAGAAGGAGCATGAGATTTTTGGCAACTTTGCATCAACAGGGCTGGCAGAATAAAAGATTTCTGAAGCTTCCACGTAAATAACTGAATAAAACCTTCTATAGCAATTAGTAAGAGAAAAACTATAATACTAATTTAGGAATTAAAACTTCACTTTTTTTTTAAAATACATATTTTCATGCCATCCCCTTTGATTTAAAAATAATATTAATAAAAATTATATATAAGTATCATTGTAAACATATAAATAAATATATATAGATAGATATTACAGTAAGTCAACATTAAAGCAAATTAAATATACCTTTTTTCTTATTATTATTTTAAATATGTTGAAAATATGTTGTAGTTTTGCATTACTGCAACAGTCGCCTTCTTAATTTGAAAGGTTATTATAAAGATAATCATTTAAAGTTTCCTTTCCTTGAGCCTAAAAGTGAGTCAGAAGAGGGGAACATGCTCTACCAAGAAGTCTAGCTTGTTAAAAATAAGAAAATGGGGAAAAAAAATAAGTGGGGGTTTTCTCACTGCTTGTGCTAGAGATGGCTTTGTTAGAGATCATGCCCTGCTCCTGGATTTCTGAGTGTTTCATGGACAATCAATGTGACTGAAACAAAACACTATTCAGTACTCTGCATTCTAGACATAGTGCTAGCTACTATCCATTTGTGCTCTAACTTACATTATCAAACTCTGTTGTTCCCTCCTTATGGATGATTCTAAACTCATGGTGGAATTAAATAAATTGGAGACAGATTTGCTTCCTACAAAATCCTTTTCTGGTTCTAGAGGCAGAGTCCTCTCTTGCTTGTTTTGGTAATATCTTTTTTCAATGTGAAAAGTACTGCAGGTTCCAAGATAAAAATCTTAAGAGACTTACTAAAACCTCAGCTAATACATGTAAATAAATTAATTATTAATTAACCATAAGATTTAGACATCTAATTCTACAGCTTTGCAGGGATTTTCTTAATAGTATATTCACAGACTATACTTATGTAAGGATATAATTACTTTTAAAAAAATAAGCTCAAACAAATAAACCACTGAAAGACAAACTGCATCTGGAGAGGAATAACCTCAAGTAGAAGCGCAGGTTGGGGGCTGACCTACTAGAGAGCAGCTCTGCAGAGAAGGACCTGGAGATCTTGATAGATGACAAGGTGAGTATGAACCAGCAGTGTGACCTTTTGACCAGAAGGACAAGTAGTATCCTGGGATGCATCAGAAAGGTTATCCCAGCTGCTCAGGGGATGTGTTCCTCCCACGCTGCTCAGGCCAGGTGAGGCCTTATCTCCAGGCCATATCTGTGTCCAGATCTGGGCTCCTCAGGACAAGGGCAAGGAAGCTGGAGAAGGGTCTGGAGCACTAGTCTTATGAGGAGTGACTGAGGGAGGTGGGATTATTTAGCCTGGAGAAGAGGAGCCCCGGGCTGTCTATACCTGCCTGAAATTATTGTAGCAAGGTGAGGGTCAGCCTCTTCTGACATGCCTCAAGTGAGTGGGGATGAGAGGAAATAGGCTCAAGCTACACCTAATGAGATTTAGATTGGATAGTAGGAATTTTTCTTCATGGAAAGAGTTGTCAAACACTGGAGCAGGCTTCCCAGAGAACTGCTTGAATTACCATCTCTGGAGGAATTTAAAATCTCTATAGATGTAGCATTTAGGTGACACGGTGCAGTGCTGGACTTGGCTGTGCTGTGTTAATGGTTGGACTTGATGATCTTAAAGATCTTTTCCAACTTGAAAAAATTAGGGATTATATAATGACCTATGATTTGATACAGAACTAAAGGTACTTTGAAGCTCTTTTGAATTTCAGTGTCATAAATCATAAGAACAATGGCAGGGCTATGCAATATTTAATCAAATGGGAAAGGACATGAGTGTTGAGGACGACAGTGTGTGAGAGACTGAAATGTAACAGTGAAGGATTCACGTAATCTGCTGTGTTAAAAGCAGGAGGTCTTTTGCTGAGGTGAAGTTTGCACCCCACAACCGAAGGGGAGGAGGAGGGTTTTGGGGTGTGCATAAGACAGGAGGTGTGCACCCACAACCAGAGTATAACCACAACAAACTAACCTTTGTTTAGGGACAAGCTATCTTTTGAGCCAGAAAAGACAAAAGGCTGATAAGAAGCAGATCCTGTGAGGGGAGATAATGCTTTTTATCACATTCCCAAGGAGGTATCATGTAAGCCTGAAGATACCATCCCTTCTTATAAGGTCTAACTAGGTTACTGAGCAAAGCATTTAGCCATCATGTCTTAGAAGGAGTCATAAACCATCAAAGACCCTCAAAACGACCTCAGACTCATTTCTGGGGCTTCCCACCAAAAAACTGTGCATGATCCACAGTATTGCATAAGGCAGTGTAAAACTCCCCTCCAAGGGAGCTGTCTCAGCATTCCCACTTGAACCTGAACATATATTAACCCAGTGAACATTGTGTTTCATGGGCTTTCACCAGAAGGATCAAGACAGAGACCATCACTTCAACCAATGGACACTGAGATTGCAACCATCAAGTCTCATCACTGATAAGACATCATGGATGGTGATATCTTTCCAGTATCTACTCTTACCCTTTCTTTCTCTTTCTTAAGTGTTTTTTTTAATACTTTTATATTGCTATATTTTGGTAGATAATAACCAAAATGTCTTTATATACCTCCTTTAAATTGCAACAAAATTGTTCTAAAATAAACATGCTATATTGATATACATATATATAATTTATATACACATCTATATATCCATGTATCTATATATGTCAAGACCAGTCATTTCACTCCAATCCACCCCAAGGTATTTATTAACAAGAACCTCAGTTGTTCCACCTCTGGGGAGAGTTGTAACATAATTTCAGCAAAAAGGAAAATCTCTGTTAATATCCTTGATAATTCCCTATTTTTGGTCTCAGATTTCCAACATCTTTACAAGTCAACAATAACAAGGGAGAGCTCTGACCCGTCTCCATCTGAACTCATGCCTGCCTCCATCAAAGCTTTCTGATTCACCATCATCACAGAAAATCAGGTATTCCCTTTCAGCTTCCATTTATTAAGCTGCAGAAGCCAAATTTTTTTACTCTTACAAAGCAGATTTCTTCTTTCCTCAGTTATCCATATTATGTTACTTTTGATCCCTTGCAATTGTGCGCCATTAGCAAATTCCACCAACATGCTCCTAGCTGTTTTGTTAGTCAAAAGCATTAAAGATGATCAACTCTTAAGTGATCCTTGAAGAACCTCTTTACAACACAGTCACAAAACCTGTTTGAATTTTCTCTAAACAAAGAATGCATAAATATAATTTTTTACTTATTTATCAGCTACTGTTTTCAAGATGAACTAGTAAATTTTGTATACCTGCAAATCAGTTATCTTCAAACCTACATTCACGATTAATGCCTCTGTATTAATTTAATCTCAAAAATCAGTCAATTTAAAGAAATATGCCATATTACAGCAATATAATTTGCCATTTTTAAAACACCTGGATAGGTAAAATATTTGCCTGTGTGTGTTTATATATGTAATTGTTTCTGCAAGAAAATGTTCCTAAGTCACTTATATTATCAAGCTCAGAAACCTTAGTATTCAAGTACCATCTCTTTCAAAATCCTGACAAGATATTGTCCATTTAATATATTTTGGACACATGGCATTATTTTTCTTCTACTTCATCTGTAAATGTTATTTGTTTTTTTCTCCCTTCACATTTGCAGTGCTTGTATCTTATGATAACACTGCTCAATTTTATTTTGGAATTGTACCTAGATTATCTTTCTCATTTCATACTGCCCTGCTTATTCTTCTTTTTACCTAAATGTATGAAGAGTTCATTACTATTTGGGTTTTTCCATTGGAAAGATGTAAGTCTTTAAACTGTCATTTTGTCTCCTCTCTGTATAACAATTTTATGCATTAAATTCTGTTCAGTATCTATAGACCCATAACTTTATTAAATATGTAGTGCAAAGTCTAAAGGAAAATTAACGCACCAGAGGAAACATATGCTTACATATTTTTGGCATCTTACCATTATAAAATTAATATCTCCTATATACTGTAGAAGACTGAATGGCCCTGTCTGATGTAGTTGGTCTGGTTCTTAAAAGTTTTTGTTGTATTTCAGAGCTTGTCCCTGAAAAAGCATTAGCTAATCTTTCAGGGAAAAAAAAAAAGTATCTTCAGTTTAATTCAGAATTTGTTGAATTAGAAGTCTGTGTATTTGTTGTTTTTGTCTTGAGGGTTCTTGTTGTTTGTGTGCTTGTTTTTAAAAAAAAATGCACTTTTGCAATTCCTTAGTTGTCCTGTTTGTAAAAATTGGTGAATGCTAGCTTCCTGTTTTCCCCAATTAGTCTGCTCATAATGATGACTGAAAAGAAATCCAAGAACTATGAAACAATGAGGAAGCTAAACCCTGAATGTTATTCCATGTTTTAGTCAGGATCAACCTTCCTTATATTTGTTCATGCCTTCTACCTTGCTCTCTTTTGGAAGTCAGTTGCTTCATTTTTCTTAACACAAAAGCTAATAATGTGAGCAAGCACTAAGTTTTAGAGAATTTTATGGTGATAGACACTAAAAGATAAAACATCGTGCATTTCTGAAAGGAAAAATCCATTGAAAAAATCCAAATCTCTGTTCCTAAATTGAATGGCAAATTAAGGAAAGCTGTTAACATCAGCAACAGACCCACAAAGTAATTATTTTTAGCATAATATTCCAAAAGAAAATTTAAACTTGAAGCACGTTTATCTGTGTAAAGTATCCATCAAAAAGGTTAAAATTCAGGATTTCAAAAAGCATTAAGAAACATTATTTCATCATTAGATATTTTCTATCATGTAATGTAAATTCAGTGGGTCTTCTAATTGACTGGAACTGAAAATAGTTAATATAGTAGTACTCTGTTTGTATCAGGTAATGAAGCTGCTGGGGATTCACTGTCTGCAGTGATAATGTGGAAGTTGAGAAGACCTAACTCTTGGAAGCCGAGAAAAGGTCCTCCTTTCAAGATTACTCAAGGTTACTCAAGAAGAATAAGTGTAAAAAGAATATGTGTATTTTGGGAAAAAATATACACTCATTACAATCTCTTACTTGAAAGTGCATTGCATGACATTATTATCTCAGTATTTTCCCCACAAACCTACAAGTACAGATACAAAATAAAACCAAACAGAGTAACATTGGCTGGCTTCTTTTTCTGGTAAAGGACTGCTATAATCACTGAATCAAACTAAGTATTTTAAACAGATGATTATGTTAATTTAAAATGGCTTGGTTGATGTTTGTGCAGCATTTATGGTTGTACTTATTTTATTATGAATGGTTTGTTAAACAGCTATAACTGGTCAACCTGCAGCAAAAGTAAATTCGTTTTAAGGATTATTGCCCAATAAATAATTTGCTGAGGCTTATCTAAGCCCTATTTAATAAAATTCCTAGCCCTTAAAATAGAGCATATTCATTTGTAGCAATTACTGATAGTTTAGACCTGCCATGGGCTCTGTGTGTTTTACAATAGACTTTATGATACCTACAGATAGGTAGCCATTAAAATTAGGCATTTTTATTATGCAGCTAGGTAATTTCCAAAATCATGCATTTAATATCTGTAGAAAAACAAAGCTTTGAATAATGTGTTTGCACTATTTCAAGGATGCTTGGAAAGGATATGCTACTTTTCTTCTGGAACAGAAACAAAAACAAAATTCAGCAACAGTTAAAATATTCACCGGCAAGAGATAAGACAATGCCACCTCTGGATCCTAAAGACTAAATAGCCTTTAGGCTTGTGGCAGACATAAAGATGTACCTCCTAGATGTAAAATAAAATAAAAGGTAATGAAATACACAAGAAAAAGGGTATTAAAATGCAAAAAAAAATTCTTTGGTGGAAAAGTTGAGGCATTCATAGAATAATAACAGTATGATAAGGAAGGAATGTCTGTCCTTCTTAGGAACAAAAATAAAATACTAAATATGCAGTATTGGAAGTGAACTTCCATGTCAGGTTCTGATTTTTTTCCTTTATAAAACAGAATCCTGAAATAATTTGGAATAATTTGAACTTTCTCTGCCCATAATTCCTAAAGTTCAAAGTAAGGCTATTAGAAAGACTTCTCTGTTTTAGAAAGGTGAATCAGACAGTAGGCTTTGTTGGTGAAAAGCCTGGCCACATCCATTTTGGCTAAATGGTACACTTCTCTTCAGTGGGTATTTTGAGATTGGCTTTTACTTTACACATTTCTAAACATAATAGCACTGTAATATCTCTGAGTGGGGAAAATTACATTCACTGACTTGCTTCTACCATGGTCTTGCTGTGTTTAGGTGCGTGGTAACTTTTACAATGTTTAGAATAAGAGCTTGATGAATTCATGTTGTCAGCTGAATGTAAAGTCATTTAACTATTTTCTCCTCACTCCCACCCTGCCACTCCCTCTAGGAAGCTGATGATGGTCAAAATTCAGTTAAATGCAGCAGAAAAGGTTTCTGAAATTACAAGGTGAAAACTCTGACTAGTGTTACCTGTTTTGCTGGTAAAATCAGAACACCTGTTAAGAAATTATGATGAATAGTAAATATATCTCTTTGGGGTTTTTTTTGAAGTACAAGTCAATTATTACTAGACTCGTAAAAAGAAAACTAAATTGGTTCCTATGTATGTTATTAGACTATTACAAATAATTTATGATTGTTACCTTGAGTTTCCTAAAATAATATATAATCTTCAAAATAATGAGATGCAAATGCAATACCAGTTTCTGAACTGTCCTGCTTTCTTAATGTTAGAGATAGATAAATTATTTTACATAGTGAATTATTACAATTGTAAATATAAATTGTAATTATCTTACCTGGATACTGCTATTGACCAAGAAGATTTTTTTTTTTCCTTTTTTACCTTTACTTTTTTTTTTTTACTTTTTTTTTTACCTTTTTTTCCTTCAAGAGAAACTTGTATTAGTTAAAATCTAAAGACTTCACCATTCTGAAGATCTTTTCTTTTCAGTAATGTTTTATTAATGGCTAAACTTATTTCATACAGAGAAAATGGAAGTAATACTATTTATTGTCTGAAAGTTCAAAAATAGCTTTTGCCTTAAAAAAAAAAATCAGAAAAATTTTCATAGGTTGTTCCTGAAAAGGTAAAGTTCTCCAGACAACCTAAAATTTTACAAGCCCTTATGGTTATGGTTTACAAGCCCTACACTTTGGCATTCCAATATCAAAGAACTAAGTGTGTGAAGTGCTTTTTTCTCCTAATAGTGCAACTTAGGTAGAAGCATTTGGTTTGGATGAAAATAATAGGTTGTTATCACCTTTCAAGTAGATACATACTGTAGAGAGAAGCTTTGAAAATATATTAAAGACATCCTCAGGGAAAGAGGATCACCCTAATTTGGAAGTGGTAGAATGTATGTGAAAGAATCAGAGCAGACAAAGTAAGCAGTTTTAAAAGTGAAATAATATTGCAGCTATCATTTAATTTACAGACTTGTGGTGGCTGCAAATTCTGGCATTTGCCTACAAAATTATAAAAAGTTTTGATCAAAAATACTGTTAAATTTTGTTTATTTTCACAAATCAGAAATATTTTTTGTTACTTATCAAATATTTAAAAGCAGATTTTTCAGATTTAAAGACCTTGATGCTTTTGTTTGTTTGTTTTTCACTAACAGATATGAAAGCTATATGAAATATCATCTTCTTTACAGGTCATTCAGGGCAGAAGTCTAACACTTCTTGCCCTTGGTCATGAAAATGTCTTAACTCATGCAGACTATTTAATTATATTTTTTCCTTTGACTGTTTTCAAGAATGAATATTTATCTTTTCAACCTTTACAGTGTCATAATCATATTATGACCTTAAATATTGGCACTGCCTCTGTTAAATTCTGTGGCAAATTTATTAAAGGGAAGAAAATGGTGAGCGGAAAAAAAGGTGAGATGTCTGTTTGTGGTCTACAGGTGAGTCTACCTTTTGTTGTCCAAATAGATTTAAAGATAGATGTCTGGAAGGCACATTGGTAAGAAATCCAAGGTCTCCACTGAAACAGTGGCATATAAGTAAGGAATATTAAGTAACTCCCAGTGTTTTACCACCAGACATAAAACTGTTCAGGTAGATCTCATTTCTATGAAACTTCACACAGTTTTAACTGTGATTAGCCTTATTGAACACAAAGTACAAGGCTTAAGAAATGTAGTAATAATTTCAAGATTAGAGCCACATTTATCCATTCAGATATCTTTAAAGATGAAAGCTATTTTATGGATATTTGGTATAAGCAGGACATTTTCTTTCCTCTTCTATGTAATTTTTCCTTCAGAAAAGCATGCAACAAAAATGTTCTTCCAAAACTGAAACAGCAGAAGCTGATTATATTAACCTGTAGACAGAAATGGCTAGGAACTTTCCAATGTGAAATTTTTAAGAAAGGAAGTAGGGATCAGTCTAAATCAAAATTTCTGTCACAGAAATTTAATCAGGAATGTTTTCTTACATTGAAGTTTTAATTCATAGAATAAAAAGAGATGGGGAGACAAAAATGCAGACAATAGACTTCTAAATCAGATTAGTGCTGGATAGAGCTGGAGATTCAGTTCAGTTTGACACAGGCTGTAGCTTATTTTACTTAATATATAGCTTAATAAATAGATCTCTGTGCCACTACTGAAAGCATTCTATAGATGTACATGCCTAATTCAATATGGATTGGAATATATCTAATTTAATATATCATTTTATCAGAACAGTTGTCTTCATCATTAAGTAATAGAGAAACAGAAACATGGAGTACTAGGGCTCACATCAGAAGATCACCCACTTTGGTCTTCTGATTTCTGGACATAATTTACATATCTATGTGTTGCATGACAGAAGTTTGTGTAGCCTCTTCATAAATTATGAGAACCTTTCTTTAGACAATCCACTTTAATAATCCACTGCTCTTCTTACTGGAAAGATTTTCTCAAATTGGATAAACCTCCCTGACTTTAAATTAAACCTCTTGATCTTTGTTCTCTTTATCTTTGCTTATGACTGTAGCTTTTACAGGTTTATGTAGTCATCTCATTTTTTTGTTTCCTTCTGTGTCCATATGTAAACTAAAGAGACATAATTCTTTAATTTTCTTTTCATAACTGTATATTATAAACCTATGATCATTCTCTCAGCTGTACTCTGAACAACAAATCAGCACCATCTTTATAATTTGTGAAGTTTGACACACAGAACTGGGCACTTTGCTGTCCAAGTTCTTAGTTCTCTTTATTGACTGGGTAAGGAGCCTAGAATCATCTGGGGTTTATCAGCTGAATTCTAGATTTACTGATTTATTAGAGTTCCTAACAAATCCATGCTGTCTTTCAGTGGTTGTATTGCTAGTCATACCAATCGATTGGTAGCCATTCCAGTATTCCTGTTGGAACTAAAGTAAATCTAAAGAAATTTTCTTGGCTCATTATTGCAGCCACATCTTCTCTGTGACACAAACCTGGCCACACATTGTCTGCTCTTGATATTTAGGGATGCTATATGTGCAGATTAGAATGGAATTCTGTCTTAATTGTGTCTCTGGCTACTATTACATGATTAAATTAAATTCATTATTCTTTGCTAGTTGTCCTGGGTACAGATGCAAAGGGGTGGAGCTTTTAGCACTATCCATTCAATACCACTTACACCAGTGGTAATTGGGGTTAAAAAACCACAAGTTTGTCTTTTCTTTTTTACTTTTATTTTTGGTTTATTGAGCTTTCTCTGGAGAGAGTGTGGGATTGGGACCACCATTGGTCTTGCCACACTGCCATCATCTCTGGTGAGAGAGCCCCTGCAGTATGGTCAACAGTGCAGCAGGGCCCAAACCACAGAGTTGCCATTTTGGCAGCACAGCCCTTCATTTAGATGAACTAGTTTTCCTGGTTCTGTTTTGTCCCTGCTTTCTGTTGTTTTCAGGCTGAGTGAGCAGGAACGTAAGCCACGAGAGCCTCCCTGATATATTGTTTTAGTTTTTATGACCATGTGGCCATAGCACAGGGCCAGTGGCCATTTTGCCTTTGTCTGGGAAACCATACTGGATACTGTCTTTAGGAAGTGTTTTTGTTTGTTTGGTAGTGAATATTCTTTTGTGGGTAAAACTCCCACTTTTGTACACTCTTTTATTAATATTGTTGAGGTTATTGGGATTTTCAGTAAATTGTGATTCCAACTTATGTCTCCTAGTGGTCTTCCACCACTGGAAGGGGTGTAGAGGGGAAAAGGGAGCAGCTTAAGTGGGTTTAATATTCTAGCTGGATTTTAAACCAACACACCAGTTAAATGGCCAGAGTTGTCTATAATCACCATAAGAACAAATTACCATTATTATATTTGTCTCCTTCCCTACCAAGACTTCTCTAATTCTGGAATCTCACAAATAACAACTTCCTCTTCTGATAAGATGCTCATGGAAATCACATTGAAGCATATGGAAGAAAGAGAAGTGAGTAGAGATAGTAACATGGCTTCACCAAAGGCAAATCTGGAGTTGTGCTGCTGGGCTAATCTGGTGGCCTTCTTATAGTGATGTGACTGCATCAGTAGAGAAGGAAAGATCGAGTGATGCTATTACCTGGTCCCTTTTTAGGGCCTTTATCATGGTCTTCCATCACATTCTTGATGTTAAATTGGAGAGATTATGAGTTTGATGGATATACTGTTAGATGGATAAGGCACTGACTGGATGGTCACACTCAAAAAGTTACAGTCAATGACTCAACACTCAAGTAGAAACCAGTGACCGCTAGCGTTCCTCAAGAGTCTGTGTGGATACCAGAACTATTTTACATCTTCATTGATGGCCCAGACCAAGAGGATTGAGTGCATTCTCATCAAGTGAATGATGGATAACATCAAGTGAGTTTTGGATAACAGAAAGATGAATGGTACAGTTGATACATTAAAGGCAAGGGACACCATCCAGATGGACCTTAATAGGCTTGAGGAGAGGGACTGTAGGAATTGCATGAATATCTTCAAGATCAACCCAAGGTCCTTCACCTGGGTCATGTCAAGCTCTAACATCAGTACAGACTGGAGGAGGAATGTATTGAGACGAGTCCACAGGAGAAGGACTTGATATCCACAACACCCTTGTGGATGAAAAATTTGGATGTAATCCAGCAATGTGTGCTTGCAATTTAGGAATCATAAGCTGGGCTGCATCAAAAAAAGTGCAGTCAACAGGTCAAGAGAGGTGATTCTCCTCCTTTATTCTGCTCTTATGAGACCCTGCCTGCAGTACTGTGTCCAGCTCTGGGATTTTCAGACAGGAAAAACACATGGACATGTTAAAACAAATCCAGAGGCAGGACACAAAAATCATCAGAGGGCTGGAACACCTCTTCTATGAACAGGCTCAGAGACCTGGGGTTGTTCATCTGGAAAAAGAGAAGGGAGGCCGTACTGCATCCTTTCAATACTTATATTTAAGTTATAAGTTATATAGAGAGAGCATTTTTACAAGGGTCTGTAGCTACAGAGCAAGAGTCATTGGTTAAAATAGAAAAAAGATTTATATTGGATGGAAGGACAAAATTTTTTTCCAGGACTGTTGGGAGACACTGAATCAGGTTGCCCAGATAAGATTTGAATGCCTCATCCCTGGAAGTGTCGAAAATCATGTTGGACAAGGCCTTAAGCAATGTAATCCATTGAAAGATGTTCCTTATCCATAGCATGGAGTTTGGACTAGATTATTTTTGTAGGTCCTTTACTATGTAAACCAGTCTACAATTCTTTGACATTATGAATTAGTATTTGAAATACATAAATGTTAACCTTCTACTCATAGGAATTCAGAAAACTTTGTAGAAAGACAAAATCAAAGGACAAGATAGATTGAAAATCATAAGAACAAATCAATCCTGAAGCATTTAAAGGCCTCTTTTTAATTGTTCCAGGTGTTACTATATACCAGATATAGTCCTAGAGTCAGGGGAAAAAGCTCTTAAAATACTGATATTCAGATAGGATAGACAACAGATTTATCTGGGAATAGTTAAATCATTGACTACAACAATAAGAAAATATATATTCATAAATTCATTTTGATATAACTGAGATTTAACAACTGCATAATTATATAGTCCTAGGCAAATATATTAAAGTAGAGGGAGATTTAAGTAGGACATGGCTTTATGCTGCTTTTCTGTATATGTGGGAGTTTGTCTACATGCATTTAGAAAATATGAATTCCTAATGTGCTATTTGAGTTGCTGTATAATCTGCTTAGAGAAATATAGTTTCATCAGGGCTTTGTCAAGGTATCAGATAGAACAACAGAAGTGCAACATCCTTGTATTCCTGAATTAAGACAAAATGAAAACTGTAATTAAGATAGCAGCTTCTTACTACTTTGTTAACTTGATTATTTAGTTAGGATAGAAAGGCATGCCATATTGAAACAGAATTTGATGTTTTAATCCTTTTTCGGTTATTTCACTTTCTTAGGTTGCTGAGCAGAAAAACTGGTTATGATATGAACGTCTTTAAAATATAATTTTAAAAAGATTGCCCTTAAACACTCTGATTCAGAGCTTGCCAGTATTTGCAGTGCTCATTTGTTCTCATGTAAAATACTCAAAATGATAAAGACAAATATTCTCAGAAATTTGCCAGATAAAGGGGAAATGGATAGCAAAGATTTTTGCAATGTCTTCCTGTTGGTTTTTTTTGTTTGTGTTCTCAAAATGGACACTTCTAAAAGTCTGATAATATATTTTCCCTAGATTTTAAAAAAACATTGTACTGAAATTGACAGGAAAATTTGATTTAGACTTTTTTTTTTTTTTTTTTTTTTTTTTTTTTGGTCAATTAAATCTCTAGTTAAAATCTGGCTCCATAATTCAGTAAAATGCATTTCATTTTTGGCTCTACACTTTTGAATCGTGCTAATAAATCCTAAATGCAGTTTGGATTTAAAAATCTTTCTTTCATTTGGGATAAAAAAGAACACATTTATGAATCACGACATGAAAGAGGTTGTTAAGATCAGCATTATAAACTTCTACCTGGTTTGGGGTTGAAATTCCAAAAATGTAGTCCTTCAATGCTAAGTATCAGTACTCACACAGCAAGCCACTTTAAAAAAGCACCCGTTTTTCAGGTGAGCATCCTTAACAACACTCTGTATGCATAAAATGAGGCAGAAAACCACTTATAAGACTGAATTATTTTCTTTGCAACCTGCAGTGTTTTAGAAAGCTGAGAGCATGGAAAACTTCTCAGTATATGATGAATTTTAAACAGCACATTTCTAACCCTCAGTACATATTCAAGCTGAAGAAATAGGTTGCACCAAATATAGGGCACAGTGGAGAAACTGCTTCTGGCTGTTGCTCAGGTACAGGAATTTTCTACTGAACGATCCAACTGCCACAACCACCATGTACCTTGCCTCGAATTGTATATGATGCTGCACTTCTTCCATTCTCTTTGCTCTAAATCTGGGTTAGTATATTAAGGATGCCAAAACTATGTCACTGTAGGATCATTGATATTAGAGAAATTGGTCTGTGTCGGGTGCTATCCCCTGTCACATAATAAACAGGAAAGGCATCATAAACTAAAAGTTCTGTAGGTTAGTTAGCACCTGATGTCTTGCTCGTGATGCTTTCTGGGTTACCCAGAGTAGCTGCTCACCTGCTTTAGTCTCAGGTACAAGCACCATCCAAGGACTTTGGCCAGGATAGGAAAACAAAAAGGTAAAACTGTGTCTTTTTCATAAGGGTATTAATAAATATGTTGATTTATTTGGTGACGTACACTGATATCTGAGAATCTGACAGAATCTTTGCTGCCTCTGAGATATTTTATGTACTATGAAATACAATGAAAAGGTATCAGAGGTAGAATTCTGTTACTACTTTAATGTGAATGCAGGTGGCACTGCAAGTGATATTTTAAGAATAAAAGGAGGAAGGTTCTTGCCTTATAAAACTCAATCTGCTAGGTGATTTATTTTTTTTTCCAGAAAAAATGTTAGAATGGATGGCTAAAACTGTGGTTATAGCCAGAAAAGTGGCTGTCAATGTGGAGCTTGTTATTTAACGTATCAGCTATTCTTTGGGTAAATCATGACTACTTTTATGTCTAAAGTAGGCTTTACAACAGCTAACACTAAAGTACTAATTCAGCTATAGATGACATTGGATTTCACTTCATTTCATGTAGGTGTTATTTTTGTTGATATTATATTTGATTGTGGTTCAAAAATCCTTATTACAGATGAGAGTTCAGGAAAAAGGAGACCAAATAGACCAATTTTCTAACCTCAGTTTGAATTCATAGGTATGACGAGGAGAAAAAAAAAAGAGAAAAAACAAGCATAAAACAAACCAGAAAACCCAAAATCATTCTCACACACTGTGAAACTGTCTGTTTCATGGTCAAAATCAGTTTAATGATATTTTATCTAAATTCACCAATGTTAAATGTCCTAATTTCTCCTATAGGTTACATCTAGATTACTAGAAATGAGCCAGTCACCTGTTTTCATATAAAACACTTCATTCTCCCTCTCACCATTCTTCCTAATGAGGAAAAAATGGTCCTGTCATCCATGCTACCTATTAAGAATAATATTTAGTCTATAGTAGTACCTCTTCTAGGTACCCTCTGGGACAGAACTCATTGTCATGAGCCAAAACTATGCCAGAGATTAGATGAGGAGAAGTGATGTGGGGATCTAGATCTACAGCTTTAAAAAAATGTAAATTAAAGTAAATTGAAGCATTTTCATCTGTAAATTACATTTTAGTGGCATCAAAAGATTAAAATCTTCTGAACACTTCATTTAAAATTGAAGCTAAATTTCTTACTCAAAATAAAAGTCAACTAGATACCCGAAATAAACAGAGATCCATGTCCATTGGTGCAAAGAATTACAAAGTAAGGCAATAAAAATACTTTTTGACAAAATGCGAAGCATTTCCTCAGCAAAATTAACTCTGACTGGCTAAAGTAAAAATCCTAACAATTAAAATTTTTAAAAAATATGACTAAATAAATTTTTGCTCTTTGGGTGAACTTTTAAGTGCAATGACTGTGCTAAGCATAGATTTTTATTGGTTCAGAAGTTCTTTAGCATATGGAGCATTATCTGGCATTGTACATCCAGTATTTGAACACACTGTTGAGAGTCTGGATGGTGAGTGAGTTGATATAGCTCAAGGACATTCACAAGGTTGCTTCCTCTACCAGTCAGTCATCTACACCGTCTTCTGGTTCACAATCAGCTGGCTAGGTTATAGATAAGCTTCTGACAGCCTGAGTCCACTGCATGGATCAAAGAAAAATCAAACAGACCTTGCAAAGGTTATAAGAGAACTTGAACAGCTTAGGATTTGATACAAACAAAACTTAACATGGGTGGAGGACATAAACTTAAGATAAGACTTTGTCAAAAGTCCGAAGTTATGCTAATGAATTTTGTACAGCCAAGATCTTAGCTAAAAAGAAACTTTCTTATCAGTTATTTTTTTATCCAGACTAGAAGCTAAATTACTACTGCAAAAATCCACTTTGGTTACCTTAAAAACAATTGGTTTGGTTTTTTTGGTGGGTTTTTTTGTTGTTGTTTTTGGTTGGTTGGTTGGTTGGTTTTGTTTGGGTTTTTGTTTGGTTTTTTTGTTTTGTTTAGTTTAGTTTAGTTTTATGGATTGACACAACGCTTGGGCCACTGGTTAAGTGATATATTAATCTGAAAATAAGCTGAAGTAATTTTCACTTTAATCCATTTTTCATATTGTCAGAATTGTATCAAAGGACTTTAATGTAAAAAGCAATTGAGTCCTGGTAGTGATCACTGTTGTAAAGCACACATCTAAAGTTCAGTGTATAAAAAAACCCAAAACAACCAACAAACATGTTTGTTCTCAAAAGAGTTTCTTTTTCTAAGCAATAAACGTGACTGGTTAATTGATGCTTAATTCAAGTTATCTGAATCTGAATAAAAGAAACAAATAATAGTAAAGTAATATCCAAAATTCATGTGATAAAACATGGTTACAAATCTTTTATGAAGTGTCTTGAAAGGTTCTTTGTGATGAAGTGACATTATATATCCATTGTTTTTCCTCTGAGATCAGTCAAGGTTCAAGCACTGTCAATAAGACGACATTCACAGTGACTTACCCATCCTTCATGCAGTGGCATACATCATCAATCATTTCCCCTTCAAGAAAAGTTCAGATCTGTCTATGTGAGTTCTATGTGAGTGAACATAACTATTGTATTTGAGTGTCTTATAAAAAGGAACATTAAGAAACGGCTGAACAAGTGAACTCTATTTATCACTACTCTTCAAAAAATTAGTGAGATCCATTTTTCTTTTTCTTTTTTTCCTTCAGTCTGCATCTCTGTTTTGAGCTTATTTTGCTACAGAAAGCAAGTATGATTTAGATTATCTTCTAATGATCCTATCATCTGGGACTTACACTGTTTTGACAACATGTTTACAGTTTATTTTTTCAATTTTGTAAAATGTAAGTCTGTGAAGAAATCAGGATCATTAATCAATAGAAATTTTAAGTAACTTTGTATTCATAAAGTAAAAATACTTTCAATAGCTCAGCATGGAAATTACTAAGTAGGCATGCAGGTATTAAACAGTAAAAGCAAAATAGCACTAGTGAAAGTAGGAGATTTTTTTATCCTGTACTGTTTGAGAGCGAAGGACTTCATAAGCTCTCTTTCATTAACAGTATTCCTCAAAAAGTACTGTAGTGTAGTCATTAACAACAGATTTCAAGGTTTATCATACCACAGAATCAAGAAGGAAGAGCAACAGCTTCACAATTACTTCGGATTATTTCTTTCCTGGAAAAAAGAGTGGATACTCAATAGTTGTAGACACTCCAAACAGCTTGCTAACTTATTTCATACAACCAGAATTTTCTCTGTCTTATTCTAAAATCTAACTTCACAGTTTCTTCTGGAAAATTCAGATGTGTCACACATTTATTCTGCTAACCATAAGGAATATGTTTCTGAATATTGCATGGTTTCTGTTGCTCTTGTTACTTTAAAGACCTCTTGTCTGGAAAGCTTTAAAGTTATTCCTCATGGAATAACTTTATAATCATGGCAATGGTTTTCCCAAAAGATCAACTCAGAATTTTAGAAATTTTCTCTAAGAAGCAGGCATATATCTTTTAACAATCTGAAGAAATTATTTTAGATCAGTGGACAAGTATTTGGGCTTGTGCACAATTATTTGGATAGCTGAGCTGTCAAAACCTCCTAGTAGTTTAGGATAGTAGTGCCAGTTAGGATTTGTACAAGTAGCACCATGCCATACCAGTAACTATACAGTTATTTGATTTTATTTGCATATACAACTCTGCCCTGAAACAGACTCCTGGCAGGACTGGTGGACCTATGGAGAGAGGAACTGGAGCTGGTTTGCTGGAAGGACTAGTGAACCTGTGGAAGAGCTAAAAGCTGGGGCAGTTTGTGGAAAAATGGAGACCCTGGCAAGGACTGACAGCGGAGAAATTATTGGAGGACTCCCTCACATCAGAGGGAGAAAGAGTGTGAGAAGTATTTCCCCTGAAGAGGAAGGAGCAGCAAAGACAACTTGTGATGAACTGACTGCAACCCCCCATTTCCTGTCCCCCTGCACTGCTGGAGGGAAGAAATTACAGATTTCATCAGTAAAGTTAAGCCCAAGAAGAACGGATTAGTTGGGGGAAGGTATTTTTAAGATCTGGCTTTATTTTTCATTCCCCTACTCTGATTTGAGTGACACTAAATTAAAATAATTTTGCAAAGTTCCATCTCCTTTGCCTATGATGGTTACTGGTGAGTGATGACTTCCTGTCCTTATCTTGACCCACGAGCCTTTCATTACATTTTCTCTCCCCTCTCCAGCTGAGGAGGGGAGTGACACAGCAGCTTCAGTGACCACCTAACATAGAGCCAGGGTCAATCCAACACACATGGTCTCGCCAAGGTAGATGTGACTTCTTTATTTTGAATCCCAATGAGTACTGAATATAGTGGACAGAGGCACCAACTTACTGTGTAAAGCAAGACAACAGAAATGCAGAAATACAACCAAATTCTTAGAGAACAAAGCTGACATTTTTTAGATGAAAAGGAAATAGAAACTTCAGGTAACAGAAGAATGAGATTAGTCTGTGACAACAGATGTCAGACCATATTTCTAAAATTATTTTAAATTAGAAAAGATTCTGAAGTTTCTGAATTCCACTGCTTTCTTTAGTTGAACGATTAGTACAGGAGAAGGCCTCATCCAAAGATGATTGTAATAAACTGAAAGTCTTCCACCAGTTACATTAGGCTGTGGAACAAACCCAGGTTTTATGATATATGTTCAAAATTCGCGAAGTCCAATTTCCCTTTCAGTTATACTATCTCATAAGCCAGATCTTGTGGATAATTATAAAGGCACGAAATTCACAAGCAGTAATCATAAAACTGTTGAACCCATCATGTAAAAAAACCTCAGAAAAACAACTTCTGTGACTTTTCTAGCTGTTGTCAGAACTGAAGCCTCGCTTCTCATTCTGCATCAGCCCCAGACACAGTGCAACATGTCCTTATATCAGCTGCTGATATAAGGGATTAGGGATATTAATGCACACGTCTATCTCACATGAAAGTTTATTCTTAGTATCAAAAACAGTAAAATTTTTGATGACTTAAGTGGAAAATGGATAGAAAGAAGCTTTTCAAATGCACAAGTGGAGCTGGCTACTACCACTAGCATCTTACACAAACCTTTCATATAATTTCCTTTTGTACTCTTAAATTATGGCTTGGCAGGAGAATATCTGCAAGTGAACGGTAGCAAGTAATAAGTTTTTATGTTATCCTCTATCAGATGCCATTTATAAAATGAATTCTTTAAAGGGTTCTGAAAAAGGGCAAATCCCATTGATTGCTTATGTTTAAAACAGAAAAGCAAGCACCTGAATAACACAGAGTAATTCTTTCCAGAGACAGAATTGCTTCTTTTCTAGTTTGAACAATACACCATTTTGCTGTACTGATAATTTCTTACAAGAATAATTAATAGTTATGTGTTTTATTATATAAATTATGATTAAATTTTAAAAATCACAACATGTGGCTTAGGATATTCTCGCAATATAATTTATGCAGATTTTATTAAAGAGTCAGACTAATATCTTTCTAAAGATATGGAATAGTCAATTACACTGTAATTTCTAATGACTATGGGGAACTGAATGCTCAATGCCTAAAATTATAATGATGTGTTGCTGTAGTCATTATGTGAAGATTACCACTTTGATGGGGTGCACTGACCTCGTTTTTATCATTGCTTTTCTTTTCTTTAAAGCCATCTCCACTATACATAACACACAGATGTTTTTATAATAGTTTGGAGATCGGGAATTTATTTTTACAAATAATGAGATTTTTTTCTTTTTTATTCACGTATCTTTTGAATCACGTAAATCAGTGTGATAATTATGAGCTGAACATTTTTTAAAACAGTATCTATTTTCTACATAAATTTTGAAACAAGCCTTTCATTGACTCTAATAGCGGAATATGAACTCTGTTCTGAGATACAACTACAGTCATTTTCTTATCTGCTTATACGTGATATACCTGTGTTTACTGTCATTATCTGATCTATATAAGAGGTAAAAAGACTTTTCTGAATTAAATATTCCTTCAGTGAGAATATGTCAGAAAAAAAATATTTATTCATGATATTAAGTTCACCATTGATAGGGGTTGCAGCACACAATCTGATAATGCACCAGTGACAATGTATACCTGCGATGGTTAACAGCTGTCATTTTTTAAATCTTTACTGTATTTCAAGTCTGAATCTCTCCTGTTTTGAAATCATAAAGGAAGAGCAGCATATTGATGTTCACAAAATAGGTCTTTCAGGATACATTTTTTGAAGGTTACAGTTCATATATTTTATTGTTTTTACATACATATTTTAGGAAAAATACCCACAAAATTTGCTTATAAGAGTCAAGAAGTTGATGGCAGCAACTTATGTCAATTTTAATTTTTTGAGAATGGACTGTTATTTTTTTTTCCTTTTCCTTTCTTGCTTAGAATATGAAGGCTTTTTCACAGAAGACATATTGAGTTATTAGTCAAGAGAATTGCACACCAATACTTCTTTATCAGAATGTAAGCAGACTAATGATCTTTTGATATAGAGTCCTTCACACCAAGATACCTTGACACTTTGAATTAATATAATAAGTAATACCAGGAGGCTGCAGTTTATCAGCCCTTGGGGAGTGGAATTTACTGGAACATAGATTAGGGTAACCACTGGGAAAATTCTTAGGCCGTTTCAGTTTAGCACAGCATAAATTCTCAAGAATGGGTCCCAGTGTTTTACTAAATAAAAATGTCTCTTGAATTCAGGTTCTTTCCAGACAGTGATTTCCCACCCTGCAATCAGTTTATATCATATATCACTTCAGTCCAACTTACCCAAGACAATCTGATAGCTTCAAGACTGAAAAACACATTAATACTATTTGAAAACCATTGTCACCCAAACTTTTACGTATTCTTTTTAGATTTTAAATAGGAATGGGTTTTGGAAATGTAAAGTAGACAAAATAAATAAGTTTCAGAGCACTGTGGCTTCATGAATTTTGACTGTAAGGCTTTCCTTTTTTTCACCAATTAGTATTTTTTGAGATGGGTAGCCATTTTGATGAGCCACAGATCATCAGCCTGTTCCCATGGGTACAATGATGGTGAGCTATGATATATAAAGCACTTTGTAGATTTAAACCTAATAGTAAATTTATTAATAATCCTTGCAGATCCTCAGTATTGCTAACCTTAAGAAGGCATAAAAGTTAGTCTGTTTCTTGGGGGTATGCTGATAAACAGTCATGACATCCCCTTTTCCGAGAAAAATAATACAGTACTGTGCAATCGCTTCTGTTATGGGAAGGCCTTCTTTCTATCATCTGAGCAAGTGAAGCTTAAATCCTGTTTTTAATAAACAACATAAAGAAAAAAGCAGAATGGCATCTTTCTAGGCAAATCATTTCAAAGCACAGTTAAATAAATCTATGAGTAATAATCAAGGATAAGAGGAAAAATGGTATCATTAGCACAAACTGATTCCAAAGATATTTAAATGGTTTAGGATTAACATATTTCAGGTTCTTTTTTAGGCTATATATTTTTAAAAAATCTTCAAGAAAATTAAGATACTACGAGTATTGAAAACATGGTGAATGAATATTATGTTAAAAACAACAAAACCAAAACTACAGATTTAGTTCTGAGGGGAAATGATCAAGCAAACAGTCTCACTAAACTCTCCCCTTTCACTCCCAACACAAGAATAAAACCTCTCACTGTGTATTTATAGAGAAATAGTTGAATAGATAGTTCTTCAGAGAATTCACCACTTTTCTACTGAGGAATCCTATCCTATCCTTTTATTCTTAAATGAACAAAATTTAAGAGTAGCCGCTAGATTATATAAAAAGATGAAGGAAAGAAACACATAACTCCAGAAAACCTCCTGGGGACAAATATAGAGGAACTAAAGCTGAAAGACATGTCATCTGTGATGGGCTGACCCTGGCTGGACACCAGGTGTCCACCAAAGCCACTCTATCACTCCCCTCCTCAGCTGAACAGGGCAGAGAAAATATAACAAATGGCTGGTGGCTTGAGATAAGGACAGGGGGAAATCACTCAGCAGTCACTGTCACTGATAAAACAGATTTGACCTGAGGAAATTGGCTTAATTTATTGCCAGATAAGGAGTACTTAAGCAATTACGAGTCATACACCACAAGACACAAGCTGTATAAAAGCTCATGGGACATGGAGTGGGCCACTCAGAGTGCTGAGTGCTCTGGGTAATGGCACTGAAAAGATGTCATCTTCAAAAGGTGGCAATCACAGCAATCAAGAACAGTGCTTGGGGACCAGTCACTTCCAACCTACATGATTCTTTGAAATGGAATTCAGTCATTCTTGGCCAAGGAATTTCAGTCTTCAGTCACTAGTAAGGAAAATAGAATGTGAAGGGGTTTCCCTTTTCTTTCATGGGAAAACGGGGATTTCCATTTTTCACTGGATGGGGGCTACATACTTTATTGTACAGGAAGAGGTAGTAAATGAGTTATGAATAGGGATGGAAGGTCATAAAAAATTCCTTTGAAAAGGTTTAAAGGGAAAAATAGAAAAGCAAGAAATCAGCTCTTTGTCATGCTTTTAAGGATAATTTGTTCTGGATGTGATGAGAACTCTTGCAGAGCTTAAGAAAAAATAAAAATAGAGATGCTGGACCCAGCAAGCAAATTGCAAGAAGCTCTAAAATATATCAAGTTTGTTTTACTTTCTAAGCTTACAGAAAAACCAAATCTTATACAGGATTAACTTAAAAATTTGGTTGGTATGCCTATGAACTAATTTCTGTCTTAGAATATTTTTGGAAATTTTTGATGATAACATTGGCGAAAAAGGTTGGTTTTTTTTTTTCTTTTGCCACTTTCAAGGTGAAGAAAAAAATTGTATAATGCAAAAATAAATGCAAGAAAACAATGGCAATGCAGAAAAAAAATCAACTATCCTTTTTTCTGAAGTGACATTCGATTTATATCTAGAGAGTCAGAAAAGTGAAGGTCTTCATGTCCACACTCTCAGAGAAGTCCACACTTTGTTGGTTCTTACCACAAGTCCCTGAAAAATAAGCTAAGAATAGCAGGAGCACTGCACAACATGTGCATAGAAGGAGTAATATGTGCTTACAAGGACAGAATTTGTTTTCTTCTATGCACCCAAATTTTACAATGGAAAATGAGTGGACACTGAATCATAAAGTTCAACTAAAAAGCATAGTACAGGGCCAAATGACCATTTTCTTACAAATGGTCTAAATTATGATTTATTGCTGCAGAGATTAACTACTCAAACACCAGTATCAGTAGACAGAAGTCTGACTTGCTTTCAGAAATTAGCTTAAAAATGTGGTTTTTTAAAAGTGGTATTTCTGTCACAAGTATCCTCCAATTTATGATGGAGATTTTTTTGTTCATAAGGAATTATCTTATTTTTTTTCAATATGGTCCCTAAAAGTGTTGAAAGATAATCTTAATGCTGATTCCCATCTCTGAACCCAGGAAGCCAAAATATTCCACACAATTTTTCACCCAGAAAAGAAAAAATGTCATTTATACCACACATAAATAAGGATCTTACTTTTCCTTGGAAGATAAAGCAGCTGGATTGCTACCTGAATTTTCCTTTTTTGAGAGCAATAAAGAATTCCCTGTTTGTCACAGCCTTTTGCTGGATACATTTTAAATTACTTTTCTTGGTTTAAACTTCTTGATCCTAAATGCTGACTGAAAGAGCTAAGCAAAACAAAATCCCAGTATTGATTCTGAACAGAAACTGACCACTACACCTAGAGTCTTTATTAGTGCTACTTCTAGACACAAACTATCCTGAAGTCTTCAGCCCAAATATGAGGATAACATTCCACATTTAACTATTTCTGATTACAGTATTCCTCCTGCAGTTGTAGGAGAGTTTATTCAGAGAACAAACTGGAAGATGTCCATCCCGAGACTAGGAGTCAAATCTAAATATTCTTTACTCTTGACACTATTAGATAGAGACCAAACCCATGAAGCATAAAACTGTATAGAAAAAATAGACTTACTTTGTTTAAGAATTTTACATTTCTTACTTTAGTGAATTGTTTATTTTTATGAAGCTGAAGTGTTAACTTGACATTTTCCTCACTTTAAGACTGGAATCTGCTGTGAGAGTTGTAAAGTCACTCTCTGTGTCTGATGACCTTGTCTCTTTTATTTCCCTCTTTTCCACATCATTGTCCTCTTTTAGCCTGGTACACTTCTTATTAAAAGCAAACCCTGTATCTTTTTTAACTTCCTATCCTTTTTTTTTATTAGCCATGTGGTCAGCTTTAAAGCCTCTGGGAGATGAAAATCCTGCATCTAGAAATCAACAACTTTGATTGAACAATTTTGAATCCAGGAGAAAACAAAAAGCCCAGAACTAAAAAAAAAATTTTTTTTAAAAAATTATATATATATATATATATATATATATATATATATATATATAAACCAACCAGCCAGGAAAACCAGGAGCAGTCTGACAAATTCTTCAACCTATTTTTTTTATTAAAGAAAGCACATCAAATCATAATGGCTCATCTCAGTATTTATTTTATTTATGTATTTCTGCTATCAATAGCATTGTTACTAAGTAGCATATTTCGTTGTACCTCAAAATATGTGATATTACAATAAAGAAAGGAAAACAAAAGGCCATATAAGAAAGCTTATTAAAATGCACATCAGGAGGTGCTTCAGCTTTTTGTGGATGGATAAATCTACCAACATTTCAGCCTTCTAATGCATATTCCTTCTTTTATTGTTAAAATGGAAGACTAGCAGCTTACAGAGTGGTCCATGAAAATTAAACCATTGTTTCTTTTTCTGACAGATTGTTTTGAGTGAGATTTTACTAACATTTTAATTACATGAATGGAATGAAATGTAAATACATTATGAGCTTTACATACCTCTAAGTTCACAAGAAATGAAGTAGTTTTATTGAAATTATTTTTGAGAATGAAAAGGAGAGGAGCAATTTATTCCTTGAAATGGTGGCTGAACAGTGTTATTTAAAGAATTCTATGGAAGGAAAGTCTACTAAATATAACATTTTATATCTATTTTATACTAATTTTTTTTCAAACAATAAAAAATGTGTGCTTTGGCTACTAAATAAGACCATTAAAAAAGAAAATAGAGCTCATGTCAATAAAGAATGTGAATATTAGAGAATACAGCAATTGTAATAAATAGTTTAGGACAATATCCTAAAGGCTAAAATGCCCATAATTTCCTTCAAAAATGTAATCCTAACCTGGGAGGTTAAACATGCTGTATATATGTTAATCATCGTAGGCTGCCTTAATACTTAGTAGAAAGAAATTACCACTTTCAGAAATCTATTCTTATCATCATAAAATATGTGCATATTTTCTTGGAGAATTTTTCCTTTAATAATTTTTAGTTCATGATGTTGACTTTTAAGTAAGTTTCAGGAGACTGTCTAATTTTTTTAGAAATCTGATGACAACAATTAAAAAGCCCAGTTCTTATAGTTCTTCACTACAAAACTATTTCAGATGCATTTAACAATTTTATTGACACAGACATAAACCTGTTAAAATAAGTTTGTTAATCTCTCCTGTTCCAGATTCAAGATATCTATGTATTCATCTTGATTCTTTTCTGAGATAAATTCAGACAGCAAAGAGAAATCATTAGCTCTTTAATCCAGCAACAAGACAGAAACCTACTTAAGCCAAAAATATTGAATAGCAATCTTGCCTGTATGTCAGATCTTTTGCACCTCTGGATCAAAATCTTGCATTCTAAGCCCTCCATTTTCCCCCAAAACAGTAAGTACATTGACAAAGAAAATCTTAGGTGAGCACAGGATCTTTATTTATACCAATATACTTGCAGTTATTTACATGTGTTCATGTTGTAGGAATCAAGACATCTGTGAACCTTTGCAGAAACAGTAGACTGAGAAATAGGAGCTGGACAAAAACAGCCCAGGTCTGTTTGATCTAGTAACAAAAATAGTTCATGCAGGAATACATATATATTCTAGTTTCCTGTCATAGTTCTTTGTAGAAGCAAATGTCAGAATAGAAAATATACAAACGAATTACATCTGTGGAGCTCTGGTTTTGGGATCTGTGTCAGGTTGAAAACAGATATGGCTTTAGACATGTTTCTTTACCGAAATGTGAAAACTTTGGAAAGAAATAATTCATCAAATCAAAGTTTCATTTATTCGTACTTGAAATGGGGATGTTTCTAGCAATCTACCAAACTATAATTCTCAGTACGTCAGCTATTGAATAGATTCATGTGAGCAAAGGCTCAGTCAGAGAATTCAAGGGATTTACTCAAACAATGCAAGATTAGGATGTAATTGCTGCCAACACTTGGCAAATGGAGTGAATTTCTACTTGTTGTTCTAAGATAAACTTGAATGGTCTTTGAGCTCCTGTTTTGATTTTATTTTTTTGTTGTTGTTGTTGGAAATTTAAATTAATTCCTCTGTAAAAGCTGGTATTTGAGTATAATAATGTTAGAAAAATATTCTAGTTGATGGGACATTGGGAATAAATTAAGATGGTAACTGGCTTTGAAATATCTAAAATTACCTGAGGAAATGGAAAACCAAAATTAATAATGCATTTGAGTTTTTGAAATCAACTAGTGCTAAAAATATTTGGAATAGAACCTAATAAATCATATAATAAATAACTTAAAGAAAAAAAAGGGATGAACGAATTCCCCTAAAGTGCTAGAATTAATGTTTTATACAGACTAAGTTTTGTACTCCTACTCCTTCAAATGATAATTTTCAAAGGTAATGAAAAGAGATACAACTAATAATAAGGAAACAGCTACCATCAAATTTCTTCTGAGGGATTCTGTAAGTAGCTCATTCTCTACCTGCCTGGTGCTCAGGCCCAGATCTGGCACACCCTGCTCATCAGCAGATCTAGCATGATGTTAGCAGCAATTAATACATATGGACACCCCCACCCAACAGTTTCTGAGATGATACAGATACCCCCAGCAGCCCCAGGCAGTTTCTCAGGCTGTGTGTGCTGCCTTGCCCCAGCTGCCACCACGAGACTCCCTGTGCTCGCTGTAGGCTGTTCATGCCACTTGCCTGGGGTACCTGCACCCTCAGCTGCTGGTCTCTGGCCTCAAATCCACTCTCACTTTGTCCAGAAGCTGGCCTCTCATCCCTACAGCACTGGCAAGGGACACTGAGTGAGGAGGAGCATGGAGAGGTAGCACAGGATTGAAGGAGAAGACAGACCAGCCTGGGGTTTGTGAGGCTCAGGGCTGGGTCAGACAAGCCTGGTGGCTGGCCAGAGTCTGCACACAGCCAGACCTTCTTACACACAGCCCTGTCCGTCCCATATCCCTTTGGTCTTCCCCATCCCCTTCCCCCTCATGCTCCCTCCTTAGTTTTGCATAGTCCCACTGACACTCCAGTCAAACATCACAAACCCTTATGTTATTGTTTCCTCTTTCTTGGCATAGAATCATAGAATAGCTTGGATTTAAATTGGGTTTAATGATCATCTAATTCAAAATCTCTGCCGGGGGCAGGGACGTCTTCCACTACACCAGAGGAGCCACAGCCTAATCCAATCTGGCCTTGAACACTGCCAGGGATGGGTCATCCACATTCTCTACACATTATCTAAGGGAATTTCTTATGACATTTCCTATCTAAAATCCATGCCCATATATAAGATTATAGCAATTATAATAATAGAAAATACATATTTTTACCAGAGTAGTTTAGAAATATGATGAGACAGGAAAACTACCTTTTTATGTCTAAAGTTATCTATAGACAAGGCCATACATTTTGCAGTCAAGATTATTTAACTTTGTAATAATCCCTTTCTTTCCTCATGTGGGATGAAAACACTTTCTTGAGAATAACAAGGTATATGGGAAATAGATATTCGAAAATACTGTTATGGAAAAAATACTGTTCTGAACAAGTGATAAAAGAAAGATCATATATGGTTAGTATGGTAGATTTCTTGTTTCTACCCTCTGAATTTAATTCAATTTCTTGGGAGTATTTTGTATGTGTATATAGCTGCCCAATTTTGTACATTGCATGCTTTTGCTGAGTACAGAGAGGAACCCTCTATTCTTTGTGATGTTTCAGCTGTTGTGTTACTCATTTGTAACCCAAAGTTCCATGGGCTTTTTTTGGCTGATGTCTTATACTCTACTGCAACTTCTTGAATATGTATGCTATAGTGTTTTTCACTATCGCAGTTAATTTTGTAGACTCTCTTGCATTTTACATCTCTCTCTTTTTTTTATCTCTCTCATACTGTTTTGCATTTCTCTGGCTAGCACTCACTTTAGTATCTACTTCCTATACTCTTCCAATCTCCACAAGTAACCATGCTCTTAGTGTAACGTGTTACCTCTATTTTTTCCATTTGACCAAATTAATACTGAAACATCACAGTAATTTTAAAACATTTTATGATTTTTAGTATTTCTTCCTCTTCTTTAATTAACATATTAATATTAACATATTAAATAATACTGTGCAAAAATTTAGCCTTGCAAAACAGAAATTTACATTTTAATTTATGGTTTTTTTTAGTGAAGCCTTATATTTTGTGTATAATAATTGTTAATGCAACACTGTTGAAAATCATAGAGGTTGCAAACTGCTATGAGGCTGAGGGCAAAGGGAGGTTCACTGGTCCTTGGCCAAATGTTGGAGCTCCATGTGCCCAAGTCCACTAAGCAGCAACAGTGAGCCCAGTCTAACACACACACAGCAATAGCACAGCTGACCACAAATCTGACAGAGGCAGAGAAGAGAACTTTTACAGGCATCTACATAAACAGAAATAGAATAGATGCTATGGTCTTGCTTTTCCTCTCCAGATGCTCAGGAATGAAGTCCACTCTTAGACACACACATATTTCTCTGGCAGCTGGTCTTTGATGCACAAGACCATCTAGTACCTAGCCCCCAGTATCTCTCTCTTGCATTTCCTGATACCTCGATATTTCATGCAAGGGTATTTCATGGTTCTACTCCAGCAACTGGAGCTCAGACCTTCTTTCTTGCTGTCTATATCAAGGTTCAAATGTGTTGACACACACTCAGAATGGACAGGGCAGCCACACAGAAGAAAGGTAAAACTAGAATTTGATAAGTGAGACAGAGTGAGTGCACTGACCAGATGCAGGTGTAGTGCCCACAACTAGTTTATACACATTTTGACCCTTTTATCCCCTTTTCCCTCTCTTTTTCCACTTGTTCCTCCCTTGTCCACCTTGTTTCCTCCCTTTCCCTGCCTTTGTCCCTTCCTTTAAAGAATAAGATTTACTCAATCCAAAATGCGCCTCCCTCTTGCCGCGCATAATAAGTTCTAAATCTTTTTAGGTATTAACCCCCTTCAGTCTGGAATGGATTCTGGATTTGGGGGGGTTTTGTTGCCTTCTCTTGCTTGGTAACTTACAGAGGTTATTTTTTTTTTCGTTTGTTTTGTTTGACAGTGTTAGGAACAGCTAAGTGAGCCGAGATTTGTCTGCAGGCTGTGGTGAGACCCTGGTGAAGAAGCTCTGCCCCCACAGCCCGTGGGGATCCATGGGGATGCAGAGATCCACAGCCCATGGGGATCCATGGGGGATGCAGAGATCCACCTGAAGGCCATAGGGGGATGCGCCCATGCCAGAACTGGTGGATGCCTAAAGGAGGCTGTGATCCAGTGGGAGACCTGGGAGAGAGGGAGGCCCTGCTTCCAGGCTGGATCAGCCTGTCCTTGGAGGACTGCACCCCACAGAAGAGTGACCACACCGCAGCAGTTTTGGGAGCACTGTTTGCCCCTGGAGTGAATTCACATTGCCAGTTTTGGGAAGACTGCTCCTTGTGGGAGTGGACCCATGTTGGAGAAGTTCATGGAGAACTGAGGGGGGACCCACAGTCTCACAAGGGAAGGATTCCTCTCCCTGAGCAGCAGAAGAAAATCTGATGAACTGATCAAAACCCCCATGCCCTGTCTCCCCACACTGTCGGTGCAAAGGAGGGAGAGGCTGGGAGGCAAAAGGTGTTTTAAGGGCTTTTTTTACTGCTCATTATCTTCCTCTGATTTTGTTAGTAATAAATTCCCTTTGTACCCCTTAGCTGAGCCTGGCTTGCCCTTGGAGTGTTATCTCTCAGTCCTTAACTCATGAAGCCTTCATTAAAATTTTCTCTCCTCTGCCCAGCTGTGGGGAGGGTGAGTGAGCAATTTTTGTGGGTGCCTGGTGTTTTGCCAGTGTCAAACCATGACAACCTGGAACTTAGATAGTTCATAACACATAATAAGCCCTACCTTATATGGAAAAGAAAAATGAAAATGAAACAACAGAGTAAATCCACTCTCTGGTTTAGGATAGCCACATCTAAAGATGTTAGTAGGTAAAATCCATTGTTAACTAAGTACAAGATAATAATACACCTCTGATTATTTATGCACCATGACAGACAGTAAATCAGCTTTGATTGCTTGGGAAAGAAGTTCAGATGCCAATACAGAGCACTGACTATAACAGCTGCATCCTCAGTAATGGAGGGGGTTGGTGGTGAAGGGTAGGGGGTAGGGATTGAGGGATGGAGAAGAAAAAAATCCATATAAAAAACCAATAATGGATTAGAGAACAAGAACAAAATCTAAATATGCCAATTGGCATCCACCCTGTATGCGTGGTTTGAGGTAGGATTTCTGTGTCCCAGGAAGCTGTAGGGTGGAACTGGTAATCTTACAAAGGGACAAATGACATGAGTAGGTGTTGGCTTGTCAGAAATGGGAACTTGTTGAAATTTCTAAAACAATGTGTAAAAAACTTTACAAGAAATGCTCATTTGCTAGTTATAAAATAAGTAGAAGACATAAATTATGAGGCAGATTTTAAATTTTTTAAAGAAACAAGGGTCCTCCATTTAGGGCATGTCTCCCTCATGACAGTTGTTATTGGGCACTCTGAAGGTTCAAAATAGGGAGAGATTCGCAGAAGAGTTATGAATGCCATAAGAGTTTTGAAGCCATAAACCCTTTTAGCAGAGGGTTTATGGCTTCAAAAGCATCCAATATTGTGGATGCTGACACCTATTAATTTGTTATTATGCTCAATATTGCCATTAAATTCACCTTTTTGGATTCTAGCAATGGGAAATTTTCTACTAAATAATATTTCTCTTTCTTAAAAAAATGTTTTATTATCAATACACCATGTATACATACACAGATATTTTAAGGGAGACACTATTATGTATTGTTATGCACACACTCAAGAAGTGTATCTAGTACTACTCCCAGGCTGTAACTGTATGCTGTTAGATTGGAAGATACTTTATCAAATTTAAAAGAATCCTAATTTAATTAAGGTGGAAAAGCACGAAAATGTACAACTGCAGTTGATGGACTAAAGACATCATCAGAAATATATCCTTGATACAAGTATTTAGGAGACTGGCATCAGTAGTACTTTTGCCACCTTGTTCCTGGTTCAGAGATGAATATTCTGTCAGAGGAGTTCAGCATGCAGTCAAGTGTGTGATTAGACTGTCATTTTTTTCCCAATCAGCTGCATGACTGTTAGCAGCCATTTAGATTGCTAAATATCTGCCCTTGGCAAGCAGAAGGTAGGAGTTTTTCTCCATTCCTAGTCCAACCTGATTCTAAGTGATATCAAACAAAAAATTACATTTTTTCCTTTCAGAAACTTGTATTGCAGACATCACAAGCCACTGGAAGAAACATTGTTTGTCTCATTAGCACCATCCTAAAAAGACTAAAGTCTGTTAAATTTACTGAAATATTCAAGTCACCTAAGATTTTTTGCTCTGGCAGATATATCAATCCAGTCATGGGTTCATCACAGGAAAATGAGAAAGATTGTCAGTATTACGAATGAAAAAAATGCAGTATCTTAAATTTATCAGAGAAAGAAAGAAAACTGAAAATATTTTCCAGTTTAAGTGTCTAAGACTTGCTTGTCTCCAGCAAGTGTGTGACACAGTTATTTTCGATATGCTGAAAAATATCACCACTCCTACATTTTTTTCTCAACTCTTGTCTGCTAAAATTCTTTACAAATCTTCAGGATCTTCCTGAATGTCCTTATGTCTTCACTGAATTTTCTCAGGAAGAACTCACTTTATCTTGTCTTAATGATTTTATCTAGATAGTTAACTCTTATTGCTTGCAATTAAAAAAAAATAATTAGCAATTCAAAATTTGGGGAAGCATATAATAGACTGTCTGATGTACATGGAAAAACAGGCCAATATTGTGACCTGCAAGAACCTCCTTAAGTATTAGTAATTCCTTTCTTTCTTTCTCTCTTTCTCTCTTTCTCTCTTTCTCTCTTTCTCTCTTTCTCTCTTTCTCTCTTTCTTTCTCTCTTTCTTTCTCTCTTTCTCTCTTTCTTTCTCTCTTTCTCTCTTTCTCTCTTTCTGTCTTCCTGTCTTCCTGTCTTCCTGTCTTCCTGTCTTTCTTTCGTTTTCATTTTGTACATTATAATGTTTTGGAAGTAACTGAAATAGAATCTCTACTCTGCAATTTATTTCATTCAGTGTATGATCTACGAACTTTCAAAATGCTCATCTTTCAAGGCTTAAACTGAAAAATCTTTGAAAGAAAGTACTTTTGAAAGAATTAAAGGAATCTTCAAGATAAAAGTCTTCATAATTACACATTGACTGAGTATCAGTAATCAAAGAGCATTTTCTTCAAAAGTCTACCTCCTCTGATGGTCGGTTTAATAAAAGGCTCTGGGATAGTGATATTCTTAAGAACAGAATAGTAATAAAATTACAAAGGTTTCCTTTGCTGTCTTGGATTATCCTAGACAATTTTCCAGGTTTGATTTGAAGTGATCCACTGGTTAATTACTTGCCAGTCCCCTCCTTCAAAATGATTACAATTTATTTCACTCTGTATTGAAATACATATGTTTAGTTTATCATTTGCCTAAACTGTGTAAAGTCTTTGAATTACTGCACATAATGACCTGTGATTAAACAGAACCAATTTATGGAAATATTTCAAAATAATGCTTTGTTTAGTTCCTGATGATTTACTTGATTGTAGTGATACTTAATGATCTTGATATTAATATTCAAAATCCTTGACTAGCTTCAGCACTAATTACACATGGGATAATTTCTCAGCTTTTTAGCCCATGGGCTATATTGCCAAAAGACACTGTGGTAATGGGGCTCAAACCAAAATTCAAGGAGAACATGAGTGCAGGAAAATATTCAAAATGGCTTGCTATGAAATCCTATCTTCAAAAGAAAAGATTGAAACAGAATATCTTCAGACTATAATGGAAAATATGCTTTTCTGTATAGTAAGTAAAGTAGATCTTCAATCCTAAATCGTGAATGCTGATTCCATTTCATCAAGGCTGTGTCCATGTTTTATTAATAACTGCTTTAGAAATACATGAAACAGAAAAGAAATTAAGCAAGTTGAGTGAATAATACCTAAAAAGAACTGGAGTTCATAAGTTCTTAAATTGTAATTGATTGTGAATTATGAAAATCAAGAGCAACAAATCAACAAAAGAATACCTTTAATTTTCCTCTCTGTGATGTTAGCATAACAATAATTAAAAGATTAGAAAAAGAACTATGAATTATATAGGTACCTTAATGGTCTATGTGGAGGTCAAATAGAGGTTAAGATATTAATATTTCTGGTCTAGCAGTTGGAGAAAATTGTTAAGAATTATGAATATAACTAAACCCTTCCTCTGCCTTTAACTGAAAACTTATGGCAGAATTTTCTGTAAGAGTTTGTCTTCATAACTTGCAGCTTTTGTGAATTTTATTCTTAAGTATGTAATTGTCCTTTGGCATTTTGCAGCTGTTCAGTATTGGCATACAATGCAGTATGACACAAAGAGAGTTATTTATTAAGAATTACAACACACATGTCATTTTGAGGATTGCTGCAAGTTACCAAGACAGAAGTGGAAGATGACATCAGCTTTATATTAGTTCATAGTTCACTAATTATGTGAAGGTGAAAAGAGTTTCTGTGACATTTCATGCACAATCTCAAGGAAATAATGAACTGGATTATTGAATCATAGAATGTTTTTGGTTGGAAAGGGACTTCAAAGACCTTACAGTCCAACCCCTGTTCTAAGAGCAGAGATATCTTTCACTAAACCATGTTGCTCAAAGACCCATCCAACATGGCCTTGAACACTTTGAGAGATGGGGTGTGCACTATTTCTCTATGCAATTTAGTTCAGTGTCTCATCATCTTCATCATAAAAAATATATCTTCCCAATACCTCATAAAACCCTACTCTTTTTCCGTTTTCTATAAAATCTTTGTCCCTGTAAAAAAACTCTTCTTCCATTTTTTTAAAGTTCCCTATATATCGAAAGCCTGCAGCATGGTCTCCACAGAGCCTTTCCTTCTCCAGGATGAGCAACCTCAGCTCAGGCTTTTTTCAGAGGAAAATTCAGATAATTTTTGTGGCTCTCTAGTGAACTTGCTCCCACATCTTTCCTGTGCTGAGGAGCCCAGAGTTGGATGCAGTACTCCAGCTGTGGTCTCATGAAAGCAGAATCACCTTCCTCGACCTGTTGGCCACACTGCTTCTGTTTTGTGGTCCAATTTAAGAACAAAACACCAGATATTTATGAAAAAAATACCAATGAGAGTTAGAAAAGATAGTTTCCAATTCAGAAGAGCTTAATGTCGATTTTACTGGCCTCAACATAAAGTGAAAAAAGCTAATATCATACAAAAGGAAACAGCATTGATTAGAGCTCTCTAACAGAATTAAGATGCTAAATTAAATAAAGTAAAAGTACAATATGAGCAATTGAATCTATTGTAGTCAAATTATATTTGCTATATCATTTTAGAATCTTTATTCAACATGAAAGAAGGAATCCTCTGCTTAATAAGTAACTTGCATCATTAAATGAGAGCCAGCAATCAATTAGAGGTCTAAAAGAATCATAAACAATTTAACAAAGTTTTGGGTATTTTAATTGCTTATGCTTCTCTTTTATAATCACTTTAAAACATAACTTGTCTTTTTCGAAGTGTCTGAATATTGTGTACATTCTCTTGGGAAATCTGAAGCTAAATTAAATTTTCAATTATAAATAAAAACATCTGTGTCAGAAGCACTTAAATTATAAGATAATAAAAGATTTAGGATTTATTGTTCATGTCTTTTTTGTGTCTAAAAAACAAAGCACATATTATTTACAAGCTTTCCCCCATCATATACAAAAATAACTTTGCATATTAATTGATCCTTGTATCCTGAAAGTAAAATGGCAAGTAAAAGTGATATTTTTAAATACGATCATTAGTGTCTGTAAATATTCCAAGCATGATAAAATACGAACTCCCTAGTTTCATTTCTCCTAGGGAACTTTATTTAGCATCTATACCTAGTATTAAAAAACTGAATCATCAAAAATGTCAAAAGGCTTAGTTTATAAATAGAATAAGCAAAATAGCTTGTGCACAATCCAGGCAATTTATCAGAGAAAAGGCAATTATAATTTTATATTTTAACAACCAAAATGTCAGGTGGGCAGTCAGAATAAAAGCCATTTAATGCCTGATCACAGTAATCCAGAGAATCAGCATCTTTCCAGTTCTCTTGTTTTATCTACAGTTTTCCAGGTTTTATCATCTATTCAGAGATGATTAACTTTTTGTTTTTTCTTTCTATTTTTTATCCTTAATGAGAATAGAGCAGCAAAAAGGGTGGCTAAGTGTAGGAAAACAAGAACTGCCTGGAGCTGACAGCTATTCATTACCTTTTTCTTTCATGGATAGTTCCAAGTTGCAATGCAGCATTGTACAGATGAAGAATTTCCTTTAGCACTTTTCTGCTGTGCTATTTGAGATTTAGGAAAAGAAATCAGTCTGTTACAGGCCTGCTAGAATTCAACAAATAACACCAGAAAATGGAGGTGATGGGAATGAAAGAAGTAATTACAGCTTCAAGATCTGAAATTCTCACAGATGCAGTTTCCTAAAAGTGGATATAAGTATTCTTGTGGATGGTACTACATCCAGCCATGTTGCTGTAAAAAGTACATATTATGTAGCCCAGTACAGTAAGAATTTTGAAATTTTGAATACAGGTACAAATGACCTATTTTCTGTGAATCCAGAAAATAGATCTGTCTGTGTACCAAACTCCCCTGTATCAGAACCTGACAACTCCTAAGTTTTTATTGTTCTTTAAGTTATGACTACAGATAGATTAAGTTTACAATCTGAAGTTTATTCGTCAAGTAGTGTAAGCTTTCCATTAACCAAAATATAACTTCCTGAATTATATGTGATTGTAATGAAAAGGCCCAGAGGGAAAGGAAATACAAGAAAGTAAAAGATGAGACATTCTACTTTCATTTAAATGTAATGGAATGAATAGCATTCTGAAACTTAGAACTTAAGAACAACTAACAAAGCCATAAAATATCAAGAAATTATTAAACCCCTCTTTGCATAAAGTAATACATTTTGCCAAAAGTGAAGCAATTCCAGGGTAGTTTCTCTCATTCTCTCATTTCTCTCATTTCTCTCATTCATTTCTCTCATGGAAAAAACAGGCTATTTAAACAACTTGAGCTACAATATTGCATCTGCACTGCAATCTGTCCAAGGCATTTTTCTGGTTTTTTAGTGGTTTTTGGTTGTTTTGTTTGTTTTGTTTCTGGTTGTGTTTTGTTGTTGTTGTTTTGTTTAGCTTACATTAGTTTAACTTAGGTTTGATTTGATTTGGTTTGGTTTTTTTAGTGTTGATCTAAACCCCATCATATGTGGTAGGTAACTTGCATTAAAAATATTATATGTATGAATGTTTTTGCACAGCTGAAAGCAAAATACTTTTGTCAGGACTCTCAAGCATTGGGCAGTGCAACTCAGGCCCAAAAATAGTTCTGAACTTCACAGATAGCTTCAGCTTCTCAGCACCCCTCAGGCATCCATGAAGCTTTTAAGGTCACTTGGCAAACATGGAGACTTATCTCTATATAATCATATGATAATGGTAACGAACATACACATTCTCTTTTATTGTGCATCTCACTGTTTGACTGTGAACTTCTAACTTAGCAGGAATACCTGCACTTTAGAGGTCTATGATTTTCATGTGCTCTGGATTGCATAACAAAGACAAGCCATTGAGCTCTCATTTAGCCTACCAGTTCACTGGCTATGTTGAGACACAGCTTCTATCATAATATGTGTTTAAAACACAAAACAGTATCAGCAACAATACCATGATTCAATGCTGAGTGAGAAGACTCACTGGAACTGGCATAGAAGAATGCTTGTACAGATATTGGCACCAGGAGGTTGTGAGGAAAATACTGTCTGAGAAACTTTGCAGAGCAGCTCTGATATGTACAAAAAGTGTATTTAACCACATATTACATTCAAGTACAAAAATATACTTAAATAATTTTCCTCTTCTTTTTTTTTTTCCCCAGGACAAGAAGATACCTTCAAACACAGATGAAAGGCACAGCTCCTGCGAAGATCATGAGTGAGAAAATATCTGTGTATACATGTCTCCATAGTATGTTGTTAAAACAACAGGCATCATCTTCAGCTTTCTTCCCAAGAAATTTGAAGGCCTAGGTAGTCATGGAGGGTGGATTACTTGCATATTCCTGTCTTGAAGTATTTCCAAGTTCTCTGAGAATTATGTAGGTTTAGAGAAGGTCCTTTGAGACTGAAAGCACATGTTCTAGATAGTCCTGTTGATGTGATCATGGGCTTTAATTCTGTATAATTAACACCCTCTTGAATATGATTCTGTGCTATGTTTATGAGAGAGAAAGCTACAGCCATAATTGCTTTGTATTATCCCTAAGCAATATCTATATACCGAGTTCATAGCCTTAGCCATGCCTGAATAATAGAAGATAATACTAAAATAATTAGCCCCTGATCTTGCATTAAACAGCATAACTTGAAAGCAGTGCATGACCTGCTCCTATCCTCACATGTGTTCCTCTGACTAACAAATTAAACAATGTCATTGTGGGAAGACTGTAGATATCATCTTTCTATTCATGATACCTTTGTAAAGGTAGAAGGTGAAGATGAGTAGCAGAGGAGAATGACACCTCTGCAGGATATTTACCCTCTCCTTATCATAGAAGTTCTCAGTTTCCAAGTAATTTTTTCCTGCATTATCTACAGGAGTTGAAATACTTTTACTCTTTTGCTGTATCATTATCAATTGTTTTTTGTTGACAGATCATATCAGAATGTCAATAATGATAATAATGACAAGAATATGTTAAAAGATAACAGTTTGATTATCATTATTCTTTCTAAATTGTCACATAATGTCTCTGCATAATAAATATAAGTATATAAACAATCCTTATGGCTAAAGTTTCTTTCCTCAGTGCAGGGGGTTAGGGTTCAATCTCCTTTTGAGAAAAACCTGTGGCCTATGAAATTTCCTGGGCACTGACTTGTGCCCACACTTCAAAGCACTTGGAAGAGTTTCTAGCTGGTTAAATGGCTGCAGGTCTTTGTGACACCATGTTCCTAGCACACAATACATAACATCTGTTAGGGCACAAGAAATGCTTGAAGAAAGCTTAAGACTGAGGTAGGTAGAAGGACTGAAATCTGACATCATCTGGTTCTTATTGCCTCCAGGCATAATTGCTCTGTTTTCTCATAGTTGGAGTTATGTCCTTCCAGAAGGGATCCTGGAAATCATCCAGTATAAAAGTACTGCAAGCAACTATGTGAGGAGACAAGAAAGATAAATTTTAGGTTGAAAATACAGAAAATCCTACAAGCTGAAGTTGTTGATGAAGTTACATGTAGGGTAAAAGCTACTTCTTTTCTTCATAGTGTTATGCTTGTGCCTGCAAAAGCAGTAAGTAAACTGGTGTCTAATGAATGGAAGCACAGAAATGGCCAACAAAATGCATCCAGTTCCTTTCATGTTCTGAATTTATTCAAATTTAAGGGTGATAAAAACACCGTAGGCTTGAGCTTACAGAGGTTTCAGATGGACATCTCCATGACTGCAAACTGTTGTTCAGATTTCATAACTTATGTTTTTTTAGAGAGTATCTAAGGATTGATATGCAAGATAACAGTTTTTATTCTTTTTAAAGACATTTAGAAAGAGAAAATTACACTCTAGCTTCTGTTTCATTTTTTTGCTTATTTGATGCTAAATTACACTCAGAAAGATCTGAAGGTTGGTGAATCACCTTTGTAAAATGTTCAGATATCTATTTACAAATGTTGTGTTAAAATGACCGAGGTGTTAATTTTCCTTTTTGATCTATTTCCACTCTTGGTTAAAAAATGTAATTTCATGATCACTTTGAGAGGCCTTTACCTGATTAATTTCTTCCTTCTGTAATGTTCTTATCTTGCTGTAGTTAACAGATTGACTTCAGTGTGAGTTTTATTTTGAATGTACTGTGTTAGAGGGATAAGTCTTTCTGTGGTAAACATGCTCTCCTCCAGGAAGTTAGCTGTAATCACAAAACATCTCTGAAGTTAGGTGGCAACTGCATTGTTTCTGAGACACAGGCTCTGCAGTAGGTGATTACGTGTGAAACTTGCACAGTTCTAAGACTGAAAAAAAAAGTTCTGATCTTGGTAAGAATTATCACTAAACCTTTGAACAGGAAATCAGCAATGCTTAAAAACTGTGGGTGGAGAACATAGATCTCTCTCAATTCCTACTCTTCAAGAGGTTTCAATTCCTACTCTACTAGAGATTTTCCTCTCCAGAAAAAGCTGCTGTATAAAATGAAAATTATGAATTGTGACTGTATTTTGGGAGAATACTGCTCTAAGACAGGACTCCCTTCGGATGTTCAGATGTTCAGATGAGTATCTCACCTGGTCTCCTTCTAGCCACCTCCTCCAGTTCCACACTGATGGTTCTCATGCAGCATGTCTCTTTCTTTTGGCATCTTACTGGAAAAGACACCTAGTTCCAGAGTTTTCTCTACTCTCTAGCGTCAAGGTAAAACAGTACTGTAATTCTGTGGCAATTTCCAGGTGAAAGGAGGTATGTAGAGTTTGGAGATTTGTTTCAGAAATACTTTATTATTACATTAGTATTATCAACATAATCAGTAACATCACCCTCTTTATCATCATTATTATTGTTGCCATTGTTGCTATATAACTTTGGTTATTCATCAATGTGATTTTTATTTTTAACACTGCAAGAAATTACAATCTCATTTTTATTTTGCTGTTAGGTATAATTCTTGAAAACCAGTGTCTTAGGTAACCCACCTAAACATGGTAAACACCTATCTAGTTTTATTTAGAGCTTGCACTAACAACTCTTCTACTTTTCACTTACTTTATTTTAAAAATCTGTAACAGCTTTTAAGGTAAGATCATGGGAAATCACATGGTTGGGTGTAAGCCTGTAAGGAACCTCAGGATATTTCTCCAAATTGACTCCAAGTAAGAGTCAACTTTGTTTTTTAAGACTGGGAAAAAACACCTCTTCCCTCTGCTATAAATACCTTTTCAAAATAACTTTTTATATATTTTTTTTCATGAATTCCTGCAATCAAATATTCATTACAATATTAAATAGGAAATTAACTGGCAGTTAAATTACTTCTCAGCTAGGATACGGTATAATTCAAATATACACAGTGTTGCAAAGAAAAGGCAAAGAATAAAAAATCCACAGAGGCCCAAATAAAAAAATATAAAAAGTAAAAAAGAAGCCAAATCAAAACAGTACATATTTTGCTAATGATTTTTATATGTAGATGAGTTGTATTTTGCAACACACTTTTTGAGACACGATATGTAAACATTCTGAAAACCTTATCACTGTTACTGGTTACAGTATTTTTAACAAATAATAAAACCACCAAAAATCTTTCACAAAAAGTAGTTGACATGGTACATTAGCATAAGAATTAAGAATTATTAAGAATTAAGAATTATTTATAATCTACCATGAAACTCCAGAAAACATTTTCCTACCTTCACTGACTTGCATTTTATAATTTAAATCAACTTTCCTCTTCACCATCTTTCTCCACTATCCCATCTCATCCCATCTGAAAACCTTCACTTTGTCTTCAGTTTCACGTCTAATTATATGAATTTGCCATTGCCTTTCTGAAGTCGTGCAATGTACTTAAATAATGTGAATTAATAAAGTTGCAACTCCAGTGTTAATAATGTGAATTAATAAAGTTGCAAGTCCAGTGACCATTTGTAAATGATGATGCAAATAATGGGAATCCAACTCAGGGTGCTGATACTCCTTTTATTCATTATGTCTTTTCTGCAATGTGAATAACCTAAACAAAAAAGATCTCAAAAGAGTGGGAGTTTAAAAAACACTGAAGGGGATCTCAATACAACTTTTAATAATACAAAGATGGATTACTGCTGAGATGCTTTGGCTGCACAGAGCATTTTTTAAATTTTATTTTCTGGAGATTCATCAGTTTGCCTAAGTATCATTGATAAAAAGCTGAGACCCACCAGCAAATATTGGTCTGTGCATTGTAGAAAACTAATCTGAGTCATTGTTCAAAAGAGATTGAGAAGACACTGCCACCAGGCTGGATGCAAAAACCAACACTGGTTACAGCAGGTGCTCCTTTCCTGTTCAGAGAAAGCATCCTTTCCCCTTTAGTTCTCCTGGCTGGAAAAATGTCTTCTTGACTGGAAACAGATATATTATGGTCACAGAAACAGGGTGAGTTTGTGGCCATGATTTCCATAGGATGGATCAAGAGCTGGACTTTCCCTGTGAGTACCCCAGGATTTTACTTGTAGCTTAATCTGCATAATTTATCACCTTTTCTCAACCCTTCATTTTGCCACTCTTTTACTTCCCTTTCTCTGCCCCAATTTTCTCCCAAAAACAATCTGCCAACATTTTTTTTACCTCTTTGGTCTTAGTTTTTCTGCACCCATACCCAAAGTTATTAAGCCTAACACCATTACCTAGCTAATCTTATCATTATGTGGTTGTATTGACAAGGTTAAACTAGTTCCTGCTGGTTCTCAGAGGCCCTGCACTCCAAAAAGGAGCACCCACATCTCTTTCTGTTACATATTTCATTATTTCTTGCAGGCTCCTCTCCTCTCCTGTCATTTCCTAGATCTGGTTCAGTTGCAGTCTAACTCAGACCGGAGCCTAGAAATCACCTTGTTATTCACCTACAGCTCTAATATTTATTTTGACTTACTGCATGGTTTGATATCCCAAAACTTTTCTGTAAATTATTTTTAAAAAATATTGCTCAGAAGTATAGTTTTGTTGCACATTTCAAACTTTCACATGAATACTGATGTCAGTAGTGAGTGAGATTATATCTAAATAAAAATATAGAAACTCCTTAAATTCCTAGCATTGATTACAAAGAAGTTGCTCCTCTTTACAGTAAGGCAAGACCTGTGTAATAATTCTACACACAAAAACCTTGAGTCTGTAAACTATAAATATTCTCTCCAGCATAGAAGAGCCAATCTGTCAAGCTTAACTTAAGCAAAAAACTTATAGCAAATTTATAAACTGCAAACTCACTGTGACTTGTGATAAAATGTTGTTAAGGGACTGAAAAGTACAGAAAATCCTGCAGGACTGCAGCTGTCTGGATGTTTAGGAATTGCATAGATATTTGATTGACTGCTGGTGGGAGAAATGTAAAAGAGGCAAATCACAGTGAGCTTACTCCATGTTCCTCTGCCTAGACTATGGTTCTTGATTGTTCTATATAGAGCCTTGGGCCAGGGGAGTTTTAGGTTGCCTTATTGAGTTAACATTTCCAACATGAAACCCACAGCCACTTGAGACACAACCAGTTATTGGGCAAAAATTGATTAAAACCCAAATATAATAACTGTGTCGTCATTCCATATGGATTGTTATCCCCAGAGGTATTGCTTTCCTTCTTCAGCTATCTCATTCTGTGTGAAGTTACCCACAGAGATGATATCCACCTCTCTCTTCCAGCTGGGCAGGGAGTCATTTATATTCCCTTAAGATTTGTCTCATCTCCCTTTTCAAAAATCCCTTTAAAAAATATTTTAAAAATGTGTTTTCAAGTTAAATATTTAATAAAACTGAAATAATAAAAATTGCACAGAAAAAAAAATCACATTATATATTACATTAGTACCATCATATTGTGGATAATTTTAGTATTGAATATCTTCTAATTTTTTTTTTTTTTTTTTTTTTTTTTTTTTTTTTTTTTTTTTTTAAATTTTGAAGTATCTGTGTTTTTTCCCAGCTTATTCCTAATGTTCATTCCTGCTCTTGAAATGCACCACAAATTGCCAATTAGCTTAAAAAATGTGCTGCTCTTCAGGTAATTGTAAACACAATTTCTGATTTCCCCACAAATCCTGCTATTTGTTCATGGCTGTTTCATACACACAGGCACATCTGTATACTCATGAATTCTAAATATTGATATAGATATTGAGAAAAAAATCCCTTTTTTACATTCTATATGGTCTTAAATAATAGACTTCATTTTAAGCAATTATAATGATGGATTATTAATTCAATCCATAAAAAGGACATTGTTAATAAACAGAATTATTATTCTTCAATATGCAGAAATTGATAAAAATACAGAAAAATATATAACTATTATTAAATCTTCTTTAAATAATTTGTAGTAATTCTTACAGAAAAAAGTTGAGTTATATTTGGAAGCCATGTGGAATTTAGGATGAATCACATCCCCTCTATAGCCAGTTAAACCGCATTACACAGACCCCCTAACACTGAGAACCCATCTGACCTACTTAAAACTCATTTGCCATGACGCAAAGGGCTACGAATCACTTCTTTCAAATTTTATGACTTAAAAACTGACAACCAACCTGGGACAATTTATTGTCCTATATCCCCTCCTTTTTTCTTGTGCGCTTCTTTCTGGTTGACTCTTAAAGAAGAGCTGCACTAATGGGTACATTAAATAATAAAATGCAAATTTAACATATAAAAATCTTTAGAATTTTAGGGGCAACAAGTAATTGCTTAGTGAATATGACTATGGCATGGTAGTGGAAACCCACTGATTTTATTGTAAAATAATTAGTAGCAAGACAATAGTTGCAAGATTTTGCTTCTAAATGCTGGAAACTAAGACACAACAGGAGCAAAAATTCATTTGAATAATAATACAGGAGATTTTATCACCAGGTATTGATTTTCTAACACTAAATGTATGCATTTTGATATATTTTCTATGGATGATCATTAAGAATATTTCTTTGTTTTCATGTTGCAACATCACTATATAAGTATGCTTTGAAAGCATAAATTAAAAGTTCTTCAATCAAGTGATTTCCCCCTCTTCATTACTTCAAATTACCACCCAAAATTAGCAGACATTTCACTAAGAAACTCAAATCGGAATGGAGTATTTTTTTTTTAATCTTTTGACATTAAGCAACGAGACATTGAAACTTTCACTTATGACACTAGTTTTTCATTCTTGCAGTTTTTTTACCATAACTCTGCTGTGTATGGATCGCAGTATTTCCTCCTTAAAATGGATATGACAACTCTTCAAGAAAGGTTAAATCAATCTGGATAGTAATAAAAGTAATTTAGATTCAGACATACAAAACAGAAACAGAGACATGCAAGAGCAGCTTGTAAAACATCAGGGATTTATGCCCTGACAGGCACAAGAAGTTTTATTTGTGCTATTCACAAGACTGTAATTTTTCTTTTGTACCTAAATGTTATAAGAGTAATGACTGGCTGTAACATACATTGTGGAAATGTGTGCTGGCACTCTTGAAGGCTGATCCTGCAGCTGGAATGAGGTGTCAGCAGCAGCACAAGCAGCATTTAAATTAAGAGGAAAGGCATGGTAGGGGGCACAAGGGCTATAGAAGAATCCATTTGATGGAAAATACAAATTCTATCTACTCAAGATATTACCTAAACAAACCATTCTTACATTCACAGTCTTTAAAACATGTAATTTTATCAATGTTTACCATTCTTGTTTGTGTATTTGCAATTGGCATGCTTTTTGTGATTCCCTTTTGGCAGAATGAGTGAATGTCAGATTTCATTTTGAATTTCTGGCCCCTGTTATGAGTATAATACATATGAATAACCAAAGTTGCTCTGTCTCTCATTCATTCTTACTAGGGCTTTTCTACTTTGTTTATATAGATGAATATTCATTAGGTCAAAGAAAAAGACTAACTTTCCACTTTACCGATAATGGCAGTCACCTTGAATATAAAAGATGAAGGTTCAAAATTACTCTTCAAAATCATACAGAGCAGAAAGACAAACTAAAGTCTCTAGTGTTCCAGATGAGTCACTTTTACACCCCTGGCTTAGTGACACATAAGGCTAATTCTTGTTGCCTACCTCTTCCTATTTAAAATTTCATTTTGAACAGGAAATGTTTCAGAGACAAAAAAATTGTGTTGGAATTTGAGCATATTTCGTGTGTAAAAGGTTCTGATGTGACGCAGTATGTTGCCAGAAAAAAAATACAATAAAGAAATTCCTCACCAGCATTTTAGTTTTTATCTCAGCCTTTTTTACAAGGCTCTATTATATTAAAAAGACATGCCACCACCAAAAGAGTGTGGACTGTATTCTGTAGATTTTTCCTCTGGTAACTTTTTAATTGGTAATCAACAAAAAGTAAAAAACTCTTTGGAAAATCATTTGGTATTACATATTCATTATTTTCTGAAAAGAAATAGGATCATCTGAAGAAACATTTTCATGGCAGCCCAACTCATTCGTTTATTTAATCCTTAATGGTATATCTGCCTCTCAGTCAATGTAATGACTTTTTCTGGTGCTCAACTGATCTGCTAGTGTTTATTCCAAACCAGCTATGATATATCCCCTGTCATGCATACCCAGTTTATACTTTAGAAAGTGAAAAACTTTTCTGTCATAATTGTTTTAGGGAAAGATAATTTTACATTTGCACATGAGAAGAGAAAGACTGAAGAGCTATTTGGACAGAGACTTTCTGCATGTTATTGTGAGAACAGCCAAAATTAGGAAGGGAGTTTGTTATCATCCTTCTTACATTCCTCAAATGTATTCACTCCTTTAGCTTCTGAGAGAAACACAGAGGGGCACATGCTCATGTCTTGTAGATGCAATTTTGTTTTCTCCTACTCTTGGTAATATTCTTCATTGTATACAATTTTATTTAAGCTAAGACACTAAACTACTTTTATGTCCTTCCTGTAAAGTTGATTTAAATTAAATTTCTCCTGAGTTCGGTATGCATTTTAATCTTGGGAGTGCTTTTCTTTGCTTGTTTAATTAGGAAGAACAGAAAAACTGCTGAAGCATTATTCTATAAACTTCTGAAAATTAGAAAACCAGTCAGAATTGCTTTGTAGAATCCAATTTATTGATATTCAAGACTCATGAGCCAGCTCTGTAACATTCAAAATACTTGATAGTTTTTTCTACCCTCTTATGAAATGTGTTTTCAGTTTTACTATGTAAGAAGATTTTATCAACGTTAAAACTTGGAATATGAGCATGAAAATGTCAGTTGTACAAGAAGAAGGTTGTATAGTTCATTTGCTATAGATGCCTATTTTCTTACTCCTCTTTGAGCTGATTTATACAAACATTCATGAAGTGATAAAAAGGTTAAGTATAGAAGCAAACCCCAGGGCTTGTTACATAAGCATAGTTTCTATTACAGTTTAGAAAAACTTTACTTGAGTAAGAGAAAAACAAAATAGTAATTCAAAAGTATGTGTTGCTTCAATGCCACATACACATTCTAGTTAATTTTTGACAGGCTAGATTTCTAAAAGAGTTTAGATTCCAGAGCTTCTTCAATCCTTCAAGACAATTCTTATCAGATCCAGTGCATAGGTAAATTTAATGTATTTAAATATACATTTTAGCAAGTTACAAATGCCCATATCATATAAAAGAATGCTATGCCTGTACTATTTTCTCCAAAGCAAAAGAATTAGAATGTAGTCAATCTAATTGACTGTATCTCTTTTTATAGTGATTCTTGGATGATCTGTAGAGTCATGTTTTTAAGATTTAAAAAACAATATGTCTGGTATGAAACTGTCTCTTTCAGGAATTTTTCAGTTTTATTTTCTCCTTACATAGTTATTTAGCCAAGTTCTTCATTATGGCCTGTTTGTATAAGCAAATGCATACACATTAAAAAAAGCATACCCCAATGTGTACTTATATCGTGATTCACTTGAAGCATCCTGCAGGATCAAGGAGTTTAATTTCCATTCTTGAAACTGAATGACCAAGAGTTGCTCATCCAAGATGACTGAAACATTCACAACAGCTTGAACATGTGTCCTGACAAAAGTAAAATTGTCACTGATGAGGAAAATCTTGATAAATTATTGAATTGCTTTATTCCTCAAATTCCATTTCTTTTCTTATACTCACTAAAATGTTGACTCGAACGTTTACAACTCTGTTTTCTTTTTGATAATTTTAGTTTTCCCTTTTGCTAATCATAAGACAGCCTGCCTTGATCAATCAATGGCCTCAGTTAACATGGGCAACATGTTGTCCCATGAGAAACAACTGCTTACGGTCAAGAGAAATTAAAACCACTTACTCAAACTTTAACAGCAGTTGGAACTGAAGCCTTCAGAAAGAACCAAGTGTGTTGTTGTGTTCCCTGCAATATCTTATCCTCTCAGTACTGTGCCCAATGGTCAACAGCAGCTGCATGTTTAAACAGATGTCTTTTTTCTTCAGATTTTCATTATATTAGAATACTCTAAATTATGATAATGGGCATAATATATATATCAAGCAGTACTTGTATGGACATTAAAATTAAGTGTAAAATTACTGCAAAAAATCCACAGAGTTTCCACTCAACAAATATCATTTTATAGCCAGTTGTAGTAATTTTCTCACCCCTAAAACATTTTAAATGACTGATGAATATTCTGCTAAAATAAAAGAGTCCTTATACACAAGTGTCCTTGTGTTGTTATACTTTGTGTGCATGTTTATGCAAATATATAGAAAAAGGTAAAAACCACAGCTTTATTAACATTATTACCTGTTCTGCACAATAGATTTGAAAACACTCTTACCATTTCAATTAGACAGTAATAAAATTAATATACGGGTACTAGCCCAAACTGAATTCTGTCCTTTCATCTTAATTAATGATATAGACAAAGGGGCGAAGTGCACTCTCAGTAAATTTGTAGACGGCACCAACACAACTCATGTGTTTGACACAAATGGAGAATGGGATATCATCCAGAGAGAGCTGGACAAGCTTGAGAAGTGGGTGCATGGGAACATAATGAGGTTTGAAAATATCAAGTGCAAGGTGCTGCATCAGAGTCAGGACAACTGCTGTTATCAACACAGCCTGGGAGATGGACAGATCAAGAGGAGCTGAGAAGGACTTGGGGTTAAAGGTAGATGAGAGGCTGGACATGACCCAGCAATGTGTACTTGAATCCTAAAAAGCCAATTATATCCTGGGCTGCCTTCAAAGCAGCCTGGCCATCATGATGAGGGAGGGGATTCTACCCCTCTGCTCCACTCTTGTGAGATCCCACCTGAACTGCTGCATCCTGTTCTTGGGACTCTTGGGAGTCTCTAAGAAAAGACATTGACCATTTGAAGCAAGTCCAGAGGGGGTCACTAAGATGATTAGAGAGATGGAACATCATTCCCACAAAGAAATGTAAGGTAATTGGATTTATTGAGCTTGGAAAAGAGAAGGCTTTGTGACCTTGTTGAAGGCTGATGATCTTGTTGCAGCTTTCCAGCAACTGAAGGAATCCCACAAGAAAGAAGGGGAGGGGTTATTTACAAGAGCATGTAGTGACAGGACAAGGGGGAATATCTTTAAACTGAAAGAGGCTAGGTTTAGATAAGATATTAGGGAAAAAAAATCTTCATTATGAAGGTGGTGAGGCACTGCAATGGGATGCCCAGAAAAGTTATGCATGTCCCATTCCTGGGAATTGAAGACCAGGCTGGATGGGGGTCTGAGTAAGTGGTCTTATGGAAGATGTAGCTGTCCACGATGGTGTATTGGAAGCAGATGATCTTTAAGTTCCTTTCCAACCCAAACCATTCCATGATTCTATGATTCTACAATCAACTTACAATGCAAAATACTCTGGAAATATGACCTGAAAATGTCTACTCATAGACAGACTTCGATATCTTCTGTTGTAATGCAAACCTCATGAACACTTTTAAATGGGAACCAACTGTGTAAGCCAGGAACACAAAAACTTAGTTTTCATAGCAATAGTACCATGTGTGTTTTGTTTTATTTTATTCCCCTTTTCCCTTACACTGAGGATAACATTGAATGCTATAAATTATTCTACTCCTTGTTAGTTCATAGTCTATCCAATCATCTCTCAAATTCTGCTACAATGCAGCACAAATTTATGGCCCTAGTACACTTCTTGTGTTACTTCCCAGCACTTGTTTAGGATCATCACAATGTCTTTTTCCCTGCTGCTTTGATCTTCAAAAAGCCAAAATCAGAACAAAACGGAGCTTGGGTGGGACAACTGCTTTTTTAGACTCATATATATATTCCCAGATATTTTAAATGTTGAGTTAAAATTAATTGTATTTGTAGAGGCTTGAAGGCATTTTTGTTTATTTCTTTGTTTAGAGTGGTTTTTTGTTTGTTTGTTTGTTTGTTTCATCTTTTCTTGTCATTTTGTTGTGGGTTTGGGGATTTTCTGCTTCTGCTTTTGCTCTTTATGTGAGCCAAAGGGCACTATCTCATTAATGACTTTCTTCTCCGTGACCATAATTAAGGGTCACTAAGCCTATCTTGCAGTCTCTGAGGGACAAGGGATTTCAAGAGAGTATGAATGAATATGTTAATATCAGATTAGAAAAGAGACTTGACCTTGGTACAGAGATGTTTTCATGCTCAGCTATTAATACTGCTGATACTTTTTTTTAATTTTGTTTTAGAAATATACAGCATTTCAGAGCTTGAACTCAATAATTAGAGGTGTTCAATCCCTAGAGATACACAGCCCACACACATACCTGTGAAGATCATTCACCATATTCGGAGTTCTATATGCTTAAACAATTGCAAAAATCTGCGGCAATTTTAGGCCATTAGCATAAACTATTTCAATATATAATGTATTCCTTGCTGTTTTAAACAAAAACAAACAAAACAAACAAACAAAAACCTACCAAAAACAAACAACAACAAAAAACCCCAAATCATCACTTGTCTAAGGGATACTTGGAGTTCTATTTTGAAAGATGGAAGGATTATATTTGATGATTATCATTAGTTTTTCATATTTATTTTCCTCAGAAAAGGAGCAGTTTGCTGAGTTTGTCATAGATAAAGCAAAGCACTGCTCTATGACTTCTGTTTTTGTAAAATATTGAAGCTTACACTATTTTCACAAAGACAACAGCCATGTTGTTTCCTTCTACTTTTTAAAATGGTAGCCAAAACTAACCAGAAAGAAATCAATGATAGAAGCTTTAAAATGTGTTTTCTATCAGCTATGTGGTGATCAAGGAGATAGCTTTCTTCTACTGGAGACACAAGTAATCATTTTTAGTCAAGGAAATAGATGCCTCAGATTTTGACGAATGAAGTACTTTATATTTTTATGCCAGTATTTTCTTAATATAAAATGATTAGTTTCATATCATATTGATTTTTGAGCCCTGCTATTGTAAAGATTTATGTTTTTGCTTTGAGAAGTCCAAGCAGACTTTCCTGGGAGCACTTAGAATATGTACAATTAAACATGCAAAATCAACTTTCAGGATAACATTTTGCATTCCACTTTCAACACTGCTGCAGGTTTTGAGCTCTACTTATACCTAAGACTTGATTCTCTTTCAGGTTTTCTTTGTCTCAAAATTTGCTGTGCATAGAACTTTTCTACTGTTACACCAGCAATAAATAACCTGGTTTTACATTTACATATGTTTCTCCTATATTTTTTAAAGTTTTTGAATATTTTTTCTTAGTGATATAAAAAGAGTTAAAATATAAAAAAGCAACATCATAAATACATCCTGCAGAGATCGTTTTTTACCCAGTCGCTTTAAACTTTTGATGTAAAGCAAAGAAGTGACAAAATAAAACTAACTTCTTCTGTTTTTTTTTCAAACAGCTATTAGATTACAAAGGATGAGTCTTTAAATCCTCAGTAACATAATATAGCAAAAAGTATTTATACTGCTTGCTGCAATTAATGGAGAAGTTTACTTCCCTTTAGTAGAAAATCATATAAATATATACATATACATAATTTGTCAATATTTATTCAGCAGGAAACAGTATTATAGTTTATGGATTGCTTTCTAACTGGAAATTAATAGCTTCTAGAGATTAATATTAATGATCATTAAGGTACAGTAACATAAATGCAATAGCAAAATAAATTCTTGATAAGTCCTAAGTTTCTTACCCTTTTCAGATTTAGTTAAATGTGTAGATTTGCAAAATGAGTAGACAAAATCACAGGAAAGTTTGATTCCTTGTAGTACCTGCCTGTATCTTAGGCACTTACTTCCTTGGTTGCAAACTAGGTGGCCATATGTGGCTTTCTGGATACTTACTATAATACAACAATTAGCTGTCTTTACACTTCAGTCAGCTTGATCACAAAGAATATTTTAATCGGATATTTCATTCTGTTTAGTTGATCACATTTAGTTAGTCAGTACAATGCAGATTCTATGAAATTAGGGAAATTTAATAGAAAGAGTATAAAATAGACTATCCTATGAGTTTTATATATTCTAATTGTCTTCTCAAACACAATACTATATTTAAGAAAGTTTTGTTAACACTTGATAGAGCTACATATCAGAACTAAAATCTTCAGTAACATTTTCATACCTCTAAGGGAGAGCATCAATTTCTCAGCAGACATTTCAAACCACTGGACAGAAAAAATTAGTAATCTTTTTCTCAAACATGTCATATTGCCATAAAACTCTGGAGTTATCCTGCTTTTATTCAGAGAATGCATGAAAATAATTGCAATAAAGACTATTTTGCTAAAAGAGAAGAAATTTCTTCTTAATTTGCAACAAAGACTACAATCTTTGGTCTGTTTGTATGATTCCTTTTAAACTTCTAGAAGTAGTGCATGAGCTTGTAAAACCTTATGCCAGGACTATGGATTTGATTTCACATATTTTTTTTGGTGGTACTGGCACAACATCAGTTGCTTTCAATTGTACCTTATCCCTAGTAAATTATCTTCAGAAATAAAAACCAATTTAATTGCACTACCATTTAAGTTCCCATTACCAACATAAATATGCTTAGGACTAAGTCCAAAAAAGGAAGATTTCCTGGCTTTTCAATTTTAAACTGTGCTTATTTTCAATTTTTAGTAGTAGCCTTTTCTACAGTAGAGCTAAAAGGAGAGTCCTTTCCTCCAAAATAATATTTAAAAGGAAGTGCTATAGGCTATCACATATTCCAATATAATGGAAGGAAAACATGACTCCATAGTAATAGCAATACAAGATCCCACAAAATGTGTATCTTCCCTGGGTTTAACAATTCAGCCTTAACTGAACAGGTAGATCACCTCATTAGGTGATACAATACAATACAATACAATACAATACAATTTAAAATTTGAAGACTTTTCTTCACCAGTTAAGTTATATTTGGGCAAAATGCACAACTCTGTTTTCATCATAAGCAACAAGTAAAAAATACGACTCACAAAGTTTGACTTCCAAAGTAAGGAATCATGTTATACTAAAGGCTTAGAAAAAAAAAAAAAAAAAAAAAATTGTTCACTCCTCCCTGACCAGCTAGGTCCCATGAAATTCCCAGGAATTGCTGTCCTTAGAATTGAAACGTAATTATTTTCTAGAACTAGAAAGTTATTCCTTTGTGTTCTTGTTGTTATTCTTCTTCTTTTTCTCCTCCTCCTTCTCTTTCTTCTTCTCCTTTGAGTTGCTCTATAGTTGGTCTATATTTTTTGTAATATCATCAGTAATCATATGCAATAATCAGAATCACAAAATCACAGTGTTACAGAATATCAGGATCACAAAATCACAGAATACTTTGGGTTGGAAGGGACCTTAAAGTTCACCTAGTTCCATGGGCAAGGATACTTACCACTAAATCATTAAGGAGATAATTTTTATCAGCAGACTTGTCCCTTAAAACTTTGTGCCTAAGAACTGTTTGGAAGTTCCAGTGATGTGGCCCTCATTGTGTTAGACTGACCAGTATGGCAGCCAGTGAGAACCATAACTAGCAGCAGGTAACCAAAGACTCGTGCAATCCCCAGCCCCTACTTTGTGAATATCCAAAAAGTTTTCCCATGTTTCATAGAGACAGAATTGGAAGGTTGGAAGAAACTTTCAAGGTCATCTACTCCTAATGTAACCCATAATCAGTTCTAAAGGATATTCCCAAATGGATCACTGAGATAGCTCGAACTCTTACAGAGAAGGTGACTCCATCACTTCCCTGAGCAACCTATTCCAATGCCCAACTACTCTTCCAATGATTTTTATTTCCTAATATCTAATTTGAACATCTCCTAGAACAATTTAAGGCCATTTCCTCTTGTTCTTTCACGTGAGATATGGCAGAGACCAACCCTCACCTCAATACAACCTTCTTTCAGATAGTTGTATGAGGTCCTCTCTGAATCTTCTCCTGACTAAACAACCACAATTCCATCAGCCATTCCTTATGGGATATGTTTTCTAGAACCTTCACCAGCTCCATTTCACTTCAAGGTTTTCTTCTTTAGGCTAATTAATACCAGTGACATCAAGTGTTCCTCATTTGTTGACACATTCTACAGCTGATGTCCATCTGCATTTACAGTGAACAAAAAAGAATTTTGCATATATTTTGACTGAATCATCTATTAGTCTTCGTTTACAGCCTTTTTCTTATGTCTGTCAAGATCTCTTTGATTGCAATCTTATCCTCTAGCATTGCTACAGTCCTTCCTAATCTGCCTTCATCTAGAAATTTAGTGCAACAGAAAGCAAATCAGAGATAAAGGCAGCAAATGAGACCTAAGAGAGAACCTTAAGTAGAATCAGTCAATACATCCTTTCTAGAGAGAAATTAGCAACTCTTCTCTATTTCGCTCACTTACTTACAAGGCTTAACACAGAATAGGTCCAAAATTCAAAATATGTGATTATTGTTCCTTCTCTATGTAAAAAGAAAATGTTGCCGTGTTATGAAAAGATATATTTTACTCTTGACCAACTATGTTGATATTACATCCATGTTATTCCTATATACTAAAATTTTTTCGTGTTTCTGGAAAAATATCTTGTTATCTAAACTTTCTAGTGTAATGCATTATAGACACCCACCCTAACTTTCTAGTGTTATGGTGGGCGTCCCCAAACCTTGTTACTCTACAGTTTTCTCCTTGCCTTATTGTGTTTCATTAATTAACAGCAAATGACAAATGCAAAGTTAACCATCAATAAAATGCACACTCAACTCATGAACCATTGTACTTTACCATATAGCAAACTTATAAACATCTTTTTATTGTTGTTTTTCTAATAAGAAGAAGTTTATTGGAAAAGTTTCTTATTTTTATGTCAAATACCAGATGCTATTTTGGATGCAGAGATTTGAAGTTATTTGCTTAACTGTTTGGAATGTATCATATTATCATATGAAGGGTGGGACTTCCTCTGACATAATTACAGAATTTTAAAAATGTGGCAACTGGTCTCCCTCTATAGGCACCAAAGAGAGAGAGGCTCTCTCAAAGGCTTTTTCACTTTCAGATTTACCTCAATTGTTCATCTTCATTGATCAAATAAGTAATTTTTTAATATTACATTTGATGAAAAGGTCAGAGAAATTAATGCCAAGATGTAATGTGAAAGGTAGTACTTATCTCTGCTGATAAAATACCTAACTGTTTGTTGGTAGGAGATGCACCACTTAGGCAATCCTGGCCTTCGTATGACATTTTGAGGGAACTTCTAAGGCTTCAACATGTTTCATGAAACTCATAAAAATATCCTTCAGCATGGTAAAACTACAGATATTCTTGAAATAGAGTGAATAAAATATTTTTGGATCATTAAATTAGAAAATTAGATGTGGTGCCAAAATACTCAAAGAACCAACACAAAACTTCTCACTATTTATTATAAGAATATTTGTATTTTCTGTACCCTGATTTAGAAATTTATTCTTAGATTTTCAATTCAAATTTTTATGTTTATTTAAATGTTTATGTTTTGCAAGATCTGTCCCTACTCCAAAGAACTTTGACCTTGAAGTGTCAACATTAGTAAACTACACTGACTTAAATACACATCTTTTACATATTACTTCTGCAAGACCTGTCTATGCTCCTTATAGGGCTTCACGGTTATTTCATTGCTTTGGAATGAAGAATTAAAATACTATATATCTTCGCCATGACATCAGTCATTTGTGTTTGTTAATGATATGAAGCATTTCTGAGGGAATCATACTCTTAATCATGATGTGCAATTGTCTCCAACTCATTGTGGTATTGCATTGCAGAAGCTAAACAAGAGGAAAAATAATGTTAATAAAATTGTTTATATTGGATAAGAAACAAGATTTCCTTTTAAGAGTGTTGGCACGATGCAGCTGTTTACAGTTGTCATTTGATAGGCTTGACAGGGTTGGAAATAAAAGAAATTCTGTTAAAATGAATACTCTAGTAATATGCTTTAAAATAAAGTGCATTTGAATCTACTGCTTTATAAATCTTCTTCCTAGAGGGGAATGTGGGAGTCTTGAAATGCCCCATCAGAGTTTAATTCCAGATTCCCTGGAGATGTTGTGCCAGACTCCTCTGTTCCTTCTCTTTGATGCATTTAGTTTTGTAAAACTTGCAGTATATTATTAATAAATTATATAAAGTAAGAAAGAGAGGGAAAAAAGGTACTAAAAAATTTATGCCACATGAAACTTAAACATTAAGTAGATAGAAGTATCACCAAGTTCTGCTTACAGTAATTTTTTTAAGTTTTCTTTCTAGGAGAAATTCGAGAGAAATCTTTTAACAAAAAGCCCTGTATTTTGTCATAATGTCAATTTACCTAAACATGTTTTTCTAGAAATGCCCAGCTATATCATCAAAAAAGAAAAGGGGAATTATGGTTAGACAGAGATAGTGCTAAATGCAATCCTGCCTCCAATACATTGCAGCTGTGTTAATTACCAAAGAGTGGGAACAGCCTTGCCCTCACAGCTGGGTGTGATAAAAGAGTGAGTTAGTTGGTAGAGAGTCAGTTGGAGTCTGCTGGCTGTGCTGTGAGGAGGAAGGGACAGGAGGTTGTGTGAGGGACAGATAAGGTAAGGGACCGGAAGCAGTGAGCTAGAACTGCAGAAGGAAGAGAGAGAAAGAGCCAGAGCTGTGTGGAGCTGCTGATAGGATTGCTACATAGAGAAGGTATGAAAGACTTCTAGATAACATGGTGCTGATACTTGAGGCCTTCTGAAGTTTTTATTGAAGCACTCTGAGTGCAGTGGCCATCTCGATTATGGCAGTATTTGAATCAAGGTTTTAGTTGATTTAACTAGCAGCTTAAGTTCTCTGCTTTCCCTGGATTTTAGAATATTTACCAGTGAGTAGCCTCTGTTATGTTACTTAGAAAACAGTGAAGAGAGAATACAAATAGAAATGTATTCTTGAGTATAAACAGAAGTGTCTTCTGATATGCACAAGACTGATTTTTGAAATTTGTAACAGAAAATGCTTAAGCAGAATAGTTTTCAAAGTATATTTAGATATACTTTATTTGTTTTTGTTGATTCTCTGTTAAAAATGAGCCAAAATTCCCAGAAATAAAAGCAGTCCCTCTAGCATGTGTTGAAGCTTGCTGCTTTGGACGTTTTGATTTGCGCATGTCTTTCTCTTCTGCAGTTGTTTTCACCTCTGCAAAGCAGATAGCATCTGCTGTCACTTTGCCTTGGAAGCACTTTACACAAGACATACACCAGTAGTAGATAGGTGTATATTACTGGCATGCAGTCTGTTGGGTTAAGTGAAATCACTCCTCAAGTAGGTAACTATTTGCTATGGCTAAAGGTGTCAAAATATAATTCCCTCTGACCCAGTTGAGGTGGAGTTTTTTCTGTGTAGGTTTGCAATTAATTTGCTTTCAGCTTATATCAGTCCCAGATTGTAGGTAAACTTGGGCTACATTTTAGAAAGGCTGTTAGAAGTCACAAGCTGTCACAGGATTGTGTTATCAATTTTTCTTTCAAAAATTTGACTGTTTAACCCATTTTTATAGCTTTTCTCCTAACCCTAACCTTAACTTCTCTAAAGATAATTACAGATTGTTATCAATGTAATTATAGCTAGTTAAAACTTTCATAAAAATAGAGGTAGTTATTTACTTTGGTCCAAAAGAGGATTAACTTCACATTAAAAAAATTACTTTATTATTTCAGAAAGAATGCAATTTAAATTAAATAAGTAAATAAAGATAAGTTACTGATTTTCTGGTCTTGAATTCAGGCTGATACCTTGGAGGATGTGTAATGTTTTGTTCCAAAATTTCACTTTGAAAGCTGGTACCTGCATAAAAATATGGATTCTCTTTTTGCCATAAAGGTAAAAAATAATGTACTTTATCCAGAGAGTTTTTTTATCTGTTGTTATTTTTTATTAGTTAAAATTTTTAGTACTCTGTATTTCATGTCTATAACTTTTAAGTTATCTTAAAAAGCATTTAAAATTCAGCAGTCGTAATATTGATCTCTGTGTGTGATAATACAACTAAAAGTTCTCCTCAGGTAATGGCTACTCTTCCCCCTGGTTTTGTACATACTATCTAAAGACAGTATTTATCTCATTCCCTTTCTCCAAGGAAGAATACTTTTTAGAGGGTGGAATTATCTATGAGCACACAAAACTGTAGAGTAATGCAAAGCAAAATTATAAAGTCTATCAAAGTACAGCCAGAGCTCACTTGTTTTGGAGCACTAGCTCTTCTAAGTGGGGAAAAAAAAAAAGAAAAAAAAAAGATGAAAACATGTTGCATTCAAAAGCTTTTATGGTTTTAGGATAGATAGAATAAATTACTTGCAAGAGAGCATTAGATTATTATGTAAGGGAAAACATGTTACACTTTTTACATGAAAAAGGGATTAGGACACCATTAACATCTGTCTCCACCGTTTGTTAGGTTTATTTTTTCTTTGTATTCTTCTATTAAAGAATTTTTCTTTTTCTTACTTGAGTAGCAAGAGGATGGGAAAAAGGTCAGTTCATGATATAGGCTGTAAGATAAGCACAGTGAGTCTGTACATTAAGAGTGTAAAAACCATTCAGGCTTGGACAGGATTATTCTAAAAACAAGAAGTACATTTACCTGAGTGCTCTCTCCTAAACGCCTCATATGGTTTGAAGAACAGAGATTATTTTCCTGATTGTCTTTGGAGGCTTTTGGAGGAACACTGAAACAAAACTCATTCAAACCAATTGACAGTGTCTAGGATCTCATTCATTATAAAGCTCTTCTTAGTGGTGCCAGTTTTCTATGGAAGATTGTCTATCAGACCTCACAATTACAAAAATATTTTTAAATAAAACAAGTTTGGAATTGAAAAAAAAAAAACAAAACACAGAAATTCCTATTCTTGCTGAAATAAAGAATAAATGTCTTTTTAAAAATAGACCAACATTAGAGTCCTGTATATTTTTTAGTGTAAGTTGAGGCATAATTTTAAGTTCCCTTGAAACCACTGCTGTAATCTAAGTTGACAATAAATGCCATTAAATAAAATAAAAAAACTGAGTAATGACAACAGTTACAGAAAATTGGAAAAAGGAAGTTTGAGCAAGAAAGTGTGGCCAAGTCATGTAAACCAAGCTGTGAAATATATCGGTCTATCTAAGTGGGAATGGCATATAAACAAGCCTTTTCCTGTTACTGTGCAAATAGTAATAAAAAGGAACATTTTAGAAAGGATGAAGAGCCTTTACAATTTTTCTCAAGTATATTTGTAGAATTAGATTATTATATTTACTAGATGAAATTAGGTATACAAATGAGGAACCAAATCCTTCAAAAGCCTTTCTTGCACCTTTAAGAATCAGGTAGGCTTACCCCCCAAAATTTTAGTAAGTCTTAAATCTAAATAGCTGCTTATATTCATAACCTTACATATATTATTTATGTTTTCAATACCCGAAAATAATATATTACCCCACAAAAAAACTCCAAAAACAAACAAAAAGCCAGACAACCCCAAATTTAAAAATAATAATAATAAACACCATGGAAAAATACAATAGTAATTTGTTCCTTCTCTTAAAAAATAATAAAATGACAATTGAACTGCTCCCTACAGTTAGTGTTTGAGAGTTGAATGAAAGCTGAATGAACATAGGAAGCAGGTGAAAACCTTTTATGTAATCTGCATATACTATCATTTGACAGTGGTAGAATTACTGTGCAGGAATATAATCCAGCACTGAGAAATCATATATGTCTACACAGTGAACTCTAAAGCAGGATGGCCACATTAGACAGAACATGCAGCAAAGGTAAGAGCCTATTTCTAACCACAACTCATCAACCTTCAGAGGCTGCTGCAAAAATTCCACTCTCCTGTGTCTGTAGAAGGTAATTCTGAAATATCTCAGTAATAGCTCAGGCAACAGTGGCAGCCAAGTGAGGAAGCCATTTTTGCAGAAGTCTCTGAGTTCTCTTTCAGGAAGAGAAATGGGCTGACGTGAACCTCAGGAAGGTTAACAAGGGAAGTTGCAAAGTCCTGCACCTAGAGGGGACCACCTATCTGGGAAGCAGTTTGGCAGAACAGACCCTGGGGGTCCTGGTGGATAGATGAATGTGTCCCTGCATTGTATTCTTGCTATGAAAAGGGGAGCAGTATCTTGTGCTACATTAGGCAAAGAACCAATAGCAGCTGGAGGACAGTAACCCTTCCTCTTTGCTCAGCCCTGGTGAGGCCACACCTGGAGTGCTGCGTCCAGTTCTGAGCTCCTCAGCACAAGAGAGATGTGGACATACTGGAGACAGTCCAAAAAAAGGCCACAATAATGATTCAGGGACTGGAGTACCTCTCTTTTGAGGAAAGTCTGAGAGAGCTGAGACAGTTCAGCTGGGATAAAAAAAGCTCAGGGAGGATCTCATCAATGTGCGCAAACTCCTGAAGGGAGGGTGCAAAGAGGACAGAACCAGGCTGCTTTCAGTGGTGCCAACTGCCAGGATGAGATGTTCAGATTCCCTTTGGACATTGGAAAATGCTATTTTATTGTGATGGTGACCTAACACTGATGTAGCTTGCACTGGGAGGTTGTGAAATCACCCTCCTTGGAGATATTCAAAAGCAACAGGCATCTGAGCATGGTCCTGGACAATCAGCTCTAGGTAGCCCTTCTTGTGCACAGGGATTGGACCAGATGAGCTCCACAAGTGCCTTTCAACTTCAACTATTCTATGATTTTGTGATTCTTTTAGGAAATATTTTAATTTTTTAATAAAAATGTGCCATTTCAAATGTATGCCCACTACATCCACTTGAACATATTAAAATGACAATTTCTGATTTTTTTCTGGTTTGTTTTTCCGGATCTGCCAGAGTTGTAGACCGTAGGTTTATGAATTGTCATTATGAAAGACTAAAGTTTGATCTGGATTTAAAGACAAGAATGTACCTCCACAGATAAAACTAAGTTTCCAAAAACTGTATAATTAAAATTCAAGCTTTATTTTCTGCATTCATTATTTCTTTTTAAACATTGTCTATTGCTTCAGTTAGCACAGCTCTTTGATGCAGAATGTTTTGCTATAGGCTAAGTGAAGTAATTTGCATCATATTTTCAAGCTCAAAATGTTTCCTTTTTATTATAATATGGAATGGTTTTATAATTTTAAAAATATCTACAAAAATTTACTTTGTTGAACTTATATCTAATTAGGACAAGCAGAAATCAAAGATTTAAAAAAGATTCATTGGATTTTTTTCAGGTGAAGCACTCAAGCTATTTCATTTAATATCACAAGACTTTCCTGTCAAATTCTGTCAAAATTAGCTCCTCCTTCTCTGTCCTCTAGCATCTATTTGTGTTCTTTCTAACAACACAAGATAAGTCAGTTTGATTATAAAGATGAGATGTGAAATGGAGCCCAACTACAAAACTTTACTTCATCCACTGCTTTTTCCTGTTAAACAAAATAAATATCATGCATTTATATTAATAGAAGACACTATTATTATAGCATTTATTTGCATTTTTTCTATCAGAAAGATAGAAAATGGGCTGATCACAGGAAAAACAGTAGTATAATGCCTGGGTTTTATTTTCTTTTGATACTTTCCCTCTTAGAATTGGTAGGAAATATTTTATGTCTAGTTTTTCTGTAATATGTAAAATTGGGCTATATTTCTGGGTCAATGGCTATCTTCTTTTTCCTCAATATAACTTTATTTTCCTTCTTTCATCACCTTTTTTTGTCTGGCATGTTCTAATTTTTAAATCATATGCTTCTTTACCATTCGTGAATTGAGAAAGGCATAAAAAACACAAACATCCTCTGTTTTTGTAGAAGCAAGCGAAAGAACCAGAATGTAACTATGGTATCACTTTCCTTTTTTGGATTAACATAAAAAATTGAAAATGTGAATAAATATTTTCACTTGTAAAATGAAAAATGGAAAATTAAACGTTCCTTATTTTTATTTCTTTCTGTAGTGTTCCAGGTAGAGGATCAGTCTGCAATATTAGATCTACAGCTGTTTCCTACATTTGCTTCCCACAGGGCTCTGTAACTCATTTAGTCTCATCAATTTAACACGGTATCCAACTTCTGAATACTCAGCACTTAGTTTTGCTTGTTTTTAAACATTTTCCTAAGTAGTGCCTAGTGTTATATACATTTTAGATCAACTAACTGTGACATCTCTGCTTATGACTGCAGGGCCAGAGTTGTGGCTTGTATAAAGTCTGAGCAATTGTTCTTTGTGACTGAATGTAGGAAAGAGTTGAAAAGGTGAAATTCTCTCTCCAAATTAGGTTTAAAGTGTAAGTCTGTAATACAGCAGTGCTTTCATCCATTCAACCCTATCACCCCTGTGAATCCCCTGTTGTCAGTCTGGCATGTGAATCGTGCACAAAGCCTAACCTCCATTGCGTTACAGATCCCAAATTAATTTCACATGACCTGGAGAGATGCTAGTCAGCTCTTTGCACCAAGCGCTGAAGTTCAAGCCATGCTATACAATCTAATTATTCAGGATGTATAGGGCAACTTGTATGAATAAGGATGTCTGTTGAGAGCTGGATTTTAGTGACCAGGACTATTAGATTACCTCTCTGGACTGAAACTCTTCCATGCAATAAAATGCCAAGAATATCTAGGGACCTACTTATAGTATCATTAATAATTTGATTATTTTACTCAGTTTCAGCATTACTAATTTTGGTGTTCAAATTATATTTTGTTCTAGTACATATTACATATTATCCACTCATGTAACATGCTAGTTCCTGTTAAGAATATGCTAGACAAGAAAAAAGTACAGAAATACAAAGAAGTGCTCATGCATGTATGGATCAACTTGTATAAAGGACAAGGAGGATATTATCCCCAGCAACTCGGTTCTAATTTGGACTTCACAAATAAGGTTGACCTGATTTTTCACAGAAGACTTTACAAGGAGATGACTATTTTTAAAAGCCAGTAGAAGCATTAAGATGTGCTGCTTCTGCTACAAGCATAAATAAAAATGTTTTTCACACATCAATAAAGCAAAATAAAGCACAAACCTCACTTAAGAACAGTATCCAGCACCAGGGGTGGAATTGTATTAGAGCTTTCTTGTGCTGCCAGTGATCTCTACAGGCACCTCAAAAATTCATGCACAAGAAATGAACTTCCTCCTACCCAGTTTTCCAGATACTGAGGTTTTGAGTAGGAGACTATAAAACAGAAAATACTTTGTGCTGACAGCACAAGCAGAAGAGAGAATAAATAAAGTTTTCTGCTTACAAAAAGCAGTGTAAAGCTAACTTATTGTGCAGGTAAATGGGATTTAGAAGTCATCCAGACATACCAATTTAAGCATTGATCTAAAAGATAAATTATATACATGGGACAAGGCAGGAAAGTAACTTATTAGCATATGTCATGTTGGCTTTCTTTCTATAACTTTTATTATTTCAGATAAATACAGTGTCAAACTCTTTTAGAAGAGCAATAAGTTAAAGAATATGAGTTGACTAAACTTTAGATGAACTGCAGTAATAAGAGTAACAGAAACCATTTTAAAATAGTTTCTAAATTCTCAGGAAACATGTTTAAATACTACTCTCATAACTACAATTAGCAAATTTGTGTACTCAGGCTTACACTGTTAATTCATATGAACAAACTTTAGACTGTTCACATGAAACAGTGCCTGAATTTCCTGTGAGTGAAGAGTAAGCTAATCTGGAATCATTAAAAAATTCCTCAACTAAGTTGGTTGTTCATTTTAATGTCCACACATCTGTAATTTCCACTGACATCTTACAAGCTACAGTACAGTTGACAGCAATCCAATACAGTAATCCTCTTGAAGATTTCCAAGATGTATTCTTTAGACAGAAAAATTATAGCTGTAATTAATACTTCGAAGAATTTACGTACCATGAAAATGGATACAACTTCAGCTGAAATCAAATGTTAAGCCATCTGCAGAAGAGATGTGTAATTTCATTGTTTCTATTGTTATTCAGCAAAATAAAATATGTACTCAATGACAAATCTGCAAGCTTTGAGAAGTTTTAAAAATAGCAATTTGATTTTAGTTTCTTTCCATGGTCTTTGAGAAAGCAAAGGAGGTCAATTTTCACTGGAGAAGCAAATGTCACAGCCACCTTCAAAAAAGGACAGAAAATTAACCCTAGCAGCTACAGGATGGTCAGCCTTGTTTCAGTTTCTGGAAAAATTATGGACTGCATCCTCTTGGAGCACAGTTCTAGGCATGTGAAGTTAAACATGTGTCTGGAAGTCACCAGCATGGATTTACCAGGAGTAAATTATGCTTAACTAACATGGTTGTCTCCTATGAAAATGACCACATTTGTGAACACATGACTATAATTTATGCTTTTTGCCTAGACTCAAGAAAGATTTTGCCACTGTCATCCATGGTATTTACATTGGAGTGTTACCATCTGCATGGCTAAACAAGTGAATGGATGAAATATGGGCCTCAGAAGGCAATTAACAGGTCATACTTTATCTGAATGCCTGTGACAGATGAATTACCAGAGGCATCTGCACTAGGACCTGTCCTCTTTAACATCTCTACCACTGATGAGCAGGAGGTAACAGAGAACACACTCAAACAATTTTGCAGATTATGTCAAATTAGGGGTACAAGTCATCACAGTCAAGGACAAGGCCCAAATAGGCTGAAGAATTGCCTGTGAAGAATGCTCCACCAGGAGCATTATGAAACAGCAGAGACAAATCTCAAACTCTCTAAATATCTAGGAACTTTTCCTATTACAAAAAAAAAAAATCTCCTGCAACAGCACAGTACTATGGGGAGATGTAGAGGCCGTGAAAGACCCTGGGGTGGAGGTGGACACCAAGATGGACAACAGTCCATGGGGTTTGCTGGCAGAAGGGGAAGTCAGCAACCTCCTGCACTGTATGAACCGTGGCATAGACTGTAGAACAAGGGAATGGTTATGTGGTGTTTCTCAGACAGTATCTAGATAGTCCATCTAAGTTTTCTTACCTTTTTTTCAAGAGAGAAGACATGGAAAAACTAAAGGGAGCTCAGCAGAGGTTCACTGGTGTGGTGGAGGCTGGAGTTCTGACCATTTGGGAGAGAATGGAAGTGGGTCAGCCTAGAGAAAGGACACCTTCAGTGCTCTTAATAGACCCCAAAACTGACCCAAGGCAATCCTTGGATGGAGGTAGGCTGGACAGAGGGGGGAGGGCAAGACACAACAGGTGTACCTTGTGACAAGAGAGTTTCAGACCAGACAGAAGAAGAAACTTTTATCTTGTGAGAAAATTAAGTTGCTCTGAAAACTGTGCTCTGTTTTTGGAGGATTTAAAGTCCCAGCTGGACCATGCTGAGAAAAGCCTGGTCTCCCCCAGATGTGGACCTGCTTTGGGCTGTGGGGTGGCCTAGAGGGTTCCTGAACTCCCCGTCAGCCTCAGTTATTCTTTGGTGCCATAGAAAACAAAGATATGTGTTGGAAATATGCTTTGATCCTATATTGTGAAATAAAGACAAATGACCCAGGGAAGCACAGAGTCACTGGAGCTTAAAGACAGAATAACTAAGACTGGAAATAGGGTAAATGACATGCATAAATTGTTATTTTCATAGCATTAGGGAAAGAGAGAGAAATGAATACAGATAATTACATTTAGAATTTTGCAATATATATGAAGTACTCAGCACTCACAGAAAGAAATACTGCATATTTTCTAGTGTAAAATGTGCTCTGTGATTGCAGAAAATTATCTTCCTTTCAATTTCAGTTCAAAGTTATGCGTTGTACTCCCATATGGAGATGTGCCTGGTGTTGAAGGCGTTGTAAGAGTATATAATTTCTAAAAAATATTCTGCATTTTTCTGGCCCAGGTGCCAAACTTTAATTGTTTTATCTTCTTTTTTTCTTATCTAATTTTTTAACCAACATTTGAGTTCCATGAATGTCTGAGGACCAGTGGACCACAACAGATGTGGCCCTAAAAAAACCTTATTGCATAAGAACCTGTGTCATTTTAACACAGAGGAGAAAATAGCTTGGCAGGAGACTGAGATTGATTGATCCTGGAAAGATTTTGGGTTTTCTTGTGAACAGTTGGATTGGTAAAACAGACAGATGGATTGTTACTGCAAAGAGTTGGTGTGTTGCTAGGGAGACTTGGAATGGTACACCAGGCAGGTGACAAAATTGTGAACTGGTGTTCAGAATAGATGTGGCATTATTTACATACATACATATATATGCATGGACAATGAACATATCTATTTAGATACGTCCACTGCTAATGTAAAACTCAGCACTGTAATCACACCCACTTTTCCACTACATCCCAAATGTAAAGACTACATAACTAAAGGCATCTTTTGACAAAAGGAAAACAGACATGGAGTTCAGAAGATAAAATTTTATAAACAGACCAGCAATTGCACCAGTTCCAGTATGTACTGAAATCACACTCAACTCCTATTATGATAATTAGTGTCTTATTTGTCATTTAAAGTAATATAACTCTCATGCTTCACGTGAACTGATTTCATATGACAGAATTCCACAATGAAGACACAAAACTAATTACTGCATTCTGTGTAGCTAACGAGAAATAAAACCAAATCTTAAATTACCTTCCATCGCCCTTCCCTTCTACTCTGGCATAACTCTGCTCTTGATTTTCTCTAGCTCCTCACCTCTAAATAGCACAGGGGCGCAGGGAATGCAGGCTGTGGTCAATTCATCACATATTGTCTCTGCTACTCCATTCTCAGTGGGAAAACTTCTTACATTTTGCTCCTGGTCCAGCATGAGGTCTCTCCTACTATGGAGACAGACCTCCATAACTAAGGTTCTTCATGAGCTGCTCCAGCGTCAGTCCCTTCCATGGGGTTGCAGTCTCTTTCAGAAACAGACTCTTCCATTTCCAGTGGGCCCCCATGGGGTCACAAGTCCTGCAGAAAACCTGTTACTGCTCCAGCATGCAGTTCTCTATCACGAGTCCATGGGTTGTGATAGCAGCCTGCTCTAGCACAGGCTCCCCATGGGGTCATGGACTCCTTTAGGCATCCACTTGCTCCAGCCTGGGGTCCTGCAGGGGCTTCAGGTGGATGTCTGCTTCACCACAGAGCTCCATGGGCTGAAGGTGCTCAGCTGCCTCACCATGGGCCGTCAGCACCATGGACTGGAGAGAAATTCCTCTTCTGGTGCCTGGAACTCCTCCAGACTCTTCTCCTTTATGGATCTTGGTGTCTGCAGAGTTCTTTATCTCACATGTCCTCCCTTCTCTTTACAGATGCTGTTGTGCAGTAGTTTTTTAATCCATTTCTCAAACCCAGAAGTGCTACCACCTGCACTGATCAGCTCGGCCTTGACCAGTGGTGGGTCTGTCTTGGAGCCAGACGTTGGACACGGGAGGCCTCTGGCAGCTTCTCACAGTAGCCCACTGCTATGGCACCCACTGCTTCCAAAACTATGCTGCTTAAACCCAATGCACCAGTTCCAAATAATTTGTACATTTGAAAATAAAAATCAATTAATAGACACAGTTAAGGCTTTTGTAGCCTATGATAACAGTAACTAAACAAAGAATGATGCAATAAGTCTAGTCCATATGTAGATAAACATCCCTCAATTCTAGAGCTAGGTTATATCATGGTAACTCTAGTGTTCAATAACTATCCCCTCTACAAAATACAGGTGTTGATTTCTCTGTATTAAAGAACATCATATATTTAAATAATTGAAGAATGAAAGATTAAAATTACCAACATAACCACACACTGCCAGATGACATATATTTTTACAGAAAAAAAATATTGTGTTTTGCACTTTTCACAGTTTATAGAATATGCTGAATTTTCAGGGACCTTTCCTGCATTTTATTTAAAAGTTTTTGGGTGGGCTCAGTATATTTAATCTTAGACTGTCTGCTAAATATCACATTAAGTCACAAGAAGAGGTCAATCTAGAATATTTTTGGGTTAATATACTGTGTTACTTTCATTTCCCCTTACTGACTTTACAGAAAACCTATAAATTCACATGCTTCATTAAATATAATTGATTCTGACTTTTAGAATATTCTGTGCATTCAGCCTTAAAAATAGCATCAAATGCATTAGTTGTATTTAAAAAAGCCCAGCTTTTGCATTTTCAGTGCTTCAGTTCTCTTATAAATCAGGTTTTCCCCAATGTAGTGATGAAAAAATGAGAAAAGAATGGCACCTCTTCATGCTAGAAAGAGACATTATACCACATATGTGTGGATACATATATGTATATATGAATATATGTGTATATGTGTGTAAGTATATCTGTATATGCACCAGGAAATCATGGCAATAGGAAATTAGAAAGCTACCTGTTTTTTCTGATTGTTTTAATGGACTTTTTAACTTTCATTTTGGAAACTTCCATTAAATACAAGAATGAAATTTTAAGCCATTTAAATAGTTAGTCTCTTTAATAATATTAGAAAATTGTTGAGTAATTAGTCTCTGTACATGCAAGATACAATGTACAGCTGCATTTTCCTACAATCCATACCAAAGTGTCTTGGTAAATTCTTTAGAGTTTTTAAACAAGTTTTAATTAATATTAGAATTATACTAGTGTTCATATGCACATACGTGGCATAAAAAAATAAAAGTTCAAGGAAAAAGTTCATAAGACAAAACACCCTCCATATATAATCCATAAGGAAAATAGGTTTCAGCAGCATGATCAATATTTTTCTCAATATGTATTTTTATCAATATAGGAAAGAATCAAAATATTTTATAATTTTTTATTTTAAAAAATCAAAAATAGCGATGCTCAAGTTATGTCATTTCTTGCAGCTGTTGAGGAAAGTGTCTGTAGATTTTGGATTTGGACCAAAGGGAAAAAAATCTTCTTCTAAGAACAGATCCAAAAAATTGTTCTTTCTTATTTGGCTACCCTTTAAAGAGAGTGAACTTAGTCAATGTGCATAAGAAAATAGAAACAGATGGAAGAATACTCTGAGAAAGCATTTAATCACTTTCTAGTGGGTTCCCATCTGCCCTAAGTTCTTTACCTTGTTATAACAAAAAGAGAACAGACCAGAAATTCAAAACCAAAAAGCCTTCATGAAGCTGGGTTTGAAATCTGCCATCAAATGAGTCAGTCATTCCTATCCATCTAACCAAACCCAAATTTGCTATCGCTTATGCTTCTCAATCTATGCAACACAGGCTGCAGTTCTTGAAATTTCAGTTATTTTCAACACTATCATGGCCACAGATTTCCATTCCACTGTTTCCTTTTTCTTTTTTTTTTTTTTGGGCCAGGAGATATTCAATAACCATGCCTACCAGGTTCAGTTTTCCTAGTGACTCAGAAAGGCCTAAAACTTAGCAAAAGATAAACAGAAAAAAATATGTGTTGGGATGAATACACTCGCATTTCACAATAAGCACATTTGATTTTGCTGCTTGTGTTCTCTGTGATGATGAGAAGCTGGCACTTGACTAAGTTTCAGTACGAGCTACTCACACATCCCAATCTTTTGTTACTGAAATAAGAGCTGCTGCTGAAAGTAGGGCATACAGGAATAAATATTAGTCTGGAAATACGTTATTTTTGAACAACAGACAAAAAGTGATGCTTTTGTCTTGCCAGGACTGGTTCTGACATTGCAGAAATATTGTGTAACTGACTGACCCTTCCTCATTTGCATGCCAGTATATGTGGTGATCCTATGTAGAAATATCATACACAGCCCTCCCTGTAGCCTGTTGATGACTAATGGACTGGATCATCTGGGGCATAAGGAGAGGCTGAGAGAGCTGGGAAGACTCAGGAGGACATTATTCATGAGTATTAATACACCACTGTGGGAATAAGAGAGTCAGGCTCTCCTCATCAGTGCTCAGCAACAGGACAAGAGCCAATGGGCATAAACTGAAACAGGGGAAATTCTGTCTAAGAGGACACTTTTCTAATATGGGCCACCACTGGACAGGCTGCCTAGAGATGTACTGGAGCCTCCTATCCTTGCTGATAGTCAAAGCTTGACTGAACACAGCCCTGAGCAACCTGCCCTATCTGATCCTGTTCTGAGCATAGATTTGGATGAGAATATCTCTAGAGATACCTCCAGCCTCAGACATCTCTTGACCCTGTGTGTGATCCAACATATAAGACAGAGAAGGGAAACTGATCATGACTGTTAGCCAAACAGACATTCTGACCCTCTTCTGCAGGATGGCCTTGGTCAGCCCTTTTACTAGCGTTTTTTAACTTCGCCAAATGTCTCTCTTAAATCAGCTGAATAACATGATCTTATTTACCACCAAGTAGGTAAAAAAATAAGTGTGGATTCTCTGCAAGGTCTTTCAGAATTTCAGAAGCACTCCTATGAGTTAAAATTACATTAGTCATTGATTTTTAAAAGAAAATTTCTATTTAACTCTATTAAGCAACTAAAGGAAAGTTTATTTCCCAGGCCATAATGTGCTGGACACAACAATGTTCTGCATGCCATCTTAATTGCAAGCATTGCTTGAGACTAATGCAATAGTAATTACACTGAGTATAAGAGATTAATAGCGTAGTATATAATGTCAGAAGTATTTTTATTAGAAAAAAAGACTGAAACTTCAACATAGGCAGTGCATTTTCTAAAATCTATGCAATTTCACGCCAAAAATTTGGAGAGGATATTAAAGAAATGTGACACGGGAAGAGAAAAGCAACCCATATGCAAGAGCAGAAGGGAAGAAATACAGTATCTCAAAAGAACTGCATCAGAATGAGGCCATATGTATAATCTGAGACTCAACCATTCCCCTATTTCTGGAGATTAGCACTATGCTAATTCGGCAAAAACTTTGTGCTAGCAAAAGTACCAATAGATACTCTCACCCAATGGAGCCTTACACCAAGAGCCAGCCAGATTTAGGATCATTCAGGACAGTACACCATTTTGAGATCAACGCCGTTATTTGATAACTCTGATAATAGCACTATGATAACAGAAAGTTCTTTGGCTAGGATATACTGATAAAAATGCAGATATTGTTGCTCCAAGTGTATTACTCTCCCATTTTAAAATTTCTGCCTGATTTACTGTATATAAGGACCATTTTTGATGGCAGGGATGTTAAACTGCTGTTTTACATATAGTATTTGCTTTGTGTAAAAACACCTATTTATAACCTGTGCTTCTAATGATAGAACTAGGTGCTGTTGACTGCAAATGGCATTACACTTTTAATTTCTCCTGACAGTATTTTAAAGGGTTCATATGACATAAATCATCTGAGTTTGCATTTGAGATATTTCATTTTCATCATGGCTTTTTACAGGAATAGATAGCAATGTCACCCGTGTTAGTTGCTTCCTGGAAATTGTATTATTTAGCATCTCTGGGGTGATGACCTTGTTTTTTACTGTAGTCAAATTAGTCATGATATTTAACAATTATCCCTATTATAAGTTATATTCAGATCAGGCACATATACAGAAACTGGATGTCACCTGTAAGAAGACATGTTGCTATTAAATTCAAAATTTATATACAGTAGCTGTATAGTATAGGAAAATGCATATCATTCAAAAGAGTGATTTATACTGATTAGAAGTACCAAACAGCTGCTTAGCTAAAAGCTCGACTCAAAGCCCTCTGAAACAAATGGAAAGATTTTCATTGATTTTACTTCTTTCTGGATCAGGTCCAATAATGCAGATTTTTTTTAGCTGAGAGAGAAAGCATTTGTTAAACTGGATATTATTTTTTAGGAAAAGAAGATGTCCAATGGGAAAAACCTTGTCAATATGGGAAAAGTAAACACAACCCAAACAAAGACATTTTACTCTTAGGGTTTTTTTTTTTAATCACATGACATGTAGAAAATAAAGTAAATTAATGTAATAATTTAATGCTGCAGTTTAAATTACTCATATGAAACATGTCAGAAAACAACAGTTTCTTTTACAACTTTCAGCATCCATAAGTTTTTACAGTATTTCAGGGGGAAAAAAGGAGATGACTGAAACAACATAACTTAAAAAACAAATCTCCTTTTACATTGTTTTTTTCATAAATTCATTCATTTATCATTCAAAAATATCTGCTACATACTGGGACTGAAAATAAAAAAACCTTTTAATTACAAAAGGCAGATGAAAAGAATATCTTAATTATAGTGGAAATATTAGCATTTTTAGTTTTTCCTTTTCCTCACACACTAACATGAACTTACTCATAATTCGTCAAACACAAACTGTATCCTCAAAAGAAGCTAGGAGAATTCTAGTCTTGCTTCTATACTGACTGTTCAGTAAATTACTGATAGCAAAACTGAACAATTGAAAAGAAAAAGTGTTTAGGACTGTTTTTAAGAAAATAAAATCTGTATACTTGTATTCCTCACTATTATTCAGAAGATATCACAGGTCTTCAACCTTGTGTTTATTTGGTCTTTGACTTGGCTGATACGGAAATTTGTCCAAGATCATTGTCCTATTGTGGTTCCATCCAGAATGTAATCTTCTACATGAAGGTGTTCCTAGTTTGAATGAACTCAATGTTAGCTTAGACAGCAAAATACCTTCAAGTTATGATATTCAGCTCCTGCTAAGAACAAATAAAGTGTGATTGTTAAGCTTCAGTTTGCTAAAAAAATGGACATTTTTTTAATAATAGTGTCACTTAAAATGAATATCTTGCTCTCTGAACAGGAGCTAGGTGCATATTCATTCATTAAAATCATATTTATGCTTTTATGACAGACAGCAATTGCCACAGTACAGAAAGGCACAGAAAAGTCGGACATTTGCTTCCCTTTGCCTCAATTATTCTCCTTTTAACAATGAAGAGGATGAAGAGTGATGAAGAGTGAGCTCTGTGTTGTTGTGTCTCAGTACAGCTGTTTACAGAAATTCACCATCTTATGTCCACTGGTCACCAGCAAAACTTTTATGCTTTACATTTGATATTCTTTATTTGCATGTTAATTTTTCAATCAATCTCAACATTTGCCCTTCTCTTGAGAATTATATGGATTAAAATAGTACTAAAAAATCATACTCGTGAAACCAAAATTTTTCTTCTTTTTTCAAGTTCCAAGAAAAATTGCATGTGAAAAAGTTGAGATTTCTGTTTGAAGCCAGAGCCTCACTTTACTCCACTACATTCCAGCAGCCATAGTAGTAATTTTTGATGATTCCAGGATTCCTCAGAAACCTATATATTTTCAGACATAGTCTTTTATTTGTTTAAAGGTTTTGAAATATGTTTGTTTTGTCAGAAAGAGAGATATTTGAAATAAATCAGCTTGCACATGGTAATAAAGCTATCTCCCAAGTATTGTTCATTGTAATTAAAGATTGCTTCAGTGGGCAAGAGCACATCTGTCGCGGTGCACCTCAGTATCCGGCCAGCCCCAGCACACCTGACAGCAACCCAAAGTGTGTGGGCTTCTTTTCTTCACCGTCCCACCCGCTCGTTCCGCTACAGTGGCAATCCAAAGAAACAGGAGGGGACTCTCTCGAGGGTGAACAGGGTAGGAACTTTATTACCGACCCAGCGCCTCGTGAGAGAGAGACTCCAAGCTGTAATGTCAGAGGGTTTTAAACTTGGAGCAAACACAGGGGTGGGTACAACATTAACCAATGGGGATAAATTGGGGGTGGCTGCATGAGTAACATTAACCAATGAGAATAAGCAGGGGAGGGGAGAACATAGGGACCCAACCAATCACCCATCTCAGGCCTCAGGGTGACTGACATGGGGGGAGTGATACAACTTGGAGGGAAAGGGGAACCAATGGGGTGCTGTCTCCATGGCAGGGAGAGAGGGATTAGACAAAATGTTGCAGACTGGGGCTAAGAATAAACGTGAGGGGAAGGTGAACAAGATGGAGGACAGGGTACAAAGAACAAAGGAGGCCATTTTGGACTTACACCCAACATGAACAATAAACTTGTAAATTGAACAAACCCCCACACATCATGACATAATTTTCAGAAAGACGTTTGTCTTGTTTCTGTATGTTAGGTAAGCTTGTGTTAATCAGAATCTTTTAAAGAAGTATAAGAAAATTTGTAAGCTACTGACATAAAGCAGCTAAAAATGAAAATGCTTAAGAAAGGCACAGTAGTAACTTCTTTATAATCCATTTTCTGGAGTGAATGTATGCAGTGGGTGGGCTTTCCTTTTCTGGAGATGTATTGTAGGACACTACCCTCTTTTTTACTGTACACAGAATGCAATATGTAGACAAAATGTTTCTTCAAAAAGTGACTGCAATTAAACCATTGTGTCTGTGACAGAAAACATGGCTGATGGCTGTGTTGGAATGCATTATTAAATATATTTGAAACTGAGCCATTGAATCTGTCATAGGAAACATGGCCAACAACATGCATCTAAATGTATTATTAAAGCATGCTCCCTTAAAAGTTACGCTATTATCCCAACTTTACAAACAAAAGCAAGTTTGAAAGGCAGGTTAGGGAGTGGGTTTGCAGTATTATTCATGATGTTATTACCCATATGAAGGGTCTTCTTCCCAGTGTTATGAGTGGAATAGGGATAAGCCATGCCACTTTTGTCTTAGGATAACAAGAGCAGGCTGGAGCAAGTTCTATAACAGTTTTAGATTATCCCCTATACGTTTGTATAGCAGGCCATTATAAAAAGAATATATATGAAGAATGTAATCATAAAAAACAAGGCATCAAAGCCAGCCCTATCAAACCAGCCTTTTTGCCTTAACACTGTTTTCAAGTACAACAGTATCTGCAGTATCAGTCTGCAACTTTCTGTCTCTAATGTGGCATCCACTGCATTGCATTCACCTTCAGGAGATGCAGAGTTTTTCCACAGTCTTGGTCTACATGCAAAGCACTTAAAGGTCTATTGTACTATAGATAGTCTAACAAAGCTTGGGCTTGTTAAAGAAAAAGTAACATTATCTGCAAAGTTTGGATGCAACCTTTTCAAACATCTGTCAGTGATTGGAGTGAAGGTTTTTTTGTCTCTCTCATTAGCTTGCTTTTTTCCAGGCCATCAAAATGATCAGAGACAAATGCTTGAGCAAACCAATTACTCTTGATTTGTTTGATTTGTTGAAAACATGAAATTTTAGTTTGAAGGGTGATGCAAATTTTAAAAGTAGTTATTCATAATGCAGCCCCCCAAAAATCTCCATTATTCCCAGTCGACAACGAACAAGCAAACAAGCAAATAAACAAAATGTAAAAAAAAAAAAAACAGCCTTTCTCCTGATGTCAAAATTTCAATAATTTCAAATAAGAGGAGACTGAAAAGCCACTTAGGGGTATTATAAATCTTAGTATAAAGTTATACTTTGGATTTTTTCTTCTGAAAAAGTAAACCATTTCAAAATGCAAGATCTAATTCTGTTGGGTTCTGTCAAACAGTATATGGAAGTAAATGTTAGCTAGAAGCAAGCCCCTATACCCCTGTAATAAAATGAAGTTTTTATCCTTAAATACTTGTATAAAGTATTTAATGAAGCTAAGAGAGTGAAGACATGCACTATAAATTGAATGAGAAGAAAACTTCCATTTTAAACAAGGATCGTGAAATAAGGTGCTGCTTAATTTTCTGTCAGTTGGAATGTACCACCAGCTTCATGTACAGCACAGCAGAATATTTTTCAATTCTTTCATTTATACTCCCTCTGTTCTGAAGAGCACAGTGTTTAGAGCACAATATACAATATTTTCTTATTTAATACATATTTTGTTGGACAGATTCCTAGAAGCAGACTGGGGAGACAAGCCTATCTGTTACAAAATGCCACATATAATTTAACAAGTGGATAGTTGTTTGGGATACTGGCTACTGGCCATTGAATATTGTGTGTATTTGCATTTGGCACAGGGGTAGGAGGTAACAAACAGCAGATTTCAAGACTGTGAGAATAGAGTTTAATATTTAATAGTTTCTAAATTGTTTAGAATTTATTTTTGATGTAGTTACTTTAGTTTGTCTAGTGGAGTTCATCTGCTTTTAAAATTAAAGAATTAGTAAAAAGCTTTATATCACCGTTGCAAGAGTTAATGTCATAAGAACTGTGCAACTTTTACCCCAGAATGTTCATGTACATATATTTATGTTATCTTTTCTCTGTTGGTTTTAAGGCAAGATTCCCAAAGCTAGAAGGAAATACTGTCCTGGCAAATTGCACAGGGAAGTGCATTTTTTTTTCTGAATTGTCTGTGACCTCTCTCAAACATGAAGAGTCCATAATAGTTTTCCAAAATAAGTTGTTTTTATAAAAACTTATCTATTTCTTGGGTGTCATTTTTACATATGTAAGATCTATCTCAGGCTCTGAATTGAGTTTTCTTTCCACTTAACATTATTTTGTTTACAAAAGTGATTAACAGGAACTAGAGTGGGAGGTTTAACAGACCTTTTTACTTGGAGAAGCTATTATAAGATTATAATAGTATTTTTTAGTGATGATATTAATAAACTAAAATAAAAATATAATATATGATATGAAGGGTTTATAGAAGCACAGTCAAAGGATAAGGTGTATAAATCACTTTCCATTTGCCTCTCCTGAGAATTGTAGCCATCCCAAACCATCTGAATAATATTTATATCCTATTACAATATCTCACATAGATATATCACAATATATCTATTTTGAGTATACAAGCACAAGAATCAATGAGATAGTGTTCATTTCTTGAAAGACAAATGTAATCTATGAAATCTATGGAGTTTATCACAGTATTTTTCAGCTTTGTTGATCGCAAAAGCAAATATTTCAGGTACAGGAATAGATTTATAAAAAAAATTGAAAAGAAGGTTTTGGACAGTTTTACCTGATTAAACCATTTAAAATTATTTACAGAATATTTGCACACAAGCACATTTTTCATTACCTCCTGAATTTCCTAAAGTAATTTTCAGAATGTCTATACTTCTGCCAACTGTGCAATAAGCAGTTACCATGAGCAGCTGCAGAAAAATCAGCTCCCGCAGTTGTAGCTTGGAACATTGAGCATATCATTTAACCTGATTCTCTGGCACACTTCTTTGCAAAGAACTTTACACAGACTTGCTAAATGCATTGCAGAAAGAATTATGATTTTTTTTTTTTTTTTTTTGGTGCATATATATATATATGCAAGTAACGCACTGGGGTTTTTATCTTGTTATACTGCATGTGCCAAATTACACTGCAGTAATTCCAGTTACGCTGGTGAGTTCAATAGAGGCAATCCAGATTTACAATGGGATGACTGATTGGAATCTGTGTAATGACTCCTTTCCTGAAAAGCTCTAAGTTTGAGGCAAGATTCAATACTAACTTCTATTGAGATAGAAACTGAGAAAATGTGATAAACACTACCTTTATCTCATCCTGTATGTAGACCAACTACGCAATAGTTTCCTCCGGAAGATTACCTCTTACAAACAATATTCTTGAACTATATTAAATCCCTCTGTAATTCTGTATTATTTATGTGCATTATCACTCACTGAAGGAGAAAAAAGAAGAGTACAATTTCCTATTGCTAATGCTGCCTCATATCCTTAAACACATAAAAATACAACATATCTGGTTGGGAATGGATTTTGGTAGCCCTCCCCCTAAGTTTAGCATTATGCACAAAAACAACATAAACAGAATAGTACGATTTTTTCCTCATAAACTTGAAAGACAATTCAAGAAATTAAAACCATGATTAATGTTATCTAGAAACACTAATTAATTACAAATTCATATTGATTTGTTTTGCCTAATATTCATGATAAGTCTTTTAAAGCTTTCTGTTAGTAAATTAAGACTGCTATTGATCTCACCAAAGACAACATGAATGCAATTAAAATTACATAGTTCTGTTTTGGGATGAAAAAATTATATTTTAAGTGGATATGCATTCATACCAAGCTAGTTTTTATGATAAGAGCAGCATAAATAATATATAATATATAAGATTTACAGATATGCATAAATTAAAAAAATATTTTTGACACAGCAAGGGCTATTGAAATTAAAGAAAATATTTCTAACCATGAAAAGAAAAACTGTGTCATCTGCATGAATTCTCAGTGTGCATTAATAAACCAGTATCATCTCTGCCTTGAGTTAATGGAGAGTTGTAGCAAATATATTTTTGTTACTGAGGAGAAGAGGAAGATTTATCTCACTGCCTTGAACACTTAGACTTCCTTATGGTGTTCACTTATTCTTCTTAATGGGGATTTAGACAATGTCTTTTACCAAACCGTTGGCTCAAGTCCGAGCAAAGTAATTCTATTTTTCATGCTCTAAACCAAAGCAGTCCAGTAATGATAACAATGCATAAAGGGATATTGCTATATGGGTTTTGCATGCAAATCAGAGACTGCATTGTATGAGCAATCCAAATAGCAAAACAAATTATGGTTATGGATCTCTGAAGACACTTCCCAGAATGTGAATGATATCTGTGAACAGGCACACACAACAGCATTTGCAAGAAATAAGTTCTTTACTCTTAAAACCTGATACACACAAGGAAAATATAGAAGCTGAGTTCCTGCAGTACTGTATCTCAGAATGGGACCCGAAATTGAGTCCTACAAACCTACTGTTTACACAAAGGTGTACAAATGAGAACAATTGTGCCTCATATAAATGGGTGCATTTATTCCATCAAGCTACTGGCGTTAGGTATGACTGCTAAAGATGATGGCAATTCAGAAAGCATCTCCCAAGTGGAATATTTCATCTTGAAAAACACAGACATACATGTGCATACTACCAACACCAGCAGGGGAGAGAGGAGAGAGTTTTATGCCTCACAGAGGTTTTGGCAGTTAAGTATGTGATGACACAAATAGGTATTTGAGCCACGTAAGGAAAGATGAAGGACCAGAATACATCTTGGATATGAACATGCTAAACTAAACCTGGAGTGGAAGACAGAAAAAATCCTGGAGGGGTTTAAAGGATATTTCTAGCACTTTCAAGTAGAACATAATTGAATTTGTAGTTCATCAAGATAGAAGGAGCAGGACCCCAGACAGACAGGCATTAAGCAAGAGTACACTAGATCTTTTGAGAGATTAAGCAGAAGAGATTTCTGGTTTTAAAATTAAAAAGTTGCACAATGATTAGAACTTCTGCTGTAAGAGGGAAAGAGGAAGATACTTTCTTCTCATCTTCTGCCCCCATCTGCTTCACTTATGCACTGATTTGCTACAGAACCATTCATGTGAACACAACATGTGTTTCCTCTCTGTTTTTTTATCAGTGTCACAGTTTCGGCTGTTGTTGTTTTTGAATATTGTGAATAAATGCTTTCCTCCAAAATTCATGAGTAAAATGTCAAATTTCATAAGTTTCTCAAAACCTAACTTGAGTCATTCTTCACCAGAAAAGCACCTTGACAAATGTCCTTCTGCCCTAGCATTTTCTATAAATTAGCAAGAAAGTAAGTAGAAAGGGTGAGCAATCTTTAAACTATCCTCTGTGACTAACCTTCTGCCTGAACCATGGTCAATGCTGAATTCAGATCAGTTGCTCAGATCTTTGCCAAGTCAGCCATCCAAAGGTGGCTTCCACAGGGTCTGTGGGCAATGTGTTCCAACGGTGATTGAAATACAATGCAAAAAAGTAAAAACTCTGTTACTTCACTTAAGACACATGGAAGTTATTATATTTTATGGACTAATATTGGATTCCAACTGGTGTATAATTCTAGGGTTGCCCCCTGTACCCTATTCTTTACCATTTCTTTCAATTTTTGCACTGTATTAATTATTCATGTTAGAGATTCAGAGAATTCTCCAATGCCTATTTAAGATTTTTCAGCATACATTATATGGACAATTTAGTCTGTAAATTTTAGCCATGAAGTCTTCACTTCTTTGCTACAGAAATATATTGAATCTATACTCATCTCTGATACAGATGCTACACAGAAGCATTTATCAAAGAGTCCTGCAATGTTTTCAGTTTCTAGCAATATGTGATCCATAGTGTTACTTGTTCTTAAAAGATATTTAAGATTCTAATCTTTGTTAATTGTTTTCCCCAAATGATTATGTGCATTTAAACACATAATTTCTAGATCCATGAATTTTTATATCTCATTTTCATTAAATAACTTTTTCCATTTTATTTATGTTGGTCAAGTATAAAAGCACCAGTTGTCTCTTAAAGCATATGTATACAAACCAGGGAATTTCTTTAAATATAAATATTTATGTATATACAAGCATTAAAATTATACATATAGCAGTGCTGTCTAATGCCTCAGCGTCAAATTCCTACAGACCTCCATTTCTGTTGATCAGAACCTTGCAAATCACTAGAACTCAAGCAATTTTTTTCATGAAGAGTAAGTCTTTCACAGTAACAGATGAACAGAGTGTTGTTCAACAACTTCATCACACAGCACAGTGAGGAAATAAAGAATAAAGAAATATAGCGACAACATGGCAGAGTCATTTGGTACAGTGAAAGAAACCGTGCACAAACAAGTAAAGAAAGAACAAGTATAAGAGAGGGAAAATGAATAACAAAAGTAAAAAAGTATGGATTGTTTTAAAGACCAAAAAATTGCTTTCTGGATCAGAAATTTTATTGTCTTTTAAGTAGAATTTCAAGGTCTGCAGAGGGAAGCCTCCATCATAAGTAAAATTCTAGATGGAAAAATTCAGTCAGATTTTTTGGCAACTTCTTTTTTAATCCTAGTAGTAATATTAATTTAAATAGAATAGTGAGATATAAATATTATTTCAATCAAACAAAGACACAGTTAAATTGATTTGCTACTTAGCAGTCAAACACTTCCTGTTAAATTTTGGTCCCTAGGGAGGCCCAAGTTAATATCTGTTTCATACATTCAACCTCACTGATTATTTAGCAGAACTAAAGTTCAACTGGTCTAAGCTAACTCATAGATTTGTGATAAAATATAAGTGAAATTCCTATTTTATAGAAGCCTATTAGAAAAAAATATAATTATATTATTGGTCTACATACATGCAAACCTGTAGAGATTACTGAATTCCTTAAGTATTTACATCAAGCATATGGGTCAAGATCCTAATCAATTTGGACCAAGCAATGTCACGGAGATTCTCTCAGTTACTTGGAGCTTGGTGCTAATAACACTGAAAGTGTGGGTTCTCTTCATATACAGGCCTTTCACTTAAGAGCTGGACTCAATGATTCTTATGAGTCCCTTCCAATTCAGAATATTCTGTGATTCTGTTAATTGCAAAATTTGTATCAGTGATTAAATTTTTGATGCCTACCAAAAATCAGTTCTCTACTAAAATGCCCTTGCTAAATGCAAGACTTGCTGTAAGAAATTATTCATTTCATACCTAGTAAACCATTCTACAATACCATTCTAAAGTCAATGTCTTCAGTAACTCCTGTAGAATAGCATATACAGAATTATAATATACAAAATTAATAGATTCTTAAGGAGCAGGATTTCTTCAGACATTACTATTTCTCAGGCATTAATATTTCTCTTAAAACTTACTGTTTTAAAGGTTACATGTTTAATTTTTTTTATGGCATTGTAATCCTTAATTATCGGTGAAGCAATGATATCTTTAATGCAAATATGCTCCTCCCTTTTTTCTAGTTATAGCCCAATTGTATGGCAGCTGTGCCTATCTACTATCCATAAGAAAAATTTGGTGACGAGTCGGTTTTATCAAACATGATATATTCCTTTGAACCCAATGATAAAGTTTTCACTTTATCATTGGCCTAAGGAATACCTAAATATCTACATATCTGATTTTGCTTGGGTCTTTTTTTCAAGTTTGACAGCAAAAGATTTTGTATATGGAAGTTATGGAACCATGATTACCTTGGCCCCAGTCTTCAAATTTCTGACTAATTTAGCCTTCCAATTTCTTTACTAATCTATGAATGGGGATTTTCTCTTAGAAATAGGACAAATTCATTAGAACCATGAAATATTTTGTAATGAATATTCTGTGTTTCCTAATTTTAGGCTCTTATCCCTCTGCCATTTAATCTAGGGCTCAGCTCTTCTTCTGCTTATCTTTCTCTGTGAGAATATTCAAGAGAAATTATTCACTTTCCTCTCCCTTCACAAGTTAATAAATTCCTCTGTAAATGTCCACATGGCTGCTGTGCATCATCAGCTATACTCATTTACCTGTAAATCCCTGAAATTTGTTTCTATGTTCAGAAATGTCCTTCTGGCTGATGTTTTCCAGTTAAAGTTGTTTATTTTCTTTAAAACACAACACAGTTGGCTTTTCAATTGTTCTTCTATTTGAAATACTATTGGGTAAGTTAATCAGCCTCAATATCACAGACTGGTGCTTTTCATTTATATTCCTATTCTGTCTGGGTATTCAACTCTCACCTTTGATTTAAAAGTAGGGAATAAGAAAGACAGTCTAAACTCAGTTAAAGCTTGCCCGCATAGTATTCTGTATATGAAGACTCCTTTTCATCTTTGGCCAAATCATCGTCTCTGGTTATGAGTTTCACCTGATCTGAATTAATAATTGGTAAGGTTGTTTCCTAAAGTACAGAAATTTTTATATAGATTCCTACAAGTTGGCTTTTTTTTTTTTTTAATATGTCTTACTTAGCATTGGATAATGCTTCAATACTTCTAGTTATTTAGGTAGGATGAATAAATACCCTTTTTTATTGTGCAATGAGTCTATACTGTTAATTTTAATTTCCTGTATGTAATTGTCTGTTGTCTAGTTTGCTGACAGATCAAAAAAGCTAGTTATTTCAGATATCGCTCTGCTACTGTACTAAATTACAAAATGAAAGTTAATGTCTTAGTGATCGATAACAGCAAAATAAAACTTAATATTTCTTCTCTGTAAATTACTAAAAATATAGTGTTGAATAAAGAATGTTTCTATTGCAATGTAATAATTCAGGAAATGAAAGATGGAATTGTGAAACTTTGAAGCAGAAAGTTTATATTCCGCAGTTTATATTCTATATCTTTGAAAAATCATAAACAATATTTAAGATAAGTTTAATTTAGAAAGGCCAAACAAAGATGTTTCTATGTGATGTAAGTCATCATTTGATGGTGTAGAAAACAACCTAGGGGCAAGGAGGCATTACTATTTTTCATTAAAAGGAGTCAACTTAAAAGACATGGTTAATCATCACTGTACATGATGTGGACATGTGATGGACAATGATGGACTTGAGATTATATATTGCCACTTAGAGAATTCAAAGCCGCAGTTGCTTATCCCTCAAAATATCAGCTCAGTTTTCCCCAGCAGTCAAAAAAAAAAAAAAAAAAAAAAAAAAAAAAAAAAAAAAAAAGTAAAAAAAAATAGTGTGAAAAATTATTGAGAAATGAACTGAGAATAAGTCAGAAAAGAACTCTGTGATATTAACAGTTGCTGGTGAGTACACATCTTGAATATTATGCATAGATATTGCTGCTCCATTTAAAAAAAATCCACTAACTAGAAAAGTGCAGAGAAATTATCAGGGGTGAAGAGATATTCTGTGCAAGCGAATTATTAGAATTTAGTAGACAGACTAAAGTATTCCACAAATCATATCTCCTACCTCTAAAGAGCCCAAGAGCCAATGAAGTCTACATATTACAAGAATGAAAAGGAAATGTCAAGAAAGCAAAGAAGAAAGCACTTTTCTTTCCCCTTATACTTTGGATGAATGTGTTGTGCAATGCATTGCTGACATATACCAAATGCAACAAAACAGCAGATGTTAAACAACATGTTTAAACAAAATAATTTAGATGCAGCCTTCAACTTAAAAGCTTTTTCTAGGTTTGGGACAAATTCAGGAGGAAACATCCAAGAATAAATGGCTTCTTTAAAGAGGGCAGGTTCTGGCACTCTCTCTTCTATGAATCTCTCCCTCTCCTATGAAATAATTTCTTGGTGGAAGGTGAAAGAACAGTATATTTAACAAGCAGAGTGCACACAGGCACAGGAGAAAAAGAATAATTGTTAATATTTGAACCTTCTTGCTATGGAGAAAGCTGGTGAATTTAGAGTTCTGCTCAGCTTCTCCCAAGGTCCGGAGCCAGGATGTGGCATTCCAGGGCATCCTCCCTGGATCCTGGTCATGGTCTGTTCCCAGATTGGAGTTGAACTGAACAGTTCCAAAAGAAGCCACAGAAGTCAATGCTGTATGCAGTCCCAGGAAAATTTCTTTCCTCAGCTGACAAAAAGCTAGCTAAAAGCAAAGAATGCACTCTCTCCCTGCACAGCATAGCTGAGAGAACAGAGTAGAGTATATGTGTGTTTGAACACAAACCTCTGAGAGAATTTCCCCAGTTTCCCACTCTCTCTCAGACCCAGCTTAAAGTTACAGGACCCATTCCTGGGCATAAAGGTGAAGTTATGGGATATAATACTTTCACAAAGTCACCCCACAACATGCTTTGTTGATTCCCAGAATGTGAGTGTTATAATAGGATTATATTTTCCTTAACCCATCCACAAACTTTCTATACTCTTTCCACTCAGAATTATCACTCTAGGTGGGGTAGTCTTATTGTCAGATGATCAAAATGTTTTCAAATGCAAGAATGTTTAATTATTTTAACTTGTCCTGAATTTCTATGTATTCCATTTGTCCTGAACTTGGGTAGCTCAGATTAGTTGGAGTGCATACAGACCCTTTACCTAGAAAAGAAACTTAGACTGAGATAAGCCTGAACTGATTAAAAAATTTCTTTAAAACTCTCCTGTCTGTGTTTGTTTGTTTGTTTGTTTGTTTGTTTGTTTTTTTAATCTGATTCTCCCCTTAAGAAATTATAAACCCAACTCAAAAAGAAAAACAAAATAAGAAGCAAGAATTTCTTCTTGAAGTAGATGTGTCTGTATCATCCAAAGGAACATCCTCATTACATTTAAAAGTAGGTAAATATCTTTCCAATAAATATCTCCAAGCCCTGGCATATTTTTCCTTCCGGTAGAAAAGCACAAGGCACTTTTGATTGGCAAATCATTTAGTCATTGCAAACAAGCAGATAATATGCATGGTGCACGGAGTACATGGAGCAATTTAAAATCTTTAGACTGCAAAAACTGTTAAGATCACCAAAGGAGAGTAACATTTTCATTGCATTCATACTGTGAAGTTAAAATGTAAATGAAGGACACAGGTTGCATATCCCAAATATTGAAAAAGAAGTCTGATAAATACCAGGCAAGGCTCTTTAGAGTGCAAAACATGTATTACCTTCTGTGGGAAAAAAAAGTGTAATTCATAGAATTGATCACAAATAAGTTTTTTCATTTGCTTTCATATTGCAAGCAAGAAACCGAAACATTTGCAAAAGATTTTTTTCTCTCAAGAAAACATGATCTTGGTGGATTTAGTTACTTTGGTAGCAACTCTATAGAATAAAAAATGATATTATTAACAATGACAAGGCTAGCATTGAGCTCTCATTAGGCTGCTACAAATTCCCATAGCACCAGAAACTTCATGAGAAGCAGCATCAAACTGAGATTATGACCTGCATTTGTACAAAAATTGCGTGATCATTCATTTGAGAATACTTTGCTGACATAAATTTCAGATAGCCTAATGTAGACCAACCCCTAAGAACTGAAACACGTATGTGTCTTTTCTCCAAGTTCTCGTCTATAAATGATCTTGTGATCAAATGATGTATTTGATCATACCACATTGAAAAATCCAAATAAATCTTTAACTATTGTGATTCTGAAAGAATGATAAAGAAGTGTGTAAAACAGAAGTATTCTGTGCCCAGCCTTTTCAAATAAAGGCTTCACTCTTACAATATTTCCAACAGTGCCAGAAAGATTGGACAATGTTTAGAGACTCTCTGATAAAGGTGATGCTACCCATGTTTATATAAACAACTTCCCTGATGCATCCATAGCTTGCAAAAGTACTCATAAATCACATTCATAATTCTGGTGGTAAAATTCCCGAGGACACCCATCCGTGGGTTGATCAGAGCAGTTGTGATGATTATAGTCCAAAGACCTGAAACTGTCAAAATATATAACGGATAAGCCTTCTTTCTTTTTTTCCTATTTTTTTTTTTCTCCCTACAAGGATAGAATGGCCTTGCTGCATGGCTGGATCAGATTCATCCAAATGATTTATTTTTTAGATCAGCCTGAAAGGCTTGTCTCTTTAATAGAGAAAGAAAAATTTATCTGAGGGCTAAATTGTGGAAAAATGTACTATCTTCCCCTCAGCTTTTTTGCACTGAAAAGTTAGACTCACACTTGCAGGATACCATGGAGGTCTGAGCTAAGAATCACCTAGACAGAATCTGTTTCCTCAGGAAACCACCATTAGGGCTAAAAAAGCACAAAAAGCACTTGAAATGTGAACCAGGTATACTCGAGAGATAGTGTTTGTCTGAAAAAAAATAATGAAATTACTCTTGACGCCCATTATATACATATTAGGAGAAAGGGAACATCTACACCACTTTTTGAGAAGAGCACTTCCTCAAGCTTAGGAAGAACATTTCCTTATAGCAACTATGAATTTAATAGAAGAGGTGGAAAGTATAACTTCTGTGTGTTGGAAGGGAAGTTGCTCTGAAACAAAATTAAATTACAGACACCATCAAATCTCTGTAGCTAAATGAAATTGGACAACGTATCTTGTTTGGGTAGCACTTAAAAAACAGGAATACTTAATACAATTTGTATTCGTGATGCCTATATATTTTCAAATGGCTAAACTCTAGGGAACTCAAAGTGAAGCACTTTACATGAAAGGAAATTGACTTGAAGGGTAGTGCAGAAGGTAAAACATTTTAAAAGAATTATTGGTATGCATATGATATTTGCATTTCCTATTAACCTTCACTTGCACAAGCAGAAAACTTGCTTCAAAATGGTGAAGGGCTCAGTTCAATTTGCCTGTTTATAAAATTTAATTTAACCAAAAACCTGCAAGAGAGCAGAAGCTGAAACAAAGTCTACTGCTGATTGGTTTAATGTGAGGAACCTGAAATTGATGTTGACATTTTCCCTGCCTGGAGCAATCACTACACTGCATCTCTTAATTGGCTACGCAAGCCTCTCTCCTTCTCTCACACAGCAGTAAACTGATGCTTGCAGCTGCTGGAATCTCCTATTGTAAATACTTACATGGCCAAACCAATTCAGCTAACAAAAGACTCCCCTTCCTTGATAATCCAGTTAGCCTGTTAAATAACTGTGAGCTCTGCATAAATTCTTGGTAACTTTCTGCATTGTGTGAGAGCATGAAGTATGACATTATTAGCTTAATGTGCAGCTTGGAAAATGTATAAGGCATTATGGTACAGTCACACTATTATCTACCAGATTGAGCCAGGTTTATTAACAGTGACAACCATTACAACGATAAAAGGCATGCAAAACCAAATTCAGTTATCAGAACCTTATGGGAGGTTTGCAATCATATTAGATTATTTTCTTTCTAAAGGCTTACATTTAGAATTTTCCATTAAAATGACCACTTTTATTGGTTTCACTCTGTCTTTTTTATTAGAATCTACAAAAGTTCAACAAATATCTTTTATTTTATATAGACTGCCTTTGTCTGATGACAGCATCTACAGTCTGCCAGATAAAATTGGAGACTGCCTTAAAAAAATTTTATGAAATAATTTTTTTCTTAAAACTTCAAAATAAATTCCTTCCTGCCAGCAAATTCAATCACAAATCACTGTCTCTGCTGTAGAGACTGTCAATATGGGTGCAAAAAATATCTCACAGGAGATATGTAAAAATTATTACATTGGGAACTGTCCCTAGGTGGAAGTTCAGCTTCATATTTTTTTTCCTCTTATTGTCAGTATAGTTCTGTGCTACCCCTACAAAAACAATGAGAATAAATTCAACAAAATAAAAATCCAAGTAGCTCCTTCCAATTCAAGGCTATTTTTCCCCTGCAGAAATGAAAGTCTAAATAGCCTTATCATAGCTGCACTAGTAGTTCACAGATATTTAACTGAATGAATGTTTGTGTAAATGTCCATTTACATCAGGTATAAATCATCTAAAGAAAAATTTTAGTCTAATCCTTAATTGTGGGTTTTTTCCCCAGAAACACATTGATTGATTGTTGTAAATTATTACTTGAAATATTTAATTTGTGGAAGTGACTAAGTTTAGAAAGTTACATCAGGCAGTAAGGTCTAGAGAATTTTAAGTTGTCATAGTAACAATTTTTTTGTTGTTCATAATAGAAACTTTTACCACAAAATTTGGGGGTTGCCACTTTAAAATGAGGTTACTTAATAAATTAAGAAATTAACTTCTTGAATAAACACTACAAAGGGCAAATTAAGTTTTCTTTGCCACTGTCTGTAACTTTTTTTGGCAGAACTTTCTGTTCAGAGCTCTTCAGAAATTTACATATCTTTGCAACCTCTTAGAAATAGAATTTGGAGATTTTTCATCAGATCTCCTTCACTCTCAGATATCACAAAATTTATTCAAGGTGTGGAAAAGAAAAAACAGAGTTTTTATTAAAAGTATTGGCTGCATCAAATCAAAATAGTATTTCAATATACTAAACTCTAGCTGCATTATAGATCTATAGAAATAACCATAAACAGATCTTCTACCATAGTCACATAAAGTGAGCTGGTTTTGACTGTGTCTACTGAAAACCTTTTCAACAAATGCTGAAAACCTGAAAGGAAACAGGAACACTGGCAAAACAGGCAACACTTACAGGCATTTCTGGAGTGGTTACTAAAATAGTCAGGTTATTTTATTGGCCAAAACACATTCATGCATATATGCCAGCACAGTTAAATGAAAAGGCACTCACCTGGGAATTATAAATACACATCTTACCTCCATAAAGTGGAACTGCATTTCAGGTATCAGCAGGGAAGGCATGGTGATTTTGGTAAGTGAGAGGAAAAGGATGAGACCATAATAAAACAATTTAATTTAGTCTGTAATTAGATTTTGAAATTACTGCTCAGTCAATGAAGAGAAGTCACTAGAAGGGGCTATGTAGAAGCTTTGTTGTATATGAGGGCAATTCACAATTTGCTAAATCTAGACCTAGCTTTCAAAATAGGAGATTTCTTATAGGAAGTTATAATTTTCCTGCATAAATGTGGCACACCAATACCTTCAGTATCTCACACATCTCTATTGGTAGAGGTAGGTTACATGTCTAAAAACGTGGGGTTAGGTTCACCAGGTATCATGGGCTTAAAACAGTAAACTCTTGGCAAGACATTGCTAACAAACGAGATTACTCTAAAGTAAGATAAAATTAATCCATATATTTTTTAATCTAAGAATCTATAAAAGATGGATATAATGCTAGTGATTCAAATTAAGTTGTTTAGCTGGTAAGGGATAATTTAAGATAAACTCTCCATGACTGTTTGGATTGTTCTCCCACACTTTTCTCTGGCAAACTCAATCTCTTCTGTAGTCTCTCAGGAAAATCTTAGAAAGATATCATCCTACAAGCATGAATGAAAGAAAGCCTCCAGTGTTTCCAATCCTTTTGACATCTGTGACATCTGTTTCACACCCTTTCATTAAGTAAGCTGGGAACACTATTAACCTAAATGTGAGCTACATACCCTTGTCTTAGGCCATCTTAATAAAACAGGGTTCAATTACTCTGACAAGATTTTTTTTTCTTCTTACTACAATCACTTCAGCTAAAGCACCTAATTTAGACTGTATATAGATTTACACAAAATAATTATATATATATATATTGGGGCGGGGGTGGGGGGGTGGAATTCAAGTATTTTGTTGTCTCTTGCTATGGAATTTTTTGTCCCAGCCAGCATCTCACTACTAGGCTGGAGGAATAAAATAATTAAAATGTGTACAAATTGTTTTATTCCTGTAGGTTGTAGCTAATTTTCGTGTTCTTGGATGCAAAGATTGATTTATGATGAATTCAAATTGCTTTTGATTTCCTAGATTATTCTCCATTTATGATGTAATGCAGTCCATATTTTATGTAAAAATAACTGTCACTATTTTATAAAGGTGATGTAGAATGTGAAATAAAACAGAAGAATCTTTCAGAAGGGGAAAAAGAAGAAAAGCAATTGGTGGGGAGGAGCAATGATTACTAGGGTTCCTCATTCATGAAGATATATGAATATTAATGACAGATGTGAATGCCTCCTGTATGAAGATTTTGAAGTTTTGTGCAGTTCACTCCCTTTGTGAGTGGGTTGCTGTCCTTAGACAGAAATGCATTTGAAAATGAAAAGTTCAACACACCTAATGGTTTGTTTCTCCTTCACCCCAAGGTTTAAGCCATGGGACTGCCCTTTATGTAGTTCAACAAAGCAAAGCATAGCTTATGAGGGACATGCAAAGATCTTGACATTGTATTAAACTCAGTTTCAAACCCAGGCCAACTATTCTCAAGCCAAAAGACGTCTAGGATAAATTTTCCTGAGAATATTTGAGATATTAAAGAAATTCACAATTTCCTTGTGTTCTTTCAATAATAATAAGAATAGTGGAAAACAATAATCCTCACATATACTCTTTATTGTAAATACTCTGTCTAAATAGAGTAATAGAATTTTAGAATAAATATTTCCTCTAAGTTTGAGACTTTAGGTATTTTAGGCTATACAATCATTAAAATGCTTCTCATTGACCATTTTCAAAAGCAGAATTAGTCAGCTTTTAATCCTCACAAATACCTCTCTGCTGGATATATTGTGACAGGGAATACCCCACGAATATTCTGATAAATCTGTATTAAAAACATTTAAATAGTCCAAAAATTTTAATTGCAAATAAAGGAGAAAATAAAATAATCTTTGAATACCAGACACAAAATGAATTGCATTTTGATTTTTCATAGAGAGGTAACATAATAAAGCCATCAATATTTCATTAACACTGAAGAACTCTCCGGCATGTTGTCAAAAGCAGCATTTTTTCTAATGAAGAAATCTTATTTTTTTAAAAAAAGAATTAGTATTACTTAGCCTATTTGGATGCATTAACACCAGAATAACCCTTCCTGATGATTTTTAAAGTCATAATAATAAAAACTGATAATAAATAATAACAAACAGCAAAAATAACATTCAGTGAACTCTTATATTTCACTTTTAAAAGATTTGTGTTCACCACAGTGCAACTGAGAAATCTATAAAAATATTAATGAGCTGCACATGGAGGAGAAGACCAATATCAATATAAAAGGCTGAGATTCAATTCTGCTACAATGTCAGTTTCTCAATGCAAGCCATCCAAATACAATGACTTTACCAATTTGATCCGGAAGTACTGTAAATAAATGAGTTCCTTGTGACACAAGGCAGTATTTTCAAGCTTTTCATAAACTCAGAAAAACATCTTTGCTTCTGTGATATCTTCAGACAAAAGTCTGGAGTTTTTTTTAATTATGCTATACTAACTTGCCAGAATACTGCAAAGTATATCTTTAATTTTAAATGTAATTGAATGTTGAACAATGTTCTTTTGATTTCAAATTTGTTTGGAAATTGTTCTTGAAAGTGAAATCACAGAGGAAATACCAGACAGAGATGTGAACACAGCATATCAAATTGACAGTTTTCCATACACACTCTGCTTTTACAAGTCTTGATTCATTGCAAGAATAGAGACTTCATGGTAATCTTAGTTGCAATTGCATAACTCCTGACTTTGCTATTCAAGTCCACAGTAGTAAAAAAAAGTTGAATACAGATTGCCAATTCACTTAGCAAACTGACAGAAAATTTAGCAAATTACATGACCTACATGAAACTCATGTTTGAATTACATGGCACAATAATTTGCCTGTGTCAGTCTACTGACAGACATTTCTTTATGAAAATGACAAGTGGAAGTTTGCACTTTTATCTTCATCTAAAAGTAAGAAGCCATTTTCTCATCTTTATAGTTGCAAAAGACATTCTGAACAAATATGAATCAGGAATAACCAGAGAATGATGTCTGTCAGTTTTAACCTGAGATTATAACCCCTAGTTATTAAAATGCTATTTCTTCCCATACCTCAATGATCTTTGATATGCAATATTAGCTTATATGAAAATGCAAGTGTTTCAAACCTCAGATTCCTTTCATACAAACCAATATTTCAATCCTGTATCATCCTCTTGACCTTTTAGCTAAAATAAGGTTTTATAAAAAAGGTGAAGTTGTTGATCATATGGACAGGACACAAAGTACCCCTGATGCTCATCTGGCTCTGCAGTGAAACTGTTTAGTGACATAAGGCACCAAAAGCTAATATCATAATAAAGAACAAATATTTCTTGAATGTGTAATGTCCTAAATAACTTTAGAACCAAGCCACTTCCAGTATCAGCAGGTGAAAACACATAGGAAATATTACCCAAGAATGCAGAAAAGAAGAGGCAGAAGGATTGATTTGTTGAGTAATCACATGCTTTTGGAGCAGCTCAGCTTTGTGGCACATCACAATAGGCTGAAAAGTCCTGATTAGAAAATTGCTGTCCTTCCTGTGGGAATTAAAGAGAGGCAGGCTTCTATAGAATGATTTTAACTTTCAGGAAGATTTAGCTCTCACTGAATGATCTTGTCTCTTGCCTTACAAAGCAAGACTACCACATAGAGCTCCTGAATTTAGTGACTAAGGTTAGATGGAAGGAATTGAGACCTGTCCTTTACTTTTGACTTTCAATAGGTTTTTATTATTTCTGTTACTTTTTTCCTCCAGTATTTGTTTAGCTGGTAGAAATTAGGCTTATTTTGACATGAATTCACAGTTAAATGAAAGTAATTCTCCAGTTCTTCACCTATGAGAAAAAGTTGAAAAATTTTGTTGTCTTTCAAAATTGCTATTAAAGTAATGTTCATGACTGCAAAAAATCTCATACTTGCTGTAGTGGTATAACCTTTTCCCCTTAACAAACAGTAAAACCAAATTAAGGGCTTTAAATTCAAGACTTAATTATTGCACCTTGCTCAGCAATTAAAAGGGAATTGCAAAATAGACACTATGACATATGTCATAATTAAACAAGCACTTTACAATAGTATTTTTTCTCTTTTTTTTTTTTTATAATGATGCTGATCAAAGCAATAGTAGGAAGTGAAAATTGTCTTTAAATAGAGGTGCCTAACCTTCAGCACAGAACTTGCAGCTTCTTAAATCAAATCAAATCTTTATGCGACTAGAAAATTAATTATAGCACTATGTTTTTATGGATATGAAATGTAGAAGTAGTGCTGTGGTGCATAATAAGACTCTAACTCATAACAGGCATCTATTTCATCGCAGATGGAAAATATGCCTGTGGAGACAAGTATGTTGACAACCATATTCTGCTCTAAAAGCTTTGAAATTAGAGCGACAAACAAGTAACTTTAATGGCTCTGGGAGAGTATTGTGATCACCCCAGACAAGACAAAATGAATGCATTATGGCAAAATTAAACTCCTTTTCATATTGCAAGGTAACTGTTATATACATGCAGTACATAGACCTGCAGTTAACTTCTGGAAATGCTCAGGAAGACTTGAGTTTTCTTTTATACATTGAACTCTGCTAGAGAACAAATATCAAGACAGTTTTCTGATTTTCTCACAACATTCTTAAGTAATTCAACATCTGGATTTATTTTTTTTTAAATTTAAAAATACATGGTAAATACAATTTTGCAAGATGACGATGCTTTCATACTGACGTAGAAGACCTACATATTAATTACAATTCAGTATAGACACCTTAGATAACCTCAAAATTATTTGATTCCATACAGAGTGCTCCACATCATGGGTCAGAGGGAGTAGTAACAGCCATATAAGTCAGTGGGAAACTGTACCATCCATTTTGTACAGGTTTATGATGATACATGTTTTGTGTAGACATAAATATCCCCAGAGTACTGAAGTGCAGCTAATGGTAGAAATGAACAAGAGTAGTATTTCTAAAGTAAGCTATGTCCAACTTATGCAGGTGCACAGAGCCACTAAGTACTCAATATTTAGAGGAAAAAGTAAAGAATATCTTGCCTAACTTGAAAATACCATTATTATTCATAACAGAATACAATGATGCATAAAACTAAACTTTAATCAGTAGCACACACCTCTTTAGTGGCGAATGACCCTGCATGGAAAAAGCAAACCATCTCCTGAATTGAAAACAAAGCTTCCTTTTATCTTGTGTAATTTCAGACTCACTAATGATGACTAAAATCCTAGGTAACTAATGGTGTGAAACAATTTAAGTGCTAATCAGACATCGGTTGAAAGAAAAGCTTACTGAAACCTGTGGTAGTGATGTTTAATCTGTATTCATTTGTGATCAAATTCTATCTATCATGACATTGCAGTATTGTCATTGAAAAATCAGAAAATCCTCTTATGTGTGACATTAAAGCATCATTTGTATTGCTTTGAGGGATAGATCAAGCAAAGAGGAAAACCAAAAAAGAAAAAAAGCCAAGGAAAACTAAGAATACATAGGAGGAAGTCAGAAACTTGGATGTGTCCATACAGATTTTAGACTAGGACTATAAGGACCATTTAACTGGAAAGTAAAATGTCAACCTGGGTAATGTCAGGGTTTATTATCCAATAATATATTTGGTGGAAACTTAGCAGTTTGCCAAACTTCTGAGCAAGTCCTCCTGGCACAGCATGCACCAAGCCCCTGTGATATGCTTGTGGACTCAACAGAAACATTCTACCAATGTCATTGTTACTGTTTGCCCATTGTCAATTGTTCTGTATTTCAACACAGGTGAATGCATCTGGAAACATTTCAGAAATCTGCAATTTACACAAGAATCATTATATTTATTTGCTTTCAGGAGATACTTCTATTGACAATGACAATATTTAACTACAATGTCCTTCCTCAAATATTTATGTAATTTTTCAAAAATTGGAAACTTGATAAGTGTGATGGTAGAATAGTAAGCACTAGATATTGTTTGCCCTTTCCTCAAGGCAGTGAATGATAGCAGCTTTTCCAGACTGACCTGTTGAATGAAGACATTGTTGAAGTGGATTTCACTATAAATTGAGAAGTGCAACTTTCTAACATATACCTTTTTATTGAATTGCTTCAAATCACTTAAAATATTTATCTCTCTCTAAAGTTTTTGCAACCTGACCTCAGGAAAATCTTGTAAAGCTGAATGAAGACAAGCTGAAAGTCCCCTACATGACTTTCAGAAAAAAGGAACACAAGGAACCACCCAACAAAAGACTGTACTTAAGTTCTCTGAGATAAAGTTCTTTCTTGATATTTTCTATGGAAATAAATGTCACTATCTCTTTCCTCAGCCCTTGTTTCAGAACACTAACTACTGAGCAAAGCATACACATACGTTTCTTTAAGTGCTTTTGTTGCAGCTTTTAATTCTACAGTAGGATAAAGGATTATTATTATTACTACTACTACTACTACTCTGGGATCACTATTGAAAATGCTGTTCAATCTGCCCATATATTCATATCACTAAATTCACTTCTGTTCTACTTCAGAGCTACACAGAAGGAGGAGAACTGAAGAATTATCCTTCCCCAAAACATCATAAGTAGTGGACTTCTGATCACAGACTAAAAAAAATAAAAAAAAATAAAAACAAGAACAAAAATACTAACCAAAGACCAATTGGGCCTGGCACAATTTCTTTATTACTCCGTTATATATTCTCAAAGCAAACCAAACCCTGCAGCCAAATATGCTTCAGAAAAAAAATGCTCTGATATCCACTGCCAAATTTCAGATTATGAAGTGTGATCGGGAGACTAACAAAAAGTTTTTGATGCCCCCTGGATATCCTTGGATATGTACACTACTAGCAAGTTGGGAATTCCTTTTGGTACATCTAGCCAAAGTAATGGTCACACATGGAAGCAAATAGAAAATGTCAAAGCTGCCAATGCAGTGGCATTCAAGACCAGCTCTAGCCCCAGTATGGTCAGGCACTAAGACAGTCTAGTTTGAAATAGTATACATTCTGAAAACCATGCAAGAGAAGTGAACAAAGAAGACAAATCCTTCTACTCCTCAGAGTAGAAGACAGTAAAAAGCAATTTGTCTGCAAAGCATTCAAAATGTCATTTCTGTGAAAAACACTTAGATGTGACAGTAATACAGGGTGCCAGTGGAGAACAGGGAAAATGGAACACGAACTCTGATTTTGAGAGGCATGTACCCCGTGGTGACCCTTTTGTGTTGTTTAGTTTTACAAAGCAGAACAGAACCACAACTCTTGGATGGCTAACAAGGAATATGTGCAGATATTTGGGAAAGCAATTTAAGTACAAATTCAGTGAATGGATGGAAGAAAACAGAATTACGTCTGATTCTCCACCATTAATATGTCTGATATGAAGCATGATCTTCGACTGCAGAGATAGGTAACTTTTCCATAACCATTGGCTCTCCTTCTATTAGTTATTTAAGAGTATAAACCAGAATGAACTAGAGCCAGCTAAATCAAGAGAGAATATAATCTCATTTTAAAAGTATATTTCAATAAACCTTTCAATAAATAATGACTATTTATACACCTAGTAAAAATATACTTTTTTCTGAAGGTCTAGCACTAAAGAGTCAACACCTAGAAGACAAAATTCCTATTCAAGTAGAAAAAAAAAATTCTGTTACTAAATTTAAGATATGACTACTTTCTTGAGCTTTATTAAACAGTTAAAAATAGGATCTGAAGATAGAAATCTCAGTAATTTTCTTTGACAGGACTCCTGATACATGCAAAAAAAACCTTGTACCAAATTATTTATTTCATGATTTTGTCATGCATTTTGTTAGGTTTTATTTTTTAATAAAATTTTCTGAAGAGTTAGCATCTCTTTACAAATAAAGAAGTTAATTCATATTCAGATAAAATTTGCTTGCTAAAATCACTTTTTTGGCTATGATATTTGTACATAAAATCACAGAATTATTTAGACTGGAAAAGACCTCTGAGGTTATCAAGTCCAAACTTTGACCAATCAGCACCTCATTAGCTAGGCACTGAGTGCGACATCCAGTTGTTGAACATCTCCATGGATGGTGACTCCACCTTCCTGGGCAGTCCATCCCTTGCCAACCCTTTCTGTGAAGAAATTCCTCTAGATGTCCAGCCTGAACCTCCTCTGGTGCAGTTTCACACCATTTCTTCTTATCCTGTCGGTGGCTGCCTGGGAGAAGAGGCCAACCACCGCCTGGCTGTAACATCTTTCATGTAGCCATAAACAGGAATAAGGTCGCCCCTGAGCCTCCCCTTCTCCTGGCCAAACACCCACAGCTCCCTCAGCTGCTCCTCACTGGATTTACTTTCTAGACTTTTGACCAGCTCCATTGCCTTCTATGGACTCACTCCAGCACTTCAATGTCTGTCTTGAAGTGAGGGGCCCAGAACCAACAAACTGCTGAGCTGCAGCCCCACCACTATCCAGTACAGGAGACATTTCCCTGGTCCTACTGTGGATTCTTTCCAAAAGGCTTTTATTTTGTCATATGTGTTTTTATATAATAACTATGTTTTTGGTCAGTTACTAGATGACAAATTGTTTCCAATGATTTTTCATAAAAGGGAATTCATTGGGTAATAAAGCTACCATTCTCTGTTCACATCAATCTCTTAGTAGAGTGTAAGAAATACAAACATAATAGCCACTGAAAATGTCTGTTATTCATCCTTTCAGATAAACTTACATATGCCAGTAAGAGAAATCTATCATAAAATACACCACCTGGTAATGTCCCAAGCATTAGACTCCATTACAACATGAAGGACATCAAGTAAATATATTAGTGTGACAATATCTCAAATTTTCCAAACATTCAAAATTGTTCTCTTATTGCAAGTCTTTTTGAAAGATATAAAAAGGTGGTGTACAACTTTTATTTCACAGACCAAGTAATGAATTATAGATTGTCTGTTCTGTTGTATCATGTGTTAAATTATCTGGGCAATTGCAAAAGAGCAAATAATTATTTTTATTTCGCTGTGGGTATTGTGAAGACAGAATTATGTTTTCTGAATTTCATATTAACCCTGTTAACTACAAGCAAGGACATAGTATCAAAGTTCAAAACATTTGAATTTCCTACACTTTCATATTTATTAATACTTTTCCAAATATTCACAATGGAATTTCATCATTGCCTTGAAAAGTCAATAGACAGTTTCCCTTTCAGCTATAAAATAATGAGAAACTATAGAAAATTTTTGATATGTTAATGGCTTTGGGCATATGTGGCTACATATCCTGTGGCAACAAATAGAAAATAGATCCTGAAATTTCTCCTCACAAACCTGAGTTTTCCTAGGCAAATTTTATATTTTATTCAATACCGTATGTTTTGTCTGTCATAACTATATGGAATAAAACATTATTCTCAGAAGATAAGATTTGGGAATAGAAAGTAGTCTTATGTGCTTTATAATCTATTGGTACTTTCAAAAATATATTTCACACTTTTTCTAGTAGTCCATTAGTGAAGCAACTTATGTATAGATTCAGTATGTTCAAAGATCCACTAAGTTCTTTATATACATTACACAATACTGACCTATAGACAGTTTTGATCATGCATACAGAAGTTTGCCTCAAAAAAACTAATTCTGGAAAAGGAATTCTCTCATTATCTGGACTCAGGTACAGTAATTCAGAAAACCATGGGAGGAAGAAGTATCTAAGTATCTAAGTCATATTTCACCCATTTGTTCTTGTCTGACTCTATCCAGATGCTGAGCATACTGTCTGAAGATGAGTGCTGCATGATTTCCTTTGCAGGTTGGGTGAATCCTTAACTTTCTTAAACTGTCTAAATCTTAAAGGAACCCCATTTCCCTGTTCATTTTAACTGTACAGTTCTGAAGGTCTTTTCCTACAGTCCTGTAGGCTTCTCCAGTCCTGTTAGTAATGGGTTTTCTCGTGTTTAAAGAGACTTTCATCCAAATTCAGACTTTCTTGAAGTATTGAAATCATTCTAGAAAGCTCGTACTTGATAAAACATTTTGAATTCTTTCCATTCATGTTTTATCAAAGTTGCAATAGAAGCGTAGTTGGAACAAGACATACTAGTTCCCATATGTGGATCGGAAAAGCACTTGCTACTTAGATTTAATACTCTATATATTTTGTTCTTTGTTCAGTATTTCATTACCTGACTGCTGAGTGTTAAAAGTGAAACCCAGACCATTATGATACTTCAGCAAGGAAAGTATGAATATGAAGTAGCATTATTGATTTTTTTTTTAAGGTGTGAAAATCAGTGTAGATCAGAACAACTGGAGAAAAAAAACAAAGAACAAATAAACAACAACCCCACCCCCAGGTTCCTTTGTGTAGTTTTTCCTTACTTTAAATAGCTTTAGTGATAAAAAATACCTTGTTATTGTGCCTATGAATATATGCCCTTCAATTTTTTTAAAAAATTGTCTCAATCCATTACACAAAATCTCTCTAATGCAGAATAATAATTTTTAAAAGACTCCCAGCATGAAGGTCTATTATTAGATAGATGACTCAATTTACCTAGCTTAAAAAATGTAGCTTTGAGTCTCTCATCAGTTCACTTTTTTTTACCTTGTTTTTTTTAACGCCTACTAAGAAGCAAATTAATACTTTCTCAGCTGAAACCAAGACACCTACAAAGCAAAAAGAATAAACACAACTGTATAAAATGCACTATTACAGTGGCTATAAACATTTTTAAATAGTGTAAAACATTTAAAATATTATTCTGAAATAAAATCAAGGTCTAAATGTGAAAATTGCTCTATTATTTGCTGTACTTCTACATAATATTTGTAAACCAGAAAGGACTTTCATATTGCTTACTAGTCATATTGATGACAGAAAATATGTAAAATAACAATAAGTATGATTGCTCACAGGTTTTTACATGGCACTGTACCATTGACATTTTTTGACACATTAGGAATGTGTAATATCCCTGGTGACTAAGGATACCTGAGATCAGGTGATTCAAAAAAGCCTAGCTGTGTACAGAACATTAGCTGAATAATTCTTAACTAGTCTGTGTGGGACATTTTGTTGAGAACTTGGGCAAAGAAAGACTTTCTATCCCATCTTCCTCAGGACCAGGCTCACCTGGCCTCATTTGGAAGACAGTGTCTCCAAAATAGCCTTCTAACACCACAGGAAAGCATCATCTGAAAAGTCGGCATTTCACTGGCCAATCCAAAAACCCTAGTTCGGTATCCTGGCTTACTCTTCTTGAACTATGTGCCAAAAGACTTAGACTTTACAGGGACCAAAAATTGTCATGTTACCTGAGAACAAACATACTATCAGAAACGCAAGATTCATGCAAGAGAAAACTGTCAGTGCTTAATAAGCAGAATTGTGCTGTTTCTACCCATAAAATCCATATAAATTGGATTTTGAGGTGCTGGGAGAATATACTGATGGATTTATCACTGTGCATCAGCCCTTTCTCCTAAACACTACTTCAACATCACCAATTTGTGCTGGCAGTGAAAGAATTTCTGCCTAGTTAGACCTTCAGTATATCTCACTGAAACCATTCCCAGAAGAAGGTGAAAGCTGTGAACACTTTAAATTTGTTTGTAATGATCCTATAGGATTTATATTCCTGAATAGCCTAGGGGTAGCAGGAAGGAAGTTAGTGGTAAATGGAACAAGTCACAGTGTGAAACATTTCAGCACTGTCTTTACCAACTTGTTCATTATCTCTTAAAGGTTTGAAAAATACAAAGTCTGTGGAAGATATCACTACTAAAATTGAAGTTGCCATTGTAAGCCATCCTTAAAAAACATTTTCTTTGAGTGACTTCATGTAACTGACTGTGTCTGAAGGAGCACTGTGCAGGATAAAACTAGTAGAAATGGAACAGTACACTCTGCTTTCAGCCTTATAATTTGGGGGAAAAATAGAAACTCCCACGCACATGATACACTTCAGTTGGTCAGCATATCACTGCGACCTGTTTATAACATATTCCTTATATAACCACTATGCAGTCACATTTGCCAGTAGGCTGAAATTATATATAATACTGCAGTAAAAGTAAGTTCTACTTTATCTATGTTTCAAGAACTGGGATTTATACTTTACAGCATGTTAATTATGGCTATAAAGTTCAGCTAGCTTCCTGCAAACGAGTCCAAAAAACTCAACTATAAACACATAGCAAATGGACTGTGCTAGTGATACCAAAGCTGCATGTGGGATCACATCACAAGTACCTGAACAAGGCTGAGGAATAGAGGTCATGTAACCTATTAAGAGCTGCAAAATTTCTCCTGGAGGTTCAAGTTTTGTGGACTGACAATAGATACTTTTATTTTCTTGCTAGATTGAAGCAAGAGAATTTACAGTAGAAGACAGTGATGGACATTGTCTCCAACAGCTCCACTGAAGATCTCCTGAATGGACATGTTTTTGATACTGTGCCATTTACACTACAAGAAACAATTATGATTAGCTTCATGTCTGTGGACTCTTTCTTGGTGGCTTCAGCTAACCTGTTAAACAGGGAAGAAAAATTTTTCTTGACAGCTTTCCTTAAGTTTCTTAATGACATCTGGAGGGAAAGATAAAATCCTTCAAATTTTTGTTATTTCTTGTGAAAAATTAAAGCATAAATATTGAATCACAAGCAGAAAAACTGAGTGTTAAAATATCATAGAATAGTCATGTTACCTATATTTACCATGTGAAGAATAGAGTGTCTGTTCTTAACTAAACTACAGTAAAATTAGGATAACCTTCTCACGAGAATATTGTATCAAATAGGTACACATATCATCAAATCAATAAAGACAATGTAGTGCCAACAGCCTGACAGAGAAATACTGTCGTGAACAGGTGCAAAGTCAATTCTATAAAAATGGTCCAGTATTCAGGAAGAGATTTTAATGAATGACTAAGGGTTTCTAGAAAGCCTCTACAGAACTTTCCTCCATGAAAGGAAAGTAAATAAGCTATGTGGCAGTTTACATGTGCTATCAGAGCCTGAACACAATGTGTTGAGTGTTATTGCTTTATATTTTGAGAAGTATACGGGAAATGCATGCCAAACAGAATCATGTTCATTTAAAACAGATGGAGGATGCCTTCAAAAGTAACACAATCTTCAAAAGTAAAACAAAGCACACAGCATGACTCCTTGTGTCCAGATATGACAATATTTCCACATAAATAGGAAATAAATGGCAATAATCTAAGACTCTGTAAGGAAACCTACTGCTCTTGGCTATTCAGGAGGAGCTTTGAATACTGTAATGATACTAGTTCCTCTGCTGACTTCTAATGAGACAGTCTCTTTCAAAAACAGTAACTGCAGAATTGTCAATTTCTACATGGGAAGAATCTGTACTTCCATTTTATTTTGACTTAGATCATAAACACAAGTATGGATTTTGAGCATGTTCATTCAAAGGATTTTAAATTTTTCTGAAGTATTATTAGTAAATTTTAAACCAAATTTTGCAACTGGTGATTCCAGAATATTCAAAGGAATAGAAAACAAGCAGTAGAAAAAGGTTCAAAAATCAAGACTTTGCCTGAATGCAGCCAGGAATGTGGTGCTGTTTTTGATCCATTAGAGAGGAAAGGGTTTACCAATTCACATTAAGTATTTTTGAGAAAATAATTAATACGCTCTTTATCTACGTAGGTAGATCAAGAGCAATAGGTAGATCAAGAGCAATATATTTAATTATTGGTTTAGGAACTCATTTTTGACATATTTAAGAATACGTAGATCAACTATTTAAATATTTCTATGTATAGAAATTTCTCATCTGTCAAGGAGTAAAGCTTAATTCTATCTGTATTTATGAAAAGAAAAAATTGCAGTAAACATTGGGTTTATCATTTAATACTTGGTAATTGCCAAAGGTTTATTGAATTTTTAAGGCATGGAAATCCTATATTTAGAATTCTATGATCCTTAAGTTAGAATTTGAAATAATAAAATTGCTTGCAGACATAAATTCTCTCATGCAGATTCCTGGGATGCTTTGCTCTAGTACTCCTCAATTTGGATATTTTTTTCCAAAATGTATTTATAGTTTAGGCAACTAATAGGTTCTTTAATTCTGTTTCTGCTCCACAAATCTATTTTAACAACCATTTACGTCCAGATATGTGCTTCTAGGGATCTTCTTTTACATTTTCAAAGAAAATATATTCATTTTAAGAAAACAACCCAAAGGGAACTGAAAATTAACCATTTTACTCCCTCATTTCACCGATGGACACAAAGTGGTAGACTTTTGCCACTTAACATAACTGGTTATCATGAAAGATGAGGAAGGGAATAGAGAATTGACACCCTCACACCTGACAGACAGCAGTCAGAGCACTTCATTTTGACTTTGATATTGGACTTTCAACATCTTAAAAACCCTGCTTTGGACTGGTTTATTTCCAGATCTTAAATTTAATAAAGAAATGAAACAGACAAAATATCAGATTTATTGAAAGTAAGAATTTCTCATAACTAACAAAAGAAGCTTGTGAATGCTTACCACATCAAATTTTATATGAAATAAAACTAAAGTCCCTTCAGGTCTTTCCTTCTCTATCCTCTTTTCCCCTTTATTCCATTTCAAAATAGCTTAAAGCTATCTCCTGTCCAAAAAGAAATGATCTCTCACTTTAATTTTTATACAGACTTTCAAAGCAGTGATACATAATTTATAGGTCTCACAAACATGAACTGAAAAACTGTTTATTATAAGGCTTCTTTATCTATGAGTCAAATCTAGTTTAGCTTGTCAAGCCTTTAAAATTAGCTTTGATTTTGTTAATTCAGGGAGATTAAAACCCCTTCAGCAAAATTCTGGAATAAAATCCCCAGGTGGTATTTGGTTTTATCTAGTTCTTAATGAAAGAAATGTTCAATTATTAATGGATTACACACAACAAGCTAGAATACCTTCTATGTTCAGATGTGGCATAGGGGGAAGAAATATATTCTTGTATATTTGTATTTTCTTATGTTTTGCCCAAATGCTCTCACTTATATTTTCCCATTTACAGATTGTTAATACAAATTAGGATATTGACTTAATGGGAAATGCAAAGGAGCTATTCTTTTCTTATATAAACACAACATTTGGGAATGTTAAGACAGATTTGGGGTCTTGTTAGCAAGGAATTTGATTATCTGATTACTGTAACTCTAGTCTTGTCTTAGTGTATCTATCTACTTGTGGGGGTGCTGGAATAGTATCATAAGTTTCTTAGTTGTAGGTTTGATGTGATTTGGACTTTAACCCTAGCCAGGTAAAGTTACTGTCTTGGAATGTGCTTATCAGAGGTTGATAAGAGTTGCCAAGACAACTCTAATCCTCTGCCCTGGGTTTCGATCGTCCTATTGTGTTTTCCCCCATCCCATTGTACTTCTCCCCCACATGTCCACCATCCCCCAGACCCCAGACCTTCAGGAGAGGTGTCTGACAGGGATTGGTGAGTCTCCCAGGGCCACATCCCAAATCCACCTGATTTGTTAATGTTGTGTATTGCATTTTGACCTTACCCACCTGGCTTTGTGTGATTGGTCTCTGTAACTTGTGTCCACCCCTGAGATTTTGGGGGAACAAAAACCCCCTGTAACCGAGGCCCGGGGTCACTCCCCAGAGGCACAGGCCTGGAACCAGGGGCTGCCCCCTGAGTTACCCGAATAAAACCTTTTCTCCCTGAGCCTCCGGAGTGTCCCCTCTTTCTAACCACGGCCGAGACAGCTAAGGCAAAGGGGCTGCAGAGCCAAAAACCCACGCGAGGGTACTGTTGGGCGTATCACAGCTAGCAGGTGGCTCAGCTGACGCTGAGCTGACCTGAGAGACAGATACGCGAAGCAACATCTACTCCAAGAGAGGATTGAAGAAACTACTCTGCCTGAGGTATTTAAACTTTCTCATCTAAACTAGAATGGGTGTTACACAAATAGAATGTGTATGAACATAAACAAATACATAATAAATTATCCTGCAAAAATATTCCCTCCAAGGGGTTTTGAAATTAGGAAAACATTGTTCTAATTCTTTACCCATATGCTATACATAACATTTAAACAAAGGATAGGTTTTCTCAAAAATACATTGTATTTTAGCATATTTTTATTGTACTCATTCTTATTTGCTCTTTCTTTGCTTGTAATTTACAGAAGCTATTTCAAAGTTATTTGCATAAAGTATGAGGTTTTTGTTCGTAAGTTTGGCATAACCGGGGCCAAATATATGTATTATAAGGGAAGAAAAAATACCAAGTTTCTTTATTATTGTTGAAGTAGAACAAGTGAAATAAATCATTTGCCTATTCTCCACATTTTTTCTTGTTTGTAATTTAAATAAAAGGTATCAAGAAATCTAAGATATTTTCTCCCTAAGTGCAAATTGAAATATTTCAGGTATGACGTGTTCTCAACCTCATTCAGATCAATGAATCAATATATCAGGCATAAAATATATCATGTTCACCCATGAACTGGTGCTGAACATGTGTTTCTCGTTCTCAAATGGAAGTCCTTATATGCTTACATGCTGAAAGGGAACAGATAGGCTAGAAAGAGCCTCTAGAAAGATAAGTATCTATCTATTTCAAGTTTAACTGTTAAATTTAGCTAGTATTTATTGTAGAAATTGCATTCATAGCCCCATCATTCTGTGCTTGTGTGTTGGCATGGCTCTTACAGAGAGATCCTAATTAATTTTTTTGTCATTGAAAGAGTTTCCATTTGTCCTATAAGAACACTAATCATAAGTACATATCCATTGTGAAGAAGTCCATCTAGAATAAATTTGTCCCTGAATCCACTTGGACATGTAGTTATTTAAATTCAATGCAACCCTGATATGAAGAAGAATCTTTTTTTCATTAGTAGAAAAAGAGGTAATATTATCCCTATTGTCTGGAGCAAGGAAGAAACAATCCAAAAGAATGTATGCTTTATTTTCAGAATGCATCACCCTGAAGAATTTTCACCTTTTCAAACTATAGTTTATTTCTCTACACTTGTTTATTAAGATTCCATAGATTCCCCAGACAACATTTAATTGCTTTTTATTTCTACCATCAGAATTATTTGACAGAAGCTCCTTATTGCCACAATATATCTTTACATGTAGAGTTACTAAATAGAAATATGATATTAAATATTGTGTAGAACTCAAACCAGCTTATTCATGAAGAACGCATTTTCATGTATATACTTTCCCTGTTAATCATGTTTTTATGTAGATTACATGTACCTGTGGCACATGTATAGTGGCACAGTTACAAAAGGATGAAGCACTTCCCAATTCAAGTTAGCATAGGATTCAGGACACTGACTTTCAATCTACTAAGTCTTAAAAGCAACTTTACCTGGGGTTTCTCAGATAAGGGTGGGAGCATGAGTGCCACTGCCTATCACAACACAAATATCCATCATTATTAAAAATACTCTCAGTGAAGTCTACGAAGAAGTGGGACCACAGGCTGTATATTTCAAGCAAATAAAAGCAAAGTTCCATAAACATCAGCCAAATATAGAAGAAATTAAGAAGGGTTACCAAATTTGCCTGTATCTGGTATCTAGCCCACTGGCTACTTACAGCAATCGTTTTCCATCTAGCTGGATATTTTAGATGCCATTCAGCAGACCCTTCTTCATCAGCACTGAGCAGAAAAAGCAGCCTAGTGAAGATATACAGGCAGGCAAACTGCAGGGCAAGAAGAAGGTGGCAGAGAAAGTTTTCCTCCTAATGACTTCAGTAGCATGTACAGATATTCAACAACCTCTTTAAACAGAATTTGCATTTTATGCATAAGAATAACAGAGCTACATAAGCATATATCAAATTTCTACTTATTTTTCATGAGTTGATTAAGAACCCAAAAGGGCTACAACTAGACTTTACTGTTTTTATGACTTTGCTAAGACACCTCTCCTCCCCATCTCAATAACACTATTTACTCTAAACCTAACCCTATGATGCCCCAGGTCAATGATCTACAGTTCTGTGACAAACAATTTTCTCCATTTAGAAATGTGGTATGCTTTTAAGGCATATGATCCCATGACCTTTCAAATCTAAAATACGTGATGATAGAGAAGCACTTAAATTTTCAAGAATTTCTGAGATGTCAGATTTTCTTTACTAAAAATTTAAAATGTAGTATTTTTTTATATTTTGCATATTTTTATAACTACATTGAATATTCTATACTTGTGCTTTTTATAATGAAATTTCCAGGCTGTGCATACATAAAATAGCCCTTAAGTATTTTCAAAGGTTATACTGCACATGGAAGACTAATTGGCAGCAGTCCTATGCAAAAGTGAACCATGGTATAGTTATGATGTAAAAATCCTACCATTCATGTGGATTGACCTATATATGTCATAGAAGGACTTTCTTCATGCCTGAGGAATAAATATAATATACTATTGCCTATTTAAATAGAATAAAATTTACAGAAGACCTCTGTGTGTGCATGTGTTCTCTTAATTACAATATCAGTGACAACACCTTGCTATATTAGTAACTAAAAATATAGTGTGTCTTCTGATTTTCCAGAGATATGAAAATTAATTTTTACCATGGAAAACTGTAAGAAAAATTTAGCCTTAAAAACTCTTGTCCCTTTCCTATTTCCTCATTTTCATTTTGCTTTATGCATTGTGATGCCCCAGAGCAGCTGCAATATGGATGCAGACAAGACCTTGCCTACTGGGGCTACCTCCCTACATAATTCTGTGGAGCCATCAGAGAGAAAAATCTTTTTGTAGCCCTTGTGAATTAAGGAGCTCAGAGAATTCAGACACCTTGACAGGTATACAGAAAAACATTTTTATTTCCTAAACCAAATTCCCAGTTCTATTCTTGCAAAAGAAGCATCAGAAGAAGTGTTATATAAAATCTCAATTTTGCTATCCTAAGAGATCTGTACTTAATATATATGGCATGAGAATATATTTCCCTATTCCCACATGTTCATCAGTGTAAATCATAGGTTTCCATACTATTGTCCACCCACAAAGACATGGCAAATTATCTCATAAAATGAAACATTAAAAAAATATTTTTAATATTGCCTTTAATATTTAAAAAAATACATAGCTGATGGAGAAATTCTGAACATTGATAACTTTCTGTTACTTCTGTCAACTAATTCTGTTAACCATTAAACAGTGTTTATTTAGCTTTACATATTTATACTGCAATGATTCACTGGCCCCTCCCCATACCCTTTTTAAAATTTGGAATTCTTTAATAATTTTTAACTGAGAATTCAGTATTTTCCCTCACATTTAGAGCTAGGAGTGTGTCAGTGGTCTCTAGTTTTGCCCATGTAGGGAGCGATTTATATTAATTCACACATCATTGCAATGAATGTTATTAATTATTATATTATTTCCGTCGTAACAAAATAGAATTCCAGATTGAGTACTAAATTCCTTAGCCTATTTTATAAGCATAAAATCAGTGGATATTCCGACTGCTAAAGTCTCTGAAAAATCGATCACTTTGGTGCTATCAATTGATAATTTTTCTCCATCACTCAGATTCATTTCAATTTAATCAAATGGTTTCTTATTTTTTAATCATAAACCTAACATTTCTAATTTTTAAACTGAGTCATACAATTCTAAAAGCAGGGAAAGTCTCTTTGGGAAGTGTCTCTGTAGTAGCTGGAGTGACAGGCACTCAACACAAAATTGTTGGGTTTGTTTGTTTTATTTTTCTTAAAGACTTTTTCCCATCTTTCTATGCAATAGATTTTTTTATTGCTCCCCAATAAACATGAATGAAGACATACACATGAAACTGTTACACCTGTTCTTGTTTGATATATTGTCATGGGTAATCCAAAAAGGTGTATTGTATTCCACATCTGTGCTACATCATATGACCCAAAATTGTAACTGTTCTTGTAAAGTCCTGGGGGCTGCAAGTGGGCCCGGGGTGTCTGGTCCCAGGTTTGGGAGATCAGGGGTGCTCAGACAGAAGCCTTTGGCCCTTTCTGTTTTCTCTCCACCTTGAGACAGCACACAGCAGAAACCTTCTTCTGTTTCTCTTCAAGCTCCTTGCCTGGTTTAGATCTCCAAGAAACTACGGTTTCTTGGCAAAACCAGGCAATCTGCAGGGCAAATTACACAAATATCTATCTGCAGCAAGGCCTGTGGAGGTGGGAGGGGCTGGTTTGATGTTAAGTAGCACCATTTCTTCCCTCCACAGACATTCCCTGCACAGCGCACCAGCAGAGTGCAGCGCCAGCGCCAAGTGGCTCCAGCCAGCTGGGGAAGAGGCAGAGAATTTACAGCACAGGGGTGCTGGTGTCCCAGTTCCCGAGTTTTTTTCCAGCTGCCATTGTCAACATAGCTGCCACCACCAGGAGAGAGAAAAGCCCTATCCAGTGTCCTGAAGCAAAGAGCTTGAAAGGCATTGGACCTTTTGGACTCCAGATTTTCTTTTTGTTTTGTCCCTGTTTCCTGTTGGTTGTTTTTTAGGTGGGGTTCAGTAACCGCAGAGGTTGAGTTCCTGTGTTATTTTTCACTCTTTGTTCTCTCTCCCTCCATATGTGGTCGGGAGAGGGGGGCTTGTCAGCCATTTTGCCCTTGTCTCTCAGACCATGGAATTGTCTGCAGAGGGCGCCATCCTGAGGGAAGGGCTTTCTCCGCCATTTTCTTTTCTTTGTTCCTGGAGAGTCTGCAGGCTTGAGTGTAGATATTTTGGAATTAGGTTTGAACCCATCCTGAGCCCCACACCAAGGCCAACTGTAAAGCCTGTGGCACAGCTAAAAATTAAATGTTAAGGTGTTAATAAAAGATAGTGGGTTTTCCAGGTGTTAATAAGTATAGTGATTAATGTGAACTCTTTAGCCACCTTAAGGAGTAAGTGAAACAGTATTTATTTACATTCTTTCTGTGCTGTGTGCCAATGGAAATGTGTCTGCATTTGTAAACTATCTAGAAGAGTATATAACCTGTCATGTTAGATGAAATAAAGGGAGAACGTAGCATTAATCATAGTGATTGGATCTGCATTTGCTCCTGTCCAGCTTCCCTTTTATTTTTAAGGGTCCACTCACTTTACTTTAGCACCATTGTTTCTAGTGATTATTACTGTTTCATTTTAGGGGTTTTACTGTTTCATTTTTTAGTAAACGGTATCTTTTTTTCTCTTGTATCTTCCTGTATTTCTCTCTGTTTTCTGGTGAAACAGGAATTATTAAAACTAAAAGAGGAGGTAACACATTTTGGACTGTCCACCCCGCATAGTTGTCTTAAACCAAGACATAAATTTAGCGGTTTTATATGAGGCCAGATTGGTCACTCTGTAAAATTATATTGCCCTGGACACTGATTGCAGCATATTAAACTTTAATTCTGCAGAAATTCATGTTAGTATAACACAATAGATTGGACATAAATTTATGGATTTCACAGAGCAGGGGTTGTCTCAAGTTGGTTCCATGATTTTTAATTCTATAGCCATTGAAACACTCCAGCAAACAGCATACATCACACAAATGCATTTGGTCTGCATTTCTTCTGTTGAAATAGCCAGAGTTTATAAATATCTTTTGTTATGCTACCTTTTATTATTCTTATGTCAACTGTAAGAGGACAGCCTATACCTGATTCAGCATAAAGTTAAAAAATCATGAATAAACAATATTTAAAATTTTACATAAAGCCTGACAGTACAATATATATACATCATGTATTTCTGAAAGGATTTCAACTAACAGAGTGCGTTTATATCAAATCGTAATTTTGTATCATGCAGTTATGAGACTTTTGATACAGTACTGGAAGCTCCAAAAAGATTTACTGTAAGAGTGAATCATGATCTTCCTGTTCATGTAGTTAATCTCATATTTATTTTCAGAATTAAATTATTTTACATAATATTTTTATAAGCATTTGTAAATAAGTTTACTAAACAGTAACTAAGCATTTAATAAAGTCCTTTTGCTTACTTTGTGGGAAAAAAGGAGCAAAAAGTATGAGGGCTCAGTATAAGGGTAGGAGAGAAATAGACTAGAAATCCTAGTCCTTAAAAAAAAAATTAATAAAACAATTATTACCACCTGTGGAGAAATAATAATTGTAGAAAAAAAATCCCAATGTGAAAATAGGAAAAAACACACTTTTTAATTTTTTTAAGAAGTAGAGCACTTTTAGACAGTTGGCTAATGTTGCATAATTGGCAGAACAGGTGAAGTGGAAGAATTGAACTGTGTGTAGGGGAGATATTTGACTGCACAGATCTTACAGTTAGGGTTGATGTGTTTGAGAAATTCTGGGTAAGGATTAGGGGGATGAAGAACAAAAGACGTTATAGTGTTTATCTAGTACTATGCCCTTCTCTCTGTAACCAGGACTCCATGAAATTTAAAGTGCCAGAGTTCTGGGTTCTGCACCTGGGATGGAGTAATGCTGGGCAATTACAATTTGGGAGAGGGTGGGTGGCTGGAGAACCCTGCAGAAAGGGATGCCAGTTGATGATAAACTCAACAGAAGTCAACAGGGTGCTTTGGAAGTCGAGGACTGTCCTGGTTTTGGCTGCGATTGAGTTAATTTTCTTCCTAGTAGCTGGTACGGTGCTGTGGTTTGGATTCAGTATGACAATAATGTTGATAACACAGTGATGAGTGTTGCTGAGCAGTTCTTACACTAAGGCAAGGGCTTTTCAGTTTCCCATGCTCTTCCAGTAAGCAGGTGCAGAAGAAGTTATGAAGGAGCATGGCTGACCTGATCTGGCCAAAGGGATATTCCATATCATAGAATTTCAGTCTCGGTGTATGAACTGTGGGGAGTTGGATAGGAAGGGCCAAACAGTGCTTGGAGATGGGCTGTGCATGGGTCAGTAGGTGGTGAGAAATCATATTGGGCATCAAGTGTCATTTTCTTTTTTTCTTTTTTTTGGTGGGGGGAAAGTGCATGTGTCCCTTTTTATTACTACTACTACTAGTAGCAGCAGCAGTAGTATTGTGGTTTTAAACTTTATTATTATTATTATTAAACTGTTCTTATCTTTCTAATGTCAGCCTATGAGTCCTTTATTTTCTGATTCTACCTCCTCATGGCACATGAGAGGGAGGTGAGAGAGGGGCTGTGTCATACTTGGCTGCCAGCTGGAGCTGAACCACAGCAAGGGCAAACGGCATCTGGAGGTGCATAAAACACATTATAACCAGCTTTTAACTCAAACACTGCATAGCAAGTCAGTCAAAAGTTGTGATCATCCCACTGTGTTCATCATTGGTGTGACTCACCTCAATCACTTGTGTGCAGTTCTGGGCTCCTCAAGTATCACTGTTCCCAGAGAGCCCTCCGGCTAGCTGGGCTCTGTTGTGATAAGGTGAAGTTTTAGGCAGATCTGGACCACAGGCATAAGCATGCTTACTTCGGAGAGAGGAGCAACTCACACTTGGTGGTAAAGAAGGTGTTTATTCAGGGCGGATGCCCAGGTGTTTCAGGCTTGAGTGCGTGTGTGAGAGTCAGGACCAGAGAGAGAGATTTTGGGTCTCCCCTGCCCTTATGAACAGGGGTGGAACTCAATGGAAATGAAGGGGAGTGACCAAATCAGAGGGGGTGTTGACATGGCCACTTAGGGATGAAAGGGGTGGAGAGAAACTTGAAACTATGGCTGGGCCATCTGGTCTGCCCAGGCTATCAAGAACCTTGGGTGTGTTCACAGATAAGATATAAAGGTATACACTGGGCTAACCTGGGCTATTGAGAGACATAGAATGGGCAGAACCAGGGCTATCAGCAGAGAGAAAAGCGCTGGCCTTGGGTATTGATAACATACAATAGACTGGGCCTGGGCCATCAAGGGACATACTGTGGAAAAGGGGAACCCTTTATGTGACTTAAATACAGGTATCTGGGAAGGGAGATACTGTGGGGGTGTGGGGGTAGGAAGGAAACCTTACAAAACTTAATAACAAAGTTATACAAACATTTAAAAACCCAATTCCGCACCACTACACTCAAGAAGGGTGTAAAGTCCTTTGATGTGTCCAGAGGAGGACGACAAAGCTGGTGAAATGTGTGGAAGGCATATCTTTTGAGGAATGGCTGAGGACTTTGTTTTTATCAAGTTTGGAGAAAAAAAGGGGTCATTTCATTGCTCTCTACAGGTTCCTGAGGAGGGCAAGTGGAGAGAGTAGTTCTGGTCACTTCTTCTGGGATCCAGTGATAGGACACATAGAAGTGGTTTAAATATGCTCCAGAGAAGGCTTGGACTGGATGTAAGGAAGCACTTCTTTGAAGAGTGGGTGTTCAAACCCTGGAACAGGCTTCCTAGACAGCTGGTCAATGCTGCCAGCTTGTCAGTGTTTAAGAGGTATTTGGATGAAGCCCTTAACAGCATTTTGTAACTTTTTGTAAGCCCTGAATTGGTCAGGTAGTTGGATTGGATGATCATTGTAAGTCCCTTCCAATTGAAATAGTCTATTCTATTTTACACCAACACCTAAGGAAAACCTGAATTTCTGTCTATGAGATCAAAGACATAACTGTATCCGAAGAAATACTAAATCTACTTTTTATTTTCTAATCTGGAAGAAATCCTCTTTAGAAATCTGCAGCTCTTAATTACTCACTTATATAAAAATGGCCACTGCTGTGCTAAATCTGTTGAGAGCTTAAAATCCAGCTGAGGTTATCTCAGGGTAATATTTAATGAGATTATTAATGATTACCATATATTTATTTTATTTGAAAGGTTACATTGATAACATTTCTTACATTTCCAGCACATAAAAGCCACAATGGGTGTGTCTAAATTTAATATCTGTAGTATCTTTAATATTGCTACTGAGACTTTCTATTGTAGATATTTCATGTAATATGAGGATATTTTTCTCTCTGGTTGCACTATTGTATGTGGAAAGGTCTTCTGTAGCTAAGGACTTTTTTTTTTTCTTTTTTGGAGCTGAAATGTACAAGCAAAACTTTCTAAGGAGTTTTGCAGGGAAAAAGATTTACTTAGATATATAAATGTTCTCTAATCTCATATCAACAAATAGAGATAAAGCAGACACAATTTCTATCTCAAAGAGACAAAAATAAAAGTATCCTATGACATCTCCCCATAGTGCTATACTTGCTCAAAGGAGCAGGGAGCAGTCATGCATCATAGTTCTTTCTTCAGTATCATTTTTTCACCTAAAAATGCAATCCCACAGACAGCCTGGCTACTACTTACAGGGACACACAAGAATGAATTAGTAGTGCTGCTTTTGGGAAACAAATGTAACTTCAGTGCTGACATCCTATTTATCCCCTGTTGAGGAATAAAGTATTCTGTGTATTGAGATGATGAATTATAACCGTTAAACAAAAATGTAATGCGTTTGTTACAGCCACCAAGTAGACAAATTACCATTATGCTGTGCAAGTAATACTTTACAAACCCATTTGTCACACAGGAGAGGTGTCATATGCAATCTGATTCACCCGGCTTAATGTATGAAATGAAACCTTGATTTTCTTCAGCAGATGTAAAACAATAACAACTAGCTTTCTTTCCAGAACCAGTGATAAATACTTTGTTTTCTCAACAAAGCAAACAAACAAAAATTCAGCATCTCTTGTGCATTTGAAAAAAAAAAAAAAAAAAAAATAAAAAAAAAAAAATAAAAAAAAAAAGAAAAAAAATTTAGGGTTACATACTGGAAGCTTGTACATATCCCACAAATCACAGCAACTACCATGTTACAGTTATCAATTCAACAGAACTTGCTAAACTTCAAATAAATTCAGCATGAGAGATTGTTTTTGGATGGAAATCAGCAAAGATTTGGTCAATTTATGCACTGCTACACTGATTTATAACAGGTTAAAGTGACAATATTTCTATCCATATCAGTAAAATTTATTCTCCAATTCATAGCAGTGATGACAAGGCCATAGGTATGATTTCCAGTATACACTGAAAATGAGATTTAGGTAAAAACTAATTTCTGAGTTGAGGAAAATGGATCTAGAAAGATCCCTGCAACAACACACTCAGGCTGGAGATGCCTAAATCAGCAACTTCTTTGCCTTGAGTGTCAACTTCTGAGCCAATGCCACCCCCGTGCAGCTGAATTTTTTTTCTGCCTACTCAGGCACTGAGTCCTACCCTAAACTCTCCAAGTATTTAGAAAGAAGAACTAAATTCAGACATCTATACCACAAGTTTACACATCAAATCTATTTGTCTGAGTTATTCGTTATTATGAAAAGAGAAAAATTAGGAACTAGAGTGAAACAACACATGAATCTCATTGTCTTAGTAGCTCGCATTCTGTCTGTTTCCCAAAGTATCCCAAAACAGTAGCCTAGCTTGGTACACAATGGATGCAAATAGGAAAGTTTATATGTGTTCAACACAGTACATAGTATAAGTTCTTCAAGGAAAAAAAAAAGGAAAAATGAAAAAGGAAGAAACCCCAATTTTATATAACAGACAAATAGATACAGCAGTCATCTACATTTTCTTTCTTTTTGAGTTAGGGTAGAAAGTTTCACTTATTTCCTTCCTTCCAGGTGGGTTGCCAATACTACAAGTATTATGCAAACAGACAAAATTATTAAGTTTGAAACTACTGGGCTGGATATCTTTGTCATTTTCAGTTGGAACTTGTCAGACAAGTTCGTAGCTGATATTTCATGAAATAGAGTCTTATGTTTTAAGCTCAATCGTAATTCCATAACAATAATTCCATAATTCCATAACAATGTTACTTCTCTTTTCCCATAAAAACAGTGCTAGAACCACTCATGAATAGTGACTGTTGTCCATCAGTTTGGGTCAGAGATGAAGCAAAACAGTAACCACCATGTCAGTGACCTTAAGTGAGAACAGTAAAAACTGTATATAAATTATTGCTCTTGGGCAAGTGCAGTAGCAGAAACAAAAAGTTCTTGAAAATAAAAGATACCCCATTCTAAAAAGTCGTGCCTGTCCTATTGACATCAATGAGACCTTTGGCATTGAGCTTCAGGGAGGTGTAAGCTTTGTGATGTTAATAAATAATCTAAATCAATGTCCTTTGGAGACTCCTAATCTGTGGCTCAGGAGCCATGAAGTAATTCAGTAGATATTATTACAAGAAATGCTAAAGAGTTTTTATGTGTACATATACATATATATATATATACACACACATATATATGTTTGTCCTCCTAATTTATCTTCTAAAAATTCCAGTTGTCTTTGGAGAGCCCAGTGTAGCAGGCTTACTCTGCTAAGTAAGAAAGAAAGAGTATTAAAAATGATCAGAAAATGCAACTTTTTGGGAAGAAAACTATGATTTAGAAGTCTTGTCTTTACAAGAGAATTGAACAGGTCAAGGCAATAACCACACAGAAGCCATGTAGAAAATAATTACATTTCTATAAGGAAAGGTCATTCTGTTATTACTTCTCCATAGGAGAGTTCTTGTGAGTGTGTGATCAGGATATAGAACGTGTATGTTTCAGTAGAGAGAAAAAAAAAAAAAAAAAAAGCCAGAAAATAGTTTGTGATGCAGAGTTCAAAATAAGAACTGAAAAATGACTTTGCAGGCCACTTTATGATGGATCAGGGTACTGTCATACTGGAGCATATGGTGAGTTTACAAATTCCCCAACCACACCAAGCCCTGTCCACTTTTCTTTTTTCAGAAGTTCACAGCAGTTTTGTTTTCTCATCATCTGATTTCTGGTGTCCCTAATGAATGTAAAAACACAGAAAAACATAGCAAAGTATAATACTAGAGCTATGTAACAGAGTGAAAATCTTTGGAAGTCCTCCTCCTTCCTCCAACACATGATGGCAAAAAGAAATTAATGTCTTGATAGTGAGTTTTGTGGTGGGATATTTTAAGTGTGAATTTCCTTTTTGACTTAGAGTTTCCTTTCTGACTTCATTAAAAATCAAAGTTTCTCAAGTCTTTTAATTCTATTTCCATTCCTGTCTGTGTAACAAGAACTGGTCTTGTTCTTCATGGATTACTCAAACACAAACTTCAGGAGGACATTCAGTTCTCTGAAAGGCAGGTGAATTTATTCACTCCTAGAAATTAATTCATTTGAATAATCTTTGTCTACTTTTCTTGTCCCCAAATGGATTTCTTTCTATAAACAGGGTTAACTGCTCATTGTCAGCACTTTTTTAATACATCATGCTGCCAGAAGACTTTCCTCTCCTATCAGTCATTTGTCATTAAGAAAGAAAAAAAGATATTTTAAAAAAGAGCTATATATTTTGGGGTCATTTTTTCTGAGTTCTCTTTCTGATCCAGGAAAGTCAGTTTTATCATATGCAAAACTCAATAACCATATAGAGATTACAATGTCTCATTCTGGCATTGTTACATTTTCATTGATTCTTATCCTGATTTCTCTGAAGTCACTTGAAAGTATATCAAGGGTAAGAAGAATTTACTTTCCCAGAGTCAGCAGCTCTTTTGGGTTCTCAATCTCTTTTTAGCCCCACTGTGGAAGTCCAAATTGGAATCTCAACACCAATACACCAGAGCAATTGCCTTGAACAGTACTAGAAAATGCAGTGCTATCTTCCTACCAAAAATTAGAAATTCCAAAGTATGAAGTCAATATTAATTTAGAAGAGTCTAAACCTGTACTGTGCAATGAACAAACTTTTCTGACTTATATTGATAACACAGTATGGCACAAAATCTCTCTTTTCAATGCATTAATGAAGATTCATTATATATTGAATGGGACTTCAGTATCATAAAAAACAGTGTTTCTACACCACAATATTAAACTTACATTACAGGTTCTGATTTCTTCCCAAAGTTCTGTGTCAATGCTTTAGAAAAAGCTTGAGCATCACATTCCTGTCTGACCACTTTTTAATATGTTCATACCATAAAGTTGGTTGAAGGGTGATTCAGCTGAACTTTTTTTTCTTAAGTTACTGAACAAAAATAACTGCAACATTTCAATTGCAATAAGCACATGTAACAAGCATGGGTGCCCTTAAACTGCAGTCTATGAAATAATGAACATCTATTTTTAATGGTAAAAATTCTGACTAAAAAACTAAATTAACTAACAAAAAAAAAAAAAGGTACTCATAAAAGTAAAATGGAATAAAACATATATTAAACATATCCCACTTCCTTTAATTCAATAATTACATAGGACCAGATGTTCCCATGCTACTGAAGAAATCTGCAGGTGAGGCAAACAGACCCACACCATCTTTTAAGAGACTATGGAACTATTCATCTCTAAATAGAAAGGGAATAACAATAATGAATTTTTAAAGATGGGCACATACCAGATTTTTTATTACTAAGGAAACTGGTTCATAGGAGTTTTTTACAAACAGCCCTTATACACCTACAGTCACTAAAATTGTTTAGATTTGGGAAAATGCACAGTATTCTAATAGAAGGTTTCTTCAGCTTCTGTGTAAGAGTAAAAAGGAAGCTTTGTTGAAGGAAGTAAGATGAATAAAGTAAATCCTAGGAATATTTTCTAGGATATTTCAAGTTGTAGGAGGATCCAAAACATGAGAAGTTTATTATAAGAACAATAACTTCCTCAAAGAAAGGAGTAAGGTGCAGAACACAACAGCAAAAGTAAATACATAGCTGCTATAGAGATAAATTAAATTTAGAGAAAATAGAAGCTGGACAAGCAGCTTGGGTCCTTTTACTGCTTTCATAGACATGTACATAATCTAATCCTTATATAAGCACAACAGAGTCCCTTTTCAGAGCCAGCTTTAGGACATGTGTACCCTACTTAATAACATTTGTGAGAGCAATTTTGTTCTTCCTCAAGCTTTCTTGTTCAAAATTAAAGAAGCAATATCTTCTATGTACTCTTTTAACATTTTCTCTATATGTCCTAACAACCTCTACTGAATCCAGTCTTAACCACTTTTATCAAAATGAATTACCAAATTTGTAAATAGTATTCCAGAGATGCCTTATTCTTGTCTAGTAACATGACACTCATATTTTGATAACAAAAAACTAAAAAAAAAAAAAATAAATAAAATAAAAAAGGTAATTTTTTTCTAATTTTCTTGTGCAATAAATTAAAGAATATAAGCATATTGCAATAAAACAATATTTTAAAAATGTTTGGAAGCATGAATAACAAAGATCAAATAACATCAAATAAAATGAGTAACAGGAAAATATGCTTAGAGCTTATTTTCTGTTAGACAATTTACAAGATCATTCTGACTGGAAATCCTGAACATTTATCCATCACTGTTCTCTTTGTATCCTGTTTCACTCTCAAGCAGCATTTAGCAAAATGTCAGGAAAGATAAAGAAAAGTGATTTAATTTTCATCTTAAAAAGGAAAGAAGACCTTTGATTTTCAAGAACATTGCTGAGGATTCAAACTCTCCCCCACTTTTAGAAAACTCAAATTCCTGACAATGAAAAAAATAACAGAAAAGAAACAATTTCTTCATTCTGCTTGCAATCATTTCACATGCATGCTTATATCACAAGGCAGGCAACTATTTTGTGGAAAGCATTTGGAGGAAGCTGGTACAGGAAAACTCTGATTTGGTGCTGGAGGCCAGATAACAGCACACAGGAATGAAACAGAGGCTGGACTACCACTAGTTGTGCCCTGGTAACAAACACTTGAGTTACCTTCACTCAGAAAAGCACCACGTTTTCTGTTACTTACCAATTTTCTAACACTATATCCTTTCAAAACTGTTTTTATAGCCATATACCATAACTGAAGTATTAATTTCCATATATTGCCACACTCTAGAAATAAATATAAGATTTTTTTAAATCATCTTTAACTGGATGAAAATTAGTCCCTTTTCCAAATGCCAAAATGTTCCAAGTTTTTTTGCTTTTCAAAGTTTAGACACAGCCTTGGGGAAAAAAAACCCAACCCAACCCAAACCCAAACCCAAACCCAAACCCAAACCAAAACCAAAACCAACAAATAAACAAAAAAAAAAAAAAAAAAAAAAAAAAAAAAAAAAAAAAAAAAAAAAAAAAAAAAACCCACACAACAACAACAACAAAAAACAGGGAAAAAAAGAGTCCTAAACAATTGCCCAGCTGCTGTCCGATGTGCTGCCAAGGGACATGTTTTGCCATGCAAAGCAACAGTTCTCAAACCTTTCAGTCGATATGTCTTCTCTCTACTATTTACTCTTTAATACATTTAAAAAGAAATTAATTAATTTTTGTCAAGAACAATATTATAGCATAGCTGTCAGGATATTTTAATTCTTTCTTCTACCCACATGGGCTTTGTGAAGGCTGGTAAAAGGAGATTTAGAGAAAGTGTATATCTTACATCATTGGACAGCTCTGTCAGGAACAGATTTGAAATGTAAATTTAATTTAAAAACCCTCTATAACTAACAATACTGACTTGTCAGGTAAAGAGTATCACCACAGACCATGAAGAAACAGCAAATGCTTGTTACTCTTGTAAAATCTGGAATTCACACAAAAGAAACCAAGAAGTTAGAAAAGTGAAATAAAACCATTTAAATTGCATTACAGATATTGTGATAACAGGTGCTTTAGGTGTACTTTGCAGAACTGGATAACAAAACATATACATAACAAATGCTCATAAACATCAAAAGTTATATTCCTACATTCACCTTCCAGGACAATTCAATACTTTTAGCTTTCAGTCACTGAAACTTTATTCTAGGTAGTATCATGACTCTCTGCTTAATATGAGTTGCAGTTTTGTAATCCCCATCCCCAGATTGTTCTTCCTCAACCAGGCTCAAGTTATCCCACCCCTGAGTCCATTTCCCCCCTTTTCTTGGTGCACTGCCAGCTGACTCCTTACCAGGTCTCTCCATGGTGATAATTATTGCCTCTTTTCCTCACTCTACAGGGAATGACTTTATGTTTTATTTCTGCTCTTCACATATTTCAGGCTATGTCTCCCAGGTCAGCCAAAGCTCCTCCACTATGAGACAAGGCAGGAGCCTCTCTAGACTTTGTTGTGGGCCCCCTGCAACCACACCCTCCAACACAGCAGTACCTCACCTGTTAACCAATCTATATTCCTCTGTTAACAGTAGTGAATCCTGATCAATTAATAAAAAAATTAATTGTTATGAAATATGTGTTCCAAAATTAGGAAGCTGAAATGTTGTTGTGCCAGTTCTCATTTATATTAGACTCAGAGTTTCCAGTTAATTGCCTTTTGCAGACATAAGAACAGTTGTGAAATATTCTCTACTGACCTGAGTTAAATAGTTTACTGAGGTGAGATTGTGATTTCTTTTCATCTTTCATTTGGAAAAAAAATAGACAAGAAAGTCCAAGGAAAATGGATCCCACCCAAAATAGTTATAATCCAGTGGCTGGAAAGAGTTGTTCATGCAATATGTAGGCTCTTGTCTCTCTGTCTGGGGATTAGGCTCTTTTAAATTTATTTATTGAGTGAGAAGGCTAGTGGAAAAGAGATTGTGTCTCTCCTTACAACCATAGTCTGTATTCACTAACCAAAACTAGAACCTAAGCCTGCTTCTGCTTTCGCAGGTGAAGGCAATAACTTCCAGGCAATTTCCTACTCAGTTCAATTTTGCCTCTCCTGTCTGTCTGGGAGCTGAGAAAGCTTCCTGATTCAAATGTTATCAAACCAATATGATTCTGCAACTGTTCAGGTGGGTTTTTAAATACATTTTTTTAAGAAAAAATAAAACCCCAAGATATTGTTTGAAAAATATTCTTATGGTTTTCTACTAATAAATAAACAGAAATCCCATGGTAGTACCTAAGTGAGCATATGAGCACCACCAAATACTAAATAATAAATGATTTCTCATCTTGACCCTATTGTTTTTAGATACCGACATTATTACCTTTGGCCAAAGCATATAGCCTCTTCATCTTTCCAAATGATTTAATAGAGGAGCATTGTTAGCATTCATTAATAATTTTAGTGGATTATATACAAATAAAATTGTAAGTTTTCCTATAAAATCTGGGAGAAAAATAATCTATACCTCAATTGAGTCGTGTTAATGTTAGTCTGGTGACTATAATTGTTAGCTTTTCATTATTTACATTCTAAGTTCCACTGACTTTTCTATATTTTACTGTTAAATAAGGGATTTCCACAGTGAAGCCCAAATTCATTCAAATCCTGAACTTGGCAATAAGCAAGACATTTTTGGCTAGTTTTTTCTTCAAACAAAAAATAACTCTAAGTGACACAAATGTAACTTTTTAATATTTCTGTTATTTAGTTAATGGAATTATAAACTTTAGAAAAAACCAAACACAACAATTATTCTTTTAATTAATTAACTGATATTAGTTATTGAGTCTTATTCACATTAGTCAAAACCTTTGCAAATTGCCACATTCCTATTTAGTGAAGCAGTTTGTATTACTCAACAGTGCTATCAGTGGGGTTTTGATGTATCATATTGCTTTTGCTGCTTGTCAAAGACCCAGTGGGATATTTGGGGAGAAAATAAGTACACCTAAATAGAAAACAAAGCAGGCAATTATGTTAGTTAGCTCTCAAGCTTAAGCATCTTGTCCAGAGCTTCAGTGACACATTTACATGGACTTGAAGTTTGTGTCCTTGAAACTTCCTCTGAAATTATGAGTCAATTCTGTTGAAAACTTGGAAATGAAGGAAAACATGTGCATGAGTAGGAGAGTACATCCTCAAGTTTGCCTGAAGGAAACAATGAATCCTTCCTCCTTTTGCAAACAGTGCTAAAGCTGAGCATTCATCCTTTTCAGGGCTGAGTCCTGCAGCTCCTTTCTTCCTCTCTGGCCCTCCTGTTTTGTGAGACAGACAATATGATTTTAAACTTTGTCAGCTATTCCTGGTCAAAGAGGTTTGTTCTAAATGATTAGGAAAATCCAAACAACATTTCAGAAGCAAAGTCAGCTGGGAATGAGTCCCAGAGCAGCACCAAGAGAAAGTGATGAGTGGCAGCAGAGGGCAACTGCCTGCCTGCTGCTTCCAGAGGCTTGGGTATTAGACATTAGGGAGAGACCACCAAGGTTCAATATCCAGTCTCCATCATTGGAGATACTGATTACCCAGCTGGGCACGGACTCTCCTGGGAACATAAGAATGAGGTATATGATTCCTAGAAGTGCCTTCCAGCCTCAGCCATCCTGTGATTTTACCACATCTGAGGTGTCAGATATGTCTGACTGCAAGAAACACAAGAAAGAACTGTCACCCTGTAGCCAGGAATGGAGGATACCTTCCCCATGGTAGAATGGTTTGGATAATTTGGCTGTTTCATGAAACCTCTTGAAGACAAAAAATGAAGACAGGGTCCTTTGGGCACACTAGAAAGGTAGACCCAGTCAAGTTTGTGTGCGCACATGTGGGTGCATATACAATACAGAACATTCTGGAGAACATAGACATGACACAGACATAGACATGAGAGATTCAATGTAGGCAACACAGAAATTCTAAGGTGTACAAGTGAGATGATAGAAAATTTAATGTGCAAATTGACATGATAGAAATTTTTCTTAGATGGTTAGTCTGAGAACAGAAAAGGTGTCTGGGCACAGGTGTTATAAACTGAGAGAAAAGACATAAGAACAAGTTACTACTCTTGGAGATGTTTACAAAGTTAGTAACTGCAAGTATAATAAAAAATAAGTTTACCTTAAGAGCTTACCTCTGCTGAACAGCAGGATGGATAAAATAATGTGGCAAAACACAAGTGTGAAACTGGAATACCCTTACCGAATGGGAATGAATAAAATTGAAGGAAGTAATGCCGGGTGTCAATGGGCATCACAAGCAGGGTCACCTAGTAGCATCAACACAGAGGATTGAGAAAGTTACATTGGAGAACAGGGGTCTGAGATAATATGGAAAAAGCACTATAAAAATTTTAATAGTTTCATGGAGCAGAGATCACAGAAACAGGTGGAAAACAAATGAGTAGTGGTTCATTAGTCATGGCTTATTCTACGATGTTGCTAAACACAGACTTCATTTTCTAAGATTCTAGCTTACACACCAGAGAACAGTGTTCACACTTGATAAGCTTATTCATACTTATAATGATGACTTTAGCAATATCTGCTCATATTTCATAAGTACTGTAGCAATATTAGCTGGCACAGTGTATAGATACATGGAAAGATGGAGGAACTACACTTAGCAATAATGCTGTCAACCATTTTCTGAGCATTAGATTGGCACTGCTATCAATTTCAAGAAAATCTGCATTAAATAAATACAATTATAAACTAAATAGTGCAAGAATTAAAACTACCCACCAAGTTTGCATAAAATAAATGTAAACCTTTTGCCAGGAAATCTCCGTGGGAATCCATTTTCATTCATTACTTCTCTGTGTACGCAGTGAAGCATTTAATTTTCCCAGTGGGTAAACTAATTAAAATCACAGAACAGTACCAATTCTTGAGCAGAGAGTTATGATAACTTACTATGAAAAAAAAAAAAAAGTACACAATGCTTTAAACAAAGAATGTCAAAAAAAAAAGAAAAAAAAAAAAAAAAAGAGAAAGCTGAGCACATAAAGACCTTCTGATTTATAAATACCATGGAAATGTGTCTCTATAATTTCTCTTTGTCCATTTACTTGAGAACAATCTCATCAAAACATCAAAAGGACTGTCCATGAACATCACACCATTCAACTAGGCAGCATGAATAATCAATTTATAATTAAAGAAATAGAAATGATAGTTACTAAATGGATTTTTTAGAGGAAGATTTTGGATTATCTACAGATAATTCTTTACTGGATATTTGAAAAGGTGATGAGTGAATTTATGGGATTAATTAGGAATGTGCTCAATGCAGATATTTCAGTTATTTTTTTAGCTCTTGTGAATTGCTCTAACTCTGACAGTATTTCGAAAGTGGGAGAACCAACAAATGAGGCCAGTTTTGTTTATCTAGGGGTTTACTTTATTTTAAATTTTACTAAAATGAGATTTTTACTTTTATTTCAAAATTACAGTTAGAATGCTAAGAATTAGAGTTTTAGTGTTAATTCTCAGGAACATGACACTCATGTTCTGGGAGGCAAAAAAGAAATTCTGTCAAGTGGATTAATAGATGACAGGGAAAGCAACAGCGTAAACAAACAGACCAGCAGAGAGGTTTGAAAAGAATTAGGGTAAATAAGTGTACTCTGTGAAATTAGGTGATAGCACTTACACACCAGTTTACTTAATAAGAGTTTGCATTTCTGCAAGTTCTTCATGATGGAAGCTTTAATCAAGGTCCTAAATTCATCAGGCTTAATTTTGCATTTCTGAAGAGGCAAAGAGGATACTTTATATACACATCACTTGAATAGCTTTTTCCCGCTTTACTGTGGATAACCATTGTCTCTCACTGAGACACTATGGCCTATTTAATCAGTGTAGAATTTATCTTGAGTCCATAACAAGACCATTTACAACCCATTTGGTTCTACTTTGAGCACTCAAATGGGGCCTAAATGTCCATAGACCTTGTACTTGCCCTTTGAAATGAATGAATTCACTGTCAATGAAAAATAAAGATGCCCATTAAACAACCCTCTAGTATTAAAAGATATTTTACCTGAAAGCATTACACAAGGGTGAGCTGTTTATATAGCTGGATCAGGAGAATTTTCCAGTTTGATCCATTATAGATTAGTGGGAAACAGTTTATTTCAGTGCATGTAGCTTTAGGTGCTTCCATACTCTTAGGAAGTATTATGTCCTAAAATACACAGAAATGACAGCAAAAGTAATCCTCACATCCTACATTTTGCTCTGTCTAGGTGAATTTTTTTAAGCACTAATTTCCACAGACATTAGTAGTAGTCTGCAAGTAATAAGGAATCAAAAGGTTGATAGATAAAATGATTTTGAAACTTAAATACTTCAAAGCCATGACTCCTATTCATGGAGATATAATAGAAAAACAGAGTATGATGGCTCCATCTGCCCCCATTCATGTTTATTATTACTAATGTTGGAGTCCTTTGACTTTTATTCCTGAGAACAGAAAATCTTTCCTTTGTTGCTGTCTATATATTATACTATTTGAAATGTCATAAGCAAATCAAATGCAGCCAGCCCAGCACTGACATGTAAACAGAGCGTAAGAAAGCAAATTTATTTTACTGCAATACAGTAGGATAGAAACAAAGATAATAGTACATGGAATTTATATATGTGGAATGTGATTATTTTAACCTAGATATGGGTAGGACTTTAACATACCTATGTACCAGAAATGATCACTGCATATTGACCATATGCAACTTGTATAAAAGATATGTGTCTCCAGGAGATCTAGAATCCCTTGCATAATGTCTCTTCCAGGATCACTGCTTTAGCATTGAGTCTAAGATACAGGAACAACTGACATGTCCTGTGCCAGCCTGTGAAGATGACTTAGAAACCTCAGGGTACCTAACAAAGGCTATATCCTTCATTATCAAAAGGTAGAAATAGACATTCCTCATTGTAAGGGATAGCACTACAGCAGGGAGCGAGGATACAATCATTTAAAAAACAACACAGCATGGGCTCAGGTGTGTATTTGAGTTTTGGCTGGCATAACTGTGAACCACATACTTTGCTATTACAAGATCATGGCCACTAGATCAAAAGTTGTTTTCTCCCTCTGCTGGGCACTGGTGAGGCTACACTAGTAGACTGTGTTCAGTTTTGAACTCTCCTGTTCAGGGACATCATTAAATGAGACATTGCCCAGAGGGAGTTACTGGGGTGTTTACAGTCTAGCTGGCATCACCTAGAAGAGGAGGCCAAGGAAGCTTGTCTTGTTTAGTTTGACAAAGGGGAGGATGAACTGTGGCCTAGCACAGGCTTGCAGTTATCTGAAAGGCAGTGGCAAAATTACGAAGGTTATAACCTCTCTGGTTAGTGCAAGGAACACTAATAGAAGGAACAATGGCTGAAGATTGCACCTTTTGAGCATCAGATGAATGCCAGGAAAGAAAATTCACTGTGCAGCACTGGAATGTCTTGCTCAGAGTAGCTATGAAACCTCCATCCTTGTAAGCTGTTAAGATTAGAATACAACCAAACCATTCTGAACTAACTGACTTACTCCTGGCAACAGTCCTGCTTCAGTCAGAGCATTGGAATAGTGATAGTCCTTCCAGTCAATATTTCCACAAAATTGTGATGTCTAAACCAGTGCATATTAATGTCTGATAAGCTGAAATAAAATTTATTGGTTTATTAAAGGTGAAATCCTCGTTCTACAGGACATAGTGGGAATTTGTATCTGAGTGTTGTGGGGCTTTGAGGTAATGTTATTTTGTTACTAAGGAAGAGCAAAATCATGCTTTAACCTACATTATGGAAAAGATAAACTCAGAGGAAAACTGGAAATCTTAATAATGGTAATCTTTTCCTCCTCAGTCATACTTTGAAGAATGTCAAGAGACATGTGCTACACAATCCAATAAATAAAACAAGTTAGTAGATTAATTTGACATAAGTATTGATTCAACACCTAATCACTATTCAAATATTCCATTTTATGAATCTTACAATTGGTCTGTTCTTGCATGCTATGTGTGTCAGAAGGGTGAATTTGTCAACTAAATAAAATGCAGATGTGCAAGTCTCTTTTCTGCTTCCCGTTTTAACACAATTAAAAATAAGTAAGACTTTAAATCCTATCTTTAAAAAAATCCAATAACTTTATGCATATTAGCAGCATTATTCATTTAGTACCTAGAATGTTCAGATTTCATTTGCAACTAAAAATACCAAAAGAATCATCCCCTGAAAAATATCTAAATATAGTTTACTTCATTACCTGTAAATTAGTCTCAAAAAGGATGCAGTCTGTGAAATGCTAAAGGAAAACTGACTGGTTAAATGCTGTACTTCTTGCAATCAGAAGGAATAACAATTACAGCGCCAACTGCTAATCCTAAGAAATCAAAACACAGTTAGGCAGCGACTAAATTCTATTATAAAGTGTAATTATTATTATTATACTTCTTTTAGAAAATGAAGAGATGGAAACATTATGCAAGTACTTAACCTTTTTTAGTAGCTAGGGCATTGTTCTTTACTGTGCTACTAAATATATTCATCTTTAGAAAGAAATAACACTCTAAATTCTGAAAACAATAGTTGGTTCTTCTCTTTAATGCTTATTCAGAAATGTTGAGATATTCTGTTTTTTGCCCTGATGTGGATTAGATTGAAAATTAAGATATGTTAAGCAAGCAGAAAGTGCAATATGCTTTGTAATTAGCACAATCCAGAGCTTACTGTTTCACAATACTGATGATGTATCTACTTCTCATGTGGGTCTTTTCAAATACCTAACATAATCTGTCACTACGGGGTAAAGAAAAAAAAAAACATGACCACAATCTCTATACAAACTTATAATTTTGGGGATGTATACAGGTATTGAAGGCTTAATTTTACTAACTAAATTGGAATCACAATCACAATTTTTAAAAATTTGTTCTTTGGGTTTGTTTTTATTTTTAATCCATATAGGAAGTTAAATAGGTCTAAAGATAAATGAACAGATGCTTCAGCCATAAATCATACTGTGGGACTCCAGCATACCTTTTTCCAGCCTAAGGAGTATCGATTCCCATGATATTCCTATTGTTCAGCCATTTATCTATGCAGTGATATCTGCCCCCTTTCCCTCTTGTTTGGGTTAACCCTGGTTAGCTAAGCACCATACAGCTGCTTCCTCACTTTCCTCCACCCACAGTGGGATGGGAGAAGAGGAGAGGCAAAATAAAAACAAAAAAATTGTGGGTCAAGATAAAAATTGTTTAATAAGTGGAGAAGTGGAAGAAGACAGAAAAAACAAACAAACAAACAAACAAAAAAAGTGATATAAAGGCAATTACTCTCCTCCTCCCATGGATAGATCTGTGTCAATCCTGCTCCTGAGTTACTGACTACCCTAAAAACCCCTCTTTCCCTCTTTTATAGGTGAGCATGATGTTGTATGGGAAGGAACGCCTCTTTGAAAAGTTCAAGTCATATGCCTGATAATGCACATTCCCAATATCTTGTGCACACACACTCCACTGCCTCCCTCAGCTTACTGGGAAGATACAGAGTGAGAAACACAGACAATCTCGACACTGTGCAAGCACTGCTCAGCAGCTGTTAAACATGAGCATTTTATCATCACTGGTTTTGCTGGTTGTCCTAGAACATAGGTCCAGGTGAGCTGCTCTGAAGGAAATTAACTCCATTCCAGCCAGTTTACTTCTCCACAGGAAGATGAAATACTGTAAAAAAAAAAAAAAAAATTAAAATGAGCGATGCATTTTATCTTCTCTATCAACTGAATAGTAATTTCTTTGAGAAGCCCTACATGCTAAAAAGGAAATCTATCTCCTGTATTTTCTTGTGAATTATTGTTAACTATTTCTATCCAAATCACTAGTCCTAAGATGTTTCCAAATTTCTTCCAACAGATTGTTCCTAATAACTTCCTCACTGGGAAGTGAATCTAAATTGTTTGGCTACTGATCCTTTTTCTGAGCTGAATGTTCCATGCTATTAAATTTGCCTTGAAAGTCTGAGCTTAGCAGGAGGTGGAAGTGAGATTCATGTGTTGCTCTACTGACACTTTTTCCTTGAACCTAATTTGTGATGACTTCTTCTAGCACCAATCCTACCCATCTTCCTGAGCTGATGGCTGCCATTTGTTGTTTTATTTCAAATATTTGTTAGTAAGCTTTATACATTCAGAGGTTTGTACAATTTTCAGCCTGTCAGCTGCTTGAGGACAGCCTGGCTCTGGCATTTCTGCCTAGAGCTGTCAGGATGCCAGTCTTCACTGACCAAAAGTAAGTGACCGATCCAGCCCCGGTCCCCATTTTTTTTTTTCTCTCGCACCAGGGGAGTGGAAACGGGCTGCAATTTCATTATGTGGCTCTACAAGACAATTAGCCTGAATTCAGTCTTGTCTCTCCTACATCCAGACTTGTGCAATGATGATATGCCAAGATATTCCTTGGCCAATTGTTGCCCTTCTGCATGAAGCACCCTCTCTGGGCAGGTCTAAGTCTCTCTGCCTGGTCTTCATTGTTTAGGAAGTCATCTTTCCTACACTCTACCATATACTCTAGAAGCTACTGTATAGTCTAATAGATTGAGGAAAATCATGTAGAGGGAGCATAAATACAAAAAAGAGTGAAGGACAGACAGAGACAATGAGCAACGTATACAAGCTATCTTAAAGCCACTGTCCTGGTCACAAAGCTTAATTTGCTTTTCTGACAAGCTCTCCTTTTAGAGAAGGACAAACTGGGGATAGAATAGAGTAGAGTAGAGTAGAGTAGAGTAGAATAGAATAGAATAGAATAGAATAGAATAGAATAGAATAGAATAGAATAGAACAGAATAGAGAAAATAATTGTTCCAGCTGAAGGGGACTTACAATACACATCCTGTCCAACTATTGTGGCTGGAAGTGATTGCAGGATATAAATTAATTTCAGTGGTTTTGAAGTCAGACTTTTTTACTATTCATTACTATCATAGTGCTTCCCCAGTCTTCAAGGATCTGAACAATATAGTGGACCATTCAAAAATTCTATAGTGCCACCATCAGTAATGACATACTTCTTAGTGTGCTATGACAAAGAATAATGTATATCATTTCAGGAAATATGTTATCTAACCATTTGTGGTTAGGTTTAGATTTCCATGTTTGGATTTCCATTTTCCTCTTATTTAGTTTTAAAAGTATTTGTTGAATTTGGGTTTTCCCTTTCCTGATGGATTTCCTGGTCTCTTTCTATTTTAAGTGCTCCGAAATCAATTTGCAGTTTACCTATATAATAAGTAATAACATTTCTGTTTTTAACAATTGAGTTTAGAATAGTAGAATTTGTTATGAAGGGAAGATGCTTCTTATAACAACAGTGAGAATTAAAGCTGCTCTATGTCTAGTAGAGAAAAACTAATTTATTCAAGTAATTTTATTCCTGCAAGTTTTCAGTTAACAGAAATGAATAAAAAATCTTCCTAAAGATAATAGAATCATTCTAGAAGGTCAGAGCTTTTCTTGGAAACTCTAATTACTTAGATATTGCTTGGTGTAACAAGTATGAAAGCTTAGGAAAAACTGATTCTAAAGATAATACAAGATTGTTTTCTTGCATAATTTTTCTTAAAATTTATATTTAAAACAGATAAGCAACAAAAAAGCTACTCCGTGCTTTAAGCTTGAAAATATATCTTACACAAAAGAACCATCATATGAACCTAGCATGCATGTGATGTTTTTTAATATAAAGAGCTGTTACTGGTTTAATAATGCATTTATTCTTTTCTTAGAAGAGTAAAATCAATAAAGCAATACACACATACACTTCCTTATGTAGGCAGCTGAGAGTATATCCAGACTGCCACCTGGCACAAAAAAACTTCATCTTCAGTTTTGTCTTACACATGAAGCACATGTCAGGTAAGGCACTGGCATGTGGACATTTCATAACCTTAAACCAGTGTCTATAACTCCCATCCTCCAAATTCATCTCACACCATCATTTTTTCTGTGCTCCATTATTTTTTATTTCATTTCTTTTATTTTTTTCCCTAATCTGGGCTCCTGATCCATTTCTCTAGTTAGAGCTGCAAACAAAATATGGCTACCACAAGTACTCAATATAAATAGGGTGGCTGGAGCCCTGGGAAGAAAATCATGCCAATAACTTGCAAGATAACTAGTCCTTCAGTACAGTTTTAATTGTTTTTTGGTGGTTTTTTGTCTTTGCCTAAGAATAATGATTGAGTGTTGTTTCTTTCATAGTTTTCCTCAGTGCTGAACATATGGGTAGGTTCTTTGTAAAATAGGGATGGTGAAAAAGCTCCAGAAGATCAATACTGAGGTAGTAAGATCTCACACAGAGAATGTTCAGACTGCAACTGCTCCAGGAGCATGGACCCGAATCTGCTTTGTTGTGTTGTTCAGCAAGCCAAGTACAATTCCAAGTGCCAGGGAGAGTTATTTTTTTTTTTCGTTCTAACCTAGGAACTCTAGTGGCTAGATTTCATCACTGTAAGATTTCTTTTAAAAGTTCTAAGTACTGTAGAAAAATATGTGTACTTTCTGAGTGCTCTGGAAAGTTGAATGATAATTTGAAACTTTTGTGGATCAGCCTACGGCTTGAAAGAACTGTTAGTTTGCCTGTAGGTCGAATCATCCTAATCCCAGAAACAGCATGGTGTTGGACTGTCAGTCTCAGACTATGAGGCTTCAACAAGTGATGTCTGTGACAGTCCCAGTGAAAGCAGCTCTCACCCTACCAACAGCCCTTGGCTTTTTGTTACAAGTAACAGAGCAACATTTCTCAGTCATTCTCACACCAGTATTTGTGGGGTGAAGCAACTGATCTATGCAGAAAACCTTCTTGAAATAGAGGTGGAAGTGGAAAATCTCTTTTAAAAATGTATCAACCCCTGGCTGTGTTCCAGGCTGAACTCAGAAGGAGTTGCTTTGGCACAACTGGGAGGTGTCACACAACAGTGTGGGAGTGAGGAGCCAAGCAGTATGCATGGAGAGAAAAGTTTTGCCACTAAATGCTTTGAACTATGCTTCCCATTCCTCACCTGTACCTCCTTGAAACAAAACGTGTTAGGACACTGGAATTCCACAAAAGAACTTTATTTAAACAATATATCTCATTATGGGTTTTAATGGATTGTGGCTAAAACTTCGAAGTCTCTTAAATCACAGCTTTTAAGCCTTCAAAGTTTACTTGCTCTGTCCAGACTGTCTATGAAAATTTAAGTTCCTTAACCCAGAGCTAGACTTTTTGGACCCTATGGTCTCCAGCAATGATCTTTTTCAGACTTTCTAAAGACCAGCTGCTTGGAATTAGGAGATTTTGAGCTTCACTGTGTCTTTTGATTTTTCAGACGAGTTGCATCTGTACAAATCTTTTGAAGGTTTTAAAAACTTTGCTGAACATCACTGTAAAGCTTTTTAGTTTTCATGAGAAAAAGAAACATTTGTTCCCATCTGTATTATTAGTGTAATTTTAAAAATATCCATGGCTGAAGGTATGTATGCTGACTTTCAAAGAATAGGTCCTCAAAAGCCCTTGAAAAGATTTAGACCACATGGCCATGGGTATGTTTATGCAGCTGAAGATTAGTGTTATGTATCTGCACAAATTGCCAGAAATAGCATTCTGTTTTGGGCAATCAAATATGAATAAAACAAAAAAAAATTATTGATTTTAATTACTTAGTCAAAATGAAGAAAGTAGGATTCAAATCTCCATGATTTTTAGAACCAGATTAATCTCTGTGTAACATAGTTTATTTATTTATTTATTGTAATGGGACATCTTTATTATACAGATATCTGAACAAAAATTCTAGATCTCTACAGAAGTAAATTTGTTAGAGTAAATGCCCAGTTTATCTTCACCATCACAAGAGATGAATAAATGTCTGTGTGAACATCCAGAATAAAATAAATTAGGTTAAGTACTTAGCATCTGTAGTTTACAATTTAAGGCATTCTCTTATTTCTCTTCTAATCAAAATTAATTTATGCCCTGCTTTGATGCAAATTTATGGAACTTTAAGACTAAGTAGAGATAGATTATGTGGCAGGTATTACAGAAATTAATTGTATCTTAATTTCTGCAATTTTAAGACAGACAATGAAAATTGTCTTAATTTATACTGTTTTGTTAAGATAAGGTAGAATAAATTGCATGGTGGCATTCTCATGTTTGTCTTTAGAGAGAGAAGACAGTGAATTTAATTTTCAAAACAGACAAAACTGTTAGTCATTCCAGTCAGTTAATTAACAGAAATTTCAACTTCATTGGCTGAAAGGAAGCAACATAGAGACAATGTGACTAGTGGTATCAATTTCTGTATAGGTCCATTATGTGATGGAAACTCTAGTCTACAACTAGTAGAAAAGAATCTGTGTAGAATTAATCAGAAATATTTTTAGTACAATTAGTATTTCAATGATGACTGAATAATATCTTGGATATTTTATAAACAAAAATTAATATCTACCCTAAATACAGGCTTAAAGCTTCTGTGAGCTATCTTTCAGTATTCTGAAGCATGCTAGGGATGATATTTGCATATTAAAAGGGCCCTGTAAAGTATCTCAGATATCTTCAAGCTATCAATGCACCTACATTACCTTAAAAAACTTTCAAAGATTAATTGTAACCAGAAAGCGGAATAATCTAATTATATTTGCTCTACCATGTTTTATCTGGATACCATGTTTTATTCTGGTATAACAGAAGTAACAGAGCATCTACAGGAGACAAATTAGACCACAGACAGAAAAGATACATTAAGTATTACTTAGTAATTTAGTTAAGTATAAATTACTTAAGTATATTACTAAAACCCTTTATTTAAGATGTCAAAGGGAGTTAATATGTAATTGGTTTAGGGTTATCTGATATCTATCTAGGTCACATTACCTGCTTTAACTACATCTCCATTGAGACAGACCTCGGCTTATTCATTCATACCTTCCTACAAACTTCTTAGACCATCTGTTCTAAACCTGAACCCTTATACCTGCTGTTCAGAAATCTGAAGAAGTAATTCTGCAGCATGAGCCTGTTGACCTAGTGTTGGTACTAAAGACTTCAAGATGAGATAGACAGATATAACAAAAGATTTATAGGACATCTGCAACTTTCTGGTGTGCAGTCTGGAGCCCAAGTAGAGCATGGCTCTTCTCTAAAGAGCCAAACATGACTATTAGATAACAGGATATGCACAACTATGTCTTTATGCCTCTTAATGAAGCTCCTAACTCAGGAGAGATGGAACATAAGCACAGCCTCCTAGTAAAATTATTATTACCACTACTTGAGCCTGTCTTTTCTGTACTAAAAGTAAGCATGAACTTAGTTTTGGTACCAACACAGTGTGCAAGAAGATGCTCTTCCACAGAAATAGACATGATTTTCTATATTTTTGTATTAGTTTCATCTAAGCACCAGACTACTGCTTTGGTTTTGTGAGAAACAGTTTTTCCAGCACTTGCATGTGGTCTTTTGTTTTCTTTCAGTTGAGCTGATGCTTGTTTCAAGCATCATTATTCAAATTTCTGTTATAAAGAGCTGGACAGCTAAGAGCAATTTATGGATCTAATGTTTATAAGCAAAAGAGCATAGAAATATTAATATAATTTTTTAAGTTTAATAGGATTATGTACTTTTATCATAAATCAGAAAATAAGTTTTTACCACATTACCAACCAACAGAACCACTCTACTAATTATTTTTTTTCACTAAAAAAACGTCAAAAAACTATTTAACAGCAAACTCATTTGTGATAGACATGGTTCTAAAACCAGTTTAAATAGGTTTTATTATAAAACTACTATCTGATTGAGAAAAATTATGGATATTGATGTTCTAAAAGCAGGAGCTAAATCTTCTCCATTTTATTCACCTGTCTTGTATTTACATCACATACCTCATTCAGCACATGCAGTTCTGTCACTTAAGAAGTACAAGGTTATACAAATTTATATAGAAATATTCAGTTCAAATATTTACAAAAGCACAGAATTGGAGCCACCTCTGGGTAGTGAAACAAGAATCAAAAAGGGAAGAAGTGTTGGAAAACATACTATAAACAGAACAGCAGTGTGAGACCCTTAGTATCTGAAGATCAGAGAGTATCTTAATTTTAAAATACTCACTACAGGAAAGAAGTAGGAGAACATGAAATTTACATATATGAGAAGAACGATATCTGATTTTGATATTTGAACATTTTATTTATCCACCTTATAAATATGTACTACAAGTGCTTTTGAGTTATTCTGATTAATACTTCAACGGAAAAATAATTTGTTATGTTGAAAATGTATGCTTTTTTCTGTGATTTTTCAGCTTTAAAAGAATTTTGAACTTTGGTGTTTTTTATTTTGATTTGTTACTTTATTAATATTAATAATTTTATCCCTTTTTTGACAAAAAATGTTTTCATCAATGACCCTCTAAGAAAGTATGAGCTAAAACCAAGACTATAAAAGATCACATAATTTGCATTATATGAACATTCAGTATCAAAGCTCTGAGAAGCTTAAATTTCCTGATCAAGTTCTCAGTGTGAAAGTCGATAATTCTGAGCCTTAGCCTTGCTTTGAAACAGAAGAACATATATTTATTATTTAGCTGAAAAATAGAACCCCATGAAAATGAATTTCTGAAATGTATTCTGAAATAAATGCAGCGACCAATTTAAAGTTTCAGCTTGAGAGAAATAACAAGAATGGGGACAAGAATGAAATACCTGTTAGATAAATTAGGATTATATTTGACAATATATTGATAATAGTTTAAACAATTTCTTATTGAGGAGGTATCACACACATATGAATGTGTATTTTACATGTTATCCTTGCAGTAGAGTAGAATTAGGTAAATGGGCAATAATTTTGAGCAATTAGATTATTCTCAGTCTCATAAAATCATTTAAAAATAGTGAAAAATAAAATCCCTAAATCATGTAGAAACTATGATACTTGTCCTTTTTTATTAAATTTAAAAGGTTAGTCCATGCAAGAATTCTGCTAACTGCACATTAGAAATATCACAATAGTGAAATAACTTTATGCAAAGAACTCAGAAAAGGGATTTTTTAAATATGTTCCATTAAGCCATCAAATTTGTCACTGCCATTGTGGCAGCTGGGCACTAAGATCCCATAAGAAAGGTGGGTCTATTTCTCATTATTGTGTGTCAGATGTCCTTTGTTTCTATGCTGGTGGTATATAAGTGTGCATGTGCTGACTGCACAAAGTGTGCATGTGCTGACTGCACAAAGTGTGCATGTGCTGACTGCACAAAGTGTGCATGTGCTGACTGCACAAAGTGTGCATGGTCACAGCCCATAGAGAAGAAAGAAGGTATCTGTAGTCAGAATTACTTCTGTGTGAATTAGACCTTGCTGATGCAATTTAGAAGGGATGTCTGTTGCATGAGGATTGTAATTGTATTTTATTCAGTGTGTGCTGATTCTTCATCTTCACCTAAACTTGCAAGAGTTTAGTGTATTATAGCATAAAAATGTCAGAAACAAAGACCTATTTTCCCTCTGAAGGTATTGACAAATGTTGAACAGGACTCAAAAGTCATGATTCTTTGAGCAAAACACTCTTTGCAACAATCCCTAGCATAGAATAGAATCATTGAATAATTTAGGTTGGAAAAGACCTTTAAGACCATTAAGTCCAACCAGTAACCCAGCACTGCCAGGTAGACCACTGACCCTAAACATCACATCAACACTTTCTTTGTGCACTTCTGGGCATGTTGCAGTGATTTGTGTCTCTCTGGAATTTCAATCCTGACAGAATACTTTTTTCAAATATTTTGAGTGGTTTTCTAGATTCTGCACTTTTTCAGAGGTGAGATTTCAAAACATCGAAGGTGCCCACAGTCCATGCTTGCAGTCCCTGCTATCATGCACATTCTGCCACTCACATCTATCCAAGCTTGGGTTAGATTTTTCAGGTGATACTCTTCAATAGTTGTCTAACCTCAAAAAAGACCTGAATCACATACAGCAATATCCTGTTTCCTGGAAAAAAGAATCAGGCTGGTTTCAAGGTGATTCAAAGGATATTATTTTTTTTATTATTATTCTCAAACACTAAAATGTCATCAACTTGAAAAAGAAGGAAGATGAAGGCAGGTGAAGGAAGAGGAAGAAAGATGGGAAAGGGAGAAGGGAGGAAGGGAGGAAGGGAGGGAGGAAGGAAGGGAGGCAGGGAGGGAGGGAGGGAGGGAGGGAGGGAGGAAGGAAGGAAGGAAGGAAGGAAGGAAGGAAGGGAGGGAGGGAGGGAGGGAGGGAGGAAGGAAGGAAGGAAGGAAGGAAGGAAGGAAGGAAGGAAGGAAGGAAGGAAGGAAGGAAGGAAGGAAGGAAGGAAGGAAGGAAGGAAGGAAGGAAGGAAGGAAGGAAGGAAGGAAGGAAGGAAGGAAGGAAGGAAGGAAGGAAGGAAGGAAGGAAGGAAGGAAGGAAGGAAGGAAGGAAGGAAGGAAGGAAGGAAGGAACCCCTAGACTAACTTTCAGAGGAGAACAGGTAAAAAAGTGTAATTAATAATAGGTCCCAAGAGGTAGCTCCCAAACTGCAGAGGTGACAACAATGCAAAGAACAGTCACTGGATTAGTTCCATTGCCAGTGATTCTATAATATCAATACTAGAAAGTACAACAAAATTATAGTCTTAGCCCTGACCCCATGAATGATAAAGATCACCACAGGGATTACATGCTGCACAACTCTGAGAACAAGTGCTGAGAGCAAATAAATTCTGACCAGCGACTATTAAACCTACACAGTGAATGTGTGGAGGTGTGCTGGTAACTTCCCACGTTTATTATTAAAGTTCATGCAGTTTACTATTGTTAAAATTAATATCTTACTTGAATGGTTTGTCCCTATTCACCCCTTTCCTTCTCCTATGTTGGTATTTTCCTGTACTTGTTTACCAGTTATTCGTTAACTGTCAATCATTGTGTTATATAACTTTAAGTTATCTCCATCATTTGCAGGTCTCTCCTCGTTCTAGAAAGTTCGGTGAGTGGCTTGCAGTGATTGGATGATTTTAATGTATTCCCCCTCCCTGTTCTATGTTATTGGATAATAAGTTAACTGACATTAATGGAGCCACACCCTTGTTGTACCTGATTGGTCCTTTCTTTACCCACCCCCTGTTACCACCCCTGAGATAAAAAGTCTGTGCAAGAGCTAGTCGGGGTCTCTTCGGAGCCTCGACCAGCTGGAATAAATCTCCTCTGCGTTGAACTCTGAAGAGTCCCGTCCTTTATTCACCTGCGTCTTAGCGGCGACTCCACTCACCAAGCTAAAAGACCCCTGTGTTGCGGTGGAGGCAGGGCTGTCCTGTGCCAGAGCACTTGGGCGACAGCCACTCCTCAAGGGAGGGAAGCTGGGAGCGATCGCATGAATGCTTATGGCAACTTACTTTTAACACACTCTGGTCAGATTTGTTATGTCAACCCTTTGTGCCACATGTTGGGCACCAGAGGGGCCATCGTGGTTTAACACCATCTGGAAGCTTAGTACTATGCAGACACTCTATGCTCTCTCTCTCACTATCTGTGGAATGGGGAGGACAAATAATAAAAAAAAAATAAAACCCATGGGATGAGGTAAGAGCAATTCTAGTAAATTATAAGTTTATAACCAAACCTTATAAGTTCATTTAAAGTTTATAAGTTAAATATAATAATACTAATAATGCTAAAAATGCTACTACTACTAATAGCAATGAAAAGCAGAGACAAATATAAATGAAACCCAAGAAAAGCAAGTGAAAGGCACAATACAACTATTCAAAACTCACTGACTGATGCAGTCTGACACTGAGCAGCCATCAGCCCTTTCCAGACAACTTTCCCCTATTTGCATACCGGGCGTGACACTATAAAATATCCCTTTGACCTGTTTGGGTAAAATGTCCTGGCCGTGCTCCCAGCAGCTTCTTGTGGACCACCTCACTGGCTGAACACAGGAAACTGGAAAGTCCTTGACTTCCAGGCAGCACTGCTCAGCAACAACTAAAACTTCAGTCTGTTATCAACCTTATTCTCATACTAAAACCAGAATACATCTCTGTACCAGCTACTAGGAAGAAAACTAATTCCACCTCAGATGAAACTAGAACAAAATGCACTTTACATTGCCTCTGCTCAGAGTTATTTTTAAACTAGAGCAAGGTGAAAGCAGCAGTGCATGAAACAGACAAGTAGAAGAGCTGAGGAGAGTGTGCACATACAAGTGCAATCTACAGTAATATGCTCTGTTGACTGAAATGAGACTGGCATGGCCTGGAGGTACTCTAAGAACATGTCATGTTGCAGTAAAAAGGGCATTGCAGTGTGGTACATTTGCACTAGTGACTTCTGTTTCTACTGTTTAGTCTTCATGTTCTATTTATTCATTTTATCCTGAAGTGAATAACTTGTTTTCAAAAATCAAAAATTATGATATAAACATAAAGACATGCACGGAAATTAATATAGACAAATAGAGTTAATTAATAAAATTATCATATGGCACTCAATGATGAAGAAGAGGATGATCTGTTCTTCCTTTTCCCCTTCACATACAAGTATTTAAGTGCATTATGGGGGATTGTGAGGCTCTAGTCATATTGTTTCTATATTGCTGATACAGAATCACAGAATCACAAACTGTGCTGAGCTGGAAGGGGCCCACAAAGATCATAGAGTCCAACTCCTGGCCCTGCACAGGAGTTGGAGTCCAAGAGTCACACCGTGTGCCCAAGAGCATTGTCCAAACCTTTCTTGAACTCTGTCAGGCTTGTGCTGTGACCACTTACCTGGGGAGCCCTTTCCAGTGCCCAGCCACCCTCTGGGTGAAGAGCCTTCTTTCTAATATTCAGCCTAAACCTCTTCTGACACAACTCCAGGCCATTCCCTGGGGTCCTGTCACTGGATACCACAGACTAAGGATCAGTTCCTGCCCCTTCTCTTCCCCTCACAAGGAAGTTGTAACTGCAGTCTCCTCTCCTCCTGAGGTCTCCCCTCAGTCTCCTCTCCTCCAGGCTGAACAGACAAACTGACCTCAGCTGCTCCTTACACAGCTTCCCCTCAAGGCCCTTCATTGCCCTCCTTTGGACTCTGCAATAGATTAACATCTTTCTTACATTGCAATGACCAAAACTGCTCAGGGCTCTTATATTTGTATGACCTACCTCCTTTGTCCACAGTGGTCGTGAGGTGCATATTGTAATTCTAAATCTAATTGACTAAATATTGCTGAAATGGAGGTGAACAAAGGTGAACAAGCTATTAAGGTTTTATCACTTTTATCCCAGAAGGGAAAAGAATCTTCCTTAACCCAAGCAGATAGTCAGTCTCACCTCCAGTATTTGAGTCTGCAGCCCTATAACATGATGGGGGATCACAGCACAGGAATAATCTGTGTTTCTTGTCAACCTCCAGCCATAAAATAGCCATAAACTATAAAATGGAAGCCAAAACTGCACAACTACCACATTACTTTGTCTAGTCAATGTGAATCCACCACCTTGAGGAGGAACAGAAAGGTCTGTTTTGAGATGCCTCCCTTTTTTTGTAACTCCTTCCTAGTTGTAATCCACACCACTGGTCGAAGTGGTTTTCCTTGTAATCAAGGACTTCTTCTATTCTGCAGAAAGAAACCAGGTTTTGAAATAACTTGTCCTGACACCATATTTTTCCACTTCAGTCAGACGTAGAAATTTGAGTTAATAATACCATTCTTATCTGCAGGTTTGGATCTTTAACATATCTTTAACTAGAAAGCTGTAAAATTGTCTGGTTCCATGAGCAGTCAAACTTCCAATAGAACAATTGTTGTAGCCTGTGTGCACTATTGTAGCTCTTCTGACGTCAGTAGAATTTTTTACCTGCACAGAAAGAAGTAATGCAGTTATGAAACAAGCTAATATATTTATGCAGAATATTTACATCTCTTTCATAGCGGTCAGACTCTTATTGTCGAGTTAAGCCAAAATACTAGTAACAGCCAAATACATTTTAGAGGTCTTTTTGTCTTTTTGTCTCATGTAAGTAAATGTGAAATAGGATGAAGCTGAATTTGTAAAAGATCCCATTAAACTGTAATTTTCATTAAAGTTCAATTTATTTCCAGATCTTGAGGGAAAATATCTTTTGCATGTTTTGTCTGAACAGGAATATGTGCAGGACTGAGAAACATAAGTCAAAGGCATTTGCCATTAACTTTATCTTTTTTTTATTTTTCCTTAATCAGAACTTACTTCAAAACTGAGAAAATTAGCCAGATTTTTCCAACCATGTATATAGCTCCTCTCTTTCAGTATTCAATTTAACTTTGGAGATTTTTTTTAGAGTCACAGAATATTACAGTAAAGAGCATTTATAATGGATTGCTTTTTTAGTAAATCCTGAATAGCTAGGGAATTGATTTCTCTGATGGGGCATCTTGTCTTGCCATAAGCAACTTCAAAGACAGTAATTTCACAACCTTTCTATTTCTTGTCCTTCTCTTGAAGTACCTTATATTAATAAAGGTTTTCTTTGACATACTGAGACAAAAGTTATCTTTGCTCCTGACTCATCCCTAGCTGATTGCCTTATTCTGTTAAAAAAGAGTTAAAATAAAGATTTGTATATTTAATTTTCACTACACTATTTGTGTTCATATGCTGTGTATCTTTTCTGCAGCATTTTCTTTTTCTGTCCGTAAAATTACAATGTGGTAGACACTGAAAACCTCTGACAATTTTGTGACTTTTCTAAAAAGTCACAAATGTTATGCAGCAGTACTAAAAATTGCAGAAAAATAAAGCTACTGGTTTTGAGAAAAGCAGTTTGCTTCTTTATAATGGTACCACCTTATTGAAAAAGTCTGTAAGAAAATTACAGGGTTCTGAATTTTCTCCTTATTGTTCTGACTTGATATTTTTTCAAAGCCATAACTTGATTCATGGGAAGTGCCTCTCTGTGAATAAACCTGACATTGCATATGCCAAGATATTTTCAACTCTTCAGTGCATTTCATTTGAATAAACTTGAATTGAGTATTCTATTAATTACAGAAGGTGGCTTATTTCTAAATGCATTCACATCTGTATTTACCATGGTTAGCAAAGAAAATTGCACAGTCTGCCATTGATGCTGTGCACCTGTTGACCAATATTTAATAATTAGCATATCTGTTAAATAGTAATTTCTTTTAGAAGCCAAATAAATTTAATCCCCTTGCACAAAGTGCATTTTTCTAGCTAAGAGAGGCAGCAAAATTGTAAAAAGTGAACAACGGATATATCAGATGTCACTCCTCATTAGTCATTATTATTATTATTATTATTATTATTATTATTATGTGAAGGGCATGAGTTTTAAGGCCCTTGTAATCTAGAAATATAATGCAATAAATTATGTGACAAAAATGTATTATTATTTTCTATTTATCTAATGAAAATGAAGCCTTAGTTCCAGTTCTGAAAACTGTAGGTCATTTCTGTAAGACAGTAGATGTTTGGTTTGTGACCAGTTGCAATTCTGGTAGAGCTGTCTTTCACCTGAACACTGATCATTACTTTACTTGCAATAGAACCATTATAGCAACTAATATGATCCATTTTTTTCATTAATATATTCTTTTTTTTTCCTTTTCAACACTTCATGTTCTTCCCAGATCAAATGTTTCTTATCACATATGTCTCAACTCTGAATTGTTGGATTAACCATATTTTAAACTGTCTGGCTGACAAAGGATTGCTAAATATGCTAAGCATCTACTAGGAAACAGACACTTTTCAATCACATTAGAGATCTGAAAAACATTCCCATCACCTCGTAAACTTGGGACAAGTTTTTTCTATTGGTTTGTATTAGATTCTCATGGCAACGTGACTGTTCTGGTGATGAAGAGGCTGCAGAAGTGTCTTATGTGAGAAAAGACTGGGAGCTGTCTGTCCCATATCAAAGTCAGTTTCAGCCAGCTACAAAATAGACACGCTGCTGACCAAAGTTGAACCTACCAGCAACTCTGGTGGTATCTGTGATAACTTATTTAAGTGTTGTGCAGCAACTGAGAGGAATAAGAATAGTGTGAAGTAAGAGTAAGAATAGGAGTGAAAGGAATGCTCCAGATGCTGGAGCAGAGAGTCCCCTGAAGCCCACGGAGAAGTCCATAGTGGAGCAGATATCCGCGCTGTGGGACTGTGGAAGACACCAGAATTGGTGGATGTGCTGTGCAGCCCACGGGGACCCCATGGCAGAGCAGATTACTGGCAGGAACCATGGCCCATGCTGGGCCACACTGGAGAAGGTTTTCTGGCAGGACCTGTAATCCTATGTGGAACCCATGCTGGAGCAGCCTACTCCTGAAGAAATGTACCAAGAGGAAAGGACTCATGCTGGAGCAGTGCTTGAATAACTCTAGCCTGCAAGGACTCATATTGGAGCAGTTCATGATAGAGAATCTTCTGTGGGAGGGACCTCACACTGGAATAGGGGAAGAGAGTGAGCAGGAAGAATCATTGGAGGCAAAATTAATTCCCCATCCCCCTGTGCCACCTGGGAGGTAGGAGGTAGAATTGTCAGGAATGAGGTAGAGCCTGGAAGAAGGAACTAGGTTGGGAGAGGTATTTTTGGATTTGTTTTTGTTTCTTCCCATATAACTCTATTTTTAATTGCCAAAAAACTAAATCAATTTCCCTAAAGATGAGTGTATTTTGCTCAAGACAGTAACTAGTGAGTGATCTCCCTGTCTTTACCTTGACCTATGATCTTTTCTTACTTCATCCCCCTGTCCTGCTGAAGACGGGGAGCAAGAGAGTGTCTTGGTGTGCACCTGGTGGCCAGGCAGGATCAGCCCACCACATTGCAGCATGGTGTATGAAGTATATGTAATACCATGTTACAGAAAGCATATTTTGGCATTTTCTAAGTAATAGTGACATCAGAGAAATTCAAATTGGTCTTATAGATTAATATAGCTTACTGCCTACTTTCATTAGCTTTTTTTTAAACTGCTTTTAAAGAAGTGCAATTCAGTATGTTTCCTAGGCTCTCTGCAAGTAGTGAGTTCATTTTGTGCTACTTTGGAAAAAGTGACAGCCATATAAAGTTTTATGTAACTTGTCTCTCCTTCTGTTTTATCTCGCATCTTTGATTCTCCCTCAAGTTGTTTCCCTTCATCCCATTGCAATAGGGTCATTTTGCAGAACATGAGTGGCCATTCAAGGCCCATGAAGCCAGAGCTTCATGTGGTTTTTATGGGATATGGGCGAATTACCTCACAATTAGAGATAAGTGGCACGGATTTTCTTAGGAGTTTCAAAGACTTTGGGATAGCTAGTGGGACCAAGCATACATTATTATGTGCAGCAAGAAGCCCCTGGAGGTCTCTGGAGCTTACAGCAGGACCTGCAGTGTTAAGGAAATCCAACCTCAGGTTCTTCAGGAGCAGCTCCAGAGCAGTGAAGCTCCCTGTGAATACATGCAATACATCTCACTGATTTTTAAGTGCCAAAGAGGGGGAGATTTTACCATGAATATGATAGCTTTTTACAGTTTTCTAATGATTAAAAATGATTTTTTTTAATTTGATGGTGGTTTACAATATGCAGAGTTCAGGACAAATCCATAAACCTAACTTATAAGAAGGCCCAGATTACAAAATTCATGAATCAGTGCCTAAATTTGCAGTGGGCAGCATGACAAAAGGTTAAAATCCTGAAAGCATGACTCCATACTCCTAAGTGCATTCACAGCTGTTAAATGTTTTAAACAGCAAGTGGCTAACTAGAATGAGAATAGAAATGTGAAATCATCCAGATAAGACTTACAGAGTGAATACACTAGAATTAAGTGTTGGGGAAGATAGAGTCTAAATTCAGTGAAGTTAATAAAATTCTACTTCATGTATAAAAAGTAAAATACTCAAAGCAAATGCTACTTGTACCCTGTGAGGCATAGTGTTACCATTCTTCTTTGAGGAATTAGTGTCTTGAAAGCCTTCTCTGAATTTTACAGCTCACATCCATTTTCAAATTAGAAACATAGAAGTGCAGTCTCTTTTGAGTCAGGGACAACATGATACTCAGTGTATGAATGTATTAATACAACACTCAGTGCCAGTAGTACTTCAAAAGTACAAAATAATATCTTGCAGAACTCCATACGCTGAGGCAATCCAGTCACTTTCAACAAAACACTTCTTAGAAATGTAGCGCAGAAAATTAGTGTGCACTTGAGTGGGTGTCAAGATGTTATAGCTGTACACTTTTTTTCCCAGGTCAGCCAGCAAAGAGAACACATAGTCTTGAAAATTAAATGTGTTTTTAAAAAATCCAGTTGTTAGAAGCACCACTAAAATCATTGAACTTTAATATGCAAATTTTAAATGGAAACTTGGGTCTTCAAGATATGGGGGAAAGGCAATGTATTTTGAAAAATTCACAAAAACTGGTTACTATTTTTTATCTGAAGAAACCTCCAATATGTAACATACTTTCAGCTAATGGAAAATTTTGAGCTCTACAGAGTTTATGAGTTGCTATTCCCTGTGACATGTACATTCCCAGTGTTCCATAGAATTTCTCCTTCTGTCAGAGAGCTTCCATTGGGAGAGTTAAGGACTAGCATTCCTCCTTAAGGATAGAAAGCAGAAATAAAAACTGACTGACTGAAGCTGATGTGCTTACTAATTCAGTCTTCAAATGTGGGCTTTTATGAAGACATGACTTCTTGCAGAACAAATAAAATCTCTTCCGTGAAGGGTGGTGATTATTTCTCTTTCACTTCAGAGAAAGACTTTAGTAGCTCAAAAGCTCACAAAAAGCAGTAATAATCACCCTTCATAGATGAGATATACTGTAGATATAAAATGCACAGTTGTCACCTCTCTGAGTCTGCAGTTGAGGAGTTGACAAAGAGAAAGTCTAAGATTCCCCTTCCACTTAGACACATCCAAACTCCTTTAAATCTGTTTTGCCTCTCTTCTTTTCTCTTGGAGCCTTTAAAGTGCAGATCAGCAGGAGGAGATTTCGCTGTTGTAGGAAAATGTGAGAGATTACCTCCATGGAAACATGTGGACCATCAGAGCTTCTAAAAAGGTCTGCTGAAGGTCCTTTTCTCACTGTAAAACATCTATTTTTTCTCACTTTGGTTTCTGTGGCAAGCATGCCTCATTGGTGGGACAGTATGTCATTGTTAAGGATATGTCAGGTCAGGATGAAACAATTTCTCTAACAAAAGGCCAGTCTCTCATCAAAATTCAAACTCTTTTGATAGCAAATATGGGTAGTGGGTACAAATAACCAAGCAAGAACCAGTACAAAGGCAGGCTGGGGAATGAAGAGACTGAGAGTGACTGGTCAAAGGGAGGCTGGACATGACCTGGCAAAGTGCCCTTACAGCACAGAAAACCATTTGTACCCTGGGCTGCACCCAAACCAAGGCCAACAGGGCGAGAGAGAGGATTCTGCCCTTGTACTCAGCTCTGGTGAGAGCCCACCCACAGTTCTGCATCCACCTCTGGGGTGCTCAGCACAGGAAGGACAGGGACCTGCTGGAGCAAGGCCAAGGGAGGACCACAAAGGTGATTAGAGAAATGGTAAACTCTTCCTGCAAGGAGAGGACAATTGGAGCCTTATATTTCCTGATTTAAAATAAATAATAGTAAAAAAATTCCTTTAAATTTATCATATGGAAGTTTTCACATTTTATAATTGTAAGCTTTTTTGACAATACGATTTATCAACAATGTAATTAGTTTTCTCTTTTTCTGTTAATTAAAAGCTACTTTCGATCCTGAACTTAGATTAAACATGGTGTGTAGATGAAAAGCTATGAATCTCCAAATTCTTGGGCTGTTTTGCTTTAACCTTGAGTCAAGATATTTAACATTGGGGAATATTTTAAAACTTTTTTATTAGCATATAAACATTTATCTCTCCTTAAAAATGATCTTGTGATGATTAGTCTATATTTGTAGGGCACTTTGGAGATTTTCAGCACCAAGTACTAATTAAGTGCTATTATTTCTATTCCTACTCTTATTTGAGTTTCCCCACTTTCTAGGCCTTTGAGGGAAGTAAATAAGATCAGAGGATTTTTTAAGGACAGTCTTGAGGAAAGACCTTAGGCAAGTTACGAAGACTGTATGTTTTTAACAGCTAGATAACTCATCCCCTAAATTCTCTCTGTTTGTGGCCACTGGTATCCCACCCTTTCCTCCATTATGGTGAGACTGATGTAATTAAGGTGGAAGAGGTGAGTAGTTCTGCATACTCTCTGAACTGTTTCACTTTTCAACAGCTTTTGTGGGTTGTAGATGTTCATCTTGATTCAACTTTGAGAATTAAATTCAAAGCTGGTCAAATCTCAGAATTCTGCACTAAAAATGCATGGTTGAATTTCAAAAGATTATCTTTTCTTTAAGAAATTTTCAACAATAAAAAATATCTTCTGAGAAATTTTGAATTTAATAGCAATTATATTTGTTTTATTTTAAGTTGCATAACTAATTATATTTTCACTAATTTTTTACTAGGCTGTGACAGTATTAGATAAGACATAAAATTGTAAATGACTACTAATATACCACAGTATGTTTAATAATTTAAACTGTCTTTTATATAAATAGAAAAAAAATAAACATATCTGCTACTTATTTGGAAATAAATAATCTTATTTTCTCCATTAAATTAATTTCTTTTTATATTAAAAATTTGGACAGAAATTAAAAGAAAACAACGGGGAAGTAAATATAGCTGTCATAGTTTATCTTATATTATCTTCCAATGACTTTTCTATGTCAATGGAAGTAGCCTAAATAAATTTCCCCCATCCCACAGCAAAGCCAAGACAATCAGCAGCTCTGATAATTTTGTTCCTTCCAGTAACATACTACTCTGGGGAAGGAAGAAGCCTCTGGTTATATTATTACAAAGTTAAATAAGCTTCCATCTATGGAAGATATAAAGTTTTCATGAGTATAGCTCCATCTTTTACAATATGTATAAAATGAGACCTGAGGAGGTTTTTGTAAAGCAAGAAGAAAACCAATGGGTCTTGAGGAAGGATAGTTACCAGAGCAACCTATAAAAGCTTTCTTTACACTATCCAGTAAGCATATAGTTTGCACTGCTGGTGATAGTTGTTTTTACTTATAACCCAGAGGGGTTTTTTTGTGGAAATCTTGTAACATGTTCTGGCATATTGAAAAATATGTAACTTCAGAACAGCTACCAACAGCCAAGGAAGGGAATGTGATTCTGAATGATTCAGAGTGTGATTTCTGAGCTAGGAAATCCTTCCTTAGAGACAATTTAAGATTTTAGACCTTTTAAATCATGAAATATCAGCAAATGGAGGGAGAGACCATACATCTTTTTGAAATAAAAATAATATGCCTTTATTAGTTTGAAGGTTAGGTTCCTCAGTGCTTGAATGATATTTGAGTAGACTGGATCTTTATGTTGTACAATGCTTCCTCATTCTCAACTCAAACACAGTCTTAGAAAGTACCTCAAATATTCACTTCTTGTCCGACTTCTGGATAAAGAACTGACCACACCTAAAGAAATTAGGGTACTTAGAACACCTCTGTGTGGGCCTTACTCACTGAAATAGAAATGCTAACTGATTTCAGTAACAATCAGATCACATTGTAGCATACTGCCACAATTCTTGTCTTCTTAGCAGTGCACAAATCAGTACAGTTCAAGATCTCTAACAACCCCAGTTTACAGTCATTTTTACTCTAACCTCACTAGTCACCAACCAGCTGCTGGACAAAAATATGCATGAAATCTTGAGCTCCAGTAAGCTATAATTTAGGCAAGTGCTGTTAATACAACAGCCAGGCAGAATAGGAGATAGAAGCTGTCATTTCTGAGTGCACTACCATAATATGTCCATTCTTATAGCACACGAGCTGTTCTACTTTTCTCATATCTGACCTGTGTTGTCCTTTTGGAAAGAACTCTTCTGCTTGTCCTGCATCTGCTTGTGAATTCAGTGGAGACAATTCCTCCCTTTGTTTTGCTGGTTGTTTTTGGCCTCAGTCAGAGATAGCTTTAAGTTAAATGGACATCTGGCAACTTTACTCCTCTTTAGGCTTATCTGAAAGGAAACTCATTTAGCAGGTGCACACAAAGCCATTGACAATTTATTAACCAATGAAAAAAAAGAGGTCAGCCTAGATTGACATGAGCACCCTTCCAAGCAAGAGCATTACATGCCTTATAAAACAGAAAATTGACAATCAGAGAACAGAGTGTCTGAAGCCAGACACATTTTTCTAGATGTGCTATTTCATTTTTTTTTAACTAGAGAGATTAGTATGTCAGAAATAGAAACCAAAGACAAAGATGTACGAGTACTGAGTTTCCCATTTATACTTCTGTACTCTGCTACAAAATGTATTGGTCTTAAAAAAAAAAAAAAAAAAAGTAATAAAAATAAAATTTAAAAAAAAAGCAGTAATCTAAATAAGGGATCTCCAGTTATAGTTTATAAATTTCAAGTATGCAATCTGCCTATAAGACAGAATGTGTCCAGTTATTTTTAAAATATGAGCAGGAATAGGTCACCTGAATTTGGTAAACAAAACTGATTTAGAACTCTTAAAATAGGAAGAATAATGGAATAATGGGGGGGGGTTTACATAATAAGTAGTAAAAAGTACCTTTAAATAGGCAGGTAGCAGATTCTTATCATAGAAGGGATAGTTTTAGGTGACAATATTTTTTCATGATGCACATTGATTTTGGTATGTGACTCAAAGTTTAATAACAATAATGCAGCAATGTGGTGGTGTATTTTTCTCATTATGTGTTTCTCTTATCATTTGTTGTCCTTAGATGGTTTGCTCCAAGTTTCCCCAGCCTGTTGGTTTGTTACAAGTTTCTCCTCCCTCTCCAAAGTGTCAATCCTCCCTGATCCCTGCCCATTGCTTTAGAAACCTCCCTGTCATTCCCTGTTGACCCAACCCCCTTGCCCAAACTCCTCCCTGACCCTGCCTCTTGAGAATCCACAACCAACCCCACCTTCAGGTCTAAAAACTTCTATGTTCTTCAATGTCCCATTGGATGTCTTGAGATGTATCCTCCCCTTGTCATCCTCCATTGGTTGTTGCACTGTGAGTCCCTCCTTGATCTCCTCCCTGATGTTTCCCTGATTGGTTAAGAGGATGTACCTACCCCTTGTTCCTCCCCCATTTAAAAATCTGTGTCAAGCCGTGTTCTGGGTCCTTTGTTCCTGATCCTCTTTGGATAATATACTACCTGGAGAAGCACACAAAGGATCTTTCCCTGTTTTTTGCCTCGATCTTCAGTGCTCCACCAGCACAGAGCCGTAGAGAGCAGGGGCAGCCCTGCTCCTTACTGCCACTTGGACTGTTTGTGGTCTGGGGGTGGTCACTCTTGGGGATTTCTCCAGTTCACATCACAGCAATAATTTTTAAGCATGTTAGATCAGATCCTGTTGACTGTTTTTAAATTCTAAGACGTTCAGACTGTGATTCATACACACATTTGATTCATCTAATGAAGAAAATCAGATCTTGTAATGGGTGTGCATTGACATAGATGAAATAAATCATTGTAGTGCTCTTCTAGGATGATGTAGAGACATCTACTATCAAAATTCTGCCTAATATTGCTCTCAACTTTGTGTCTAGAACAAATATTTTGAAAATTCTGTGTTAATGAGAACATTTGGAGCTATGATTCATTCCTAAACACTAAGTATTTAGAATTTTTCACAAATGTCTCCAGATGAGCTAAAGAGAGCAGAATGTTACATAAAATTTAATTAAAAGTATAAAAGTATACTTGTGATAGGAAAATATGTGTGTTGGACTCTGAATGATCAAAGCATATCATAGAATCATAGATTGTTAAGGGATTGGAATGGACCTAAAAAATCATCTAGTCTTTTTGTTTAGAGATAAATGTCATAGACCTAGGAATACTTTCTCCTAGATGTAGGAAAACAAAATTTTTTTCATAGGAACTGATTGTATTACTAAGAAGACATTTATTCCTTTAAGTTATCAGCTCAAAATGAGACTACAAGCAGCAAAGTGTAGTTGGTAAAAATGGTAAGAATGTCCCTGTGCATGTTTCTTCCACAGACAAAGGCTAAATTGCATTCTCTGAAGTCAGTGCAGACCTAAATTAGTCAGGGCTTGATGTAAATTAAAGTAGTCCCAAGGTAAATATCTTGTGTTTCTGCATGTTCACGCAAATGTCTCTGTTGATACTATTGACACCTTTGCTACTAAATCCAAAGAAAAAAGGGAGCACATAAGTTTAATTGCCCCATAAATGCACCAGATATTCATGATATTCAGCCTGGGACCAAATACTCTTCATATGGCTCTCACTAGGCTGCACCAGAGGGAGTTATCTCTAAGCAGAGAGACCATGAGCTCCTCTGTTTCTTTTTAGGCCTGGAGGACAAAGCATGACTTTCTGGAATGCATGCATTTGGCAGTGTAGTAGTCTGGTACATGTGTGGTATGCAGACTCAGAAACAAATTAAACAGCAAATCAAATATTTTTAGGAATGCAACATGATTTTTTTAGAACACCTTGTGAATTGAGGCTTTGTGAAAGAAAGAATTGGAAAGCTTTAGAAATAAATAAAATTAATTTAAATAGACATATAGGATCCAGACGTCTAAATCCCATCTAATCAGCCTGAACTTCCTTCAGAGACAATGACAAAAAAAAAGGGACACTTTTTTATTCTAATATGTCTTTAAAATGAAATAAATCACAATTTAGAAGTGTTTATCCTCTCTATTGACTGTAACTCAGAAGCCTACTATATACATCTAGATAATGAAAACACAGAATGTGTGAATAGCCCCTGGGAATAGACATGAAGAATGAATTTTCTCAGACAATAACTTGCCAGATCATTTTTCTAGATTACCGTTGAACTGTGATCCTGAAAACCAAACTTCCCCTGGAGTTCTTAATGAGTAATGGCAGAGTAGAGTGTCTGATGATGATCTTATTACCTGTACCACACTTGTACATTGTGTAATTTGCACAAATTCAATTGCCTTTTCATTTTCTTTCTACAGCAGACAGAAAATTTTAGAAAATTTGTCTGGAACATAGCTGAAGCTTTTTTGTAGGGGCTCTTTTAAGAAACATACACCTGAAAATTCCTCAGAAATTTTCTGGAAGTATGAGTAACTGGAACTAAAATCTGATAATTTCAGAATGACTGTAAATCACTGAAGACTACCTTAGCTCTATCCATGTTGATATTTTAAAGGTATCTAGAACTGCAGGAATAAAACATAGCTATGGACTTCTTGGGACTAAATTTTTATGTTACCACTTTGCTTTCTTGAGTGCCTTAGAGTCTCTTCTCAGCTGTGCATTATCCCATGTGGTTGTGTCTAGATTTTTTCACACATTAAGATAGTTGATTCTGTGACACTGCCAGGATCTTATATAAGTGTCTTCACACTTCAAGGATTTTTCAAGTAGCTACTAATTTTTTTTTTTTATTCATATCTATACTACTTTATTGGACATGTAAATATTTTCTTAAATTAAAATTATTGCATTTCATTGCCAGTTTTTCAGAATAAAGTAAGTCTTGTCTTTTTTTTTTATTAACCATAAACAGCTCTTTAATTCCAAACTGTTACAAGACTTATGCAACCTCAAAGAGTTGAGCGTAGTGTTTGCCAAATTTTAAATTCTCTTATTTTGTTTGTAACTAGCTGATTTATGTTTATTTGTTTTTGTTGGTTTATATATGTTCATTGCTGACGTCAATAAAAATCAATAAACTCATGTGATGCATGACTTCATTTGAAATATTGCTCAGTCAGAAATACATCTCTACAGGGAAAGAATGGTCTAATGGAAGAATTAGTTAATGAGTCCTAATACAGTTTCTGCGATGGAATATTTCCTTGTGCATTTCCATAAGGCTCAGAGTATACAATGAGAAAGTTGCCTGAAATATTTTGTAGGCAGAGAATTTGGCAATCAGTCTTGTTTCTTGGTAGTAGTACAGTTACATTCTTCAGAGCTTACAGGGTGCTACAAAACAAGACTTAATTAGTTTATAAACCTTGATACTGCTATAGCAATGGCAAAGTTCATAGGAAATAGACTTTTTTTGTGCTCTTTGTAAAACATGATACAGAAAATCAAAACATGTATTATGTGATAGATTATAGAAACTTAATTCAGTGAAAAATTGTTAGTAGACTTGTGATGTTAATAAATTCATGTAATAGAATAAGATTGACCATCTAAATTCTGTATATGAGTTATTGTCATATTAACTTCATTAGGTAAAAAGAATGGTATCTGAAAACAGTGCCACCACAGGCTGGTAAAGTTTCAATTAAATATCATTGTTATTAGCTTTCCATGATTTTTTGTGTCCAGTCTTCTAACCAATCTTTATTTTTTGTTCTGAGGAAACGTTTTCATTTCACAGTAAGCTGCCACTGTTGAGAAAGACACCCCGTGTTGTGTTATCAGCATGGAAGTAGAAAATCAAAGTAGTGTGTGATGGTATCCTGTATCGACTTGCACATGCCTACTGAATTAAAGGAGCTGAAAAATATTTCCTGTTAAGGTGCAAAAAAGCAACTCGGGAGCCTAAGTTGTCCATAGTGTGATTGTTTCTGTGAAGGCTTGTCTTGTGCTAAATGTAAACCATTCCTTGTTTTTCTCCAAGGAGCAAGAGGCTGAGAGACAATTGTGGATATGGATGTACCTCCGATGACTAGCTCAGTCTCTCCTTTTTTCTTATCTTGTTCTCTTTAGTTCTGGTTCAGTTTTATTCTGATTGCCAAATTCATCTTACCTGTTTCTTCATTCACGGAAAGATTATATGCTTGCTGCAGGAGATTTTTATATTGTTGGGATTGAAAAATATATGATTTACTTGGCACATATAATAGAGAGGCAGTTTCATAAACCCTGGTGAGAGAAGCTGGTTTTTGCATCTTACCCTGTTATGTTAAGAGAAAGGATGCACAGAGGTAATTGTAAGGCATTTGGCACATCAGCACATGGCAGGGCAAAAATAAAAGAATTTCCGTAGTCCCCAGTTCTTTACATGTACCTCCATATCCATTCCTGATTTGACACTCTGCCAACACACAGTTCTCCAGACCATGAAATGTTATGACTCTCACTGGGTCTTTATTAGGGACGTGTTTGTTTGTGTGTCAAATTACACACATGGTAATCAGTGGGATAGTGTGACCTGCTATTTGTTAGATTTTATAAAGTGATTGATAGCTAAAAATCTGAGTGTATAGAAGTGGTCTCTACAAAGAATTGCTCCAAGAAATTCTGATATTATACACACTTTTATGTATCACCATACCATATTATTTCTCCATAGTAACTCCATTTACACCTCATTAAAATTCTGCTTCAATGACACGTTTTGATAATGCTCAGCTTTTTGAAAAGACCAGGTTAACTTGCATGTTGTCTAGCAAGGCATAAATGAGACATTTACAAGCTATTGCCTCAATTTGCATTTAACATTAATACAATTAATCAATGATGCACTCCAAGCATGCATATTATGAACACAAAAAAATTTCAGACAGACAAAGAGTCATCAAGCAGATACAATGGGCTTAAATGCCTATCTTAAAACATCCTTGTAAATTTTTGGTACACTACTAATGGTGTCTTTACTTTCAAAAAAAATGTATTTTTTTAAAGCATATTCACAATAAGATAGTAGAACATAAACATTTTTTTTTATATAGGACCAGAAACCAAAGCTCTAGCATTTATATTTACCAATTCATTGATATTGTTAAACAAAACACATAGTTCATTTTTTTGCAATTCTTGTTTTATGAGTTTGGCAGGGGAGGTTTATTATGAGAGCAAACAGAAATCTTATAACCACTTGGTGGAGAATTCTATCCAAATTCTCTGCATTGGACACCACATATTTTGCTAGTTAAATTATTTCTCCCCATATTCTTGTCCATTAAATTGTGAGCCAGTCTAAAGTATAACAGTAAGAGAAAATTTTAAACCAAAATTTTATAAGAAAACATTTGGGAAGTGATGTCATAAAGGTAAAAGTTAAAATATTTTGGTATTATTGTAGCTGCATCTTTTTTTCTCATATAGCCATTATATCAGTAATTATACATATAGAAGGTTCCATGAATTTGGTACACAAATGTTTAGACAAGAACAAATTATGTGGGAAAATTGTTGTTTATAATGTTAAAAAAAATGTTGAAATTGAAGGATAGTGGGGAGCAGTCAAAATGTCAGTCTCAATTCTTATTCATCACTGAAAATCAGTTTGCTTAGAAATGGTTTGTGTGATGTGAAAAAGGTAAACATAGGAGGTTTTGTGTCCAGGAATGAGAATTATGGTTGTACCAAGCAAAGCCAAATCCTAGCTAATAAAATATCTTCATGACCAAAGTACTGTGGAGATTATCTAAAGAAGAAAAATGTAAAACTTGGAAAATAAAATAGCTCTATTTTGGCCATGTTATGTGAATTTTAAATGGAGAACTAGAATGGGGTATTTAAAGGGAATTCAGCAGGAACCAATGGAGGTAAAGCTGTGATGAGGAGGAAAATCTACAAGTTCCCAAAGCCAAACCCTGAAACTGTAAGCACGGCTTCTCTCAGGGAGAAATCCTGATGAGAAAATGTAAGAATATCCTGCAGACTCAAAAACAAGGAGCAGAAGATTGATAAAATATATGTCAGTAGAGGGATATGAGTGAAGAAACATACACAAAAACCTTAGATAATCAAATCAACTCTGGCTTTTAAATTTTGATAAAAGGTAATATTTTCTATTTCACCATTCCTGTGCTACAGTTGTATAAGCAGTTTAAGAAACTGAAGAGCAAAGATAAGGAACAAAATGTTCTTCTAACTGTCCAGTTTAATGAAATCTGGAACCAAAAATCACTTAGTACAGAAATTAAAAAAAAAAATAATGTAAATAGACGCAATTTCTCACTTTCTGTTCATAGAATACAATGAACAAATTACATGCTCATGGAGATCAGTGAATACTGCAGTCTGCCTTCTCTGTATCCTGTAAATATCTTGATGGCATGGACTGCCTGCAGTAGTCCCATATATAAAATATCACTTTCTTACCTGAAGGAAAGAGATGGTATACATACAAGGTATGAATGAATCTTAATTTATTCAGGAACTAAAGAAAGCAAACTGTATCTGAAATTCTACCATATTCAGATTGCACTTCACGTGAATGGTGTCTTGCCACTAAGTGTTCAATATGAGGCTGAACTACTAAGGCAAAATCTCAGATGTATCTCATAGAATCAGAGAACATTTGGGGTTGGAAGGTATCTTAAAGATCACATAGTTCCAACATTCCTGCTATGGACAGAGATGCCTCCCACTAGACCAGGCTGCTCAGACCCCCATCCAACCTGGCCTTGAAGACTTCCAGGGATAAGGCATCTACAGCTTCTTAGGGTAACATATTTTAGTGCCGCACCATCCTCACAGTAAAGACTTTCTAACTAATGTGTAATCTAAACCTGTCATCTTTTAGTTTAAAGTTATTTTATTCCCCTATCCCATCACTACATGCCCTTCTAAAAAGGCCCTTCCTTCTCCAAGTTTGTTGTACCCTTTAGGTACTGGCAGGCTGCTATATTTCTATGGATTTACTCTTTTGTTGATGCTCCAGCACTGTAAAATATACCACCATGTGCCTACTGTCATAGTCTTTCATTCTGATAGCAAGAATGAAGTTTTATAAAGTCTTATGGTAGAGTCACATAGTGGAATCTTTAAAAATGAAAATTTAGAAACATTAGTGAGTCTTCAAGTAATATTCTAAATTTTAAAATTACTCTGACACTTTTCTTAAAGTACCTCTTAATATGAAAGTGACTATGAATGAGCTAAAGTAGAATCAAAGAACACAGGAAGAGAAGCCCATTTAAAGATATGAGTAAAAATGTTATCTTTATTTTTTTGATGCACATACAAAGTCTATTGCAGTCCAAAGACTTTGTAATGGGTCTTCTGGCACCAGAATGCCAGGGATATATATATATATATATATATATATATATATATATATATATATATATAAAATAAGTAATATTTCAAAACAAAATCAGTTCAACAGTACATCCAGCCTGCATAGGACCTTGGCGACCTTTATCTTTACACACAGCGGTTAAAAATGTTGACAATTCCCTTCTTAAGGCCATTGCTTTTCTGTATGATTTCTGTGCATAGGATCAGTGTCATCCCAACCCATCCACTTGGGGTTGTGTGTGAGACAAGTTTCTGATGTCCTTTCACAGTTTGTGTAAATCTAGCCATGGGGTCAAAAAGTTGTTTAGTTCACTCTTGGGGTAGACAATGAATGGCAGATTGCATTGCTCTGTAGCCAGTTTTTCTAAGCAGAGCTGCATTGGAGAACAACAAGAAGGGGCTTAAAAATATCATGGTATTTAGTTCAATTAGTTTATAGTCAGCAATTGATTGCTCTTTGACTGGCAAATCTGCTTTAGATTGTTTGCCTCCTACATAAGGCAAACAAACCATTGTAGGTACTGTAAATTTTCAGAATTCAGTAGTGTTTTCATGCTTATTTGTTGTGTCTCCCTCTTTTGAGCTGTGCAGCAGAGGTGGAGTTTTCAGATATTTCTCAGAGGAGAAAGTTAAAGTGCTGCAAGTCACTTAACTCTGCAATTGCCTCAAGTTTCTGGCCTTAGTGAGTTTCTAATTGTTGTCAAAGAAATTGTGGAGGATGTAAAAATTCTTTTGGCCTAATCAAATGTTTTCTTTCTAGTATACAGAAAGGAGTTACAGGTCATACTTTATTTTTTGCTCACTGAATGGCCTTCTAGTTCTTCTCATGGTTGCTACAGAAATCCTCGTTAGCCAGTCAGCCCTTTGTGTAAGGTACTTGGTCTTTTTATACTCTGGAGTAATGGTCAGAACATGCACAGAGAATGCAAGAGATCAAAGTTTTTATTCTGCCTGAAGAAATTCAAATCCCTTGTATTTCCTGGTGGATCAGGTAGTCAGTAGTGTACAGTTTTTTTGGGATGTTCAATATTAGAAGCAATCAATATTATTCCAGCTGAATCTTTACAGAGAAGAACTTAAGAATAATTCAGAGATAGGAAACACAAGGAAAACTAGTATTTTGTTGACAGAGTTACTAAGTATTCACATGAAAAGAGAAATAAAGCATCACTGGCTGATCCTAGGATTGTTTGCATTGTTTAGTTTGTGCAAATTACCAGAGCAGGGACAAGCACACAAAATGAATCTGTAATAGTAGATTACTGCACTATATATTCTTCTTTTGCTTAATGTTTTGTTCCTCATTGATCCAGATATGTAACAGATTTTAGAAAAGAAGGCCTTCATATTTTGGCATATTCAAGAAATAGTATTTGGTTTGGGTTATTTTTTTCCCTTGGCCACTATTAAAATGTTTAGGCTAGACTGAATTTAAGAAAAATTTCTTCTGGTTCTAGGCACATGGATGCCTTTAAGGAAAAAGATAGTGTGAAACAATTATTATTAGTTGGTTTTAGTACTAATGACTTTAATGTCACCTTCTGACCATGAGAGGATAAATGTGAGCCCACCACACGTACACAGCAAGAAGATAATCAAGCAGGAAACACAAGGTATCACAGTGATTCTGTGGCTTCATTTCAGTGTTGTGGGTTTGATTTATTGCAGTAATCAGTTCAAGATTTTTTTTTTTTTTTTTTTTTTTTTTTTTTTTTTTTTTTTTTTTTTTTGGTTAAATTAAGACTTTCCTTTTATGTTATGAAGGAATTGCTTCAGTTGAAAAAACCAGTCCTTGCCTTAGGCAACACCGTGCTTTAGTTTGTTCTAACCAGTTAGGGAATTGATATCATACATTGCTTACTTACACATGAGTCAGAATGTTGATAAGGACTTCCAGAATAGGACAGCTCCTGTTGATCCTTGCAAGCCTCTGCTTCTCAGTACTTATTTCTTGTGGAAATACCCTAGGAAATAGAATGGGCCAAGGAAACAAAGCAAATAAACAACAACTCCATCACATTTTTGGCACAAAATCTAGTCTTGGCAAAACAAAACAAAAAGAGATTTTTTTGAGAAATTCTACTAAAAGACAAGACTGATTTGGGGACACAACCTGGGGTACTGGAGCTGGCAACTTGCCCTTGGGCAATGTGGTTGATGAAGTCTCTGCTGTGTGAGGGTTAGAGACTTCAGTTCCATAGATCATCTGAGTTCTCCCAGGTATGACATGGCTCAAATGTTTCTGTCAGACCTGTCTTTGTGACAATTAATGGGTTCAGCTCTTCACAGAGTCTTCTGGTTAAAGAAATCATGTAAAGTTTGAAATTTCTTTTTTTTTTTTTTTTTTTTGAGAGAGAGAGAGAGACTGAATATCTTTTACCAGAGACTTTCTTTACATCTTTACACTTTAAATCAAAGCTGCAGTTTGCTTGGTGGCTTTTTTTTTTTTTTTTTCTTCTCCTTTCAAGTTTTAGGTTTCTATTTCCATTGTAATGAGATATTAAAGTTTTTTTCAAAATGTTAGAAATTTCCAACATAGAAATTTTGGCCACTTCTCCAGGGAAGGACAGCATTATCTTTGCAGATTGAATTGACAGAGATACCAAAACAGTGATTCAAGTTAAATCACAGAAGACAGAGTTTGTCCATTTACAGAGAATGTAAAAAGATAATGAGATCTGAAATGCAGCTTTTAAATACTTTCCTGTATTTTAGTACATATTGGGATCAGAAAAAAATTAATTAGAAAAAAAACCAGCAGAAAAATCTGTAATACTTGGGTAAAAGTGGAAAAATGAAAGCAGAAAGAACAAGTAATAAAGTAAAATTCTCAGGCAATAGGGGAACTAGTTAATAGGCCCACATTAGTAATTTTATTTATACCTTATAGACACAATAAAAAAAGATATATGTAAATTTCAGATAGAAAATACTGAGACAAAATGGAGAAAAGAAGCCATTTAGAAATTCTTGTCTTATGGTTGCTGACTCTGTTTTAAGCAGTAACATATGGAAATATTTATAATATTTAATATAATAATAAAATAGGCAAAATAATAGTTCTTTGCAAAAGATACTACAAAATCAAAGAGATGTATTATTACCCTCCTGCAAGTTAGTTACATTAAGTGTCCCTTAACATCTGCTTGCCTTTGTTATTACTTCATCTTTTTAGCTCTACCATTAGAAAATTATGGCAACTGAGATCAATTAAGACCATACCTGTTACTAATGAAGGCCATATAACTACACAAAACAATATCATCTTCTTGTGTTTTCAAAAGATTCTTTTAAATTTCTTCTATTTTTCAAAGTTGTTTATTTTTCTTCCTGGTTAATCAATATGTGAAGGACACAATCTTCCTATTTTCTGACTCCTGTGAATGTAGCAACTGTGCATCTACTGAATCTCATTTTTTCTTCTGGACTCCTTTCTGTAGGGATTGCCTCAGGTTTTCTTACATTTTCTCAACTTCCCTAGCTCATTTTTCAGCCATTATTATTATTATTATTATTATTATTATTATTGTGCTTTTTTTTTTTTCTGACATTCAAAGTGAAGATTTTCAATTCTTCTGTAATCCTGTGTCTTTCTAAGTGTTCTAAACTCTGTATTTCTAACAGACATTAGAAGCTGTTGCATGACTCTCAGATACAATTTCTCAGCCATGCTTTACATTTCCGGATTACAGTTCTGGCAAATGCAGGATAGATTTAGACATCTTTGTTCTTTGGGTGTATAAGTTTATTTTCAAAAGTTTTGTTCATACATAAGTTCAAATAGGATGATTTTTTTTTTTATTTTTGTATTTTATTCTAAAAACTACTAATTTCTAATTACACTTCAGCATATATGCAATCTTTCCTATTAAATTTCTCTGAAGAATCATTGATTCGACAGGTAAAATTGATTGTAAATATTTCATTGAACATTTTTAACAGAAACAGTGGACTTAAAAAAATTCACCTTTAGAGAAAGACCTCATTTAAGTGACTGTCCTAATAAAAGGAAAATATTATAAAATATTCTGTTCCAACTTTTAAAAGTCAAAGTTTCATTCCTCAATTTTTAATGTGAATGTTATTATGTTTAAGAAAATGTTAAATAAAAAATATTTCAAACTTGAAATGTTTCAAACACCTTGATCACCTTTTCTAGTCAGCAGTGTCTTTAGAGAAACTTAAGAGATCAGTTTTCAGTTCCATTTCAGGATGGAAAAACCCTCAAATAGTCTAAAAAATTTTTCAGAGACCAGAAAATCCTTTTCTATGCAGAAATAGGCAGCTATGACCAAAAGTGAAATATCAGAGGTAAATGAAGTGCACAACTTTGGAGCCTCAGAGTGCAGTGGAATTTGCCAAGAAGGGAAAATATGTCAGATTTCTAATGGAAATTGTTCCTGAACTGGTGTTCTGTGGCAGACATAAGGAGCCCAAAAGTCCAGTACAGTCTGTGGTAGAGGAGGAAAGTCTTGGAGACTAGAAGGAGATCTTGAGCAGGGGAGGAAAGAGCAGTGATGTGGGAACTAGAAGTGTCCAGCTTGCCAAAACATTCTGCTGCAGTTCAGCCTGTCATTAACAAACAGATTAGTACAACTATCATTTTTTTTCTAAATTAATGGAAAAAGTAAAAAAAATGAAATCTATTTCTGTTTATACTTATTTTCATATTTTTATTTATATAAAAGGCTTTCTGCATTGGCCATGAAAATCAGAAGTCAATTTTTAGCACTATTTGTACATTTTGAATCGTATCTACTATACATATATATAATATTTGTTTCAATATCAGTAAGTAGTATAAAACTCTATAAGCTGATTTTCAAATGTAGTTTCAGTCAACATTCTAATAGCATGGAATTAAGATTCCGGATTGCATGTGCTTTTTTAATAGAGAGGTGTTAATACAGCCCCTTCATTTTTTGTGGCACCTTTACAAATACAAATATTTGCATATGATCCAATGTTGTCCCATAAAGTCTAAGACGAAATAAAAAGAGGAACAAAAGAAAAAAAGCTGCAGATATAGAACTGTCTCAAGAGAATTATCAGGCTATGAGAGAAAGGCATGAACTTATAGGTAGTATAGAATAAAATCAGGTTTTTTAGAGTCCTTCAAAGGATTGACCAGAGATCTAGCACCACAGGGAAGTTAAATTTTGCCTCTGGAAACAGTGATGCATAATGCACCTCTGCTCAAAAGGCAGAAAACTAGTCCAAAGACCATAAATGAAACTTACTGCTTTAACACAACCAGCTGACTTTAGTACCTTGAGCAGAGAGAAGACTGAGAGGGAAGGGAAAGGGGACATTGTGCATTCTACAACAGCACAGGGATGTGACTGCTACAAGATCAGCAAAAAGGAGTTGTGACTATGGGAGTATTTTCACCAGCACAAGTGAGAAATTGTATCCTGAGACAGGAATGTGAGCCTCACAGGAACTGCAATGAGAGTGGAGTTAGTTCTTTTTATGTTCCTAGGATTCATATCTCAACACAGTTGAGAAAAGTACTTGTGTTGACTGCTTTTGCAACAAGGATGAAATTTTTTATCTACCATTATCTTGGTGGTACTCATTAAAAACAAAGAGCTAATTATTAGATGAGCCTATGAACACAATATTATGCCACCTGTTATGCCTATTTTCCAAGGCAGCTGTTCCAGCAAATGCTGCATATTCATTTGTCCACCTTTTCAGACTGAATTAAGAGTGTTATAATCTGTGTATACAGAATAATAGCCTTTATGACAGAAATAAAAGTGAGAAATAAAGATACCTAGCACTACAGAAGTTTGGACATGTGCTAAATTCTTATATATAACGCCATTGAATGATAAGAATTTGTATCATGTGTGAATTCCATAATCCAAAAGTGAAAAGGCTTAATGCTTTATTTAAACAATTTTAATCATAGCCTCTGATAAATTGAAAAGATATATGATTGTGCAGGATTATATGATAGAAGGCAGGAAAAAAATAAACTTTTTGGAAGCAAAGGTAAATGTTATATATCAACTATCAAGAAAGAAATACTCAACTATAGCCTCAATCAAATCAATCTGTAGATCACAAGTTTAGGTTGGCTCTGTGGATATAACTGCACTGACAGTGATCAATCACTTCAGAAAAAAATTGTCAGGGTTATCAGACTCCACAGAATCACTGGAAATTGTTGAGAAGATCACAGAAAATAGGTTTTTCAGTTGTCTAAAAATAATTAGATCATCGAGAAGAATGTGTAATAATAAAATGTGTTTTATTTACTGAGATGAACTGTGTGACAGTTATTTCGAAGGACGTTTCTATGTCTTCTCCAAGTTGTTCTAAAAACCTAAGAGCATATAATCTCACGTAAGGTCAAACTTTGTTGGTCTGTATCTTTAACTTGAAAGTCCCCAGTTGGATTTCCTGGTGCTGGGCTTTATGGCAAGCATGATGGAAGTGTTTCTTTGAACTGGAAGGAATGTTCTTTGAACTGGGTAAGGGTTGAATTCTCCAGCATCTTTGGATCATAATCACTGTCTTGAACACCATTTGAACCTTCAAATGACAACAGCAGATGCACAATCATGTGATGATGACAAATGAAGGTATAATCTCTCATATGCAGACTTTTTGTGTTAGCTCCAATTTCTGTGTTAGCTCTTAATTTTTACTTAGTGAGAAGGGAACACTGTTCCAAATTTCTTAGTCAAGATATGGTCACACACACACAAAAAAAAAAATCCCGCTAAAATGATACTATGTACACAACTAATCTTACCCAGAAATTATATTTAGATAGAATATTTACAGCTGGAGGTAAAGCCATCAGTATTAGTGCTAAACAACTTTCTCTTTATTGACAGTTGCTCCTTGAGGTACAATAAAGTGAAGTATAAAGATCAGGAAAAGTACAACTTTGTAGTGGAGTTTAAAATACATCTTTCTTCCTCCTCCTGTAAACATTTAACTGGCTAAATTTTATACCAAGAATCAAAATTATAAGATATACTCAATATAAGAAGTGACACATGCTAGGATGAAGTAATTTACTTTTCAGCTTTTCAGACTACTTTTCATCCTTCCACCACTCTAATTCACATTTTCTATTCAGATTTCTTAGTACTTTTCTACTTAGTCTAATAGATATTATCAAAGAGTTACAATATGAAATGTTTGTCTTACAAGAATACTCCCAGTTCATATGAACAAAAGATATGAAACAAATGCAATATTAATTTCCAGATTTTAGAGGAAAGACTAGAAGAGTAAAAGGAGCAAATCCACAGTTTCACTCTGGGTTAGAAGGAGGGGGGTGAGGGGTTCCCTCAGTATTGAGAAAGGATTGGGAACAAAACCTGACAAAATGAAAAAGAAATATTTAAGATGAAGATTTGAGAACCATGGTCAGCCAACAGTTTGCACAAAACATGCTTTGCCAGAATCTCCATTAGTGCTGTAAAAGGACCAGCATCACTCATATCCCTGGAAACTCATGAAAAACTTTAACCATCATTTTGCAGCAGGATTATTAGAAGTTAATGGAAGAAGATGCTTATTTAAAACTTTTTTTTAGCTTTTATTCACACTGAAAATGAACACTGAGATAAAAATTCATTTACATCAGAGTGTAAAGCCAGGTGAGAAAGCCAAACAATTGCAGCCTTGAAAGAAAATGTTACAAAGGTGTAAAAAAAGAACCCTAGAAAAAGAATTCATTGGAGAGTTAACTTTGTTCCTCTAGTGAGGATGTAACATTCTGTGTTGTTTTAATGGACAGATTGCCAAGGAATACTTGATGATGAGAAAGTGGAAAGAAAAGGAAAATCATAGAAACATAAAAATATATCAATTTTAAAGTATCCAAATTGCTAGTCTTTGAAAGAATATAGTTTTTTTAAAAAAGAAACTGTCACTGTGGCCAGACATGCAGAGATAGAAATTATATTAGTTCAGTTCATTAAGTTTTGCATCAAAAATGATTAAACTGGCAAGAATGCTGCAAAAGACAATATTCTCAGATAAGAAATGTAAGATAAATGTATGCCAAAGAAGCTGGCTGATGCTTCAGAGCTAAATATACTTATTAAAATATTTTTTGTGGAAATCCTGATTAATTATCTCTGGAAGGATGATTTTTATTCCAATGAATTTCTGAAATAGTTTATTTTTTTTGATTCTTGGATAGTAATTGTGTCATGTGTGTGTATCTAATTGTGTAGCTACACTGCAATTAGCCTTCTGTAGGAAAGAAATTTGAGAAACTGAACATAAAAAAACCCCAAAAACAACACCAAAAGAACCCCACAAAAAACAGATCCACCCCTTAATTGCATTCTCCTAGTTGCAAAGATTAGCTGTGGAGATATTTTTCAATACTCTTCACTCTTCAGTGAAGACTCTTGGGAATTGGACATTGTAACTTCTCATGCCTCTCTGTGAATAGCAATATTCTGACTCTAATGCTTTCACCTATGATTTCCCTCAGAGGTTTAGAATTTGCCTTACCAATATGCTAACTATGCTGGGCAGGTTGGTATGAAAGAACTGTGTTCCCTCTTTGGCATCTTGTTCTGGAGTGGTAGTTACTGTAATAACCAGTAAAATACAGCAAAGATACACATTTCCAATCATACCCCAGAAAGAGAATGTCTGTAAATATACTAGTCACTGTAAACTGGAATCACGAATACATGGCAGGTACAGCCATGTAGGGCCGTGTCTCACAGATGACAAAAGAAACTGTCATTAGTTGGGGTTAACTTGGTTGTAGAGAATAGATTATACATTTCATACATTTGAAATGGAACATCTTCTGGTGTCTGGAAGCAAATTAAAGGTCAGTATTTACCTCTATAATGAAAATACGTTTCCTCAAGATAAAATTTCTCAGTGAATGTGCACTTCACACTCATATACAAAGTGAGTAAAAAGATTTATCTAACTGTTGGTTTCCAAAAAACATGGTAACATTGAGTCCGAGATGAATGACCAAGGAGTTTAGGACTAAAGACTGAGAATGAGAATCCAAAATACTAACTCAGAAAATTCTTACTTGTTCTAATTACATGTATATATACTGTATACTACCATGAAGAGGAAATGGGCAAATTTGTGAGCTCTAAAGGTGATCTTTGGGTTTAGATTTCTTAATTCCCACTACTTAGGTTGAAGCTAACCGCTTATCTTCAGTCAACCAAATATTGAATCATTATGCTATATTGTAGAAATAGCTACAACTTTTCAAAATCCAATATATAAAATCTGTATATTTTAATTAAGTTTTGTTATTAATCCTATTAATTATATAAATAAATTAAAAGTTAACTCTCTTTATCAATATCTCACCACCAGAACAATGCTTACTATATGGTTAATTTTGTCTAGTATACCTCTGCTTCTAATATGTTATTTAGGGAAAATATACACACACATGCATATATATATATGTATGTATGTATGTATGTATGTATATGTAGCACTCATTCTAATGCCAAAGGAAACTACTTAGTATTTTAAAGAATAAATTCCTTCCCATTTGATTTGTGCTGTCATTCACAAAATATAATCATTTTTTGAATACACTTTTTAGAAAGGTTTGGTTTGTTTTATTTTTTAAGTCCTATTATAAAAGATAGTTTTTTAATTTTGCTATAAAAGAGGCAAGGGGAAAAAAGAAGAATGATCTACAATTTACTAAAAGTGAATGCCTCAGATGTAAAGCACTAAGGAGTCTCTTAATTAGATGTAAATCACTTCTGATATGAAGGTTTTCTTTTCTAATGCAAAGAATACACTGAAAATACCAGAACATTATAAGAATAGTGGGAAAAAAAATCTGCATAATACAACATGATTTTAATTTTCCTGTAGTGGAGTCAAATCCGTTGTGTTTTAGATACAAAGTACTATTCATTTAAAAATGGTCGGCATAAAGAAGTCTACGAGAAGTAAAAAAAGAGATATAAATTATAGGCCTGGTACCAAGAAAAATCCAGAAAGATGCTAAGGTGTGCGACCAGACACTTGAGTCCAAACTCCATGATTTTCCTTGTGTAGGGACAACCTAAAACTGTATCCTTCTTCTAGGAAACAGATGCAGGAATATTTTTTTAAACCACTGAGTCTAAGGAATGAAAGTAACAGTTGTACTGTCTTCTAATTTACCTTTTCTTGCTCCTTTGATTATGGGCAATACTTATTTAAAGTTAAGATGTAACCTGAAGTACAATATAATTTGATTAATTTCAGGTGTATTTTACTTCATTGCATTGTATATTGGTTCATTGTAAAAAGCACTTCAATATATGGTCATGAATTTTCCTTAGGAATGAATTGAACTTTTGACAGAAATTATTTTACGCAATTAATTCAATCTGAATAGAATAACAAAGAGAGCTAGAAAAAAAAAAAATCTGGAAAAGTACGCCAAAAATTCTATGCCATTGGTATACAAAATTATTTTAAACTTTAAACTTTCAGATTAATCATGCCTAAATCTCAATAACCTCCTCCTGCAATTATAATTTTTTGTGATCCTATGTGGAGATAGCTCCATTTTCTAGAGATTTCCTTAAATGTCCTCATGCTGTGATATACATTTTTGTTATCTCTTGTCCCCTTTTTGGCTGAACAGTCACAACAAACAAAACAGTGACAATTAAATCAAGTGGTTTGGATGTTACACTTCATGCCTGATGATCAGCCATTTTGCTGCAAAACAAAGCAGAAGAATGAGGATATTGCAGAAGAAGTTTATATCTAATTAGAATTTTTTGTATCATTAAGAAGAAAAATACTGACAGGCATGTTAATTGAAGGAAAGATATGATCTCCTTCACCTGGGCTGTTGAATTTTGTCTGTAGTGGAAAAATAAATATGTCCAGAAGATTTACTATTCTCTAACATTTAGATCTACTGGTGTGCACTAGCATGTGTCTGTATGATTAATTGCTTTAACTCCCCCAAAAGTGACACTTGTATGCACATTGCATATTGAGGCTTATCCTTTGTCTCTGGTAACTCCTGTGAGTCCAGAACATGGCTGTGAGAATGTCTTTTGGTCCATTGCAAAAATCATGCCAGGGATCATTCTAACCATAGAAGATGGTTGTTTCAACATCCCAGAACACTATTTAATCCACTAGTTTAGAGTAGCCAATAAGTTCAACTAAGGACAAGTTCCACTCTCTTAGGAGTAGCTAAGTGGGAAACTTGACTTTATTAGGACATATAATGGTTTCCTTTGTGGAAATGTGAAGGGTTTGTATGTTCCTCAAAAACCATCATGTCAGCACAGGATGAGAGGCCAGAGCCTTGTCTCGTCCTATTTAGAGCAATGTAATGAATCTCTCAGGGCAAGCTATGGAGAAATATTCTCACTTTAGAAAAGGGCAAAGAAAATCAGTAGGACTTCTGCTTACATGTTCTATCAAAGTTAATAGAGGAAGAAAATAAGGTTTTGGGTATAGCTCATCTGGTTGAACAGACATCTACTTCTGAATAATTATGTTATTTTCCTCTTTTAGCTAGCAGAAAGAGTTGTTATAGACTGGGTTTTGTATCATCCTCAAACAGGCATTTAAAATAGGTTGTATGAGTCATATTCTAAAATTGTCAACACATCCCCCATTGACTATAAAGGTAGCTGAAGTTTCTGGTTCAGCAGACACTTTTTAGGTAACCTGAATTCCCACCTTTCCCCCATGCAAGTGCCTTGTCTGAGCTCTCATGGAAAACAGCCTACATTTCATCTCTGCATACTTTTTTAAACTGTCAGAGCAGGAGAGTGATACTGTCGGGGCTTTTTTGTGCTTTGTTTTTCAGCCTTGTATTAATGTAAAGAGAATCTACATCCACAGTTACAATAGAAAACTGTGCAAATTAGAATTATCATAGTCTGTTTATATGAAGCTAGAAAATTAAAAGCTATCCTATAGATTTAAATAAAATTTGAAATTACTCTGTAAATTTTGCTTTATTGCAATTTTTATTCTTTAACATTTTCATCAGGATCATGTATCTTATTTTCCTGTCAAACAACTTGTAGTTCCATTAACAAGTTATGTCACACACAGAGCAAATATAGTTATAAAAATGTAACATGAAGATTCAAAACCATAAGACAATTATAATATAAAAACTCGAAAGAAATAAAGCAAGAATTGAAATTTTATTCAGCTTATTATATAAGCATCGTTAGATAATGGAATATACCAATAAGCTTTCATTGGCATTATTGATTTGTTCAATTTCTCTGTGCTACCTTTTAGTCTTACAATAGATAGTTTGAGTTGTTCAAATTTTAGAAACAGAGGAAAAAAATTAGATTTATAATCCCATATAATTTTTCAATCTGATGTTTTTGCTGTCTTTTTTTCTATTGATGAGGATGTTTTGAGAGGTTTTTGTGGGTTTATTTTTGGGGGTTTTTTGGGGTATTTTTGCTTTATTTTGGTTTTGGTTTGTGACACTGGTGGATTCAGGGTGGGGGGGCTTGTTTGTGTTTTGGTTTTTATTTTTCCTGATTTTTTTATCTGATAGTTTGGATATTTTATTTGGCAGTTTAAACTAGAAATTCTGAAAGAACAAAAAATAAGACTCATGCAAATTATAGAACTTATTTTGATACAGAGCTAGGAAATTATCTTTGATACTTAGAATTGTCTTTTCCTTAGTTTTGCTGTTTGCCTCCTACCATTCATGAATACATGCCTTCTAAAGTATTTCTGGTTAGTCCTTATCAGCTTTAATTCAATACCAAAAGTTAGGACTTATCTTGGAGAATGTAGTGTTAAAAAACCTCAGTCATATGAACTCAATATAATGTGTCGGAAGCGGGAAGCAATCCTCTGCCAGAGGTTTCAGATAAACATCAGAGAAGTGCCCATGTCGCTGTGATAGCACTTGGCTCACACTCAGGTAGCCCGAACTCAACACTAAATTCCCAACTAGTCTCCTGGGTTGTCTTGGGACAGCATTTAACATTGCTAACTATGTCTACGCTTCCTATTTCTAACAGTTTTAGATATATTCCCAAAGAAGTGTTTCCTGGCTTCTCATGACATTTTGAAACACATCTAAGCCATAATCGGAACACCCAGGAGGCGCTTGTTTGAGTGTGTGCTCCAGAGGTCCTGCAGCAGGCATGAATGTCCTTTCCATAACAGGCCTTAGAACCCTTAAAAGAGTGCTGAGGATGCACAACGGGGTTCATACTCTGCTGTCATGTAGATAAGGCAGAAGATTAAATTCTGTTTCATTTACAGAGCATGTGCCTATGATTTCTGTGCAGCAGGATAATCCCCTCCATACTGTGAAGGAATCATGTTCCACATAATCAAAAAACTGTGAGCATAATTATCAATAAAATTGGAGCTTTCTGTATGCATATAGACTCATAAGCAGAGAGCTGCTCACCTGCCTCAGCCACACTCCTTTTTTCCTGATGTGCCTCTGAGAGACAGGGTACCTCACTTTCTCTGCAAACCTTGTTCCACTGCCAGCATTGTGCTGAGACCTGGGCTACCCATTGCTGCACACTTTCCTAACCAGGAGTAATGTCGGAATATCACAATCACATAACATTTTGAAGAGCAGTGAAGTGCAAAACTTTTATGTATTTCTGAAATCGTTGGTATCTGCTCTTTTGGTGTTTAACTCCAGGCCATGTGCAGTACAGATGCAAAATGGAGGAAAGTCTAAACATCTTTACCTGATATGGACATTCTCTCTGCTGCATAGCCTATGACTTTGCTGCCTTCTCACACAATTACCCCATGCTTCCTATTCCCTGCATGCCCTGTCCACAAATGGATATGCTAAAGAAGGCCTGATAATCACATGACTTTTTTTCCATAGTAAACTTTAAACTTCCAATCCATGCTGACACAGAAAATCCTGGAGCATGCTAGGTACAACTGCTTAATGTTTGTGCTGAAAGGACAAAAATGGAAAGTGCGTTGGAGGATCTGCTATACACACACCTGTAAAGAAAAACTGATTAGCTGATGACAGCTTTGACTGAAGGAGCTATGAAATGGTAATATTTAAATTTGAGGAACTGCAGTAAGACCAGCTGCAGACTGGAGATCCAAGATTTCAGACAAACAGATTTTGACTTGTTTGAGTGGAAGTCTGGCCCTCCCACTCTTGAGAGCAGCTACAGCAGGGCTCCTCCCCAGGGAAGGTGACTTGGGAGCCACAGGTGACCCAGTACTGCCCAGGCAGGATGCTGTACTTCTGAAACAGAGCACAGTCTGAGCAGGGTGAGCACAACAGGGATAATGATAGCAAAAGGTACTTTCAATGCTCCAGTGATCATGGGAGAAGCTGATGTAGTCAGTGAGGTCCAAAACAAAATGGTGGCAAAGAAAAATGACAGTTCATCAACAGCTGGACACAGGTTTACTTATAGCATAGCTTCTTGTGTCCATGCAGGCAGGGGATTGGCTAGCTAAGGAGCTCTACAAAGAGATTACTGGCTGAATCACCAGTACATCTTGCCAAGATGAATGCTAATTGAATGTTGGACTGCATTATAGGATTAGAGCCAGCAGGTTGGAGGAAATTATTTTTATTTTCTACTTACCAGTTTAGAGTCTTCATCTTGAATATTGTACCACTTATGGGCTCCCTGCTGCAAAAGAAATATTGATGAGTAGGAGAGAGTGGGAGAAGTTAGCCTTGAAGGAAAAAAAATGCTAAAGCAGGATCTAATTGCTCTTTTCCAGTATCTGATTGGTGACTATAGAGAAAACAGTGCAGAACTATTTTCAGGTAGAAATTGGAAAGCAATTTGTGCATTTGGTTGCAAAACCAGAAATTCTGACTGGAGAAAATGTCATCAAGAAACTTGGTAAACACTGCAAGAGGTTGCCTCAGAGGTTGTGGAATCTGCCCTCAGAGATATTTGAAACTTGATTGATTACAGCTCTGAGCAACCTGATTTAACTTTGAGTTAACTATGACTTGACTAACTGACTTCCAGAGGTCACTTCTAAACAGTTGCATGGTCTTGGAGCATGGCAAATATCTGGAAATAGATTGATGAAACCCACATAGAGCTGTCTCACATCCAAGCCAATTTTCAGTTAATTTATGAGTACACGTAAGAAAGCTAATCCAGATATGTCATGCACATGCTGTGAGTAACTCATAACACTTGTAGGTCAATGTACTCATTCTGATCCAGGGTCTTCCATGTGCCAGCTCAGTTCTCCTACCTCTGTCACAGTCCTGCCCAGCAGCATGCAGCCTGGCTTACATACAATATCCACCATCCAGGAAGACTAAAAATATTTCTATCCTCCTCTTTATGATTCCTGGGATGTATCCCTTTTTCAAGGCCCAAACCAGTAGTAGATTTGGCAATATTTGCATGCTAAGAGTATCTCTTTTGCCACTGTGTAATCATTACTGAAAGTCGGGTGCTGGGCCAGCCAGAACATTTTACTGGCTCCCTAAGGGAAATTCTGGCAAAATAATGCTATTAAGTAGGTGGCCACTGCCCACCTCATCTTCTCTTGAATTCTCTTGAATTTTGAGGAATGAAGATATTGCTGACATTTCTGAAAATGAATTAACGGAAAATATACTCTCCAAGCACATTTTGTCCTGGGGTTAGTTTAGTTTAGGTATATCTGCATGCTAAAGCAACTATTTATGTACCATAAACATGTCTAAAAAAATGAAGCTTATCAATATTTGAGTCTTTCTTGAACACCTGCTCCAAAAAAGACCCTGACAAATCAGAAACTCAAGCACTAAAATTACCTTCTGAACGTGCATTTCGGCCAGCTACAGTTTGTGAGTAAAAATTTTGCTGTATTAATTTTGAGCCCTGAGGGAAGTAGGATGGAGCTTCATTTTCTTTTTGAAAGGGGATTGTCTTGAACAGCCACAGAGATTTATCCTCCCTTTTGTGTTATTCCTGCTCCCTTTGTCTACATGGAGGTATTTAGAAATCTTCCAGGAGAATCTGTCTTTAAGGTAAGTTTTGTTAAGACTTCTGTCCTGAACAGATCGCATTGTGTCCCAGATGTTCCTGAAATATGTCTGCTGCCTAGTTTAAAAGATACGTAGAGGAAAACACAAAGCCTCACTCTAATGGGAAAAATCTCTGAAGATAAGTTATGGGAGTTTGCTTGGGAAGAAATGTATTCAGCTGGGAGAAGTGCTGGAGTTGGAGAGAATGTAAGTGGGCATTAAAAAAATCTATATGCAGTGAAAATAAAATTGGAGGGTTCACTCTAAATCCAGCAGCAGTGGCATGGCCTCATTTGGTCATCTGTGCCTTCAGGCATGCCTAATTTTCATATTTTAGGGAAAAAGCACCTTCAATTCCTTCCTTTCCCCTCCCTTGTGTTTATTCGTTTAATGAGTTTTGGGGGTTTTTTTTGCACCACAGAAAATACATAGGAGTTTGAAATTAAATTATCCCAGAATGCAACTCTGAACTGTACACTGGAAGAAATTCCTTCTGACTCCACTGCAGTGAACAACTTGTGCCAGAGGCATGCTATCTAATTACCATACACTTTCTTGACTAGTATTGTGGGGAGGGAAAAGGTAGTGTGCGATCAACTGAAATATGAAACAATAAAACAAATTAAACTGCATGAAGTAAGAGGAGGAAAAATGAGATGGGAGTTGTTTTTGTTAAATGTGTACTGTTCATACACTGCCTGAGGCTTAAATTCTTGACTGTTAGAGGATTTTACAGTTTCATGGATACCATCAGAAGATTTTAAAGTATTGTGGTTTGTATTGCAATTCTTGTTGAAAGTGCACATTCCTTGCTTCTCAAATACTATATCTAGTTTGGTGGTTTATTATGTGTTTCTTGAAAATCATCCTTCAGCCATTCCTAGTTCTAAACCCAATAATAACTAGACTGATTAATCAAAAAAAAAACCAAATGCTACCAGAATCTCTCCATATTCCTTCTCACTTTTGAAGACCTTACTCTTTTCTTCTCCATAATTCACTTAGCAAAATCCTTGCAATGCCTCTGGTTTCCAATAAAGGAATAATTGTGGTTGAAAATTGAGAAAAAAATTCTACTTCTAGTCACAATTTCATAATTATGTCCTCAAGCTCTGTCTTCTATTAATTATGAATTTATTTAGAAAACAGACTGCTCATCAATAGTTTAGTAGCAAAGAAAAAGAAAGAATCTTTATATAAAGAGGAACATGTCTAAAAATCCATTTAAAAAAATCTTTTTCTGTAGTACAGCTATAATCTCTGTGTCCCTTTGGAAAGTAAATGAAATCACAAATCATTAGCAGAAGACTAGAAGCTTTCCTCCATTCACCTAATTTCTCTCATCACATACATTTCAGCCAACAGATTACCACATATTAACTGATACACCCAGTATGCATGCAAACATAAATAACTAAACAGACATAAAATATTTTGCAGGTCTGCACAGAAGTAGGAAATTGTTTGCAGAGTTTAATCTACATTTGATATTCTTTGATAGGTCAGTTACCTTGCTGCTTACATGCAATAATGGAAATTAAGTGACTGTGACCATTCCCGCAATAGTCAGTATTGAACTTTGTTGCTGATATAAGCAATTTGCATGAGAATGCCAGTATGATCTATCTACTTCATTGCTACAAATTCCTGAAAAATTTTAAATTTGGACTAAACTGAAGACACTGCTTCTTTTTGTGCAGGTAATTTTTGAAGCTTCCTCAAGATCCTAGACAGAAGTTAGAATTTCAAGCATATTACTTCACCCATGCAGCAGTGATGAGAGCAAACACCCCAAATGAGGGGCAGGCTTAAAACTCAGTTACAAATTTCCTGGGCTAGACAATGTCTGGCAGGAAAAAAAAGTCTTTTGGGGGGTTTTGTTTGTTGGTTTGTTTGTTTGTTGTTTGGGGTTTTTTGGATTTTTTACAAACACAGAAAGAACTTTGAAATTTCATTTTAATTGGCAGAGTAATGATACGCAATTAATTCACAGTTCTATGACTAAGCAATCTTTTCCATTGCAATTCCATTGCATTTCCATTGCAATGTGCTTAATATAAAGACGTATTAGAAAGAGAAGGATGTAGACAGGAAAATATAAGCTCCCATTTTTACATAAATTACTAATCATTAGTGTTTGAAGTGTACAAAGTTTTTTTTCTGAGGGGTTCCCTTGTGGCTTAGTCTATGTAACTCCAAACAACCACGGCAATTTCATTTGAAAGGCTGAAACTGTTGAAGTAAATCTCTTCCTGTTAAAAAAATCAAAGGAAAAATCAAGAGGTCACAATCAAAAGTAGAATAAATAGATAAACCACATCTGTCTCTGCATATCTTGCAATTAATCTGGTTAACACTACATAAATTATGGGTAAGAAGGTTGCAACATTCTATGGACTGGGCACACTATCAGGATGGAAAATCCATCAGCCCAAGAGTTGTAAGCCTCCTGAGGGAGTAATATAAAGGAATGAGTGATCTTTACTTCTTGGTCTGAAGTCTTCTTTCCCAAAAATGTGGGTGTAAGTTGTCTGCATAAAATATTGTCCTCTGGGTTAAAGTTTCTTTGAGAGGATGAAGCAAAGCCATTCTGGTGAGTTAGGGATGAATGATCCCATGATGGGGCGTGGCAGCATATTCACCATAGGCTGATAGTAAAGACAGATTGAATCTTCATTGATCCTCTCAATTTCATTCTCTCTCTCCCCCAGAAGAGGTGCATTTAGTACATGTATAACAGCAGATCTGTAATTTTAATTTGAGATTCATCAGTCCTGTTTTTCCAGGAGTGTTCAGACACCCATAATGTATGGCTAGAGGGAATTAAATTAGGAAGAACAGCAACTTGGGAAGGACAGGAGTCTGTTGAAGTTACAGTGCTTCCTGAGGATAATTATTTGCATGGGTAGCCCCACCCCACCCAACTTGCTTGACATTTTACAATTTTCTGAATCATTCTTTTTTGTATGAATGTTATTTATGCATGGTAATGCATGGTTATGTATGTATGGTATTTATCTGAAAGCTAAATAGCAACTCTCTTTTCCTTTCTGATTTTCTGAAAATGAACTTAGTGTGTTAATATGCTCAGTGACTACTGTATTATAATCACTATCTATTCATTATACAGTTTCTTGATCAAAATAATCTGGGAAAATTAGAATTCCCTCTTATGCTGATAAATCTCTATTAAAAACATTAGGCTGTTACTATATTCTTTGTAATTTTAAGACTACATAAAAGTGTTATCTGAAGATTTTAGATGAGAAGTTACTGGCATGAAGTACATAACTCAGAGAACAAAATGTAATGCCTTGCAAAATAGTGCCACAGCAATATTGCCACTCAAATATTTTTTTTAAAAAAATTGCATTGTTACCTTGACACAATTTTTTAATTATTAAATGTAAATCTGCTATGGAAAGCCAGGAATGTTATTTTTGAACTTAATAATTGAATTTTTCATTTTAATTATATAACAAGATAATTCTAGTAGAAGGCTAAGACTAGAAAATGTTGTATATTCCCAACTACACTCTTTATTTTAATATTTGTTTTCAAAATGTTGTGAAATACCTGTACACAATATTCATTCTTTTAATAAGACCCCTCATATCAGCAAACAAACCAGGATCCAGCAGGGATTTGTTTTCCTTTTATTTACATCATTAGCAGCACTACAAATCTGGCATATCAAATCAGCTGGGAAAGCATAATATTTTTGCATGCATACCTTCTTCTTAAGGAAGCCACAGGACAGTATTAAATTAGAAATGGAATCTAGTACTTTTTATTGTAGTAATTGATAGTCTGACAGTCTCTCTTCTAAGCTACAGTAAGTAAATAAATTACTGTCTTCTATCTGATCACATTTCAATGCCCTACAAATACATGCTGAAAGATTAAACTTACATAAATTATTTTAGATAGTAAAAAACTTTTCATATGGAATTCCATAACACTAATAACGGTCTAGAAAATAAGTCGTATGAAACTGTTATTTTCATTTATGAGAAAACAGAAAAGAAAAAAACGTATCTTCCCCACATCGATAATAAAAGGATGTGGTAAAACATTTTGTTTTATGTAGAATTCCTATTGATTTCAATAAGGACCTCTACCTCATGACTGACTTATAGTAAGAAATGTGGATACTGTTATCTCTACATTAATTTCTGCAAAAATCAACCACATGTTTCTAAGTTTCACATCCATAAGATGAGGGGTAAAAATTATTATAGCATGTATCAAATAAGACAGAAACTTCTATTTGTTAATAAGCTATAGTACAAACAGGAAAAGTATGTGTAGTTCTTCAGATGCACTAAAGAAATCAGGGATGTCATCTATGTAAAATGGAAATAAGTAGGGAAAGGCTGTGTATGAATCTCTTAAAAATAATGTAGCTAAGATCACAGCCACATGCCCACATTTTAAGCTCTACGTACCCCATAGTGGATGCAAAGAAGAGGACAGAAGAGACAGGCTGCAGTCTCTCATGTCTGGAAAGTAGTAAACGATCAGGACTCCTCCAAGTAACCATCTACCACTCTGCCTGCCTCCATCTGTTGCAAATATTTTCTAACCCAAAATCTTAGGATTGTTTGTAAGTCTTCTGTAGAACACAAGTTCTTAGATTTTCCATGACATCAATTAGACAATGTTAGTTACTCTACCATGCAATATGACAGAAAAAATGACAGAAAAAAATGAAAATGCATAGCAAACAAAGGGATAGAGCAAGACAATTGTCTCAAAACCTCACAATATGATTAAGCTTAACTCTACACTTCCTGCTAACGTGTTTATTCAGGAAAAAAATGCGACAATATGATTGGTGACACTGGGCTCTTCCTCAAGTGCCACCAACAGTTCCATTTGTTCAGCCTGAAGCTCAATGAACTTGAATATTATGAGCTTTTTGTTCAAGCCTATTCCATTTTCCAGTCTTATCTATCTTTCTATCTCTCACAGAACATGTCCAGATTGCCTCTGTAGTTCTGCCAAGAAAGTAATGTATCCCTACACATCGCTCTCAGAATTAACAGTGCAGCAGGAGTTCCTGTCCTAGAAGAGATTTGCAGTCATAATTCTCTGTCTTGGCATAGTCAGAAGCATCTTCCTAACCAAGAAGTTAGGGCCAATGCTGGGACATATGTCCAAGCTACTGCAGCTTTCTACCCTTCCCTTGGCACACAGAATTCACCTGTCTCTAAAAATTATGTTAAGTTCTTCAAGATACTTCAAGGTTGCCCCAAATATCAGGGGGCAATGTCACTGATTTTCAGGATGATAAAGGTCTGTTCTCTAAAGGACCAGATCCATTGGCATATGCCTCTGAATGAGTCAGATCATGACTGAGTTTGCAAAGAAAATTGTGGTCTTTTATGGAAAGAAGAGAAAAACAAGGTGACTAAAAAAGGGTTTGGGTAAAAGTGCTTCATGTCTATAAACTACATAGATCAAGTTGTATATGGCATGTACATATCTATAGAGACTCATTGTGTTTACTGACACTCACCAGCATGGCCATGTGTGCTGCTCTCACCACTCAAATGCTGAGCCATTCTTCTTGAGAAGCCAACAGTCCTAACTGGACCTTATCCAACCCTGAGGCTATGTAGACAATGCTGAATGGTGAACCTCAGGAACTTGATTCTAATGCCTGCAGCCCTTCCCATGGATTGCAGCTGCTTCAGGGAACATTCACCTATGACAGCATGGAGTCCTCCATGGACTGCAGCATGGGGATCTGCTCTGCTGCAGTTCTTTCTCTGCCCTAGCCCCTGGAGAATTTCATCCTTTTTTTCTTTCTCCTTGGTATTTGCAAAGCTGTCTCACAGATTTTTCCCTCACATTTTTCTATTGCATGGTGTTCTGCTATTTCTTAGTATTTTTTTATGGAGGCACCACCATCTTAGGTCTGTTGGAGCCAGCTGGAATTTGCTGTGCCCTGCTCAGGGCAGCTCCTGGCCTCTTCCTCACAGACACCACCCTGCCAACAACATCTGAACACCTACACCAAAACTACATTATATACATATTATACATATTATACATATTATATATATAATATATATTATATATATATTATTTTTAAAATATTTATTTATTATATAAAACATATATACAACATATCCATATATAAAACATACATATATATACACAAATAATTGCATATATAATCTAATCCATATGGGATTATTATTTCTAATTCCATATATATTGGATCTAGATATAGATAAATGTATAGGTCCCATCAATCCTTATCTGTTCAAATTTTATTATGATATCCAAATGTTTTTTTAATGTTTCTATGAAAAGCTGTCTTTGACTATCCACCTTGCTCTTGTCTAATGGAGTTTTGCTAAACCTAGAGACTAAACAAATGTATTTGGCAGTGCTGTTTTCAGGTTTTTATTGGAAACTCATGGGTGTTTTGTTGACCCTACTCCAGAAATTCTTGAGGAAGGGAGTGCTTGCTGATTCACAACAGTTTTAAGCAACAGCTACGTATGTGACAAAGTATACTGTAGAAATGACAAAGTGGTAAGTGAATTAGTCTGAGAGACTTGGTCTGTCCTTACTGATCATGTGGAGCAAGTATGGCAATACTGACATATATCACTACCTGCTAACTGAACTTAACTGACTTGTGAATGCTGATGCTACACATAGTCCCAGAGTCTGAGGGAGCTGTCAAGACTGATTTCTGCCAAGCACTAGGATGTCTGAAACATCATAGTAGATGGGAATTTTGTGCTGCTACATGAAGATCAGTTAAATATAAGATACTACTAAAAGCAGTACCCTCAGCACACAATTAATAAGCAACCTATGGACTGAAATATAATTGCTTAAAACATTATATTAAAAAAAATAAAATTTCAGATAATTTATGCAATCTGAAAGCTCTGTTTGGAGTAGGAGAGAGGTTAAGGTGGCTGTGGAAACAGCCTACAGCAAATATCTATGTAATATGTACTGTAAAAGATAGTTTGTCTGTGGATGTTGAGGGTTGAATTTGCCACCTGCACATTAAGGTTTAATAGTGACTTTTGTCTGAGTGTGTAGGGTTCTGGAAAAAGCCTGATACACTGCTGGAAGTTACTTTGTGATGCTAAATGCTCTCTGCAAAAATACAGGAGTTAAGGAAGCCAAAGCTCAGGTGTTCTTAAAAGCAGTAAGGGGTGTGAAGGGAAAAAAATAAAGGATTTTTTAAAAAAATGGCAGCCAAGAAAAGGCCTCAAAAACTGAGACAGAGATTCTCACTGCCTGCTTTGCCTTAGTTCTCATTGGTAAGGTGAAAGTTTGCTCACAGGTCTAGTGGTAGTGCATAGGAACAAGCATTACAGAGAGCAATGTAAGATGGGGTGAGGAACACTTTAGACTTCTGGGCATACTCAAGTCCATGGGATCAAATGGGTTCATCCAAGGATGCTGAGGGATATGGCTAAAGTCACTGTGAAGCCACTATCTATTATCTGAAAGATCATGGTGACTGGGGGAGAGTCCTGAAAGTGAGAAAAAGGAAAAGCTCCCTCTCCTTTTAAAGAAGGGCAGAAGGGGGCATCTAGAGAAACAGACTGCCCAGCCTCACCTGAAGGCATTGAGAAGATGATGGAGCAACTAATGCTGCAAGTGGTTGCCAGACTTAGGGAAGGCAAGCAGGTGACTGGGATCAGCCAACATGGTTTTATGTAGCAGTAGTGGTGCTTGAAATATCTTACTACTTTTTTGCTGCAAGCTGATGCACTGAGGACCAAGGGAGAGATGTGTGTTGTTCACCTGGAGTTTAGCAAAGCCTTCTCTATGGTTTCCCATAACACTTTACCAGCCATACGAACTGGACAAGCTAGCCAAAAGGTGACTTGAAAGCCAGCTGGGTCATTGGGGGAAAAGGTTGTGATGAGCAGTGCAAAGTGGTGGATGGTTAACAGTGACATCCCTCGGGGATGAATACTGGTGTTAGTAGTTTTTGATCTGTTAATTGGCAACCTGGGTGATTGGGAGAGTGACAGTTTGAGCATGATACAGATCTGGGGGAGAGAAGGGTTGCTGTGTTTCTGTGATTTGGAAGCAAGTAAGGAAAATTAAGGAGCAGCAGGAGTTTAATGTCTGAATGAGGAATCAGATGCTGAGATGAGCATCTGGGGAGAAATTTGAACTGAACAAAAGTACTAGATTCAAGAACTGAGAAAACCCAAAAAAAGAGCAGTGAAATGGGTAATTGTTCAGTTTACCTTGATCCTAAATGAATTGTTCATTTCACCTTAACTTTTGCACTTCCTAATTCTTCAATTTTTGATACAGTAACCTTAAAGAATACTTTGATTTTCTTGTACAGTCTGATAGAAACAGATTTTCTTTCTATTATATGTACTAGAAAATACTCAACTTTTAGCATGAGATGGAAGCCAAGCATAGTCATGTTATTGAATGTTTATTTCCTACATGAAACCCTCCCCTCTCACCCCCAGCTGTGATTTGGAGGTGTTCATATTTTATTTTTTTTCATCCAAGTACGTCCTAAACATGCAACGGAAAAAATATAAAGCAAAGCTAAGCCATACAAAATGCTTATAAAAGACAATAAAAGCAGTTTAGTAGGTGGGGAAAAAAGAGCTCTTGTTCACTCATATCATATAATTTAAGGCAGTAATACTATGTCTCTTGAAGTGGTCTGTGAATATAATTATCTTATAAATGTATTTATTAGCCGGTGTTTTCCCATAGTTTGTAGCAATCCACCAGATTTTGCTGACAATAAGCCATTCTTTGGAGGATTCATCTTTAATACAACATTTAAGTTCAGAAAAGGTTTTCCAAAAATTACTTGAATCAAAAACAAAGAAGACAGCTGGTGGATAAACAGGTCAATTTTTCTCATTAAGGTACAGAAAAACCAGCCTGCTGCATACAGCCTGCCCTTCTCACCTACTGCAGTGAAGGCAGAAGAGTCTTATCAGGTAAGGTCATTCTGCATGGCAGCTCTACAATTTTTGTCTTGCCCTTCATTAATCCATAGGGGTAACCAGTGGGAATCCAACAGCTCTTCATCACTTCAGTATCAAGAGGCATGAAAACAGGTTGTCAGGAGCTTCATTTCCCTCCACCCTATGTGAGTAAGTAGAAATAGTAAGAATACAACAAAGTAAAACAAAAAAATACAACCCACAACCAGTGGAAGTTTTACTGGTGAGAGGGAAGTGCTATTTTTTTTCTTTATTTTTTCTTTTATTTATTTTATTTTCATTCTTCCTTATTTTTATCATTTATAATATTATCCACATGTGTATTTTATCCAGAAGAAAACTGAAAAAACCATACAATAACTTCAGCACATTTTTGCTACTCAAAATCTTTATAGACTTATTGTAAAGAGCTTTCTGTTACAAATTCAAGAAAGGACTGCCTTTTGTTACTGAAGTAAATAGATAACCTCTTCTTCTAAGAATAAGGTAAAATAGGGGAATCATCACCATCATACAGTTTTACAAAAGAGTTTCTTCCTTTTAACATTTCCATGAACTAATAGTTTAAAATTTGGCACAGGATTTTCCATTTTAATCAATATTCCTGGTGTGATGCATCATATTATATGGCAACTATTCTTAATACTAAAATTTCATACTAGTAAAGACATAGTATTGTTCTGGATTTCCCTGGTTTTAGCATTGCAACTGAGAAGAAATATAGGCAAGACAGTAAGAATCTGCAACCATATTTGGGTGGAAATTGTTGCCTGGCACTAGTGAAGGAAAAACACTAAGAATATGTTGATAAATTTCCAAATCATCCCCTGCTCGTAGCAGAGCAGTGTGCTCTGTGTGTTACTTCCATCCATGATGTTTACTTCAGCAGCCTGATGCTCCCCAGTGATAGCACATGAATAAAAGACCAAGAAGTAAACTGTCAATTTATCACAACTCTACTAATGCAACCTTCATGTTGTGTTCCAGCACTGTTTTCTTCCTTGATGCTTCTTATCTGAGTTTCAGAGTGTTTGCCAAAAGCTGTTCAAAACTCTGCTATCCCCAAATGTTATGTAGCTTACCACAGAACTCCAGTGGAGACTATATAAACAGAGCTCAATTTGGCATCCAGTCAACAGAAATTTTAATAGGACATAATGTAATTTTATAGCATATGAGTTTTGACTTTAATTTTTTTTTATATTGATAAATAATGTACAATATAGTTCGGCTGACAATAAAGATGAAAAGAGAATCTACATAACATGGGTTTTTTTAATCAAAATTAGGAAAAACTGAATCAGTAACATAAATGTAGGAGACTTGTAAAAGCTAGAACCTGGATAAGAAAGATGGTCACATCAAACATTATAAGATTAAATGGTTTGAGAGAGTATGATAGTAGCACCAACACAAGGCCAAAACTATTTAACTCCAACCTGTTTGATGTTAACTCTTTGCACTGAGTCTTCTGTGAACAAGTGGAAAAGAAGGAAAAATGAAAAAAAAAACAAACCCAAAACTGTATGAGTTAGAAAGTTAGAAAAGAAATAGGCCAAGATCTAGAACTAAAATAAATTATGGTTAAAAGTCTTTACCTCCACTCTGGTACACAGACATTTTTCTGGCTTGAGTAACCACAAAGCATGTGTCAATAAAACCTTTTATGAGTCAATATCACTCCAGTGAAAAGTCAGAGCAGAGAAAGGAAGACTCAAAATGGATACTTAAAAGTTGTCTTTAAAAATTCCAGTCACTATCACCATCTTTTCTTTAATGATCTTACCATAAATAATGCTGCCAGATACCTTGCAAGAATGCTCATGGTGCAGGGGTACATTTCTTGCTAAGTTTTCTTACTGTGAGAGTTGGTTTTCTGATTGCATGCTAACTGTCCAAATAGTTTAGTCAAAGAGTAATGGTTACTTTATTATTTTAAAATTTAATTGGACTCTGTAAAATATTTGAGGTTCTTTTTTTTGGCGTTCAAAAACTGTGCCTTGATTTCATCAGAATTTCCACACCTCTGGCAATAAACCCCAGCAGAATTGGTGACTGTTGGCCCCACAGCAGTTTGTTGCTAGTTAAACAACTTTCTCTGAAAACTGATGTTGACTTCATCATCAGTGTGTGGCAATCAGAACTTTTTTCATACTCTTAAATCGTTGATTCATTCAATAATTCAGTCTCTTAGGGAGTTGGTTATTTTGTTTAATTTAAAAATCACTTCAAATTGGTTTTACTGATTAGAGCTGTGAGTTTGAGCCTTTGGTTTTTCTTTAATTTCATGATCTGATGCTATTTTTCATCATTTTCATAAAAAGCTGTATTTTTTCATTATTAAAAAAAATTCATTAGTAGTTTGTCATTTAAAGCCTGGCATATAACCTCTAGTTTAGACAAAGCAAAAGGAAAAAAAAATCTTAGCTAAATGATCTCAATATGAATCTGATTTAACCAACTAAAACTTTAGCAGTCCTAATTTTAAAAGAGCAAGGACAAATATTAGCAGGGCCCATGGTCCAAATGCCCATGTGTTCTCAGGCTTCCTGAACCTAGCTTTGCCATGTTGGAGAGTCTGTTGTCCCACACCACCAGCTTTAGTGTGTAGAGTAGAAAAAAGCAGGGAGCAAATAGCAGGGAGTAAGTGCTTCTGCCGGTCCATTGCACACCTAACACACTGCAAAAACGGGAGATTGAAGATGTTACTTCTTTTGTGATTACTTAAGTGCCAGCAGGTCTTTTGGTTGTAGGTATTCCAGATCATCCTCTGTTGAGCACAGCAGGCACACCTCATCTCACCTTACCTGGATGCTATTTTCAAACTATCCTAGCTTACCAAAATGGAAGATGAGAGCTGTAATTATGGGAATCTTTTTGCCCCTGAACCAGCACTTCTCTGTTGATCTCATCCTATTCAAATGTGATTACTTTTGAGCTTCTTATTCTTAAGGGAATATTTCAAGAAATTTGTTTTGCCTATTTACCAGCCATTTTCTTCTCCAGCACTCATGGCTTTGGTAGGTTATGTTGTAGTCACAAGTCTGTATGCATCCTACTCCAAGAGAAGTCGTTTCCCAAACTCTTTTTCCTTTTTAATAACATGTGCACATTCTAATAATTCTAGATAACATTCTAAATAATAGAGGTTATTATTTTCCTTTGATTTAAAGCTCTCATGAACCAGAATTGTGCTTAATGAATAAAAAAACAGTTTTCAAATTTTTAAGCAGAGCCTGAAGATACTTCTTTGTTTCCCTCTGCCCTCTAAATGTTACTCAATACTTTTGGTAAGTGGATCAGCATGTCTTCAAAAAGTCCCAACATATTGTTAATACTTTATGCGATTTCCCTGAGGAAAGAAAAATTTCTCTTCTGATTTTCCTTTTGTATTACTCTTGAATATGCATGACATTGTCATTGATGCTGTTTATTTTTCACTGAGATAAACCTTTTAATAGCCCTCATAGAACAGTAAAAACACATATTTCCATTCCATTTCTATAAACCAGTAGCAAAAGTGCCACATATACAATGTAAAAGAGAAAAATTTCTGGTCCTTATAGCAGTGCCTTAGCAAAACAAAACAAAACAAAAAATAGAAGGAATACTTGAGCTCTCTTATACAACATTTTCTAATAAAACTCTGTGTCTAAAAGACTGTTGCAGAGTAGTAAGCCACGCTACTAGCACATTATCATGAGATGAAGTGAATGACAGCAGGAATGTGAACAGCACAGCTTCAGAGGATTGTCTGGATGACAAGAGAACCATTTCAAAGTGTTTCATGGAGGGTCCTATGCTTTTCTATTTTCTCTGTAACATTTCAGGTAGGGGCTCCCCCAACAGGGATTGAGTGGCAACAAGGATAAGGGACATTTACTGTCAAATCAACTCTCTCCATCTCTGTCCCTGTCTGTCTCTGTTTCTGTCTCTTCTTCTAAGAAAAGAATAATCACATCTTTTCATAATATAGTGACATAGCTCAGATTTTTCATTATGCCTGGATTAAGAATAAAAAATGGGGCTGGAACTGTGAGAGGAGAGCAACTTCAGTTTGATTCTTCTTGTTCAACACCTTCTCTCTTTGTACTTTCCTGCCTGACTTGGGATGCAAACCAACTACACCTTGGGTCCTTTTAGATTTAAAGGTTATTAACAACTGCAACATTAACCTGCTCAGACCTTATTTTCATTATCTCCCATAGGATGGCAGAATTAAGATAGCTGGAAGGAGCATGATGTGATTTAGTTCTGTTTGATGCTTCTGCCTTAGTAAATGTCAGAAGCAGGGAACAGAGTAGTAATAATCATTTGCATCCAGTATGCTAGCAGCAGATCTCCAAGAGAATGAATCTGTAAAATAAAGCTCCAAGGTAGCAATTGCCCCTCCTCCAAAAAATAAATGAAAACAAGGCCATTCAAAATATATCTGACAAATGCAGGGTTAAATAATAACACTAGTATCTATTTTAAAGCCAAGAAGCAGTTTGCTGGAGCAGTTATTTCATGTTAATCACTTTGTATTTACTGCAGCTTGAGAAAGACACATTTGTTAATGCAGACAGTGTTCATTGTCGTAGCTTGATCATTAATGCACTGCTGCCAGCAACAAAATGAATTAGCTCTCTGAATACTAAACTGGGAAACCAATGCTGAACCAGAGAGTGGCACAATGACACTTACAGGATTAAAATATACTACCCAGCTATGAGAGGGTGCATTTTTTGCCTTTGTTAATGATCAACTATTTTTAAGATTAGTATTAGTAGGAAACCTCTCTGGAATGGTTGAAAATTGTAGGACAAACAATAGTGATCATTTATGTTCCCCATGGGAGTTTTTACTCTTTCTGGAATACAAATTTCTCATGGATTATTTCCCATGCTTGACCATAGCCATTTTTTCTCCATCAACAATTTATCATTTATCCCTTTACTTGCATGCTTTGAATTTCTGCAATTCCTAGCATACTGTAGATCCATAGCAGCACTGTGGAAAGTGCATGAATACAAAACACGAAGGAATCAAAGCCCCACTGTGTCTGTGAAGAGATGTCACAGACATGTGCAAAAGCACAGTAACAAAGCAAATGCCACCTGTCACTCTGAGTATTTTTATATGGCTTTTGATGTCCCTGTGTCACAAGAATAACAATATTAATCTCAGAATGGTACATTGTTACTGTTAGCTATAATCTGCTCTGTACAGGTCACAAAACTAGTAAGGGTTGATTTAAAATTAAAAAGAGGGGAGGGACAGGGGTCAAGGAAGAAGAAAAAGGAAGAAAATAGGTGGAAAAAATCCTCGATCAGCAAAATATATCTATTTTTATGTGAGCTTGAGATTTGCTCTGTAATAAAATGTATTGAAGTAAGAGCAGAAGGCAGCAGCCTCCTTTCTATCCCCTAGAAACTCTGAGCTTGATTCCCTGAGATGTTGGAAGCACAACACCCCCAGACATTTAAAAAGGAGGAAAGGAACTAGGAAGCTATAAAACACTTGTTCTATCTTTTAGTAAAACTGTCATGTGCATAAATGGGTAATAAATTCAAGCCTAACAATCAAAAATCCTGAACTAAAGTTCTACAGGAAAAAAACCAGATTCTTCCTGAGTCTGGAAATACACATGTTCTCCTAGAAAGGAAAACAAATGAGCAGCACAATAATCCCAACCCTTCTGGGAATTCTTTCCCTTCTAGTTGGAAATAGAAGTTATTTTAAATTTATTTAAATTTATATGCAAAACAAAGCATGCCAGAAAACACAACACCGCCCAATTACCTGATGCAGAAATAGTTATGTACAGCTAGTGTATGGTTGATGCTGATGGCTGATTATTTTTGTGTATTAGTATATTTTGAGCCTAATGTTTATAATTTAAATTGTAATGGACTCTCTTGTTCTATTTGCGTATGTTCTTTTTTAGAAATGTCCATTTTCAGGTTTAGAAAGTAATTCAAGATTAAACTTCAAGAATGAAAATAAGCTGTGGGAGTGGGAAACTGTCATCACCATTATGCAGCTTTCTGACCTCAATGACTATTATCTAGAAGAATAATAGTATTCATTTACTAGCAAAGTAACACTCTGAAGTTAATTAAATGTTTGTACAGTATTATGAAATTACAAAATAGGTATATTCCATAAATAGTTATATACAAATATTTTCATAATAAAAGCATTGTCAAGCTCTATGGAATTTCATCTGTGTAGTTTTTCACAGTGTTCCAGCCAGTTTTCTAGTTGAGCTTATCAGCTGATTAGCAATAGAAGATGTGACTTGAAGTAAGAGAGAATAATAGAAAAATGATACTTTGGTTAAATTAAACCTACTAGTAATATCTGTAAAGAGAATGTAGCTACCAGAATTTGAATTTGACACCGTTAGAGTGACAAACTCTTTGAGACATTTCATAACCAATAAACTAGGGTGAAAAATACATGCTGAAAAATTCTCAAAGGTGAACCTTGTGGTTTAACCTAACCCCAGCTGGGGTTCACTTGTTCACCCCTCGTGGTGTGAGGGAGAGAATAAGAAGACTAAAAGTGAGAAAAGTTGTGGGTTGACATAAATTTAGTTTAATAGGTGAAGCAAAAGCTGTTCATGCCATCAAAAAAAAAAAAACCAAAAAAAAACCGCAAGGGATTTATTCACTGTTTCCCACGGGCAGATGGATTCTCAGCCAGGCTCCACCATATGTAGCAGCATCTTGGGAAGAAAACACCATCACTCTTGACAATCCCTCCTTCCTCCTTCTTCTCCCAGGCTTATATGCTGAGCATGATGCCATATGATGTAGGATATCCCTCTGGTCATTTGGAGTCAGCTGTCCTGGCTGTGTCCACTCGCAGCTCCCTGCACACCCACAGCCCCCTGCTGGTAGAGTGAGAAGCAGAAGAGGTCATGATGCTGTGTAAGCACTGCTTAGCAGTAATGAAAACACTCCTGTTCCAACATTTTCCAGCACAAATCCAGAACATAGCCCCATCCTGGCTACCATGAAGAAAACTAATTCTGTCACAGCAAAAACTGGCTGAGTTAAGCAACACATTTCATTATAATAATTTTACTACACTGTGTAAATTATGCAAAGATTTATCTTTATAGCATTATTAATCCAGGCATAGAGGCTGGATAGAAAATGGATTGAAAGGGACTCTGAGGAGGACTTGTAGGTGTTGGTTGACAAGAAGCTCAACACAACCCAGCAATGTGTGTTTGCGGCCCAGAAAACCAACCATGTCCTGGGCTGCATCTAAAGCACCCTGGCCAGCACATTGAGGGAGGTGATTCAGCTCCTTTGCTCTGATGAAACCCCACCTGGAGTCCTGCATCCAGCTCTTGAGCCCCCCACATGACAAGGACATGGACATGTTAGAGCGAGTCCAGAAGAGACCGCAAAATGACCAAAGTGCTGAAACACCTCTCTACGGGAAGACAGAGATAGTACTAAAGGCAATCCTGCCTCTGATATATTGCAGCTGTGTTAATTACCAAAGAGTGGGAACAGCCTCGCCCTCACAGCTGGGTGTGATAAAAGAGTGAGTTAGGTGGTAGAGAGTCAGTTGCAGTCTGCTGGGCGTGCTGTGAGGAGGAAGGGACAGATAAGGTAAAGCCACTGTACAAGGGACAGACAGGGTGAGGTGGTTGTGCCAGGAAGGAGTGAGCTGGGACTGCAGAAGAAGAGAGAAGAAGGAGAGAAAGAGCTAGAGCTGTGTGGAGCTGCCCAAAGGATTGCTATATAGAGAAGATATTAAAGACTTCTAGATAACATGGTGCTGATACTTGAGGCCCCCTGAGGTTTTTAATTAAGTACTTTGAGTGCAGTGGCTGTCTTGACTACAACACCTCTCCTGCAGTGGATCGGCTTTTTCCAATGGGTGCAGCTCCGGCCAGCCCTGCCGCCACTACATCCAGGGGCCACTTTGCCAGAGGCGTGGGCAAACTCGACCAAGGTGCGGATGGTGCGCAGAATAGAAAGGCGGGACTCTCAACAGGTGCAACAAGGGGATGCGTGTCCCCGAGGCAGCGCTCCGAAGAGAGACGCTGGCCTCAAGATGGCACGGCTTTTTATTAGGTGGGTTCAGGGGTGGGATCGCGTGGGACCAATTAAAACTCTTTGCCAACGTATAATGAGGGGATGCACAACTTTTGAACCAGTAACAGGTAACTTGGGGAGGAGGAATACATGATGAGGGGGTGGGGAAGTTATATAACTTAAAGATTGACAGGTAACCGAAAGGTGGTAAACAACTATTATGGGATGGGGTTACCAGGACAACCAGGATTTTGGCGGGAAGGTTTGGGGGGGGGGGGAAGGAAAGTCTGAGGGAAGGAGAGAAGGAGAGGGAAGGAGAGGCCATCTTAAACAATAGTAATAAATACAAAATTATAAAACACAAATTATAAAACCAAACTGGAGCAGTAAAAACCCAATTGGAATTGAATTTAAGCACCACCACACTCTCCTACAAAGACAGATTTGGGGTTTTACAGACAGTGGGATCTTATAGCACCTTCCAAAACCCAAAGGGGCCTACAAGAAAGATGGAGAGTAACATTTTACAAGGGCAGGTAGTGATAGGACAAAGGAAAATGGCTTCAAACCGAAAGAGAATAGTTTCAGATTAGATTAGGGAAAAAAATCTTTACTGTCAGGGTGGTCAGGTGCTAGAACAGGTTGTCCAGGGAAGTTATGGATAAGCCATTCCTGGAAGTGTTTAAGGCTTGATTGGATGAAGGCATTTACCAGTCTGGTTGTGTAGGCATCCCTGTCCATGGCAGGGGCATTTTAAGTAGATGATATTTAAGGCCCTTAAAGGTCTTGTCAATTGATAATGAAACACTGCTAATGATAAAAATTTTCTTCACTGAAAAGCTTATATACTTTCATAGTGGTGGTTGGGCTTTTTCTGTACATTTTTTAAGTGCTCTGAAATTCAATGAGTCATGTCATCATTTCCCCTGTAGTTTTAGTTATATATTGATACACATCTTGAGACCTGAAGGCATTGAAGTCATGATTATAAATGCTATTAAGAAAATGGATATCATATTTATCTTTTTCCAGATAGACTGAGTGTTTGAAAGGGAAAAATAAGTAGTGTCAAGATTTTCTTTTTTGTGTCTTGAATCAGATATTAAGTATTACATATTTTACAAATGCATGTATCACTGAAAGAAAAGAAATATAATGCTAGAGGCTATGCCACTGTCATTTTGTCGGAAGAAATATCCCTGCATAGTAGGGAACAGGTTTCCTTATCTTGAAGGAAATTAGGCCCAGACCTTAACACTACTCAGAGCTGTGTGAAATAAGAAAAAAAATACATATAAAATCTACTGAGACTATCAAGCTGTAAAAGAATGATTTCTTACAGACCTTTCTGTATAAAATGCTGGAGCATCCACTGAAGTTCCTGAGATAGTCCTTTGGATTATTTTGCCTAACCTCAAAGTGAATCTAAAAACCACTTCACAAATATATGTATTTTTACTATTTTTTCACAAAAGCCTCCATATTTGCAACCTTAGAAACAAATTCTTCTATCTCCAAATTTTTAAAAATTATATTTTTGACAGAAACATTGGTGAGTTTCTCTTATCTTTTTCTTTGGCAAAGGCAAAAATTCAGTAGTCTACTGTTGGGGGTTAGGTTTGTTCCTTTATTACCTTAAAGAATTTTTTCCCCATAAGTTACCAAGGAGGCTACGTGTTGAATACTTAAAGAGTACTTGACCAAAACAAAGAGATGGCCAAAGCTGGGTTGGGGAGATTTTTTTTCTTTATCTGCTGTAACTCCAGAAGGGAGGGGGTAACTGCCTTCTCTGATAACAAGCCAGCTGTTAAAAACTGGGTGGGGTATTGTTTCTTATCTCTGCTCAGTCTTCCACTGCCTCCCAAGCCAGCTGTTAAAACCACATGGAGTAGTGTTTCTTACCTCTGTTCACTCTTCCACTACCCCCATGGGAGTATCTTCTGTTAACGGACCATTAAAGCTCACCAATGGCATGGCACATTTCATCATCCTACTGTGAGATGCTCCACCCAGGGAGAAGGAGCCAAACCATTTCCACCTAGATAAAAAGGAGCCACAAGTGTCACCAGGCACTCCAGTGTTCCCACAGGACTCCCAAAGGAAGAGCAGACCCATCTCTGGACCCCTGGCTCCACAGGATCATCTCTGCTTCCAACAGGACCCATCTGCCACTCAAGGAGGGCTGACTTTGGACTGTTTCCAACGCCCTGGCTAACAGGGAGTCAGGTTGTATTTCTGACTCTGTCAGGGTTTTCTGGGATTCCTTGTTTGCTTATTCTTTTTAACTACAACATTCATATTTTTAATATCCCTAGTAGAGAACTGCTATACTTATTCCCAAAATATTTGCCTGACAGCCTTTTAATTGCAAATTTATAATAACTTGACAAGGAGGGGGGTGGGGGGGGTGGTGGTATATTCCATGGGAGACTCCAATCCTCCTTGGCAGATACCTGTCTGTTCAAACCAAGACATCTACATTGGTACTTAGAGGTTGTGGAGGGCTTTTATTCTTTTTTCCTCCTCAATTTCTAATTCTTGGCTCTCATGCATTCTAGAATTTTTAGAATTTTTAAAGGGGCAGAATACACTACTGCATGAGACAGTTAGGGTCTTAATCCTTATTCTTTCATTTACCTTTCCTTAACGCATTTTCATGTTTGCCTTTCTTGCACATTCAACCTTTTCAGCCTATTACTATGAGTCTACACAGTATCCATCTATGTAGAACTTTGAGCTTTATCTTTAGGTACTCTAAAATATAATTGCACTGCATTCATTTTTCATGGGGTTTAATCTTTGTTGCCCTTTTTTTGTACTAACATTGTAAAAATCCTGATAATTTTTTTTGTTGACAAAAATAACAGGTGAAAACATTTCCTTTAGATTTCCCATCCATATCCAAATTTCTGCCAGTTACTTTCTGTCCACCTTCCTTTTTAACAGTGTCTTGTTTAGCAGAACTTCTCTTTTCTGCTCCATTAGAGTTTTGTTTAGGGGATTTGTAGATTGTCCTCTCTTTGCTTCATTAGGTAAGCCTAAGAAGATCTTTCAGTGTGTCTTCAGTCTCATAAATTTTATTAGTCCTTCTCAGTGCCCCATAAATTTTGCTCTTAATTTTGCAAAATTTCCACTCATGAAATCAACTCACTTGTATGGCTGCATGAAAAAAGTTAACTCCCTCACAGGAAGAAAAAACTTTAACCAAAGCTATCTCCCAAACAACTAAAAAGATTTAAATTTGGGCTATTGGGTAAATTCCAGCTATCCTAGAATATCAGAGGAAGAGTGTTTCTGTAAGTGGTTGCTTCACAGTGATTAGACATAGAACAATCACAAGGTATGATAACATTTTTATTTTATGTGCAGGTTCTGAGAATATCTGCACCTCAGCAAACACCTGTCTTATACATCCCATTTTAAAAAGTCTGTATGGAGCAGCTGATGCAAGAGTAGTGGCATGCTGGTGAGCCATTATTCACCTTCTCTGCTGTTGTATCTCAGTGTTTATCCATCTCCACTGTAATACCAGAGTTGCTTGACTGAGAAGAGAGATTGAGGGAGAAAGTAGAAGGAGATATTAGAATTATTAGAAACATTAAGAAATAGCTCCCACTGAAAGAGTTAAGAAAGATTATTTTTATTTTCCTTCTATTTTTCATCACAAATTATTACCACCCATTTCCTTTTCAAGCTGCAGTAATGTGCTGATGAGTAATTCCTGGTGAAGCTCCAAGCATTCAGCTGTAGAGAAATTTCTTTAAATAACGCATATTTTTATAATAGAGAATCAAAATATTGTTTCACATTAAGAAACAGAAATTATCTGTCTCTGAATTAGTCAAATAAATACACAAATGTGTATGTGATTATGTGTGGGATCATTTTTCTGCAAGAAAGAAGCAGAATTGAAAAATCATAAAAACTGAAGAAAGGAAAAAATTCCTTGAATGAATATTGCAAATGTAAAATTAATTCCATGACTTACATCACTGTACACCCATTGTCTTACTCATTACAATATGACCTAGATATTCTAAGGGTTATGTTTATGATGTAGCAATTAGGGCATCACATTGACAGCAAATATATGCAACACACACTAGACACGCACACTGTATGCATTTGCTCTTTAGAATGGCCCAGTAGTCTCTGGGACTACTAAAAAATCATTGATCACAGCTCAGATGTAGCTACCTACACTGCAAATATTCAATATAACAGGAGATTAAACCCACCTACTATCCATGAAAATCCAATCATCACATCTTCATTTGCAAAGTGAACCAAAGTTTCTGTGTAGCTGATGGAGTCTGCATTTCATGCTAGGCATGCACTGTGCTTTCACTAACTTTTATTGTTACAGAATATTAAGTTCAGCTTGTACTGCTTGTGTCTAGAAGTCTTCTGCTACTGAACATCACAGAGGAGATGTCATCTTCTCCAGATAATAAAATTGTCAGATGTAGTAGTCCTCAACATCTGTATAGGTATTTTATTCTTTCAGCCCATTTTCCCTTGATATCTATTAGTTCACACCTCTGACTAATTTATTGCTTCAGTATCTATCTTTTCCACCACCATTACTCTTATAAAATATACATGTAGCTATACTAATTTAAAGTGAGACTGTTTTTCTTCTTTTTACACATAAAACTTTAGGAAAAGGGAGACTGTGATTTCAAACAAAAATATGTGCTATTGTCTGTTAACCTTTGGGATTCACTTAAGAGATGTGTTGCAATGAGTTGGTCAAATTTCTAAAGAGAGAGAATGCATATTTGCACTGCAAATTCCACCATGCCTTTATTTGCATAACCAAGTGTTGTAGTCAAATATCCCCTTCTCATAAAAGTACCCCAGTTTCTTTGAGAAAATAGCCTCATATATTTATATTATTTAAGTGATCCTCTGAGCCAAGTACCAGGTGAAAATCTAGAAGTGACGAGTGGTAACAGAACAAAAAAAATATCTTTTTTTTTATTATTAGCTTAGACAGTCATCCTCAGCACTAAACCTCATAAATATAGCTGAGTGTTCCTCTTTTTTTCTTGAAAAAAATTTTGATTTGGCATCTGTCACCCATTCTCCCTTAGGAGCACAGCTTCACACAAGTATTTGTGCTCTATTCCTCACTGCACTGCTCTAAGATTTTTAGAGAATCTCTTCTCATATCACTCTGTGAGGGAAGATAGTCAAAAAAACACAAAGAAGGAAAAAGGATTATGGCATTCATTTAATACACTTTTTTTTATTCACATGGCGAGTTAAGCCATCAGTTTCAGGTAGCAGTTTGAACTGCCAGCATAGCCAGGGACACTGAGAAGCACTGCTGGAAAGTAGTTCACACCTCCAGCAAAGGCTGCTGTGTAGACTTCTGGGTTCTGCTGAGGAGGACCTTGGTGGATGACAAGTTGACCACAAGCCAGGAGTGTGCCCTTGTGACCAGGAGAGGTTGCAGTACCCTAGGATGCATTAGGAATTGCATTGCCAGCAGGTCAAGGGAGTTGGTCCTGTCCCTCTACTCAACCCTTCACATCTGGAGTGCCCAGTTCTGGGCTCCTCAGTACGAGACACAAGGAGCTACTGGAGAGGTCCAGCAGAGGCCACACAGACAATTAGGCATTTGGAGTATCTGTCCTGTGAGGAAAGGCTGAGGGAGCTGGGCCTGTTTAATCTGGAGAAGAGAAGACTGAGAGGGCATGTTCTTAATACATATAAATTTCTCAAAGTTAGGTGCTGAAAGGATGGTGCCAGACTCTTCTCCTTTGCTCCCAATGACAGGATCAGGAACAATGGACATAAACAAAACCACAATAATTTTCACCTTAACACAAGGAAGAACTTTATATTGAAGGAAGCAGAGAACTGGACCAGGCTGCCCAAGGAGCTCATGGAGTCTCCCTCTCTGGAAACCCTAAAAACCCACCTAGAAACATTCCTTTGTAACCTGCTCTAAGTGACCCTTTGGACTGGATGATCTCTAGATGTCCCTTCTAACCCTAATGATTCTGCGATTCCGTGTTTCTGGTTGTAGATACGATGTCCTCCATTCATCTGAGTATCAGCTTTGGATCCAACAGGATTGCAAGGCATCTCTACTGGCACTGAGTGTGTGGGAAACTGGGAAACTGAAGCAAACCCTAAATGACTAGCTTCAAGTAGGTGTTTAATCTCTAGGCATGAAATATCACAAATAAGGCAATTATGTTTGTTGTACTGAGTGGTTCCCTAGAGTTAAGTGTGCTGAATTAGTGAATTTTTTGAAATAAGAAAAAGTCTAGATAGGATGGGGGAATTGAAATCTTAACTTAGTATCTAATCAGTGAACTGTATTTTGATACCTGAAACTCATTTATAACATCCAAAATCCCTGTGTTACTCTACCTAGGAGTTATACTTTTAGATAGGTCACTTAAACTCTCAGGAAATTTTTATTTCTTTAAACAGCTCCTACAACAGAATAACTTCTTACCTCTTGCCATTTTGTTCTTGTGTATTATCAGTCAGTTCTGGAACAGCTATATCTAGATAAAATAAAGAATTAATCAGATGTATCTGTGCTCTAAACATTCCTCTTTTTTACTTGCTTTACCTGACCTGAAGACTCAGTGTTTTTCAGTCTTGGATTTAAGAGTGATTAGATTAAATTATTTCTATAATTTAAAAGATAATAGTGCTGAAGTAAGTACACTATTATGAAAATTACATGATGGTTAATTTGAAAAAAGCCAAATTTTGTCCATTTTGCCTTTGACCTTATTTAAGGAATAAAATTACGAGTCCCACTGAGAAGATCAAAGCTTGTATTTATAACTATTATTTCATCTAATAGTTATAGAAATAAAATGTGCACTTATGATGGTATACCAAAAAAATCAAAAGGCATATTTCTTGACAGTGGATAATTGAATAATTGTGGGTGTAGTTGAAGAAGCAGACTGGAAATTAGAGCAAAGAAGCATTAGACTGTTGCAATACAATTCTGTGGTGATTTAGTTTACAGTTAGAAATAAACAGGCCAGAAGGGGCAGAAAGAGCAATCAATAAAACCCATGTTACAGAAGATGGGGAGTGGATTCTCACAGAAAATAAATGAAAAAATCTATTCATGTCTTTTTAAATAATTTGTAGCTCCTCAGAGTTTTTTGATTAACACTATTGGTAATAGTAACACTAATAGCCTAGATAAAAGTGAAATCTTAACACAAATTATGTCAGTCCTTTCATCCATATATAACTACTTATATGATCCTGCTCTGACCTATCAACTACTGAAAAAATTGTTCCATGCTATTCAGCTGAATAAGTAAAAATTAAACAAAACATTCAAAAAGTCTTTCTGCTCCTCAGATAAAAATAATTTTATTTCATTTGCTTTACTGCATATTTTGTATACTCTTTGATAAAATAGACATATTTTCGTTAGAAACATACACATTTAAATTCGAGTTTCTATTTTAAATTTTAATTATCAAACAAATTTGTGTAAGAAAAAATATAAACCAAAATTAAAACATTGACACAAGAAAAGGAAACAAAAATATTTTCCATCAAAAATAAATAATATAATGTTCTGGTGAAAAAAACTTAATTTCTAAGAAGTCTTTACCAATCAGTTTTTGAAAAAATGTTTTAGGACCTAACCATATGAAAATATGTTGTGTGATAGGATTTTTTTTTTTTTTTTTTTTTTTTTTTTTTGCAAATAGTACTGTAGTCCAGTATGACACAGTGCAATGAGAAATAAAATAAAATTTTAAAAAACCCAAACAAACAACAACAAAAACAAACAAACAACAAAACAACAACAACCACCAAACAATAAAACAAAACAACAACAACCAAAAAATCCAAATTGTTCAAGGATGTCAGACATCCTTGTAACAGTCATTAATTCTACTTTCAGCCTCTACCTCAAAGGAATCAGTCTGGTAAAGTTAGAGGATGTCTGAAAAAAAGCAGATTAATAAATTATTTTCTTATGTGGAAATACTCAATGAATACATGGTAAACCTGCTGTTATCTTGGTGACAGGAGTCTTCCAAGTCCACTAACTCTATGCAGTAAATTTCAGGCCAGAATCATGCAGTATAACAAGAGAAACTCAGCATTTTGAGGTGTTGTCTAAACAGTTCAAATTTATAAAATACAGTAAATGTTAATATTCCAGTATCAAAGGACAAAACAAAACGATATTTCAGGCAGCTTCTGACTGTCCTTCTCATGCACCTGAAAAGGTTGAAAGATGTAGAATTTCTGTCTTAACTTCACACTTTGTAAGATAATCAGTCAAAATATTTTTGTTTAGTATTTATGGAGCTGAATCCTGTGGGTTTCTACATGTTCCTAGGAACAGCTGGCAGACAATGGTGTGCCTACACATACTTTTATTCTCCTTTTATTATTTCAAACACGCTCAAAGACTAAAAAGATATAGAATGCACCAGCTCTAATTTTGTAGTGCATATCCTTAATCTACTTTCTTGGTATTCTTCCATTTGACTGCTGTAAGTTACTGAGCACCACGGCTATGGCATGATTTAGGAAGAAGCCTTTGCTAGAAGTTTTCCATTTTAGGGGTAACGAGGGCCTGTCCTCAGTAGTAGTTCAGGCACAGTAAATTAAGGTGCAAGCTCTGAAAAAGATGTTTTAGGCAGATAGACTGATCTTAGCTCCAGTGATGATAACAATCTTTATATGAAGATATAAATACATTCATTTATTTGCACTTGCTTTTCTGCTTTATCTTCTTTCTCCATGTGATGTGTTCCTTTGAGGAAACGCTCTGTCAAACCATCTAGATGGACTCCAAGGCCAGTGTTAACCTGTTACCAGAGTGACATTTCCTATGGGTAGCTTAGTAGTAATGGTAAATACTTTTTGAAAGCTGCTAGAACATAACAAATACCAGCCCATCAAGGCTAAAGGGGTTCACCAAGCCAGACACAATGAAAGAAAAATATATACTGTTCACTTAGTGTGTTTAAATTAAAATCTTCCATTAGACCGGAGTGAAAGAAAATCAGATATGATTGTTTTCTGTTTCATTAAAACCTTTACAGTTTTGTGTTAGCACTCAATCCTATATCATCCATGGTTCTACAATGCTGTTCTGCAAAGAGGAGATGAGTGAAGTTTTCAGTGTGTGAAGTGCCAACAGAAGCTAAATAAAAACTGTATGTAAACTGAGATTCCTGTGAGGAAAAATGTAGTCCCCAGAATGTATTAATAAATACCTATAAAGTTTGAAAAACTATATAATAATTGCATTCTGTTAAGAAATAATAATTTCATTTTTGTGTAGCCAACTGTCATAATATGGTTGATTGGTAGACTTTTTTTTATAATACATGGCCCCAATAAAAAAATTATTGCATGTTCATTTACTGTGACATTTTAGAAAATCTAAGACATCATATAATTGTAGAATTTTTTACATTGGAAAAGACTTTTAAGCTTGTTGAATTTAATCATTAACTCAGCACTAGGAAGGATACCACTAAATCATGATCCTAAGTGTCACATACACAGGTCTTTTAAATGCCTTGAGGCATAGTGACTCCATCACCTCTCTGGGCAGCTTGTTCCAGGACTCCCTTTTAGAGAAGAAATTTTTGCTAACATCTAATCTTCTACAGTAGGAGCTTGATTAAGTTCCTGTTGGACTTTGGCACTTCTAATTTTCACCCTCCATAATCCCATGATAACTTTATGGTTCTCCTGAGTTGGCTGCTGCTTCAGAAAAGGTAGTAAACTGTCCTGGTCTTTTCCTGAGTTTAAGCCAAAATCCTCTGTTTAACCAGGCCAGTCTTCTTCAGTGATGCCCAGTCTTTTGAGCACATGAGGTTTCTCCTGTACCTTGAAGATTTCCTTCTTGAAAATTGTCCAGCCTTCCTGGGCTTCTTTACCATTCTGGACTGTTTCACAAGGGAGTCTCTGAACCAGTCTCCTAAACATATAAAGAGTCTGCACTCTGGAATTCCAAAGTGACAGTTCTGCAGAGCCTACTTCTTCTCAAAGAATTGAAAACTATCATTCTGTGATTGCTGTGTCCAAGATGACCTCCAGCCATCACATCACCCACCAGCCCTTCTCTGTTCACCAACAGCAGGTCCAGTGAGTTACCTTCCTCACCAACAGTGTTGGGAAGTTTGACAGAAGTTAAATGATGTCATTATTAAGAGCTGTACAAAATCATGGCACAAAATTAACAATAATATATAGAAACAAATACCTCCAAGTCCTTCCCTTCAGGACTGTTCTTAAAACATTACCATTCATGAAAATTACTCACATTGTAATACATTTTAATTTCTTGTGGACAGACTCTTAAAACTTTATTCACTAAAATCCAAGAGAAACCAAGTTATGACATGGAAAGTTCATAATGTTTAAGCAAATATATGTCTCAAATATAGTGTGGTTAACAAGTATGTATGAAGTACATATATGCTGGTTTTAATGAAATAAAAAAATAATAAATTATAATTCCAGGCTTAATCTGGCCTGCAAGAGCACATTGCCTCCTCATGTCCAGCCTCTCCTCCACCAGCACTCCCAGTGACATTGAATGTCCCAGTTGGTTTAACTCAAATAATCCCTTTTATAAAGTAATATCAAGTGGGTAGGAAAAAAAAAAAAAAAAAAAAAAAAACAAACCAAACCAAACCAAAAAAAAAAAAAAAAACCACGCTTGGCAATGAAAAGAATTAGAAGAAAATTACCCATAATCATTTTGAATGTTGCATTTCATTCAACTACAGTGAGCTGTGAATGGATACAGGCTTGTCAATAAAAACAGGTGAACAAATAGAGCTTAGTTACTTTATAAATTAAGCTTCAGTTATGCTCTGTCACATTTTTCCATTACTTAACTCATGTTTACTGATAGAACTGATACTCAAAACTGATTTCTTTGCTGATTTTTTTTCCTATATCTACAGTTTGGCCGCACAAATTAAAAAATATAATACCAAGAAACAAATCTGCTTTCTACACATATTTGACTTACTAATTGTTTGCAAAATGATGCTTAAAGGATAAAAACCCATATTTTCATGCCAGTGGTTCTAGTTTAAGCTCTCCAGATTGTATTCTTATTGTCACTGAACATACTGTAAAAATATTTAAAGTACTTTCAATAGTCTATTTTACTCACAGAACTCAGAAGTGTTAAATCCATTAGGCAATTGGAAATTGGTCTGTGTCAGCCATAACTACTTGTCATTTTCATATATAATCTTCTCAGGAAATCAATACAACACAAGCAGATTTCTAGCTATTGATTTAAACCACTTTTCATATTACGAAACCTGATTCTGATAAATGATAATATAAAAGGAAGAGGATGTGTAATTTGCTGCCATTTGACAGCTAGCATCTATATCATTCCTCTACTTACAAAACAAAGCAGATCATTTTTCAAAGTGTCTGAAAGACTCTCTGGTGTTTGAATGCTTCCGGATATTAAGCAAACTGGTGTGCATTTCAGTACATAACCTTATAGTTTATGTCATTGACCCTATGAGCACCAGAGATCTACTGGCGTGGTTCTTGTGCTATAGTTGGTGGGCAATCGCTTAGATTCAAAGCTTATCCTTTTGTCAATACTAAGGTCTTTCTCTCAAAAGGTTATAGAAAGACTGAAGTGACTGAAATTCCTAGCTCTGTGTTTTCCAGTAATCTGTCACAAAGGCAAATACTTTCCCTCAAATTAAGCTTTGAGGGTTTTACTTTTGAATGCACAATGATTACAGTCAGAAAATAGAAGATATTGATCTTGGCTAATTATGACAGACTTCAATTTCCAAATTACATCACTTTCAATTTATTGTATCCTGAAGATGATAAGACTTTGATTTCTTTCTCTTTCAAAAGTTTCTCACTGAAAGTAATTACTGTGAACTGGCAGATGAATTATCATTTAAGACATTTCAGATTTCATTAACTGTCACCAAAATCAAGAAAGGGAGGAGAGACTAGTTTATAGCTGGCAGACTTTGGATCTACCCAGTGTATACTTCAAAAAGTTGACTTCTGAAAGTGTGAGGTTCTGGGGCATTCTGCCAAATACTCTGCTCTGGAATACAATAAAAACTTCAGCTGCGGTTACTGGATATCAAAGTGCTCCAAAGCCAGAGTATTCCTGAAGCAACCCTTCCTCCATTCTTAGCTTACATGGAGGTAGTTTTATTTCAGCCTTGAACATTTAAACTTCTATACATGTAACTTCTATAAATAATCTTACTGATTTTCCACGTAATATTTCCCTTCCCCATATACAATACATCTGTGGATATTTCACGACAGCAGGGTAATTCACAGGGATTCAGGGAATATGGCTTTGAACAGATATTTCTAGAGCTATGGTCTACATCTGAAGACCCTCATCATCCATGACAAAAGAAATATGGCAATCTCAGGAGTCTGGATGTTGTAGCCTGATGAAAATGAAATAAATTTAAGTGAAAAGTTATTTAAATTTAACTATCTTTAAAAGTACCATAAATTAAATGATGTTAAGATTTTAATAAGAAGTCATCATAGGGACACTGTATATGTATTTGGATTCTTTAACTGTTGCAATACTACATCAGTTTTCAGGAAACTGTGTAAATAGCAAATGTGAAATCAGGAAAAGCCGAAGAATCTATATTTGGCCAAATATACAGTGAAACTATATTAAAACACACATGAAAATCTGTGGAAGAGCGTATGTTTTAAAGGAATGCAAATCTGCATTTGAGAAAAACAACCAGCCTTGGCTTCAATAAGATAGAAAGGTTATCTGAGAAAATAAGGAGTCCATGTGTAAAGAGGCTGTATAGAAACAGGTAGGATCCAGAATAAGCAATTTCTCTAAAACATAAACTGCTGAATACATATTAAAGATAATGAACCAGCTTAAACTGAATATGTGAACATTACAAACCCCGCTTAATTCTGTATATGCCTCGTCTCTTCTGTTCTGTCATTTTTAGATCCAGTACTAGCTGTGACATAGGCAATTATTATTATCGTTATTATCATTATTATATGAATTTCTTAAATATCTTGTTGAAAATTTTGTTGGTTGTGATCAACTGGTCTATTTAGGCTCCTCTGAGAGCTGATTTATAAATCTGGCTGTAACACAGGATATTTACACTTGGTTAGCCAACATGGGACTAAGGCTGAAGAGCTCAAAAGCATACAGGTCCTGCAGATGAAATACAGACTTAGTCTTGGTTCCACTGTGAATATAGGCCTTTGAGCATGAAAGCACCAGTGTTGATGCTTTAGTGAAACCTTTGTCACTTGTTTAAATTCTGTTTCTCAACCACCCAGAAAGGTGATAACCAGAGATATTCAGGGTGGTACAATATAGCCAAGAAATTGTTTCATTTTTAAAAGCTCTAATTTCTCAGTCTCTGCTGCTTCTTCAATTCAGTGATTCCCAGGAAAAAAAATTACATTTTTTTAGTTAAATAGTATAAACTCTAACAAAAAATATAAAAAGAAAACAAGAAGAGGCCCTTTTTAAGAGAGCATCTTTGAGCCTCACATTGTCCTTGCAAAACTGTTGTCTTAATCCACTTTTCCAGTTGCAATTGTTTTAGCCCTTAACAGGACTTCCCTCGTTTCTTTCACTTAAACTTGATTTTCCCTTAATAGTTGAAGGACGCTTAGACAGCATCACATTAATTTCAGTGGACATTGAGTTTTATCTAATTCAGCAAGCCAGCCTTTGTTAATTAGGCCTCACAGGGCGAGTGATTGTAAAGAACACCTCTAACTGTCACTGATCAATACCCACAGCAGAAGCAGTTCTAGCAGTCAATTACTTGTGTTTCTGAGAAGGAAGAAGAGTCCTAACTCCCTGCACTTTTTTGAAATCACAAGGCTCCTCAGCCTACTTTTCTATCAGGTTCAACCAGATACATACAAATTCTATTTCCTCCTCCTAGTGCTGAGGTAGGTTCATTGGCAGCAAAGATTTCTGCAGCCCAGCAGTGCTTTTTAGAAACTTCTTGTCCTTTTAAAACCATGAGCTTCACTGATGGGAAAGTCAACGCCCCAACAATCCTAAAGAGATTCATTGTTTAGGCCTAGAGACATGTTTGATTAGGTCCCAGAAGAATAAGTATATGGAAAGCAATTTAACATAATGCTACACTGCAATCCTGCAAAGATAGAAAGAGTAAGGAGAAAAACAGATATCAGCTATTAGCATTTCCTGGTCATTTATTTCAGTGAGGATATTACAGAACCATAGAATCACCAGGTTGGAAGAAACCTGCAAGATCATCGAGTCCAACCCATACCCTAACACCTCAACTAAACCATGGCACTGAATGCCACATCCAGTGATGGTGACTCCATCACCTCCCCGGGCAGACAATTCCAGTACTTTATCACTCTTTCTGTAAAAAACTTTTTCCTTATATCCAACTTATATATCCCATAGTGCAGCTGGAGACCGTGTCCTCTTGTTCTGTCAGTTGCTGCCTGGAGAAAGAGACCAACTCCCACCTGACTACAGCCACCTTTCAGGAAGTTGTAGAGAATGATAAGGTCTCCTTTTCTCCTGAGTCTCCTTTTCTCCAGGCTAAACAACCCCAGCTCCCTCAGTCATTCCTCACAGGGTTTGTGTCCCAAGCCCTTCACCAGCCTCGTTGCCTGCTCTGGACGGGCTCAAGTGTCTCAATGTCCTTCCTGAACTGAGGGGCCAGAGCTGGACACAGCACTTGAGGTGTGGCCTGACCAGTGCCCAGGACAGGGGAAGAATGAGCTCCCTGCTCCTGCTGGTCACACTATTCCTGATCCAGGCCAGGATGCCATTGGCCCTCTTGGCCAGCAGGGCACACTGCTGGCTCATGTTCAGCTGCTGTCACCAGTCCCCCCAGGTTCCTTTCTGCCTGGGCACTGTCCAGCCACACCAGCCCCAGCCTATAACACTGCAGGGGGTTATTGTGGCCAAAGTGCAGGACTCAGCACTTGGACCTATTAAACCTCATCTTATTGGACTCTGCCCATCCATCCAACCATTGCAGGTCTCTCTGCAGAGCCCTCCTACCTTCCAACAGATTAACACACACTCCCAGCTTAGTGTTGTCTGCAAATTTACTAATGAACGATTTCAATGAAAATATTGAACAGAGCTGGGCCCAGCACAGACCCCTGGGGGACACCACGGGTGACTGGCTGCCAGCTGGGTACAGCACCATTCACCACCATCTCTGGGCCTGGCCATCCAGCCAGTTCCTGACCCAGCAAAGAGGGCTCCTGTCCAATCCATGAGCTGCCAGCTTTTCCAGGAGTGTGCTGTGGGAGACAGGGTCAAAGGCCTTGCTGGAGTCCAAGTAGACAACATCCACAGCCTTTCCTGCATCCACCAAGCGGGTCACCTGGTCATAAAAGGAGATCAGGTTGGTCAAACACGACCTGCCCCTCCTAAACCCTGTGCTGGCTGGATCTGACACCCCGGCCATCCTGGAAGTGCTGTGTGATGACGCTCAATATAAACTGTTCCATTACCTTACAGGTACTGAGGTCAGACTAACTGGTCTATAATCACCAGGATCCTCATTCCCACCCTTTTTGTGAATGGGTGTCACACTGACCAGCTTCCAGTCATCTGGAACCTCACCAGTGAGCCAGGACTGTTGGTAATGATGGAGGTGGCTTCACAGGCTCATCTGCCAGCTCCCTCATCATCCTGGGATGGATCCCACCTGGTCCCATTGATTTATGAATGTCCAAGTCGCTCAGCAGTTCTCTGACTGCTCCTCCTGGATAACAGGGGGACCATTCTGGTCCCTGACACCATCTGCCAACCCAGGAGGACACTTGTCCTGAGGAAAAGCTGCCTTCCCACTAAAGACTGAGGCAAAGAATGTGTTAAGCTCTTCCACATTCTCATCTGCAGTTACTAAGTTCCCTCCTGCATCCAGCAGAGAACAAAGGTTAGTCTCACACTTTATTTTGCCATTAATATATTTGTAAAAACATTTTATTATCTTTTAGAAAAGTTGCCACATTTAGTTTGAACTGAGCTTTAGCCACCCTATTTTTTTTCCTATATGCTCTAGTAACCCCCTTAAATACTTCCTGAGAGACCTGACTCTCCTTCCGAAGATGATAAATTCTTACCCATGGGCATTGATCCTCATCATCATTAGTTTCAATACCCATGGCATCTAAAGCCTCCCTAATATAAAGGGCCACCCCTTCACCTCCTCCCCCTTTCCTGTCTCTTCTGAAGAGCTTACAGCCATCCAGTGCAGTGCTGCAGCTCTGTGAGTCATCGCACCACGTTTCCGTGATGGTGACCACATCATAGCTCTGCTGCTGCACTATGGCTTCCAGCTCCTTTTGTTTGTTACCCATGCTGCCTGCATTAGTATACGTGCACATCAGCTGGGCTACTGATTTGCATTTGTATATAAATTAGAACTTCAGTCATTCCCAATGAAAATATTCTTTTCTGCCCTCTAGAACCTGTTTTTAGTAAGCTCATGTTCTTCTCTGAAGAGATTATGAATTTGTTATTCTTGTCATTGAGGACTTAGGGTTAAAAACACTCAAATTCCTTAAACCATCTCTGAGTTGTTTTAATATACAATAAACAGCTAATTAATCCAAAAGAAATGGGTGGAAATGTTTTCTCTGTTCATGAGAGAGTCCTGAGAATTTAGAAATTTTCTCATTGTACATCATGCATTTTCAAAACCAGTTGATGACTTCCCAAAGTGGAGAACTAAAGACTGGCTCTTCACTTATACACTGTAATGTATAAAAGTAAATTTAACAGGAATGATTTTTTTTCCTATGAGTCTCTTTTGTTGCCTCCTCTAAACTGCTATTATCAAAGGCAGAAGAAAAGCATAGCCTGTTAAGTTGTAGGTAAGAGATTTCATGTTCTGTTGCAATACTAAGTGCAGTTACTACCAGAAAAGCTTAACATTCAGTGGAAGATAAACACACCTAGGTTTACATGTAAGTGTGTCCAACTGCTTTACAAAATCAAATGTTACAAAGTGTAACCAATACACTTATTGACTTTAGAGCACAATTCGGCCATGGGACACTTCAGTTGCCTGTTGTCTGTTGCTCATCTCACTCATGTTTCTTTAGCCTTTTTCCCCAGTCTGATATCACCCTTTTGCTACTACTGCAATGATCAGCTGTCTCTGATAGGGCCCTCAAGATCATTTTCTCTGAGAATCCTCTCAGTCATTTTCTCCTGTATAATTTTTCCTTATAAATCATCTTTATTATCCCTTTAAGAGACTCTAACCTATACATGTCATAGAAGAGCTTGTGATGTCATTGTACTATGTTTTAGATGTAAAATGAAGAAAATAAAACTAGAGACTGTTATTTAATTCACTCATGTTGTATCTATGTTTAACTTAAAAGAAGGACTGGGTTTTTTCTGTTTCTCAATGGTTGAATCTTGCAAATACCTATGGTGATGGAAAGAAATTACTTCCTTATTTTATATGTTTCAATAACACAATTTAGTCCTGAAAGTTAACACAACCCCATTCCTCAAAAACTTGAAAAAAAATTACAGTTCTCAGTGATTAAACATTATATTGAAAAGTACCTGTAAAGAACTCTAAGCAAACAACTTATTTTTATACTGTAAGCTAAATGTTTCAAATCCAAGTTGACCTTAAATTGCAATGGATCATTACAATTGCAAACAGAGATATTACACTACTTACAATACTTACTGAGACAGAATACATGGTCTTGAGAGCCTGAGAGACTTTAAAAATTCTTTGCCAAGTCACTGCTGGCATAAAAAGTTATTCTAAAAAAAGAACCAAAAAAAGACTGTTATTCATTATGATAATGAGCAGAGGTTTTGATGATAGTGCCAAATGTTTCACATCTAATATAAAATAAAAGTTCCAGTAATTCGTCCATTAAAACAAATCTAATTGTACAGTACTGTTGTTATGCAAATTAGCTCTATTAAAAGCACCATTTGCAACTCCAATACAAAATCTTAATATATAAAGAAATGAGAAAAAATTATTGTATTATGTTCCATTGTGTCTTAGAAGTTCACAGTGTGGTAAAAACAAAAAAAGGTATTCAAAGATATTTTAATTTGAAACAATATATCCTTTTTACAGTTTCAAGAACATTAGGACCACAAAAAGGAATATAATAAATGGCAAAACACAAATAAGTCATAGTGATTGTGCAAAATTGATTCCTTGGCATTCAATTTTGTGTATGAGATAACATACACATTATGATTCAAAAAACATCCCAGTACAATTATAAAGTACTGAGATCATAGGAACATTGTTTGCCTCTAGCCACAGATAATGCAAGCTTAATTGTTAGATGTCTGCTTCAAATGGAAAGACAAAATTTTTGAATATAGATTTTCTATAAATAAATATGTAATAAATAAATAAATATATGCATTTAAAACAATAAAGGAATTTTCATACCATTTGAAAATAAGATTTAGGCGGAATAAATATGGTTAAAATAGACATCATTTCAATCAGGTCTCATAAATAATCATTGATATTGTGACATGAACCAGAACACTGTAGCACATAAAATACAGAAATAAAATGTCATGTAGAAACTACACATCCCACAACCCCAGTCCACTCTCCAAGATTTTTTTTAAAGTAATTCTGACTTTCTAAATGCATAAATAGTACATATAAACTTTCAGAAGAATGGCCCAGAACTTGTGTAGTACTCTTCTCTACACTTAATTATCCTGAGTTACAAGAAAATAAATCTCAAAATTTTAATAAGGCAAAGAAGTGTTTTTTATGGGTGACTAAATCAGAGCAAAGTAAATAATCTCAATAAAAGGTTTCTACAAAGTAAATCCAAAACCCATGAACATTGTAATAGGACATAGGGAAAAAGAAAATTCAATAAACACCAAAACCTTCCACGATAGTTTCCTTGTTATTGAAAGCAGACTTTAAAGGTTCAAACAGCAAATCATCCTTCAGCAGAAAGGTCTGTGTGGAAACTGCTGTGTATTAGAAATAAGAGAGTAAGGGTGCTGGCAAGAGTAGAACCAGCACAGAGGTTTGGCTCTGATCAAAACAGGTTGTGTTTCATAGGAAATGGACCTTGTTTTCAGGGAAGGTGTGCCCCTGCAGCCTATGGAGGACCACGGATGTGCAGAGATCCACCTGCAGCCCATGGAGGGGACTCACACTGGAGCCCATAGAGGGGACTCACACTGGTGGCCAAAGGAAGGATCTGACCCTGTGCAAAGTCTGTGCAGGAATGAGCTCCTGGCAGGACCCAGAGGCCCTTGGAGAGAGGATCCCACACAGGAGGAGCTTTCCTGGTAGCACTTGTGACCCTTTGGGAGACCCACATTGGAGCAGCTTGTTTTTGAAGGACTGCACCCCTTGGAAAGGCCCACGTTGAAGCAGTTGGTGAAGAACTGCAGCCAATGGGAAGGGCTCATGTTGGAGAAGTTCATGGAGAACTGTCTCCCTTGGGAGGGACCCCACGTTGGAGCAGGGGAAGGATTCTTCTCCCTGAGCAGCGGCAGAAACAACTTGGGATAAATGGACCGTAAACCCTATTCCTGTCTCCCTGTGCCACTGCGGGAAGAAGATAGAGCCTGGGAAGGAAAAATGGATGGGGTGTAAGTTGTTTTTATTATTTGTTTTACTTCTCATTGTCCTGCTCTGATTTTGATGGGTAATAAATGCAGTTATTGTCCCCAAGTTGGGCCTGTTTTTCCCCTGACTATATTTGGTGGGTGATCTCTCCCAGTCCTTATCTTGACTCATAAGCTTTTCATTACATTTTCTTCCCCTGTCTAGTTGTAGAGTGGAGTGATAGAGAAACTTCTGTGGGTATCAGCATCCAGCCAGGGTCAACATAGACCTTAAGGCATTTTGATTAAAAAAAGTATTTACCACTATGTATAATGGGGCTTCCTCATGGTAAGACATTTTCTTTCATGGAATCACACATAAAAAGATCAGAAAATTACTATCACTGGTCTAAGTAGCTGATGAATTGTGTTAAGATCCATCAACAATAATTATATAAAGAAAAAAATAGTCTTTTTGTTGAGAACTCATCTAGCAGCATTTGCTCTCTGATAAAAAAAATGTATTTTGCAGGGATGTTACTAAAGAATCATATATGGTCTGTAACTATGAAGATGTTGCATGAAAAGCATCTTAATGCCATTGTCTCCTTATTGTATTACTTTCTTCTCTGAGGACATAGCAACTTACTTCTCTATCAGGTACTATTTATACTGGATTTATACTATTGAATGTCCAATTTGAAAATAAAAACATTGCAAATAACTACTAATGTTATTAAAATAACTTAAATTGTCTTCTTTCTTTTTATGATACTGTGTAAAAAGAACATAAAAGACAAAAATTTCTATTAGAATAATATCCTCAAGTAGCTTTCTTTTTCAATATTATTCATAATTCTACATTAGCCAAAAAATTCTCATAAAGATTATTATCTACTCCACATACCTTTGATCAACTCAGAAGTTATAAAAAAACTAAGTATACATTTTTTATTCTTGATGGTTATTTTTATATTCTTTTTGTTTTAAACCATTTTTGGAAGTTGCTAATATTCAGTAGAAAAACTGTCATGCAAATGGACAAACCTTTGTCATTTTCTTCGATAATATTTAAGAAAAATACAGTCCAACAAACACTTACTGTGGAGCAACAAGATTATTTTGAAAAGTTCTTGAAACTCAGCAGTTCCAAATGCACACATTGAGCAAATTCTAAATAAGGTTGACAGAGTGGAGAAAGGTCTGCAAATATTATCAGTCTGATGACCTTATTTATACTTTGCCTTCCTCCCAAAATATTTGTGATTCATGAAGTTAGTAATACAATATAATATTTTTCCCTTATGCAGCAGTTTTCAGCTGAGGTGTCAAAGAAGTTTACCAACATAAAATTCATCTCTGTAACATTGCTTCAGTAAAACTTGTTCCACTCAATTACTTAAGGTGAACTGAACCTCACATCTACTTTGCAGACACAATGAATGGAAAGCAATGCATGAAGGAATTCTAGGATCCAGCCATGACTCTAAATTCATGGTCAACTATATCTGCATATTCTCAAGAGATATTTATTTATTCCATTTTATTATAAATGTATATGTTTCTTGTAGAATAATTTACTACATCACTGGATGAAGTAATTTGCTGATTAAGTAGTTTTGATTAGGAGGTTTTACTTTAATGTCAAAATTAAATACCTCTTGAAGTGATTGGTTTCAACAGCTACTTCTGCCTACTTTGAATATGAATTCATTCCTGTAGATTTAAAGCCCCTTTTGTTTATTTAAACCTGTTACATCTTATTTTGGTCTTTTGCTTCCTAAATTTCTGTTGATCATTCTTTTCATTTTCCTGAAGGTTTCAAATTGTTGTGTCGTGGTTTGACCCTGTCCAGATGCCAGGCACCTACAAACACCTCTTGCTCACTCCTCTGCAGCTTGACAGAGGAGAGAAAATATAAGGAAGGCTTCATGAGTTAAGGTCTCAGAGAGAGATCATTCATTAAACACCATCATGGGCAAAACAGGCTCAGCTTAAAGATACTAAGTGAATTTATTGCTAACAAAATCAGAGCAGGATAATGAAAAGTAAAAAAAAGCCTTTAAAAACACCTTCCTCCTCAACCCACCTCTCCCACCGGCAACACATGGAGACAGGGACCTGGGGCTTACAGGTCAGTTCATCACCCGTGGTTTCTCTAGTTGCTCAGGGAGAGGAGTCTTGCCCCTGCTGAACCATGGGGTCCCTTCCCATGGTAGACAGTTCCCCTCCAACTTCTCTGATGTAGCTCCATGTCACAAGCAGCAGCCTGTAAACTTTGGCAACATGGATCCTTTCCACAGATACACAGTGCTGCCAAAACTGCTGCAGGGTGGATCATTCTTCCATGGAGTGCAGTCCTCCAAGAACAGGCTGCTCCAGCCTGGAAGAAAGGGTCTCCTCTCTCCACTGGGTGTCCCACAGGATGACAGCCTCCTCCAGCCATCCACCTACTCCAGCATGGGCACCTCCCCCATAGGCTGTGGGTGGATCTCTGCATCCCCATGGATCCCCACAGGCTGTGGGTGGATCTCTGCACCCCTGTGGATCCCCATGGGCTGTGGGTGGATCTCTGCATCCCCTGTGGATCCCCACAGGCTGCAGGGGCAGAGTTGCTTCACCATGGTCTCACCACAGCCTGCAGAGGAATCTAGTTTGCAGCACCTGGAGCACCTCTTCCCCCTCCTCCTTCACTGACCTTGGTTACCATGTTGTTCTTCTTCACTTGGTCTCACCTCCTCTTATTCTCTGTCTAGAATTAAAACTGCTCGCCAAACTTTGTGAAATATGTTATCACAGAGATGTTACCAGCATCTCTAATTGGCCCAGCCTTGGCCAACCATCAGGAATTGGCTCTGTTGGACGTGGTGGAAGGTTCTAAGAGCTTCTCACAGAAACTACCTCTGCACTCCAACCCCACCCCCCAACCCCCACTACAAAGAATCAGGCCATGCAAAAACAACAGAGTTGGCCTTTAGGCTTCTTCAGATATCCAGTCCAATCATGGTATAGCATATATTATTCAATAATATTCATATTTGTGCATGTATGAATCAGGTGATATTTATTTCTACACAGCAGCATGATATTTCTGATGCTGCAAATTAGTCTAATCATTAGATTGTTTTCTATTAGAAAAGAGCCTGACAACATGTAAGTGGTAACTACCCTGACTATATAACCACTTTTATACCCTTTTAGAAGTTCAATCTAAAGTATGTTTCTGTAACTGATATCTGCAATTATTTTGTTTAATACTCTTAGTACTCAAGGGGATTTAGTAATATTGAGGTGATTTGAAGTCTTTTAACTTACCAGAGCACTTTTGTACCAGTTGGTTTTGCTTATGGCTCAGGCCCCTCACTGTCTTAGTATCAGATCACATCCGATAAGGATCACAGAAAAGTAAAAACTCACTCAACCTTTTGGCCATTCAGCATAATATTCTATTGCTTTTCGTCTTCAGTGTATAATGAACTGTCTTTTGGGGTGTTTTTCTTCAAATATACTAAGAAGGCCCTTTTGGTGTGCTCCTTTGTGATGTCCTTGGCTGGTACCTCATTTTGTGCCTCATTTTCTGATTTTTCTAAAATTTAGTTACTATTTTCTAATTTTTCTAAAATTTAGTTACTGTTCAATTAGTAATTCTTAGCCTTTCATTAATTCTATTTTGCAGTTTTATTCCTTTATTAATTTAGCCTACCACCTAATTTTTGTCAACATTTTTTTAATAGTTTCATGTCATGCAAGATCCAACACTTAACTCCATTTAATCTTGTTACATGTCCTATCATTCTTCTTCACAGCAATTCTTTGTCTTTCTGTTCCTAATACTGCTTTTTAAGGAATCATTGGCTCTCTAAAACACATGATTTCTTAGATTTTTTTTCTAGGTGACCTTACATTCCAGAGTTTCTTTGACTCTGCAAAACTCTATTGTCCATTGTCATCAGTTTGCTCTTGCTTTCATTTCTTTATAAGGATTAGGAATTCTTTAATTTTGAAATAATTCTCATCAAATTTTCTCATACTTACAAATTTCCAAAATTTCTCCCCAGCAATTTTGGTTAAGTCTATAAAACCAATATTTTTAGCATCCATTTCTCTCATTTCAGACTATAAAAAGAATATTCATGCATCCTGAACCCCAGGCTTGGGTTATGGACAGAAATACTCCCAGAAATGTTTAAGAGGTATTCATTCAGCTGAGAAATTCTTCAGACTCCAGTCAGCATGCATTGTGTAAATGGAAGAATTGGTGCTTGCCTTTAAGACAGCCTCCTGTAAGCTACCAGGGGCTCAGTCACCTGCCTTGCTATTTCTGCTATCTCTGGACAGGTGTCTTGGACAACCTTGGGTGCTTCTCCAAATGGCAAGAGGTGCATATCTCAAAGGCGCTGAGTTAGTATAGCACTCCATTGAGTAGATCTCCAATAACAATCCAGACACCTAGCTCATGTAATACTTAATCACATGCTGACAACTATAAGTGTATGAGCCTCATCCATTGTGTCCCATTGCACAATTTAGCTGTAGAAACATAAGTAATTAATCTAGTACTAGTTCTGGTGCCCTTGCCTGCTGACCTTCAGCTGCTGCCTCAGAAGGGCAGGGTAGTTCTTATGTTATGTTTAACAGTCAAATGCTGCTGCCTCACACATAGCAGAATGGCTTCAATGGCATTGGATACAGATATTTTGGGAAATTTATTTATTACTTATAATAAAGTGAGATAAATCTGTCCATTAGTCTTCATCAAACCAAGTAAATTCTAATATTGATTATATATTAAGGATTCTACTTCTTCCTACAACTGTTCCTCATCCTTTTCTATTAGTAAATAAAGAGCTAGGGTTGGCAGCAAATCTACTGATTAACCCTTCTTTTCCTCATCTGCATAATCAAAATGTCTATGCCTCTTGGCTTGTAGAACTTTGTCCAGAATTCTGTAGGGCTTATTGCAATATTTCCTTATCTCATATAATTTTTGTTATCTCCTCATTGGATTAATTTCTGAATGGTGCAGCATGAAAAGGGAATGACTAGTGTTATTGACTGGTATTTGATGCTGTTGGATCCATTAAAGTTCTAACATCACATGTAATAACTGCAGATTTACTAGCAGTGAAATCTACAACAGTTCCCAGGGCTAAATACATACTGCGTGTCTACAAAGTGCAAAGGGATGACAGTACAGATAGCTAATGCAAAACAGATTTCCATGGAGCCTCACAGGTTTTATTGGCATTACTGCCAACATCACATCACCTTTACTTGCTGATGCTGATGTGGAGCTCTAAATTAATTGTCTGTGTAGTGCTTCAAAATTTCCTTTAAACTCATGAAGCATTCATATTTCCCAATGCTATTCAGACTGGCTTCTTGCTCTGATTGTGCTCCAGCCCCTGATTCAGAGAATCCATCACCAACAAATAATAGGTACACCAGATTTTATGAGGTCTATAAATTTTGGAAGACTGAAGTAGTTCTTCTTACATAATGCTAATATTAGTAAAAGTAACCAAAATAAAAGAATATATACTCGATATTTTTTTACCACTAACTACTTCTGTCCTGACTTGAGTATGAAAAATGCATCAGAGAACAAAGTGAAAGTAGCACCTTTTTTTTTTTCTTAAACCAAGAAACAGACAGTTAATTTTGCATGAGCTTGTCTCTTCATTTATGACTGGTACCCTATGAAATTATATTAATGCACCAAGTCTACACTCATTACATGAAATTTTTTACTTTTTTTTACTAAAAGGTTGCCTCTATTAATCTAGTTTGATCACAAGCCTACCTTTGATCCCCAAACATCAGTAATTCTATCTTTCATACTCAGATGTCCTGACTTTGTAAGTTCTATATTTTGTCATGACTGGATCATAGAATCCTAAAATAAGAGAATGGCTGGGGTTGGAAGGAATCTTAAAGATCATCTAGTGCCAACCCCCCCATCTTTCCTCTATGCTCTCTTCTGGTACTGGAAGGTCACAATTAGGTCACCCTGAAGCTTCTCTTTTCCAGAAAGGTGGAGATTATTTACCACTGGACAAGGTCACAGGACAAGGGCAAATGGGTTTAAATTGAAAGAAAATAGGTTTAGATAAGATACTACGAAAATATTCTTTGCATTGAGGATAGTGAGACATTGGAACAAGTTGACCAAGGAAGCTGGAGATGGCCCATCCCTGGAGGTTTTCAAGGCCAAGTTGGGAGGGGGCTTTGAGCAACTTGGTTTAGTGGAAGATGTTCCTGCCCAAGGCAGGGGTGGTGGAACTCGATGATCTTCAAAGTGCCCTTTCAACCCAAACCATTCTATGATTCTATGATTCTTGTAGGTTCCCCTCATATATTTTGCTGAAGGTCGCAATAAGATCATCCCAAAGCCTTCTCTTCTCCAGGCTGATCAATCTCAATTCTCTCATCGTTTCTTTAGGGAATAGATGCTATGTCCCTCTAATCGTCTTGCAGGCCTGCTCTGGACTTGCTCCAACCAATGTCTTTCCAGTGTTGGGGACCCCAGAGCAGGATGCAGCACTCAAGATGGGCTCACAAGAGAGTAGAGTAGAGGGACAGAATCCCCTCCTGCCCTTCTGCCCACACTGCTTTGGATGCTGCTCAGAATACAATTGGCTTTCTGGGCTGTGAATGCACATTTCCAGTTCATGTCCAGCCTCTCATCAGCCAGAACTCCCAAATCATTCTCAGCAAGGCTGCTCTTGATCTATTCTGAAATATACATTACATTGTGAGGGGCATGAACATTTTGCAACCCAGAAAATGACAGCTTAGTGACCACTTGAATTCTTTTAAGATTATCTCTAACAAGTACAGTTATCATTGCTTCAGCAAGTTTGAGATGTTTTATTTTTAAAGTTTCACTAGTTTCCCAAAGATTTACTCAAGATTTCTTACTCAAACCCCTTCTAATATGTGCCTTATAGAATGGTTTTAGTTGGAAGGAACCTTCAAAGATCAGCTAGTCCAACACCTATATCATGGACAAAGGCATTTTTCACTAGATCAGGCTCTTCAAAGCACCTCCCTACAGGATTTTGAACATTTTCAATGGGGTTTCCATGACTTCTCTGGGGAATATGTTCTAGTGTCCCACCAACCTTATAGTAAAAAAAAAACTTCTTCCTTACATCCAAACTAAATCTGCATTCTGTCAGTTTAAAACCATTGCCCCTTATCCTGTCACTACACGCCTCAGCATCTGTCTTTTTTGTGAGACTCCTTTATATATTGAAACATAGCATTGTCTCCCTGAAGCCTTCTCTTCTCCCAGCTTATGCCAACTTTCTCAGCTTGTCTTTAAAACCACTTCCCTCAGCCTCCTAGTCACACTACTTTTGATTCAACCCCACTGCTTTTATGAGCTGCAAGCACACATTGCTGGCTCATGTCCACTGCACTAGAAGTAGTCAGTGTTTTTGTAACCAAAACTTTCATTAGAAGTTTTCCAAATGGAGAAATATTGTGCAAAAATTTCATTTTAATGAACATTTTCCAAAGGTATAAAAATAAATATTACTTTTTTACTACACCAATTGTTAATTTGGTTGTGCAAGATAAAAAGTAAAAATAATTATCTGACATAATATTCCATAACTTATCTTATAGCTGAAGTGTTCACTATTCTCCCATATCACAGACAATTACTAATAGCAAAAACTTCTATTTACCTGTAAGTGTTAGATCACCAGAGAATGAATCCAGAGTGAATACACATTTCTTTGTCAAAGTACCAATCATCCACATAAAAATCTGAAGATATTAATACAAAAGGGTCCTTTTCTGTCTTTGCCTCACATTTCACTTGGGTTTTGTCTCATTTTTCTTTCTGGAACACATTGATAATGTATTTCATTTCCAGCATGCCAGTTAGCAAGGATTTCACATGCGCACCCTATGACAGATGTCCTTAATGATGCATGAACTTTCCAGACTCATTTCATTAAAGTTTTAATAGTAGATCCTCGTAAACCTTAAAGTATCCTCATTTCACCATCACACATTTACACACCTACCAGAATGCATATTCAGACACTTAAACATTTCCCAGTGCTCATCTCTTCCCATATGTCTGTTTGTTTCTTCCCCTTGAAATTAGCTTTGAGCAAACAGGTCAACATATGTTGTCCCTGGAAAGCACCAGGAAATAAAACTCTGAAATAGCAACGTATTTGCTCACGTGTCCTAAGAAAATCTAAAGCTGATTACTTAAATGCTGTTAATAACCTAACACCAAGCTTTTTCCGTATGCATAGCTCTTGAAATTCAAACCTGACATATATATATGTATATATATGCCTACTATGTATACTACGTATAGTATACCTACTACAAAGTGTGGTGTCCAAAGTGTCACATAGGACCTTGTCTGTTGTGCCTGGTAGTTACAGCTCAGGTAGGAGATTCTGACATTTTCAAAGTAACTGCCTTAATGTGCACACCAGCAAGGAAAAGCATCAAAATACTGTGAATCAGAGAAAAGAGAAAGCAAAAGACAGGGCCTCAATAAGTACCTTAAAAGAGTTTGTTGGACATTTTCTTGGGTACTCCAGACAAGTTAGTCCTACCAAGAGGGTTGAAATTGAGTAGAGTGGAGTTATAGAAGGAGTGCAGCAGCAAACCAGGGGATGGAGGCACAACTTTTCAAGAGTGAAAACATTATCCAATATTCTAAAATTTTGACAGAAGAATAAGAGTCACAATGTATCAAAACACACAATGCCAGAACTTCTTGCTCTTGCTGAAACTTGTGAGACACCAGTTCAGAACAAATCCATTAAAGAATTTTTTATTCCCAGTGGCTAGTGAATTTTCATGATTTATTGTCACATCAAGCTGTGGAGATATAAGCAGGTTTATGAATTACAAATCCAAAGGAATTAGGCAGTCATACCTACTAGAGTCTCACATCCAACAGTTGAAGATGTGGGAGCAGTTAAAAGGAGATGGATGAAGGAAAGTGGCTAAATTTACAGGTTCCTCTGAATTAGTATCTCTTTCCAATACTTTTTAATCCATGGAATAATTCCTGCATTCACATATCTAAAGGGACAATACTGAAGTTAAATTTCAGTAGAGCAAAAACCTTTAACAAACTCAGATAAGTGGAACTGAAAGAAATTAAGAGAAAAGACAGAAAGTGACATAAACTTGAAAGATAATTGGCAGATTTTTAAATCAAACTTGATCTATAAGCAATACATGTTAGATAAAAGGAGATGAGTTAGATGATAGTCTGAAAAATATTACAGCAACTTGCTTGCTTAAGAGTTGCATATAGTCCTGTCCTAGATTGGCTACACTACCTCAGGTGCTTCTACTGGACTGGCAGATACATCTCAGTGAATATCTCTGCCATCCTAGAATGATAAATGAAGAGTATAAGGAATAATGTCCTACAGGTACTTAAATTTGAACAGGAATCGTGTTTAGATACATCAATCAGTTCTCTTTCATCTTTAATAGATCACTAACAATAAATCCATAGTGCAAAAATTTGAAATATTGACATTCTCTGTAAAGATAAAATATGTGAGCAATGTATTTTTAAATAGAGAGAATGCAAAAAAAAAAAAATCTGAAAACTTTAGTGACCCTAACAAGGAGTAACTGTGGTGGTGCTTGAAAAACCACCCACTCTAAAATGATACATGACTATAAATTCCTGCAAAGAGCTTTTTAGTAATACTTTGAAGTCTTCTGGTAATGTGTTTTATTCTGTACATAGTAATAAGGAATGCTTTCCAGAATGCTGAGGAATGTTTTGCAGCTGCTATACACATTTTGCTATATTTGGTATATATTTTGTCTCTTTGTGGCAATAAATTGTCTAGTATAAATTCTCCCAGCATGGAGGTAAAGAAAATACAAACCCAGGAAATGCAGCAGGAACTATAGAGAATCAGTGGTAGAAATTCCAACCAAGTTTCCTAACTTCCTGGTTTTGAACAAACTTGGTAATTCATGTGGAAAATTTGGAAGTTAAATGAAAATATTGAAGTCAAGGTTAGCAGAAGAGAATCACCAGCTGTTAATGGAAAGTTAATCCAGAGTAGATGACATAACTATCTGTCTACAGAATTACACTTTCAAAAAGTACTTTAACAGCATTTAAAGTCTCAAGTGAATTTGGAGAATGCTTTGTGGATTATTTTTTTAATTACAAAAAGTATTGTAATTAGCTCGCAGGTTTGGAAGTTTTTTTAGTTAGTTCTGCATAATAATTTAAAATTTTAAGGCAAAGCAAGCAAAAGCAAAAATTTCTGGGAGTTTGGTTTTGGTGAAATTAAATTATTTTATGTTACATGTCCCTCTCTTTCACTTTCTCTATTCTCTTTCAGAATAGAGGCAGCTGATGAGAATTATTTCATCATCACCTGCTTGGAGCCTCAGTTATTATCAGAACACTTTTTGGAAAAAAGTTGCGGGCCTTGAAAACTGAAACAGAAATTAGAGATCCCAGGTACTTGACTAAGAATTGAGTGGATTGAATTTATTTCTGTGATCATCAGATTATGAAATGCTGCAAGTAAAAATCTTCTACCTGAGGGAAGCGAAGGGATTCATGAACAAGAAAAACCTTCTAATCTTTTGATTATGATGGTACAGAGCATGTTTTGGTGACTAAGTGTCCAGGGAACTTTCAGGTAGGGAGTCCTGTGCTGGGTTGAGTATTTTGGTACACTTCCTGACTGCAAATGCTCTGTAGAAAAATTGTATTTTAGAATTACCAGTATTAGAAGAATTATATGAAATCTGTGCCTGAAGGCACAGTTCAAGGAAGAAAGAAAGCAATAGTGGATGAAGATTAAGTAATGGATTAATAGAAAGTCCAAGGGACATGACAGACTGCACCTTGCAAGATCCTGTGATTGTTGTAAGAACACTCCATTATCCCAGAAAAAAAGTAGAGATTGGAAGACACATTTTACAAATAAAACAAAATAAAAAGTCATAGTCCACTTTAAAAGAGGACAGAAGGTCAATCTAGGCAACTACAGGCTAGCCAGTCTTACTTTCATCCCTGGAAAAATCATGATGTGTGTATGCTTCAAGTGAAGGAAGTGGGAGTGACCAGGAGCAGACAAGCATAGATTTATTAAAGGTATATTGTGCCTGACCAATTTGATTGCATTTTATGATAAAATGACTAAATATGTAGATGGGGAGAGAGGAGGGTGTGCCCAATATCTTGACTTCAGCAACATTTTAGACTTTCCCCTCCATAATATTACTAGGGACAAATTAGAATATTATAGTGCATGAATGAACAATTAGATGAACAAAAATGTATTTTGATGGTTGGATCTAGATGGTAACGGATTGTACTCCATCCAGATACTCCTAACAAGAGTCATACCAAAGGTGTCCACCCCAGATCCTCTTATTTTTAAAGTCTTCATCAGCAAACTAGAGGGAATAATGGAGAGCAGATCTATCAAATTCGCAGCTGACCTCAAACTGAGGTGATCAGTCAATATGCTTGAGAGAAGGGCTACGATTTGGAAAATCCAGATAGAATGGGAAAATGGAGCTGCTTTGTAAAAAAGGCCTGGGATGGAACATCTCTCATGGTATGTCCTGGCAATTCCCAAGATATATGAACACAGGCAGGCCTATAGATCAAGGGAAGGGGTTTTCTGCCTCATTATATTACATTTATTATAAATGCTGGAGAATTAACATTAACAAAGAGAAGAATGGAAGCACGTATGGGTGGATGGATGGATGGATGGATGGATGGATGGATGGATGGATGGATGGATAAATGGATGGATGGATGGATGGATGGATGGATGGATGGATGGATAAATGGATGGATGGATGGATGGATGGATGGATGGATGGATGGATGGATGGATGGATGGAAAAGTACAGTCATCAAGTGTTTGCCTACAAAGCCTACAGCTACAGCAACACCAAGGCTGCAAAAGATATTCCAAGGGAATCATGTCAGGGCACCAACATTGCTGCCTCTGCACTTTTGTAATCTGGGCCACTCACAGTGATGGCATCCCCAGCTGAAGCACCAAGTTGCCTTCATGGTTATGGTTAGAGTTCAGAGAGCCAGAGAGCCTAAAGCTTTGGGGTCAATGAGGTTAATGAAAAACTCAAAGGGAATCACAACAGGGCAAACATTGCTCCTTCTACCCTTTATAATTTTGGCCATCCATGGGGATTGTGATGTCAGTCTCAGTGCCAAGCTGTCATCACAGTTAAGGTTAGGGAGCAGAGAACAACAGAGTCTATATCACCAGAGACACTGGGATTGGAAAAGGCATGCAAAGGGATCAGAGCAGGGCCCCAAAATAGCTCTCTGTCACATTTAAATTTTGGGCCACCAGTAGTGATGGAGACCTCAGCCTCAGTGCAAACCTTTAGGGTTAGAACTAGAGTTCAGAGAACCAGAGAGCCAGAAAGTCCAAAGCTCCAGGGACAGTCAGGCTGGAAAAGGCAGCCCAAGGAGATCACAGCAGGGCACAGACATTGCTGCCTCCAGACCTTTCTAAACTGGATCACTCATGGTCCAGCAATGAGAGCAAGGCATATGGGAAGTGACTGAGCTCTCTTGGTTTGTCCAGCCTGAAGAAGGAGAAACTGAGGAGACCTCATTGTGGTCATTCCTCACCAGGAGAAACAGAGGGGCAGACACTCATGTCTCTGGTGACAAATGACAGGATCCAAGGAAATGTCATGAGGCTGTGTCAGGGGAGATATTAGGAAAAGCTTTGTCACTCAAAGGATGATTGGGCATTGAAACAGGTTCCCCAGGGAAATGGTTACAACACCTAGTCAGAGAGAGCTCAGGAAGTGCTTGGACAATGCTCTCATTTTTGGGGCTATCCTATATAGGGCCAGGATCCAAAGATTCAATGATCATTGTGGGTCCCTTCCACCTCAGGATTTTCCATGATTGTATTCTATGATAACTGACAAATATAATTGTGAGGATCTCTCACTGTGTACATGAGAAATAAATTTATTTCAGAATAAATTTAAATATTTTCACCTTAGTTCTCAAGGTGAGAAGAGTGTTTTGAAATAGAATTTGATTTAAGAATAGTGTTTGCTGCTGTAAGTAATAAACCATGTGGTTCATAAACTGCTACTATAATGGTGTAGAAATATACTTTGCTATGGAGTCATAACAATGAAAGGGTCTTTAAAAGGTCCTGTAGTCTCTTCTCCCACTAAAAGGCACATGAATTAAAAATAAAGCTTTCCTGACAGATATTTGTCAAAACTGTTCTTTAAATTTCTCTCTTTGACAGTGTCTTTAAACCATTTATTCTGATGTTGCATTAGACTGTTTTTCTTTAGGTGAACTTTGGTCTCTGTTTCTTCAATTTAAGAGCACCACTTCTTTTCCTATCTCAAATCCTATGAGGGGGGTTTGACCTACAAGTGAAACAAATTATTTGAAAAAGCCTCATGCTTCTAGGAAGCAACAGAAAGCTTTTCCTTGGAAAAAAGGAACCAAACCACTTCTATATTCATAACACTCCAAAAAGTAAAGTTTAGACCTCATATAGAATGTAATTTACAATCTTGGTTACCTACATTAATGAACTTAAATTGAAACAGGTTCAGAGAAATGTCAAAATAATTACAGTAATGAAAAGCCAAGCTTATGAAAAGAGGTTAAAGGACTTGACTTATTTATATAAGGAGTCATTTAATTTTGTTAAGCTAAACATTTGGGGCTTTGGAAGATGTGAAAAAGAACTAATTAAACTGGAAGATAATGCTGGTGAAAAGCAAACAGCTACAAATGTATTATAATTCCAGACAGAATAAGAAAAAACATTATACAGTCATGAAGTAAATTTTCAGATAAGCCTATATACAGGGCTGTGGGGACAATTAATTTAATTGCTCTAAGATAGTATTTGATAAAATATTGTCTGGGCTGCATCAAAAGAGGGATAGGTTTCTGATCAATATTAGGAAGAAATTCTTCATTATGAGGTTGGTGAGGCACTGGGACAGGTTACCCAGACATGTTGCAGATGTCCCATCTCTGGAAGTGTTCAAGTCCAGGCTGGATAGGGTTTTGGACAATCTAGTCTAACAGAAATTGTCCATGCTCATTGTGAGAGGATTGTGTTAGCGGAGGAAAGAACACACAATTGCAAAATTGTGTGCAGTGCTTTATTTCAGAGCCCTGGAAGTCGTGAGTCTTGGACAACCCAGATCTCGGCTTGTCCAACATGCTAAATGAATACAATTTTATACCTTTATTGTTACATAAAGATTCATGTTAATCATTAAACCCCATTGTTCCATTGATTCCATCCCGAGGAACAATGGTCTGTGTGATTCTTGCTCAAGATTCTGGTTGGAGAAAATAATCATATTTAATTACCAAACTAATATCACAATCGACAATTCTAGCATGTGTCATACTAATGATTATGTTGGTACAGATCCTCCCGACCTAACTTTACTCTTTAAAGCCTGTACGTCCTACTAGTGTTCCCCCTTTTTCTCCCCCCACCACCTGAGCAAAGTTATACTTTATACTTCATTAAGTTAAAACAATAGCATGGAATAACATCCTGGTTACAGTGGAACCAATCCCCTGTTCTCGGGCCCTTGCTACTTCAGAAATCAATTTAATCCTATGCTATCAACTGGGCTACATGACTTTTAGGGTCCTTTCTAACACATAATATCCTCTGATTTTTTTGCAGATTCATTTCTGAGGTGCAGGGAGGCACCCTCCACACACACCCTAGTTGGCATTCCTGTATAAGAAGGGTTTCAGTTTACCTCTAGACAATTTAGGAAGTTTAACTAGAACTTTCCATACCCTTCTCATAGCAACTGGCTCAGTGCCAGGAGAGAAGCACCTGTTGGACCTTGTCACTGTTCTTCACATCCTGTACCTCTTTCTATTGGCAGTTTGCTAATAGAATCCTCCTCAATCCTTATATAGATAAGAGAGAGAACAAAGGTGCTCCACGCATTTTTGGGGTGTTATAGCAGGTGTATGGGACTGGTCCCTACACTGTGCTCTGCTTAGCTCTTTGTTTTTGTATTATTTTCTTTCTTTATTAAAACCATTTTGCTTTTCCAATACATACTCAATCATACCATCTCACTATTGATTTAAGCCATTTTCTGTAAGGTGCCAGATAGCCTCAGAGGTATTGGGAACCCAAATACTGGGATACATTTTGCCTCAATGACCACATGTAATAAATAATTCAGTGTTACTGACACTGCACTGATTGTCCAAAGTTTCTTCATTTCTTTGCAATACCTCTTGCTTACAACTCAATAGCCCCAAACATGAAGTCAAGTCAAGAAAAATCCTTCCTTCCCCCAAGAAGAGTTACAAGGCTGCTTGAAGTTCTTGAGACCTTATCCAGCAGCTGATCTATTTGGGGGTTTCTGGCATGCTGTGTGGCTGGCAGTCATTTTGGGACTGGACAGAGGCTGACTAAGGCTCCAGGGCCTTAGTGGGGCAATGCTCTGCCCCACCTTCACAGAGCTCACCCTGCCTGTCCTGGGTTGTAGTGGAGGATGTACACAAGTATTTATTCTATCACCATCTTCATGAACTATTGAAACCAGCTGGGGCAGTGTTCTTCCCAGGCCCCCTGCCTTTGGGCTGTCTTCTGTTAATGGCCCATCAACGCCTTGCCCATGACTCACAGGTAACTCCCTCCAGGAGTTATCTCTGTTTAATGGGCCATCAAGGACCCATTTCATGACTCATCATCCCATTGGGAGATGCTCTGCCCAGGGGGAGGAGCCAAGCATTCTCACCTGGATATAATCTGAGATTTGGGACAGTACAAGCAGCCCTTACCCACTGGATTCCTAGAGGAGGAGAGCTACCAGACCTTTCTACAGGATCACTGCTTCAGGAAGACCACCTCATCTGGACTGCTTCCACCATCCTGCTCAGGTTATATTCTGACTCTGTCAGTGATCTTTTGTATTATTGCATTCATTTTATTATACTTTTTTACCTTTCTTCTTATTAAATTATATTTCTGACTTGGAGCCTCTTCCTCGTTTTCCTTTCAAACCACAACACTGCCCTCTCACACATACATTCTCCACCCCATTGTTTTGAGCCAGTCACCCATTCCTCTGATCTCCTACATAGGTGTATGTGGCATCCTCCAATACTGAAATTGTCTCATATAAGGAAATAAAATGGATAGTTAATACATAATGACTTCATTCAACATATATGAATTCTAGTGGTTAATCAGAGGAAAAATTACATGAATATGTTTGTCTGCCTTAAGGGCTAAATACAAACGGAAGGAACTAAATTTCTAGTGGTACATTTTCAAAAACCGAAGTATTACTTAGCTAGTCCACTTTTTAACAGGATATTTTTTAACAACACACAATTTTTAATTATAGGTAATCCTGTGAGACATATTAACAAACAAAACAAAAGAATCCATACTTTTGTAAGAGATTTAAAAATTAATATTTGAAAGAGCTGTTTTGAGGATATACCTGCCTGGTGAGATTTAGTATACTGAAAGGGGATAGATTTGTTTGTTTGTTTATTTTTTAAAAACCCTAGTTGAGAACAAAACTGAATTATTATTTCAAGCATCATAGAAAATTAACTATGCAAGTGCATAGAAATTAGCATTTTGGATTTTATAATCACAGTTTTGTACTGATCAAATTTATAGCATTATTTGTTTAGAAATATGAACACCTTCTTAGTTAATTTTAGAGGTAGAAATTTTAATGCCTAAGCAAAAAAAAAAAAAAAAAAAAAGGTTTTTGGTTTACTATTTAACTAGAAAACAGCTCACAACAATGTATCACATAAAAGCCCATGTTATCTCAAAATATACCATCAGAAATTGGTATTTTATCACTGTAATCTGTTTTCACTTAGAACTGCAAAAAACATCATGTCAACTTGAATCTTCACTGATGACCTGATAAAATAAGTAGTACCTACAGTTCTCTCAATTGCCTTTAGTTAGCTGTGGATGAGACTGAAATTGCCCAGGATTTTTAATTTTTTCCCATCAGAAATTGTTTCTCATGCCCTGTGAACTAACACACTGAATTTTTTTACAGTGTAATCGGAAGGAATCCTTTTGAGATCTGGTTTTAATGCTGCTTCCTTTGTATTTGATAAAAAACATCATTAAATGCTCATGTTATCAGAATTACTCTGAGAGCATCTTTTAAAACTTCACTGCTACACATCTGAAGTAATTTTGTAGCCTTCAATATCATCTTTTGTGTTCTATGTTGCTATAAGAAATCTATCCATGTTCTCATCATTCCCACGGCATTACTTATTCACTCCCATTCAGGAAAAAATGTTCAATTATATCACTGCATATATTAACATAGATCTCAACTGTCTCTTTTTAGACAGTAGTAGTGTATTTAATTCTTTTTTATTCACTATGCTGGATGCCAACACGTACAGGTACTAGGTACTTCTACAGGACCTTTTGTCCTATAATTCATTGCAAGGAGTTAAATAGGTTCAAAGCCTGAAGAAATAGATTCATAGCTATTGTAGCACTATCCAAGGAGCCTTACAGTCCCTACCCACTTCCTACCCACAAATCACATAGTAAGTGTAATGAATAAAATATTTAAATTACACCAGCCTCCACATCCTCTTTTCATCCAGAAATGAACAGCATTTGAACTTTGGGGAGGAGGATGCATATGAGAGATGGGAATCAGGCATATTTTACTTTCTTTTTCATTGCTCTTTAAAAAAAGTTACTTTCACAGTAAAATACCTTTCTTCACAAGACAATATCTGTGATCTTGAGATTTATCCATTAGTACTACATTTTCCAAAGCATTAACTCGTAGCAGTCACCAAGGAGTCCTTTCACTGGCACAAGGAGTCAGGGAAGAGGAGTGTGAGAGAAGAGTGAAACAGAGCAGGAGGAAAAACAATGACATTTACTTTAGCAAGTCATAGAAGCCAAAAGGTATGTGACTACAAATAGCAGATTTTTCTTATTCAGAAATCATAAAATCATGGAATGGCTGGAAGGGACTTTAATCATCATTTGTTCTCAATCCTCCTGTCATTAGCAAAGATGCCAAATATTAGTACTAAAATAGTAATTTTTTTTCTGCAGTAAAATAAATTTGACTCCTAATGAAGGACCATTTGGTTCTGTATCAGTCAGAGAAAATTCATTTCTACTACAGGTTAATTTTTGTAACTGATTGAATTTAGATTTAAATTTAAATTGAATTTATTGAACAATAAAACCAAATAGAAATAAATTAATCTCTTAACTGTAAAGAGATAACATGTTTCATATATTAACATATTAATATAATATCTTTTAATATGAAGGGAAGATGTAATAATTGATGACTTCTTGGACACAGATGACTGAGTCTTAAAAGATAAAAAGATAAAAAGATAAATAATACAGCTTTCAAGGTAATAAGAATTATATTTCAAGGTAAGCTTAAATAGACAATATATCTATAATAGTTACTAGAAGGATAAGCACATAATAAAAGAGACCACTTACATGAAAGTGATAGACCACTCTCAGCAGGGTAGATTCAGAGGACAGGTTATTAGGCATTATGAAAAATTAATTCCTAATCATTAATCTTTCCAGCAAGGCACATTGTGTATTTTCTATTTAGAGGAAACAAAAAAAGCACATCTACCTTTGAATAGAACTATTTTTAGGGTAGCACAGCAAAAGAAAACTAGCCAAAAAGTATCTCATTTTAACAAAAATTAAAGTTGTCAAAAATAAAACAGATGTCAAAAGCGGGAACTGGGCTTACAGAATCATAAAAGTTCTTCCCCCATGAAAACTTGTAGGTCTTCCAGGATATATTATGGTGCCAGATGTTAAAATTTATCCAAGAATCTCTGGAGCCAAACAAAGCAATTATACTTCATCCTACATCTCTCCTGTTTCAGAATCTCATTACCAGAGTTTACAGAAATATTTGTGTTGTAAATATTATAGGTGCTACTCCAGGAAAAAATTTTGACTGCAGAAAAGTTTTTTTAGGTGATGAGAAAACTTTGATACATACAAACAGTACAAAAGTAGAAAAGAAAATTAACATTTTACTTACGTGTCTGACTTGTTTGTTGATATTAGCCTTACTGTTTCATACAGTTTTAATGTTCTTCCATTAAAATCTCCCCAGAGCCTCTGCCTCACATACATTTATGTTTGTGGCTAGTTTCTTTGAATAAAGTCATCCTTTAGCAAAATTGGGAAGATAAATTCATGTACCACTGAACAAATTAAGTTCTTGCACATTCATATTGAGCTCAATTTCTGCTGGACTTCATAAATCACTCAAAGGTATATTATGGCCTGTGGCCCAGAGAACTAAATATGGGGCCTCTCCAGAAAGCACTTCTGACTTACAAAATTACTTATTTGCATCACACCTCTGAAAAGCCTTTAGCTTAAGAGTAGCAAAAAGATAGTCAATGAATTCTGGTTCTCTTTATGGAAAATTAGCATCTTAGAAGGACATTTTATGTCTTAAAAATAGAACTTTTTTTCAGAGCAGATATGGGGTAATAGTTGGGTACACAGTTAAGTTTATGTGTTAAATGTGTCTCAGAAAACTGAAATTCAGAAAACTGACCATTCCACATATACATGAGTAGTTGTTTTCAGTAACAACAGTAGAAATGTTGTAGCAATGATTAGTGCATTTCAAGAGGAGAAAAAGGATTTTTTTAACTGCCTTTAACATAATAAGTTTGAATTTGAACCATAAAGATGGGATTTTTTTTTACCACTCTTGTTCTACTAAGCACCTACCTGGAAGGTGCCTGGGCACAGTTCAGTGACCTCTTTATTTTATTTCTGTGTCCCGTGATATATGTTTTTCCATAGATAGGCAGACACAAATTAATTTTTGAATAATTCATATAGATATTAATGATATTTTTCATCTGATATACAGTAGATGCGTGCACAATTTCCAACATACACAATTGCTGTGAATTTAGCTTTACCATGGAAGCTTTCCTTGGTTCATTCCAGGACAGATTCTACTAAAATTCAATTCCACAGACTATTGCTAAATAATCGGTTTACAATATACTCTATCAGTTAAAAGATGCGCTCAGAAGTCACTAGTACTTTTCCACCCCCACAATTTCATATAAAGTTGTTTAAGAAAACACTTTAATATATTTAGATTTAATCTAAAACTGTAATTCACATCTAATTGCATAGACAAAAGTATTAAAATAAGCTAGAGGGTCAGTGAGCAGGCTGAAGTCTCAAGATTTTGTAAGAAAATTAGTTTGGCTCTCACCCCGGTGACACCAACATCCAGTCCCATTTTGTCCTTTACTGACATATCACAATTTCATTACTTTATCTTCATATTCAAAGTGTTATTGCAAAACCCACTGAGTGTTGATCAGGTATAGCCTTCCAGTGGTGGTCTGAAAGTGTTAACATTGCCTCTCTCTGAGCAGCAATGCATGAACATTAGTTGTATCTTCCCTTGGATAAAGACCAATAGGCTTCTGTGGTAAGAAAAATGGCAGGGTTAGGTGGAAAAGACCAAGGAAAAGCCATCTTATATATACTTTACTAGAAAGCAATACTACCTGAGAAGTCATAGAGAATTATTTGGGTTTGATTGTCCCACTTCTTTTTACTGGGATAGTTAGGGGTAGTGCTGCATGGCCCGAAGTCAGATGAGAGGAGAGGACCATGGAAACTTATGAACAATCAGTACAGCTGAGCTGATTCAGTTTCTTACTGTACATAAAAGGCTGTAGCTTTTATGTTATGTTAGCATAAAAGCTAACTCAAACATCTTACAGAACTGCATCCGATCTTTTTAAGAGACACACAGCTGCTCTCAGATGTGCTGTTTGTCTTTCCTCATCTTTGGCTTTAGACTCCTCAGTCCCAGGCAGGAAGTTTCCAATGTTTTGCCTGTTAATGAACAGAAAAATTATTTAATAAGTGTGTATCCATATGAATGTGCACCTCTTTGTCCCCCTGTGGAAAACTAATATTTTTTCCCTTCCAAGTACACTGTTCATGTGTCCTTTTCTCAAATTCCTCCCATTAGTTAAACACATTTAGGCCCAATAACAAACCTAATTTGAATTTTATTTGAAATTTTTTACAGACATAATACAAGGTCTGTGTAGGGAAACAATTAGTAATATTCTGCATATCCTGACTTTTTAAAGTCATTTGATGAAGGAAAGTTGTTTAGCTCAAATAGGGGCTTGCACTACATCACTTCAATAATTATTTTTCATATTGACTATTTCCCCATTCCATTAGATATCATTCCCATTTTCCTTTACAATTTTTTTTTCCATTTTATTCAAAGAAACAAACACTTAGCTAAACTTTATCAAAATGAAATTTTAAATACCATAGGTATTGTCATGAGCATATTTCTACTTTTCTGGAAATATTTTTATCAGAAAATATTTATCAAAAATTTATTGAACCTCAATAATATGTTTAGAATTCCGGTTCTGCTTTCCAGTATAGGTAGCACTCAAAATTTAACATCTTACAGGAGCTGTTGCATGAATTTCTATTAACATTTACAGTATTGTTTTACATAAGCTAAAATTCACAGCACCATTTCTTAGTATCTAAAGATTTTGCCAACATTATAATAAAATAATAATACACTTTTATAAAGGAATCAGTGAAATTTTGGGGAGATGACATTTTTTTCTTAAGAGATTTAGGGTTAACAACTACAATGAAATCACTAAGAGAAATACATTCCTTGAATGGCAACTTTTCTAATGAGATCTATTATACCAGAGCTGACAGTTTCCCAAACTGAGAGCAAGCAAGAAGCAAAAGAGTTTTAATGATATCAGAAATCCTAAATCAGCTAGGGAAATCAACAAATAAAGGTGAAAGATATTTTGGACAGGTGAGAGACTTTATATACAACTACAACTCTAGAAAACTAAATTCAAAACTCTTAAACTCTAGCTTCTACATCACTACTTGTTCTGAGAAAAGAGAAACAATGTCATACTATGGTCTCTCAATTTTTTCCTTAAACTGAAAGAATTACTGTGTCTTACAAAGTACTTTTTCAATGTATATACCAACACCCCTTTTCCTTTCTTTGAGATTGTAGGCAGTATTGACATGTAAACAAAACCAAAACTGGAACCTTAGTATGGATGTTTTAACTTTTGATATTTAATTTAACAAATACTATTGTCTCTGACGAAAAACAAATGTCCTTGTTTTCAGAGTAAAATTGTGTTTTTAAAATTTTATATCCAAATTTTTCAAAGATGTGAAAGAGCAGGAAAAGTCTAGTTCATAGGTAATGTGATTTATAAATTATTAGCTTATTATTTGTTTCACATTTGTTAGCCATCATTGACTCTTATTCTCTATCTATGTCCAGTGTTCCTCAAAGATACTTAACAGCACATTGAAGAAAAAGTCACAGTAGGAAATCTCTTGTATGATGAAAATCAGTTGTATTATGAAAAGTTGTATTTGAAAACTGGCTTCACAATGAACTGTAGTTGGGGGTGGGGTGGGGGGGCAGTGTTATGGTAGTAAAGGACAATTAGTTTTTTACTTAACAATATTAGTTGAAGCTGAGAAACCTTCTCATTACATTTCTTTTCCAGGCTCATATAACTTTGTGAAAAGAAAGCTCTTTGGGCTAAGCCTATCCTTGATTCTTGTTCTTTTTCAGTTCTTTGATTTTATTGATAATAATTTACTATAATTTACTATTACCAGTACGTTGAACCATCAGTAAGTTGCATATGCTCACAGTGCTTTTCCTTTCCTTTTCTAGTTTATTATTAGATTTCTTCAGTTACACATTTTGGGCAGCACTGAGCATCACGTAAGAAAATACAAGAAGTACCATTTAGGTGTGTCACTGTGTCAACTAACCTATCAATTGACCCTGTCTCCTCCTTTCTACCTTTATGTTCACTTAGTACCAAGAGTTAGTCACTAGGGGTCCTATTACCACTTATTAGTCACTTTTTTAGCAAACAGTTGTTTAAACATAAGCTTTTAGGTCCATCTTATTCATCTGATCCTGCCTAGCCTCTACTTGCTGCTCCAGATGGGCGTAGGTTTCTATAAATCCTGTATCATAATAGCCATGCAGATGTCTTGACCTGCCTTCATATGGTGCTCTGATTCATGTACTCCACTTTTAGTCAGCCAAATAACTTCCAGGCTGAACAAACCCAACTCACCCAGCTTCTCAGCCTTTCCTCATAAGGCAGGTGCTCCAGCCCTTGATGGCCATCCTCTGAGCTCCCTTCAGTTTTTACATTTCTTTCCTGTATTGGGATGGGCAAAACTGAGTACATTATTCTGCATATTTTCTCTGTTTATTAGAGGAGAGTACTCACTTCCTTCATATATCAGCAATATTTCCAACACAGTGTGATGTTAGATGTCATTCCTGGGAGAATGCAGTGCTCACTTATGTTCAATTTGGTGTTCATTAGGATACCCAGGCACTTTTCAGTGAGTTCACACCCAAGTTAGTCAGTTCCCAGTCCATCTACTGTAAAAGGTTAGTTCTAATAATTCACCTAGCTAAACTATAACAACATGGCTTAGATACAAAGATGGTTTCACAGATTGTGCTAACATCAAGGTAGATTATATTCACTGACTGTGAGAGATTGAAATGTAAGAGTTAATGACTCAAAGAATTGGCCATTGGGCAAAAGCAGCAGAGTGCTTTGCTGAGGTTTATACCCTCCAGCTGAAGGGGAAGAAGAGAGGAGGAGGTGTGGTAGTGAAAGCTCTGATCTGCATGAGAACAACCCAGGTGCAGAGGGCATGTACCAGAGTATGACCATCCCAAACCAACCTGTTTAGCAACAAGCTGGAGTTTGAGCCAGGCAAGGAAAGAAGCTGATAAAAAGCAGATCCTGCTAGGTGGAATATGTTTGGTTTTTTTTATCATGTCAATGTCCTTACATACACAACTCCCTGTCACAACTGGCTCAGATGTGAAACTGCCCCTCCACACCCAGGGGAATTTTTAGGACATTCTCAGGTAGTCCTGAACATGTCCATCCCTTCTGATGAGGCTTACCTTGCTCATCTGTACTGGCATGAGAGACACCTCTTATGTATTATGTCTCTCTTAGAGAGACGTGTCTTAGTCTTATGTCATGGTCTTATGTCTTAGACCATCTTATGTCTTTGATGGTCTCAGAAACCATCAAAGTACCTCAAGACTAATTTCTGGGGCCTTCCACCAGAGCACATGGTTCACAGTGTTGCATCAGTGTATAACTGCCCCACAGGTCATTCCCCCCAACCTGATAATTAATATACCTGATTGGCTATATTACCCATTGGACTTTATATTTTGTGGGCTTCCACCACTCCCAAAAGATCAAGACAGCAACTATCAGTTTGACAGTCACTGCAATTGCAGGTCTCCTCACTGGATTCATGGGTGGTGATATCTTTCTACTTTTATTCTTCCTTACACTTTCTTTCTTTATGCATTTTCTAAAGTCTTATGTTCACATTTTTATATTACTATACTGCTATAAATAACCAAACCAGGTACATATCTCCTTTCCGCTGCAACCAAATTGTTCTGAAATAAACCTGCCATATATATATACTTATAAATATCAGCCATTTAGGGTCATTTCACTCTAATCCAGTCAAAGGGTTCTACCATTAAAAAAGACCTCAGTTATCCCCATCTTCAGGGGTGGGTCACAACACTACTCTCCCCCATACACAAACTTAGAGTTCTGTTTAGGGGCTCCATCTCACACTGTATGTGCAATGAGTTGTGCCTTTACAGAAGCAATGAGACATTGAAGCAATGAGACAATGAAAATGAGACATTGTTTCACAGTGGTTATTATCAATATTATTATAATTTCTCCTTCTTGAAATCGATCCGTGCATTTATTTATATGTCTGAGCTTTAAATCAGACTTCAGAACATACATACTCAAAGTAACCTTAATACAGAATCAGTTCTTCATAATGCAAATTGTCTAACCCTAGAGGTTCAAAACTGAATTTTAAGCAGTGGGCCAAATTAATCTTTAATGTAATTTCACTCATGTCAGTATGCATAACATCAACTATTAATTTGACCTAATTTATTAGGAAGACTGTGGGCAGATTATAAATGCTACTGAGTTTGCACTCTGTATAAAAATGCATTATTTATGATCATGAAGCTGAGTGATTTTTATTTGTGGCCAAAGTAATTTGGTTAAAATCTACACACTTGTCTTAAAAAAAAAAAAAAAAAAAAAAAAAAAAGGAAAAGTATTTAATTTATAATGACTCCATATCAGCAGAGCACTTAAAAATAGAGTTCAGGCTGAAGGCTTAAATATTTTTCTCTGTCAGACCCAATGATTGTTTGAAGTTTGGATTGTCTAACTCTTTTTTTTCTTTTATATAATTTTACTATCAAGTCCCCATGTAAAGAAAGAGTGCTAATCCATAAACAAAGAAATAAGGCTAATCTAAAACTGGGAAATTCACCAAAATGTAAAATCTATTCACTTATCATCTCATAAATATGGGTAAATATTAATTATTAATTTGGGGACTACTTGTGGGGTTTTTTCATAAAGGATGCTATAAAAAAATAGGTTTCCAGAAAAAAAATAGAAAGGGAGGAAGAGAAGGTAAGATTTTAGTTGCCTAACTCACTGAACATATGAACAGACAAAAACCAAATAAATGCTGAAATATTTCAAAGAGTACTATAACAATGACATTTAACTTCAGCTTTTCTCCAAAGATATTGAAATGGCTCTAGACAGAATTCTGAAGTATTAAACAGATAAACATGAAATATTTTTTCCACATTACTGTAATCTCTTTTTCCTCACTTATGCACAAGACTATAACTTCCAATTACTTCCCTTTCATTAGCTAAAAGAGATTATTAATGCACTTGCCCTATACTGCTAAAGACTCCTGTGCCTCAATTAAGACTAACCCTGAGTTTTGCTAAGGTAATAATCCTATATATGAAAGTCTGAGCTTTTCTCTAAATTCATTATTATTTAGCAATTTTTTTTAAATTTTTTTTAGGTTATTCTTTCCATCCTTAGAACTCTCAATTGCAGTGACAGTGGAGGATGCTTGTGGGCTATGTTAAGCTTTGTATGCTCAAGGATGGAGAAGCTGCCATAGTTTTGAGAAAATATGATACACTGTCTGCTTCTTTTGCAATTCGCTGATAAATTATACAGCCAATGAAGCCCTTGATGTGCAATGTCCTATATAGTCTTCATAGCACCTTCTAGCTATTAGTGCTGTTGGGACTACATGGCATTTTTCTAGATTTTCTCATGTTTTCCACAAGTTTGTAACACATTTACCTTCCTATATTCATTTTTCTTTCTGAGAATATCTAGGATTCACAGAGGACATAATAAATTGCCAGTCTTATTTCAGAGACTAAATTTCTTAAATCAGTTTCCAGTATTCTCAAAACAATGAGTTCTGCATTCACAGTGGACATTAGTCTCCAGTGCAGTTGAATTTAGAGGATTTAATGCAAACAAAAATAACAGCTTGACCTCTCCCATATCATAAAGTTCACTCTGTATGTCAAACTGCTAAGAAGTTGCAGTTACAGAACTTATAAATTCCCTGATGACAAACCCAACTTTGAAAGTTGAAGGGCTGGAGCAGGTTTTAATTTCTTGCAGAAGAGGCAGTCTGTCTTTCAATTAAAAGAAAAAAAAAGAAAAAAAAAAAAGAAATAAAAAAACCCAAAAAAACACAAAAAAGTAAAAACCCACATATTTTCTTTTAATTTCAAGGGAGATAAAATTAAGTCACCTCCTTCTTGTATCTTTTCAAGTCACAACTTGTACATTCTCAAATTTAAACTGGCATTCACATTGCTCGTGGAATTAGATACACTCAAGGGAGAAAGCAATTTTAAGGAAACAGCAAGTCTAATACACAACACTTTTGTGTCTGACTCTGGACAGGAAAAGTTATTCAGCATCCCTAAAGTGGTGAGACAGGAAGCAGCAGAAACAGAATAATTTTCTTTGTTCGGTATTTATTATGCTTTGATATACAAACTGTAAACACTTTGATAAATAACCTGAAAGATTGTCGACTTTTGTGGCTGCTTCAGAACAGAATCACCGTGTCTTTAGTTCTAAGATATGATGTAACTCCTTCTAGGAGTTGTTCTCTCAAAGTTCAACCCAAATACCTCCTTCAAGAAGAAAAATATATTTGACTATTAATTAACCCAGTCTGTCTGTCTGCTGGACTCTCATTTCAATTTCAAGTTAAAATCAGTAAGAGGACAGTATCTACATACAGTGATAATGTTGGACCATGAACAGAAATGTAAGCTTAGAGCATCTTCACACAGCTAAGAACCAGTGACTCAGGCCCTAACTTCAATTGCATTTTAACTGTCAGACTGGGTCTTCTAGTTCAGCTTTCAAAGCCCACTATTCCCTCTGGGACAGCAGTGTGCCAGTGTAATGCTAAACCTCCTTGTAGTTTTAGGGTGGATTTACCTAAGGCTACTCTATTTCATCTTGCTCCTGCCTGGGGCCTTTAGTCTCAGGCAGATTTTCTTTCAATACTGCTCTTCTTTCTTGCTTCTTGGTGGTAAAAATATGATGTCAGTCCTGATTTGTCACTTCACAATCTTTCTAGTAACTACTAGAGCACTGAAAAACCCAAAAGTCTCCATGGAGTTAGAAGACAGAAAATACTTGAAAATTAGCAATAATGACCACATTTGCCTAGGCAAAGACAGGGAAAACTAAAATTTTGCTTAATGATTAGATAGCTTTTCTAACAATTTTTTTTCCTTTACCACCTCTACACTTGAATGCAGATTGTTCTGCACCTGAACCTCAGAATTCAGTCTAACACTCTGTAGAACAATTAGTTCAAATACAGCAGTTGGCAAATGTCAGCTCTTCAGCAACAATAAAATATTGCTTATTGGTTAGCAGTACACTGTTAGAAATGTTCACAGGGACATTTCATGTTGTGTCTCTCATCTTTCTGTTTTCCTCTAGGGTATCAGCACTAAAAGTAAACAGGCAATATCAGTAGGTTTATTTTTAGTTTCTAAGTTTGAATTATGTTTTAGAAGCAGAAATCAAATTATTGCTACATCACAGATATCTGATAAGTTTTCAGTTCTGAACTAGCTTAGACCTATATTTTGACATAAGATTCCATTAAGTCTGAGTCTTATAATCAGACAAAAACAAACAAAACCCAAAAATACCCCAAAACCCCCAACCCAGTAAATTTCCTTTGTTTAAGCAATTTACTGTAATTGTTATTATTAATATTGCAAAAAGATAATGAGAGACAACCTATTTTTAACAGAGGCTTTTACCCTTTATCCTGATTTAATTGAAAAAGTTATGTATGTGCAGCTCTGCTGAAACCTGATTTGATTGATTTTTTAAAAAACACCTCTTTAGCTGCACACACTATTTTAAGAAGGAAGATTATAGATAGAACTCTTCAAAAGTAGGTTCTCATAATCTATAGCTCTTCATACTGGAACAAAACCTATCTCATAAAGTAATGCCAGGCAAAACTTTGTCATTAACAAATTAAAGGTCATGTCTAAGTAATTTATTATATGCTACTGAATATTCAAGCATGATGTCTTTTGTTTGATTGTCTTAAATGTGGGGGTTTTTAAGTTGAAAAAAAAGAATCATTTATAGCCATATGACTATATTTCAGATGTTGGTATTGTTATGAAATTTTGACATCCTTTCTGTATTTACCCATAGGTCACATCCATTGCAATTCTCAGTTCTATTTGTAATATTCTGTCATGTCACTGTACCACTTCATGTTCTTGGAAAGAGCACTTTGATAAGAAATTATAAATTATATGCATATTATTGTGATGCTCATGTTTTCCTCAGCACACACACCAAAACGGTGATTCTTATTTTAAGGTACACCATACCAAAATTCCCAGTCGCAGAGAATGTACTGTGTTGTACAGAGATTGTACAATGTATTGCTAACTTGTTGTTTTGATTAACTTCGTTCTTAAGGGGGAGAAGAGAAGGATCCTGTTTTGAAGCTGCCAAGGTTTAGTACAGCATACCTTGGTTTATATTCCAATTTCATACATTAAAAGCTCCTGTCTCTACTCCCATTTATTTTTCCATCTAAAGATATCAAAATTCTGAGCCACATATTACAGCATCTTGTCTCTTCAGAATACAGGCAACCTTTGCCTGCAGCAAATGGTGTTCCCACACTGTTAGACTTAATTCAGTTCAAGGACTGCAGTATGCTTTGGAGTTACAAACTTTGGTCACCATAGCAGACAATATGCCATCACACTCTTAGAATTCAGATCTCAAGCATGTGTCACTTCCCATTGCTTCTTTAATTGATGTGCTACCATAAATTAAGATGTCTGCATGATATCTCAAGGGTAACCTTTCCATAGTGTCATAGCAGTGCTGTGTTTTCCTATGCAAAGTATGTAACTCGTGCTTGACAGATTGTCTTGCTGACTAACTACTGAAACTGTAAACTTTGTGACCACTCACAAACCCTGTAGTTATAAATTTAGACTATCTTTGCTAATGTGTCTGGAAAAAAGTAGCATGTTCTGGTTAAAGCAACTTATTCTGATGAGAAGATATGGTCTTACACATAAATTACCAAAAAGCTTTCCCCACAGAAAGGAAAGTGTACAGGGAGAAAGATATGATTTTTCACTACTTAAACATCCTGTGATAGCAGTCACTGGATACAAGTTTATGGTCTTAAATTTAAAATTAAATTTAAATTTAAAATTTAAAATGTATACATGTCAGTATACAATGTTATTGAACACCCAATGCTGCATGTCTTCTTTGTTGTTGATATTCAGAAAAAAATGTCACTGTCGCAAAGAAAAGAGAAAAAATAGGAAGAGCAGCAGCAGATTAAAAGCAGACCACTGGAATAAAGGATGGAAATCTAGACTTCATCAGCCTTTTTATTTCAATGTAATTTAAATTGTCATTAAACATCTTTCAAAGCATACATCGGAGACTAGAATGCTTAAAACTTATTGGTATCTTTTTAGTAAAGGAGAGTGCTAAAACTACACAAAAGGAAAACAGACTTTGATGAATATTCCTTATTTTTATTACCAGTATTAAGGGTGTACTCAGAGCTTGCAAATAAGAGCTTACAATTCATAACAGGTTTTCCCCTTTTACTGTAGATCAGCATGGACACTAAGAAAACAACAGCCTAAAAAATATGCTCCGTTGTCTCCACTGTTTTGAAACATTAGTTTGAAAGTCAGTCTTTGAAATCAATGACAGTGAACAAAAATAATGTAGATATTCCACAAGCTCCCAATAACAGATACTGGGAAAATACTGTCATCTTGGCATGGATGTCGAGCAAAATCACAGGATGGAAGATAAGGTCCATATACCTCTGTTGAAGTAAACATGAAAAACATTTCTATTAGTGGCACAATGTTGTCAACAAACAATTTTGCCAAATATATTTGACATTTTTATTTAAGATAATACATTTGATTGACAATGATATTTATCATCCAAGGCTTATTATCTTACATAAGTGTAAGGCATTTTTTTGAGAATAAGTTAGATATGCTATTAAAGAGAAGAACATACTAGGAAGATCATAACACAGGAAAGTATTAAGATTTGCAGCCTTGAAAGAAAGTGTGTTAATTCAATATCACTACTGCCATTGTATTTACATTTTAAATTTTTTTCACCTTTTTAGTTGATAAAATGTTCTTACAAGTGCTTCTTTGCTTAAGACTATTCTTAAACTCTCACTGTCTATGCTCAACATTGCATAACCTTACGTTTTTGCAACAATGAATTTACTACTTTCAGTTCTTCACAGATTTATAAAACTTGAATAAATGATACAGAAGTTTCAGTATGAAGTTTCAATTCACATAATTTCTAACTGTACAGTACTACAAAATTGCCAATTAATTCTTTTTGTCTTTTAGATTCTTTATTTGGTGCCATTTAATTCCTCCATGCAATATAGTAATTACCTCAAACAGAAATGTAGATTATGCATACCAAAGAAAAAGTGGGTTTGAGAGAGAAAAACACTACAAAATAAATTGTTTCAGTAACACTTATTTCTCATTTTAGGAAATGCAGAGTTTTTCAGTGTTGTGTATGATAAATGTTTATGCAGGGGAAAAAAAATGAAAGAAAAATAGGTCAAGATCTATTTCAGAATAGGAGCTCAAATTTTGAATGAGTTTAATTTGAGAATGGATAACCTTAAGTAGTTTGGAGTAACTGTGATAAAGTATTACAGGTACTTTTTCTCCACAGAGTATAAAAATAAAGAACCATGTTATCTACTCATTCTGAACTTCTAGTATGTACTAGATATTATCTATGAAGCTAAAATTATCATCTAAGGAATTAGTATTATTGTGCAAAACATTCCAGAAAGTCACAATATTGGCATTTTTTGGAAGCAGCTTTCGCCTGAAATAAATAAAGTACGCATTATAATGACTTATGAAACTGAATTTTCTGAGAAAACCATTATTAAGGTTTCTGTTATCGCAGGAATTTTATTTTTAATAAAACTATGTGGCATTCATCCAAATCTATACTTAAAGTATAATGTATATATTGTTCGTTACACATTACACACCATTTCAGAAAGCATTTTTGAGATTTTATAGATAATATTGGTTATCATAGGATTCACTGCAGCTGAACACCACACAGGACTGCTTAAAAAGCCTAATAGTATTAAATAAATAAATATGTCCACCAGAACCCCCAGGTTCTTCTCCACAGAGGTGCTTTCCAGCAGGTCCATCTGTTCTGGTGCAAAGGATTGTTCCTCTGTGGTGTAGGACCCTGCCTTTCTTTGCTGAATTTCAGGCAGTCCTTCCCTGCCCATCTCTCCACCCTGTCGAGGCCCATCTGAAGGGCTGCACAGCACTCTGGGGTATCTGCCACTCCTCACAGCTTTGGGGGACACCACAAGGACAGGTATCCAACTATACCCTGTGGCACTCATTATGACACTGGGATCTGCTGTTCAGCCACTTCTCTCACAACACATCACTGTCTAGTCATCCAGTCCACACTTTCTGAGTTTGCCTATGATGATATTGGGAGAGACAGTGCCAAAAGCCTTGCTGAAGTGGAGGTAAAAAATATCCAGTGCTTTCACCTCATCCCTCCAGGTAGTTTTTACACCATAGAAGGCCATGAGGTTGGTCAAGCATGATTTACCTTTGATGAATCCATGCTGACTACACCTGATCACATTTTGTCATCATGTCATAAGTTAAAAGCTGAGGATGGTACAATCTGAATGAGGGACTAAGTTAAGTCTATTAAATCCTAACAATGACAAAAACTTAAATTACAAGATAACTTCTGTAGGGTCCCTGAGTTCTATGACAGAAATCTGATGTCACTTTCTGAGTAGTAATCACAGTATTAACAGAAGATGTTGCAGAGGGAAGACTTTGTGCCAAAGTATTTGTGCTTGTATAATGTATCTACACTCATAATTGCTTGGAAAAGAAATGGTATACAAATTCTTTTACGCCTATTCAGTCATTAATAGATTGAATCTACAGAAAGACAGTTATGTGTCCACTGTCTGGATGAGATTGAACCTGAAAATAGATCTACATCAAGACATTGAATTTGAACATTCAGCCCCAGAGATGAGTAGAAAATGAACTGGTACAAAGGTTTTTTTCTGAGCTTTCTTCATACAAAAACATTCTGAGACAAATTATTTTATAAAATCTCTGATCTTAGAACATTTGGGTTTCGAGATCATACTTGTATGTCTTGGATACACCTCTAATTGCAGGTTTAAGTGTCTAAAAAGAAAACATAATTTTAAGTTTAACAGAAACCTTTAACCTTGATTATGTAAGGCTTCTAGTTTCTTGTCTTTCTATTGAGGAATAAAAAGTATTAGTATATTAACCTTGATGTATTCCAACTTTTAATGTGCTGTAGCGTGTTGTACTGCACAAATTGTGATAAGACTAACCTTTTCCATTAATCTATAACACTTTCTAATAGGGTAACATGCATAATGTTCTATTTGCTAGTGTCTTCACACCAGAATCACCCTGGAAATCTGATGCTGTACAACTTCAGAAGAAGACTACATTAGAAAAGCCCACTCTTTTTGCTTAGCAACCGTTTGAGAAAGTATATATATTTTAACATTGTATACAGCAAAAGCTCTTTGAAGCCAATGTTGTTAAAATACATTAAATGATATTAAAATATATAGTAGTTTATAAAATGCAATTAAACAAATTTTGAATTTTTCACTTCTGAGGGAACTGATATATATTAGATAAAAAAATAATTCCTTACGATTTAATATAGGCACCAGTCAGAAAAATTATTAAGGCTTCTGTAAGAAAACCAGTTTGTGATTATTTAACAGTGAAATTCCCAACCCCTTAGCACTTATCCACAAATGATCACTGAAGTTTAGTATTGCAACTTGAAGATGCTTTCCAGTAGTGGAATCTCAAACTCAAATTTAGCTCAGTGGAAGAGCTGGGAAACTTGAGCTCCATGTACTCACAGACACATGCAGGCATATGTCACGGGCTAGGAATGGGACACCCCAATTTAGTGCTACCACTGAGACTCTCCAAACCATAAGTCACTTCCTCACACCCCCTCCTCCTGAAGAGGGCTGGACAAGAGAATTGGAGGCATAAAAGCTGACGATCATAGGCTAAGAATGATTTATTGGAAACAGTAAAGACATAAGAAAATAAACAGTAACAACAACAATATTAATAAAAAGTGTACGAGAGAGAGGTGAGAGACTGACTTGCCAAGTGCTCACCACAGAGGCTGACTTAACTGCAGCCATGGCACCCTGACCTCTCCCTCTAGCTTGGAACTGACATTATCCCACTGCTCCCTCTGTCATGCTTACTCAAACAGAAGGAATCCCTTTTCCATGAAAGGGACTCCCTTCCTCCCATCCCAGCAATAATATGAGGTCGTACAGAATAACCTTTGGGCCATAGCCACACCCTCTCCTTGCTGCTGCAGAAACTAACTGTGTCCTGCCCAGAACCAAGACAGTACATAATGCCAGTTCTGCCTGTGCAGCCTGGCTGCTGTAAGTCAGCTCCAGCTCAGAAAACATTGACAGGATGTTGAGGGAATGCTAATTGCCAGAGCTAACTACCAGCTGCTCCTCTACATTCCTGAAGCTCCAGAAAGGTGTTGGTACAACACTGACCAGTCTGCAGATGTAACACAAGTCTATCAACACCAGGTGGTCAACAAACCAAAATAAAGAATCCATTTTTTGAAGCTACCTAAATGGCTGGGTGTCGTCTTCAGCAGAAAATGACAAGAGCTTAAGCCTCATCCTTGCAAAGGAACATAGATCATAAATCCAAATTTATCACAAACATTTCTGCTATATAATATTAAATTGATAACAGTAAAACTTAGTTTTCAATTAGCTTGATGAAAATTGTAATCATCCTGCCTAAGTGATTAATTATGTTTTACTTCATTTTTGTTTATTATAGTTCATAGCATTTTAAAAAAGCAGATTTAAGTAATCTTTTCTGTCAGTAATGAATTGGGGACAGAATCAGGGAGAGCACCCAAGAGAATCAGCAGTTCCACCTCAGAGACTAGGCATTACTTTTTATTCAACCCTCTAGTTCTCACATTCATCAACCAGGAGCACTGTCAGCCATTAAAATTTGCATTTCCAGTGTTAGCTGAAGAAGCAAATGGAAGAAGAACAGAGAGCACAAAAGATCAGATTTCAAAATGTATTCTATTGTGGCATGGGTTTCATTTTGTACGAAGAGGTACTATATTATCTTGCTAACATTTTAAGCAACATCAGCTCCTTGAATTAGATGCATGGGTCATACATTTGACACTAGAGTCCCCAGGGTGTGACCTATAATATACCACCTGTGGAATAGCAAATGAAGAAATTACACGATAATTAGTAGATTCTAAGCAAACATTTCAGAAGCATGACACCTTTCTTTTATTCACTTTGATAAGCTAGAGATACTTCCAGAAAGAATTTCCATCATATGGGAGTGTTTTGGGGTTTGGAGTTTTTTTAAAAAAAGAAGAAAATTAGGAATGTTGAAAAACTTAGATCACACTAAAATTTAAGTTATCATTTTAATGGTCTGATGGATTTGTGTGAAATTTTAATTGCTTTCTTTCTAATTACATCAAGAAATTGTCATCATTATCTACCTAAGCCATCCAGTGTTCCGCAGGATCTTCTTTTCCTCTTTTTTCTGAAGCATAATAGTTGTCAAGCAAAGGCAAATGAATGGCAACATTAATATTCTTGACACACTGCAATATTGTGATGATGAATGCCATAAAAGAGACTGTAAATAAAAAAATTAATGAAGCAATAACATAAATGGAGGTCATGGGTGTTCTTTCCCCCTCCTTCACTGTTATTAGTGAAGCACTTAAGCATGTCCTTAGCTTTAGGTATGTGAGTAGTCCCACCAGTTAATAGTACTATTCACATGTATAAAATTAAACATTTGCATAAGTGCTTTGCAGACTTGAAGGCTCTAAGTGAAATGATTTACCGAAACTGAGCTCATCTTGGTTTTAAGAACAAGAGCAATGACATGAAAATAAGTTTCCAAGCCCTATGTCATCAGCCACTCTGATCTGCCACCTAGAAAAACACTGATGACGGGTCAAATAATCAGCCAGAGGTCACACTGTAAGTCTTTTATTATAATCACAAAATGGCTTTTTTTTTCTTATTCGGTAGACTCTAACTCACAACAAAAAGTTTTCTTGACAAGGAGAAGTGTCGAGAAGCAGGAACCGTAGAACTGCAGGCTTTTTACGTTGGTGGCAAGCAGCTGTCACTTTGTATAGGACAGGATCTGAAACGCTATGTTCCAGAAGGCAGCCCCAGAGACAGATTCCTGCTTTTTTGATGCCTCACTGAATATTCTCTACACTCCCTTGAAATCAACTTCATTAAGATCTTGTTTTCATGGCAGACTTCCATTTTTATGGTAATATTTATTGCCATAATAATAACTAGCAGGTACATATGCCTACTAGGGGACTACAGACAAGACATATGCATTGCTTACCTGAGTAATTGAGCATCTTACTTAAAAATGAGACTTCCAAGGAAATTAGAGTCTAACTAACAAAGATGGAGACAGTGCCAAATTTCTCCTGTGTGACTCTTCTGATATCCTTCCTTTTCTGAGTTTCCTCAGTTCTTGAAAAATTGACTGAAATAAGAACTTCTGGCTTTTTCTGTTGATATTTCAGAAAAATAAAAATTGAATTTTTTCAATTCAATACATAAAAGATGTCTTTATTCTGACAGATTCTAAAAGCCTAAAAATTGCATACATCCTTCATAAGATTTCCTAAAGCCTTAACCTTTCAATATACAACCATTCATTTTTGAGCACTGTAACAAATATTTATGAGTTTAAAAAAAATATTATTAAACTAACTGTTAAGGATCTCAAGAAAGATTACTATTACACTACTATTACACTACTAGCTACCCCTTGTTTTCATTGTTGCAATACACTGAACTATCAAAAGGGTGTAATGTGTTCCTCCTCCAAGAATTATACTCCTGTTTGTGCTTATTCTGTTGCACTCCTCTAGTATAACAGACTTTTGGAAAATAGTCAGATGGTCTTTGCAGATTTGGTGAGCCTTTGGGCTAGTTAATTGTAATGACATGAAGGTATTGGTCATCAAACCTTTAATGGGCGATGAATTGCATTGCTCTTACACATGCAGTTGCCATTCACAGACTGAGTCAATAGGAAACCTTATAAATATAATTTTGCACCTAAGATATTCTTAATATGAGCATTTTAAAAGACAACCTGAATTGATTTATTTAAGAATGTTTCCTCAAGAAAAAATATACATGTGGAAATAAGTATTTTTAACTAAAACTTGTTACTGTTTACCCAATTGCAATACCATGTAGCTCTGGAAAAAAAGAGATTACTTTTAGATTTTATCTCATTTGTAAGAGGGTTTTTTTTCATGGGAAGCTGTTATATTGAAAGTCAGAATGAGGCTCTTTAACTTTTCATGCTCAGCTTTAACAATTTCAAGTTGAAAACTCCCCTCTTATTTTATAAAAACTTGTTATCCAATATGGCTTGATATCCCATGCCTCACATCCCACCCTAGGTCCTATTTATATACAGAACACACTTCAGCTTCAGATTTCATCACAAGACCATTATCATAGGCTCCAAAAAAAAGATGATATTCACACATTCAGTGAACAGCTGGCAGCTGATGTTTTTAAGTTGGCGATGCTTGAACTTCTCCAGAATATCTCTGTGAATTAGCTCAATTTTAACCTACACCGAAGGCCAATGAAGATATTTAAGAGGAACATATTCACTAGGACTGACTTAAGTCATCAAAGCCCATTGGGGTATCTGATTGGCACAGCTGAGGTACCAGGCTCTGATTTTTGACATTACTGCTGAAGTAATTCTAGAAGTGCAAGCTTTGTTATCAGTAGTAAACAATGATATATTATATAGAGGTTATTCAAAGACAAGATAGCTTGAAAAAATGCTTCTTTTGGTCATATTCTCAAGAACATGTTATGTGCTATTTGATTACTACTTTAAAATGGCAGTTCAGCAATTTTATTTCAAATTTCTTGATGCTATCTTTTTTGCTGGAAAGGAAGTAGAAAAGACATGATTTAAAAAATTTCCTCTTTACTACTGTGTAGAGTAGTGTTAGTCTGCAGCTATTCTACTGTTACATGTATAAGCAATCAGGCAAGTAATGAGTTTAAAAATAACAAGTTTCAAAATTACAAAAATAAAGTATTTAAAAGGAAGAACAATTGCTGGAATACACCACTTTTCCATCACTCACCCCTGCCATTTTTTACTCTTATCTTCACCTAAAATCATGCTCCTAATATCAAGTATCAACAAATGGTAGAAATAAAAAAAAAAAAAAAAAAGAAGAAAAATCTAATTATTTGGAACTTATATACTTTTTTTTTTCTTTTTTTTTTTTTTTTTTTTTTTTTTTTTTTTTCCCAGAGTACTTCTTCCCACTTCTAGTTTTCCCATTTTCTTCTGCATTTGGCTTTGGAAATGGTTCTGTTTGTTTTTTCTTTGCAATTCTCAAAATTTATCTTGGGCACATGCTAAACTTAAAGAAAATATACCTTTTGTTGAATCTATGATTTCACTCTTCTGTTATTACCTAACTTTAAGATTTCATTTTAGGTTAACATTCATTAATTAGATGTATTTTTTACATGTTGGGAATAAGACAGGAGAAAATTAAAAAAGTAACTGTCAATATTTTCAGAGAAAAAGATAGAACTGAACTGAAATAATTTTTGAATTCCACAACTCAATTCAAATATTTTTGGTTTTATATTATTTTTGTTATAATACATAACTAGCTAAAGAATTATTGAAGTTATAAAATAGTTTAAAAAATACACATGTTAGTTTTCCAGGTAAAACATCTTTTATTCTTTGATGATAGTAGTTAAAATGACAAAACTAACTTTTCCCATATGAAGTAATTGAAATTATATCTATTTATTTATAGCTGTTTAGGGGTTAAAATAGCTTATTGAAATATACTTGATTTTATGTGACAGAGTAATTATCAATTCTTTATTTTATTTATACTGAGATGTTCAACATAATTTAGACTACTTACATGTAAGATTAGTGAAGATCTGATCTGAGTCTCAGTACTTCAGTAGTTTTATTCAGTTAGGTAGAGAAATCTTTAAATCAAGCAACATCCAACCTTTAACATATACCTAGTGTCTTCGCTGCCAAGTAATGTTATTCTGTCAGATGAGTTTTCCTGATTTTTTTCTAGCAACAATATAGTAAAAAATCTTTGTCAATCAAACATAAGAAAACTGTGAAAAAAAAAAAAAAATGGAATGAGTTGACTGATGTAAAAAAAAGGAAGCTTTTTGTACTGAGACAACACAGGCTGAGTTTTAAAATTGGAAATCAAAGCAAAGTAACAACGGAAGCAGACAGAAAGTTTGGAAACTCTAAGAGCATCATGGAATTCACACAAATATGTACAGCATTTGGAATGAAAGGACAGTAAAGTACTTTACTCAATGTTTTCCAGAGGCTAGTATTGTTTCGCTGCTTGTTTGTTTGTTTGTTTGTTTGTTTGTTATTGGGTTTTCATTTTCTTGTACAGCCCTGATGCAGATCTCACATCTTTCTTTACAAATCACCCCCATTTGCTGCAAGGAAGCACTTAGCCGTGATCCATCCTTTAATTTGGTTTTCACACTGGTAGAGAGATCTCCAAATCCTTACTTATATTTTGTTCCCCTAAAAACTACGAGGGAGATCCTTCTATTGTCTGAGAACCAGACAATAATTGAAGTCTGCTGAGTTGAAATAAACAAAGATAGTTTCAACACATGTAGTTCTTACTGATTATCGGTTGCCCTGGAGTCCCTAATATTTGACCTTGGTCTCACAAAACAAACACACCTATTCCTTTTTATGAGACTGAAGCTGCCATGCCTGGTTCTCTGACAAATGTAACAGAATTTCAGTTGAAAGATTTTCACACATGGACACTGCAGGGCTTTGGAGATATTTTTCTCTAAACCCAAATGTTGTGACTAAGAATGGAGGTAACTGATCACAGATATTCAAAAATTTCATCTTCACCCAGCTGTTCCACCTCCTGTTTCCTGCATTATTGTATGAATGGTGTTCTTTTTCCTTCCTTGCAGCTATGTTATATTTTTAGACTTTAATCACATTTTAACAATTGTTACACACATACCTTCTGCCTCACTATCTCAATTTATTTTTTGTTCCAATAAATAAAATTTCCCATTTTGACATTAGTACTTTCTCACAGCTCTCCTACAGACTTGGGTTTAAGCACCTATTGTTTTTATAATGCTTAATCTTTATCTCTCCAGATTTTTTAAAGTGTTTTTAGAAATTTATAAAGAAAATGTTTTAATACTCTAAATGATGTATGTTTACTTTTAGTTTAAACTAAACTAAAAGCATATTAATGCCTAAGCCTTTAGTGGTTGGGCTCCTATGCTGTTGATATTTTGGCACAATTCCAGGACATTTTTGACCTGGATGATCTGGAAGACTCTCAGGAGATGTTTGGGCATAGGCAGTGTTTAGACTAATTGGGCTGTGCGTGTCAGAAATTGTATTATCCCTCTTTATTGATATGAATAGCTGTGATCATAAATCTGTGCAGAGTGAGAGGAGGATTTACCAGAGGTTACTATTTTGATCTATTTACACTTCCCAGTGCAAAGTCCCCAGGAGCCCACTGGACATCCAAAACAGGAGATTGTATTCCAAAATCAACTTAATCAGTAACAAGTAGAAGGAAATAAACCCTTTTCCTCACTCGGCTTACAGTGAGTTTCTGGTCTTAGGGCTCCCCAAATCCATAGAAAATTCATGAAGATTTTAATTGGGCCTCATAAAGAGGCTGGAAAGAGGTGTGAAATCACCATTGCAATTTTATACACCATTAATCCTAAATAATATCTCTGATGACAGCCACATAGGATAGTTCTAGAAATTTAATTGTAATTCAGAAGTGGTCCAGCAGATAAAAGGATTGGTCTTAACTCTGTCCCTAGTCTGTGGAAAATCATATCTAAATGGTAGGATTGTAGCATAATTCAGCTTGGAATTATCTTGGGACTTTATTTAGTCCCAACTTCTCGAAATAAAGTCAGCTTTACGTTGAACCAAGTTAATTAGGTGCCTTAAATGAAAATTATGTTAGGCTTATTTTTCAGTTCAGTTTCCCTCCTTCCCAGAAATCTTTCAGCTGAGATTGAAGCAAGAAGCTATTATCTTTCATTTTCTCATAGTATTATTAGTACTTTATAAAAATACGTAATTATGAATACTTTATATTGTTACTATTTTGACAAAAAGTAAAAGCAAAACAGTATCTGCAATACAAAATTCACCTGCAAAGTGGATTTCTTTATAACACTGGGTTTTCTAAAAACACCTTAATTTATTTCTCATAAATCTCAGTCATTTACTGGAGTTGTTACAGTCAATGCACTATGTTTTTATGAGGATTTATTATAAGGATATTTTTCTATCGACTAGTTTCTTGCTGATACATTGCCTGGGGTATGCTTTTACTGTCACTTGGAAAAATTTTATAAGCAGAGACATTGAGAAAAAAAAGGGAGACAAGAAAATCTTTACCTATTGAGGTGCTTTGCGCAAGTACTTCAGTAAGAGAAAGAGAAAACGACTTACAATACAAGGCTAATTCTGAATATCTCCTCGAGTACACAAAATACTTACAGGATCCTTTGAATGACATTGTTCCACTTAATGTGTGTTACTTTCAAGGACAACTGGAGATGTATTATTTGCAAATCTGTATTTTTACTTGTAAAATGAAAAAAAAAATCTCAACCAAACAAATTAAAAAAGACAAACAAAAACAATCGTGAATCAAGAAACTGTTTAATAGAGGATCATTTTATGGTACATAAAAGCTTTAACTTTTTAAATGTTATTTCCTTACACTCTCTTTTAGCTATGTGACACATAAATTGTGGTTTATAGATACTTTTTGGATTTTATTTTTATTTACCCCAAGAGAGTGTTAGTATTATTTAAAAAAAAATTAAAATATTCTTTTGAATTGTATTTAACCAAATCAGATAAAGATTTCCCAAAGAGAAAGATTCACTGCAGAAGAGTTCTGAATCATACCATATAACAGTGAGGCATTGACATTCATCAGTATAGTGTTTGCATCAACTCTCTTACACATATAAATGGATTAAAGTGAAATGTCATTGAAGAAAAAAATATTTCAAAACAGATAATTCATCATGGTTTTAAATTGTCCTGCTCTATACGGGACAAAATAATACCATGAGTTTCTGAGTAAAACCTTTTATTTACTCCAATGATAGATAATAAATGGTGTTCCATTTTATAGAAATTATGTTGACCTGTCAAAACTTTCTATAAAAAACTTAGTCCTGCTCTGGGTAGATTTAGGAAGTTCAAATAGAGCTGAAAAGACAAACCAGGACACAATGATTTTCAGCCCCATATTTGGAATCTTCTGAACTCTACTTTTGGATCTCTGTTGTGGTGCATTTTGTCTTTACCAAAATTCTGCATGCTTCTGTTATTTGTTTTATAATGGTTTGTCCCTGTACCCCCATGTTAAAAGCCCTTTTGGTTATGGGTCCTGTCTATCACCCTGCAACCCTGCCCAGATAGCTAGAAAGTTCTGGTGGGGGGCTGGGGTGATTGGCAGAGTCCCTGCAATCCACTCCCTTTTTTATGTATAGAATTGTTCTCTTGTTCTGGGCTACTCCCCACTTTTCTGGAATTGGTTCTAGATTATCCCTTGCCCCTGTCCATACGTAAGCTGAGACTGGAGAGGGAAAAGCTCACTTTTTTATGTGGGCTCTCTGGGTGGAATAAAACCTGATTGAAACCCATGTGGAAGTCCTCCTTTATTCCTCATCACCGCCACACTTCAGCCTGAGGCCAAGACCGACAACATTGGAAAGGTACCAAGCTGTACCTCAAATGCAGATTCGGTGCAAGAGCTAGCCAGGGAAAGCAGCCCGAACTCCTACAGATCTCTGGGTAGAAGATACTCAAAAAAGCTGTGTAGAAGCTTGATTCTAAAATTTAGGAAAAGATTTTTCAAAATCTTGAAATAAAAATTTAGAGAAGTATGTTCTTTTAATTTTCCATTTTTGTAGCCAAAAACAAAGGTTCTTGTACAGACTGAAAGTACAAGAAGTATAACACAAAACATCATTTACGCATTTCTTGAGCTTAGGGCAGTAGAAGGCTATTCATCAGTCTTCATATATCACAGATGCTGTATTTTCAGTAAATGTAAGATGATTCAGGAACAACAAAATTCTACATCATCGATAATATTTTAATACAAAAAGATCTTGTGGATCTTTATAGAAGATAAAATGTTTATTCAAATCCAACAATATTCTTTAATGTAAGAATAAGCAATTCAATACTCAATAATATTTAATACAATGGCTGAGTTCATAGGAAAGAAAAACTGTGCCAGAGTACTGTCTTTACAACTTGGTTAACTGAGGCAAAAAAGGTGTTAAGAAATTTGCTCCAAATCACACAACAGCAAATCATAAGCAGGTAATTAAAAATCTCAAAAAGTAATTTTTGTGTCATGTGCACAGCCTTAAAAATCAGAGGAGTCTCTTTCACTTAAACTAGATGTAGCTTTCCATGGTAACCTATGAATGATGAAGACATACTTTTTGCTGAGGACATATGAATGCCTTAATATCTCTTAATGTTCCTTGTGTCCCAGAGGCCAGGTCCTACCAACCAGTCAGTCCCTCATGAAACGCTTCTACTCAAAGTGCATGCAGCTGTCTATTCTTCCACGAATGTCAGAATGATTAGTAGTGTATTTATGTAGACTACAGGAGAAATGAGCATGGTGCTAAAGGATTTCTTAAGGAATTAATTCGAAAGCCTTAGACTCCTGAAATTTTTTATGCTGAGACTTCAGACTTAGTTGTGAGTAAGGGTCTTCTATTCATTCTTTGGATTCTGGGATTCCCATTCACTGAGGCTTCAGCTGGGACTTGCACTAAAACTTAGTTAAAGCTGCCTGACCTGTGAGATGTTTCAGTTGTAGATTTCTTGTTAGGTAGTTTTTTGAAATTCATTACAGATAAAATAGAATCTGACAGAGAACAAACACTCTTGAGTTTATTTTAAAAACAAAATGAAGAAAACAAACAAACAAACAAACAAAATCTGTGTGGCTTCCCTGCTGTCTAAGGTACTGGAAGTCCTAGGAGTTTGACTCCTTTTTCTACGACAGAATTCACACCAGATGTTGTGAATTCATCTGTAGGCACATTCAAAATATGAATGAGGACTTTTTTTCCACTGTGATACAAATCACACTCTTTACATAAGAGGCACACGGAAAACTTACACAGAAATGAAAGGGCTTGTCTCGCAGCCCACCTTGTAAGAACTTCTGCAGCAAAAAATAAGGTCAAGGTAGCAAAGACAATATAATTCGGTCTGAAAGATATGAGAAGATATGAGAGGGGCACTGGAAGGGCTTTAATCAGTACTGTTCTGGTCCCTATACAGTCTGCAGGGAAAAGACTTGAATGCAATCTCTCATTTTCCTGCCAGGGAAGACAGCTGGCTCACTCAGGAGTAGAATCTGAACATCAGCTGACATATCAGAATATGGGCAACTGGGGCTTGGGTCTGAAGGAAAACTGGAACCCACATTAGTATAAACATGTGGCAGCTGTGCAATCAGCTCTAGCATAGGTTAAATTCTCCATAAAATTTGCAATTGTGTAAGTTTCTGCTGTTGAATAATTTTGACTGTGAATTTCTTCTCCCTCCTTTTCATATAGAAAGAAGAGAAGGTCTGAAGATTGCACAAAATATGAACTCCTAAAGCAATTGCCTGAAGAAATTCACTGGGTAAAAAATGCAAATAATTTGGCTATATGAGTAGAGCTTTCAAGACAAATTACAGACACTTTTTTAGAAGAGGAAAAAAACCTAAAAGAACAATATTGAAATAACATTAATGAGAGTAAGCGCCTGAAACAACAGAGGTGTTCAAAACGATATTGAATAAAAGTTTAGCTGTAATGAATGAGAGAAAAAGATTTTATATTTCTACTGCTTGAAGCAGGCTCTGTTAAATTGAGTAAATTAGAAATTATATCTTTTTGCCTTGGAAACTAGGCAGAAATTTGGGAGAATGTGCAAAATCAGACTATCCTCTTTGGCTACTTAATCTAAAAAATACTTAAAAACAATCATCCTTCAAACTTCACGTAAGCACTTCAAACACATGCACAAAATTCATAAATACTAAAGATAGTGAAAATAATGCAGGAAAGCTCTCTTATGCTCCCAGTTCAATAGTATTTTTGGGAAGCTATCAGAAAACTAATCAATTAAAGGCTACAAAGATATTCATAGGGCCTCATCAGGAAAAGATTCCTGTCATCTCCCTAGCCACAAGCCCTGTTACATGGCAACTTTCACGCTAAGAAATATCAATTCCCTCAGAATTAATTTCTTAAATTCACAAGATTTACCTGCCTTAAACATGGGTAAAGTATCAATGAATTATATACAAAATGTTATTTATGGACTAAGATGCTGAACAATGTAATGAAAACTGCATTATTAAGACCAATCATATCTTGGCAGAGGTGTGGTATGGAAATACTGCAGTAGTATTTAATCAGTCTTTTCCATTGCTGAAATTTTTCAAATGTGAAGAATACATTTATAGGCAAAAATGCAGACAGAAAATGCACATACTCTTCTAATATAAATCAATATTGTTGACAACTCACTTGGAATTATTACTAGTCAAAAAGTTTCTACCATAAAAGAGTCGTTCTTTAAAGAGGAGTCAGTTCAGAAGAGAAAGGAAGAAATAGGAAATGGGTCATAATGGGATGGTCTAGCAACGTAATTCCATATGCTTTGTGAGCTGCAAGACATTTGGATGATTTAGCACCATTCAGTATTATGGTAAGTGTAAGAACCTCATTCTAAATTTGTCAGTGGTGAACCTTTTGCAGCCTATTCTTCCTCCTCCATGTTTTTGTTTGGTTGGTTATGTTTTTCAGGGTTTTTTTTCTTTCTAATACTACTACTAATGTTTAATTCTCCACCTCTAAAAAAGGTTACCTCTACAAGCCATGCACAAGATCTGACTTAGCTTAGTAAGACTGTCAGTGACAGTGGCTAATCTCTAAAATTGGATTCAAAAAAAGAGCGGTAGGCATTTTCTAAGTAATATGATTATATTGCAACAGATAATGGTAAAGGCATGACTGACTATTCTCTGACATCATTACTAGCTGTTCCAGGGAAGAGTGTGGTCCATACTCACTATGTTAGTATTGACAATTCCTGAGTATTTCTTCCCTCCAGAGTGACTAGAGTTGCTCTTGTAAGTAGCTTCACTGCTATAAGCCATAACCCCTTTTAAAATAATTTAACACTGTTGAAAAATACTACCATCCATCACTAAATGGAATAATAGGTGTTTCTAAGTTTCTTCTTCATTTACAGTGTTGGAAAATAACACCTTTATATTTTCTTATTTTTTTCTCCCAGGAGAGGTGTGTTTACTATAAACTGACTTTAGAGTAGCTATTTACAATAGCTGTATTTACCAAACTCAACCTTCATTCCAGAGAGCTTTCATGTATCTTGTAGCTAAATGAATAATATCACTTCATGACATGGAGAATTAATACAATGTGAGGGTGTTGAAGTTCAGTACTTTACCTATAAAGAACAACAGAAGGTATTTTACAGGTGCTTTGTCTGTCAGTCTGTAGCAACACAAAAGTAGCACTGTGGCTCTCAGATTCTTGCAAATGCTTCCAAATGTCATCTGCAGAGGTTGGTGATTGACAGGACAATTGCTGCCTTTTGGGCACAGTTCAGTAGATTTCTTGAGTTCACTGACCTGATGCAGTTGCATAAATAAGTGTACATTTCACTTTTAGTATGGCACTACACCACACTAAAACTTGCCTTCATTTGCATTGCTTCCAAAGCACCATCATTTGAAAGGATGTAGCTGCTGGATACAGACTGTGTGCTGTTTAAAGGTGTAGGTGCTGTTGCTGACTCTGATATATGGGATGATAAAGGACATGTCACTACACTGCGACAACACTTCCCATCTCCTAATATACAGAAAGACAGTGACTTCCTCTGTAAATGAGCAAACAATGGCAAAGTGTAATGTCAGTATTGACTTATTTGAGAAACTGTCTAGAGTTGTGTCCACAAGATCAGAACATCCAAAACAAATTAAAATTCTGCTCTAATAGGGAGCTGTGAGGATTGCACTGTCTGGTTTAAGAGACTTTGATCTTTTTCTTGTTGTAGTAGTAAAGCCCAAGAAAGTATTTTGCCTTCAAAAATTGCTATAGTCTCACTGCCTGCCATTAGCTAGAAAACAGCATTTCTTGTCCCTTGAGATGATTCTACCTGCAGTGTTATATATTGTATAGTGCAGAGCACACTGTTGGCAATGAGCAATCATAATAAAGGCATTTGACTTCTGAATGTGGCAGCTAAATGTGTAAAAGACTGACTCTACTGGGGAAAGGAGAATAGGCAATTTCCAAAATGTTCTGTTCCTGACACGTGTTAAGCTTTCTGGCAGTGTAGGTTGAGTGGACCAGAGCGCCCACACAGGCTTGTGCCAGAAGCACTGATGAATGAAGTTTGGGAGCAAGCTTCACGGAAAAAGAATGAAGTGTTTGCAGAAGTATTGCAGATGACTGAGGATCTACATGACAAGTCCTTTTGAAAGTTAGGGTAATCAGCTGAAACTCCCCCACAAACTTCAAACTGCTAGACATATAGATATACATGCAATATATACACAGTCACTCCATCTTGAGCGTTTTTGCTCATTGTTCTCATTGAAAAGCGTATTTTTCTTAGTTTTATGCATATTCAAGGACTGAAATAAAGCTATGTTAAAGGCTGAATTTTGATTTAAAAACTGACAGCTGTGCTTTTCTGGGACAATGCAAATTCTGGAGTTAAGAGAAAAGGATATGATGTCAGGATAAAAAAAAGAAAAGTGCCAAAAAATGGACAGTGGATTGCAGTCTGATTCACTTTATATGCACCTTCCTAGGAACTTCTAGCCATAGGAAGAACAATGTTTGCAGCACTGATACTTCATCCTTCGTCTCCAAGTTACCTACAAGACAAAATTTAAAACTATAAAGACAATTAAATTAAAAAAAAAAAATAAATTACAGGTGAAATTCATGGCATTCAAGCATCTTAAAGACCGATCTAAGAGTATAAGAAGTCTTGATTTCCTTGATAATTTGTGGTGGGAATTCGATAACTGTAGATAATAGAACTACATGCCCTTTCCTAAAATAAAATTAATGTAATGTGTAGCAATATAATGGAAAGTTGTGTAGGTATTTTTGAATTGTTTTTGAATTGTTGATAAAAAGAGTCTGAAGAACCAACCAAGACTTACCCATCTCTGTCTGGGGCAGCCAAATGAGGCAAAATGAATCCCATCATTCATCTTTAAAATCATGTGAAGAAAAAGGCCTCAGTAACTGCAGCAGTGATCAGCAAAAAAAAGCTAAAAGCTTTTGAACATGCAGCAAAAAAGAAGGCATAAACTGGAATGAAATAGATAATATGAGGAGTACGGAAACAAGAAACCTGTGATTGTCAAGAAAATTATTTGAAATATGGAAAATTTAGGTTAAATCTACATTTAATTATATTTCTTGCTGTCATGTTAATGCTTATAGAAGTTTCTGTCAGTGCTTTTGAATTTTTTGGTTTTCCATTTGAGACATGGTTTGTCAAGCGTTTACCCAATTCTTGGGTCCAGGTTTGAAATGAGGTGAAGTTTTACCATTTTTTGTGCTAAATTCCCTGCTTTTACTGAGATAGCAGAGCTGTTCCATCTCAGTTCTGCTGAGGATCTCCCTACAGTCCTAAAGTAGGAGGAGGGACTACAGGTGGATAAAACCAAGTAAGTGTAAGGAAAAGAATAGATAACCTTCAAATGAAAGAATAAACATAACAAAAATCTATTCATAATCAAAGCACCATAGGAAAGGGATGTTAGTGATGCATTTTAAAGAGATCATTCAATTGAGACAAAATAATAACTGGGAGATGTGGCAAGGCAACTATTTACATGTAAATTAAAATTTTATTTTTATTTGCTCGTTATTGTTGTGGTATTTCCATGGAGGGACTATTTTTCAAAGGCTAAATTGATAAGTGCACAACAGAAAGCAGAGCAGAGCTTGGGAGAAAACTGCATCAGCCCAGAAAGCTGTCTACCTTTGCTGGAGAGTGGAGCTGTCTACCTTTCTACCTTTGCTGGAGAGTGGAGTACAATTGTAAGTGCTGGTTTATGCAAAAGTTTGAATAGGAGATATAATTCAGGAGTGGATATTAGTGGCCCTACTAAATCCCTTATTAAATCACCCAGGTATAGCAAACTTAATGTTTCACGTGAGTAGTTACCTCTTCAGAATGATGCAAAGAAACAGGCTGTCCTGTGACTCCTCACTTGTCTCAATCCCTGTCTAAGTGATGATAAATTGCTCTCATCAAAAGAGCTGCTATTGTTGATTAAATGTGTGATGTGCATATTTCAGCAGTTTGTATTATTTAAAGGCTGAAGTTTTCTGTTTTCTTCCCTCATTCTTTTTAGACATACTGAAAATGTTTTGAGGTAACATTTTTTACCTTCATTTTGAATCCTCAAAGATACTGTGCCATCTTCTCTAGTCAGCTACAGTTTCAAATAGTAGTCACCTAGAGCATCAAATTGAGGTTGCTGTCACAGTGACACTGAGGACAGAAATCTTGCAAAGGATGGGAAGGAACGTACCTTTCAAAAGTCAGAAGGTCTTGTGATTTGCAGCACTATAAGATATGACCTTACAAAAAATAACTTAGTGTTTCAGGTGCCTTTTTCCAAAAAGACAAGGCTAAAAAATATAAAGGTGAAATTGAGTTAAAAATGAATTCTTTATGCAAATACCACATTTTACTTTCAAATTGCTAAGTACAATTATCCACCATGTTCCAGAAAGATAGTGATAACTAAAAAAAATCAGATAACAGTTAAGTACTGTAGCAGACCAGTTATAGTGAATGCTAAAAATTACTTCTTCACAAATTCATTCTCAACCCCTTCTGTTCTTTTGATTTATGTGTCATATGATTTCTTAATCTCTAGATTTTATCTTCCTTTTTTTTTTTTTTTTTTTTTTGTTTAAGATACCCCACTAAGCAGCTTACATTTAAGGGAGAGTGGGAAATAAAATTGGCTTTATTTCTGTACAAGGCAGATTGTATCTTCCCCAAAGACTTTTTATGGTAGTTCTTTGCAAAAGATATTACTTTTTCTCTGTATATACCTGCAGTGTTCATCTAAATTAGTCTTCATGTTATACAAGAAATTTCTCACCAAAGTTATAGGCAATAACTGTTCATTTTTTCCTCCAAAGAATATTTCAGCTACACAACAAATTAAAATTATCTTGAAGAATTGTGACATGAGAAGGAGAGAGATGAAGGAAAGTTGGGCGCATGAATAGTATCTCTCAAATCTTTCTGGAACAAACACACTTATTTTAGCACAGAAGCATATCAGGTTATCACTGTGTACAAAGATCCAATACTGAAGTCAAAAGGCTGTGCTACAAACAAATTTGAAAGAGATGGCCATACAAAACACAAAACCATGTATCTGCAAATTTCTATATCCATAGTACTTGTAAGGACGCCTTACAAAGTTCTAAAAGATTTGTCTTAGATACATAGATAGATAGACGATAAATAGATTTCTTAAAAAATAAAAATAACACAGCAAAGACATTTAATCTGATTCCTATTGAAAAGAAAAAAGCCACCCTATTACAAGTCAGTTAATGGAAGGGGGTTGTATACCATGTATTTTATCAAGCTATCTTATAGAACCTAATAACCCAATAAGTCATGGGTAAAAGGGTTTTCATCAGATAAATTAATCAGCATTAGTAAGAATATCTTTGCATGTCTATACTTTAAAACTACCTGCAACACTTCATAAGTGTGTAGAATTAAAAAAAAGCAGACTTCACATTAAGATTTTCTGGGTTATTTGCCAAACCCTTATAATTGTAGGCAGATACCAGTTTCTCAAGATCTCCTTCCCATGACATGTTCTGCCTATTGCACCAGCACTTATAACTGAAAAAGTCATTACAGCTTGCTCAATGTTTTCAGGAAACTACCAGATCTATTATGTGAGGATTTACCATAAGCAGAGATATTTCAAATGAAAATTGAAAAACTGTAACTGTTTTCTGTGACAAAATCTGTTTTCATTGTGATCACCAGCAAAAGTTGCTATATGAATAACAAAAAACAACAACAACAACAAAAAACAAGAATTATTTCATTGATTTTGTAATGGCCTTTCCATTCAGGAATAGACTTATAGCCACAAATGTCAAAACATTTTCATCAAGAAAAGCAAAACTAGTACATTTCAGTGATTATAGTTTTGGTGAGACTTGAAACAACTGCATTTTTCACCAGTCAAAATTTAGGATAAATATTTGCTAGAAATTCAGAAGTCTTAAAGAACACCAAAACAATCCTCCCATAATATCTTGACAAAGCAGGATTGATTTGTGACTAAGTGATGATGAACAACACTGGCTTGTTAGTATTCCAGGTGTACAAAGCAAAGTGATGCAAAGTCCCCAGGCAGGTGTAAAGGACAGCCCTTTATTGCAAAAAAACAGGCCTTTTTAAGCAGTTATCCCTTTATCAGTTACTTTCCATGTAACTATAACAAATGTAATTCAGCCAACCACCATAAACCACAATGTGAACACGTAATGGTTATTTAACTTTTTCTACCTGCAGTTCAGCTGAGTCACTTTCCCACAGTCTTTTTGTGTTTAGCCAAAGAAGCAGGCCTGAGCAATGATTTTACAAGGCCCTCATTTTATAAGGTTTTACCTATATGCAACATCCAGTGAGAACTTTCTAATTATCCACAAGGAGGATATTATCTAGGTCAAGTCCAAATCACACAATTTGCATGATATCACTACAGCACTCAACCTTTCCATCATAGTACCATCTCTCCATTTCTTGAGATTATTATCTTCTTTCCCTTCACTGTTTCTCATGAATCATCATGCAGATACAGATGGCACCAGAATAAATAAATAAATAAATAAATAAATAAATAAATAAACAGTCAGTGTTATTTCAACTGTATTTTTAGTAGTGATTTTAAATGGACAATTTGTAATACAGAGAAAAATATAAAGCAAACCCAGAACAGGAAAGTTGTAGCTAGAGAGAAAACATAGCACATACTCATTTGCTGCAATATTGTGCATATTTAGTGCAATCCTTACTCATATTTTCAGTGTAGAAAATTGTTATCCTGACTACTAGAGTTTCTCCTTCATGTAATATAGGACAGTACACACTGAGGAAACTCAGTGGAAAGAAACCCATTTGCTTTATGGCTAAAATATTTTGAATGGTGTACAACAGTACCATAAGAACAGGGATATCAGTAATTATATTATAACTACCTTTTACTTTGATCAGTTTTTTCATATTTAAATAATTTAGGTAAGCCAACAACAAAAAAAATATGCAATTATTTTTTAACATTATGCAGAAATCTATATTATGTCATCCAAAATTTTGATTTTCAATACAGATACTCAGTTCTTGTTTTTCTCCATTTTATTACTGAAATTGCAAGCAGTGAGAAAGGGCGAGGAAGGAAAAAATTAAAATTGATAAAGCAGATATTAATATATGACTCTTTCACTCTTCTGTTTCTTAGTGAGATAAGATTTCAGAATTAAGAACATTTATATCATTTAATTGTTTCATTAAATGTCTTCTACAGCTCTGTCACTTAAATAGCACTGTATCCTACTTTCCAGAAATATAAGTAGGACAGGTCCTTTGGTCAAAAAGCTCAAATTCAGGCAGATATTGAATGTACAGCATTTATTTCACCTGCATAAGATTCCATTAACTAGGAAGACATAAGGCTGCAATGATGTTAGGAGAAGTCAGAAATAATCACTGCCATCTGACTTAGTTAGAAACTCCATTACAATTGTCCCACTGGGGATCACACCTACACCTGGGTCAATGTGAAAATGCGTGAAGAGTGCGCCTCTGTGAAGCGTAGGGGCTTGGCTAAGTCAGGGCTCCCTGGAAGACCCATCAGAACTTTATTAAACTGCAAACTAACCTAGAAGATGTGATGAAAATTCAGGTTGTTATGTGTGATGTCTGTATAAAATAATTCGTGCTGGGAATTAAAAAATATAGAAATAAGAAATCACAAGCGACTACAGGTAAAGCTGATTTGCATCTGTAAGGAAATGGGCGGCTCCGAGGAGGAACCATGAAATTTACAACAGAAAAAGAGTCGCAGCCACAGAGATGGGGAATCAAGAGTGATCAGCTAGGTTATGCCTAGATGATTGAAAACAGATATGCATCTAAGACAAGATGCCCAAGCTTGTCAGGACTGAGCTTCTCAATATCAGCTTCTCAGAAATCTCATCAATCCCTAGTCTCTGCCCAGAAAGCTGTCCAGGAGAACAAAAGTCCCAAAAGAAGACTCATGAATATGCAATTTGAGCAGAAGTGGACAAAGAAACCCTGCCTCAGGGCAAATAAACTGCATATAATCGGCACCTTCGGTGGCAGGGTTTGTGAACAGGGGGGGACTGGTGTGAGGCCAGTCCGAGGTTCAGCCGGCTCTGATCCCAGGATCGGAGTTGTCCTTTTATTGTCGCTTTTCCAAGTTCGCTGTTATGCGAAATAAATTTTATTTTTTATTTTTCAATCTGGCTGCTTCATTTATTACGCAAATTAATTCATTTCCCCCTTTTTTTTTTTAGTTTTGCTTTTCAGGACTCAACATCTCTGCTTCAGAAGTCTTTTTAGGAAATACTATCTTGTATATACTGTATTCAAGCAGAATAAAAGAAAGGGAGGAAAAAAAGCTTCAAAGAAGTAGATTCTGATCTCTTCCCTTCATTTAGTGCTGCTGCAAATAAAAAGGTTAAAAGAGAGAAAGAGAAATGCTTCCTACTGTTCTCTTATACTAAAGCTTTTTTTTTTTTTTTTCAAAGAATCAACTGGGAACTGAACTAAGATTATTTCTTTTTTCAGATAAGTATCAAAAGCCCTCTAGTAAAGAGGTGCAGTGTGGAAATGGATCACTTTTGTCAATCACTGTCTGAATAGCAGCCATTGAGTAAACCTGTTATCTTGGTTGCTAATGGTTGACAAGTCAATTCCATGAACCTTGCAAAAGACAAATAGAAAACAGATATATCACTTCTGACCCCACCCTTTTTATCTTAGCTCATGAAAAGAAGTCTGAGTTTTAAAGACAAACTTTGAATGTTTGGTTGTTTGTTCTCCTATCTGATACAGTACAAAAGGAGCAGGAGAGAGGAAACATGCAAAAATCTAAATGAAGGAATCTGCCCTTCGAAAATCATGTTTGTTGGAACATTGCATCTTTAAGCATTGATTGGCAAAGGCTTCCATTAATCTGTACATGTGTTTTTGTTGTATGTTAAACTATCATCATCTTTACAATACAGATTATGCTTGGATACTATCAGGGAGTCTTAGAGTTTCCCTTATTTAATATTAAGAAATGCCCCTTTCGTTGGTCTATTCCTCCTAAAGTTATGGTTATAGAACTGGGATTTATGAAGAGTTTTTTTCAAATTATTTATATATAAATAGTTCTGGATTTTCTTCCATCTTTGTAAGTTGTGCACGTCTAGACTAATACCAATTTGCAATGTGATTCTGGAAACAGAGATTTATTGGGTTTACATAGTCTGTACTCTCTTTCCAATCACACAGTGATACTCAGACTTAAACTCTAATGCCTTTTTTTTTTACTAATAGCTACAAACAGCTACAAACATTTACATAAACTAACCTTCCAAGTAATATATAAACACACGGTACTTAGCTTTCACACTGTGAAAAATATACTTCACACAAAGGAGCATGATACAGATGCTGTACAGATGCTCCTCATGCAAAATGCCAACCAACTTGGTTCATCCACCCAGATTACCCAGAGAATGATGATCTGGACCATTACAGCCAATCACCAGCCTCACTGCAAGGCAGTGCCTGAGCTGGGATTGTCTGCCCTTCAGGTCTGATGGGGAAATCCCCCATCCACTTTCCCTTATTACAGCTTAAATCTTCTTCCTAAGTAGGACAAGCATAAATACGCTTCCCTGAGAACTGATAAGAAAGTCGTCCCAATTAACACTTATCACTGCTTCAAATGGCAGTGCAGGGGGAGGGGAAGATTGTATATCTTAAGAGTTCACAACTCTTTGTTTTGAGGATAACAGTGATAAACACCCAACAAAAAGTTAGCTGCAAGTTCATACCCAGCAAAAATACATCATTATGTTAGCTGTCATATAAAATTGTGAGTGTTTATTAGTGATTGTAAACAGACCTAAACCATGCATTATAGCAAATAGACTGTTAAAATTGCAATGGCAAATATCGGATTAACAAAGAAACAATTTATTAATAACACAATATCAATCACCAGTAAAAGAGAAAACCACAAAATAGGATATTAGCAGCGCCGCGCTGGGTGGATGAGGGGTCTGCACACCAGGGTACAGGTCGCCCAAATCCACCCCGAACGATTCTCAGTCCACCATTTTATAGGATTTTTCTGCCCTGAGGCAGTACAGGTGTCCAGGGTGGGCCAAATAGTCCAAATTTCTTCTCGATGGCCTTCCCGGATTTGCCAAGTCCCGTTGATTCATTCCGGGAAGGTCTTTTCTTATGCCAATTGTACCAGCCAGTCTTATGTTGATTCCAGTATGCATATCGTGCCAGGACGTTGATGAAATCTGCATCGTCGTCAAGAAGGAATTCTCCTTCCATTGGAAAGGATGTGATTCTTATCGGGGCTGTCTAGCATCTTTGTTTGGTTTGATGGTCCTTGTCCTGTTTCACAACTGGAGCCGCAGAGGCTGGGGATACAGATTTCTACCTACTAGACTTTACAGTTTATTAACATCATTCTTATTATACATTTGATTATTATTTTATCCATGAATTTTTACACCAGATTGATCACAGACGCTGTCTCTGTAAAGAGTTGGACTGCAAAGTTCTTGTGTACTTCTATGGCACATAGCCCTGACACCAAATGGACTTCTATCAAACCTCAGCTTCCCTCTATAACAGATTCTGAAATATGATGCTAAATGTTTGCTTCTTTCAACAAGATTCAACCTGTACTTAAGTTGTAAGGTTTCGTGCTGTGTCCCCAAGGGCAGCCCAGACTGTCCCTCACCCCTTGGGGACTCTGCACAGCCCTGCCCTGCCCAGACATGGTCCTGCTGAGCCAGGCACACTCACAGGACACATCCCAGCCCAGCCCTTCCCTTTTCCCAGAGGGCTGCCTGATGGCTGGGGCTCGGTGTCCCCATGCTCTACCCTGACTCACAGGAACTCCAGGGAGCCATCAGCCCCTGGAGGTGTGGCTGTTTTGGATATGTCTAGTATGCAGGATGAATCAACTGAAATTAGCACAGCATTGCAGGGCTATTTTCTATATGATCCAAAAAAGAAAATAGATATTTTTCTTACATTTGCTAGCAACCTTCCCAACTGAATAGATGAGGATGTTTTTTCAGTATTTTTTTAAAGAATACTGTGACCTCCAGGAAACTTCCATTCCTCTGAAGAAGAATATGCCCAAGAAAGATGATTGTAGGCTTCCTTAGGTTTTAATTCTGTCCCTAGTAGATCCCATAAGCTTGATTTTAGTTGACATTTTTTGCTGCAATCACACATTTCTTATTTTTTTTAATGTAAGTGTACAGATGACGCAAATTTTTGAACACAATCCAGTAGAAGTCCATATTTGAGAAAAGGTACACCATATTCACCATGTTCATCATATCCATCACTTTGAAAGACAAGGATTTTATATGTGCACTATGGTTTCTTCCGAGCTGATCTCCAGCCAGCCCTGCTCTTCAGATAACCATATAAACGATTTATTCCAGTGGGTATAGATCCCAGACAGAGACGTGTTCCAGGCTGGAAGAAGGAGTGGACTCACACTTGGAGCCCAGGAAGGTTTTATTCAGGCCGTGGCCCAGGTGAAGTGGGCAAGTGAAGATTTCTAGGGCTTACCTGCCCTTAAGTACAGGGGGCGTTACCTTTGGGAATGAAGGGGAGTGACTTAGGACCAGGGGGCATTGGCATGGCCATTTTGGGGCGAAAGGGGAGTGGGGAACCTGAAGCCTGGCTGAGTCACCAAGGCTTTTGCCAGAGTACTCAAGCACTAGGGTGTATCAATGGGTCTTATCAGGGACGAATTACAATGGGCTGGGAGAAGCCCATTGTGAGGGGAAACTTTGGGAAAGGGGGGTTAGTAGGTATAAACCATTTACAGAAACTTAATAACAAAAACCATACAGAATTTTAGAAAACCCAAAATGCACAGTGCAACAGTACACCAAGCCTCCCACCCTAAAACAACCAAAAAAATCAGAGCCAATGGAAAGGATTTATAGGAGGACAATTTTTTTTTTACTTCAGTCCTCTTTTGCATTTAACATAATTAGTTGTTCATTCTTTAAAGCTGTCTCCTGCATGAATTACTTCATAGACACAGTGGGTACTTGAAAAGTCCCTTAACATTTCTAACATTCCTAATGAGCAGAATTTTCTGCATTAACCATGTCCCATCATTGGCTGAAAAATCTAAACTAAACTAGGCCAGGGCAAGACATATAGAGCTTGGCAGTCTTCAAATCTCTGGTGAACTATTTCTGGGAGTGCTAATTGCGATGCAATAGTGAGAGCAGGAGCTGCTCATCACTGCTGAAGTACAAGTCAGCATTTGTAAATGGTTCACCCTGACAGCTGTCTGCTATCTGCACTCCATGGAGTCCCTTTTAATGTACTAAAACCTATCCAATAGGAAATCTTTTTCCTTTTCCCATCTTAACGGTTAAATGCATTAGTCTTGTCTGCTTTGCCCACATAACTAGTTAATATGGTGTTACACAGGCTCATCATAGCCACATGTGTGCTTAACTCATTCATCAACAAACATGGGAAATACAAAAACAAATGTTTCAACAGGCACCTAGGAATATTCCATCTTTACAGCACCCTTAACCATATTGTTAATATGGTTCATATTTTTATTTTCTTTATTTTTATGCCATGATTTTTATTTCTCTCACATATATTGTGGATGCATGCTAAAAGAAAAATTAAAATTCTTTATTTTGTATATTATATACTCTCAGGAAGGAAAATTACTTTTATTTTTAGCAAGACTAAAAAGTTAACAGTGGAGTCACAGTTGAATCAGGTTTAGTTAAAAAGACAACTGGTTATTGAAGACTAAAGTTAATAGTGATAACATGAAAAGTGTCACTCTAGAGCAGCTGCAAAAGAAAAAAACATGATAATCTTAAGCAGTATCAGTCAATGACTAAGTGGTATTTGATATTCATTAAAGAGGGAGGTAGCTCATAATATTTAACTGATGAATGATTAAACTAACAATGAAGTGTTAGATTGAAATTTCTGTGATTGGAAAAACTTTTAACTGGAGGCAAACCAATTTACTATGCAGTAAATTGAATGATCTAAGGGGAAAATAATTGCTTCAATGGTCATTATGTAAGGGATTCCATTAATCTTTTTGCTCTTAGTTTTGTTTTGAATAAATATCTTATTTTTCTGACAGTCTGATATACTGAATAAGAGACCGTCCTGCCATCTGTAAAATAAATATTATGAAAAATAAGCAGGAATTGAAAGTTTATTCTACCATTGCTTTTGCAAAGCCACAGTTAGTCACTAACTGTGAACAGAAATGAACAATGTCTGTCATCTTGAAAATCATTGGCCACTGCAGATACAAAAATAAATTTTGTGTTTCTTTCATATATCTCACAAGTTACATAAAAAACCAAAAAGAATTCCTTACCAGAAGGAATGACTGCAGAGCTTTGATTGTCATGGTTATTGTGTTTTCAGTACAACCTTCTCCAGGGAAATGGAAGAAGAGGTCCCTGGCTGTATCTCCCAAACGTCAATATACATTTACAGTATGCAGCATAACGTAATTTGCAACATTAAAGAAGAAACAATAGAAGTGAAGATATTGTGCAAGATGTCAAAATGAGAAAGAAATTTGAAGCTATATATCCTTTATAAGTCGGAAGATATAAAAAAACAAGCAATAAAACTGAGATTCCAGAAATTCCTGAATTTGACCTAGCTCTAATTCCATCAAACCCTTTGCTGGTAGTCTCAATGAGAATAGAAGTAAACAAATAATAGGCACTTAGAGTATAGCCTGATGACTGGCAAGGAGAAAACACAGATCAACAGTGATCAATTGTTCTCTGTCTTTTCTAATCAAAAATCCTTAAATATCAAATTAAGCCATTTTATTTCAGGTTAAAAAAACCTAAGATATTATTTCTTCACACAATTAATAGCTAAGTTATATTTTTACTACAGGATGCTGCAGAAGCAAATCTTTATGACTAGACAACATCACAGCAGAAAGTATGTCAGGACTTTTAAGCACAAAAACACCTTTCACTTCAAGCACTCACTCTCACCCCTGTTATAAATTGTGGAAGTCTGGGAGAAAATTTCAGTAAAATATTATCATCTTATTGCCTGTATATTTTATCATTCACTACTACCACCCACTATTCTTCCAGTATTTAATATTTGCCAGTGCTGGAGACAAAAGCCTAAGAAAGGAATTTCTACCTGATTTATGTTACTGCCATATGCTTCTAAAAATAAATAAATATGTGTACCTGAAGAGGATGCCTTTCTCAGATGATTTTTTTTTTTATCAAAAGTTATCAAAAATTCAGAAAATAACATATCTTCAATTTTTAAATGTTTTTAGTGTGTTTGGGGAACACAAAACACTTAGTGATTGCAACACAAATTACATTCAACCATATTCTTATACACTGCAAACAAAACCAAAGGCACTTTTTGTTTCTATAGTCAGAAATAAGAAGGAACTGCAATTTTACACACCTATAATATCACTTGCTCTTGAAGAATTTGGAAAAAAAGGAAAAGGAACACCTTATTCCATCAACTTCAATTTATTCTGGAACACAATAGATTTCTCTGGCCAGGAGAACTAAATTTTCCCTTTGTTTTAAGAGTATATATCACTAAAAAATTGTTCCACCCCAGACGTGTAGCAATAATGTAATTGAAATGGCTAGTGCCTTTGTAATACACATCAAGTAATTCTTTTGGTTTTACTTTATGATCCACAGTTTTGTCTGATGTAAGGTGGCAAAAAGAATAGAATTATACTGTCAAACCATTACCAATAAGGTGTTTGTACTTGCAACATTGAGAATACCTTAGTTGTGCTCTTGTCAGGAGATGGAATTGAAAGCAGCCTGGTACACGGTCAGATCAATTTTAGAAATCCATACTTTGGGAAGCTATACTGTGCTGATGTAATGATAGATAAATGGCTAATTTCAGATTTCAATGAAGTTCTGAAAAAAAAAAATTCAACTGGTCTGAATTTTCTGATTAATCAGATTTTTTTATTTTAAAATATTTCAGCAAAACAACATAAATTATGAAAATCTTCTGAAGGAGTACAGCCAGAATATATCTAAGCTTTTCCTTGTTTCATGACAGCTCAAGTGCCACACCACCAAAGAACTAAACTTAGTCAATTCTGCTAAATAGAAGATGACCAACCCATGACCCTGAAATCAAGTAGCAAGAACTGATTCCCATCCGTGCTTGTTAAAGCTGGTCTTGTGTAAGGCAAATTGCCCATGTGTGTCCTGAAAAGCACTCTGTCTTGAATCTCCCCTGGGTCCTTTGTGCTCTATTTGACAAAATTAGTATTTTTTTCTGGAAATGTGGGACATGAGATTTTATGGGTTACTTGAGTATACAATGATGTTGAGAGAGAGCTGGAGGGCTGCCTAAGGGAGAAAGAGTCAAGACTGGTGGCATTTTCCCAGTACCCGTCTGGGTAACCTGGGATCAACCTGCTGGGATGGAGACCTTGACAAACCTGCTCTGACTTACCAACTTGATATACTTTAGCCTTGGACCTGTCATGTCACTACGGATTTGTTCAGCTGTATGGGCTGACCCTGGCTGGATGCCAGACCCCCACCAAAGCTTCTCTTTCTCTCCCCTCCTCAGATGGACAGGGAGAGAAAATATAATGAGGGGTTCATGAGTTGAGACAAGGGCAGGGAGACATCGCTCATCAAATACCATCATGGCCAACTCAGATTTAAATTAGAGATATTGAATTTATTACCAACAAAAGGTGATGTTCCAAGGTGATAATTTACCATGGTGAATCTTGTCACCAAGATTCAAAAAGTTTGATGGTTTTTGAGTGATCTGAGGCTCCAAAAGTGTTCATCTCCCAGTTCTCCTTTTCTTTGCTGGTGCTGACATTGAGATAGGAATCTGGAAGGCCCTGACTGGGTTGAAAACACACTGATATCTTCCCACTAAGTGATTCCTCATACAGAAGAATGCTTTTACAGAGCAAAGTGCTGGATGAGTGCATAGGATGAGTCAATCCTGTCATTGTAGCTGATTACTAGATAGGTGAAATTGTATTTGATGACCTACAGCACTGTAGATGAACTTGAAATAAATACATAATACAACATGATAATTTCTTAAATAAAAATTAATTCTTTGAATAAATTATTTGGAAAACATCATTACCATATTTCTAACTAAGGTTTAGAGATTTTTCAACACAATAATTCTTTCTCCTTGGCTAATAGGCATTCTCTAATCAGAGAAGAATAATTTTCATTTACATATATACTAATATATTGTATTATATGTAAATATAATATTTTTAATATACATACTGAAAAGATTAAATGGGATACAGAGAGTTTAACAGCTATTGGATCTCAAATCAAAATATAAATTAAAGCTGAAATCCAAAATATGGATTTGTTTCATAAAAATTATTGCAGAGAGAAGCATTGGGTGTTGGACTCAGTGAGATTTGTGTGTCCCTTCCAGCTCAAGATACTCTGTGATTCTATGGTTTCACACCACAACTTTTGGAACATTTACTTTCTATAGTATTTAGTTTAAGTATTGGGTAGAAATAACATTTTACTACTATTTTTAAATGTCATTGACTTTGTAGTACAAAAATCACGTGTTTTCTTAACTATAACCTTTCTTAATCAGTCTGTAATTAACACTTTAATAGCAGTAATCTAATTTAAAATTATATTTTTAACAATTAATAAAAGGCACACCATTATTCAAAGTAACAATATAAAAGTCACAATTACCTAGTTCCAGGTAAAGTGAAGAAAAAATGTCCAAAGGCTAATACTATATTAAGTAAAAACCTCAGTGGTCATTGCTTGAAGACTACTGAGGTACACTTTTACACTTCACTATACTAAGGCTTCACTAATATTAACAGTTATAATGTTTTAAGCATAGCTTGTGAAATTAAGATGTTTAGTGCAGCAGCCAGTGCAAGATTTTGAAAGAAAAAGCCATGATGTAATAGAGAAATGTGGCTTAGGGTTTGTGCAGACAGAGCTTTTATCACATCTATATTGCCCTGTAAAGTTTGGCCAGTTCAGGTGCAGTCACTGAGAATGCATGGTACTGTCATTGAGGTACCAATGCACTGAATTCACATGACACAATATTACAAATGGCATGTGTCAGAAAAATGAGATTGCTGACTTTCTTCTGTTGTAATATTTTCCATCAGAAAATGCTATTTCAGCAAAACCAATTCATTCTACGAGACTATCTATTTCTTTGACACTTATATCTAAGAATTGTATAAATAATCAATTTCATAAGGTCAAAGAAATAGATAATTTTGACTTCTATATTAATGTATGAAATCATCTAGTCAATAAAATAAAATAAAAAATCTTTCAGCCATACTAAAGCAAACTTATTTTAAATATACCTAGGCAGAAGCTTTTAAGAAAACCAAATTAAATGCTTTCAATTTTCCACATTGCTACTTTTGAATTCCATATTTTTAATTACTTCAGGTTCAGCAAATGCAACTGTAAGAAAACATTACTCTGATGAACTATGTCTAGAGGAGAAAAAATTACTTGCTCCCTGCAAGAGAGCAATCGGACCACAACTGTTTATAAGGGTTTATAATGACTTGTCCTTCTGACTGATTAGCTTTGGAATTGAATTTCTTAGAAAGTGATAGGCCATATAGACCAGAATTTCTCTTTTACATGTGACTTGTAAACTTCTTCAGGTCCTCCACAACTGAGAGGACCAAAATATTTTATCTTAGTTAAGAGATAAAACAGTAAAGTTAAGTAAAGTCTATTTCTTAGGTAGAAAGTAAAATCTTTTGCTTCTTGGACTATGAATAAGAAGCATATGAAAAAGCACTACAGAAAATTTCTGTATTGCTGTCCCTTCTGGTACTTTAAGAGGGTTTTAAGACCCATTAACTGTTTTTCAACTGAGGTGAAAAAGGTGATTACTGGTTCTTTTTTCTTCCTCCCTCAGTGGATTTGGAGGCAATCTCAAAAGTTCTTTTCATAAATTACATCACATTTATAAATTTATTACTCTCAATCATCCTCCACAGAAGCCATTGAATTAGTGTATAAAACCCCTCTATTTTAAATAACTGAATACCAAGTCAATATTTACTGAAGGCAGCAGTGATGAATTCCATAAACTTCTACAGATTTTGCTGGTTTTTTCAGAATGGGAGCATTCATGTAAAAATAAATTATCACATGCTTTGGCTGTAAAAATAGCCTTTGTTCCCTAAATCAATAGATTTCTGTCTTGTTCACCCTATAGTGACAGACTGAGCAACGTAACACCTGCAAGTGTAGATGACTTTCATCTGGATAGGTATTTAACTTCAAGGTTGGTATTGGACTCTTTAAATGGTTATGGCTCAATTTTCAGTTTGTTACGAAGTGCAGAGATTTTGTAACCAAAATCACAATTTAGTTTCCAGTTATTCCTGCTTCAGCAGAGGTAAATCTGATATTGCCTCCTTCCCAAAGCAACTGCAGGGAACAGGAGTCTCACTACCTCCAGCAGCATTCCAGGGAGCAGCTTTTTGCAGAGCTCATGGTGCTCCTGCACTAGGGCCAGTCTGGCAGGGAGAGACCGAGTTCCTTCAGCTTTTTTGCTGCACACATCTCACAAGGGAATTACAGCCTCAGCCCAAGCTTAACGAGACAATTTAACAAATAGATTCCAGATGGCCAAACCTGTATTTTTACACACAGCATCTGACACCTATATGGGATGTTATGCAATCTCCCTTTGACCAGGTAATAAAATGTTTTCTTTTTTTTCTTTTTTTTCCTTTGTTTTTGTTTTTGTTTTGTTTTGTTTGTTTGTTTATTTGTTTTGTTTTACACAGGTAAGTGATAACCAAATCAAACTGAACTGTGTGATATTAATTTTGCCCTTCCTTCATTGCAGTTTTTAAATCTCAGCCACAACCATCACTGGTTGTACAGTGTTAAAAACTCACTGACTTCTCATGGAAAATACTGACTGGCATTCAATAGTGGCAAACAATATGTCCCCCCATGAATTACAATGACAAACAGCTTCCACTCTTCACTGGTGGAAACACTGATTAATACAATTTTGCTTATGTTTCACATATGGGACAAAAATCTTTTGTATAGATTTTCTTGTAGAAGAAGAGAGGATATATTGACAAAGGTGAATATCTAACATTATTGGAAGACATCTCTGAAAGCACTTTAAGTGGAAAACATTTGAGAAAATAAATAAATGCACTAATAAAATTGTGGAGGAACTTTCTGAAAACACTGTAAAATCAAATAATGATGAGATTGTCTCTTGGATTCCACGTGGTGCAGATAAGTATCTGAAGTGTGGTGCAGCACTTCCAAAGTTAGTGTGTGCTTATGCTGTATGAGTGGTTGGACCTCATTTATTCCCATTTCCCAGGACTGCTTACATCTTGTGGACCTTAATTTTTTGAGGCACCACAAATTAACCTACATTTCTATGGACCAGTGATACAGGTAGACTTCAGCAAATGCTCCTGCCCTATGATGATAAGCATTTACCCTCATATTGCTGTGCACAGATAAGTCAGTTTTGCTGAAAACAGAGATGCCAGAGGGATCACTGTGGTAGAAAAAGCACTTGTACACTTTAGAATTTGAACAGGTTGAGATTTTAGATATAAAAAGTAATTTAAAATAGTGTCCAATACTACTACTACTACTAATAATAATAGAACCCCTTTATGCATAAAATTAGGCTTTCAAGTAAAAGAAGGTATTTTTCTTTCAAGAATTTCAAAACTATGTTTTGAAAAACTGTTTTATTACTGTGTTGGATTGACCTTGGTCAATAGCCACACACCCATGCAGCCACATTTTCACTCCTCTTCAATGGGACAGAGCAAGAAAAGAGGATGAAAAAGCTCATGGGTTTGAGGCAAAGACAGAGAGATCCTGTAGCAATTAGTGTCACAGATAAAACAGACTTGACTTGAGAAAATTTATTTAATTTCTTTAAAAGTAACATAGATATGGATGGGGAGATACAGACAAAAATTCCCTCCACCTTTTATTGTCAGAGTTTACTTCACTTCTTCATCAATAACTCTCTGACCTTGTCCCATCCTGAGCAATACAAGGGGAATGGGGATTGGGAGTTATGGTCAGGTCATAAGAGTTTCTCTCCCAGTCCTTCCTCACGCTCCCTGCTCCTGTGTGAGCTCCTTTCCATGGGCTGTAGCTCCAGCCAGGAGCCTGCTGCAGTGATGTCTCCCACTGAGCTGCAGCTTCCTTCGGGGAATATCCATCTGCCACAGCATAGGGTCCTCCACAGGCTGCAGTGGGAATATCTGCTTCACCACCATCTTCTGGTGGCACAGGGGCACAGCCTACTTCCCTTCAGCCACTCCATGAGCTGCAGGAATTCCTCGGCTCTGGCACCTGAAACACTTCCTTCCCTCCTTCTTTACTGCCTTTGGTGTCTGTGGGATGAATTCTCACACTTTTATTCTTTTCTCACTCTCTTCCCTCACTGACTCTGCCGTGAAGCATTGTGCTCTTCCTTCAATATGTTTCCTGGAGGCATCACCAGCACCACTGTTGGAACTGCTGGGAGTGTCCAGCATGGGGCAGCCCCCAGCCTTCCTCACAGAGACCAGCACTGCAGCTCCCCCTCCACTACCAACTCCTGGACACCAATGCCCAAAACAAAATCTGACACTGATGCTGTTGTACACTATAATGACACAGACTCTGACTTCAGAAGGCTGAAAATGACTCTTATGTTTTTGGGATGTGTCTCTCTTTTATACTATTCTACACAGACTAATTTGATTGGTGAAACAAAGGCAAAACCTCTTCAATCACATTGGTCAAGCCAGAGGGACATCAAGAAGAAGTCCCTCCTAGGAAAAGGAATGAAAACAAAGTTACAACTCCAAAAAAATGTCTCTTATTTACAGAAAATTCCCTGAGAAAAGAATTTCAGAAAACCAAAACATCTCAGGCACAAACCAGGGCTACACGACACCTCCTTCCTGAATAAAGGAAAGTAGTTTTCAATCAGAGTCTTTTCAGTTTTTCAGTTAAGACTTCCCAGGAAGGAGTGAGCTGCTTTTATATCATGCTGTAACTTCCTTACTTACATTTTAATGTTCAAAAGATTGCTTTTTTATTTTTCCATTTGCCAAATGAAAAAGTAGATTTTTCCTCTCTGTGATTAAAAGAATCATAAAATTATGGCTTAAACCCCCTTATGCATTCTATTCTGTATTGTGCAAATGTTTCTAATTAGCTCACTGGCTGAAGTGGAAAAGTGCATTAAAAGACTGGGATTTTTGGTGTTTTGTTTTCTTAATTGGAAGTCAAAAATTCTTGGAACTCTAACAAACAGAAATAGATGTAGAACATACCTGTAAGGCACAAGGAATACACAGCTCGTAGCCTTTGGAAGATGTGGATGAAAATAAAACCAAATTAAAATGTATTTTTAGAAGAAAGAGCCTGTTAGAGGCTGTTAGAAACAAGGATTTCACTCTGGCTTAATCAGCAAATAACATAATTCTAATAGCACATAAGTGATTTTTTCAAAGTAGAAGAATAATTAATAAGCTAGGACAGAGCAGAAAATAAGGATAACCTGTTGTTCTGTTTATTTTTGTGACACTAATAACTCTAAAAGTGCCCCATTTTGTAAGACTTAACTCACATACACACTGTTTTACCATTTATGCAATTAAGAAAATTAATTTCAGAAGAGAATAACCCACAAAATAACTGTCAGGAATAAAAAAGAGAAAATATCTATATGTAAGGAACAGAAAGATAAAGATTAGTGGAGGAAGTTTTAAAATTATGAATAAAAAAGGATTCATCTTTCTGTGTCCTGTGCCTGATGGTGCATTTCAGACTGATTTTAGAGGTGAAGAGCTGCAGTAATTGACCATGAAAACCTAAAGAAAAGTCAAATCAGTTTTTCTTTTAACCATGTGTCAAATAAAATCAGTTCCTAATTACAGACCAGGTAAGGGAGTTGCTGTTGCTACAATATATGCAGAGTCATTAATTTGGGAAGAGATGGTAGCATTTTTTCTGTACTTTTAGTGTGTCTGGAAGATTGCACAGAGGAACTGTAGTCTATAACTACAGCCTCTGCTGTAATAATGCAGCTAATTAATAGCAATCCATTATGTCATTTATACTATATAAGGCTTAACTTTTCTTTCAGGAGCCAGATGCACTGTTCAATAATCACTCAGAGCAAAAGAGTTTTACACTTTTAAACCTTAGTGCCTAAGTTCTAGCTGATCAGCATTGTATGACTTCAACATCTGTGCACTCCAACTGGTTCCAAATACCTTTTTAAAAAGTTGTGGGTTTTTAAATTGAATTTATTTAATTGGAGTTGTAGAGGCAATTTAGCAGCAACCTTACAGTGCTATTTTTAGTCTCACTTTAGATTAAAACTAACCTTCTTATTCATTCAAGCAGATCTACATCACTGGATTGATTATAAATTGGATTAGTGACAGTGGTGACAGTGACAATGAAACTGCTACTGTTTCACTGGCAATGCTGAAGGACTAGAAAGGTACAAAGGGCAAAATTTGGAAAGCAGACTTGGATGTGTATTTGTCTTGTTAGGTGCCACTAGCAATTAAAAAATCCAACTTATTTACCCAATACAATCCCAAATTTCTCTTTGTGCGGGCAACAATTGAAAAGATTTTTAGCTTAGTTTACAACTAAGTTTTTGATTTATTTAGAAAATTATTTCACTTACCCACATGCTCTGGTTCAGTAGGCATGCTCAGAGCTTCTGAATCTGCAAAATAGTGTTAATAAACTACTTCTCAATAAATAATTAGAGTTTGTATAAAAAATATGGAAGATCAGATGAAATTCCTTTCTTTGATCTGGAGTATGAATTTGTACTTTAGTCTCTCACATTCTCCTTCCTTGCAGGCAGCACAGGCAGCAACTTTTTTATTCTTTCTCTGGTCTGATTTATGCATGCTAAAACACTGGGTTTGCCAGAAAATAACAATGACTCTGTGGACAGATGATTAGCACAATCGCCAGGGCTCCAGATCCTCATTAACATCCTTCTTACTGGAGAGAAGTTTAACAACAGAGATTTTGCCACACCACAATACACCTCAAAGAGACATACAGAATCAACTCATGCATAAAACCATGTTTCATACCACTGAAATAAAGCTTAAAATTAATAGAATATAGAAAAACGAAATTTTAATTAGGAGGAATGTCTGTCAAGACTATTCAGTGTCCAAAGTGGGAATACTGGAATGTAGCCAGAAAGACCTCTTTCTAATAGCTTGGGGTCAATTTATTGGATTAATCAGTTCAATTGTGGTTGAAGAGGTCCGTGATATTTCCTAGTAGCTGCTCTCAGCCAAACGACTCTGTAGTGAGCATATGGATTTACCTGAGCCTTACACCTAGGTGTCTGCCTCCTTCTGGTTTGTAAGGCATGTGCCCCCATACATTTATGGATCTTGTACACATCCATAGAGATATATCACCAGGTCCCTGAAGGCCTCATTCTGCCTGCCCAGCTCCACCTGCTCCCCCCCATCCCACGTATGGGCCCAGGAGCTCCCTTTCAGCCCACATGGGGGTCAGCAGTCCCTGCTCCAGCTAGGGTGTTATTCTCCAAGTCCTCTCTCTGGTCCTGCCACCCAGCAGCACCCTGAGTTTTCTCTGCACATAATTCATCTCGTGGGTGGACTCTCAGGAGCCCACCTCCATTTGCCCCTTTCTGGTGCCCCTGACTGGCCTCTTGCCCTGGCTCTTCATTTGCTGTGCCTGAGGTTGTCAATGATCCTGTTGCTGGTACCTGGTGTTGCCCATCCTATGGGCCTGCCCCCCTTGGAGAAGGCACAACCTGTGATATGGTCACCCTTTGCCCCTGTCCCTCAGAGACCAGCTGTCCCTTGCTGCACTCTTACACAGGTATCCTCTGAGCTAAATTAAGAGTTGTGTAATTCTCTAGGCACATTAGAATTGTACTGTGACACTTAGCAATCTTGGATTAAATTCCTGTTAGAATTATAGATCCAGCTGTTCACTCAACAATCAAAGATCCTCAGGAAGAGCAAAAGAAACCAAACTGAACTTGGGTCTGGTCAAAGACAATAGCTGGAAGCAGACTGGAATGAGATTCTTCATTAGGGAAACAATTCACCTGTATATCAGCAAATCCTTGTTTGGAGAAAAAACAAAGCAGAAAGCTCCTTACTCTTGAACCAACAGCATCCAGGTTTAGTATCACATGGAAATTGTTTTCATATTTGTGACGTATTTCTAAAAGGCAGAAGGTTGTAGGGTTCTTTCCAGGCTATATAGCAATGTCTTTTATATTGCCTCATGTCTTAGTTATCTAAGTGTGAAACTGTATGTTTCAAAGGTAAACTGACAACTCACGACTTTTTTATTTTCTTCTATTTTCTACTGAAAAGAGCACTTAGACTCAAAATCTGTGCAAATGCTTATCTTGAGTAGCATTTGGAATGTGTGACCAGCTTACCATGCCCTGGGCTTCAGGACTTATGAACACTGTGCTAACATCAAGAACAACAGTGGAGATCCTTGTCTTTGGATAGCTGTCCTTGAAGCTTTGCAGTCAGCTCTGAAAACATTTTGTTCTTCTCTCAGGTATTGATAGTCAATAATAGTTACTTCACATAACATTTAACTCTCCTCTCCTCTCCTCTCCTCTCCTCTCCTCTCCTCTCCTCTTCTCCATTTCTCTTTTTTCACTTTTATGTGTGGCACTAGAAGGATTCTTTTGTCATATTGAGTTGGTTTGAGCAGTTTGGTCTGTTAAGTTTATATTTCCTGAGAGGCACACCCGTTACAATAAAAGCAGCAGAACTGGCAGTTAAACAAGCAGCCTGTTCCTCTAGAACATTTGGTTGTCCCCTTAGTAACTAAGACAACAACCTCACAAATTCTGCAGTAGCCTCATTCAAGTCACTGGAAGTGTCAAAAAGTATCAATTAGAAAAAAAAATTTCCCGTGGACTAAAATCTCTGACATTTTCAGGCATACATGTACCTAGAGATTGAGTTTTATTAGGATTCCTATAATTAGCGCCACCTATTTCTGTTTGAAATCCCATTTCTGCTGCCTGGCATATGCAAAGCCAGTGCTGTCTTATGTCAGTAAGTGGTTCAGAGCTTAGTCCATCCTGAAGCTTACACAATCCTCCAAACCATTTTTGCCAGCAGCCTGAATCAATGCCAAGTATTGAATGTACCTAAAGCCAGAATCTTCCTAAAGCACAATCAGATATCTGATTGTGTTACTCCAGAAAAGTTATATAAGTAAAACATAAAAATTTTCCACTGCAATTGTGAAAACAAGGAAAGATTCCTGCCTAACCAGAGCTAGTCAAATGATGGGACACTTCTTTCTCTTCAACTCAACACTGGCTTGTGTATGGTAACTGCCTTCTAAAAAATCTTGGCTAATATACATACCTTGTGGCAACAAGACATCTAGATCATGGCAAAGCCAAAATGCCTTCAAAGACCTGGACTTACAATATTATTTCCACTAGTTTTTTGGTGGCTTTTTTTTTTTTTTTTTTTTTTTTTTTTTTTTTTTTTTTTTTATTCAAGTACGTGTTTCACTTGATTTCTGAGCTTTACTTGGGAGCACAGGAAATTATCATGTCCATTGAAGATTCTGAAGCTTGAGACTTTTGATACCATATACTCCAAAATTTGGTTCAGAATTCTGTTTTGTGACCTCCATTGATAATAAATTGCATTCTGACTGACAAATAGAGCAGCTGCTGTTATGGCTTAAACCCAGATAGAAAATAAATGCCATGAAGTCACTTATTCCCTCCAACACCAGTGAGATGGAGAGAATCAAAAAAGTGAGAAAACTTATGGGTTGAGGTGAAGATAGTTTAAGAAGTTAAGCAAAAGCCACACAAGCCAGCATAGGAAAACAAGGAATCTATCCACTGCTTCCCACTGGCAGAGAGGTGTTCAGCCACCTCCAGGAAAGTCAGTCTCTGTCACACATAATTGTGAATTGGGAAGACAAAAGACAAATGCCATCACTCGAACTGTGTTCCCTCTCAGTTAATTTTTCTTCACACAGATTTATATGCTGAGTATGATGCCATATGGTATGGAGTATCCTATTAGTCTTTTGGGGCAGGCTGTCCTGGTTGTGTCCCCTCCTAGCTCCTTGTGCACCCCCAGGCCTCGCTGGTGGGGTGAGGTGAGTGGTAGAAAAGGCATTGATGCTTTGTAAGTGCTGCTCAACAATAACAAAAGCGTCCCGTTGTTATCAACACTGTTTCCATAAAAATCAAAAACAGAGCTCCATACTAGCTACTATGAATAAAATTATCTTCATCCCAACCAAAACTAGCACAGTTACTTATGTTAACTGTTTTAAAAGTCTGTCATTCCACTTACTGCAGTGAAGTTAGGTCCACAGATCTTCTGGTTCTCCTCTACTCAAATACAAAATGTGTATATTCTGATGTTAAAAATATACTGCAGGCTGTTGTGGCACTCCAGCTAGGTGAACAGAACACACTTACTGTCCACTAGCCCTTACTGTCACTTACTTGTGTTTGAAACTCTCCTGGCATTTTACAGGCAATAGAGAAAGTAATGAAAATAATTTTCTGACAGATCTGCTGTTTTAGGGGATTCGTTGTTTAAAAGAAATGTTTGTCCTTTGTTAAAGAAATTATAATAATACATCTTTTCTACTGTACTTTGACTATTAGTTTCAACATAGACAATGAAGACTACAGACATGACAGAAACTTGCAAGTTACTAAAATTTTTCTTTTCATTTAAACCTTTCATTTTTATGTATCAGTCCTTAATGAAGCTCAGGAACTGGTCAATTAATAGATGCATCATATCAAGAACAAAACATTTTAAGGAATGCTGTAAACTAACAAAGTCATGGGTTGCATTAGTTTCCAGAAAAGGTTTGAATCAGAAGAAAATTATGTTCTGCAAGCAAGTTTCAAAATAGTCTTAACTTACCAGATGTCCTCCATGAATTGAGGATATTTAAAACTCTTTTAGAAATCTAGGGGTATTTTTTCATCTAGGAACTGGGTAAATTACAGAGTAGAATACTCTCAATTTACTAAATATCTGATAATTGTATCTCATCTGATTAAGCACCATTGTTTCATGTATTTGTGTCCCATTTTCAGTATATAACATGATCAATGAATTCCTCTTTTTAAATTATTTGATACATTGAGAAAAAAAAAGAAAAATACCTTGCTTTAAAACTGGATGATAATATATAGGTTTAAGAGACAGAGAATATCAAAAGAGAGGGTGGAGGAGTGGAAAAGTTGACCAGGCACAATTTGGTTATTGTTATGGATGTTGTGCTTAATAGCACTCTAAGCTATTAAATTCTGACAGCAAAAGATTCTGACTTTAAGTCAGTCATGATTTTTAACATGAACAAATACAAACAGAACAACATCTAAGTTCAAAAGTAGGTTAGTGCTATTTACCTGTAGGTGGCAGAAAATGGTATCATAAATCTTAGACTTTACTTGGCATAGCATGATGACTTTCTTTGTGTTGAAATGCAATGGGTTTTGTGAGCTACTTGGATTTTAAAGTATTTGTACATGAGCTTTGTTTCCCTGTTTTTGTTTTGTCCTCAGCAGAAGTTTTATTGTGTGTGTGAGCATCTCCATATGAATGAAGTCAGGCAGAAAGTACAAATCAGTGACTTTGAAACAGCAGCAGTCTCTCCTGAAAACAACAGGACCTGAGGACATATAAGTCTCTAAAGACACACAATCACCTTCAAGCACAGCACAGAATTCTTTAATGCTTATTCACTGAAGTTATACACTTCATATGATGACTCAAAAGAATGATTTGGTGAACCGAGACATAGATTCACTAAATAGACTGATAGTGTCAGAAAATTTAAGTTCTTATAGACTGGTAAGGTCAGAAAATTATAAGTTCTTAGGCAGAATGTATAAAATTGACTTGAAAGTTATTTGGCATGCTTCCTAGTACCAGGCACTTCTGTAGGATATTAAAGAAATTAAAACTAAGTAATTAATAAAATAGATTGTGAATTTTAAAAAATAAACCCACAGAATGGTCATTATTCTAGACACTATGAAATCAATGTAAACCATTCCAACACAAAACTGCCCCAAACCTTTCAAACTCAGATTGTTTTGTGGGTGTTCCCAAGGCATCCACTGAGACTTAACCTTCTCAATAAATTAAAGCATTATTAAAGGTTCACTAATTATCTGTGTGCTTTCTGTTGCATATCAAGAGATTATGCCCTTTAAAGCAAAATAGGAAAAAAGACACTTTGCTGTGTCAGGATAATAAAGTCTTCATTACATTCTAGCCCACTTTCTCTCTCTCTCTCTCTTTTTTTTTTTTTTTTTTTTTTTTTTTTTTTTTTTTTTTTTATGGGGAAGATATAGCAATTTTTGCTAATGTTAATAGGCAGTGGAGAGACTTAAAATAAGCATTTACCCTAAGGACATGGATTTAAGAACAAGCTCATGCATTTTTTACCCTAGAGGATGTGCTCAGTTTGTGGGTCACTGATTCAGCAAGACTGAGAAAGAAAGAGGTGACCTAAACACCACATCTTTCAATAGGAGAGAGAGAGGTTAAAGGTGAACTGTAGCCTTTACAACACTAGCTCCAATACACAAATTATGTTAACAAAACTTCTTCCTGAAGCTGATGACATTCAATGTCATTGCTGTATCAGTGCATTCTCCTTCCAAAATAGCTGGAATTTTGGTCTCTAGCAACAAACCAGACTTTTAGTTTGGGTTTTTTTCCACCCCAAAGGATGGTTTAAAAGGCTAACAAGAGGGAACAGTTGCCACATTGCTGCCAAGAATGTTAATTTACTATGGCTGGAGTCTGCACTGGGGCCTTCATGTCCTGGGCATTCTTCCCATAGCTCCCTTCTAGGAGCAAGAGTAGGGCTTCACTCACAAGTATCTTAAAGGTTTCCTCAGATTTCAGTGAGGATAAAGTTTAAACTTTTAGTTTTTGTCACCTTGTAGTTAAACTTTTTTCCAACTTGGGAAATTGGCATTTCTTGCCTTGCCCATTAACTTCCTCAGGTTTCTGAAAAGCTGCTTGTGAAAATATGACCACAAGCTTTCCTCTTGCTCTCTTATGTCTTCATGTGATATAAGAGAAAGTCTGTGAATGTTATTGTGAGATATTCCTTTCTTAATAACTCTGCTTTGGATGCAGACAGCAATAAATAAAATTGAAATTTACCTATAGTTATTTAAGATTTTCAGAGCTTCTAAACCAAGACACATAACCATCTTTTTAAGAAAAACTGATAATTTATTCACTATGATCTTCATTTTTTTTCAGAGGACAAAAATGGCTGGAAAACCAGGGAAGCCAAATCACAGAATCACAGAACCAGAGAATATTCTGAGTTGGAAAGGACCCACAAGGATCATCAAGTCCAGCTCCTGGCCCTGAACAGGACCATCCCCAAGAATCACACCACGTGCCCAAGAGCATTGTCCAAATGCTTCTTGAACTATGTCAGGCTTGGTGCTGCGACCACTTCCTTGGGGTGCCCTTTCCAGTGCCCAACCACCCACTGGGTGAAGAGCCTTTTCCTAATGTTCAGCCTAAACCTTTTTTGACACAACCTCATGCCATTCCCTGGCCACCACAGAGCAGAGATCAGTGTCTGCCCCTCTGCTTCCCTTCATGGAGAAGTTGTAACTGCAATGAAGTTTCCCCTCGGTCTCTTCCAGGCTGAACAGACCAAGTGACCTCAAGCTTCGCCTCCAGACCCTTCACCATCCTTGTTGCTCTCCTTTGGACACTCTCTAATAGTTTAATGTCTTCCTTTTATTGTGGCACCCAAACCTGCCCCCAGCACTGGAGGTGAGGCCGCCCCAGTGCAGAGCAGAGGGGACAATCCCCTCCCTTGCCTGGCTGGCCATGCTGGGCCTGATGTCCTCTGGGACACAGTTGGCCCCCCTGGCTGCCAGGGCACTGCTGGCTCATGTTCAACTTGCCATTGACCAGGACCTTCAGGTCCCTTTCTGCAGCACTGCTCTCCAGCCTCTCATTCCCCCATCTGTCTACCCAGGGTTGCCCCATCCCTGGTACAGAATCCAGCACTGCTCTTTGTTAAACTTCATGCAGCTGGTGATGGCCCATCTCTCTAATTGGTTGAGGTCTTTCTGCAGGGCCTTTATGCCTTCAAGGCAGTCAACAGCTCCTCTCAATTTACTATCACCACCAAACTTAGTATCCTGTCAAGTCCGGAGCCCATGCCATTTATGAATCTTGCTGTCTTTTCCTGATCTTGACATCATAATACTAGGGGTACTGACTTACCTCTTCCACAGTAGAAAACAGTGGTTCATGTAGTGTCTTGGAAGTCATCACCTCAGCAATATTGGAGGTCTCTCTCCAAAACCCCTTCAACTGAGATACTGAAGCCTCTTGAGGTCAGACATGAGTAAATTAGTGGTTGACAGAGCTTATGCTGGAACACTGGTTATAAAGACCCAAACCAAAGCAGAACGCCCTGCTGGTTATGAGGGAATCGAGCAATAGTTTTTGGGTACTAACAGATAAAAGAATAAGAAGTGAAATATTGAAGTAGTTAATTGTTGTAGCTCCAAAACATTAGATTTTATTCATGTTGAACTGGAATTACTTTGATGAACAGAAGTTAAGCAGTAAGCAATAATATTGCTAATTAAGCAATAGATTCTCATCTTCTTACTGCCTTAATAATTTCTCTTAATATTACTCTGTAAATAATTTTATGTGAAGTAAATTAGTTCCAGTGTAAGTCATGCAAACAACCCAGAATCTTTTACAACCCAGTTGGTAGCAGCTATAAGGAAGGAAAAGGCTTCAGAGACGAGAAAAAGGTAATCTTTGTAATGAGTCTCCAGCATCCCATTCTAGTACGATAACAACTAAGTTGAAAGTGGAAGGGGAGATCAGCTCCATATTTCTGATGTGGCATGGAGTCTATAGCATTAAAACTTAATCATGTAGACCTAAACTTTTGCTTTTGCTAGATTTGCCCGGGGAGGGGAGGGGGGGAAAAGTATCATAGACCATTAGATTTTAAATTATTTAATGATCAAGAAACAAATTTTGGAGTGAAGCAAAACTTCTTAGTTTCTTTCATTCTTTTTAGGTCTTCCTGAATATTTTTCACACAAACCTAACTTATACTGCCAGTAGTCTTCATTGTCATTATTCAGAGGGGGGAAAAATCCATTCTTTCCCTATATTAAATTAACATTCATAAAGTATGGTCTTTTTAGGTCAATTTAGCTAAAATATTTATATAATTTCAACTTTTTTTTTTTATAAGAAACCTCAAAGTACTGTGCTTCACATTTGGATTAGAAAGTGATGAATATTATGGTATTCTTCTGTGTCTCTAAACAATGAACTCCATTATTTTATTTTAATCTCCAAAAATGTGATGACTTACCCTCTTTCTCATGAAGTTTGGTACTTATATTCTGAAGGTCAGAGTAACTATGACTCTGCTCAGTCAACAATTGGAAAACACTAGATGAAACATTAAATGTGATTCAATGTTCTTCCTATAAGGAGCTGTTGCCAAGAGCACAACCGTGGGTGTAGGTATTTATTGTGTTCAGGCTTCAGTAAGCTTCATCATGATAATTAATTCATGAGATAAGGAAGGTATACATGATTAAGGTCATTTCATCACCAAACAAAAAGTGAGAAGTTGTCTCTTAGCCCTGGTGTTCGTGCTATTTATAAGTCTAAGTTCAGAGGGGAGTCTAGAAACCAAAGGCTGCTTTGATGATTTGTGCGACATGTCTTCAAATGAAGAAGCAAATATGATGGAAAGCTCCCTAGGGGGTTTCTTCTGCCTGCAGGCATAACCTCTTTTTTTCCTTGGATTTAGTTTCAATTAACTCCTCGTCAGCTATGTGCTGAGCTTAGCAAGGCACTAGAGCAGTCAACAGTCTTCATAAATTGTGACAAAAAAAAAATTAATATAATCTGAATTATTTGTCAGAGTCCATCATATCCTAGCCTTTCTTTCATGTTGTTTTGATAACCATGGGTATGATGATTCAGTATTACTTTGCATTTTTGTATGGTTATTTATGGTCCCATACAGTGCAAAAGATACTTTCTCTAACATGATCACATTTTGCATTCCTTTTTTTCAGTCACAGTGAATGGATCTCTAGATATTTAGTTTATATATTTTTATGGTCTACATTGTTTTACTTTCTACCTTTCTTTAGGTTTTCTAAGTAACATCTAAATCAGTGTATCTCCAAGACAAGAGGTAAATCACTTCTTACAGGTAGAGTCAGCAACTATTTCTATATTTTTTATTATAAAAGGGTTTGACCCAGATGACTAATTTAAATGCAGCCATAAAAGAATGTTTATCCAGAATAAGGTACATTTTAGGATGCATTTGAAAGCTGTCTGGAGCTGACTGACAAAAGGGACATCTTTAAATATTACTTCTAGCCATGATTTGATATTAAAACATGTTTTATGTACTATACCTTGATAGCCAGCCTCTGTTTTGCTTTCATAGTTTTGTTCACTATGTCAGAAACTGTGATAAGTGACACTGCCTAGGCTGTAGACTTCCACACAAAAACAAAACAAAACAAAACAAAACAAAACAAAAAAAATCAGTACTTTATCCAAGAACCTGATGATGAGACAAACTTTCTATAAACAAGCCCAAAACTAATCAGAAGGGTGTTGGCATACCTGACCTTATCCTAGCTGCTTAATGGAGTGAGAACTTAAATAAGTACTCGTAGTATAGGAAAGATAGTTAGCTGAGAAATTACTACAGAAGGCCTTTCATAGACCTGTCATGTTCCTACAGGCAATGTCCACGCATAAATTTGGCATGAATCTTCCAGAAGTCTGGTAGAAATCATTATGGAATTCTTCAGTATGTGTAGGTTTGGTTTTCTTTCATGATTAACACTTGGGAAGGTCTTAAGGAACCTAAGTGGTATTCAGCTTCTGCTTACATACCAGCTTCTGCTTACATACCAGGATACAGAGAAGTTATTGATTGAGTTGTAGAGGTATATTATATATAGATAGTTCAACTCAGAAAGATCAAAATGGAAGATGGGAACAACATGTCTCCATTCAACAACACTTCTTTTAGTAGGCAGTCTAAAATACCATTTCCCTCCAAATATTCTTTTCATTATACTCACTGTACAACTTAATGAAAACTTAATAAAGTAATAGGATTAATAATTTCTAAGCATGTTTATTATTACCTGTGCATGTTACTGCTCAAAAGGTTGAAGGTTTTCCACCATTTTAAGTATTAAAGAAGAATGCAAACAAATCCAGACTGGATTTTTTATTGGTGGTGTGGTTTAAGTCCAGCTGGAAATTAGGTACAATGTGGCTGCTCACTCAACCCTCCTCTCTTCCTCCCATGCCAGTGGAATGGGGAGAAGAATCAAAAGTAAAGCTTATAAATTCAGAAAAGAACAGCTTAATAATTAAAAACAAAGTAAAACCCAATAATAATTGTAAATAATAATAATAATAATAATAATAATAATAATAATAGACACAAACAAACAACTGATGTGCCATACGATCACTAACTACCCAGTGATCAATGCCAGGCCCCTGTTTCCAAACTGAGATCAGTCCCCCCTTCTGGATAACTCCCCTCATTTTATTTAATGGGCCTGACTTTCAATAAGGTGGAGTATCCCTTTGGCCAGTTCAGATCACCTGTCCCAGATGTGCTTCCTATCAGTTTCTTTTGTGTATGTTCTCATTGGAACAGCATGAGACACACACATAAAAATGTCCTTGATTTAGGATAAGTACAAATTAGCAAAACTCAAAAGATCAATGTGTTATCAACATTATTCTCATTCTGAATCCAAAACACTGTATCAGCTACTGGGAAGAAATGAACTATCTCAGCCAAGAGCAGGACAACTGGCTTTTGCCTAACATAGCAATGAGGATATTGTGTGATGAAATGTGGCTTAAAAAGAACTTTAAGCAAGAAATTAACATTACAGCTTGTCTTTGAGAATTTCTGCAGACCTGGTAACACCTCAGATGCCTGCAGAAGGTGCCTTGAGGATGATGGCCATTGATTTCCTATTAAAGGATTATTTTCTAAGAGATGTGTAACAACTCAATGCTATGGTAAGGGGAAGGAAAGAAGCAGTGAAGCTTCAAGATATATTTAATAGTAATAGTAGTAGTAGAAGTACCTCCAGCAGCAGCAGCAACAAGGGAGAAAATAAATTAAATTGTCTAAGACCAAGTACCACATCTACTAAAAGTGATAAATATTGGTAGCCAAGTGGCAGAGCAGGATCTAGCTATGGCAGGACTATGGATATACTTTTTTGGGGGTTTTTTTGTTTGTTTGGTTGGTTGGTTTGGTTTGTTTGTTTGGTTTGGTTTGTTTGTTTGTTTTGTTTGTTTGTTTTGTTTTGTTTGTTTTGGTGTGGGTTTTTTTATTATTATTTGTTTTGTTTTGTTTTGTTTTGTTTTGTTTTGTTTTGTTTTGTAAATCTGGCAGTGCTCAGTATTTTCATTAAAATGCCTGGATAATGGAGAAAATTATGAGTGAAAATGTTAAAATCACATTGATCAGAAAAGGAACTCAGGCTCTTTGGAAGACAGCCTCAGAGTTCAGAATGGTCCTTTGCAACTCACCATGATCATCAGTTATCTTGATACTCATGGCATCACCAAACAGATAGTACTTGCTAGGTAGGCAAGCAAAGGGGAGCAGGATTGTACTGAGGTGCATAATGAGCACTAGTAGCAATAGAAAAGCCTTTGATCTGTATAATACATTAATTTCACAAGGCATTGATGAAAAGTTTAGAATGAAAATGACATAATCAACATGACACCAAAATTACTTTGAAAATTTGAATGACAAGACAGGTTAAAGGAATTTGCCTTTGACTAAAAAAGACTGTGACTGAATTTTTCAATATAAGAAGTTGCTATAAATGAGCATGATCAATTGTTCACTATGTCCCATGAGTGCAATACATTAAGTATTCAGCTTAATTTACAGCAAAGAAGTTTTGGATAGATCAGGAAAACAGGCTTCTTAATATAAGACTAGCCAGAATAGGTTGTTAATTAGCCTATAGAAACAGTATAATTTCAAGATTTAAAAGAAGTCACAGAAGTTTCTGACATTAACAGGCTGGAAATGTTTGAACTGCCTCAAAAAAAGAAGGTAAATCATCTTTTAAGGTGAGGTTATTTGTTTTAGTTTTGGCTCTGCCCCCCCGTCCCCCCCTATTGCCATGATTTTTCTGTTTATAAAATTTAGTACTTAAAATATAAAGTTTATTTTTCTGCCTAACATTTCTGCCTAACTTTCCAGAAGCCCATGAAAATTTTTCATGTTCAAAACATCACATCTAGTTTATCAAACAATCTGGGAACTATTAGTCTTATAGAAAATTCCCAGTATCTTGCTTAGCTGCTCTTGACACAGCAGTAATAATGAAGCCAATATGCTAAACCAGATTTCTGCTAGATCAGCTACCTGCAATCACTAATGCATAGAAAGATTCTAAACTTAATTATGAAAATAAATCATACAGATGATAAATTGTAGAAATGGGCAAAAATTACATTACTAGTATATTGAACTCATTAATGAAGAACTTAGAGAAAAGGTGATGTAGAACTATGCAAAAAAATCTTTAGAAAAATATTTTGAAACCCCATAAAAACTACAGCACAAATGATGTCAGCCTTTGAAACAATACCTGAGGAGGAATTATATAACCAGACCATCATGTTGCCAGCTGGTTATCAACAGAATCTGAAGAACATATTCAAGAAGGAAATAAGCAAGCTTTAGAACTACATGCAACTCTTACTTAAACCACAGGTCATGGTAAAGCTCTTGGAGGAAGAAAATGCAGACAAAGAAACTGTGAGTCTTCCATAATGAAAGGAACAAAACAGTCCAGCTTCTGAAAAAAACCCCACAGTGAACAAGTTGGGCCAGAGACAATGACTTAGAAAGGCACCCTGAGATAAAGCATTAGAGAGGATCATTGTGATTATAGGAAAAGAGTGCGTCATATCCACCTGTAAATCTTTAGTTGAATAGGAGTTGACCAATAAAGCTGGCTATATCAGCTTAGTCATATAATAACTCGGCTGATCTTACAAGCTAAGAAGAGCTGTTTTGTCCAAGAAAATACTGGTGCTGCCTCTTTTTTAAGTTTCTATGAATCAAAAGGGGAAAAGGGATCAGATACCTTATAATACTTATATTTCCTATTGAAATCACAATGTTGTTTCAGCCAGATTCCAAAATATTTGTAATATGCAGGTAATAAAAAACGTTTGCAGTCTGCTCTTCTGATTTGTATGAGGCTAACTTATTCCTGAGGACCTATGCTACAACTCATGTTGGTAATATTAATTTCATTAAAATAGGTTGATGAATGAGAAGATAGTTGGAATGACTGTGAGAAGGCAAAAGCTGAAAGAAGTAATCATAAATTCAGGGAAAATAATTTAAAAATTGCAAAATCTAAGTAGAAAATAGGTCTCAGGAGAATGCCATGCTGACTATGTTAGACTCATATTTCTAGCTAAGTTCCTTCAGGAATGAGTATTCAGAAGTGTAGTCAAAGTAATAATACTCAGCTAATATTGCTAAATATGAAGCTTATGGAAGTTAGCATTACAATACATACATAGAAATTGGTCCCATTGCTGTTTTTTCATTCAAGTTTTTCCCATTAATACAAACTGTAATCCTCCTGTATTCTCAATCTTTTAAGTTTATCATTTAATATCACCAAAATTGAATATGTAAATGAAAAGGTTTTGTGACAGAAGAAAAAATGAAGCCAACCAAACATGGACTTAGATCTTGAGGGAAAGAACTGGAAATTTTAAACTTTATCCTTCTATAGGGCCTTACATGTTCAAACTGCTGTATGGCATTCATTAGTGAAAAATGTCTCCTTTCACCATCTCACACCAATTACTGAGAGAAGAAGCAAAATTTTAGTAGCACTAATGTACACTACACAGTACCCTGCCATATATTAATTAGCATAAGAGTAGGAAAGAAAACTGTCTTTAGGAAATATCCCAGGAGCGCAAAAGGAACAGGGAGGGTTAATCCTGTTTCAAAGTACTTCAAGGTAAGAAGAAAAAAAAGCAAAAAAATAAAAGCAAATCTTAAGAATAGATGTGATAGCAACGTTTTGGTTTTTTTTTTCTTTTCAAATTGTCATGGTGAAAGGGGAAGTATCTTTTTAATGATGAATCTTTATTCATTCTGACTTATCCTTTTGCCTGTATTCATATAAAATAGTAACAGTCTGCACCTCAATTAAGTATTATAACTAAGTCATCTTTGATTATAACCCTGATTGTTCCCCAGAGTGAGCTTGTACATCACACGTTGAGCACTGTGCCTTCCTCGGATGCCCTGCAGGGTGAAGACTGATTTCTCAAACATTTCTTGGATTCGGTCTCTTCCCCTAGGCATTCTCCTACTGGAATTTTAATGTGATTTTCCACTGGTGTGTTCTGTTTTAGAAGTCTGTGGCAACATTTCCTATTTGTTTTAATCAATTTTCCCAACTATTTTCTTTTTCAATAAGAAATGCAAAACTTCGCAATACTTTGAGGAAAAACATCTGTTCATTTGCATGGAAAAAAATTATTTTGTCTGTTATTTTTCATTCCACTAGTAATTGACAAGCAGGGAGAATTGAAGTATCTTCTGGCAGAAGGAAGAGAAATAAGAATTATTTTTTCTCACATGTATATAAAGTGAAAGATGTTGTATTTAAAAACTTTGAAACAAACAACCAAAGCCAAGATATTACAGAATCAAAGAATCACAGAATCACAGAATCACCAGGTTGGACAAGACATTCAAGATCATCAAGTCCAGCCCATGCCCTAACACCTCAACTAAATAATGGCACAGAGTGCCACATCCAGTCTTTTTTTAAACACATCCAGGGATGGTGATTGCACCACATCCCCAGGCAGACAATTCCAGTACTTGATCATTATTTCTGTAAAAAACTTTTTCCTTATATCCAGCCTATATATCCCGTGGTGCAACTTAAGACTGTGTCCTCTTGTTCTGTCAGTTGCTGCCTGGAGAAAGAGACCAACCCCCACCTGACTACAGCCGCCTTTCAGGAAGTTGTAGAGAGTGATAAGGTCACCTCTGAGTCTCTTTTTCTCCAGGCTAAACAACCCCAGCTCCCTCAGTCATTCCTCACAGGGTTTGTGTCCCAAGCCCCTCACCAGCCTTGTTGCCTCCTCTGGATGTGCTCAAGTGTCTCAAGGTCCGTCCTGAACTGAGGGGTCCAGAACTGGACACAGCACTTGAGGTGTGGCCCGACCAGTGCCCAGTACAGGGGAAGAATGACCTCCCTGCTCCTGCTGGTCACACTATTCCTGATCCAGGCCAGGATGCCATTGGCCCTCTTGGCCAGCAGGGCACACTGCTGGCTCGTGTTCAGCTGCTGTCACCAGCACCCCCAGGTCCCTTTCTGCCTGGGCACTGTCCAGCCACACCAGCCCCAGCCTATAACACTGCAGGTGGTTATTGTGGCCAAAATGCAGTAAATAGTAAAAGTAAATATCATTGAGAAATATCCAGTTTTTTGAAAGCTTGGGAGGAGAAGAGCCAAACAGATCTTATAATCAGAATTTGGACTTATTAAACTTCATCTTATTGGACTCTGCCCATCCATCCATCCAACCATTGCAGGTCTCTCTGCAGAGCCCTCCTACCTTCCAACAAATTAACACACACTCCCAGCTTAGTGTTGTCTGCAAATTTACTAATGAATGATTCAATCCCCTCATCCATGTTTCAGTTGAAATATTGAACAGAGCTGGGCCCAGCACAGACCCCTGGGGGACACCACGGATGACTGGCTGCCAGCTGGGTACAGCACCATTCACCACCATCTCTGGGCCTGGCCATCCAGCCAGTTCCTGACCCAACAAAGAGGGCTCCTGTCCAATCCATGGGCTGCCAGCTTTTCCAGGAGTGTGCTGTGGGAGACAGGGTCAAAGGCCTTGCTGGAGTCCAAGTAGACAACATCCACAGCCTTTCCTGCATCCACCAGGTGGGTCACCTGGTCGTAAAAGGAGACCAGGTTGGTCAAACATGACCTGCCCCTCCTAAACCCCTGTGCTGGCTGGGTCTGACACCCTGGCCATCCTGGAAGTGCTGTGTGATGATGCTCAGTATAAACTGTTCCATTACCTTACAGGTACTGAGGTCAGACTAATTGCCTGTAGTTACCAGGATTCTCCTTCCTACCCTTTTTGTGAATGGGTGTCACACTGACCAGCTTCCAGTCATCTGGAACCTCACCAGTGAGCCAGGACTGTTGGTAATGATGGAGAGTGGCTTCACATGTTCATCTGCCAACTCCCTCATCACCCTGGGATAGATCCCATCTCGTCTGTGACCGTTCAAAAATAATTTGCTCCAGAACAGTCATTTTCATTAAATAAAAATAAGCATGGCTTACATCCCTCAAAGCCACATATGGAAAGAGCTGTTAAATTTTTCAATAGCATGAAAGCTTAGTCCAGTAGGAAGTGTCTTTTCTCCCATCACCTCTTTGAGGCTTGAAATTTTTATGGTATGGGATACTGCTTAAAAATGTAATTCACATCTGGCTTCCGAAAATTTTAGGCATATGAAGAAAGAAAGAATATCCTAGCAAAATTCAGAGTTGATTAAGAGAAGACTGCAGCCATGTGGAAAATCATATTACCACATGCGATTAAAAAACATAGATGAAAACTTAAACAAATAGAGCAATAATTTGATGTTGATTTACCCACAGGTTCAAGGATATGCTTGAACACTATAAACTAATTCAAGGGACTAATACTGTATGCATTACTTATGCACATTCCTTCTTAACTGATTTGTAAGAAAGCTTCTTCCCTAGGAAAGAAAGTTTTTCTTTTTCTAAGAGTCCTTTACAGTCTCCTTCATATCTTTGTTAGCAAAAGGGTAAATTTGATGCCAATTGCTCTGATACGTTTTTTGCATAAGTATTTCGTAATCTGTCATTTAAGGGCTTTCTGACATAAATATTTTGAAAACCAAAAAGCAAAAGCAAGCGCAGAGAGTTCCCTGTAAAGCCACAATGCATATCTATGATATTAGACAAACAAATGATGAAAAGCAGTTATCATTAAAAAATGGTGCTTGTTGATGAATATTTCTATGTATTTCAAATAATTGAATTTTGGATGAAGGTCTCTGTGTTTTACAATAAGTCTATAGGGTATGGAAATAGCTGTGGTATTTTTTTTTCCTCTATTAATTGTCTGTTTTTCCTAGCATAATCAAAAAATCATCTCCACTTTAGAAAAAATATGAGATTACATGGAATAAGATCACAAAGGATTTAGAATTCAATATTCTGTTTTTAAGTTTACTTTGTTGCACAAACCTCACACATTTTGACTTGACTAATTAAAGAAAAAAAATCCAATAGGGATACTTTTCTTATTTTAGGTAGCAAATATTAAATCATATTTGAATTCAGAAGTAAAATCTCAATAAAATCAACAACAACAAAAAAATCAATTTGAAAGTATTTTTTCCACGTAAGTGTTTGAAATTGTGAATAATTTATGAATATGTTTTATTCTGGCATATTCAAAAACTAATTATATACTTCTAAAATCTTAGGTTTGTAAGTTTCAGTTTTCTGCCCATAAAATATACTGGTTTACTGCTCTGAGTCCTCCTACTACTGTAGCTAAATTATATTTTGCATGCATGTGAAAATACTTATTTTCAATATTTCAGTCACTTTGTCAACAGTGAAATTTAGAGCTTGGAAGGCAGCAAAAGAAACAAGTAAATTAATATATTTAGAGAACATAATCTTCTTCATTTACATCATATATAGAGGTCTCACTTGTATCTTATAGTTGCTGGTGGTATGACAAAGCTCCAAATCATTTTCTTACCTGAAAGTGAACATTAAAATGTGTCAGTGATAATCAGGTGAAACACTGAAGACTTTTTCATTGCTCATATATTCAAAGAACTGTATAATTTAAGTCCCTTGTGGAGGTGTTGGTCTGTTGTTTGTTGGTTTCGGGGTTTTTTCGTCTCTTGGTACTTAAAGGAAGTTATTTCAAAGCAATGAAATAATAAAATGGGTATATTTTTTTCCTCTGGAATCTTCAGATTTGTTTATTTAAAAGTACATATATATATAAATGCTATGAGGATATGGACACTATTTTAACAAGACTCAAGAAATATATCTAGGACTTCATGTGACCATCAGTCTTACTGTCTGGAGTATTAAAAACAGACACTTTTTGTATTTGGAACACAGGCAATGCTAACTCTGGCATTGCAATTCTGTTTGCAACCAAAATTGGTTGTTTCAGTCAGAAAAGCCAAGCTGAGAAAGTGGCAGCATACTGATCATTTCTTAATGACTTTTCATCCCAACTTCCTCAGGACATATGAGGGAGGAAAGGGACTTTGATCAGAAAGACAGTTCCTGCACAGTTGAACCTGAAAAGCAAGTTTTCACTCAGCTCAGCCATGTCATCTCCTTTTGATCTGGGCATGTGGTGGATTCAATATGCTGGACTAAAAAGCAGTGGCAATGGAAAACTGAATGTGAGGATGCTCAAAAGAGCAAGAACGAGATCCTTGTTGCGATTGGGTTTCTATGTCCTGTTACACCATATGCAATTATGCAGAGAACTAAGACATATCTTAAGATCCACTCAAGCTGTTCTAGGCTGGAGCAGCAATTTATTTAGATTTATAGAAAACATGTTAATAAAGATATCTGGATGTCAACTAGTCTGTTCCCAGAGGCAGGGTCCACTGAGAGGAGGCAACAAGTGGAGCTGGTGTAGGCAGTACTGAGCTGCCATCTGCCCAGCATGTCAACATCTGCTCTGATGTGAAGAGCAGAGACATAAAAGTCTAAAAAAAAAAAAAAAAAAAACCAAAAAAAAAAAACCAACGAAATTCCTTCCTGCTGTTCCTACATTTTGTTCTTTCTTGAGAAGTACAGTCCCTCATCTTATTGGTAAACCTTACTGTCACTGCAGTTCATTGTTAGTTACATCTATCCTAGGAAATTAAATCTGGCAGAAGCACAGTCTGAAGTACAGGCATGAGAGCATCTCATGTAGAGGTCAGCCTGCTTTCAGGCATGGCTGCAGCTTGTGCCAAATAACCTCTGTCTGGCTGCTGTTCAAAAGATAGCACAAGCCAGAGATGCTTCCCAGTATGCAAACAGTAAAACCAGAGGAAACACGAAGGTTTAGTCACACAGACAAACTCTGCTGTGCCAGGGCCACAGAACAGGATCTGGTAGGTTTTCTTATATGAGTAGTTATAGTCACTAAGAAAATGAGCCAAAATTAAAATTTTCTTTCAACTTTTCTGATCTTTGGTGATCTGGGATTGGTCATGTCCTACTTTTGGATCCGATTTCCATATTTACTGTTGAAGAAGCAGGGATACATCCTTGTCCCTCTATCAACACATCTGGTATCACAGAATTCAGGGGTCAGAGATTTTCAGTACTTAGACCAGAAGAAAAGGAGGTTCACAGCAGAACCTGAAGCTGGGTCCATTTTTTTGGAATTCTATACCAATAACTAAATCTCAGAACAGTCCTTTTTGTTACCTAACAAGGTTTATTGTTTGATTCTATCTTCATGGCATTTTGTTACAAAGGTGATGTTGCATTTGTTTCCCAAATCCCTTAGCGTGTTCTGAAATCTGTCAAATCAGTCATGATTCCATATTCATAGCACATTATAAACAACCCAGGCCAGCTAGATGCATGAATTACATGCCAAAAAGGCACAGTATAGTCACCCTAACATAGACATAACATTTCTCATAAAATTGACTGTAAACTGGAAGCAAGCATAGTGAGTTGCTTATTAAAAGAAAATTATACATTGGGATAACGAGATTGTTCATTATGTATATTATATGCAATAATTATATTAACATTGGAATCTGTTCCAAGGAGTTCCTTTTTACACTTGAAAAACGTCCTCTAAGTCTGGCATTGCCCTTCTGAATTCTTCATAATGTTGACTTCTTTCTACTCAATGACATAAGACACACTATCATCAAAATACAATTATATAACACTCCTATGGCAAATGAAACAACTACTTACATGGAAAATTAATATTAGGAGAATAACACATTGTTTGCCATCTTCTAATACAATTTTGCTCTGGAAATCTCCAAGGAAAGGTACCACTGTGAGCTGGTGCAGCTCCTTGTGGCACAGAAAAAAATGCTCTTTGAAACAGAAGACTGCTATATTAAGTGGCCACTAGGAGCCTAATTAACATTTTTCGGTCAGTACTGCTTTCTTAATCTGAGAGCCAAATCAGATTTCTATTCCAAGGCATTGCATCTAAAACAAAAAATCAAAATGAAATATTGCGTGGCCATCTTCAAATGGGCCGCTAAATACTAGTTCTTCCAAAAACTAGAGATCAGAATCACTACAAACACAGGGGGAAAAAAAGTATAAGCTTTGATCTGTGAGTATATTTTCTCTACCTACCTGCATTTTCTATTCTTTCTTACTGTCATAGCCATTTTCAAATGTCTTGAAGCACTGCTGAGGAACAAGCAACCGACAAAGATGCTGAGTAATCTTAATCTAAAATAAAACAAAATCATTATTTTTCAGTGACTCAAGACATTAGTCCTCACACAAAACCCTCTAACACTGACCAACCAGCCTTGGTATGTGCTGATTTAGCAGCATTGTGCCATTTTTGTGCTGATATCTAATGCATTATGCATAGCAAAATTTGGGGTGCATGCTGGCCCTGATGTTGAGTAGGCAAGTATATGTTCCAACAAACTGTTGTCTGACTGTATTTTTGTAGGTTTTGTGTTGTTTTTTATTACCTAGTAGCCAGGCACCTTAGAAACTCAACCATTTACTTTAGCATTTAGGAACAGCTTTTAGATTTGCTAGTCCCTAAAGTGTCTGGGGTCTTCTAAATTAATCAAGTATTTATGATAAATAAATAGTGTATTATGTGTGTGATAGATGAATTTTTCTCTCCATTTTTGGCCAGTCTAGGAACTGAGGACTGCTGTTGGATGAAAAATAGATATTGCAATACATTGCCTGAAGGGGGTTATACCAGAGAATGAAATGAGGGAGGACCTTTTCCATGGGTAGTCATACAAATGTAATTTTTTTTTTCGAATATTCTAACTGTGGGAGCTAATTTGGTTTTGAATGTTATTTGCATTTAAATACTAAGAACATTTTTCCTTCCATAACTATTTTACTTGCACAAAAATCTACATTCCATAAAATATCTAAGGATAATATTAAAATCTTTAATTAATATAATAAAGCTCCACTGCCATGGATGAAGTCACAGTGGTTGACATCAGCTAAGAATCTATCACAAAAATGAGATGTAGCTAATGGTTGTGAAATGCACTTCTTTTTGCAAATTGTGGAAGACAAAATGGGATATTTTTAGAAGCAATATTTTAAGAGACAACTTATGCATGCATGATATTAATGGCATAAGACATTAAGCTCTGAATGATTGCTTTTCCTTGATGCAGACCAATGCATTATTTTATACTTAACTGGTATCTCTGATGGCTATCTCTTCTTCCACTCCTTTATTTATGTAAGATGTTTTCTCCTTTTTCTCTTTTGCACTTTTTGTTTGTCTTGTTATTTTTAGGGTCTGAGCATCTATTCTGAAAATAGGTTTTGTCTGGAGAATGAGTCATGGCCTATCTCCTCCTCTCATCCATACAAGTGCACATGCGGAACTGAAATGTCCCTTATGTCTTCAGAGCAGGAAGAGGATCTCTTGGCAGCATGTAATTTATTTCATATAATAGAGCTCTTATCATAGGTGTGCAGTGAACAACAGCTACTTTTGACTTGTTTACAGGTGAGTTTCGTTTTGGCTTGTTTTCTTTTAAATCCCAGTGGTGATAATCTCTACTAGATTCACACTTATGACCTGCAGACTAGTGCAAAACTGTTGGGTTCCTTATTGTTTAAGAAAACACATATTTATTTATTCTTATATAGTTTTCCCCTGTTTATCATATTGTGATGTCAATATTCAGTGCATGGCCATACATTATTTTATAGACAGTGTGTTTTATGTCTCCACTGAGAACTTATCTTTCATGCTTTTTGTTGTAACAGTGAAGTTTTTGGTACCATTGTGAATTTTCTTTGTAGGCAAATAATATTTTGTTGAGTTACATCTCCATATTTCCTTTAAGCTGAGATGTGTTCATGATGGCCATCAGTTATGGTAATTACATTATCTCTTGCAATTAGGGTAGTGATCCTTTTGCTTCCTTGACACATGCTCACACATGCGATGAATACATGCATCATACATACAGGGAAGTGGCAATTCCAAAAGAAAATTTCTAGGAATATATTGGATATATTTTATAAGTAAGTGTAGCTATTTTAATCAGCTATTTTGCCTTTTTATAGAGATATATTTATGGATAAAACTTTACATTATGGATAAAACTTCACATTAAACTAGAGTTATTGAGAAGAATTAGAAAGTAGGTTTCTTTGTATAATTACATCAGCATAACCACTGTAAAGCCTAACTTACTCTTTTTAAAAATTTCAGTCATGGCCACAATATGTAAGATAACTTTTTTTGTTCCACTTTCAACTCCCACACTTCACTCAATATTTCTTCTTAAATTTGATTAGAATCTCTCAAGTAGAAGCAATTACCTTGGTTCCTTAAATTCTCAGTCAAAAAAAAAGAAGGTCTGTGAAACACAAGAAAGGAACAACTTTCAGGATGTTTTTTCTTTGTTGTAAAATCTGTCAATCACTTTCCAGGGAGGAACTGGAAAGAAGAGGAGGACATGAGGAGGGAAATGAAAAAATATGTCAAAAACAGTACATGCACTCCTGTTTGTGTTTTACATTTTTAACTTTATGGTTAAAAGTCCAAAACTATAATTATTTTAAATCTGAATAATTTGTGATCTTTTAGTCCTTTTACTTTGTCTGCACAGATCTTAGTGAAGTAAACTCTTGAGAACATTATGCTCAGCCTGTGTAAATTACAACAGTAATTCCATAGTGGATGTGTGAAGTTTGTATGCAATTATATTTTTGGACCTTAGAGTCACAGACATACACTGAAATAACAGATATGTAAGGAAATATAGCTTGTAGGTTTCTTAAAATATACAGATTTGTCCAGTGGTTCTAAGTGAATTTGAGACTAAGTTTGCATCAATTGCATATAGAAGGATCAAGACAGAGATGTAGAAGGAAAGCAAATGTATAATGCATATGCAGCATTTCAATTTATAAAAGGAATCTTATGAATACTTTATAAGCCTAATTTATAAGTGCACCCTGACTCTCTCAGTGTGCTGTTTAAATTAAAAGTTTATACATCCTGTATGGCATTCTCAGATTGTATCAACACCTCAGAGTGCTTTTTCTCATTCCTAGCAATGGAATGTGGGGTTTGTGCAGAGTAAAATGAGCCCTGATACTAAGATACACAAAGAGAATGTGGCTGTGAACTTCAAAAGTGTGTTGGCTCATTTCCTTCAATTCTTCTAATTGCTTAAAAATATAATGCATATGGGAATATTTGTCAGCTTAGTTTTAACACTACTGCTAAACACTTGATGAATAGGTTGCAGATGTCACACACAGCTAATGAAGGCCAAGACAGAGCAGTTGGGTTAAAAGGACTACATCAGTGAATGTATGATAATTTAGACCTACACTGCCTTCTCAAATAATTGTTCCTGCAAAATGAGGAGAAGGACAAAGATGATTTGATTTCTCTAAGAAGTGATAGGATGAACATCTGTCTTTATGGAAGAGTGAAACTTCAAAAATCTTAGCTTTAGAACACCTCCATTAGGAATGGCATGTTCTAAAATGTTCTAAACTCAGAGTAAATGAATTTTAAACTCCTCATCCAACAAAAAAAGCTTAAGTAGTGCCTAGAAACTTACACAAATGCATAGAATGCACTGAGGCAAGGACATACAGTATTATGGGCAAGTGTATAGATCTGTACATTCATCAAATGTCTGACTTTAGGTTCAGACATGTAATGAAGGAATCAAGGACCATGAAAACTACAGACTATCACTGAAGTTAACTAGTGTGTTTACAAAAGCACAAAACCCCATCTGTTTTACTAACAAGATATTCTGTCAGCACAAGTGACCAACAGAATGTATTCCTTTTATACATTGAAGAACACATCTTTCCAGATCTTTTCCAACTGCAATGTACTATTATAATTACTTTTAGATTTAATTTCTCTAAACTTAAGCATATCAAAATCTGATTTATTTTAGCTTTCCAGTCAAATTACTTTTTAAAGTTTTTATACCTTTTTATTTTCTTTGCTATAAATTCTAAAAGTAAATTTTTATCCTAAGAAAATTTCAAACCCTGGTTATCTTTTTTTTGTATTAAAATGGTTTCATAGAAGGTTGTTTTATCCTGTTTTCCAGTGTCTACATCTTCAACCAAATTTGGCAACATAGCCTCTTTTCTAAAGAAACACTGAAGAATTAAATTCTTCATGGGCATGACACTACAAAATCAAGTTCATATGATTCAAATAAAGTATATTTGATTGTGAGTCTGTATTATTTCAGTTACATAAACCAGCAATAACACTGACCTTTTTCCTCTTTCTTCACTTTTAAAAATTGAACAGCAATGCATTAAATGAAGGTGTGTTTAATTAGGAAATGTGATAACAGGAGCAAATATAATTATTTTAATCACTGAAGCATTGTCTGTCTGGCTAGTAAAAATTTAATTGAAGATTTGGGCAAATCTGGGGTATGTCTCAACAGGAAGGGAAAATCTAGTGGTGGTGCCTCTAGAATGCTCCCGAAGAATAAGCAAAGTAATGCCTGTAGGCAAAGGGAATAACAAACAAGAGACAAATGTACAGAGATTTGATGCCAAATAAACACTGTGATGATGATTATTAAAAGCCTCTAAAGAGAGGTATTTGAGAGTAGTCTGTGAATTTTTCTTATAACACAGTGAATAGAATAGTCCCAGAGCGGTGAGGTAATAAAGCTCCTACAGAGCAAAGGTAGAGCCTGGGTTCTCACCCCTGTGCAAACTAAGTCACGTGATTCCCAACACACAGATTCAGATCTCTGATCTCTCAGCTTAGGGAGCTGCCACCAATGAGGATCCTTTAACTGGTTTGGACTTATGAATACTCAAGCTGCAAAGTCAAACACCTATGGTAAAAACCATAGGTCTTAGAAGATCCACTAGAGATAGTTATATTTTATGTTTCTACTGGTGAGAGTAAAAGCAATAATTTCTATTTCATCAAAATGTAGAGAAAGATCTCTCAGCTGAATGTTTTTGAGTCCATAACCCTTTGGAGGAAGATGACATTTTCTATGGAAATCTCTGCTACACTATTAGATTAAAATACATGAGGCAGGTACATACTGAAGGACATAATATATGCATGATAGAATAAAAGAGAAATGTCACTGTAGCACAAAGAGGTTACTAGAGGTTATTCTCTTAAGATCTTTCAATCTGGGGGAGGTGGAGAGAGAGGCAACTTTTATATCAAAAGGTCATTTTGGTCTAGAAGTCTAGAGCTATTCAGCTAGACAACCTGTTTTCCTCTCTGTGTTTGTTCCATTCTTTCAAGCCTATGTCTTTAGCACTCAGGACCATTTGGAATGAAATGTTTACTTTTGAATGTCAAATAATTGCTTTTTTCCTCTTTAATGAATATGGATAGATATATATATATATATGCAAAAATAGATATATTATGAAAACATGCATGCATATAATGCATGCATATATACATAGAATCACTGAGGTTAAAAAAGACCCTTGAGATCATTGAGTAAACCCAGAAATGCCAAATCCACCACTAAGTCATGTCCCTAAGTCCCACATATCTTTGGAATACCTCCAGGGGTGGCAATTCCACCACTGCCCTTGGCAGCCTGTTCCACAGCTTGACAATCCTTTCAGTGAAGAAATTTTTCCCAATATATAATCTAGAGCACCTCTGGCTCTAATTGAGGTTCTTTGTCCTGTGTTATCACGTATGACCTGGGACAAGAGATTGACCCTGACTTTGGCATATTCTCCTTTTACATGGTTGCAGGGAGCCAATAGGGTCTCGCCCAACCCTTCTTTTCTCCAAGCTAAAAAACCCCAGCTTCCTCAGCAACTCCTTGTAAGATTTGTACTCCAGACCATTCCCCACCTCCGCTGCACTTTTGTACACATGGTCCAGAGCCTCAATGTCTTTCTTGTAATGAGTGGCCCAAAACTGAACACAGCACTCAAGGCGTGGCCTCAGCAGTACTGAGAACAAGGGGATGATCACTGCTCTGGTCCAGCCAACCACACTATTTCTGACACAGGCCAGGCTGCCTCTGGCCTTCTTGTCCACCTGGACACATGCTAGGTCATTTTCAGCCATTGTCAAACAGCACCCCCAGATCCTTTTCCACTGAACATCTTTCCAGTCACTCTTCCCCAGCCTGTAGAGTTGCATGGGGTTGTTGTGACCCAGTGGAAGGACCTGGCTCTTGGCCTCATTGAACCTCAGGCAATTGCCCTCAGCTCACTGAGGCTCATCCAGTGCAGATCCCTCTATAGAGTCTTCATTCCCTCCAGCAGATCTACAAACATCCTGCCCAACTTGGTGTCATCTTCAAACTGACTGAGGGTTTACTTGACCCCCTTGTCCAAATCATTCATGAAGATGTTACACAGGACTGGTCCCAACACTGAGCCCTGGGGAACATTCACCACCACTCTCTGGGCCTCAGCATCCAGCCAGTTTTTCACTCAGCAAAGAGTATGCCTGTCTAAGCCATGGGCTGCCAGCTTCTCCACTGGAATGCTGTTGTAGAAGATCAGGTTGGTCAAGCAGGACCTGCCTGTCTTAAACCCATGCTGACTGGGCCTGATCCCCTGTACATGCCATGTGATGACACTCAAGATGAGCTCCTCCACGACCTTCCCTGTTACCAAGGTCAGGCCTTTAGTACTCAGGATCCAGCTTTCAACCCTTATTGGAGGTTGGTGTCAGTTTTTAACATCCAGTCAACAGACACCTCCCTGGTCAAACAGGACTCCTGGTAAATAATGGAAAATGGCTCAGTGGCACTTACACCAGCTTCCCCAGTACCTCAGGGTGGATGGATCCCATCCAGTCCCATAGACTTTTTGGATTATGAGGGTTTCATGCTGGTCCCCATCTATCTCATTCCAGCTCAGGGGCAGGGTAACCCAAGAACAATTGCTCTTACCGTTAAAGATTGAGGTAAAGAAAGCATTAATTTAACTCAAGTCTTTTTCTCATTCTTTGTCACTATAGTTGTGGTTTTCCCCCACAACCAATAAAAGAGGGAGATTTTCCTTAGTCCCTCCCTTTTTTTATTTTTCTGATGCATTTACAGAAATGGTTTTTATTGCTTTTTATGCCAGTAGAGAGATTAAGTTCGAGTTAAGAATGGGCCCTTTTAATTTTCTCCCTGCATAAACTCTTAATATCCTTGTAGTCCTTTCAGGTTGCCTGCCCCTTCTTCTAAAGAGCATAAAACCTCATTTTTTCCCCTGAGTATATAGATAATATTTATCTTGTACCTTGAATTAATTTAATTTATTAATTGTTATTTAATGTTATATTAACCTGACTAATTTGAATACAATACTGTGAATTTGATAGTATTGAGAAACAGGAGTCCACATTCATCAAGATTTTAAATATCATTATGGATGAGCTATACAAAATATTTTCCTCTTCTCAACAACTATTGTATGACCTAATGCATTTTTTAATTATATCTACTGTAATAGAAATAAATATGGGGTTTGGGAAATTTTTGCTTTTAAGCAAAATAAGAAAATTATCCCTGGAGTCTTTGCCTTCCCTCCCTCTGGTCACACTTTTCAGTTTTTGTTAGTATCCTATTAAAAGCAACAGCAAAAGGATTAATATTTTCATAGTGCTTTTATGTAAGTGCTTACATGAGATCACTAGGGGTGCAACTCTTTCATTTATATTTTCATTTCTTTCTTTTTTCTGAAATGAGAAATAATGGTTTGTTTTTCTCTAGGAAGGCAAAGTTGATGGTTATATTGCTATCACAGTTCTCAGCATTCTTGTGAGAAAGGATTTGTCTGAAATTCCTATTTAGACAAACAAACCCCACAAAACCCAAAACTGTGAAAATTCATTTTCAAGGCATTTCCCAAGAGAGTAAGTTTGACATATTATACTCCTCTACCTTAGGAGATTTAAAGCTGAATCAAATTTGGAAAAGTGAGGTTGTATTTTATGGTGAAAATTTCACAATACAGCCATATGTCCCTAAAGTCCTTAAAGAATGATGGTTGTCCTGATAGCTATCTTATGGTTTCTAAAAAATGATTAATTGCTTTTGAGATTTATACATCTGGTACTAAAAATGCATGAAATGTTATGTCTGGCTGTTTTTCGTTAGAAGAAAACCCTTCTCTTAGCAGACCTGGACATGATGTAAAACAATATTGCAACTCAATGTTTCAATGGCATGAAAGATTGGAAGCATTTTTCAGCTAGGACCTAACAGCTCCTAAAGCTTGTCCTCACAAAGTATAAGGTAATGTAAAATTACTGTCTATGGTCTTCACATCTGAACTACTTTTTGACAGACAGTTAAATATTTCCCCAAATTAGGTCGAACATAAATTAAGCATTTATTGAAAACAACAACAACCACCATATTTAAAAAAAAAAAAAAAAAAAAAAAAAAAAAAAAAAAAAAAACTTTCTAGATTTGATTTCAACATTTTGAGAAATAATGAATTCACTACATCAATTGACAAGTTGTCCTAGCAACAAAATTCCATTCCAAACATGCATGCTTTCTCATTTGAATTTATCTAGCTTGAAATTTAATACTTCCAGATTACAAACACCCTGCCAAATTGAAGATCTTCTGGAAATTTCCTTTATCATAGAGGTGGCATCAGAACCAAGCATAGAGACTACTCTCTGCTTCTACTTGACATCCCTCTAAACAGGTGCACAAGACTGGTTCTCACACAAGACTGGTGCACAAGGGAGAGCTTCAAGTACAGGTACCTTTCTGTACACTGGGAGAGCTAACCTGGCAAGTGCCTTCCAGCCTGGGGCAAAGGATACATCTGCTGGAAATGAGGACATGGTTCTCTCACAGGTCACCAGAGAGAAGAGATCAGTGCTGCTCCTCTGCTTCCCCTCTCGAGGAAGCCGTAGACTGCTACAATGTGTTAGGTGTGTTCCTAGTTCTGGCTCAAAAGTTAACATGTCTAAAATTAACATGTCCAAACTGAGGATATTGTCTGGGTGTGTGATAAAGGCTCTTGTGGCCAGCCTGGCTGTCTAAGCCCAGCTGTGGGAAAGAGCCTCTATGCTGACATGTATTTCTATATTCTCAGTAGCCAACCCTCATCCTGCTCAGGCAGAGTGGGACAGGTAGGATGAGTCCCTTGGCACTGCCTGTGTTTGTATGGGGGTTCTATATGTCTGTCTGCATTACCTGTGCAACTGGCAGTTAACTGAACAATAATGTACTGAACAATGTGGTGTGCATGTGAGGTGTGCAGGCACACTCACTGCTGGTTGGAATAGGGGGCATGCCTCCTGTCTGCAAGATTTGCCAACTCCAAACCAATATGTTTGCTTCTGCACCAGAAACTCATTTACTGTGGACCCATCCCATATGATCCCAAATGTTTTCAAAGCTGTGGCTTACCAGGACAGTTTATTCTGTGCAAAAGGACTCTTTATGTTTGGGTGGCACTTAAGTGACTCTAGTCACTTTTGTTACTGATTGGTGCAAAATTCTCTCACTTTTCTCTCAAAGATACAGTCAATAAAATACAGAGCAATATCCAGGGAGGAGTGGTCATATCTTGGACAGGGTAACTTTGGGATGGAGGCGTCGATATTACAATTAGATAACAATGAACAAAGCTCATTGGAGGAGAACAATTTTACCACAGCTGCTGACTCACCAGCAGGCCATCTCCCCTGTCTGCCCTGGCTGATAGATGCTGGGCCACTTCTCAGCTGCAAAGAAACATTGAGTTCCCCTCCCTGCAAGGATTTCAACAGAGCTGGGCCACGGTGTCTCCACTCTGCTGCTGTCTCTGTTTCGTCCACCTTAGCAGGTGCTATGGATGCAAATCATGGGTGTGAGGAATCATCATTAAATAGCTTCTGAGCATGCAAACTGCATTCCATCCAGGGACCAGCAACTATATTTTACCCTGTAATTCTTGTATCATTATAACTTCTGTTAAGATGCAAATATAACTTCTCAGTTTCCTCTAATTTTATCCCCAGTCCATTACTAGGAATTTAATTTTTTTTCTACGTTTAATTTTATCATGACAAGCTTATACTAAACAGGTTATTCTATTTCGTCTTTTTTATATATTGGCACAACATTAATTTTTGTTCCAGATGTTTCCTGAACATCCTCCATGTTTCAATACTTTTGAAAATCAACCTTGACAGTGTAGAGAACTCCTCTGACACTTCTGTTATAATTCTTTGATGCAAATTACATAGACATGTGGATGTTACATCCAAGTGAGAGGGAGAGGGAGAGTTTAACATCTTTCAGAGTATCTTTTGTAATGGAAATTTTTTTATCATGAACTATGAAGGGACTATATTATCTGGATGTTCCTGAAAAGAGAACAGAGACACTGAAGGAAACCTTTTACTTTGTCCACTGATAACCATTGTGGATTCATTATACTTAATTTTATTCCATGTTCAAACACAAAGAAGCTATGCTCCAAACAGAAAAACTAACCATATATTTTCCTTGCTTATTTGCTACCCTGGAAGCATTGTGTCCATAGCTTAGGACAGTGTGTTGAAACAGCTTTGCCGTGATGGGCATGGATAGGAGAATTCCCAGGAGGCCTCCTGATGCTCTACAGTCACATTAACCCACAGAAAATGCGCAGCAGGAAAAAGCACAGAGACATTAATTTCACTAAGCAGCAGAAGGGTTGCAATACATTTTTCATTTTACTATGTCTTTACTTTTACACGGTGATTGGTCATATTTACACTAGAATAAAAGTGAAAAAGAAGCGGAATCAACAAAATCTGCTTGATGGATATCTTAACCCTACTCCATACACCGTAGACCTGATGTAGCCATTGCTCCCATGCACAGTGTGGAAAGATAGCACAAAAACATTGCTTCCACTTACCCTGGCTTAATGTAGGAAAAGTGATTTTTTTTTTTTTTCTCAGTCTGTAATACTTGTTTATAATTCCGAGATGCTAACTTCTTACTGTGCTGATCAGAGGGAGTACATTTAGTAATCCTGAGTTATTAAGCTTCATGTTTGAAGGGATAAAAGAGAATGAGGGAAAAAGAGAAAAAAGGATAAAAGAGTAGTCTCTTCTCTTTGTAGATTGAATGGACAGCTAGAGCTTTGCATGTATTCTATTTAGGACCCATTTCTTTGTTCGTTATTACAGGTTTGTTTTACTTTATTTTCTCTTAATTTTAGATCTTAAACAGAATTTTTTATTGGTAAAATATACAGCCATAATTGTAAAATTAAATTGGTAAAATACTGCATTTTTGTAGGTCTTCTTTTCAATGGTCATTAAGTTGTGCAGTTCTAATATTCCTGACACCAGTGGTCTTTTAAAAATAATTACAAACCCTATACTTAAAATATCATAATAATAAAGCAAATTTCCTTTAAAAACCTGAAATACATCACTGATACTTTTCCAATATTTCAAATGCTGTTTGCACTCTGGCTTGTATGTTTTAAACTTATCACAATTATACTTTTTTGTTTGTGTTTTGTGATTAATTCCATCTGCAAAGCTCACGTCTGCTGATTGTTTATGTCTGTAATCAGCTGTGCAATCAGACAACTAAAAGAGTTGAATAATTCAACTACTTTGCATGCATTTCCAAAAAAACATTGCAAGTATGGAGCAGTGTGGGGGGGGACCCGACAAAATATCATCCTATCATTAGTGAAAAATAATCAAAGACTTCTTAGCTTTTCTCAGCATTGGACTTTAGAAAAGGATAAGGCTTTGCAATGGTAATGATTCTTACTCCAAGCATTTTGAATACCCAAACAGTTCTGCATTCCTGGAGCAAGGTTCTCTGGGCACTGAAGGTGGCTCCTGACACCAAAGGGGATTCAGTGAGGTCTGAATTGCCATCTGGCCACTCTGCAGCAATCACGTGATCACTGATCAGATGCACATTTTGCTCATGCTCATTGATACCTTTTTCTTATCTTTCCCTTGGGATGATTAATGTCAGCTACTTTATGGAAGCTCTCCTAGCTTACAATAGTTTAGTTATTCATCCTGGTCCATGCAATGGGTTGGCTTTGCATTTCAGGAATCCTAGTGAATTAGCCTTAATCTTCAACATCAAAATGGATTTTTGTTCAAATCACTAGCAATAAGTGTGCCAGCATGCCGGCTGTAAACTGCGAAATACAAGGAAAAGATTCATTGTAAAACAAAGATCTAGATGGTGTTTTCCCATAAAAATCCTTGATGAGGTGATAAATTTTACCTTTTGACAAATAAAACTCAGATTCTTTTTCATTTAATTAATAGAATGCACATTTTCCCTCTTCACATTTGAAGTAGCTTTTGTGTTCCCTGGGTATCTTTTAGGTCAGAGTCTGTTACCAAAGATGAGAACTCTGTGTAATTAATAAATGCAAACAACCATGGGAACTCTGAATTCTTGGGCTTTTTGGTTTTTAATGGATTATATAAAATTTTATCAGACATTTCTTTGGATATTTTAATTTTAAGGAGAAAAGTTACGGAGCAAACCAAACAAGAACAACATTTTTTTTCTTTTTCTATGGGTACAAATCTCAACTATTAAAATAATATTGACTTGGCATGAATGGTTGAATTTTTTTGGTTATCATGGCAAATGACATTAATTCAGATATCTAGCTATACATTTGAAGAGAGCATTTTTCTTATTTCTTTTTATGTAAACCTAACAGAACTTAAAAATACCATACCAAGAAAGACACTTCATCCATGAAACCCAGCAGGGAAGATGGCATTTAATCACCAGTATTAGAGTCACATATGTGTTGAGGACTTCTTATCTTCAAAGATGAAAACTCACATGATGCATAGTGTTCAATTTTGCCAAACATATTGATCTATTGTTAGGAATTTAAATATATGTTATTCCTTGCATTTAACTTGAAGCACACACTAAGCCCAAATGTTTATACCTGGCAGAGTGACAGGAAGAGGAAGGTAACAGGGGAGAGAGAGATGGGCTAAGAGGAGATTGCCTGACTATACTTGTGTGATGTATAGCCCATTTAACAGAGGATTTTATGAGCTGCAATTACCCATGCTTCTCATGAGAGATATTTTTCCTTCATTCGAGCCATCCTAGTCAAACAAAAAATGTGTATGGCACACTTTTAGTCTTATCACTGCCACCAAAACAGGTAGGAAGTTGCTCTCATAATTTGTCATAAATCATTATAGTCTGCAGTATTTTTTAAAATTTTCTACAGAATTGCTCACATCAATTAATTGCTGATGAATTTTGCCTAGCCTGATGGCAGAAAGTGGATTGGATATTTAGCTATAGAACAAATTCAGTGCACAGAACTAATGGAAGTCTTCCAACAGAAGACAACCCTCCTAAAGCCAGATGTTTTTCTAATCTCTAATGCTAATTTGTCCTTATCAAGGTCTTAGAAACAGCACATATGAGAAAAAAATCTTATTCTGCCCTGGTTCCAAACAAGGGTTAATTTTTGCAGGAGCCAGGAGGGGGCATGGCTGAGATCCACCTCATGTTATTTCTGGGAGCAGGAGGAAGGGATTTTCTCTTCCAAGGAGAAAGTGTTTCTTCCAGTTGAGAAAATGTGGTGCAGTGAGGCATCCTATATTTTCTATTAACAGAGATTTTTTCTGTGTGAATAATACCTTTTTTCTTATACCATTTGTTATTAATATTGTTGCTGTTACTGTTTGTTTTCTTGTCTCATTGCTGTTGCCGGGAAATTGTTTTTGTCTCAACACATGATTTTACTTTTTGTGCCTCTAGTTCTCATCTCCCACCCTCTGAAGGAGAAAGGGAGTGAAAAATCGGGTGGAGTGAGTGATAGCATGGGTTTAGTGTGAGCACTAAATTGGAGAATACCATTCCTAAACCATGACCACTTGCATGTCCCTGAAGTGACTATTTTGTTTGGCAGTTACTTAACTCTTATAACCAAATGCCAAAAATGAACCAAGCAACAGCAACAAAAAAACCCCAAACAAAACCAAACCCCCCACAATACCAAACAAACCAACTAAAACTCCTATTAAAAATGTATTTTAATAACAATCAGGTTTAAGAGAAGGAAAAGTGTAAGCAGAAAGGTTTGTAAATTAATGAATTTAGAATGCAGGGTATTCTGTAAAAATAACAGGCAGACTACAAGCAATAACTGCGAGACCTCTCAAAGGATGGTCTCAATCACCTTTGTAAGAACATATCTCAGATACTCAGTGTGCATCGCTCCCATATAAGCTGTCCTAAATATGCAATTCAATTTTTGGCATGCTCAATATATCAACTAGAAGCAGATACAATAGAATTACAGATAATTTACAAATTAGTTGTACCAGGTACTGATACTAGCACAGAAGATTAGAGGTAGAGATAGCTCTAAATCTTAGTCCATGCCTGAGGTAAATGTTAATGCAGTTAGCTTGCTCTGCAAAGGATACTCCAGTTGGGTGCTGCTAAACACCCGTCTAGGTAGCCTACACCTGGAATTGTCACTTACACTTTCACTGGAAAAGGAAATGTAAATCTCCCCATGGGGTGCTCACATTACGTGTTTAGTCGTTTAAGCAGTGTGTCTTTAAAGCAAAGTTTATTGTGATAATTCCATTTTCTGGGAAAGATTGGAAACAAGCATCACAGAATCACACCATCACAGAATGACTAAGTCGGACGAGACATTCAAGATCATCAAGACCAACCCATACCCTAACACCTCAACTAAACCATGAGTGCTACATCCAGTCTTTTTCAAGACACATCCAGGGATGGTGAATGCACCACATCCCCAGGCAGACAGTTCCAGTACTTGATCATTATTTCTGTAAAAACCTTTTTTCTAAAATCCAACCTATATATCCCTTGGAACAGCTGAAGACTGTGTCCTCTCATTTTGTCAGTTCCTGCCTGGAGAAAGAGACCAACCCCCTCCTGGCTACAGCCACCTTTCAGGAAGTTGTAGAGACTCTGAGTCTCCTTTTCTCCAGGCTAAACAACCCCAGCTCCCCCAGTCATTCCTCACAGGGTTTGTGTCCCAAGCCCCTCACCAGCCTCGTTGCCTCCTCTGGACGCCCTCAAGCATCTCAAGGTCCTTCCTGAACTGAGGGGTCCAGAACTGGACACAGCACTTGAGGTGTGGCCTCACCAGTGCCCAGTACAGGGGAAGAATGACCTCCCTGCTCCTGCTGCACACACTATTCCTGATCCAAGCCAGGATGCCATTGGCCCTCTTGGCCAGCAGGGCACACTGCTGGCTCATGTTCAGCTGTTGTCACCAGTCCCCCCAGGTCCCTTTCTGCCTGGGCACTGTCCAGCCACACCAGCCCCAGCCTATAACACTGCAGGTGGTTATTGTGGCCAAAATGCAGTAAATAGCAAAGTAAATATAATTGAGAAATATCCAGGTTTTTTAAAGGTTAGAAGAAGAAGAGCCAAACAGATCTTATAATCAGAAATGTCTTCTACATCAATCAGCAGTGAACAAGCTAGTCTTATGCTCCTTCCTTCCTTCCTTCCTTCCTTCCTTCCTTCCTTCCTTCCTTCCTTCCTTCCTCCCTCCCTCCCTCCCTCCCTCATCCTCATCCTCATCCTCATCCTCATCCTCATCCTCATCCTCATCCTCATCCTCTCAGCAAAATTTCACACGGGTGTGAATTTCCCTAAGGATATAGCACTCTCTGCTGAGGTTATAAGGAGTATTAATTTCCTATCAGATACAGAATTGGCCTTAAGAAGAGCACAGATGACAGCTGTGCACCAGCTCCTTTCATGTAGATGTCAAAAAGTCCTTCGTACAGGAACAGGTTTGTAACCTGTTCCTGATATGGTTGACTCTTCACTAGGAAGTCAGAACTGAAAGGAGCCCTTTGGACAATTTCAGAAATCAAATTACTTCAACCAACAAAAATAACAATCATTTGATTAATGGAATGCATTTAGGACACATGGAAAGTGTTTAGGACAGTCCAGACAAAAAAACCAATAATTTTAAACATGGATTTCAGTCACAAATGTACTGCATAACATTGATAAAATCATTATTAAGAGTTACATAGCATAGGTTAAGGAAATATGACAGGATGAAATTACATGATTAATAAATCTCCTTACAGTAAGATTTTCTTTAAAGAGGGAGAAAATCCAGTCCACTGTTTTCCTGTCTCATATTGCACTGAAAAATATAAAATCAGTTACCTAATATGTTTGATCCAAATGCCGGGGGTCTTGCAATGTTTCAGGTGCAGTCATCTGAAATAAGAACAATGTTCAGGGCTCTAATGGGTCAGTTTACAAGGCTGCAGTCATAGGCCTCCAGGAAATCCATTTTGACTTAATCAGCTTTCCAATTTTTCAGGTAAAATATAGCAGTTATGGATCATATCCAAGAACGAGGACATAGTAATAAAAAGATTCAAAACATTTTGCATAGTGCTCACAATTTTAAATCAAGATATTATTTTAGCAAGTATTAACACTTGTTTTCCCTCATGTTCCCTCTTCCTCCCCCTTTTTTGGTACTATAATAAAAACTCTTCTCCCCTTGCTTAAAAGCACCTTATGATATCCATGTCTCTGCAGATATTCTGCAGCAAATTAAATACATGAAATATTTCTATGTGACAAAACTACTGTTTGCTGAAATTACATTCTGCTACAGCAAAAAGACACTTCTCAAGGTGCAGCACTATTAAATGTCTTTCAGCATCTTCTGAAAAGGAAAAACATTCCCTAGTGTAGCACTTACCTTCTCTTTTTCAGTGCAACTACCATGGTCCAGTGCTTGACCATGTCTCAGCTGATTAACTCAGAGCATGAGAAGCAGCAGCTGAGATAAACACTGAGAACAGAGGCTGCTCTAGTATATCACAAAGTCACTTCTCTGCATTTCTGGCAAAGTGTACAGAGATTTTTCTGAAAGTTAAGCCTAACTGTATTTCACATATTTTTGTTTACCTCTAAAGTTCATGTGCAATAGAAAAAACTGAAAACAGATATAAAACTTGTGCATTTCTGAATTTGTTTGGTTAACAGCTAGAAGGACTCATCTCATTTTCAAGGTGTCAGGCAGAGAATCGGAAGAGGCTCAGAATGATTGATCTGTGTGTGTCTTCCTCTTACTCCTATATATTTTTACTACACTGCCTTTGGAAAAAGTCATTGGGAATAAAAGTTTTTTTGTAGAAACACCATATTTACTTTCTTCTCCAAACAGGCTGCACCATTTTGTGAGGAGCTGGTGGCAATTGTATTTGTTAATCAGTTGTAGATCTGTGTGATCTCCTACTAAACACTTCCTTTTCACAAAAAGTAAGAGGGTTATCTGGACAAAGAACTTCTAGTTTGAAATTCCTAATGTTTTTCATTTTATCACATTGGAGGGTAAGATAGCAGTTTTACCTGCAGCCATGCAGTGATTTCGATTGGATACTATTACTATTAGACACATTGCCCACATTCTAGGTATTTAGGTAGAAGTAATAAATTAAATTACTAGCAAGACATCAAGATGATACAGCGGAAACTGCTTTGTCAAATTTACAAGAAACTTAATTAATCTTGGTTATCAAACTTCCAAAGTTCTCTAGATGAGGAAAAGTTGTTTCTGTCAAAGAAACCCATAATACACTTTACTCAAGTAACCATGATAGCATGGATGAAATGCAGTCAAAATCAGTATCTCCTCCTGTAGGCAAATTGCTCTAGTTGCCATAGGGGCTGGCTCTTATCTGTAGAAACCTGTGTTTCATAAAAGAGTGTCCTTGCATATGTTTTTGAGTTGAATTTTGCTTCTATTAATGCAAAAAAAATTTCCTGTCATAGTTACTGCTTTTACAGTTTTGCTAAGGACAAGTGGTAGACTTTTCTGTTTCTCTTCTTTCACTTCATTGGAGTGCTAGATCCTAGATGGTTTATACCATGGGTCAAAGTCCTGGTCTTCAGCTCCTTTCTTCTACCATTCTGTTCTTCTCCACTAAGTAATGCCCTCTCTGCTACTTTTTAAATCATAGGATGGATATTTGGATATTAGCAATGATCATGTAAATGCTTTATTTCATGTTCCAGTTTCATATTGCAGATATTCCGAGTAAAGTCACCAAGAGACTAGTGAGAGCTGGAATGTTCTCTCTCTCTGCTGAAGCTTGCTTTAATCATCAGTGTGAGCCAGCACCTACATTTTGAATATGATAGCTTAGAGCCCATAAATCAAAGGGCTGAAGAGCAAAAGAGACCAACAGACTTTCTTATGCTGACCCCTGCCCTCTATATATATGTATATTTTTTTTCCACACTGATGTAAACACAGCCCCTGGCATATGCAGTGAACCCTCCTGCCGGAGTTGGCTTCCTTGTCTCATAGAAGGGGCTTGTTGGGGTTTGGGTTTCTTTCTTGCTTTTTATTTATAGAATTTTTTTCCCCATAAGTTGCTAGGAAACTAACTACTGAGTACTTATGGGTACTTAAGAAAAAACAAAAGAAGCTGCTAAGGTAGGGAGAGGAGTGTAGCACCTGGCTAAACTTCTTTTGTCTCTTGAAGTGTCTCTCTTGGGGCCAGGTAAAGGACAGGGTGGGGGCAGCTGTGCTCTTACTCTTGACACTGGAAGGAGGAGGGTCAAGCTGCTGTTTACTTCAGGGAGAATTCACTGCCACAGCCGGAGTCCAGTCCTAGGGACCTACCACTATCTGCTCTTGTGCCCGGGAATCCTGAGCTCACCTTCTGTCCTGCTGGAGCCAGCCCCACTGTCCCACCCCCATTGCATTTTCAGCGCTGCTCTGGGTCTTTGCTACACTGCAGCCCCACACCCCCTGCTGTGGGAAGACAGATCTCTATAGTGCTAAAGGCAATCCTGCCTCTGATACATTGTAGCTGTGTTAATTATCAAAGAGTGGGAACAGCCTTGCCCTCACAGCTGGGTGTGATAAAAGAGTGAGTTAGTTGGTAGGGAGTCAGTTGGAGTCTGTTGGCTGTGCTATGAGGAGGAAGGGACAGGAGGTTGTGTGAGGGACAGATAAGGTATGAGGGACAGGCAGGGTCAGGTGGCCGTGCCAGGGATAGGAAGCAGTGAGCTGGAACTGCGGGAGAAGGAGAGAAAGAGCCAGAGCTGTGTGGAGCTGCCCAAAGGATTGCTATGTAGAGGAGGTATGAAAGACTTCTAGATAACATGGTGCTGATACTTGAGGCCTTCTGAAGTTTTTATTGAAGCACTCTGAGTGCAGTAGCCATCATGACTATAATACCCTGCCCTGCTAGGACAGGGATCTCAAAATCTCAGCTACCACCATGGAGCTTCTGGTACATCTCATCCACCAGCCTGGGATTTCCGCTCATTCCTGCCATTCCACCTTGGTGCACCTTGGGGTCCTGCAGGGGCACTGGGAACAGACTGCTTTGGGGCTTTGTGAAGCAAAGCCTCTCCTCCATCCCTTCCTGTCTTGGCCAAGAGGCTGTCATGAGTTTCCTGGTTCTGTTTTGTTGTTAATGCCATAGTTAGTGTTGTTTGTTTGCCTTGTTATATATACTAGTAAAGAGCTGTTATTCCTATCCTCCTGTCTTTGCCTGAGAGATCTTCAATTTCAAGATTATTATAATTTGGAGGGAGGGGGTTTGCATTCCTCATTCCAAGGGAGGGTCCTGCCCTCCCTTGCAGACACCTGTCTTTCTAAACCAGGACAGGCTTTAGTTTGAGTCCTTGCCCTTCTTCTGTCCTTCATCATAATAAGGTAATTAGACCCACAACTTAGACTTGTTGGCCAAAGAGGAGGTTAACATAAAGTGTTGATGAGAGTCATATTTCCCCTGAGACAGAGAAGTGTTCTGAGAGAACTCCTTTTCCTCTATTCCACTATTTCCATTAGTTTGACAAAAAAAGTAGTCCTACTTCTCAGTGCCAAAACACAGTAAATTCAGCGAAGAAACTGGTTAAATTAGGAACAAAGGCATGGAAAAAAATTATTTGAGAAAAAAAGGGTTGCTATATTTTTATTGTTTAGCATTAATCTAATATTAAAAAATCAGTAACAAATTTTTGATATGGCCTGTGGAATTTACTGTCTAGCTAGTGTTCTTGGTGTCTAAATTTTTCTAGATTTAAAAATACCACTAGATTTCTGCATGGATAACCAATATCTAGAGCTAGCAAGAAAGCAGCAAATTTCAAGCTTCATTCTTTGTTTGTTAAAGATACATATGAATTTTAAAGTAGAAGAAAATAATTGCATTTTTTCTTATTATGAATTTTCTTGCCTTTTTTTTTCTAATTTGGATTCTACTGAAGATATTTTTTGGAATATATGCAACATGACTGAGTCTGGGCAGTGGTTTCTTTGGTTTAAGTATAGCATATTTTAGAAAGACATCTAATCCAAATGAGGAATGAATATCTGAGCTTTTTTTGATCTTTATTTGTAGAAGGCAAATGCCAAGCTTCACAGAAGTCAGGCTGCATTTTAAAATTAATCCTGTTCCAAGGCAATGAATTTTTATTTGAATATATTCAATGAAACCCCATTTATGTATATCTTTGCAACCTGGAAATTCTACCAAAATTAATCCCATTGAAGTTCCAGTAAAATGTAAATCCTAATTCACTTGTGAGGTAGAAAGGAGTTTAAGTTCCAGTACAATAGTTTGTACTTCACAAACTTGTATTTTTTTCTTTTTTCTTTTTATTTATTTATTTATTTATTTATTTATTTCTTGACTGAATTTAGCTCCATTTTGCTGTGCTGATCCTATTTTCCAATGGTAAAAACTTGGTCGTTAATTTTTGCCTTTATTTTCTGGAGGCTGGAATCCTTCTCAGGGTATGCCTGAAGCACATGTTCTGTATTAAACCAACTAAAATTAAATGTATCCTTAAAATTAAGCTGATGCTTATTCTTTGCTTAATAAAAATGAATTAAGCATGTGTTAACTATTTACTGGGATTGAAATCTGCATGCTGAGTTAGAGGATAGACTTTTTGGATTAGTTTTTAACAGTCCTCTTCATAAATACACAGATGGAGCATTCAAATGTCCTGATTGCTCACATGTTCTCATGATCTGTAGCCAGGATCTGGTATGGATTTTTTTCAGTTCAGTCAGAACAGGACTTCATCTGGAAAGCAGCAGATGGAAGGAAGGGAGGGAGATCCAAGTTTTTAATCCTTTTTTTCTTTTTTTCTTTTCTGAACAGATGTTGTTGAGATGATCGAGCTACAGAGCCACAAATCCAACCAAAAACTGGATAAAGAAATATATACAAACATATGTTGATACTTGGTACATGGTTAATCAGGCAGGCTACACTCATCTACTGGTGACATGAATATCTCCCTTGAATATAATGGAATTGACAGGATTTTTAGAGCTACTGTAGAAGAAGAATTTAATTTTCTGTGCTGTTTTGATTTGTCATTCAGTTGAGAAAAGCTAACAACAGTCAAAATTACTTTAGTAACAGTTAAGTGGTTCAGCACAGGACCAGGAAGTTGGTGAACAACAAGCTGAAAAGTATATGGAAGAAATTTTACCAGAATGATGGGAAGGTTATGGCATATGGCTCAGGTTCACAGACTTTGGGGCCATAATTTCACTGCCAGATATCAGGTGGGTTACTAAATAAATGGAAAAATAATTGTATGTTATAGGGTTTGCCGATGACTTAAGGAGTATTTTTCTAATTATTAATTTTCATAAAGATAAGGCTATTAAATTAGAACTATGCTGATCTTACCATGGTGGTCATGATGAAGTAGTTCTGATTTTGACAGGGATATATTTATTGCATCTATGTCTTAAAAAAAATAAATCATTACTTCAATGATAATTCCTTCAAGGTAAAGTATAAATGAGACATCACTTCTATTTTTTTGCAGAACTCACCAGTTAAATTAATATATGCAAAACTTTGAAAAAGTTACTAATTACAGCTTATTAAAGCTTCTTCTACATAGTAACTTCCTTGTCGAAATTCAGTAATTATGAATGAAGGAGATCCCAACAGGCACCTGTTTTACACTTGAAAGCTCAGAATTACTGCTCTACAGTTAGATTTTGTGCTATGTAACATAAGTCGAAGGAGGAATTATACAACAATAGTTCTGTTAGCTTGTCTGGGAAGACCAGAAATGGAGTTCAGGTTAGATGGGAGAGGTTGTTGTCACTACACAAAGTTACGACAGCAATATCCATGGCCAGAAGAAACAATGTAATATGGAGAATACTTACACTTAATCAATATTTACTTTATTTTGGAAAAAATGCCTCCGGATCCTTAAAATAGAAAGCATTTAACTGCAAAGCATTATACTATATGTATAAAAAGATTCTGGTAAAATCTAGGTCATATCTGACTGACCGTACAAAATAAAAAGAAATGTCCTCAATTTCTTGAGATATGAACAGACTACTATAAAAGAAAATAATTAGAGTCTATATAAAAGATGTAAAAATTTGAGGTTTTTATAAATACAGAAGGAAGAAAATCTAAGCAAATTCACCATGAATATTGAAGGGTCTAATTAATTAATGTTCCTGACAAAACATTGTGAAATCTAAAACAGTTAAACACCAGGAATGCCTAGAAAATAGTTTTGTGGGGAAAATCATACACAAATGTATAGTATTAAAAAACCCACAGTCAGAGCAGCCTTCTCATAATACATGGAAATTATTTGATTTAAAATATTTCAGGCCCCTTGTCTTTATGGAGTTTGATATTTTACAAAGACTGTGAAGTACCTACCTCATGGGTACTCATTAGAAATGTAGAGATTTAAGTGCTGTATACAATAATTAATTTTATAAAACTGTCATAAAGCTATATAAATACTATAGTTTTCTTTAGGAAAGATAAAAGATATTGCTTCCATCATGTCATACATGTAATTGTGGACTCCACCAAAACCTGCCTATGTATTTAGCATTTTATAAACAGGCCCTTACCCTTGTACTGATAAGATACCAGAAAGAGACAGAAGTAAGAAGGACAGCTGACAATATAAACATTTAATGGAAATTATGGTAGCCAGAAAAATAAATTTAAAACTTTTTCTCTTAACCAAATCTGCAATTTCTGCACTTTAAAAATATATAGCAAAACTCTCTGTAGGAAAATTGGCAAAAAACAAGGGCTCAAGCACAAGATAAAAATGGAAATTAAGGACAGCCTACAGAAAGCTATTTGAATAAAGGTCTTAGGGCCATAACTTTATCAGAATTGAAGCCCTGAGACAAGACACACTTACTTCACAAGAATGAAAGAGAAGGGTGCATGACACATAGACCGTAAGAAAGATACAAAGAAATGAAATAAACAAGATGCAAAGCATTTTGGTGAAATTCTAAGATTGTGTAACTGTTGTAATCTGTTTAAGTTGTAGTGTTACGGGACAGTTCTGTACCCCTTGTTGGGTCTGAGTTTGTGGCTTTATCCCAAATGTCGTTTGCTCCCCAAGAACTGTCAGTTCTGTTAGACTCCAACACTTTTTTCCTGAAGTTTCTAAGCCACTCTTTAAATGGACCAATCTCTGTCAGAACCAGTTTTGGGGATTCCACTAAACTCTGGCATGTCATTCACCCACATAATTTGTTTTCCTTTCACTGATTTTCTATTAGTTTGAGGCTCTCCCCTGTTCTCCCCCTGCTCTCTCCTTATTGGTCAGAAGTTGCTTCTTGCCCCTTGAAACCTGCCCATTTTTAACCTGCTGTGCCCAGCGCTGGAGGTCTGTCTGTCATTGGTGATTAGGGGAAATAAATCTATTTGGCTCACACAGAGCAAAACTCTCTCTCATTGGAGCATGTTAGAAGAGCTGCTGAGAAAGCTTTGATTGCAATGCCTACAAGGGACCCCAAATTAAGTTATGTTAATATTAAATGGTCTCCTCTAAAATAGTTTTTAGATTTTGTAGAAAGGCTTTGGATGGCAATCGAACAAGTGGAGAGTTGGTTGGTGCAATTAGAAGTCATGACAGAGATGGCACAGGCCAATGCAAATGACACTTATAAACAGATCATATTGAGCTTGCCAATGGACCCGCCACCCACCCTGGAAATGATGGTGTAGGTGTGTGCAAAAAGAGCTGCCATTCTGGAGCCACAGAAGAGAGGAGAGGGATCACAAAGGATGGTTGCTGCAGCAACACCTCACAAACAGCACAATACACCACTCCATTGTTTTATTTGCAGACAGGAGGGACACATTATTATATTTCAGTGGGACAAGGGCCAGAGGGACCCCCTCTTGATTATAGAATGGGTGTTCCTCAGTCATCTACAGTCCAAAAGTATCACAAAGCCACAAGAACTGGTGGCTCAGCTAATCAGAAAAGCAAGAGGAAGGCTATGTGAACTGGTGGAGCGTGACATGGCATATATTCACTTGCCATTCAAATATCAGCAGGCAAATTACCAAAAGAGATGTTGGAGCAGTTGCTCCAAGAAAACGAGGCTCTGCAGTTTGCTTTAGATAGCTACCCTGGACAAATTTCAATTCACAGTCCAGCTCATAGATTTTTTCAATTTGGATTTTAAATTGGTTCCAAAAGAGAAATTGAGTAGGAAGCCACTTAAAGCACTGACAGTTTTCACAGACGTGTCCGAGGATCCCACTGGTCTGTGGTAACCTGGAAGGATCCTCAAACTCAGCGGTGGGAGTCAGACGTTGAGGGTTCTCCTCAAATTGCTGAGTAGCCAGGGCACTTGATAGGTTTTTCAAAACGTTCAGTTTAATCACTGATTCAGCATATGCAGCAGGGATAGTGTCTGGAGCAGAAAATTTTGTTTTAAGAGAGATCTTGAACCTAAACCTCTTTAACTTGCTCTCAAAAACAATCTATCTGATCTCTCACCAAGAGCAACCATAATATGTGATGCATGTGACATCACACACAGATCTGCCAGGCTTCATTGCAGAGGCCAATCAAAAGGCTGATGCCCTAGCTGCTCCAGTGGAAATGGCCAGCTTACCAGATCTGTTCCAGCAGGCCAAGCTGAGTCAACAGAACTTTCCTCAGAATGTGCCTCATCTGATCTGCCAATTCCATCTAAGGTGAGATGACAAGGTCATGATGACAAGGCCATTGTGGCATCATGTCTTAATTGTCAAAAGTATGCTGTCCCATCTTTAGGCTCAGGGGTCAATTTCAGAGGACTTAGTAGTTGTGAGGTATGGCAGACCAATGTCACGCACACATCCCAGTTTGATAGATTAAAGTACATGCATGTCTCTGTCAATACCTTCTCTGGAGCAGTCTATGCCTCTGCCCACATGGGGCAGAAGGCCACGGATGCCCAAAAATACCTGGTGCAAGCCTTCTCCATGCTGGGGATCCCCAAGGTCATCAAAATAGATAACGGGTCCACGTATGCCTCCAAGGCATTTGATAAGTTCCTGCAGCAATGGGGAGTAGAAGATAAAAAAGGTATCTCCTAATTCTCCACGCATCAGGCTATAATTGAAAGAACACACTAGTCCCTGAAGAGAGTCCTTGAGAGGCAGGGGAGAGTGGGGTGCTAGCACCATAACTGAGGTTGTGTAAAGCCCTTCACACTGTCAACTTCCTGAACTGCTCTTTTGAAAACCTAAACCCTCCAATGGTCTGGCACTTCAGTCAGAATATTTCCTTGCAACTGAGAGAACATCTTCCAGTCATTGTGAAAAACCCAGAGACATGGGAGGGAGGTAGAGGGCCCATATGAACTGGTAATCTGGATATGTGGATACGTGTGCATATCCATGCCCTCCAGCCTGAAATGGGTCCCTCAAAAATGAGTAAAACCCTATCTCCCCAAAACATCTAAAGGGTCAGCAAACCAACCTAAAGACGTGAGAGTGGCTTCATTAAGGAGATGCTGACGGGAAGAAGTGGAGGAACCTGAGTCCTGATCCTAAATCCATCCATCAGATGTTTTCAAGTTGTTATTGTGTAACTCTTTTTTCTTTTTTGAGGTTACCCCATCCCTAAGAATGCTGATGTACGTCTTATTGCTCCTGGCAATCTTCGTCCATCTTTGGAAGCGCGGATTGTCCCTCAACCCCGAAAGAACGTGTGGGTGACCATGTCCAGTGCATTGAAGCAAGATCATCTGTGCATGCCAATGGCAGCAGTTGAAAATCCTTTGTCGACTTGCCTGGTGGGGATCCTTTTAAACTAACCCAATTTCCTGAAAGTTTATTGAATTTATTTTCTAACCCACACCACCCTTAATTCCCCAAGAGCACCCAGTATTAAATCCTTCCTCGTACAATCCCCTCCACCAACTGATTCCATGGATGAAAGGACTCCTAGATGCAGATCAAGAGCCTCAGGAGTTTGAACTCCTTGGCTCTGCTCATGCCATCTTTTGTATTAATTTAGATTATTTACCCACTTATGGGCCTCAGAGGTTTAATAAAGTGGCACAATAGAAAAGGAAATTCACAGCTTCCCAATGCTGTGCTGCAGTAGATAAAGTTGCTACCTTCTCTACTGATGTTCCCAAAAAGCTACCCAAAGGGAATTTCATCTGTGGGGACAGAGCATGGGCAAGCATCCTCTCTCATCTTTACCTCCTCTCATGGGAGGCCCATGCACTGTAGGTCAGTTGTCTCTGTTCTCGCCTAACCAGGCCAAAATTTTGAATTGGAGCCAAAAGAAAAATTTGACCATCCAAAAAACGTAGTGTTCAACAATTAGATGAGAACTGTGACCCTGAAATTTTTCATTGGTCAAAGTCCAAAAGGGTTGCTGTCTCAGTGTTTTTGCCGTGGGTATCAGCAGCCAAAGCTCTAGGTGAATTGGGCCACCTAGAATGCTGAGTTATGAAACAGGCCAATTTAATATCAACTGCACTTAGTGACCTCCTTAAAGATGAGGAAATACCAGAAGGCCATGTTACAAAATCGAGCTGCCATTGACTTTCTCCTTCTTACACGCGGCCATGGGTGTGAGCAATTCTAGGGTCTCTGTTGTTTCAACTTGTCATCCAAGAGTGAAAGCATCTACGCTTCCATTAGAAAAATGAAGATCCTGATTGGAAACATCAAACAAAAAACTGAAGACTGGATGAGCAATATCTTTAAAAATTGGGGACTTTCGGGATGGGAAGCTTCTATTGTTAAATCAATTGTATGGTTTCTGGTAGTTGTGTTTCTTATCCTAATTTTGGAACCTTACAACTGATGGTGATAGAAGGTTTAAAGAATACTCCCACTCATATGTTGAACCATGTAGTGGTCCCAAGAGAGCAACCATGGTGGAAAGAAGTCTACTCAAAAGCTTAAGAAAGGTTCCAAAATGCTTCTTTACAATGCACTCTCTCCTTTTAAAAAGAAAAGGAGGTGATGTTGCAGTCTGTTCAAACTGTCATGTTATGGGACAGTTCTGTACCCCTTGTTGGGTCTGAGTTCGTGACTTTGTCCCCAAAATTTTTTGCTCCCCAAGAACTGTCAGTTCTGTCAGATCCCAACACCTTTTTCCTGAAGTTTCTAAGCCACTCTTTTAGTGGACCAATCTCTGTCAGAACCAGTTTCAGGGATTCCCCTAAACTCCGGTATGTCACTCATCCACATAATTTTGTTTTTCTTTCACTGATTTTCTATTAGTTTGAGGCTCTCCCCTGTTCTCCCCCTGCTCTCTCCTTATTGGTCAGAAGTCACTACTTGCCCCTTGAAACCTCCCCATTTATAACCTGCTGTGCCCAGCGCTGAGGGTCTGTCTGTCGCTGGGAATAAACCCATTTGGATCACAGACAGCAGACCTCTCTCTCAGTCCTTGCTCCCTGCCTGTGCTGGGTAAGGATGTCAGAGCCATAGAGCCAAAAAGCTCTGAGATGCCCTGCCCGCCGCTCACTTGGCGGACGTGTTCCATACAAATCGTTCCATTGTGGTGACTGAGCTAGCTTAAAGGTTCTGGCAATGGCAATATATAACCTTGTATAGCTCCTAGAGGTGATCAAGATATCAGAAAAGATAACAATGGAATTGCAGAATAATGGAGGTTTTAAGAGATATCTGGAAATCATCTCATTCAGTCTCTAAGAAAAAAAAAAAAAAACAAACACAGAAAGTACAATAGAATTCCTGTCACAAAGAAGTGGGGAAAAAAAGAAGAAAGACAACAGAATTCAAGTGGAATAGATGGGCAAATATGGTGATGCCTTAAGGTTTTAACCTTTACATTCTTCAAATCCTGTGCTGCATTAGTGCATAACTCAAAACTTCATATAAAGTATTAACTGCTGTCTTCATAGTGTGGCCAGACAAAACAATTCCTCTGGGCCTGGAACCCAAGGACACCCTACAGCCACAGGCCGTGAGAAGTATAAACAAAAATGAATTTTGTGTGGGAGAGTGAGCTGGGGGAATATGACTTCATTACCTGAAGCTGTAATTGGACAGTTAACCTCTGATATAGACCAAATAGACCAAACTTCTATCTGTCTATAAAGCTCGTGACCATTGTCCACCTTGGGTGTAGCCTCTGAGAGGCTTTTGACCACCCACGGTTGAAGGCCTTCATTAAACATCCACTTTATTCTCTTAACTTTGTCTAGCCTCTGTTCTAGGTAGCCACTCCAAAGCGTCAATGTGATGAGGAAAAGAATAAACACATTGATAGCCATACTGGTGTCAAAAACATTTTAATGGGATAAAAGGCAATCCAGAACAGATTTCTGTTTAAGATGTAAACAGTAAGTAATTCAAGTGGAAACAGAAAAAGAAGCTTCCAGTGCAGTTACAATAAATCCTCTAAATAATTCCATAGTATTCCCAGAAAATATTATGATGTGAATAGAAAAAGACTGGATTCACTTAACAGAATCTTTAACTGCTTTAATTCAGCATTTATCAAAAGGACAAACCATAAACATTCCAGACAATTTATCAAAGGTAATGTGTAAAAGACTGAGTGTTAACAGGATTTTTGTGCTCTAGTTTTGAGGAAGAGAGTAAAATATGAAAAGCAATTATAAAATCAAAATAAAATTTCATTTCATTTTTAATTTATCTCCAGTCAAGAACATGTTCATAGGCATTAGGCATCAATCATATGCTGGTAAACCAAACAGTTCTGGTCGGAAATCTTCCATGGACTTCAGCACCAGTGTTGCGTCCTTTTTAAACTCTGGTTTTAAGTTTTCATCTGGAATCATAACTGCTTGCATTCCTGCTTCCCGGGCTCCTTTGACTCCCTGAGGCGAATCTTCAAACACAAGACACTGAGAAACAAGGAGGTGAGGGAAAAAAAAAATTATAATGTTATAATGAACTTCTAATAGCTTGCTTTAAAAGAGAGAATGATCCTGAATGAAACTTAGTAGGAAAACTAAATTTTGTTCTTGGCTTAGACACCCCTAATTAGAACAAGAGCAAACCTCCCAGTTTGAACATCTGCATGGTAATTAACCTTTAATTAATTTCAATTCTAAAAACATCAATACACTTACTTAAATCCCAGAAACTGGTTATCCAGATGTTCCTAAGTGCTTTTATAGGGATGTGTTTAATCACAAGCTTAGAGTAAAATTAAGCAAGTGCCTAAATACCTTTATAAGCAAGCAATTTAACTTTTCCAAACCAACTTTACAACCTGCAAAATGGCAAAATCAGTGTTTTCACTCACAGGTATGGGATCATAAGCAAGGTATGGGGAACAATAAACTACCTAGGTCAGCAGTAGGACTTTGGATGAGTGGGGACAGACACTACTTATCAGAAGAGCGCTGTCGAAGTCATACTCTATTTGCTTAATTATTCCAAAGCAATTATGAGAAAAAACCCAAGCTATTATATCAGAAGGTTACATTTAGAGGAGGGAGAATTTAGTCAGATACAACTTCCATGCCTTACAATAGTCTGAACCATTCCAGATTGCAGTTTGGAAGCAAAGCTGTTAAAAACAATCATACATTATTTATGTGGTTTTGTAACTTAATGTCAGAATACTGAAAAATAAATAAGATAAATATATAAAAATCAAATAATCTGAAATTTTATATAATGAAAGATAATGTTTCTGAAACTCATTCCAGAAGTTATATAATGAAGCATCTCTTCCTGTCCCTTCCTGTCCATGACATGCAAATTCAAGTTTGAATTTTTGGTCATGGATAACCCAAAGCAACTTTTGGCATCCAAGGACCTGAAAAAAATCTGACCTATACTGACACATGGTTTCTAATACTTCTCCTATTCATACTGCATTTATTATCAATATTATTAGCACTGCTACTACTACTAATGCCAAAATCACTGCCACAAGTAATTTTAGTAATTGAAAACAGATGTTCGTATGGTTAGGGCAATTTTCCTCACATCTATAATCAGTGCTCTCAGGCACATGGTGTGATTCCTGAGGCTGTCCTGTGCAGGGCCAGGAGTTTGACTTTGATGATCCTTGTGAGTCCTTTCCAACTCAGAATATTCTATGATTCTATGAACATTCAACATCATACTGCACATTTTAGGTTCTCAAACACATAACTATTTTACTGCAGAACATAATGGATGCACAGTGTTTGTTTCGGCTATGCTCTAAGGGATCAAAGTGGCAACTTGCAAAAGCTTTATTACATTCAAAGAAAAATTTTTTGAAAGATGTATTAAATGTCTGCCCTATATATATCCATTTATCAGAGACTGTGGAAGGGGAAAAATGAAAGAACCTTCTCCTAATTTCCTTTCTTTTAAAAATATTGATTCTTGCCTTTCAACATGTCAGTAACAATTTGGAGTCTGCCAAGAGAAAAGTAAAAGGCGCTTACTACCTTGCATGTAACCTTGCATGAAGTAAAACTTAATGATTTTTAGTGAGCCAAAGGAATCACACCAATCTCTTTTGCACTCATTTCCTTCATACAGTCACTGCATTCCAGTTTGAATAATGTGATACTTTCAAATGTTGATCATTATCACTGTTATTAACTACAAATATGTAACCAGCTGATCCTGGAAAGCTTGGCACAATTGCTATTAGAATGGAAGTATGGCTCTGTCTATAGGTTTTGTTCTAAACAATAGCTGAGTTAATGACCTTAAGCACTCTAAGGACAATAAATGAAACTCTGACAGGCTTTGCTTTTTGAAGAATAAGCTTAAATGTTGCACAGAAGAGCATTATCAAGGCCTTTCAGAAACCTTTTCTGATCCAGCTCATACAAAAGAATGTACTTCATTGCTCTGCCTTGAAAGACCTAATTGACTTCCATGATGTCACTAAGCTTACTCTATGAGAGGAGCTGATGATTATGGAAGGCAACATCCATAATGGGAAGCTTAACTAATTCCCGGGAAGTAGACACAATTAAAACTCTTAATTACCAAAGAAACCAGGCAAACGACTCATAATTACAGTGTGTTGATTTTACAGGAAATAAGTGTACTAGGTTTTCCTTAAGTCTTTCTTCCTATTGAAACTTATCACAGCACAGTCACATTTTTAATGGATGACAAAAGGTTTACAAAGGCTCACACACAAAACAGATTTATTAATACATAGAGATGTTATAAAATCTTCACTGTCCTCGACCACCCACACACTAAATTTAGAGATTTGAAAGCAGCCAAGTTCTTTCCCATTTTGCATAAGTATTGCAACATCAGCATCACTCCAACTGAGAGACAGATGAGATTTATACAGACTTCAGCTGAGATTCTGGCTGCTTCTGTGCATTATTTCTAAAACTTGTGTCACTGATCAATACTACTCCTATGAGATCTCTCAAAAGGTCATACTAATATAGGTCAGTTCTCAGTTTGGAATGAACTAAATGCTTAAAAAAGTATAGCAAAGTATATTAATTTATATTTTACTCTATGAATCTAGAAAAAGAAAAATTAATCACTTTACCAGAGGAAGAAACAATATTACTGCAGCACCTCATTACCTCATCCTCCTACATTAAATGTAAGTAAGAATATAAGAAGAGAGTGTTAGTTAGGCTCTTGGTATGTACAGCAGGCCCTCTCTACCCTATATACTGCAAAAGTCTGGATGGAATAATTATGTGTCTAACAGAGATATCCATAAGTGTTATTGTGGTTAGTGATAACCAAGAAGGCTGGAAGGATGAAAGATTAAAATCAGTTTTAAAATTAAGGTTTTGGAAGACCTGTGAATGTAATATATATGCATAAGGAGTGCTTATCAAACAAGTATCCCTGACCACATATGACACTACTATATCAGCTTTAAAAGAGACTGTAGGATGAAACTAAAGATGCCATGATTTATATGCACAGAATTCATCTGCAAGTTTAACACTACCATCTATTGTTCTGTAAAGAAAGAATGAAAAGAAAGTTTTCATTATCTGTCTTCAAATGGCACAGAAACATTTGGTATCAGAATGTGACATATTATGTTTTGGGCTTCTTATGGATTGCATCTTAAATTCTGTAACTTCTTTATTTTTAATTGATGTTTCCCCTTTCATAATCTAATCAACTGGATTCAAAAGCATGATGGGTGATTTGTAAAATTTGCACTGTAGAAATATTTGGTACCCTTATACATTAATTTATGTATATATACACAATACAGTCTTCTGTAAATGTTTAAGGACTAATTTAAATATCATCATATCTCTAAAAAAAGCCCCAAGACAGGCTGCAGGAAGAAATTCACCAAGTACAGCCAGATCACTTGGATATCAGAATGACACTTGATTTCTGTAAACCAGGAGGTGCGCAGGCCTTTCATTCACAGATAACTTACTGACTGTTCATTGCCAGAAGTATTTTTACTTTTATCTTTGTAAAAAAGTAGCTCATACTATATGGTTAAAATTCAAAACTAAGTAGCATCTAAGAAGTAAATTATCAGTCTGAAAGATATTACTACTGCAATCATGTGGTTTGTGGTTTGTGGTTTGTTCAACAAATTTTCTAATTTTTCCTTGCTCAATTTTTTAGATTTTCAAAATAATTCCAGTACTAGCCAAGTTTGTTAGTCATGTGAGTGACCCAGAAATTTTCTAGAACCATAATATAATTCAGAATACAACACAGATCCACCATTTCCCATACAAAATGTTGAGATGCTTAAAATGTCCTGTTTGTCATTTATGGGAGGTGGTGGAAACTCACAAAAAGAGAGAGGAAACAACAATTTTAACATCATAACACAGATGTTGGACTATTTTTTAGCTCAGCTTGTGTTTTCTTCTTTCCTATGTTTTGATTTTCCAAATACCTGGGAACAAGGGGAAAATTGACCCATTTACCATCAGAGTTACTTAAACATTATTGAATGAATCCATTTTAAGCAGCTGCAATATTTGCAATTTTGGTCTCCTACTGTATTAATTCTCTGATGAATTAAGAAAAAACAATAATAAAATAATGTGATTAATGTTTCTCTCCTAATCTTTGGATTTAAACTCCTTCCAGAAATAGTTGGGAAAAATTCCAATAGTGAATACAATAATGAATCACATTTCATTTTATTTTAAGGATGTGCCAATTTGACCAGCCAGGGATAACAGAATCATATTAAATATGCTGTTAAGAAAGTAATGCAGCTTACAGCTCCACAGCTTAGTTTCATTAAGGAAAATGAAAAGTAAGCCAAGATGTTTTTAAATGTTATAACAAATGAATAAACTGGAAACTTAAAATAAAATTAATTAAGCACCAGAATAGTCAGCATACTAACTACAGCCACCATTCTTTATGAGTCAATGATTCATATTAAGAACTGTTTGGAAATTACATGCACATATGCTTTTTAATTCAGATTTTTATTAACTCACTACTAGGAGTATATTGCAGACCAATATAAAAATCAAAATATTTACCATAAAACTAACAAAACAAAAATCATTAGGCATAATTTCAAGAAAGAAAAAAGAAAAAAAGTGTTACATCTGCACATAGTTAGATCACTCTGGGTTTCTAGCTCTTACATAAATGCAACTTTACGTTTCAGACCACACTAGCAGTTCCTCTTTCACCAACCAGTTCACAGAATGTTATCTCAAGGAAGGCCAGAAGGAATAAAATGGTTTGGATCCTTGGAGAAGAAGGAGGAGAAATATCATATTTCTTGCTTGTTTTCAAGACTTGACCAAATGAAAGGAAGTGTTTCTGTGAGTGACAGTCAGCCCCAGACACAGCAGCTCTGTGAGGCAGGGAGAAGGTCACATTTACATGTGGGGTTACTCTGATCATTCCAGATGGCTGGAAAACTCTTTTCACAGAGCACTGCGTGTTTAGAGGACAGCACACTGCGAACTTTGTATGGTAACTTGTGTTGCAGGCCTCAAGAAATTCTTAGGCATTTCTTAAACAGTGTCCAATTATCCTGGCAGCAGAAATCTAACTCAATCAACTGCAGCTTGGATTAGCCATAGAGGGGTATTGTTCTTATATGGAGGACACAAGGCAAATACTCAAGATGTTCTCTACTGAGGCTACTCATATTGCATAATATGCTGGAGTTTTATGTCACTTATCTCTAAAAGTGGACTAAAAGGTAATTCTGTACAATTAAATGGTTAATTTGTGCTGCCTTTCCTTCCACATAGAACTATCTTTATCAAACCCACTGACCTCCTTGACATGTAATACACAACATATTCAAGCAATGCACCTTGCACGCAGAACTCAGAACTGTAGGACAAAATACACTGAGGGGGTTCCTGAAGGCCATTTGGAAACACCGTATTCAACACATGTCCAGACAAAGCAGGTCCTTGGCCAGGTGAGCTTTGAGCATTTCCAAGTATGCAGATTCCAGAGACCTCTTGGACACCTGTTCCCATACAGTGAAACCATATGGTGAAACCAGCTCTATGGTAAAAATGGTTTTCCAAGAATCTAGGAGTTTCTTGTGTTCCACCTTCTGCCTTTTGCCTACTGCATGATCACTCTATACTTGGAGAAGAGGCTGGGCCCATCTCATGAGCAAACACATCAGAGACACAAAACAGGTACACCCAAAGGAGGAACTGTTTTGATGAATCCAAATTTGAAGTCTCAAACTGAAACTGGAAGTAGGCAGCAAAAGTATTTCCTGAATAAAAGCAATGAACTTTTTGCCACAGGGAATGTGGACAAACCCACACGTGCAGTCTGCGAGAGCAGGTACACTTCCTGTTTGTTCTGGGTAACTGGACACCATCACCCATCACCATAACTGCCTCAGCAGGTGCTGCAGAAGGCACTTGATTCTCATGGACCAAGCTAATTTTTTAAAAATCTATTTTGGCAATAGCTTGTTTTTGTTCTAATGCCTCCTTGAGCAGTGTTATTTTCCCACACAGAAAGATCAGCCTGCATAGTGACATTTACATGAATTTTATCTAAACATTATTTAATCACTGTATAATCTTTGATGAAAGTGTTAATGACAGCCCACATATGCTTCAGACATAATATCATTTCCTAATTTCTTCAATAAAGAGAGAAAGGGTGAGAAGAGGCATTAACCTTTAAAGAGGTTTTCACTGGGAGTGCAAAAACATTATGGAAAAGGTGCTTTTTTTTCTATTCAGTACAAGCTTCTCTCTGAACTATACACAAGAGTGTCACCAGTCTGGAGTGACTTGGTGAGATATAGCTGTATTACACTTCAACTCTTCCTGGTCAGGAGGAAAAGAGCCTTTCTTTCAAAATTCAAAGCTGAAAGTTATTGTAGAAAATACTTAAAATTATTAGCATAAAAATCCAAGCACAAAGCCAGAAAATATCACCTTTAAATAAAACAAACAAAACACTAACAAAATTCTAATAATTATTTTCCATGTATTTCAACTACAGAAAAAAACCCCAAACCCAAAATTAAAAATGGCAATTCTCTCTTCTCAATATAGATTTTCACAGGAAAGCAGAAAAGAATGTACAAAACTAAGTTGGAAAAAATATTAACTCCTAAAGTTAAGAAGAATATAAATGTTCCTATTGGGCAGTATCTGAATCACAGAGGTTCATCCCTTCAGCCTACCATGTTATACCTGGCATGCCTGCCTAAAGTCAATTGTTGACGTAAACCCACAGAATGGCTGTGCAACTACTCACCTGTGGGCATTGGATTATGGTTAAGAATATCATAAATCCATAATTTATTTTTGCAACAGCATTCTAAAACTACCACATCTGAAATGAAAAGCCTCATTACATCAATAACCAGTAACTGTCCTTGTGATTTCAAAAGATGATTTCTCAGGATCTTAGTCTGCAAAGCTGCTTTGACTCTACAAGCAAATGAAACTCAGAACTCAAAATTTCTTACATAATTCTCTTTGAGTAATTATTTGTGTGCTAAATATAGTATTTCTAAAGAATGTGAAATCTACGACCAAAAGTGAAAGAATTAATTATAAAACTGATATTTCTACATACACTATGTATGATATACCCTTTTAAAACTATTTATTATGAGAAATAATTAATTCAATGGACTCACCCTCCTAACCCTGAATGAGGAATTAACTGTAAGTGCACTCAAGTTCTACTAGACCAATACATGATTATTGGTAAAAACAAAAATTTTTAATAAAAATATACTATGTATTAAGAGGAAAGGTTTTTTTAAAAAATAATAATTATTTTTTTTAGGATTCCAGTAGAGAAGTTGTGTTTTCCACATTAATCTCTAGCTTGTTTTTATCAGTTTCTTTTGTTTATTTTAGGGAAGCAATAGTTATTCAGGTATTTCAAGCTATGAAAAATTCAGAGAAGGGAAGCCAGTAAATATCAAGCAGTTTTATGTGAATCAACCATTAAAACAGACTGCTACTCTAGAAAATTTCTTTATAGTGTAGACTCCAAGCCCAAATATTTCTGTAAATAAGAAAATTAATATAGTCTTAAAATGAATTCACATGTAGAAAATTATTTAAGTCTTAATCTCAAAATATTCCAACATCCTTTTGTCAAAATTCCCCTAATATGATCTAGCTATTTTATACACCACATAGAAACACTTTTTAAAATGCATTGATGACACATGGTTATCAAGCTGTGCCTATTTTTCTATTAGGACAGTTCTACCAGATAAAAGAATGGCAACAGTCACTTCAATCAAAGGCTCTTAGCTATTATACTCAGGCATGCTTACAGGAAGAAGGTCATTTTCCATGAAAGGAAATAAGGTGTGCACATGAATCAATGCATAAGAGTAAACAATGAACAAAAATAGAAAATTGTGTTTATTTAACTCTGTGTATGCATGCATGTGGATAAATACATGGTGTATATGGTCTCCATACAGACAGTCTCTCTCCCTGTGGCATAAGGCTTATTCACTTTAAGATATATATTAGATCAGTAACTAACAGAGCTGTGACATTGGCTTAGCATGAACATTACTCTGGGAATAACAGCCATGGTATCAGCAACTAGTTACTATGCGTGTCACATAACTTCTGCCAGAGCTTTCTTTGGGTATTCAGTTCTTCAAAGAAACAAGTTTATCAGTAACTGCGTTCTCATCAGCTTTTCTCACTATAATTTTTATCTAAAACCCTCCACCATTCTGTATATTTCAACTACAAAAAATGTTCAGATTCAAGAGGGTATAAAGTTGACAGATGGCAGACTAATTCAAAAGGAAAACTACATATTTGCCTGTAAAGCAACCTCTCATGGGCAAAGTCCTCAAAATACTTCATTAGGCCATATGGTTAAGTGAAAACTATTGTTCATCCAACACAATAATGATTTTATATTAAAAGTAAGAATCACTTAGTGAATCTGCTGAAGTATCCTGCATTTGCTGACCTTCAAGAGTTAGAGTCTTTAGAAAAGGGATGAGGGTTAATTTCCAAATTAAATTGTGTCCACATCTCTGAGACTGTTTGAATTATTACTCTAAAGCTTGCTACCACATTATTCTGCTAATTATTAACTACTTATTGCTATGTAATGGACCCCACATAATACACATATATACACAGAAAATAAGCAAATTATATATAAGTATTGTATAGACTCAGAATCACATGATTCCAGGATGGCTGGTTACAGTGTGGTGTTAATAATGCCAAGGTTGTGGGTTTGATCCCTGTACTGGCCATTCACTGAAGAGGTGGACTCATGCTCCTTGTGGATCCCTTCCAGCTCAGCATATTCTGTGATTCTGTGATTCTGGGACTGAGACTGGAAGCAACCTCTGAAGGTCACCTGGGCCAACCTCTTGCTCAAGCAAGGACACCTACAGCCCAGAACAAGATCCAGACAGTGTTTGAGTATTTGAGTATCTTCAAGGAACAAGACTCCACCACCTCTCTGGGTAACCTGCAACAGTGCTCAGTCACCCTCATGGTGAAAAAGTGTTTCCTGATGCTCAGAGGCAATCTGTCTTTCAGTTTGGGTCCATTGCCTCTGGTTCTGTCACTGGGCACCACTAAAAAGTGCCTGGCTCTTTGCCTGGCTCCCTTCAGGTATTTACTTATATTAATGTTCCCCTGAGCCTTCTCTTCTCCAAGCTCACTTGGCCTTTCCTCAAGTCTGGTATGCTCAAGTCCCTTAATTATCTTGGTGTCCCTTTGCTGGACTCCCTCCAGCAGCTCAATATGTCTCTTGTACTCAGAAGTGCACAATTGCACCCAGTATTTTCCAGGTACGGCCTCACCAGTGCTGAGTAGAGGGGCAGGATCAATTCCCTCAATCTGCTAGCAAGACTCCTCCTCATCAGCCACCTTTGTTGCAATGGCACATTGCTGGCTCGTGGTCAACTCACTGTCCATCAGACATTGTAATTACTTTTTTGTCTTACCACAGGAAATCAATTGGGTTTTCTTTCCTGTTCGAAAGTGTGCACCCAGATCCTTTGGTGCACGGACAGATGGCACTATAAATGGAATTTCTAAATTTAAAGGTCTGAATGACAAATGTGAAAAAAATACAGACAAAATGTATTGCTAAGTGACCATTAGAAAGCCTATGATAAGAATATAAACCACTCTATTAGGAAGTGTCTCAGTCACCCCACTACCAATATAAACACATTTCTTCATAGTTAAGTCAAAGACAAATTGTCTTCCCTGCAAATGCCTGCAGGGAAGCACCTAAATGAGAGTTAATTTGCTTATAACACACACTTGTTTGGAACGAAATCCAAATTGTCTCTGTGTAAACACAGTCCATTCTGCTTTTCTTCTATTTAAAAACAAAATGCTCAAAGTTCTGTTTGTTCTTTCCAAGGCATCCTAGTCACCAGACTAGACATGCTAATTAAGTCTGTCTTACTCTCGTGAATCCCCACAAATGTGTATTTATATATTACTTAAATTACCATGGCATACCGGAAAGAGTGATTTTATATTGCTCTAACCATCATAACACATGACCTTAAAGAAAGTACCTCTAATACAGTAATATAATCAGTTCAGGAATAGATGCCAAGATATTGCCAAGAATCTGGACAAATTGACAAGCAGCTGAGTGCTACAAGCAGCATTTTACTGATAACTTGTAAGCCTCGGCACCCAGACATTATATAAAGATTCCCTAGGGAAACCAGACTGCAGCAGGTGTGTTAAGGTGAAAAAGTATCACTGCCACACAGTCCACTGAATTATATGTTCTGGCTAACAGGTAATATATGCTGTGACTACAGAAAATAAGAGGATAGGCTGCCTGTCAGATGAACAAGCAAAAGAGAATCTCAAACTTTGTGATTCAGTACACAGGAAATGGCTCAGGTGATCCTTTCTATCCTTTCTCTCTCTCTCTTCTTTTTTTTTATTTTTTTATTTTTTTTTTTTAAGAAGTTGTAGTGGTCTATGATATTCTATTTCTATTATATTTGAAGTCTTTGCTAATTGATTGTAGCTGCTTCTAGTGAGTTATAGGTAAGATTCATCATTGAATGGAGAAAACTGATAAATCAAATAGTAAATATGTCTAAAGACTGAGGATTGAAAATCTCATCCACACATAAAGACTGGCTCTGGGATTTATGTTCTGGGTCTGCAGGTGTTGAAGGTGTGCCTAAAAACACCTGTTTCATAGTCTTCAAAAATTTGTACTTTCTAGTCTTAGCAAGCAGAACAGTTTGAGAAAAAGTACTAAAAATTATTTTTTCTCCATTGACCCTGCATCTGCAGAAAAAAACCACTTCAATACTTTTAAAGCCAGAAAGAACAGTCTCCTCATTGACAACAAAAGTAGGAATTTAACAGGTAGTTCTACCTGTTAAATAACAAGATGATGAGTTAAAACTGGAAACAATTACTTTGTCTAGAAATATTGTTATTATATGCTCAACTAGGTCACATTTTAACTGTGTTACCAGAAGTAACAAGAAGAAAATCTTACAAAATTAAGTGACAATTGTCCCTTTGAGCTAGTTCACATAGACACTCAGTATCTTACACCTTGATGAAGATGTTGTTCACGACATTCAAAACGTTTTTCTCAATCAGATGTTCTTGTGCTTTGCAGTGGCACTGCCGCGGGCTTCCAGCCAAGGTTCTTTCATGTTTTTCTACTTCCCCTATAAACTAAAAAAGCTTTTCTCTCTGCTTTGGTTGCCTTCCTGACTACATTCCTTGAAGAAAAGGAATGCAACTCAGGTAGGCTGATCTTAATTAATAAGAATCTTTCCTTCCCATGGTTATGAACCATCATATTACTACTAATTTCAAAGAGTATGTTTGGAATACAAGCACTTAAAATTGCCAAGTTTCTACAGAGAGGGATCTGTACATTTTCATATGCAGAAATGTATACATATATTCACACACACATCAGTTTATATGATAGAAGTGTACAGGGGAAGAAGAATGTTAGGAAAAACAAGGGCTGGTGGGGGAACCCTGAAACACCCTGGGCCAGCTTCTCCCAGACACACCCTAACAGTCACACCCCCCATCAGCCTACCAGAAGTTCATTCCTGTGCTGCCTGATGGGACAGGATGAGCCCTAGCAGCCCTGTGAGGCCCTGGTCCAGCCACTCCTGGTGCCACAAGGCCAGACCCACACAGACATGCCAACAGGAGAAGCTCCATGGGTCAGGGCACCCTGTTGGGAATGTGAGACGGAGGGGGCTGGTGGGGTATCAGTAGGGGCCATCTGTTCTTGGCCATACCTGCATCAGTCTGTGTAGTCTGTCCTGTCTCCTCCAATTAAACTCCATTTCTAACAGCTTTTGTGGGCAAGGGCTTACTGTTGTGCACACACATGTGCATGAAGGTCTCAGTTTCAGTCCTGCCATGGGACCAGGAGTCCCACGTGCCCACGGTGCAGCAGTGCAGTGATGATGGTGGGCAAGTGAGGGTTGAGGGCTAGCAAAGAGCATGCTGGAGTAGCTGGTAAGTAGTTGAAGTGTCCTGGAAGCCAGGCATGACCCTATGGGCAAGAGCACAGTCAGTTCTGGCTCTTGGAGGGACGGGGTAGTAGGCACAGGGCAGCCTTGGCCAGCTGCTGTAAAGACTGTGGCATCTGGGGCTGCCCAAGAAATCTGTGTGTGCACAGGAGAGACTGTGTGGCATGATGGAAGTGCGAGACTGGGATCCAGGGACAAATGAACATCTAAATTCAGCTGCTGGAAGGATCCTTATTGCAGGGTAAATATAGGGTAGGCTTATCTCATATGTCTATGCATGAAAGTATCATAACAGTAACCCCACATGATCAACATAGGTATATGTTTGAAAACACAGATTTAAATTCTCTAAAATTCCTAGGGTTATTCATAGCTGCAAAAGTTAATGGAAGGTGTCTACACCATGAACATGTACTTGTTGAAGAAGTACAGCATTTTAAACATTTGGCAATTAAGGTGACTTTGGTTTATGTTTTCCACACTAAACAAACACACAAACAAACAAAACCCAACCAAAAAAGCCATACAAACTGTGTGGAAGACTCACAGACAAATATCTTTGCAAATAAAATGAGAGCCATGGTCAGTTAAAATAATACTGAGCGCTTTGTTGTATTTATAAAGAAATGCAAAAAGATGGTTGGCTTGTTTGGTTTTGTCAGGCAACACAAGCTTTTAATATCTCTAGTCATTCAGACCTTTGACTAAGATTTATTAACCTGTCAAACAAAAGCAATTTTACGGCATATACAACTGCAGTTCATTTTAGAACATTTATTGCTCTGTAAACAGAAAATCCAGATTCTGCTTAAACAATCTATTCCTTTTGAAGCAAGAAGGAAGGCAGGGTAGTAAGAGAAATTCTAAGTGAAAAAGAAAGAAGTATTTACAAACTTTTTTGTTCAAATATATAAAAAGAATAAAGTTAGAAATTAAAACAGACTTTCTCGGTGACTACCTCAACTGAGAAAACGTCCCCCACCTTTGGGCAGTATGGAGAGGGGAAGGGGAAACAGAATAGGGGCACAGGTCCATGTTTACTTTGCATATTTTCTGCTACACAGCTCAGATCAAATGGCTCCGAGAGATGTTTAGAAAGGAGGCAGTTTATTAGGAGACTGAAACAGAAGGAGCATGATACTTACCTGGAACATAACCAGGTTATCCAGTCTCCCTTTATAGAGACAAACATATGATGCTAGAAATGGGTTATTGCTATTTGGGGATAGAGCCTCATCTAAATAGCCTGACGAAGGGGAGGCAGCCACAGCTCCATGCCCCCAGCCTAAACAGTAGCAAAGCCAAGTACACATGTCCCAGAAGGCACCAGCAAACACACACACACAAATCAATCAATCAATCAATCAATAAATATACATACACACACACATACATATATACACACAGATACATATACATATACACAAATACACACACACATGCATATATATATACATATGCACACACACACACACACATAAAGCTAGATACACAGATCAATCCAGTTATACTCAGCGCTCCCAAGGACCCATAGGGTCCTTCAGCTGCCTCTTCTCTAGTGCTCACACATGTGAGCCTCACTCTGCCTGGCCACTGGCTCTGCAGATGCCTGGGCTGGGCCCCTATGACTCGCAGTCCCAGGCTGTGGGCTGGCACCTCATTTTGCCCAGTTGCCAGCCCCCAGATCCATGCTCACTCCTGCTGCTGGCACCATGAACACATAGTCACACACAGAGAGACCACAGACCAGATGCCCTTCAGCCAGGAAGAGTTAGAAGTGGAATTTGCTAACACAGGACAGACTGCACTGGTAAAGAGCTGTGTACGGCCAGACAAATGTGTCACTTGTTTACACATCCAATGTTTGTTATTCTCTTATCCCTCTATTTCCCTGTAATAAATCCTGATCAAACCCCAAATTCTCTTCCTCTGTATCACATATTGAGTGCTATGCCGTAGGCAGCATCTCCCCTCAGTCCAAAAGGATTGATCCAGCATTGATTTATCTTGATAGCACTTCTGGAACAGCCCTGGGAAGGCCCCAACAGGCTGTCCCTCCCTTTGAGTCCTTAATCTGAGCTTCTGTCTACCTTTGGGACTCTCTGCTGCCCTGACCATATGGAGATGGGCACCCGATGGGATGATGACTTCTGTGAGAGGCATGGGAACTGTTGGGAAAGTGTGATTTGGGATTTCCCACCTGCTGTCACCTCTCTCAGCTCTTTTGTGGGCCTGCAAATGAGCTTTTAACACAGACCCCAACATCTGTATCTGGTAGCGAATCCTCCTTAGGATCCATCCAATTCTATGCAAGTTTATGATTCTTAACATGCAAGGCCAAGAATCAAAGTACTTTCTTTTACAGGTCTTTATAACCAGGTCTTGACATGCCATACACTACGCTAAATATAGAAATCAATAGAAGAAGAAGCAATGCTCAAATCAGACATCCTATTTTTCCTTTCTTCTCAATGCTGCTATTATTCCAATGTTCAGTTTGATCCTAAAGCAATACACCACAGCATGTCACAAGCATTATTATGTCTTTATACTGCCGAGTAACTGAAATCCTTTTATTAAAATACAGCATTCTGTGATGGATTTCTTCATCCTTGGACTGACATTGAGCCTGAAGCTCTTACCAGTAATCACTTTACTTTACACAAAACCAGATCATACACTCAACTCAGACAGAGAATCTAAGGACTCAATTGACAGATTTTTAAAAATGGTGTGAAAGCTGGTGAGACTGAATTGTTCTAGCAAATAATAGATGCATTTCAAAATTTCTGAGAAAAACTACACTGAAGGCCTTTTCTAAGTATTTGACTTAAGAACATTTCATTCACCATTCATCAGCACTGTATTATTTAAACAAAATCAGAGAAACAAGGAAATTACTGCACTAAATATTAATCATCTTAAAGAAAACTAAGGCTGTCACTTACTAATATCAGCTGTAAAGAGGAGCTGTAAATATGAACATATCACTAAAACAGTCTTCTACCAGTCTACTCAAAGTCAACAATCATCTTTCAAGCATACTTGCTCTTCAACTGATGGCTAAGTTGATAAGGAAAAAAAAATAAATCAATAGACAGGAGAAAGGGACAATAATAAATTGTCCAAACACTTTAGAAGTACTAGTTAATGCAATACTAGAACAGAAGATGAAACTCTGACATCAGTGTTTCTAAAGAAAACCTCTTTACTTTGAGAGACATGCCAAAGTGCACATTTGTAGCTGACTCTTCTTTCCACTATCTTCGTGAGATTTTAAATTTAGACTCTAAATGTTTGAAGAGTTTTCCTTATAATGTTAGGTCTGTCACATCATCTACCAATCCTCCTGAGACAAAATGCTTAGCCTCAAAAAAGTAAATGCTTTTACTGTTTCAGTATATACATCATTAACTTATAGACTATCTCCTCACTCTTCATCTATACTCCCTAAAAAATGCTTGGGAAAGCCGTAAGGACAAATGGGCTACTGCACACTATTAACTCTTTATTATTTATAATGAAGGTATATAGATCACTTACTGTAGTTACAAATTCAAGTTTTCATTTTCACCTTCAAGGCCCTATATTTTCTTACCCACAATTACTTATGTCTTGCTTTTATTTCCTTCTACTCCCTAGACATCTTCTACCCTTTCAGTTAATTGCATTCTTTATCTCTTTCTCCCACTTTCAGCTGTACGTCTTATATCATGCTGACCTCTGTGCCTTGTACAATCTTCATGCCTACATTCTTCATCCTTCTCCAGCAGTATATTTAAAAATACACTCTTTCAGGAATCACTGGTACATGCTCTTCTTCCTCCCTTTCTTAATGCTGGGCTATTAACTGAAATTTGTCTTGTTTAAATCGCTTTTGCTTCTTGTCAGACCAGGGCAGCAGAGAACACAGCTGAAAACAGAGCTGTCTGATTTACTTCTTATTTCTATCAGGAATGACCTCTGTTAACTCTAGCTCTGAAGAGAATTGAGGGACAATACTTGCTTGCCATCTAAAATAGGAAATTGGGATCTTGTGCACTAAAAAAGCCACATTGTTCATTAAATGGATGCCAATTAGTGTGTGGGTATAGTGGTTAGCTTCTACGAGCTACACCTGTACTTATAGTCTTAGATATTTACATTTATTTCACAGTGCTCCAACAATTGTAAAGGGCAGGCTCCATGCCTGTGATGAGCATACATGAATATGATAAGTTTTACTCCCTCATGGCTTAATGTGTACTTAAATGTAAATATGCTGACCACACTGAGCAGCGCACAAACGTCAGGAAACCAGGGAAGCATTCCCAGATGTAATACTGGTGATAGTATCATAGAGTCATAGCATTATTCCTGACTTCTAAAACACCTGGCTACAGGAATTCCACCTTTCCAAACTTCAAATACATACTCTACACAATATTAATCTTCATGGAATTATCATATGACCATTGTACTAGTTATTATTATAATTCAAAAAATATTATCTTCTGAGGAACATCTTAAAAAAAATACAAACATTTTTTGCTGAAATGCAAAAAAAAAAAAAATCTTCCCAATGAAAATTTTTGGCCTGGAAATTTAAAAACTCACATCTGATATCAATCTTCAAATGATATATCGTAGCTAATCTAAAGACTGCAAATGCATTCTATGGTCCTTCCCAGCTTGTCTCTCCAGCTAGCTCTGCTCTTCAGATACCATACAAAAGAGTTAATCCTTTGGGTCCAGATTTCAGACAGAGATGTGACCTTGCTTGGAAGAAGTAGTGGCTCACACTTGGTGTTATTTAGGAAGGTGTTTATTCAGGGCGAAGGCCCAGGTGGTCAAAGTGTGAGTGCCTGTGAGGGTTCTTGATTGCCCTTATCAACATGGGCATTATAGATGGAAATGAGGGGGAGTGGTTTAGGTACAGGGGGGCTGGACTTTGCCAAATAGGGGTAAAAGGGGTGTGGATGATACTTGAGGCCTTGGCTAAGCCACCTGGCCTGCTAGAGCCATCAAGTACCCAGGAGTGTTCGAGATAAGATACAATAGGTCTACAGTGGCCTAGGCCAAGGCTGTTAAGAAGATACAATGGGCAAGGCCAGGCCTATTATGTGAGTTAATGACAGCGATGAACGGAAGCGAGGTGGGGGTGGATGAGCATTTACAGAAACTAGGAAACAAAGTTATACAAAAATTGAAAAACCCAATTCCACACCACTACAGCGTTCTACCTCAGGTACATGATCATTCTTTCTAAAATGAAAGGTTCTGTTTTAATTTGCTTGGGATAACTGCATTATTGAAAATGAAAAGCAGTAAGTTACATACTATCATGCTTTTTGCCCACGTACTTTTTTGAATCAGTAATATTTTGAGTCTGTAGTAGTTCTAAAGTTCAGGGTGATAGGCAATCTCTAATGTCTCCAGTCTGAGCTACAGGATGCAATAGTATGTTCTGGAGACAAACTGAATGGATCACTGTGACCAGGCATCTGCTCAGGAGAAAGAAGACAATTTCCTACTGGAGGAAAACATGTTCTGTATCAGAAGATATTTTCAGCAATGGATTAAATCTCATCAACTAGTCCTTGCTAGTCAGCAGACCTTGAGGCTTTGAAGCAACTAATCTATGAAGTGAAGAAAATACTAACATCAAAAGCCATTCCCATTACCATGCTACTGTCTTAGAAAATAGTTGTAGTTGCATTTTAAAATAATTCTGGTGCTATTCAGGGAAGTATTGACTAGTAATCCTAATCTCTATACTTGGTAAAATCTGCTGATAAAACAACATTTTGTAGGTTATCTGGGATAATATCTGTAAGACCTTTGGAGCGACAAAGTAGCCTACTGGTCAGTCAAGTGTCAAATGAAATGAAATAGTTAAAAAATGTGGCAGCACACATTATCTGGAAGAAAATAAATGACATATAAATTTTCTAACATTTGGTTTAAATACTGGACATCACTGTAAACAGCTCAGTGAAAACTCAGAACTTGGGAGACCAGTTCAATAAAAACTTAGAGTTTGGGTGATAGTGTTTATATTCACAGACATATATACAATGGTCTCACCTGGAATGCTCCATGCACCATGTCCCACAGACATTATTCTATGTTAAAATGCTTTTGATAGGAAGAGTCTGAAGAAATGTAATCAGAATGCTTATGAAGACAAAAAACCCCAAACAACCAACCATATCACTGCCCCCACCCCCACAAAAAATCCCAAACACAACCCTTTCAGATGGTGAGGTTTTGAACACACTCTAAAGAGCTTAATTTACGGAGCAAAAAATAAAAAGGGATGTGACAAGCAGAATTTACAACACTGAGTGGCAAATCAATTACTTCTTATCTTTCCCACTCATAACATATAAAAAGCTGACACTGGAACATATGCAACATATACAGAATTCACTGTCCCAGGCACACATCGATATCAAGAAAAACCACAGACCCTGTGAAAGGGTTACTATAGCCTATTTTTTTTTTGTCTGTTTTTGTTAAAAACAACTTGATATGGGAGCAATAGAATTTAAATGGATAAATTAACTCCCTCTAGCTAAAAGGTGATTATTAACCTGTGATTATTAGCTGTCATCAGAGATGGTACCAAATAAGCTGGACACTGAATCTGAGCATGAACAGCAATTTCTATCTTTAGTTATCATTTAGACAAAAATGAAAAGCCTTTTTTTTTTTTTTTTTTTTTTTTTTTTTTTTTTTTTTTAAGGAATAGGAGGGTAGCATTTCTACCACCACTTGGAATTATATTCTAGTTTAAATCAGAACCACTTCAGTCTTACTGAAGTTTAACTTGAACCATTTCTTTCTAAGCTTTGAATTATGCTATTATTCTAAGATAAAAAGATGCTGAAATGGAAGTGTTAAGCATCCTTTTTTAGCAGACAAGTCTTGATGTCTTCAGTTCTTTTGTATACTACAAGGTCTTTTATCTTTATAACACCTATCACAATAATAATGAAAAAAAAATCTCCAATACTGCTTTATGGAGTACACTTTGTAATCACCTTTTAAGTGCACTTATTTTGTGATGAAGCAATGAGTCTGAGCAAAAAGCTTTGCCCTGTTTAGACTATAAATATTTTACCAGTGTTAATTGATGGTTCTATATGTAGGTTTTCTGCAATCATGCCAGAAAGACAGACTCTTACAAATTCTTTATCACACAACAGAATAATAAGAACCCTACCATGTAATACCAACTCTCTGAAAACTGCCTACCACATCTCCGCAAAGAACAAGCAATTTAAACAAAGAGCAAAAAAATAAATTCATCATTCCCTAGCCTTAGTGCATTAAAACAACATATAACTGACTGCAGTCTTTCAGAGGTTTCCAGAGGTTTCTCCATGACAGTAATTTACAAAGAAACAACCAAAAAACATTGCCAACAATGCAATTCCTTCTTTCAAGTCTTCATTCCTTGTCCTGAAACCACTGCTTGTTACAACAAGCTCTAGGTGATTACAAAGGTAACTCTAGATACAGAGAGAATCAGTGCACTACATCTTATTGAAAGAGGATTTATTCATGCTTGCTATAAACTCTAAAGACATTAAAAAGATTTTTTGTGAAAATTCTTGTTAATTAAAATCTAATTATTCAACAACTGCTGTTTGGCATCTCTAAAAAAACACTCAAGGTCTTGAAAGTAAGAAAAGATAACTCAGTGAGCAAGTTATCATAAAACAGGGATTTTCCCCCTCGTTTTTCCTACTTACCATGCATAATTAACATGTGATAATACCCATAATGAGTTCCCTAAAACAATTAGCAACGTATCTCCAGTGACCTGCTAATCTGAATATAATGCTTTTTGAATTTGGAGGTGCACCAGTCTCTTTGTGCTTACACACTCACCTCACGTAGAAGCAAAGAAGGCTGCAGAGCATAATTTATTATTCTGCATCACATTTCATCAAGTCCCTTAGCAGCTACTTGATACATTATCAAGACAAATGCAAGGGAAAAAAAAGTATTCCTACCTCTCCACCCCCCCAAGTAGAGTACCCCAAAGACTAAGAACTAATTATAATCCTTCTTTCCTCTTCCACTCATTAAGATACCTTTAGCGAAAGCAAACCTTGACCAGGTTACTTTTTGCATGGAATTTCAATGACTTTTTTCATCTCCATAAGATAAATACATCCATAAATAAACATGCACTGCAGTAACAAGGGCAATGTCCAGAACACTTAAAAGTTAAATTACTTGCAAACCATACAACATCTCATTTTTCTTCCACAAATATATAATAAAGACTGCCAGCATGGGGAGAGGTAGGTTGGGAGAGTGGGTGAGTGCACATGTGAACACACAAGTACACATGCTTCAGAAGAAAAGGGAGAAAGTAAATCAACCATAGGAACTGAGCGCATGATAATTGAAAAAAACCCTGAAAACAAACAAACAAACAGTCTCCTTCCTTTAATTATCTTTTTAGTGGCCTATTATGAATTTAGAGGAAGTATGCCTGTGTACAGTAGTGCAGAGGACCAGACCTAAGCATGTTTTGTCTCAAATATTCAGAGTTTTGCTACAGTAATTGTGATCAGAGGAGAGGGTCACATGGAGGTGGAGCAGTGCTGTCCTGAGCCAACTTCCTGCTTGCCTTTAAGTCTTGTGCTCAGTTTCCCCACCCCAACTCATTACCTTTGTGCAGTGGTGGAGTGGTGTGTTTGTGAGCCAGCACCTTCTGATGAGGTTTTTGTGGAAGTTGTGAAGTGTATTGAACAAAACTAAGGGCTTGTTAGCTGATGCTTTGTGTAGAAATGTATTGTAAGAATTTAAGTTTGTGTTAGCCAATACCTTTTGAGTGTAAACATTGGGCTGGTTGCCATAGTTAAGAAAACTGTATAAGAAAACATAAGAGTTCCCTGACATGTGATCCAATGCCTTTGTTCTACCTGTCAAGAACCTATAACCAACATCACACTCTCTATCCACGGGTTGTGACAAGTAGATCTTCAGAAGTCCTAGATTGTGAGACATGGTGAAATACCTTTTGCTTTTTTCTCTACAGTTGGAAAGAAAGCTTCCTAGCAAGAGACCTCATCATCCAGCCTGGGAGACACAAGGACTACGTGCTTAGACTATGTAGCAGCTGAGGAAGGTGCAGGATTCAGTCACAGGCTGTTAAACAATGTGTCACTATAGATGTACATTCCACTGGAGTTCTGTATTTTTGCATCCCAAGCTGTAAAGCTTCTAGAAATATATATAAAACTATATTGTCCAGTACCTAATTACTTTAAATTGCTTAGTACACAATTAAAAATTATAATTTATTAATAATTTATTCCTTTAAATTTCTTCAGTGTTTGTCTGATATCAATAGCTTCCCCAACAGGGAGAGGAACCCATAAAAAAGTTATGCTGTTTATTATTTTTGCAATGCCCCATAATAGCAGGAATTCAAGAACTAGTTCAGCAACATATACTAAATAATCAAAAAATTACTTGCCATCTAGAAATGCCTTCAAGTCACATTGCAGAAAAAGAAAATTAAGTCTTCAGGAATTCAGGAAAAAGTTCTAGCCAAGAACCTTTCTGAGCAGAAAGCTGATGCATCATGTGGTAGCTAGGACAATTCCCAAGGAAGCCCAAATGTTGGGAGACTGAGTTTGTCAGGTTCAAAAGTGCGCAAAAAGATATTTTCCTCCATTTTTTCAGGAAGTAGTCCACACAGTGGACAAGACAAGGATAAAACTCTCTTCTGATCTGCTTTAAAAGGAAAGCAGAAGTTCCAGATTGCTGTTGTGTTCTCTATGGAGAATTTTTCTTGGCAGTGTAGAAATGTGCTGGAACTACTTTTCTAATTATGCTTTACAAAAGGCTAACTGCTAGATATTTTTAGTTCCTGATAAAAAGACACAAGCTATTAAGACTGGGCAATTTTGGATGCATACATAAAAGCAAAAAAACACCATTTCTCCAAAAAGCTACAAAATCAGAAAAAGGGAGGTTCCTTGGACTTGGCACCTCATCTTGGTTAGAAGGCAGACAAGTTGAAACATTCTGTTCCCAAGTCCATAGATACACCCTTTCAGATTTCACCTGCTATCCACTTTCAGCACTTCAGGGCATGTTTTACATGACAGAACTAAACTAATCTGGGTACACACAAATGCTGGGACATAGTTAATTTGCTTTTTAATCACTATGTACAATAAGAGTGAAACCTATGTAATCTAAATTTGTTAAGGGAGTGAACTCTGTTTTTGCTGCAAAACATTTAAGCAAGGTGTGTGTACTCAGCCTCTTGTGTGTACTCAGTGGTTTCAGCCTCTTGTGGCACTGAATCAGTCACCACCTCCCAGGGTGTACCATCCCCAGCATGACACAACTCTGCCATGGGAGAATCTTTACTGTGTTTGGAAGCTGGTCACTGTGTAGCACAGGATGCAAGGCTAACCTAACACTGGCAGAGTACAACCCTGCAGATGAGGGACAACAAGAAAACAACACCCCAGAAACACTCCAGATCTTCATTCAGTCTACTAACCACATGGCTACACTGGAGTTGGCATCAACTAATCAGACAAGGCAAGAAGTTATTTCTCTAACCCATCAAATGCCTAATTAATTAATGAACTGTAATAGACAAGAATGTCCAGTGGCTCCTGAAAAGAAAGACCAAATTCTGCTTTCTACCTCAAAATGCACCTTCAGCCAGAAAGAGTTGAAGCAACATTGATCCCCCCTCATAATAATCAGCCACTGTCATGTGTTGTATCTGCCTCTGTCAGACCACACTGTCTGAGAACAACAGTGATCATCTATCTACACACTCTTTGTCATCTCTATTCCTGAATGCAGCCTGGCACTTTAAACTTTACACTCTGACCATTACCATCACAGCTTATATCCACTGGAAAAAACAAATATCTAACACTATGCTAAAACAGCTGGTAAGAACTGTGAGTCCAAGGAAATAAGACAGCAGGGCTTGAGTAAATCAGAATGGTTTATATCATGAACAGCTATTTTGAAGGCTGTTTCAGATGAGAAAAAATTGATAGTCTAGGCTTATGCAAAGAAAGACTAGAGCCTAGTCTGAAGAAACAGCCATTGATGTATATTTGAGCTAAGCTGAAAAATGTCCGTGTTTTTACATTTAATGCCTTTATTTCTAAAATAAAATTGTGAACCGTAAACATTCAGGAAAGACTATAAGCCAATTAATTCATAAAATGGAAAAGGGACAGATTTATGGTGACTAAAACATTTGATTTGAACAGCAGGGATCCCAATTTACAGCTTACTGCACCATCTAGAATGACTGTTTGTAATTTCTGTACTTTAAATAAAGTACTTCTAAAATACATTAAAACTGCAGGTATATACAAGGAATAATAGCAACATCACTAATTAAATACCTGCTTATCTGAAAACCATAGTGAGTAAAATATATACACTACATGCATACACTAAAAATGGAGGAGTTGAGCGGGGGAAAAATAGAAGAAGTTAAAAAATGAAGGAGATAATACAAAAAAATGGTTTTAGCATGCTTTTTTACAAAAGGTAACAATAAAAATGGCCCCATTAAGTGCCAAATCAGACTTCCTTATCCTGTTTTATTTGTACAATATAGAATAAAATTACAAAATATTTGAATGTCATAATGTTCTGAATCTACTGTTCTTTCCTAATATCTTCTAGAGCAAAAATGTCTCAGAAAATTTCTCTTTGAACTTCTCCATTCTATGACAAAATGCCCACCGAGACTCATAAATCCTAATGCCATTTAATCAGTCTGAAAAAAATTTAATGAGCTCTCTCTAGATTTGGTACGGAGATTATTTGTAACTATGGGATCAATTAATTAATTAGAAATGGAAGAAACTGCAAAGAAATAGTGTTTTAAATTAAGGCAATGATTTATATCACTTGCAACTTTTTAAATAGAACAGATTGATTTTTTATAAGAGAATTATGACCATTTGTATTACTACAATCTATCCCTCTGTTTAAAAAGTGGATATAAATGGATTTATTTGCTTTTAAACTACTACTAATGTCCTTGATTTTACAGAAAAGCTATAGGCAAATCAACCAAAATACTGGAAAGAAATGCCTTAGCCTTCAATGTCCTTAAGGAGGAAGTTAATTAATCTCTGCAGTTTTGATGACAGAAGTATATTTGAAATATGTATAAATGTTGGCATGCGGATGACAGAAAGCCTCTGATTCAGTGCCATATTTAAAATAAATTTATTTGCATATTTTTTTTATTATGAAACAAAACTTCTTCAAGATACCACTGAAAAGTTATAGTTGATATATAAATATATATATATGTATAAATTATAAAAATACACACAAATGGCCTGGTTGCTATAAACTCTTTTAAATCAAAAATAAATCTTCTAGTATTTCAAATTCCAAAAGTATGATTATAAATAATGTGAGCTCTATAAATTAAAGTGGAACAGAAAAATATTTTTTCATTCAAAAGTATTTTTTTTCCCCCCTCAGATGACATTTGTGAAGTTAATCACTGAATCAAAGGATGAGTGAGATTGGAAGTGACCCCCGAATTCATCTGGTCTAACGTCCTCTGTTACACAGGACTGTGTCCAGATAAATTTTCAAAATCTCCACAACCTCCTGGACAACCTTTGTGCTTGGCCATCCTCACAGTAAAAAAAAACAAAACAGTGTTTCCTTGTGCTCAGACAGACTCCTGTGTATGTCTGTATTCATTGCTTCTGGTTCCATCACTGGGCACCACTGTCTCCTTCTTCATAACAATCTCTTCAGGTATTCATTTGTATTAATAAATACCCTATTGAGCATTCTCTTAATTAACCCCCACCACTAAAGATGTTAAACATGGTGAAACCTGTAAAACCAGGTAAAACCAGGTGCAAAACCCAGTATTCACCCCTGGCACACACCACCAAGCACTGGCACCTAACAAGATTTGTGCCACTGATCATGACCCTCTGGGCCTGGCCACTCAGCCGTTTTCAAACGATCTCACTGTCTGCTCATCCATATCATATGGGTGAGAGTGTCACAGGCACTGCTGTAGTTCAGGTAAACAACAGCCACTGCTCTCACCATGTCCATCAAGACAGTCACTTCATCAAAGAAGTTAATCAGGTTTGTCAAGCATGACTTTCCCTTGGTGTAGCCATGCTGACTACTCCTGATGGTTTGTTTGTCCTTACTGTGCCTAGAAATGCTTTTCATGACAAGTTGTCCCATCATCTTTTTCCAGGGATCGACATGAGGCTGAGAAGCCTCTAGTTCCCTGGGTCATCCTTCTTGCCTGGCTTCAACACAGCAGTGGCATTTACTGTCTCCAGCCCTTGAGCATTTCTGCCAATGGCCATGACAGATCAAAGATTACAGAAAGCGGTCTTTCAACGTCATCTTCCAGACCTCTCAGCACATGAGAGTGCATCCCATTAGGGTCCTTGTGTAGTGGTGTGTTTTTAGTTTTATTAGTTCCATGTATGCATTTGTTCCATGCTTTCATGCTGTTTTATGTAAGCTGTAGTGGTTTGTTCCTTGTACCCCCATTTTTACCCCCTTGTGGTTTACCCCATTTGCTGTCATCTGTCCATCACCTGTTATGTAACCCCCAGGTCCTGTCAGTCACTTTGGGGCCTCTCCCTGGGTCTGGAAACTTCCAGGGAGAGAGTTGAGTGATTGGAAAGGATCCCTGTTATTCCCTCCTTTGCCTTCTTGATTTGTTCTACTGTCTGTCCTTTATGTACAGAGTCATTCCTTCCATTCCCCTGGTTGGTCCCACACTGTACCCATCCCCTTGCCCCTCCCCTGCATTTAAGGTGCTGTACAGAGATGATTTGTGCTCTGTTGGGCAGACTCTCTGGGGGTGAGGTGGTCCCATGTGGACCTCAGTAAACCCCAGCTGCTGTTCACCCATCAGAGTCATTCCTTCTTTCCTCGTCATTGCTCACACTGCAGTCACAGCAAAGTCCTCACAGGATGGGGAAGGTATCCCTGGATACTGGACCCGGATACTCTCACTGCGGCCACTGTCAGGGCTGGCCAGGCAAAGTGGGACAAGGGTCCCTAGACACCACAACCACCACATCCTTGGATTTAATAATGTCCAGTTTGTTTAAGTATTCCCTGACTGTCACAATGGAGTCGAAGACAGGGATGCAACATACACATGCTTGAGGATCATGTGGCAACAGCCTCTTATTGTCTGGCAGCCCCTTTTACAGGCTTTTACAGGGTTTTTAAATTTCTCATGCATACAGACATGATTGGCCAAGGGTCTTAACTCTGCCCAGCTCACTGGCCAAAGATAAGGGTGTGTCGGTGCTTCACAGAGATTGGGTGAGGTCCTCTGATTGGATTTGAATCCTTATCCTTGTAATGTCTAGGGACTCGTTTACTTCAAGCTAGGCTGGTCGAGCTGGTGTCTGTTAAGCCAAATCATCTATGCAGATATAGTCTAGCTATATCTGTTATACCTGACCAGAATCCAAACAGAAATAATGCTACGAAAAGCGTTTTTCAATCATCTAAATAAAATATATGAAAAAGAATATAGTGTTTCAAACTCTGTGGCCTGAAATTTCTATAATATTCAAGAACACATTGTTTCTACACATGTACAGCTCCAGATGGTTTTCATACAAGTTGCATCTGTGCATTTGAGAGCAGAATTTGGAATATATATATTTTTTAAAAAAAATTATTAAAATACAAAATTTCTACTATTTAGTTTTCAGATCATATTTTGATTACCTGACTGATTTACCTAATTACTTATTTGACTATGCATTGTTGCTAGTGTTGAAAGTTCATATGGTGCTTCATGCAGCACAAGACAGGAGACCGAAGCTGAATTTGCAGGATGTATCTTTTTTGAAATTCCTGTGCTATCATTTTATCATTATGGTTATTAAGTTCCTAATTAACCAAAGACTGCAAATCAAAAGGTCAACATCTAAGAAATTTCAAGATGGATATTTATGACATCCTTCAATGGCAGCAAAGCAGATATCATATCCATTTATATATCACTTAAACACTTGCAGAAGTATGCCTACATAGCAAAAGCCACTGGCTGATTTGACACTACAGCTAAATTCTGGATTTGGTTTTCTATGCCTACATTGTATTTTTTGCTAACAGCAGCAACAAAGTTTTGAAACAAAGTTTAAAGCTCTCACTTTGTCCCTGATACTTTGTTTCACTGGGTAGTTTTGGTATGTACTAGGTTGCTCTAGCAGGCAGCTCCAGTGAAAGTTCTCTGTAGGCACTCATCAAGCAACCTCCAATGTTTAAGAATACATAAAGCTCCAAAGAACCTTATCTCGGCCTGGGATCACAGTAAATCTAACCCAATAGAAAACATTCAAATAATATACAGCATAGGTCTATGGACCTAAGCACCACCTATGATGCTCTAGCAATCTGTTTTGCTTGAGTACAATTATTTGCTTACGTGGGCATCACCTTTACCTCCTGACACTTGGCTGCAATCTTGCATGTTAATGATAAAACACTGCAGATGACACCATTACACTGCAACTGGTCACAAATGTTTTGGATAGTTTTTCATGTACTGTTTCCATTTCCTCTCTCTTGGGAATTCTGTGCATGTGTGATTTTCCCACACTTTAACATTTGTGACTTTTGTACATGAAACCAAAAAAAAAAAAAAAAAAAAAAAAAAAAAGTTATGCTGAATTATCTGCACTAAAGGAATTTGATACTGTAAACTTCTTACAAAAGAAAAATATGGATTCAAACATCTATGCCCTTCTTCAAAGAAAAGTTAACAAAATTAAAAATACAGAACTACCATATAACAATCTGTGACTTTGATTGTCTAACATACCTTTAGAGTTTAAAAATATTAAATGGAATACAGATGCTAATATTTCTTCATTTATTTTTTTCAATGCTAACACAACTAAAGGATACAAGTATCTACATAGTGTCACCAGTTCACTAGTTTACTAGTTTTGTTGCTTCCTTTTGGGTTGTTTTTTAATGTTTTTGTAGTTTTTAAGTATTACCACCTTCTTGTGGGTTTTCTGAAATAGAACCACATAAACTAAGAGTTTTGGGGAAGTGTTCTGCTCCTCCCATGAAATTATAGTTTAATTTGCCATTAGCACAGCTGACATTCAATTTCCTTGGTTATGTACATTTGGTGTATCATTTCTGAACGTGCAAACTAAGTAGATTCATATATACAGAACATCAAGAGAAATTGCAACAGAAAAAAAGCAAACCAAAACCCAAACCCAGTTTGGTTAACTCTGTTCAACAGTAAACCACTCTGCAACAAACTTAATTCACTTTGTATTTCCAGGCAATGAAAATACCATTCAGACTCTGGGTGAAAACTTGAAGTATGAATGGTGAGGAATCTTAGCTAATGATTCCATATGTATTTGTGTAGCCTTTTTTTCTCAAGAATTCTACTGAGAGAACAGTAATCACAGTCTACCTAATTCTTTTCCTTAAAATTAGCATGTAATGCATTTTTCTGCAGTAATGAAACTAACTCAAAAACTTCAGAACTTATGTTCCACTTGGGACAGAGAAGAAGTGAGAAAAATATTCTAAAGATAAAGGCAGTTTAATTTAAAATAAAAATGAAGACAATATTTTAACTAACTCTCAGTTTATGTGAAATATTCTTCCTACAGATTTCTACTTCAGAATAGTTTGTAAAGTTATATATAAGACAGGAAAACTAAACACATCTGCTATTTGAGAAAGATTGCTCAAACTGATAGTTTTAAATTGGAAACAAGAACTATGATCTCAGAGATTTAGACTGGTAGTGGAAAGATGTAGCTTCAGCAAAATATATGTCCTCTTCATAAAGAACTATATTTAATGTTTTGACACTTAAGAGGTAAATCAGCCATGAATGTATGAAAAATAAACTGATCTATGTTTAAATAATTATTTCCAAACCCTGAATACTGAAGTTAAGCTTGCAGATTTATGTGTACAGCAGAAAATCATTACAGTTTCCTGTTACTGCATGCTGCCACATGGCAAATCAGGGCAATCTGCATAACAAACTCTAGAGGTAGTGGGGGTAAATCTCTCTCTTTGACAGCACAAACATCTTTGAAAACAGGAGTTGCTGAATTTTATAATGTTTATATTAATCTAAGTCGTTATCACCTTAAAAACAAAATCCAAATACAGCCCAAACAGAAAATTCACAAATTTGTCTTTCCCCTCTTACCTTCTCTGGTGATGCAGGAGGGTCAAATCTCTTTGCACAAAGTAAAAATGGATCAGGATGTGGTTTGCCACGCTTCAACTCAGGGTCATCTCCCATCACAATATGATGAAAAAGACTAAATAATTCTTTGTGTTTGGTTGTTTTTTTCTGAAATGACTCTTTAAGGGAGCTGGTGGCAACAGCTATGGGTATATTGTGTTTGCGTAAATGATGGATCAGCTTCTGGACTCCTGCAAGACAAATATATACATCTTAGTTTTTATAGATATGCATGTAAGTTGGTATATGCATTAATGTTTATACCCAATTATAAAGCATTTAACACTACTTCAACAATGTTGTCTTACTGAATGTAATAAACCTATTTCAAACAGTCAGTGTAAAAGAAAATTCTTGCTATATCTGAAATGTTCCTTCTACACTCAAAAACCATGGAACATTCTATGTAAGTTATATACATACTTTTTCTGTTATCAAACAATGCTTTTCTCAAAATATGCCAAAATTGTGATTAACACCACTACGTAATGAGACACACTAGAAACTCATTAAGCAATATCTCCACATTATGTAAGTTTATTAGTTGAAACTCTTAGTTTGGGAGAACATTTTCTTTCATATACAGTTATGCTTCTGGGGAAAAAAAAAAATCAAAAAAATATATTCTTCTCACTGGACTGCAGAGTTTTAATTTCTGAAGTAGGTATCCAGGGGGCTCAAACCAGCCTGTAAGAGAGCTCAGTTTCTCACTTTTGCAATTACTAAAGCAAGTATCACTGGCCAGAGGAGAGCAGCTGTCAGTCACAGTTAATACCAGAGCTTTATCTATTGATGCTGTGAACCCAGAGTAATGAACACCTCAAGCCTAATGAGTAGAAACTTGAATCTGATCCAGTCTTCTAGGGAAGGTTAATGCAGTGAACAGTGAAAACACAAGCAGTCTGTGTAAGAGGGAAACATACTTTGTTATTCGGTTCAAGTTTTGAGTTTTCTCTGAAGGGGTTTTAATGGTCCTTTGCTGAAGCATTCTAAATGCTGGAGACCTTTCCCAGAAAAAAACAATTAGCATTATCTAATGAAGAACAAGTGTGGATGTCTGATTTTATCAATTCACAAGAGAAAATCCTCCATACCTGTAAAATAATTTTAGCTGCGCTTTTTGTCACTAATCCCAACTGTACTGGACACAGGATATTAATTTCAGGTAGTTTAGGTTCAAGTAGACTCCAGATGACTGGTTCTTTGTAACAACTTGAGCACAATTTTCTTTTCATCTTCCAATTACATTAATTCTTATCCTTTTCATGTCTGGTTATATAAAAATAATCTTATTCTCTTGCTCCTGATTCAGTCATTATTGTATCTGTATCTGTATCCACTCCCTTAAACAATTCCTACTCCACCTTTGCCACTTCACCACCTCTGATTTGTATTTCCCTTATGATCCAGCCATTCAATTCTATAATCAACAATGTTATCTGCCATACATTATTGCCAAGTATAGTCATATGCCCAACTTTGAGAAGTTATAAGTATTACTGATAATAAAGTGTGTAGATTAATGAATAGTTACAGTAACTAATCTACCTGTCTGGAAATAGGACTGTAGGTATGAATCTCTGCAGATTTCTCATTTATTCTCCAGAATCTAATCAAACAATTAATAACTGACATTTCCAGCTCCATGCTTGTATTTGAAGATGGCCTTTAAATACATGCACTTCTCTAATGTTAGATTTTGAGATGGACAGACATAGCAAACACTACTGCTCCTATAAGGTCAAAACATCAGCCATTTAAAAGCCTTCCTATGCTCCCTTAAGAGGTTAGACTGAGCACGTGCCCTTTTTCCCAAATGACGGTACTATGTCCTGAAATATGATGCTAAATACATGCCAGCTTTTTAGTCCAGATAGTTTATATCTTCATTCTGAATTATGTGAAGTGAGTCTATATTAAATTAATGGAAGCACTATGATTCCTTAATGTAAAGCAGTAGTATAAGTGTCTCTTCCCTAAAAAAAAAAGCATTCATGCTAAGGAATTTAATAAACTGCAATGTTTAGCAAGGCTAGCATACAGATGTGTATTTTTACTTATGTCCAAAGATTACAAGCAGAAGACTCTTCCTATCTCGTACACCCTGGCTATAATATGGTTATTTTTCTCTAATGTTGTGCTCTTTTCAATAACTAATTTTTTTCAGTCCCACTGCATCACAGCTTCAGTTCATCTCTCACTGGGTATGTTTATTGTATGTTTCTATTGGAGGTAGCCAGCTACAGAAAAGCACTGTTGCAGAAAGGTTATTTCTTCAGAGTTCTCTCTTGTATTCCTCGAGCACATCATGATTTTAGGGTGTAAATGTGTATGCATGTGTGTTTGATTTCTCTTTTTGGCTTCCCTCACAACAAGGGAGCTAAAATACAGTTGTCCCTAATATCTCCAGAGAGAAAATATTTACATTATTCAGAGAATATGTCACTTAAAAAATATTATTTGCATACATGTAAAGAGAGCAAGATAAAAAAACCCCCAAAAAACGCAGAGGTCAAATCAGCTGCCCAGAAAAAGAATTAAACTGCACTTGGAAGAATATCTAGCATAACTTTAGAAGCTCAAAACAGCACCATCTGAAAAATATTTTCATTCCACGTTTGCTTTCCTCTGTGTAAAAGCTATAGATCAGGAAAATCCATTTTTGTTTGCATCAATTACCACCAGCTTAGCTCTAAACACTTTGCCACCACATCAAATTACTGACACAATTATTGTACTAATTCAGCATATACTTCTTCATTAAGAAGATAATATCTTCCTTAGTATCTTTCTAATGCTTTTTTTAAAAGAAAACATCAACAGAAGAGGAATTGCGGATCTGTAAGAAACTTCCTCTGGCAAATAAAATGTCATTATATCTTCTATAGCTACAAGGATTTTTCAATGAAATGACAATCAAACCCAACCAATTCAAAACTCAATGGCTTTGAAGAAGTATACTTTTTCAAAGAAAATTCCCGTGATTGATCTCCCTAACTTCTAACTCACTTGTGGCTACCACATAAGGGAACAAGGCCCTTCCGTCCCAGAGGGACCCCTCTGTTAGGCTTCTTGGGAGTACCCTCCACCTCTCCTACTGAAAACTTAGTCATATAAATTAAGAGAATAAAAATTAAAGAAAGATCAAAATAAATAAGGATCTGCTTTTACAGCACAAGAATGCACTCCAAATGTGGCACACAGGCAATAAATATCTTACGCAGAACCATATAAATTCTTCAAGTAGTTATAAAAAAAATAGGAATAAATATCCCACATTGCTATCTATGGTTTATTCCCAAATGTACTCATTTTCAGATAGTCAGAGGTAAGTACTGTATCTTTATTCTATCTCTTTAAATAACAAGTTTTAGATCAACACAAAAGCTCAATATATACTAACTACAACAGTTAAGCACCAGTGACCATTGCACAGAAAAATAGGTGAAAAGAATTGTAAGCAGCGCTTCATTACAGAAGCTGCAAAGAAGGAGGACCAACTTTAAATGTCAGCATCTTTAAAACCCAATTAATCACAAATGTCAATGAAGTTACCAACTTTGAAAAAAAAAGAAAACAAATTAAACCAACGGAAAGGACCTATTTCTTCTGAGACCAGACACATTTAAAAGAAAGAGATAGGCTCTTTTGTTCTGAAAATTGTGGAAAACCATATATATTTTATTTTTTTGAAAAATGAATTCTTATCCCTCTAGTAGACTCCAGATGGGGTATTCTTCTCTTTAGATTCAGCTGATATCATAGTGACTAATATACTGGATCAACTGAGAAACTAAAAATAAGACTTATACAACAAAACCCTTGGGCTAACTGTCACATTTTCTTTCTAATTGATTAATACAAACATGTACACCAAGAGTTCAGAAAACCAAATAATGTTACACTAAAATAATCTCATGAGAATCCCAATCTAATTATCTACATGTTATTACAACACTGTTTTCTACATTATTCCTTTTAAGCTATCACATTTTATAATCAAATTACATTATTGATCATGAAGTGAAAATTAGCAAGATGAAACCCCTGAAAACTATCTCAAATTGATGGAAAGCAAAGGGAATTTTTATTTTCCTTTTAGCTTTATATAAATGTGATCTCTGTGTCATGTTAAAAAGTTTAGAACAATGAACAGCACATACATTTTTGTTACATTTTATTTTATATAATTCTAAATTTTTGTACCATCTCTTTTCTTGTATTTATCTATCCCTGAACTATTCTTAACTTGTATTGTTTCTGTATGTCGAGATTCAGATCTATTTCTTTTGAAATGGTTTCGGATAAAGAAGGAAAGACTATAAAGCCCTACTATTTTTTCAAATGTTAGTCTCCAACCAAAGTTTTGTCTATGAACATCTTACAGTAGTATACAAGAATGTTCTTCAAGATAAAGAAGAAAGTGATCCCCCTGATAAACTGGGAAAACCCGAGGGATAAGGAAGAGAATTATAGATGCTGCTTCAGGACTGAACCTTAATTTCAATTTCCTCTGTTCCCCAACTGTATATCTGGTGTGTTGCATATAGGTAAAAGCTTACAAAGGGAAGGCCTTGTAAAAATCATGGCTCAGGTTTGCTACTTTGGCTAAGTAGAAAAGGACTTTGAGAAATAGACACAGCTGAATTAGGGGTAGAAAAACAAGTCATGTAACCACTGTGTGCTTACATCACAGTTATAGTGGTTGGCTGAATTATGTTTGTTATGGTTTAAAAGTATGTAGCTGATAATGGGCTAACTGCTTAAAAAGGCCTGGATTTTTCAATAAAGCAGCTCTCCTTTGCACCTGCCTGAGGACTCTGCATCACTACAGACCCTCACTCACCCACACTGGTGTTTATATTTCTGCTTCCAGTTGATTCATTTGAAGGCACAACATCATCATAAAATCACACAGCAAGCTCTGACAGTACCTTAGCCTGAAAATCCACTATCTGATGGTCTTACGCACACTGCCAAAGTCCCAGAGTCTTCCAGCTTCAGGAAAACAGCTGGTTTCTTACTGTCAGCACAGAGTGCAGGATCAAGGTCACATAAATGCTCAGGCCTACACAGACAGCCCCCCTGTCTTCTCTATTGTCTCAATCTTAAAAAGATGAACGTAAGCTATATAAGAAAAAGCCCTCAAAAAGGAATTTCACAAGACCTTCTCTCAAGAAAATGTATACTCTGCAAATAGGACCATAATAAGTTAAACACCTAGAATTTATAAGGTAGATTCTATGAAAACTAAGCTTCAAAATTACATTACAGGATCTCCTACATGGCTGAGAAGGCCTCAAATAAACTGTCATTTTCAGTGGCATATTCTTTCACAAACACCACAGTGTACTATACGCTCTTGCCACTGCTTAGTTCTTCCCTGAGTGGCACCTAGGTGCCAATTATATCTTATTTTTAATTAATAGTATTTTATCAACAATGAAATCCCAGAAAGAAAACCAAGAAATCAATAGCTAATAGAGAAATAGCAAATGTGTGTGTGTATTGTTGCTCTTAATTTATCTGAAAGCTAACATTCTCTGCAAGGAAGGACACATAGCAGACAAATACTCATTTTCCTCAAACAAAATCCAAACAGCTCACAGCATTTTCAGATCTGCCACAACCAATGTATATTCCTTTATAGTTTACAACTAGCTAAAGTGTTAACTAACTGAAAAACATCTTGAGCAGGCTGGAAGAGAGAACCATGATATACAGTAATATTTCAGATTCTTCCAAATGATCACTGTACTTATTAAAGCAATGACAGTGTCAGATATCTAATAATCTAAGAAACAATATAACATAGGATTACTTTAGTTCAAGACAGGAAATACTAATACATATAATACCTCCATACAAATAAAACACCATAAACAGTGTATTTCTTATCCTAATTAAATGCAAGCACCAAGTAGTCAATGAAATCAGGCTATATTGTGAAGTTTCCATAGATTCTGTGTATTCCTCAGATTCAAGTGGAAGTTCAAATAAAATTATCACAGAGACCTAAAGGCTACACGTATGGAAATTATAAAATCTTTACCTAGACTTAGAGTAACCTTTTTGTCTTTCCCTCCATAGTTGTTTTTTTCAGAAAGTAAACACATGCAACTCTGAAAACAACTCAAAATAGAACATGGGTATTTTAGAACTGATACGAAGATGACTTACTATGTTCAAAAGCTTCTCTACACTTTAATTAGTTTAATAAAAATACTACTCATTTCACAGTATTACAGAATAGGTTGAGTTGGAAGGGTTCCACAAGGATCAAGTCCAACAACCTTTACTCACAGAAGCCTCAAATAATTCTGATTAAAGTAACCACTTTAGTGCTGGCCACTGCTGCTGGGTATCCTTTGACATAGTTTTGGGGACTACAAAAATACTTTATAAAAAGTGAGGTATTTAGGAAATTTTACAGATTATGTCTTATCCCTCTCCTCAGGTAGTTACTGTCTTTTTGGTAAGTGATCCAGTTACAATCCTGTGCTATATTTGTCTGTATTTTATAATCACAATCATTTGATTGCCAGTTAATTTTTGTTGTTGAAAAGATCCTCATTCTCTTTATTTATGTAAGTTATAAAGACCACTTCCCCTTGTACTATGTACTAATGAGTACTAATAGTCATATTTATTTTATTGTCAACTGTAATTATAAGCCAAAGGAAATATTTTCTTCCCGAACCTTTTGATAAGAAATGTGGTAGTTTGAAAAAATAGGAGTATGGAAATAGGTTAAAAAAATATTTTTAACAGAGAACAAAAACTGCATTTCATGGGCAACCAGATCTTTCCTTATGTGTATTTTGTTTTATCTGTACATATTTATGCTTTCTTGGGAGGGGTAGTTGGGGGCAGTGTAACTTATTTTTTTTTTTTTTAATCATTCAAAAACATCATTATTTTTAATTTTATTTTCATATCATGTTTGACTAATCTGGTAATCTGCTACCTCTTTTATCCTGCTTCCCTTTTCCTTTGCTGATGTACATGTATGGTTTGTTTCTCTTTCCCTACTATACTTTTGGAGCTTGTCTACACCATGTAGCTTGTGCTAATACAACTACACTTGCTAAGTCTTGTAGCTAGATGCAGCATATTCTGAAGAAGAAACAACATGGGCTATAGCCTCTTAAAAAGAACACTGTATTGATCAACAGATTTTCAGAACTGTGCACTGAAATATTTGTTGGAAGAACTATACCAGTCACCATATCTTTTCTTCATGTAGTTTGTGCATGAATTCATAGAATGTTTTGCATTGGAAAGGACCTTGAAAATCATCTACCTCTAACCCCCTGCCATTGGCAGGGCCAACTTTGCTAGGTCAAGCTGCTCCAAGCCCCATTCAGCCTGTCCTTGAACACTTCCAGGGATGGGACATTCATAGCTTCTCTGGGCAACCTTTTCCAGTGCCTCACCACTCTCACAGAAAATAATTTCTTCCTAATATCTAACCTAAACCTACTCCCTTTCAGTTTGAAGCCATTCCTCCTTCTCCTGTCACTACATGCCTTTGTTAAAAGTCCTTGTCCAGATTTCTTATGAGATACCAAAAGGTGCTATCAGGTCTCCTGTGAGTCTTCTCTTCTCCAGGCTGACTGATCCCTGTTCTCTCAGTCAGCCTTCAAGGAGAGATGCTTTATCCCTCTGATTATCTTTGTGGTCCTCCGTGAACTTGTTCCAACAGGTACACATGCTTCTTATGCTGCGTGCCCACAGCTGGATGTAGCACTCCAGGTGAGGTCTCAGAAAGAAAAGAACAGAAGGGCAGAATTGCCTCCCTTGACCTGCTGGCCATGCTTCTTTGGATGCAGCCCAGTTCACAGTTGGCTTTCTGGGATGTGAGCACACATTGTCAGGTTCTGTTGAGCTTCTTGTCAATCAACACCCTCAAGCTTCTCTTGCTAGGGTTGCTCTCAATCCATCCTCTGCCCTGCCTGTATTAGTGCTTGGGATTACCTCAACTCAGGTGCAGGACTTTGCACTTCGCCTTGTTGACCTTCATGAGGTTTTTCTCGACACAACTCTCTCTCAAGCCTGTCCAAGTCCCTCTGGATGGCACCTCTTCCCTTCAGCATGCTGACTGGGCCACACAGCCCAGTATCATCAGCAAATCTGCTACGGGTGCACTCAATCCCACTGCCCATGTTGCCAACAAGAATGTTAAATGGCAACGGTCAAATACAACTTTGCACTTTTCTCCACAAACATTCAGTACTCCTGCACATACATCTATCATAGCACTGCTATTCATTCACCACCACTGTATAGAGTTACATTTCTACTCACACTAAGCAGCACAAGAACAGAGGACAGCTGACTCTGTGCCAAAATAGAGGCTCTTTAGACACCCATATTCAAGACCACTTAATTTGCTGCAATGTAACACAAAACAAGCTGTCCAAGAGTGTTTAGTGTATATTTGGAAGAACAGATTCACTGCTGAGAAAAAGACTAAAAGAAATCAAAGTGGTCCATACAGTGTTTAAATTAACTATGCATACATTATACATGTCTTGATGATTTATGTCCACTTGTACACAAACTGAAATCTTAAGGATAAATATAGCTTCTGTATTAAAAAGACTACTCTTTTTTTCCAAAATCATTTACAGTTCCCACACTGAATGTGATATGACACCACATGAATGTGGTAGAGCTTTTCAAGATTTCATCACTTTCTTTAATCAAAAGAAAGTTAACACTAGTACTCAGAGCTTTGTCAGGTTGATTAGATTTCTAACCAATTCCATGATAATCCCTAAGTTCACAAAAACAAATCTATGGCAAGAAACCTCAGCAGTCTCTGAGCACAAAAAAGCACTTAGCAAAACAAAACAACCTCACTTAGAAAAAGAAGATAATGTTTGTTAACATAAGTAACAAAATTATTTTAAAATATTTTTATGTAATCTGGTGTGCTACAACAATGGCAAGCCAATCACTGGTGCTAATAATTTTATACACTTGCTCTCAATCCTGAGGCAAGGTCAGGATTTCTGCTGTGAAGGTGTCAGTGTGACAGAGGTGGGGTTTTCCACTGCTTGGTTTAATTGCCATGAATGCTTTAACTTGGTCAGCCCTGAACAGGCAGTTGGACTAGATGACATTTGTAGGTTCCTTCCAACTGAAAAAGTTCTATTCTATTCTATTCTATTCTATTCTATTCTATTCTATTCTATTCTATTCTATTCTATTCCATTCCATTCCATTCCATTCCATTCCATTCCATTCCTGAATCTCATGAAACTATGGAAACACAACTCTCAGATCAACCCACTTCTTTATTTGTTATGACATACTGTTTTAAAGTGCTTTTTGCAATGGTATATCATCCTTTCATGAAGCAACAAAAGTGGAGGTAGAAACTACCAGCCTAACCACGCCCCCCCCCCCCCCCCCCCCCAACTTTGGAAGGCCATGGCTATTAATAAGGAATTTTGTCTACTCATCTTATTGCTCCCTAAAAAGTATCAGAGGTCCTTCTGGTCAGAGAGACTTCCTACTCATCAAACCATTACCCTCATTTTAATCTGGACATACTGACACATGCATGACCATAGAAGAAATGTAAGTACTAAATTTTAAAATCAAAACCTGCATCAACTGTGTTGCCGATTTCCTGATAAAAAGCATGTTTGGGATGCAGTCCTTTAGGACTTGATGTAAAGACCAAATGTTTGATATCAGCCAAACAGGAAGAAGCATCATTCCGAGTTTGCAGAAAACTGGCTGATCTCTAGGGGTTACAGGCTCACTGAGCCCAGCATGGACTCACCAGAGCTTCTCACCATTAAAGCAAAAACAGCAAGGAAAAGAAAAGATCATGGTAGCAAGTCTGTTTAAATTGTCAAAGGCACAACATGAATCAAGGAAGAAATAGTTAAGCAAAGTAGACTGTTGGTTGAATGGAACTACCCAAGAAAAAAGAAATTTGGAGTGAGTTGTCACTGAAATTCGAACGGTTATTCTTTCTACTCTGTGCTTTCTGACTGGCTTCATTTGGTACTAAAATGGAGGTATGAAATTATGTCCTCCTGGCTGCAAGGGACAGTCACCTTTGAAGTATTTGAAATGGAAAATAGTTTGCATATCACATTCTGCAGTGGCTGAAGAGGAGATGCAACAACTAAATCTCAGCTATCATGAAAACAATCAGGGAATGGAAAATGCCTGAAAGGCATACACAGCCACACAATCCTTAAAGATCTGTGCTTTGTGATAGTGATGATCAGCCAAAACTCAGAGACTACAGTGAAAGAATATCAGTAGTTTCATAATCCTGACATGATTATAGCAACTGTTGGCAGTTGTATAATTTGGAGTCCCGTTTTTCTCACTCTGTATATAGTCTAGGTTTATGCAAAAGCACACCTACACCCACATAGGTAAGTATACATATGCATGGTTTTCTTCTGCTCTGCTTGTCATTTCCTCATCTTCTGACTATGCACTTCCCTGCAACATAGAAATGCCCAAAATGCATTTGCAGAAACAGAAAGCCTACTGCATTACTCTTGTAGATAACAATGTCTGTACTCTGACAGAAATATTTAGAAAAGCAGCACAGTGGCAGGCCTGTCATTTTGTAAGCGTCATCTTGGATTAATTTTTCTCCACAGAATCAAAATTACCATTCCTTAGGTTTCTTTTAGAACTAAAAATAAATCTAACTGTAAAAAAATTCTCAAATAGTAAACAGAAAATTCTACATTAGAAATGGATGGAGCCTCTTCTTAGATGAAATTTGTATTTTGACCATAGCCTGATGTATTGAAGCTTGTCTGTCAGTCTGGCCATACTGAAATAGCCAAAATTTTGTCTTCAGCCACTTATGTCTCAGAGGTGTTGTACACTAAGCGGCATGCCTGTTATATAGCCTGTGCCATGGTTTAACCCCAGCTGGACACTAAATACCACACAGCTTCTCACTTAGTACGTGTGTCCTACTTGGCGGGTCAGGAAAAATAATCAGGAAAAAAAACAGCTTGTGGGTTGAGATAAGAACAGATTAATAATCAAAACTAAGTAATAATGATAATATTAATACTACCGGTTGTAAAACAAAAGGGAGAGGGAGAGAGACAGATAAAATCTAAGAAGAGTGATGCACAAAACAATTGCTCAACACCTGTTGACTGATGGCCAGACCATCCTCCAGCCACAATTGGTCCCTCTCCTGGGTAACAACCCAGTGTCCTTGGTTCTAAGGCTGGAAAAGGATTGTTCTGTTTAACCAAACTTGAAGAGAAACTTGCTAACACTTTATATGAAGTTCAGAGTTATACACTAATGCAGTACAGAATCTGAAAAATTTGAAAGCTAAAACTTAAGGCATCAGTTTCATCCAAAATGGTCCAGCTTCAGAGAGGCCAAAATTAACTGTTTGAAGGCAGGAACATAGAAAACTTTATGTTTCTTTTGGCTAATCTGTTCCATCACCTTTCTAACTCTGTTCAAGCCAGCTCAGCCATATTATCACAGTCTTCAGCAGACATGGAATATCCACTTAACAGCATCAATTACTTCTGTTGTTTCTTTGCAGCAACTCCTCTCTGTGCCACCTAACAGACCTAATGCCAGTCTGTTCATCTGGCATTTTCCAAACCCAGATCAGGTTTTTTTGTTTGGCTTGCCAAAGATATGTTTGAAAAGTCAGTCCCAGAAGCTTGAGATGACAAACAAAAAAACCCATCAATCCAACTTTCTTGGTTTTTTGGAAAATTCAACTAGGCTTTCAGCTTCAGGTAGATATATAAGTGAGAGAGATCCAATTTGAAAAATCATTCATATAAAAGTCATTAGTGTGATAATTAAGAGGGAGAACTAGGTTGGACACACAATATACTAAAGTTTTTTAAGCAGCTGAAAATCACACTTTTTATTTTTGCTACTTGTTATTTATTCCTAACATAACACATATTTTTAACTTTCATCTTCTTAATGCATTATGAAACAAGGTATAAAAAAATCTAAAAATTAAAATATTAATGTGCTGTAGAAATTGTCAGAACAAACAAGCACATGTTCGAAAGAAAAAATGATAACTATTAAACTTGTACGGTGACGTGCAGTTATTTCACTTCTAATACTTTTTTATTAGTTCTCTCCTGGTTTGTTTTTTTTTTTTTTTTAGTGTTTGTTGGTTTGGTTTTGGTTTTGGGTGGGGTGTTGTGGTTTTTTTGTTGTTGTTGGTGTTTTTTTTTTTTTTTTTTTTTTTTTTTTTTTTTTTTTTTTGTTGGTTTTTTTTTTTTTTTCTCCCATCATAAATTACTGATATTTGCTCCAGAAACAACATTGTACCTAAAGTTAGCAGCATTCCTAGCTTTAGGTACTGATTGTGTTGCACGGCTGAAGATTTCTCTCTAAGCATTTCAAATGTAAATGTAATTAAATATGATAGAATGCTTTCACACTACAGGTAAGATTCATCCTTCATCCCCTTATCTTGAGTTACCTCGTTGAAACTACTCACTTGAGCATCCTGCACAATCACTGGTAAAAAACACATATCTCTTCAGAAGGTAAGGAAACTCACCTGTCTTAGGATAACCTGAGAAACCCTCCTTCTCCACTGACACACTCAGATACTGTACTTGAATTACAGTTTTTGGGTTAGGCAAGATTAATCCCAACAAAAAGAACCCATGGCCCAAATACTTTTAGATGTGCATGCAAATGCATTTATGCTTAACAAAGTCAGACTATGCTCATAGCCAGGTAAAACACAGCTGACAAGAACAATTATAAAGAATGTCTAGTTTACCAAACAGAATTCATGAACAGGTATCTAGTCTTTGTTCTTTTAAAACACGAAAAATGTGTTTTTGCCAAGTAAACAGGGGAAAAAAAATTCTATCAACTTTAATAGGTAAAATATTCTTTTACACAGGCAAATAAACAGGTAAATTTAGGTAATTTTTCTAAAACAAGAGCAATAAAACAATCTGTAAGAGCAACTTCTTTGTGGAAGGCGGATTACAAATTTTTACCTTGATTAGCATTTAAGTAATTCCATAAAGAGTTTATAAATGCTGCAAACAAACATACCTGGCATCAAGTCAGCACTAGGGAATAACTTCTCCAGCTTCGTTTTACTTTCAAGGAATAATTCTTCTTTGGTTATTGGAAGATCTAGAGTATCTCGAATAAGCGCTGCTGCATCTGGGGCTTGTCTACCTAGAACCGCAGATTTCAAATCCCAGCTGTAGGTCTTTCCATAACGCTCACAGATCTCACCATACACTATTGTATAGAAACCTTCAGTATCTGTAAAAAAAAATAAAAATAATAAATATATATATATGCATGTATAAATTAACATATGTACAAACAAGTAGGCAGCTGATCTTGCTAAGAGACCAGAGAAATGGTCAGAGCATGAAAGCCAGGGGCCAGAGAGCATATAGCAAAGTGGATAAAATGCCTCCTTTTATTTGCAAGGGAGAACCAAGGCTTCTACCACCACCTCAGAGGTACCCAGATTTTTCATGTTATCATTTCTGCATTAATAAAAGATAACTTAGAGTCTCAACAAATAACTATCTGGACCTGCTCTTCCATCACCTTTCTTTACTATCCAGATTAGCAAGCAATGTCTTAATTAAAATATTCATGTTTTTCATGTGAAAGAAAAGAAAGGAAAGAAGGAAATCTGGTACTTGGGGGTATGCCATTACATAGTCCATGTAAATTGAAAAAAGAAAAAAGATTTAATTATTTAAGAGTGTCTTTGAGAGGAAGCTTCCAAGTGCCTTCAAAGACATTATGGTCATTATTACAGTGCTGCTGGCACCACTGCATTTACAAGAGACTACTCAAGGAAAACACACTTTTATTTCCAGGGGATTTTAGACAAGAATAAACTTCAGCCTGAATTTTGGCAGTGATACTATCAGTTTATACGTCAAAGGTGGTGTTACATTTAAAGCTATTTTTTTTTAATTCAAACAAACAATTCGTCCTTTCCTCTCCTCCTCCCCCTACAAATTTTTGAAAAAGAAGGTCATTAACATTTATTTTAACACTAATATGGAGACAAAATGTCCTTCCAGCTCTTGTCCTAATTTCAGTAAAGATCTCAAACACTAGCTTTTCTACTAGTCTGTTTATCTCTTTAAGTAGTCTTCTCTGAAAAGTCAGCTACTACTGTTAACCATGCATAATTTCCTTCTCATGCATATCTGCGCCTCCTGTAGTTCTAAAGATATGTTTATTATCATCACACTAGAAATGGAAGGCAAAAGCAAGGAAAGAAATAAGATGTTCTTATGAGATTTACTTAGAGAAGCTAGGGACTTCATTTATCAGCATGTCCTTTGACATATAAAAATATTTTTAATGGACATAATAAAATAGTGAAATTATTCATGTGGATACTGTATCACTTTCTGAGTACATAAGAATTATGCAGGAATGATTAAATTTTAAGCTTTAAAAAGATAAGATGAAGAAAACAGTCTGAAGAATGAAGCACAGAGCCCATGACTACAACACATGCCAAGACCCTCCCTGCAGTCTGACAAATGCTCCCTACTTCACCACAGTAATCCTGAGATCAGCAGACGACTCTGAATGGAAAGCAAAGTAGAAACACAGGGGCCATTTCACCATCATGTGAACATTGAGCAGTGTAGAATACATTCTCTGCCACCTGCCAGAGCACTCTAGTCCATGTCTCCTTCCAGTAACTAGAGGGGATGTTGGGCCAAAAGATCAGATGAAGAACCAATATACTCATCTGTAATGTTTAACAGAGCAGCAAAGGGTTCACAAAAACCTCTTACCTTAAAAATAGAGGCAAAACCCAAGCCACTAGTACTACTCTTTGTAAATACTCTTTAAACAACTACACTTAAGGGAAAAAAATTACAAGTGATCTTAGAGACACCTCAAATATACAGGAAAGGTATCATAACAGAAACACAGGCAAATGGGCTCTGAAAAGTGTTCCGCAGGAAGAAAGGAGAAAGAAAAAAGAACAATAAAAACAATTCCTCCATTTTGCTTAAAAATGCCAGCTCGTACTCTCTGGAAGCTAGGAAGGTAAATTAAGAATACAATTTATAATATTCACAGTTCTCTCTCTCTCTTTTTTTTCTTTTTTTTTTTCTTTTTTTTTTTTTTTAATAAACTAGGGTTTTTTTTATATCAGACTCACTAGGTGAAGGGCATAAAATTCTTATCTTAAGTTTAAATTTGAAACTGAAAATCAATCCTCATCCTATTAAGTAGTATATATCAAACCAAGCAGAATTAAAACAAAGCAAGGAAACAAAAAATCTAGATCACGAGAATTTTCCTATAGGTCTCTACAATAATTACACGTTAATCTATTTGAAGTGAAAGCTTCAACTTTATAGCTAAATATACTACTTTTAATAGCCTCCTGCATTTTAAATATTACATGGCTGACTTGTGAATGAAATTTTATTTATTTTCCTTAAAAAAAACTTAACAATGCCCAGACTGCAGACCTAAGAGCAGTCTTTTATGCAATGTTGCAATTTGTCAATGGAAGAGCACTCATGAACAAGTTTGAGTCAAACTTATTAAAACAGGTTATTTATTCACACTGTGTTAGAATGTAGTTTTGTAGGTGCTGAGAAACAAAACAAAAACAATCAAGCAAACAAGAATACCCCCAAATTAATCAACACATTTGAATTCTACATTTAATTTAAATATCTCTAAGTCCCACAAAACAATATATATACTTCAACAAGCAGGATGCCAGAGAGCCTTCTTTTCCTTCCTCCTCTGATTAATTATAATTAAAAGACTTGGCTTACAACACCTTCAACTGTTCTTTCAAAGAGATCATTTTCACTCTGCCTTAACTCAGCATTTGGACTCTGGGCATCAACATAGTTGCAATGAAAATTAACATAGTTTCAAGATTCACAACCTTTTGTAAGATTCTACATATTTGCATTGCTTGAAAATCAACATGATTTTAATTTTCATGAATAGATGACAAAAGCATGGGTATGGACATTTAACTTGCTTAAACAGATGTGCTCCACTACAGCACATGAATAAATGAAATCTGAGGGAAAAAATTATGCACATATACACTGTAAAATCTAACTGGAATTGAGAAGGTCACTGCTGAAAAGCTTTATTTACTACATAAATGTTTAACAGATGTTAAATGTTTCTTTTGGTTGAAGACAAAGGAAAATCTATATGTTCCCCTAATAATTAAAGATCAGTAATTAAATACTAAATAATGATACAACTTCAAGATTTCCTATGGGAAAGAAGCAATCTCAAAAAAAAAAAAATAGGCTATTTTTTCATCATTGTAACAAGAAAGAAACCACACACAGTTCAAAGGATTGATCAGAATTTAAATATATCAGTGAAGTATAAATTCATACTGCTATAAAACTACTACACAAAGTCTACTACACAAAGCCATTGATGAAATGAAACAAGCAAGAAGAATTAGAAGTTCAACTCAAGTGCCTAATTCTAGGCACCTACTGATATTTACTGTGGTATGGCCAAGACATCCACACACATCTAATGTTAAAAAGTTAATTTGGGCAAGACCCACATGTAGGCATGAAACATTCTTTTAGCCATAGCTCATCTCAATCACTAGTTTCTAGTTCCTTGTTTGTTAAGCAACAGGTTTCTTGTGTCCATACCTGTAAGGCAGATTCCTATTCACATGTACAAGAGAATCATTTTCGGTATTCAACTTAGCCAAATTTAGACAGAGTCAGTCATTTTTACCAATATTTTGGTCCAGGGCTGAGAGAGACTCATTAGATTTTGTCACCATCAATACTGAATGAACATATAGGTGACTGTGATTTTGCTTTCCCATCAGTCTTTAACATTATTCACATAATCTATTTGGACTATGCAACAGTGTAAAAAACCATACAAATTACCAAAATGCTCAGCTGGGATACCAGAGATAAATATAATTACAAACCAATATATAATTATAGAAGTGTGAATTTTTCCTTTGCTTTTTGTAACTCATTTGGTGGCATTTAGTACAGTATAAATTGTTAACTTGCAAACAAATCTATCCAAGAGCTGAAATGTGGACAACTGGGACTAGATCAATCAAGACTGGATATTTCCTGTACATATAGAGTTATAGTAATGACATTCACATTTTCTCTCACTTCTGGATTAAGATTTAGCACAGGCCTTTGTGTTTATTCTCTCACTGTATCAACTGAACAGTGTAAGAAACATGGGATTTGAACACAGGAGTAGCAAAGCCAAAATAGTGACCTATTTCAATATCAGCAAAATCATGTACTCAGAGTTTTTCCTCTCCCTCTCCCAAGCACACAGAAGACATGGCTGACCAGCTCACTGACCAGTTGTGTCAAGCCTGTGAGACTCAGGAGTAAAACAAATGCTGCAGCACTGCATGAAAGCCAGGGAATGGATGTCTTTCAGCTATGTCTCTGTACTCTAAAGAGATCTCTCATCAATCTTGCCATTCTATAACCTCTCTCCCCACAGACAGTATCTGCCTTAGCTCATTCAGTTACTCAAATGAACCAATTCTTGAAATACATGGACTTCAACAACTGAGGATGTGAGTATCAAACAGTGAGCCATTCAACACATATCCAAATGGTATATGGACTACAACAAATTTTAGGAAGCACTACTGGCAAGATAAAAGCCACATAGATATCCATGAACTTGCAAGATTCTATTGGTGGTTTTGGTAAGCAGGAAAAAAGAAAAGAATGGGAAACCAATGGCTTCTGAACAACAAACTTAGAATAGTACAAGGAACATCCTCTCAACACAAAGAAGTCAAGGTATTACTATCCACAATTTATAAATTACAGCTCCACCTCAAAAAAGGCCGAAAACCCCCACAGAACAAAAAACCACAGAAATGGTAGTTGAGGGACCATAGTCTATGCCACTGAATAAACGTTTGTGCATAACTCATTCCCTATTCTTTTTTCTCCCTTATTTCTTTCAGAGAGAATCTGAGACTTTCCTCTTACAATATCAGCAGTCAAACAAGACAGATAAAACCAATGTGAGCAATGCAAAACAGTAGCAAGTGTACAACTGGCACTGAAACAGGTCTGAAATGGCAAAAGTTAAACCACCAGAATCACTTAAGAATTAGAGCTGAAGCCTCCTGAGTTAGCTATGCAAATAGAAATTAAAGGAGATTTTTTTAAAATAAACAATCTACAGTAGACAACAATCTTGCAATTTGTGTCAAAACATCAGTTTTGCAATGCTCTCCCAACATTCTTCCATTCACACTTCCATTACTATGAAGGCTAGTTTAAAAATGCATGACTACAGTTACCCATGATGGCTAAAAGGAAAAAAAAACCCAGCAGTTTAACAGCTGACCTTGAAATCACTTACAGTAGCCCAGTAAAAGTAGGGATGAAGAAGGCAGGCAACAGAAATTACCTTTTGTTTAATAGCCTAACTGTTAGAGCACTAGCTCAGTAAACAAAACTCAATCTTTCAATCCATCCTAAGGGCCTAAGGCTGTTTTTCTAACATAGCCTGATGTTTTTTATGCTATTATGTTATGTACATATATACACTTTTGTACAGATAAACCATTTGTATGCTTGTACATATATATAAAGCATCCAGGCATTTGTTTTTATATATTTACTTATATATGGTGTATATATAGAAGTGTGTTTTACAGGCAAGTGTCTTTTAAAGAATAAACTCAGGATGAGTACTAGCCAATGAATACAAATAAACCTGGAGCCTCTTGACTTAATGGCTCATTATTAAAGGAATGTGGTTCAAAATACTTAACACTGAAAGTACACAAGGAAAAGGAATGCTCTATTCTTTACTGTATTATTCCTCCATTCTTTCCATGAACTTGTTTAGGAAGAAAAATGAAATCTAAATTTATCATCTTAGATACACCAGCGTCACAGGAGAAAATAAGCACTGGTTTCATGCATGCTCAAGTGAAATATTTGAGCCATGCCTAAATGTCAATGCTGATGTACCCAAACAGGCAAACTGAACCTAAAGGCAGTCTGAACCACCAAACCAAGGGAAATGCTGCTGCCATATTCATGTCTTATACCTTTCCTCTGATCTACTCTCATAACCAGAACCACTTAAATTCATCTTATTGTTCCCTGGAAGTTAAAGGAAGGTGAAGTATCTATTAAAATAAACATCAAGCACCAAATAATGGCTACTTCAAAATCATAAGCTACTTATAAAGAGCAAGTTATTTAGTAAATCATTTTACATGATTGATAAATCATAACTTCCAAAGAGAAAAAAATTATAATAGTTGAAAATTAAAATTACTGCTTCCAATTTAATAGAGTGATGATTTGTAAATCATTACATTTTTGATTAGGACTTAGAAAAACTCACTGAAAAGATCCATTATTCATTTTAGTAAGGAGCAGGTATAAGTCTATTCTGAAGCTTTAATTTTTGCAAATGTACTTCTTATTTTCCCTTGTACTTGAATATTAATATAAGTACACTTCAAGGTAGATGAACATGTTACATTGTGATTAGTTTACTAAGTCCAGAGAAACATGCTGCTACTGGCTAATTCAGTGCTGTTTGCTCTTCTCTGAGAGATCCTACCATGAATTGAAGTTATTGCTAACAGGTTTAAAAAGGAAGTAAATTTGATTCTCAAACAACAGCAGCTGCATGAAACTGTTCACAAATGAGTATCACATATCTGCCCCTCTGGGCTTATATTACTGGGAGAATTCTTCAATGGCAGCTACAGAGGAAACCAATTTCTCATTTTATATGCAGAGAAACGTGGTACTTCTAAGGAGGAAGGAAGAAGCTTCTGAACAAATTCAAAAGGCTTTTAGTTTACATTAATACAGCAGACATATCTAAATGCTATCTTGTATTCACATATACATCTTATCCTTCTTTTTTAATGCCCACAGTGAAGTGAAAGAAACAGATCACGAATAAAGAATGCAAACAGTCCTGATGTGAAGCTGTAAATAAATACTCTGGCACCAATGCAAAACAGCACACGAAAACGTAAAGACAAGCCTGTATTTCAATTCCAGAACATGAGGGAATCGAACTTTGAAATATAAAGGCCACATACCTAACAATACAAAGCATTCTAAAACCGTACTTATTAATCTTATACTCATCTATGTGACAGCATATCTTTAGTTTAAAAATAGAAAAGCTCTTGATTCATAGAAACTGCCTAATATGCTTTCTTAGGCCTTAACTATTAAAGACAGAACTACACAAACAGTAGTTGATATGGTGCCCATAAAACCCTGCTTGTTGGGTGGAAATCCACAATTTACAGAGAGACAGCTTCTTAAATGTGTATGAGACAACTCAAGTCATGAGCTACTATACCATGGAAATTTATAAAAGCAATGTTCTCAACCAGAGGAGCAGTTACCAGCTCAGAATACCTTATCAGCTTATGGTATATTTACAAGGATGAATTTCACCAAGGGTCTACCTCCTCTTCTTCAGATGTTGCTGATAACTCAGAGGAGCAGTTCACTGGACCAAGTGGACAAGACACAATTTGGGGAAATTAGAGCAATGGAATAAGAAATAACACCATATTTAAAAAAAAACCCCTTCCTCTACACCTGTCCCTTTTTCCTGGGATTAACTTAATTCCTAACTTCTCTACCTCCTCTCCTGCAGCAGCACAGGTAAACAGACAAGAAGGGTTGTGGTCAGCTCATCATACATCTCTGCTGCTCCTTCCTCTGCAGGAGAAGGATTCCTCCAGCACCTGGAGCATGCCCTCCCCCTCCTTCTTCACCAACCTCAATGTCTGCAGGTTTCTCTCACATATTCTAGCTCCTCTATCCTGGCTGCTGCTGTTCAGCAGGTGTTCTTCACCTTCTTAAATCTGTTACTGCAGAGGTGCTTCCACTGTCACTGATGAGCTCAGCCTTGACCAGAGGCAGGTCTGTCTTGGATCTGGCTGCCATTGGCTCCATTGGACATCGGGGAAGCTTCTTGCATTTTCTCACAGAAACCCCTGCAGCCCACCCTTCCACCCAACTCCTCTGCTGCCAAAACCTTGCCACAAAAAGCAAAGTACAAATACATACTTTCTCTGGGAAGAGTTATCTATAAGAAACATAACCTTCCTTAAAGAGACATCACAGAGCTGTTGTGTTTAATCCACAACCTAAAAGAGCAACAATGGAAAAAAAAAAACCAAAACAGTTATGAAAGGGAGAAAAAGTCAGGAAACTTTATTCCTTCCTCAAAAAGAGAGGCAACAAAATGAGGCCATAGGAAAAATTCTCTTCAGCACACCACAGGTCTCTCTTAATACCAATTTCCTTATTCTTAGAAAGCTTTCATCTTTCTAAAAATATATTCATATATTCTCAGAGTGATTATACATACATACATATATATATATATATATATATATATATATATATATATATAAAGTTTTGATCAAGCTGTAGATTCAAGATGTTTGACTTTCAGTGTTACATGTTCCTAAATCACTTTCTGTAATACTGTCAAAACGGCCGTTTCCTCAATAGTGGAAACATTTTAAAAGACAGAGTGACTTCAGTAGAAAACAAAACCATTACTTTTGTACTGTGCCCTCACACAATGTTCTAAATTTAATGGTGGCAACGTGTCAAACATACTACCATGGAGAAGGCATATAGAACTACAGATTAATAAAGACAATCTCTTCTGTCCACTCAAAAGTGCCTAAAACTTTTGTGGTACATCTCTTGATGAAGTGGTTTCTCTGCGGTGATAACACCAAGAGCAGAAAACCAAACATTATCAAATAGCTTGATTTTTCAAGAGTGAGGACATTTCATCATGGCTGACTATCTACATACAAGAGCAAAGCTACAGAAATACTGCAGAAGACCTGGTCACAATGATTCTTTAATAGTTGTAATACCAAGAACATCTTATACTAACTATAATCTAAAATACAAAAAAATAATCAGATCTTTGAGATTTATGAGGCAAGTACGATACAGCAAACTGAAAACTATGTTTTATGAGCTGCAATGACTGTTTGTTTGAAAACTGTAGAAGAAAATTTGAACCCATTATATAGATACCAATTAAAGGAATTTCTTATACAACACAACAGGGAACTTCTACATAGGTGAGCCAGAGGCTTCTCTTAAGATACATGACCACGGCCCCCACCTCCCATGTGAGACTGAGGATCAGAATAGAGGGCTATCCTCACACAGTACTGAAAGGCCTCACATGACAGCAAGAGCTGTCCTGCCTCCAGACTTGGCAGTAAGCCAGAGGCTACTCCCAACTGAGTCTCAGATCAAATACAGCCTGCAGCCCAGAGAGGGACCACCCAAAGTTAGAACTGTCACAAAGGATGGTCTTTTCGTTTCCCAATACCATTGGTAAAAGCACAGAAATACTGGAAGACTGCAACTTGCTTTAGAATATAATCAGCTTTCTTATGATTGTCAGGATGAAATAAAACTTATATTTGGCCATAGGAACTTTTAACTAAGCCCCGTTGAACCCAATGAGAGACAGGTACATAAACCATAGAATGGTTTGGGTTGAAAGGGACCTTTTAAATACAACCTATTCCAATCCCCCTGACAAGGAGGTAGGGACACCTTTCACTATATCAGTTGCTCACAGCCCCATCCAACACACAATGCTTTTGAGTTTCTGAGGTAAAATACCATTTGTATTCCAGAACCCAAATCACAAGCTGACAGATGCTGTGCCCCAAGAACACCTCATGTGGCAAAACGAACATCTATTCACAGGAAATTAGGCCAGTCTCCTTTTCAAGTGCAGTATTATACTGTATCAGTACTAGGTCTTTGTAACAATATACCCAATAAACTGCTACTTACAGAGTTTAGTACACAATAACAGATTTTTAACAGCATTCATTTTCTTTACGAGTATTTACACATGAATTCTCAGTCCTGCTGCTGAAGACCTGCATAGTTTTCATCCCAGTATGTATCTGAAATTTTGCTGTAAAGCTTTAGCCTCTCTGCAGACATGTTTTAGTCTACCTAGTAATACTAGTACAGAATTTATACTAGTTAGTTATTGGTATTAATTCTAACTATAGTTCTGTAGTTAGAATTATGACTAGTTTAGTTATTATATAACTAAAAAAATAGACTGAGTTAACTTCCATTAACTGGAAAATCTTACCAGAATATTTTAAATTAGCCTTCTGTCATGAAAATGATTGCCCAAAATTTCTACCTCCCATCATATAAAATCTCTACTTAATATGGCAGATGCAGATTAATTAGGAAGCCTGAAAAACAACAGCAAATACAAGGCATCAACTACAGTTCCTGTAAGACATGGAAGAAACACTTCAAAATTCAACATCTGATGCAAAATACCTGTGAAAGGATTTCAAATCACCTCAGTTAGAAACCACCCCAGAGACATTCATCTGCAAAATTTTCATCAACCTCTATGCTGCTGTAAGGATTTAAGAATTATGGTTGCCCGCCTCAAACACTGCTACCACTGTTACCATTGTGGTAAACTGTGTAAAGAAGCAATCACTCATCTGCAACCACTGAAGGTGTCTCCCCCAAATATACCTGCATTGATTCTTGGAACTTCGACTGTAAATTAAGCTACCTGACTGGAACCTGAGTAAAGATAAAGGTAGTACTATTGTCTGAGTGTTATCTCAGACTAGAGGGAGGTAAAAACAACTGGGGGGGAAGAATGCATCACTGATAATGGAGAAGGAAAACTAACTGAACAATACTGCTAAAATCAGCTCAGACTTAATCTGGCAGGGGCAGATCAGAACCCACTGACTCAAGAAATCCACTGACTCAAAACCTAGCAAGACTGAGCATGGGATTAATTAGTATTAGAAGTGAGGGAATCATTTAACCAATAGAATAAGAGAACCATGTAGTCAATGAACATCAATTCCTTTCTTTGCTAAAACCTATAAATAGTGAAAATTTTTCAACAACTTTGGGACACTCACTACCAAGAAGCCCAGGGTGAAGAAGGACCAATGGGATGCTGCTGGATTCATGCGTGGTGACTACATTCTGCTTAATCTGTCTGTCAGTCCGTTTGTCTCTCCCTCCTCTCTTTTTTTATCTTTCTACCTCACATTTTACTGTTAAATAAAATCTATACTACTGATTCTGGTTTATGATCCTGCTTGCACCTTAGTTCAGATAGAGGCATCTCTCAATAATCAGATTTTAACAACTGCACACAATTATTTTATTGTAAATAGAAGTGACACAGACAACACTGAAAAGTTTGGCACACGTCAGGTACCTAAAGGCTGAAGTACTGGATCTCACTTTCAAGTAAAGTATTTTAGCTTTTAAAGCTTTTCTAAGTGTCACTTTCTTGGCAAAGAGGAGATGATCAAGAAATCTTAATTCCCATGCTTGAGTCAAACTGACCTTGTATTATTTTAGCACATTATGACAACTTTAAAGTAGCATAAGGTCTTCAAACATCAAGTTCTATTTAACCTTAATACTACTATCTCTTGTTTAAAACAGGGGAAAAATAATAAAACAGCATCAGAGATGTTTTATAAGAAGACATAAAACTTATTCACACTACAATCCTGAAAGAATACTGTAATCACAAAAAGGTTCAGAGACAGAATCTCACTAACATGTCAGTGAACCCAATTCACATGAGGACTACAGGAAAAATAGAAAGCTGGAAGGAGACTCTCTGACAGTAGCTATTAGGGTTATATTTTTAGCTATCTCAAATGGGAGAGGGTGAATCTTCTTTTGCTAGAGAGTGGTTCAGGACATAATGGAAATATTATGTTATGACTGTTTTGAGTGTGACAGCTTAGAGTTACAAGAAACACTGCTGTGTATCCTACTAAATGAAATAAAAAATATGTCTTCAGAGACTCAAAGAGTGCAAGAAATTTCAGACCATCATTTCATTCTTCCATATGTGTAATATGATAAAAATAAAAAGAGATACTGAGAACCGAACTAGAAGTCATTCCTCTTTCCCTCAATCTTTCTACCCTTCTTCCTCAGTTCTGCAAGCTGAGGTCAAAGTTTACATCTTGAGACAGAAACAGTTTCAATCTCCAGTGGCTGAAATTTAATAAGCCTGACACAGGAGTTACTACGCTGGGGTGTGCTTAGTTTTGTTGTAACAGTGCTTGCAAAAGACAGGTTGGGAAATTATATGCTCAATAAGCAGATAGAAGAGATTTTAAAACATTATTTACAAAAATAGCCTAAACTTACTTCACTCTATCTAAAAACTAAAGAAGGAAAAAAAATCCAGGAGCTTTTCTCCTGCAATCAGGAAAAGTGTCTGATTTCTTTACTGAATACATTCAACCGAGCCACTGAATTTAATGACTTTTAGATAACAAGTCCTATACTTTTTGACGTATTATGTTTTTAAACTGTTAGAACATATCTTAGTCATATTGTTAGAGCTGCATAACCAGCTAAAAAGGGTAGCTTACATGTTTCCTAAATGTAAGGAAAAATAACTATGAGGTGTACAAATTCAACAATAATAAAACATCTGGTCAAACAAACACCTTTCTTTTCTGCAAGATGTGAACACACTCTAGGCCACATCTTTCTAACACCATCTGGAAAGTACTTTTCAAAGAGATTAAAAACTTTGCACAAAAAATGCAAACCTCATAATCCTTTTAGAAATACTTTTTTTTTTTTTTTTTTTTTTTTTTTTTTTTTTTTTTTTTTTTTTCTGAAGAGCAACTCTAACTATTAATAAAAGAATCCAACTGTCTAGAACATTGCAATCAGAGAAAAGAGAACTACACACTACTGACTAAGGGTCCTGTCTACACTCTCTAATACAAAGGGTTGCTTTAATCATTGACCTTGTCATAAGCGAAGAGATTGGAGATTTTCTCCTTGTGTTAGGTTGACACAGATCATGGTGGTATTGCTACAGGGCTGTGAGCCTCTCATAATTTCTGTATTCTATACAACTTTAAACTTTTGGCACTAACAAATAAGATTGAAATTACACAAAAAAATTACAGCTTTTTTCTTCAGGAGAGGGATTTCTTCTTGACAGTACTCTCTACCCTAATTATTAATTATAGAAAATCTAGCAAGTCTCTTGAGAATTTAACTCCCTACACTGGACTCACAGAGGAGTTTAAGTAGCTCTTGAACTGGAAATAGGAAGCATCTCCACTGTCCGTACTAAAACCATTAAACTGCATCATCATCATTATTTTGTGAAAAAAGAATTTCCTTGGTAGTCTGCAATTCTTTCCAAGGCTCCACTATAGACAATTAAAATGAGTAATATATTTTCCAAAATTAGACTGCCATTAAGTACAGTTATACAATAGGTGTAATCATAGATAATTATAAATTATTTTGTTGAATATATGATTTATATGATCCATGCTTCTGGGCCTACATTATCAATACCACTTTTTTATAGCTTGAAGGAAGGAAGTAGCTACTGTCATTTAAACAGAACTATAGGATATTGTAATCACTTCTTTTATTTCTACCCATGGGAAGTGCAATATCTGTAAGGTACTCCATATTGCACCTTTGATATCCTACACCTCCTAGGTACTGGGCACCTTGCCCAAGTCATAAATACAATCTTTCTGAATTATGTACTTATATGATGCTCACCTCTAAGAAAAAGAATGGCATAAAGAACAAGGGGTTTGGGAAAAGTTATTGATATGCACTATCAAATCTGCCAAGTCAAGACAACTCAGATAAAATGAGAATTTCAAGACAGTAGTAAGAATAATTTCTAGAAAAATCAGATCAAATCTCAGCTGAACCTAAATTTACAAAGGTTTGGGTTTTTTGTTTTTCTAAAGCAAGCTTGTTTTTAATTCACAACACAAGAACACTTTAAAGGAACAGGATGAGAGAAGAAAAGCACACAACATCCAACTCTGAAAGAACAAATGGGTACTGAAAGTATTTTTCATATTTTAAGTCTCCTGAGCTATACTTAGGAATGTTAGACTATCAATGTAGTTTCTCATACATAGAATTAGAATGTAAAGCAGAGAGCTGAAGTCCACAGTTTCAGTATGTAAGACAGTATGAAGAGAAAGGTAAACTAAATAACTACCGAAAAGTACCCAAAGGAAAATAGGTACTATGCCTTCTTTTTTATTACATACAAATACAGAAATATCTGGGTCAAACAGGAATACTTACATTAGTCCCTGAAAGCTACAGTTATAACAGAAGGAATAAAAAGAAAACATTAATCTATTCCATGTTGATCTACAGTATTAGAAAAGAGAATGGGATAAGACAGGAATAACTTCACAGTTTTGTGAATAAATTTAAGAATATTGGTTTTCCCCTCTAAATAGAAACTTCTAAGTTAGTACATAGAACCCCTTGTCAATTAACCAGGGGAATGAGGAAAGAAAAACTATGCTAACACACAATTTAACATCTCGTATTATTGCCTATGGGAGAGGCAGGGGAAATACAAGGATTTATGTCAAGAGTACTTTAACCAGTATAATGCAGACAGGTCCCAGCTATGGATCCTGAAATGCCAGCTCTCAAAGACAGGAGTTTTGATTAAAACTTTCAAACTTTGTTTGAAAAAGAAGGCCTAGTTTAATAAACATAAGCCCTATAATCCAGTTTTACTGTTAGCTCTCCACTATGCCAAGAGACTTCATCAAGAAATTTTTGATACATCTTTAAGGCATTTTTCTTTGACAATTTCAGAGTTACTGAAGAGCTGCTCATTATATTAATGAAAGAATCATATATATATAAATTGAAAGAATCCTCTCCTTTGTATATACACATATACACATGAAAACTGTGTCACTCTATAGCTTTATACAGGAATTGTATGTGGGATTTCTGGAATTGTTTTATAGGTTTTTAGTTATAAGTTTAGTATGGCTTGAATTTTAACCCTAGCTAGGTAAGGGCTCCCTGTCCTGGAATGTTCTTATCAGAAGTTGATAAGAGTTTCCAAGACAACCTAAGTCTCTGCCTGGAGACTGGTCTTCCCATTGTCTTTTCCCCCATCCCAATGTATCTTCTCCCCCCTCCTGTCCATCAGTCTCCCAGGCCCAAGACCTTATGAGAGGTGTCGGCCAGTGGTTGGTGGATCCCCCAGAGACTCCACCCCAATTTACCTGATTTGTTAATGTTTGTGTATTGCGGTTGGTATTAGCCACCTTGCTTTGTTTCATTGGTTTGCAACTTGTACCCACCCCTGAGATTTCTGTTGAACAAAAACCCATTGCAGACCAGGTCCTGGGTCACTCTCCTGAGGCACAGGCCTGGGACCAGGGACTGCCCCTGTGATCCCCGAATAAAACCTTTGTTCCTCGAGCCTTGAGAGTGTCCCCTCTTTCGAACCCCGTCCGTGACAGCGAAGGTAAAAGTGCTGCGGAGCCAAAGACCCACGCAAAGGTCCTGTTGAGGCGTATCAGAGCTAGCAGGGTGGTCCAGCCGACCGCTGGGCTGGCCTGAGAGACAGATATGCGAAGCAACAATTGTAGAGTCTTATAGTGCACTGGAAAATTTCCAAGCATAAGGAATATTATTTAAAGAGTTCTAGAGTATGTAAAAGAAACAGATACCTAGAAAAAAAATGAATTAACAATACAGAAAGCCTAACACTATAATGAATATATAATTCAATATAATTTCAAAGACCTTCTATTTATGAAAAGTATTTGAAACAAAAGCAACACTAACATAACATATCCAAGGTATGATATCGATATATCCAAGTCTGATATCTGCAGAATTTAGAGCAATCTTAGAAAAAACTAAACAATAAACATAAAATAAAAATAATTCTAATGCTATGACACCTCCCAAGAAGCAAGCAAAGCTAAGACATTCCCTGGGAGACCAAGATGCCATATAAAAACTGCTGTATAAAGTGCCTTTGCATACACGTGTAAGTATAAACTCTTAGACACTGTAAATGCTGCCATTAATAAGTGTAGTTACTCCTTGGAGTCCAGTGTATAGGTTTTGGAAATCACAAGCTATTTCTGCATGCTAGGACCTAGAAACACTCATGTCATATGTTATTTCAAGTCTTGTCCCAATATACGTGCAGACTGCCACCCTTCTGCACCATCCTGCTTTCCCTAGGAGAGGAATGGTCTGGAGGGCAGCAGTGGTGCCACAGCAAACTGCAGGAAGGCCTCCTTTGATGGCAGGTCAGGGTCCAGCTTGGGCAGGGGAGGCTGTGTGTGACAGCTCACAGCTACACAGAAATTTTGCACTGGCACAATGTGAGCTTATTGAAAGATACAGATGTTTCTAAGGGTATGAAGACTCATGTAATAGGCAGCTAAATCATACATTCAAAACTTATTTAAAACTTTGAATACAATTAGCAAGTAAAACTTAAACTATTTTTTTAATCCCTAAGATAGAACTTTAATTTTTTAATTATTAAAAAAATACTACAACTGGCACTTTATGAAAAGAGGTGTAAAGATGCAAAACTTTATTTTTTAACCTCAGAACCTAGCATTTTATCTTGTTACTGTTAAATCCACATACTAATTACCTGCTCTCTATAACAAGTTGCAAAAGAATGAAGGGGAATAGTTCATTTCCGTTTTGAAAAAGGTAAAGCCATGATAAACAGCAAACTATGCCAAATCAACTGACACATAAAACATTTGACATTTTAGAACATACAAAACCAGAACAGCAACATTACTTCCTGCTCTTTACTCCTAGATGCCTTCATTCATGAAAAATGAAAACATTCAAATTAAAAATGGTAGAAGGATAAATATAATAAAAATATGATCTACAACAATAATAACAGTGCAAGTTGTTAGGCAGCCGAATAGCAATTAGATATACTACAATACCTTAGTGGCCCAAATACTTTCATTTTCCTGAGACATGTTCCCCATGAAACACAGTTTTTAATTTTTAAAGACTAGAAATTTATTACATTGTGATAAGTTCTTTATGGCGCTATCTCCCCTGAGCCATAAAGCAAAGAACATTTTGTTAGTCCAGTAATAATATAATGCTATAGAGAAGACTCAGTCCTAGCATGAAAAGATCTACCATTTCACACGGTGTAATTTTTTGTAATAATGATCTTGCAGCAGAATGCTGACTTTATCCAAGGTTATGTCACTTTACAGGCATGCATGAGTATACTCTTTTGCCCTGGAGAGACAGGTCAGAGGAGGTTTCTGCATGTAAATTACAAAGCAAAGAAAAAATCTTTACCATAGAAAAATTTATTCAAATTAAATATGTCTCAGTATACTCATGCTCCACCTTAAACCATGGATTTCTTGTACTTCAAACCTTCTGTTACACTAATCCTAATTTTTTTAATTAAACATACATTATCTTTCACTTCATTCTTCTAGTACTAGTGTAATTTTTTTCCTCTTGCTTTGAAATGTTCCCAAATGACCAGTACCAGTGTCAAACTCATAAAACATCCCCACCCAAAAAATATAATCCCACTTATTACTGGGCAGTAATGAAATAAAGGTATATTCTATTAGTTTGGATATGTACTCAGTGTCAGTTTACATTGCACACAAATGGGCCGATTAAAGCAGAACATAATTTTGAAGACACAACGTTCCAAAAGAATGTCCTGACATAAATAGGCTATTTTCTGTATATGGTGGCACTGTGAAAGAGAACCCGAGTGAACTCATATTAATGCACAGCAGACAATGCATGCCCAGGGCTGAGCAGCTTGGCAGCAAACCCAGTGTGCACGAGTGCAGCACGTGTAAGCACAGGGCTGCTGTAAAGGCCTAGCACGAGCCCATCCTCTGGAGAGCAAAGGTGACACGGGGCCTATTACTGCAGGTCAGCGAGCACGCATTAATGAGCTGCAAGAACGAGACACTGTAACACTCTCCATATTATATAATTACAAAGGTCATCAGTGAATTCACATCGACGTTAGACAGAAAGACTGGGCTGACAAATAATAAAGTGGGCTTTTCTCTCAAATGCCTCACATCACCCTGAGACAAACTGCATGTGATACTTATCCAAAAGAACCACACACAGGAAAAGGCAATTCAAAAACAAACAGCAGAGAAAAAAGCAATGTTTGGAGTGCTAACCCGTAAGTGGTGCCCTGTAACGACTGAAGCACAGACTCAGACTGGCAGGGAATCTGAATCATTTATTTAAAGAAATGAGCTTTCTTTGTTTTATAACAAAGAAGGAGAGAAAAGTTTTATACACTTTTTCAAGGCACAGTATTTCCTTGGTAATTCTCACTACGTGACCCATGCCAGGTTACAATATCAGCAACACACGTGCTGTTCACTCGTCTATCAGCTTCTGGCAGGCTCCTCTCCCTGGGGCTCTGTGTGTGACACCTCCTCCCCCCAAGGTCAGGTGGAGACAAGTCTCTCTGTGCCACCATGTGCTTCTGCAGGTGTGTGCCACATTCTGTAACTCAATTATATCCTATCTCTTGCCACAGTGCCCAAAGGAAATCATTGATGAATTAGAAATAAACTTTTTTCATGAGATGCAGTCTATTAGTACTCATTTGATGACTTTTACAAAAATATGTCATATATCTCTAAAGGAAAGGAGGAAGAAAAGTAAGAATACATTTTAAAAAGAAAACAGCTATTATATACAACAATATCTTGGGAAAGTACTTGAGAAAGAGTGATGTACACTTAGACAGAAGTTTTTCCAAAATGCAGCATCAGATACTGCCAAACTACTACTGAATATGGTGTCATTGTAAGAGGAATAAAAAATTACCAAATCCTCCGAAAGAATAGAAAACATACATGGAGACAGCAATAACTGATACTGTCAAAAGGTATGCAACCCTTCAAGAAACAAAATATTGGAAAAAAAAAAAAAAGCTGAAAAAAGTTTAGAACCAATAAAAAGAAAAGAGCCACAAAAGATATATTCTTCACCAGTTATTGAAGCAAAAGAAGCAAAAGCAGAGATAAAAAAATACAGAATGGTTTTCCCCTAAGTACCAAACAAAATCTTGATTAAAGTAAACACTACCTCAACAAATCTCAGGTCAGAACAATGATTTTCTTATTATTATTATCAAAGGGGGGCGAAAAGCAGTAAGTCAAGGTCAGGAGCCTCTGAGCCATTGTAAGCTACAAAAAATATCTTGGTTATATAATTCTCAGTCTTGTGAAAGAAATTAGTATCAATCCAAAGATGTACATAAAAATGTAATAGGAGCAGCAACAATCACTAGCAGCATCACCTTCATGCCAGAGATGTCCATAATGAATGCAATAAAGTTTGAAAGGAGAAGATATTTGGCTTAAGACATTGATTTTGTATTTTTATTTAACATAGCTCCTGGTCTTAAAAGAGCAATGTCACAGTGTAAAATTTATCATCTCCATTAAGGTCCGTTGCCAATATAAAATAAAAATTTTAAAAATAGTAACAACCTCCCCCCCTCCCCCCATTAGAAGTATAAATACCAGTATTCAAGAGCAGGTCTGTGCCTCAGAAAAAATGTAACAGCAGAATTCAGAGACCAAAAACCACCCTGTCCAAATTAAGATGTTCTGAAAAATTCCACTCTCAAGAGCTCAATTAGCTTACTCACAACAAAGCTACATGAATGAATTACAGCTACTCAGAACAAGAGCTGCAGAGCTGGACCCAAGATGGTACATTGTGTAACTACTGCCAGTATGTAGAATAATAAATCCAGGGTTTTTAATGCTATTTTTCTTCCTAAGTAAGAAGAAAATTGGAATAGAGCAGCTAGAAATTGTGTTATTATAATGGAAAATTCTATGCACCTTTTTTTGTGTGTGAAATTCTGTTCCATTTATGACACCTTATTATTTACATTCAAAGCAAAATAATTGGAACTTTCTACACAAAACAGTTTATGTATGCAACAAATCCTTATCATCTACAAACAGATTTGAAAATCTGCTTTTAGGCATAAGAAGAGACTAATTTTTATAAATGGTCAAACTGCTGTATGCACCTCTAAAATCATTAAACAGAACCTTTACACTCTCAGCATTTTCAAAACACACCTCTCCCCTTACTACACACTCTCTATACAATTGCAAGTGTGTAGCAGTCAGAAGACAAAAGATTACTAAAAGGGAAAAAAGGGAAATTTTTTGAAATTGGTAGCCACTACAGAGATCAAAACCAAAACCCACAAAACCCCCTACCCTGCTGAATGCTGAACTTAGTTCTGATTTTGGATTATTCTAACCACAAACAACAAGCAACCATGTGGATGGGCAATTTGCAAATCAATCAAGGGAATAACAGAAGTCAGACTCTGGGTTAGTACGTTTGTTATATTCTTGCCAAAATTTTTCTTGCTGTTAAATTAAAATGTTAGCTTTCAAGCATATGACAAATCTTATTTGCTGTATTTATGGTTAGTTAATTTTCAATGAGGAGCTGTTTTACTTTGGTCCAAGATTCGCTCATGAAGCATCTATAGGGTATTTTAATCTAATAATCTAATATCCTTAATCTTTTCAGTTTTGCAATGGATTACAAATACTGAACATAGGGGCAAAAGAATAGTTTCCCTTCCCTCTTTGTTCCCAAAATCAGACGGAAAGTGAGAATGACAAGAAACTAAGTTTCTACTATGCAAAAGCAGAAAATAGGCTTACAAAGATTGTCAGGTTATAGCCTAAAAGATTAATTCCTGCACTTAAGGCATAACATAGACCAATCAAGAGAGGGCTGATGTTTAATTGAATTGGTGTTATTTGCTTGGATGCAGAAGAAATAGGAAGCTGTTTTAAATAAAAGTATGCACATAAGCAAACTCTAGTGTGGAACTCTCATCAGTTTTCTTTTAACAGCCATCTCCCAGGAAACTTGTGCAGTAAAATGAATGTAAGAGTATATTTTTGACTTCTGTCCTTGTGACAATGAGTAGGTAACACTGGGAAGAAAGAAAACATGCTGAAATTCTTGTGAATCTCACAACACTATGACAAATTTAATTGCAAGCTAATTTCTTCTATATTATTGACCAGAGATGACCTGTCTGGCCAGACATGCAGGAGTGTCCCAGAAGTGGCACAAAACAGAGTGGTCTTCACACAAAGGAGACCACAGCTATAAAAGCAGTAACTTCTGATCCCAGTTGCCTTAACTACTTTTCATCCCTCTAGAAAAGGTCATAAGCTGGCATATCTGTGCCTGCACAGCCCAACATGACTTTGAGTTATGGCGAAGGTATCTTGCAAAACTAAGCTGCTTTAGGAACCATCGCCCATACTTGAACACACTGACTTATCTCATGTAAAGAAACGGTTTTCCAACACTAAGGGGCACTGGCAAGGATAAAAATTTACATAAAACAATCCCTACACCTAGCAGAAATTTAAACAAAAAAATAAAAATACATGACTAAACTTCCTATTCTAAAGCGTCATGTTCTTTGCATGTTAATATAGTTCTAGTTCAGCTTTAAGCACAATGCTAATCTTATCTTCACAGCCATTTTCCTAAGTTCATTTGTCAGTTGGGAAAGGTTAATATTATACATGCAGCTTGTAGAGAATTTCAAATGTTTTCAGCCCCCTATAAGTTTAAGCACAGATCAACAAAGGCAACATTCAATCCAATCCTCTTTGTGTTTTGGTAGTAGGGTAGCTACTTGTCGTAGCTTAAAAAAAACCCACTTGTTGTAGCTTAAAAAGAAACCTATGCAGTAGGTTTATAAGACAGATCCTGGGGGGTATTACTCTAGTTGTACATTTTGTAGAAGTAAATAGACTTTTTCTTCTCTATCTTTAGCATTGATTTTGTATGTTTTTACAATGTGCTAAAATGCCAGGATCCAAACTGTATAACTATAACAACAGGACTTATTTAGGTATCAAATAACTCTAGCTTCTGTTGTGGTTGTTGTTGCTATTATTATTATTATTATCTGTTAACCCTGTACTATGTGTTGGATAAATGTACACATAAGTAGGTTTAATAATTTTAACTATACCACATACTAGCTGTTAGAACAGTACTCTTCTGTAAGAACAGACTACCACATGTTAAGAAAAAGCAATCTACTATTCTGAGAATTTAATGTTATTATTTGTTGTAGAGAATCAAGTAGAAATTTAACTTAAGAAATGTACCACTTTAATTGAAGTATTGGGGGGTGCTGTTACATTTTTGCTGTTGTTGTTATTTGGGGTTTTTTTGAGAAAGTACAGCAAGTATAACAAAAATTAAGATGTAGTTATTCATTTTCCTCTGGTTTCTACTGTACAGTGCAGCACTAATCAACTATGCTAATTAATGAGGCTGCATGAGAGGGTGAACAGTCACTGGAACAGGGTCCCCCAAGCAATCATCATGGCACCAAGGCTGTCAGAGTTCAAGGAGCATTTGGACAAGGACATTAGTCCTCTATTTTAGTTTTCAGAAGTCCTGGAAGGAGCTGTACTCAATGATCCTTGTGATTTGGGAAGAGATGGGATGCAGTTGAGCTGTGGGCTGCGGCACGTGCCTGCAGAAGCACATGGCAGCACAGGGCTGACCTGACCTTGGCAGGAGGTGTCATGCACAGAGCCCCAGGGAGAGGAGCCTGCCAGAAGAGTGAACAGCGCGTGATCACGCCATAGAAGGACATTCAAAAAATGTGTTGCTGATGTGGCAACTTGGGATAGGTCATGTAGTCAGAATTACCATATAAGGAAATACTGTGCCTTGAAAAGTGTATAAAATCGCCTCGTCTCTCTGAACAAATTATTCTGATTCCTGCTGGTCTGAGTCTGTGCCTCAGTCATTCACATTACATGTCCCTTTAACCTGAGATATTCTAGTATTCCATGTATTACAAAGCAGGATGCAAATGCTGTACATTAGCACATTTTTCTGTTACCGTGGAAGTTTCCTACAAAAAAGAAGTCCTTCAATTAATTTTACATATTAAAAAATGAGATATCTAGAGGTGGTGTCACATACTTCAATTACCAAGTGAGTGCATTGCTTTACAGTGCTAAATTCCTGGCAACTGGAACAAAACTAGGCAAAACCCCTAAGATTTCATCCAAGAGCTCAAAGGGAAAGATTAGGTAATAATAAAAAAATAAAGGTATAGATTGCATTGATTAGAAATCCAACTAGAAAAAAACAATGTTAGATAACCTTTGAAACAATGATACAGAAGGACTCAATGAAAGGGTCGAAGTATCTCCACAGGCAGTTTAGAGGCAATAACTTCAGCACTAAAAGTAAGCCGATATCTCAAGGTGGGACCCAAGGACAACTTAATCAGTCTCAATTATGTTAAGAGAGGGAGGGGGAAAATAAAACATCAGTTGATCAGACCGAGCAACACTTTCATACATTAGATAGTAAAGTATAGGATGCAGTTTCTATAGAGTAACGCCTAGATTGTTTCCAAAGTCAAGAAACTTGTGGACACCTCGGACCTCATTTAAGGATTTTACACTCACAAAGGTTTTGGAAATCTTTCTATCAGATGGTATCCTTACTCAGAAGCAAGTATGTCAATTACAGAAAGCAAGTTCATGGTGTGTTACATCAGATGAATTTAATGCTCAATTTTTCTCATCATTTTTAGATCAAATTGTATTTGTTCTACAAAATCATTGAGTTTAGGTGAAAACATCTAAAAATAGTCATGTACATTTGCAGACACTACTTTGTTGGGAAATTTTTTTGCAAAACCTGAAACTTCAGATGCTAAAAATTGCAACCAACTATGGAGGCACTTAAAAAAGTTAATAATAATAGATATACAATACCAAAACTTTTATTTGGGCTCTTTGAAAGGAAGTAATTTTTGGCTTATTTTTGTAACATCTTGAAACATGTATGTTATTCATTTTATCACCTCCAATGAAAACTATATGACACAATAAAATTTTCATAAGAAAATTATGGGGTTCTTATATAGGTTAACATCAATATGACCATTTGTCTCATTCAGAAGATTTACAGTAGAGCAGTTGGGCAGAATGAATCTAATTTGTGCCTTTTATCATTCTTTCCCCCAAATTATTCCAAATTTCTTGAAACATTTAGGAATCTTGGGAAAGCCCAAGCAGTCTCCTGACTGCCTTTTTGCCTCCCAAGGGTCACTGCTCATCATGAAACAAATGTTTCACCAAAAATGTTGAAGGTTTTATAGTATTCAGAGGCTGAAACATACTGAAGTCCTCTGAAATTAAGTGCACATTATGAAAATTACCAAGGTAGTGTCACTTTTACTCCTCTGTACTCGAAGATAATTTGAGTATTTTCAGTCTAATTCCTTGCAGCTGAAAGACTTCTGAAATACAATATACATTTTGCATGTATTTTTTTTTAATAGAAGAAATCATATACCTGTATCATTACCAATACTGTCCTGCTAAGGTGAATATTGTCTGCGTGAAGCATATTTCCAGCTTCTAACAGAGCAGTAGTAACTAAAAAAAACACACCTCAAACTTCTAAGAATTAAATTAAAATAACTGGTTCTGGATTATGGGATTACACACACACAAACCCGCTGTTTCCCACACTCCACACCCGCTCTCCCCGTGGTGCTGTCAGCACCACCCGCCCCTCACGGCTCTCCCGGCCCCGCTCAGCCCTCGCCAGCCACAGCAGGCGTCCCGTTCACGCTCCGCCCGGGGCTGTTACTTTAAGGCGAAATCTACCCCGGAAAGGCAGCAAGTAGCGGAAGGAGAAGAAGGAACTAACTCGTTTCCTGTTGCTTTAATCCCCTCACTCTGGTTTGAGCAGCGCCGCCCGGGGCGTTTTGGCTGCTCGCCCGGAGCGAGGAGACCCTGAAAGAGCAGCCACAGCCTGGGCCGCTCAGGCTGCGGGAGGCGGAGAGGGAAAGGAAAGGAAAGGAAGGGAAAGGAAAGCAAAGCAAAGCCTCTTGGCTGCCCGCCGCCAGCCACGGCCCCTCGCTGTCCGGGCAGGCGGGCCGGGCCTGGCAGCGCGGTGGGACCCGCGGGCGTGGAGGGGAGAGGGACTCCGGCTACGCACCCAGCAGCAGCCCGTCCATGTCAAAGATGATGTGAGTGACCGGGCGCAGCGCGGGCGCCGGGGAGGAGGAGGAGGCGGCCATGGCGAGGCAGAGCAGCGGGAGAGCAGCGGGAGCCGACGCGGATTCAGCCCGCGCGGTCACGGGCGGCGGTTTTTGGTGGCTCCCGGGGCGGGGCGGGCCGGCGGCACCTTTGCTCTGCATGGACTTTTTTAGGCAAAGTCCATTTCTCCCCTTGGGGCTTGTTCTCTTGCAGAACAGCGCTTCTTGGTCAGAGAGGTTGTGGAGCCTCCCTCTCTGGACATACTAAAGAACTATTTGGATGCAGTTCTGTGCAGGGTGCTCTGGGGTGACCCTGTGCAGGGTGCTCTGGGATGTGCAGGGTGCTCTGGGGTGGTCCTGTGCAGGGTGCTCTGGGATGTGCAGGGTGCTCTGGGATGGTCCTGTGCAGGGTGCTCTGGGATGGTCCTGTGCAGCGTGCTCTGGGATGGTCCTTTGCAGTGTGCTCTGGGGTGACCCTGTGCAGTGTGCTCTGGGGTGACCCTGTGCAGTGTGCTCTGGGGTGACCCTGTGCAGGGTGCTCTTGGATGTGCAGGGTGCTCTGGGGTGGCCCCGAGCAGGGTGCTCTGGGGTGACCTCGCTGGAGCAGAGAGGTTGTACCAGTTGACCCATGGTTGTCCCTTCCAACCAGACCTCTTTTGTGATTCCTAAATCCCGTTTGGCACTGCTGGTGGGAAAGACAGAAGATTTGCTCTCAAGTTGACACATTAGACAGTGTCTCTTCTGTGTGCCTATGTAGACATTTACAGGGGTAATATTACCACCAGACTGTAGTTGATGCAAAAAGCTGTAAATCTGTATAAAACGGTGGGGGAAGAGTAAAGTAGGAGGGGGAAAAGTAAAGTAGGGGGAGAAAAAAGTCTGTGAGGAAGGAGTAAATCTCTCTTAGAGGTTGCTGATTGCAAGAATGGTTAATTGAAGGCTGGTTTGAGTGTTGTGTGGTGTTTTTCTGAAACATTCAAGAAGTTCTGAAGTTCAGGAAACAAGACTGTTCTTGAGTTGAAGCAGAATCTTCCTGCAGGGACACATCATCCGATTTTTACTGGGCAGCTGGGAGGGCAAGAGGGCATTTACCTCATCGGTTTTCCCTTTGTATTTTTTCATGCAGGTAACTTTCCACTGGGCATCAAGATCATTGAAGCACCAGTTGCAAAGGCAGACATGAAAAGAGCTGTATCAGGCTCCCAAGGTGACATACTGGCTTGAAGACGGTACTGCTGTGCCATTCTGTGTGAGGGCAGTGGTTAGTTGCAGCTTCACATAGGGGAAGTCCTGTCTCACTTGTAGGTAGGCCTCGAAGCAATTATTTTTTCCTAACAGTGCTTTTGTTTGAATTGGCAACACTTCACCATTTTAGCAAGTTAGTGGGGGCTTTTAAAGCCTTAACTGTAGGTGTCACATAGCTATATTTGAATTTTAATTTAGCCTCTTTAAGCATCTTACCTACCCCCAAAACCTATCCCTTCCAAGTACACTCACCCTACATTTGTGTGAAATGTAGACACAGAATTCTCCTCACACCTTCTCCTGTTTGGGAAATAAGAAGAGAAATAAAACATTCTTGGCCTTTACTTGTACCTTTTGAATAATAAAACTTGACTTTCAAACAAAGTTTTTTGAGTTTTGGGTTGGTTTTCTCATGTTTATCCCGTCTCATTCTGTAATGATAATGCTGTGTAGGCCCTGTCTGTGTAGGCTAGGAAAAGGATTGTGCTCAGTACCTTCAATGTCTTTTAAAACTTCCACATGTAGTCATGGAATTGGTTCCTGCGTAGACTTAAGAAAATGACTCCTGAGCTTTCAGATCTTTTTTTTCGTAGCATTACAATATATGAGTATTAAAAATGCCCATGGCTGTTTTGTTTCTGCAATAAACACTGTGCAACAAGTCAATATTCCAGTTTTGTTTCCAGCAAATGTTTATAGTTTCTTTTGTAGCACACTTAGGTGGGAGCATAGCTAGAATCAATAGAGGTAAAATCCTAAATACAGTATGTCAAAAAAAGTGTTAACCTCTTAAAAGGAATTTGAAAAATAGTAATTTCAATACTTATAATGGTTGTGCTGTCCTAAGAAAGAATGTGATTCTGCTGTAAGAGTATACACTTGTGACAAATATTTAAAGAGGGTGGGTAGTGATGGTGTATGACAAGAGTATGTGAGGTAATTTATCAACTTTCTAATTAGCAAATATTCTAAAAAGCTGTTTTTTAATTGTATATATGGTGACAGAGTAAAACCTTTATTTGTTACTCAGAGGACGTAGCTTTTTCTTATTACCTTGATTTATTGTTCTAATTAGAAAAAAGTAATTGATCACAACTTCCATTGCTTCTAGCCTCCTAAAAAGAGGAGAAAATCACTATCTTTAGCATGTAAATTCCCAGTTCATCTGAGAAAACAAGGGTTTTGCAAATCTTCTGACTATTTAAAGTGGAAATAAGTCATAGGCAGTGTATATGAAAGTAGCCCACAAAATTAAAGTGTAATACAGAAGCTGAACATTTTTAGGGTTTAATGATCTGGCTTACAAATCCTATGGTACACATTTCAAGACTGTCACATTGCTGACAGGCTGATGACCTCAATTTTCTTTGCTTTGCTGCGGCTCATCAGTGATAATCAGTGTGATGTTAGCTTACTTGATTCTTCTAAGCTGTGTTCAAACACAGGGAAATCTTCCCAACATAGACAACTGTTTAAGCTTATTCTGCATGACTAGGTCTTTTTATGAACAGTGAAATGAAGTAAAAGTCCAAGCAACTTTTAATTCATAGTGGAGCATAGTTAACAGATAGATACGTACATAAGTAAGATAAGGTGCTGATCAAAGTTTTGTTTGAGCTGTCTTAAATAACTGTATCTAATGACTCACCAGTAGTTGGTTTTGTTGTTGGATTGTTTTTTTTTTTCTTGAAAGGGAGTGAAAATTTGATACTGAGAATTTGATACTGAGAATTGTGCAATTGATTTTTTTGTTTACTACTATTTTTTATTACTTATTTGAAGCTGACTTTGAGTTATGAGGACTTCAATAACTTTAGAGTTGTGGGAAGAATATTTTAGTTGAGGTACAGTAACTATGAACACCAATAATTAGTTATTTTCCTACAAACCTGATGTATACCTATTGAGAAGAATGAACTTGGATGTAATAACTAAGATGCAATTCTGTAACTAGACTTAAATCCTGGAAAGTCTGAAGAACACAATTAACTTAAGGTACATTTTTAAAATTAATTAAATGCTATCTGGGCATACACCAAAGCAGATATATCGTGTTATATGGTACATATATCTGGATGTCCAGGTTTTTCAACAACTGTAAATTAACTGCCTATAGATAGCCCTACTTAACACCAAACAAATCTCTTTTCTCTGGTTTCTTAATAATATGTTAAAATCTCATTGGTTTTATTGTTCTTGAATGTGAGATAAAGTGAAAATACTCAGATGCTGTGGGGTTGTTAAGTATGCAGCACAATATTTTACATACTCAGTCCTCTTAACCTTTTTTTAACTACTGTATTTGTTGGAGTTTTCTTTACTTTGAGGCTGAAAGCTTTGTACATCACTGAAATTTATGTGACTGAGTCCTTTCCTGGAGAGTAAAAGGTTCAGAATATGCTTAAGTGTTTTCATAGATAATACATTTGATTCAATAATTGCAGTTTCCTATTTCACTATTTCATATTGTGCTCAAAGCATGGATTCACATACCTATTTTTTATGCCTTTTATAGGATCATCATGCACTATGTGTTTCACACAGAAATGACTGACTTTATTTTTTGTTTTCTGCAGGCACCTTGACAAAGAGGATAAACAGATTATAATCCATTTTGGTTTGAATATTAAAAAAGAATTGAAAGACTTGAATAAATCCAGTAATGTAAAAGCTTTCATAATGATTTACATAAACAGCTGTTAAACCCACCATTAGTAACAAATTTCTTGGAATGACTTAGAATTAAATGTAAATTGAGGTATCAGCTAAGATTCTCAACAGTTGCTGTGGTTAAGCCTATAAGTCTTTAGAAAATGAAACCCCTTTCCGTGCTGGATGTCACTAAACATGAGCTTTTCACCTTAAGATTATGAATTAGTTGAATTGTATTGTTTCACTTCATGTTTTTATAGATAAAGAATGGAAGATGACCACATGTCTTAAAGCAATTAAATAGTACCAATAGCAACTCCTGATCTAGGTCATGTTTTATCGATTACGTGAGTTAAAAGGGTGTATATGCTCTTTTGATCAATCCCATGTGTCTTCTCTCAGCCAAACAAGCAGAGATAGGAGAGCCATCTACTTTCTAGATTTTGATACTGACCACCAGTTACGAGTGTGTTAGTTACAAAGGCAAGGAACTTGATGTGTTAAGCTGCAGGAGAGTGATGTGTTTCTCATATGTGTTTATCTCAATAAATTTAGATGAGGCACTATAAAAAGATTCTTAAGCAGCGATGAGAGGTAAAATTCTGAAAAAACTAACCAAGCACACAAGGAAGAACAAGGGAGTAATGCTTTGATATTTTTACATGTCAATTGCTATATTTATTGAGGGTTTGTACAACAGAACAAAGTTTCTGAAGCTGGAAAGGAAGCCTTAATATCATGCTTTAGGGCTATTTTTGCTTCTGTTAAGGTCACCATTTATTCTCCTTTATGGATTGTGACTTAGCTTGTTGACATACTTTTTGGTCTTCTTATAAAATATTGGCTGCACACAAGCAAACTGTTGAGGTGATTAGCAACGTTATTATAATGAAAATCCTGATGTGAATGGCTGGATCCTTGCTTAGCCTTAAACTATCAGAAAAATTAGTACAGAGGAGGTTGCATCCCCATATGACATGTTGTATCCTGCTTTATTTTTCCTGTGATAGGAGTTTGCTGTGTAACTTTATTTATCTAACTTCCCATTGTTACAGGAACCTAAAATGTTTGTTATTAACTTGGTTTTATTTCTTGTCTGCATTTGGATTTGATTGCTTTTTTGTTCATTTTACTGCAGTTTGATTGTTACAGGTTATAGAAAAAAATTTGTATTTGTTCTGTCATGTGGAATACACATTCCGTGAACATTTCTGAGCAAGTCATCTATCACTTGGTTGCTGGCAGTAAAGGTGAAACTGAATGCAGTCACCCTTCCAGTGGTCCCTTTCAGTCTTGGGTTCCTAAGCTCAACCTTTTCAAAGGCTATGGTAATTAGATCTTCAGATGGAGAAGAGAGAGAAGGAATTGTGATTCTCAAGGTCACAAGGTCTCTAAGTCACTGATCTGTAATGCTGCTCCATGTTCCAGTTTTATATGCATGTTCCCTACTTGGGATGCGACAAGCTGGGGAGTTGAATCTCCAGAGCTCAGACATTCTGCCTACTCTGTGGCTGTGTGCCCTTAAAAGTTTGTATCTATCTAGAAGAGTTGAGTAGAAATAAATGAATGTCTGACACTCAGCCCAGAATGTCTGCATGATCAGGGAGAACATGGTGACAGCCTGGGGAGTGCAGGGAGGCAGCTGGAGGCCAGCCATCATACAGTGCTGTGACCTTTCTTTCTTTGCAGTAATTCTGGTGGTCTCAGCTTCTAGAACTATCTAGGCAGAAAAGCAGTAGTACTGTGCTGATACATATGAGGTAGCATCTCTGATCTGGGAAGCAGAAATGGTGGATAGAGGAGAAGGGGCAATGCCAAGCACAGTTAGCCAGCTGCTAGAGTCCCCATTGCACCAGAGTTGTATTAGACAGCCAGACCGTTCCTCACTAAGGAGTCAGGACTTTTCCTTGGCTGCCAGAGTTAGTGCCTCCCAACCAAGTCATAATTCAATTTTTTGAATTCTCTTGCCCCAGAAATTACTGCCCTATTCTGCTTCTCTCATGTACAGACACACAAACACGCTGGTAGTATACCTCAGAACACGCTCTTGTGCACAGGCAATGGCAAATACACTTTGTGACCACAGCTGTGTAAGGCACTGATTAATTTTTGGGTGATGAAATAGTCCCATTACTAGACCACTTACTTTAAATTCAGCTTATGTTTACCTACCTTAAGGAATTAGGTTCAGTGTATTGTAACAAAACAGATGAGGAAATGATGTAGCTTTATTTCATATTTTAGCCATTCAATTGAAATGTACTTTGTGGAAGACCAGTAAGACCAGTAACGAATACTTATTGTCATAAAACTATTATAAAACAAGGAACACCAGTTGTAAATACTGATACTGTTAAATATTAGGGATGCCTAGAAGAATGCAATGAAGTTCAAGGCTGTCAAGCCAATCAAGCCCTGACCTTTTTCCCTAAGACAAATGCTCCATTTAATCAGATAATCTCAAACATTTCACTCTGAGTTCTGTAAGATGAATGATTACTTACACTAGGACTGCTTGAAAGTCCTAGATTTCCATTTCATGTACTTACATATAGGTAAGACCACAAGAGACATTCAAGATCTAAATGAATTTTTGTGATAGAATTGTATAGGCTTAAAATATCTGTCCAGACATAATGCCTAAATTTTTCTGAATCTTTCAGTGAATCTTCTGCTCTGCTAGGATATCCTGTGTTTTTCCTCTACTCTGTCTTTTTATTTTACAAATTTTATTTCTTTAATCTCTTGTAAGTTAAGCTGTCTGAAGCTTTTAGCATTTTGATTGTTCTTCAGCATTTTAGATTTTCTGTATCCTTAGAGAACTCCAGCATGCAGATACATTCGTTGTAGCTGTGGGTTTTATAAATGACAAATAGAAGGTCATTTTTTGCTATTAGACTGTCTTTTTAGTCCCAGATAAATCAACACATTTGAATTAACATAAGAGCTGAATCACTGTCTTTGCCATATTTTGTTTTTTACTGTTGATTAGTCAGGTTATTCCCCATGTTGTACCAGGCCAAAAGATCAAAACTTTTTGAAAAGCTCCTATTTGAAAATTTAATTTTCTTTATGGTTCACTTCTATGTGTAGTTTTACTAATTACGAGGAGTCAGTGTCATACTTCAGTGAAAGAGATCAGGGACAATATCTCTAGCCCATTAAGAGCTTATTACTTCTTCATACAGTTCAAAATCTCTTTACACATTTTTAAGTATGAAAAACTGCTATCTTGCAAGCCTAATGAGGCAGATATCTGCAAGAATCTGTGCTACAGAATGAATTGTTGTATCCTTAGTTTCAAAAATGTTGTATGTGTCATTTACACCAGTGACTGCTACAAGCAGAAGGGAGTAAGTATTATATTAGTGACTGTGTTTGACAGCCTGACTCCATAATCTGTTTTTCACTGACTTTTCCTTTTTATGACAATAATTACGCTCTCATCTGGAAAAATTAGACTAATGCAATTTTCCAAAAGCTATTAACATGACTTTTAATATTAAGATAGCTGTATATCCTAACGTGCCATGCCAAAACTGGGCTTCTGTTGTGGTCATGAAATGGGGAAGGGTTAGAGTGTAATCTGGAATTGCAGAACATGGAGGAAAGCCTTCAGGTTTCAGGGGACACAGAGCTTCACTCAGGACGTGGCATTCCTGTCAGCAAGTTTCTACCAGCTTTAATGAGGGTGATGTTTGCACCAGTACTTTCTGAAGTTTGTGGAAATAAAGTAAAACCTTGCCTGATTTCAATTTTTCAGTATTTGGATGATTGTTGATTCTTGAAGGACCTGACAAAGTGTGGGAACCTGTGTATCCATATGCTTTTTCTGACTTCATCACATCCAGGAAATAAAATAAATAATCTTGTAGATCAAATGAAAAATATCTTTCCCACCTGTTCAAACCCATCTTTCTTTAAAAATCCTGTTCATTTATGACTTGCGATAGCTTAGCCCAGTATTATTTGATAGTCATTGGAACTATGGTTATAGGAACTACAAAACCCGAATCTTTATCCTTGCATGGCATAGCCAACACATTCTTCCAGCTCAACTCCTATATGGAAGTCTTAACAAAAGTTAATCACAGCCATTAAAAAAACCTTTAGACCAAAACCTTTAGACATTGTTATAGAGTTCTATGTCTAAAAGCCTTTGGGACTTCCTCAGGACTGTATAAAGTCCTTTGCAATCCACAGATACCTACATGATTACAGAATTTTCAGAGGGAAACTTCTCACTGTTTTTTTAGATTTAGCTGAAGAATGAAGTTTAAGCATCTTTTTTCACTAAAGATTTGTTAATATTCTCTAGAATCCAATACCATTGTTTGTACAAAGTGCCTAGAACAGCAAAATAGTTCTGTTTAAATTCTAGGTATCTTTCAAAAATATCATTTGAAATTAGCTATATTCCTTGGGTTTCACTATGATAAGAGAAGATAACAAATACCCTTTGTTTCATTGTATCTCTGCTGCTGATATGTTTCATTTGTATCTAAGTAAAATACAAGTTGTTATCCAATTTATGTGGAAGCAGAAGTATTTACATGTGCACCACCATCCAGGCAGGTTAAGATAGCAGTGTATCATGTTTTGTTTTTACCAAGACAGTGTACTGTACATGGTAGAGGAACATTTAGTGGCGTGGTAAAGTTGGATCCCAAACTTCTAAAACTTTGGCAGAGATGTTTTGATGAACTGAAACAAAGGGTCTGCCTTGCTGTATCTCTGCCTTACCACTAAATTCCAGTAAATTGTCATGCATCCTTCCTCCTTTTCATCCCAAATGCTAATTAAAAACATAATGTCCTTTACCAGTTCAATGAATTGAACTTTTATACATATGAACATCCATAAATAAATTGGTAGACACCGACTCCCATTGTGACCAGAAGTCCAAAGTACCTGAAAAAAAAGTTTCTAATGTATTACGAAAAAAAAAAAAAAAGAACTCTGTGTTCATATCCATGTGGAAAAAGAAACCCAAACTACAAAAAAACCTGTTGGCCAAAATGAGTAATATAATTCATTAAGTAACATAGATCATTGGAGAATACATTACTGGGTAACGTACTACTCTATTTGCCATGGCTAAATGCAGCCTCCCTGTTGGCATTTCAGTTTTCACTCCTGCTCAAGCTTTAAAGTCAGCAAGTAATAGTCACTTTAGCCCCCTTTAGGGATGTTTAATCAAAGACGGAAAAGAAACCCAAACAAACAAACCCCTTCTATTCAGTCTTCGTTCAGTACTTAAATTTGGATATGAGAGGATGTTTATTTTTCACTCATTAACTCATAATATTTTTTCATACTGTTATAGTTGGAATGAATAGTTCTTTTTACAATGCCTTTTGGTTTTCCATATCAAATGCCTTGAATTGTCATGCTAATTAGCACAGACAAGTCTGCTTTTCATTAATTTTATCTATATTTCGTCATATAAATCCTTGTTTTATCATTACTTTCTTCTAATTTACATAATCACAAGGTTTTGAATTAATGTACCTTAATAATAGTTTGTTTTAATAAAATTTAAGTTAATTTAATTTATGCATTTAAGAGTTCGAGTGTATGTACACAAGAAATGGTGTTTTGCCAGTGGGTATTGCTTTTCATCTGTTGTATCTTTAGTATTGCTTCTTTTGTCCATATACAGGGTTTTTTTAGTACCTTTTAAAATATTATTAATCTAAAAACATTGTTAATCAAAGGGATTAAAAAGTGGTCATTTATTTTAGAGAGACTGACAAGATTTTTTAAGTATTGTCTTTATATTCACTTGTTAAAGCTTTGAATGAATGCAAGACAATAGTGCAGTTTTTCAAAGGCTTAACGTAGGGCTAGAATTTCCTATCAGTATTTGAGATAGAGGAAAGTTGGTAATTTAAAATTCTTTCAAAGTTTTTCAAGTAGAATACTATTTTTAAATAGACAGAGAAAATGCAGAAGAAAGCTCAGGACAAGATGTACTAATTTCCTGAACCACAGAAAAATGTAATTTAGACTTTGAATTTAGGCAGCTGTTCAAAAATCTTGGTTCAATTTGATTTCTCACAGTCATTGTGAGCTCTTAGGTTTTGCCTGGAAGAAAAGTCAGATTTCATACTTAGGTTGTAAGGCTTTGATTCCATTAAGTTTCATCAGTGGTGATTGTCACACATCTTTGGACATCCATCTTTCTCTTTCTGATCAAATTTCCTTGTGACAAATACATAAATTGGAATGAGGAGGACAATAGCTGAGAAGGAGGTGATATGTCAACTAGCTAGGACTTTTTGAAGTTTAATGAATGATTTTTCACATTAGGGTCCTTGGGCTTTCTAGAAGCAGTCATTTTCTGGAAGCACATATAGTTTCTAAGACAATACATATTAAAGAAACCAGGATGGGCTATAGTGTATGGTATTTATAAAAAGAGAATCTCAAAGTATTTTGTGCCTCCAATAAAAATGTTTGAAAAACACTGATCTGAGATTTCTAAAATACTTTAAAAGTTGTTTCAGTGCAGTTTGTCCAAAGTTGCTATGTAGATATTCTGTAGGAATGTTCCCCATGTGTACAGAAGGCAGAAATATACTTGAGATTCTGGCACGGCCCTTGTTTTCCAAAAATGCAATGCAAATTCACCAAAAAGTCTAACAGGAGATCTTGGTTAGGCATATCTATATATTCATTATAAGAACATGCTGAGATTGTTTCATACTAGTGACGCAGTTTCTTACCAAGAAATCCTGTCAGTTTTATATAAATTACTTTTTCAGTATTCTCCTTCTGCCCCTCCACCCTTGTGTTTCACTTTACATGGCTGGACTTTGTACCTATATACTGATAAGTGCACAGCCATCTTGTTTGCGTAGGAGAGGCAAAAACTGAAACAATTCCGTGCTGCAAGGTAAAACACCCTTTCTGCCCCAAAGTCTGTCATTTATATATAATTTAATTGTAAACATTGGGGTAATATGCAGTTGGAGTTCATATTCTTTCACAGCTCTAAGAAATTCTTCATGACAGGAAGTTAGCAATTATGAGCAATAATAACATACTCAGTGTTGTCTTTTCTGCATTAACTTAATACAATGTCTTTTTTACAATGAAAAGGAGATTGCTGAAAACATACACTCATGTCTGTAAGATACTATCAAATATAGTGGCAAATTATTTTGTAACAGAATGCACTTTGTTATCAGGTATTGCAATGGAGTAGAACATTCCCTGCCTTGAACAGATTAAAAAGAATATAAGCCTTACTTGAACTGTGAAAGCATTTTGAAGAAAATAGAAAGCAGGGTCTGTATGAACTTGAAGGTTTTCCAGCTGTGCCACAGCAGTTTTTTCTTAGCACTTAAGCTCTAGTTGTTTAAAAAGTAATGTTACAAGTGTATGTAATTTTGATTATGGAGTCTGTTTCAAGGATCAAATGGAAATGAATTGTTAAATAGTTTTGGAGCAGGATAGGTGCTGAAATAAGCTTGTAGTTTTGAAGTCACTGGTTCATGTGCAGTGTATATAATCTGAAAAAGTCCATTCAGTTCAAAGGTGGAAGCCTGCAAGACTTGACTTTTAAAGGGATATTAAATCTAATATTTTCCTTTGTAACCTCATACACATTCAGCTTGCAAACTGGGAGTAAACACAGCTACAGAGGGGAGAGTATCTGTAAGAGCAATCTCTAAGATAGAAGAAAATGGCAAAGAGTAAAAGAGGAAGGGAAAAGGTAAGGAAAAAATCATCACTTCTGGATAGGTTGTATCTGCCAGGCTTAAACAAAAACTTGCATTTGAGCAACTATACTGAGACAAGAAGAAGGAAGATGAAAGAGAAGCCTGTGTAACCAAAACAAGTGTTGGAACAGAATCTGACCATACATATTGTTTGCTATGCAGTTTTATAATGACTCATTAATAATATGTATTCCATACATCCTGTTTTCTCACAAACATGTTTTGCTTTTGCCCTTAGGATGCTCTGTAGGTGGATTTTAGTAGGACTCATGTTAAAGGCCCATCAGTCCAAGACCTGAGGCAGCTCTAACAGAGGGAGAGAGCCCCAGTGGCCAGTAGGGAGCACTGTGTACTGCTGGCCCGTGGAAGAGCCTATGTTGAGGGAAGTCATGGAAGAGGCAGGCAGCAAGGCACAGCAGCATTGGGACAGTGACTAGAGCTAGAGAGGCAGTGACAATAGCAGCACCCGGGCAAGCAGAATTGGAGGAGTCGAGCCACGGCATCCAAAAGGTATGTAGCCTCAGTTTACATCTATGGCACACTGATACGGGATTCTTGAGTAAGAAAGGATTTGAAATATGGGTAGGGCATAGTTTAGAAAGATTAGGATTGCAGAAGAATTTGTGGAGTGGCTTCTTGATTGTATGAGTGGAAGATTGGGGATGAGGAGGAATGAAATAAAAGTAGTTTAGGTGAGAAGTTTAGTTGAGAGGAGGACTACAGGACAATTGAGATGGCTTTTTAAAACGTGCTTAGCAAGAATTGTGACTATGATACTCAAGGCTTTGAACACACAAGTTTGAACAGCTTCAGGTATGCAATGACACTGATTTTGGATTTTTTTGGATTTTTTTGCACCCTGGATGAATGTTTCAAATTTGGGGCAAAAATGGCCTCTTCTTTTTGTCTACCATGCTAAGAATCAGTTGACTAGCCATATTCATAGGGTACAGAGCTCAAACAGGTCTGTTTTTCCCTGTTATTGTTTATATCCTGCACTGCTGACAGAACTGACTGTTATGATGAAGAAAATTAGAAGCCATTGACATGGGTTAGTCACTTACAAGAGTAACTCTGAGCATCACATCTCCAAGTCCTATATTATTATAATAGACAACTGGGTATGTTCTCTAATATAGCAGATGTCTAATAATAGCAGCAAAGTATTGTCCTGAAAAAAGGCATTTTGGACAAAGAAACTGATATGTCCTTTCTCATTGATGAACAGAATCCATCCTTCAAAAACATAAGGTTGTATTTTACCTAAAGGCACAAAGCAAAAGAAAATGTATTTTCTTAAAACTTACTTCAAAACATTCTCATACAATTAGAGAAGCACATTATTTGCTTCAGAAATACTGGCAGCATGCTCCAGACCAAGCCAAAAGATAATGAGACCCCTGGAGCTATTACTGAGAAACTTTCAAATGTTAATGGAAAAGCTGATGCTGGTGTACCACAAGCAAAGGTGTGCCATAAGAAAATAGAAAAATGCCTTTTCTGAATACCTTTTAGTTTATTTATCATCTTAAAATGTCTTACAAAATAAGGCAAAAATGAAATAAATTACTATAGTTTTGAGCTACCGGTAATTCATTTTGTCATGTTGGGATTTTACCTCAGCTCTTATGGGCAAAAAAATGCCATTCTGTTTTAACAGCAAGAATTTACAAGTTTCATAGAGTTCCTATGTAAGCAAGGAGTAAAGAACAAGAGAAAAAGAAAGGGAGGAAGGAACGAGCAAGAGTTTCTACTTACACAGGACAGAACAAACCCGGATACCTCTGGCTTAAATTGCTGTTTTTCCTGTATTGCTGTGATACAATATTTGCATTTCTACACTGTTTATTCAGGTATTTTTATTTTCTTTCTCTCTCTCATGATCCACTTATCCTCTTCTTGTATCATAGTCTTATATTATATAATTATAATTTTATATATTTTTAGTCTTAGAATTAATTACTGTTTCAGAAATTCTTAATTTTATGACATTCATTTTAATTTTTATTTAATTTTATGATATTTAAAGTCTATGCCTCAAATATTTTGTCAAGCTAAGTACAGTCACTTTTTTTTTTTATTGCTGGAAAAGTCGGTTATTCTTTTGTAGGATTATTGAAATTAGTCAGGGATCAAATCTTTGGAACTGGAATACTGATTTGGTTAATATGTACATGCCTTGTTCTGTAAATGTATTTGCCTTTTGTCTGCCACATTTTTTAGCAGACTTTTGATCTATGTAGTTTCCAGACAGCTATATAGCCACTATGCAACTCATCATCCTTCTTTTCTTAATGGTATAAATGTTCTTTCTAGGGTAAACATTTTCCTGGTTTGTAAGACCTCCTAATTTCATGATCCTTACATATTGTTTTCAATTTTGTTTTGCAGTGATTGTATTTTATTTCTAAGCTGTTTCATACTTTTATTGTTTAGTGAATAAAGCTAGTGGAGTATCTTTTCATTAAAGGTGGTTAGAAAATTGCATACCATCTAACTCCCCCTCTCCCCCTTTTTCTGAAGATCATTTTTCATTATGTTATTTGGGTGGAAAATAGAAATGGTGAATGGATAATTCAAAAGCTATTATCTTTCTTTTAATTTTACATTAGATGCTAAAAATTGGGTAGTTTGAGAGTTAATCTTTTGACTCAAGTCAAAATAATGCCGTAAAAATATCTCCCAGCCCAAAAGAATAAAAAAAATTTTCACCTAGAAAGTTCTAAACAGGCTATTTTTCATGTTTAAAAGTAAGGGAGAACAATTTCATTTTTAAATTGCCTCATTTAAAAAGGAAAAAAACTTTGTTTTGGTTTAAACCCACTTTTTTTTTTTTTTTTTTTTTTTTTTTTTTTTTTTTTTTTTTTCCCTGGTGGAAAGACTTTTGTCAAAAAAATTCCAAACAATTTTTTTCAAAACCATTTGCGGAATGAGGACAACATTCCATGAATATTAGTTGTAGGACAAGTAACATAAACCAGATTTTCCAGTTTTAGAAACTGTAGGGAAGGAGCTTGGTCTTTAATAAGCCACTACTTGTGTATTTTTAATTTCTCTTACCCATGCAAATTAAGAAGAAGGTGAAGCTATTTGTTTACGTCCTGTGAGCCTCCTGCTTATCACAGCAACACCATAAAGTCATTTTTTCTCAAGTTGTTTTTTGCTTAATAAGCTTTGCCATTTCTCTCCCTGGTTTTAGATCTAGGTGGATTCAATAACAGCAAAGAAATTTTTGGCTCCTGGTAATCAATGAAAGTAATTTGCCATTGGATCCATTTATTCCTTTTCATTTTAAATGTGGTTGGTTGGCTTTGGCTAACAGCCAAGAACTCAGCTGCTCACTCCCTTCCTTCCTTCCCAAAGGATATGGGGAAAAATTAGTAGGAATGTGAGTGAGAAAACTTGTAGTGAAATAAAGACAGGAAAATCCCTGTCATAGGCAAAACCATTTGGGGGATACAAGATAATGTATTGATAGGTAGCATAAATATTAAACTGGTTAGAGTATTGGGAAACAAAACAAAACAAAAAAGGACAAACATTTAATCTTACAGGAAAAACAGTTTTCCTCCCACTCTCCCAGGTTCAATTTAAGATTCCTCTCTTTTACTTTCCTAGTCTTCACAACTTCACTCCAGACATCTCCTCCTTCTGTGTTACTGCTGTAGGTTGTGCACAATCCCTTCAGGGAGGCACTGCGTGGCCAGCAAGGCTGTAGTCAGTGCTTGGCTGTTTCCCTGTGCTACTCCTTGTTGCCCCATGGACTACAGTGGTTTTGGCCATGTTCCTGATCCAGTGTGAGATTCTTCCTACTGCTCTCGCCTTTTTGTTCTTTCCTCTTCTTCCTCCTCTCCCACTGCTCCTCACAGCTTTCTCTCTGTCCTTCCTCCCCCGCCCCCCCTACCCCAGTATTTTTGACCTTTCTTAAATATGTTTCCATAAGGGCTCACCTGTGATCTGCAGTGGGTCCATTGCAGAGCTGGCTGGAACCGACTGTGTTCATCACAGAGCAGCTCCTGGTCTTTCCTCACAGAGACATCCCCTGAAGTGCTCCTCCACTGTTAAAACAACCCAACTCTTCTTCTACCTCTTATTTGGCAGGACAAACATGTGCATCTCTGTTCCATGATTAGAACAAATGAATTTCCCATGGCCAGATGGGGGTCAGAAGAATGTGTGTGATACTTGTACATGTGAGTGGTGTCATGACTGTGATGTTCACTGTTCATGTGACTTGCTGAACAGTGACCATGGACAGTAACAGTTTTTCTTGCCATGTATCAGGAACTGAAGTGTTTTTTCTTCTGTGCCGGGGACCTCATGAAGGAAGGTAACAGGATCTAGTGATCACTGGTGAGTCATAGGCTGTTTTGGTTGCCTTGTGTGTGCCGCTCACAGGAAAGTAGGCACGGAGTAGATGGGCTTAGCTCACAGTCTGTTGGCTGGTCACCTCTGACAAGAGCGTCTTGGTGTATCATCCTGCTTGAATAAATTCTGTTCTTTTAGAACTATGTTCTAAATAAAGTTTATTTTTCCAATCAGATTTGTGACTGTAACCTAAACATATATTGGCTATAGCTGACTTCAGTTAGAGAATTACCAACATTCCTATAAAAGAATCATTTTGGATCAATCACTCTTGTCTCTCTTGTTTTAGAGTAATGAAAGAATAAAATATTTAAGATGGAATATTCATAATACTGCTATACAGTCTGGAAAGGAAAGGAAAAATACCTAAATGAATCCCTTGGAGGAAAATTTCGCTAATAATACTCATAAGGAATCATCCCTGGTTCTTAAATTTCTAGTAGGAATTACTACTTACAGGATAAGAAATTGTTACACCAGTAAGGTTGATAGAGCACATCATACTAATTGAAAAACTTCATGTTTGTTTATTACAAAAGAGGTTTCTTTTCATATTTCATCCTGAGAGCATACAGGCAACCTATCATCAGGGTGGGATTTATTTCCTGTAACTGTGACTTTTGTATAAATCTAGTCTAGACTAAGAGTTAAGGCTTTCTAGTCTGTGGAAAAAGGTCATGAGCATCCCTTCCAAAATTTCTTTATAACAGCCTTAAGAAGAAACTCTTAAGGTACCTGTATCTTCCTGTATTAATTAGAAAACGCTTAGCTCATTAGCTCAGACTAAATGCCAAACTTAAAGATTAATAAATTCACATGAATTGGTTTGTACCATGAGTCCCTATTTGCTGTGGGCCCTATAGGTACTTAAATTCTACGTGAGTAAAATCACTATTGGTTGAATTTAGCCTTGTCCTAATTTTTCTATCTGGTACAATCAGCAATATTGAGAGTCCTGAAGTGTTATCAAAATGAAAGTATAAATAACAATAGTTATGGTATAAAAATAGCAGCTCTTTGAAAACAAACTAATTCAAATGCCTTTTTTCTTTAAATGAAGCCTCATTTTGGGAATACCATAACATATTGGGTCATTTTGTTGATGTGTTACTTGCTAGCCTTGTAGCCTTAAGAAAAATTAACTGGCCATTTTCCTGCAATTTTCTCTGGTAAACCACTCTGTCAAGAAAAGTGATTGTAGGCAGAGGAATATGGTGTTATAAAATCCAAAGCTTTGATCTTGACAGGCTCCAGAGGATTCCATTAAGTAATTCAGGGGAGAGAGGTGTGTTTTGGTTGAGATTGTCAGGATCTTTTTTTTTTTTTTTCTTGTTTGGTTTAGTGTTTTCCTTTGATAGATATTCAAGGGCTACCATTTCAGTGAAAAGGGTTACTTGCTTTCAGATTGAAGGAAAAAAAAATCAGTGTTAGGTGTTTGATCATGCTACTGTCCCTTTGGTGACTTACAGCAGGCCTTAAATACCAACCTTCAGATCTGTGCACTATCCCGGTGAAGGCAGTGTGTGGATGAAGTTGAGTGTTTTAGTCCAATATTACTTGTAATTAGAACTTCTGTTTAATTTTTCTTTAAACCACTGCAATGAATATGAATGAAAACTCAAAGGAGGCTTGTTTGGCTGCCATTAGGCAAAGGTGAAGAGTTTGTAACCACTCAATGAGATGAAGCTGTGGTTTCTATGTTGTCCAGTTCAAATGAATATAACCAAACTGATAATTTTATGTGTAGGGGTCACAATCTTGCAGAGCTTTACAGTCCTTATCTGCTTGCATAATTCTCAAGCACAAAATTTTAGCCACATAAGTTCTTCCACATGTCTGTTTGACACTCTAGAAGAAGGCATTGTCAAAAATAGTCGTTTCACTCAACATCTGTGTATATTACAAAAACCCTGACACAACATCTTTCAAAACTATTAAGAAAGCTAAATATGATGGCTGAGTTAAGCTAAGCCCTCAAAATATGTAAGAAAGATTTCTTTTAATTGTTTTGGAAACTTATGTCTAGTGTCCAGGAAGTGACATGACATAGTCACTAATAGTTACTCATGATCGGCTTTTTAAAAAATTATTATTCCAGAAGATTTTTTATTCTGAGGATGGTGCCTAACTGGCAGATAAGATTACTACCTGTTTTATCTCGAGGATCTTTCTTACATTACTGACCAGAGCCCATAACCAAAATCAACTTTTTAATAAGCATTTGGCTAACAGAGAATATTGTGAAACAGTAGCAGGGTGAAAATTTATGTGCTCTAATATGTGTATCTAATTATATAAGATTTTTATTACAAATCAAATAATTACATTATATCACAAAAGATTATATTTTACTCCATCCAGGTTATAATTTGCTACCTGAAAGAATGTTTATTTTTTTATTAATACTTTTATTAATGCTTTTATGTTCTGTAATTTAGTTGAGACAAAAGTGGAAAATACATGAGAGACCATTTTAAAAAGATGCCCAAACTAAACTTACATCTGATAGGGGCTCTGTGGCTTCATCTCTATTTAATTCAGATTCAATCATTATTTGCACTCAAGAAACATGATTATTTGTTTTTATGTTTTTCCCAGCTTATATTAAGTGAAATTTCTTTCTTGCAATAGAAAACTTTTAGTCAATTAAATACAGATTTTCATATATGTATATAGTTAAGATACATTCTGAAATATAATAAAAAGTTTCAGAAAAGCAGTTATATTACAGGAAAGATTCAACAGATATTACCAACTTGTAAGAGAGGAGTTAATTGAGAGAATTTAGCAAATCTTAAACTGATACCAGAAAAAATTCAATTATGTATAACATTACTTTGCCATTTCTTAAAATTTAAAAGCTTACCTTTTTTTTTTGTTTATTTCTCACTAAGCTGAAGAATTTCCCCTGTAGACTCTTAATGTAGGGCAGGGTTTTCTCTAGTTTGTTTACACTGTGATGTTTTATGACTAGAAAAATTTTTGGAGTTCGAACATTCAGTTAAGCAAGGTAATTTTTTTTTTCTTTTTTTGCATACTGCTTAAGGATAACACAGCATTTTTAATGAGGTCAATGTCTTTAAATGTTGCTTATTTCATCAGAAAATACTGTACCTTCAAGGATAAAGTATATTAAGCATTTTCTCAAAGGGTTCTGTTACATTAAAAGAGTAGTTTACAGATAAATTGCTTAATCAAAGTTAATAAAAAATGCTGAGATGTTTTAGTTGGGAAGGGATGTTTGAAAGACTTTCATTCAATTGTTCTTGTAAAGATGCATATATCTGTAGTAATCAGATGATTATCTAGCACACAGCTGGATAAACACATCATGTGGCAGGTGAGCAACTGGCTCATGGGTCAGGTACAAAGGGTTACAGGGAATGGGGTGACATCAGACTGGTGACCTGTCACTACTGGAGTTCCACAGGGCTCCATCTTAGGCCCAGTACTTTTCAACATCTTCATAAACAATGCAGGACTGGAAAGTATGCTAAATAAGCTTGCCAATGATGCTAAATTGTGAGGAGCTGTTCGCTCTTTTGAAGGCAGAGAAGCCCTGCAGAGACCTCAACAAATTAGAGGACAGGGCAGTCACCAAGCATATGAATTATAACAAGGGCATCTGCACCTGGGATGGTGCAACCCTGGATGTGCAAACATACTGGGGAAGGAGAGGCTGGAAAGCCAGGGAAGGGACCTGGGAGTCCTGGTCGATGGCAAGTTGAACATGAGCCAGCAGTGCCCTGGCAGCCAGGAGGGCCAACCCTGTCCTGGGGACATCAGGCCCAGCATGGCCAGCCGGGCAAGGGAGGGGATTGTCCCCTCTGCTCTGCACTGGGGCGGCCTCACCTCCAGTGCTGGGGGCAGGTTTGGGTACCACAGTATAAGGAAGACAAACTATAAGAGAGAGTCTAAAGGAGGGCAACAAAGATGATGAAGAGCCTTGAGGGGAAGCTTTTTGAGGAGCAGCTGAGATCACTTGGTTTGTTCATCCTGGAGAAGGGGAGACTGAGAGGAAACCTCATTGTAGTTACAGCTTCCTCATGAGGGGAAGAGGAGGAATCAGGCACATCAGATCAGGCACTGATCTCTGCTCTCTGGTGATCAGTGACAGAGCTTGAGAGAATGGCCTGAAGTTCTGTCAGGGGAGGTTTGTGTTGGATAATAAAAAAGGTTCTTCATAAAGAGGGTAGTTGGGCCCTGGAACAGGCTCCCCAAAGAAATAGTCAAAGCCCCAAGCGTGATAGAGTTCAGGAAGTGTTTGGATAATACTCTTGGGCACATGATGTTACTCTTGGGGATGTGCTGTGTGGGTCCAGGAGTTGGGCTTTGATGATCCTTGTAAGTTCCCAACTTAGGATATGCTATAGTTCTATGACAGCCGTATCTTGAGTCAGTTATGCTGATTTGAAAAAAAAAAAAAAAAAAAAAAAAAAAGCAACTCTTTGACCAGCATTTTTTTAATGCAGAAAATTAAAACTTAAAAGAAGTGTTTGGTGAAATAGTGGATTGTATCTGTTTAGGGCTTTTCTTTCATTAGTTTGTTCTTATATATTTATGCTTCAAGATTTGTTAATTCTAATAGAAAATATGTATTAGAATCCCAAAAATACAATTTGGAGATATGTAGAAAAAGTAGGACTTGTGTATGTGCCCCCACATACATGTGTATATGTGCATATTGACATGTGTGTGTGTGTCTCTGTATGCATGTCTATAGGTTCCTATACAGTGATTACAGTAGGTTGGAATAGGATATGTGAAATACAAATTCTTATGTGGCTGTTGTTGTAGATTAAGCACCTATTGAATCTATTCAATTTGTCAGCACCTTAGAAAGGAAGAAGCTACTTTTAGTTGTGTTATATCATGGAGAAATTGAAGCAGAGGTTGGAAGTTGCACTTATGTGCCCCACATGCAGAAAAGAAGGAAAAATGTTGCCAGAGGAATGTGAAACACAAGCCTTCAAAGCTGATGCCTACTGAAGGAACATCTAAAGAGTGCTATGGAAATAAAAAAATAAAATCATATTATTTCAATGCAAAATACCAAACTAAAACAAAAGTTAATTAATTAAAGTACATTGTAACAAATCTGTGAAGGTTACAAATCCATGGAGAGATACTCATTACAATGTTCTCGTCTCCAAAATGTCTTTAATGCTGACTGCCAAAAGGTAAAAGTGAGTACTAGTAAAAGGATTTTTTAACTTTTTTTTTTTTTTTTTTTTTTTTTTTAATCTTTTTTTAATCTTTTTTTAAGCATTTGAATTTGCCCTGGACAGAGAGGAAACATAAATTAGCTGGAAGCTTAATTTGATTTTGTGTTACCATTTTTGTGTTAGGTCTACACATGCCTGTGTTTTCACCAGGAGAAACCCTGGTGCAATACAGCAGGCCTTCAGCATTCTCAGAGCTTCTTTCTTCTCATGGCCTTCCCTTTTAGCTCCTTTGAATTTCTTTGCTGTTGTCTGTTCCACTCAATTTCATCCATCTGATTTTCCTTGCCTTCTATGCAAGATGCATGAAAATCTGCTGCAGAAAGAGTACACCAGAGAAATCATAGTTGTTTAGATTATTTTTTTTCCCTGTTTCCTTGTTGATTTCACTTCAGGGACATGATACCAGGTGAAGGCAAATAGCTCAATATGTGAGAGTATCTACAGATACCTCTTCAGAACAGAGAAATATCCAACAATGTCAGAGACAACCTTCAACACCTCTACTTTTGGCTGATTTACAAAATGAGAAACGGAGTTATCAAATGAGGCTACCTTCTGTAGGTCTTGCAAGCATGCGACTCTCTACATAATGTCAACAACATATAATGTCCCCTTTTTCAACATGCTCATTGCCATTGGCTTTTGAGACCTTTGCAGTCTGAACATAAGAGTAGGAACATAAGATCTGGCAACAGTTTGTTCCTGTCCTCTTGGGTCAATTTGTGTGTTAATTGTTCTCCTGGAATGCATGGGAAACAAACCACGTTTGTTTGTCCTTTCAGACAAGAAAGGTGAATCAGCACCGTGGTAGGGGCTATACAGCCTCATTAGTATGGTTATTTGATGAAGGATGAGTTAGATGTCTCCTATGCAGAAATGCATTTAGTCTTTTAGACTTACAGTTTGTGTCTTTATTTTCCATGTCTGAAATGAAGTAGATTGCTTCTTGTGGGATAAACAAAATAACAAGATACTGCAGTGATAAGGCTGGGATCTTTAGAAGCTTCTGGCTGAAGTCTAAGCCAAAACTATTGTCACCAAAATGTTCGTAAAACGTACCTTAAGCAGTAAAGAACAGCTAATATACTTATTAGTGTTTTATCTATTTGTCAACTAGCACTAAAAGAGTTAAAGCCCTCTTTGCACTTATACTTTCTGAAAGAACTGCCATAATGAATTTGGGAATTAGAAGTCCAAATCTGTTTTGGTTGATCCCTACTATTTTGATCTCTGCTCACTTATGATAGTCCCAAGTCCTATCTTCCCAGGTTCTTTCCAATCAGTTCTCTCAATTGACTATAATCATAACTCCTCAGCTTTTTCCTCCCAGACATTCCCAGTTCTCTCTCACTTCTGTTCCTCAGTTTTGTTTTCCCATTCACAGTCATCCCTTCCAGTTTCTTTATTCTCCACCGTTTCTCCTCATTTCTGCCTGCAATTCTCATTTCAACTGGTTCTCAACTTCCATTTTTACTACTAAAGTCAAAGTAAATTCTTCTAGTTCTGCCTATTTTGTTTCCTCTAAAATAATTTTACCCACCTCATTTCTTTGTGAATCTGTCTCCCTTGATGTCTAGTTTCTGTGTACCAGGTCTTTCAGTTTTGACTTCTTTATCTTCTCTACAGTTACTTTTATATGCCATAACTCACTGATTTACAAGATTTTTCTTTCTTGACTGACTATCCCCATTCTCTCTGGAAATTATTGTCTCTACCTCCTTTTCCACTCTTTCCCTTACAAATTTCTACCTTAATCCTGGTTTCTTCCACTTCTTGTTCAAGGATAATGCACAGTGCAGGTGTGAACTCATGCCTCACGCCTCACGTGCATTTGAAAAAGGCTGCCTTTATCCAGAAAAGATGGGAATCTTACTAAGAGACAGAAGAGAGTCTCTGTTCTTTTTGATATGTATGTCTAGCACAGTCCATTACAGCCTGAAGGTGCTCAGTTTCAGCCAGGGCATGGTCAGTGCAGTTTAACACAGAGATATCATGAGTTCTGATTAAGGTAAAATAGCATTCAAATCATGTATGTCTGCAAATACTCTGTTTTTGCCATAAAAGTGTATAATGGTATATTGTATTGTGTACAATACATCCTTCTTCTTGTTTTAGGTTGGATATGGCATGATCATTCTTTATAGAACTATCAATTTTTTAAATCGATTTTACTATAGACCCTAGTATTTATGATGTTTGGGAAGAACTTTTTATTAAACACTCCTTACAATAATTTCAAAGTGCATCTTTTCACCCTTTTTTCCATAATATTTGTTCCTTTCCAGAAACTTCATCTTTTTTTCCCCCATTATTGAAGAGAAATTCAGTCATTTCCTTCATTAGTGGAATTGATTAACTTTTTTTTTCTGCAGTGAGCCTTGGAGGTTTTGGTCCTAAATGATTTCAGTTTCTATGTTCCTCAAATAACATTTGTAGCTAGAAAAAACAAAAACAAAGCAAAAACCAAAAACAAGGACCAAAAAAAAGCCACAAAAACATCCCAAACCCCGTGTTAGCTGTTATGACTTATTGCTAAAAAGTGCATGTATATACGCAAAATTGCCACTGAGGTTGTACCTAGTTCTTTATTTGTCTTTTTTAAAGGCTTCATCTGTGTAAAGGAGTGGAAAGAAAAATCAGCCATATACTAAAATATGCATTTTTATTTTTAAGAAGTATGAGAGAGAGAATGTTTTTAAAAACTTTCAAGAAAAAATAAAGCCAACTAGAATTATTCAATCTTTCTTTTTCTCTTTTACTATACAAAGTGTAATAATAAGAACAAATTAGATTGACAATCTATTTATTATATTTTCCACTTGTTCTTACACACCAGGAAGAAGATGGGGCTCCTTTTACTTCTAATAATTTGCCAGTGTGCCATAAATGGTATCAAAACACACAGTGTTTCAAAGCCCAGTATAATTTTACTGATGGCTGATGATCTTGGTATTGGAGATCTGGGATGTTACGGGAACAGAACCTTAAGGTAGGATGATACTTTGGTGGAGTCATAGCTTTATATTTAGTTTTCAATGGATTTTTAATATTAAAAATTCCAGAAAATTCAGAGGTTTGATTAGGTTTTTTTATGAGTAACCAAAGTTAATAACTTTTCCAGAGATTTGAATATTCAATCCTTATTTTCTTTTTTTGACCAAAGACTTAGCAAATGCATTTATGCTGCTGAAAAGTTGCATTATAAACAGAGGATTGAGCAACCAACCAAATAAGAGTAGCTCTAGAGAACTAAAGTATAACCATCAATTTTCTTCTAAAATACACATGACACAAGTACTATGAATTAAACATATTTTGAAGCACTCATGATTTGGGACAAGCTTGTTGTTAACTAGTTGGAAATAAAGAGCTGATATTTGCCATTAATTTTTCTTCATACAGTAGTAAATATAATAATTTAAAAAATGTTAATATACTTGAATAATGCATCAGTGTGCCCTGGGTTAGATGTGATGGTTGTGTAAACAGAGCAAGTGATATCTAGCCATTGTGTTTCAGTGGTGCAAAGTCTTTGGCAAAGTTAGGTAATACATTCAGACTAAAAGCACCGTTCCTTGTTCTTGTTCCTGCTGATGTTACTTAGAAGTAAAATCTTCTCATAACTTAGAAAAAAATAAAAATCAATTAAAGCTTCTGCTTTTAAACAGGGAAAAATATGTACAACACTGATGCTTGGATCACTCCCCTCACAGGCACCATAAATACTCCAAGATCTATATTCTCTGCTGGGAGAATTTGGAATTAGATTTTTGGAATATGATGAATTTTCATCTTACTGATTGTTATCAGTAGGTGACTTTACAGATAGAAAATAATTCCATTGGAAAATTAATGTTTCTGACTATTCAGACTTAGATGCTGGGAGCACTACTGTGCCTTGAGGTCACGGTCATTAATCTCCAGGGTCAGAGATCTATTAGAGCATGCTACAGCTGCTGCCCTGTCTGCATTAGTAATTTTCATCTGTAGAACCAAGGACACAACATTTCTTCCTACAGGAACCAATTTTAATCTGCATGATGAGCCAGATCACAGACAAGTTTCCCATACAGATATGGAAGCTAGGTTGTGCCCCTGGGTCTAATATAGCAGACATAATCATGTCAGACATGTAGATATTGTTAGTATAGAGCATAACACAGAGTCATAATCATTTGAATCTCTTCTAAAAACTTACAGCACCACACAACATTATCCCTACCCCAAAAAGCTTTTGCTGGGGAGAGACAGAAGAGACACTAAGTTGGGAGTAAGGAAGCACAACCTTTCTCTAGTCTCTCTTGCCCTCATTACTGAAGCAAAAAGGTTGAAAAATTACAATTTTGGTCAAGAAATACATTAAAAAGGGTTGCAGTACTGTATGTCCAGATGTTGCAGTTTAACACTGGCCATGAAGAATAGAAGAAAGTGGGGAAAAAGATTTTTACTGCAATGTTATAGTATTTCTATTCAGTATTAACACCTAATGTAAAAATGTTTGATATGATAGTATTTGGAATTGCAGCCCACCACACTTTTCATAATTTACATACAGAAAATTTTAACTGGATTTTCTTGACCCTGTTCTTGCCTCAGATTCTGCTTACCATGCCTGTATCCAAATAATCATCTTTGTGTGTCTTTTTTCACCTGCTTGTGTTTTTCCAGAACCCCTAATATTGACAGGCTAGCAGAGGAAGGAGTGACACTTACTCAGCATATAGCAGCATCTCCACTTTGTACTCCAAGCAGAGCAGCTTTCCTGACAGGGAGATATCCTATAAGATCAGGTAAAATCCCATCACTTCATTTATATATAAATATAGTACTTTATTTACAGTAAACTGTATACAGGGTTTTTGTCTGGCCTTTCTTAATTTGTTTACCATTACTAGGTTAAATAATGGTAAATAATCAATCCTTTCAGTGACTGATCAAGCTCAACAGAGTTGATCTACATTTGAAGTATTTCATATGTATGGGGAAAGTTCACATTTCAGAAGAGTTGACACAAAGATAAAGTTATTTTAGTGAATAAAAGGTTTTTTGTTGTTGTTTTTTTGTTTTTTTTTTTGTTTAAATACTGACAAAGCAATCTGACTGTGGTTATTTAATGCCAACCATATCCTGGACTGCATCAGGCACAGCATCGCCAGCCAGGCAAGGGAGAGGATTGTCCCAGACTCTCTGTGCTAGGGTGGCCTCACCTCAGGTGCTGTGTGCACCAAACCTGACAGAGCTCAAGAAGTCTTTGGACAATACTTTGGGGCACATGGCACGACTCATGGGGATGTCCTGTGCAGGGCTGAATTCAATGATCCCTGTAGGTCCCTTCCAAGTAAGTGTATCTTATGATTCTCTGTGATTCTATGAAATTCCTCCACTATTCAATGACCCAGGCTCTTTGCCTGCCTCCACAGTTGCATTCTGGCTGCTCCCACGGTCTTGGTGGGCAGCCCAAATATTGAATGGCACAGAGATGCATCTAGAAAGACTCAGTGGAAGAACCCAATGTAAATACTTCTTCTCAGACATTTCTACTTCTACTAAACCTTTTTGTTTAGACAAATTGTTGGGTTTGTGTTTTGGTTTCCTTTTTTTTGCAGGGGGGGTGTAGGGGCAGGATGGTTCATTAAGGTACTCAAGTTATCCTCAAAACTGGGAAGAAGAGAGCAAAAAATCTCTCAGCCATTTGAAGTGTTATTTTTGTTCTCTATCTACCCATAGACAGTATAAAGTATCCTGTGAATACCTGCATTTAATTTCTCTTACTTTTAAAGTACCTGATCCAAAACCTATTTGAGTCAATGAAGATCTAGTCTGTTTATTTTAGTGTGCTGGGTCTGAGCCTCTCAGTGCTTAGCCATGCAACTTTAACATTCCCTTAACATCATTTTTAGCAAGGATCATTATACATTAATCAGATCACTTGTTCATTAGTGATAAAACATCCTGTCCTTGCTTCTGGGAATGAAAGCAAAGCAAGACTCTGGAGCCTACTTGATATGTTCTTGCTCACTCAAATCAAGTAACAAGCTTCTGCAAAAGTGCCAGCTAATATAACTTGCTAAATTTTCCATTACATTCATCTGCAAAGGAAAATTTTATATACCTGTTAAAGATACATTGCTATTAATATTTACTGTAGGTAAAGTCACAGGTCACTTTCCATTATGTTCCTTGTTCTTATTTCTGAAAAATTAACACTTGAACTAATTTTTTTCTTCACTGATCAGCTCTCAGACATACTTAATCATTTCCATGTAGGTACAAAAATTGAACTTTGTCCTACTTAAGTTATAAAATTTCTAAATATAGATTGCTTCCAAATATCAGTGAAGTACTAGTAAAGACTTATTATAGAAGACACTAGAACCATGATGTGGAAAAAATGTTAGAAATATAAAACTCCTGCTAATAGAGCTGAAGAAAAAGATTCCAAAACGCAGTATTAGATGAGACACAAGCTTAGAGAAAGGTAATGATGAAAAAAACTAATTCATGCTTCTGTACTTTCATTCTTATAATTAACAGAATTACACTGATTTCAGTTACAAGAGCTTGAAATATGTAAAAATAAATATAAATTAAAAAATGTAGATAAATATATGACTAAAGCTATCAGAAGCATTGACCAGCAAAACTACATGGAGTGAAAAACTAAAATCAGCATTTGAAGGGTAGGTTGAGCTCTCTTTAATAAACCAGTTTAACAAGTTTTTCTCATGTAACCACAAGAGATACCTGAGGGAGGATTCTGGTTGTCTACATTAGTCATGTAACTTGGGCACTGTAATCATCCAGTTGCATAATTTAAACTTCCTGAAGATACATCTGCACAGATTTGCATAGATATTCTCTGTTCTTTCTGTCTATTTTCAGTGCCAGCTCTCATCTGGAATCCTAGTAATCTAATTTTCATGAACCTGAGCTCTCAAGTTCCTCATCCTGAGAGCAGTTTATAAGCTCATTTGTGTTTCTCAGACCCTTAGTATATAGAAATGACTGTGCCTTATTTACATGTTGTCTTGTTAGCCGGTACCTGATGCTCCTTCAGTGTGCTCTCTCTGCATGCATTGGATGATGTGTCTTCATGCCACTGGAGCACCCCATCAATGCTGACAGCTCAAGCCACTTATTTACAGGATCAGATTCTCTCTTGCTGTTTCTGACCTCATGAAATTTATGTGCCCAGCAGTAAGACTGCCCTATTTGAATATGCCTTCTCTGAAAAAACCTTAAGGGCTTATAGAAAAACACATATGAGGACAGGGGAAATTCTCAAAGTAGAACTTGGGAATGATCTCACTTAGTCCTTATCTTCCTTCCCTCCCTACTTACAAGAAAAATAAATTATGCAAGCTCAACTTCTTAAAATTTTGCTATACCTTAGAAAATCTACAGAAGTGGCTACAGCTGTTTATGTGACCCCATGGTTATAAACTCAGAATTTTTTTCCATTCTCAGTTTCTGGTGTCCATACAGAAAAGACCTCACTTGGCTAAATGGATGATCATATCTTGCGACACTTAGTGTCTGATTGTAATATGTCATTTAAGTAATACCACTTAAGGCAAAAAAGACCATGCAGAGCTAATGAATGGAAATTCTTTCTTTGTATTATCCTGGTCTCATTAATTTTTATTGTATTTAGGAATGGCTGCCTTCTCACGAGTTGGTGTCTTCTTATTTTCTGCCTCTTCTGGGGGACTTTCTTCTGAAGAAATAACTTTTTCCAAACTCCTGAAGCAGAAAGGTTATGCAACAGCTCTAATAGGTAAAATTGCAGACATGCGCTGCACTGTTTTCTTTCATTTCAGTTTGAAGAACATTAGCTTCCCATATTGGCTTCGAAGGGCCTGCATTAAGCTTTTATCCCTCACAGCATAATTAATTTATTTTTCTGGAACAAAGCTGAGCACATTCCCATGCCTATGTGAAACACTAGTCAGGTAAGTACATCTAATTCACTTGTGTTGTTATAGTCTCATTTTGCAAGGTACTGAAGAAACATGATGAACAAACTGAAAAGTAGTGAAGCTGTTGAAAAGTTTTCAGTATAAACAGGAGTTTGATTACATCAGAGAGACAATGAGGGATTGATTACAGGGTACGAGTCAGCACTGTTTCACCAGAGTTCAAATTCCCATAAAGTAAATAATGTTTTACCTGGCCTACCATCTTAGTCATCAGACAGAAATGGATATTTCTAGGAAATTTCTCATATTATTTGGTAGGTATTTAATATAAAAATGTATTTCTCTCTTATTATAAAGATAGTTCAGACAAATGATCACAGCATAAATATCCAGTAATAGGCAAAAGGAATCATACTAATTAATATTAAATAGAATTGGAGTTAATATCATAAAAGTATGACATTAAAGGTTTCTGAATTCTTTTTCTTAATTTGACCAGTGACTTATTCTACGTTGCTTATATTTTAGAAGATTTTTGTGAATTTCAAATTGTACCACATAATGTGTTTCTGTACTGGAATTGCCAGGAAATGGTTGTGCAGAGAACATTATACTGGAATATTACTAAATTCATTTAGATGAAGGATGCATGCAATTTGTTTTTTAAATGAAACAGAAACTTGCAATTTTGAGAGTAATTTTTGTTAAAAATACCAGACTATTTAGCAAGGCTAACAATTCATGCCACTGTTCAAAAAATGTCTGTATTATGTAGGTAAACCAGTGTCAGTTTTCTAACTAAAAATCCTACTTAGCTATACCCAGCTCTATAAAGCATGATGTCCTAGAAGAATAAAAATAGAAAACCAGAAATTCTTATCAGAAGTTTATTTAGTGTAGGTGTATTGGAACTGTAGTACAAAAAAGCCATTCATAATTTGTCATGTTTCTTTTAAACTTAATTCCTATTTCTCCATATTCAATTAAAGACTGGGTTTTTTCTGTTTGTAGCAAGCACAGTAATACAACTCATTTTCTGGGGCTGACCCAGTTAATGTTCTTTTTTTAACTCCTTTTGCTGCAACATGACAGCTTGCCACTTAGATCTCCAGAAGTTATCTCCATGATGCTTAATGAACAATTCTTCCGAGTGGCCTGAATGATAGCTATGAGACGATAAAATGTAATATTACCATATCCTTAGAGTATAATGAAGGTTTCCAAAAATCAAGAAGTGCATTAAAATTAGGGATAAAGCATATGTAAATGACAGAAAGAAAAATTACGTAGATTTGAAGGCTAGATAGGCAGTCTGATTCACAACCAGTTCATTTTCTGCTTTTGCTGGTATTCCTATTGCATGATATTGGTCTAGGTCAGGGAGTCTTTGCTTGGTTCAGTCTAACTCAGTAGCTCCCAAACAATTAATTGTCAAATTGTGCACCAGTGATGGATTGGCATGAGGGTAATTTGAAGCCTTTCTGTTCCTCATGCCTGTAGTGTCATTTCAATTTTTTTTTTTTGCCAGTCTCCTCTCTAAGGACATTATTTTTCTTCCCTAGAGGCATTTTTGTTTCTTTTTAATTTTTTTTCTCCTCTGAATATATGCTTCCTTTTGTTTGATATGTCCCAAAATATATTTTAGCTATAAATCTACTTTATGTATACACTTTTCTACCTCATTGTTTTCCCCTGTGACATAAAGAAGATGACAACCAATAGATCTGTCAGGAAAGCACACAATCAGATCTGCAACAAAACGGATGCATAGAATCCATAATATTTCACCAGTAGGAAGAAATGCTGATGTTTTGTTGGAAAGACCTATTCATAATGCAAAAATTCTCCTTAAATTTGACAGATAGTATTTTAACTACTGCTATACTCAATTACAATTGAGTAAAGGTTAATTTTTCCTCACTATTGCTATCCAGTGTGTTGTCCAGGATCCAAAGTTTAAAATCCACCTATGTATCTTATCTCCAAAGCTAAAATACTAATTGATAAGTGGTACTTATTTCTTTCAGAATGAAGTATTGTAATGTTTGGGCACATCACAGTAGTAAGGTGTCCAATTCAAGATTGAATGAGTCTATGGAGTGGAGTTAATACAACAGTTATTTATAGAACAGTCTAAAAGTCTGTCCATGCTAATTCCATACACACTTATAATTTTTGCTATGTACTTCAAAGAAATATATTTCCTTAAGAAAGTATTTTTGTTTGCATTTCACTCCACATCTTGTATCTTGCAATTTATCTGAAAAGCACAAAACCGTTCCAAAAGAAATATATCGTTATATAAAAATCGGTCTTTGTATTGTTCCCTTTTCCACTATCTGATGGAAAAATACAGGGGAAACATGCATTTCTGTAGTGTCCCCAGGATTCTGCATTCTGAGAAATAGAGTTTCAAGTGAAATTTCTTGGCTGAATAGGACTTGCCTCTCACTTCCCCATGCCTTTCATTGAATTGCTTTCGCTCTGCAGAAATCTTAATTGTGTCTGATGGAGAGGGAAAAAAGCCTAAGTCTCAAATTATTATGGTACTCATAATTTACAATTAACAGCATAAATTTCACTCAAAAGCTTGGTAGAATCTGCTGAAATGCTTATGATGCTTGTGTGAAGTGTCCGTTCTATGGAGCATCACTTGGCAAAGAGATGAGAGCATTTTGCATTGCTCTCAGATTCAGAAGGGCCCAGAATCTAAAGCACATTACAGTAATCTGTTCAAGCACTAGCTCAAGGCAGGGGTTATTGTCACAAGGAGTGAAACAAAACATGTATTGTGGACCCAGTCATCACTTGCTTTTTCAGAGTAGTGCAGGATCTATCAAAACCTTCTACCTCCCTAGCCATTTGAGAGTGGCAATTGTGTCATTCTGTCACAGCTGCCGATATAATTTGAACTGGGGCTTCTGTTGCTTTTCCTGATAACCTGATCTCTGCTTTGTTTGGCTTAAGTTGCTTCTCAACAAATCTTTTTCTGAGGCCCAAGTTCATCTTGACATTGAACAATTTGTTGTGCTTGCTAAAGCCCTTCTGATAAAAATAGGACCTATATTTCCCCCTGTCCTGATTTCTTATTGCAAGGTTTTTCTACCCTGGCTTATAGTTGAAATCCAGTTAAAAAAAAACCACTACATGTCATTATAAGTGATCTTGAAGGTATACTTAATTTGTTTGAATTTCCTTTTCATATTTTCTTACTGAATTATAGGTGCTTTGAGATTAACATATAATAGCAATTAAAAAAAAATTAAAGCCTGAAGATCACTTATGTACATGACTATAAGCTCTCACCTTTAAATCACTTATCTAACTTGATGAAAGTTTTTTAATTTTCACTTTGTTACAGATCTGGCTTTATGATTATTCTGTTAAGATGCTCATCCAAACCTGAGAGAAAAATTGAAGCATTTCTTTTCTAAAATCTGCATCTTTGGGTTCTGGGAATGAAAACCATAGTTCCAGACTTACCAAGCCCTTTATAGCATCATTATGATTTCTGAAATTTTAGTACAATGGTGGGTACTGATTGTTTTTTAATTGACCGCAATAATTTTCACTGGACTTTGTCAAAAGTAGTGACTAGAACCATTCTGTTTACAAAAAGCAGAATACCACCTCAGGTGAGGGGCCATCTGACAGCAAAATTCTGGTGGGATGAGAAGGGTGTAGAAGTCTTTATTTCACTGCACATAAGCAGACCTGAAAATGTTTTATACCTACTTTGATGATATACAGAAGTTATTTTTAACTTAAGACCATCAAGAGATGTATGAGGACAACTGCAATCAACTAAACACTCAGATTCAAGATTTCTGCTTTTCCTCAACCTTTGCTAACAGGTGAATTAGCAATAACCTATGAATAGCATTACCTATGAATTTAGGCATATGACATTCTCATCCTGTTCCTCAGTTCTGTTATTTGTGGAAGAGAAATAAGAACATCCAGATAAATTCCTAAATTTAAAAAAAGCAGAACTGATCCCCATGTTCACCTTCTTTGGTACTACAATACTTGCACTTGTCACAGCAGAAGGAAAAAGTGCAGGATGAATATGCTGTTCTGGAGACCCAGGAGGAGACATTCAGGGATGTTTGTATCAGGACTCTATTACAGATGTGTAAAAGCTGGGATGGATTAGAAAAGGGGAGAATTCTGTATATGCCCTTTTTTTTCTATTTTGCATTTTGACTGCCATGTGTATTCTGAAGTCTCTAAAACAAATATTTAGAATTTCTTTGGGCTAAGTTATGGGAATGAAGACTTACTGGGTTTGCAGATTTTCTTGTTTATCTCTTTTATGATCACAACCTCTGAATTATGCTGGTCATGTTTAGGTGTTTGAGTCAGAAAAATAAATAAAGTTTGGCCCAGCAGTATATAATGTCATATGTTTTGTCAAGGCCAGCATGATTTTCTTAAATATTCAGCACATTTTCTGGCTGAGAAGAAAGAACATGTTTCTATCAGTAATCTATCTCAATAACCTTAACTGAATTAGAATTTTTTTTACTATTATTCATTTAGATTCAAATAACAGCTACCAGTTAGGTCTGTTACGCTAAGCAATGCATAAGCATATGGTAAGAGGTTGTACCTGAGTCATAGAATGAATTATCTAGATACTTACCATAATCAGCATGAATATAGATTATACTAGTAAAATGCAAATCAGGCTCAGTGGTTTCTTGTGTCAGACAGCATCCAACATTACTGCAGAATTAGAGTGATTTCGTAGTGGGACAAAATGCTAGGAAAGATAGTATTTGACAACAATTTACTTGTTACTGTTGGTTTTTATTTTTATATATGAAATATATAAATACAAAATAATTGGCCTCAATATATATATGTGCATTCTGAGGGATATTGGCAATTTCAGAGATTTTAAAATAATTTAAATAATAAATTCTTGATTTATTTTCTATTTGTTACTGTTTTTTTCTTCTTTCTTGTTTTTTTTTTTTTTTTCTAACTAGTCAAATTATTTGCCACAAAAATTTCAGAAAAGGTATTTTGTAATTCCATATTAGTTCTTCCTCTTCAATCAGTAGCTGCTACAAAGCAATATTTTCATATGACAACTACACTTGCTTAATTTCCAAAGTTAACTGTCTGTTAGGGCTCCGTTGCTCTTCAATGACCTGCTAGCCCACTCAGAATTTAATGTTCTTCAGCAGCAGCCATGCCAGGCTATTTCTAACTGAGATGAAGAGGCAGACATTAAAAAAAAAAAAAAAAAAAAAAAAAAAAAAAAAATCTTTGATGAAGGTTAAACAAAGAAAGTTTAAATAGAAAATAGGTATCCACACAATAAATGCTAGGAGCAGGGGGATATCAGTCAGATAGTGATGATTTCATATTTCAAATAATGCACATTAAAAGTAAGTTTGATGAATTTAACTACAAAAATGCTCCCTGTCCTTCTCTCTTTGTAGGAAAGTGGCATCTTGGGATGAACTGTGAAAGCAGTAATGACTTCTGTCACCACCCCCTCAGTCATGGATTTGATTACTTTTATGGCCTTCCCGTGACCAATTTTAGAGACTGCAAACCTGGCCAAGGCAGCGTATTTTTAAAAGGAGTTCAGAAAGACCTTGTCATCCCAATCCAAATTGCTGGAATTGCCCTTGTGTCTTTGGCAATAGTGCAGTACATTGGCCTTCTCAAAGTACCCTTCCAAGCATTGGGTTACTTCTTGTTAATAATCACAATTTCACTTGTGGTTTTGATTTTTTTCTTCTATCATTTTCGACACCTAAACTGCTTTTTAATGAGGGACCATCAGATTATCCAGCAGCCACTGTCCTATGAAAATCTTACTCAGAGGCTGACAAAAGAAGCCATGCAGTTTATTGGAAGGTAGGTTTCTAACTGTGTTTTAATTTAATGTTGGCATTTCATAATGGCTTCTGAAAATTGGAAAAAAAAAGTCTGGTGGGCACAAGGAATATGTCATTATATATATGATTGTAATTTTTTTCCTTTCCATCTATGTATCCTGATGATAAAGATTACTTAATCATAAAAGATGACTGAAGTTAATCTTTTTGGTAAGAATGACTGTTTGGTTTTCTCCCATCAGGTATGAGATTAATTTCTCTATAAAAAGGATAACATTTACATTTACAAGCTTCATAATTTATTTTTTTTTTTTACTTCAAAGATTTTAGGACTTTATTCTTAAGAATTTCATGGCAATGGACAAAAAATGATGCACAGGAAGATGTACAGGAAGATGCACAGGAATATGAGGAAGAATTTCCTTACTGTGCAAGTGACAGTGCCGTGGAACAGTTGCCCAGAGAGGTTTTGGATTCTCCCTCACTGGAGATAGTTAGGAACTGCCTGGAAATAATCCTGTGCCCTGTGCTCTGGGGTAACCCTCTTGAACAGGGAGGTTGGACCAGATGATCCCACTGTTGTCCCTTCCAGCTTTACCCATTCTCTATTCTGTGATTCTGTGAAACAAACGGGTGTTTTGAAAACAATATTTTTGATAGCTATCCCATTGGGCCACCTATATATTGGATTTACAAAACCATCCTAAGTTGTTGTTCATTCTTGCTATGTCAGTTACTTTGCCCTAATTGTCACCAAAGGGCTCTTAATGGGATTAAGTCAAAAAAGTATACAATTGTATATTCTAAAATAGAAATCAATATATTTGGAGAAAAAACATTTAATCAATTTAACTTCTAGGGGAAAAAAAAAGTGTATGCATTTTTCTCCACCACTTTTGACACAAGTTGCAGCATTTTAAAAACTACTAAATAAAAGTAAAATCATATTCTAAGATATAGAATTACTATTATCCTGAATTTCTATTCTACATCCCTGAATTACTATTCTCTAAGGAATGTAGCATTAGTTTCTGTGAATATGTACATATGGTGTCATTGCTGGATGAAAACATATACCAAGAACCTGTGGCTAAATTTTCTAAACTTAATGACTCCACAAAGCAGCTGCTTCTAGCTGTTAGCAAGAAAAAATGTTTATGTAAAATCTTGATCTCATATTACAATTTTTTATCATTTCTATCCTTATGAATATTTGATGTGGCTGTTTCTACATATTATACTGAAAAAATGGTTTTTATAACAAATTTCCTTAAATGCGTAAGTCTTCCCAACAATCAGCATTCTCATAAGTATTTATAAATTAACTAAACCATCTTCATTTCCTCTTGGCAATGGGAATAGATATAAAGATTCTTTCTCAGATATATTGTAACTAATTTGACAGTGAAGTACTTCGTTATTAACACACAAACAAACACATTTGAAAATTGTTGAGAGATTACTTGCTTAGTGACCAAGCATTTGGTGATTTCAAAAGACTCTCAAGTACATTAACTGTGTGCTGGTATATTCTTCCATTATTTACAAGTATATAAAATTCCTGTAGTGATACTGTTTTGGGTATATATGAATGTTTCACTGATTTCAATGCAATGACGATAAAATGTTTGCCTCAAAATAGGTGAGTTCAATATGGAAATCCATGGTAGAAAAGTAGTAACTCTTTAAACTATATTAATATGTGTAATGTGCACGTGTTACTGTGTAGATTAGTGTTGTTGTTTGACCCCAGTGTTTAGAGCTGGCAAAATAATGTACCATTGAAGTCAGCATAGCTTTGTTGACCCCGCTGGAGGTAAGTGGCTTTACATCATTTAGACACTTAGCCCCAAATGTCAGTGTAGTTTTCAGACAACAGTGATGTTAAATTGAAGTCAAGGTTAATAGCACATATTCATAATTTACAACAAACTTTGTTACAGGAGTGCTGCAATTACAGTGAGAATTATAACCCAGACTCTTCATAGTCAATGTTATATTGAGAGAATATCCAAAGATGTTAAAGTATTGAGAAGCAGTTAGGGCATTTGAGCAATATTAACTGTGCTCTTTAATGAATCCACATGCAAAGTATATGACCATAAACCTTACTGCTGGAGATATGAGTAATTAGATTAATATTCACTGAGCTGATTTGCCCCATGTATTAGTGTGAGCAACAAAATCAATATTTGCTTTGACACTCTAGTTCTGACATGATAGATTTCATACCTATCAACTCCAGAGCACCAGTAGACCACTGCTTTTATGACTAATCTGCTGGCTTTGGCCATTTGTAGGTGAATGGCCACCAAGAGGTGAAGGACAACAAGGTTTTTGAAAGTCATGGTGCTTGACAGAATTCTTGTTATTCCAGTTCTTTCAGTCCTTTAGTCACAGGCTTGAACACTGAATTTGTCAAACAGTTTCCTTTTCTTTAGCTGATATATTAAGTAGCAAACTCAGTCAGTTATGTACACTGTTAATCCTTGTGCACAATTTACCAGAGTGCAAACAAATTTGAAGTTCAGGTCATTGACTTCCAGACATTTTCTTTTCTAGCTGTTTCTCAGTCATTTTCAGTTCTGTGACTTTTTGCCATGTATAAACATCAAATTCTTCAGAAGGAATAAGCAGAGAAGGAGAAGTGGTGGGTAGACCTTTATGTTAAGGAATGTTTTGATTATCCAGAGCTTAATGATGGTAGTGATAAGTTTTAGTGTTTATGGGTAAGAATCAGGGGATAGGCCAATAAGGTAGACACCATGGTGGGAATGTGTTATGGACCACCCAGACAGGATGAAGAGGAAGACAAAATATTCTATAAGCAGCTGGGAGAAGTCTCACAATTTCTAGCCTTTGTTTACGATGGGGACCTCAGCTTACCAAGGCTGGATATGCAGTGCAGTGGACAGGAAACTGTGTAAGTGGTTTTGGAGTTTATGGAAGACAAATTCTTGACACAGGTGTTGAGTGAATCAACCTGAGGAGGGGCCATGCTGGACCTGTTCTCTGTGAATGGAGAAAGATTGGTGGGTGCTGCGGTGGCTGGAGGCTGTTTGGGCACAGAGATCATAAAATGATAAAGTTTTTGATTCCTAGCAAAGTAAGGAGAAGGGTTTTCAGAACTACTACCTCAGAGTGCTGGATGCTGACTTCACCCTGTGATTCTATATAATCATTATAATTTTTTATTTTAAATTCTTATAATGTCTTCATAGTGCATAGGTATGTGCTGTTGTACTTACATTGGTCTGTTTTTTGGAGAGGTGGTATTGTATTTTATCTTCCTTAGTCCAGTGCATGCATATTATAATTTTTGTTAGTTCTTTAATAGACTGAAAGAGAGCAAATACAAAATTCAATGCCCAAAAATGGCACTGGAGAAGAATGCATACAATTACAAGTGTCAGATCTGGTGTGTGAAAACAGTTAGTAGTTTAGTTGCTTACCCTAATTGTAAGTGGGCAGGTCAGCTCTGTGTATGTTAATTCTAATTGCTTTTTCCTGAGAGGAAGTGTGTTTACGTGTCAAAAATCTATCAGAATGCTCTCTTGATATTACAGTGTATTTGAAAGTCAAGTGGATGCTAATTATTTCATGTTTAATTCAATGTGATTGTTGCTTATACATCTTCAACATTCCCTTCAATGACTAACTGCACAGCAAATCCAATTTTGCAAAATGCCAGAGTCCAGTTTCTAGCGTATCAGAAGTTAACAACACAAAAACATCAGTACGTGATATAAAATGCCTCTCTGAAAAAATTCTATATGTGATCACAAGTAATAATAATATTTTTTAAAAGTCTAATGAAATCTACTTTCTAGAAAACAGTATTTAAATACAAGCATGATAGCATTTAAAAGCTGTGGTGAAGGTGAATTTGAAGAACTTTCTTGACTAGTTTTACCAGTCATAGATTGCATAATGTTCAAAATTTTATTATAACAGTTAACAAGTTTTAATTTTTCTCTTTATCTATTCTATTTTAGTCCTTGAAACATTTCTGCAACACCTATTTAAAATTTTTGTTATCTGTTCTAGGAGATTGTGGTTTAGAATTTTTCATGTATCATTACGTCTTAAGATCTAGCAGTTGTCCTATTGTACTGAAGTTACAGTTCTCAAATCAAGTGTTTTTTGAATCCTACAAGAATATTCCTTATAATTTACAGCAAATTAAAAATTATAGAGAAGAATTTGTGTATCTCTGTATACATATAATGTATATGTGCACATATATTAAAAATGTAGTAACTTATAAAATGTGGCAACTTAAAAAATGTAGCAACTCTACTGGATCTTCATGCCTTTTCTCTCAGACCTCTGAATATGCCTTTTAAACAAGAAAGTAACAGGAAGAAGGTGTGCGTTCAAATAGGGCTTTACTAAACCTTTAGAGCATCTAAAAATGATTTGGGACCTCACTAGTTCTGCAATGAATGGCAGACTGAATGTTTGTGCTTGGGATTGACATGGCTCAGGTGCAGGCCTTTGCACTTGGACTGGTTGAACTTTGTTAAATTCTCATGGGCCAAACTCTCGAGCTTGTCAGGGGCCTCCAGGTGGTGTTCCTTCCCTGCAATGTGTCAACTGCACCACTCAAGTGCACAGAAAAGCAAACAATTGCCCAAGGAGTTTTCAAAGCAGCCAAGCATTAAGAGCAGATTTGCAGGAAAAAAGTTAAAGACTTGTGTTTGAAGCACAAAGTCAGATTAGTTTTAATTGCTCTCTAACCCACTTTATACCTGAGCTGAATCCTTGAGTAGTATAAAGACACCTCGCAATGAAAAAGAACCCAGCACTTTGCAATGCAGAGGAGTCACCAGCAATGTAGTGCTTTAAGATGTTTTCAAGATCCATTAAAAACACCCTGAAGAATATCTTATGTCAGATGTATGTAATCTCTCTAGCTACTCAATAAATTGAAAGAACTGCGTGACTTGTGAGGATAAAAAAATCTCAAATCTTTTGAAACAGAGATTCTCTGTGTTTGGGCTGTGTAAAAGACAGTGGGAATACATTTTTGAAAGGAACTGTTTTTTGAGGTAGTTCAGGAGTTAAGCTGTTATTGTCACATTTCTCTCCTGCCTACTATTTTCAAAGACAGAGTAAAGGTATTCAGTTTTGATTCTCCTCAAAGTGTTTTGGTAGGAGATAAATAGCTGCCTCTGATCTTTTATAGGATATTAATTGGTGAGACACTTCTCCACCTGACAGCAAACTGCCAATGAAAAGCTGACAATTTTAGTAGGAAAAAAGGGAATGATGTAGAGGCCTTCCATATCAATTATTGATTTGATGACTCTTCATGAAAGTTAGATCTTTCTGTGAGTTTAACAAACAACAAACAAAACAAACTTGAATTATTATATCTTGAAAATACATTTGTAATGGAAGCTTTTAGGAAAGCAAATAGGCAGTTACAAGAATGTGGTGTCTCTATGGCACTAGAACATGGTTGTTTGCATGAAAACTAAATTTAGCCTGCAGTGTTAAAAGTACAAAATAATATTTGTGGTGTTTTACCCTATAATTTGTATATTAATCTCAATTCAGTGAACTGTGTTTAAGAAAATAGTCAACAATAATCCCAGACACTAAAAAAAAACAAGTGGTAAAACAAAAATCATCTGCCTTGCAGTGAAGTTCTTTAGTGAAAGGTCAGTATTACATTTATGTATATATTAATATGTAACTTTTAAGTATACATCTTTTTTTACTTCAATTGGTGATATGTCCAGTTATTTGTTGCTACAATTGTGAAATGTTCTCACATATATGACTTTTCAAATAGCAACAAACAACTTTGTTTGTATATCTTTTATGAAAAAAATTGTATATCTTTTATAAAAAAAATTGTCTTAATTTTTTTGGATCTGTATTTTATATTAATAAGGTACTACAGGACTGATGCACAAATGTTTCTAAGAGAATTAATTTTTTTTAATCCATTTTCCACATAAAAAATGTCGTATTTCTTCTGGGTTTCCTTAAAAAAAAAAAAAAAAACAAAGATTGAATTTTTAATGAAGAAAAAAATCTTTCTCAGAAACAGATATATCAAGTGAATAATATGGGTAAAATTTTCTCATTTTGTGTTTGCATATGCCAGTAGAAAAAAAGGCTTGAACCATGCAACTTGTGAAAAAACAGATCCAACCAAGAAGAGAGGAAAAATGGATCATAAATATACTAGATTAAGCGTATTTATTTTTCTTTAAGAGGAAAGTATGGCTATCAGATTAATCTCTTCTTCTAAAAGACTTTGTTTTCAAGTTCTAAATTTTAGGATTATTTTTTTGTTAATTTTGAAGAAATGTTTTTTTCATAAGCATGCCTGTATTGGGCTTCCCCTCTTTAAAGGGTGGATGAACCAACTACTTGAGGAAATACATGGTCTCCCTTTGATGTTGATGTGAATCACAGGTATTATCCACCACAGCTTGGTAAGGGAAAATATGACAAATAAAACTAAAAGTAGTCTGCAATTAGTGTGCTTTAAGTTGAGATCCAGACAAATTTTGTGGGTACTGCTTTTGTGGTTCAGCTGAGATTTACAATATGCATAATGTACTGCAAATGCTGTTAGAGCATATAGCAGTAAATTTGGCTGGTACGGCACAATTTTAAGTAAAGTAGTATAAATAATGCATAAGGAGAAGTACTTGTTTGAGCTGTGCTTTCACAGCCTGCTGGAATTGATCATAAATATCGTGTTGACAGATCACATGAACAGTAAAATTTACAGAAAGTCTATATATTGCACTCTTTCTTTTGTATCTGTTAAGGAATAGACAGAAGACAATGGAGATTGTCTGTTACTTCGAGAAGAAAATATTTTATATTAGTGTGACTTTGAGGTTATCTAGAGTCATATGCATACACATACAGAGCTTTAAAAGAAAAGATATTTGGTCATATACCATAGCCCAGAATAAAGACCCAGGTCCTCGTAACAGTTTAGTTGATCAGCTTCCAGCTTCCACATGACTTTGTGAGGAAGGAAATTGTGTTTCACATAGATATGTAGTGCTGAGGGTATGTTTTTGAGCAGCAATTGTATTCAGGTTTTTAAAAATATACTTGTAAAATGAAGAGAGATGTTTGTATTCAGAAACTGCTAGCTTTCTGCCTTTAAACAAGTCCTTTTTCAATATGTATAGCAAATAGTATTTAGATAGATTTTGTAATTTATTTTTGCTTTCAATTCAGTAAAAGAGTGGCATTTTTACTGGGTGTGTGTTTATTCAGAATTACCCTGTAATCAATTACAGCGTTCCTTTTCATCTTGTTTTGTTTTGGTGTTTGTTTGCTTGTGGGGGGACAGAGAGCCTTTTTTTTTTAACTCTATTGAAGGAAGATTTATTTGCAGAAATCTTATTATAAAATATACTAAGCGTTTGTGGTTTTGGTTTGTTTTGTTTTCCAGGAACACTGATACACCATTTCTTCTTGTCCTCTCTTATCTTCATGTCCATACTGCTCTATATGCTTCAGAAAATTTCAAAGGAAAGAGCAAGCATGGTTTATATGGTGATGCAGTGGAGGAAATGGACTGGAGTGTAGGTATGTTACATGTGCTTCTAACAGCAGTGGAAGGAATTCATGATGACGTGTGTTCACATTCACCAAACTGAGACCAGTAATTTGTATCTACAGTATATCTGTTATACTTGCCCTTTATACTTAGGGGAAAGAAACAGTCATTTAGAAAGCACAATAATCTGAGCTTTTGCAATATCTACTTTATTGCCAAATTTATTGTGTCCTACAAAAGCCCATTCCCTTCTTTGACTGTGAAGGTGGTCTATAAGCGTGGAATTAGCAGAGATATGGACATCTAACTGTGGACTTTTGAAGCTGAGTAGTTAAATTCAATCCTCTGAGCATCTGAGTGCATCTGGCCTATTCAGATTATCCTTATAAAACAATACATTCATTTAAAAAGTGACCATATAATATCAGGATCAAAATATTTTCAAATGAAGTATATAATATGCACTATTGGCATAACTAACTTGTTAATCATTTGCGTTCTCTGAATTACTGAAATCACAAAGATGAGGTCCACTTCTGTTTATGGAGAATAGTCAAAAACAGTGAATTTCCTTTCAGGGCCTTCCATTCTCTCTGAGGCTGGAGAGGAATTGGTTCTTAGATCTTTCAACAGGCTTCCTGTATCTCTAGATGTATTGAAGTGTTTCTCAGATTCCAGAGATAATCACCTGTGAAAACAAGTAACAGTTCATATTTGTAAATAATCATATGGTAGAATAGCAGTATTATAAGTGCTAAAGATGACTTTGTAGTCCTCCTTCCTGTATACCCCGAGTTGATTCTCTCCTCAATACAAGTCAATGCAAATTGGCTTTCTTCAAGAAACCTTTCTGACTAAGTATCTATAAACAGATATTTAGCTTTGGTGCATACATAAATTATGTCAGCATGTGAAGTTGAACATGTATTCTTTCATATTTTGCATCAAGAAGTCTAGCTGCAGAAACACTGGGCAAAAGGCAGTACAGCATACTTAGCGATTTATAATGTACTTACTGCAGTATTTACAGGAATGGGGAAAACGGTTGTGGGAAACTCTGACGTGCTTAGGAAGGGTTTTCAGTGTAGGAGATAACAGAACAATACTCTTGTAAATCAGGTTTCATAAAGAGAGAACAGTTTTGTTTTATTCCAGTTCTATCAACCCTGAATCTTTACCATGTCTATCAGTGGCCACCAGCATTTGGTCAATTGAGCACTTGCATTAGGTAAAAGAATGCCTGTGTTATAATTTCTGTTTGCATCCACATTGTAGCAATCTACTGGGCATTAGCTGTTTTTACTGTCTGTGTTTGGTTTCCTGTTTCTTTTTCTGTTGTGCAATATTTAGCTTATTCCAACCTAATTGGATATTTGCTGCTGCCATTACATTTTGCTGTTTTCTTGTTGCCCCAGAGAGTGTCTCTAGGGTTTAAACAGCAAGTTGGAAAGCAGGGTAGCTGACATGCTGCTGTTTTAGGCTATTTAGTGATGCAGAGGTGGTAACAGATTGAAAACCACTGCTCTTTTCCAGAATGACCACAGGCTCCTAGGAGATGTGTCAAATAAACCAATTGTAGGAAAGAAGCATGCTATTTAAATAGCTTGGGATAAACCAGAGATACAAAATTAATAGTGATAAAACAGGAAATTAGAACAAATTTAGAGGAGATACACAAGATTGCTCAGGTAGTGTCCTTTCCTATTCAATACAGGAGCATGAGGGACACTAGAGCTGGCTTATCCAGGAACAGATTCACAACTGTCACTTACTAGTATAAAAGTGGCAATTTTTCTCAGTTGGGATCTGGTTACTGAGTTTTTCTTATGTCTTGTAAGATCTTGCTGATGAGAGATGGCATATTTGCTCTAGGATGTAGAATATGTGTTTAGTTCCTCTGCTACTTTCTCCTCCATTATTAGCCTGATGAAAAAGAAAGTTATGGCTGTCATTTCCAAATGAATCTGGAGGAATAATGTAGCTTTTCTTTTTTTTTCAGTTGAAGAGAGTACTTACTTCCATTAACCTTCACTGAAAAGTCCAGTGTTAATGCATCAGCTATGTCAGAGAAAGTAGATTGATTCACTGAACTGCTGATGTCAGTAACAAGTATGTTCTTGGAAATGCCTCTGAAGGTGCTACAGTAGAGAAGTTTTAAAAACTTGTCTAGAAAAGATGAAAAAGTGAATACTGTGAGCTTTTCAGAAATGAAGATTTTATCATTTACTTGTCAGAAATTAGATTAATGTAACTTGCAAAAGCAGTAAGAACAAAATAGCCCAGATATAACAATATGTTGCAAGACTTTCTAAGTAAAGACAACACAGTACATGAGGAAAACATGAGCATATTGAAAACTACATTAATGAACAACGTCAGAAATCTTTGACCTTTGGTAGGAAAAATACACCAGCTTCAACTGTTCTAAAAGAAATTTACAGTGTTTTCTGCTGACTGAAACATGTTGTGGAAGACCCTTGTGGATGACTTAAAAAAAAGGAGTAGAAAAGAGTAGAAGTTGCAAGTAGAAGTACTGCCAGGCAGTGATGAAAAAGACATAAAGATTGAACAATGAAATGCAATGGAAACATTATTCCCCATCTGAGAGATCAGATGGAATAAAAAAGACTTTAGGTGCTATTTTCAAGAGAGAAAGCAGAAGCTTTTCTTGTAAGATGGAAAAGTCCACTCAAGACTCAGAATTCTAAATACAAAACAGTTCAATTATCAATGGTAATAATTATTAAGAATCAATGCTAAATTGGACTGCTATTCAACTGTAAGGCAATCGTCATACTAGGAGGTGAAAAGCCCCAAAGACACATGAATAAAATACTTCTTTCAATGTTTAATGTTTGTGACTTGTTAAACCAATACTGAAGAGTATGATCACAATTCACGTCAAAAATTCAAAATACAAAGCCTCCTGATAAGCTTTAGGACCATGCATGTCTATTGCTTTTTCATACGGATGTGTGTATAACAGAATTCAGGGCTGAAAGTATTCAGTTATAATGTCTGTCACTGCATGTGGCATGCCTTAGAGTATTATTCTCTGGCTAATAACATTAATTTTCTTTCAATGTAGGTTAAGCATCTTATTAATACTATTAATTATAATTCATATGAGAGCAGATGAAATAATCTTGCAGTCTAAAAATGGAAAAAATGATGAATGAATCAATGAATGCACTATCATCCTTTTCTTCCTCCCTATATTCCCTTATTTCATTCTTTTTTTCCTGATTGAGTATAGGAAGAAAAATGGATATGTTCAGAAATTGTTTTTGATGTAAATTGCATTACACTAATTTAATCCAAAACAGATCACTGCAAAGAGTTTTGGAGCCCCCTGTAGAACTGCATGCAAGCTGTGTGAAGACACACTAATCCAGCACTATTTTTGCAAATGGCTGGTTATTATTCTGTTTGCAGTAGCAGAACTACATATCAGGTCTTCTTCGTTTGTAGAATAATACCAACTGAAAGGCTTTGATGTAAAAAAGTCTCAGAAATTGTAATCTGGCACAGGCTAGGTAACTGAAAAGTGGGGGCCTTGTCTGGATGTCTTTACTGTATGAATGCCCTGAAAGCTGAAAAAACTTAACTGTCTCTCTCCCATGATCTTTTGACTTGTCTTAGGATAGTGTTAATATTACAAGAAAATATTACAGTCATCCGATGTAGGAGAGGAGAGGAAAGGAGAGGAGAGGAGAGGAGAGGAGAGGAGAGGAGAGGAGAGGAGAGGAGAGGAGAGGAGAGGAGAGGAGAGGAGAGGAATCCCGAAGTATGTTACATGTAAATTTTATTTGAAATGTATTAAAAGGTTTTATAGAATTTTATAGGAAGATTATAGCTCGGTATGTTCCCAGTACCAGAGGGATAGAAAGCTAATGAACAGTGTCCAGCAAAGGGTTATAGGAGAGACTAGAGCATTTTTAAAGAAAAAAACCTGGAGAGCTGGGACTGAAGCCCTATTCAGCCAGGAGAAGAGAGTATCTTATTGACCTACACAAATAACTGGAGGAACAGTGCAAAGAGAATGGGCCCAGGCTCTTTTTGTTTGTACCCAGTGGCAAGAAGAAATGGGCACAAATTGAAACATGTGAGGTTTCCTCTGAACATCAAAGAAAACTTTTCTACTCTGAGGATGATCACACACTAACACAGGTTGCCATAAAGGTGATGGAGTCTGGAATGGTCTAGGTCTCCAAGTGGCCCTGTTTAAGCAGCAGGCTTGCATAAGGTATCTTCCAGAGGTCCCTTCCAACAGCTACCATTCTTTGATTCTGTGAAATGCTGGAGAAAAAAAAAACAAAAAAATCTGTTCACTAAAGTCAAATCATATTTGAAACAAATTAAATGCAACCTTTGAAAACCAGTGTAGAGGAATAAAGGAACTCTAAAGCAAACAGAAGCAAGATACTGTCATGATACTCTCCTCCTCTGCTCCTCTCTATTGCAGTCCCCCCTGGAGTAATGCATTCAGGTCCAGAGGATAGCCACAGAAATAGTCAGAGGTCTGGAAACATTTTTCTCTGAAGAAAGGCTGGAAGAGCTGAGGTTGTTTAGCCTGGGGAGGGAAAGGTTCCAGGGTTATTACTGCCTTTCACTATATAGAGGGGACCTATAAAAAAAGTGGAGAGGGACTTCTTTCCAGTAACTGTCTTCACAAGACAAGGGGCAATGGTTTTAAACTGAAAGAGAGCAGGTTTAGGCTAGCTATTAGAAAGTATTTGTTTGTGATGAGGACACTGAGACACTGGACCAGATTGCCCAAAGTGTGGGTGTCCCATCACTGGCAGTCAGTGTTCAGGATCAGGTTGTACATTGCTCTGAGCAATGTGGCAGGGAGATTGGACTAGATGATCTTTGAAGGTCCCTTCTAACAAGAACCATTTTGTGATTCTCTATTACTATAGTGACTGACAAATTTTGAGGATGTTAATGGCATTCCTTACAAGGAAATAATAACCTATAACCTCTTTTTAACTAAAAATAACTAATTAAACCTTAGATATCTGAAGAAATTGAACCTCACATGAGGAACGTTTATGACTTGTTGAAGTATTTGCAATACTCTGCAACACTACTCTCTGGGGTGACATGTAGCCTATACTGAAATGCAGCAAGGGAGATGTAAACAATACTTCACTGAGGAAGGACAGCTGGGCTACAATCTAGTAGGACTAACTGAAAGTCAGACCACTTTTCAACTGTTTTTGTTTAGTTCCACTGTTATCATTATTAAGAATTGTCTATAAATACATATCTCCACAAAGCACTTTCAAAAAGGAAGAGAAGGGCAGAAGCTCCAGACTTTTGTGAAAAACATCTAATTTATTTATTCCCTAGTGTGATTTCCTAGTGTTGTAAAAGAGATTATATCAGTAATATGTGCAGGATTAAACTGTGCTCCTAATCTCTATATCACCCAGTTGTGAGATAATGAAAACTAGATCCTTACATGCCTTTTATCTGATGAATTTGTGCATGTTTGAATAGTTAATATGCTAAGTATGTGAACTTGATCACATCCTCTACTTTTAATCTTTATTCTACTCTGGAATGATGTAATTGAAGTGTCTAAGTGAAAACCATTCCAATTTAATATAAACTATTTTAATGACCCCTGTGACATCTTTTCTGTTTTAGTAATAGATGTACCACCACTTCATTAATAGATGAAAATAATGCTTTCAGAAACAAAACAAAAGTTGCTTTGGAAAATATAATATATTTAGGACACAGAAAACTGAGTTATGCCCAAAAAGACTCATAGGAATTCTTGCTCTGATGAAAGCAACATAGTCTAATGCATTCACAAAGAGAAAAAGAAGTAATTTTTTTCACATTTTAAAGTAATTGTTTTAAACTTACAATCCTTTAAGCTCTTAAAGTTGACTTATTATTTTTAATTACATAGTAATTAAAAATTAATTTTAATATTTATTTCAAGCTATTCTGGCCTGAACTTACATTCCTAGACATTGAATGTTTGGGGTTTTGGGAGGGTTTTGTGGGTTTTTTAATGTTCTTTCCAATACTGAACAGTAACTATCTTCCTTCTGGTAAACAGCATAGTATTATTAAATTTAATCAGAAAATCAATATTTCTTCTTTTACATACATGTTAGTGGTTGTTATTTTGAATTCTCATGTCTCTGAATCACTTTGCAGTGTTTGTATACTTTGAACCTCTATTTAGAAACTTATTTTATAAGGAAGAACCTAGAAATATACCACAAATCTTCTGAGAATTCTGAATTATACTAAAAATCAAAATAAGCATTATTATTAATATGAGAAGAGAAAAAGGGAAAAATTCCTATTTCTTTGAGGGAAAAAAAAAAAAAAAGAATGAGCTATCCTTAATTTTGTTTTTTCTCCAAGAAAAAATCTTGCACACCAAGGTAAGCCTAATTTATCATGGCTTTTCACCTCATTTGTAACAGTGCAACATCAATTTAAAAGATAAAGCAGAATGATGCCACATGATCAGAAGCAACAGATAAGCACTGAGCTTATCCAGCTACTGTGAATGTGACATAATGTTGGCTGAGTCTGAAAACTTAAAAATAGAATTTAAAATCTGGAGATAGATGCCTGATGCTGATATTGCATTCCTTGACCTTGCTTTTCTGAATGTATATTCATGTACATCTCAAATCTGTAAGATGTAATATTAGGCTGGTTTTCTTATCATAAAAGAAGTTCTGCCAGCACCTCTAAAGAAGGTATTAAGCCAATACAGATACTCTGTGACAAGGACAGAATTTTCCCACCCTATCTTGCCATTCTCTTCTTATCCTAGAATTAAGAGACTGTTTTTTCAGTTAAGACAATAGTTAAGGTCTTGAAGCACATTCACTCTTTAGGTCACATCTGGGAAAACTGTCAGTGTGGGTGCAGATTAAAAACATTCGTGGTTCTGCCTTTTATGATATGGATGCTTTCCAGTTACAGTCTGCTCTAAAAGCCAAACCCATTTCATATGTCACTAAGCAGCAATGACTTTCAGTCTTAACTGAATGGGACCAAATTAAAGAGGTGACTAGGTGATGAAAGGCTCCTGTTTCCCCTATGATAAGCCTCCTGATCTACCTAATCCTCCTTAACAACAGTTTCCTTTTTCTATATCACATCTTTGTATACAGCAAAGCTCTTTCTCAGAACATTATTTACAAGATTACAAGGCACATCTTAAGTGGCCATTTCTGCAGCACTTTTTAATCAGTCATGTTCAAATAATGTCTTAGTACTCCATGATGGAAAAATTCAGTGTAGTGTAGTTTGTGGTGATAGTGCTGTGTGGTTCAAAATTTGCTGCCAGCTGCTTAAGGAGTTTCATTTGCATCTGATACTGCAAGAAGTCAAATTGTCAGCACAACGTGTGATAGGTTACTGTGCATTTTTCTGTACAAAAATATAATCATGCAATATTCAAAACTGTAAAGGCTTTTTGTTAATTAGGAAGCTCATAAAATTTAGTCTAATACAAAACTAGTGACATGACATCTATTATTGTGTTAGATCAAAATGCTGTAATCAGTTGAAAAAAATCAGCATTACTCCTAGACAAGCTAATTTCCATTAGTAAGAAATAGCTCAAAGCCTGTTTTAAACTAGAAATAAGAGAGAATCCTGATGACTCTAAGCAATGAGGATAAATCCAGTCAAGGAGGATAGGGAGTTTTCTGATGAAATGTACAACCAACCTTTTGTTTAGCCTTTACCTCTGAAGTTTAATTTTACATATAAATGATATGGTTGGATTTTGCTCCTTGCTTAAAGTGGGTAGGGAAAACCATTATCAGTGAAATTAAGAACACAGCAAAGATTTAAGCCAAAATTGACCTACAGGAATACAGGTCCATATAGACACAGGTCTGAGTATGAATACTCCGATAAAGGTTGCAATAAGGAAATAAAATGCGGCTGTCTTTATTCAAATTGTAGATAATTTCCAAAGTACAGACTGGAAAAACAATTTTAAGGAAGCTGCTAAAGGTTTTACTCATCAAGTGCCTTTGCATAACAACCTTTTCAGCACAGATACTGTGAGGCTTTTAAGAAAAATTACATTTGCACTATGCTAGAAAAACTCCACATGAATTTAGTAAGCCCATCATCCTGATCGAGGGATCAGGACGTTACTTGCTTTGGCAGAAGCGTTACTGTTGTCAACATTTAACCTTCAGCCCCGAATTAGGAACATGAATTTTGCCATCCTTTTTCTTCAATAGTTGGACACTGAAAGCATTTTTTTATGTAGGTATTAACAGAGCTTGTAATCATGGCTTTATAAAGAATGGGACCGTGCTAGTAGGAGAAGGATGTTGCTGGTAGTAGTTGCATGTCTGTGAAAGATGCCTAAACATGAAACTAAGGAACAGAGAAACTGAAAATGTGTGTTTAAACCTTCTCATCCATGTCTCTTCCTTGTACCTGCAGATAGTTTTGCAGTGGATTACCCAGTGCCTTAACATAGCTGATACAGCCCATAAATGCATATGAACATGCAGAAGGCACAAATGAATATTGTAAGACTATTAAGTCAAGTACTCAAAGATAGGAAAAATCATTCTTTCTATGCTTATGTCTTGTGGTACAGCGTTTTAACATATGCTTACATGCCATTTCTTTTCCCATTGGAATCCTATCTCCTCATCACAAGAGTACCTTCTTAATGAGCAGCTTCTCAACAGTAGGTGTATTCCTCATTGTTAAATATGAATTCTCATGTTTTATTTAACACATGCTATTGAAGTTCTGTTTTGAAGATATTCAAGAAGAGATTCTTTGACATCTCTCATCTTTTCTGTGTCAGTACTTTACTACATTGTATAACAGATTTGCAAATAAGCATTTTCACAAAGCCTTTGTAAGATAGGGGAATCTCATTAATCTGTTTCCCAGAAGGCAAACTGAGACACAGAGATGATGTTCAGTTTTACCTACTGAGATGTAACTTTGTTGCTAGTTATCCACTAATCCAGATGTGGATCTATAGTAAAGCATTAGGACTTCAACTCTGCTGGCATGGGATTTGGGAAGGGGGAAAGATAAGTAATTTTTTTTCACAATCTGGATCCATGTTGGACGCTGAAAATGGTTAGAATGTGTACCTGGACTCAGAAACTCAGGTTTTCTTCTGGTCCTGGTGATTAAGTGGTATTTTTTAAGGATAATTAAATATATTTTCCAATATATGAACTATAATGATATGAACAGTTTCTGTGATGACTCAGGGAATATCTTCCAGCCTTCTACCATTTTTTTCATAGCTGACTGCTTATCAATTAGCTGTATAAAAAAAAAAAAAAAACCATAAAACTGATCATGTGCATTTCAGTTTCAGTGATGATACTGAGAATACTAGAGATTGTTTTAAAATAATCTATTATGTTATTTGGAGAGAGACATGAAGCTTTTTCATGCTTCTTTAGAAACGTATGTTAATTGTTTTACAACTGTGCTGCTTAAAAAAAGGTGAGCTAATTCTGAGTGAAAGCATTAATCATACAATAAAGCTTATGACAATATCAATTCTGTATTGTTCCTCAACAGACTGATTCCTATTGGTGAATTTCCATGCTGAATTTCATACTGCTGAATCACAAGGCTCAAATTGCAGGTGGTAGTAAGCTCTTATTGATGAGGTTTGTAGAACCACCTTTTTATTGAGTCTGGCTGGTAATTTTTCGATGGTACATTTGACTGCTAAAACAACCAAACAATATAATAGGCAGGGTTCTAATACTATTAAAGATCATTATTTTTCTAAAAAACAGTTATTTATATTACATTAAAGAAACCTTTTTATTGCTTTCTGTATAATAAAGAAATAAGATAATGAGATAAATAATGAATTTTTTAGGGCTAGGGGAAGCAATAGAGTAATGATGCAGTAACTAGTGAAAGGCAGGCTGGTAAAGTGGTAATTTTGCTCTGCAGCTTTTTCCCTCACCACTTGATTGTAAAAACAGGCATTTCTTTTTCAATTTAGGATGCTGTTTAAGAAAAACTGAAACTGAATCTTTATTTCTTTTTCCTATCATTCTTTTTTAATATTGATATTTGTGGGGCAGAGGTTGTGTATTTCACAGTGTACTCAGGTTTTACTAGTTCGAATGCTTTCTTTTTGTTTTTGCTTTCTTTTGACTTTGTATACACACTTCTATTTCTAAATCATTCTCTCTTCCTACCCATGAAACTTTCTTTATAACATTTCCTTATGAAAAGCGCATTTCAGTAACCCTGAGAACACCAAACTGATTTTGTATTACAGTAGTAAGCTCGATATCCAAAGGAACACCTGACCCCTAAGGGCTGAGTTGCTTACTTGGGATGAGCAAAAAAAGACTCCATGATAATCAAATTCTTGCCTTAGACCAGCATGAAGTTATATTCCACAGCTTTAGTGGATCTTGCAGCCTTGTGATTCCACGAGAGGGGAGGCAGAGCATCCTTCTCTCCTTTACCTCCTTTTTTTCTAACCAGCTTCCAGAGAAAATAGAAAGAAGGAGAAGGAAAAGAGGACAAAAATCTTCCTTTGTCAGCAAGTGCCCTTTTAGCAAACTACTGGATGGATTTGTCTATAATGCAACACTAATTTTGCTGATAATTAAGTAATTGATTAACTTAGGTCCTTTGGTTTATATGGTTTTATAGTACTGTTGCCCTTTCACTATTGTGAGGGTAAAGGATTTTGGCTCTTTAGGCTCTTGTATCTCAGTGGTTGAGATAGTTATGGGCTAGAAATCAAGCTTACTTTCATTTCTTATTTAGAATAGCATTTAATAACAAAGCAGGAAACAAGAAATTATACAAATGTAACTGTATTTTAATCTTAAAGAAAAGAATGGCTTAGCCCAGGAAAGCAGCATAAACTTTTTCTTCCTGTGAATCCAAATATAACTGAATGCCAGATATTCAAAAGAAATTAATACTTCAGGATGCCTCATTATTTCTAGTAGAGTCAAGGAAGATACTAGTTGAACTAGTGTGAAAAGTATAGCCAATGTATAGTTTTTCTATGTATAGTATATCACTGCGTAAAAGGCGGAAAAGTGCTTCTAATCCAGAGTTCAGTTGATTTTGACATCACAAAATCACAAAGCAGACATTAAGGAAGTAATAAATGAATATTTTTTTATTTACTTGTTTATAAGTCAAACACATATAATTTATCCTTTCCATTTGCAGACTGGACATGAGCCAGCAGTGTGAATTTACAACCCAGAAAGCCAACCATGTCCTATTTTTGCATCTAAAGCAGCATGGCCAGTAGGGCAGTGGTGTTGAATCTGCCCCACTACTCTGCACTTGGTAGATCCCACCTGGAGTGCTGCATACAGCTCTGGGGTCCTCAGCATAGGAGAGATGGGGGCCTCTCAAGGCTGGCCTAGAGGAGGTTGGTGAGGATGAGCAGAGGGCTGGAGCACCTCTCCTATCATAACAGACTGAGAGATCTGGCCTGAGAAAGAGCCTGGAGAAGAGAAGGCTCTAGGTAGAATATATAAAGGAAAATAAATTATAGGAAAGACTGGAGAAAGACTTGATATCAATACTTGTAGTGATAAGACAAACAACAAAAGTTTTAAACAGCAAAAGGGTAGATTTAGATTGGACATTGGGAAGAAATATTGGACAACGAGGGTGGTAAGACACTGGAACAGGTTGTCCAGAAAAGCTGTGAATGCTAGCTACATCATTGAGAGTGTTCAAAGGCAGATTTTGAGTAACCTGGTCTAGTGACAGATGTCCCTTCCTAAGGCAAGGGAGGTTGGAGTAGATAATTTTTGAAGGCCCCTTCCAAACCAACATCAGGACAGAGTGAGACATAATGTAACCAGCATATCCTATGGAACAAGGTTCAAACATCTTAGCAGGATGTAATGAGCAAAGTGCTGCTATGACGGCTTTTTAACCACCACTTTTTAAATAAGGCACAAAATTGGCAATTTCCTTAAAAAATAATAATAAAAAAATCCTAAAACCTTTCTACAGGACACATCTTAAATATTCTTGCCTATTTAGAGCTGGGGTAGTCAACCTCCATATCCCAAATTTTTCAGTCCAACTTTTGTGTGATTCTGCTGCAGTTTGCCAGTCTTCTTGTGCAATAACCCCCAGGTGCTACTCATGAAAAAATAGATGGCCTTGTTAAAGAGAGTTTTGAGGACTTTCTTTGCAAAAAATACTAGACAATAATTTCATATTTACCTCTCAGAATGTACACTGATTTTTGATGAGACATTTAATTACTTCCCTTGTTATATATAAACTTTAGGAATTCACGGTAAAATAGTAGAAATAATATTTTAAATAGGAGGATCTGGTATGTTAAATATATTATCAGGAAATGTATGCAAATACTCTCTTGATAATGATAGAGTTATTTCCTGTGTACAGCCAGCCATACTTTTCTAGTGCCTTCTAGAGCAGAATTCTATTTGCTGGATTGTACTAACTTCTCTCTGCATGTGATACTGAAACACCAGTGTATTACAGAGCTATTAATGTGAAATGTGAAGATTCCAAACATCTCCTGTTCAAAGACATCCTTTTATATATAAATTTTTAACTTTGATTTTTAAGTTCAGAAATTATTAGTTCATAAAAACATACATTAATAGGGAGGAACTAATTCTACCTGCCTGTGTATCCATAGGAATAGTGCTATTCCCATAAGTAAGAAATATGATGCTTGGGGCCTTCAAGTGGTTATTTGCCATCTGTTCTTTGGAGAGTTTACCTTGGCAGTAATTCCTCTCTTCCCCAAATAGTGTCTAATTACTGTTAGACTAATTTGTTTCTGTGTTATCTATGTAAATATTTCAGCTGGTCTCTGGTGTTTTTGTGAATGATCCTTTCTCATCTCACATTTAGTCTTCAGATTTATCCTAAAAAAAAAATTTCACTGTGATCCTTATATGTAAGGCAGAGCCCTTTCAGAATTTTGCCTTGCCTTCACACAGGAAAATATATTGGTCTATTTATGTAACTTCACATTACAATGAAAATGACACATAGAATTCATAATGTCAAATCTTTTAAAACACAGATTAATTAGTAATTTCACATGTAAAACCCTTCATTTTATTGTTTTATTATTATATGAGTGAAAATTAGAGAAAAGCAAAAAAGTGAGCCTAATGATCTCAGGGCCCTCTCTGATCTCATGACTCCACCATGTCTTAGGGGCATCAAACACATTGTGCCCTAAGTAGAGTTCTCAAGTATTTCCAAACCAATTTAAAACAACAATGGCGTATTTCTCTTTCCAGGCCTCAGACCAGAAAAAGGCAGGTTTGCTTTTTCTTCTTCATAGGCATCTGCTGTGCTACTGAATACTACTCTGAAATGTCAACAAAAACTCTTTTTGAATAGGCTGTGAATATTTTTTCAAGAGCACTTAGACAAATTAAGGAATCAAAGTGCCATTTCATGAGATAGTGAGTAATCTTCATGGCCTAGTAATCTATCATCTTCAGAAAGGATCCTCTGGAATTTAAGTGAGCATATATCTGTCATGTTTAACACACATACCAGAGGAAAAAAGCACCAGATCATCAATTATAGCTCTCAATGTATTTGTTTGTGGTTTGTTTTTGTTTTTGTTTTTTTTTTTTCCTGAATTCTGAATATCATCTAGAGAAGACAGAACAGAGTCTACATCACTAGTGGAAAAGTCCTTTGAGGCATTTTCATAGTCAGGTTTGCTTTCTTATTGGTAGTAACAGTGTCTATACAGAAATTCATTATCAGATAACATATTTTGGAGATGGTGATTTCACAGTAGGCTTTGAGTGTCTAGTAGCACTTGGACACAAATTTAGAGAGGTAGGTGAATTAACAAGTGTTCACGATTATCCTCATTTCAAGGAGAAAAAAAGCTGTATTGGAGGTGAATTAATGTACACCTATTTTCACGTTAGATTAGATTTGCACAATTCTAATCAGAAAACCAGGAAATTAAATTTATTGAGATGTCATGATGAATATAATTCAGTCATGATAAAACTCCTCTTAACTATATGGCACGTAATTTATAGCAAGTGTTTAAAATCTCCTTCCAAATTCAGCAAAGATTAAAAAATTTGGCTGCTGAAAAACAATAAATACGTATGCTCTAATGTCATCCAATTTTTCACAGTTTGAATTTTACTTAATAAAAGTTATAAAAATTAAATAAACAGCTGGCAAATACTTTGAGGTTTTTAGAAAAGTGCAGAGGATTAAAATAGGGGGTTAATTTTTTCTCCCTGCTTTAAATTCTTCATAACTCTTCATACATTAGTCAGGTAAAATGTTGTCATTATGCATCTGGCTCTAGGACTAAATACATTTTCAGTTTAAAACTGAGTCTGAAATTAATGTTGTAAGCTTTGTTTAAATGTTTAAAGCTTTAAAGATACAGAAAAGAATTTCCTTTGTCACTCCCCATTTATGTAATCAATCTCAATTGGCATATATTGGATTATATGTAAATACCTGAAGCCTTAAATTCACCTGACAGTCTAATTCAAAATTGAATAGTATCCCTCAGTTGTCACTATTTTTTGCCAAGGTAACACCTAAAGAAATGCCTTTCATAATTTGGAAAAAAACATGGGAGACCTCAAAGTGGGAAGTGAACAATGTCTTTTTCATTATTCATCTTAGTTGTGTGTGTGAAATGGCATCTTAGATATGTGCAGAATGAAGATGCAAATTTACCCAAAAAATTATCACAGCTGTCATGCAAAATGCAAATGCAATGGACCCTCCTAAAATTGCATGACCATCTCTCATATTTCAGCATTTTAAGCAGGCTAAAAATCAAGATTTACATTAGAAATACAGACTTATGTTCAACAGATGTAAGGTCTAAAAGTAAATTTCAAGCAATGCCTTTATTAGCTAATTTAAATACTAATAAGGAAATAGCCACTGATTAGTTATTCTTTTTGGCCTGTAATGATCCATCATTAGTGCTGCAGTACAGGAAACTTTTCCATCCTGCATTGTCTCTATTGCTGCTATACTTGCAGGTCTTCAGATATCTTAACTCTGTGCTTTATTATGCACATGTATTTATACATACCTAAAGTATCATTCCAACTTTCATGTTTAAAAAATAATTTGAACCTATATGAATAAGAAAAATAAGAGATGCGGCACTCATCTTTAGGAAAAACCTTATGCATAAGGTAAAATTTGGTTGATTTATTCAAAGCTGCTAAGCAGTGTGTGTACCTAATCTGCTGTTCACTATGCTGAAAATTTATCCTGAGGGTCTGAAAGACATATTATACTTATAAAACTGTATAAACAGTCACAAGTGAATTGCAAGTTTACAGCTTCATGCCAATCCAAATCCAAATGAAAAGCAAGTTCACACTGATAGCTTAGCTGACTCCACACCAAAGTTGCCTTCTTTTCTGTTTAAAAGACTGCTCTTTTCTGAGCACTTCCACAGTTTTACTTGTCCCACTCCGTGTCTAGGGGAATCAAGTGTTTGGTGTTCTACAGACTATCAGGACCTAAGAACTTTTTATCTGATTTCTAGTGGTAGGTAGTTATATCTGGGGCAATTGCCTTACCTTACTTCATGTTTTCAGAATTTTTGGAGACAAGTTCTCCTGTTAGGTGATCTGCATATGAAAATCTATACTTTTTGCTTTGTGTACGTTGTATGTAAATCCCTCCGTCAAGGTATCTACAATGTGCATAGCTGGAGCTGGATTGTGCTTGCACTAGACTTTCAGTGGAGGATTCATCAATCCTACCATGTTTAAAGCTGCCAACAGTGGCAGATCTGAACTGTCTTCTGAGCTGGAAAAAGACCATCAGCACACCAGAAGAGACAAGAGAAACCCACTTCAGACAGCTCTACTGTGGTTCCTGACTTAATGCCTATCAGTAGTGTGAGTGCCTTAGTTGCATTCCCAGAATTCATCCTTGTATTTAGACTTTGAAAGAAATTCAGGTCATCAAATCTAAGAGGGCTTTGCTATGGAAACATAAATATGTTAATTGTCCATGACTTCATTTACCATAAGTATGTATTCCTGTTACAAATTAAAACACTAATATAGATGAACTACTTTTCAGATGCTAAATTTTTGGCAGAATTGCATGTTGACATTGAGTATCCCACTAACATATCATAGCGGGAGCTTAGCACATTTGAGATTCCAGCTGTGTACTTTTGGAGAAGACTTCCTTGTATGGATTGTTTCCACGGTGTAACTTTGGAAATAGTAGTGTAGTAGTACTGATTTGAGGCTTTGTACTGAATGTACACTCTACTTTCTTTCTGCAGGAAGAACCTTATACCTTTTGTAATTAGTTATGCATCTATTTTCTGTTCTAGTCAGAGTTGTACTACCTAGTATTCACTTTTACTTTTGAGGTTCATATGCTAATGTCCTCCTTATGAGAATCACTTGTCTTCTTAGGTGGATGTGTCCTGTTGACTGGCTAGATAATGTGCCATAAGCATATCCTAATACTTTGTCCCAGGATTTCCACTCTACAGTGGTTGTGTTATAGCTATGAATGTTAAACAAGTTGTGTGCAGAGTGTATGTACTGTTCACCATATGTGCAGCTACTTCTTGTGTTGCTGTCAATGGTTTTATTATTTTCCATCTTTACCTCAAGTGTTGCACTCAATGACTGGGTCTGAAAGTGATAATTACTTCCCCACTGCAGAGACAAACTGATTTACATATTTATCAAAGGGAAACTGGATGGCTCTGAGCATACCACAGGAACATTTGCATATTTATAACCTGAAATATCCAAAAGCTAAAATTAAAATAGGGATGTCTTGATCTTAGTTATAAGCTTGTTTTAATACAAAGGTTTTAGTCAGTGGCTTTTGTAATCAGATCAGTGCATTAGAGTGAAGTATCTTTTCTTCATCACAGAAAATCAACATAGAGATTAAAATGATTGTTAGCTTGTGAATGATGGTATGCAGGAGCTGCAATATTAAGTTTTCATAAGGTGAAAATCTTAGCCTTTGAGCCCTGAAGAGATGATTAACTGTGGAAAAACCTTAAACTGCTGTAGCAGAAAGGGGCTCCCAAGAGGTTTACTATGTAGTAAACCTATGGGTATATAGTTGAAAGCTATCAATATATTTTCTGGTAGAAATGTGGCTTTCCAAATACTTATGCATGTAGCATTAATTTGTAGGATTTTATGCATCTATTCAAAGGCTTGCCACTCACAGAGGTGAATGCCTGGAACTAACTACAGTTTGTGATTCTGGTTAATGATGCTATTCAAAACCAAACATGAGCAGCACTAGCAAATACTGAACAGCAAATAAAAACAATAAAACCCCAACAATAATCAAACTACCTCTTCTAGGCAGTGATGTGATGGCTTATTTTCCCAGGCTGATCTATTGGAATATTTGTTCAATAACTGTCTCAAGCTTGCTGTAAGTTTCTGGATACAAGAGAGGCATGTGAAAGTTCACTGGAGTTGGAAAAGAGTGTTACATTAACAGGAATTTCCTTTACTGTCAGCTGTCTTTTCCCATGAAAGATCCTTAACTGTGATTCTCACACATGTTTTGTCTTTGAATCTGGCAATCTGCTTTAAGGCTTTCTTCATGAGTAGAGAGACTATTTTTTTTTCTAAAGCCTAGATTACACAGAGGTATTCTGTTTCCTCTACTTTTTATTTCACAATTTCAGCAATACTCTAAATGATTTTGAATTAATGCAAATAGTATTTCTTTTCTATTGATTTGAAATGATAGTTAAACTAATTTTTGAATAAAAAGCATTTTTCATATGCTTGCTTGTCTAAACCTTTGAACACTTTTCCAAATCACTAACACATTTGTAAACACACTATTGTTTTTCAGTGTTTGTAACTTGTTTACAATTGAATAGTCATTTTTATAAGCCCTCTCTCTTCATGTGGATGCATACAGTAGGAGCTTTACATGAGTCAAAACTCAGTAATTACAATCATCATTAGCAAGGCTAGTTGAAATACCATTCAGCCTGAGTTGAAGGAGTTGAATAGCAGTGTGGTGCTGTGTTTCCTTCCAAAGAACAGAATCAATTGCTCTTCTCACTTTCATGTGGCTATCACTCCACTGAAATTGGCATTTTGACATTCAGAATGAAACAATTCTTTATAATTTTACACAGCTTGAAGCAAGAATAGAGAGTAGAATATAGAGAGCATTCCTCAGTATATTTCACAAGAAGTTTCGTTTAAATTTTGGAACACTGATGCACTAATTAAAACAAGTAACATCTTAACACAGTCCTCAATCTGTTTTGTATCTTAAAAATATGTAAATGAAAGAAAAATGTCCAATGATTTAACGCCTTTGTGTGCTACAATGTTAGTCACCTACATTGCAGAATACATTCCTATAATTGCAGTGGTAGGAGTAGCTTGCTCTGAAACTCTAGTTGCTATATAGCTGCAGAAATTATGGAACTCTGTCAGCTAGATTGATTTTGATATTCAGAAATGTTGTCATTCCAAATATGTTCTGTTCAAATCAGGAAAAAATGTAACTGGTACCATCCGCATAGATCAGTACAGCAATTAATTTTTCAGACCGTGGCTTTCAAGCAAGGTATTTTAATTTAAACTCTTTCCATTTTTATTGATAATTTCCTACTCTGGGGATAGTAAACTATAGTTGCTTGAACAAAGCCATGGTTTTCCCGATGTTTTGACCTATTCATCCTACAGTTTCATATTCTGTATAAACCCTTGACAGTCAAAAATTCTGTTAAAATTTGTATTGCTTTCTGAACCCTGCAAAAGAACTCACAGGGGACACTAAGCCAGCTGAAGCCCCATTCTTCTAAAAGTTCATGACGTACGATGTATTTCCAATCATATTTTATGGGTGAAGCAATACAATTTTGCCATCATCTCTTATGCAGACATCATTTATCTGTTCACCACACTCATTAAAGTGTGTTGCTCATGGAGCTGCATGTCTAGCACTTTGGGTGCAATTCATCTTACTGTCCTTGATGTCTAATATGAAAGCATTTAGTTTTCAATTATTTGTCTACCTTCTCTTTTTTAGTCAACAGGTAAGAAAGGTCTTTTTGTAGCTGTGATTCACCTCTTTCAAGGCAGATAAAATAATTGCCATTGCAAAAAAGTAAAGGAAATGTTTGTCTTCATGATAGTATTTGCTTCCAAAAATCTTATAATATTGAATATAAAATGTAACTATCCACAGACATCCACAATGCATTCTTTGTATTTTTCTGCTCTGGTTACCATTTAGAAATACCGGTAAGTGAACGTATTTCTCGGGTTAACAGGAGTCATACCATTCAAATGCACTTAAATGAGGCATGTCTCCTGGTACCACACACTTTGCTGTTTATTTACAGTTTTCATTCTAGTAGGTGCTGGTGTTCAATATCAAAATAGAAATGGAAGGTTTGCTTGTGAGTGTGTTGTAACTGCCATACTCTGACAGTACTGTTTTTTTAATTACCACTATTAGTCCATCTGTACTGAAAAATGTTGCTGCTAAGATAAATTGTCATTTTAGTATTCATTAATTAAACCTAATGTAGACTTTTTAAAATTCTGTTTTTAAAAACCCTTTTGAAGGAAATGGAAATTTTACCATTGAGTTCAACAAGTTTTGGATGAGAATTTCTATGCATTTTATATGGCTGGATTTTTTTTCTAAAATGGGAAGCATTTGAGTGTCAGAATTCTATAATTGTTTTCGGAGCAAGTCAAGTTACTCAGCCTTGTTAAGAAAGCCATAATATCTTACATTAAATTTTAATATTAATTTTTAATTTTAAGTTTGATTATCTGTGATAATGAGACAATTTTCATTGCTTTACATATCTTCCCAAATTAATTGGGAAATCAAAGTGGCCATTATTGAATGATTCCCAATGCCTTGATTACCAGAGATCATTCAGTGTTATATACTGAGTGCCATTCTCATTTTATTTTCATTTTGTTTTATATACAAGATTAATTTGAAAGTGCAATTTCATCATGGAACATGATGTATGTAAAAAAATACTGTTGTGCACATCACTGCACATATATTTCTTTGCACAATACTATTTATTATTATTGTCGTTGTATCATAAAATAACAGCTTGATGCAGGTTGAAAGGGAACTCTGAAGGTCATGAATACCTCCATATAATTTCCTAATTTATCTTTATACTTTAATTTTTTATCATTATTGACACATTTCCAAGAGATATTGGAATCACTTAGCAAGTACATTCTCCACACAATTTCAGAAGCCAATGGGAAATTGCTTCTTTCTTTTCTGGCACTAAGTCCACCTTATGCAGCAAGCGCATGGCTTGTCAGATGGATCTGCATGATTTTTCCTCAACCCACCAACTTTAAAATGTCAGCCTTTGTAACAGATTTTCTCAGCTCTGTTGGGAAATTTCAACTCCCACGAGGCTTCAAAATTTACATAAACAAATTCTCCTACTCTTACATTTCATCTTTGCTCCTACTTTACAAAAAAGACCAACAGGTATCTACTTCAATTTAGTGGCTGATGTTCCTTTAATCATAACCCAATCATTTGAAAAATTAAGACAGCCAACCTTTTTAAAATGACAACTTTAGAATTATATAACATTAAGAGTCAACTAGAAATAGTAGCAATAAAGAAACTTAATTACTCCTTATCCAGGAAAAGAGCATGGCAACAGAAACAGTGATCTGAAAATCATGTAGAAGATTCTGTATTTCAAAGTTCTTATCTCATACTCTTTGACAAAATAATTGGGCATCAGATGATGAATTGATTCTTAATGGACAGGTTAGCAAATCAAAATTACCATTCAAATTGGACCATTCTTGAATGCTTAAGTAAAAGAATAAAGATGAAATGGTTGTGAAGACAGAATTATCTTTATATGTTCTGAGATCCCTAAGCGACAGGTTCATTGTGATGTAAAGAATTATATTCTTAAGCTTTGGTCATTTTCCAGGACCAATAATTTTAGATTCCTAATCAGTATAAAATTTACTGGAACAAGTTACAATGAGCAACTTCACTCTCATTCATACAGAAACACGCTTTAAAGAATTCAGTCTAAATAGGTTTTAGTGTAATTTATATAACTGCAAGACCCTCCACAGTGCCAAAGTAGCGTGAGGAGCCCTTTGTGAAAATGAAACATGAGTCCATGGTGCCCAAGAGGTACAAAACATATCCCTGTGGATACTTGTTTTTAGTATGTGCACCTGGGTGTGTTTATTACCTCACACATTTTGAGTTTGGTGGATGTTTTCCTATATGATGAGATATTAAGGAGTAATTATTAGGTTTGATAATGAAACCACACATACTTTAAAGGTGCTACATACATTCTCTTACTTTTTTTGGTTTTTTTCTTACTCTAACACACTGAGATTTTTTTGCTATGCTGCCTCTATAGGTTGCTAGGCAGCAAGGCTTTACCCCCAAACTGTGAGATCCACTCTTCATGCTGAGACTCTTTCCTCAGTATTATTGAATAGCCTCAGTGGCTTGAATCTTCTTGCGAAGAGATTTCCTTGATTGAGAGCAACTGCTTCCAAAAGTCACTTGCTCTCTGTGGATTAGCCCTTTTCTCTGATGTGCACAAATCCTCTCATATTGTACTTCAAGAAACCCTGCAGCAGCTGAGTCATAGTCCCGACTGCTCCAAGCCCTTTGTGGTTGTGCCCTACTGTGTGCTGCATGTGCCAATTGCTATGTTTGAGAGTTGAGAGTTTATGTGAAAGGTGATCACAAAAAGGCATAAGGATGAAAATATTTATGTGTGCCAAAGCTAATGAAAAAGTAATTTAAAGTCTCCAGTGTCCATAGGAGGCAATGAGGCTGGTGAGGGACTTGGAACACAAGCCCTGTGAGGAAAAACTGAGGGGGCTGGGGTTGTTTAGCCTGGAGAAAAGGAGACTCAGAGGTGACCTTATCACTCTCTACAACTTCCTGAAAGGTGGTCGTAGTCAGGTGAGGGTTGGTCTCTTTTTCCAGGCAACAGCTGACAGAACAAGAGGACACAGTCTTAAGCTATGCCAAAGTAAGTTCAAGTTAGGTATCAGAAAAAAAATTCTTCACTGAAAGAGTGAAATTGTCCAGCCAAGGAGATGGTGGAGTTACCATCCTTGGATGTGTTTAAAAAAAGACTGGACGTTGCACTCAGTGCCATGGTTTAGTTCATGAGGAAGTGTTAGGTAGGGTCATAGGTTGAACTTGATGATCTCAAAGGTCTTTTCCAACCTAGTAGATTCTATAATTCTCAAAGTTGTCCTTTTTTTTTTTTTTTTTTTTTTTTTTTTCACCTAGGGCAAATTCTGGATGTGCTGGAGAAGCATAATCTGAGCGATAAAACTCTTGTATACTTTACATCTGACCAAGGGGCTCATGTTGAAGAAATCTCCAGCACTGGAGAAGTCCATGGAGGATACAATGGGATATATAAAGGTGAATATTCTCTAATTTTTCTTGAAAAATGCAAGAAGAAAGCATCTCCTTGAGTTTGCACCAAAACTGTAATGTACTATGTGGCCAAGGTCACAATCTTTGATCTAATCAAAATAAAGTAAGAATGTTTGTTTTTTATTCTTTTTAATGAAATTCAATGAGTCTTCTTGTCTCTTTATGAGAGATTAATTTCTTTCCATTCTTTCACTAGATAGAGGATGTGTAATTTGTTTTCCACTCATATTTCAGGGGTCAAGATCAAATAAATCCAGCAATTTTTGGAAAGTCATTCACTCAACCACTGAAGCGTTTAGTTGTAGAGATAACAAAGTAAATTTTCCTTAGGTGTTTTTTGTTGTTGTTGTAGGTTTGTTGTTTTTTTGGGTTTTTTTGGTTTTTTTTAATATATATAGTATCATAGAACCGCAAAATCTCATAGTAGTTGAGCCTGGAAGGCATCTCCCAAGGTCTGCAGTTCCAGCCCCTGCAGAGCAGGGTCATCTGTAGCATGTTGCACAGGATTTTATCCAGCCAAGTTATGAAATTCTCCAGTGATGGAAACTTCAGAGCCTCCTTGGGCAACTTTCTCTAGTGTTTGGTCATACTCACCATAAAAAACTTTTTCATATATTTAAATGGAGTTTTCTGTGGTTTAGTTTTTGCCCATTGCCTCTTGCCTGTCAGTGGCCCCCTACTGAAAAGAGTCTGTCTCTGTCCTCAGGTAAATCCATGTAATCCCTACAGATGCATAAAATCCTACTAAGCATTTTCTTCTCCAGGATGAGCATCTCTCTCAGCCTCTCCTCATAAACTGAATGCTCCAGCTGCTTAATCATTCATCACCTTCCTTTGAACTCATTCTAGTATGCCCCATGTACCTTGTACTGGAGAGTTCTGTACTTGAACCCAGTGCTCCAGGTGTGTCTCACCCGTGCTGAGCAGAGAACAGGACTTGCCAGAAGCATTATACCTCATGCATCTCAGAGTGAGGTTGTCCTTCCTTGCCAGAAGGGCACGTTGCTGGCTCATGTTCAGCTGGTTGCTCATTAGAACCCTCCAGTTCCTCTCTGCAGGGCTTCTTTCCAGCCAGTTACTCCTCAGCGTTTGCTTTGATAGAGGTTACTGCTGTGAAGATCCAGGACTTGGTATTTCCTTTGCTGAACTTAATGGGGTTCCTTTTGGCCCATTTCTCTGAGTCTATCAAAGTCCCTTTGAATGGTAACACAACCTTACACTCTTGCCAGATTTATATTACCTGCAAAACTTCATAAAGGAAAAAAATCAGGCATATAGAGTAAGCAATAAACCATACAGAGAGAATTTCAAGCAAGAGGACCCTACAGTTTTTAGTCAGCAGGTACCTGTCTGAGAAATGACCCTTATATTTTAAGAGAGCTTCAAAGAAAATGCTACACAAGAAAAACAAGGGATGCCAAAGTTATAAGGTCTATCAGATGGGCCCCCTTGGGCTAACACCAGAGTGAAATGTATCTTGAACATTAGCACATAGGCCTTGCACAGTGATTTAAGTAATTAAGGAACCATATGGTTACATATCTGTAGCCGTAGGCACAGCCTGAGGTGTTTTAGAATCTCTAAAAAATATTTGCCTTCTAGAGTGCCAGACATAAGGTACAGGATAAATTATAAGGGAGAAAAAAAATACACTTGGGAATATGTCTTCTTGAGGAACTTCAATTAAATGGAGTCTTTTCTCTCAAGCCTTGCAAAATTTTGTGTTCATTCTTACAGTGCGGAGAAAAAATTGAACTAGATCTTGCCTGGACTAAGAAGAAAATCTGATTGATAGATTTAGTTGGGTAGTAATAGGGCTTCTTTTTTAAAAAAAGGGAAAATCTTGTGATTTGCTGTTAACACCTGTGCTGACAGATGGGTTAGAAAATAATTGGTGTAAGAAACAAAATAATTATTTGATGAGAGATATTCTTAATAAAATAAAAAGAAATCAAAAGACTCAGGCAATTAGTTGAATATACTTTTAACATTTTAAAATGTTAATTCTGCTTTATATTTCACTCCCTCCATCTCAAAATCATTCCTTAATTTATCATTAGTTATGCATCATTTTCCAAAGGACTTAAGTAGAAATGATCAATTAATTGCATAACTATTTTCATAAAAATAGTTATAGCCATTTTCATACATAAAATTTTATTCATATTAAAAGTCATGTGTGATGAAAAGTGTCTATACATCTCTTGCAGAGTTAATGAGAACCAGACCTGTGAAGCCCCAAGACTCAGACACTGATAGCAATGTGCCTAAAAAAGCAGAAGGACAATCTTTATGCTGCTTGTGCTTATGTGTGCGCACACCAGGAACTTGCTTCCTGTGGTGTGTAGTATAAAAACCTGTGAGACATGCACCTCCTTTCTCCCTCCCTCTCTCTGCTAGTCAATCTCCAATACTTACTTATCTTTTTATATCTGAGTGCTATATGAACACAAATATGAATCAACTCACTTAACCCTCTTGTCAGAGCTGGAGCAGTATGCTCAGCAATAATTGGTTCTGCCCTAAAATCAAAAGCTCTCAACCAATCTCCACAACTCCAACTCACTAATTTCTCTTGATACCTAGCCAAATAAGCACCAATAATAAAATTTAAGAGGGGTTTGGAGAGTTAAGCTAGTGCTGAAAAGCTTGATGTAAAAAGGGGAAATTGCTGTTTGAAGGTTTTATTACTCTGGATTCTAACTACAGAACAGTTCACCATAAATTTGGATAGCCCTTGAAATTAGAAACCAGAGCTAACATAGTGTTTAACCAATTGCTGTTTTACACAGTCTGGTTTATTTCTGGAGCATTCCTCTTTAGAAGACATTATATAGTAATACTGAATGATGGATGAAAATCTCTTTCCAGTGGTCTTTTTCTGACAGTTGGTTATCAGGATCTGTGTAGTAAATAAAATGCCTAAGAAGATACTAATCCTAGATGCAGTGGATCGGCTTTTCCAATGGGTGCAGTTCCGGCCAGCCCTGCCACCACTACATCCAGGGGCTCACTTTGCCAGAGGCGTGGGCAAACTCGACCACGGTGCGGATAGTGCGCAGAATAGAAAGGCGGGACTCTCAGGATGTGCAACCAAGGGATGCGTAGCCCCAAGGCAGCGCTCCGGAGAGAGACGCTGGCCTCGAAATGGCACGGCTTTTTATTGAGTGGGTTCAGGGGTGGGATTGCGTGGGACCAATTACAACCTTTTGCCATCGTATAATGAGGCAATGCACAACTTTTGAACCAATAACAAGTAACTTGGGGAGGAGGAATACATGATGAGGGGGTGGGGAAGTTATATAACTTAAAGATTGACAGGTAACCGAAAAGTGGTAAACAACTATTATGGGATGGGGTTACCAGGACAACCAAGATTTTGGCGGGAAGGTTTGAGTGGGGGGGGGAAGGAAAGTCTGAGGGAAGGAGAGAAGGAGAGGGAAGGAGAGGCCATCTTAAACAATAGAAATAAATACAAAATTATAAAACACAAATTATAAAACCAAACCGGAGCAGTGAAAACCCAATTGGAATTGAATTTAAGCACCACCACACCTAGACAGTATGATCTTGGTTTAAGATGTGAATACTGACAATTTAGATTCTACAAAGATTCTTAACATTAATTATATAATTTTTTTATATAATAAAGATGAATTTCCACTCTGAGTCTTTCTAAAGTCTGAGCATAGCCTCTATCACTTGTCCATGAGAACACAGTGCTTTCATTTACTATTTTTAAATGGGACAGTTGCAAATTTCATGGAACATCTTGAAGTTTAATAACATTTCCTCACTGATATAGCATAAAGGAGGGAAAAGTTTTAAATCTTCTGTAGCTTAGATTTTTTTGTATACTTTTACAGTGCCATTTGCGGAGGCAAAAATCAGAAGATAATTGTCTCCTCCATCTTTTATGATTTTTAACTGATAAAATTATTTTAAACTGATTTTTACTTGTCCCTAATTTCTTGTTATTTTCCTTATGTGAATTACTTCCCTTTCAAAACTGCAGTAAATATGCTGAAATAGTAAGGGGCTTAACATAAGTGTAGCATCAAGGCTACAACCTTACTATTGTTTTGGAGTATTTTTGCAAAGGGTCACAGGCTGGTTTTTTTTCTCTTTTGTTTCCTGACTGTTAGTTAGATTTTGATTTGTGACAATTCTTTGTCTCCTAACCCATGATTAATGTTCCAATAACTTTTCCTAAAGGTCTTGATTGAAACAAAAATTATTTTCGGAGATCCCTTCATTTGATTGGAAGAAATGTTAGATGAGAAACGTCCAAATGAGACATGTCTATTCCATTCACCTGTACAAGAATAGCTCAGATTAAAAATTAATAAAAAACAGTATATGAAACAACTTAAAAATCAGTAAAATAAAGAGTAAAGTTGTCATTGAAAATAAATTGTTGTTCAACCATTTTATAAAATAAGGATTAGTAACCACTCTTGATTGTTGATATTCGTGCTATAAAGTCTAGTATAGATGGGTAGAATAATTAATATATTTGTGTTTCTCTATCATTTGAGCAAATAAATTGGGTTTGAAAGCTTTGTTTTTAGAAGAATGTATGAAGGTAGTATGGTTATAATCCAGTTGATTTAAGAAAGTTATTTAAAATAGTTTTCATTATTCATTATTCATAATGTTAATAGTGATTTACTGCAGAGTTCCCCTTTATATATCATCCTTTGTAGAAGTTCTGTTGCCAGAGTTAAGTAATAGCAGTCAATTTAAACCGGGGGGGGGGGGGGGGGGAAAGATATATTCTTTTACTTATAGTTGAAATGAGGTTAAAATGGAAATTTGACATCATGTTTTGGATGACTGCAGAGAGTTATGCCTTTATTTTGCCTGCTCCTGCAGATTTTTCAGGAAAGGTGAATATAGGCTATTGTTCAATATAACACTGAAAGGTGCAACTACTCAGAAAGTGTAGATAGCTAGGCAGGAAAATACAGCCTGGTGTGTTTTGTGCTGTTTTAAAAACATTTTTAGAGGAATTTAAGAGAACAAAAATAACACAAAGGTAGGTTGCCTAGTGTTTGCCAGGCATACAGGCAACTAGGTTGGGGAGTTTTCTGTTTCTAGGTTGCCAAGTCTGAGCAAAATACAAAACTAACGAGCCAGGTCCTTAAATATCTAGATACTTTGTTTCAAAATAATTATATTTTGTGGACATTCTTTTATTAGCCATTTAGATGTTTGCTACATGTTTCAAGCAATCTTCATTTATTGTTTCTTTAAGAAAAAAAGAATGCACATATCATGTACAAAGTTTAACAGCTAGAGTTTTAAAGATGATGAATATCCAGGGATTTGTAATCATGTATTGGCATAAAGCACCTGCAGTCACTAAGCACAATTCCAATAAAAATGAACACCACGTAAGCAGAGATAATAGAAGACAGTCTTCTGCAATGACCTGTAATTCCTGCCCTGATTCCCTGCTATTCCCAGTCTCCAGACATGTAAAAAAAAAAAAAAAAAAAAAGCTTCAATTAGCCTTTTGCAAAGAAAACAGCAGTCACTTCTTCATAGACATAAGTGAGGAGAAAGCCCTGCTGTGGAATTCATTTTGCTTTTTCTACCTTACAGCAGAGCATCAGTCTGTGGAGTGTTCCTTTGTGCTTGGGTAATATACCATTTTTCTGACCTTTTCTGCTGATTCAAGAAAATTGTACTGTGAACCTAAGAGCTGTGAAAGTGACCCAATATCTAGGTTTTAAGAATTGCAACATGTGTGAGAATCAGATTTACCACATACTTTGAAATATCTCTGTCTTCAGATAACATAGGAGACAACAGTATAAGAAGACTTTATTTAAACATCCAGTCTAGCTAGCACTCTTACTAGGTTCAGACAGGCATAGAAAAATAAAAGGAACCTCATACCTAAAGCTGCCTAAGATACAGATCAACTCTTAGTGTTGTCTGTCTGTTGATACCATTCATCCATAAAGCTGCTGTCATGTGTACACAGAATTAGGATCTGGCTCATGAACTAAACACCTCCCTGGCATAGCTGTTCATTGAAAGTATGTTAATTTGAAGATATCTGTAATTTTATGGCCTTATGCTTGAATTTTTATTTGGATTTAACAACTCTCACTCAATTGGATTTTCTATGCACTATAACTCAGTCAGGTTATTAATTTCCTGCTGTGTAGCACCTAATTCCCAACAAACTTTGAAAAACTTAATCACTGTTATCCAGGGGTAGGCTCATCTTTTCTATAGAAGATGGACACAGCCTATTGACATCTACACTGATCTTGACCCAACAGCATTAACAACTGATCAGCATACTTTTGGGGGAATACTTCCTTCTGCTGAAAGGAGTTCTACATCTCACCAAATAACACTTTATGAACTTATATCTGCATTTTCTTTATATCTACATCTTATATCTACATCTTCTGTTTCAAAAATAGTATTTTACTAGAATGTAAACAAAAATAGGACATGCATCTCATTCTTGAGTTTTAGAATAGGTAGTCACACACTTCATCATGATAATGGAATTACATTTAACTCAGCAATAACAGTAAACTTTTAAGAGTATTCTAGAAGACACTCAACATTCTGTTGAGATCTGATCTTGACACTGTTTTCAAAAGAAAAATTTAAGCAATATTGTTGCTTGAAATAAGGCTGAATATTAGAAAGTCTAACTTTTCTAATGTCAGACTAGATGTCTCTCTGACTATTCAACATTATGAATTCTGATAAAGCCTGTGAAAGAAAATTAAGCAAAAATCTGATATAACAAAGAATCATGAGCTAATGGTCTTTAAGTCCCAAGAAAAGAAATAGGTAAATTTATACTAAAAAGAGTTCTCCATCTTGAAATTACTACTTACCTTTACAAGCAGTGAAAATGCTGCAGAAAACCAGGTGGATTCTGGACCCCCTTTGCTGAAATGGAAAAGATCATTGAGAAGTCAGTAAAATAGAGAGCATGTATAACAATGGGGTCAATACAAAGGTATTGACACTATGACGTGTTTTGAATGTTTAAAATGCCGACGAAACAGAACTGTTGAAAAACTTTTTTTTTTTTTTTTAACTTGCAAAAGGGAGATACAGGAAAAAAATAGTCCTGTAGTGGTTTTGACTGAACCATGAATTACCCTTTGATTAATTTAATGACAGAAGTCCAACCCATATATTCCTGGTTTTCTAGTCATTTTAATTGTATAAAATAATCTCAATTTATTTCCAAATGTCCCTGAACAGGTTTAAGACATCCAAAACCCATCTGTTTAATGGAGGTTTCTTTTTCACATGCTATATAAATTTTGAAGGTCACCCTTAAGTGCTCTACATAGGCACAACTGTGCAGGATATTGGTAATACCATTTGTGATGCCTCTTCATACAGAGTCATGTCAATTATTTATTTAGTAATGGTGAACATGCTGTCAGAGAATAAATCCATTGTCCTTCTGCCAAAGTTGTTGGGAGGACTGGGCAGTAGTTGGGAGGATGCATTTTGGAGAAGCAGTAAATGACTGCAAGTCACTGTTGAATGCAATCAGTAGATTATGCATTTGATGCAACTGTGTTGGTTTAGAATGCAAGAAGTTCTTCACAGCATCCTGAAAGTTATCATCATTGAAGTGAATTTCTTTCTAATGCATTGAATTGGAGAATTCAGTAACATATTTAAATTAGTATTTTATTCTATATTAAGTCATTAGGCATAATTTTTAATAAAATATCGTATACCGTCTCTGGGTTCATACCTGATACATGTAGGTATAACTCTTTTTTTTTTGGATTCCTGTTTTTTGGTTATAGGTTCACATATCTATGGGGCACACCATCTAGACTAATTCCTATGTGAAGATTCCAGTGAAGTGCTTTTTAATCTCATACAACTATTTTTTTTTGTGTGTAATTCAAATGCATTTTATAAGCTCTGTCTAATACATATTAGTAAATCTACAATGAGAAAGTACTAAATAAAGTAGAAAATCTAGAAAATTAAGAATAGGATAAATATGTTTAATGGAAAGATTCTAGCTAGACAGAATCTAGCTAGATTTTCAATTTGGAAATTGAATCTTATGGGGTGGCATTATCTTAGAAAAAAATTGATTTCTCAGCAAACAAAACTCATTTTTTCAGGTGGAAAATCAACAAACTGGGAAGGAGGTATTCGTGTGCCAGGTCTTCTCCGTTGGCCTGGAGTGGTACAGGCTGGTGCCTCTATTGATGAGCCAACAAGCAACATGGATATATTCCCTACCATAGTTAAACTTGCAGATGTACAGTTACCCTCTGACAGGTATGCTTTGTAGTCATCTCTGTTTTAGAGAAAGTGTCATGAGTGTTCTATACATTCTGGTGATATCTATTAAGATAGAGGTGAGAATGTAAATAAGATATTAGGTTTTGTACTTGGAATATTATGTTGTCTCTTCATATTGACATACTGATAATATTTTACAGAAATGTTGTATGAAAATACAGCTTAACTCATAAAGCAAGCCCAAAGCACCAAAAAGATAACAGAATGCCATCAGAGCAATGTACTGTCAAATCAAACTTGGAATTACTTACTAACAGCAAAAATGAATGTATCAAAGAGGGTTCTGTTCTGCATGAGTGAATTTGGTGGAAAAAGAAACTTTAAGTGTAAATTACTTTAAACTTCATTAGCTTAGCCTTGACCTTCTTAATATCACAAAACACATCAAAATACCACATAGGCTTTTCTCACAGTTTTGTTTGGTGTTTTTTAGTTTGTTTGGTTTTGTTTTTTTTTTTCCTCTGTACCTAGTTAGTCAAAATAATCCCATACAGAGTTTTACAGCCTGATAAGAAAAGCCACTGGACTTGCACAATTCATAAGAAGCTTTCCTGATGCTGCTACATCCCCAGGCTTTATCCTGTTTGAGATACACAGTCTCAGTGGCAAGGTGCCTCTGCCTAAATGATGTTGCTATCCAAATCAAGTGGAGAAACCTGTAATACTCATATCTTTTGAACACACTTATGACTCACAAACCACTTTTGAGCACAAAGCATCAAGAATCCTCATAGGAAAGCCCAGTGGTGAGCAGAGTCACTCTTCTAATTTTTGTTCATTGAGTGTTTGAAGGAAATGGCAGGGCAGGACAAGTCTAATACATGAAAAAATTAGTCAGGTTGGTCCTGAGAGATGCTCTACAGGCAGTAATTCTGTCAAACCTCAGAAGTTCTGATTGTTCTTTATGTGGCAGACCTTATGCATTTTGTTTTCATATTGCTTGAGTGAGTACTAAGTACTAATGTTTTCTTTGATCTCCTTTATAGAAATTCAAATATCTTGTGTAACTTCCACTTGTAGGTTGCTCCACTGTGATTCTTCTGTGTTAGGCTGATGCCATAAGTACTGCTTCATCTTAGATCATGGACTAGCTTGAAGTATTTTTGTTCCAGCAGCTAGGTTCTTATAGCTCAGCTGAATTCTTCCTGGGAAATAAGAAAAAATATTATAATTAATATTATATCACTGTGAGGGAGCAGGTTAAAAAGGAGTGGAAGAGATGCTCCTAGTTAATAAAGGAAAATTAGTAATGGAAAGAAAAGTCTTGCATATTCTTCTAAATCCAGCAGCTGTAGTAATGCTTGAGTACTGGAGACATTTTTCTGGAGGTGCCTTTTTCCCCATCAACAGGCTCTACAGCAAAAAGCGTTCAATAGACATGCATCTGTTAATGAACAAGTTTGCAAGACAAGAGCCTGTTACTTCAGCAAAAAAACATGAAAAACTGAAAGTGAGAAAGACTCTGTTTCTACAGAATCCCCACAGACACAGGGATTCATGCAGATGGCAGTTATCAGACAAGATAGCTTTCAGAATTCCAGGAAGTTTTCCTCCCTATCCTTTGAGAAAAGTGCTACTCTAAATAGCTTTGTTGTATACAGCTGCTCACAAAAATTTAATTCTCACATGCAACTTAAAAAAATAAACTTAGTACCTGTCTTGTAGTAATTACACTAATGTGAAAAATGTTTTATGCAATGGTAATGAAATGATACCTTCTTCATGTAAAGGTACTGAAAATCAACGTAGACCTTTTAAAAATTCTTATAAGTTTCAAAAATTTTTATAAGATGTTGCTCAAAATGCTTGAGAAAGAAGTACTTGCTGATCTGTATATCAGGAAAAAGTAATTTTTTTATAAAACTTATTGAAAAATTTGTAATTCATACCAGATCAAAAATGTAGACTGTGGTTTCTCCCCTGCCAGCTGATGTCAGCAATTCAAAGGTTTAATTTAGGGAAACAGTTAAAAGTCTTGCTTATTTTAAACCTCAATTTTTATGTAAATTGACCGATTCCTTCAAAGCATGATCAAATTGTCCAGCAGCATTTAGAGAATTTATATATATTTATGTCTATGTGTGTGTTTGCAGTTGATAAATGCATTTTTAAACAGTTAATTTTAAAATTTAAAATATCACTTCTGCCTTAAATTCTGGCATACATAATATGCTGGACAGAGATATTACCACTACTTCTGGGGACACTAGCACAAAACAACATATCTTCTCTACTTTGGCCAGACTACTCCCAAAAACAGGTATTTGTGAAGGACTGTGTTGTAGCAATTTATTCTCTTATGTCTGTTCACTTTCTCAGAAGTGAAAAAAAAAGAGTTGAGGGAATTATTCATAATGGCAAAATGTAAAATTGTTTCCTTAGGTAATATAAAAATCAAAGGGAAGAGCTCCTGAAGGTTTTTCTCCAAATTGACCAGTTGGAGGTGGCATTCAGATTTGGGGTTTTTTAAGCAGCCAATGAGCAGAGTTATAATAACTTCTCAGGAAAGTGAGGTTTGAGTTATTTTTCTGATTTTGAAATGCTTTCTAACTCAGGATTATTGATGGACATGATCTGCTACCTTTACTTCAAGGAAAAGTTACTCGATCTGAGCATGAATTTCTCTTCCATTACTGCAATGGCTATTTAAATGCAGTCCGCTGGCATCCAAGAAACAGTAAGTAAATTTGCCTGTTCACGTTTTAAATATTTAATATAATTTTTATTGCAGCTTGAAAAGAATCAGGAGGAACCCTTGGGCTATAGTAACAAAAAAGTTGTTTAAAATATCTAGCCTTTTTCCTTCTCTTTTCCTTTTGTCTTTGCTGTTACATTCCTATTCACCATTTCACTGTTTGACATTATTTGGTTGTTATGCATTAATGTTAAATATGAATGCAATACTGAGATCTATGGTATCTGAAAATGCCTTTTTTTTTAAAATCTTCATGAGAGAGAGGCTGTCCAACAGAATGAAGCAGACAAGGTTGACTCTTACCTTGTCCTAAAAATGCACAGGTAATAGGATGGTTTGCTGAATAACAGCACAAGTATGATGCTACCTTAGCTCTTTTTATTACTCAGATAGCAAAACATAGAAGAATCACTGAGTCAAAGTCATAATTATCCAAAAAATGAATATAGTATTATAGAATTCCTTTTCATGGTTTTTATGAATGACATAATTCTACTTTGTAGGCCAAGGTGAAAAGCATTTGTCACTGATTTGCTCTTTTTTAACTAACAGCTCACTGCTGGTAGCACCTTCCACATTAAGCAAAGTATATTTCCCTGTCTATGAAATCTCTGTGCTAAATGAGGTTAAACACAGATTTGTCCCATCTCAGTTGACTTTGGAACTAATGGCTTGTGTTACAGATACAAAATAATGATTCAAAACAAGCTTTGGCTTAGAATTTTTTTATTTAAAAGGGAAAATATTACCTATAATATTTATTTACCATTACTGTGCCTTTATGTCTTGCATTTGATAAATATTCATAAGGAAGAACCAAGCAATCAGACCTAGAACCATTTTGTATCTGGTGCTGGATGAAGTTATTTTGCATCATAATGAGAGAAGTGGGCAGAGAAGCTGTTTTTCTCAAGCATACACCTTTGCAAGATAATGTAACCCTTGTCTGAGGAAGGGTCATCTTTATTATTCACTGAAAAGGGAATATGATGGGAAATTAATGTGAGCAACAATGGGGGACTAGTCTACTGTATTTACATGATGAGCAACAGCAATGTAGAATGTGATTCTTCCTTTCTCCAAGGCACTCAAATTATAAAGCCCACTCAGAACCTGGCAATAACATTTTCATAACAATGGCCTGGCTTTTGTACTGAAGGTTGTTGTGGTTTAATTTCAGACAGCAACTAAGCCTGACAGAGTCACTCTGTGGCTCTTTCTGGGATGGAGGAGAGAACTGGAAAGGTAGAAGTGAGGAGACTCATTAGTTGAGATAAAGACAGTAATAGATAAAGCCTACACGTGTCAGCCAAGCAAAACAAGGAATTCATTCATTACTTCCTATTAAAAAGGCAGCTGTTTAGCTATCTCCAGGAAAGCTAGCCTCCATCACACATAGTGATGACTTGGGAAAACAAATGTCATCACTGAATATCACTCCTTCCTTCTTACTTCCACAGCTCTCTATGCTGAACATGATGTCATTTGGTCTAGGATATGCCCTGGACCAGCTGGGGTCCACTGTCCCAGCAGTGCTCCCACCAAGTGTTCCTTGTGCACCCCCAGCCTGCTCACTGGTGGAGTGGGGGCAGAAGAGCCTTGTCTGCTCGGCAGTACATAAAACATCCCTACTATCAACACTGTTTTCAGCACAAATGGGAAACACATATTAGCTACTGTGAAGAAAATTGGCTCTATTCCAGATAAAACAAGCACAATGGGTTTCTGATATTCTGCCTTTGGAGTCAGCTTCCATTGTAGTGAGAGTAGACAATAGCCAGGAATTCCTCTCTATTGTCTTATGTACCAGTCCTCTGTGATGGCTTCACACCATGTTCACCATCTTCTGCACTTCTCTGGTAATGGGCCCTAACCCAATTGTCCAACTAGGAGTGCTCATTCCTTCATTATACTTGTAGTTCCTATTGATTTCAAAGATGCACTTTTTGAAGAACAAAGCAACAGTAGCTTGGAAGAGACAGCTTACAACTGCTAAGGAAAATGTGATGGATGTATTTATTGATTAAAGTGCAAGGTAATGGTACATATATTGTGTATATGCTCTTATTATTGCATACAAAAATCATATTTCTTATTAAATTTATTTTATGGGAAATCTCAGTTTGCATATCAGTGACAACTTGCATATCCCAATATGTTTTCTAGACACTCAAAGAGTAGTATTAGCTTTAATCCTCAGGAAAAATGCATATACCAAGAATTGAGAGGAAAGCTAAATTCTGCTTAGCTATTTGGTCCCTTTTTAACTCCATCACCCCACAGTTCCCTTAGTAAATTAATCTTTGCCATTATTAGATTTCCAATGTGATTCAGTCCAGACCCCCTTTTTTTGTTTAATTTTTGACCCTTAAATATATACATGAATCAGGCATCTTTCCCTTGCTTGCAAGATTCTATTCTGACTTAAGCAGGCATGTTTCTCACATCGTTCAGGGAAGGTCAGAAACTTCAGAGTGAACAATTACCATTTTGCATTTATGTATTTAGAGGCCAAGAGTTCCTCATAACCAAATCAATACACATCTTCATTAAGTTATATTAGTTAGGCCAGTTATTGCATTCACAATGTACTTTCCCCTTCATCAGTCCTTTGAAGAAGCTTTTAGAGGATATGTGCTATGCAATGATCTTCTCAAACAAGTCTTCAGAATTTAAACCCTGTTCTTTCTACAGAGCCATGAGGAAAATAATCTGTTGGGTTTTTTTTTCTCTTCTCTTCATCTTTCTCAGCTGCAGAAATAAGCTAACACCATTTTTTCTTCATATTGCTTTGACCCACATTTTACCACATGCTAGAAAATAATGCACATAATTCTTCACATTCTGAATTAAAAAAAAAATGAATTAAATATCAGGCAATTTTCTTTTGCCCTCACAGATTGTTCATGCTGATATTTCACAGAATCACTGAGTTGGAAGGAACCCATAAGGATCACTAAGTCCAAATTGCTATAATTGCCTTGGAAACAGCCAAGATACATAGTCCTAGTCCTTGAAGGATGATTTTCTGAATATTGAAAATAAAACAGATGTAGGATCTGCCTTTGCTTTCTTGAGCTGAGCCACTCAAAATTTTGTATTGCTTTCTGTGATGTATGTTAGATGATACTTTGGCCTGTTTTAGGTCTGATCACGTGTTCTTCTGCTTGAGCAAGTTGACCAGTACTTTTGTATTTGCTAATTTTATAATTTAGCATAACTGAGTACTAAAAAACTATCAAGAGCACTGTCTCCAGTATATTACTGGCATATGAATCTATACTATTAAAAAATGCATTGCTATGACAACTTAATTGGAAGGATTAATCAGATACAGACCAAATCTATAGTCGAATGAAACTGCATCTTTCAGGTTTCACTGACTGTGTGGAAAATTTTGATTTGATAAGGAGGAAATATATTGTAATGCTGTGTAATGAACATTGAGAAATATAATGCAATGCAGTCAGTATTGTAAAGAAATAATGATATTCACAGTGTTTTGGTGCTACTGATAAAAATATACTAATGTTTCTGATAAATGCTACAGTGACTTTGCTAGCAGCACTTCACCTTTTCTGTTTCAAAATGGATTTAGTTGTTCAGTGGAATATGTCATTCAATAAACAAAAGAAAATGAGATTTTCTATGGCAAGATCAATTGAAGCAGACTAGACTGCAGCTCCAAAATAGCTTATTGTGCAAATATAATGACTTTTAAAGACAGAAATACAATTAAAAGCTTTATATAAAAATTTCTCACTTTTCTTCACTTAACAAACAAGATACATGTCAAATTGTGTTTATATTGACTTTCTTGAATGTTGTGATCTGCCTCAGTTACTGAAATTTCCGTCAAATTCTCCAATGAGGGATTCTTTATGTAACATCACAGAATTCATAGCTATTCTGATTCCTGGCTATTGCATTGTTCTCCAGCATCCAACAGTATTTCATGAGACATATTTTGTTCTGTGGCTAGGGGTTATAGGCCCTTCGTAGTAATGAATTTAAAAATTGAATTTAAAAATTGAAGGTTAAAAAAACCCAAAATGTAAATGAGAGAGAAATATTTTTGTTTGCGGTTTTCAGACTGAATATATAGGATAAATTTACAGAATAGTGTTTTGGGTCTTTTTAAGACGTTCCTCCAGATTCAGTTTGACTAAAGACATTAGTGTCATAATAAAGAGAGGACAAAGCATGAAAATCTGTTCAGAAGGGTCATCTGCTCAACTTTTGGTTTGGACAAGTGCAACCTTTCTTGTGAAATTGTGTAAAAATAAGGCCTCTTTCTGAAGAAATTACATATGAGGAATACCTTCCACACTTCCTTACCTCTCAAAAGCCCAAAGTTATGCATGCCTTAAGGGGTAGTGGGGGTTACCTTATAAATAAGAGAGCTTGCATTATTTATGGTGCCATTCTTAGCTTAATTTTTTGTAATATCACATTCAGTGTTAATAGTAAAAACTGTAAAATGAATTCATATGCTTATAACACAGACTTGTGAGCACAATATTGTACTCAGAGGAAAAACAGAGGAGTTGGAGTTTAGATAAGTAACAGAAACTGGGAAACTTCTGTAATGCTCTAGAACCAGCTTAAAATCTTTTTTCTACAGTCAAATTCTCAGTGTGAGGGTAGGTGGATCTAATGGTTCTCTCTAGCAAACAGAAATATATTAATGTGTATATAAGGGAGATTTTGAAGTGTTATGTGGTGCCAAAACACTTGTTTGTAAATGCCTGTCCTTGTTTGGTCCTCTTAGTGCATCTAAGAAATTTGATTATCCAGACATCCACAAAATAAATTAAAATTGTGTTTGCTCTGAATTGGAAAGTATTAAATTTTTTCCTATGTACTTAGTATTTTAAAGATCTCTCTTAATAATTCTTCCACTTTCTGAATATAAACAAGAAATTTCACAACATTCATTCTCTAAAGCCTCATAAGCTTTTTTTTATTATTATTACGTACTTATTAATAACAGAGGAAAATTTTCAGTGTGCTCTTTACCATAGGATGAACAAATGGTACAGCAGCTTCATTTGTAAGTTGTGGGATGTGCTTGTCATACACAGAGGACCCATTAGCAGAACCCATAGCCTTGCCTAACTTTTCCGATTCTTTTTGCTTGCTTCCCTGAGGAGCTTTTTCAAATTATGGTTTATTTGCCTTCTCTGTGGGGAACAAAGGACTTAGAAGATGTTGTTACAGATTAGTGAAGACTCACATTGATCCTGAGAATGCCAACAGTTATAGGTGCTTTCACTGCTTAACAGTACAAGGGAAGGTAAATTTAATAGAAGCTTGATCCAGAAATTTCTTCTTTTCCACAGCATCTTCAAAAGAGAGATACTACCGTGTGACTTTCACTGCTGTCAAGGAAACATTTTGTTTCCTTACAAAGAAACATCTTTTTTTGCCAAATCTTATCACACCAACCTTGTATCTTTTCTCAGAAAATAACAGATGAGAAAGGATAAAACAGAAAGAATAAACATCTAAAGGAGTAAAACTTTCCTATTGTCACAAAAAAAATTCTAGATTTCTTGCTAGAAAGAATAGACATTTTCTTTAGTCGTAGTAAAATTGATGCAGGAACATTTTTGTCTTAGAGGGCTATCCCTCCACTGAAAGACCATGGTTAAAGTCCCTTGCATTATACACACAGACCTTCAGTGATCATATCAGAGTGCTTTTTCTTCATATAAAAATAGATACCATAACATATTGTCTATTGAATTCAAAGTATCTTGACCTAAATTAGTAATATTTTTAGTGAACATGGAGAGGTTGACAGGTTTCAGTGATCATATAATGGCAAAGGCCTTTAAAGTAGATAATTCAGTGCTATTTAAACTTCAACTTTAATGTTTGCTGTCAGATATTTTGTCATGCAGTTGTGACATGTGCAAAAGAAAAATTTTAACGCATTATTTTCTGTATACTCCATAGCTAACACTTAAATAGAAAAAGGTCTCCGAGTTAGAGCAACTGTCTGATATATTTTAATTTATTTATAAATTTAGCAGTAGTCAAAACAACAACCACATAAAAGACGAGGTAAAAATGCACTGCAACATTCAAAGATTAATTTCAGCATTCCAAGTAACATTTAAAAGTGAATGTTTAACAATATCTGGAGCATTATGTTTCCAAAAATATCTTTAGTTCAATGTTGGACTTGAGCCTGCAGCATTTTGCATGTTACATTCAGAACATAGCGCTGATTCATCCTAATTTTAAAATCATTTTCAAATGGTATATGTTGTCTTAAGCAATGTTCTTCAAGGGAAGTAGTTAATGCATGCACAACCCACATGGAGTATTCTATGTGCCACAGCCTCTAACATAATATTATTACTCCTAGAAAATAAAGCAAACTATCTGTTTATTAGAGAAATTCCCTGGAAACTTGACTGTCAATAGTGAGGTGACTTCTCAGTATGGCATAAAAAGACCTTGCTATGAAAGGAGAAATAGACATGGAAGAAAACAGTGAAGGGTTGCAGGCTAGGTGCACTTGACAATACTATGGTGGAGGCCAGAGTGCATATGTGGATGATGTGCACTCTGTACCCTGCAGTTACATCTAAATTTAAGTTCTGATCAGTACTTTGGACAGAAAACACAAGCAGAATTACTCAATAATCAGTGAAACCATTCTCAGTCTGAGAAAAGCTCACATCTCAGTACATAGAGTGATCTTTCTGTTGCTTTCACACCATTTTATGTGGTCATGAAATATCAGAGGGTACGTAAAACATTGAATTTTTCAAGTATCTTTTCCTAAGGCATCTATAATTTCTTTAGATTTCTGTAACTTGTTAGTTGTTGTGTCATTCTAAGTATAGAAATTTTGTTAGTGGATTTTTATGAAAGCTTTTTGAAACTGAAAGAGACTACATTTCACTTGTAGTTTTTTATCGCCACTCTTTCAGTGACCTCCTAGTAGAAAAGCAAATTAGGTGAAATAGTATAGAACTGTGACATTTTTCACATTTATTCAAAGTTTTATTCCAAAATTTTTTGAAAATAATTCTTCAGATGCAGTTCACTCATATTCAGGAGAATTTTATGGTCTCATGGTTGTGGGACTCTAAGGTGAACGTTTTTGAGACTCAATTACTCAGTCCTCTTCAAGACTGACATTTTAAAGCAAAATAGGTTTTTAGCATTCACAGTAAAAGGGGGAAGTTAGAAATCATGGTTCACTCACAACAATAAAAGTCAACAGGACTATAAAACCTCAATAAAGATAATGATAATTTAGCACTTAGAATTAGCACTAATGCAATAAAGAAAGGGTGAACCTTTTAGTATTAGGAAATATTAGTCACCCTAAGATAATTTTGTCATTACTAGGTGTGTGCTAATTTTTCGTGTACAACCTGTTACCTGTCTGTTGAACATTAATTGTTAAATGGTTTATACATCATAGAAGCAAGGTTCTCGATCATCTCACTTGCTCAGTGAGAAGAGTAGAGTCTTCAAGACTCCATAGAATGTTCAAGATTAACCTAATTATATTATCTGGGCTTTCCTCAAGGCCATTGAATTTTTACAGACAGTTTTTCAGTCTGTAAGTCTTTCTGTATGGTCCTGTTTGGTGCAAAATAGAGACTGAATCTCAGTCCTAAAAGCTTATAGTTACCTTAGCATTAGTTCATATCCTTGACAGCAAAACTACTTAGCCACAAAGCTTTATAGCTTGGACTCAAAATCAATGTCTTGATTACTGTGTTGTTGATAATTCCAGTTTGAATTCTCTACTCTAGCTCTTTACAGAATTTAAATTTTGGAAGGTTTTAGTTGATCCACATGAGGGTTTTTTTTTGTTGTTTTGGGGTATTTTGGGGTTTTTTTTCTAACAAAGTTCACCTCTCATCCTTACCCAATGCCAAGCTCCAAATACTTTATTATCTTCCAAAAGCCAGCATTGTTAATTAATCACTTGTTGAAGCTAAAACAGTACCATGATACATAAGCAAAAAGTTAATTAGAGAGAGGTAATAATAAAGTATAAATAGTTTCATTAAGATTTTGACTTCAGCACTATGAAAGTATAAGACTGAAATATTAGAAAAGAAAGTGTGAGTAAATAAATCTATCTAAATGAAAAATTACTTATTCTCTGAAAATGATCTCTCAAAACTCTGGAATTTCTTTTGAATGTGCTTTTCTCTAATTCCAGGATGCTCTGGGAAATGTTAAAATTAGGACTCATTAGTTCTTCATGACCACGGTATCTTAGAACTGCAAATCCTTTAGTTCCATCAGAGTCTAAGTCCACTTTATCCCACAGCTGGTCATGGAGGCACTTTCATGCATTTTCTCTCTTTAATCTCTCAAATTATCCCTGTCTAGCAAATGGGAATTTGTTGCAACTACATTGCTGTTTGCTTTTGATCAGCTGTTACCTTTTTGTCTCAGACATGGTTAAGTTGTTATACAGAGCAATTCAATTCCTGGCTACTGTAAGTAGACTGTAGGTTTTAAGGCATTGATATAAAAATGAAATTTTCTGGGCTGTAGGATATTCCTCTCTGTTTTATGCAGCATATCTAAATTAGAAGCTAAAACAATTTTTTTAATATATATATATGTCTGCATCAGATGCTCTATATGATACTGTAGTTTTATTGTCTGATTTCTCAGAGCCTGATACTCACACAATTCATACATATTATATAAAAGTTTAGTATTATGATTTCCACCCATAGAGGATGATACTGATGGTATATCAGAATAATACTGAATAATACTATAATAGTATTATATAAATATATATTATATATTATATGATGTTATATTTATCTATAATATACATATATAATAATATTATATAATACTATAATACTCTATAATACTGAATGGTGGATTGTTTGTAGTATTTTTAGTTGACAAAGATTTTTTGACTCTGAAAAACAATGTAATTGTTACTAGAACCAATTTTCAGCTGTTGCCAGAGGCTCTAAGACCACATACCTTTATGATTCAGAAAGAAACTGGAGCTCTTGAACATTCAAGTCAGTTTTCAAAAAGCAGCTTACAAGAAAGCCAGAGATTAAATAAAACTTATCATTTTTTCCAGAGGAAATCAATTTTATCAGTGAGGACTATTTGTATGTATGCTGTGAAGGCATGAGCTTATGTGCAAGTGTGAAGAAAAATACATGTTTCACAGAAGTGAAGACAATTTGAATTATGCTGTGAGAGGGAAATTTTGTCTTAAAGCTGGAAATTCGCTAAAAACCCTAAATAACATATGGAAGCTTTTATCCTAACGGAGCTGATCAGAATAAGAAGACCAAGGGTAGAATCAAGGAAATAAGGCAGAGGAAAAAGTGTAGCTATTATGTCGTACTGAAACTGAGGTTTTATATAGCTGTCTTTTTTCAAAACAAATACAGAAGACATGTAAAAAGTTTTTTTAGAGTCCTGTTTGCCATGGTCACTTTTAAACTTTGAAGAAAAACTTTGAACTTCATACATTATTTTGGTTTTCATTCACTAATTTTATGTTTTGAGTAAGGAGAAGATTAGTAATCTAATGCATTCTTTAGTGGCAGAAAATACATTATATGACTCGAAATAGGGATTATAATCAAATTAAATTCATTATAAAAAGTGATTTATGATACTTGAAATATTAGAATTTTTGATATTTGAATATTTCAAAATTAGCAGAAATTACCAGTTTCTTTACCGCCATATTCTATTGGATATCATACTTTGACATTTTTATGTTTATCCTGAAAATCTTGTAAAGTGCATTAATAAGCTTATCTTAGCACAAGACTAAGTACTAAACACAAATGTCTCAGTTCATTTTCATGGTCAATGGAAATATAATCAGTCTGTGGGTAGAAAAGCAACTGGGAATTGCAAAAAAATCATACAAGAATACACCTTGTTTTCTCATATGCTTCAGTTCATTCAGCTGTGCTCTAGTGGAGCTGTTGTGTCATTTAGAAGTTATGGTGATTTCAAGAATGCTGAGTAGCTCCAAATACCAGGAGTGTGTTGTGTCTACAGAAGGCTGGCTTAGAAAACCATGCTGGTATTTACAGAGAGGCTGTAATAATCAAGAAAAAGGTGCTGAGAAATGCTTTAACTGGATTTGGGAACATGATACTAAATAGATTATACAAAGCCTATCCCTCCTGATAATTATCAAAGGCCTCACTTTTCCCCCTTTTATATTGCCAAAATATTTGAGGTCTACAGAAATGAAGTGTTTAATATCTACCAGTGCTTTTAAATGGTGATGAGAACCTGACTTTTGAAAAAAAAATTAGCCAAACCAAGCCAAACCAAAACAATAACCCCGAACTAAGTTCTGAGAAATATATTTGAATGTTTAGCAACCAGCAGGTAGAACTAAAAAAAAGTAAATATGCCACTCGTACTTCAGGAAATATTTCTGAGTACATATCTGTCAAAGCATTTAATCCAGGGGAAATGTTTGTGTTTGGAAGACAGAAAATCAACATTACTCTCTTTAACACAGCTTAAATGTGAAAAAGATACATCTTTTAATCAAGAAAATTAAGTATAAATTATTTTGAATGTTTTAAAGTAATATTCCATTAGTGGGCATTTTTCAAACTAAGATGTTGGCAAATGATTACAAGGACAATATCTAAAGGTCAAGCTTGATAAATCTGTGTTATTGCCATGGCATGGAGGAGCCAGAAACAGATTTCTGCCCCATTAACATGTGAACCTTAGAGCTTGGCTGAACCTGTCAGTGCAGTCTCTGCCTGGACACACAAGAACAGTTCTATCGTAATTATACTTGGTCTTTTCTTACTAATTTCAGGCAATTTTTTCACTTTGCAGACCAAATTGACCTCAGTTTTTTTGTTTGGTTGGTTGGTTGTTGTTGGTTTTTTGTTTGGTTTGTTTGTTTGTTTGTTTGTTTGTTTGTTTTTTGCCTCAGTGCATTGTTAGATTTTTGCACTTCAGTTGCTACATACTCAAGAAAGCTCTGTGAAGACACAGTGTGTCTCAGGGATGTAAAGAAGGCTTAAGCCATTGACATTCTTGGACATCTGGATAGCTGTGTAATGTCTCTATATATGGGTATCTTACTCCTCCTGTAAATTTTGATCTATTCCTGCAGAGCTAGTTGTGGAACCAGATAACCTTTTTTATGCTTAACATTTTGGTCTTTTTATATTTGATTAGGTGAGTAGTGGTCCAAAGTTCTGAAGTTAAAACTAGACAGATCTACGAGATTCAGCAGGACAGTCAAAGCTTTCAAAGTGGGGGTGAAGATCTGAATGGCAGGTAAATAGTTTAGCAGGTCCATCTGCCTGGCCTATCACTTGAATGCACTTTGGTAGGAAGATTTCCTATTCTTTAATCCTAACTGAATTTCAGGTTTCTTTTTATGTCTACAGAGTCTAAGTGCCAAGACCTCGGTTAGGAATTCCCTCTGGGTATTAGTAAAAAGTTTAAGAGAGAGTTTAATCTTGGCCATGTCCAGGGTAAATGGCAGCTAGTTAGAGACTTCTTTGGAAATGTTACAGAAAGTGTGTTTTAATTAATCATTAGATGAAATTGAGGTAAATGTCTGTCAACATGCAGTGCACTGTAGTATGAAGGAAGGATTGCTGCCAACCACTGCTGGATGCTAAACAAAACCTGGTTTACAGCTGAAAATCATTCATGTAATCCATTTTCTTTTCCATAGCGATGGATAAGGAATATGTGTAAGGTTATTTGCCTTGTGAAGAATAACATAAAAATGCTTAGAAGGGGCCATGGTAGTGAATAAAATAGAAAAACATTTCCTAGTCTTTCATGTTGCCATTGTCACAGATTTTATAAGAAATATTTTGACAAAGAAACCAGATAAAATTGAGAGATGGAGGCAGAGTTTGCAGAACTGTGAATTAAAAATTTAATATAAGATTCAACAGTCCAAAAACAACTACCAGTATGCAGATGTTTCTATTTCACAATATCATGTCATCACTCTTAACTGCAGTGAGGAGGAAGGGCATATATAAAATTTATATCTGTCATGTAGTGCCAAAAGCACTTTCAGTTGTTCTGAGAAAGTACAATGTGTAACTGAATGACTTCAGACTGCAAATAGTTTTATATTCTCTTTATTTATATCACTTCTTAAAATAAGGGGTTAGAGCCCTTAAAGAAAACCATAATGTATGGCAATATACTCGTTAGACCAATAAAAAGATGTAGAATTTCATTCTCAAGGATAAAGCTTTCTTTGTTTAACTTGTTTTTGTAATTGTCTTGCTTAACGTATCTTGTACCTCATACTGCCACAAGAAGTAATAATAGACGTTGGATTAAGTTTATGAGATAAGTGCCTTCTTCAAAGATACTTTAAGGCCTATTAGAATTATTAAATTGAATTATATGTGCTTACTAAAAAATAAAAGTTAGTAAAAAATAAAAGAGTAAGCCAAAGGCAACAAACATGGTTTCTACCACCTCATTCACAGCAGTGGTCTACCTACTGTGCTCCAGAAACTGGAGGGAAAAAAATCCCACCACTTTTTCCTTTTGCCACTCATGCATCACCAAAACCCCTCACCCTTCGTGACCCATGAAAATTATTGGATAGAGGTTTTAAGTCATTTTTAGGAGACATATCAAACACTGCCTGAAGTTCTAGCACTTTTGGATTTTGTTACACAAAAATCTGCAAGAAAATATAGCACAGAGAATGAAGGACAGTAGCTGCATTTTTCTCATTTGAGATGAACTCACTCCATAGCTGATTATATCTCAGCTGAGCACTATGGGCACTGTGTAGGACTATCCTATGCTGATGAATCTCTCCAGGAGGCCCAAGAGGTGGGAAAGGCTTTATTCAAATGCTGCAGCCAGGTCCAACCATCACATAGCTCAAAACCATCTGGATTTACCTGGATATATTAAGTAGTATGCCATGTATACATATACATGTATATACCATTAGACAAAAGGCAACAAGATGCACTGAGATGCTGAGTAACTGAGGAATATGTGTTTGGAGGGACAGGATGCTGCTAAGCAGACACGAGTTTAATCTTCAGAGAGGTAACATGTGAATGCTGAACATTGATTTTTCTACAAGGTAGAGTTGTCCAGTGAACAGGACTGCTCAACTTGGTAAAACTTGATTCAGGTTGCTTCTTCCTACAGGCCTTGAGACAACATTAAATAAATTCCTCACAATAAATCCATTAATATATATCAGTCTTGCAAAGAAATAAAACAAGTTTTATTAACTGGTTTATTAAGCAATAGCACAGATGGCCAAAAAATAATTTACTCATTATTTTTTGTCAAATAGTTTGAAGTAGGAGATTTGATGGAAGTTGAGCAGCATATGCAGATCCTTGCTTAAATAATTAGTTAAGCACACAGCAGCTTCAGTCATAGAATACATTGTACTTTGCTAAATTTAAGCATGGGTTTATTATTTTAGGCTAATGTAGGAATACTTTGCTGAACTCGAGGCAAACAAGATTAAATCATCAGTAAATTCACAGGGATTTTAATGTTCACTTCAATGCACCACAAGTCTACAAAAGGTGTAGAAATGGACAATGCAACAGGTAATTGAGGGATAGGGCAAACCAAATGAACTGTGAGACAGTCATCTACACCAAAATCCTTATTTAAACCCCAGAAAAAGTTTGTGAAGGATTTGTATTTGAAAAAGTTAGTAGATAAAACAACAAGTGAAAGGAGCATGCCAATAAAATGTCTCTGTCTTCTGTAATAAAGGAAATGAATGATAGTAGCACAAAAGTTACAATAGAAGACACTATACATCAAGAGAGCTCTTAGAAAATACATTGTGGAGAACAATTGTGCAGTGGCAGGGGGATGAATTGGATGACAAAAAGAAAATTCACTTGAAATAACCTGAAATGAGATTTTGTTCTTATTTTCTATAACTAGAACAGAAGAAACTGTACATTTATATGAGCAAGATACAGCATCTCGTAAGCAGTGTTGATGTAGATGTGCTGTAGTTAGTGACTGTATTTCAAAACTCATTGAAATGATCATTAAGGATAAGTAATTTTAAAAATGTATGCAGAAGTAACATATATGAACAATGAAAGCAAATCTCTCTATTCTCTGGCCGTATCAGTGAAATATGTGGGTTTTACATGTACTTGAGAGGGTTGGGCAGGACCAGTGAGGCTTTTTGGTGCCCTCAGGACTCATAACACCTTGTTATTTTAGTACACAGTGAAGATGGTGATGACAACATGTACATCTCTACAGTGTAGATGCCTACAGCTGAGCTAACCTGAGCTAGTTAATCTCATCAAAAGAGAAACAAGCATAACTCTTCTCATCCTAAGCACCTGTAACCAAGTTAAGAAGCAGATAAGTATAGGCTGGTGACATAATGACCCATAGCTTACATAAAGACCTGCAGTTGTTTGCAGTGATCCAAAATTAGGTGAGGTGACCAGATTGTCAGATTGAATGCTAAGTAGCAGCAAAGTGATGAGCAATAAATCCTATTTTAGTAACAGGAGTTTAAAACTGGAGATGCTTTGCTACCTTTTTCACAGTCTGAAAAATAGTATTATTTGTGCTAAGTGACAGGAAGAACACTATAAGAGTCTTTTGAAGTTTACTGGGAATTTTGGACTAAGGAAACTTATTTAGTGTAATTTTTTTTTCTTTTAAATCAGCAGAGATTCAAAAAAAGGGCCTGTCTACAAATATAGATAAATAAGATAACCATTAGAATGTTCAATAAAATGCAAAGAGTGGATTGGTTTTGGAACACAAAGCAGCATTTTATCCATGCATTAGTGTCATAAAAGAACTAACAAGAATGGTCAGAAAGATGTTGAAATGCAAATCCTGACTTGAGTGGCACTGTCATAAATATCTTTAAAATCTAATTAAGAAAATGCCACTCACTTTCCTTGTTCAATTTTCCTTTTAACACAAGACTAAAATTGTCATTTACATTGTCTGAGAGATCTATCAGCTCTCTGAGAATCTTTTTACTTTTTCTTGCAGGTGGTGTTGGTGATGGGACAGCTCCTATTAAGGAAGCATAGGTGTCCCTTCACAAAATCACTTTAAAAAACTTCACTATGTTTCATTTAAACCTCATTCCTTGTCACCTAATTTGTCTTAATAGCAACACAGTGGCAAAGTAATCTATCAAAGAAATCTCACAAAAACTTGTAGCAAAAGGTAATGAGTTTCCATAGATGCATACACATATTTTATTGGTATTAGACTTTTTCATGTTATAGTTTATAGTAAAGTTGTTTCTTGAGGTTTCCTCAAGAGTAGAAGACAAATGCTGCAGACCACTTTTCTGCATTTAAATGCTGCAATTCATGAAAAACATTGAAATGTCAGTGATATGGATTTGTGTTTGTTCTCCATTGAAGGACTTAAATAGCATCAAGTATCTGATTCATAATATGTAGGTCATGGGAGAAAATTCACTTTTCCTTCAGTAATAACTCACATTACTTACAGCACATTTTTGTTGGACAGAGAGCAGCCCCTTTTTTTTTTTTGAACTATGTCCTTTTACAGTGTTTTCATCCTTCTGCTATATATTTATTCCCCTTTCTCTGCTTATTTCTAAGCTTTGAGTATCACTGATAGTGAATCCCCTTTCAATCCTATTAATTGGTCAAACCCTTGTGTCTTTCCCTTCTGCAGCTGCAGAAGCTGTAATAAACTCTGACCCTCATGAGGGTTTTTCTGTCATTTGCCTTTTGTTTTTCAGTCTCACAAGTTCCTTCACTTCCACTGTTCTCTCTAGAGAAGCTTCCTATTTTAGAAGTGTGTTTGGAGTTGGGTTCTTTGTTGTTGTTGATGATGATAATTTTTTAAAGATCTTTATGGTTTCTTTCTTTACTCCTTATTTTCTTTTTGATTATATCAAAAAGAAATATATTTTTGCTCTGCATGAAACATTTGAATCACCTATTACTGTTTTTTGATGTAGTTCATTACAACCTTTTCATCTACTTCATTATTGAAGCTATTTTTTTCCCTGCTTTCTAATTTGCTTTATGAGCATCATTTTCACTCTGTTTGCCCCCTTTGTTTCTCTTCTCTTCTCTTCTCTTCTCTTCTCTTCTCTTCTCTTCTCTTCTCTTCTCTTCTCTTCTCTTCTCTTCTCTTCTCTTCTCTTCTCTTCTCTTCTCTTCTCTTCTCTTCTCTTCTCTTCTCTTCTCTTCTCTTCTCTTCTCTTCTCTTCTCTTCTCTTCTCTTCTCTTCTCTTCTCTTCTCTTCTCTTCTCTTCTCTTCTCTTCTCTTCTCTTCTCTTCTCTTCTCTCTCCTCTCCTCTCCTCTCCTCTCCTCTCCTCTCCTCTCCTCTCCTCTCCTCTCCTCTCCTCTCCTTTCTCTCTTCTCCTGATCTTCCCCATGTCATGGAGGTACCACAATCAAGGAAAGCTTCCAAAAATCTCAAATCATCTCCCAAATGCCTTCTTTGTGTTAAGTGTTTAAACCACAGCACTGGATGAACCAAAATAAGCATCAAGTGTCATTTACCTTAACTATCTCATTAAGAATTTTAATTTGCTGTCTTGAGTTTTCATATCAGAGCAGCTGCAGTTGAATTTGGGTGACACAGTTATGGACATATTATTTGATAAGTGTGAAATAACATGACTGTCAGAGAAGAGCATTTCTAGCGTGAACAGACACCATGAAAGGGTTTATATCAAGCTCAAGAAAATTGACCTAATCATCTGATACACATTTCTGCTCACAGTATTTTAGGTAGGAAAGTGTTCCCCCTGACAAGCATGACAAATACTGTTACAGTATTTTCTTGCCTTTGCTCTGCTCTGTGTCAGTGGCAGCAGAGTTATTGTTAGGCTCAGGTGGAGCTATTTATAACCTGGGATTTGCAGTGCTCCATTCCCTACCAGCATTCCCCTACTTATTCTGGGAGAGAGAGACATAAAGGGAATGAAAAGAAATTAAGTACTGGCCTTTAAAAAATACTTACTCTACTCCTAATCATATCAAGAGTATAAAACAAACTTATTATCATAGTTATTTAAGCTAATTGAGACTTCCCCCCCCCCCCCCCCCCCCGCCCCATCTTTCTGCTTCTTGTCTTTTCACTCCCCTTTATCCTGGTTTAGGTAGCAAGCTAAGGGGCAGGAATATGGCTGCAGCATGGAAGGCACAAGCCAGATTTCTTATACACTAACTCAATGAACGAGTCCTTACTTAAAAAAACCCAAACAACAACAACAGAACTACAAACAAAAAACCCTAGACAAACAAAAAACCTCAACCCCCCCCCCCCCCCCAAAAAAAAAAAACAAAAACAAAAACAAAAAAAACACCAAAAAGCCCCAGTAAAACCCTGACAAGACCCAACAAACAAATCCTGAAAATCCAGAATTATTTTGTATTAATTGAATGACAGATCTAAGTAACTTTTCTGAAAATGATGCTGCTGTTTCCATCTAAGTTCTGTATAAGGAACAGTTAAAACATATTCATCTCATCTGCATCCAGAGGACATCTTTTTCTGTTCTTGTTTCTCAGAGGAAGGAGATTCTAACAGGTTATGGCACTTCTGAAAGGTAAAGCATGTTTTTCACTGCACCATACATTTTTAAGCTGAAAATTATGAGAGAGGTGCAGGATTCTTTACTTTTTTTATCATTCACTGTCATCTAGAGAATAGCTCAATATTTCTACATCCACTTTGTATCCAACCAAAACAAGAAAATATTCCCATTACTTTACTAAAACTCTTTTCAAAATCAGACATTTTTGCTGCCTGGAGAACTGTGAAATCAAGTTTGGCTTTTGCATAAAGATCCAAACTGGAGAACTGCTGGATTTCTCTGAAATACCATTACCTTGAACAAGTCTGTGTGAAAGGGAAAATACACTTCTAGAAATGTTCTTAGGAACAAATTTGTCAGCTGTACTACAGTCCCTGCTGATCATCTGTAAGACAACATCCTGTGCTATGTCTTTTTCATGCTAAGGTTTTCATTCAGTATTTTGAAGGATTTTTACATTGTTTGCTCAGTATCAAGAAAATTGCAAATTTAGGGTTTAACATAGTTTGTAATCTTTTACTAATTTCATATTCTGGAAAATACATGCATTTTCTAATACTGGGATAAATACTGCTGTCTCATATTTCAGATGCTAAACTGCACATACGTATTTACACTAAAATCAAATTTCAGTCATTCTGTTGTTTGGTTTTTTTTCATTATATTTAGGACTGGCTGATACTGATATTTTTTCACCAAATGACTAGCAAATGTTTGTTTTCTTCAACTAAATTTTTAAAATCTCATGAAAGAAAGTCCTTTACTCTGTTTTCATTTATGCTTGGCTGGATCAATTTTCAAAATTAATTTTTTTTATCAAAAAGTTGTCTAAGTACCTTGTAAATTTATAAAAACAAAGAAAAAATAAAATAATTTGACTAGCTAAGACACTTGTCAGGAAGAGTAATTCACCTTTTTATTCTACTTTTTAAAGAAAAAACCAAATGATTATTCAGTATTCTTTGACACAGCAAAAAACTTCAGGCAACTGCTGTTACAAATTTTCTATTTTTCATTTTTAAAGTACCTTGAACAGTTATTTCTTTGATTTTGGATGTACATCTGGTAACTTAAAAATTAGGCATGGCAGTAATTTTCATATTAATTTTGAGTACTTCACTAGCATTCTGTGTGTCAAGAGCTTATTTTTTTGACATCTAAATTTTGAAAACTTTCTGAAGAAAATAATTTATAAAAAATTCCTGGAGGTGGGTTTGGTTTTGGCTGATACCAACTTGTCTAAAAATATTTGCAGAAAATATCTAGGACTTCCATTGCACGTTTGTGCATATGTTTGATTAGTATCAGAAAAATGCTCTCTGAATCTTACAGATCTGTTCTATCCACTCAGAAAAATTGCATCCACTTTATGAAAGAGGAAAATTATTGACCTCAATTTATTTTCTGTTAGTAAAATGCATTCCTGAATGACAGGAAAAAAGTATTGAAATACAAAACACAGTTTTGAATAGGTTTTTTCTTTGGCTTTTGCCATCTTTGGCAAAGTGTTTCTGCTTTGTTCCCCAGGGTGTTCTTAACCGATTAATTGATTAACTGAAAGGGTGTTCTTAATCTGTTACTGACTCCCATGGAAAACCACTACGTGAAAATCAAGACTACCTTTTTCAGTAAGCAATAAAATCAGGCTTTTCTGTTTTCAAGGACTTTTAATATAGATTGAAAATGACCAAGTGGTTTGGTTTGAGGGTTTTTCTGTCATGGTGTGGTTTTGGGTTTTGCCAGTTTCAGTATGCATCTGTTCTTTGTTTTACAGTGGTTTGTCCCATACCCCCATGTTAAACCCTTCTTGGTTTCCCCTGAGTGATTGTCAAGTGTCAATCACAATTATGGGTCCTATCCATCACTTTACAGCCTCTCCCTGTGTCTGGAAAACTCTAGTGAGAATGTCAAGTGATTGGCAGGGTTCCTGTTCTCCCCTCCCCTGGATTTATTGATTAATGCTATTGATTGTCATGTATGTTCTGGGTCACTCCCCCACTCCTTCTAGATTGGTTCCAGGCTGTCCCCTTCCCCTTTCCCCACCCCTATACTTAAGGTGCTGGAGAGAGAGAAAACTCACTTTTTCGTGGGTTCTCTCCCTGGGTGTGTACAAGTTCCTCATGGGCTTAATAAACCCCAGCTGAATTTCTCACAAGAGTCCTCTCCTCTTCTTCACCATTGCTGACGCTTCTGCCAAAGGCGAAAACCCACAGGACTGGGGACGTATCTCAGCTACAGAACCAAACCTTTCACTGCAGCTCCGGTGCCAGGGCTGGCCAGAAACGGGATGTGGGTTCCCGAAAGATGCACCACACCTCCGCATTTTTGCGTGTGTTTTTGTGGGTTTTGTTGTGGTTTTTTTCTGGTTTGGTTTGGTTTAGGCTTCTTTTTTGTGTGTGTGCCAACATTATCTTCTGTCTTCAGCATGCTATCAGCTGCTGCTTAGATGAACTGAAATTACATGGACCATTCAGCAAATATTCTTCAGACAAATCGTTAGCAGGTGTCTGGATTATTTCCATGAAATTACTACAGATGCAATTTTTCTTCCAGATCAACATGTATTCTTCTATGTTGCTATCACCTAAGCCATCCAAATATGAGGCATAACATTGCATTATAGTATGTCCTACTTTAACAGCATAATTTCTGTACCCGCAGATTCTTCCCTTTTAGGACTTTCTTCAAGAAGAAAACACTGCAAATGATCAATCAATTCTTTTTGGAGGTGATGATGAAGAATTCAGGAAAATAATTCTTTTTTATCTATTACAATTCAACAGATAATCTTGACTTTTGAACAGAATTCAGTGGAAGTTTCTCATACCACAGCTCTTACTCTAGATAATGAAGTAATGAGATTTCTTTCTTCAGCAGTCTGGGCATGGTTTCAGTGTGTCTTGTATTTTTCCTGCAGCAGTTGTTCCGTTTGATTATTAGATATTCAGGAATGTGCAATCGTTTCTGGTTTAGTGGATACTTAACACTGTAGATTTTATTCCAAATATTTTAAAATCACTGCTACTGATGGTTTTTTCATGGTTTTCACTCAAATACTATAAATTCTGCACAGTTCTTTATGCAATCCTCTTCTAGCAACAACTGATTGTTGTAGACCAACATTGTGTCTTTGAATATCACTCAGTTATCCTCCACCTACACTGGGACATGATATGTTGTCTTTTGACTGATGTAACAATATAACATAATTAGATACGCAGACACTTAAATATCTTAAAAAAAGACATTTTCATTGTAAGAACAATAAAGTTACAAATTTTTTAATTCAAATGGCATATTTTAAACTTCACATAGTCATAAAAATATGCACATAGTCATAAAAATAATATGTATAGTTTCATTATATTAACCAAATAGTATTGTCTTTCCTATATAGAGCTATATATATTTCTACAAGAATTTCACAATTGAAGCCTTTTCTACATTGTTAAATTATCTTAGAGCTGAATATATGTGATATCTGCTATGAATAAGATTAGCAGAGTACCTAAAAATTCTAAATGAACTTAGAAAGGATTCAATATAATAACAAGAGTTATCTGAAGATAGTAATTTTCAAGTGAGTTACAATTTTCATCTTCTAGTGTGTAGAAATGCTGAAAAGCATAAATTAGAGTGTGGGAGTTGACAATGGCTACAGAGCACACTTGAGCACAGAAAAGTATGTCTCAATTTCTGTTGGTCTACAACCCAAATGTCTCTCCTCAGAGGCATCTGTATTCAAGCAGGGACTAGGTCCCCAATGTACAGTGGAGAACAGCCCTGTTTAACTTGTTCTTCTACAGAAAGAAGCAACGCAATAATATGAACAAAGGAAATGACAGTAGCTGCAAACCTATAAAGCTACTGCCATAGATTAAATTCAGTGAAAATGAACCAGGCAATAATGCAACAATAACTTCTATTCACGTCAAGAACTCTTATCAGAAAACACCAGTTAGCCATCAATGATTAAGAAGGGTGTTTTTGTAACAGAAATGGTATCCCTATCCAGTGTGTTGTCACTTAATCTTGAATATATTAATATATCTTACTGAGACACTTTTATATGATCTCATGGCCTCTACTGGTATGTTGGAGCTACTATCATCTGTATGAGAGGATAAATAGCGGGGTTAATGATAATAAAAGGAATTTTCTAGAGAGATTGACCACTGAACAGCTATGTTCATAGCAGGTTTGCTTGGGCTAATGTTAACCTATCTTAATTTGAAACTATTGAGAAGTACAGCTTCTTTAGTTTTGGTTTTTCTTAACATGTAAAGGAAAGAGGTATTCTGAGAGTGAACTTATTGGACAACTCAGGGAACTGGAGAATTGCAGGAAAATAGGACTGAAATTATTTGTGAAGCTCAGGGACACAACCTTTAAGGGTGCTGCAGACTTAGAGGCTTCCTGCTGTTTCAGAAGGGGCTTGATATACTTGACTTTGGGGAAGCCCTGACAGTTTTACCACTAATTTCACTGGGAAAGAGACATACAGTTATCTTTTTATATAACAAGGGTTTACTATCCAGATGCTTTGGAGAACACAGGTACTGTTAATTACTGGGAGATTAATTTGATCCTTGTAGTTAACCTTCTGACAAAATGAGATTTTATGTCAGCTGAGAGACTGGCAGAGAGCTCTCTCTTTTTAATATCGTGCCTTATACAGTTCATCAGCTTTACCAATTAGAAGTCTGACAGATCTTTATGTCTCCTGGTATATTGCACTGGCTGCTCCACAGCCACTGACAGATAGGCTGTAGTTTTTATAATGCCTAGGAAATAGGTGTTTAAAGTCTGCTGCTGCTTCTTCAGCACAACATGCAGCTCCAGAAACACTGCTGCAGTGCAACAGATAAACATTGCACAGTAACAGGCTTTGCACTCCCAGAGCTCAGTGTTCTGCACTGCATAATCATGACATTCTGTAGCTGCTTATCTGATAAAGTACCGTCAGCTCTTCAAAACACTAGCAATGTCACTCAGACATGAGATGATGTCACACGTGCCTGGTCCTTGAACCCACGCATGATTTTGCAACGTGCTGTATGATCTGCACATAACAAAACCTAAACAAGTCTGCATTTTGTGTGGGAAAAAAAAAATAATGGTGCGACTTCCTTATTTATTTTTTTCTTTTCTCAATTTCTTACCTATATGGGCTGCTTGCACCAACTTTCATTAATTTGGAATTCCCAACTTTGTATTGCTATCTGTACGCCCTTGAGCAGACCTGGTGCTACAATACCCAATGCCAAAAAAATTGAAGCCTTTCTACACCAAAAAAAGTGCCTGAAAATTTTATTTTCAATGTCATTCAGCACAAATGTACCATGAAAGACTGATGTGTGGTAGGACAGCTTGACTACAAAGTTCTCATGTGTGTGGCCTTAATGGAATTTCTTTTAACTGACATTTTAGAAGCCATATAATTTCTTTTTCTGCTGATGTCTCTAATTGTTATAGTGTTGTGAATCAGATTCTCAGGTGTGGCAAGTGTTGCATGGTCTACCACGGCACACATTGCACTAATTGATCAAGCACTTTGATTTTTTATGTTTCTCACCATCCATCTTGCCAATTAAATATGTCTAAGGAGCCCAAACCAATGCTTAGTACAAAATTACATGCCTTCTCAAAATGTAAATTCTGAATCTCAGTAAACAAGAGGCAAATTTCTTGGAAATGTTCTGTGCATAAGTTCAAAGAAATTTAAGTGGCAATATTTGATTTTGTTTATTTTAATTTTAAGAAAACAAGAGATTCAAATGCCAGACCAATCTTTCAAAATGTTACTGGAGGTAGATGAAGGAATGTCATGTTACCTGGCCTTATCTTGCTTTGCCTTTCTTTAAATTTCCTTTCATTTTTTCCCAGTAAAATGAAAGGAAATTGCAGGACATTGCAGCTGTCACAGCCAGAGCCTTTTGAAACCTGCCACCTCCTGTTGTCTGTGCCAGCAAGTCACTCAGCCTTTAAAAGTCCTTCCCCTTTGCTGACTTCCAAGAAGCATTTAGAAGGTTCTCCCAGTCAAATGTGTATAAGAGCCATCACCTATCCGACCCCGATTTAAGTGGAAGAGAAGTGAACTAGTAGTCCCCAGGCTCTGTCATTGAATTGGTTCCTAAAGGTAAAAATCACTTCTAATGTGAAAAATGCTGTGGAATAGAAGAAGTTGTAAAGAATCTTAAGGTCACCTACTGTCCTTTAAATCCATGCTATAGTCTAGAAATGCAGCCCGTGACTCTTTAGTCTGCTGAAACATTTCTCTTTAAACCTGTTTTTATTCTTAAAAAGCTGTGTGATGTAGTTACAGCATGTAACCAGTTTATCTCTGCTCTACTCATCCCACATTTTCTAGTGCCTTCCATTCTGTTGTACTGATGAATTGAATAATAAATATTAACTACTGTAGTGCATATAAATCTTTGAAAGTCTGTTACTAGGTTAAGCTTTGTGACCTTAATAAAGTTCAACAATATACCAAAGAGAGATTTTTTCACTCAGTATTTAAAGACTTGAGGTGATTGAAAAAAAAAATCAAAATTAGATGCTGAGAAATGTAAACTGCTGATGACTACATTTTTCCAGTGTTTTTATGGCCTTAAGTGGGCAGGTAATCTGATGTTATAGATCTTAGTTGTTTATTAACCTGCTTTTATTAGGAATAAAACACAGATTTTTCTTGCTCTAATTAATTATTCTTTGTTCCATTTCTGAAGAACTATATACTTCATTGGCTGTAGGATGATGGTGTGCTTCCCTGGAAGTTCTGTTCTGTCTGCTTCTGCCTTTTCTAAGTGTTCTGTGATACTTGAGGAAAACAGTAACAATTTTTTTGTTCACAGCTTTCTTGTTAAGTGTTTTCTGATACTCCTCTGATTTGTTTGAGAGTTCTTCTTGAAAGAACCAACTGACATTTTTTATTCTTATTCCAAGAAATAACTAGAATTTTCAAACAGTGAAAATACCAACTGAAGTTACATTAGGATGGACAGTTCAGTTTTCTTTACACAGAAAATTAAGCTAAGAATGAACAGTCTATAAATGAAGAACTTTGCTTCTCATTTTGAATGTCACCTACCAATTGTGCTACTGTAACTGTTATTTAGAATTTATATTTGGAAAAATCATACATAAGCATAAGACATGAATTTAACATCCATTATTTCATGCCTTTCCATGTCCTCCCATTTAATAAAATGAGTATCCAGATGTTTGCAATGAAAGTGTGGGGTGGAGGACAATGGGTTAATACAACAAAGAGAGTAAGAGGGGGAAAAGGTAACAATAAAATTATTTTGATTAGCAAAATGAGAAGCAGACAGGGCCCAGCAGTGGGGAAATATGGTCAAGGGGCAAAAATACATTTTAATAGCCCTTGAACAAGAGTTAGTATATATTTCTGCAAATCTTCTTAGCACTGCTTATGTAAAACACAACGTTATTTGAAATATTCTATGACTTAGTTAATCAGAATTCTTCCAAAGGAATGAAATTATCATTGTTGTTTCATAAATATGTGTAGCATGAAAATCACCATGTTTTGCTTATTTTTGCTTTGCTCAATCTTGTTTTACTCTTTCAGTGTGCTGCAGTTTCTGTTAGTGCCTGTACTGTCTTTTTACCAAAAGACTGACTTTCCATGTTGATGGAATTTCCTAAGACCAGGGGACTTTCATTTTGTTACTTTATCACTTTATCACCAGCTGTTTTGTGGCTATAAATTGCAGGTGAATCTGTCTGGAAAGTCTTCTTCTTCACTCCAAACTTCAGTCCTGAGGACTCCAATGGTTGCTATGATTCTCATGTTTGCTTCTGCCATGGAGGATTCATTACACGACATGATCCCCCACTGGTCTTCGATCTGTCCAGAGACCCTGAAGAGAAAGTCCCTCTGACTCCAGAGACTGAGAGCCGTTTCCATGAAGTCCTCAGGGCCGTACACCAAGCAGTAGACAACCACACCAGATCCCTGCATGCTGTTCCTAACCAGCTGTCATGGGACAACCTTCTCTGGAAGCCATGGCTCCAGCTCTGCTGCTCATCTCTCTTTCAGTCTTGCTATTGTGACTATGAGTCAGGAGGGAGTTCACTGCAGGTGCATTTGGGATAAACAAGCTGCAATTCCCTTTCAGAAACTGGACCAGCAGAGTGTGGGTGGCTGACTTGAACCTGTGGTACAACCTTCAGAAGGTTTTGTTCTGTTGGAGGAGGACCAGTCTTCAAATACATATTGAACTAGAAGAAAATGTGCCAAGAGAGGGAAGGCAAGACACACCTTCTCTCCTCTGTCTTTATCACACAGCATGAAGGACATGTTGCCGTCCTCATTTACACATGGCTATACTTGTAGGCATTTTCTATGGGAGATAATTTCTAGACCTTCAGCTTGAGCTTTTTTCTAATGCAGCAAAGAGTTTACCTATCAGTTCTGTCAATCACAACTAATAAATGCACTTTCCTGTCCTTTTTACTCAGTGTTATCCATTAATAGGACATAGCAGTGAGTAATTGAAAACAGAAAGATAATAGTGGGAGAGGTCCTCCTATGACAGTCATTTGGAAACTGATAGATAGGTTAAGAGCAGACTTGCAACAGATCTCTATCAACAACCATGACAAATATGAAAAAAGCTGACAGATTGCCAACAGTCTAACTTTGAATGTGCCAGAAAAATGCACAGAGCTATGGTAGTGGAAGACCTTGTGTCCATATTAAAATGATGCTCCCCAGCATCCCTGCTGTCCTATTGCATGGCAGCAACCTTTGTTTCAAAGGGACACCAAGTGCACCAGCTCCATGCTTGCGTGTGTACCATAAGTCTCCATATATATATATATATATATATATATATATATGCACAAGCTGAATTCATAGCCCATAAATCCTTCAACCCCTGACATAGACACACCCTTATGATCATATTACAATTGATAAAATAAAAAATTTGGTCCATAAAGTTCCAAATCACATGATACTACAAATTTATCTTTCACTTATTTATCACACCTATTCTTCCATTGATGAAAGTAATCACAAATAATAAAATTTTGTCTTCCTTTAAATATCTTTGCCATCTTTTAAACTCTCTGAAAAGGATCTATAATTTTCTGAAAATAAGCTTGGGCTTGAGTACTTAAAGCCAAATATAACTCTGAGTTCTTAGCAAGGTCTTGGGAAATCTACTGTCCTCGAGGGCTAATTTTTGTATCCATTTTTATCTCCATCTTATTCAGGCACATTTTCTTTCCACTCCACAGGCAGAAAAACTATTTTCTTTGGCATATTGCAGATGAAAAGAAGATATCAGCAAAATACTAAAATGATTTGATGCCTGATAATAGAAGGTGACTTGTTTCTTATCAGAAAGCAGTAGTTAATTCCCACATTACAATGTATTAAAACCTGTTTGGGGCAAAAGTGATCTGTGATGATAGTAATGCTCTAGCTTCAGTCAGCCAGCATTAAGATTGTGACCCAGTTCTTATGAGCTAGTGGAGCCTTTCCTTTAAAAAAATATTGTGATAAATGGTGTATTTCTCTGTTCTGTAAACCTGGGCTTTATTTGATTTTTCCATTACAGTTTCATTCAAACTTTCACTCTCCACAAATACCCAGAAGCCTGTCCTGGGAAATGTACGTTTTCCTTGAAGTCCTATTTTTGATGTTTCACCTTGTGTTCATGATCTTAATTACATCCTCAGCAAACTCTCTGTAGGAGGCAAAGCCCCACGACCAGTATTTATCACTGAATGTACTACATAACCTTAGGAAGAAATATGCCTCTCATTTGAATACGAATATTCTTCCATGAGAGTGGCTGCCTTTCAGCATTATGGCAGGATCTGTACATCTCAAATTTTTGGTCCTCCCCATGTGGCCCTAGAACCCCTTGGGGCATGGCACTGGTGCCAGCGTGTCGCTCCTTGCAGCCAAAGGGCAGCCCAGGCTGTGGCCAGAGTGCCAGAACACCACAATGTGGAGGGATGCTCTTTCCAACTTCCACAGCTCTGCCTGTATACAGTGTACACAAAAGATTTTCAAACAAGTATTCCTGAAGAAAATAGGAAAAAAAATATGTTGCGTGTTCAGTATACAGTGCTAACTCAGACAAGAGGTTCGGTGTCATTAGATTTACTTTGTTTCCACAGTTTCTGGTCTGTGACCTTTACAGAGATCTCAATTTATATTCTCAAGGACACCCACATCAAGGTTTTTTTAATCAGGAAGATGCTTTTTGCTATTATTTCTTTTTCTTTCTTTCTGCAGGTGCAAGAATTCTTTGTTCTGCTAGGCACAACAGTTGTTCTGTGCTGCTTGATCAAAGTATCAAAATTGATGACTTTCCTACTACTCTGATTTCTTCTCGCCTGAATATGATGTTTCTTTCATACCTCTCTTGGCTTTTGATGCCATCTTTCTAATCTATTTTTGTAGAACATCCACACCCCTGAAATACTTTTCCATCTATTTCTTTAGCACTCAATCCTGTTTGCTTGTCAAATTGATTGTAATTGCTATTTTGCCCTAATCAATCAGAAAATGAAAAGTAGTCTTTGTCATAAAATTTGATTTGTAGGACTTCTTGACTCTGATAACCTCCTGTTTATTTAAGGTCCAACAGGAATTAACTTTGCATTATGAGATATAAATAATTTAAAAATACCTGAGATGCCCCAAATAATATAAAATATTTCTTGTTGATGGCACAAACTTCATATTTTCCAAAATATAATTTAGTACAACATTTAATACTTTGATATTAGCAGTAAAATATGAAATCCGTTTTTACAATTGTTCCTTTGAGAAAGATTCTGTGATGAAAAAGGCAGTATTTTTCATACTCTATGTTAATACAATTTCATTTAATACCTAAAATAAACCTTTTCTCTATTGAAAATGTATTATATCTTTTAGTACTATGTCTTTTGTTCTAAAGATGACATGTCAGATCACGGTAATTAAAGTAGTCTTGTTTATCTGCAAAATAAAATGTGAAGGACAATAGAACATTTGTGTAATGGTACTGCCTGATCTAACAAGGAAAAGTTTTGTTTTTAACAGCAGGTTATTGATGGGATATGCATGATTCACAACTAACTAACAAGGAAGGCTCAAGGAGAATGTGCTGCTCTGATACTTGGAAACTTACTTTCAATCTAGCATTTAATGAGCACTTCTCTTGTAACATGGAGCCTGTTTGTAGGATATGTCAGTTTAAACTGGGAGTTCAGCTTCAGAGGGTAGTGTATTCCTCTACAGTATTATTTAACTGTATCATATCCTAATTTGTGACAGAGCCCCTGTACAGCCCCAGAGCAAGTAATTTAACTCATTTCTCAGTTCTTCTGCTGCACTCAGGAAAGGAAAACACTATTTCTCTAACTGCTGGGAATACTGAAAGAACAGAAAATGCTGAAAGTGGTAAGCTGGTAAAGGTGAACTTTCTAGTACCTTCTCTATAGATGATACAATTTAAAAGCTAGGAAACTAGGATAGAAGATCCCCCTATACGAGAGAATATTTGAGGTTTGCAGGTGGGTTCTGTGTTTAGTGCATGTGGGATTGTGATCTGGAGGAGAGAGAATAAATGGCTAAGAAGGATACACACTTGAGTTTCAGAGAAAGTTTTAAGTCACATTTATATAATTATATTTATTCTCTTTTTTAGCAGTCAGGAAACTACATGGAATAATAAAAAATGTTTTTTTTTTTCCCAAAGGGACTGGATGTCACAGGTTCTCAGCTCTTAAAAATAGAGAAGTCCTGACTTGCCTCAAATTATGGTCAGAAAAATCAAAAGTGGAGAAAAAAAAAAAAAAAAAAAAAAGAAAAAAAAAAAAAAAAGATAAATAGGAGCTTTGGAGAGAGGTGTCAGATCTGAAACTGAGAGTTTGCAGAGAACTAAGACAATCCAGTCCATATACTTCACAGCTCAGTGAGAATCATCCCTTGCCAGCAATTGTTTATTTCACATTGTAGTAATGTGAGATCTGGGTGTTCAGATATGTGGACAATGTAAAAAAATTACTTAAGATATTACTTGATACAGGAAAAAATGGAAAAAGAAAGAAAAAGAGTACAAGCATAGCTACAAAAAAAAATATTTTCTGTTAAACTATGTTTATTAAAAATTGTTTTATGTTTTTAACATACATTACTGAAGTATTTTGTACTTACATTAGAACGTAATAGTTGTGTGCTTAAGACAGATCTTTTCATCTTTTCTGTAATTTCCCTTTCTAGCATTGCCTGTGCAGCATCTGAAATATACAGTAAGGAGCAAGAGGCAGCCCATATACACTACAAGGTGTGTGGCCAGGCACATGGGCAGGAGGAAAGGCTTAGGCAAAGCTCTGCACTGGCAATCACCAGGGAGCAAACCCCCAGTGGCTGGGGGTTGTCTCCAATCTGAAGGCAGAGATATGGAAATTGACCCTGAGATAAGCTCAGTTGGTTAAGTTGGTTAGAGAGCAGCACTAATAACACCAGCATTTGGGGTTCAATCCCCATAGGGGCCATTCACTTAAGAGTTGGACTTGATAATCCTTCTGGGTCCCTTCCAGCTAAGAATATTCTGTGATACTGGGAAATTGCTGGTTCCTCTGGGTCTGTCAGAGAGGTCCCCTATGTGACCAGCTGGACTGTCATGTGTTCTGCAATCGGGTCTTCTGATCAGAATGTCAATTGGAAATTAGTTTGGAACCCACAGGATACAGGACTCCCTGCCTCTGAATAATTATACCAAGCAGACTGCTTCTGAATCATCATACATGAGGTGACAGATCTTAGTCTGACACTCTAAAGCAGCAACCGTCTCACACTTTTTTTGCTGGAGGACCAGAAGACCTGAGCCAGGTTCTAAGAACTCCCAGTTTACAGGCTGCTAAAACTACAAATCATTCAGAGAGTCCTGGAAATACACTGGCAAATCATATGGCTTTTCCATGCTCTTCTTGGTAGCTTTTATTTACATCAAAACTAATAAGAATCTGCCTAAAATTTCACATGTACAGCAAAAAAATATTGCAGATTTTTCTTAAGACCTCCCCACAATAACTTGAACCTGTGAATTTGGTACTGGGAACAATGAGATTGTGCCAACACAAGGCACAGCAACTGAATGTTTCTTACACGTATGGAAGATGCTAAATTCCAGACTCTCTCTGGAGTTGGTGCTATACTGGTTAGTGAGATAAAGTCTGGCTCGATTATCTCTAATTGCACTGTCAAGGTTATGAAGCATTTCTGAACTTGGAAATATGAATTATAGGATTGACGATGCTTATGCAGCATCTCCTGAATGCCTAAAAAACATTCCTTTAATATAAATCATGGTAAGTTTCCTATGTAGATTAATGTTAGTCTTATCTATTAAAATGGTGCTGCAGGTACTTTCCTTGGAAAATAAAGCTATATTTGAAATAAAGCATTGTGCATGTGGGGATCAGCTCAGTTATAAAAACTGTCCAACACTTTATTTCAGTGTTAATATCTGATAAATAATATCTGTTATCTAATAATAAAACCTTTTTATGCAGATAATATTTTTTGTACCTAATTTATGTGAAAAATATTGTGAAATAGTTTAAATTATAAGGTGAAGCTCTTCATTGTGACACTTAAGAGAATTTTATATGAAATTGCTTTGGGTAGCAATATTTATTATAAAAGATTAGATACAAAGCATCTCAGAAGCCTTATGGACTCAAGTTGGGCATCAAGAGAATAACTATGGTTTAATATGGTCTCCTTGCTCACAAATGAAAAACAAAGTAATGAAGAAAAAATCCTCGAACTTTAAGAATAGCTTGCTTGTGCTATTAGTGATAAAATGAATACTTGAAGCTTGTATTATTATGTGCAAGATTTTTTTCATTTTTTTCCCTTATCTTTTATGTTATAACTCCTCCAGCCAAGCCGACTAAATACTCAGATTTAGTAACATGTGCTGATTGGTTTGTAAGTCTCATGAGAAACAGTCATTCAGTGATGTGTCATCACAGAACAAGCTTTTAAAAAGCATATTATTCTGCAAAAGCAGCTGCCTCATACCACATCTTTCTTCTCTTTGATATTTATAAAAATAAATGGAAATCCTCTCTGATGCTAAGGTTTATGCTACCAAATCACAACCCTCTTTGATTATCTTTCAAGAAAATTCAGCCACAAAAGATCAACCCCAGCAGCTAAGCACTCTGCCCTTTCTGGATTAATGACAATAATGAATGCTAGAGCTCCAGCAGCTGCAGTAATGTATACTAAAAGAATGCTGCCAACACTCTGTTTTTAAGCATTCAGTACTGGGCTATGTAGAGAGTCTCCATCTTCACATATTAAACCTCTTTGGTTTCAGCTATCTCCTGTGTTTTTCCTATTGCTCTCCAGACCCATTTTGGGGACTGTAGAAATCAAGATGTAGGAAAATGTACAGGCTGGGAATGAAAAATAAAAGATAAAAAATAGGTCTTCATCATCTGATTGAAATTGTGCCATTGGATGGTAAAAAAAAAAAAATAAAAAATTAAATCCAGAGAAATAAGAAGAGGGTAAAATTCCCTAGTGGTAGGACACTCACCTGGGCTGTGATGACAGCTTTACTATGAAACTTCAAGTCTGATTAAGTGTTTTTAATCACATGAGGAGCACATATTGCCTCTAGAGCAGAGAGGGATATACCTTATGGCTATGAAGTCACTTTCTGTCTCCATTACTCATTACCTGACCCGGTGAGGGTAGAAGTCTTTGTTTCACAGAGACAAAGCTTGTACAAAAATGGCAGAAACTACAGTATACTTCTCCTTGCCCACCCACTTTTCACACTCTGCCAGATGCTTAGGAATGCTTTGTTTTAGCTGCATGTCCCGTCTAGGAAAATGTCAAGGAGGGACGGATTGAAAGTATTATCTGTCTTCTTTGATCCCAGGCTTAGAAATACTGTGCTTGTGCAGAAAGGACCTCATTCTTGCACTGCCGGTAGTGCTCTGAAAGTAGGATCAAAGTACTTAGATGACATAGGGAGGATGTATTCCCTGCCTGCAGAAGACTTTAGAAACCACTGTAGATAGAAATATAGTTCTAGGTCTGAGATTTATTTAAGTTAAATGATGAAGGTGTCTATAACTGAGTTTGTCTCCATTTCTACCCAGGACAGACAAAAATGGAATGGGTCAATCCTAGCTTGTGTGACTTTGTGAAGATTCTATTAGTCATGTCTAATAATTCTCACTCTCTTTTTTCCCTTTATTTTTTATTTTCTTTTTGTTTTTCTTAGATAAAAGAAAAAAAAATATGACACGGATACATGTAATAAAAAATGACACAGATATGTTTAAACAGCTAATCATTTAAACATAAAACACTTTAAACATTTAATAAAATCCCATGACACTTGTTTTTGGGAGTAGAATCCTACTTCTTTCTCCTGGAATATTTGAAATATTTTTTTTAAGTAGGGAGGCATATATGAAATTTAAATGTATCATCATAGTCAGAATTTTACAACAAAGTGCCTATTTTTCACTGAAACCACTTTTTTTTAAAGGACAAATGTCTTTGTTTACTTATTTGTTTCCTTGGGGTTTATTTGCATAGATCTTCAGTTCCTTTTGTCTCTGTGATTCTCTGCAAGAGAAGAAATGTCACATTGGAAGTATTTAAAAGAAATATCATCATTATAGAGGTCAGGCAATTTGTTTTTAAGATCATATTAGTAATTTTTATGCCACTTTAATTATTTTCCTGTGATGAGCTATTTCAATTAGAATAGAGTTTGCTAATAGTAACTTAAGATCTTTTCTGATTTACATTTTAACATCAATTGTGATTGTTTTGAAAGAACTTGAAGAATACTGCTGAGGTTCTGGAAAAAAATGTCATGACATTTAAAATACAGCTTTCAACCTCTACTATGGTGGATGTTTAAGTGTTAAAACATTTACATTATTATATGCATATGACACATTTTTCATCTTCTTGTATCTTCAGAAATACTTTGCAGCCAAGCAAACATATAAACTGCACTGAATTATGCATGAAAAAATATTTTAGGGCTCCATCTGCTAGGCATTTTTTACAGTTTGTTTCTTAAGTTAAAAAATGTTTACGCTGCATTATATTAGGTATAAAACTAGTTGCAGCACCTTAATGGATCTTATTTCCTAGTATTCTGTATTATCACATGACTAAACACGTACCTTGTAAGAATACAAGCAGGAATATCCTAGTTCAGCAGGGCATTTAAACAAGGTTTGCAATTTCCACTGTGTCCAGGAATTTTGTTGGTTGAGACCACTGAAGAGAAGACTACGTAATGTATAATATTTTGCTTTTACTATCAATATCTTTAATTTACTCAAAACAAAAAATATTTTGCATGTTTTAATTGCCAGATGTTTCTAGCCTTTCCCATTCCATAATTTTAATCTATGTCCATCAGATATTTGTAAGCTTGCCCCCAGCCTTGCTATTTTTTGAAAATCCAATGCAAGTTAATATTTTTTCTGAGCTCTACATCCAATTACTTCTGTTACTAGGATACTGTTTACCATAAAGATCATGATGTAGAAAGTACTGGATAAAAAGGAATAAAAACCTAACAGAACAATGAAAAGCTTTCTGAGAGGATAAATCTAAAGGCACTGATGGTCAACTACTATCCAGCTATAAAATGTACCTTTTTACATGGGTCACAATTGGCAGAACTAAATCTGTTAGATTCCATTGTTAAAATAGGACAAAAATATTTAAATGAGAGGCAAAAAAAGCATTTTATACATGGTGATAGAAATGAGCTAAGCCCAGCATTAGCTACTGTTACTTTGGCTTATGACTTCACAGATACATAATGCTGTTGAAAGGACATCAAATAAACTAACAACCAGGAAAAATGGATTTACGTATAAAATACATGAATTTTTCAAGTAATCACAGAAAGATAAAAAAAATGAACATCAGCTCTGCTTGTACTTAGATGTGTATTATATATTGATGTATACTTGGAAGTATGTTTGAGAAGTTGTGGCAGTCTGGTGAAGTTTCCACTGATTGGCAAAGGGGGAACGTAACCCCTATTTTTAAAAAGCATAAAAAGGAAGACACAGAGAACTACAGGTCACCCAGTCTCACCTTTGTGCCTGGAAAATTCATGGAGCAGATCCTACTGGAAACTATGCTAAGGCCCATAGAAATTAAGGACGTGATTGGTGACAGTTGATGTCTTGACTAAGGGCAAATCCTGTCTGACAAGTTTGGTGGCCGCCTAGGACAGGGTTGCATCATTGGTGGTTGAGGGAGTAGTGATATCATCACCTGGACTTGTGCAAAACATTTGACACTGTTCCCCATAACATCCTGGTCTCCATACTGGGGAGATGTGGATTTGATAGATGGATCACTTGGCAGACAAGGGATTGGCTGCATGGTTGCACTCAGAGGGTTGTGGTCAATGGCTCAATGTCCAGGTGGACACCAGTGATGAGTGGTGTTCCTCAGGGCCTGATGTTCAGAGCAGCTCTGTTTAAGACCTTTATTAGCACCATGGACTTGAGTCTAGGCCTGGGTGCACTCTCACCACACCTGCCAAAAAAGAGCAAGCTGTCAGGTTTTTGGGGTTTGTTTGTTTGTTTGTTTGTTTGTTTTGTTTTGTTTTGTTGGTGTTTTGTTTTGTTTTGGTTTTTGGTTTTTTTTTTTTTATGAAAGACATTTATAGAAACTAATTCAGATTTGTTGGAATAGATGCTCTGATCTCAGACTGAAAATGTAATATATACACGTGTTTCTGATTCTGTTTAAACCACATTTGTGCTTAGGGACATGTAAGTTTGTTTTGGTATGAATTGCTAAGACAATAATTGTGCATTCTCATTTCTCTTCCTCACTGTAACTCTGCTCTTTTCCTACTTCCATTACAATGTAATATCATGATCCTAAGTACTGTCAAATAACATGCCAAATATAATGCCAAATTGCTACTACTAATATATAAGACTCTAAAGCTTCTTAAAATGTTGCTTCCAAAGGAATAACATCACTTAGAATCATAAATTAATCCTTGTTCAGTTTTGTGCTTACAAGGTTAAACTGCAAACCAGCAGCTGGGTAAGCTCATTAAAAAAGTCTCATTCTATCTACATTGGCTGCACCAAAGTCTTAAGTACAGCCATATTCAAAACTGAAGTAATTTGACATTAGCAAAATTTCAGACTCAGACTCACACACTTCTCTTACCTTTCTGCATGAATACTATAAGCATACATTTCCTTGCACTTTTTAATGAATTATTGGCACTGACTTTCTCAGACAATGCAGCAAGATGCAATATATCTAAGAAACAATATATCCAATGATGATTTATATCCATTGATGATTTCCTCTGGACAGATAACTGTCTAAATGGGCTGTGATCCTGATTGCTTGTTTCTGTCTCCAGCAATTCATAATTCATAGAAGACCACACTAGAGAAGTTAGTAATGAACCCTCAAAAAACAAAACAAAACAAAAAAAACCCCAAAACCAAAAACAAAACCAAAAACAAACAAATGAAAAATCACACAAAAAAAAAAAAAAAAAAAAAAAAAAAAAAAAAAAAAAAAAAAAAAAAACAAGGAAAGGAAGAGATATTTTTAAAGATTTTAGTGTGTCAATCTTTCTGGAACATAAAATAGTTTAAAAAAGAGAAGTTCAGAGTTAAAACAGAAGACTCTCAAATCTTTTGCATTATTAATTGCCTTAACAAAAGGGGCATGTACTTGTCAACATTAATTAGAAAATTCAAAGCATATTAATCTATTTAAGATTTATCATATTATGAGGCCTACCCAATGTAATTGATTTTTTAGAAGAGATAATATGCAATTTTTAGTGGACTGTCTACAACTTTTACAAATCACCTTAGATGAAAATCAAGCCTACTGATCACAGAGGAGTATGGTTTCTTTGTCCATGTTTCAATATTAATTTGCATTTAGTTTTGCATAATCAAAATTAATTAGAATAAATGTGACTCAAATAGTTAAGAAGTTAGTAACCTGATTTCAGCTGAAAGTTAAATTTCAGTTTCACTGAAATGTTTTCTGTATTCTTTTTGTATTTCTGTCCATCAAGTTTATGTATTCTTCATTCCATTGCAATTTTGCTCATTTTCAACATCAAAGAGAAGCAGCATTTTCTAAAGTAGAGATGAACACTTGCTAACTTTAAGAAGTGATTAACACAAGATATTCAGGCTGAAAATTCAATGAAGTGGAGGAATGAGGTTTAGGAAAAATGTTTAATCACTACTTCAGAAGATACACCAATGCAAATAAGTGAATCTGCATCTAAGTTCCCTTAACCGGTAGATGTGTCTAATAAAACACCCAAAAAATAATTTAATTCCATGTAAGTCTCCTCTATTCTCCTTGCTTTGCCTTGCCCTTTTATTCAGAGATGCTTTAACCAGAGGAAATCCTGCTACACTTACAGCTGTTTAGTGGTACTGATGACTTTTCAGTCTCTCACTACCCTGGCGTTAGAGGGAAAGCTGAAGTGGAGGTAGCAGAGAACACAGGTGCAGAGGAAGGGATTTTGTGGGCATGGCTAGAGAGGGAGCCCACGAGCTGAGTAAGGAGAAGACCTGCCAGCTGCAATGCTGATGGTGAGGGAAAGAAAGAGTTGAAGGTATGATCAAAACACCAGAACAAAATAACAAATGCACCAGAGGAAAAAAGCAGTAGTATCAGCTCCTTTTATCAAAGTAGAGAAGAGAGTAATATTTCAGCCCTAAAAAGTAAACTGAAATTTTTGATCAGTCCTCTGAATGTCAGTTTTGTAAATAGGCTTGGACTACATGGTTTCCCTGGATACATAGACTTCTTATCTCTTAAGGGTAAATGATGAAAATATAAATGGTTCATGATTAATGCAGTCAATGGTAGTCATTAAACACTAAACATTTTAGAGGAAAGGTTCTAGAGCCTTCCATGCAAAAAATAATTATCTAATTTGTTTAAAGTAATTTATTGTTAGGAGACCTTTGAAACCAGGTGCTGAAGCCATTGTGTGTTGCTACATTTTTAACTGCATTGTCTGTCTTCAGCTTTTTCTCAGTGTCCTTGTATGAGTAAGATTAATAACACTGATAGTTAAAAAGCCTTGATTTAACTTGCATAGATGTATCTGGAGATCCATGCCAGACTTCTGTTCATTTAAGATGTTGCTTGACAGCCTGATCCTTTGAACTCAATCTGTACTTGATCTTGCACCTCTATGTTGCCATGGCTCCCAGATTAAATAATATAACTATTTTGCCCTAAAGGCACACGAACAACTAACATATTTGCAAAGAGGTCTTCTTGGTTGTGCTTTCAAGTCTGGAATACTGATGCACAAAACCTCTTCATGCACAAGCATGCACATCATTAAGTTTCCTTTATAAACCTTCAGAATACCCTTTGAAAAAAAAATTAGAAAAGGATGTAAGTGGAATTTCTAAAACTCCATTAAAATAATTGTTATGGTCTCCACCCTGTTAACCTTTATGATAATATTTTCCACTGTAGCTGTTAAATTGCTTCCTGAAATGTGCCAGAACAGGTGACATTGGCAATATGTTCTTCATTTTGCCACATCTTGAATGGGTAAAAGTGATTTTAATAAGTCTTCACCAATAATTATGATCTCCTAAGAAAATACTGCCCCTATCTTTCTGTAAAATATAAGAAGGGTGAAGGGCATACCATTGTCACACCATGTGAAGTCCTTTTTGGAATATCATAAACAAAATACAACATCTACAACAATACATGTCATGTGTTAGGAATCCAGGAGCATAAATGTATTCCTAATGTAAGCAGCTTTTCTTCACAGAAAAGCATGGCAATTTGGGTAGCAGCAAAAAATTTTTCTATGAAAAGCTGGAGCTGCAGGAGGTGATGGAAAGCTTTGTGATGTCATGTAGTACATTTTAAATTATTTTTCAAATGTTTACCACATTAGTTTAGATTCAAACTGTGCAATATGCAGTCATGGTGGCAAACAGTTCCCAGCAATCACAATATTTTCAAAGAACTATCTGAAGTGAAGCAGAATATTCATCTGAAATGGGGAATTTTGTTTTTGTTATGAAACTTTTGGTTGCATAATTAAAAAAGAAAACCAGATGAAATAAATTTAATTTGATTTATTTCAAATATTAACTATTTTCATAAAATTATTTTTCTTGATCTACTCCTTTTTCTTTCTTCCTTTTGTGTTCTTCCTATTTTTATTTAGATTTTTTAAAATCATGAAAATTTGAACTTTTTTCTCTTTTTATTTTTAGAAAAACAGGAACATGTTTTAATGAAAACTTTAATTTTTGACAAAAACACTATTTTTCATTAGTGGAAAATATAAGAACAATTTTACTGCTAAGTCGGTGCTGTCATTCATCTGTTTTCTGGGGGTTAAGGGTCTTCTGTATGCCCTGAAAACATTATTGCAAGATAAAAGGAAGAATGTATGTCTGAAGCCTATAATCAGGGGTATGAATCCATATATCAACTGATAACTAGAAGGGGATCATTTTTCAATTACCAAATATTCCCAGCTATCTGTGACTTAACTCTGAGAGTTAGGTACCTTATGTTTTGCTATAAAATATAACATTCTGCTTCAACATTGCTTAAAAAGACATTTTTCAGCCAGATTTCATTTTTCTGTTCCAAGGAATACAAAGTTTTGTCTAAACTAAAGGGTGACCCTTTTTTGTGATGTTTATTAATGCTCTGTTAGTGTTCCCTGCTCTCTACAACTGTAAGATCTGTTCTTTTTAAAAAGGCTTTGGAGCATGCATTATTTCAGTGTTCAAAATACATTGTTGTTCCAGTCAATGTTTCAGTAGGGTTCTCTGTTACTGCCAGAGCACAGATAGCTCCCATTCAGCTCAGTGTTAGATAACACAGATTCTTGAACCAGATTACAGAAACAGAGAAAAACCATATAGCTGAGAAATTAGTCTCTATCATATGTAGTACTTTTACCACATTCATATCTTTGAATTTATAGGGTGTGCAAAGGTCTCTCACATGAAAGGTCCAAGATAGGGAGCAACTGTATTCTTCATGCTGGAGAAGTTCATCAGATATAGTATGGATTCCTAATGATGAGAAAGAAGGGACTCTGGTAGAAGTGATTCCCTGTGTTTCTAGTGGTTTTATCCTTGCCTTGAAAAGCAAGATAGTACCAAAATAATACTGAAATAATACTGAATAACACTGCAACAATGAAGATGAATTTCCAAATTAAACTCTAACTATTTTGCTTAACTATAATACATGTGATCTTTTAAAGAACATCTGAAATTCCATTGTTTATAAGACTGCATGACTTCCTTGCATCTACATTTTTTTGGCTGTTGATACTGTTTAAAACAGTTTATTAAGTGTAATCTACTGCCCACATCAATAGTAATATACTTAGCATTAGTCTTCCATGTTGTGTTGCAAGAGCTTTGATTCTCCTGTCTCCTCACTAGAGCTTGTTTTAGAGCTTGTTTGCCATCAATCAAGTCATCATGACATGCCACTGTTTTTTTTTTTTTCCTTTAATTCAAATATGATGCACAGCATCTCCTTATAAAAGCAGCAACAGGAACTCTACAACTCTCAGCCCCAGTGCCAGGATTTCCCTAAAAAGAGAGATCCTTTTTCAACACAGCCATAAAGCCTTAAGAAAACAGATAAATAAGATAAAGTTGTAGATTAGGGCTTGGGATTTTTGTTGGGGTTTTTTTGATTGGTTTGTTTGTCTTGGCTTGATTTGTTGTTTGGTTTTTTTTTTTAATAGAATAACTCGTCAGCCCTGTTCTACCTGGGACAACCGGAATTGCCAGCTCTGTCACTTTGATAATCAGTAACTGGAGGCAAGGTTGCTTTTTCAGCCCAAAAATCAATCTTCGGTGTTGTGGTTTCTAGTCTTTCAAACCATCACACCCTTCCCCTGTGCTTCTTTTTTTTTTTATTCCCCGGGAGCAGGCCACTTGTGGACACATTTCCCAGCAGAGCAGTATTTAGGGGCAAGGGCTGGGGGCTTTGCTCTTTCCCTGCCATTCTGACACTGAAGCAGGCAGCTGCAGGAATCTCTTGGGTCGTCCCCTTCCCAAAGTTTCAGTGTTCTCTGTTTCACTCATCCCTCACATGTTTCAAGAGAGACTCCATGTGACAGAGCAGAGGGATGGGAGGGAGGAAGGTGAAGATAGCTTTAAGGTGATGGAATTTTTCTGGCTTGCCCTACCAACTGTTTGTAAAAGGAATCATCTGATACCTCTGACCCTCTCCCATGTCCATGCCTGTCTCCCACCCCCGCAGTGGAGGAGGAATACTTTGCAAGAGACCTTTCATTGACTATGTATCGCCTACAGACTGGAGAGAAACCAAAATATTTCTCACTGGCAGAGTTTTAAAGTAGAGGAGGTTGGCGTTTTCCCATCACAAGGAGCAAGCAGGTCAGCAGGAGTAGCCAAATGGCATTACTTCTTGTAGTCACACCCCGAGAATTGGCAACTTTCAAGTGCCACCTTATACTAAACTGACCTAGCATATATTCCAGGGAAAGTTTGTATTGCTTTATAAAACTTTGATACTATGTTTGAAGGGATATCAGTGAAGTTAATCAAAGTATGAAAGAAACCTGAAAGTGAGGACAGAGGGATTAGGAATTGGCGTAAATATAACCAGGAGGAAATAAAGGAAAACTACTTGCTAAGGAAGACTCTCCAAAATGCTTTCTGAAACATAAGAGTTTAAAATGCCAGCTTTAGTTTCATCCCAAAAGAAGAAAATTAATTCAGACAATAAGGGAGGCAGCCCAGGCGCTGGTGGGTCAGGAGCCCTGTACAGCAGTTCAGGCTTGTGTTTAATTCCCCTTTCCTCAGAAAGACAGGGTGGAATGGAATCTGCATGAATGAGAACTTTATTACTAATTGTTTCTTATTTCGGTGGGATGAATTCAGCTTATTATACTGGGATGACTGTGTTGTGACAGCTGTAATTGCACTGGTGCTAACCTTAATGTAGAGGGAAACTGGTTTTTCTGATAAAGGATGCCAGACAGAGAAGAATCATTTCCCAGGTGTCTGAGAGGAGGCCATTACCCATGGAATGAAAATTTTATTTTAAGTTTGATCTCAGTAGGAAGGAAGCATTTGTATGACAAATTGAGGAAGCAGCAAGAGGATTAAACATATGCAGAATATTAAGAAACTTTCAAATAGATGGAAGCATGGAGCTTTATCTTTCAGTTGCATGGTTTGTCGCTGGAAGTGCCCTAACTAGTACAACTGATTGCACAACAGCTACCATGACTTGTGTATGCACAAGGAGCTAGTTTGCATATAAAATCAGAGCAAAATGAGAAGAGTTTAAAAACCCAGACTCTTGAATGGTAGCCTAGAAATGGATGGCAGATGGGAGAGTGTGCTGAAACACAATGTTTAGATATTGCTGGTGCTTCCAATGCTTTTGTCCAACTTAAATGCCTGTGACGCCCATTTGCTGAACAGTAGGAGGTGCCTGTGATGTTACAGCTCAGATTTCCAATGGATGCTCTGGAGCTAAGCAGAATTCACTGCAGAGACATGATTTTCCTGCATTGCCATGTTTCCTTCTCACTACAAAATCTGTTGTTCTTTTGCAAGAAACCATTCTAAGGATCTTCAAATAAGAAAATGGATTTTTCTAATGGTGCAGATTTGTTGGAATGAGTGGGAAAAAAAAAAAAAAGTGCCATGTGATGTTTTCTGACATAGTTTCAGCTGAGAGGGAAGTGGGCTGAAATCAGAACCTAGTGTAATGAATTATTACATTCCTACTATGCTGGCTTCCTGTCTGCCAATCACCATGTTACAAAAAAAAGGGACAAAAATCTGGGGTTACTATTGCTCAAAATAAAAATAACATGTTTCAATTTCCCTCCTGGACACATTCTACCCTGTGTGCAAAAATTGTGGTTTTTTGGGGGTATGTGTATTGGGGGGGGTGGGGGGGGGGGTGGTGTTCCTTTTTCATTGCTGCTGGGTTTTTTTCAGTCAAGGGAGCACTCATCTCCAATGAATGTGATTTTTGACTTGTGCTTGAATTGCAAATTACAAGACTCAGATTATGAGATGTCTGATAGTTTTTCCATTCCATGTAAAACTCTGTCTCCTTACTTACTTCACATAGCAAATTAATACTGAATTCTATAATAGATATACATAACTCAAATAACCTTGAAGTAAGGAAATTCCTTTTATTATGTCAGGTATATCCAGTATTCCCAAACTAGGTCATAAGATGCAGTATACTAACTTGCAATAAAAACTCAAGGAAAGCTTCTGATGAATGAATATTGACCGCAAATATGTGGAGATGACTTTAGAAGCACCAATTAAATCTTTTTAATGAATTTTTCAATAGTTTTTAATATTGGTCTGCATGGAATTGCTCATCTAACCATGGTAACACAATAGCCCTTATCATATAATCTTTACAAGACACCAAAAGAGTCCAGGAATCCTGTGGCCTTTTGGAGACAGATGCAGTAAAAAAATCAATTGTTTGTTGTTTTACATTTTTAGCTCTCAAGTCTCACTACTCTTCCTTGGATTCTGTGCTAATATAACATGTTCTCTGCTATAGCAGCTCTGGTTTTGTGTTTACAGCACTTATAGAAAGTTATAATGGATTTACCTTATTTGGTGGAAAATATGAATGTAAAACTGTATATACATCAACTGCGGCACTTCAATTTTGAGTTATTCTTTTGGTAATATTTGTATACATTTTGCAGTGGTAGTAAGAAGAGGAAACTCTATTAAAATTCAGTGTTAATTTTGTGAGTTTTACAGAGCACAATGTTAGTTATACAGCTCAAGAAGAGCTGTACCAAGGAAACTGTGTAGTGGTGGAAGTCTCCTGTTTGACATGTTTTTCTGTGGAAGAGAGAGAACCAAATACCTGAGAGAGTTTTAGGCACTTAGAAGTCAGTTAATTTCAATTTAATCATAATTTCATAAATTTCAGTCCATGGAACTTTAGCATCTAAATGGCTTTGGGGATGTGAGGGAAAGAGACTCAACATATTTAATGACCATGTTCAGCTACACAGATTAACACCTATAAAATGTCTCTGGGCTAAACTTACTCAACTGCAAAGGAGTCATAATTTTGCTTTATGGCATTACTTTAGAAGTTACTTTTCTTAATTAAACAGACAACTTCATTAAGTCATAGATTTTTAATTTTTTTTAGTCATATATGATTTATTGATGCTATCACAGAATCACAGAACAGCTGAGATGGGAAGGGACCTCTGGAATTCATCTAGTCCAACCCCCTGATCAAACCAAGCCACCTAGAGCCAGTTCCTAAGAACCAGGTACAGTGGTATTTGAATACCTCCAAGGATGGAGAGTCCACAATCTCCCTGGGCAAACTGTGCCAATGCTCGGTCACACTCAAAGGAAAAAAATCCTGATACTCAGAAGGAACTTCCTGTGTTTCCCTTCGTGGCTGCTGCCTCTGTCACTGGGCATCACTGAAAGAAGCCTGTATGCCTTACACATACATTCTTATACACAGGAATGTACATTTAAAAGACAAATATATACCCTTAATTAATAATCCCAGATTTATGCCTCTTGCTATCTATCTTGTTTTGTGTATCATGGAACTGATACAATTGTTGATACAATTGTCTTAAATGGATATTTTAGAATTTTTGTTATGGAAAGTATAAATAAAAAAAATAGTTGTGATTTTTATTTCCTCTTTTCTCTAAGCAATTATTCCAGTAAAATAATAATTCTGTTTCTGCAAATACGTCCTCGAATTTCAGCTGTTTTCCCACAAATGAAAAATATACATACTTTTAGTACAGATCTGAGAATGCCAAAATGGTTTCCAGCTGAAGTAAGGTATCACCAGTACTCAAGGACTTCTGTTTTGTTCCTGGATAAGAAAGTCTAATTAAAGCTGGATGTTTAATGCAGGTTTTTAATTCCTATAGAAAGTGGAATGTGAGAGAGTCAGGTGCTTCTAAAGGGCTGCACATAAAGTGTTTCCCTTCCTTGAATATCAAAACTGTTAAACTTTTGCTATAATTAGATTCAATCTCTTTTTGCTTCTTGCTCATGTAACTATACCAGTTCGATTCTTGCTAGGACGTAACTATAGGTATTTTTTCTTCATTTTACCATGTCCTAATCTCTACAGGCATTTGTGTCTCTTTTAATGATAATGTGTTGCGGTGCATTTTGAGATTTCTAAAGTTCTGTATGGTTTTTGTTATTGAGTTTCTGTAATAATTCATTCCTACCCATCGCCCTTTCCTAAATACCTGTCATTTACCCTCAATAGGCCTCTCCCAGCCCATTGTACCTTCCATTTTATCTTACCTATTGACACACCCTAGTCTTTGAGTACCCTGGCAGAGCCAAGTGGCTCAGCCAAGGCTTCAGGTATCCCCACATCCCTCTTGCCCCAAAATGGCCATGTCAATGCCCCCTGTACCTAAGTCACTCCCTCTCATTTCCAAAAGTAACGCCCATGTTCATAAGGGCAGGTATGAGCCCCAAATTCAGACTCACACTTGCACACTCGCACCGGGGCCATCGGCCTGAATAAACACCTTCCTTACCACCCTGTGTGAGTCTGCTCCTTCTTCCAGCTAAGGACATGTCTCAGCCTGAAATCTGGACCCAAAGGAATAACTGGTTTATATGGTATCTGAAGAGCAGAGCTAGCCGGGAAACCAGCTTGGAATAACCATAATAATGGTTCCTGCATGCACTTTTGTTTGTGCTGGGTTTTATGGAACAAATTATTGGTTGAAACACGCAGAGCAGAATTTCCATACAATGTCAATTTATATGTAACATGTTTTTCATAACCATCATTCATCCTACGGATCAATTTGTACATTGCACCTTATGACTTTAGGATGTTAGATTTAAAATTGCCCTTCAGATTTCTTTTCTACTTTTCATCGATCACATAGTTGGAAGAAAGAACTGTAGCACGTAGTAAATAGCAACAGCTGCAATAGCAACAGCAGCAGCAACAATGCAATTTTCCTGTCCATGCCTATGATGATATATAAGATTGCTACTTGCAAAGTGCCAGCTGCTGGCACTTCTTTTCTTCTTGAATAAAAGTGAATGAAAAAGAAATGGAACAGATTATTTCTGTGACAACCACTTACTTCATAGATATTTCAGCAAACATAAGGGCACATTCCACAGCTGAATATATTTTACCCTTGGATACATTCAATTTGTATTAATTTTAGAATTTACTCTGTTAATTAGAAAAGGTTATAAGATTAATAAGTAGTCATTGCTAATATATGCAATGGAATATAAGATTCAGTTGATTTTTTTTTGATTTTTTTTTTCTCAAAGAGCCATTAGAGATTAGTTCATACAAATCATAGTGAGCAGTATATCCCATCTTTCAAAGCTGGTCTTTATGTTCCTTTGTAATCTCTAAATAATTTCTAAAATCCTTGCTACAAAAGCCAACAAAAATCCAGCAAGCCATACCCTACCAACAAAAAAGAATACATTGAAATTTCATACACTTTTATTGTAGAGTTGATTTTCAAGTAATTCTTTGTAGATGTATAATAGCTTAGAAACACACAGAGAATACTATAGCCCATGAAATTACTTGTATTTTTAAAGAAAATGTAGTATTAACTACAGTGTGGGTTGTTTTTTTTCCAGTTTCAGGGCATTAGACTGACCCTTGGCATGTGTTCCAACCCCAGCCAACATCATGTTTGAGATTCATGATGATGACAATGGCCCAGAAGGGCAAGGTTCTCTCTATAGTTCAGCAAGATCAACATGCCCAAATTTCAGCTGACAAAAAAGAAGGTCAGACAGTGTCCTCTTGTTTGTGGCCACCCAGAGCGGGGTTCACTACAGAATGGTGTCAGGATGGCCTCTAGATAGGTGATTTCCTGATTGGATCACTTGGATATAAAAAAGGCTCTTAAGATTCAGAATTTTTTGAAGCTGGGAGGTGAATCATCCACTACAAGATGATCTCATCTCCACTGCGGGTGAAGAAGAAAGAATAAAATTTCATCATCCAACCTCTTACTTTTGCTATGGATGGAAGAGACAGGTCAGATTTCAGCTAGACCTGGAATTTTCTCACATGTCAGTCGTAGTTCAGTCACTTTAATTTGTCATGACATTTTCTTTGGCTGACACAGTGGAAAAAGAATTTCAGCTGTTTTAGATGTTTAAGAACGCAGATGCAGAAAAGAGCTCAGAAGCTCATCAGCTCTCTCTGCTACTTGTAAATTACCTAGGGATTTCCTCTGACAATTTTTTAATGAGAAAACAATTATCTAAATCTATCCTTTCCCACCAAACATGTTTATTTCAATATATAGACATCTTTTAGACTAAAAAAACACCAAATAAGCAACAAAACAGAACAAAAAAAAAAAAAAAAAAAAAAGGAAATATCCCCATGTGGACACCTAATGAATGCCAACTCACAGATCAGCTGTTTCAGAAAATAAAATATATACTGATAAATCATTTTGTACTCTCCCACATAGTTCTGGAGAATTTGTTACTGTTTGAGAGGGAGTCTAAAGGATATGTAAATAACTGTGAGTTTTACAAAATTGAAAGGTAAACTTTAGATTAATTTTTTAATTTTTATAAATTTTGTAACTTTTGAGTGGTTGCAATACATAACTTGCAAAAATCATGCAAACTAGGGTTTTAGCTGCAAAAAATGTTATTTCAAATGTTATTTGAAACTAAAGTCTGTGGGACTCTTAAGAAATTATATTAAAAAAAAAAATCACTCCTGATCCTTCAAATGCTTTGATATCATAGACTTAACTTGGCTAAAGAAATTAACATTAAAAATAACAAAGCTGAGCAAATATTTATGTAATAAGTGGAATTTGATAAATAATTTAGCTCCTGTGATTGGTATACCCTATATTTTATTAGTACATATAAGGAATATTGAAGGCAAGAGAAAAATTCTGCTCAAGGCAATTGAAACATTTCGTGGTGCAATAATTAAATTAATACCAGAAACAATTTTAGTTGCCCATTGAACCACCCTTTATTCTGTTTATTGACTTTTTCTTCCCTGATAATAAAACCTGTATTATTCCCTTTAGTTTTTGGTGCAAGTTACTGTAGTGAAATATAAGCTAAGAAACGTATGAACACCTTTTCAGGAATTCAGTCAATGATCCACATATACATCCTTTTAAACAAAACACTGTCCATCTTTTGAAGGCATAAAAAACTATGTGCATTGTGATCACTTAAGTGTGCCCACAACTTCATGTATAAAAGTAGTCTTTATTAAAAACATGTCATAGTTCTTTATGATACTGTAACGTCTTACTGCTTTATATAAATACCGATTTTAGAACTGTTATATTAGAAATTAAATATTAATACGCAATGTGCTTTCAAAACACAAGCTCAAAATGCAATTCATATTTTACTTTTAGTGCTCAGCTGAAAATCCTTGTGAGTTTTCAAAATAAATCTGGACAGCCAAACCACTGGACATATTCATTTATGAGTAGAGGCTCTCCACATTAGTCTGATGACATAACAATTAATAGACTGATTTTGCAATATAGTTTAAAAGCATCCAAACCTACTGTGATCTGGTTTATCCCTCTGCAGTGCTGTGTCACTGGGTATATGGAATGATCAAGGAAAAGGGGCTTTCTAACTGGGGACTAAACTTCCACAGATTTCAGTGAACACTTACAAAAATGATCAGTTAAAAGAGGCTTTGTGCAATGTTTAAAGGTTTATTTGCACGTTTGATTGCAATATGGTTACATGGTCATTTAAATAAAAACTTTCCATTTTGTCCTGAACGTGTATTAAATGTGCTAATTAAATATCAGCTTGTTTGTAGTGGACACAAGATAAACTAAGACTATGCATTATTTCTAAGTTATATTTGCTATATAATATATATTGTAATGTTTCTAAATTATATTGGCTTTACTCTAAAATTCTGTCTCAAAAAGAAGACATTGAGATCTCATTCAGGTTTTAGGAGGAGACTAGAGAATATAAATCTGGTTAATCATCAGGTTTAATCAGAGTGTCTGGTCAGGTGAACACTGTTTTCACTGCAGTGATTTACCCACTTTGTCTTTCACAAATAGCGATGCAGAACATTATCAGGTATCCATTTTTCCAGATGTTAAAGGTAAGTATCACCACAAAATGTGAAGTTAAATGGATTAAATTAACATCCCATATTATTTTTAAAAAACCCAGCAAGCCAACAATAGCTTCCTGAATGGCTTGAAAATTAGTATGTTTTACAAAAGCTCTGATATTAGAGCTCTGAAAACAGAGGTTTAAGTTAATGGAGAACTGCCTGTACCTACACAGAAATGTGCTGATCATTTTCAGTGCTTAAGAAGCACAGACAAAGGAATTCAATCCTCACAATATAATCCTCCTTTTTGGAGATTATGCATACAAGTTGTGTCATCCAAAGAAGCTGCTTTCTCTCTGGTTTGAAACTTTTTTTTTTTTATTTTTTAAATACACCTCTGGGGAAGACCAACCAATCTGAGATATTACAAAGAGCATGTGAGCTCACTTCCCTTCTTCCACTGACAGGAAAAAGGGAAAATACAGCAGAAATTAGGATTATGACACCTGTTCCTCTATCATCTCTCTGTCTGACAGCAATAGGAGAGATCCTTAACAACCCAGCTCAAATGGAGAGACTAAAAAAGCAGAGAGAGAACTGAGACTCAGAGCAGCATTCAGGCCTTAGGAATGATGTTAAGGAATCCCAGAAGCTACATGAGAAACAGAGTTAAGGGAGGAACAGAGTTACTGGGTTCACTCTGAATAGAAAAATATTGATTCAGAAATTTAAGGGCAGAATTAACTTGGGCTTGGAGTGAACAGCTGTGTGCTCATTAAAGATTTCTGTCTCTCTTGGTCACATGCACATACACACTTTTTCAATTTAGGTACCAATTATTTCTATTGCATCTTGCTGTTTGTTTTGCTATTTCCCCAGCAGATATTTAAGATTATTAAACATGGGAATTTGATCTTTTGATTCTTAATGTGTTATATTTTCATGTGATTACAGAAGAGTTCTGATCGAAGAGAATTCATCTCTGGCAAAGATATAAAAACAAAAAAGAAAAAAGCATTACCTCTCCTTTTATAACAGAAAACCACTGCATATACATTTACATATATAAAATATTTCTACCAGAGGCACTTTAAATTATCATTGATTCTTCTCTTTAATTCCATAAAATCTTCCCATGCCGATGCTTTACAGAGTTGTAAGTAGAAGCTGAGAGTGAAGGCATGACCTGGTCCACCATGAAGCAGTATGGTCTGGCAAGTGTACTTCTCCAAGAGAATCTATAAATGTCAAGACTGTTAACTATTTCACTGTTCATCAAACCATGTCAGGAAAGTGAGAGAGTTTGTTCTTTGAAGAGGTGCTCAATCAGCTGTGTCTGACAGCTCCTTTTTGTGCCATGAATTTATAGCTTTGGGGAGTATATTTATTTACCTTTCTTTTTCTTTTCCCCCACCATTCAGGAGCCTAGCAGGACTCTGCAAGGCACCTGGCAGGACATGCCTCTGTTGTTATGAGACCAGGTTTCAGACACCCTCAACCAAGTTGTTTCCTACTTGAGTTTGGTCACAGACATGTGGTGCCCCTTGGAAGACACAGATCTGGAGCTGTTCAGCTGAGGCAGCCCTCAGATGGCTGGGGAGCTCAACCCACCCTTGCAGTTTTTGGCATGGCTACACTTCTTTTGAGGAAAGCCCTACCAGGTAGGAAGCTTAATGAGACACACATTTTTCTGGTATCAGTGTCAGGTATTCCAACTCATGACAAGTCAAGTCTGAAGGGCCAAAATAGGGCTTATAAACATGTTTTAGATACTACTGCTGTCCTCATCCAGACATTCTGATAAGGATATTCTTAGAAGAATAATAATGTCCTGTTGCCCTCATTTAATGGTTGTGCTAAATCAAAGTGCTAATATCTGAAAAATACTATGAAAATGTGACTCTCAAATACTTGGAGAACAGTCTAATGAACAAGTGGTTATAGATCATCTAAGGGCTAGAAAAGCTCTATACAAGACTGCTATGATGCTTTATGGAGGAAAATGTTCTAGTGTGCCATCAAAAGACACATAATGTATTCTGAATAGAGTGCTACTAATGACTATGCACATACCCATACAAAAAATCTTAGTTCTCTAGTTAGAAAATGCATGTTGGAAGATGGCAATCTTTTGTGATGAGGAATTGTGGGTTTGATTCTTTACATCAGATTGCTGACCAAGGAGGTCCAGTTTTGTGCTGTTTGATCACAGTGCTAATGTACAGTTTTGTTTACCACAGTAAGCGTCCTCACATTAAGAAATTTGATTGACAAAAAAAAAAAAAATCAAGATGTTTGAGCATTAAATTAATGTGTTTTTTAAGAAGAGAGAGTTAGATGTAAACTCTGGACCAGACAGCTGTGGCCAATGAAAAAAAATCTGCACCTGATATGACATAAGTAGGGCAGAGCTGCTGAAATATCTTGTGGATGAGATAGTGTCCAGTTGGGCAGGGCAAACATCACATGATAGAAGAAGGGAGACTTGTAAGGACTGGCCAATGATAATAACAATTTCCATATGTTCTCTTTTTTTGTTCTTAGATGTTTTGATACTCCCCAGGCCATTCCTTTGCTCATGAGCAAACAGCACATCCTTATACCAAGAGGTCTTAGCTGTACCCACAGATGAAGGAGCAAAAGGAGCAAAGTCATTCTGTCTCTGTCCACACTGCTGGAAGTGCCCTGTTCTTCCTTCCAGCCCTGCATCAGGAACCTGCACCCTTCAGTTTAAATGGAGCAAATCCTTGCTTTTTTTTTTTTTTTTTTTTTTTTTTTTTTTTTTTTTTTTTTTGAGAGAGAGAGAGAGAGTTCTTCACAGTCTTCTTTGAATTTTATCAAGGAGATTTCGCAGTGACCAGAATTCCCATGATGTCTTTTCTCTGCCCACCCCCACAATGATTCCTGTGACACACCTTTTACATAGTACCACCCAGGAAAAACAACCCCCTTATGCAACTGAAATTATTGTTTCATCTTCAGTTTCTTGTTTTGCTAGAGGCTATGAAAGCTTATTATGAGCAGGTGGTGGTAGCCAAAGTCCTAGACTTTGCTTTATTATTTGTGTGCGTTTACAACCTTCCTATGTGACAGTCTCATTTAGTCAGTGCTACAGGCAATCTCTGTCTGTACTTAAAATATTTTTAACAGCTACTTGTAGGGAACAATCACAGGGGAAGGAAAAAAAACATACAAAGGGAAAAGGCAACATAGAAAAGAATTGGAGCCAGAGGAATTCATGGCTGGGGTTATTTTATTACCTAAAAGGACGCATATTTTGCAGAGTATGCAGAGTCTGCTTTTACTGATTCTATTTTTGTTGATATTTTGTTTGCTTAAAATAATTTCTCAGGAGATACCTGGTTTCAACTGGCAGCAAATTTTAGCAAAGTAGCTCTGAAACTGAAAAATTGGATTATTCTCTACAGAAGACAACTACTTTATAAAGCACATGAAATATCTGTGAATCTTGGCATTATATATTGGGTAGTGTGACAAGTTCCTATAAACTCACAGACACAACCAAGAAATAGTGCTAAGAAAATATTTTTCTCTCTCTTCAAACCTTCAGCTGGAAAGACGGGGGGTAGTATCTTTTATGTCTTTTTCTGGTACTCACTGGAATGTTCACATTTAAAATTTCTTTTATGTCCTTTTTTCCCAAAGTCCTTGTAGTGCTTATTATCTCACAAAGTTTGCCTTATCCCCTTCCTGCCACCCTGTCACCACTTCAAAAATTACTAAGCCAGGGCTGAGAAAAATCATTTGCTCTGTGTAATCCCAAAGCGAAGACCTTAAACTGGGAAACAGAAACCAATTTATAACTTCTTTACAAACTATCCCTCCCTCTGTTTCCATTATTTTCTGTAGGTTTTCTGTGCTATAGGTGCTTATAAGTATTTTGGCTGATTAGGCGGAAAGTACAGTATAGTCCAGTTTGTCATTGGACACTCCATCAGGACTGTCTCACAGCCTGCCTGTTGCTGATACTTACCTAAATCACAGTTAATTTCCTCCTTTCCTCATGCTGCAGCTTTGAGGTCATAATAGAAACAAGTTTCAGGAAATCCTAATTTCTTCAGGGATAAAATTTAGTATTTTCTTCGTCGCAGAACTGTAGGATGATGAGTAGATGATAAGATTCATGTTGTCTCCATTTTCAAAGTGTTTTTATTTGTTCAACATATTGGCTCCCTGAGGAATTTTAGGTGTATTAGAAAGGAAGACCTACTCAGGAATGTAGAAAATAATGTGGTGTTCCTCATATACCCTGTATAAGAAAATATTTCATTGTATCCAATGTGCAAGGAGATGATCATCATTTTCCCAGTCTTTTTACTCTCATGTTACAAGGCAAGAATAGCAGAAATATGTGCATCTTGCCCCTTGTACCAGTGCAAGGGTGTCCACACATGCCCACTTATTTTTCTCATCTTTCCCTTATATATCTTATCTGAATTATAAGAGGCTTTTGCTTTCTCTGTCCCTCAGTTAATTCTGAACAAATATTTGTCTACCCTGTCATGAAATCCTCCAGTAACTGGGATTTTATAACCTGACTAAGTACTCCTTTCTGGTGCTTCACTAAATATTCTTAACTCAGATAATTTCCCTCTAATTCCAAAGAGAATTTAAAAAATGAAACAAAACACCCACACAGACTTTATTGCTTGCAAGTAATTTTTACCTTACTCATCTTTGGCAAGATTCTTCTAACTTACATTTAGATGTCCATTAAAAAAAAAAAAAAATAAAGTTGTGCTGAGTCTCATTGGCTCCTTCTACACTCAATGAAGAAAATAAGCCATTTCTAGACTTCTATTCTTCTGGCTTGTTTAACTAATCAATAAGATTAATCACGACCTCGAATTTCCTACTTCACTCACTCAGCTAGAGAGGGACCTCAAGCAAATTAAGACATAGGGCTAGAGCTTTACATTTACTCTAGCAAGTTCTACCTAGAAGAGAACATAAAGAACAACGTTACTACTTTAGACTAATGAATTTCTGAATTAAAACCAGTCTTACCTATGGTATCCAGAATGAGCCAATAGCACTGCAATAGGTGCTCAAACATACAAGATTAATCTGGTATCTCGCAGTCAGTTCAAGTATGAAAAAAACCCCAAAAATTAAGAGGAGTAAAAAATAAATGAGCATAAATTAAAGATGCCCAAGGGTTTTAAAAAAAAAATATATCAGGACATTAACTATGATGAGAATGGAGAGTAGATGCATGAGATTGGGAAGAAGTGAATGAAAATTATTCTGATTCATATAATAAATGAAATAATGATCTGCTTTTAAAGAACCTAGAATTTAATTAAAAAATGAACCAAACTAAATAAATGGACTTCTAGCTGTTAAAATAAATGTGGAGTAAACTTTCCAAACACGAATATTTTCAGAGACACGGTAGTGATGTGAATACCACTAAGGTGAATATCTACACCCTTGGATTTGCCCTTTGTCTCTACTCATCTTACTGTGCAGAAGTAGCACAAGGAGTTCAAGCCATCAGAAAGTAATGTGAAGACTTCAATCAAAAAACCCCTTGGGGGACATTCAAGCCAATGAAAGAAATAAAGAAAAAGAAAAGACTTGCTTGTAAGTTTCCCTTTCATGCTGAGATAAATTTGCTCAAATTTTTGTAAAAACATAAAATAAATTTTGAAATAGTCACAGTTGCCAGTCATGAAGTTAAGCATCCAGAGTTTTTCTTTTCCTTTAATGCGGAAATTCATGGAGTCTATACCTATTTTTTAAAAAATTCCTCTTTTTCCCAGAAGCCTACCTTATTCAATGCGAGACAAGTTATGCAAAGAATCAGCAAATTTTCAGCATTTTTCTTTTATACCTTGAACAAAAGGTTCTGCTATATGGAGAATAGGCTAGAGGCTGCTTCCAGCCAACATTTCCATTGCCACTTTCAATATACACCTTGTAAACAAGGTTTGAGAATAAGATGTGGAAAGCCCATTCAAGCATCTTTAGAAAACCTTAGAAGAACATTTTTCACAGAATAAAATTTAAAATTAAATGCACTAATCAAGATAAATAGTCAAATGCTTGCAAAATGTTACACACATACATCTGACCCAGGCTAACTCTACAACTACTTTTTCCTTTTTGTGTGTATGAGATTTGAGCCAAAGACATCTGAGGAGCACTGGGATAGGTTAATTTTTAAATAAAATAAAAATACGTAAACATGAAAGAGAATAGAAGGTAAATACTATATACGCTTTAACAGAACTTGCTGCTTATTATTTCTTGTTGAGTTACTAAAAGTGGACACTTTTAAAAGTAAAAGCCTGGCTGCATATTTTTGCAGCTCACTGTGCTGAGAGGTACTGAGGCATCCTTGAGGCTGACTACTGGGAGTTATGGAATATAAAAATAACTAGAGAAGTGTGCATTTGATTTACAAAAAATAAACACCTCAGTAACTTCTGAACTGTGAATCAACAAATGAACACTACTTAGCTGTAAAAGATTGAGTTCTAAATGAAAAAAAAATATTTGCAGAATTTGTGATCACCCAGAAGAAATTTGCATTGCAGATAAGTGACACTTTGAAAGGGTCATATCAATTCTTGTCTGTGTTTCAACACTGCTGAAGCTTAATTTATGTACTGTCATTGGAGAGAGGAAAGTATAATGGATTTTTAATTATTCCAAGTTTCAAAGAGCAAATGGGAAGTAGTCCAGTTTCTAGACAAAGCAGGAAGAGAATTGAGAGTTATAAAGAGCAAATTACACAGTCATGTCCTATTAAAATTTTCTTTGGAATGTGACATTCTTATTTTTTAAAATTTTTACATTCATTTCTTGATTCACTCCCGGGCTACAATGCTCTATCACATTTTCTAAATGGTTAACAAGGGTGCATGCACCAAATTAACTCTGGTTTATTTGTATTCCCACATACTTCCCTACTTTTGGATGAGTAGGTTGACGTACCCTACAAAGGCAACAAAGCTCTGCTATTGCATTTAATATTTTGGAGGTTTATCTAGTACCTTTACTAAAGAAAGTAGAAAGTTATTCATATATTTGAAAAAGTTCTTAATTCTCAGATCGTGAAATAAGGTACCTCATTAATGGGATTTTCAAGCTAAAGTTCTTTTAGCAACTACTAGCATTTAGGATGAAGATTTAAAGTGCCAGTTGATGGTCTCGTTCTGCGTTGCTGTGGTTTTGAATCTTAAATATTTTTGTTCAGTAATAGCTGATTGATTATAAGGCAGATAGCAGTACCTTTCTATGCCTCTTTTTATTTCTTTCTATTCTCTAATAACATGATCCAGCACCTAAAAAAGGTCACAAAAAAACCTTAATAATTTTGATATGGATTTAGACCATCACAACACACAGAACATTTTTCCTCCCTAAACCTACCAGAGCTTTATCACTAAAACTAATATTTAGTATACTCACTGCTTCACCAACACACATTTTTCCAAGCCTTCCATGTCTCATTTTTTTTCTCATTCTGTTTTCATCCTACTTGCCACTTTTGACACAAAGCACATTTGACATGAGCTTTCATTAAAATAGGTAAAATTCTAAATGTTCTTTTTTAGTTCCATTCATCTAAATATAGAAAATTTTGATGATTTGACAGAGTTGGGTTGAACTCTTTGAATGGTTTGAGTATTAGAAGACATCTGGAGATCTTACAAGAAAATATTTTCTTGGGAAATTTAGAGCTGTTCTGCTTTTGGTTCTGAAATACTGAAGAAAACTCTGTTGGTGTTTCATCATTTCCAGTTCCATCTGGAACCCATAAGGCAAATTTGCATACATAAAAGTAAAATGTTATTTGAATATTTCAGACCTTCATTAAAGGCTTGGTCTAATTTCAGGTCTAATCACAGATGAAACTCTAGTGGTGTTGGGGGACACTTAGATTTGGACTAGTTCATATCTAATTTTCATCATCAGGAAGACTGCCTTCTCTTGGGAAAAGTCAATAATTAATAACTGCTGCTTTTTCTCAAGATTATTGGAAAGTGAAACTAGAAGTAAATGGATTGGATTCAAATACTTGTTAAGCCTTTTAATAGGCTTTGAAGGATTACAAGGAAGGGAAGGTAAGAATTCAAAGTTCAAAAAGTTTGCATGCACCTATTGCTGATAATTCATATGATTTAGTGCAGAAACTTCTCCAGTAGAGCGTAAGACTGGTTGTGGACTCTCCAAATGAGTCTCTACATGGCAGTGACAGCTATGCTACGACCATAAAGGAAATAAAATATGTTTTTATTACTGTGTTAAAATTTCTGAAATAGATTGCTTTCATTGTGTTTTAGAACATTACTTCATTGTGTTTCACAGTAGAAAAATTCACACTGGGACCTTTTGAACACCCTTGGTGTCTGGAGAGCTCGGGCACAATTTAGAGGGCTTGCAATTGAGCTGTCTGGGAATCCACAAAAGGAAACCCACTACTTCCATTATTTTGAGTTATTAGTGTTTGGTTCCTTTATTTTTCTAATACATACACAGTGTGTAACAGTTGATTTCTTTTCTCAAATTAGATTTAACAGTAAATGATAGCAGTTTCACCAGAAATGTTCATATACCACAGAGACTATGGCCACATCTGCTATCAATAACATAAAGTAATATCTGGGACACTCCAGAGGCTACTAAAAGTGGAAACAACATCTACAGTACCGAGTTCTCAAACCAGAAAATTATGAAATGGCAGTATCATAAAATCCACCTCTCTGAGTAATGGCAGACATGGATACAAGTCTCAGGCTCAGCCTTAAATATAATCTATTACTTCTGCTGCTGTCATTCCCTGGTGACTGCTGCTGCACTCTGCAGGATGGAGAATGCAAGCTACCACAAATGTGTGTTTGCTACTGTTGGTAGACTGTCTGTGAAAACTGCATACAAAAAGGGAAATCAGACATATGCCATCCTTCCTGGGGAAGTTTTCCACGAGGTATTTCAACCTGCTTTGAGGGAAAAGTGTGAGATGACATCTCTCTATTCAGGAAATAGTGCTGGAGATTGGGTCTGGTGAAGTTCTTTGGGAATAGAGAAAAGAAAAACAGTTAGCTTCTTCTAGTGTTCAAGATTATAGCAGATAAAAGTGGTGAGGAGTAACTAATAATAACATATATTTCAAAGATTATCTTTCAATTGAAAGAAACATTTTTTATCAAGCAAAACCACAGAATCTGAAGGTACATATATTTATTCTTACTTCTGAACATTTTTGTAATTTTCTGCAACATCACAGGTAAAAAAGATACTTCATGTGGTTGGTGATGGCCCAGCCCTGTCAGTTGAAGTCCTGCTGTTACTAAATGCATCAAGCATTTATCTTGTGGGTGCATAGAGACTAGAAAAATAAGGACCAGAATAACACAGTCAGTATGGACTGTTAAAATCAGTAGCACCTCCCACCATGTTACAGCTAACCCAGCCTTAGAGAGGTGAAAATTGTTTCCTTATACAAATACTTGTTGCTACAGAAATAAAGCTGGGAAAGATCTGTGAATTACATTGCCATCATGCACAAGTTTTAAAATAAAAGCATTTATGAGCAAGTTCTCTCAAGTCCTGACTTGAAAACCCTGAACTTCTGCTGTGATTAAAAAAAAAAAAAAAAAAAAAAAAAAAAAAAAAAAAGACATTTAAAAATTATGCCACAAAAGTGTGCAGAGAGATACCATAGGTGCTGAATATTGTTCCCAGTGCAGTGACTTAACTGGCTTGCAAACATGTAGTTATCCTATAAGGAGTTGCTGGCAAGAATGAGTGATGAGAACAAGAGATGAGAATGAAGAATTTAATCAAGATTAAGCTGGTTTTTGGAGACATAAAACTGTGGTAGACATACATTTTAATCTGATTCCAGTTTGTTTTTCCCATTTGGTGTTTTCCAGGCAATATTCAACCACTCGGGTATTATTCTATCAGGAGTTAGGTTCTCCTTCTTGTAAATTTTGATGGGAAAAAGTCCTTTGGCATTGGTCTCCCATACCCTTTATATATACTTGGTTTACTGGAAGATGTGTACTGAATACTTGTGCCAGTTATCTTCAGAAATCATCCAATCTGATCCTGATAATCTCTCCCTGGGAAGCCAGTACAGTTCTACTAACAGGCATAGTTCTGGCAAATCACTGTCAATCCCCTCTGGTTTTATCACTGCCATGACAAGTGCAATTCTTCTCTTTTCAGCAGATTGACAAGGTTCATTCTCCTTTAACTAGTCTAAACCTAGTTATGGTACTTTAACTAATAAGGTTTTCTTACTGACATCAAGAAAATTAATAAGAGTTAAAGATAAATTAATTTGCAGATGAAACCCTAGTGTCTGTTAGATCCACAGATTTGCTATCAATCATAACAGGGTTGAGAATTCCTAAATAAAAAGAAGAAAAGAAAAAAAAAAAAGAAAGAAAGAAAAGAAAAGCTTGTGGAAATATGTCAAGTAAAAAAAACTGTTTTCATTTTCTTTTTGTCATCACTAGGATATTAACCAAAGGCACCAAAGATATGATTGACAAAGTTTTTGTCTTTCTGCCTGCACTCAGAAAAAAACCCCCAAACACTACAACTGAATGCATTAAGTCTGCTTTTTGGCAAAATACACAACATGATCTGAAAGAGCATTTATTTAAAAAACCAAGATGACTTTCTGGCCAAGGTCCATATCCCTGCCTGGATTTCTTTGCTGTTCTGATCCGGACATAGGAACAGACATCAGGATCAAGAAGTTATCACATCAAAGTTGTTTTCAGTGTGTTGCAATTACAAATTCAAAGATTGATAGTATTACAGTAGAATTTATTTAGTCATTTCTATATCATTGTATGAACAGAGAACACTTTAAAAATCACCTGACTGAAAACCTAGAAGATCTAGCAATGTTCAGAAATATTTAAAAACAAAAATACAGACATTACAACTTGTAATCAAAATTGCATGAATGGAAATTTGCAGGAAAATGTTTAACACCAGAAATATGGTAAAGCTTGCTGAAAGGTGGGATTAAATCGAATAAAGTAATTGAGAGACCATTTTGATTTTTCTCTACTTCACTGGGGTGAACTTAATTTGTACCACATCTGTAAGATGGGCAGCTCTTTCATTTTACACCACTGTGTGTGTGAAGCTGCTGTAGAAAGAGAGAGAATGCAAGGAGATGACCCTCCTTGCAGCTCTGAAGGCAAAGAGGTTCCCACTCTGTGGTGGTATACAAGCTCCAAAACCTGCCATCTCTGCTGCTGGCCACACAGGAGGCTGAGGACCCTTCTGTTAGTGAGATCTCTTTCTGTTTCCCCCAAGACAAAAAAAAAACTTTATACAAGAAAACTTTATAGTCTGGGGAAAAGAAAAAGAGCCATAGGGTAAATTTCCATGTGTTCTGACTCTGTGGAGTGGTGCTCTCAGTGGATTGGAAGTGACATAGATCCTGTTCCATTGAGATTAGAGTGTAACACTAACCAAAGGGTCACATAGAGGTGAAGGAACTCCATGGAAAAACACATGGCTCTGTATAATGAAACTTAAAGTTATATGTCAGTGAAATAGATTTAATGCAGAAAGTCTCTAAAAAGTTTCTTAGAATTAGGAAGTAACACACTTCTATTGCTTTAACATAATCTGACAATAAAATTTTGTATTAAATTTCTCAGGTTTGGTTTCTCTCTGACCCGAGATTTAGATGGTGGTTCTGGTGGTTTGGGAAAGTCTTTTTTGCTCTCTGCCCTCTGAAGGCTTTGAGTCTGTGCTTGGCACAAGAATGAATTGGAGTCTCAAGGTCTTGGTTTTCTTGGTTTCTCACGTGTTTATTATTTCTTATCTTACAATTTTCTCTGTGCTGGTCGAGATGTTCACTGCTGCTCAGACACAAGATGACTCCCCCGTGATGGGAGGTTGCTTTGCTTTCATACAGATAACTACGTGCTTATTATTTACAATTTCATACCAATGCCTGGCACCTATACTAGAAGGGTCATTTCTACTTTGACCCAATTCCCTCAAATTACCCTGTGCCCATGTCACTATGGAAGATGGATGGCAAGGGAGAAGGAGAAGGACTCAGGGTACCACCCTAAATCCTCCATCTTGTTTCCCTGCACCTACATTCTAAAAACCCAAACCGACAAAACTTTCCATCTGGTGATAACTACACTACTGTCTGTTACACATTTGTGACTTGTAATTCCTCTCTATGTTGGAAGTTTTTCTCATGGACTGAAATGAAAGCCTGTGTCTTCCTGGGCTCTGTGCCAGGCAAACCCCCCTGCACAGATCCCAGACCCTCTTTCTCAGGTCCCAGGCATCTCTACCAAGGTCTGTGAGCTTCCAGGGAAACCAAAGGAATGCCCTGGACTCTGAAAAAACTGAAAATTAGAAAAATTTAATCAGAAGATATTAACAGAAATCTGGTTCTTGAAAGTCAGCTGTGATTGAATAGACATTAGGGAGTAAAGTCTTTGATAAAAACCTCTGACAGCTAATTATTATTTTCCTTAAAAGTTTCTTCTTTCAAAGCAAGGTCAATGCAGGAGGGTGTTGTGAAGACAAATAAAAAGAATGAGCTGTAATTTGACATTCTTTTCTGTAAAATTAACAGTGTGCATTTATGTCAAGGTTATAACAGCACAAATGTAATACATTACATAGGCATCTTGGTTCATTTCATGATAAACTCTGCAGCAAAAGTATCCACCCCCTAGACCATAAACCACAGTCATGAGTAGCATTTATGTATTTTAGATTGTGGAATGAATAGAAATATAGGGTAATGCATAGCCTAATATACATTCCAAAGGAGTTAGACAGTGGTTATTTATGTTGTTGACTTTATATATGTTAAAAATAATTAAAATTTGTCATCAGCCTAATATTTACTCATATTTACTCATATTCAAGTGATACAAAGAATAGGAGTAAGCTTTCCCACATGTTCTCTTGACAATTATATTGGCACAAATCCATGTACATGTGCAATTCCTTCCAAATGCATGGATTGAATTCTTTGTTCTGTGCAGTCATTGAATCATAGAATTCTTAGGGCTGGGGGGGACCTTAAAGATCCTTTAATTTCAACTCAGCTGCTGTGGGGAGGGAACCTTCCATTAAGACCAAGTTGCTTAGAGCCACATCTTGCCCAGCCTTGAACACCTCCAGGAGTGGGGTATCCATAACTCTCTGGACCACTTGTTCCAGTGCCTCACCCCCTAAGTTAAGAATTTCTTCCTAATATCTAAACTAAGCCTGTCCTCCTTCAGTTTAAGAACATTCTACCTTACTCTATCACTGCCTGCCCTTGTGGAAAGCCCCTTTCCCAAAATCAGTAGCTATTTCTCACTTATTTATAATTTCATTTATAACTCTGTTTACATATGAATGAATAAATCGGGTCAACTTTTACCAATACACTTCATCAGTACCCTGAAGAAAAATGCTCTTTATAATATGTAGAATTGGAATTATGCATTTTGTGGGGTTTTTGAACTACCATAAATTCTGTAAAGGATAATGTATTTATTAGTCCTATTAACATTAAAAATTGTGAATCAATGCCAGGAAATAAGATTTAGCAAGAATTCTCCTTCTCATGGACTGAAGCAGTTTCTCTTTGTCCTGTTAACTCTTTTGATTGAACAAGTGAAGATATCTTTTCTGACAGTATCATGCAAAAGGCTTAATTTCATTCCATCACTGATAAATATGTTGTTACCTCAAAAAAAGGTTTGTTTGTTTGTTTGTTTGTTTTAATGAAAAAATTGTAAATAAGTAGTTTGAACTCTTTAAATTTGCATGTCTGACAAATACTTTTTTATCTGGTGCAAAACAAAATGATAAATAATTTATTTCACTAAATATTATGGCACCATATTACGCAGAAAATGTCAGAATGAATAGTTAAATACATGCTACTAATAAATAAAGATATAAGCTGTTGACCCACTGAAGTAGCACATCTACAGAGTTGTGAAGTCTTTTGGAATTGAAATTTTGTCTATCACATTAGGGTGGCATCACCTCACCTTAAGGTGACTCCAGTATAGGGGTAACATTTATGCAAGGGTATCTAGACCTTAAATTTATTCCATTGCTTACTCAATGACATCTGTGGCCTCCAGAGGTTTATTCATTCCCCAGTAAAGCTGAATTTTATCAGATAACTTCATCCTAACCTCATGTGCCTACTTAGTTTTCTGTAAAGGAGACCCACATGTGTTAGTGACTGGTAAAGGTCTGTTTCGTAAATGGACCTACCACTCTTGCTGTAGGAATCACAAGATCTTCTAAGAAAGGAAAAGTGGAATGCAGAGAACACCAGATTTCTTTTTTTTTTTTTTTCTTTTTTTTTTTTTTTAGCTTTTTAACAGTAACCAAGCATCATTTCATACTATTAGTCATCTTGAGAGTGACAGTGGAAAAAAAAATGAAAATACATGTCTCTTTTCTTTAGCTCTGGTATACATCAATGTATTAAAGTAAGTCAACACCAGAATTCATACTTCAGACTGATGGATATAAGAAAGAGAATAAAATGAACTCTGGAACGTGAATGACTGACAAAAAATAGTTGAGAGAATAGCTGAGAGAATAAGGAGACATTTCAATGTAAGGGTGTATAAAATAACTATTATGTAAAACACTTTTGAGGTACTGTTTCTTGAACAGCTTTAATGGTAAACTTTCTTTTCTCTTAGGTAGTGACAATACAGAATTTAGGAGAATGCTTTATATCTCACATAAGACATAACGGATCTTGTCAGCCAAAGCCATGTGAGGCCAGGAGTATAAAGGTATATTTCATAAATAGCAAGCAATTAGCTTTTGTGTTTACTGCTTTGTACTTAAAAAAAAGTATAATGCTAGATTAGAATATTACATTTTTAAACAAATACAAAAATTAACCAGCTTAAAAGGAAGGCAAATAGAATGGATTTGTCAAATGAATGGCTATCCTGCAGGAAGCATTTTACTGAAATTTGTGTAGTATTCCTATTTTTAAATATCCTTTTTCTGAGAATGTAAAGAAATTAAACTACGTAAATGTAAAGAAATCAGTAACAAAGAAAAAATAATATGAAAAAAGAAAACTATTCCAAAAAGAATTACTAACATATCTAGGACACAAGGTATCTAGTACTGGAACATAGTCACATACATTTTTAATGAGGAATTTAATATAGGTCTGTATGTTTCTGTGTATGCATACTTACTCTTCCTTGGATGAAACACACAAATTTCATCCTTTTAAACTGTATGAAAGACAGATAATGGAAACAAGAAAGGAAATGTATACATTCTTGGAAGTAAATGAAGCTATGACTAGAACATAACGAGGCACTAAGTCATAATTCTTTTTGTTGAGACAAAAGTTTTCCCAATGGAGAGAAAACATCTGGTACTTAAAAAGCAGGGTTCTTGATTTTAGCGTCTCTTCGGACATTCAGAGATCTTTTGGCATCTCTAAATGATTGAAAATTATCAGAAGTGACAGAATGACTATCCAGAATCAATATATACTGTGAGCAGTGAAAACTACCACAAAGGAAATAGATGCATCCCTGCTTACAGAGAAACCAAAGAAAACTAGATTGAAGAAATAATGTTTGCATTTACTTTATGATCACATCTGCATTTTGCCTACTCATATGAAATATCCTCCTGGCATCCTGTTCAGACTCTAACTTGAAAAGCAGTGATTATTTTGGGCTAGAATCTAGGTTTCATAGTTTGAAAGAATAATTTATATTCTGAGAAAAGAGAGAGATTGAGATAGTCTAGAAAGTGGCAAGTCATTGAGACTGTTGACAGCTGATCCAATGACCCATGAAGTAGTCCAAGTCTGTGCTAGTAGGATCCTGTATTCTCCAAAAGTGGGTAGCCATAACCAAGCTATGAGTGGGCTGTGGTCCATTCCTGCTATGAACCATGACTGGAAATTGTTTAGGAGACCACTAGCAGACAGTGTCTTCCAGAAACCAGAATGGACCCAGATTCCTGGGCTTGGGGAGGGAACTGTTCCAGGGACTGTTCACACAGACATACACAGGGGCAGCTTTCAAGACTTGTGTCTGCTCTGTTTGCTTTGTTGAAGTCCTCCGATCTGCTGCTGATGTCTTTTTTATACCTTTCTCCCATCATCTGGCTTGCACAAAATCTTTGTGGATTGCTTCTCCGTTTCTTCAGCTCTTCTGCTAGTTTTTCGTACTGTTCCTGTTGCCTTCCCACCCTCTGCTACTGTTTATCATCATTTGCCACTCATTTTTGGGGTTCCATTCTTAGCAGAACTGCACCACCATGTTGGGATCCTGGATGATCCCAAGACATACCAGTCTCTACACAAGTAGTCAGTAGTCCAAAGCTGCCTCTGGCCTTGTATGAAGCAATGTAGCTTTAATCTATTAGCTGAAACTATTTGGCAAAATTTTATGTTGTATCATACTTCATGTCAAGACTAGCAAGGAGGGACATGACTGAAAACTTCTATCGTAGGAGAGAATTAAAAAATTAACATTGTGATTTGAAGCATTCTAAATAAACTGGATATCTGAGCAAGTGTAACAAGCTGAGTGCCTTCACAGTCCTAGGAAAATAAAAATAGGAATAAGCCCTTCTTGTGTCACGTGGTTTTTGGCAGGAGATATGGCCCTAAGTCAGCTCAGCCATAAACACTGGGTTGATGAGCCTTAGATCTTATTTATGGGCTTTCCCAGCAGGGTGACTCATCAGGATCTAAGTCGTTCTTTTTGATCTCAATAGATTTGCTCTGTCTTTAAACTGTTAGATTGCCATTTTATTTTATGTATTTAGGTGAGTTAGAAACAGTAGCAGAGAAAAACAACCAAATCTTATTAAAAAAGCCTATCAGATTGTACCAGTGAACCTAAACTATACTGGGGATGCTGTTGAAATAAACTGGCATCTTTGCTCAGCCTTCTGCAAAATTGAAGGCTTAAAATGAAAATGTCTTCTTCAAATAACACACAAAATAATTTACATGAAATGACATGATTTTTCTTATCCACATAAGCCCATCTGTGCAATACAGAATATGACAGAAATAGAAACTGTAAGGCAAGGGGGTAAAGCTATCTTTCCACCACATCAATGTTCATGTAGGTCAACAGAAGTAGCACATGAGCAATATACAGCTTTGCCGATTGACTTGGTGTGCGTGGTGGAACATATTCTGTGCCTTGGCTTGTCCATTTCTGTACTGATTTTGAAATAGTGTCACAGCTGCATGATGGTCTTGGTTAACCTCTACTGTGACTGTGCCTCTGATTTCTTTAACATAGTTTATCCCACAGCATGCCAATATGGACATAAGCAAATAAAGATAGAGAGGACACTTCAAAGCATCTTTATTCAACTAATTGCAATTAATTTTGTACAGCCATCAGAAATCTGTCCACTGAGATTCTTTTAGCATAGACTGGCAGCAGGCTGTCATGTTTGCAATTTTCCAGGCTCATATCCATTGAGAAGCTTGAGGAACTCTCTTTTGCTAAATCAAATTGTTTGCTGAATCATTTTGTACATGGCAAACTCCATAAATCAAATAATTCTCTTTCCTTTGATATATAGTTTTCAAACCAGTTGTGAAACTAGTCTCTGACTTCCACTCATTTCAGGACTAGCACAAGAATCCCTTCATATGTGTTCTACAAGTGGCTCAAATTGGATGAAAGGCAAACAGCAAATTTGCATTAAAGCTTTTGGCTCCAGTTGTCCATTTGGCTTTGGAGGTCATAATAAAATATTTTTCCCTCTGTGTTAAAAAATGTTCTTTGACCTGTAGAGGACACAGAATTGCAGTTCCAAAAGTAATACTGTGTCAGCAGCCATTTACCAATTCATAGCACAGACCATTGAGTTGCTAGAACTGGGTGTTTTGATCAAACTGATGATCTTGGTTGTTGAGGTTTCTTCCTCACACATAGAGTATGTATGATCATAACTGTTTAGACACACAAAGGATTGCTGAAGTCTGCTCCTACTGTAGTAAAGGCATATACTTTGAAATTTACTTGAAATAAGCTTTTCCTTCTGAGTTTGAAAACGGAATGAAAAGCTGTACTTTTTTCTTTTTTATCCTGCTGTGCCTAGTTACTATGCCAAGCATCTATTCACAATACCCTGTACTTTACTATGACAACAGAGGGAGACCTTCCATTTAAACGACATGATTTCCTAGGAAACTTGGTTTATCTCATAATTTGAGTGCCTTCAAGCCCCATGAAAGATCCACAGTTTGTACAATTTAACTTTTTCAAGAGTCTTTGTGACCTTGAGGCAGATCTTCAATGCTATGTGTTGTTGTGCTTGAGTTGCAGTCAATTTAAAATGCCTTAAATTCTAAGGATAAAAGGAAGTATTATATTTTAGTAGTACTATAGTGGTTTAGATATTTACAGTTAAATATAATGAGGAGGCATTGGGGGTTTTTTACCAGGTAACTGAATATTTGTTTCTTTAACTTAATTGTTGTTTCCATCAACTCTTGTTTTAGCAGAACAAATGTTACTTGATAACTGAACAAAATAATGGTGAGACAATAATGTGGAATTTATTGGCATGATCTGAGTAATGAATTACATTCCTCAATGCCAGAACAATATACAGTATAAAAACCAAGAGTATATTTTTCTTCTAAAAACCTCACAGAATCCAGAGACCTAATGTGAAATATAAAAGAGTAAGCTATATGTTTTGCTTATATCTATGTCTTTATCTTCCATCTCTTAAAATAGCAGATATGATCACATTGAATAATATTTCTTGCCTGAGAAACCCATCTATGAATTTATTTATGGATGAATATGTTTACCTACCTATCAGGCAGTTATTTCCTTATTAACCACTACATGATAAAACTTTCCATTTATTGAACTTTTCGTTAAAATACCCATAAATTTATAAACTCATTCTGAAAAAATCCAGAAATGCATTTCTGTATAATCATAGAATGAGCTGAATTGGAAGAAACCCTCAAGACTTGTGGAGTCCAACTCCTGTCCCTGCACAAGGCAATCCCCAAGAGTCACACCGTGTGCCCAAGAGCATTGTTCAAATGCCGCTTGAACTCTATGAGGCTTGGTGCTGTGACCACTTCCCTGAAGAACCTGTTCCAGTGCTCAGCCACCCTCTGGGTGAAAAACCTTTTTTAGATGGCCAACCTAAACATCCCCTGACACAACTCCAGGCTATTCCCTTGGATCAACTGTCACTGGTCACCAGAAAGATCAGTGCCTGCTCCTTCTCTTTCCCTCACAAGGAAGTTGTAACTACAGTGAGGTCTCCCCTCAGTCTCCTCTTTTCCAGGCTGAAAGACAAAGTGACCTCAGCTGCTCTTCCTATAAGCTTTCTTAAGGAACATGGAGAACTGGGAGGTGATTTGAGACAGCCAGCACCACATCACCATGGACAAGTCTTGTCTTACCAATCTAGTGGCCTTTTGTGATAGGGTGACTGCATCAGTGGACAAGGGAAGGGCTACAGATATGATTTATCTGGACTTCTTAAAGCCTTTGAGAGAGTCCTCCAGAGTATCTTGCTTTCTAAACTGCTTGGTTTCTCTGCAAATTCTCTTCTGAATTTAGGTGATTTTAAATGTCTATGTGGAAGACATATTTATTTTCTAGAATTTCAGACCCTGCTGAGGAATTAAAATTCCACTTCCAAGATATATTTTCTGTCATAGTGTTCTCTTGCATTTCAAGCTAAACTTGCCTTGGCCGGAGGCTTATTTGCCTCTCCTAAAGTGAACTTCACGTTGTATCCTGGATAGCATTTTACATCAACGTTTTACATATATGGACAAAAATAAAAACATGCACTAAGTGACCTCAAAGCTTCCCAAAATTCTTTCACCAACCTATTTATTCACTGCACAAAGGTACTTTAAACATTTTTTATTCTTGTCTAAGTGAAGTCAGAGGAGGAGAGTAGCTACTCTTTTTCAGAAAAAAAAAAAAAGAAATATTTTTGTCATTTAGGCCTCTTTTCATAATTAGTGGTGAGTACTTTTGGAAGATATGTCACTTCCGAGCCTCACTGCTGTTGTTATAAATGTTTCTGCCCCTTGGCTGCCACTGGAAACAGATGGTAGGCTGACAAGATCTATTTAAGTTCTGAGTGCCTTGAAGGAAGTAAAAGCAGTAAAGGAAGGTAATTTGAAGCATGGGGAGTATAAATCATACCTTCATCAGCATAATTGTAAAACTAGGCTTTGATCCTGGAAGAGAAATTTCTCACACAGGAATCTGTCCCTGATACCATCAGATGTGATGGTACTCTGTCAAAAAGCCTCCAGTGCAGATCCTTTTCAAAAACCCCCAAATGTTCCAAGCCTTTATCCTGCCTGAGATTCAAGAACATGCGTGTGTGTGTAACATCAACTGTCCCTTCAGCCCAGTATGACAGTTTTGACAATGATCATAATCAGATGACAAGAGAAAAGCATAAGAACAGGGGAATAATATATAGGGGTTTTCCCCTCCAATACTTGAATAATATTCACTTATTTTGAGCAGATTCTACGGATTGTTTAGGTATTTCTTAATACTGGCAGATTTCTATTCACGGGTCCATAGGAACCACTGCAATCTGCTATTGCAATCATACACCTCTTAGAAGACTATCTTTATAATCTATTTTTAGGGCTGTTGGACAGACAGTGATCAGCACATGTCAGTGAAATACAATTGTCTATGAGATGCCCAGATATCTCCTTTGGATACAAGAAGAAACCAGCTTTGGCTGGGTTTCAAGCATAGGTACTTCAATTAGGTATCTGAGGATATGAATTTTGTAACTGACATTTGCTTTTAGAAGACAGAGTACTGCCAAGTTGTCTGTCAGGGGCAATTTACAAAAGAGATAGGAATAATATTATTTAGTGTTATTATAGTTGGGTATATCCCCCAGAAAGACTTTACCAACAGATGCAGAATTTCTCAAGGTAATGACAAGCAGCAATAGAAACCAGCTTCACATTTGAAGGTGTCACTACCAACAGACTTGTTCAGGTCTGATATCAGAAATCCAGAATAATTAACCTGAATTTTCCAGCATTCAATGAACAGCTTTTTGCCTTTGTCAGAAATTCTTTAATTAGCTTAAAAGCTAATGTATTCATCAACAGGAGAATAATCCAAAAAGATAAACAGGATAATTCTACCTAATTCCTCATGCAACTATGAATTTATAAAATTTCACTCAAAGTATAATATTGTCAGTTCCTGCTGCATATCAAAGCCCAGTTTGAGCCAAACTGCTGTAATGGTATGAGATACTTCTACCCATAGTTTCTTAATGCTTTAGTCATGCTGTTCCTTTAGCCATTCCTTGTTCTACTCCTGCATGCTGACCATGCTAGGTAGGTAGCCCAGCAGAAACACAAAGAGATTTTTATTTTGCACCTGACCAAATGTGGAATTCTTCTGAATACAAAATACAGTCTCTTGCCTCAGCTAATATCCTGGTTTTGATCAAATGAAACATACACTGACAAGATTCTTGATTTCTTTCTAAATTCTCACCACTGAGCCTTAGTGCCCTGAATGTACATGGCCGCTTATGCCACGTACATTTAAACACTGTTGATGGATTAGATTTCTCCTTGAAATTGCAGTTAGAAATTTTCCATCATATCATGATAGGGCTCTTTATTTTTAATTACAGAATTGCTTGTTAATCACAATAAAAATCAAAATATATAAACCAGATGCTTTTTATTATCTATTGCTTCCCTCACCTTTCTCCTCTAGTCAAAAACACTGGGGTTTTTTTTGATTGTCTCTGGAATTGTTCATGAAGAGAGCAGAGGAAGCCTGGAAATTTTCTTCTCATAGTAGATCGCAGCTATCAGCCTGCACAAGATACTCCTCTTTGATGCTATTTACTCATTACAGTCCAGTTAAGAACACAAGCATATTTTATTAACTCATTTTTTTAGCGTTTGGAAACTGGAAACACTTATTATTAGCAAGAAAAATTGTTAATAATATTTTGGAAAAATTGAATAAGCATTATCATTAATAGTTTAGTAAATAAATTGAGAAATTGAGAAAAAAATTGAGAAAAAATAGCAACTTGCTTATATTACACTCTGCCTATATTTCAATTTTTGCACTAAAAAAGGCAAAACCTAACCTGAGGCTAAACATACTCTGGCAAATTAAACAATGCAAATCTCTGACAAAAATAGAGAATGAAGCTGTTCCTTGATTTTTATATATAAAAATAATTTCTACCTAGATATGTAACTCCTAATAGTTATGAAAGAAATAAAAGCATTAAATTTTGCATTTGTTTTTTAACCATGAAGTAAGAAATTTTTTTAATGATGATTTTAATATGAGACTATTCAAAAACTATTCAAAATAGAACCAACAGTTTTATAGAAGATAAAATAGTATGACATTTCAGAAGATAAAAAAGTTTGAGAATATTTAATAAGTACATTATTTTTTATCTTATAATTATACACATACATTTATAAGCAAATTTTTTGTTACTAGCCAGCTTGACCAGTTACCTGGAGACCATGCTAAAAGATGGAAGAAACCTGGGTCAAAGAACATGTTCAATTACTACAATAGTTTCATTTCCTGCAGAACAAAAAATATTTTACATGCTTTTAATTAAGTTAAAAGGTCAAAAAATCTAAGACTACATCTAACATCAGTTGATAAAGAAAGGTCAAAAATGTGTAATATCAAGGTACATATACACATATAAGACAGAAGTTTGTTCTATTGTAGTAAAAGGCCCTGAAAGGGGTGTATGTGACATGTCTATACTCTGCAGAGGGAAGAGTTAGAACAACGCTTCTCCTCATTAAGGCATCCCTATGACTCCAAGCAGAAAGGATATCCACATATGTAGGAGAAGGGAATACAGGTGACCTTGCCCTTGATAAGTAACAGCTTTGTTAATTACCCAATTCAGCCTTGCCCCTGATGAGTCACAGCTATAGCCAATAAAGATAAGTGTGATAAGAGGGATCAAAGAGGGGTAGCTGGTAAAGGGAAGGCACATGGAGGATCATGAAGGATTCTGAGGTGAGAGCATCACTGCTGTGAGGTCAGTCTGGGTCTGTAGTCAGAGACTGTTGTTGGAACCTGCAGTCACAGTCTATCCAGGTAAAATCCTGCATTCAGGGTCTGCAAACCAATACATGCAGTCATAATTTAGCAGAAAATAACCAGCAGTCAGAGGCTGCAAGGGAAACCTACAGCAGGAGCTTGCTGCAGCCAGAGTCAATGAATATTTGGAGTCAGGATGGCTGAGCTGTGAAGAGGAATAAACCAGGGCCCTTTTCGTGCTGTGATAAACAAGAAGTCTCTGTCTGTGCTCATTTCTACCCTCTAACAAGAGGGCTGCTGTAACACAACTACAGGTTCAGAGTAATTCCCTTAGATGAGCTCATTTCATACTTCACTGCTCACTGCAATCATTATGTGGATTAATTCTCAATGTGTATACTGTGTGGCCTTGTTCAGGAAAGGAAAAACCTTCTTAGACAAGTTCTGATTTTTGTTTTTGGAATAAGGGAGTAGGATGGAAAGGCATAAGGAAGTCAATATCTGGTTATATTTAAGCTCTCAAATATAAATTTGTCCTGTGGAATTTAGCCTTTTATATTGAGTGACCTGGACATAACTGGACTAAAACATTTCTTTGAGGATGATTCTCACTTGAAAGTCAAAGTATTTTCTTTCATTGTGGTCATTACATGAGTGAACCTTTAGAAAGCTCAAATTAACCATGAGAAGAGTTAGGAATACATTACAGAAAAAAAAAAAGAGCGACAGAGTGCATTGCTTCACCTGGTGAAAGTGCTGTTTAGTTAAATAGAACTTGACAGTCTGGGAAAGATATATTGAGAATGAGGCAAAGTTCTTGAGACTGGATAAGGTTCTTGAGACTGGAAAGAGCTAGTTTGGTTAGTAAAGTTTATGTGATTATGTCTTCAGAATTAAATTTCTGGTAGTTTTTGTTGAGAAATTTTAAGTGGAAGGATCACTAAAAGATCATGCAAACTTTTGGTTTGAACTGTAAATTTTGACTGCATTGGAGACAGGAGTAAAAATAGATACTAGTCTTGAAAACTACTTACATCTCTAGCTGTCCATTAGGCTGGTAAATTGTGTCTTATTTTAATCCTAGTTTTAGGGTCAGAAGGCTACATGACCATCTACTTAAAACACTTTAAATCATCATGTATTAAAAATATCTTGGCTCTTACATCTTCTCAATGTTTTTGAAGTCTAAATAGCTTCCATTGTGTGCATCTAACTCCTTAAATACATTGTCCTGTCATATGCACCACCTTCCTGTATATCTGGGATGATTTTATGACACTGTATCCCCTACATTTTCTTCATAAGATAAAGTCTGCCTTTGTTTGAGGTATTAATACTGATGAGATTTTTGCACTTTCCAAGTCTCATTATATTAGTCTTTAAAATATCTGCCAGAACCTTGCTTACTGAACAACAAACATCTGAAATATAATTAGGAGACTATTCCAAACCTCTCCTCTGCTCGTTGTTATGGTTGATTATCTGAAAAGAAAAAATCGTCTGGGTAGGAGAACTGGCTTAAATGAAGCCAACAGCATACATCCTTTTGACAAGACTATGACCAAAGTTTCCACAGACTAAACTGTATTGAGGTAAGATGAGATTTTTTTGAAGCAGCCTAGACCCCCAAACTGCTTACTCTTGACTAATCACCAAACCAGTTCTGACACACAGATCACAACCGACACACACACCTGGCAAACTCATATAATCACATTTAAGTGAATTTCTTCTGGTGAGGACAAATCTAACCCCAAGTTAAAAACTAATAAAAATCTGCCAGTGCTCAAAGCTGTCTAACTTTCAGGCCCACTCTCTGGTTTTGAGGCCTAGACATCTCCAGTTGCTGTCATGAAAATTGATCCCAACTAACTACATGCAGGGATTATAGTCTGGAATTTCCTGAAAGTTTTCTTTGGAAAATGGAGACAGATGAAGTCTGGGAATCTTCTACACCTCTAAGTATAAAGTACTAAATTTGAATACAGAGAAAAACATGTACAACTCCTTCTTTTACTAGATTTTAGCTTTCACTTCACTGGATACTACTGAAAATTACAAGCTGGACTCTAAATAGTGTGGAAGGATGCTGTTAATTCTACATCCTTCCTTTGAAGGCATTCCACTCTCCAAGCAACCACAAAATATTGAACCTGCTAGAGATCAAGAGCATGTGCAAGACTGACTAGACCAACAATCAGGGCATTTATCTGTCAAGCGAAGTTCAAGGTTTCTGGTTTACAGTCTCAGACTTTTATTGTTCATCTGTACAGTCATTTGGAGTTAGAGATAATAGAGCAGGACTTGCTTAACCCAGGAGAAAGTATAACAATTTTGCAGTCCCCAGCAAGATAATATTAGCGAACTGTGAGCACAGAAAATGTTTGAGATTAAATACATTGTTCAGTTAATGATCTTTGTTGGCAGCAGACCCAGAATGAAGAATGCTTAATGGGTGTACGTATCTCCTGCTGACCAGCTCTGTGAAAGATGTGGTGATGACAGCCCTTAAGTGAAAATAGGCATATGAGTAATTTTCAGGACCTAAAATGCCTAATGGGAAACAATACCAGGGAGGATAATTCTCATAATTATGAACCTGTTATGTGAACTCCGCATAAGTAAACCTGAGAGACATAAAAGCACTTATTAGGAAGATTCTGTGAATAAACAGTAGCAATGGTTATGGTTAAATGTCTTTATGTCTCCCTCTTTTATTTCTTTATTCCCTTATTCTGCCAGAAGATACCTAATGATGTACATTTTATGTTTTGCTAAGACTTCACTGTGTAACTGCTACTCTATGTTTCAACATCATGATAATTGGCACCAGTCTTAAACTCAGTGTCCTTTATGGTGTCCTAGATGTCCTACGATTTAAAATGTCGTACTAAATCAATTTCATAAAATAAAAATAATAGAATCACAGATTTACAGAGTGGTTTGTATTGGAAAGGACCTATTTCAACTCTCTTGACATGAGCAGGGACATTTTTCACTCTATCAGATTGTTTGAAGGCCACATCCAACCTGCCCTTAAAATATTTCTGTGAAGGAAGCATCCACAACTTCTCTTGGCAAAATGGCCCAATATCTTACCACCTTTACCATAAAAAAGTCTCTTTTCTTATATCCCATCTAAGCCTACCCTCTTTCAGATTAAAACCCTTGCCCCTTATCCTGTAACTAGAGATCCTGATAAAAAAACTATCCACATCTTCCTTAAAAGCTGTCTTTTAGAAATCAAACATCAATCAGGTCTCACTGAGCCTCCCTTTTTCCAGACTAAACAAACCCACCTCTCTCAGCCTTTCTTCATGGCCCTCCTCTGGACCTACTTTAACAAGCCCACATCTTTCCTGTGCTGAGGACTTAGAGCTGAATGCAGAGCTCCATGAGGAATCTCACTAGAGCAGAGTAAAAGTGCAGAATCCTCTCCCTCACCCTGCTGGCCATGCTGCTTTTGATGCAGCCCAGGCTACAGCTGACTTTTTGGGCTGCAAGCACAGAAACTCTCATGCCCCAGTTTTCATCCACCAAGATCTCCCTGTCCTTGTCTGTAGGACTGCTCACAATCCATTTACATCCCAGCTTGTATTAATATTGGGGATTACTCCATTGAGGTGTAGATCTTTGAACCTGGTCTTGTTGAGGTTCATGAGGTTCACATGGACCTGTTCCTCAAGCCTTTCAAGGTCTCTCTGGATGGCATCTCATCCTTCAAGTGTATCAGCTGCCCATGCAGCCATCTGCTAGCTTGGCAAGGGTGCACTCAATCCTACTCTCATGTCATTAATAATGATACTGATCCACATCAATCCCAATACTGCTCCCTGAGGAACACCACTTCTTACTGATATCTGTTTGGACACTGAGCCATTGATTGAAACTCTTTGATGTGGCCGTCCAGCCAATTCCTTATTCTTAACCTCAGTTCCTGATAAAGATTTGGAACAACTTTGGAACATGGGTATGGAGAGGGAAATCCATGTCATCAAGATTAATAATCCTTATACTTTTAGTATTTGAGTTCAAAATGTAATTTGTGCTCAAATATTTGCTGAAAGTTATCACAAAATTGAGATGTAACCATAGATGTGACATTTGCAAGAAATGTATCATCAATGTATCAGTATCATCATTCAAATGCATGTTTTAAATTACCTGGCCTTGTACATTTTTCTAATGCTTGTACATATGTCTGCATTTTGTGGTTTCCATCTTTATGTGTGTCCTGGTTTCAGCTAGGGTGGAGTTCATTTCTCAGTAGCTATTATAATGCTGTATTTGGTATTCAGAGTGAGAGGTGTTGATAGCACACTGATGTGTGGAGGTGCATGGGCGAATTCCAATGGTTCCTCTTATGTTATTTGTACTGTTTTATAATGTTAATGTAATTACAGTTATTGAATGGTTTCTCCCTGTTTCACCCCTCTCCTTCCCTTCCTTGGTTCATCCCCAAGTTGTTTACCCAAAGTTTGTTTTATGTCAATCATTTGGTTATATAACTCCTGGTTCTGTCCATCACACGCAGGCCTCTCCCCCGCCTAGAAACTTCTAGGCTAGGCCCAGCGTGATTGGATGGAATCAGGGGCTCCCCCTCCCCTAAGTTAAGTTATTGGTTGTTGATTTGATTGATATTTGTAGAGCCACCCCCTTTGCCCCTGTGATTGGTCCTTGCTCTACCCACCCCTTGTGTAACACCCCCTGTTAAAAGAGACCGCACGCAAGGGTCTGGTGTCTCTTCGGAGCATCTGCCCTGAGGAATAAATCCCTCTGTTGCTGAAGCCTGAAGAGTCCCGTCTCTTCTTTTGCTCACGCCGCAGCTGTGGTCCCGCTTGGCAGGCTGAAAGGCCCCCGTGTTGTGGCGGAGTCAGGGCTGACCAGTGCCGGCAGCATTTGGGCGAACAGCCACCCGTCGCACTGATATTTTGGTCTTTTGCTAAGTTGTGCTTATAATAACTCAAGGACTTTTTCTTTGTCTCATGCTCTGCCAGCGACAGCAAAAGAAACTGAGAGGGGCCATAGCTGAGACAGGTGACCTAGACTAACCAAAGGGATATTCCACATCATGGAATGTCATGCTCAGTATATAAACTGGGGGGAGTTACTCAGAATTGAGGCTGATCTGGTTTTGGGAAGGCAGGTCTGTCATCAGCAGGTTTATCAGCAGGTGATAAACAACTGTATTGTACTTGTTTTCCCCCTTATTATTATCATTAATAGCATTATTATTATAATTTACCATTATTACTGTATTTTTACTTTATTTTAGATTATTAAACTGCTCTTATCTCAATCTGCAAGTTTAACATTGATTCTCCTCCCCATATCACTGTGTTGCATGGGAGAGAGGCAGGATGAGCTAGTGGCTATGTGGTGCCTAATTTCCAGCTGGGCTTAAACCCTAACAATGTACAATGGTCAAGAGGTCATTGTACCAGAGGACCTGGAAGTTTAGATGCAAAATTGATGCTTAAGCTCTTAAGAATAAGTCTTGGTTTTCAAGGAACATTCATAAACCCAAACCAGTAAGATATGCTGGCTTCTCATACCAAAATACATAAAAATCTAATAATCATTTAATGTAAAGTAAGTTTTAGAAAATTTCTTCTAGAACTCCAAAATGAGTTGTGTACTAAAATCAGCCTTTCATGCCTAAATTTTAGAACCACTGAGCTAAGAAAATCAGAGCTAGGTAAAGTCTTTGTAAGGATTCTTGTGCACTGTTAAAAAAGTTGTAATAAGAAGATCATATTCTTATATCATATATATGCTTAGATCATATATTTAGAGTGGAAAATAAAAAAACCCTTTATTTTCCACCCTTTATAAGCAGCATATGTTTCTATCCCTTATTTATTAAAGGGAACCATAATCCTTTGTGGTTCCTTAAACAAAGTTTGCATCTGGATTTTTATTCAGCATTAATTGCTACTGGATTTGGGAATGTAAAACTTTTTAAATGCATTACCCTAACTCTTCTGTCAAAGCAGTCCCATTTTGGACTGGAAGAGAAGAACAGGTAAGATAAATGTGAAAATGTTGTACAAGATGAGCTCCCTAATTTGACATTTCTAGTATCTGTTATTTGCAGAATGCTTATCACCAAATGGCACTTCTTATGTCTAAAACTTAGCTCTTACCCATTGCTGTTTATTGCTGTTACTGAGTAGCAAGTTCATCAATTAGATACCAGATAATCAAGCTCAGCCTTCAGAAAATAAGAAACAAATAATAGTGATAATCTGTGAAGAGGCAGATAAACTGAGTTGACATAGGAATTTTCCGTAGAATCATTTGTTTGCTTTGACTAATGAGACCTTTTCTCTCTGCTTGCAATCACATTAGTCACTCAGTATGCTCTTTCTAAATTCAGCAACAAGAAAGAATCCTGCAATCAACAGCTTTCTTTACCACAAATGCTGACTTTTTGACACAGGAGATCTACTCTGCACATCCAATGAAGGAAAGAGAAAACAAAAACTAGAAGGCAATAACATAAAAGGAGGCCATGTAAAGGAAACCTCTATTCTGTTATACTTAAGAGATCATAATGTCTTCAGAAATTATAACAGCGTGATGGCTTAAATCTCTACTCTGATATGCTTTGCATGGGTAAACAACATTTCTAAATATACCTAAAAAGCAAGCTGGAAAAATGTGAATGTGATCAAAACAATACCCATTTTTAGGCAGGGAACTTAGGAGATATGAGTCACCTTTCACAGGTTTCTATAGTCCTTTTATTTAGTCATACTGGAGAAGTTGGAATCTAGATTGAGTGCCTTTTTTAAGTCCTTGAAGAGAAACAAAAATTTTAAAAAAAAAAATTGATATTACATTTTGATAATGCCATTGTTGTAATGTCATTATAATGAATATGTCGTTTGATTTTTCCATTGATGCTATTATTTCTACTGTTTTTTAGGGAAAATTATAAACTTAGGTATGCTGTTAATTAATAACAATTTGCTCATAAATATAATTTTCTTACTGTCTTTCTTGTTTTCACTTCCTTACCATCCATACGGCAAGAAAAGTCATGGACGTCCTTTGATACTTTTCATTTTTGAAAATCTGATACATTTGTACACTCTTCTGTTACAGAACTGATGGGACTGAACACATCTAAAAAAGAGACATCTAAATAATACAGGACATTCTAGCACATACTTGTCTCCTACAGAGCATCTCTAATCTTATTTGCCAAAAGCTTTCACACTCTTGTCCAAGTGATGAGCACTGTCACAGGGCTTGGTCTCACCAGGAAAGAATACAGTGCAGAGAAGGAAAAGGAAAGAAGCCTGATATGAAATGTGAGGGTACTGGGGAGTAAGAAGAAAGATAGATAATGAGATCTTGGCAAACTATGGAAAATATCCCATGGAAAAAAATGAGTCTTGCATTGCAAGGAGACAATTCTTTTCTTCCAATCATTTACCTTTATGCATGTTTAGACATGCTTTTGCAGGTGGAAAGGAGCCCATCCTACTGAAATTTGGAGCTAAGTGGAAGTGGTGTTGGTGCACTGCCTCATAGCCAAGCCTGAGTAAACACATTGTCATGTCAGCAGGATTTAGAACTACACTAAACCAGGTGCTATAGTAACTGCATAGTGTAAACACCTCTCTGGACTAAGCAAGCATTTTGTAGAACAACCCAGGGACTCAGTTACTGAAATTTCCACACACAGCTCACATTTATCTTCTCTTAAATTTATTTGTGTTGTTCATTACATTGTGGTGAGAATTACATACAACAGTATGTATATTACATAATGTGTATATTACATAATGTGTATATTACATACACTCAGTGACCTAAGGTTTGTGGGTCTTGATTACAATGCTTTCCTACACCACTGATTTTTCAAGTGGTCTTGGTCAATTCACCATGCTTGGGTTCCTCTAGAAAACAGAGAAAATAGTTTTATTCTGCAACTCTAGGTAGGGCAAACAGTGAAGGTTTGTGAAGTACAACCCTTTAATAGTTGCAACATGCTGCAGTTTTGATTTTTTTTTCTTCCAAGAAAAGAGTAGAATCCAGGGGTTTTTGTGAGTCACACAGAAGTTATATGCATTATCTTACTAAATTGAATGTAATTGATGTACATCTGTCCTTTTAAGACTCAAAAGAACATTGGGCCTGTTAGACACAGTCTGTGATTTATCAGCTAAACTAATTTTATCTCTCATTAATGGATTTTTTTTCAGTTGTTAAGTTAAATTCCATGATTGCTATCTTCATTGTTTCTTTCCAGGAGAAAAACTAATATTAAAATAATGTTGGTCATTTCCTTATATAATCTTTTTTTATTGGCAAATAAAGTTATCATTTTTTTCATCTACTCATTTAACAATGTCTTTTTTCTTCTACAGATCCATTTTCTTCCTTCAGTCGCTTCCCCTTTTACCCTATGTTTTATTCTCTATACATGCACTCCTGCTAAGACTTCTTCATCTTTGTTACTAGGTTATCCATCACAGCTGCCAGTGATTCCACCTTTTTTTGGCAGTTGGCCTCCATCCCTTTATTCTATTATTAGATACTTTAGCCTTCTCAAGTGTTAGGCACTCTCCACATCTAATATACACTAATGTACTTAGCAAAAAGAAAACATTATTATGCCTGAGTTTATTTTCCTGCAAAACAGAATAATTATCATTAAATCCAGAAATTCCTTTTTATTCTCATGGCTGAATTTCTCCCATAATATGAGATACATCTATATATCTATGTATATATATATAATTGCAGTCTATTTTTTGAGAAAATTAAAAATATCAAAGCATAAGAACAGAGAAAACAGAACAACCTTAGCCATACAGGCATAGTTACCTTTGGACAAATAATTACTTGTAATCCCTCACAAAGAATAACTATTCTTTGTCATCCACTCTGATCTTGTCATTAAATACTGAACACAAAATCAAATTCTTCAACAGGATTCATAAGAGAAAGTTATTCTAGAACAAAGTGGAAGAAATAGAGATTATTTTTTTTTTTACAGACAGACACTCAAATCCAAAGCTCAAATTGTAATCATTTGACAGTGTAACACCATTGAGAAGCTGTGATAACTCAGAATCTGCTTTTCTGCCAGTGGCTACCTGTCCATTATTACATTGCACCATAGGTTAAAACTCTGCTTTCACCAACTCTGCCTCCCTTGGAAAAAGCCTCTAATATCAAGAATAGATCCATTCACTTGAAATCCTTTTGGCTATCAGCCTCAAGAAGTTGACATCTCTAACAAAGTTCATCCTACCCAATAAATGAAATACGCACTTTATCACCTGCCAGCAGACCTCAAGACCTTTGTTACTCATCCATATACATCAGGACAAAACAGGGAATAAAGCCCAGCTGCCTTAGGAGAAAGCCATCTTGGGTGACCATTTTGTTCTCTAGATCTAAAGGAGGGGTAAATAAAGGGATATGACTGGGCTCTTTAAGAGAAAAACATTGTGAAGCTCTGCTAATGTATAGGCTCTAGTTTGTCATTCAGATAATCTAAGAAAATGGATGTCAAAGATCTTATTTCCATGATTTATGTATCCTAAACATTTCCCTCTAGCTTCCCACAACTCCTTATCATCAGTTTTAGTTCAAGTCTGGCATTGTTCAGCATACTGCTGCTTAAAAAGAGATGAAAATTCCGTTTGTACTTCTGCAAGTTTTTATTCTTGTCCACTGGTGAAGCATCGGGGAAGACATAATTAGATTGCTAGCATTTAGTGTTCCACCTCTGATTTACTTAACTGCATCTCTTTGTTCATTAACTTTATGAATATTTTTAAACAGAAAAAAAAGGAAGAAAAACTGCCAAGAGTGTGGCCAATATAGCTTTCCTTTTTCATCAAAGTAATTTTTTTTTTTCCTGGAAAATGTTATTTGTCATTCTTTTATGAATTTAGGGACCCCAAGGAATATACTATCAAACTATGGGTACCAGGTGGCTTTTTTTTTTTTTTTTTTTTTTTTTTTTTTTTTTTTTTTTTTTTCTCAACATAGCTTGACATATAGACTTGGTTATAAGAAGAAACAAAAGACCTGTATTCTCAAAAATGCCTGCATAATCTTAAATACAAGGAATGTTAAAATGAAAACAAGCCTTTAGAGTTATTCCTGGGCATCTCCTTACTATCTTCTAACCCCAGTAATAGTCGTGGGCTGCTTCATCATATTACTTATTTGATTATCTCAAATGTTTACAAGAATTCACAGTTTCAAGCTCATCCAGGATTACAGAATGATTCTTCAATATGTTATTATTAAAATATGATCAATATTTCTCAGTTTAGACATGGTTAGGTGTTTAAACAATCTATTGAATTAACTTACTACCTGTCTTCTCCCATCCTGCATTATCTGATTTGTATCAAGAAATGTTTCTTCGTTTCATAACAATTCACAAACTACATCTCATTAAAAAAATCAGTAAGATAAAATAGTTGATTATATTAAAATTTACATAACTGTAGATAAAGTAGTAAATCACTGATAATATTACAATATTGAAGTAACTTGATGAGATTACTATAAAGAATGCTTTTCGATGTTGATTGATTAAGGATTTGGAGCATCCATTTTGCTTCACATCCCTTTCAGATTTATTGTGTCAGTCTGCCACAGAATGCTGCAAGAGCAAAGAGACTCAGAGCTTGTCATTTCCAAAAGACTTTTTGGTTTGCAGTGCCTGGGTATCTGTGAAAGTTTAACCTGATAAGACCTAAAAGTTAGCTTTATGTCACACTTCTCTATTAAAATAACCTTTGGGGTGCTGAAAAATTGGCCGTGTCTTTGCAGCAAAACTGCCTATATACTCTCATTATAGCTATTAGAATATATTCCAATGGTATTTCATTGCCAAGGAAAAGTTGATTTTTATGAACAGTAATAGAAAACAGTCACAAGGCACCCCATCAAACTGGTTAAAATTAATCATGCATGAAGCATCCCTCCAGATTCCATGTGTTCCTTGTATATACAAACATTATTATCAAGGTTTCCCAGATCCGATGAAAGGAAATCAATAATTCATTAAACTTGTAATCTGGTATTTGGAATGATGGCCAACATTTCTCTCACATTTCTTTGAGAAAAGAAGATGCTGTTTCAGTCACTGCAACACCTTTGCACTGAGTCAACACAGAGCACTAATGCAGGGGCTGAAGAAATTCTGATGAGAAGGACATGTGCATAATGAATGTGTAAATGAAGGTTCATTCTCTTCATCTGTGGCGTTTGTCTGTGTAACAGATTTTTTTGAATGTTTTCACAGAAGTCAATAAATAGGTTTGGGTTTCATCTGATGTAGTATCCATACAGACAGCATCACTAAAATTCTAACAGTTCATTAACTGTCCTTTAAGACTCATGTGAAAGTGTTTTCCCCCCTCTCTGCTTCTTTTACATGTTTGGCATGCCAAAATAATGTATATCTTAGTTATTTAAGGCTTTACTGCAGCAGTGTAAATCTCCTGGTTAGCAAATACTTGCAACTGCTCAGTTGTCTCATTCAGGAATTCTTTAAGCAGCAGCTTTAAGTTAAACAAGAAGCTAAAATCTATAAATAACTTATAAAATTCTGTGGCACAGAGAAATTAGCATTGCCACTGTCCTTGGAAATTTTCTGAGACCTCTCACTGGGCCATTTTTATGGAGTTCTAAATTGCTTATAAATTCTTTTTTTATTGCTGTATGTTTTTAAAGTAGGTTTCACTGTCTGTTAAAGCAGACAGATTGGAACATGTGGACATTTTTATTTCAATCTGGTAAGTAATACAAGGACAGCAAATTCTTGCATGCGACCTACTGCCATGATTTGCCTTGATGATGAGATCTTTTGATGGATGAAAGTAAATTGTTCTTTAGTCCCATTCTGTCTTATTTTCTTTCTGTACTGGGAAAGCTAACCAAATTTTTAACAAATGCAAACTGATAAAGTATTTTATTTCTCTACTCATTTTTCTGATGTGGAAAATTAGGTCACTAGAAAGCAGACTGAGATCAATGCATTTCGATATGCAGCATGAAGCAACCTTTTGAAAGTAATATCTCTTATTTAATAATTGAGGTCAGTAATGGAAAGCTGACATCTACTTTTAGAAATCTGACTACTACCCCTGAAGCAGTTAAGCAATCTCTGATTTAAAATCTGAAAACATTTCCAGACAAAGATTCCTGAGAAACAGTCTAAGCTTTTTTAAGACAGCCATGTCTCTGATGTCTCTGACTACCACTTAGAATAGTTGCATTTAAAAGTGTCACTACTTCTTAAAAGAGGTAGCTACTGAAAGGACATTTTTTTCCCAGCTTGGAAGATTTATTCTTGTCCTTCACTGAAAATTAGATAAGAATTAATTAAATATTATCAAACACTTTCCCACTTCCAGATAGCTGTTGCAAATTGTTTATCTGTTCCCCAGATGTGAGGCAGAAAGCAAACAATGCTTTCAGATCAGACTGACAGCCTACAAGGATTGATTTTTTGGGGAAAAAAAAAAAAAAAAAAAAAAAAAAAAAAAAAAAAAAAAAAAAAAAAAAAAAAACCAAAAAAACACCACCGCTGTCTTTTTGCAGCAATAGATTTCCTAGACTCATCTGAGGACCTGACTGTGAAGCAGATGGTATTTTCTTTCCAAGGCACATTTTGGCCTTTGGGATAAAGGATTTAAGAAGGGAAAAGTAGTTAGTGTGGGGAAGCAATTGCAACCAGAGAAGAGTGAGAATTTGTGAGAGAAACATCCCAGAAGACACCAAGGTCGGTGAAGGGAGAGGAGAAGGTGCTCCAGGTGCAAGTGCAGAGATTCTCCTGCAGCCCATGGAGACCACCATGGTGAAGACCTTGGTGAGGCAGCTGTGCCCCTGCACGCTATGGAGGTCCGTGGCAGGGCAGAGATCCACCTGCAGATGGAGGACTGCGGGCTGGAGCAAGTGGATGCCTGAAGTATGTTGTCACCATGGGAAGACCACACTAGTACAGGCTCTTGGCAGGACCTGTAGCCCCACAGAGAGAGGAGACTGTGTTGGAGCAGGTTTGCTGACAGGACTTGTGACCCTGTGGGGGCCCCATGCCGGAACAGTTTGTTCCTGAAGGACTGTACCCTATGGAATGGCCCCATCTTGGGGCAGTTTGTGAAGAACTGCAGTCTGTGGGAAGGACACATGTTGGAGTTCATGGAACACTGTCTGCTGTGGGAGGAAACCCGTGCTGGAGAAGGGTAAGGCTGTGAGGAGTCCTCCTACTGAGGCAGAATAAGTGATAGAAAGGTGTGATGAACAGACAGCTGCCCCCCTTTCCCAGCTCCTTGAGCCTATGAGTGGCAGAGGTAGAGAAAACTGGGAGTAAAGTTAAGCTCAGGAAGAAAGGAAGGGAGGGGAAAAGGGGGTTTTTTTTTAAGTTTGGTTTTTAATTCTCAGTATTCTACTCTGATTTAATGATAATTGATAATAAATTAAAATAACTTCTTTAAATTGAGTCTGTTTTACCAATGCCACACAAGCCCAATTCATGTATATGCTTTTATCTACATGTTGAATTGGCTTGCATGTTTTCTTAGAGCTGATACCACTTAGAAGAAAGAAAGTCATTCACATTGGTAAATAATTTTGCACTGAGTTTTACAGTTCCTAGTTTGGTCATTAGAAAAGAACACATGACTAAAACCCAGTGCTACTGGAAAAAGTGAATTATATAACCTTTATATTGTAAATCACTTCAGGATGTGAACACAAATAATTTCTAGCAGCCACATGCTATCTATATTTAAATACAGGGGGGTTTTTTTAATTTTTTCTAAGCACTAGAAATACCAGTTTAGGTGCCCTAAAGTGTAGATTAAGGCTGCCACATGTTCAACACCTCATAGGTGATGAAAGTAGATGTTTTATCATTTTGTGGGAAAATAGTAAAAGTAGATGTGCTTTTTATTACATATCAAAATATATTTTCTGTTGCACTGTGAAATGAACTCCAGGACTGAGATTGTTTCCCTCTTACAAACAAAATATCCAATTTCTGTTATTAAAGGAAAAGCATAACATTTAATGTTTTTCATCTTGCTATCCTCAGGGTAGCAGATATGAAAGGTCAACAGTGAAACCACTTTCTAATAAAAAGATCATAAAATAGTCAATAAAAATGGAAATCAAAGAAGGCCAGAGCACTTTCTCCTACCCACTGGTTTCTCTGAACACATAACACTATAGCACATACACAAAGTTTTCACAGAGCTCTGCACTGGCCAGCAGTGGGTCTGTGTTGGAGCCAGTTGTAATTGGCCCTGTTGGACACGGGGGGAGCTTCTGGCAGCTTCACACAGAAGCCACCCCTGCAGCCTTCCCCTGCATCCCTCCCCTCCCCCCCCCCCCCCCCCGAAAAAATAATCAAGTTTGCCATGTAAATCCAACATGTTACAACAGAAATACTGAATAATATAGTGAAAGAAACAGCTGCTATAATGAGGAACACTAAGTGCAAGCAGGCAGCATTTGCCTATTGTGCTCCTGTGGTCTTTAAGGCTGGTCGTGGGACACTCACTCTTCTGTCTACACCACAGTTGTGGAAAATCTCATCTTAATCATCAGTTTTGCTTTCTGGATGTACAGACCAACCAGGACTTGTGCAGAGCAACTTGCACACTTGATCACTTGTTTTCCACCTATTTCATCTTCCTGTGTGCTAAGTCCACTTTCTAAAGTGTCTTAGAGCTACATCTCTGCCCTGTTCATGGTGATGCACCAAATCTCTCTGTGCCACATGCAAGCAGTAGGATCTGGACACATAATTTCAATGCTAGAATAGCTATGGCTGCATAGAAATCCTTTCAGGCAATCCAGCTTTAGCTCTTGAATAACAGCCATGAATTTCTGCCCAAACACTATATGTTACTGTTAAGAATATCTAGGCAGCAAGTGAAAAATCTAGCATTGATAACTTCTTCCCTCTTTCTCTTAAATATCCACAGAAATCTTGAGTGACTGTGATTTTCAGGCCTCTTTTTTGTTTCCTTTAAGGGTGAAAATTGTAGGGGGTTTAAGATAATAAGCATTTAGAAAGCATTACAAATTACATACTTAAGAATAATACTCCAGACTACCACAAAATATTTCAAGCTCCCCTTCCTGCTTGCACCTTACAGGATGATCTAAGAGAAAAGTGGAGGGGAGAGGGAGTGGAATTCCAATCAAAGATGACATTAGATTACATTCACTAAAGGAGTGTGAGCTGTTGTATCAAAAAAAGCACAAAGATTTTGCACGTATTAGCAATGTCTGGACTTGCAAAACACACTTTCCTTTATGGCTACTTTTAATGGCATGTTTGCACAGAGCAGTTCTACACAGCAGCACACCTGAGGAATGTAGGTGTGCTGCCATTAACATAGGGAAGAAAAAAACAGAAACAAACTGAACTGCAATAGTGATATGCTAAATAATTGGTTTTTCAAGACCAAACTTCTACCTGGTTAAAAAAAAGAAAAATAATAATAATAAAAAATAAAAATAGAAGTTCTAATAGTCATAAATCCAACAATGATATTAGAGGATCATAATTCAAGTTATAGACCAGCTGTTGAACACCACTACCTTTAAATTTTTCTTTTCTCACTTGTAAACTACATTGAATAAAACAAGGTCTTCTGGGCATTTTTTACACTTTATGAGTGTAATATAATCTTTAGTCTGAAATCTTGAGGTATGTTTCTGTTTAAATACACTTACTTAATTTTATTTAATTTACCCACCAAATCTTTTCATGATTGCATGGTAACATCCAAAGATAAAAAGTCTGAAGGCTATACTAAACCCATTGAATAAATAAAAATAAACAAAAATAAAAGTGTTAGTTTTGAAGGAAAAAAAGACAGTAGTTGGTAGTGACATCTCAGTAAAAAAGATAATTTTAGTGGTAGATATGATCACGATATTGGAGATTTTCTACATTTGCATTGATCTTTAAACAGTTCTGCTTTAAAAGTCATAAAGATAAAGATTTAACATCTATCTTATCTCTAGATTTTTATGTAGTACCTTCTTTTTGACTAATAAAATGTTACAATCTTGTTCCAGTCAACAAAAGTTACTCATGTTAAAGCACTTTTTACTACAGTCTGAATTATAACATACTGTTCACTAACACTTCAAAACTGCTAAACTGTATGATACAGACTTTTTATTACTTATTCTGTTGACAAAAATGTACTAGAGACACCTTGTATTTTAATGGCATTTTAATGAGGTATCATGCCTTGAATTTATGCTTGATGCAGGTTGCCTCAGCATATAATTAATAAGCACACAAATACACTTTGGTGAAGAGACTTTCAGACCCCCTAGGAATGGCCACTTACAGATTGCAGCCTGATAAACAGGAGCTTCCTTGTTTTTGCTTCTCATACATGAAACAGTTTTCACAATAAACTTCAAGTGATTTTCAATTCCAGTTCAATTTCTCCCTATATTACATTTATCAAGCTTCCTCAGCATGCTTTTCACCACAGAGTCAATCCCAAATGAGCAAAAGCAGAACTCTGCTGTCTCCATGGCACTTTTTAAATAACTGGCATACAAGACTCCTACAAGTCCAGTGTATCTCAGCCCTGCTTTCTCCACAGACTACACAGAGACAACAGCTCTGGACCCACATTGAAAGATTGGACTTCCTGACCTCCTGCACCATTCTCTGAGTCTGTGAAATACCAAAACACTAATGGTAAGAGTGGTTATGAGTGTGAAAAAGAATTAAACTGAAATTCCTACAGTTTTTTTAAGAGGGTCATGAACTTCAATTAAAGCTTTCCTATAGCTGGGATATCTGTGAGATCTTCTCTCCACAGGAGTTCACTAAGCTGTTCAACACCATGAGAGTTTCAACTATAAAGTCTCCACAGAGCAAGCAGAGAGGGGTTGTCCTCAGTGTAGTTGTCCTTTACTAGTTGTTTCTCAATGTAATTCACAATGTGAGGCTTCAGTTGAGCAGATTTGGATACTGCCAGGTTCAACAGCTGGCCTACCCAACAATGCTTCAGCTTCCTCCTGCTTCCCCTAAAAAGCCAACCTCTTCCAATCAGATAGATCATATAAAACTCATTCTCTTGGGAAGACTGGATAAAGGGAAATAAGTGAACTGTTTGAAAGTATCTTTAATAAATTAGTCTGAAGATAGATAATGATACTGTCTAAATTGCTTTCTCTTGCCTATTGTACCTCATGCCTAGGAATGGAAACATGAAAACTTAAGATTACTAAAGATTGCATTATTAACTGGCAAGCAGGTAGCAATGGAGTAGAATCTAATCAATGATGAATTTTAGTGAATTCATGGCAGGAAGTAAGACCCATTTATTTTGTTTAACATTTGATTAATTGTTTTTGATTGGTTCTAATTTTGCATTTTAATTTTCCATAATCAGCACTTAGCTGTCAGGATGACAGGTGGGTTTAGGAACTAGAAAATTAAATTAATAAACCAGTTACATAGACTTGTCTGTTTATCTATGGGATATCTGTCCTCAGAAAGTACTGTCTTCACCAATACAAAGAAACTGGAAAGATGAAAGAGTCTGGAAATAGCAGTGTACACTGTTTCACGCTGCCTGAAAATTCTATTTTTTTCTTATCCAAAGTTTAAGGCTTTTTGCTAAAAAAAAAAAAAAAAAAAAAAAAAAAAAAAAAAAAAAGACGAAGTAATTTAAGAATAGAATGAAAATGAAGGACAGCATTCTCACACGGTCTAGGCTTTTGAATTCTAGTTTTTCTTCATTTTCTTCAAAGTAGAATTTTCCAGCCTCACACTGTCAAGGTTTTTCTTTATAGAGGAAGGGAGACAAAGACTTTGTTTCTCAAAGGCTGAAAAACCTAAGTCAACAGCTCTTTAAAATTTATCAAATTTGAGTAGTCTCAAGGAAATGTTTTCAGTTTGATGAATGATTAAGATGCTTGCTCAGAATTGGTTTTGGAACATTCTGCTGGGACTGACTGTTCTTATCAGATGGATGTTCTATTTACTCCAAGTTCTTGAAAGACAAGTAAAATTTTACTACTGGGTCCACATAGGTTACCATACTTGTTGACTAAGTAGATTATATTGAAAAAAAGTATTTTCTCTGTCCATATGCTTATACAGGTATTTGCATTCATATTGCAAAATTTAATGAGATTGGGACCCTATTGTGTAACATAACACAAGTGCACATATTTAGAAAGATTTTAGAAGACAAGAAACCATTTAGTAATAATAATAGACTATTACAGGAAATTACTTCTTTTGCTTCTGAGAGGGTCATCTCAGCACAAATTTATCAGAAAGATCAGATATGAACAGGTCCACAACCTGTCCAGAATCTGATAGACCCTAAGTATAAATCGACATTTCTCTGCAGACTGAACTCATTTGTTACCCTTCTGCTCCCATAGCTTAGCACATGCTGTTGACATGCACTTCAGCCTGATTCAGTTCCTTTCTATCATCTTTTCTGATTTTCCTGTAAGGAGTCTCACCACACTGCACTATTGGTGTCTGTGGCAAAGACATATCTGTAGAAGAGTCAGGGTACAGTGCTGGTAATCACATAGAAAAGCCATTTGGGCTGCATTCTTGTTTGTTAAGCTTTTACAAGAAATCTAGCAAACTGTTTCAATGGCAGCTCTTTTCCTGGATAGCATTTGCTTTCTACAGACCCTCTATAAAAAGATCCTTGATGGTCTTGAATGTCTCATCATTAGAAGAATACATTTGGTTTTGATAAAATTTAATGGAAATAATCTCAGATGAAATTTAATATTCATTAGAAAGCAGTTGTCTGCACCCAAGGCTTTTGTTAAGGGTGACTTCAAATATTTGGATTTACTGAAAGAACACGGCCAACATCACAAGGCACCTGTGCTTGTGATAGTTTAGCAGAAGGAAATCCTGACAGGAGTTCAGGTACAATATTGTTTCTGTTGCTGCAGTAGCTGTTTGTGGCAGATGGCTATTTCTGAACATTCATGTTATGATTCTGAGGTATGGTCAAGGTGTTTTATGCACCTTTTGCCAGAACTGTAGAAATCAATTTTGTCTGTGCTTCTATTGAAACAGTTTTTCAGGGGACAATGTAGGGTCTTCCCAGACAAACTCATCTTCCAATAGACTGGGCAGAACTAGAGCCTTTTGAAGCAGCTCTGAACCCACTGTCAGAAACATCTGAAGAACCCACTGTTGGAAACATCTGAAACTGAAAACATCCCTTTAAACTGAGGGATGATGAAAAAGGGCTTACTGAGGCTTTGTCTGCACTGTGTTTCATACACTGGCTCAAACTCAGGCTTGATTTTGAAGGAAGGCTCCATCAGGCTCTGCCAACATATCACTGGCTGTGCACAAACCTCAGCTCTAACCCATCTCCTGCCCAATTCACCACCAGGCAACCTGTTCCTCTCCTACACCTTTGTTCTAGGTTTGGAGGTAGAAATGCAGTACAGGTGGTCAGTAGATTGGGCTCCAGCACAGAGCAGTGTGCTGCAGCCAGCTCCAAGCTTGTGTGGTAGAAGAGGCATAACCTTGCAGCCTGTGCAGGGCATACAAGGGAAATATTAATGGTGTTATGAGCTACATAGGTCAAATACTGTATTAATAATGGATTTTAAAACTAGCCAATGAGGTATAGGGGTGAGTTAATAAAAATCATTGAATGCTTCTAACTGAGGAATCTGAAGGCTTGCTGATAAAGCAGACAAAAAGTCAGCAGAACTTTAGAGCCATGATGGAAGGATATTTCTTAATTTTGTCCCCAGGTTTCCAGGTATTTTTATGTTTACCCAGTTTAAAATCTGGTTTTTTTCTCTCTCTTTGAAGTAAGCTAAATTGAATTTTACTTCAGAGATTATTTCAAAATAAAAAAGGAAATGGAAAGCAATTAGTAAGAAAAGTTTTTCAGATACTCAGGGAAGATAAAGACAGCAGGTCAAAGACAAATGCAACAGAAAATTCCACACAATGTGTTTTTACTGTAGCTTTCAGGTAAAGGTGAAGCCAACAGAATGCAAAATGGATTTATATAGTACAATGTCAAGCTGCCAGTGAACCATAGATAAAATCTTATTAGTATAAACAGAGAGGATACATGAACTCCTAGGTTTTTAATGATAGGGTTTCTGCTCTTGGACAATGAGCAAATGACAGTCTAAAGCAGATTTAGTAAATAGATTTATATGAAATACATTTAGTCAGAAGCATTCTTCCACCAGTAAAATAAATAATTCCATTAGCAAATGCTCACTCACCTTTATTATGTACAAATTGTTATATCATCAATACACTCTGCACTAAGTATTCATCTGCATTGTCTGGCTAATAAAAATTCTTCTTCACAGGTACAGTGCTACAGATTGCAAAGAATATCCATCAGTAGAAGTGGTTTACAAATCAAACCTAGTGGGCAAAGCAGTTTATTAGTGTGCATCTCATTCTGTAGCATGTAGGATTACCCACATGCAGCACTTGAGCTGTAGACATTTCCATTTGCAAAGGGTGATGAAAATAACTTCAGGAATGTATACTACCCATGTTTACTGCACCACAATAATACTCAGCACCCTCATGTTTAACCTCATGGCAGCTGATAGGACATAACAGTGAAGAAGTGAAATGACATGACTGAAGCACAAGTAGCTGGAACAGCTTTCTACCAATGTTCTGGTAGGGTGTGGGATATTTTCCAACCCAGAAAATAGCCTCATTAATGCACTTAAAGGTAGGCTGACCAAAGCTCTGGTTAATGTACAATTGAGAAAACTTTGGAATGAACTTAATTAGATTATATAGTTCTTTTCTATTTCAAACTTTCTCAGCTTTAGGGTATTTGGTAAAATTACTGATCTTTTAGTAAATTATTTCAAACATGCCTTGCTGCATTTTTCATTATGCAAAATATAATTTGTGTACCAGTGCATTCTACTTCAGCTCATTATTTCAGGATCACTTTAATATTAGGAAGGATTTTTATTGCCATCAGTGAAAGACAAATATTGTTCACTTTTCCCAGTAGTAGGCAAAAATATGGATTGCCAATTCATTTTTTCTTTGTGCAATTCCACAAATACCCATGTATTCTTTCTGTCATTATTGCAGAAAGTTTCTAACATGCAGGGGAATGTTCTAAAATAATAATTGAATATGGTTTCCCAATGATGAGGCAATAAAACAAATTTGATTTTGCTTATTACTTGTTTCAATTCATAGTGGCAACAGTTACAATTTTTTGCTACCTTTCTCTCTTTTGTAATAATAGATGTATGTAATGGTCAGTGGCCTCCTACAAGCAAATAATTTGGAAGAATAATACTCTGTTGCAAAAAGGATTTTTAGATGTTATTGTATGATGATTCCCTTTGTTATATTATTTTCTGAGTTCTCCTTCTTAGACAATGGCTACTTGCAGAGGACTGTGTACACTAAGAGTTTTGGTCTTATACTTTTTCTACTGAGAATTTATATTAATATTTGACAATCTTTCTCTGCTTTGGATGTTTTACCAAATTTGACTGTGGGAGCTTCAGATACCCATTAGAATTTGATTCAGTGCAGGTTTTGATTTAATCCAATAGATATGAAGCCTAAATAGCACATGTTTTAGTAAGATCATACAGGGTATTCCACTTGGTCTGTAGATACCAGAACAGAAAGCCTAAGTCTCCAAGAGGTCCTGTCCTCCATCTGCCAGACTCTACAGACTTCCTGGCTGGCACTACACCAGTGTGTTCAAGTGTAGATGTCAATATGTGAGCTAGACATTCCCATCATACCCACCACAGGTCTGATAAATACAGTCACTGGATTGTAGAAAGTTATTTAACTCATTTGTCTGTAGATACTTATATTTCACTGGATAGCTCTCTCAAGTTCATTACACTCTGTTGAGCACAGATGTTACCAGAGAGTAGTATTATTTTGCTTTATGCTATACTGGAACAGCTGATTTGCAACACATGCTTGTCTTCATATTTTCAAAAGAGAAATTTCCATCAGATGTACTGACCTCTTAACTTGATGTTGGGTTTAGTATCTGGTTTTTTGCAAAATATTAAGCAGAGTTATGAATCTTTAACAGACTTGTTTTTCTGGTTCTGATTTGAATCCAGCCATGATGCTGTTTTCTTTTCATATGTCTCTTGGAAATACCTCTTCCTACTTGACTAGCCCAAATAGACAGATTTACATGTTTTTACCATCTTTGTTCTGTGTAAATTTTCCATATTAAATCTGTTCTGGCTCTTCTATCTACTGATCTGAGTTTGTTTTTCTGGGACATTATATTGTAGTTTCAAAATGTGTGATGGTAAGCAATGTGCTTTATCACATCTGTATCTTGCAGATGTTTCTGGTTAAAATTGGAATTTTTCCTCTTTAATTTATGACAGGTTTAATTAAAGTACTTTCCTTTGGTCTAATCATTATAATGTTAGTAATTCTAAGGTATTGCTTGAGGTCCTGTGTCATGTCACAGGGACTACTTTAAAAAATGTATCTTTCCATTTATGGAATATAGGGTTTATGTTTTACAGCTACTTGCTGTTTATGATTTTAGAACTGGTGGCTTCTACTAACTCTGGCTTTTCTGTATCATCCTCTAATTTCTTTTCTTAGTCTGAGTTTGTGCAGCTAGAGTGTTTATTTTTCAGGTGTTTTTCTTCTGACCTTGAAGAGTCAATAAACAGTTTTCAGTTAAAGTATGAAAACAGTGCTTCAGGCTTCACTTGCAATATTTTTTGTCTCTTTTTCTTTTATATAACTGCTTTTAAAGATTACATATTTGACCATATGTTGCTACTTAATTGCTTTTTTTTTAACTTTTATATTTGCATTCTTTTTGCTTGTAAGCAATAGCTAGTGATTTAAGATGATGTACAAGCATTCATAAAGAAAACCAGCCAGCCACTCACTTCCCCACATTCTTCATGCCCTTTTTAATACATGCAAGTATATCCAGCGTAATGAAAAATAAACTGTTTGTTTGAAATGGGGACAGGGCTTGGGTTTGTTAGTTTTTCTGCTCCATTACTCAGCTGGAAAAAGGAACAAACAGGTACTTATTTACTTCCTGAGTTGTTCTTTGCCTGCATCTCATACTCAGATTGACTCAAGGCTTCCAACATGAAGGAACCAAATACATTTCCATGCTGTAGTATCCATTTTACAGTGGTAACCTTGGGCTGCCTGGAAACAATTTTTTAACCTCTAAATTTCTTATTTCAATTGTCACCAGTAGCATTAGGCATTAGTTGATCTACTGAAGTAAAATTCTGTCTTGGTTTTGGCTGGGATAGAGTTCTTTTTTTCTTAGTAGCTGACAAAGAAAAAAAAAAAAAAAAAAAAAAAAAAGTGGGGGGAGAAGATAAATGAGTGTTTTAAAGAGAAAGTGGAGATAGTACAAAATGAAAAGAGAAAACAGCCTTTCCTTGCCCTCACATTTTTCCAGGCTATATTTAGCAATTTTATGTAGTAATCCTACTTGTAAAATGTTACAGAGAACCTGCCTTATGGGATCACAAAGTTCAGGAGTTTAGGTGATTGACTGAATAAAGTAGGGATGCTAATTCCTGAGACGTGCATTGTGGCACAGGTCCAGGAGAGCAGGCTGAGGGGCGGGATGCAATACTGTGGCTGGGCAATAAGCCAATGAACTGCATCATTGTAATTGCAGATGAAATAATAATTATTTGTGATAGCTTGCTAATCAGTGAAAGCATGGAAAAGGCTGCTGACAAGCACCATCAAGGTAATTAAGGTGAAGCATTGAATTTGCATAAATTTACACTTTGATCACTGTTCACAAGATACTCTCTTGAAATAGACTTGACTGGTTTCAAGATGAGCACTAAATCAAAGGAAAGGAGTGCAATAACTGTACAGCATCAATAGTGCTTACAAAATGCAGATGCACCTTACATAGGCAATTATCTAAAGAATCTATTGTCCTTAATCAAAGAATGATACTCAAGTTACTTTTTCAAATTACCAAATAGTCCTAGTTAGCATTTGCCATTCTGGTTGTAGCTCTTTAATGAACATAGAAAAGTCATGAAGATGAGATCCTTGGAAAAGACGATATTTGATTATTCACTTCTCTTTAAGAAAACTCCAACCTCCTAAATGAAGACAGCTGAAAGTATCATTCCTCATACTATTTTGACATACATATGCAAGCTGTCTTGGAAAGATGCATTTAATAGGTTTCTTTAGGAGCTGCAAATATGATCCTCTCATGATCTCAGGCTCTAAGTCACTGCCTCTGAGGGAAGGTTAAGCTCTAGTCCTTCAGGTTTCTATGCAGTATCAGCTACCAGAGTAATTCTGGTGATCAGGCCTGCACCCAGAGATCTGTGGCCTGCCTTAGCTCCAGGGATTTTTTTCCCTCTGAGAAAGAGCAATGGGTGTCTCAACAGTGCAGTCTCCTAAAGGAAATAACAGTTTATGTAAAACAAAGGACTTTGAACTCTAAAAGCATGGATGCAAAGAGAAAAAATCTAGAGTGTACACATCTATTCACTCTTCTCTAAGGTTTATTACTTACTGGAAGAACCCTACTGAGACTTCTGCAGTCCTTCTTTCTGTCAACATTTCTCTACAGATCTTTCTGACAACTCATTTTCCACTCCCTTTTTTACTATGATTTTTTAAAGCTTTTTTTTCTTCCATATTTAGGGGGATCATCTTATTAAAAATAGCAATGGGCTTTAAACTAATTATGTGGTCAATCATAATTTCTGAATATCTGTATTTATAGTATATTGCTGTTTGCTCTGATTTTGACTCACATCATCCTACAGGAAACTTATCTTCCTTCTTTGCTGTGCATGTAATATTGATGCTCCTAGGTATTTCAGAATCAATACATCATAATGCAAATATTTTATATGTTTCATGTGGGTAATCACATATACGCACGAAATAATGATTTAGATGCTAAATAATTTTAGCCACCCATTCTAGAATTTTTCTATTGCCTACTTGTGTTCTTACCTCATCTTCTACCTACAGTTATGCTGCCTAAAATTAAAAGGCTACTAAAATTGTTATCTGCGTAAAGTTTTTGAATCTTATTAATTTATTGCCTTTTGTTTTATTTCTGACTTATGTATGATCATTCACTAACAAAGTTGCAAACCATGCTGTCATGTTTGTTTATTTTTTTTATTTTAGCATGCAAATTATTTTTTACTGAGATACAAAATTTTTGTAGAAATAAAATGTATTTGTCCAGTGTAGAACGTACTCAGCATGTTTTTATATTGTACTTATTTAGAAAGATGATCTCTTAAAGCTGTTGCTCTGACACAACCATGGAGCACAAAGCTTGCTTTTGCAGTGCAGCAATAAACACATCCACTTAGGTACCAGAGATTTTATACTAAGATCTCTTGGCATGCTGCATTTGTATTCCAGGCAACCTCCACACACCAATGTAATTATTTGATTAAGTGCAAGTCTCATTATTGTATATGAGAACATTCCATGCACAACTCTCCTGGTGATGCACATACTGTACATGTCTTAAAAGTGTCATCTGTTCTGTCGTTGTTTTTCACCTGCTTATTAATAAATAAATCAAGCTACTTTACAGAATACCAGAGAATTAGGACATGAGATACTAAATGCTGAAGCTGCCTTCCCTACTCTAAATCTGATGATTTATCATATAAATATAACTCAGAAGTCATCTCTCAGATGAATGTAAAAATTTTGTGAGAAATTTGATAACACTAGAACTATTTGGAAGTTCTGTTTTGAATGCCTGGCCCCAGTAAATCCATAACAAATACATACTGGTTTCAGCAGGGCCAAGGTTTCACTGATGGTATTCTGAACTATTTCTTTAAAAGTCATTCATTTAGCTTTTTGAACTTAGAGTATCCTGGATTTTTTTTTTTTTTTTTTTTTTTTTTTTTCTACTGGAATGAAATGGGACAAGGAAAAGAAGAGAAGCTAGCATAAAATATACATAACAAAAGTGTGCCTACTTTTATAGGGATTTTTTAATGAGGGATTAGTTACATAGGAGCTTTAGGGATTAATTAACCAATACCTAATTAAAGCAGGGTTCTAAAGTGGATTCTCTGTAAATCTGAAAGTCATGTTGAAGGAGAAAAAGTAGAAAAATGAAGTGATGTGCAGTGATGTAAAGTAATGGGTCGTTTCTAAACTGAGGCAATATGCCACATCAAAAAGAATGCAGGAAAAACAGGAAAAGATTCTAGAAAAGTACGAACAGGAGTCTGTTGCTGTCTCTCTATTGCTTTTAATAGATAAAAAAATCTTATTTGTTGGGCCCATACATTCACCTATGTTTACAAACTACACTTTGAAAAGTCATCTATTTGTACAATAAGGTTTCCTGTAATGCAGACCAGAGTGTCTTGTATTTCTTCGTGACTCACTGAGGATGGGGGGGAAAAGACAAGATAGGAGGAGGCACTGATACTGAAGTCTACTCTCATTATTGCCCTTGATTATATGTTCATTCTTTTCTGTGTATTATCCCCATTCTTGTATCAGTTTCTCTGACCTGATATTTTCACTGCATATCCATTCTATACACAATGTGCTCTGGTGCCTTTATTTCAAGTATTTTTGAACACAGTCACTTAGAGTTTCATGATAGTAAAAACAAGATGTTTTCTTAGAGGAGTAACATGAAAAACACAGTGATTCTGTAAAATAACACCCACTTGTATTTTGATTTTTTTACTATTTTCCCAAGTAGCATGTAAAATAAGAGCCAGTATTTTTGGGGAGGAGGGAGGAACCCTGCATGGTCTTAAGCTTTTCCTTTGAAAATTAGCTTCAACAAAAAATTATGAATCCAGATTATAGTGTGAGTCCCTTTTTTCCTCCTTCCACAAATCTTAAGGTTAAAATGAGCCTTATTGCATTTTTATTTAAAGCTCCTATATAATATTGACTATAAAAATTCACCTTGCAATACCTTCATTGAATCTAATAATTTTTGGATGAATAAGTACAGATTTTACATAGATAGTCTTAGCTCAAAAACTTTTATGAAGGTGCCTCCGTCATTTCTCCAGGGAAGTTTCTCAAAAGGTTAATCACTGCTAGAATATATACTTCTTCCTTTTTGAATTTGTCTGCCTCCAATTTTAGCCCTTGAATTTTTTAATAGTTTTGAAAATTCATGGTCAGGTGGTTTTGCACCATGGTCAAACACTTAATCTTCGTCAAGGTCATTGCTTCTTCCCAGGATGTTCAATAATCTTTTGTCCCTCCATATTTGTCTCTTCATCTGATTCTAGGAAAAATGGTAGGAGACAGAGCCCATTACTCCTCTTTGACTCTGCCCCTCTTAAAAATGGTTTTCCTCAATTCAAAAATGCCCCCTACTTTTATCTATCACTTCACCAGTCCTTGGAAGTCTATAAACCATGATGGAAAATTGCTTAAATTTTCTTCACATCTCTGATGGAGACGAGTTGCATTGGATTGAAGATCTATGTTCATTCTGTGATTTCCTATTAGTGATTACATTTTGTTATCCACCAGTTATCACTTTGTCATCTATTGACTAGGTGCTACATTGATCTTGAAAAGTGCTAATTCCTTGAATCAGAACGGTGTGTGAAAAAACCCAGTTTTGCTGACCACATCAAAACCTGACAAAATCTGGCTCTTTTCATCAGAATTGACTAAACCAAATATATATATATAATCAAAGGAAAAATATGTTGTTTACTGTAATATTTATCTAGTTGTATAGAACAGCCATAGGCTCAGGAGTACTGTTTGCACTGAAAAGACAATCAATCCCAACAAAGCTACTGTGATCATGCCACTGTCTAATGCACTGTTATATCACTCTGGAATCAACACAGCAGAGCTTTGCCTGACTAAATACAAGAGGAACATATTCAGCTGTGAGAATATGTTTCATAGAATTAAAATTAGAGAATGCACACTGTCTGTAATTGAGAAGTAATGTCAGGATGTGTTCTGCATATCTTGTGTTGCTAAATTTCACAAATAGAAATGTGGTGGCTGTCACTCCAGGAAGCTTGGTTACCTTTTATTAACGTGTACTTCAGAAAATGGAATTTTTAAAAATTTTCTTTGCAGCAGTACCTTCTAGCAGTGATGTATGTTTCAAAGACATACAGCAGCTATCTTACAGCAGTTGAACCAGAAAGCTCAAGATATAGCACTTTTCTTTTAAATCCTCTTAAATAAAACTGACTTCAAATCAGGCATTGGGTGAAATTTTCTGTATTTATTTAATTATTATTCTGTTCTCTCTTAGAATTCAGAATTAGAAACAGTATTATAATTTTCTCCATAGTCAATGTTCAAATTCATAGTCATAATCAAAATTTCATATTTACCGCATACCAGTGATAACTATAATTTTTACCTATCTCACTCGAAAATGTCTCTTTCCTTTTACACCGTGCAATGTCAAGATTACTGGTACAATCCAACCATTAATAAACTAAACATGATCTTATTTCCCATGCCTTAAATGTAGACTGTGGAACTATACAGAAGTACATTTCAAAGGCAATGTCAGTACTTGTCTTTGACAGAATTCCTTATATCTACATCTACATGACAAACAGTACAACTGATTGAAAAAATTAAAACTGTTTGAAAATTTCCAGAAAATATTTTTTCAGTAATATAAAGCAACTAAAGGAATTTAAATACTCCATGAGTATGTATAGATAACATTTCTTTTAATCCACAATTTATTTTTAAATCATATCAGTAAGAATTAAGTATGTGATTTGCTATGTTTAATTGGTACTATTTTATTTTAGCATTAAAGAAAAATTCAAAGCCAAAATTACCATTTCAGATTCACTGGAAGTGACACAATTGCAATGGTCAAGAGTAGAATGAGGTTAAGAGAGCTACTGGCACAAAACTAGGGAAACAAACTTCTATCACTTCTCTGAACAACTCCTGGGGGTATATATGTATTTTATGGATGATTTTTCATCCCATCTTTTAGAGGAGCTCAACTGTCTAAATTTACTAAAGTTCAGGGAAATTATCAACACTAAAGTAGATCTTTTGGGAATGTTACATTTCAAATAACCAATACCTTTATAGAAAAAGCAATATTCATTCCCTCACTCGCTCTTGGTAACAACCGTAATCATAGAGCTAACTCTGTGTTTGGTTTTGATTTTTACACTCTGAGGCCAAAGTGCTTTTATTTGAAATAGACCTTTTGATGAACTATTTCACAGACAGAAAACTCACTCCTACCTGCTCCCAGTTTCCTAGATCAACACTCCCACAGCTCAGAGAAGGACTCCTCTGAAGGTACCTCCTTCTGTGCAATGCTTTCATGAACTTCAGGTTAAGGTGTGTTTAAAAAGATCGCTGAGGGTCAAATTAGAGGAAACTGAGAAGTTATATTCCTAACAGGAGCTGTAACTGTAAATTATAGGGTAAAATACAGTTGGTGCTCCCTGGATGGAATGCAGTTGGCATGCTGAAAAACTGTTCCATGATGATTCCTCACACCCATGATTTTCACCCATAGCACCTGCTAAGGTGAACAGAACAGAGACGGCAGCAGAGTGGAGACACCGTGGCCCAGCTCTGTTGAAATCCTTGCAGGGAGGGGAACTCAATGCTCCTTTGCAGCTGAGAAGTGGCCCAGCATCTGTCAGCCAGGGCAGCCAGGGGAGATGGCCTGCTGGTGAGCCAGCAGCTGTGGTAAAATTGTTCTCCTCCAATGAGCTTGGTTCACTGTAACCTAATTGTAATATCAAGGCACACCTCCATCCCAAAGTTACCCTGTTCAGGATTTGACCACCCCTCCCTGGATATTGTTCTGTATTTTATTGACTATATCTTTGAGAGAAAAGTGAGAAAAATTTGCACTAATTAGTAAAAAAAGATATGTATGCTAGAGTCACTCAAGTTCCACCTAAACACAAAGAAATAATATAAAAGTAAGTTGATATTGGGAAAAATTAGAGAAGACTCCATCATAACTTCTGGGATCAGTAGATGGGATGAACTTGTCTTCTCACCCATAGGGACACCTATTACTGGGTAAAAACCATATGCTTTGTGTTCTGAATATTTTAGTGCAGATTATAGCTATGTGTCATGTGTATGTATTACTTTGAATATGTTTTTGCCATCAGATATTATCACCAGCAATCCTCAAACCTTAACCTGTCACAATTTTCTATTAATAAAAAGTGTGGAAATAAATATTCCACAAACTGTTGGTGTGAGTACTTCATGGGTGCTGGTCAGGCACAGGGATCTCCGCTCTCTTGGGCCACTGACAGACAAATCAAACACTAAGGGTTGAGTAAATGTCCCTGTGCTTAGAGGTGAGGTAACCTGCCCTTTTCATGTGACAGAGTATAAGTGAAACAATTAAGTATTTAAAGTAGTTTGGGACAAATGGAGAGGGAAGTTCAAACCTGAGCAATTGTGTGGAAATACATAATTAAATGATTTAAGAAAACATGGCTTTTATAAAGGGTTGAGGGAAACCAGCAATTTGTTAAACATGTATCTGGACACAAGGGATTAAATGAGTAACTGTGGTAATGCTGCAATCAACGGGAAAAAGATCCTTTTCCTAGAATAGTACTTCAAGCAACTGTAAAGCTATTTCTAGTTTTAAAATTTATGTCAGTCAAACATACCTAAAAATAACTGTTATCCCCAGAAAATTTGCAAATTAGAAGATGAAAGAAGCATTGTCAACATGTGAAGCATTTACTTGCATTCACCTTCCGTGAATTTCTCTAGAGTTCTGTCACATCTAGTCTTCAGCTAGTATGAGCTGGGGATGTGTGTTTTGTTCTAGAAGAAAATAGCATCTCTAACATGATTAGTGAACCATATTTTTATTTAAATACAAAACGTTCATGGTCTATAAACTAGCAAAGTGCCTTTAAATTACCAACTTGAATAAGTACTTTGCAGAAGCAGAGTTCTAGCATTAGCAGTTGTTAGCACAATGCAGATGAACAGCAAGCAGGTTAGGCCTATTTACCTGTATTGTTTCCTGTTTAGAGTATCATTGCTATTGGTAATTTGAAAGAGCTTAAGAGAAGTGAGAGAGATAAATAAAATACAAAGAGAGAATGGAATGATAATAGAATAATGTACAGAAAATGCTCACAGGACAGAAAGCTAGGGTGATGGCTTTGAATATTTTTTTATTGTTTGGAGTTTTTTTGTCCAGGAAGGACATCCAGTGCCAATGCTAACAGATAAACCAGTTTTGTTATGAGTAAAAAAACCCCTGAAAACCAAACAAAACCAAAAACATTACAAGGGTTAGATATAGACACTACAAAGAGACAATACTGTAAAAGATTTATTGATATTTGAACAGTAAATGTCAGAAAAATATGACTGAAATTGCATACAGAAGAGATAAACTAGATATATTTGTAGAGTTATGTGATGTCATATTTCTACTTCATATGAGGGGGTAAACTGCAAATAGAAAAAGGTTTCTGGAATGTTATGAGGAGGACTGGAAAGCCATAGACGTGCTCCACATTTCTCCACTAGCCAGGTGGAAAGAGTGGGTAAAACTAAGGTATACAAGAACATTAATTTCCAAGATGTTAATTTTAGAATAGATGCTTTGTAGCCTTTGCACAAAAGGCATCATTAAAAAGCTATTAATGTTAACACAGTATTTTGTTTACAGTAATAAGATTGCTATTTACTGAACAACAATTGGATAATTATACCCATTGTGATTATTGGTTGCACAAATGGGAGGGTTTAAAAGAAAATTACCTGATCAAATCCTGTTATTGAATTTTAATTCACTTTTGGATATTTTTCTTTTCTGTCTTAAACACATAATCCTTGTTACTCAGCTTACTTTAAAAAGGTAGAAGCTTGTATAAACTTTAAACATTTGTGGGGAGGAGTGGGGCTGTCAGTCAGTGAAACTTATTTGTGCTGCATATTACTCGGCCTAATATGCACAACTGATAATGAGGATGGACTTTTTTCTATGTCAAACATATCAGTGATTAAAAAAAAAAAAAAAAAAAAAAAAAAAAAAAAAAAAAAAAAATTTAAAATCACAGACTCATACACAATCTCAAAATGGTTGAGGCTGGAAGAGACTTTTGGAGGTAATCTGGTCCAATCCTGCTGCTCAAACAGGGTCACTTGAAGCACATTGCCCATAATCATGTCCTCACAGCTTTTGAATACTTCTGAGGAGATAAACTCAACCACCTCTCTGGGTAAACTGTGCTAGTTCTCAGTCATCCTCATGGTAAAAAAAAAAAATGTTTCTTGATGTTCAGAGGAAACCTTCTGTAGTTAAGTTTGTGTCCATTGCCAGTGCCTGGCTCCATCTCCTTTGCACTCTCCCTTTAAGTATTTTTAGCTATAGCTAAGATCCTCCTTCATCCTTCTTGTCTCCAGGCTGGAGCCCCAGCTCTCTCAACCTTTCTTCATATGTGAGGTACTCTGGTACTTTAATCATTCTTGTGGCCCACTTGCCCTCTTTGCATCAAGAGCCTATTACTGATTCATATCCAACCTGGTGTCCACCAGGACCCCCACGCCATTTTCTGCTGAGCTGCTTTGCATCTGGTCTACTCCCAGCATATATTGGTGCCTGGGATTGTTCCTCTTCAGACCCAGAATTTCCTGAGTTTCCTGACACCCTTTTTTGACTGTTGAGGTCCCTCTGGATGGCAGCATGGCCCTCTGGCTATGATATCAGCCACTTCTCCCAGTTTAGTGTCACATGCAAATTTTCTGAGGGTACACTGATCCATCATCCTTATTGTTATGAAGATGCTGAACAGGACAGGATGCAGTATTGACCCCTAAGATACACTGGTGGTCACTGGCATCCAACCAGACTTGGACTGCTCATCACCACCATCTGACCTCAACAAATTCAGCCAATTTTCAAACTACTTCACTGCTTTCTCATCCATCAACAGCTGCTTTATGGAGCTGTTATAGGAGAGAGTGTCACTGGCACTAGTGTAGTTCAGGTAGAAAACAGTCTCTGCTCACACCATGTCCACCAGGCCAGTCACTCAAACATCAAAGAAATTTACCAAGTTGGTAACACAAGACTTCCCACAAGTCAAGCAATGCTGAATGCTCCTCATGGTTTACTTGTCTTTAATGACTCTGGCTTAGCTGCTACAACACCTCTGTCGAGATCAAAGTCAGGTTGACCAGCCCTGGGTCCTCCTTCTTGCCTTTCTTGAAGATAGCAGTGACACTTGCTTTTCACAAGCCTTCTGGTGCTTCTCCAGGTCTCCCTGATAGATCAAAGGTTATGGACAATGGCCTTAAAATTATTTCTGCTATTCTCCCTCAGTGCTCATGGATGCATTCCATCAGGGCCCATGAATTTATCTTCCACCAAAAGTATATGAAAACAAAACTTCCTGGAAGAATAAGTTTCCTGGATTGTAAATTTTCTGGATTGCATATCTTTTACTGGCTGTGAAGGTGTCTCATTAATTTTCCATGTTATGGTTGTCTAGTAGAATTATCTGTTTCCCAACATTGTTTACAGACCTCAGATTAGGTCATTTGACCCAGTGTGCCAAACGCTAAGCAGAATACAAATGAAATACCTGCATCTTCCAGTCCAGGAGACCTCAGAGGATCTAATGTGTATTTTTCTAAAAGTATTACTGATTTCCCTTAACTTTTCATTTCTGTATTGTTTCAGTACTGTAGAATAATATAACATTCTTAAGAGGACTTTCATAACAAAATAGAAAATTGCTCATAGTTAGTCCTGGTTTGTGTCTTTATTCTGACATTCTGAAATTAAAGGATTGTGAAATAGGACAATTAGATAACAAATTAGATAAAAGAATGTTTATTGTAATTATTAATAGACCAATATATTTTAGACATTAAACAAAACTGACAATTAAGGTAGAATAAATACTTAGCTATATCATAGCTAGCAATAACAAATGTACGTATTTGTGGGTTTATGTACAATACTAATGGATTAGTATTTCATAAGTTTATTGGGCTGCCAAGCTGGAAGGCCTTTTCAGTGTCTCAAATACGTTCAGCATTGCTCAGACAATTAAGGTAACATATGCTTTAGCAATTGAGCCTCATCTATGTGTTTTTAGCTACATTCATGAATAAGAAGGACTTAAACATGTGTTTTTAACACCATAAATCATCCATTCATATTTTCAGTAGCAAGTAAATGGCTAAGAATGAGTAAGAGCAACTCTTAACAGTCCAATAGGGAAGAAACCAAACCAACCAAAGAAAACCAACCAAAAACCTCAGTACAAAACAAAAGGCCAAAAAGCCCTAAAAGCAACACAGGGTTTTGGTTGCACAAAGTGTCAGCCTTTGGAATAACCTTCCACACTCCCATATAACAATCGTTTCTCTAAAATGCAGCATCTAGTTGAGGTTTTGGTAATTTTCTGTTTTAACAGGAAACAGTCTTCCAAACAAAACAGTATAAGCAGGATCAAAAGTTACGTCTTTCCCTACATGAAACATTTTCAAAATAATTTGATGTTGCTAGAAAGTGTTGGCATTCAAAAAAGGACAAAATTGTCTCAGATATTTTTCAAGACTCCTGTTAAGGATTGTCTCATCTGCATTATTATATCATAGGTGTTCCCTGTAGAAAGCCACCAAACTCCACCAGGTTTCATGGATCGCAAGCTTTACAAAGCAGTATTTATTATGGCCATACCAGGAAGCCCAACTGGGGAATCAAAATGATTAAAAGTGAAAGAACGAGAGCATTTGTTCAATTCAATGTTCAATTATATGTGTACTGTCAGCATTATTGTTAAACTATCCTGTCTCAGATCCAAATGGTTGGGTAAACAAAAACAGCTCAAAAAGACACAGGAGGTCTTTCTTTGTTCTGAAACTTTCTTTACAATAAATGTGAGATGAATAACAGTGATAATGGCAAACATTAGAGGCACTTTATGTGCAGTGTACAGTGTGGGGAAAGAGAAGAGACACAAGTTCAGCCATGTTTGGAGAGACATGAGCCAGAGTTTATCCTACATCTTCAGCTAATTGATTTCCCACATTGGCAGTGAATAGAATGGGATTTCAATGTCCTACATTTGAATACTGGGCTACTGAATATGAAAGTCAGCTAAGTTTCCTCTAATCTTGCTTTTTTTAAAGTGCTGCCTGGCAGTGATCTTCTCACAACTATGAGATCCCTGTGCTTCTACATTCTGTGTGAATGAGAACAGGCAACAACCCTCTAGACTTTGGATCACATCAGCTGTCAAGATGCAGCCATTTTCAAAATAAACCATTCAAACAGCATTAATATAACCCTGGGTATTTTCCTTGATGAAGGTTCATATGCCTGAAGATTTCATCCTAGTACGGGGATAAGAAGCACTTAAACAAAGAAGTTGTGGACTTCTGCTGTGAGCTTGCAGGGACATAAAACCCAAAGTCCAAGACTTAGGCAAACTTAACTATTCTTACATGCTAAATCAAGATCCGAAAAGCCAGATGTGATCCACTATTCCGAAGACATCTCTCTGTAAAAATGTTTCTCTTCACATGAAAGTTCCTTTGAAACCTGATGCTTGGCCTCTGCATAGTTCATTCTACAGTTCTGTCCATGAGCACTGAAATGTGAAGGGGTGACACTTCACCTAGTGTGCTGTTTTCCATACTGGAAGACAGGCATGGTCATGGTAACACTTTGGTTTCTTCTGACTTTAAAAGGCTAACCCCAGAACTGAAGACTGAGATCAACTCACTCTCATGTGGACTAGAGATTAGAGCAGTAGCCCAAGGCTTCTTAAAACACTATGTTGCCATACATTGAAATAAATGTTTCTGGCGCTGAACGGTGTCTTAACAGTAGCTAATACTTTGTTATTTAAATTTCACAACACCCCCTAGAATCAGATGAATCATTTTGCATTGATTTTTTTCTAGGATGCAAGCTTATATATGTAACTCTCAAATACCCTAGAGAAGAATGGGCAGCAAAGTGGCTGTTGTTCAGGTTGACTTATTTCTGACAGATAAGAAGAAAAATGGGAAACTACTGTCAAACCTCTATTGGTTTAAAATCAAAGTCTATTTGAATAACATCATCGTGAATCCCCAGAATACAAAATGGTGCCATTATTAGCAAAGGCTATATAACAGTAATTATTAGTAATAAAAAAATAAATTTTCTTCATTTGATTTTTCATCAAAAATTTTTCATCCAAATTTTTCACTTTCAGGTAAAAGGAAAAAAGTGTGTGATGGTGCACTATAGAATTTAAGGCAACTCAAGAGCTAGCAGCTAGTCAGACACATTGAAACACAGAAAAGTAGCAGACATTTATATTTAATTGATCCCATTGAGCCAAGAACAATATTTTAGAGGATACTTCCATTGTTCTGTGACAGAGGTGTTAACGGGGTGAATGGGATCGATCAGTGATGAGATTAAATGTAAATTGCTATTAAAGGTCTGCTACCAGCTGAGCAACTAAAAGAGAGAACTGTGATTAAATGGGTATGGTTACCCAGCTGAAAAAAGATTTGGGTCCTGCTGCTGAGACTACTGATATATTTGCCCAATTTGGCCAGGTATGTAAAAATTACTGAAAAAATGGCAATGCTATTTTTTCTTTGAAAACTTTCCTTTGCTGTTGTGAGGAGTAGTAGGTGAGTATAGAGTACTGTAATTCACCATTTCAAACTCTGTAATGCAAGCATAGAAATCAGCAGCTAGAGGGAGGGAGAGCCCAGAGGTCTTCTTTTACATATATTCCAAATAAAAATTTCTTGTCAAGGAAGATAAAAAATCTTAGTGCATCTAACCGGACAAACACATGAGTTCCTCAGGTTCTGCTGTGCCTCTGAAGAGGTATTAGTCTGAGTTTCCGTCCTCTTGCCATATTCCATGCCATGTCTTGCCAGTCTGCTAGCTGATCTGCTTCATAAACTTTCAAACGCATGTTAAATCTAACTTGGCTTATTTTCCCTAAAGTAGACTAGGGAGCAATCAAATTATTATATCAGCTGGCAAATCTAAGGCAACGGTCATCGTCAGCCATTCACTCTCAGGGGCAATCAAACAAGTGTGGCCTGGGGCTGATACACTTCTGCCATGGAGTAGCTGGAGCCAAAACAGGGTGTGTAGTGTCATCATAGTTATAAATGTATAAAATTTTAAAAAAACAACTCAAACCTTTATTTGGACACATTTTCTTGTGTGTTCAATTTATAAATTAGCCATAAAAAAAGAAATATTGAAAACAAACAAAATCTTATGTCTGAAATCCTAATCTGATATTTAATGGGAACTGCAAAGAGGTCTTCAACCTCAAATTCACCATCTATGATTCACTTTAGTTTTGATCAATACAAACAGCTTTTCTGCAGAAACAATGCTGAACTGGATGGACAGCAGATCTTTTTCAGGACATTTAAAGCATTCTTTTATCAGCAAATGTATTAATCATGAGGACCATTAGGAGAAAGCTGTGTCACATCCAAGATAAGTCAAGGGATAACAATTGAGATGTCGAAAGAAAAATTAGACAGTCAGTCTTTCAGAATGACAGCAATAATTGGGTTATATAAGTCCCTATGTAGTAAAGCAAGAATTAAGAAGAGAAAAAATAATTTTTTAGAGATCCATAAATTTAATTTTTGTTTAAGGAGGAAAAAGTTTCAATGATTTAACTATTTCATCAAGAATAAATTTTTCTTCAGCACCATGAGACCTATTCCAGTAATCAACTACTATGATAACTCAAAGTGCAACATCTTCCATAACTGAATCAAAGTAGACAATTACTTGTATTTCTTTCATTCCTAAATATTTAGAACCTGCAGCCTCTCAGATCATAAAGAACTGGGTTCTTACCTGCTTTGTCTTAAATACAAACAGTAATATATGACTCTAAACAGAGGAAAAACGGGGACAGGCATGTATGCCTCTTCAGAAAATGATCAGCTAGAGACGTAATTCTTATAATGAGGAAGAGGGTGCTAAACTCCAAATTTGAACCTCATCACATTCAGGCTTAAAAAAGGAACACCGATATAACTGATTTATTGTCCATCCAGTGTAACATGTCTGCAACTCTCATTTTTTATCCAGGATTATAAGCGTTGAATACACCTGAGGATATGTGCAGCATAGCAAAAAGCAGCATACATGACAATACACAAAGAAACAAATCTAGAAGTAGCTTCATAATATCTATTCACAGTCATCCACAGTTTTCTAAATGTAAACTGCATGTTGCACAGTTTCTTTGTTGATGAGTTTCACACAGGTTTGCTGAGCACATGCAATTTTTCCTCTAAGAATTTCTTATACAGTAATAAGCAATCTTCTAAAATTAATCTTGCCATTGATTGCATAAAAAACAGTAAAAAGAAGACTCCACCAAAAAATTTGCAACTTGAGATTAGATATTCTGTCCACATCCATCAGATTTTTTTTTCTAATGTTTTACAAGAGCAAAAGCTGATAGGATAATATCATGCAACCTATACTGTGGAAGGCACAGAACATAACATGCATACTCCTCTGTAGGCCACATTTTCAAAGTAATATCTGCTATAAAGAATTTGATAAATAGTTCTCTATCTATACATAATTTTATATTTAAATAAATAACGTTATTCATTATTTATGCAATAGACAATAGCTTAAACATTACAAACATACTCTATTATTGCAGGATCCTGTATATCCCTAGGTTTTCTCCTTCCTTTCTCCAGGAATAACTTAGTTATCAGAGATCACCATTGCACTAGATTAATAACAAAACTCCCTTATCTCATTACCTGAAAATCTTTTATCTAAAGAGAAACTAGAATACAATTAAACAAAACCTATGCAAGGCACCAAAGGAAGCTCTGTGGCTAAACCAGTTTATCAGAGTAAGATGTTGTTTTCACAGTGATTTATGCCTCAGAGCAAACACTGAGACTGCTTGCTGTGCTCACAGCCCTTTAAGGAGACAAAAGAGAAAATCTGCCAATCTAATAGTTCTGTGACTATCATGCATGGAGAGTTGTTCCATTAGATAAAATTTCACAGCAGCTTCCAATTTCTGTTTGATGGTTGGCTGCTTAATGGCTTGTTGGGATGTTTTTGTTTTTGTTTTTTTTTTTCATCCCAGTTAGTTATCAAATACAATACAGAAGCTATATTTTGAAGTAGAATACTTTAAAGGAAACATTTAATACAATTCCCTTTCCCTAAAGAGGGAAAATAGTCAAACTGAAATAAATGTATATTCTATTGAAAATAAAGCCAGTTTTATGAAGGGAAAACAGAAAGGAAGCCTAAGAGTATTAATCTGTTGCTGTATTGACATACTTTGGTACTGTAGTAACAGGATGATGTTCAACATATTGCTAACAAGAATAGATAAGATTTGATTTTTCTCATTTGGGTTGGGACTTACTGGGAAGCAGCTGGTTCAAAGAAAGTGTGTCTCGTACCCTGCAGAACTCCAACCAGTTAGCATGACTAGCAAACTGGGAATGATGGATGAGGAGAAGGCTGAGGTACTCAAAGGTTTTGCTTAAGTCGTCAGTGACAGCATTTCTTTCACACTTCTTGAGTGGTTGAACTGCAAGACAGAGGATAGAGAAGCAGTTACTCTCTGTATAAGACAAGGTTCAGTTCATGACCACCTGAAGAACCTGAACATTCATAAGTCTATGGGACCCAATAAAACATATCCTAAAGTCCTGAGGGAGCTAGCTGATGTAGTCACCGAGCCACTCTCCTTGATATTTGATATGAGTTGTTCAGTATGGAAAACAGAAAACTACAGAGAGACCTTACTGGGGCCTCTCAATACCCGAAGGAGGCTATTGAAACCTGGGGACAGATTTTTAGCAGGGCCTGTTGTGATAGGTCAGGGAGCAATGGTTTTATACTGAAAGACTGTATATTTAGACTAGATGTAGGGAAGAAATTTTTTATGATGAAGGTGATGAAACACTGGAATAAGTTGCCCCACTCCTGAAAGCATTCAAAGTCAGGTTGAACAGGGGATTGAACAACAATATGATCTAGTTGAACATATCCCTTCTCATTATAGGGGGAGATTGGACTACATGACCTTTAAAGGCCCTTTCAAACCCAAGCTATTCTACATTTTTATGATTAAAACTAGACTTTTTTTTTTGTGGTTTAGGAGACGTCTGTACACCAATGGAGAAAAATAACAATTACGAGGTGGTCTGGCTGACTCTAAGTAATTTTTGTTCATATATAATCACCACCAATATGTTTTATCTATTTTCTTTTAAGAAATACTCTCATAAAATCATCCATTTCTTGAAGCACCCAAGTCAATCTTTTGAGATCAAAGTTTTCTCTCACCATTCCTGGTTCACTAGCTTGGCATGGAAGAAGATGCATCTCTTTCTACAGTGAGTTTTGCAATGAAAAACAATATTTCCCATTATATCTGGCTAATTCCAGTGCTCCAACCCAAATGGCCACTGATAACAAGATGAATGACAAGCCTTTGGAGTGAATCCAGCATGAGATATGAATATAGGCCACTGGAGCTATTGCTATTTATTGCTCCTCCATTTCACTCTACTGAGCATGCTGACACAGCATTAATTAATAATCTATTCTGAATACAAAACCTCTGATACCACTTACATTATAATACTTTTATATCATGTTATATGTCATTAGAGTTGACATAATGATAATATCCACTTTGTAATGGAAATCATTTTAATAGGAAGAGCATTAAAACAACATGATACATGAAGAAAGTATTATTTGGTATATATTCTCTGAGGTATTGTTAGAAGGCAGAACATAGCAGGATGAGTAGAAAGCTACAAAATATCACTTCTCTGACTCCCTTAATGTTGCAGTGTGCATTTTGGGTTTTCTAAAGTTCTGTATGTTTCTGTATGTTATCAGTTCTGTAATGGTTTATACCTACCCCTTCCATTCCCATCCCCCTGTAGCTCTTCCCTGACGATAGATCTTGCCAATCACTGCCACCAAACCCTAAGGCTTGAGTGCTCTGGCAAAAGCCTTGGTGACTCAGCCAAGCTTCAGGTTTCCCCACTCCCCTTTTGCCCCAAAATAGCCCTGCAAATGCCCCCTGTTCCTAAGGTAATGCCCCCTGTACTTAAGGGCAGGTAAGCCCCAGAATCTTCACTTGCACCTGGGCTTTGGCCTGAATGAAACCTTCCTGATCCCCAAGTGTGAGTCCACTCCTTCTTCCAGCCGGGAACTTGTCTCTGTCAGGGATTTGGACCCACAGATATAACTCGTTTATATGGTTATCTGAAGAGCAGGCTGGCCAGAGATCAGCTCAGAAGAAACCATACCTTAATAAAAACATGATATCTCTTTTGATTAATATCTGTCTTACTGTCTTAAATCTTAATGTTTTCCTAATGTTCTGGGCAAGTTGTTGGGTTTTTAAATACATGTTCATGTTCTTAAGAAGCTGCATAAAATGCACAGAAATTTCAAGTAAATTCTAGGATTTGGATTTAATTTGTGAATGAAGAAGGATGATCGGACCCTCTCATTACAGGGGTGACTGTGTCAGGACCATGTGATAGAAGCGATAAATTTCCAGAGATTCCCACAAGGAAAGAATTGTTCCATGTGATAAAATGGACAAGCCAGGACTGGACTATGTCCCTTCTATTACATATGCTGTTTTCTAAGCTGTGCAAGAAGGCAGTTTTGCAAGACAGAATGTCAAACTCTTTTCTCAAGAAGAGAGAAAGAAGTTGTTCTTCTATTTCTGTCCTTTCTTTACCTGTCTGTAGTATTCAGTAAGCTTCATTGTAGCTCTTTAATATACAGATATTGAAAAGAATGAAAATTAGGAAGCTCCTAAGTATATGTTGAAAATTTACAGTGTTGAAACCCTTGATTGTTATGTAATAAGTGTAATAATGTTTTAAATGTTTTAAATGGTAAGGTAACAATGAGAAGCCACCTTGGTAAGCAAAAAGTGTGTGTGTGGGGGGGGGCTCTTTGAAAAACCGCACCCCTCCCAAGCAGCTGGAGAAAAGAAGAGCCCCCACGCCTGCAGCAGCTTCCCCCCCACGGACACCAGACTTGCGCCCCCACCACCGAGCCCACGAAATAGCCCACATGGCCTCGGCGCTGCCCCCCCCTCCCCCCTCCTGAGATGCCGGCCCGAAAGCTGGCCCAAACCCCTGCGCTCCCTGCTCCTCCTCTGCAGAGCAGCTGCCGGCACCGCAGCACCACCACTCTCACTGCGGAGTGGCTGCCGGTGTGAGTCCAGGCTGTCCATCGCCGCTGCTCCCGGGGCCCTGAGTTGCCGCCGGCTCGACCTCCTGCCCTCCATGGGGACCCCAGCCACCAGAAAAAAACTGAAAGCAAAAGTGCCCCCTGCTGCTGCCGCTGCTCCGACGTGGCTCTGTGGCGGGGCCACCTGCTCCCAGAGCCCGCACAGCTCACTCGCCTCGCGGCCCAGCGTGGCCGTCCCTGTTCCCTTGTGCAGTGCGGCCGTCCTGTCCCTCCCCCAGCTGCGGAACAGCTGCCCCAGACTTCCCAGCCCGGCCCGCTCCCAGAGCCCACTCCCGCGCTGTGGCACGGCTGTCCCGTCCCACTCCCCACTGCGAAATGGCTCCCAGCTCCTGCCGCAAAACCCCAACTGTGGCTCCCGCCGCAGGACCTCTCGCCCGCCATGAGGCTGCTGCTGCGATTACGCAACCACCCCTGGCGACCCCAGCCACTAATATGCAAATTAAAAAACTCCAGTGTAACCTGGGACTCTTTTTAAAACCAAAAAAACCCTACCAAAACAAATCAATGTAAAATTTAAACCCACAAAAGACAGTACTAAACCGTGTATACTCTAAAGTATTAATGAACAATTTTTTGTAACTTGCTGTAACCTAAAAAGTACCCAAGAAGAAGCAGGACCCCTGAACAACCCAACGAAAACAAGAACTCCTCGGACCCCCGACAAGGAAGAGTTCCCAGCTCTGCAGGAACTTAAGACTGCAAACCTGAACAAGACCCTCCTCCTCAAGGTGAACCCGGAAGGGCTGCCCGTCCCTCGAGCCACCCTTGTAAGGGCTGATTAATAAAGGCATTTTAAGGAGAAAAATATTATCTCCACCCATTTTTAACAGATATGATTCCTGTGTAGCTAGGTGGCTGCTGACTAAAGGGGGTTAGGGCATATTATGGGATGCACAGGGAAGAGCATAGCCTTGTAGTCCAATAAAACTTGTGCTATGGCTGGTTGTGATAGGTAGGCATAAATCACCAACCAATATGTGTCAAATCTCTGTAGATGCAGAAAATTATACAAATTATGCTGACAGTTTGCTGCTATTTGATAATTTTAGGCCTGCCAGATCTAGCAGTCAGATAACAAGGATTACTCAGGGTCCCACAGTCACGCTTTGCTGTAACTTCTATCAAGCTGCCTCTGAATACAGCATTAGCTGAAACAGTCACTTATCTCTGTCTTTTGTGGCACAATGAACAATAAACATCTGACTGCTTAAGTGTTTTTATGTTGTGCTCAGTGTGTGAATGTGTGCACTTATGCCTTTAGAAGATTATTCTGAGCTTGGTGCTATAAAGAACAGAGCAAATGCTGCAGTAGGTGGCCATCAACACCTCATGCTGAGCATGTCCAGGTGTCATTTCTCTCCTCTGGCCTCAATAACAGAGGCCTCCAAAGCAGATACACCTGAATGACAAATGGATTGGTTAGTGCTTCTGACAGCACATATCCACCTGCAACCCTTCCTAGTGGAAAGAAAAATGTTTGCAATTTAGATTCATTATGCAATTCTCACAGGTTTGTAACAAAGGCTATACAAATATATACTAATCTGTATAAATAAATGATCCTGACAAATAAAATATATTGAATTATTATTATATTAAATATATTTTTTAAAGTAAATTGAAAATACTCTGTTTGCTGAGCTGCTTTGTACTCATTTCCAAGACATAAACACAGAACTGAAATGGCTATTTTTTTGCTTGGGTGATGTAAAAAATGGTTAAAAATAAATTGTACTCCTACTCTTTAATGCAGAGTACTGGGAGCATGGGGGTGGAGGAGCTAAGCTTGGAAATCTGGATGCAGTTTCTCACTCTTAGCACAGATGCATCATGACCTTTACACATTGGCACAACAGTATAGGATTGTTGCTACACATTTTCTGAGAGGCACTTGTCTCTATTCCTGTTTACTGAAGAACAAAATAAATTTGAAGTAAATAAAAAAAATAAATTGCTTAAATCCAAAAGTTATCTTTTTTTCATTTTAAGATAAGTCATTACACTAATCTCTTTTATAGCAGCAACCAGGAACTACACCCAAGATCAGAAGAGAAGGATGGCTGAGTTTTTTACACTGATTTTTAATTATCATTCGTTGCAACAGTAATTTAAGTTCATTAGAGCATCGATTTCTTGACTAGATATGTTTGAAATACAAAACTGTTATTATGAAAGATAAAAGAAAGAATAAAAATTAAAACCCTTTCTTTTCCTCCTGCGTAAAATATTGCCTACTTTAATAATACCTTGTACAGATGTAAAGGAGTTAAAATTATAATTTTATCTATTATACATATACTTACATTACATTACCTGACTTCAGCTAGTTCAAATCTGTTAGGAGTAACAGATGGAAATCACCCTGAGGTTAATATCTCTTCCCTTCTGTACTGCCAGCTTCCAGCAGGTTTTTTATAACCTTAATTTTGGTATGCTGCTGCTTGCAAATCCACACTGTAAGCATTTTTCTTCCTTTTTTCCCCTTACTTTTGTGTGTGTGTGTGTGTATGTGTGTGCTTATATTCTTCATTATACATCAAGGGCATTTTATGCCTTTTAATTCATTATATTCACCATAACTGTGGTTGTATTCTTGTCCTCATGAGTCTGCTGTTTGATCACTCTTAGGAGCATTTGCTATCAGCTTTGCATTTCTCACAGCAAGTACTCTGAACATATCTGTTCTTTGCTGTTCATCCTTCAATATTATTTTGATTTTCACTAAAACCTTGCCAGAAATCACATGACAGTTATTTTTATGTGAAATGCTGAATATTTAATCTCCTGTGTAAGATATTCAATGTATGCTTAAGGCATAAAATGTGTGTTCTTCTACTATGCAAGTATGAAAAGCTTCAAGTAGTTGATAATGTACATCAGGGAAGTGAACAATCTGCCAAAAACCAGAAGAGGTATGGTGGAAAATCCTATCCCTTTTTTTGTAGTAGGGAGGCTGTATGAGAGTCAAGACTGCATTTTATCACTATCCAACAAATACTTAATATATATTAAAGTCAAAGACATTTTTAGATACACAAATTTATACCAAGAGTACTTAAATAAAATATCTGCACAACTTCACAGATTATCACAGAAGCAAAAATTGAACAAGATCTAGTTCATTGTACACATCCTCAGAGTCTCTCTTCCTATTAAGAAAAACCTTTTAGACAGTAGTTCTTTAAAGCCCATGGAAAAAATCCTGAAGTGCAAAGCCTTGTTCGAAGGTGCCACACTATTCAGTATTTTATCAAAACAGGATATTGTGTGTGTGTGTATGTGTCTGTGAAAGATGACTATACTCGAAAAATATCAGAATTACTATCTCTGTGTCCCATGGGAAACACACAGAAAACTGCATGTCTCTGATAAGCTTAATCTTCAATATTCTCGAAAGAATTTAGCACTCTTGATGTTGCATGTACTTCCAAGTTACTTAAAACTACTCATTAAAAGTATATTCTTCAAGGTGCAAAGTTAAGTGCCCAGAAAACCCCCATGGAAGGTCAGGATTATGCATCTTAGTGTAAACCTCCTCCTGTGCATAGACAGTTTAATACAGTCATTAATTACCCAGGCAACATTAAAATCTTTTTAACACTTGTCTGCAACACCAAGAATTACAGGGTTTTACCTGTAGAATTTCCATGGTTGTATCGGACATAAAACCACATCACATATCAAGTGGTTTGTGATGTAACACTCACTAAATGCATCTTTAGCACTTGAATGACTAGAATAACAGGTTTATGTTGTGCTTATCTGTGCAGACTAGGATTAAAGAAAAAAACACTTAGCCTTAGGATTTCATGAGCACATGCTGAGAGCAGACATATGATGGGAAAGAAAAACTTTAGGTAATATTTCAGGTTCTGATGAGAACTATATGCTGTTGTTCACAGCTCATTGCAGCATTTTAAAAAACTACCCCCATACCTCCTTTCTTTTCACATCTTCTATGCAGACTCTTCCTTCCTCAGTTCTTGGTTTAGTCATTTCAAGCCCAGCTTTTTAGGATTTTTTTGTTTAAGTTTCTACTCATTTTTTTCCATTCTATTTATATTTCTTTTCACTGGGAAAAAAAATCCTCACAAAACCAACCAGGTAAAATTAGGATATTGAAAAATGTGGTCTGTACAATCAGCACAGGTACTTTGTGGGGCCCACTGGAAGTCAGCTATAGATTCAAGGACTCTCTGTTGCCAGATTGAACCATGACCAGTAGGACCAAAATCGTGGAAGATTGAAGAATTTTAAAGCAAACATGTCTTCTGAGGGCATATGTGTACTGAAGTGCTGAAAGAAAAAAAAAAAGTTGTTAAATTTGACCTACTTGTGCAGAGTTTTTGGAACATAAAAAAAAAAAGTCACATTTCCTACACAGCCCTTTCTCTAATGCTTTTCAAGACCTTTTATTGCAAGAAAAAAAAACCCAGAATTATCAGAGAAAATTATGCCTTTTTTTTTTCTTTCACAATGGTGAAAAAAATTATGTTCCTGTATTCCAATCCCTAAAAATGCCTGGATAGCTTTATTCAATATTTTTTTCTTATCTTTTTCTTTTAGTCAGCCTACAGGCTGGGAAATTTCAGTCCAGATGGCTGAAGTTTGGTAAATTTATAAACAAACGAAATCAGGGTCTTAAAAATGGAAGTGATGGGCAACATTACTAATTAGGCATTCTATATTTATTTTGCCCAGCTGCCTCCTCTTTTCCATCCCCAAATAAAAATAACCAAGAAAACAGAAAATTGAATTTGGTAAAAGATTATGAGTTTGAGGCTTTGTTTTGGGGGAGGGATTAATGAAACCCTGTGCATTAATATCTAAACCTACTATCTCCCCTGGAAGCTTCCATTTTCCCCAAAACCCCTCTAAAATACAATTGTTTGAGTTATTCAAATTATGCTAATGTTCTCTCTGTGGTTGTAAATGTTAGACAGCTATGTGCGTCATGTCCATTCACTGTTGCATCTCAACTTTATAGGTTTACCACTTGTGCCTAAAGTCAATGCCAAAACAAAAGGAAAAGTTGTATCAGTGGCACTTTGACCTTTGTGATCCTGGTTTCAGATAACTTGTTTTCCCATCTCCATCTATTTCTGCTTTCCCTTTAGCACTGGGAGTCTGACTGCATCCACTCTGCTGGCAGTCCATCAAGCACCCACTGCACACTGACGGACAAACGCGGTTTTCCCCAGGCCCGAGCGCCTTGCTGTCGGTTGGCTCACGCTGGAAGTGCTTCGGATATTATGGTCTTTATTTGAACTTTTGAGATCTGTATTTGCTGGAGCAGATTTATACTCTGCATCTCAGATGGGGTAATATGGAAAAGCTGGAAAAAGACAGCCATGGAACCACAGCACCATCAAGTGACAATTGCCTCTGCCACTGTAAACTCTACCTCATGAGCACACGTAGGTCATTTCACTTTTGTCTTTCACCCTCTTTCGGCTGAAGGTAATGAAAAATACATTTCTAAGAAAATTATAATTGTCAAATAATTAAATTGAGTCTATTTTTTCTGAATTAAAATAAAACATTATTCTATTAATGCTTTTGTACCATGTTTTTTGGAAGTACTGTAACATATTTGGTTCAGAGTATATACTAAAGGCTGCAATGAGATGACTGAGCTTCCTTTCCAGCTACTTTTCATACACAAGGTAATATTAGGCACATCATTTAGTATTTCTGTGCTTTAGTTCTCCTGAATTGAGTGAAAAATGGTATCTACTCCTACTTTAAATGCAGTTATACAGATTAAACACATTATATCAAGGAATTATGTAAGTCTAATTCCTTTATCATATTTTTTAATTTCTTTTCTGTTTCTCTAAGGATTTCATAGCAGTTTGAGCTGACTGCATTACCTGTTGTGATCTTGCCTAGACAAACAAAGGTATTCACAGGAGTTTTCTGAAGCCCACACTAGCACTTTCAGTCAGATGTTTCCTCAAATCTACAGAGCAGAGAATAGACCACATCAGAAAACTATCACAGGTATCACAAGATGGGCATCAGTTCCCCTTTTATGAGGCCCCAAAGTGGACTAGAGGACAGCAAAGGACCCCAGTTAGGCTTTGTGCTGAGTGAAGTTCAGAGGTGATATTTTTCCCCTTCTCCCACAGTCTGGAGCTTTCTAGCACCTGCTTTGATTCCACATGCAGAGAGACCCTTAAGCTGTGCTATCTCAGGCCTTCAGAGGCCTTTGAGACTATGCCTTTTTCACATGTAGTCCTTCTGTTCAGAGCAAAGGACAGGAAAATGGGGCAAAAATAGCTTCATGTCATTTTGACATCCTTATAGGTGGAATGTAAGCCTAAATTGACAATAGCTTTTCTAACATCCTATCTCCTTCATAAATATTTTATCACAAGAATGAAGAGACAATATGTAACATATGAGGTTTTTACTGCCCAAAATGATTATACCACAATATAACATAGAAGGAGGTTTTATTGACCATTAATACATTATAGACGTGTATACAGACAGATACTTAAGTATGTGGGCATATTGTATATCTATCTCTAGATATATAGATATATTGTAACAATGTAGCAGGGTATTTTTCACTTTTATTACTCTTGTGAGGGTTATTGACAAACATGACCACTTAATAGTGGAACAATCAGCAAGGACACCATAAATATTTTACCCAACCACTAGAATCAGATTCAGGACATATGTCATCATTTATGCTCATCCTTGGCTCTGGAGGAGTCAAAGTGAGGGAGAAAGTAATCTGAACTAATGGCTCTTAGACTACCAATAAGTAAATAATATCAGACATTAGCCATTGTCCTGAGGCCAAAATCTGCAATTCTGTTAATGTCCCAGGCAGTCTGACTGAATCAGAAACAAATGAAGCCTTTCACTTGCTCCCTCCTCAGTAGGTCCCTCACTCTTGGTAGGTATCTGGGGCTTGGAACTTTCTGAGGGGAACACACACAACTTTATCTAGATGGAACGTGAACATTTGGATGACATATTCCTCTGACTCTGAATGGAAACTGGTCTTGCTGAAGCTAGAGCTTTCTACAGAAGGTTTTGGAAATGGAGAAATGCATTCCTAAAATATAGTGAAAAAACTTCTACATCCCTTGGGAAAAATATTGATGTGATGGTAATAAAAGTCACAATGTAAGATAGGAGTACCTAGCTTCCAAAACTCTTTGTGCAGATTTCTGAATTACATGAATCCCCACTATGTTCAATCTGCCTCTACATCTGGTCCCAAAACATGATTTGTGATTTTAATATGGTTGGTAAGACATAAGTTAATGTGGTTTTCTTTGCTAGAACTAAAGCACTTTATTTAAAAAAAAAAAATAATTAGAGAGGGAATGTCTGAAAATTATGTAAAATGAGAGACAGAGAATTTCCTGAGACAATAGCCCATAGTAATACAATGGTTATTACTCTTGCTGCCTATGGGTCATCACAACATCTTTATGGTCTTTATATTTAACAGATGAGTCAAATGGGGGCAACCTCACTGCTCAACCATTTTCCTGCCAGAAATCTCATCCTGTTTTAATGCTGTTCACTTTCTTCAAAATTATCATTTGAGCTTTTGCATGAAACTTTAGAGAAACTACTACAATAAAAGTAATAAAAAAACCAAAAGAGGTAAGAGGAAAATTTTGGGTTAGTTTTTATTTATTTTGTTTGTTTGTCTATTTGCATGCTTGTTTTTTCTAAAAATGCCAAAGTTGTTGTTCTGGGAGTCCAGTAATCACCAGCTTTTCTACAAGGCAGTCTTAGCTGCCTGTGTCACAGCACCCACAACACATTAAGTTTCCATTGAGAGCGATAACATTACATGTATTGTGTGTTAAATAGCAGCCAAAGGTTTGCAGTACTGAGCAGTCTCTATAGCAGTTGTTATTGTTTCCTCCTCTAGAATTTATATCACTCTGGTATATGTGCAGAACGTTGGAAGCGTAAAATCTCTCAAGTTGTAAGGGACCCACAAGAATCAAGGAGTCCAACTGCTGGCCCTGCCCAGGACAACCCTAGAAATTCCACCATGTGCCTGAGAGCATTTTCCAAATGCTTCTTAAACTCTGTTTGGCTTCGTGCTATGACCACATTCTTGAGGAACCTGTTCCAGTGCCCAGTCCCTCTCTGTGTGAAGAATCTTCCCACAGTATCCACTCTAATTCTCCCCTGACACAGCTTCAGGCTGATTCTGTGATTCTACGGGTTAAAAATTCTATTAATCCTTGAGGAATAAGGATTGCAAGAGTATTTTTATTGTAGTGTGATTGGTTGTCAGTTTCTTTAACTCTTATGTCTCTAGCGATGTGATATTTGATAGGTACTTATTTTTATAATCCAGAGCTCTGAAAGAGGGAATCTAGGATTCCCTGAAAGGGATCTACGCACGTATTTCTCAATTAATTTTTGTTTGGCAAGGTGACAGCTTCTTTTGCACAGCACACTGAAGTTCTAGGGGTTAGTGTTCCTCACAGGGCTAATTCCAAGAATGATGTGGGTACTGTGGTAGTGGGTTTTGCATCTTATCTTTGAAATGGTGGCTCAGAAAAGATGGCTCAGAATTAAGGGTGCTACACTCAAGTTTAAACCAAAGAGCCTTAGGGTAGATGCGCTGTGTTGAGACAGTAGAACATGCCATGGACTTGGAGGAAGCTTGAAGCCACAGCCCCCTCAGTCTACCTTGCTCCAAGGAGAGGTGCAGGGTGGTTTTTCCATGGATTGAAGTACCCTTATGAAAGTAAGGATGAATCAGCACAGTACAGTTCTCTGATGCAGTAGGAATGAAAAACATTATGTAGTCCTTTTACCTGCTTCCCTGCAAAATTCACGGCACACTGGTTTCCATTTTTAGTTTTGCTTACGCATTTTATACCCAGCCTTCTGTATCCAAAATGCACAATAAACATAGGATCAGGCACTGGATATGAGACATCCTCCTTTCATTCTCTTACTCCCAACTTAGTGCCTGGAAACACAATCCCATTCTCTGGCAAACTGCGTTATTCTTTTTCTGTGTTTTGTTAGAGCCAGAATGTCAGTTACTGGGTTTATCCTATTCCCCAGAATAGCCAGTCTGTGCTCAGAAGGTATGAGAACTACTGACTTTGAACCCAGCTGTAGGGAGATCTGAAGCTCCCTTTCTGTGTCATGGAGGCATGTTTAGGTTAAACGTGAGTTTTCCAAGCCTCTTTCTTCTCCACATTTATTGTGTCTTGATTTTTGTTACACAGTAAAACACACAAGCTAGGTGCTTCTGGGATCAAGCAGAGGCTCTATTAAAAGAAAGCTCACTGGAATTCTCCAGTGCTGTGAGTGAGTATTGCTTACTCCACAGTACTGCCCTATGCTAGTGGTTAGTGCCAGCTGGTGTGGGCTTCTCAGAGGCAACCAGGGCAGCAGACGTTCATACTGACCAAGGCAGCAGCACCACCATCTCTGTGAGCTCTTCTCCTCTGCTGCCTTTCGTGGAGCCTGACTGAACAGGCTTACATTCAGTGTGCTCTGCAATCAACCTGCCTGAATGCCTTCACTACAGGAATGATCTTTCGGATCTAAACCCTGCTCTTAACTGAATTTAGGGATGAAATTTTCAATTTTCTGACCTTTAAAACCAGACTTTTTTTTTTTTTTCCCAGGGCAGCAGCTGACTTTTTAATTATACAGTAAAAAGAAAAATAATTCATCTTAAGAAAATCAACATTGTGTTTATAAGGTTCTGGAAAATGAATGATAATAATTTAGATATATGTATAATTATATTTATCTTGGGCAAAAATACAGAGTTCACATTTATCATGAGGGGATCTTCTATTACATTTGGAAACTAAAGAAGCTAATGAATTGATTACAGTAATAATGGGAATAAATGAAATAAGACATCCTACAGAAAAGAAGTTGAAGTCTGAATTTAGTATTCTTACAGTCTAATTTTTCCAGTTAATACCTATGTCTGTAATGTACACTTGAGAGGCAAATCCCACAGACTGAATCAGCATTGTAATGGTGCATTCCCTCAGCTACTTTTACACAAAGCAGACAAATGAGGAGTGGCCTGAGATTCCTGTGGCAGATGATTATTCACAAAGCTTCTAAGTCAATGAAACACTTAAAAATCCAAATATTATCAATTATTAACATAAATCAATGAATGAATGACATTACTAAAGTAAGTGAAAAGTGTTAATCTAATCTACTGTTCTGAGCTCTGTGTCATTTAGGATCTGTTTCAGATTTTTCATTTCCTTTGAGAATCTACAAGATCCTTGTATTGATGAGACTGGGAAATCAGATATGTAATTGTTAGGTAAGAAGCATGGGAAACAAAGATTGAAAGAGGTTGCACAGCTAAGATTTTATAAGAGAGATTATTAGATTTGTCCATTAAATAAAAAGGACATCTTTATAGTACCATGGAATACTAGAAAGTACCATGGAGTACTAGAAAGAATCATGATACTTAAGGAGAGCAAATGTTACCATTAAACTTACACTTACAACCACACTGTTGGACAAGATTTCTTTTAAAAGTAATGAGTATTTATATATATATATAATAATATCTCCTGATTTCTTGTAAATGAACATCATTCTTTTAATGTGTCAGATGTATGTGCTTTATGAAGCCCTTAGTTTGTAAGGTCTTTAAACTTAAATCCAAAGCTGAAATTATATGAACTTTTAAAATTAAATCTGATTCTTATTTTGAAGTGCATTTGTTCATGGCTTATGCAATATGCTCAATATTTTCCTAATTGAAGCATGTGGATGTCAAGGATAAATCTGTCATCAATTGTCAAAAATAGCTGCACTTTCATTAACACTATAACAATCCATCAGTCTTTTGCAGATGTTTTTCAGCCTCCAGATTTTGCCTACCAAAAGTTCCAAAGACACTCTTCTCCAATTTCTTCTATGTCAGCTGGTCAAATGAAAATATCAAAATGTGGAGCAGGAGGAATTCCCTGGAGAATATCATGATCTCATTCTACTTGTTCTAACATAAAAGTCTGATGAAATGATGAAGACCTGCCATGATACTTGCCATTAATTGGAGTATTACACAGCTACTGCTTAGACTACTTGTAAAAAAGGTGGATGCCATAAAGCTCTCTGGAAATCTATCAAAGGTTCTGTTCATCCAAAACAGCAAGTAGAAAGGTTACCATTTAATACCAGCCTTACAGATTTGAAATGCTCTGTAAGAATCTCTTCAGCACAAGGTTCTCAATATACAGAAATTTCAGAATGCTTGAATGCGCTTATTTCCTGTGTTTTCCTTCTAAAGTGATTATTGGAAATGATAAGAGAAAAAAATTTATTTTAAAGAGTAAACCAGAAATTATTACTCTTCCATAATTTGGAGCTAAATATGTGAAAGCATCTGTGTCTTGCTGCTGGAGTGAGTCACTTTTGGATAGTACTCAGTCTGGGTTAAGCTGGTAAAATCTGCTCCTCAAAGAGAGGAACAAACCATATTGGGCATTTTTAAAGCATCATTTTGATGTCAGGTGACAATGGCTCATTTCAAAATGAGAAATGGAGGGCCACTGTATTGAACTTTCAATAGACATCAGTTCTCCTACAGTTACAGAGCCTACAGCAATAGCTCCTGTAGTATTGTGTGCTTTTCTTCTATAAAAATGCTGAAACCAACTAAATATATTTCTGCATTTTTTTAAACTGTAGCAATGTTTTTAAATTTAGGACAAAAAACAAGTCACTTAGAGATGCTACAAATAGTCCAGTATTCCAAAATTTATTAAGGCTTGGAAATCTCTCTACTAAAAATATGTATTTCATTCAAAATCATGTAATGGATTCAATCAGTTAGTCACAAACAAAACAGAAAGTAATTAGAACTATTAATAGTAGGTGGAAACATTTAAAATGCTGTTGAGATCCAGAAATGCTTAAAGAAAATAATATATTCTCACAATTAGAACTTGAATTTGCACAGAGGCAGAGTCTTTCAGTATTATTTAGAGAAATATTTCATTTTTTTTTTTTACTATTAAGCTCCAAATTCTTGAAAGAAAAGCTGTCATAACATTAGATCTCAAATAAATACCCTAATATATAAAGTAGAATTTTAGGCTGTTAAGATGGCTACTAGTGCAATGTCAAATCAAGGGCTGCTTCAGATACGATTTTTGAGAAACATGTTCATGACCAACTTCATAGATTGCCAGTTCACCCATCCATATATATTAAGTAAAAAGGTAGCACGTGAGCAGGCTTTAAGGTAATAATTTGTTATTCCAGACCTCCTTTCTCCTTGTGTTCTTTTGGAGAGTGAATACTAATACAAACACAGGTGAAACAACATATCAGGAGTATAGCAAATGTTTATGTGTGTCCCTCTAGAATTCCATGAGAGAGGGGGAAAAATAGAGGCCAATCAGAAAATCAACTTGGAACAATGAAAATAAAAACCTAGAGAGGAATGAAAAAATTTAGAATTCTGTTTGCAACATAACTGATTACTCAGAATCTTCTGAATTTTTTAGAATACCTGATTATTTAGTAAAAAATTACAACCCCATCCATGTTAGTCAGTAAAGAATTCAAAGGGTGGTATTATAAATTGCATGTCTCAGTGAAGGAAATAAACTGAAACTACAGCTAATACAGTCCTGACTTATCAAAACTATTATTTTTCTTCTAATTTATCCCAAAAGTTTGAAATAACTGCCTAGGTGATCCCTATTTCAGGTTATCTACTAAGTATTTTCTTCTTAAAGTGAATAGTTGTCAGGGATGTGTTGGAGTAATTCTTGACCTTTGAAGTCAAAAGACAGAGTTGATTACTGTAAAGTCTAATTATTCCTTACAGGGACAGTCATGATTGCTAATGTTGCTTTGAAGAAATTAGGATCCTTGGTGCATATTTAACAAAGAAGGAAGATTACTCCAGGGGCTGAATTAGATCAGGTGGTTAACTTCTGCTTTTCCACAACCTTGATAGGTTTTAGCTTGAACAACCCCAGTTTCTAGAAGAGCAAGGCCCACAGACTCAGGTGTATTGCTGATTTTTAACATACAGAGACAGGGCATATATCTTTATTTTTATATCCAGCCTGGTGTCCACTGGGATCCTCAGGACTTTTTCTGCCAACCTGCTTTCCAGCTGTACAGCCCCCAGTGTATATTGGCACCTGGAGCTGTTTCTCCCCCAGTGCAGAATTTTTCCCTTCCCCTTGTTGAACCTCAGGAGATTCCTGACTCTATTTCGCCAACTGTTGAAGTCCTTCTGGATGGCAGCACAACCTACTGACCCTGACATCAGCCACTCCTCCCAGTTTAATGTCATTTACAACCTTGCTGAGGGTACATTCTGCCACATCATTCACATCATTAATAAAGATGTTAAACAGAAGTGAAGCCAGTACTGGGTTCATTATCATACTTGTTCCAATTTATCAGTGACATACCAGCAGTAGTATTAAGAAAAAAGTACTGAATGTACTTAGACTTGAAAATATTCTGGATTCTTACAATGATAGTCTGCAGCAGTACTCAAAATTTCTCCAAGCTGAGGAATTCAAATGAATGAACTTAGTAAAAAGATAAAATCATACAAAAAAAAAAAAAAAAAAAAAAAAAAAAAAAAAAAAAAAAGTTAAGACAGAAAAAAGGTAAAAAAATAGTAATGAAGAAAATAATCTGCAGGCTTATTCAGTAACTTAAACCTTGCATCAAGGTAAGCTATTTATTTCAAGTGACGTGCGTAGAACCCTGAGGCTTTCAGGCCACAGCTCATTTGTGTTGTTAGACACTGACACACATAGACAAATGAAAGATAGGGAAAATGTGAGAAAAGTGAAGAAATCATGAAAGTAAAGGCAAGAAAGCTGTCAGGAAGTCATGCAGGGACATAAGCAGCTTACAGAGTCTATGAACAAGTGTAATGTCTCTAAGGAATATGACCTTAAAAAAAGTAGTCCATTACACCTGTAGAGTCAGTATAGCTTCAAAGCTATTTGCATGTAAATGGTTGCATTTCCTGTCACCCAGTATTATCTGATGATTAAAAGCATAGCATTTTTTGTTGCTCATATGATTTATGCTCCACTTCTGCTAAAAAGCTACAGAGAAGAGCTAGTGGTGTCAGCACTTGGTACTCTACAGAATTTGAAAATAAATCAATTCAACAAACCCTTACTTTTAGAATTTTTTTTCCATATTTTCAGTATGAAAATGTGTTGCCTTTAAGTATTAGCTTACTTGGTTGTTTGCTAGAATAATGTAATACATTCTACAGTTATCAAACACTGAAACTGACTAAGGTGAGTATTGATTTAGGACAATCTGATGATATGACACTGAGATGAGAAAAATGAATCCATGGAGGGACTATATCATTAGCTACACAGAAATACACAGCTTTTTCCCAACTTTTTCCCCACAGAGGAATGCCAATAAGTTAAAAAACCAAACAATAGTCAGCATTGAAAACTAATACAGCTACATTTGGAATGAGATTGTTTCAGTGCCTTAGTGTTCTTTAGGTAAAAAACCTTTTCTTGATATCCAATCTAAACCTCCCTCTATTCAGCTTCATGCCATCCCCTCAAGTCTTGTTGCTGGTCACAAGAGTGAAGAGATTGGTACCTGCCCCTCTGCTTCCTCTCATGAGGATCTTGAAGACCACATTGAGGCCTTCCCTTCTCCACACTGAACAGACTAAGTGTCCTCAGCTACTCCTCATATGGCTTCCCCTCCAGACCCCTCATCATTCTCATGGCCCTGGGTGACTTAGTTAGCTCTGTATTACAAGTAAGACAAAGAGACTACTATCCAGGCTCTACTTTATTATGAAAGTTGTGCAACTGTTCTCAAGTCAGAAGACATGGCCTACATCAGGTCAGTAACTTATGTCAGAGGCTAAAGTCTTCTTAAGCAAGGTATTAAATTTGAGTTCCATGGGGTTTTGTCCTTGTGCAGCACATGCATTTAAATTATTTGTTCTGGCACACCTTCCTGAGAAATGGATAATTTCATCTTTTGTGCTCATATGTACGGTAGCACTAGCTCTTCTGTCTTGTCTAGTATGATATAAAGTAGATAACAAATATCAAGCTGTTGCAGTGTGCATTTTGGGTTTCTAGAGTTTTGTATAATTTTTGTATCCCAGTTTCTGTAAGCATTCATCCACCCCCACCCAGCCTTAATCACTGTCATTAAACCACATAATAGGCTTGGCTCTCTCCATTGTATCTCCTTAATAGCCCTGTCCCAGTGCTCTGTATCTTATCTGTGAACACACTCCTGTTTCTTAATGGCCCTAGTTGATCCAGGTAGCTCAGCCAAGGTTCCAGGTATCTCCACACCCCTTTTACCCCTAAATAGCAATGTCAAACCTCCCTGTACCTAAAACAATCCCCCTCATTTCCATCAGTTACACCCCTCTACTTAAAGGCAAGTAAGAGCCAAGACTCACACAGACACTCTCACTTTGACCACCTGGGCCTTCGCCCTGAATAAACACCTTCCTAAGTACCACCAAGTGTGAGTCCGCTCCATTCTTCCAAGCAAGGTCACGTCTCTGTCTGAAATCTGGACCCAAAGGATTAACTCATTTGTATGGTATCTGAAGAGCAGAGCTAGCCAGAGATAAGCTTGGAAGGACCATATCAAGCATCATTTTATTCAATGAAAACTCATTTGAATTGGCTTTCTGTAAAAGATATTACAGTAGTACATTTTTTCCTGATTCTAGTCCCTCAAATGGTTTAAGTCTGTACACTCTCCCTTACTCCTTGTATAGTTGGTTTAATCCTTACTGTATCCCTTTATACAATTGCCACTCTCCCCTTGGATCCACCCTTTGTCTCCAGTTGTTCCAAGTCACTCCTCCTACCCACCTGTCAATCCTACCCTGTGCCAATCCCTCCCACTCTGGAAATCCCCTAATCTTTGGCACTCCAGTGACTGGTTCAAATTGCTCACCACCCCTTGTGTTCTCCATTGGTCATTTATTCTACTGCGAACCCCACCTTATGATCCTCCCCTAAATGTACCTGGTTGGCTGAGGATTTGTACCCTCCTGTTGTAGTTGAGACAGCCACACACTCAGAGTGCTTCATTAAAAACTTCAGAAGGCTTCAAGCATCAGCACCATGTTATCTAGAAGTCTTTCATATCTTCTCTATGTAACAATCCTATAGGCAGCTCTACGCAGCTCTGGCTCTTTCTCTCCTTCTCTCTTCCTTCGGCAGTTCCAGCTCACTGCTTCCTGTCCCCAGCACAGCTACCCTACCTGGCCCTTGTACAGTACCTTACCTTATCTGTCCCTTACAAGACGTCCTGTCCCTTCCTCCTCACAGCAGGGCCAACAGACTCCAACTGACCCTCTACCACCTAACTCACTCTTTTATCACACCCAGCTGTGAGGGCAAGGCTGTTCCCACTCTTTGGTAATTAACACAGCTGCAATATATTGGAGGCAGGATTGCCTTTAGCACTATCTCTTACCATAGCCTCCCTTGAGACCTCTCCTGTTTGTAAGTCACTATAAGCTATTGCCTGGCATCTTCACCTCTGTCCTTCCTTTGAGTTAAGTTTGCTTTGTGTTTCTGTTAATAAAATCAACCCCTGGAGTGGCAAGCAGAGCCCACCTAGTTCTTTCCTACCCCAATCATTTGGTGAGGGCCAAGGGCATTCAGGAACCCCAGGAGAAATGTTGTGGCTCTGCTGTTTACAGTCCCTGGACCATTATTAGGAGCTCAGCACGACAAGACATGAATGTAACACGCTAGATTACACTCTAAGGTGTTATTCTTAATTGACCTAAGCACTTGAATCAAAATTTAGAATTCTGTAAAAGTTTTTTCCAAAAGAGAAACTGCTGAATAACAGCCAAATTCTCTGTTCTCTAGACAAGAGAAAAAATTCCCTTGCTTGTGGTGCCAAACTTCTTTCAGCCTACATTTAACCTGCAAGTTGTCACTGCTGTGCCACCAGAATTTTTATTATTGAATCTAGAGGTTCCTATCCAGCTCACTGCTATCCTCTTCTTCCATGTCTCCATCCCCCCCAGGGCTGTCCCTCATGGGCTCTGATGGATTCAGCTGCAGTGTCTGCAAAGCTTTTCAGCTCTAGCTGTTCTACTCCTTCATCAGGCAGCGTGTTCTGCCCTCAACTAGTGCAGTTAAAGGCTGAAAATAATAATGCAAATGAAAATTGATGGCTGATTTCATATGTCAAGTTATGAACTGATACAGTTTCTGCAATGAATGTTCAGAAGAAGTAGAAAGGAAAAGCTCAAAGAAATAAGCTTTTCAGCCACACTTGCTCTGTGATAACATGATTACAGGTGAACACATGATTAATACCCTCCCACATCACTCCTACAAAAACAAGGCAAGTAGCTGCCTTTGACCATGTAATTACCACAGTGTAAGTCTCAGAAGGGTGTTTCTGTTTTACCTGGATGTATACTTGCCCTAAAGTTATAGGCAATTATTGTTTCAGCTATACCTAGCCCTATGGAGAAATGCATAGCATTTAAAAAAAGGAAGTGAATGTGTTAGCCAGTATCAGTTGAGTATAACTCAACCCACAGCATTAATATTCTTTAAACATCAACATGTGGTGAGTAGTAAATTAGGAAGAAAACATTTTGTGAAGACCAGTATAATATAATTTTATCCATCAGTAAGCAATATAGCACATCCATGAAGATTATTTACATACTGACAGCTGGTCTGATAATGCCCTTTCCTCCCTGCCTATCACCTAGGCTGCGCCAACACAGCAAAAATCTTAGAGCATAAATCTTAGCATTTAGCAATTTTAGCAGTTTCGTATGGTCAGAGGTGGCTTGTAAAGTCTCAATAAAATTTGCATGGCCAAAATTTTATTTGCATCATGATGCTGGCTTCCTCAGCACAATGATGTTGTGATTCCATCTGCCCTGTAGCCACACATGACTTTTCTTCTAGCATAATCCTCTACTTCAAATGGTTTTACACCCTCTGCCTTATGTAAGAATATATCTGGTATTAAAACAGCTTTTGTAGCAGTGGACTCTTTTCAAATTCTTAATCTGCTCAATAAATTGTTGCTCCCCTTTACAACTCTAGTAGTTATGGCAGCATAGTGTTGCATTTCATTTTATTCAGTGGACTGTGACAGCCCATAACTGTGACCTTTTTGTGTGGACATGCTTATAGGTGTCAGGAATTATGACTTGTAGTGATCCACAAAAATGCTGTTGCATTATCTCCTGATAATGTAAAGTAGCATATAATATATCATTGCTGTAATAACAGCCTTTCACTTGTTCTGTTCTCTTCCTCTGTTTTCAAATGGCAAAATAGCAAAGCAGAATACAAATATATCTATTTGTACCTTTTTTTCTTTGTTTGTGAATTTAACTGGTGTTATTGATGCAAGCTATTGGCTTCTCTGGATACCCTATTATTTGAATGTATGTTTAAATTACGATTTTTCTCTAGGTTTAAGGACACCCACAGAAATACTTCCTTTCCAGGCTACTCTGCACTCTTTCCATCAAATCTGACATAATAGATGTTTGAACATAAAAATCAATTGCATGATATGTCTAGTGCTTTTCTTAGCCCACAGAACTACTATAATTCATAGCTATAAGTCAAACCATGTAAAACTATTTAAAATGACTAAAGATATAACCTCCTATAAAACTGCCATAATCCTTCCCTGCAGGTTATTTCAGTGTAAATTTTCTGTAACATATGGATGATCATCTGATTTTCATATATCCGAATATTTTGGAAATGAGAATGACTGTACACATCAGAGCTGATCTTCAAATATTATATTGACATTTTATTTAAATACATTTATTAAGTCAGGCAATTTTATCTAACCCTCTATAGAAATTCTTGTATATTTTTTACAATTAAATCACAGAGAATGAATTTGTTGTAAAAACATTCAGTAAATTACTTAGTGCATTATTTAAGGTTACTTAAATATAAAAAAAATATGATAACAAAATTCAGAAGGTCAAAACTGAAATGAAATACTTCTAAAAATGTCATAAATAAAACTAATTTTTGTCTCACTCTTTTTTCACCTTCATTGTCACATTTTCTTGTAGAGTTCCAGAATTTTTCCTTTCTCCCAAATTGTTTTTCTAGATCCGTGTAGGCATTTTTTTCATTAACATCTCTGCTGAATAACAGCTTCAATTTTGACAAATCTTCAAACAAGGGCAGCCTTCCTGGATAAATTTATTCCTTCTACTGCTCAGAGATCTATAGTTATCAACATTATATTTGAATATATCAAACGCCTGTATTTTATGGGTGTCTTTGGGGGTGAAAGACCACAGCTCATTTGCCAGGCGCGATCACTTAGGAGTCTTTCTCCTTCAAAGCACATGTCACAGGGGGCAAAAAAGATTAAAGCCTCTGATGCTCTTTACACATGTAAAAACTGCTGCCTATCTTCAGTTATTTTTTTTCTTTTGTTTCCTTAATTATCATCTTCCTGTGGGAAACCAAAGTAATTTTCCTTAAAATAAATAGAGTACAACTTTTTTTTCCTTTCTTTTCTTTTTTTTTTTTTTCTTTCTCTTTAAGAGACTGTTTAATCAGATTTGTGGAAGTGATGGGGGAGTAAGCTAGTCTCTAACCTTGCAATTATTTTAAGATTTTTGAGCCTATACACAGCTATTCTCTGAATTCCTCTGCGCCCCTTACAATAAGACTATTATGGCGAAGAACTTGATGCCATAGTAGCTACTCCTAATGTTTATTCATAAGGTTTTGCCTTTGAAATTAATTTGTAAGGTCAGTCTGGGAACACTTATATGTACAATTATGTTTCCATAGACGACTTCACAATAACAATCTGCCACTATGCAACTCAGCACACCTTGTGGCAAGGCCAGTGGGAACTGCAGCAATGGGCTGACAGGAACCTCATGAAAGTCAGCAAGTGCAAGTGCCAGGAAGTGCCCCGGGGAGGGCAGGATCCCTGCAATGGGACAGCCTGAGGAAAGAGGAGACTTGAGGCAGTAATGGGCAGTGAGCTGGACACAAGCCTATGGCATGTCCTGGGGCAAAGGCAGCCAGCAGAGTCCTGGCTGCATGAACAGGGACATGGCCACAGACTGAGGGAAGGGATTGTCCCCCTGCACATGGTGCTACTCAGAGCACAACTAGAGGTGGTGTCCAGTCTTGGGCCCCAACACAGTAAGCACCTGGAGAAATGGGGGGAGCTTGAGGGACCTTTTCTGGTGGCTGGTCTGGAGCATCTGGTCTCTGAAGAGAGTCTGAGAAAGCTGGGCTGGTTCGACCTTGAGATGAGACAGATTTGGGGGCATTCACCAGACCCACATAGCCTATGAGGAGACATCACTGAGGTTGCTACAAGATGTTATGACATCTCTTGCTTGGAAGGGTTTCAAGCCCTGGAACAAGCCATGAGCAGCCTTGTGTAACCCCACAACTGGACCTGCTTTGGGTAAGGGGTTGGTCTATAGATTTCCTGAAGTTCTTTCCTGCCTGAAATAAGTTGCTACTCTGTGGTTCCACTGCTGATATAAATATATCAGAGATATATTTATCAGATATTATATTTATATTATTAATTATTAAATATTATTATATTTATAGATATCAGAGATAACAGGGCAGAAGAAGTAAAAAGGTATTTTTACACCTTCCATTCTTGAAGGAGTAAAAATAACATCAGAATGGCACAGAACTGGAAATGTTATTAAAGTTATTTCAGACAGAAGTGGTGAAATCAGGAACTACACATCTGAAAAAGTAGAAATGTTACATGGTAAATAGTGACTTTGTTGGAAACAGGGAGATCCAGTCAGTATTTCATTTTAACCAGTAAAACCAGATGTCAAGAGAGCACGAGGCCTGGTCCATTTCATAAAAGTGCATGGCTAATGTCTTTTCTGTGAGAATTTTCAGACATACTTCGTAGTAGCAAACATCAAGACATGTTAAGGAGTATAAGGGCTCACCATAGCTGATGACTCTACAAACCTGAACCAGGCAGGTTGCCTGACTCTAGCTGGATGATGCTGACAACACCATTCTGGGAAAACAGTCCTTGTTCTGTTGTCTTTGGTTCAAAATTTTTAGAAGTATGGGGAAAGAGGTGAAAGATTTTGGAGCTGGATTGTTTCCTTTGGTAGTGAATATGCTGCAAAATCTTGATAAACGAGAGATTTTTTTTTGTCAAAGATATGAGACTTCATGTGCATTTATTTTCTGTATATCTTCATGGTTTTTTCCTTCTTTGTTTCACACATGATATTTCCTTCTACACAAATACAACTTCTGTTTGGTTATACTGAGTGGAGTGTGTAGAGCTGAAAGCAAAGACTATTGCTTAAGGGTGAACTTGCTTGAAACCATGCTATATTGATGCAAACTCAAGAGGAAAAAATGTATTTGTATATTATGTAGCCCTTTTTCCGGCAACATGGATGAAGTCTGAATAAGTATTCCTAGATGAAAATCATTGAAAAAATTATTTTGCATTGATGCAAATAGAATCTTTTTTCTTAATTTTCCAATTCTATTGGCCTGTCCATTGTATCTTTTTCTTTTTATCATGGTTTTTTCCACAAGATATTTCCTAACTATTGCATTATGGTCATTTCAGATGTTGTAAATTAATGCACAACAGACAAGAAGCCACTGCTTGTATAATATATCTGCTAGAGTGTACAAATCTTTATATATTTTCACTACAATTATTAATATATATTTAATTGAAAGAATTTTAGTGCAAAAGTATTTTCATGTATCATTACTACATTTATTTTTATTTGCACCTTTCTGTAGTGAATATCTGAAATACTTTAAAAAGGAAGTTTGAATCACTCTTAATTTTATATATGTATTTTATGCCACAAACTTAGAATTAAACAATGAAAAAACTCACAAACCTAATATTGAAATTCAGTTGCCCACCTTTTAGCACTGTCTATTCTCTAGGTTCATGAATGTGTTAAATATCTCCCTGACTGGTCTGCAAGGTCCCAAGACACCTGGTTGTGGGCTGAAGTACCTGCTGTAGTTGTACAATGCAAGGATAGATTTTCTACCCAGCACGCCACTGCCTCCCAAGGTCCTGATATAAAGGTGTGGAAGAAAGTTTGCAAGCTGGAGCCCCTAGCACTGGCACAGGTGATCACCAATACAGGTTGGACACCAATTAAAAGGATTTTTTTCCTTTGATAGTACTCTGATACTGCTAAAAGTAATTATGAGAAAGTTGACAGTTACTCTGATAGATGCACTTCAGCAAGCATCCCTCCACTCACTTTTGAGCAAGCATCACCGTGTGCTCTGGTGATGTGAAGTGCACTGCAGGAGACAAGGACTCCTAAGAAATTGAGGCATTATTTGGGTCATAGCTATATACTTTTTCTTCCTAAAATACATCTTCAGTTTCTATCACTGTTCCCAGACTGCCTTCAGGCTTCCTGGGCTCCTTGTGATATCGCAAACTTTAGGCAGGTCCAGACCCCGGCAGAAGCATGCATAAATCAGAGAAGGAGTGAACTCACAATCGGTAGTAGAGAAGGTGTTTATTCAGGGTGGAAACCTGGGCACTCCAGGCTTGAGTGTGTGTCCGAAGGTGAGGGATCCAAGAGAGCGAATTTCCGTCTCTCTTGCTCTTATCAAGAAGGGTGGAACTGAATACCAATGAGGGGGAGTGACCCACAGGAGGGGATGTGACATTACCATTTAGGGTTTGAAAGGGGTGGGATGTTACCTGAGGCCTCTCTGGCCAACTGGTCTGGCCAGAGCCACCAAGTATCTGGGTGTACCTGAGATAAGATATAATAGATCCTTAACGACTGGAGCTGGGGCTATCATAGACATACAATGGAGATGGCCCAGGCCTATTGTGTAACTTAACGATTGTACTTAAGGGGTGTGGAGACTGCAGGAATGAAACCTTACAAAACCTTAATAAAAATTATACCAAATTAAAAAAACTTAATTCCACACCACTACAAGTTTCTGCCACTTCTGCATTATCATTACTTCTTACCATTCTGCATTACCATAATCTTTTCTGTCTTCATTTACAAGTGCTTGTGAGCCCACCCTGAAAGCTTTAAAAATAATGAGAGTTTTAATAATCTGGTTTACAGGGTGTGCTAACAAGCTGCCTGATTTAGGCAAAGACTTGCAAATGCTGAATGGATGCAAGAGGAGCCAGAGGAAAAGAGAAAAATTAGGTAACCAGTTTTACCTCCTTCCTAAGATAGCATGGTGAAAAGATGTCAGGAAGTCACCCATGGCAGCACTGAACTCAGAACACTGAATGATTAAGCCTCTTCTCAGAATACTTAAGGTGTCACACATGTCTTGTAAAACATTTCAAAGATATTAGTATTTTTTTAGAAGCAGAATTCCCTTGGGCAGATTTGTCAGTCTAGTAAGTAACACTTAACACTGCATTTATGGTTTTTCATATTGCCAAAAACAACCCCACAAAAATTAATTAACAAAAGTTTATTCAATAATTTCACTATTGCTATTATGAGATTGGTATATGTAGTCTACGTGGGATTAGAAGATGTAGCCTACAGCTCCTCTTCAGAAGTGTAGCAAGACAGAAGCTCTGTTCTGTGACAGGTGCCTTTTGTGTCAACTTAATATGGCTTCATTATTTCCTTGGATTCTTTTTTCTCCAAACCTGAGTGTTTCTCAAGCAGTTAGAGCGATTTTCTTTCTTGATGTTTGTCTAGTCAGGATAGTGTCTGACCCTTCATTATCTACAGGCGTAGCCTCTATCCCTTGGCCTTGCAGACTCCCTCAGCACAGACAAGTCAGTCAGTTCCTATTATTGTACCTTCCTATTTGCTGGAAAGGAATGGATGTAAACAAAGAAATGAATAACTGATTTTTAGCTGTGTTTTCATCTTCATCAAGAACAAGCTTATCTGGTTCATCATCGGTCATAAGCAATTTATAATTGTTGTGTGCCAAAATATTTTTATCAGTTCAGGTAATCTTCCTGTAAGAAGCACCAACACAGGTATTGCTCAGATGAAGGAACCATTACTTAACAAATAAGGTTGTCCCATTATTCACAATAAGGTTGTCTTTCCTCTTTTACTAAGTGCCACCAAAAATATGTAGTTCTGATTGCATTTTACTGCTAATAATGTAGCAGAAATTATCATTGGTGAATATGCAGGATGTCAGAAAGCTATTCCTGCAGTTATTTATCAAACAAAATTTTATAAATAAGGTGAAAAAATGTAAAAACAATTTTAAAATTAGCAATTAATATCTGCAAAGATTTTATTATCGTGGATGCAAGGTAGTTCTCAAGTATCTTAGTTCAGCATTCTAATGGAACTTTTTATATGATATATAAAACTATATAAAAATATACTATAGATCCAAATGCCATGGTGCATTGCCACTCTGCACAGTAATGCAGGGTGATAAAAGAGCCAGAAACTGAGAAGGTCTTTAGGATGAAAAGGTATATAGCCATGTTGTGCCCTTAGCACACTATTTGTACATGGTATAATTGACTGAAACTTTCACATTTGCAAAATCCCATTACCTTAATCAAAATAAAATCCATAGCAGAGGGTATAGAAGTGTTTTCTGTAACATTATTCACAGATACTAATTTCTCATAGCAAGGCATTTCACATTTCTTGCCTAAGTTGTCAGGGTCATCTATGTTGAGTGACTGGTTTTATGGCAAGTGATTATGATAGTTTTTCAGTGTTACTTCTTCCAGGGAGTGTTGGTCTAAGATATCAAAAAATAAATGAAGGTAAGGTAGAGATATGTGTGAAAAACAAATTGTGGCAAACTCATATTTTAATGTTTTAATTTACTATAGAATATATACTCTTTGAATAAAATGTGACTTGACCTTCTTTTGCAGCTATAACTTCAGACGTATTCTGATTTTACAACAAAGAGAAGTGATGTCATCTGGATTAATGGTAAGTCTAATAGTCCAGGCTGAACATAGATCCTCATTCATCAGGGGAATGGAGTTATATTAATGATTAGTAAAAACAAATGCATGCTCTGATTTTTCTTTCTTGTTGTCACACTAAAAAATTAGTATTTCTGCACAATCAGAACTAATTTGGATATTTACTCTTGTTCTCTTGAGACAAAAATGTTATTAATAATTTTAATCCCTTCAAGCATTCATCCACAGCATTTGCAGCCTCACAGAGTTTTTCAAATGTATTTTAAAAAAATAAATTTAAAAACTTAACAGACTGGCTGGTTGTTATCAAGAACTGAAAACTGGAAAATACCTAAATATAAATTTCAGAAGCTGATTGCAGGCTGCTCTTTGACATTTAGCATAAGATGATTAATCATCAGATTGTTTCTAAGAGGTAGATGACAGATATCTTACTATTACTGTAGCTTGAAGGAGTTAAAGAAGATGTAGATGATAAACACAGCCTTTTGAATACAGGTTTTCTAGCAACTCTGTTAAATTACAAGTGTTATTAACCGTATTTGTTCTCAGAATGTAAGCAGAGTAATATTAATGTTATATATTTTATATCTATGTTTATCTATCTGTCTTCATATATATATATTTATATTCCTTAATATTATTACCTAGCATTATGATCATGTATTTATTTGACAGATTTCTGTTGAATGACCTATTATACACAACATTCAACACGTATCAGAGTATCTATTTCTAAGGAAACTGAAGGGATCTGTTAACAGAAAATGCAGCAATATAATTTTTACAATGTACAATTCAAACTTCTGCTTTTGTTGGTGGTGTTAGTGCCTCCTGCTAGCATAAATGAGAGACCTCACTGCCAAGAAAAGGAAGCACACCTTCCTCATCTGCTTTCCTGTTCTTTCTTCTCAACTGTGTCAATCAACATATCCTGGTTTTGCCTAACACTGCGTACTAGTGATTTATCTAGTTAGCAGACCTCCAAGTTTCAGTGTACATGCCTGGTACTATTTATAATGAGCCCTCTTCCCAGCCTGGAGATGCTCCTGGAACTATTGTAACTTTCAGTGTGATTTTCTGGTTTTCTTCCCATCAGATATTCCAGAAATTTGGTCATGTTGAGGAACTGCAGTACTTGCAATACCTAATTTTGCTCTTTTTTATTCTAGGTGTGTATACATCACACTACTGCCAAAGAGAAGATAAAAGGTGAAGTTCCCTCTAACTGAAGTCACAGTAGAGTTTGTGCATCTTCATGGCTCAGTCCACAGTATGTCATTTTTTTTCACTCAAGGCACTCTTGAGGATCTTAGGGTGCTCTGCAGCAGTGTTACATGTAAAGTGATTTTTGTTCTGGGAGTTTTAAATATAATTTTTCTCTTCTGGCACTCTATCAGACCTAAACACACAAGTTCCTTTAAAAAACTGCTAGAAGGTGTGTACCTCATGTACTTGTGGCATCTGTCAGGCACTGCTGACTTATCTTCTGCTTGTTAAAAATCCTAGAGTCCTGCAGGTAGTGAAACATATCCAATGAACAAGGAAAACTGCTAGGTACTGACTGTTTTTCCCAAAATTTACCCTTAGGAAGTCTTTTCAAGACAGAGAGGACCATGAATTTTGACAATTTTAGTGCATTATGGTATCACAGCAGAGATCTGAGCTACTGCTGACTAAACCTGGCAGAGAGTCAGGAACAGCACAAGACCCTGGTCGTGCAGTGCTGAGCCCAGTATGACAAACCCAGCTGACAGGCTGATGCAGCTAAGCTGCTGCCAGCATCTTCACATGGTTCCATCCTGGCCTGCACAGACTTATCTGCTGGAGCTGGCACATTCCTGAACAGCTCTTCCTTCCTCGGTTCATTTTTCTGTCACTATAATGCTGTGGTAAGAATGTTCTACAGCTATAGGGAATTACAGAATTTAGGCAAGTAGGTAGGCAAGGGGTTCCAGCCCTTAGTTGTCATTTGGCATTGCTATGGATAGTTGACTTCATGGACTCATAAAAGAGATTGCACCATATGAACCAGTTGTCTACACAAATCTGAGCATTGTTTGAGCTGCTTCAGCTACATCAAATAGGAATATCAATCTCAATCATGTGCATCTAGAAGTGACAAGGACTAAAATTAACTAGTTTCTCAAGTATCTGTCTTGGGGTTCAACGGGTGTAACTGATTTAAGTAGTGCTGAGGTTACACTATTATGCATTCAGGAGTACAAAGTTTTTCAGAAGTGTCTAGAAACATTGGCATTCTCCATACAGATAGAGCAATGGCAGCAGTCAACTTCTATAAAATTTCTCAGCTAATTTGATTTTCAGCATATACTTTTAGCAAAGCTGAAGGCCAGGCAAGTATCCAGAGGCAGCTTTATTGCTTTTTGCCTGAGCCATTACACAGATGGTAATTTTCACCCAATAAAATCAAAGAGTCCTTGAAACTGTTCACTGCAATCTCTCAGGCAGGGTCTTCAGGTGATATTTACACCATGATGAGAAGACAGAAGGATGGGTAAAACATTTTTTCTTAATTTACGGTGATAACATAGGGTTAAATTGATTTCTAAAATAGCAAGGGCCCAAAAACAGGGATCGGCTCCACTTGTGACCAGGATGTTATTCCGTGCTATTGTTCTAATTAAATGAAGTATAAAGCATAACTTTGCACAGGTGGTAGGGGGAGAGAAAGGGGGAACCTTGGTAGAATGCATAGGCCCTAAAGAATAAAGTTAGGTCAGGAGGATCTGTACCGATATAATCATTAGCAAGACTCATGCTAGAATTGTCAATTGTAATATCAGTTTGGTAACTAAATATGATTATTTTCTCTAACCAGAATCTTGAGCAAGAATCACACAGACTATTGTTCCTCGGCATGGAATCAATGGAACAATGGGGTTTAATGATTAACACGAATCCTTATGTAACAATAAAGGTATAAAATTGTAACCATGAAACATGTTGGACAAGCCGAGATCTGGGTCTGGACCCCCGGCTTCCAGAGCTCTGAAATAAAGCACCGCATACAATTTCGCGATTGTGTGTTCTTTCCTCGGCTAACAACGGAATGTACAATTTAAAATCTGCCTGATTATCACAGGATCATGGTACTAAGCCCAAGATTTCTGCTTCAGATAGAGAGACTTCTGCAGTTCTAAGGAACTGGAATCAGGTTTATGATATCAGCACAGCAGGCTTGTTACTGGATGTCACAGTGCCAGCTCGGTACTGTAATGGTCTGTGTGACACTTGGAGAAGACAATGGATCACTGCATGTACCTGGAGGGAAGGAGGTCAATCCATCAACATATGCTCAAGCAATTCCTAATATTTGCTCCTGAAATATGATTTGAGGAAATACAATACGTTCCCTACAGTCACTGACAGCATTTTCCTAGACACCACAAAATGACTGCTGCATCTGGACACATCATGAGTGACGTAGAAAGCACTAAGATTGGTCATAAGTCCCACCTATGATTCGTTTGCCCTATCCTTTTAAAATTCCTGTTATTTAATATAAATATCTTAGAAAATAAAACATGTCCTTCATTTCATTCCTTTTCAGTCTCTTCATCCCTGCTTTTGCTAACACCAGTACAATTAGACTTTTTATTAGTAATAAAACAGTATTTATGTAGTGATCTGATAAATCTGTTCACATTATACACCTGCTTTCTTCTTCTTTTCAGCCAGGAAGTGATTGCTTTTTCTTCTTCCAGTTCATCAAGCAAAGTGAGATTTTAAAAGACAAAAACATACACGCAAAAAAGCTCTTTTGGCAGCATACTTCATTGGCCAGTCACAAAACAAATAAGAAGTAGATGCCTAAATATGAGCTTGTGGTTAACTTGTTCAGTAATAAAATAAGGCCTTCAGTGACCCTTTGTGGATGTTCCCTGATTAGACCTCAAGGATGCTCTATAAAAATTTAAATTTGAGATTCTTAGACTGCAATGACATCCCAAGTTGTTATCTCAAAATACATCAGAACGTGTTACCCCTCTAATATGCTCTTGTGAGATCCCATCTGGAGTACTGCATTCAGCTTTGGGTCCTCAGCACAGGAAAAGCATAGACCAGCTTGAATGAGTCCACAAAAATGATCAGAGGGATGGAGCAGCTCTCCTGTGAAGAAAGGCTGAGAGCAGGGGTTGTTCAGCTTGGGAAAGAGATCTGGGACATGAAATTGCACCATTTCAGTATATACAGGGGGCTTATAAAAAAAATAGAAACAAACATCTAATTAGGGTCTGTTGTGATAACAAAAAAAGTGTAATGGTATTAAACTCAAAGAGGTTAGATTTAGACTAGATATAAGAAAGAAATATTTTACTACAAGGGTGATGAAACACTGGCTCAGGTTTTATCTTGCCCACTGCCCACAGAGAAGGTGAGTGTCCCATTCCTGGAATCATTCCAAGTCAGGTTGGACAGGGACAGAGAGTAACCTGATCAAGTTGAAGTCTGTAGGAGAAGGGAATACAGGTGACCTTGGCCCTGATAAGTAACTGCTGTGTTAATTGCCCAATACATCCTCACCCCTAATAAGTCACAGCTATATCCAATAAAGATAAGAGTGATAAAAGGGAGTGGGTTAGCTGGGGAGGATCATGAAGAAGAAGGATGCAGGGGGAGGGGTGGATTGAGAGAGAATCCCTGCTGTGAGGTCAGTCTGGGTCTGCGGTTAGAGCCTGTTGTTGGAACCTGCAGTCACAGTCTATCCAGGTAAAATCCTGCAGTCAGAGTCTGCAAACCAATACATGCAGTCATAGTTAAGCAGGAAATAACCAGCAGCCAGAGGCTGCAAAGGAAACCTACAGCAGGAGCTTGCTGCAGCCAGTCAGTGAATAGCTGGAGTCAGGATGGCTGATCTGTAAAGAGGAATAAGCCAGGGTTCTTTTCATGCTGTGATAAATAAGAAGTCTGCATCTGTGCTCATTTCTACCCTCTAACAAGAGGGCTACTGCAACAGAAGATGACCCTGTTCATTGTGGGGTTGGGGTTTGAACTAGATAACATTTAAATGTTCTTCTCAATCCAAACTGTTTTAGTGCTCTGTGATTATATGCTGTAATAAAAAGGATCTGCTCTTCTCCTTTTACTGAGAAAGCAGAGGATGACCAATACATGTTTAGATTTGCTAAAGATGAAGCTAAATAAATGCTTGAAAATGTACCCATCATAATCAGTGTATAAGTTTTTATATGTTCAGGATATCTATATCAGGGTAACAATATCATTGCTTCTCAAACAATTGGAAATTTTAAGGCTCCTAACATCCTCTCCTTCTGATATCTTTCAAAGAGGTGTCCTGGGAACCTGAGCTCCTCAATGGCCTGCCAAATGGAGGAACCAGGCAGAGGTGGCAAGAATTCCTAAAATATATCAGGAATTTTGTCATCATAGACCTGCACGAGATTTCAATATTGATCAAATGGCAAAACACAAGGAAAGACTCTTCTTCAAAATATTCATTAACACAAGGCCAGACATCAAGGCAGTGATTAGTCTGACAAATTTAGATATCCACAGTGTAGGCACTTTTCTGCAGGTGTGGGTGGATGTCTACATTCAGTTTGTGATCAATGGGAACATGTGTCCAGATGGATCACAGTAATCAGAAATTTCTATAGTGTGATTTAGATGTTTAAAGCAAACCTCATGGACAAAATTTCTTATTTGAAAAAGGACTGGTACATTGTAAAATTAAAAGGTTTAAGATTCTTAATCAATGATTGATAGAATACAAGATACATATGACGTGCTCCAACAGAGAGAAATGAGAATTCTGGAGTGCACTAAGGGGAAATTTCTTGGAAGAACAGTTCAATTACTTTGAATGGTATTACAGTATTTAAAATCTGTATAGTATGGTCTCTTCTGCTTTGGAGCTCATTTTGGAAAAGGATATTGAAAAATAGGATTGAAGTCAGAAAAGAAATGCATCGATATTTTATGGTTTGCTCTGTTAAGGTGGATCCCCATCACTTAATGTCATATTGGGTGCTAAGGTGAAGCCCTATGTAATAGATGTCCAACAAGAGTTCACCAGAGTTTTGTGTGCCTGTTCATAATCCACGGAAGATTCAGTGTGTTTATACCAGATATAAAATTGTTATTACATACACCCCAATTAGGGAATAAATACTGTATCATTTGGCTACTAACATTGATTTTTGTCTACATGGTCTGTTATCAATCTCAGACCGTAGTTAATACGTGTGATTTTATCAGCATTGAGCTGTTAGCTACTAACAGATAACAAAAAGCTCTTATATAAAGCTTGTGAGGTTTTTCCTGTCAGTGTATCTCTGTGCCTGTAACAAAAAAATGCTGTTAAATGTTTATGCTGAATGACTAGAAATTACTTGGTAGACCATCATAGATCATGCCAAATAATGCAATCAAATAAACAATGCAAAAGTGAATGTTTTATGAAAACAAAGAGAACATAGTTTTATGTTATCTAATCTGATTCAACAAGATTAAACTGAGGGATGTTGAATGCTTTGACCATATATATATTCTATTGAAAGTGAATTAATACTTCCTTGTTATCATTTGCTGCCAAGCAGCTAAATAACTGCTTTTTTTGGGCAGGTGGTCTCTTTTTTTCTCACTGTCATCAGATCTAAGATATAGTCTTTGGTGTCAAACAAATTTTTTTCCTTTCTCATTGGCCTTAGGTTCCTTTGTCTTTCTGATGGGTTTATTAAACACGAGGCCATTACCCCTTCAACCATGTAGTTACAATCAGCGATGAAATATATAATAAATTCACCTGGATAATTTTCATCTTTCATGCCAGCTCTGGATGATTTTAGATTTTCAAAATCTGCCATCCTGTCTTTTCTTCCTCTTTGTCAGCCTGTAGGTGAAAAGAACTGGAACCTACATCTATGTCATTTACTCCTTTTAAAAGCATTAGGCTGAATCTCTAATGCAACAGATTAGAGATTCATTTATTCTGTTGAGCTTCACTTTCACACCTTTCACAGCTCTTTTTCAGTGTAAAATTTAGACAATTAACTGAAATCATTATGAAAAAGTCACTCTGGCTTATCTTTTTCCATAGAATGACCAGGTTTTATGTTAATAAAAGTGTACACATTTGTTCTTAATGATTGGATGCATGAGTTTATTCTCTTATTTACTTGGTAACTCTAGGAGTGGAGAAAGACGTTAATTGCATGAAAATACAGCTCCCTGAGAATTAAAGAGATGTTATAATCCTTTCACTACAGCAAATGAAAATTGCCCTTCAGAAACTGCAGGACTCCATGCTGTTAGATTAAGAATTCTTTAGTTGTAATTTGTTAGCATTTAGGAAAACTACTAATCAGAATATGATGGATTGTAACTTAAGTGTATATGATGACATTAATGCATGAGCTGATTACTTTTGGTAGTAATTCCTTCTTTTTTATTATAAGTGGATTTAATACTTGAATAAGTGCTTCAGTTTTCAAAAAACAGTCCAAATGCCTGATCCTTTTCTGTTCTACCTGTGATAATACTTTTATTATATTGTTTTGCTATGGTTGGTATTTATCATATAATGCAGTATTGTACGTTAGCACCCAATATAACCTGTCATCCATTGTGCTCTGTTTTACATTGCTCTGAGAGCTTACAAGGCAAGAGACAGCCACAGTCACCACAAAGGGGTCCAGCAGTGGAAGGCAATAGTAATAAGATGTTGTTCTATATGAAAACCCACCACAAGGTGTTATGTAGTGGAGATATCTGTGTCTGAACTGGCCACCACAAATCATTTTATAGTAAAAAAAGAGAAAGAGGATAGTTAGAACTTGATTCATACTAAGGCACACATCAAAATCAGATCAAATTAATTGCACAGTAGTTTTTTCCATTGGTTCTAAAGAACATTTTGAGTAATCAGATCATATGTAAACATCAATAGCTGACTGAAATTAAATCCTATAATTTCTATTCAATCACTGACAACTCTATTTAAAACTGTTTTAAATAAGACACTGAATAGACAATAATTTGGCTTTGTGGGATGTTGCAAATCTTCCAATTACTGAATGAGGTACCAAATATCAAACTGGTGCCTGGCAGACAGCACCTGCTTTTCAGGCTTAAAAATTGATTCTTTCTTGAGAAGTAATTATAAATTATCATAATCAAGGAAAATTCAGTAGCTGAGGGGAATATTCAGGGTAAAAAACATTCTCTGAATAGAGAAACCAGCTTTGGAAAGGAAAGAAACATAAAATTTTTGCAGCAGTTCTTGAAACCTGAAATTTATATCTTCTAATTTTACACCTGAGTTAATCAAATTAGAAACCTTACATCAGTATTCAGGGAAAATAAACTGTCACTTTTACTTGTCTGATTTACTTAAGATATCTGGCATAAATTATGTGATACTTGTGACAATTTTTTCCTAATGACTGACAGTCTAGAAAACCACAGTGTAGATATCAGAACTTAAACTATTTGTAAACAGATTATTGAGGAAGAGATATGAAAGAAAATGATAGGAATATAATACAAGTGCCTTGTAAGACCAGTAAATTTTTTTCAAAACTCTCTCTATGAGAAGAAGTTTGATGGTTAAACACAACTCTTTGTGAATCTAACAGAATCATAAATGTTTAAGATCAAAATTGGAACATCTTTTTGATGAAATACTATCCCTCTTCTTTGATACTACCCTTTGATAAATATAAATGGAAAAAAACACAAACAAATAAAAAGCTTTCAGCAGGAAGGTTACGTTTGATAGTAGTTTTTTATCTTTTTCTATTTTCTAAATCAAGATTGCTATTTTCTCTACTCTTTCTTTTGGGGATTTTGTGTTTCCTGCTACTGATTGTAAGAGGACTCCGTGGCATATATATCAACTACTTTTCCTGTAACATTTAAGAAGAACAACAACCCTCCAGAGCTTTAGTCGGAAATTTTTATGAAGTATTTGAAGAAAGGAAAAACTATTTGAATAAGGCGAAATGTGTTAAAATTTCAGGATTTGGTAGATTGTAAAAGCAAAACATGTTCAAGCTCAAGGGCTTATTAGAAGATCTAAGAAATATTGATGGCAAAACTTCTGTAGCTGTATAAACACCATATTTCAGCAGAAAATACATGGAATAAAATAAAAGGAATAAATGAGAAAAGGGCCAAGTCTTTGCAATACCTATTTTAATTAAGGGTGAAACCACAATACGGAAAGTTAACATGCCAGATGGGAGCTCTGCTAACACTCATGGTAACTATAGATTGATTTTATTTACATTAACAGAGCTTTTATTATATAGCTATTTTTTTTTGTTCAGATTTTTTTTTTTCCTTTTGAAACATGTGATTAGATTCTGAAGGGCTTACACAAGACTGTTAGTGCAATTCTGTAGGTTTTCTGGTTAATTTATTTGGGCTATTTATCTGCAGTAATATTATTCATGAAATATAAAAATTGTAGAATGGAAGAGTGGGAACAGTTTCCTGAATTGAACTGTCATCATTTAATGATACAAAAAAAAAAAAAAAAAAAAAAAAAAAAAAAAAAAAAAAAAAATTATCTTCTTTGGTCACTTTCAGAGCTGAAATATTTGTTGAATTGTTCACTTGGGTTTGTTTTTTTTTTTCTTTAAAAAACTGTTACATGTGTAAACATCCATATTTTCTATAAAAGTAAATCAGGGTTTTTTTCCAATGACATAAATTCTTTGTTAAACCCTATAGGTAATTTAAAAGCAGAATGATATGTTTATAGAATTTTCTAAGTTCCTTTTAAATTCTCTACATTTCCCTAAATCAGGCTTTTTTGATTTGGTTGGATTAATCTATTTTCAGAAATGCGCCCCTCTATATGTGTTTATTATACTGCCATTATGATATAAACAAATTAGTTAGAAATCAGGATCATGACTTTTCAAGCTGCTTAAATATTATGCAGTATTAGGTTTGCATTTCATAGGAAAAAAGGAAGATCTTGCTTCCTCCTTGTCAGAATGCCTTTGTTTCTTTCATTTTTTTTTTGTATAACCTTGTTGTTCACTGAGGCCCCAGGCAGCCTTGAAGCTAATCCCTGTGAGAGGAGGAAACTGGTCTGACTGCTGCTGATTACAAAGCTTTGATGCCAGCAATTCAGACAGTTTTTAATCCACTCACGATCTTTTTTTCTAACCTGTATTTTTTCAGTCTGCCTATGACAATGTTACTGAAAATGGTGTTGAAACCCTTGCTAGTCAAGATAAACAATATTCACTTTTTCCTTCTCATGCACCAAGACAGTCTCATCACAGAAAACTATCAGTCTGATTAGGCAAGATAACCCCTTTGATTACTCCCCAGTAACCTTTTTTTCCTTCAAGGGTCTTTAAATTTTTTATGGGAAGTTTCGCTCCATCACACTCACAAGGATGAGGTGAGGTTGCCAGGTCTGTATTTCCCTGAATCTGCATTCTTTGCCCTCTTGAGGTAGGGGCAACATTTTCTTTCTTCTAGTCTTCAGCAGTCTCTCCAAGTCACAGTGAACTTTCATAGATGACAGTGGGGTCTCAGTGCCAGTTTTCTCCCTCAGCACTTGTGGGTCCATCCTCTCAGCTCATTTGACTTATGTCTGTCCAGTGCGTTTAAATGTTCCCTAGTCAGATACTTCTCCATGAGGGTGTCTTCTTTGATTCTGACTTTCTCCCTCATCTCAGAGATCTCATCTTCATGAAAACCAATCCTACAAGTAAAGACTAAGTCAAGTAAGGTATTCAGTATCTTGGCCTCAGTCAGTGTTTTCCTACTCCCTCCAGGTCACCTGTCCCCGTTTCCACCTCTTTTACACGTAATTTCTATGTCTGAATTTTGCCATGAATCCTTTCTTTATCTATGAAGATGCAAGTCTCATGACAAATTTACTTGGCTTCCTTCTCATCAGTACAGATCATTCTTGAGCTTGGACCAGGTGATGCTGAATATCAGCTCTTTTGGACTCTTCTCTCTAGGGCTATCTCTCATGGGATCCCTCCAAGAAAATACAGGAACAGCACAAAATCTGCTTTTCTAAAACTGTGGCTTGTGATCCTGCTTTTTTGCCTATTCTTCAGGGAAAATGTTCTTCAGGAAGAACCTTTTCTTCCTCACCAGGTTGTCTACAACAGACACCCACAATATCACGGATCTTACTTTCCTGAGTAATCCTGACTCACAGGCTCAGCTGACTCATCACCTGTGCCAAGAAAAAGCTCAATACAACCACACTTCTCTCTCATTTAAAGGGTGATTCCTCCTTTCAGTTCCAGTCCATCCTCCCCAAAAATTCTGTATCCAACCAGGATAATTTAGTCTAGGAGAAAGCTCATAAGGTCTCTTGTTCAAGTCTCTGATTAAAGCAAGCCAGCTCTAGGGTCAGAACCAGCTGTTGAGGTCTTTCTCCACTCCAGTCTTAAGAACATTTACAGAAGGAGCCTACACAAACTTCTGGAGTACCTATTCTTCTGCTCAACAGTCCTCATGGTGAACAATACTAATTTCAAATTTTAAAAATAAAATATATACTTTTAGTAACATTTAAAACTTTGATTTGATATATATAAACATAATTAAAACATTAACAGATCATATTTAAATTATTCTAATACATCATTTGAAATAAATGATTTTCCACAAAGGTATTTTAAATTAAATTCATTAATTTTCTGCAAGTTTGTCACACTGAAATTATTTCCCATCCATAAAAGTGATCCCACCAGTAAGTTCTGTGGAATATGTTATTTTCTCACTCTAGTGTAGTTTTATATCATTAAACATTGTATTGCTCTTACCCTTTCCATCCTTCTTTTAAAGAAAAAGTTAATGCTATTTAAAAGAAGATTTTATAGCTCCATGTGGTGGTTAATACATTTTTTTATATGATCTTTCTAATTTTGTTTGCTGCCTTCTTTCAAGACTTACAATAGGTGCAGATGGATCCTCCTGAAAGGAGGTGACCAGACTAAGTGAAATTCCTCTCTCTTGAGAGGAGAAAGGTACACCTTAAATTTCACAGATTAGATGAAGACAGATGAAATCCAATCCCTTCAACAGAGAGTTTCTTTGTACAACCTGGATCTGACAAAGAGAAACTTCCTAGGGACTAGAATGTGCAGAGATCTGATGAGCTTTGTTTTAAACAAATTACTTTTGAGCCCTCTGATGAACAACTGAAATAGAATCAAAGACTTCCTTATCACTAGACCTTTCTGAAATCCTCTGCCTTTCCATCTATAAATACATACTATAATCAAGAAGGTAATTAATCCAATGTACCTGTGAAGATGTTCTTGGAGCTCTGTACAGATAAATCACCTCCATCCAGAAACAACCGTAAGTAAATTAATATTTGATAGCAAGTAGGTAAAATTTTAAATTATAATTAGGCATAAAAGACATACAGACTGACACTGCCTGTGAAGCAGTTTTTCATCATTCTTGATCTGGATGCCCAACTAAATCTCATGTCTACATTTGCATCCCTTGAAAGCCTGGGTCCTGTGAACTGGACAAGTCCCTAAGGGGTTACCTCGCTAAGGGGTCTAAGGATAATCTTATTGTGCAATGCATAGACAAACATAAGATAAGTGAGAGGATTATTAAGCTCATCAAAGACCTGAATTGCCCTTTCGAGGGTCTAAACTTTTTCCTTCAGCCTAAAGAAATCCAAGAGCAACTGTGACCTCAGCACAAGTGCTGTGATATCCAGGCTCTCAACACCTTTGCAAGGCAGGACCAACATTACTTGTAGAGTTAAGACACTTACTGCCTGGACAAAGAAGCAGATCATCAGGGAGGGCAATTAAAGTATTGCACTTTACTCTTGCCATCTATTGAGACAAGGAAAATACAGCACAGGAATACCTAATCTGTCCAAAAAATTTAATTAATCTAGCCAAGGAGGCAAAACCTCCAGACTAGCCCAGAGATTAGCAATTTTTCACTTTTTGATAAAGTTGTCTAGGCTTCAACCTCTTTGCAAAACAGACATGCTGCTTTACAATCTACAAAAATGAACCCATAAGACAGTTACTAAAACTGAATTCTTTGATAGTTGCAAATTCCAATTTGAACTGGAATTGGGCTACTTGCAATAGTAAAGTGTCATTAAAATCATCCTGTTTCCTGTATGACAGTTATTTCATGCTGCATAAAATCCCACTTCTCCTCCCTCTCATATGAAGCAATTGAAGCCCAAACAGAGAAGTAAATAAGCTTCTTGGTGTCAGTTAAACATATCTCATCAAAACTGTTTTATTTGTTTGAACACTGAAATGGATGGTCTGCTGAATTTTATAGTCCCAGGACTCTAGACCAGGATTTTATCATTAAAGGAATATAACCTTTTTTTAAAAAAAAAATCATTTATTAGTTGCTCTTAAAATCCTGACAGTCCACTTCAGTAAGAAATTCATCAATTGTATCTTAGTTTTGCACAGCCTCTTTTTTGTTCTGGAATATAGATCTTGACATAGGTAAGCAGGCTGGGTTTTGAATATTTTCCAGCAGTCATATAATAACTTTTACATTTCTTTTTGTAGAAGGAAATGGTTTATACAAAACAACAGTTGTGAAGTTTTCAGGTTACTAACAGCTTGCTAAACCTGACTTGAAAGGATGTCTTTAGAGTAGCAGTAGTAAGCCTCAGCAGTCCTGCAGGAGAAGGCTTATCTGTGCCAGCTTTGGAAACAGCAAAGGTGCTTTATTTCACCTCAGGTTAAGCATTTTAAGGATATATAATCCTAAAATTTTGCTCTACCTCCCATCCAAATACATAAGTGGGTGAACTGAATCCTACTCTTGCTTTCAGCTGTACCATCTCTCTTGTACTGCACTGTGGGACACAATGCAGGTTATCTTGGAAGCCAGAGGACTGTGAAAGGACACACTGTGAAGGCTGTAAAAGAAGTTCATAACTGTGCATTGATGTGGAATGAAAGGGCACAGGACAGAAATCTGTGTGCATCTGAAACAAAACACCTCTTTAAATTATTAAATTTATTTAATTCACCTTACACAGCACTACCGCTAGACCTCAAAATCTTATTTAAATTTTAACTACATTGCTTATGATTGTGTCATGCAATTTGTCATTGGGATTTGACAGTAACCAGGTGCAAATACAAGCATGCCTACAAATATATTTGACTAATACTATCTGAAACAAATATTCCCCAGCAGAGCAGTATGTTTTCTGAATGTGATTTTCAAAGGTGATTCAAACTATCTGTATTGATTTTTCCCCAAATAAAGGGGCTTTATCTGGCCTTTCTATTTGAGTAAGTACATTGGGATAGCTCTGTGTACACTGGAAAAGTTGCTTGATTGACCTGGTACCAAAAAACAAATAGTCCTGCAGCGTGACTGTAGGGCTATTCAACTGAGCTGTATTTATGCAAATCCAAGTAATGCAACTATGAAACACATGAGGAGTAATGGCACGAGAACAGTGTTGCAGCCTTGTTCAAAATTCTTCCCTCTGCATGATCAGTTCTGAATAAAGACAGTTTTCTGTTACAATAGACAGATTTTATCCACTGAAAAATTTACCCATTTACCCAAAATTTACCCATAAAAAATTACCCACTAAGAAAAATTGTCAATAAGAAAATAAAGGACAATGTCATCAGTTGTTTTTTAACTGGAGACCAAATCTCTCACATATGACTCATAACATTGGGAATATATAACAAAGGGTCTTTTAATTATTTGCCAGCAGAAGTGCATTGACTGATTTTGACTCCATAAAAGTAATTTGGTAAAAACAAACAAACAAACAAACAAACAAAAAAAAAAAAAAAAAAAAAAAAAAAAAAAAAAAAAAAAAAAAAAAAAACACCAGAAGGAGCATTTATAACAACTTAAATTGATGGATTAAATGGATTAATTTCTTTCACTCAGTAAAGAAAGGCCAACTGGACCTAAAAGTTTTTCTAGTCAGGATCAAACCTACTCGCTGATTCATCTCCTATCAGTTCAGAGGGTAACATGAATGGAGGACAACAAAGGGTTTAGTGACACCAGGTTGGACAAAGCACTGAGCAACCTGATTTAGTGGAAGATGCCCTTGCCCATGGCAGAGGTGTTGCAACTAGAGGATTTTTAATGTCCCTTCTAACACTAAATAGTCCATGATTCTATGAGTACTTGAAATAATTTTTTTAAAGAATTTCCCTTAAGAAAAAGTAATGCTGTGTTTTTATACAATGTCAAAATATTAATTTACTTAATGAGGAAAGGATATAGAATTAAATAAGTATTTTATAAAATCTAGGTTGGAATTTTTGTTTCACTAAGGAGTATAGAGTCTGAATCAAGGTGAAGCAGAACAAAAGCCTCCGAAAGGGCAAGCTATAAACTGAGAGGATGCTAGGTTTCAAAAGGCTTTTTAACAAATAATAGTCAAAGGGAAAAATCCATAATGTGTGCAAGTCCCAGTGGGGTCTATGTGTTGTGACGGATGCTCGTACACCACTGAGAGCCATAGACACACAACAGCTCAAATCTGTCCTCTACTTTAAATGAGACTCTACAGAGGAGAAGCTCAAAAAATGAGCTCCAAAAAATGATCACAAAGGGAAGAAGAGTACATGTTTTGGGATCATAGATGCTCAGTACTTCATCTTTTAAATCATAATAAATATTTTAGTCATACACATTGCAGAGATACTCTCTGTTCATTGGGAATTCTGCTAATATTTTAATTATTGTTGAACTTCAATTACTAATAACTGCAATCCTGCTTCTCTCATTTTGTTGTTCTCTCCTGCATCAATGTCAATCATTGTTCTCTTCATTAATATACATCCTTCACTATCAACATTGCTTCTAAAGGAATACTATTTCTAATGAAAGACTGTAAGGTTGTTCCTATATTATGTAAAATCAGTGACAAACATGATTGCCATGTCCCACACCTACAAGGAGGACCCAAGATTTTTAGGTGCCTGTGGTCAAAAAAGAACACTGAAAGCCAAAAGGGTCAAAAAAAAAAGTTCGCAAAGTCTTGTTAGCAAACTACACACTCAGCATGGAATTTGGTATCTATTTTGCCCCTATATTCTAATAATTATCGTAACAATAAAAGAATAAAAATAAAGAGGGAAGAAAGAGAAAACTGAAAGGGAGATCAGATAGCAGAGAAAAGGACATCACCAGTCCTTGGCCCAGGGTCCATATAGATGACAGAGTGCCCAGGGTCCTGGGGTGCCACCCAGGTTTTGTGTGGAGAATAATGACGGTGAAAATTTTGCCTTAATTCTATACAGGGAATTAAACAAGTTTCTCCTGGATATGATTATCAAAAAACTAAAGAAGGCCTTTGGAAAAAGGAACTACATGTTAATACCCAAATACTTGCTCTACCCAATCAAATAAAACTAATGCAGTTAATTTCATTGTGTTCAGTATCTTAAAATCATTTAATCACAGGCTTGACTTATGTACAAAATTCCATTAACTAGTGCCAATAAGTTGATAAAAGTTCACTAGAATAAAAATTATGTAAGCAACAAGAAATATTCTTAGTGTACTACATTTAGTATCACGCTAATGGCAGTGAGAGACTGCAAAGAAGCAGGTGAGTACTAAAGAACTCTTGTGGGAATCTTCGTTTTGTGATTAAATAAGGCAGAGCTTTTTTTTTTTTTAAAGGTGAAGATCTTCACAAAATATTCATAGTTTTTATTTCTGCTCCAGAAGAAAATTCATATTTTTTTCCAAAACCATAATTTGCTCAACTAATAAGGGGTTTATTATAGCTCTAGTTTATCCTATCTCAGGAAAAAAATAAAAATATTTAGAGAGTAGCCAAAAAAGTGGCAAAAAATAAATTACTCTAGTATTATGATACAGACTATTTTATGTACAAAGATGAAATACATGTCATATTTCTATAACCTAAAATGCTAAAAAAAATTAAATGGAACAATCTCATTTTGTATCCAGTACAACTTAGTGAAAAAGAAAAAAATAAAATGAATGTAAGCTTTTGCTTATTCAGATGCTCTCAAACTTTGTTCTGGCACGGTCAGAGATAAAGAGCAAGGCTGATGTTTTTGTAGTCATTCTCTCTGAAAATAGAACATGTTTACTGTGAACAGAATGACATTGTTTGCTGACTTCTGTAATGCTGCTCTTGCTTGAGAAAGGAGCAAACATAAAGGGAAAGTGGAATTGTGTTTTGGTTCAGAGAAGTGGATTAGCAAACTGTGTAAATATGATGCACTGTTTGTTTAAAGAATTTCTGATCTATGAACACACAAGGCTAAACTCTGGTACTATTGAAGGCAAAGCCACAATTCTCGCTTGACTTTAGTAGAACCAAAGTTTGGCTCAGCCCATTTTAGTACCATAAAATTTCTCACTTCAGGAGAAAACTTGAATAGATTTTCTGCTTTCACAACTCAATTCTTCTATATCCCCAAATCATTGGTGTGAGGAGTATGTGTGAGCTCCCCATGAAAACACTATATAGATCTTTCCTCTAAGGAAACAAAGAAGTCCGAGTCTGAGTCCACAGTATTTCTTCCCAGTATTTAGTGAGTAAATTAGTATCATCCCATCAAAAACAGATGTGCAGATTTTTTGATACCTTTTTCTAAACAGAATCAGCTAGTGACACATTTTAAAGATCAAGCAGCAAAATTACACATCCACTGAAACACATATTTTCAGCTATTTGCCTATTTTCTTATTTAATTTTATATTCAGTAGAGAAATAAAGGGATAAACAAGGCAGTAAAAAGAAACATACAAAAAAGGACTCATTTTATTATCTGAGAGATCCATTTGAGCACCTTCTTTCACTATGTATAACATAAAATTATTCTCTGTCCTTGGGAAATTTGTTCCTCCACAGAATTATTGGAACATTTTAGTCTTCCTAATGCCCTTTTATTCCTATTCCGTGGTTTTGGTTTTTAATTAACCAACCCCACTATATCAATTGTGACTCTACTTTTTATCTGGCTGTGTACTAGCATTCCTTTTCAATCTTTTGTGATGGACTGTCTCCAAAGGTTTCTCAAGCCCAGATAAATGCCACCTCATTCTCCTTTATCTCTGTAATCTGTGATCCTGTTCTCACAGTCCACAGTCATGTCACTCACAGTGTTTAATAACATTGACTTGCCATCCCTTAACATATGTTTAGACACACCATATCCTGTGAGGAAACAGAAGTTTGTACACTTTATGGAGCTTGAGAATCATATCAGTCCAGAGTCATTGTGCTAACATATACATAGTCTTTATTTATATACATTGGTGACTATTTATATTTTTGAACTATTGGAGAAACTAAGTCTTTAATCAAAATTATAATTTACAAGTACTGGAGAAATAAATGCAATTTTAGCAACATAATTTTAATGTATTTAGTTGCTCAAAGTCTTGACTTAATGTAATTAGATATAATCATTCCTAAAGCTGCCACCTATTCTCACAAGGTAAATTACATAAATGGTTGGAGATTTCAGCAGTAATATGTAGCAAAAGTCAAATGCATAAAAAAATTCAATTTGTTATTTATCATAAGCCCCTAAATTCAAATTACAATAGTTTACATACCCAAAAATATAATAACAAACTGAGACAAGAACATACTGAAAGTGCCTCAAATGAGTACCCAAGGTACCCAAATGAACTTACAAGAACAAGGAATAAAAGGATAAGACTTCTGGAAAATTTGAGATATGAGAATTCTCATGCACTTAAATTAACTCAGAAGCAGAAATCAAAGGTTGTGCGAACAACACCAGTACATGAATACCAGTGGTAGGAGAAGGCAGCCATGGGAGCAGAGCAGGTCTTGGCAAAAAAAGCCCGCTCCTTAGGAGCTTGTTACCAGACCAACAGCAGCACCTCGTGTTGCTGTTGTGCAGCTGAACCCCACCAGCCTCTGCCTTAAACTTCCTCAAGCCAGGTCTGTTTTTCAGGGTCAACATCTTGGTACAGTACAGGTCCTGATTAATGCTACTGTGCAGAGATACTTGGCATATACTGTTCATGGAGGATCCACAGGGGTCAGTGTCCAGTTTGACACACAGTGTCACTGTGGATATGTGGGACATGTTTCTGGCCTGTGGGCCCTAGAGAGCATGAGGGTCACTGTGCCTCCCTGCAGGCACAGTCTGGCTCAGGGTACAGCAGGTGCTGAGGCTCCAGCTTCATGCCATCCCTTCTCAGATCCAGGGAATAAAAAGAGAAAAATCTAGGTACTCCCTAGAAATGTGAATTACCCTCTCATCTGGATTCACTGAGGCCACGCAACAGTAAAACTACTTTTCCTCCATATGTTTAACAAACCAAAACAACCACTACCAACAGTGATAATTTTTCTGAGCCTTCAGCAGACATGAGTAGAACTGATTCCACCCAATTATTATTAAATATATCAGTATATGGGAACAAACAGCACAAGAATTTTAAGTCTCTAGAAGATTGTCTCGTTGCAAAGATCAGTTCACTGTCCTAGCTCACCCCTACTTTCTAAAGAACTGTAAAACCATGACACTTAGTAGTGAGAGCAAAGATGAAACTTGGTGGGGAGATTTTCAAAGTTACAAAGGATGCTTTTTTCCTAGTTCCTAAAAGCAGGAACAATTTCTCTGTCTTTCAAAATCTTCCTCACTATGACACAAAGCAGTGTTTAGTGAGTCGACTTTTCAATCATATTTCTTTTATATGCAGAGGGCTAAAAATAAAAAAGCACTTCATGAAAATTTTATGACAGAGATATAGGAAATCGTAAGAACAGTATCATAATATTTGGGTTTAATTTGTTGGGGTTTTTTTTATGCTGACTCTTCTACAGCTGTTGCAGGAGGCTCTAACTTGAAAACAGAAACAACTTTAATTAGACTTTTGCTCAGAAGTGGACATTGTTTCATTAGCAAAATGGTATGGGAAGATTCAGGAGTGAAGGATGCAAGTTAAACAGTTATTTACATTCTGAAGGAATATCGAAATGATATTTTGGTCATAAGAACACTTTGGTAAGAATAAAAAATAGGAGTTTCTAGACTCCACCAAATTATAAAGCAAAAGAAAGAAAATGGAAATGTCCAAGCGTGCTGTCATATCTCCTAGCAAAAAATGAACAAAGCATATTTTAAAATATTTCCATTCTTTAAAGAGTAAAAAAAGAATGAGAACACTCTTCAAAAACAAGGTTTTGGTTTGTGAAAGCATTACTGTATAAAAGTATGTGCTTTTGGTATTTCTGACACAAAGACCTTGCTGGATATCTTTAGTTTGATAAGATAAATTGTGAGCGTTAGCATGAGGGATTGGTTTGTGTTAAAGATAAAAAGATCTGTTCACAAAAATTACAGGAGCTAAAACCCTCTTTTACTATAAATAGTTTAATGCTGCAGAATTTTCTTGCCATCAAAAAAAGATTTGCAAAGCCAAGTGTGACAACAGAGCTTAAATTCACACAGATGAAATCAAACAGCATTAGAAAATGGCTGAGCATGGTGATGAAGTGACTATAAGGAGGGCTGGCAGAAAAGCACTTTTCTAATAATGTGGAAGATGCCCAAGGTGCAAGCACACTAGGCAGAGTATTGGCAACAATACACTCCAGGCATATAAATACTTTTTGCTGCCAAATTAGTACAGCAACTATACAGTCACTGACTCTTGCTTTTCTTTGGAAACCATAACTTACTGCCATCACTAGTGGTAAGAAAAGAAAAAAAAAAAAAAAAGTCAAGCTATGTCTTTCTGTCTCTTTGTGTTAAGGAAAAATTAACTGATATATTTCACACATGAGATTAACTGCATGCCTCTGTTGTACCCATGCCCAGCAAGCTACTAACAGTCAGATTGCAGTCCTCAGAAGTATAGGAATATTATGACTTGCTGCTTGGTTCCAGCTGTGTGTCAGATCATGCTTTTAACTTACTTTCTATGGATTCCAGGGAGAGAAGGATTGAATACAGCTTTGTGTGTGGAAGTCTTCTATTATAAATCAGCCATGATATCTCAGCCCCTGAGTCCATCCTAACATTTTTGTTACCAGAGTATGTCTCTCAACTTGAAGCTTATAAAAGAGCCAAAACCAATTTAGTGTTATTGTAGTTTACTACTGCTGCTTAAATGTTGAGGATGGAGTGATGCACTCCACTTGTTAAAGAGAAACACCAACATATATTTTGATATTAGCAGTGATTTGATGGCAAAAGCCACAGTGGTTTAAGAATATTTGATGGCATGGTGCACTGATTACGTACTGCATAGAGGGGAGGGTCAGACACGACTGTTAGGAACACTCCCCCATTGAGCCATGAGATTCAGAAAGGACTCCCTTGAACTTGAAACTCCTTCTGGGAAGGGCGTTTAGGTGCATCTTGATACAGGCTTGGTCTCAGACTTCGTCAATTGTTTACATTTAGAGGACTGTGTGTCAACCCTCTATACATATGTAGTCAACCCTCTATAGAACTTAACTAAAATGTCAAAGTTTAGCATGCTGGTGATCATTTACTGAGGATCTGTTGTGGTAAGGAATCTCTCAGCCTCACGGAGTAACCTTGAGAGGTGCCCCTGTTCAAGGGAAGATCCCAGCCTACAGGGGAGATAATGAACCCTGGGTTGTCCACTATTTATGTGGCAAGATGATTGATTTATAGTCATATTTGCATACCAACCATGTTTGGGATGGCACATGCTCAACAAGTCCTCATCTGTTGATCAATATTGAAAGCTCTTAGCTGGAATATAATATGTTTTTCCCAAGTTCAACTTAAGCCAGCTGCAGCCATCATGTCCACCACTTGCTGCTCTAGCTTAAGCAGAAAGGAGCAGAGCTGTGCACACTGCCACACTAATTCACCACTGCACTGATCTCAGTGGGGTCACACTATTTGCAGCTGCTGCATTTGGAATTTTTACATGTTTTTTCATTGTACATTGCAGCAATATATAGTCCTAGTACACATTATTTTTCTTGTATTAGACAGAGAAAAGCATGCTGTAGTCTTAAAATAGACCTCTTTTGCTGTTGTTGCCAACAAAACAGCAACCATATAAACAGAGAGAAAGCCTTGCATATAAGTCATCATTAAGAAAACAAAGGGCACCTTAGTGTGAATTCTACCCCCACTGATTTGCTTCCTATGAGGAATATTGTACATGTCTCCACATTTTACGCAGATTGTTAAATGCTTTTCCTCAGTATGGTTTAACATGACTACATTAACAAGAGTTGTTTACTTACAGCTTAATTACATAATTATTATACTCGCAGGTTAGTTTAAGATGTATGACTATCACAGTATGATAGAGAGGATGGCAGAGAAGATCCAGTTACCCAGGTTACATATTTCCTGAATTTTTACTTTTCTGCATTGTTATTTTCCCCTGACACACCCAAAACTTGTCCACAGCCATACCACTGCACTTTTTGTAATGTTTCTGAAACTGTAGCCAGTAAGAACCAAAATGGCTCCTAAACGTCACCACTTTTATATCCCCAAAGTCAAGCAGAGGTCATGCCCTGAATAACGTTTCTCTCAAAGTGGTTTGACTTTTACTTCTGTCATCCTTGGATTTTTTTTTTCATCTTTGCAAATCGTTTTATCCTTCTATACCCTTCCTGCATTCAAATTTCAGCAGTCTTGCAGCAACTCATCATGTTGTATGTCCACCTCACTCCATAGACTTCAGACATTACATCTGGACAGGTGAAACTCAGCCGCTTTTGTCTTTCCCATGGACAAATACAAATCACAAAATGCCTTTGGTGGAGATCACTCACTTCCTTGTAAAAAACTACCTTATTCTTAAAGTCAAAGGGTTAATATGCTGCAATAAATCAGTTCAGGAGAAGTCAAATCACATGGACAAAAAGGAAAAACAATTTCTTCTTTTCTTAGCAAGACCAGGAGGACTGAGTTTGCTTAGCATGTTTGGAGAGTGTAGAATTTACCTGAAACGGCAAATGGTTACTTCAGCCTTGGCATGCACACAGTGACACTGATCTACCAAATCACAAATACAGTGTGGAGCTTCTTTACATTCCCAGATGGGTTCCTGTGTAACATCCACTGAAAGGCTGCTACTTGCACTTAAGTCAGATATAGCAAATATGAAATTTTATCTGCTCAGGACCTCTGAGTTAAAAAGCTGAAATATAGTAACAGGAAGGTTTAAAAATGAAATAGTGTTCTTTAGCCACAGAGAATTAATAAAACAGAAAATTATTCTGCAGGAAAACAGTGGTAATAATAGTTGTAGTGGGCAACACATAAAACTGATATAGATTAGAGACTCTTCATTTGTAAGCGCTCTTCGTGTATCCTAAACTACTAAGTGCAAGATGGGAACCACACACTGACAAAGAGTTAATCTGTTGTAAATTTGATCTGAAGTAAAACTGGTTGAGGTCTACCACTTTGGAAGAATACAGCAATGGATGTTTCATCTGAGCAAAGATATTCTTGTATTTCCACAGAGACTGTCATGTACAAACATAGACATGAAGGTAAAAAAGTGCACTCCGTGACCATGCAAGAATATAAGTGGGGAAAGGGGGAAAATGGTGCCTTAAGTTTTAGTTTTCATGTTTTTCAGATTCTGTGCTGCCTAGGAATGTAGTTCTGACCCTCATATTAAGTGTGACCCTCATATTAAGTGCTGGCCAGTTCTCTTCAGAGAGTAGGGAGACAAAATAAATCCTTTCCTGCTGAAGACCAAGGACAACGAGTACAACTTTCAAACCCAAAATCATAAACAATGGTAGACTGAAGAGAGAAACAAGAAGGATGGGACTTGATAACCTGAAGCTGTAATTGGACAATTAAACCCCAATATGCAAATGGACCAAAACTTACAAAAGTGTAGGACCTTGTGACTGATTGTCTGTTTTGTTACCATTCTTAGTCCACCTTGGGCGTAGCCCTGGTCAGGCTCTTGTCCTGCCCAAGGTGTACCCTAAAGGCCTTTCAATAAATAACTACTTTATTCTCTAGCTCTGCCCAGTCTCTGTTTCAGGTCAGCCTTCCCAAGGCATCACTACTTCCTTGTTTTCATGTTGGGCTGTAGGAATTAATTTAGAATAGGCTTTTGGATCTTCATTGACTTTAGATCCTTCCAAGATGGCTTATAGGCACAGAGATAAAAATTATTAAAATTATTACTATTCATTCTTAACCATATATATATATATAGGGTATGCTACTATTTACCCCTACAAAAAAAGTCTAAGTGGAGATTCAGCAGTTTCATGGAGTGACCTTGCCTTTTGATGTTGCTTGATGTTGCTTGAGCTGGCATCATCAACTGAAGGAGTGATTACAACCTGTAGGGCTTCTGAACTCAGGAGTGCTGCTACCTGATGCTAGAATTTTTTATGAAAGGGAGCAGAGTTTTGTTCACAGGGAAATCCTCCTGTCATGTACATTGTGACTGTCGCAGTGGTAGCAATCTTCCTGTGGGCAGGCAGATTGCACAGGTCAGCAGGGTGTACTTGCAAACTGCATTTTTGACTGCAATGCAGAGGAGAGAGCAGTTACTGTTAGAACGCTTATTTCTGTTTCAAAGTAAGAAAGAGGCTCTAAGCATTATTTATGATTTTCATCTAGTTGCTGTTCAAAATAAAATGCATTAATACAACTTCTGTTTTTGCTTTATCTGGGTTCTCCAACTTCAGACTAGATAATATGACCAATAAGCTACAGAAGCATTCTCAACCCTCTGTGAGCTTAACACTCCCAGCAGCGTAAGAGCTCAGCTGTAATAGCAGCCATGGAGAGCATTTATCCCTCCTTACATCTGTAAATCTTATGTCAAGGGTACTCCACTGAGGCAGGAAAAGTGTGGTTGAATTCTCTCACATACAACTGGGGGCAGGATGAAGGATTTACTCTAGTCAGTGGGTTTGAAAGGCACATAATATTACATTCACAATCATATTCTTAAAGAAAATAATAAAATAGCCTTATTCATGACATTCAAAGCAAATTTGCAGATGATGGTCTAAAAGCAAGTTTCTGGACTATAATTCCCTGTCCTATGAAGGCAGTCCTGAGTCAGTCATCAAAGACAAGGAGACACCAATACAGCCTGGACTAACCAATGCAGCTCCTATACTTACTTAGTATACAAGGCTAGGTAAATTATTCTTCTGAGAAACAGAATTTTCATGACAGGACATGTACCATGTCTTTGTGTTTTGAGTCTGGATGCTGAATTCCAGCCCAGACCCTTTTGATTTGTGCTTTAACGGTAAGTTGTTCATCATTTCACAGTGAGAATCCATGTCATGTCTTGTTCCCAATCCCCAAGTGCCTACAAAGCATTTCCTTGCTTTTTTTCTAATTTACATTTCATGTCAGAATATCCAATTTTTTTAATTGTGAAACTTTGGGCACTTGGTTTCTTTTCCTGGGAAAATTAATTTAGAAGAGTATCCCCTAGAAAAAAATCAAGACAACAACATGGAAAAAATCATAAACAGCATGATCTTGTGGAGACAATTCCATTTGTGACAATCACCATTATAGCATTTTGTATATGTAAGTATTGAATACAGTTTGAGGCCAAATATTAGTTGATCTTACTGCTGTACATACAAATTAACATATCCCTACATTTCCCCACTGCCAAAAAAGAGAGGGTAACTTATGGAATCAACTAGACTGAACTTTGAATTGTCTATGTTCTTGTTTGTAGTCAATCACCAGCAGCTTGCCCTTGTTACTGATGTTACAGCTGTGGTCCCAGAAAGATCAAAAATCTTTACAGTACCTGTGCCCCTCTCACTCAGGCAGGCCAGATGCTGATCAGCAGAAAACACACCCAGCACAGCGTGTGTGCCCGAGCCTCCCAATCCTCAGCAGCTTCCACTGATTCACACTGACTCTAAGGAAACTGTATTCTGTAAGACAGAATATTTATTACCCTTTTTTCTTGTTATTTGCACTCAATGACAATTTGCTTATTGTTTGACAAATGCTAAGTGAAAGGATATCTTAGATGGTGGATGAGCTGAGGTTATTGTTTGAATAGTAGGAATTTGTGATTGATATTCACACTGTGTAATTAATCTCCTAAACCATGTGTTTCATTTCCCTATCAGACAATTACTAATCCTATATAGAGATTTCAAAATGGCTTTGCAGCATCTCCCTGTGTGAATGCATGTCTGAGTGAATATTTGTATGTAGGTTATTCACATCACGAATATTCACATCTGTTTTCTTAAACAAAAAGAACATCTCAGACATTTTGAATGAATATTTTGGAATAATTTTTTCAGTGTTTTCTCACCTTCTATTCAGATGGACACTGGAATTGATGAGATGACTAATACAAGACAACTGTTTCTATATTTTCCTCCTGCAAAGATTTTTATGGACAAACACACATACAAATATACACATAACTATTCTGAGTAATTGATTGAAAAATCTTTCTTGACATCCTCTTTCTCTTCTTCCTTATCTTCTTAAAAGCTTTCCATATCATATCTGTTGTTTTATTAGAGCATTTTTAATATTGATTGAAAGAGAACTTTATCAGTTAACAGGAAACTATAAACACATTGCTGTAAAATAAGAATTATTAATTGGTAAATTAAAGCATTATGCATCTGACCATGTGCTAAGACAACCACTGAAGCAGTGTCTCAGCTAATTCAGTGAATTAGTGGTGTTTACTGGTTTAAAAAAAAAATTAGAAACCAGAACACACAGTATTTTTCTCACTCTCTTTTTTATATTTCTTTGTTGTTGATGTTTTGGGGTTTTTTAATTGTTGTTTTTGTGGCTTTTTGGTTGTTTGTTTGTGTGTTTTTTTGGGAGTTTCCTTTGTGTGTGTTTTTTGTTTTGTTTTGTTTATCTTTCCCTGGTTGACCACATTTTAAATGGAACACAGGGAAAATTCCTTTTCATATTTCATATTCTATTTCTCTGTTTTGTTGCTTTATTTGCACTACTAGAGATATAAGCTATACATTAGCAGACATTCTATATGGATTCCCTTTTAGGGTCAAATGCATCCTGTCTCATTTTCCTAGTTCCCAAGTTGAGATGTTCAGTACCAGGGGTGACAGAAGCTGAATTGCACCCTCTGACAATGCCAATATTTACTTTAATTAGGTACATTTTACAACTAGTAGATAACAACACAGCTCCCTTAATTAAATCCTATTTCAGTGGTTTCCTGGAAAATTTATTTCCCCCCCCATTTTTCTCAAGGATACATTTTAGTGCCTCTGAGCTTCATATGAGAGTGAAAAACCGAGTATTGCTCACTTGGCTTGTGCCCAGTTGGCTCTGAGCTTTATGTGGGCAGAATAGGACACTCTCCCACAACCTAGAAGAGGACCTTGACTTGCAGCCAGCAGCTGAAGCCATAAATTTAACCCCACAACGGTTGTTGCTTCCCCTGAGAACATTCCTTTTTGCCTTCCAGCACAAGTACTGAGTATTGACAGAAGAAAGGTGGTCAGGGTGATGTCAGAATAAAGGGGAAGGTACTTAACAAAGTCAGGATCCTATAGGGTTAGAGACCCAAAGTAATTATTCTGAGATCTACATTCCATTGCAGAGCCTGTTTGATCTTGTCTCATTAAGCAGGGGAGGAAAGTACCAACAAAACAACCTTTTAATGTTAATTCCTATTAGTGTGTGATTCTTAATTCTCTCAAAGTTCAATCTCACACAGGATGCTACTACCATAAGGTTCCCCCCTCTGGAAATATTATGAGATTTAAAAAAAAAGAAAAAAAAAAGCATGCCTATGGAAGTGTAACTAAAATATCTAAACACATGACAACTGACTTGGTACCTGGCCATGCTACTCTAAGCAGTACTCCTGTCCTGCAGAGATGTGAAAAAAATATTGGTTGCTCAGCAGTTTTCTCTTCCCTACCACTTCTGGTGGAAACTGCTGGTAGTGGCAATAAGGCTTATACTCATATGACAGCTTTATCATTGTTACTGCCTCTTCTGGAAGTTAAAAATGTTTCTTAGCTTGTTTGCACAGAGCTCGTTGGGCTTTGTGCCTGTCAGTGTATTTCCACTGCTATTATAAGAAGAGGCCTTATCTAAGCTGGGCTGTGAGTAGAGCTCAATAAAGAGGAACAAGAGACTATGATTTCATCATTAGTTTGCATACACTTTAGATGGGATGAGAGCTAGGGTCCAAGGAAAGGAGCACACCCTCAAAGCTGGTAGGGCAGTTCATGAAGCAGCACATGTGGTCCCCTAAGCATCATGTTTGAAAGACTGAGTGACATCTATAGCTATAGGCCCTGGCATTCAGCAAATTAATGGAGCAGACAGAAGGCTGCCCAAGAGTTTTATGTTCCCAACCCAATTTATCTATGAAACTTTTCCTTCTCCTTCTGTCTGTCTCTTCTCTTGCCCTCCCTAACTGCTATTATCTTGTTTAAAGTGCTTAGCTCACTGCATTGGCTACAAGCTTTGTCACACATTCAGCACTTCAAAATGCTTCTGCAGTAGCAATGAAAATGCTCAAATAAGTTCAGATGGGAAGAAGGGAAAGAAAGGAATGAGGAGTTTATAAAGAATTGATTGTATTTAACATTATATAGCCATCTAATGCTGGACAGTGGAAGGGTTGTGCTCTATGAAGGCAGTTCAAAGAAAATAAACAGACCAATTTTAGTCGGGAATTACTAGATCAGGACTAGCTCTCAGACGTGATCAAGATTTTTATTTCTTCTCTTTTTCTCATGGACAGAGTTAGGTTTCAAAATGATAATAAAAGGCCCATTATTGCCCACTGGTGGTGATATTCAGACATGCCAGCCAAAAGTAGAAAAGCTATTTTCTAGGTTGCTGTTGCTGAAATATCTGGATGAAATGAAGAAAGAATGCTGCTACTAAGTCACTTGTACTCAGGCTAATGTCACAGAACTGATGGCGATAATTTTTTAACAATCAATCAGTTGCCTTAGTGTGTTTGCAGAGCCATCCATGGCAAGATTATTATCTTCAGAGACCATAGGCCTATTAATCTAATAGGAACAAGCAGAAAAGAATACAGGTACTAAATCTAGATATAATATCTGGGAAAAAAAAAAAAAAAGAAAAACAACAGCAACAACAAACAAACAAAAAAACCCCTGCATTTGACTCTGCTTCAGCTCCTGAAACAGCAGTTATTAACACAATCTTAGGAAAAAAGACACCTATATACAGATTTTCCTTCTGCAAATACTGGAGTGGTTACAGGTATCTATCTTCTTCAAAAATTCCTGGGAGTTATCTATGTTTTTAAAGCTTCACGGAATTTATTTACAGAGTTACATATTGTATTAAAGTACAGATTAAACCTTTGCAGCATTCCATTTATTACAGCTATGTCCAGAAACTAGTTTCTCTTCTGTAACCACAGTCTTGACAAAAATAAATGAAGATTAGGAAAAGATTAGAGATTGAACAGTCACAAACACCAAACTATCTTAAATTTACTGCTTATAGGATTTAGATTTTGTAATGTAGAGTGTTTCATTGTTTTACCTGTCAACATTTTAATATGATCACTTATCAGAGGGCTTTTACAAATCTTGTTTATTTGATGTTCAGTAACATTCAACCTACTATGTGATTTAAGAGATTTTAAAAACATGGAATCATAATTACAGCTGAAACTCTGGGTTTGTACATTGATACTGAAATGTTTGAAATCAGGACTTTTTGGCTGACATAGTTGCTCTACTCTGCACTGGGGCAGCCTCACCTCCAGTGCTGGGGGCAGTTTTGGGTGCTGCAATAAGATAAACTGTTAAAGAGTGTTTAAAGAGGGGGAACAAAGATGCTGCTGAGGTCACTTGGTCTGTTCAGCCTGGAGAAGAGGAGACTGAGGGGAAACCTCATTCAGTTACAACTGCCTTGTGAGGGCAAGCAGAGAGGCAGACACTGATCTCTCCTCTGTGGCAATCAGTGACGGGACCCGAGGGAATGGACTAATGTTGTATCAGGGGATGTTTAGGTTGGATATTAGGAAAAGGTTCTTCACCCAGAGGATGGCTGGGCACTGGAACAGGCTCTTCAGGGAGGTGGTCACAGCAGCAAGCCTGACAGAGTTCAAGAAGGGTTTGGACAATATTCTTGGGCACATTGTGTGACTTTTGGGCAAGGTCTTGCAGGGACAGAAGTTGGACTCAATGATCCTTTTGGGCTCTTTCCAAAAAGTCAGCTGATTGTGTCATTCTGTGATTCTGTGATTCTGTGATATGCTAACAAAAAAATGTACGTATATAAAATGAAGTTCTAGATAATTACTAAGTCTAAAGTAATTAATATATTAATTTTCTCTTTCAAGAAAATGCCCAATTTTTGTTTTAAAAAGTCTGTAGTTAGAAATTAAAATCATCATCTTTAGTAATCACCATATTGAATTCTGACCAGGTTTTAGTATTAGTTTTTATCCCTGAGCATTTGATGTTTTCAGTTTCTGAGAGAAAATCATGAACTGTGGTTTATCATCCTTTCAGATTCCAGGGGAGGGTTTCTGGGACAACACAGTAAGGACTCCATTTCATATTTAACATATTTTTATAATCAAGTACTTTAATCGGAAAATGTAACCTATCCATTTAATATATTGGATCTGTCCAAGTTTCTAATCAATACAAATACATTCTCTGAAAAATCTTGTTAGGATTTATGAAACACAATTTCCATAAACTGGAATTACAGGGCTTATGAGCAAAGTTCTGCTTAGGAAGAACTTTCAGAAATGGTCCTCAAGGAGATGCATTTCAGCACTGAGTTGTACTACTCAGAAAAGCCCTTTCTGACCAAAAAAAATTGCAATTCTTTTAAGACTTAACAACGGTATTATGTTCCAAGAGACAATCATTCAAGTACAGACAATTTAAAGAGAGAGCTTTAAAGTGAAAAGGCTATGGAAGAATATGGCCTGTAAAATGAAGGGGAAACAGCTAAGTAGGGAACTTGATATTTCCAGGACCAGCAAGAAAGTATCTTATTTTCCTTTTGGCCCTGGTCCACTTCACGGTATTTTTGGCCAATCACAGTTGCCATCACACAGCCCTTTGCTTTTATTCTCTTGGAGTGAGCCAGACAGGCATACCTGGGAAAAGTGTATCCATGCCAGAAAAAACCCCCGAAACATGATTTTTGTCAGTCTCAGCAGAAGAAAGCAAAATATAACAATGCAAACAAAAGCTGGGCAGAAAATTTTGCATGAGTTCATCTATTCAAAGAGCTGGATTAAGAAATTACAACATTGGGGCACCCATGATTAATTATTTTTCTAGTAGTGTATGAAGCGGCTTGGGGAGTCAGGCAAAATAAATGGCAGTTCAGAGAAACCTAAATTAGCAAATTAGAATTACCTTCCCCAAGATACCAGTCAGGGTCCAATGGACTTCCCAACACCATCACAAGCTAGCTACTAAATTATCCCCCTTGCTCCACTGTCACTGTCATGGTGTCTCCATTCAAATCCTTGCCATTACAATGAACCCGCTCTGCTCATATTCTCCAGTCCTTCTTTAGGGATTTTCTGTGTAGAAACAACAGTAAAGAAGATCCCTTCCCTTAACCTTTATAGTAATAGGAAACCACTTCTGGTCAGTCTCCTCTGCTTCCTCTGCCTATGCTCCCTGCAACATCCCCACCTCCAGGTGTTGCTGGGTCAGCCTGGCCAAGGAGAATGACAGAGCACATCCACAGAGCCCACCACGTATGAGAGGGAACACTGTTTTACATCTAGGAAGACCAAAACAGCATATGAAATAAATGACCTGGACTGTCACAAAGACAATCTATAAACTGAATCCTGCAAACTGATTACCACTATCTTGTAAAACTTTTCAGCAAAGGGATTTTATCCAGACTTCCACAGAAGCTTTGCACACCTGCAGTTTTCTAAAAGTCTGGACTTTTATTTACTCAGCAAGAATTGTGAGTAATGAACCTCCAGATATAAAATGACTTAACAGTTCTCTAATTATTAGCTTTCTTTGAATTCCATATGATGAAAAAGAATGTAGCACCATCCCATTACCATTTACCTTGGTGACACTCTGTGAATGTACAACAATCAGAAATCTTCTCTGATAAAGAAAGAAATTTTCAGTATTTGATACTAAAATTCACCATCCATTATCTTTCATAGTACTATACATCCACTACTTGCCTTAGAGTATGTACCACACATTGCTCTGTGTGTGTGTGATTTATAATACAAGTATTATGCATAATTAGAACTGATAAACAAGAATTGGCAATTAGGTGAACCTTAAGCAATTTTTTACCCTACCTGAACAAAATGGCTAAACTGCAAGTGGCATGTTTGTAAACTAAAAATCTGAAAATAATAATAAAAAAACCCTTTATTACAAGTGTGTCATGTGTGAGTCAAGTGGCATATAATTAGATATGCAGTCATTTTATTATGGTTTATTTGTTGCTGGCTTATAAAGACTTTTTATCTTGAAAAGCTTTCTGACTGTGACATTTTCTGTAGAATGGCCATGAAAGGAAGAGTTAAAACTTTGGCACCAAAGACATGTAAAACTACTTGAGAGAAATTACATTAACAAACTACCCAAGAAGATTCTTGCAGGGGTTATATTTGGAAGTGGTACAAACAATTAATTTGCAAAAACAACTGTTCTTTCACTGGACACGATGTCTTGCTTTCATTCTTTTTGTTTTGTGACTTTATTACACAAGTCATTTGCCTTTTCCTTGAAAATGAAAAAAACCTCAGCTTAGGTGGTGCACTAATGATAAATTTTATTGAGTTTACATGGCAAGGTTTTGGTAGTGGGGGAGCTGCAGGGGTGGCCTCTGGAAGAAGAGACAATAAGATTCCTCTGTGTTGGATGCAAACAGTACAAAATGGCCTCACCCCTGGCCAAAGCTGAGCCCAACAGTAATGTTGGTGACAACTCTGTGATAGCATATTTCAGAAAGGATAAAAACACCACATAGCAGCTGTTATGGAGAAGAAAGGGAAAAAAGAGGAAAAAAAATAAACCTGCATATTATGGTGTGCATTTTGGGTTTCCTAAAGTTCTGTATATTTTGTTATTAAATTTCTGTAATGGTTTGTCCCTACAACCTCTGATTCCCAACTCCCTGTGGCCTGTCCCTAATGATAGACAGGTTTCCCACTCCCCTTTTTTGTCCCTAAATAGCCATGCTAATGTCTCCTGTTCTGGGTCACACCCCCCTGCCCCTGCTATTGGCTCTGGGTTCTCCCCTTCTGGGGGACACCCCCCGAGTAAAAAGGGGAAGGCAGGAAGCGCAGAGCTGTCTCGACACATGGGCATGAGCCTGAAATAAAGCTTCCTCCTTCCCACGTGTGAGCCCTCCTTCTTCCAGCCATAACCACATTTCTGTCTGAGATTCAGACCCACAGATACCACATTTTATGGTTTTCTAATGAGCAAACCTCAGTGGAAGAGCTCAGAAGAAACCATACCTGCAGAAGCCCAGGTCTGTGAAGGAGCAGGAGTAGGTGCCTTAGCAGGACCCAGGTGCTGGAGCAGAGATTCCCCGGCAAGCCAGTAGACACATCATTGTGAAAAAATCATTCACCTGCAGTTTGTTGAGGACCATGATAGAACAGACATCCACACTGTAGCCCACAGAGAACCACTTGCCTGAGCAGCTGGATGTGCCATGAAGGAAGATGCAGTCCATGGAGAGGAGCCCATAATGGAACAGGTTCCTGGCAGGACCTGATGCCCAAGGGGCAGCTCACATATTGCAGCAGAACCGTACCCCATGGGAGGAACCCCATGCTAGAGCAGGGGAAGAGTGTGAGGAGGAAGGTCATGCAGTGGCCAAGTGTTATGAGCTGACCACAATTCTCATTCCCCATTCCCTATGCACTGATTTGAGGGTAAGAGGTAGAAGAGTTGGGAATGAAGGAAGCCAAGTCCAGAAAGGTGGGAGGGAACTGGTTTTGCTTCTTACTACCTTATTCTATTTTAAATTGCCAATTAAAAAAAAATTAGTCTTCCCCAAGTCTAGTGTTTTTCCTGTGATGGTAATTGGTGAGTGATCTCCCTGTTAGCTTGATTCACAATCTTTTCCATTATATTTCTCTCTCCCTGTCCTGGTGAGGTGGACTGAACAAACAGCTTGGTGGGCACCAGGCAGCCAGCCAAGGTCAGGCCATTACAACAATATAAAGTTTAGGCATATTAATCTCTAGTTTGAGACTTGGGGATGATCTCACTGACCTCTTCTGTTTTTTTCTCAGTTCAGTATAGTTCAAGATACAGAATGAAATTGCACTGCCTAAGACAAAGAACATTTCTCTTCAGCAGAAAGAAGGAATCTAGGAAGAAGAGTAGGTGTAGAAAATATACAGATTCTAATTTTAGCAGTTCTTTCCAACTTTCCGCCCTTCCTCTTTGTCTGTCCTCTCTGACACATTTCTCTACACTTTCTGTCTTCCAGCCCATCTCCAGAATAGAAGCATTCCTTTGTCCCCTCTCTGTCCCTGGCACCTCATTTGTCCCTCCAAGTGCAGAAGGAGCTCTTGGTCATTGAGGCACAAAAATAAAGGCCACAGGACAAAATTCCTGAGGGCCAAGTTCAAAATATGCCTTGTTAAATGACACTTCTTGAGCTTCCCTCCAGATCTGTTTGTGATGAACATACACAGAAGCCCTGAAGAAATCACAGTTAGTTCCCCATACTAAGCAGATATAATACTGAACTACAACCTCAAGATAATAGAAAATTATTTTTAAGGACACCATATAAAACAGCATAATAGGAAATACTATCTCAGGTTAGATCAGCAGTATCTCACAGACACAGACCTGCAGCCAGTCTGCCCCAAAACTTTCTTGAGCAAAAGACATGCCCTTCAATGCCTCAGTGTGAAATGTCATGCCCAAGTTTTTTTCTATCTAACTGGTGTAATTGACTCACTCTGAATACTTAAGAAATAAATTTAAATGATGTATTTATCATTTGTCTCAAAGTAATTGTGCATTTATATATATATCAATTCTCTATGTAAACCAATCCTAGATTTTTGTGGCTTTGTTTTACAGGGAAATGTTTACCAACTTCTCATTGTCTTAATCCCCTTTGAAATCTTCTTGCAGCTCTGGAACCACATTATGATCCCAACAAGCTCTGCTTCCAGCATTGGCCACTGACACTGTTCTAAAGTACTGTACATTACAGCGGCCATTGGTGTGCCCTAAGTTAAACCAGTTTTCACACTGAATAGAACATAATGTTGTGCATGGTCATCTTTGGTCACTACACCTGTTCCAACTCCTCTGTGCTTACGAGCTTTAGTCATTGTTCTCATCCAATAAATCCATACTACATGGTCCATTCTCCACCTGAGTGTATGTGTATTTCATAAGAAGCCCTGATGGACCCCAACATCTAAATTTTGCCATTTAGTAGAGGAAAGTGCTGGAAAGCATTAATTAATGATGATATAAGTTGTCAATATCTGCAGTGCCATCAATCTGAACAGTAAAATTGGGAATGTTTTCCTCAGTCTTGTCATACTTGTGATTAGGTGGCAAAGGCTCTCAGAGGTATAAAACGAAAGCACACTGTAATATAAAAAAAAAAAAACATGACATGAGAAATAGTGAAGAATTGTATCAGCTACTGACAGAATTAAATGTATTCAGAAACATTTTACTTCTTTTTATTTTCTCAAAAATGCAGTTGCTGTGCTAATGGGTATATGAGTCATGCTTTGAGCACAAGGAAATGATGGGGCAAAAAAGGGACATATATACTGATTCCTGACACTGAAGAAATAAGAAATTTAGGTTATCAAAATTCTTTTGATGCTTCTCCCAGAAACTTCAGCCTTGAGTGATACAAATCATTAGGGCTATTCTTTCACAAATCACACACATAGAAAAAGCAAACCTTTCCAACTAACTTCACTACCTTCATGTCTCTCCTGGTATCTACATATTTCTTGCATTATTTCAGCTGTATATTTCAGCTGTACCAATTTGCTTTTTCATAAACAGTATGCTTTCAGTTTTCTCCATTAGTTTTTGGGGATGTTTTGGCTTTCGAGTTGTTTTTTTCTGGGATGTAGGGTTGGGTTGTTTTTTTTTTTTAATAATCCTGTTCTTTGGAATGGCAGAACGGCAAGTGTTTTTTCAAAGTATACAGCAGCATAATCCTCTATCACTGTCTGGTTTTTTATAAACCTTATGTAACTGCAATGCTCTATGGCTATTTATGTTTTATTTGAGATCAGTGACAGTTATTATACTAAAGTATAAGTTTGGTTCCATTTATGTGTCCAATGAAAATAAAATTGGATTGAAATCTGATCTTAGATTCTTTATATTGCTTCCAACCTGAATAACCATTGTGTGTTTTTGTGATATTCTTCATCTAATTTCAGTATCATTGAAAACCTTAGTTAATTTTCAAAATGAGATGTTAAATGTAGTATATTAACACTGCCACTGAAGTTTTACAGTGCTGAAAATAATTGGAGGCTTAATAAAATTTTTTTAAAAATTAAAAAAGCAGTAAGAAGCAGAGAGTGCAGAACTGGACATTGATGTGATTGATCCTCAGCCCAGAATCCTGTCTGTGGGACTTGAATTAGTCCTTTTAGAAATTAAAAGCAGGTCACTTTTCCCTTTCTTTTTAGCACTATCATGGTAGTTTGCTGTGCGCTAATGTATAAAAACACAGAAATTATTTTAAAAGAGTGACATTTGGAATCTTTCACTACTCACATTTGTGGGTTTTGAACTCACTTCTTTTGACTCCCAGAAGATATTTTTTCCGACCAGCTGTGGGTGCTTATGACCCTCTTGCCCTGCAAGGGAAGAGAAGTGTTGTTCAAGCTCAATGCTTATAGTGAATCCTACCTTCTGCTCCCAGTACCCTTTGTGCATTTTATTCAGATGATTTCAGGTAGGACAGAAGTGAAGAACTCTTAAAAAGTATTTTAAAAAAGAAAAACCAGGAAAATCTACAGAAAGCATGTCAGTTATGATGATTGTGCAAGCTAGATCCAGCCCCTAAGGCTGGCTATTTCTGAGAGCAAATGCTCCAACCTCTTCTATCCTCCAACTGTTAGTCCAGACAAAGGGGATTGTAGAGACTGTGGTCCGTTAAACTCTCTTCTGAACGTCAGTATAAAGTATGCTTATCAAGAGAAGAGGAGAAAATGAAGGGTGCCACAGTCCTTCCAGGCAAAGGTACTTCTGGTCTTGTGTTCATATGATTTTTTGGGCACTTAAGAGTTGACCATGCAGACTTGGCATCCACATGCAGCTGAGGATTTGCACAGGGGATTGGGAGGAAGAAGTCTGAGGTGTGAAATCTGTTTGCACTGTAATCCCTAGCAATTTTTAAGGAACTTAATGGAAATCATTCTTGTTCAGAAACCTTAGGAGCCAAAACAGTAATAGTAAAAATTGTCTTAGAAAGAGAAAAAAAGAGAAAAAGTCTGAATTTTAGGGATTATTTTGTTTGTTTGTTTTAAATTATTTATTTTTATTTTATTAAACAGAGTTGCTATGAGCAAGAAAATTTCCCACAATAAAAGATTAGCACAAAGATTTATTTTCTTCTGTCCTCTGGAGCCTTCAAGAATCAGATAAGTTTAAGTCTTCTATACGATTAACTCTATTTCCTCTAAGTTTCTTCCTCCTGTGTCATGAAACTTGCTGTACAGGCACTTTCTCATAATGTTCAACTGCTGTTTCAGGAAAAAAAAGGAAGAAAAAAAAAAAAAGAAAAGGTTATATTTGCTGCAGTACCTTAGGATTCTAGGTCTGAATACCCACACCGTGTCTTTACCAGTAATGAAGCTAACACTGGCTGTTTGGTGAACATCACTGATTCAGAGGCAGCTAAAAGCTGAGAGACCTCTCATAATCACTGCCAGGTGATGTCCTGATGTGCATCTTAAGGCTAGTTGCAAGGTATTCTCCCATCAAATAAGAGCCTCTGTTCTACATTAAAATCCACTTAAAGTCCAATATTCAAAGAGAAAAGTAGTCTTTAATCCAAATTGTCTAATCTCTGTATATACATACAGTGGAAAGATGTCCAGCACAGGGACAAATAGGAAAATAAATAATTCGTTGTTTAATTCTGACTTGTAATAATGACAAAAGAATAGTTCAAAGCATATAGCACCCCTTCTCTCCCTGCCTACCCCCATATTCTTAATGTAAAGGTCTTTGGAGAGCTTCTCTATGTGCAAATGGAAGTCTTCAAAGTCTGTGATACTCTCTTTCTAAAGAAAGAATAATTGCAGAGAGCAGCTTGGTCAGTCAGTGTGATACAACCTCAATGCATAAGCATTCATGCATTGTTTCATGCAAATTGCTTTTATTACCTTGTTCTGGCCTTTTTGTTTCATCTACACCTTCTCTGCTATGAAAACAAGACATGAATAATTTCTATGGTAAACATTGTACATGTCTTCCACATGTTCCTCTCCCTCTCTTTCTACCACATATTTACTTGTCATTTCTTTCAAAAGGACCTCTATTATTCAACTTAAGGTTGTTTCAGAATGGCATAATGAGAGAGTATATGCACTTATTTCTTGAATTATTATAAGCAAACAAAGAAGCAAATGTGGTCTATATTCTGCCAACAGTTTTAGATTTTAAGCCACACTCAAGTAATGACAAAGATATTAAAAAAAAGGTGTTGAATTATGGGGTTTTTTCCTGTAATCTACTCCTCAACATTCATAGCAGGAAGATATTTTATATATGCAAAGATAATATTTGATTATTTGGTGTAGATGTTTTAATATCTATAAAGATTAATTTTTATTTAAGTAAAATATCTATAGTTATGTCGCATAGCTAAATTTACAGTAATTTTGATTAATTTTGTTTCCTTTGAGAGTGTAGTTGTATCATCTAGTTACAACAGACATAAAGAAACTTTAAAAGCACCACTAGTTTTTTATTTTTTCGGAAGTTATTGCTCTTAATGTCCATCATTCAGATAGACATAAACCAGAACATAAATCAATAATTTCTTGTATCTCAAACTTCTAACCCTTTTTCAGAAATGAGTAGTTTAGGGAACTAAAAGAATCATTGTCAAATGTATTAACAAAACCAGTTTTCGTATAAATCCGTGAAGGTGTGACTTACTGAAGTTCAATGTCTAAGTTCACTCTATTATTCACTACATAGATGAAACATACAAAGCCAAATTGAGTTGGAATCAAGCTAGAATGGTTTACAGAGTGATCAGAGACGCAAAACGTGAGGGAGAGCCTCCTATTGGAGTCACGAGTTTCAAAGCAGAAACCTTTGTTTTCTAAACTTCTGCTGGAGCTTAGGTATGGCCAAATCCAAACTTTTTCAACAGTTTACATCCAAAGGATTTAGCAGTTCTTAATCATTGAATAACCTAATATTTATAGAGTGAGTCAATGGGTTTCACTACAATTATAGATCCAAGATGGCAATATTAATACTATACTAGATATAGGGTATTTCAATCAATTCATGTGTGCACATAAACACAAAGATATATAGATATATAGATAGATATATATATATATATGGATAATACAAAGGCACCTGTTTAAAAACTCCTCTTGAGTTCTGTGAAATATTAATTTCAAATTTCTTGATATTTCTCAACAAGTGAGTGTTGATTTCTGAGGAATAGGGGTATCAGCCAGCCCCCATTTTTGGTTTTTGGTGGTGGTCCTGTGAGTACTGTGAACCTGGCAGTTCCAGAACTCTGACAGGTATCCCACTCTGAGGGAGACACTGGCACAGCCCGCTGTGGTCCAGGAGAGCTCAAAGGGCCTCCCTTAAGGTCATTGTTTATGAGGTTGCAAAGTGATTGATTTTAGTCACAGAATAAGCTGAGTGGGAAGGGACCCACAAGGACCATTGAATCCAACTCCAGACCTGCACAGCACCATCCATCAGTCAGTTTCTGTCCTGATTGTAACCCAGGTTGGAGGTAAAAGTTTTGGTAGAAGCTATTGGTAGAAGTTTTAAGAAATACAGTAACAATGGCACCATTCCACTTCAAATACAATTAAAGTAAGTGATGCTCAAAGGTGGATGGGGATGACAGATTACTTACTACCTGTTCCCCACCTTGGTCAGGTAAACAAAAGCCCCTGCTACAGGCAGTATTGTCCCCACCATAGCCATGTATGGTCAAGGGACACTTTACTGCCCAAATCATTACTCAAAGGCCAAGGCCTGATGGGAATTCCTGAGACCATAGAAGGCCCCAAGGCAACGCGGGGAGAATACACTCACCACACCCTTCTAAGTTTACATAAAATGCTTTGCACTTCAGATGAAAATCCTTATGGACTTCTTATTTCACCAAGTATCACTTACTCTTCAATCAATTACTAACAGCTTCCAGATCCCTAGGCAAAAGTCTTGTGTCAGATTTTTGACAGAAAAAGAAATTACTAAATTATTAAAGGTATGGGAAGCAGTTATTTATTGAAAGTAGTTGAAGTAAAAAATTATAAATTCCTGTACACATTATTTTGATGATGATGATTTGTCTTTGCATAGATAATAATTAAAGAGACACAAACTGTGGGTAAGACTAGATGACTTTTAAAGGTCCTTTACAATTCAAACCATTCTATGATTCTATGAAATCTGTTATCTGATGTATGCAATGGATCAGCCCCTACACAATGGAATAATTAGACCCAGATTTTTCATTAATCATTTTAACCTTCATTTTGCAAAGAAAAATACTAGCTTTATGCCTATTGAGAGATAAATCACTTCCAACAAGTGACAGAAGCTAACTGATGGTATCCAAAGTGCTTGCATGTAAAGACAAATTTCAAAACTATAATGATTTTCACATTTTGTGATCTCCATATATATAGTTATGCTGTGATGCACACAATCACACTTAGTTTCTCCTCTTCATCAGATTCTGTCTTCATTTTCTTTAACAAGGACAGCAATCAACTGACATGATAATTTTTTTATTAACTAAGCAGCATTTTTAACTCCTTTATTTTCAATTGTTCAGATGAGTTAAGAATCTGTCATTTTTTAATCTATATTACAAGTAGATTGAATATCCAAATTATGTTGCTTGGTTCAAATGTTGGATAACATATTATTCATCCTAGTCTAGATAAAAGCCTGGTAAATAACTTTTAAAAATTATGGTTTTAAATCAGTTTGATGTTTCTGGCTACCACACATTTTATTATATTTCAATGTTATAGCAGTCCACCTATCCATAATATGCTGTGTAATTCTGTTAAGGAAAGTAGTACTTAACACTAAACTACATTTTGTTAAACACACTGTAGTTGATTTTTGCTAGTTTCACAGACTGTAATGCAGTACAGCATATGGAAATAAATATTGCCCATTATATTTTTGATCTGAAGTATCAATATATTCTTTCATGCTTATTGAAAATTATGGGTCAGTAATAACAGTACAATTTCCCCCCATAATTAATAGATATTTATTAATTACTAATGAAATTAATAAATAATTACTACAGAGAAAAAATGAGGCTTGTTGGCGGGGCTTATTGTTATTTCCCAGGTGAATTAAATCTTTTTGATTACTTTTCTGTGACATATTTTATAATATTTTCAGTAAAATAAACTGGAGAAAATTTTCAAGTGTTCTGTGGTATCTGTTTTTCCATTCCAGAAGAACATATGTCCCCAGTAGGTTTCATATCATCTGTCAGACTCCTAAAATAGCCTAAATTCCTTCACAGAATCAGAAAATGTTTGAGGTTGGAAGGGACTTCCATAGCTCATTTGGTCTAAACAGCCTGCAAGGCCACCAAGAGCCTATTGCCTGTCTCTGGGCACCACTGAGAGCCTGGCTCTGTGCTCTTTCAACTCTCCTGTCAGGTATGTGTACACAGATTCCTGTGAGCCTTCTTTTCTCCAGGCTAAGCAGTCACAGATCTCTTCTCTTGGGAGAGGTGCTCTAGCCCTTCATCCCTTTACTTTACCCTTTGCTGGAGTTCCTCTAGTAGCTCCATATGCCTCTTGTGCTGTAGAGCTGAGCTGGACACAAGTACTTAGTACAGACCTCACCACTGCTGGGTGGAAGGGAAGAACCATCTCCCTTGCTCTGATGTTAACATATCTCCTAATGCAGCCCAGGATACCACTGGCCTTTGCTCTTGCCTCACATCCAAGTGGTGTCCACAAGGACCCTCAGATCGTTTTCTGCAAAGCTGCTTTCCATCTGGTTGCCTTCCCTGTTCTTGTGCCTGAAATTTTTCCTTTCCAACTGTAGGACATTGCACTCCTTGTTGAATACCACAAAGTTCCTGTCAGCCCCTTTCCCCAGCTTGTTGAGGTTCTTCTGGACAGTTGTACAACAATATGGCATATCTGACACTCAATTTAATGTCATCTGCAGACTTGCTGAGGGCACAACACTGCCCCATCATTTAGATGACTGGACCCAGTATTGACCCCTGGTGTTTAATACCTGTTCTGGTACCAACGACATTTTGCACTGACAGTCACCCCACCCTGTGCCCATCCAGTCACTCAGGTTTCAGTCCACATCTCATCAGATTCTTCATAATGAACTCATGAAAGACAGCACTGAAAGCCTTACTGAAGTCTAGATAGACAATATCTTCTGGTTTCCCCTCCTCCAGCAAGACACACATTTCTTCATAGATGACCTGACTGCTCACACATAGCTTCCCCTTTGTTGACCCATGCTAACTATTCCGTACTAACTTCATCCCTTTCATTTGCTTGGAAATAGTTTCCAAGGCTAGTCATTCCATCATTTTCATGCAGGGAATGAAAACAGAAGAATTAAGAGCTCTAGCTAAAGAACAGCATAACTGTAAGACTTGCAGTAACTTGCATTTCTGAGAAAACTTTACACTGACTTAATTGGATCTACAGTAATTTTTACCACTTCAAAGTTTTCAATTCTGGGATTACTGTTGAGTGAACCCATTAGTTCCTCTTCTGCCCATATATTACAATAGATTAATATTTAACATTCTCAGAAAGATAAAAATATTTTCAGATATTCTGATAACAAAGCCTTTATCAGATACTTATAAATGTAGAGTAAAAACTAGAGTTTCATAAAAGTACTAAACACCAGAAAAATAAACTAAATTACTTAAATTCCATTTCCACAAAACTGTTTATTTTATTGATATACAGAAAAATATATGTTAAGACATTTCTGTTCCTGCATTACCAACCTTGTTTCACAAAGTACTCTAGAACACTCCAATTGAAAATTCCTTAAAATTTTAATGAAATATTTCTATACTTTTAAACTTACCGGACTTCACGTAAATTGTAATTTAATTTTTCCTCACAGTACACTTTTGTAATATTTAATTGCATTTAGTAATACTTAGGAATATTTTAGCTATAAAAATGAATGATAGTAAGAAAACTTGTATAGCAGGATCACATGATATTGAGCAAAATATAAAGGAAACATTTCAGGGTTAGTTGTTTATAAAAATCATATATATTTCACAATTTTTCATATTTTACACATTTTTTTTCACCTGCGAATGTTTTTCATCTCAAACCGGAGTGATACATAATGTGAAAGCTTTTTTTTTTTGCCTAAGTTGGTTGTGCAAAGATTAATGATAACCTGTACACATCAGAAGCTTGTGAATACATTTCTTACCACTCTAGTATTGCTACACTGGAAATTAATGAGATTGCCTCCTGCACAGATTCCACTTAAGCACTGACAAGATTCTACTAAAAAAAATTGAACTACAAAAAAAAGCAAGGCCTGTATCTGGCAAGGAGTACCATTCTTCTAATCTTGAGGTTGTTAGAATTCAAGAATTAGGTACCTGCACATGTTTAGTTTTAAAACTCAATGTCCATGATTTAGGAAATTCCCAAGTATTTATTCTAAACCCAGCATTTTTTAAATTAATGATGTATAGTCATGAAGGTGTGAAATAAATCCTTCCTGGTACAATTTATCAGTTCAGAAAATATTCAGATCTCAAGGAAGTTACATTACCTTGATCCAGCCTCAGCTTCTGATAAAGAACTACCTTCCAGATGATTGCATTTTTGCTCTACAGTATTTTTTCATTTCAATGGCAGTTTCACCTACAAAATGCTATTTTTCCCCCTAAAAGTTAGAAGAAATCAGTTTACAGAGAGAAAAAAAAATCCAAGGCAAACAGGAATCTTTGGCTGGAAAAAGGCACTTCAGTTTTTAAGAACAAGTTTCACAAGTTGGATGGTTCTCTTAGGACTGCATTCCAGCTTGGCCTTGTCTACCTCCCTGGCTTTCTTAGTAGTACAAAAATCAATCTTAAATCAGGACTACCTAATAGAGATTCAGATTTCAAGAAAATAAAAGAAGTAGATGAATATCATTCAGCAAATAGTTCCACTGGAGATCAATGGAAAAGCCATTGCTTAAGTGTTACTGCCAGAGAGGTCCACAACATTAACTTCAGTATCAGCAAAGAGAATATTAGAATTAGCTTATAGCAGGTCATTATCATTTGGTTTCATGTCAATCCAGCTGCACTATAATCCCATTTTTTGGAAAAAACTTATTTCTTCTTTCTTAAGTAATGTACAATGAATTGTTTTTACATACACACCATCAAGTATTTTTTCATCTTCTCTAAGAAAAGATGAAAACTTCATCTTACTGACTAGATTTGGATCATGGTATTCAGTCCATTTGCAGAAGCTAATATTTTAGGACTAAATTTTGTATCACACTTATCTTTATTAGTCACAGCTGCAACCCATTAAGTGCAAATCTGGTCCTCTTCTTTGGTAATTAGTACAACTAGACTTATCCGAAGTGAGTTTACCTATAATCCTTTCTTCTACACTTACAGGCAAATTCTTAGAATCCCCTTTCTTCTCTAGAGTTTGTTTTCCCTATTTTTGTGAAGGCTGCAGTGAGACTTTCCACCAGGAAGCATGTTCATGTAAGCTCCTTGTGCAAAACCAAGAGAAAATTAACTGTTAGCTTTGACGGATGCAAAATAATTGAAAAAGAATAGAAAAATTTCAAGAAATAATTCATATCTCATTGAGTTCATCTTGAGTAGTTGTATTTCCTAACCTCTAGAAGACTCTAAAGCTTTGTGAAGCTTTATATGAACCATGTAACCTTTTTCTGACTACTTCCTTTTCCAGAGCAATTGTTTATTAAGATTTTTTAAAATATTTATTCTTGTTTGAAATTTATTTACGTTTCCCAAATTCAATGTTTGTAGACAGTACCTATTTAGCTTATGTTGCTATATTGGGCCTTGCATATTGCACTTTACAGCAGTAGGAATAATGAAATGAAATAAAATTTTACAACATGTTCTCATTTTGTATACTTACCTGGTTGATACTAGTGTACCTGGATACTTTTATTAGGTATTGGAACCCTTTGGATTCAGCCATGATCTGAGTCAAATTCTTCAAAGACCATCAGTAACTTTTGAATTTTCTGTTTTAGATTTGACAAGTCTGGTGGAAATGTGTAGAATATAGAATTAATTATGTATCTAGATAAAGCATTATGTCTTTTTGATTGACTGCAAAATTTGAAAATTATTATATTCCCCAACTTAGAATCAGGTTCTTTATTTTTTTCCTGTACATTTAGAATATTGATATAAAATAGTTAAATGCATTAAAATTATCTGTGTAGGCTAAATTATATAGGAACTCTGTGCTAGCTCAAAATTACAGTAATCAATTCTGAATATATGTACTTAAGACTGAAGTGGAAATGTTCTATGGTTTGAAAAGAGATCCATATGTCCCTAACTCTGAATCCACATTTTGAAAGAACATAACCATTGTTATTCATGACTTATTGCTCTCAGTAAAAATTATATCAGAATATGTAATTAATTAATAACTGCCTTTTGAATATGCCAAAGACTGCTAATTTTCCCCCTTTCCCCCCCATCTGCTATAGTCCATTATTTACAAGGAAAAAAAGTAATTTCCTTTTTTGGTTTTATTTTAATAAGTACAGGTTCCTTGAAATCGAGCAATGATTCTATTTAATATCTAAATAAAACAAATGCATTTCCAAAACAATTATTATATCTTCACTATGATTCAGTAAGCAACTACTTCTCTTAAACAGTCAGCTACCACAACAACTATATCTACTGTAATGACTAATTAATTACAAATTATTATTATTATTATTATTGACTATTCTAAGGCCATTTAAGTTTCCTGCTTTACTAAGCTGTTTTCCTGGAAATTGAATAGGTTTAAGCACCCTCTGGCTGCCAAGGCTCCTTCTTATCTGGAAGTTTGGGATTCATCTGAGTATGCCCTCCCTCACTCCATCCAGGCTTTGTAGCCTTGGAAGGAAAGATGTGTCATACTGGGAAAAAAAAATGCACAAGTATAACAAACCTTCAGAGCAACACAGTCCAAAAAGTATCTAAGAAAAAAAAATTCTAATGATTACCAAAAGTAGTGTTGTAATCCTTACAGAGATTCAGAATTTTTTACAGGAAGTGCAGAATAAAAAGAGCTGCTCAGATAAAGACAGATGACTTTATCAACAAATTTATTCTAAAAATTATCATGGGCATTAAATTGTACATTCATTTTAAGATTAGATAAGATTTTAGAAATCATTTTTCAGTCTCTGATGTGGAACGTAACTAATACTAGACTATGCCAACAGAAGTATGACTAATGCTATGAAAGCTTTATGCAAAGATACAGATTGTACAATCAAAGTAAACTTACACTTAATGGCACTATGTTTTTTGAGAAGTTTCAAGAAAAGGAGTTTAGTACACAGGTTCTGGTGATAACGAGACTATTCCACCACTAAAAAGCCCTGCTGTGTGTGAAATATTTGCCTTTAAATAGCTATTTTACAAGAAAAGTAGTACCTAAAATTTGTTACTTGTGTATTTCTAAATTTGGATATTTATACATGAAATATTCAAGGCCAGGTTGGATGGGGCTTTAAACAACCTGGTTTAGTAGAAGGTGTCCCTGCCCATGGCAGGCAGGTTAAAACTAGATGATCTTTAAGGTCCCTTCCAACCCAAGTTCTATGGTTTTGTAGTATCTACTGTAATTACTCCATGGTTCTATAATATCTCTCTTATGTAAAACTTATGAAAATGTACATACTTCATTATCTATTTTTTTCACATATTTAGAAGGCCAAATGAAAAATATCACGTACGTAAGTTAACACAGAGCAAAATTTTCATCTTAATGATAGTGAATTGTTTCTTTTTCAAATGGATTTTTTTTAGGAGTGAGCATGTAAATCTAAAATTTACCTTCAAACAAAAGTAATTCTTTCAATTCAAGTAACATCTTCATTCCATTGTTGTCAATTACAAAGAACGCTAACTTTGAAAATGAAGCAGCTCCATTCTATTGTATACAATTCCTCTATTAAATTTATATGGGACAGTAGTGGTTGGGAAACTTTGCTTCACTTCTGGTGTCTGCCTATTCCTTTTTCTTTTTTTTTAAATGAATTTAGAAGTGTCTTTATTTGAATATAAAGGAAATATTCACTACATAGTAGCAAGGCAAATGAAGCATTAAACATATTGCAATTTGGCATTACCCAAAAAAAAAAAAATACAGTAATTGATAGATATGTACTTTTTTCTGTACACAAAAACATTAACAGATGCAGTCATTATGCCTAATGTTCATGACATCTGCATGTGTCTGTTGGAGAAGCTAAACAGAACTTTAAAAAGTACAATATCTTTGCAGCTGTGGCATACGCAGAGAAGAAACAAAAAGCATGAATGCAAGACAAACAAGAACTGAGAATGACTTGGGAAAAATACACCACTGATCATTTATCAGACTATTTATGCTACAAAAAAATGGATACTAGGCTCCAGTTTCCTGCCAAATTCTAATCCCCTCAATAAAATGTGGAATTTCATTGTCTTGAATGAAACATAGATAAAACAACTATTTAATGACCACAAGTGATGTAAGAACTAAAGCAAATCAAATTGAAATCAAGATTATTTGTCCATTAGTTCTGACAGACAATATTAACAACTAGAAATTTTAAAAAGCCATTTAACTAGTGTGTTAAAAAAACTCTCCTTTGTTTTGAAATGATATGCCAATGTCTCAGTTTTGACTCAAATACTCTTCCAGTTGTAAAATCACTCTGATTTTTTTCCCTCAGCCAGAAGAATGCCACTGGCATTCACCAAGCAGAAAAGAGAAAAACAAATCTTTTGCTCAAGATCATTCAGTTTGAGTGTTTAAATGGAGACCAATGACCTTGAGATACAAGCCTGCGTGCAAGAATCTTGTATCATTCAGAGCTCAGAAGTGATCTCCTCTCCCTGCAGTAATTTTGAAACAAGTGTGCTTGAGCTTAAACGCTTATGCCCTCCAGCCAGCCTTGGGCAGAAACCTTCAATGAAAGTTTCACTTGAACCAAGAGGAAGAAATCTGAGTGCTAGAATACATAAACGCGGTTATTATAATTTTTCCTTGGCTACTTTGTAAGAAATACTCTGGGAAGGCAATATTTTCCCTTTGCCTCTGCTAGAGAAAGAAAGGGGATAAACTACTGTCCTGATCATTTTCTCTATGATACTTTAACAGATTTCTTAGATAATCACGTTGTGGCAGGTTGTATGTCTGCTCTCAGAGATACTGAATTAGTCTGCACATGAAGATGAATCTACTTCTGAAGTGGATTTCTTTTAGCCATTGTTATGGGTACAGAGGTACCAGCTTCACGATACTATTTATGCTGAGTAGAATAGCTACATTTTTCATTTCATCCTTTTCTTCCACAAACCCCATGAGATACCTGCCCAATGAAAGGGAGGTCTGCAGGGATTGTTTCGGAACATAGGAGTCCTGAGGAAGTGGAATTATGAAACACATCAAGGAGTGTTACTTTGATAGGATTTATCTGATTTCAAACCTGATTTCAGTGAAGCAGAGGACATGGTCAACTTTGGAGTTTAACTCTGTTCTCATTTATACTTGTATAAATCCAAGGAAATAAGTGAAAATGAAATTCAAATAGAATTATTTTACATAGAGTCCTTTCTACAATTCAGACATGTATCACTCAAGATTATATGTGGTTATCCTCATTCTGAACACATTCAGTTAAAAATTATTGTGAGATATATTAAAGACAAAACATTAATAATATCTGAAGAACAACTAATGATCTTGGAGTTGAATTGCTCTTTAAGTAGCTGATCACCAAAGCAAACGCCAAGGTAAGCTGAAGATATACAGATACTGCAGTCATGATAATGCATTTGAATGTTGATGTTTTATTAGCTGCAGTGAGTTGGTTTTAACCCAAACACTGCAGATGGGTTATATGCAACACATGCCATTTTGCACTCAATTTTCTTCCACCAACTAAAACTCAGGACTGTGGTTTGTTCTTTTACTTGTATTGCTGTGAAGAAGTTATAACTTTGGAAAAGTCCAAAGTCACACTGCACAAAGGAAAGAAAATTAAACTTGACCTCTGTTGAAGCTGCAAAGCAGTAACACAAGGAAAAGAAAATAATACAAAGTTTTGTTTTGCTCTTCCCTGTAGTAACCTATAGTTATCTTTTTTTCAAAGCAATTTCTGTATGCTGGAGTTCAGACCTAAGTTCAGTTTCAAGCTGTTCATTCTAGTGCAATTCCAATACTGCTGGCACTTCTGGAAAGCAGCCCAGGTGGGTTTAAGCATAGTATACTGTAAAAAAAGTAATTTTCCTGCCACACTGTGTGAGATCAGGTATTGCTGGCCTTAACTATATATATATATATATATTTATACAATAGAATTTATTTATCTTTCCAATTTTTATTATGTAGAAATGCAGAAGTACAAATCCTTCACTAAGACAGAACTTATCTTCTGATGCACAGATGAAAGAATACATTTGTAGACACATGAATTAAATTATTCCCTTTCCACTGTAAGAGATGAGTTCCTCTCCATTTGAATGCATATATTCTGTTATACGCTGTATTGCTTTGAAGCACAGTTCTTTTACAAGCATGCTCATTTGTGCCCGGTGGTTCAGGGAGTCATGTTGTTCCCCAGTTTCTGTGAGAAACAATGCTTTCCAATTTAACAGCTATAAACCCAAGACAAGCTATTACTGTCTGTCTACATTAGCTTGTCTTTTCTTCTTTGTGGCATTTTTAAATACAAGGTGCATAACACATGGTTTAAAAATATTCTAGTCTAACACTTCAGATACTCTATCTTAATGAGGCAATCAGATTATCATTTGATGATGAAATAACATCCTCAAGTGTCACGAGCAATCCGTGTGCATTTTGCAAGGACAGTATGTAAATAAGCATTTTGGCATATCAAAGAAGTATGACATTTTTTCCCTAAAGAAAAGCACTCAATAGAAGGGGTAAATTCACCAGATTTTCTTTGTTCTTTGGTGCATCTCAATATCTGAATCTATAACTTTCAGTCAAAGCAATGCTCTACAAAGCCAAAGTGTGTGAAATATGAATATTTTCCACTCTCTTTCCACTTCCACAGGTTGGAAGCTATCTCAAGGCTGGTTTCATTTGTGAGAATTGATAACCATTCCTTAGGGAACCCAATTCTGAGTAGGCTGCAGTCTGCAAGAAAAAATGCACTGTAAGGATTTGGAGCCTTTAAACACAGTTGTGAAATTAGCCTACTTGCTGTTCCTAGTATTTAAAACCAATGCACTAGGAAAAAAACCAAACCAAACTTGAGGTGGAGGCAAGCAGCTGGAAAGGGATTGTGCAGATTGGCTGACATGAGTTTGAATTCCCTGCCAGCAACGTATGAATGGATGAGTGTTAGTAGAAGAAGTTCTGGAGAAACAAGAATTACCTGCTAATTCCTTCTTTAAGGGTGAGTAAGGGAAAGATAAAACTGACAGATAAACAGGAGACAGAGGCCAGGGTTCAGTTCCCTAAGTATAGGTAATGAGTGACAATCAATTTTCCAGAGAGTCTCCCTATTATAAAACTCCATACACTTCCCTGTCAAGAAGCATTGGATTGTAAACTTGTACAAAACAGAAAAATAATTACGGTAATTTGTGTTCCAGCAGCTCCTCCCTGACCCTGAAACTTCTGTTTATCTTTATTTCTTGCCAACGCAAAGATACTGTCATTACTCCCAGGGAAGTTTTCGTGATAATAACATGAATAATGATAAAAAGTTTTAATGATAAAAACAACCCTTGTGCATAAGTGTAAATATGGAAAGCACAGCAAACTGTGCAGAGATTAAAACTGATTCAGAAAGGGTTGTTTTGCACATGATTTTGCATGAAATATTGTTCTTTTCAATTTTTGCTTTTGTTATTGTTGCAGTGCAAAGTGTGTGTAAGAAAATTTCTAAAGTGATTAAAGCTGACAAATCTGTTGTTACAGATGCAACCATATGAGAGGACTGACAACACACACAATGAAACAGAAACATATGCTCATTTCTATCAGACAGAAAATAGACTAAAAGTTAAGATAACATGATGTGAGCAATACCAGGCAATACAACAGAAGACAAAAAGCCAATATACTACAATTTAAAAAGAGTTTGTGAGAAATCAGACACTGCTGTTTCTTAATTATGACAAATCTTTGTATATATTTACAAAAGAGGCAGGAAAGATGACTGCTTAACTCAAATAAAAAGTATTTAAAGATTTTCTATGCTAAGAATAAGCCTTGGCCAGGTACATTTTCTTATGTTACATTCATGTCTGTAGAGTTCTCAGTGTATTCTGAAACAAATTTTAAGAGGAACAATATTAAAAATGCATGTATAGGAGATTTCTGGACAAAAATAAAGGATAATTTTTATGAGTAAATTAGATTCTTTATGAACTGGAAACACATCCTCTACAAACAGTGCAGCAGAAGTGTGCTTTTTGACAAAACTTTTTAGAAAATTATTCATTTTTAAAAATGTGTTACAAGTCAACTTATCTGTACTCCGTACTTTGGATTGCAATACATTTTAGATTATATTCTGCTTAATGCTCCACTGTGCTTAGTTGGTTTAGGATTGAAAGTGCATATTAGTGACAATGAGGAAGAAAAAAACTATCAGGTGAGCTTAGATGAGATTGCCATACACACGTCAGTCAGTGTTTATCAGGCAATTCAGCCTCAGAAGTTGCAGTCTCTGAGCTGTTCTGCTGACATTGCTCACAGTTCTTGTGCTCTTTATGTTCCCTCTGCTTAGGGAATATGATCTGAAATATACTTTTTCTATTTAAAGAAGCTGTATGAAACACCATGTTTTCCAATTACTATGGAAAATGAGACATAGGTATATGAAAAGTGGATTGCGAGCAGATAAAATAATTTTAGCATCCTGCACTGACCTTGTAAGTTGTTTTAGTGATCTCCCTACATGGCAGTTTAATTTAGGAACTCCACCTCTGAGCACAGTCACAACAATGTTGACAGTTTTGACTTAAGTGACTAAAAAACATTGCATGTTGCATTGACTTTGGCACTTGAGTTGTTGGTAATGAAACAAGACAAAGCAATTGTAGAAGTTCAGCAATAGCCAAGTCCAGCAGAGTGATGAGTGCTGCAAGAGTGGCATCGGAGAGATTGTTCCGTGATGCTGGTCAGGCTGAGTGTTGGTGCCCTAAACCCTCCCAGTTTGTCAGGGAGGGTCAGCTTACAATTTTCAGCATTGAACTTCTGCCTGTCTTTAAAAGTAACAATGGCAAGAATATTGCAACCTTGAACAATATGGACATAAACAATCAGGTTTACAATTTTGGTTTTGTTTATTTTTCAACTGTATGCACTGTCCCACATTGCAAATCAGCATGTTTCATTTAATTAAACAAACACTGTAAGTAGAAGATTTGACAGAGGAATCTCTGAAGAATATGGAGAATGTATCTATGGCTGCAAGAAGAATATGAACAAAGCACATCCTCAGTAAAAATGGACTAATTGCATAATATTGGAACAAAGAGGGGAGATCCTGCATGTAGTGAGAAACTTGATGATACAAAGGAGAGAACCACCAATTAATGAGTATGTTTATAGCATGTTAATTGCCAGTTCTGGGACCAATACATGTTAAGCACACTTAGAAGGCCTCTGATAACCCTTTGTGCCTAAAGCTCTTTCTAGACCATGCCATGTTTACAATTCATCTACTTCTCATAAAACCAGTGTTGCCAGGTATGGTGAAAAATAAGTGGTAATAAAAGCTAATACCCTCTAAGGAGTGCCTTATTCTGCAGATTTATAGATGCTATAAACCCTCACTGGAGATAAACTCACAATGACTATGTTTTCCACAGTTCAAAGGTCTTCAAACATGGATGGGCTGAGATTTCCTTACCCCAGGAGACACCATCTGTGAATTGTGTATGAAATCTTTAGTGAGAATAGCACAATGTAACCATCACAACTGTCATAAATGCCAGTTTCTGCACAACCAAGAGTCACAAACACCTTTGGCTGGGCCCTGAGCTTTCACAGAACCAAAATAAACTGCTCATCCAGTTGGCTGAGTACTTGGAGACTCCAAGGGGTAGCGTAACTCCAGCACTTTGCATAATCTGTGTACAAATGAAAATGATTCATTTCACCTGGTTTGGAGTCAGAACCATGCCTTCCTGCATTGTTTTGATCCATTGGGCAATGAAAGCAACACAGCCTGGTTCAAGATGCACAGAAAACTCCGGCTTACAGCCACTTGATCAGCTGCAGTATCAACTCTGTCTCATAAACAAGGTTTATTTCTCCATGCCTAGAAAATTGGTTATTCCAGCCATTAGCTATTCAAGACAGATTTCACAGACAGCAGTACATAAGCTTGCTATTCACACAGCACAAAAAGACATTATTTCTGTTTATTGCAATGTCCTCCATCATTCCCCTTGGAAATGCTATTTTCTTATAAGGTATACAGGTGAGGAGGCTGGAAATCTAGTAAAAAAATTTTTTTTCAATTTTTTTTGATCAATCCTTTTCCTAGCCAAGAACTGAGTGTTGGATGGGAAGCAAAGATATTTTTCTTTTCTCCAAATCCCAAAACCCAAATCCCAAGAAAAAAGACATTGGTTTTCACACACTTTTTCCATAATCTGTTTACTTCCATTTTAACTCAGCACATTTGCTCCCACTCTCAGAAAGCTATCTGCAGAGAACAAGAGGCAGACACATGCCAAAAGAAGCTTCTATTAAACCTAGCAGGGAAACTTCTGTGAAAAAAAGGCCAGCAGATTTCTTCATATGTTTTGCACCCTGGCATGAATGATTCTTATTTTTCTATACCATTCTTCTTCCAAGAGACAGTCTATTTTGCCCCCACAACTGCAGCTTGTGTGGGAATAAGATTTTGAATAATCTCCTTTGTTCACACCAAGGAAAAAAAAAGCATGTACGAGTTGGCAGAGCAAGGCAAGAGGTATACACCGCAAATAATATGCAGGTAAAAGAAAGTGAACAAATCAACCATGTAACTGTAAATAAAGTCATATGACTATGACAAACCAAACATAAAAAACCAAACATGTAGCCATACTGGATTTCCCACCACTCTTTCCAAAAGTGAACTAATACTCAGCTAAAACTATGTAAACTCAAGAACAACATGTGACAAATCAGTTCAGAAACAGACAAATGTGATAGGGAGAGGGCAAAAGGAAACCAAGAAAAATATATATGTGAAATCATGTGGCCATGGTTATGCTGAGACCTCCAAGAGCTCTGCTCATCCTCTTTCTCTTTCCTGCATTGTCACACCATCTATTATTACTTACATCCTCTCTGCTATACTGACACAATTCCTCCAGGAATCAAGAGTATGTGTCTCAATTCTGTGTGTGTTTAAGAAAGAAAGGCTTGGAATCTCTCACCTCAAAACCATGGTCATCCTAAAGTGGTTAATTTCATTCACATTTGGCCTTAGTCAACAGCCAATATTTGGCAACATGCAGTTCAGAAGCTTGTTCAAGATACACATTTAATGATCAGATGGATGTAATCCTTATAAACAGTATTTAGACTTTCCTTGCATTGTGATTGTGGAGCACCTGTTTTAAGATCCTCAGGTTTTATAGTGCTGGTCTTAGAGGTATATTTTGTGGTAACAGATTTACAAATGCCATGACAGAAAATTTAGGGGGAAAAAAGGCCACATTGAAATGAGCACCAAAATAACTATGTACACCACAAAGCTCATTAAAGTAACTTTTGGTTTATCTACATTTTTTTCTTCACTGCTAAAAATCAAAAAACCTCTGAACAAACAGGATGTACTGGGGCCCCATATACAAAAAAAACAAAAACAAAAACAAAAACAAAAACAAAACAAAACAAAACAAAACAAAACAAAAAAAAAAAACACACACACACAAAAAAAAGACAAGAATAGCATTAAGCTGAGGGAGGGCAGGTTTTGATTAGATATTAGGAATAAATTCTTTAGTGAGGGTGGCGAGGCATGGAACAGCTTGTCCACAGAGGGTGTGGACTCCCCATCCCTGGATGTATCCAAGACAAGGCTAGATGGGGCTCTGAGTAACCTGGTCTGGTGGAATCTAGTGGACACTCAAGACTTCTTAGATTATTTGACAAAATATTTCTGCAAAGAATTAAAGTCAAAGAGTAAAGGTTGCATTTAATTATATATCTTCAGTATATTTTTTTCATATGTATAAAATGGAATTGAGTATTATGTTTGGGTATGTGCTCATAATTAAGCTCTGTTTCAACAGGCCAGCACAGAGAACTATATTTAGGACTATATGTTTACAAACACAAACATACTTTATGCTGACAAGATACAGAACACTGAGTGTAAAAGAGCCCCAGCAAACCAAAACACTGTAAAGAGGACAATGTGAGAAATTATGAATTATGGTAATTTGCAAATTGCACACAGAAACTGTATTCTTTTTACTAAATCGATACACATAATTTTGCATGCAGCTGTGTATATCAAATGAGACAACCGTTAAACATGCTTTTGTGTAAAAATCTTAATATGAAGATGGATTCTGTAGAAATAATATATGGTACTGGGAAGGACTGATGGGTTGTAGGCAGCAAATTATAAGACAATGATGAAATGGATACATGTGAAATACATTTTGAAAACTTTCAGTGAGCACCATTTAAAATATAAATGTCGCAGTTAGACACTATGCAAATGGTAAATGTATGTGCTAAAATCGCAGAACTGAGCATAGCCATTAACTTTTCAGAGTGATTTTTAAGTTCTTATTCTAGCAGGTAAGCGGTGTCAATGCTGATAACTGTGTGTGAACACATTCTGTAACTATCTATGCATATCAGACTAGCAGAGTACTCTGATGGCAGATGATTAATAGCTGGAAACTCTTACATATACCACTTTTATTCTAATTTCTACCTTATAATTTAGGAAGCTTATTTCAGGTTGGGATTTTTTTAATGTCTGAGGAATTACTCTGTATTCTTATTTAAATGAGGGGGGGAAAAAGGGCATGGTTTTAAACAAGAGCTGAATTTCAGTTATTGCAGCATATATGTACAAAGAACTAAAATTTGTTATTGGCAAAAAAGTAACATCTTTCATTAGATCTTGACTAAACTAGCAAATCTAAGTCATCTAGCACCTTTGGGTAAAGCCAAGACAGGAAGAACATGGAAATATGCAGACAAATTTTAGTGAAGTATATTTTACTCTCCTGATTCAGCACAAGAATGGCTTTTTACTGTCTATTTTTTGCTCTGCAGAGAATAAAGAGGATAAAGACTTGCTGGTCATTTCTGAATGACAACACATTTCCTTGCTTTTATCTGCTACTGAGAAATGTATTTTTTATTTATTTAATTGTTATTAAATACTGAATGTTATTTTTTAATAAACTACAAAAAACTAAAGTAATGCTTCAATAATTTGCAGTGGTAACTTAGTGTACAGTTGGTAATTATTAAATACAGCTTCAAGAACTTGGATGAATTTCTAATGTAAGATTATAGCCCTATTATTAATATTTATATTTCTCATAATTTTGTAAGCATGTTTTATCTTCTGAAGAGAACGAAACCTTAAATTTGAAAACAATTGCAGTATTGTCATAAGTATTCAGGTTCATTAAGATCACAATAGGAACAAAAACTCACTGTATTAACAACTAAATTGCCCTAGGACTACTAGATAATACTAGATAAGATTGAACCACAAAGTTCTTGTCTTTGGTGTTTTCTGCTAATTAACTAATTATATATTCATTATTCTCAGAATGCTATTCATCTTTTCTTTGGAAAGAAATATCTCCTCACTTGTTTTCACAGGAGGTATACAATGAGCTTTTATACTACTTTTAAGTCAAATTACCCATCCAAAGGCTGATATCTATCCCAGTGCCTCTTCACTCCCATCGTTCCCCTTTCTCTGGAAAGGAAGAGCACTTTCCTAACTGACTCTTTTATCTTGGATTTGTGTTTCACAGCATTTTAGCTTTTATATCTGTGATGGGAAAGGGAAGTGAAATTGAAAGAGATTGATCTGCTGGAAGAAGACTACACCTGTTTATCAGATTTCTGCCTCACATTACATCAGATTTACTTATTTTGCTCACTCAGATTCAGTGGACAAACAAAAACCAGCCTCATTTCCCCCTGTCAATACCTCAACACCTTCTTTGTTTTCTCACTTACTGTGTTTCTTCTGTGCCTTGAGCATAAATATTTGTAAATCTGTCCCTGGCAGGGCTGTACAAATTGAAAAGCAACGCAATGCTCTGGCAGTGGCCTTTCAGTGCACCAGGACTTTCATGCCACCCTTCCAGCATAATTTTTAACCACCACGGCTCTTGTTGGAAATAATTTTTCAAAAATGAAACTCAAAGTAACAGTTGTGATATATTTAATACATCAGCCAAACATAATAGATTATTTGATGGATTTTCTGCCTGGAACATCATTATCCAATGCTAAACAGGGTCTCCAAAGCAGAATAATTAGTGAATCATCATGTGGCAGAATCTTACTGCTGTGACCTACAGGTATGAAGAATTCAGTAAAATAGAAAGAAGCATTTTAATTCCCTTTGAAATTATACAAAGGACTGGAATTGGTCTCTGAGATGCTGTATACACCTAGACAGTACTTGCCTCTCTGTAGATGTTGGTATGGCGAAAAGCAACCTGGAAGTGTCCTTAGAGTTCTTCCTGCAGACTGAGTCTTTAAAGAACATGGTCTGTTCTAAAGGATAAAGTGATAGAAGACTTCTCAGGAGAAATTCAGTTTCCAGCATGCTTTAAACTTTTTTCAGGGCACCTTGGGCCTCCCATGGCGGGAGATGGCATAACCTGACAGCCAGGGCCCATCTTCTCCCAGCCAACAGCAGGGCAGCCACGGGGAACCGGGGTAGCCCCAACGCCGGCCATCGGCCACCGCCCTGGGGAAAGGGATGGGATGTGTCCTAGGGGTGTGCCCAGCAGGACCGGGCTGTGGGGAGCTGTGCCCGGCTCACCGGGGCCAGGGCAGGGCTGTGGGGAGCTGGGAGCTGGCCCTGCTGTGGCATGGCTGGGCTGGGGCTGACAGGGGTCCTGGGTTTGGGCAGGCCAGCTGTTGTGGTGCGCATTTTGAATTTACAAAATTTCTGTACAGTGGTTTGTCCCTATACGCCCATGTTAAATCCTTTTGGTTTTTCCCGAATTATAGGTCCCGTCCATCACTCTGTAGCCCCACCCAGAAGCCTGGAAATTTCTGGTGAGGCTGTGGGGTGATTCGGCAGGTACTCGGTTCCCCACTCCCTTTTTAATGTATGGATTTTTTCTACTGATTATCCTTTTGTTCTGGGTCACTCCCCCTCCCTCTGGGATTGTCCCCTGCCCCTTTTCACACCTCCTGGACTTAAGCTGAGACCCATAGGGAAAAACTCACTTCTACGTGGGCCACCCTCTGGGTAAAATAAAACCCGGTTGAAACCTGTGTGAAGTCTTCCTTTCTTCCTTGCCATTGTAACGCTTCTGCCTGAGGCTCCGACCCACAAGATGGGAAAGGTACCAAGCTGTACCTTAAATGTGAGTTTGGTTAAAGAGCGAGCCGGAAAACAGCACTGAACTCCTGCAGCCAGGGAGGTAGAGTTCAATGATCCTTGTGGGTCCTTTCAAACTCAGGATGTTTGATGATGACAAAAAAGGCCAAATAGAAGTACATTAGATCCTGCTGTGTTTCTATTTCATCAGCAGTACCATCAGTAAATTCTAAACTTCAAAACATTTTTGTTGCTGTTGTTTTGTTTTTGTTTTTTTCTTTTTTGTCTCTGACTGACAGGTACTTCTTCCATCCGTGGTCATTTGTCATTGAAGTAATACATGAAGGAAAGAAATGGGGAGCAGTCCCTGCACCTCATACACAAGTATTTAATGCTTAGAGCTTCTGTACTCCTACACTCCAAAAAGAGATGTCATGTTGAAGGCAGCTTTCAGAAGACAGAGAAGAGCAGGAAATTGTGGTTGTGGTTGAACAGCTGGATAAACAAAATGGCTGGCTGTACGCTTGCTGTCTCCACACTGAATGTATCCCAACAGGTCTCAAACCTGTTTGTTCAACAAATGCTTTTCCTAATAGGAGAGCATTGGCACAGCTTTCTTTGCATGCCTCACTAGCTGTCTAATGATTTCAAAAGTAGGAAGAGAGGTTAATGGCAGCTTCTGAATTTTCAGTGCAGTCTGCATCCTAAAAGACCAGAAAGAGAGTGTGTTCTTAGACTAGGGAGTTCTTTGAGACACCAGTGAGTTTTGGTGGGAAAATGAAGTCCAGTTCTACTCCATTTTCCAGAAATGCTTCTGGGTAATTTTCCTCAGGAAACAATTCTGTCTGTGGATGGAAGAGCAACTCTGAGTAGGGTAATCACAAAGAGCTTTGATTTCTAGTGCAGAATCATAAGTTTCCATATTGGCCAGATGGTTCTAAACACATCAGTTTCAGTGTGCTGCTTTCTAGGACAATTAGTTCCCCCCTTACTGTATAGAGAGAAATTAACTATTTATTTCATGCAATGTACTCCACTGGTCAAATGTCAATATGGTATCATACAAGCAACAACCTGGCATAAATACCCTCTCTTACTTTCTTTTTCAAGTTACAATTCCTCCTAGAGAACTTCTGTTTAGATGTAAGTTGCATTCTCTATTTGATACAATAGTGTTGGCTGTGTGTGTGATGTGCATTTAAATTTTAGGAGCAGAGATAAGTATTTTACTCTTTATTTGAACAAGAAAGGAATGCAAATCTTAATATGATATCCCTGATGACCACATACTAGCAATTGTGACCACAAAAAAAAAAAAAAAAAAAAAAAAAAAACAAAAAAAAAAAAAAAAAAAAAACCCTTATAAAATGTACCAATGAAGAAAGTACTGAAATGAATGAAATGGAGTAAGTAGAAATGTAGTTCATGGATAGTAATGTGCAAAATCTGTGATCCCACCTCCAGATACAATGTTTATCAGCTAGCAAAACCAGACAAACGCAAAGCTCTTTATTTAAAAATAAAATTAAATAAAATGAAATGAAAGAAAATAAAATGATACGAAACAAAATAAATTTTCCTAGCAGAGTTTACAGTTATCTAAAGAAAGTACAGATATTCTGGAACACTTCTTTAACACTATCTTTAGAGGACTGGTAAATAAGTCACAAGCATATTATTTGACAAATAAGTTTTCAGTATACTTTTCAAATAGAATTTTCTTGGAACATTTTGTTTTCACCAATGCTTAGCACTGTTTATTAATTTTCTGATACAAAAGCACTTCTGAATTCAAAACTAGTATTTATCACATAAGGTTTTTATCAGCTATTGGCATGAAGGTTCCAGAGTATTATGTGGAAAAAAGGCGACAAACAAACCACCTGTTTGGCACTCAACTCATGTAGTCAAGGTGCAGTCAAGGATGTCTTCATCCCACAGTGGATGCCTCCAGGGAGTGTACATGGATAGTGCAGCCTCAGATGACTGCTGCACCAAGAGCAAATAAATCTCCACAACAATATTGAGACCACAAAACCAGATTCCTTAATCTTTGTCTTCAACTGTGGCTAAAGTTATCACATTCTTAATGTTGTTTGTTTTGTTTGATTTTTTTTTTTTTTTTTTTTTTTTAATTGACAGTATTGCCCAGCACACTGAACAACAGCTGGGAATCACTGAGATGCAGTCTGCTCCTTGTCTCTCACCTGTTTGCTGGACTCCTTTCCGAAAACATGAAATAAGACAGGGTCTTTATCAAAATATTTCCTGTAATGTAATGCTGAAGATACTTCAGATCTTTGTGGTTGGGAAAGGAGGGAGAAACAAATCCAAAACAGTGCAAACTCAGGAGTTTCCAGTTTGACTTAAATAAGTGGGAAAGTTCTTTAAATATTAAGAGCCACAGCTGTTTTCCAAACTGATTTCCTGCTAGTCACGTTTCTTCTGTCAAAAGAAGTGTTTCCTGTGGACTCTCAGGAATTCAGAGTACTTACATGCTGTGTGTTTGTGAACTGAATTGCTTGTTCCTGGGAGAAATTATTTTCTTTGCCAGGCAAGGGGCAATATGATCAAACTCTTTTAAAGTCCAAGGGCTACTGCAGTGAAATGAAAAACAAAGAGGGATTAATTAATTGTAGCTCTGCCAATTAATCTTTTTGTTTTGTTTTGTTTCCTAAACCAATTATTACATAATGTTTTAAAGAATAAGTCTCTTCAGAGCATACAGAATATCACTTTCTTGTACTTCATGGGATTAATGTTTTATATTTGCACAGACTTATACTGAATTACCTATCCTCCCATAAAGTAAAAAGGTATATTGGCTCCATTCTCCAAGATTTTTTCTTTTCCTTTTATTGTTTCTGTATATAAATTCCAGAATATAGTTCAAAATGGAAGATGATTCATATAATTTGTGTACATTTGAGATATTCATTCCTGCATGTAAAAATGCAAGAGAAAATCAATCTTCCAGTTATATTGCAGACAAATTACATATATATATATACATATATAAATACCGCAATAGGGAAATCAAGCGTAAGAATATATTTGAAAAAGACAAAAACCAGAAAGACTGATACAATATTCAGGGAAGAGAAGTGGCTGGGTAGAAAAAGTCTTCTGACAGATGTTACATAATAAACAGAGCATCTCTTTAATGGTGATACATAAAATATATTTAATAACTATAGTCTGTTCTACTTTTTCCTAAGAAACTTACAGTAAGGTTCCTGGAAGATAAGGCTGAAACCAGAGAGTTCCTGAAAATATAAAATTGGAAATTTCAAAATTTGGAAAATTTTGGATATTTGTACCAAAGTGAAGATTCAATCTTTTCACATAACAGATACACTGGGATGGATTTTGTGACCTCCTCAGGAACAAGGAAAGTTTTGAAAACCTACTTTGTTTCATGTCCTGCCTCTCTCTTGATAAAGAAAGAATGTATAAAGGAACATTTATGTTTACCTGTTAATTTCCTTTGTCTTTTTGAGTTTTAGGCCCAAACTGGCATAATTCTTCCAGTATTTTTTCATTTTCTGCAAAATAGTCTCAATTTTAAAATTAATATAGGGAGACTTATTTAATACAACTGTTCATATTTCTCCAATTTTATAATCAGAAACAATAATGTTGCTTCTCATATTCCAATACCTACCAATACAGCTAAGTCTATGGCATAACTCTCCTTATAGGAGACCACATCTCACTGGGTTCTAATCTAATTCACATCCTTCTGCATCATATTAAAAGCTTTGATCTCAGTTCACTGCAAAATTTGAACAACAAAACCCAAATAGACTGCTACTGTAATAGTAGCTATGATATATTTTACATGGTACTCTTTAAATGCTTTTTGCAAAATTTAAAAGATTTTGCACCAGCTGAAGTAAACCAGGATTTAAAGATATTTTTTTCTGGTCAATGTCTTACCCATCTTTCACATGGATAATAAAATACTATATCCTTCTTCCCTCTAGACCATGGAAATGTAGGTACCACTATAAATTAATCCTGTCAAGAGGAAAGATAAGCAAACACCTTGAAATTCACAATCCATGAGTGCATGGCTTGTCAAACCTTAATTTAAACAAATCCAAAAATCAAACCCCAAAAAAACCCTTGTCAGTGTATTTTTTTTTTTAACCCTGGAACTCCTATTTTTATACTGAGAAAAAAAAAATCCAAAAGGCATTATTCACTTAAAAAAAATAAAATCTATCCCATAGCTGTGCTATAAGGGAACCAACACTTCTAGTCTCATTTCCATAGTAACATCTGTGAGAACTGCTTCCTGATAAATCAGCAACATTTGTGTCATAAACTGATATTCTGAATAAATAGAAAATAGTTATTTACTGGTTTCTCTAGATGCAAGTGTGAGAATGTGAACAGGAAGAACGCTGGGTGTGGCAGTAAAAGATAACACAGCTGGCATGAAGTTTATCTTTTGATGTGCCATTTCAGAGCTGCTTTTCCTGCAAACCCCCTGCAAACCACAGGGTGTCTTTATCATCCTTGGGCCCAGGGTGTGTTCATTACAAATGCTGAGGAAACAAACTAATTAACACATTTGTTTTTAAAGGTGATAATTCCTAGTGGTATTTTCAGTTAAGACAAAATTCAGTTCAGTGTGTAAGTCACAGCACTTCCCAGAGCTTTCTTTGGGAGGCAGATCTCCTTTTAAGTTACTATGAGTTTTCTCTTCTGCTTTTCAGCATCATGATCTCATCAGACAAACACAAACACACACATGCACAGAGAATAAAGTAAATTTCAATGAACACAAGGGAAATATTAATAGAAAAACTACATGAATAATTATATTATAAATTTAATATTTTTTATTTTTAAAACAAATTAGAGTATACAATGTAATACAGAGAATTCTTGACCATAGTTTCAGTCCCAAGGCATGTTCTCTTTTTCAAAATGGAGATAATGGATAGAGAAGAGAAAATTACTTATCCAAGTTTCTCTTAACAGGTAAAAAATAATATAGACCTTTGATAACTTTGAGAAGAGACAGAGAACTATTTCCTGTTATATCTGTAAATTGTCTCTAACTTAGGAGTAAAATTTATGTTTCCTAAAATATTTCTATGTCTTCAAATAGTTTTGTTTTGTTTTATTTGTATTTTTTTTGTTGTTGTTGCATTTAATCCCGTGCTACTTTTTTTTTTTTTACTTCTTATATTTAGCATTCCAGCTCTCAAATTCTGAATGCAGCTTTTAACTTCAAAATATTTGAAAATAACACAAGAAAGCTTAAATGATTTCATTTAGAAGACCTCACATTTTCTGAATTTACTTTAGTTTGTGAACTAAAGAGGCCTATAAGATATTACTGCTCATCTCAGCAGTTACTCATCCAACACAGAGGAACTAAAATGCTAACGTTTCAAAGCTAAAAAGAAAACCAAAAAACAAACAACAAAACCCAAAAACCCAACAAAACAATACACAAAAAGAGAGAGAATACAAAACTTCAGAAGACTTAAGTTTCATTAAGTTAAGGATTTTTTTTAGATTGATTTCCGAAAGGTTTTTACCATTTCCTAAATATTACAAATTTATACATATAAAAACTGGCTGGAAATTAGGGCTTAACTCCTAGTTTTATTGAAAGCAGAGGAAATACTTCTACTAACTAAGTCAGGGAGAAACCTGTCAGTTTTCTTAAAGTTTTCTGACAAAAGCGTTTTTTCATACCATGCAAAATTCTTTGTAAGTGAACTGAAAAAAAATTGCATTTAGTACATACCTAATAACATAAAATAAAATATCCTCTGTCTCTGAGTAGGAGGGTTTTTCAGTTCAGGTTTTGTACATGTCTAAGAAATAAGAATAATAACTGTATTTTTCTTTGTGTCATTTGAAAAATAGAAATCTGTTCAACAAGCATGCTGCATGGTTCTATTTATTTTATGAAACAGATAAGGAGTGAACTGTAATTGTAGGAGGTCTGCATTTGAATTTAAGACGTTCTCTGACTAAGAATGACTGAGACAAAACAATGAAGAGAAATTTTCTATATTCACTTACTGAACTGAAGTCTTAAAATTGAGATGTATTTTGTAAGGCAAACTGAAAAACATGGGAAAAATGTCTTTTGGGGACTAAAATGAGATTGCCTGGGGATTTAAGAATTGTGTCAATTTGGATCTAGTTTTTTTAAAAAACTTGGCAAATGTTTCTTTGTTCTTGTTCTTCAATGGTGTTAGAGTTTGGTTAGTGAAGGATTTAGCTCAAACTGGCACTGGATAAGGAGCACTTCTAACTAAAAGCAATGAAAAGAGGATGGACTTTGCAAAATTATTTGTGAGATCTCTGTTGGTACACTGAGACAGCAAGTTCTGATGTTATCAGGTGTATTTTCTATTCTTCCACTTAGTAGAAGTAAGGAAAGATCTAGTCCAGTAGTTCAAAAGGACTACTCAATAGTCTTGTTTAGGAGGATAATCAGCCCAAGAGTAAAAGTCTGGAGGGATTTCTCACTGAAGCTACTCCACAGCCAACTGCTTACTTTCCACTCTCTTTCCATTCACTGGTTTTCCTCATAGCCTGGAGTCCTGGACAGGGATTTCAGTGCCACCCAAAAATCTCATCATTTGCAGCAAGAGCAGAAGCAGTGTGCACAAGCTGAGCAGGTTGTAATCAGAACTGGTGACTGTGAAATAATTTTCTGTGCAAAACCTCTCCATCCTCTTACCACTGGAAAACTGCTCTTTTTTTTTTTCCCTCTTTCTCCTCTTTTCCCTATCTCTTGCTCCCTCTGCAGCCTCTGATCTTTATTCATAAACTCTAGCAAATACACAGTTCTATTGCAATGTTTGATATAACACAGTTTTAACCAGTTGAGAATTTTCTGCTTTCAAGATTACAGTACAATAGTTTCTAAAACACACAAAGGAGAAAAACAGTGATTCTCTATTGCTGCTAATGAGCAGTCTATGGGTTTGTTTTATGCCAGTGGCAAGATTCTCACAATACAGATATTCTGATTCACTTTAAGTTGATTTGGCAGCTTTTATTTCATGTGCTGGAGTTTGTTTGCTTGTTTGTTTTTTGTTTTCACAGATCTGACTTAGACATCTGAAATATTCATCTCTCATTAATATTTCCCCATAACATCAGCTAGGGTAGGTAATACATGGGAGTGAAAAGGAGGGCAACAGAGAAGTGGGGAGGTTTTCAAGAATATCTTTTTCTTCACTGAAGCGTGATATCTATTTCCTCTTTGCACTTACTGATTGTTACCAAACTTCAAATGGTACTTCTTTGTTCCTTACCTGTAGAATATTCAATTGTGTAATACTAAGATTTAAGTCCATAAGAGTTTGGGACAGTCATTTTAATCCATAGTAAAAGCAAAGCAAGGCATCCTGTAAGGAAACCAGGTGCAAATTTCATACCACACTTCCTTATCACATTCTACAATAATACATACATCACAGAAAATCTTTTTGATCTACAGATTGTTCCATATGTTACAGGGTATTATAGTTTGGACTGTGTATTTTGATCACTCATTTCAAGGTAAAATTGGGAAAGTTAACATGGACTTGTAATTTTTCTGAATGGCTTTTGTTGTTGGGTTTTTGGTGGGTTTTTTAAGAGATATAGAAAATTCTGTTTGGTTTTAGTCTGCTTGGTGTGTGCCCCCCAAATGAATCATTACCAAAACATATAGCAATTTGATGACTGATTTATTCAAGAATAATTCCCACTGGAATCAACACTTTTAAAATTGACCGCTTCACATTACATCTCTGCAGTGTAACAGTGTTTAAATAGCAAAAAAATTCTATAGCATAAGTATATACATATATATATATACATATTTATATACACTTAAAAATATAGGAAGGTTTTTAAAAATCCATTCTATTAATTGAATTTTTCAGTACAAAAAATGTTTTGGGATGAAATGAGGAATATTTCTTCCTGAAAATTTGACACAACAATAAGAATAAGATTTTTTAAATTTTATTTAAAAACTCCTTGTGGCTAGTTCTCATTTCTAAATAAACTATCTAACACATGGACAAGACATATGAAGTCCTAACTTATCCAAATCCTTCCACATTACAAGCCTTGAAAATTATAACTCATCTATTTTCAGAAGACATTTCTTATTCACACTTCAGACAAAATGCAGATTTCATTATAGTTATCAAGAGTTTTGCATTTCCAAGGGTTTCTCTCCTAATTTATAATGACCATATCTCCTAGTGAAAGTGGTTACCTTTTTATGTACAGGCAGGAAGAACTTAGAATAAATTTTCCACCTTCATGGACAGAATTCTATTGTGTGCTTCACATAATAACAAGCAAATCACCCTTGGATAAAGGTATAAAAGAAAAAAGAAAGCAAAGCAACAATATGTCATTGTTTTCCTCCATGTTTCAATAAACAGGGCTAGTCTGTCCAGGTAATTGATATTAAATTCTATTAATTAAAATGTTAATTAATTCCTAGTTATTTAAGTTGAATCTCTATGGACAGACTATGAGTTGTTAAATGTCATGCAAACTCTATCCATCTACTTTTAGGTCAGCTTCAGAAGAAGTAGATTGTGTAAAAAGCAAAGCTTGTGCAAGCAAAAATTAAAATTTATGAAGTTCTCAGAAATTAATGTTAAGAAAATGATATGAATTTTAGAGCATCAAAATGAACTTATATAGTCAGAGAACAATTTAGGCTTTCTGCTTCCTCTGCTTAAAAAGATTTTATGACTTCATACATCATTGTCCTTTGTTGCTACAAGAAGTTGCATATAATGTCATTGCCTTCTCACACAACACAGCACAGGGAGTATTAGCACTGGTGGGAAGGGAATACAGGGATATGCGTGGGATGTGGAACTATCATTGTTGCAGACACATGGAAAACATCCACGTTACTCTTATACAGGAAAGAGATTGTCATTATTGTAATCAAAATGGGGGATTTGAAAACTGATTTTTAAAGCTCCTTTCATGTTTGTATATGAAGAGGACTAAGTGCTTTAGGAATATTTAATACTAATGTAATATTAATCTCATTGAATATTAAATGGGGAGTTTAGAAGCTTGAAAATTATTATTCTTCAATTATACTGTTGTTGTCACGGCACGGCACATTAGTAACAAAAGAAAACCGATTTTTTCTTATAGTTCTTCTAGGTGAAAAACAAAACAACAATAAACAAATCTGCAACAACATTATCATCTAGTAATTAAATGATGACAGTATTCCCAAGGATACACAATTCTTCAGGATACAGGATTTCTGCCAAGAATCCCTTTAGAGGCTTATATAGCTTGATAGGTATTGTTTGCCAAACTGATGTGGTCTTTCACTGAACTTGTTTCATTAATTTGATGTGTGAGAAATAAATATTTGCTGTGCAATTAACTGGAGGTTTTTATGGTCTAATGGAACTTTTGCAGTGAAACAGATGCTCAGTCCTGTACATACATAAAAAGTACATCAGCACTTGGTAGAGAGAATGAAGATGTGGGGAAAATATTTATAAAGACATTTAATTGGGAAACAAAATTGATGCACCTGTAATAGTTTTGCATTTGCTTAACTGAAGCAGCGAAGATAAAAATAATAGTTGCCTTGTGTGCAGGTATGATATATGTCAAAGACATACCAGTACAGCCAGCAAAATCAACAAGCATTTTATAGAAAAATACATGTCCAAAGTCTTATATTTATTATATATACAGTATTTTATAAAACTAATTATGTCATTATATATTATGATAAATTAAAAGAAAGAAACAACTGAATAATATGGGCTGGAAATCATAGTACTTAATAGCCAAGACATTTTTTGTGAATGGCATAGCAAAATAAATCTATATATTCACTGTATTATCCAGACTGCAGATCATTGGAAAAGGAAGTTTGACTCTTGCACCTATACTTTCAGCCAGTTGTCAGCTGGGGGATTTGGTACTTTTGGTGATAGTGGAATACAAAGCCCATCATTTAAAGGCTATGAAGTTTTAAACTAAAATAAGTAACTAAGTAAATAGATTTAAAAGTTAGCTAGTTAGTAAGTAATTAAGGGAAGTCCTGGATTCTCCTAATGCTGCATTTCAGAACCAGCACATTTATAAGAAGACTAATACAATTTACTCAAAGTGAAAATGCTTGAATAAAACTGACTGAGAAAATGTCAAGCAGATAAATTGTAATTAATTCTACCTCTAAAATATATAGAAATGTTCCATCTACATCAACCTATTTTAGGCATTCAGTTAGGACTTGTAGTTCACCTTTTAAATTCTCCACACACCATTCTGTATTTTACATTCATTCGGGCAGTTATTCGGGTAGTGTGGATAAAGGAGGAACATGCAAAATAAAGCCAGAACAAAAGTAGCATTGAATCTTCATAAATATTTTCCTGCAGTAGTATGAAACACAAACATTTAAACCATTAATCTAAATATAAGCATCTAAATAGAGGTGTATATATATATATATAAATAGACATAGATAATATATTTGCCAAAACAAAAATTTTTTGGAATATGTAATTTCTGAAGCTTTTCCAAATGTCTCCATCTTTTTTCAGGCCAGGCACCATTGCAGAAAATTCCATGAAAGTCTCTAGATCAAGCAATGTGTATCACCTTTACCACAGAAAGAAAGTTCAAACATCATAGTACAATGCAGCCAGAAAAGAGATACATAAGTACCTACCCATAATTTTTGAGAATTACTTCAGTCTGAACACTCCCTTGTTAGTGCTGTAGGGAAAGTTAAAATGCCAAGCTATGTTAAAATATCAAACTTATTAGGGCTAGATCTGAACATCAGAGGTGACATCATAATTCATAAGGCAATTAGAGGTGTCAGTTTTCCTCCCTCTATTTAAAACTTGTGGTAATCTTGCAGCAAAACTTAGTTTCCAATTCTAAGGGCTTATAACACTTTGTTCTTGTGGTTTTTTTCAGTGAGGCCCTGCTGCTTACCTGCTCTGGCATTGTAAGCAACATGCACACCTCTGGGTACATGCCCAGAGCTTCCTGAGGAGCAGCTCCTTGCCTTGCATTAGCCTATTTTATTCTCAGTCCTGAACTGAGGTCATCTGCAGGACCAACGCTGGCTTTCAGCTACACAGAAAGTGGGAGGTGACAAAACGGTGAAATCATCCCTCAAAATTAAATATTGAGATAAGAGATCCTCCAGACCTAGAGGTGGGTAACAATAACTCAGTCAGGGTTTTACTGTCCCTGGGAGTGCCCATTCTGTTTTGTTGATATTTCTGAAACAAGTCAGAATTACCTCACTAAACCTGAGCGCAGAGTAAGGTCCAGCAGTGAGCAGGAAAGTTGTTGATTCCTGGGTCTTCACAGATCCATGTGAAGACACAAAAAAACACACACACTCATTCACCCTGACATTAGAATGAAGCAGTAATATCTCTCTTTATTTTCTGTAGTTTCTCCACAATCAGAATCTTACCCTGAAGTGCCTTGCAGAGCAAACAGCAACCTCACAGGGAAGCTCCATTATGTAAATGATGCAGCAGACGTACAAGGATGTACGGATCTTAGAGGGCACCTGTATCTGAAACTGTTCTTGCTAAAAAGGAGAAACAGGAGATTAATATGCTATGTGCCACAAAATATTACAGTTTATAAAGATCTTCACTGATAAAAGAGCTAATAAAGTACAGCAGATATTATATAGATGTTAAGAAATATAAGGATTCTTCTTATAATAGTATTCTGCTGCATGACACAATGAAAGCCTTTGTGATGTTACTCATGATGAAGTAGCCACAAAACCAATGCTGCCACTTAGGAAAAGAGCAATTCTTCTACCTGGCTTTTTAAAACAGCCTGTCCTGCCAATCATAAAAACAATTAGCTTAGTAAAATGATCAAAGGAAGGCTGCCTCATTCGAGGCCCCATGAATGCTGTGGTTTCTTTGGTTAGCTGTGTGTTATTTTTGAGGTTTCCCAGACAGGTCTATTTGCTTTCTGTTTACATTTGTTGTCACTGGTAACTGTGTACCTCTCATATCACAACTGCTATGAGTAATAAAACAACAAAACTGGGGGCAGCTGTCAACTAAATAAGGCAGTAACAGGACTCATTAGAAAATTCTAGGGCAGTTGTGGTGATGATCAAGAAGAAAATATCTATTAATAGAAAACTAACAAATAATCCTTGATGTTATTTCTAACTAATGACAATAATATTACACCAAAAAAGGTGATGGGCAGAGGGTAAAGGAGTGAACTGAAATTATGGGAAGTGCACATTTCTTCAAAAGATAGCTTTCTGCAAATTTTTTGCCACCTTCTGAGTAGCTCTGGTAAGTCACCCTCATAAAACTCCTTGCACTAAAAAGCAGAAGCTTAAGAAATGCCAAATTCTGACCAGTTGACCTTGCCTTTCTCTGAAAGCCAAATCCTAAAAGCCAGATATCTATTGAAAAATAAGACCGAAAAGCTAACTGTATTTGAAAAATTTGTTAACGCTTTTCCAGTTTTATTACTGCAGAGAAAGATGGAAAACATAAAAAGACACTTTAGAACATTAAGCTTACCCTTATTACCTTGTACAGACATATGACACAGACATATAAAACTCAATTTCTCACTTCTTTCTTGGGCTCTGGTAATTTCAAAATTTCTCATCACCCTCCATCAGGCATAACACATTTCACAATCCCCTCACTTCACTTTTCTTCTACTTCTTAATTTCTAACTTTTTTCTTCCCTTTCCCTCTTCTCTCTATCTCTGCCTCTGTCGTCTCTCCCTCTTCCTCTCCCTCTCCCATCTTCTACTTCCTTTACCTTTACCTCCATAGACAAATAAATTTTCTAAAGACAAGATCAGAAAAATTAAGTTGGAATTTATCACATAAAAATAATTTTTCACACTTTAATTAAGCTTCTACTTTTTCAGTGTACATGCATCGAGAAGGAACTCTAAAATTAAAGAATCTCAGGCAACAAACACCTTTTAACCTTGAGGAATACAATCATGTGGCAGGAAAAATATTCAAGATTTTTTCATTCAGAAGTCACTAAATCCATCTGTATTCACTATACCTCTGAACAATTTTTTTAATATGAAAATTATAGTGCTTCCTTGACACTTTAATAAACTTCCCATCAAATGATGCTGGGGCTTATACTATTTGACTAGAAATCAATAGTTTCATCCTGAGGCTACCTGTAGTGGTTATCATTCTGCTGATAAAGATTTTTTAGACATATACTTAAAAAAAATTATTAGGAACAGTATCTGCAAATTGACTTCTAAACGCATAAACCAAACAGAAAGACAGTTTGGTGAATCACTTTTTATTTATCATCTTATATTTTCATTAAAAGACCCACACTGAACTAACAACAGAACTTAAATGAGCTTTGTTTTATGACAACAAGCTTGTAGTAATGCTGAAAGATGATGATCTGACCTCAACTTATTAGGATCTGACAGCTGGGTTAGATACCATCTGCCATCCTTTAGGGATGTCACCTGAGTGTGACGTTGCTGATGCATCATGAGGGCCAATTCCTGCCATTTAAACAATACTTATGGTTCAGCAAATGGAAGCAGAACATAAATGAACAAATCATTCAGCTACTACACCTGCTGCAGAAAACTTGGCTCCTAATGTGACTGGCTGTATAAAGTAAAAGTTCCTAAAATTCCTCATGTGAAAAAAAAAATAATTCAAGTTTCAAATACAAACATTAAACTGCTTCATTTATCACTACAGCAACAAATTAAAGTACTATGACTATAAAATAACTACTTTCAAGAATTTTCTGTAACTTCCTAAAGGTACCAACCTTTTCCGTATGTTCAATGCTCTATCTTATAACATGGACATCTACTTTTTTACTGCTTCCTATTTACTGCTATAAGTAAACAGGAATTAAATAGAGTCCCTGCAGCAGTCAGCAATGTTCTTTTGGGACCTTAAACATTACAATTTAACTGTAATGTTAACAGATTTAACCTTTCCACGTGTAATATATTATATTATAATTGCTAATTTAACAATCTCCTCCCAGACCCACAAAAATAAAACCAATGAAAGCCAAACAAAACAGTATAATAACTAAAAAAAGGCAAACAAAAAATCTACATAAACCAACCAAAAAAAAAAAAAAAAAAAAAAAAAAAAAAAAAAAAAAAAAAAAAAAAAACTGAGAAATTTTACATAGCTGAAAGACTCAATGACAGTGTTGGGGCTGCTGGAGCACTGGCTTTTGTGAAAAGCCAGACTTAGCCTACTTCTAGCTGAACACCTTAGCAACTTTGTTCAAGTAGAGGCCATCTATAATCTTGAGATGTCTTTGTAACACGAAAATGACAACACATGAAGAACATGAAAATGTTCCCTCTGACATTGTATAAGTAAATGAGAGGATGCAGTTGCTCATCTGACACTCCTAGAAATCTACGGAATAAAGACAGGAAAAAGATTATCACTCTTCCAACTTTACAAAAGGTAAATTGAGACTCAAAAGTTTAAATGGTTCAGTAAAGATTATGTACTAATTTGTGCTTTATTTATTTACTTATGACAAAATGTTTCTGTATACCTTCCACAGCTAATTATCCATATTTCTACTATATTAATCTGATTAAATGAACAAGAATAAAATAGGATGTTTCAAAAAGTATAAGTCTCTAGATCTAGTTCAATATACATGGTAAATAGAAACAAATTAAACAATGCAATTTGGTCATCATCATCTAAATATGATATAGGTGACAGAACTGGCTGAAAATGTAAATTGCAGCTGCACGTATTAATATTAGGTTTGTTTATGTTTTCAAAAAGGAGTATAATTAAAAAGCTAATGATGTAAGAGACAAGAATAAGAGAATTATGTGCAATTCCTTAATTTTTCCCATAATTTATTGCTCAAATAGGACGTAATGATCATATAAAAAGTAAAAAATGGAATTGAAATAAAAGGGAAAAATGAGGGAAACAGAAATAATAGATTGTCTACATTCATCTTTCTCAATCTCCTCAATCATCCTTCATATGATTACCTTACTTTCAATAATAATAACATCAGAAGAATCTTTGCCTTATCTTCTAAAGCTTAAAGAAAAAAAAACAAAAACAAACAGATTCTGACAGTGATTTTCTCCTTGTGGAAAATGTATGTGTACTTATCACAGAACAGAGAGGTATCGCAACGGGCATGTAAAACTTCATCATAACATCTTCTTCCAGATTCACCCACTGTGACTGCCCTCAAACATTCAAAAATTGTATCAACTCTGATTCTGAAACTATCTGCCTACTCTAAAACTAGCCAATATCACATGACAGAATTTTGGATATTCAGATTTCTGGTGGATGGAAACTCCACTAGACTAGCAGTAGAAAGCATCCATTTTCCTGTGGGTTTTTCCTAACCTTAAAAAGCAGACAAAACAACCAAATAAACAAACAAAACCACCACCAACAAAAAAAAACCTACACTAAGAGAGCAAATTAAAAAGAGGAAGTTTTATCTCTCCAGTCACTATCAGTGGTTTAACATATATAGCATTTTCACTGTTTCAGTTTGACAGTGTAACACATAAAACAATTCCTGTGTAACGTAACAATCAACTATTTTGCAGTTGAATCTCATGTGTGTATAAGAATCTGAATTACCACTCTTGCTATCCCATCTGTTTCTCTGATTGCTGCTGGCTTCTCCACAGGGATAGAAAACAGTCATTTAGTTGTCTGATTGTTAACACCTGTGATTGTTGCTGGCTGAGACCAAATATTTAGGGCTGCTAAAAAAGCCATACTATCTTTAAGGTCCTTATTCTTAGATGATCATTAATTGCTGGATAAAGGTAAAAGGTGGCCAGAACTGTGACCTAGATAAATTTATTAAAGTAAGAAACAAAGGTAGGCTGGGGGTCGGAACTAGATTATCTTTACAGTCCCTTCCAGCCCTCGCCATTCTATGATTCTATAAGCTTCTGTATATCACGCTGCCAATATAAAAACTATTGTTAGGAATCAGAACTTTTATTCTCATACAGTAAAGCAATCCTCATCAAGGGATTTAATTTGTGCATCTGTAAAGAACATTAACAACTTTTACAGGAAACATTCAGTCTGGGAGCTGTAGACTGGGGATCACCGATCTAAAAATATGTAAATGCATTTGGGTTTTTACATTTATCTTTAGGATGATCTCTTCCTCTTTTTTAAACTCTGACGTTTCCTTCCTCTATCTCCCCTCTTTGAGTTCTCTATTTTCATGCATGAAATATACTTTTTGTAGAGATAGAAGTCCATGGCTTGATATACAAGCGATAGAGTATCTAAATACTGGTATAATGTGAGTGGGTTTTGAAAGGCATTAACACAGGGCTTTTTAAGAGTGGTCATCTTGTTCTATATTCATCCATCAACACTGACATAAACACTAGAGAAACTATCAGTGCTTCAAGGAAGAGAGTCATATTTCAGACTTATTTCCTGCACCTCAAGTATTTTTTGAAGATAATGGCAATTAAAAATATATTAAAACTTTTAGAGAATTCTAGCTAATGAAATCAATGCATTCTTGAAAGTGGGAAATTATCAGATTCTGTCAAAGGAATTACTCCAAAGAGTGTGAATATGTCTCAAGGTGAAATCAATAAACAGAAAGATCTCATAGTACTTTTATTCTTCCTGCCAACAGATGAAGAACACGTACATTAGACTTGATAAGTGTGTTGCTTACTTTTGATATGAGAAAGCACCTGTTGACTTGGCAGTGAACAGAGTTACTTCTGAGAAGGCTTCATCTTTTCTGTTTCAAAGGATAGTTCTGATAAAAATTTCTTTTGTATCTGATTTAAGGATTGACTTATACCTGGCTTAATCTTTTCTCTGGCCAGTGGGACTGTGAAGGGTAAGAGCATCTACTTCAGAGTTTTCACCGTGATGGCAGCATTCATGAGACTGAGAGACTGTTACAAGGACTGTCACACACTTAATGAAGGCAAAGGTAAGAGCAGGGCAGATGAAGGTCAGTCCACATAACTTCACAATGCAATTGAAAGGGTTGATTCTTTAAAACATAGTGCAAGGTGAGGATTTCTCTGGGAGTGTGTAACATCAGTTACATCAGTTTACTTAACAATTATGTCATCATTGTGCAAACAGGATGTGCAATAAGGTATTTTTCTTCTTGTCTTCTGTGTGACAGTGTCCTTCCATCTGAACATGAAAACTCTTATCTCAAGAGGTATTCTTATTGGTTTTATGGGATTCCTGTGTTTAGAGTTTTGAGACTACCTTATTACAGGGCACCCTAAATGTAGTTACATCTCAAGCAAGCTTAGAAACCAAAGCCAATATAAAAATCTATGGATTCATTACTGAATTGATTTCTCAGTGGGAATATATAACATGACAACTTTGTGCTTTGCACTATTTCCCTTGAGATTTCTATGTGAATTTTAAAAGGCTTGATATTGATGTATAAAAAACAAAATAATTTGGTTTCTGGCTATTTGGTAAACTGATTGCCTTCTCTGGTGCATCAGCACTGCAGTAAACTTTCTGCAATTTAAAAGGGTAAATTACACTTCCACTTTAAATGCAGATGAGACCCACGGGAAAAAAAGATGGAGAAAAAACAACGAAGGATGTTTTGACTCTACAATAGCTTGATTTGTACTGTGTTCTGATGCTTTGTGAAATGCCAAATTTCACTCTGGTAAGCTGAGGCAAGACTGTAGTCTTCATTTCTTAAGCAAGTGCTCTAAAACATCAGGAAAATACATATTCATTACAGATTTTTTGAGTTCTCTCAATTCAAAATTTCTCTCAGTTCAGAGCTGAGCACGCACATTGAGAACCCTGTGAATGTATGTCAAGGATTGGGTGCAATCCTTGCAATCTTAGACATGCAGTCTTAGAGGATCATATATGATTAGTGAAACTGTGGAATTATCACTTTCAGGTATCTCCAGGGTCAGAATGTTGAACCACTATGTCAGTTTTGGTAGAAATATTTTGATTCATGCAGCCTGATAGAATTTAGTGCCACTAGCCAGCTTGAGTGTTTTGTTAGATTTAACAACTGTTTTGGCTGTCTCTGTGTTGTATTCAAGAAAAAAAACCCAGAAATACTGTCATCTCATCTATTAGCTGGTCAGCTGAAGTGTCTCATAGACTCCCCTACATACAATGGCAGCATCTCCATTGACTGTGGTGGCTGCTCAAATACCCCTTAAACATGCAGACAGCTAAATGAAGGTGTTTTAGTCTAAGCTTATTCCATGCCTACACAGAGATTTTGGAAGAAGCCTGCAGAATGTGGAAGCATGCTTCATATAGAGAGAAAAGCATGTAGATATGTCCACAGAGAGAAAGTATGTGGTGACAGGTTCTACGTTGCTTTGTGTGGAAAGTATGATATTCCTTATCTCCAGCTATTCTGATTAAACCAGCAGCTAAGATTCCACCCAGTAATCGTCATTAACAGTCAGTTTTCTTGCATATTCAATTAAGGTATTTTCTTCTGACGATCTTTGTTTAAACAGTAATTAGTTTTTAATTTAATAGTAACACATAACACTCCTTGAGTAGCTGACTTTGGAATCAACTTACTCTAATTTCCAAGCTGCAGATCCACTACTGACATGCACTGTTGGCATTTCTGTACATATCTGCTCCTCACAGAATGGTCTGGGCTAGAAGGGGCCATAAAGATCATCTAGTTCCAACCTCCCTGCCATAGATAGGGACATCTTTCACTAGACCCAGCTGCTCAGAGGTCTATCCAGTCCAGCCCTAAACATTTCCAGGGATTGATCAACTTACTGAAGGGAACACTGCATAAATTTGATTTGCAGATTTCAAAAGACAAATGGCATTTTAAATTGACAGTAGTAAGTAAAGAGATGTATACACATGGTAAATAGTCTGGTGCTGGTGGTATACCCTCTCTTGGCTATAAAAATTAGAAACTGCTAAATAATTAAATAAGCTTGTAAATTTGGTCAAATAAGACTACATGTTCTTCCATATTTCATCTGTGTTTTCGTCCACTTTCTCTCCCAGTTGGCAATGTGGAGTACCATTAGAGTATTTGCTTTTTCTTTCTGAATTTCATTTATACTCCTGTATTTTTCTGTTTTGCATTGAAAAGGATTGTGTAATGACTTCAATTTCTTACTAGGGCAGAAAATGCATTGTTATGGAGACACACAGCAGGAGCTTACATCCTCATCTTTAACTGGGGAACCTGCAGGTTTGGTCTGAAGTTTTCAAGAACAGTCATTGGTCATAAAGCAGCTTTGGAGTTAGGCAGGTTCTCTCAGTCTGTGCTGTTGCTCCGACTCTCTCTCACCTTGTACACCTGAGTAGAAAACAGGTAAATCCTGAGGCCATACACACTCAGCAGCAATGAATCACATCCTCCATCATCAGAGAGTGCTGGATCCACAACATCTGTGTCATTCTTGCCTCATCTTTCTCAAATGTCTCCAGCCTCACCAGAGCGGCTATTCCAGAGGTCTGCTGTTTCTCCCATTAGGAAGATTTTATTGTGTTTGCCTGCTTTGTTGGACTCTATAATGAGTGAACAATAAACTGAATGCAAGTTATGCTACTTGTTTAACATATGCTAAGGAGATGCCTATTTTAAGTTCTGTATTGTAAAGTAGATGTTTTGGGGTAGTTGTCAAACTATAAGGCACTGTTTTATTTCATAAAGCCACATTCACCTCCACTTTTAAAGACTTCATAAAACGCTTGATTACTTCTCAGAGACAAATATCTCCAAATGAGGATTGATAAAGGATATTACTGTCTGAGACTGACTAATCCTTCATGTCTTGTTATCCTTTTTCACTGCTTCACTTGGAAATTAGCACAACATTTATTTGCTCATCTTGGTGATACTGCTATCAAAACAAATTATGTATGTGTTTTTCATTTAGCCACTACATAACCATGCCACTCCTCCAGACTGCAACCACAGAGCATTGAGGCAGCCACTCAGTTACATTCTCAACTATCACATAAGTCTTAGCATAATGGAAAACAATGCTGATAATGGAGGAGCTACATTACATATATCCGTGTATTTTTCCAGTCCTGTGGAAGGACAGTAAGCAGGTGGAATTAAGGCCTTTTTAGTATGTATTGACTTTTTTTATGAGACTATATCTAATCCCTCTTTCAACAGAAAATTAAAAATATACTTTTCAGGTAATCAGACTCAAATTTCTAAATTCCTTGAAATTACAGCTGAAGCTGGAATAAGTAGCCACAAAGGGCTGACATGACAGAAAACCTAAATGTGATTGTATTTTTTATGTTAGTATGTCTTTAATATTATCATAGATCCAATTTGTATTTTCATCATCATGAGATGGTGCTGAAATAGATCTAGGCACTGATCCCTGATCCTTAGGTATCTCAAAATTATGCACTTATAAATAAGATTTATAATGTCATTGCCCATTTCCTAACTTGTTGGAAGTTTCAAATCTTAAAATCTTGTCTGTCAGCCATTTAATGCACAAGGAAAATATAAAATATTTAATAAATTATATAACTTCTGTACTAGAGGGTAAAAGCACTTTTTTATTCAAGGGTATTTTAATAGTTTCTATTTTATGCCATAAAAGAGCATTTTTATATTTAATCTTTTTTACACTTTTCATAATTTCAAATCTGTCATCATATTTTCTTGCCTACAAGTTTCACTTGCACAGCTAAGTACAAAAGTCATCTGATTTTACTTCCTGAAAATTCTTATGCAATATGCTTATCACTCCTATGGGACACATCTTCTCAAACATTTTTAATGAATCGAGTAAGAGTTAAGCACAAGTTTGTCTATAAGTATAAACACAGAACTTGGTGGGCCAAACCTCGAAGCTATGGCAGAATTTCAGCTCATTAGTAATTTTCTCTACTATTTCAGAAGATAATACCTACTTTTTGTCTTGTATACCACTAACACAGAAACTTCAAGCAATTAAAATAGAAATTTATAATACTTTAGTCACAACTGTAGGTAAGCCTTTCTGTTTTCTGAATATTCAGCTGATAAACCAATGCTTTTTATAGCCTGAAATTCTAATCAGTAGTATAGTTCATCACTATAGCAATTACATATTATTAAGACCATGTTAAACTCTATCAGGACCAAATTCATTGACTCAAGTCACTATGATAAACAGTGAGTTAGAGTATAAAATAACTTCATTTCTATACCACTAATTAAATTAATTTTTGGGGGAAAAAATAAAAACAAAAACCAAAAAATCCCCACCCTATTTATTCTGATACTGACTAGCTGCTTAAATGCACACATGAATCCCAGACTAGCTTCATTAATTTATTTATGATTGCCTTTGATCACTTTTCTCATTTTTTCCTATTCAAGTCAGTATCTTAAAGGGCCTTTATCGCTGTTTTTCAAAATGTTATAGATAAAAGAAGTGTGTTATCTGAAGTGTTACTATCTAATAACAGGAAATTTGATGGTTTGCACTTCCCTTTTGTTTCTCTATTTAACCTGGTTAGTTTCAGATATGATGAATAAAAAGCATATTCAATTAGATATTATTATATTCAAATGTTGGTAAAAATAATGAAATACATGTGTTTATCTGCTGATAACAAAATGAAGTAACACAATTTGATTTTTTTTTCCCCTGGAACGTACCTTTGAATGAATGTACATTAAAGGAATGAAATTCTTTAAGACATAAGTGCAAGTTAGTATTAGAGTACGCAATCAGTGATTGAAGATCAGTTTAACAAAACACCTCAAAATGTTACCATTGAGGAGACAGCCTTAAATAGCATCTACTGGAAAGCTGGAGGGTTTGATTGTAGCCTTAATTTTATTTAAGGAATATGTAATATTCCTATACCATATAAGAAAGCCATGACTCTGAAAAGATTAATTCCAAATAGAAAATCAGTTGACAGGGAATTTCCAGTAGGACTCTGTGGAGGAATATTAGGAATATTCTTGTATCTCTAAACAAGATGGAAGGAAAAAAGAATCCAAATTAGATTTTTAACTCTGAATAAAGGGGTTTTAAAGGAGTTCATCTTTAACTTGCAACAGTTGCAAGAAATTCTGGAATTTTTAAAAAATAATATCAGAAAATTATCCTATATAATGTGCATCATCTTCAAAAAAAAAAAAAAAGAAAAGGGGGGTACTAAAGGGCTCTAGAGGAGATGCAAAGCTGTTTCAGTGATGAGAAGCTGAAGACAGAGCTCGGAATACAAATTAAGGCACAGCCATTCATGGTGACAGCGATTAGTCATTGCAGCAGCTGACCATTCAGTGTGTTGACTCTGTCTCTCAAAGCCTTCAGATCAAAACTGGATATTTCAATGGAAGTTCCCTCTTAGTCAAACCCAAACATTTAAACCTGTAGGCAGTGAGGCTGGGTAACAAGTTTTAACTAAGCTGAGGAGTAACTTTTTTGGATGAAATGTAACAGCTTATAGAAGATGCTACAAGGATATTAACTAACCTAGTGGCTTCCTGTAAATCCAGAAGGTATATAATTAGGAGGTTAAATGCATTGCCCCCTTTGCCATTTTATATTTTTTGGCACCTAGTGTTCACATGTCCTGGACTGCAGGATGATAATTAGATATTCAGCATCATTTCAGCGAAGAGAAATAACGTTTCCTCTGAAACGTTCATGTAGTACATTTGACTTCTCTAATTGGATCAATACTAGATAAAAACAAAGTCATCATGTGATATTTAAGCTGCAAATGGAACTTTGAGGAAAAGCATCAGAATTAGGTGTCTATTATAAACTTTTCTCTATTAAATCATAGGCACTTCTCCCAACCTTAGACCGTTTTAGGGGTTTTGTTTGTTTGTTTGTTTAGCTTTTTTTGGTGGATGAAGCTTCAAGAAAATCTGCTATACAAAACCAATCCTACTCCTGGTCATCTGAAGAAAATTCTCAGAATGGAAAAATAATCCCAGTACAGGTAAATCTGAAATGATATTAGAAACTAGTATGTTGCAATGTCCAATATATCTGATGGTACAAAAGGAAATAGTTATAGTGAATGAAACCACAAGAACCTCCCCTTAAAAGCAAAATTAAAAACATGTTTTTAGCAGGGTTTGAATTTACTTTTCAGCTACTTGCTGAAAGCTGTGTTATCAGTAGTCTCGGCCAAGGTTTTAAAATCTCTGCATTAGCAATCCCAAGAAAATGATGCAACTTGATATATTAATGGTGGCAATTTACTTTGCTCACTTTGCTGGTAAGTAGGGATTTTTTATCTTTGTTTATTTATTTTAGCTCAGAATTCACCAAACCCTAACTGATTAGGGAAGGGAATGCTAATTTAATAATCAAGGAGGAAAATGTCATTTGCTCAGTTTTACTCGTTCAACTCTTCAAGCTGCTGTTTTATGGAGGAAAGCAAAAATAAGAGAAAAGAAAAAAGTATAAAAATATATAAGAGAGCAGACAGAAATTAAAAGTGCATCTGACACAAAATTAAAATTATATCTGAATGGAAAAGTAGAAAACATGGGTTCATATCCATGTTGATATTTTTATAATTAGTTGAACTGGACAATATATTATTTCAGGATTTTTATAAAACTGTGTTTTGGAGAACTTTTAAAAGTGTATGTAGTCACTTACACCAAACAACTTAAAAGAAAAAAAATGGAGTTTTTTTATAGCCTGATAAAAATGCAAAAGATATTTCAGATATGAGCCATCTTTTTCCCTTCACAAAGTTATCTGCCTCTCCTTCATTCAACTGGGGTGAGACTGGTTTTCTATGAGTAGTGAAATGTTGCTATTGATGTGATATACTGATGTTTTAAGATATTTATTTTTTGCCCAAATTAAAAATGAGACCCAGAAACTTTTCTGAATCATTACTATTTTAAAAGGTGTTTCATATTAGGTTTCAGGGATCTCTTTCAACAAAGACCTGCAATTTCTCAAAACTCACTTCTTAGCAATTATGTTCAAATTACATGCCTTCTAAAGGGCATGTAGTGATAGAACAAAGTGACAGTTTTAAACTGAAAGAGGTAAAGTTTAGACTGGATATTGAAAACAAGTATTTTACTATCATGGTGGTGGAGCACTGGAACAGGTTGTCTGGAGAAGCTGTGGCTGCCCCATCCTTGGAAGCATTCAAGGCCACGTCAGATAGGGCTTTGAGCAACCTGAGCTAGTGGAAGGTGTCCCTGCCCACGGCAGGAGGTTGGAACAAGATGAATTTTAAAGTCCCTTCCAACCCAAACCATTCTAAGATACTATGAAATGACAAAAAGTTTAAAAATGACTACATAAAAACAGAAGTAATCAGACATTGTAAAAATCTTATTATTTGTTCTTATATATTTAAACAAATTTTTATTTACTCTTAGTAATGACTTTCCAACTTCTTATACACCATTAAAATGCATATGCAAATCAGACAAACCTGTTTCATTTGAAAATAATTTTACAAATACAAGGACATTTACAATGGAAACCTGGTTTCATGGCTTCTCATAAGGCTGTAGCAAACCTGTTTCCTTCACTGGGGTGCACCTTTCACTGTAGATGCCTGTAGCTGTGGCTCTCTGTAGATCTGTGTATCAGCCACAACCATGTGACCCACTGCCCAAGACCACCTTTGTGACAAGAGATTCCTCTGTTCACTTGCATGTGCTTTATTTACACCCCACAGCCAGCAGCGGACCACAGCTTTTGGTCATGCAATACCCTGAAGATGCCAGCGTGCTCCTCAACTCCACGGTGTGGATGCTGTGTGTGTTTGAGTACCCCAGTGAGGAGAACGAGGAGCCAGTGGTGTACTGGAGGAAAGGTCCTGACTGCCACGGCCAGCAAAGTCTCCAGTCGAGTGCCAGCACAGGCGGGCCACATGTGGAGATTACAAAAAACATCCTCAGGGGGTTCTCCATCTTAAAACTGAGCAACGTTGACCAGAATGCCAGTAACTCGTATTTCTGTGATGTGGTGCTAACAGAGAAAATACAGGGCCAATGTGGAAACGGCACCAAACTGACCGTGCATGGTAAGGAGCATTTGGGAGTGGCAGAGAAAAGAAGTGATATAAAACAGATTTGATGTGTGCAAAGTGAAATTAATTTTCCTTTGTCCTTACTGCCTTCTCTCCCACTGCTTGTGTCTGCCAAAAGAAGGGTGTAAAGGAGCAGTGTACAGTCATGAGTAGGGGACGGTAGGTACAACTTCTGTTTGGTGCTAGCTATTTATAGAGCTGGACAGGCTTCTCAGGGACAGTGAGTTTCTGTGGATCTAAACTAGTTCAGTTCATTGTGCTGCAGAACACTGACTATATATTTTATGAAGTTCTAAATATTTATATATCAAAATATATGGCATCTGTATTTATGTATTTATTTTAATATTTTTTCTTAATCTCCTCTGCAAACATTTGCCGAGTCTTTATGCCAAATTTATAAGCACCCAAACCAAGCGCCTAATAACAGTTTTTGTCATTTTCTTCAGTCTTTATAAACAAATGGTCTCTTGAAAAATGCAGTTTGGGCTTTCCTTCTAGTTTGTCAAAAGATGTATAGTAAATTCAAATAGCAATGTGGGTGCTTTTAGAGAGTGTACACAGAAGTAGGGATATGTGGAAGCAGAGTTTTCTTTCTATTTGACAGTAAAATATTTTTCAATAATTTAAATTTTTTTCCGTCTTCTAATTATGAATTGAATTTCCAGAATTCTGCTGAGCATATGGCCTCACTGACTGATATACACTATTTCACATGAGCCGAATTTTCTTTATGTAAACTTTCACGAAAATCAGGTTAGTAAGTGCTAAAATGCCACAAAACAGTTTTCTCATTCCAGATTTTACATTGTACTTAACAACTGTCCAACAATTCTTCAGAGTTCCTAAAACAAACAGTGATCAAGGAAATTCTATTGACAATTATACCATATATTAGTTTTAGCCTGAAAAAAGAAAGAAATTGTCAGAGACTTGGTGAGATAACTGTTATTTACATTGCCATAGCAGATGTTTTCAGATATTCCACTTTTAGTAAACAGAGAACCTTATTTACTTTCCATTGCATAAGCAATTTGCAACAGGTTCAAAAATCTCATGTCTGGAGTAAAAAGAGAGAAGGTTTACTCCTGAAAAAACAGGAAAAGAAAATGTGATGAAAACAAAGACAATTGTCCTTTTTTGGTCAATTCTCACTAATTCTTCAAATTAAATCTTATCCAAAAAAAGTTGGTTTTTTCTATTTCAAATACTTAATTTCCCTTCTCTTTGTTCCAGATTTGAAATGCAAAGACTGTACAACATCAGATAAGATCTGGTGGGGTTGGTTCCTTCTTCTTGGATATACCATCTTGGTCACCACATTTATCATAACTTTTGGTGTAAGTAATAACTTCAAAACCAAATAATACAAACCTAAAGATGGATAGCATCCTCTGATGGAAAGAAACAATAAGCAAATTAGCCCTCATATTCACCTGCGATAAAGTAAAAGGTCCCTCTATTTTCTGTTAACTAAAGAGTTAGAGGTATAGACTTCACTCTGTTTAGAGGGCATAAACATGAAAAAAAAAAGGGAAGCCGTGACATAAATTTACAAGATTTTTTCTGAGCTTGCTAAAAACAGGGAAGCTATTTTCTATGTTGCTGGCTGATCTTGTTATTTTACCTGGAAACAAAAGAGAAAACAAATGCCTAAAGTGATTAGCAGTTTGAAACACTTCCTGCTTGATTCATGCTTCTGACCACCAGCTCCTAATTTTATGAGCTTCTCTGAACACACATCACCGTCTGCTCATCTTTTGTCTTACTCACATTCTGTCCAACCAACCAGTCATGCCAGGGCTCTTTGCCCAACCTCACCCACTAGCAGTTTTGGGCCATTGCTGGACATTTACCTGGCTAGCAGCACAGTACCCTGACAGCTGGAATACATGGAAAGGCTTTTGCAAGAAAACATTTGTTTGTATATACAAAAATGTCTACACCTAGGGCGAGTTTGTATGATTCCCATTGTATTTTAAAAAATACTTCACTTTTCTAGATGTGGTCCTGTTTCCCACTTCAAGAAAATCTTCATAGTCATTTTAATCGAGTACTTTTTATGGAAACAAATCCTAAAAAGACAGTACATGAATACATGATCTACTTTGATCTGACTTGGTAATAATATTCATGTAAATGAAACCATTTGGAAACAAACAAACCTGTGTGGAAGCCAGCTGAGCTATGCCATAACTGGAGGCAAATAAACATTACAAGTCCTTGAAAGCATGGATGGCACTACATTCCTGCCTAACCCTCAACAGTACAACATGCTCTACTTATGTTTACAAGGTCTATACCTGGAAGTGTAATGCCAAATTATAATTTATATGAGACCTCAAAAACTCCTTCTGCTTCACCAATATCTCTCCTCAAAGCTATTGTGGTAGAGTCCCTTAAAAAACATGCTAAACAGGATCAAGAGGGAATAGGTACCCAACTTACACAGGCTTAAGGGAACAAAACTCACCTCTGGAGGAATCAAAATGGTTTAAACCAGTAGCTCTTCTAACTCTAGAGATCTTTCAGAGAGCTGAATCCTGACTGAAAGGCAGGATTTCCTTCACTGTTCTGTCTTTCTCAGCTTGTGCTGCTTAAAGGTACTTCTGCTTCAGTGTTACTGAATCTGGTATTATGGCAACCATTCTCTCTCTGCTGATACTGCCAGACAGCCATGAATTTCATTATCACATAAGACACAGCACCAGTGACATAAGTTACAAGAATTACAAAGATCTTTATCTGACTGCCTTTCTAGGTCAAAGTTTGGGTTTTGTTTTAACAACCAGTTGTTAAGTACTGTTACCTCATACCTCAAAGCCACAACTAAACGAGAAGTGTTCACAGAACTCAGGCAGTATGAGACCAGATATGAGTATTAAGTTGCACAGTGAACTCATGCCAGAGAGAGATGTGGTAAAGGGTCAAACCTTGCTAAAATACAAGAAGCCTGAAAAAGGATGTATTGCATGTGAATATACAAAATGAACCAAACAAATCTCTCCCAGAATTAATCACTGTGAGCACAATTGGCAAGCAGCAGCAGTAAACTGGGATGGATTTTGCTTTCTTCATAGCAGTCCAAATGATGCTGGTTTAGATTTGTGGTTAAAACATTGTTGATATCACAGCAGTGATTTGGCTGAGCAATGCTCGAATGACATCAAGGCTTTCTCTGTTTCTCACTCTGCTGGTCCAAAGAGGAGGCTGGGAGTGGGCAAGAGATGCTCAGCAATAAAAGCTGGGGTAGGGGAGTTGTTTTTGAGTCATCTATTGTTTAGAGACTGGCTGGGCATTGCTTTGATGGATGGATGTGGTGAGTGATTTCCTCCACATCACTTGTGGGGGGGGTTTGTTATTTTGTTAGGGTTTTACCTTTCTTTTTTTCTTTGTTTCCTCTCTCCATCAGCTGTTAGATTGTCTTTATATTGGCACATGAGCTTTTTTGATTTTGTTCTTCATATTGTCTCTCCAGTCCAAATCTGGGGATGGAGAAGTGGCAAGCAAGCCACTCTGCAGATATTTGCCTGTTGGTTTGGCTAAACCACATAGAACAACACTGAAATTTATGAAGTTAGGAACTTTCAAAGGTAATTTCTTTACTAAATGACAAATGAAAATGTCATGAAAATGTACATTGTGTCAAAAACAGAGTGTAAACTAATGAAAGTCAGACTGGATGATTCAAAGGTCCTTTGCCCCTTTCAGTCCACTGCTTAAATCCAGTGTGTCATGGCTGGTTAAAGGCAGCCTCTGTATACACCTCAAAAAGAAGTCTCACCCGCCTCTTCTGAGTCTAGATCCCACTCAGCTGTCCCCTTTCTTCCTACTTCTGCCAAACTCTCTCAGGGCTTCCAAATCTAGAGTAGGACATAGCAAGGCTCTATCCCAACAACACCTGTGCCTGACAACTGCGTCATTACCAGTGCTCGCTTGGGGATCCTCCCCAAAAGAAGACTTCTATCTCCAAAAAACTCTGTCTGTACTACCTAAGAATCATGAAGGAATGAAAATATCTCTCCCACGACTCCCATGCCCTATTATTTTTTTTTTTTTTCAAAAGTAACAGCACACAAACATCTTGAAGGGTAATATTGGAAAATGGAGATGCATTACATGAAACCACTGGCACACTTTCAGACCATTTCTTGCATACAATACTCTGCTACCTGTAAAGGCCTAAAATTCATCATATGAGATGCTATTTAACTGAAATTAATTGATCTAACACTGTTAGATATTAGTTCTTAATAATTTTAAACCAAAATATATCATAATTATTCTGCTGCACCATAATGGCCCACTCTGGGTATATAACTTTTTTTTATTAAGTTAGAACCAAATAAGCTATAAAACAATAACTACATAGGTATTAGTAATTTAGCTTACATATTACTAACATTTTTACTACTAAAAATAATAGCTATTAATAGTATATGAAAATGCATGAAGGTATAGTTAAAATTAATTCTCACATTTCATTTTGACTGTAATATGCATAACAATTTTTAAACCAATTCAGAATAAACACGGGACTGACATCCCAATGAAGTTAGCCATTGGTTCTCTAAACAGATGAGGTATCTGATGGAAACATTTTTACTGCTAACAATATATGTTGTTGTGCCTATTGCAACAGATTCACCAGTGCCATACAAAGTGCAAGAATAAATTGAGAAATACAGATAGCAGCACTACCATGCAAAGTGAATGGATTTACGACCAGCCATCAAGACCAGTTAATAACGGGTTTAGTCAAGAATATGAAGATATGTCAGTAATAAGAACTCTGTGTGACACTGGAAGGGAGATGATATGAAAAAGAAAGTGTGTGCAGTTGTAACCAAGATATGAGCATGTGTGATGCTACTTCTATGAAGACAGAAAAGAAACATATATAAAAATATCTCCATTAACTTGGAATGCTTTTTGTTCATGCATTTATTTCAAGTTAAAGAACTTTTTACTCCATGCATCTACAAATGAAATGAGCATTAATGTATGTAACTATCATCAAAATACTGTGAAAGCTAAAGGTATTCAAACCTCTTTTCAATGCCAACATATCTGACTATGTATATTGGGTTTTTTCTACTTCAAACAAAACACAGTTACAATTTTGTTTTTACCCAGGTTAAGGCAGTGTCTTTGCTTTAAAAATGCAATTCTATAAAACAGTATCTGCCCACTGTAATGACAGGTTGTCAGAGAGGAATTCCTTACACACTCCCAGGGCACTGTCTGACATTATTTCTATCCTGACATTATTTCTATCCCCCAAACTTACAAATCCCTGCAATTCCTTCCACTCAGCTATTTAGCCAGCTATGCCATCTTGTAATGCATATTTTCATTCCAACATGAAATACCTAATGTTGTTTTAAAAGTCAGAGCTTATCTGTTTTTTAAAGAAATATTAATTACCAAATATTATCTTGACAGGTAGATAGGCTACATGGTTTACTGCTATAGGGCTTATGTGCCATATCTGGGACTGTAACAGAAATTATTTTTATTAAAAATGTGTATTTTAAACTTGTCTTAAGTTTAGAGTTTGAAAGTTCAAGTTTTATTGCTTAGAATACTTGTGGAATCTAAGCAAATAACAATACAACTAAGATGCACAGAAAGAGATATCGTAATTTGCATAGTACTTGAGGAAATGCCGTCTTGGCATAGTTAAGTATGTGTGACCTGAAGGAAATTAGGTTTTTTCACAGTCAAATACTGCAAGCTGAATACTGTGTTTTGAAGTTACTTGCAATTGTAAATATGTGAAAGGAAACAGTTCATAGAATAAAACAAGAGGTTACAGCCTTATAGTTTAATTGTACTGTAAGAACTGATACATGCTGCTCACTGGATTCAGCTTCAACTTAATCACTAGCCTTTTTTTTTCTGAAATTCTTCCTTTCTGTAACAGTAAAGATGCTAAATAAATTTAAGAGATTTATCTGAGCATTTTTTTCCCCTTTGGTGAAAGTGCTGGCTACCACACTTAGACATAATGAGATGTGACTTTCAGAGGGAAAGACCTACTGTGAGCATTCAGATAGGGAACAACAGCCATTAAGTATCTTTTTAAAAATTAATAATGTTATTATTTGGACATTGGGAAGTAAATAATGTTTTTCCCTCCTTCTCTATCTAAACTGGGAACTGACTCCATTTGCAGTCACATATATTCAGGTTTCCAGTTAGTAAATTGAATTTTAATTGTGGATGTAAATACGTAGTTCATTTCTTTTCCAGCAAAACTTATTGCTTCAGAAGCACTTCAGATTTCCTATTTTAAACCCTTTAAAACCGAAATCCCTATTGCTTTTAATACATGTCTTTTAATTTTAAAGGTAAAATTATAAACTGGGTTAAATATTAAGGGGTTAAGTACACGGAATGTTTATATATTTAACATGGAGCTGTAATGGCAGATACAGCCATTTCATCAGCTTAGACGTGAGGTTGTGAAGCCCATCTGAGCCCCAGATGCAGCTCTTTGAAGAAAAAAACTGAAGGCAGCAGCCACTTAACCAAAGTCACCTTGAAGTATAAAAAGTACAGAAGTCAATGCCTTCAGCAAATCTTTCAGCTATGACATTTTGTCAAAAATCAACATGAATTTGTACCTAATCTAGCACACAAGTAGAAGGTATATTTAAAAAGCATCTAATTCAAATAACTCATATACCTAAATTAGGCAATTTTCTTTCCACTCGGTAATACTGCCTCTTCTTCTGATCAAATGAAAACTCTTCAAATGAAGGTCCGTGTGATTTCTGCAGTTATTCATATGGTTCTCAGAAACAGCTGAAAGTTGCTTCCAAAGAAGTTGGACATAAATTTCCACTCTGAAAGGTTAAAAATTCAGCAAGTTCTGGGGAACTGAAAAGTAATTTGTAGTATGTTTTATCATCTAACACCAACAGCAAAGATGCAATTTGTTATGTTCCAGTCACCAACATCATGGATTGTTATGGAAGCGTAACACAGAATGAAACATCAGGACTGAATTCAGAATGAGTTTAGAACACAAATTCTTAATATTAGATGTATGAAATATCCTTTTTATTACTATGCTTTTTTTTTTTTTAAAGCATATTGTAGTCTTAAGAACATTAATATTTATATGAAATATAAATGGACTGAAGTAAGTCTAGAATGACAGAATCACTGGTTAGAGGGGACCTCTGAAGATCATATATTCCAACATTCTTACTCAAGATAGAAAAGGCTGGCCAAGACCTTGTCCAGATGGCTTTTGAGTATCTCCAAGGAAGGAGACTTTCCAGATATTCTGATGGACCCTCTTGTGTTTCATATTGTGCCTATTGCCTTTGATCCTGCCCCTGGGCACCACTGAACAGAGCCTGGCTCTGTTGTCCACAGGTATTTATACAAATTGGTAAGATTCACCTGATCCTTCTTCAAGATACACAATCAAGGCTCTCTCAGGCTCTCTAGCCCTTAATCATCTTCATGGGCTTGCAGATGACTCACTCCAGAAAGCCCATAATATTCCTGTCCTGAGGAACCCAGAACTGGAGAATGCATTCCAGATCTGGTCCAGAATCTTCTGAGTACACAGGAAAGACCCTCATCCCTGAACTGCTGACAATGCCCTGCCCAGGGCAGGGCAGGATGCTTTGCCATGAAAGCATATTGCTGCCTCATGGTCTTTTTGTTGTCCCTCAGTACCCCCTTAGGGGCACATCTGTGCAAAGCAGATTCAGGAACTTGCCCATTTCTTTGACGAACCTGAGAGATACTCTCAGACCAATTCTGCAGCCTGCCCAGATCCCTCTGGACCATGAGTGTTCCTTCAGTTACAAATGACTTAAACCATGAACCTCAAGTTCATGACCCAGTATCTGAACAATGGAGTCTCAGCCCCTCAGGGACTGGAGATAGAATTCCTGATGATTTTAGTAGGCCTCAAGTTTACATTCAAAACACTTAAATATATTCTCTGATAGGAAACATCCAGACAAGCTTAAGGAAAATAGTAATTGAAACAGTAACTTCCAATTACTTCATCTGGTATTAAGGATTATTTAACATACCCTCAGCTAGACTTCAACAGTAATTACAGATTTCAAAGCACATTCTGTGGAAAACTGGACAGAAAACACTTCATTGGACCCCAGAAAAAAAAAAATATAATAATAGCATGCATGCCATATAGTCTCCCCTAGAGAAATGAATGAAAATGGAAAAAAAGATTGAAATTAATGCTCATAAAAAGAGTGAGATAGGAGAAACAAAGGGTGTTGACATGCATATGAAGAACTGCTCTTAAAGAAATAAAGTATCTGTCCTGGCATCAGATATCCATGGATGCACCTACATCTGGACGATGAGCATTACTGCTTAGCTTAGCACTCCCAGCCAATTACTATTTTTATTAACTAACAACATTATTGTTGTATATTTATAGTGATCTTCATTTCCAATCTCTACACATCAACAAAGGTGACCAAAGTTTTCAAGGTCAGACCAGAGTTCAGAGTCTTTTAGGAAAACAGAGGTCTTAGAAAATATAGAATCATTGCATTTCTGAAATACGGAAAATTATGAAATCCAAGAACAAAATAGTTTCTTAGGATTCATATGTCCTGTTTAAACATACTTCAGCATATATAAACACAAAAAAGTACTTTAGCATAATCCGAAGAAATAGCAGCACAGACATGAACATGTGCTTTGTAATAAAAAATACTTTCGTTCTCATGAGAAAATACAATTTAAGCCTGTCTCATCTTCTAGATTTGACTGTTTGTACTGAGGATTTTCAAAAGACATCACGAAATCTGAATCAAAAAACCAAACAAACCAAAACAATGGTTTCCCAGACAACACAGACATCAGAACTACTAAGGTTTCAGCAAAAATGGAACCTTCTATTTAAATTATAAGTAATGTTTGCAATCATCTTCATTGCAACACTTATCAACAACATCATAGTACAAAGTAGGTACGGATTTCTGCAAGTTTCATTCCTTCCGCTTTTTAAGGTATTAGTAGCATTTTTAAAAAATAGTTATGCAGCCTATTTGCGTAGCAAGTCAATCAGAACAAAAAAATGTTGAGTGTGGGTTTTGCCTTCAGCCACTCAAGCACCATACCTAAAACACATCTAAAAGAAGAGAAGCAATGGAATCTGAAGTATTCTTGAAATAAAAGAAAAACAGTTACTTCATTGGGGTTTATTTTGACAAAAAGATCACTAACTGATTTTCAACTCCACTTATTTAGGACCTGGTAAAAAGGACTCTCTAATCTTAGGCTTTTGAGAAAAGTGAGAAAATAGTAAGAAAAATAACGTGGCAGAGATGCTTTTTCAGCACTTCTGATTTATGACATTTTAGCAGAAAATGCCAGCTATTACTCAGGATAATTAGCTAGTAAAGATCCATATCAAGTGAAGAACTTGTGAAGTGGTAAAAATCCCCTGAACTTCCTCCATTCAAAAAGAATTATATTCACTCCCTGAGGAATAGGACTATTGTAAATAAAAAACAAAATCTAAGAGGCCCTGATGTTGTCAGATTTCTCAGTTTCTCTGAGTGAAAAAGAGTCATTTCAAGATTTCACTAGAATTCCAGGACAGTTATTACCATTGAATCAGACTTTGACCACAGCAAATCAACATGAAAGAAGCGAATTTTTTAATAGCATTATCTACTACTGCAATTCATGCTGGAAGCTATCCCCTGTACAAACAGGAATGCAAGTGGGTGACACACAAATTACAAGGTAATTTCTTCCAGTTTTACACACAAAAAATGCTATCCTAAGATCTGAAAGTCACACAAGCTATCCTGTATATCACTATCACTGTGTACAGAACCTCACACATTTAAAAACAAATGCTGTTCTAAAATGAATGTAAGCTGCTTCAAATATTTTTATTTCTTTCATTAGCAATAACAGTAATAATTAAATCCCTGTGCATGATTTCTAACATGATGCAATCTACATATTAATATAAATCTAGTGGTTACTTGCGGAAGCCACTTTCAAACAGCTATAAGATTTCTTTTTCTTAGCCTCGTGTTTTTCAGTTGTTTTTAGGAATTCTAAAGTTTCATACATGCTTGATTCAACCTCTGATTTTGACCTTTTTGTCTTTTTTAAAAAAACTTATTTATAAATCAACTTAAGCCCCACACTCTCATTTACATAAAGTGTTGCAGATTTTAGCATTTGGGTATTGAGACTCGAAATCCTGAACTCAAGGTAGTCAATGCAATGTGAATGGTAAAGTAACAAGATATGTGAATCTGAGTTCATTATCCACTGACTCTCATCAACTCCTCTCCAGCAGACTGATAGTAGACAACCAGATCATTACAGCATTCCAAGACCCTTGTAAATAAATTCTCAACAAAAGTTTCAAGAAAATATATTTATTCAATTTTGGCAAAGGAAGAAAACATAATAAATAAAACAATTTTTTACACTCTTCTTTACAAGTTATTTTTTATATCACATTTCAGTAGTATTTAAAAATTTAAAAGGAAACATTTAATTTTCACAATAAAAGAACTTTTAATGTGAAAAAATACATATGAGTGCAAATGTTTTATTTTCTTGTGGCTAGTACTTAATTTTCAAGTCCTTCAGAACAATGCAAGTTATATTTTAAATAAGTAACACTGAAAGCATCCAATTAATATGCAGAACTAATATGCAGAATTTTGTTAAGGGAATAATACAGATTGTAATTTTTCATGATAACATCAATTCTCCTCTCAGATAACACTGAAAAAGACTTTTCCAAATTTCTGTAATTATGACAACACAAGTTTTTTACAAATCCCACACTCAAGTCCCTAGCTGAAGCAAAATGAATCTAAGTGGAACCTCCTCAAAACAAGACATCCACCAGGCACGTCCAGCTCCGTTCTGACATGTTTACAGCTCCACGGAGTGCAACTGGCACTTTCTCAGCAGAAGCAGATGCAAACCCATTGGGATTTTTATTTTTATGAACAGGAACTGCGGCAGCAATCCCCGAGATTCTCTAGGATGCCTGTAGCTGTGTTTTGACAGCCATCATGTTTTGCTAATTTTTTATGAGCCGTCTACTCAAACCAGTTTTCTTTCAATAAAAAGCGTACAGCATCGTCAAAGCCATTTTGGTACAACAATTCCATTTTCTCCTGGTCTGGTGGGAACAAAGCTTGATTAAGTCTTACCAGGTTGGCCAGAGACAGCTGCAACAGAGCAAGAAGCCGTAAATTAGTTTATTAACGCAATCTATCTAGATGGGACTGTTCTGTCATCTGTTTCATGGAGCATATGCAAAATGAAAAGACCAGCATGGCTGTGTCTGCACCAGGAATTAACCACATCCAGGGTCACTGCTGAGTGCCAGGACAAACTGGCACAAACAGCCCACATACACAGTTAAATTCACAGCATCCAAGACAGGCTGTTTGCCTGTAGAACTGTCCAAAGTTTCTGAAACACTTGAGCTTTGGAAACGGTCCTGAAACTGTCTTGCAGAGTGGTAGCTGGCACATGTTAAACTTGTGCAAGGAAATATTTTGACAACTTACTAGTGCAAACAACCACATTCTTGGGAATATTCCCAGGCAATGTTTAACATGTAAGTATAAATGTAGCTTGTACTACCAACAAATTAAGAACTACTCAGCATCTTAAGTGGTCACTCTGATCATGTAAAAAGATTTTGGAGCTTATTCTTGAATAAGGATTTATTAAATTGTTTACAACTAACTAAAAATATAATTATATTTAATAATGTTCACAACAATTTCTTTATATAATTAATATTTAGCCACATAACTATAAAGAAGTTTGCAAAACAATATCAAAATCATCTTCATTATTTGAAGTAAGCAATTATTCAAATTCTGACACTAGGAGATGAAGAAACAGAAAACTATTCACATTCCAATAAATGAAGACGTACAACTCTTCAACTTATGCAGATTACAACATTGCTGAAATGAAATTATTCTCAGTGATCATTTTTACAGCCCTAAAAGCAGAGGTGCTTCAATTTGAATAGTTTAAGATGTTGCCTGAGATTATGCCCAAGTCTGCACTTGACCCCAGAACCAACGTAACTGTGCAATTAATTTTCTGTCTCTAAACTAAACAATCACCAGCTCGTTTTTCATCCCCTAGATACAAAACACTACCAAGAAATATACCATTGCATGTATTTCCAAGACAAATGAAATCAATAATCTTGTACTTTATGATCTTCCCCAAGTACTATCATGCTTAATATCTCTATGTGAAACATTACAAAGATTCAAAAATTGGTCCAACTGAGAAAGGCGTTACATAACACTCATTTTAGTAAAATTAAGAAAACATTAAAAACTGCCAAGAAAGGAAGTTTTTAAAAGTATTTATTATTGTTAATCTTTCTTCCTAATGGAATATTGTTAACCACTAAGTCTATCACTATTCAATATTTTCTTTCAGCATGTTCAAGAAAGAGAAGTGGTTAAAGTTTGTGAGACAAAGGTTGCAAAGACAGAGATGTCAACAATGAAAAGGAGGCAATAAAAACCAGTCTCATATTTCAATATACAGAAACATTTCTGCAACTTCTAACAAAACTTCTGGAGAAGCAAGCTCTTGTGCAATGCAGTGACAAGTCATAGGATATACCATTTTAAAATGTACAACTTAAACTTGCATTTAAATTCAGTCAGAGCAACTGATTTCAGTAAGTATGAAGAAATATTCTGCAGCTGTCCTCTTCTGAGGTATTCCACTTTTTTTCTACAAACATTTTGCCTAGTCAAAGACAGATGATATGTAAACCTAGTATTATTTACACTGAACAGCCTGTTAGAATTTGCTCAATTTTGTACTAGATCAATGTTTTTCAAACTTTATTCTTTATTCTACGTTTTTCTTCCCTTGTGTTTAAGAAAAGGTTTAACCTCCATTTGCAAAACAGAAACTACCAGAACTTTGCGTAAGTTGATATATAAGCATGAAATAGGCACTTAAATATGAATATAACTGCAGAATTGCTTCTTAGTGTTTTCAAGTTAATAAAGAAGCAACTTACCATCATATCCTGTTTTGCCAATTTAACATACAGGTCCACACGCCCTTTATCTTGTGGGCAGATATCCAATCGACCGCTGAAAGGGGAAATTGTCACAGTTCTTCCAACAGGCAAGATAGGAAGGCCATTGGTAAGGCCACCATCAACCCACTTCTATGGGAAACCAGAAATATTTTCAAAGTAACATCAGTACAGTATGATCATAATGCAATACTTCAGTACCCTTGCTGACCCTGCCTCCTCCACTCTCAAGAAAACTTACAAGTTTCCCTCTAAGAATAGAATGAATAAGTTTCAGCATGTGTCAAGTATCAAGGAACTGACAATCTATACACAGAGATTTGAATTAATGAGCATTTGACATAATGCACAAATTTGCAAGTAAAGTATTTATCAAGTTACTTATAAGACTTTTTAGTTAATTAAAAAATAAAACGTCCCATATGGAAATTCTTCTCAACACATACACAAAAAGACAAGACTGTTAATATTACACATAAACAGTATCATATAATGCAAACTACTCTAGAACATTATTTTGATGACAATAGGAGCTGTACAATCTGTATGTGCAGGTACTCTGACTGCAGAAGCTAAACCATACATGACTCCTCTCCTCTTCTGTGATTTTTCTTCCAGAGCCTCATTTCTTCTTACATGCACTACACAAGACAACAGTAGCTGGAAGGATAAAGGTGGGAAGGATCTGAACAACTATGACATAAGAGGGAGCAGACCTAAGTCTGCTGCAGAAGTATAGTTAAGAATAAGATCTAGGGGCCAAATTCCATTCCAATATAAACAGCTGTGACATCTCTTGTTAATGTATTTATACCTTCCTATTTCTTTCTGTGCTTACAAGCACGACCCAAAATTCAACACCAGTCTGCTGGCTAAATGGATTCACTGATATCATACATGAGGTCTGTTGACCAGATGCATGTCAGTGAACTTTACACATCTAAAGCCAATTAGTAATTCTACACTTTCTTTATCATCAAGGGAGAGAAAACACTTCTAGCACATGATTCACCTTATCCTAAAGTAGCTGTTTATATCTCATTTTAATTGTTCTGAAAAAGTGCTTTTGTCTTCACTAATTATAAAGGAAACTATGTAAGATGCAGAGCCAGGCACGCTGAAATGCTGTAAGGGATTATAAGATTCACCTCAGTGTTTTGTAAAAGTTTCACTTCCAGGATATCATCCTCAAATTACATTAAGACAGACCACTAAAACAAAATGGCAAAGTATACAAGTACTCTTTAGCACCAATCAAGCAAAAGACTGCTTTCCTCATGTAAGTGATGCTCTATGTGACCATCATAAATAAAAAAATAATGCCAGTTTTGCATCACAATTCCTGCAAATACCACAGGACTTAGTCACAGAAGTTTAAAAAAATAACATTAACAACAACGAAACCAAAAAACCCAGAACAAAAAAACCCGATCACAAGAAGTAAATTACTGGCTGTTGGCAAGACACTAGCTCTCAGTGGAAGTACTTAAGGAAGCATTAACTCCAGTTACAGTGTTTGTTCTTCAGAAGCCCCTGAGATTCTCAGAGGCCCATCAGTTATATAGATCCCTCTCAGCTGTGTCTTTACTCTCACTTAAAGCAAATCTTATTTTAATTTTATACTGAGATCTCCCAGTGCTGTAGCCCTGGTTTTGTGCCTGAGATGTTTTGGGTTTCTGAAATTCTTTTCCCAAAGAATTTTCTGTAATCAGGAGAAGTGTTTTTGTAAACTGTACTTTGTTTTCCTTCTTTTCCCTAGGAGGAACTTCTTGATGTCCCTCTGGTCTAACCAATGTAACTGAACAAGTTTCTCTTTGTTTCACCGATCAAATTGGTCTGTGTAAAACAGTATAAAGAAAGACATCCCAAAAATAAGGAAGTAATTTTCAACCTTCTGAAGTCAAACTGTGTTGCTGTAGTGTACGACAGTGCCACATTTGACTTCCCTGTGAAGATTCTTCCTGTATCTGGTGATATGCTGTTACTCTTTAACACATGGATACATAGCAAGGGGGTAGTGGTGGTATCTATCCATTCATCCCTGTGCATACACAGTCCCCCCACACCACTCTTTTCTTCACTCTCTCAGGGCAGTTTCATGCTCCTGATTTCAAAATCTAAGCTACAAATATTAACATTTAGTAGTTTCTATGGCCCTTTTCATCCTATTATTTCATTATATACTGTAGCACCTGACCCTTGACATTAGCTGATGTCAGTACCCACAATATACAGCTGAATTCCTTAACTCTGCACAAACATAAAATTTCTCAATGAGGAGTGAGATCATTTCACCTTAGAAAAAGAGGGGAAAAAAGAATAAAATTCCAGAATCATTTACAGCTATCTTTCAGATTTCTAGAATTCCCACTACAGCTTTGCTGTGAGTAAAGCTGCAACATACCAGAACATTTCTAGCACCAAGGCTTTTTTGTGTCTGTCTATAAATAGTAGTATATTATTGATTTATGTGCAGTGTTCCTGGGAGTACTAAGTGTCTTTTTGTTGCATTTCCTACAGTGAAAAGCACAATAGAATCTGTGTGTAAGCCATGTCAAAGACATCATAACAAATGACATTATTGATGTTTTTCAAAAGTATAACTTAGTACTTTTAAAACTTGAAAATTCTCAAATTTTTTAAAAAATTATGATTATTTATTTTTTGCCTTCCCTCCTAATGTAACTTCAGTACTTACCTGAAAATCAAAACATTTACTAAGGCATAGGCAGTGCTGTCAATTTAGTACTATTTTCTGTAGATTCTGTTACTTTCTTTTGAGCATTTGAGAGAAACTGCTTTCACTCAAAAACATTTTACCTCATGTTTCCTAGTTGTAAAACATCTATAGAAAGTTTATTTTCTGCAAAAAGACAAGTGAAGCATCAGCTTCTCTTAATTGCACCAATCAATTATTGAAAAATGCTTCTTAGCTGATAAGATAAATTCTTGGTAGCTCCTGAATGAATTTCACTAATACTCTAGAACAATGCAAAAACAGAGAAAGTTTTGAAATAACTTGCAATGAAAACCAAAGCAGACAATGGCATTAAGGCTTGACCTAACAGAACCTACCCATTTACCAGCAGATGGTTTTTACTAAGCTATTCCATGAGATCTACAGTCACACCAACTACAGATTCATCAGCAGACACAGCCAACTCCATCATCTGCAGATCTTTATCTGTCTTGAAAATGAACCTTGTCAGAGACTTAAAGGACACCAAACCAAGTCAGAGAAAGATAATTTCACATGGAGCAAGTTTGCACTAGAGTTACTGGAAGCTTAGTTCTGGAATACCTGACATCCCCAACCCTGGCAATCAACTAGTCCTATCAGGTTAAGGCCATTAACAGTCTATAAGTTCTCATATGTCATCTTAGACTTCCTCTTTATCAGATTATTTTCTGCCTCATTAATCGTAAAACATACTATGAGCAGACTAATGTTCTGTTCATACTAACATGAAATTCAGCTTATTCATCCCAATATCTAGCCTGCAGGCATATTTACAGGTAAACTAGCTCAATCCCTTTGAAGCCAAATGCTTCCCAAAAAATACTCTTCCTAAAAATAAAACTGAAGTGCAATGTTTACCCCAGGGCTCAGTCTCTGTAGGCTTATGGGCAGGCAAGCATTGACTAATTCAGCAGAAGTGCACCATACTCCCTTACTTACCTGCACAACAGCAGCTGGTAACATAGCACAAGTAACACCACGAAATACATTTTAGAAACAGTCCTTGGTGACCTGGTGATGTGTGTGCAGGTGACACACGTAGCCCAGAGAGGATACAGATCAACTGTTCTAAAGTACAAATAAGGCCAGCAGACTCAAGCAGCTAGCAGGAAGTAATCTTGATTCTATGCTGCCATGGATCCACGGCCTAAGGAATTTACCTCCTGAAACCAGGGTAGATGCAGACAGACAGAAGCTGGTCTGTTACATGAAGCCTTCAGGAAACCTGGAATATGATGCTCTATGACAGGTGACCTTGCAGAGCCAAATCCATATCCAATCCATCCTACTGGTGCTCACATGTCTGGGCCTGACAGTACGTGTTGTGTATGCAGCCCTACAGCGTGTGCTTGGGGGTCCCTGCTACACACCCACACATCCTTATCAACCACTTCTCCAAACCAAAGAAATGCTACTGCAAGTGAGAGCTCTCACCAAGACCTAAACATCTGGGACTAAGAATGCAAGTCAGAAGCATTTACAGGCAACAGCTTTCTCAGAAAACACCCCAACAAACTCCCCAGTCCACAAATGTACTGTTTCATAGAGTTTGAGAAAAGTCATGGCAGACATGCAGAACAAATTATTCCAACAAGTAACAAAAAATGAAAGCAACCTCATCCAAGAAATTGCCTTTTCTGGATCTCACTAAAGGAGAGCAGTAAGAAGCTTTGGGAATGACAGGAAGCTTTCAAGTAAGAACTAGTTTCCATGAAACTGTCATTGATTTAACTTGAGTGCAAAAAATACTCAGGAATGAGAACTGTCCCCTAGAAAAAAGGCCATGGTAGAATAATATAAGGCTAAAAAAAAAAATCTAAAAAGGCTTCATTAAATATTTCAATATCTATGCAAATCACAATAGAACTGTTCATCCAGTAAAATGAGTTTTAAATAACTTTTGGACAATGATCTGAGCCAACTTTTCAATTTCTTAATTGAAAGACCACAAGAAATTTAATAATGACATTTTCTTCCTTTGAACTAAAGGTAGAATGAACTTAAAATAGCCATATATTCCCTTTGAAATTGCACAAGCAACATACAGACTCAATCAAAAAAATTCCAGACCCTGGGAAGCTGAAAGCAGTCTCCATTTAACTCGAGCAGTCAAACAATACTGATTTAAACCCTTCCAATATTTCAGCTGATGTGTATTGCTGTATCTATAATTCCAAAGGTGACAAGCTTTCTTATATAATGACTACCTAGTGAGCAGCAAATACATACAGTTTTGTGGGGCTCTTTGGCAGGGGGGCTCTGAGGGTTATAAAGAGGTATCATTTGTATGAATGAGGAACTGTATTTCTCATAAGGAAGAAATAGCCATTTTCATGCTTTTGAAATCATTCCTAAAGTGTTAATATATCTATGTGAGAAAGAAAAAGAAGTTGTAGGAGCTAGATGAGTAAAGACAACTGTAAAAAGGTTTTCTTATAAGAAATACAAAATATAGTATTGAATTTGCTTTCCCTTAAGATAAAATAGTTACACCATAAATGAAGAACATATAAAAAGAAAGTGCATAGCCAATGAAGTTACCTGTCCTTTAAATTCTACTGGCTTAATTCCTGCATACACTGGTATAAAACTACTTGCTAGCAGGACCTAGAGAGAAGAAAGCAGAAAGGATAGAGAAAAAAAATCAAAAACGGCAACCAAGTAATTTAGAACCAATACATATTTTAACATATATTTACCAGTCAATATATTAGTTTTACATAAATCCACTGTCATCTCAAAATGTCTTCTTGTTGTGGTATATCAAAATGCGATTAAAATTATTCAATAGGGTTTGGGGTTTTACGACTTGACAGTGACAACTCCCAAAATAAAATATCAAAAATTAACTCAATGATTAATGTGATTTAAGAGTATGAACTTAGTTTTGCAAAATATGAAGTAATTCTATGGTTTTCAAGAAATTAAATATGCGTATGATGAAAAAAGCAGCATATTGTCAAAGAAGTTGATAAAGTCATTCTGTTATCATATTAATATAGTGTTTACTCTTCTAATAAATCAGATTTTCAAAGTTTCAAAAATACCATCAATGTCCTGGAAATTCACATATGTATACCTTCACCATTATTTGTATTTATACATTCAAGTATTAACAAACTATTATTTCCCCTACTGTAAGGCTTCATTGCTGTCTATAGCTGTTATCAATTTACATTTTAACTTTTTTTTAGACCACTTCTATTGTCATGTACAGCTGTGCACACACAAATACCTTTCTACCCATTCACAGCAATGAATGAGTTATGACCCACCTATGAGACAGTGTGGGTATCTCTGGGTATCTCTATACCTCTATATCCACATACATATATATATATATATGTGCAATCACTATACAGTATTTCTAGAAGAGAAATGGACAAAGTGCAGTATGTCAGGATTTTTCTTACATCTAAATAAGGAGAATATGCACATGCTTGTGTGGTGGCGTGGACGACCAGTGTGGGGAAAAAAAGCAGCTCACAAACTGGTGCATACACTGTGTGAAAGATAAACAGGTGCAGAAAAAACCCATAATCCATAGAGATCATGAACAAAAATGTCTGAACTGTTTTGGCTGGAATTACATTTACTTTTACAAAATTTAAGGTATTTCAGTATTAAGCCCCTCTGCTCCTCTAACAAGTTTTAATTAAGATTGTACATGTATATGAAGTCTTCAATCCCACTTTGAGAACTGCTTTCCTGCCTATTTCTCTTCCTAGTGATGTAGAGCTTTGTCTGAGCTCAGATAAAAAGGCTCTCTCAGTTTTCCAATGTGAAACTGCAGCTATTTCTCTACCAAAAGGGCCTTTTGCTCACAAAAAAAAGCTCACAAGATTACCAAGTTCCCAACCTTGGCTTCTTCCCCAGCCCAGAACCTTTTCTCCTCTCTTCCTCAACTCCATCCCATTGACTTTGGCCCTTCTAAACTAAGAGAAATGTGGTAAAAAGATTTAGTGAATGGAGTAAAAACAGGTGACTCCTGCAAAGTTTGAGTTCTTTCCAAGAGGACTGAAGAAAGCAGTTGTTCTTCTTACAAAATCACTTAGATGTCCAGGGTGAGGAGAGGCAGGACAAGTTTGAAGAACAAGCACTTTCAGTATTTCCTACCACTAAAAGACCAGTGTGGACTTCTAGGCACTCCCTTACTTTCCCAAACTAAATATTACCAGTGTTCTGTGCCTTTCTCCTTCACAAACACATAAATCGTGCCTCTCTTCCCCTTCAACTCCAGTATATGAACTGCAAGTCTAGGAAAGCTGACACAAAATGATTGTCTTCTCATATAGGAAGACTACTTCTAAAGTGGGAGATTATTACCCGCCTTTCCAAATCCACAGGGAATAGTGAAAAAGTCAAAAGCTTGGCATTGTAGCAATACACATTCAGTTTAGCCATTATGAAAAACTCTGGAACCATAAGGCTTCTTTGTTAGCATCGAAACCAAATCCATATGAAGCTGAAAGATTTCTGGCAGGGGGTACAGATGTTTTGCTGTTTATAAAACAATCTGCCCAGCAGTACCTTCATCCATGCCTTATAGGACAGGATGTAGGTCATGCCTAGGCATGATACAATAAAATAACCTAACAAGCTCTACCCTCCCTGCACCTGTGGCAGCCACCAGTATTCAAACAGCTGTACTCATGATACAGGCAGAGCTGAAGGCATGCATGAAAACAGGTATTAGGAACTGGACTGAAAGATCAGACAATATGAATGTATTTCAGTGAGCAGTTATGTGTAATTTTATTACTATTATTCCAACCTACCCTACTGCTACCATAAAGAACAAAAGAATAGAACAGAAATGGCTAAATCAGTGAAAAAAACTATTGAAATGCTAGTAAAATATACATATTTCCAAGGTCACCCTGATGCTTCTGATTGTCTCTAGGTTAGAAGATTTCACTGCAAAAACATATAAAGAATAAAAACTTCCATGCTTGCTACCATTGCATAGTATAGCTAGAAATAACAGTGCATAACTTGAGATAAAGTTTTCACATAATTATATTTGCATGACAAATATAATTTCTCTGTAAATTTTGAGTACTCTCCATGTAGAATATAATAGGGTCAAAATTTTTAAAAACATACTTTAAAGGCAAACTCCCAATGCACACTTCAAGATTCTGTTAACAAGTGCCAATTTTTGTTAAAGTGATAACTATAAAGAAACTCCTATTAGCTCTAAGCATCCACAAGGATAGAGAAAGAAGGAATTTCTTCTTATTCTATTTCCTCCTTTATTCTGCTACAGCTTATTATGTCTTCTTTTAAGATACAAGCAATTTCTACAAAGAACATCTGCTTCATATGCATCTGAATTGCTCCTACCATCTCATATTACCTTGTGCATACAACCCTGTCCAAAATTAAAATATAGCATTCAGATGGAGAAGGGAGTGAAAGATATACTTGCAACATTTTGAGATTGTCTACTGTGTTCTCACATATTGAAACAATTAGTTACCTGTTACTTTTAGAAACACTTTGCTTACAAGGTAGAACTTGAATAACCAATGAAGGAAACACACACAAACACCAAATAAATTTTAGCAAAATTTGTGAAGCTGTAGGATCAAATTCTGCTTTAAACATTGTTTATATTATGATTGTAGCACCACTGAGAGTAGAAGTAGTTACCTGAATAAACCACTGATTTTACTGTACAACAATCATACTCTTAAGCCTTGAAGAATCTGCAGCATTTTTATTTACAACTGCCATATTCAACATGATTACCTTAATGAGGTCCTCCCTGGAGGCAAAATTTGAAACCAAGTGATTTTCCCCAGTCTTTGAGTTAGTGACTGACACATAGAGGCGGTTCTCAGCTATCTCATGAACATCAGAAGGAAGAATAGACTCTATGCCCTCCCTAGAGGAAAGAAAATGCCCAGCATTACTCACAGCTATTATCTAAAAACGTTGCAAATGCATTAGGGGTGAGCACCCCACAGAACAGAAGAAATATGCACCCTCTCCATTTGCATTTGGAGAGCTTTCTAACCCAGAAATTATCTTACAGAAGCAGTAAGATAGGTACCTAAGTGTTTTCATAAAATCATAACCAGGCGTTACAGCACCAAAGTTCAATCTTCTGACTTCCTCTGCAAATCCATAGGCAAAGTCCTTACATTTCTGGAAATGAAAAGCATTAACCATTAAGGATGTTGAAGTGATGGGAAACATGGTCATCTGTAGTACCTAAAATATACTGGAGGGTAAAGCTTTAATAAAAGAGTTATTAGATAAAACTGAAGGATTTCACCATATGTGCTTGGTTTGTAACAAGACATGCATAACATATGTTGATCCTTTTCTAAGGATTAACTTATAAGGAAAAGAAATCCCTAATAAAAACAAACAAACAAACAAACAAACAAACAACAACAACAACAACAAAAAAAAAAAAAAAAAAAAAAAAAAAAAAAAAAAAAAAAAAAAAAAAAAAAAAAAAAAACAAACACCACAACAACTCTGAGGATACCACTTCAAAAACCAAGTTAAAGGCTATTTTTCTATATACTACCACTGCTAAATAATCAGTTCTCTAGATCGTGCCATTACAAGCACAATCCTTTAGTTCAAAATCTAAAGCCACCTTTTATTTTAAGGTCTGCTTTAGACCTTAAACCAGACACAAGTACCTTAAGATGCTTATAAACAATAATAATAATAAAAAAATTACAACAATTTCTTCTCATTAATGCAAAAAACCAAGCTACTAGCAAATACACATATTTAATTAATAAAATACTTTGGAAGTATTAAATGAATGAAAAGCTATGATCGATGACATAGGAAGAAAATAAACTGCAGAAAACCAGGCAACAGATTCCTACACAGAGAACCTTTTATGCAAGCTGAAATGCCCAGCATTAATGACTACAGAAAAATAGCTTGAAGTGTGAGTCATAAGAATTCCAAAGAGGCAATAAAGGAATTGGTATAATTTATTTTTCAGTCATAACATGTTGAAACAATGAATTATGACCCTGAGTGCTTAAGACTCACTATTCAATATTTGTAATCCTTTTTTTATCCTTTCATGCAGGCTTTTCTAATGATTTTAGGGACTTCAGAAAAAAATTAAATTCAATCTTATGCAACCTTCTGAAATTGGTACTTCATAAGTTCACCCACATTCACCTATATAACCACATGAATAAAAGATAGCTTGGGATTCCTGGATTATTAGGTGCATAAAGAAATGTTGCTAGTAACAAAATAAATGATTGAGTGACTAAGGAGAGGAAAGAAAAAAGAAAAAAGAGAGATACGAATTTAACTCTCTCAGTTAAACTTCCTCACATCACTTGTATGATAAGCACTCATCTAAGCAAAAGACAGAAATGCAGCTCTTGCATCCACTTTCTCTATATGGCCTTTGAATACAAGTATCAAAAAGTTCACTAAGAGGTTCATACCTCCTAAAGAAACAATTTGTGCTACTTAGCCTCATGCTGGTTAGGTTTGCACCTTTACCCTATGAGATACTTGCCATTGCAAGCTCAAAGCCAATTAAAATATATAAGGCACATTCAGACACTTGTCTCTATAAATGTAGAAGAAACCCACAAAACCCTACATAGAAGCACCTCAGAACTGCTATCTTTGTATCTAAGATGTTTAAATAAAGCTATGGGGAGAGCTAAGAGTACCAAACTAGGGAAATGACAGAAAACTACTTTCCATACTACAAGTGCTAAGAATGGACTGTACCTAGACTCTCAATTTCTGCTCTCAAAGGGACAACTTCTTACAGCTGTGAATTGTTTTAAAATCTGAGTGTTATTAGCTTTAAACAATACATCTACATTTAAATAATGATTGAGTCCATGTTTAGAAATTGCAACTGATCGTATTGAGTAAAGCAAACTTGATATCAAACATGACCAAGGTAATTTTAAAATAGTTATTTATGCATAACTAAATAAGCTCACTTAGAATTCTCAAGTCCCATGCCTTTACAAACAGTGACAAAAATCCAATATATGACAGAAGAACATTTGGAAACTATCTTAGAACAGCAACAATCAAAACAATACATCTTCAATGTTAGATTCTCTCCAAGATTACATTACAGCTTTGAGACTAGGAGATGCAGAAAGTCCTAATTATGGCTTATCTAACATTGCCATCTCTAGAGAGAGGGGGGAAAAAAGGAAAAAAAAAAACTGATTAGGAGCTACATTTGTGGATATAAAATATTTCAAGCTAGAAATGCAGTAAAGATAATAATATAATTTTCCTGATATGAAAAGTTAATTTTATTCAGTACAGAACACTGCCTTTAGTTAAATTCCATGAGAATTAGAATTATTCCCACTGAAAAAAGAACTCTCAATTTTCCATTTAAACAACATAAAAGAATAACTAAAAAGTACACAAAAATGGAAGATCTAGAAAGTTCATGAAACATTCTTTAGTTTGCAACAATATGACAGACTTTCAAGTAAAAATATAACAGACTCAATGTAATATAGACTTAGTTTCCACAAACAAAAACTAAAAACTGTTCTAGTATTTTTACTTAGAAAGATCTTTGTAAGTTGGACCAGGCTGAGAACAAGGGCTCACACTCAGGGTCTGCAATAAGCAGAAAAATTTCCTTGGGCTAACAAAGGGCTGCCATGCTCACCACAGAGGAAATTAAAGTCAGAGGTACACATTATAGCAGGCAAACTTGAAACTGAACTACCAGTCAGAGGTGACAGAAGGGGAGTAATGCCTGCACAGAATACAATGAGGTTCTCTCCACAACAGAGTGGAACTTGCCTAATACCAAGTCATATAAAAAATGCTTGCATGGGAGTGGAGTAGGGGAAAGAAGCCAGGGAAAAACCTACTGCTGAAAGTGACAGAAGTATAGTTAATGCTGCAAGCTGAGTTCATATCCCAGCATAAACAACCAACAAACAAACAGAAAGATCAGCAGCAAAGTGGGGTTTGGCTGAGACTATTATTTGAATAAAATGAAGAGGCCTAGATAAAGTTATCAAATGCTCACTTGGAATGAAACATAACTCTAACTTAGACCAAAAATCTAACAGCCTGTTTTCCCCACAATAAGTAAAAATACTAAAGAAATACTAACATTTTGGCAATGCCTGGTCCACTATGTTTATTAAGGTGAAGTCACTACAGACAGTTCAGGAGGGCAAAGCAGCCTTAACCTATGGGGAAAACTGAGCAAATAGACACCAAAAGCCCAATAATGCTCTCCACAGAATCTGTAACATTGTAATCACTGAATATAACCTTGGCGTCTCTGCATGACATCATATCCACGGTGAGAAAGGAGTGGCATCTCTGGAGAAGAAACAACCCGGACACATCAGAACAGAATGCTGTGAGGGTTAATCCTACTGGGTGCTCTTAAGGCATGGGCTGCACTGAGTCTAACAGAGATGCAAAAGCCTTTAATGCTGTTCAATGGAGCACAGGGAGCAAGAAAAAGATCTGAGCAGGTGGGAGCTCTTTATGAAGACACATTCCATCTACCATTTTCATCTCCTTTCAGAAAAAGGTTAAAAGGGTGGTTCTATGCACTTGCTTAACAAAGCCTATCTCTAGCCAACAGAACAATGATTCACTTTGTAATGCACCATCATTAAGTAAATATACATTTTGGTATATTAAAGAATATCTGCTGCCTACAAATAAAGGTTCACACACATGAGATTTTACACAGCTTAAAATACAGAGTTCATATGAAATATTTTTATCATTGGCATTTTTGCTCATGAGTCACAGATGTGGTTAATAAAAACATGACACAAAAGTGCTGTTCCCAGCAAGTAACAAGAAGAAATAAACAAGACACAAAACAATTTAATAAGCTTAACAGAAGATGATTATATTAAAAAATGTCCTTTGAAAATTATCATGGCCTATACCTACGAGTTTATTAATTTACCTCTATATTTTCTGGCACTGCTAACAAGACAGCGGCAGCCAGAGATCCCGCAGAAGCTCCCGCAAAAGCTTTCACATCTCTCAGTAACTTCTTACCATGCCTGTGAAAAGCAGCTGCTGCCCCCAAGTGGTAAATGCCCAGAAAGCCACAAGCTGCAAAGGACAGGTTGATGTGTTTCATTTGGGCTGTGGAAATAGTGTGTCACAGTCAGAAAAAACTTGTCTTGCAATACACATTTATTCTTTCTGCATAACATACTCTTGACTATATAAAAAGCACTAGTTATTTAAAAACAGTAAAAGCTTTTGATTACTAAATACATCAAATGATCAGTTTAGTATCTCTAAAACTTAAGACAACTCAAATAATCCTTAGTACAAATCCCTTTTTAAATCAATCAAAAATATATAACTTTATATACAAGGTAGCTACATATTTTTTGTGATTTGTTGAAGAGTAACTACACAAAAGTGATTAAAGAATACCTTTGAAGAACATTGTTAGCCACCTTTATCAAAAAATCAAATTAATTATAAACTGCTGGTTTCTGTTTCATCAAGTAGTGACAGGACTGGGAAAAGGGATTCAAACTGAGAGAAAGTTAAGATTGGATATTAGGAAAATAATTCTTTACTGTGAGGGTGGTGAGGCACTGAACAGGTTACCCAGAGTTGCTGTGGATACCCCATCTCTGGCAGGGCTCATGGCCAGGCTGGATGGGGCTGAGTAACCCAGCCTAGTGGGGAGTGTCCGTCCCACAGCAGGGGAGTTGGAATGAGATATCTTTAAGGTGCCTCCCAGCCCAGGGCATCCTGGGATTCTATAATCACACTCCCCATTACACAACCAGAGTCTTGAATCCGTTATAATTCTCCAAGAGAGGAATTATTTTCTGTTATCTTTGAAACTCACTTGCTTACTAGAATTATAAATAGAAAAAAATTTAAAGTAATTACTAGTTTAAAAAAGAAAAAACACAAAACATATTGTTGCTACTATTAAAAAAAAAAAAAAAAGAAGGAATAATAAAAAACAAAAGTAAAATACAAAGCATTAAATGTAGGAAAACAAACACATACATTCCAAAGGTGTCTCAGGTAGAAATTTAAAATTAACAAAAAAACCCCGAAAAATGGGAAGAAGTAGTTCAGATTATTAGGGACAGTAAATTAAGTAAGGAGAATGCTGTACAATTTATTAGCTCTTCTGTTTCTGCAAATATTTGCATTATGAAAGCAAGGTATTCTGCAGATTGTCTTTTACAGATGTAAGAGACATTGTACACATTATCTTAGTATTGAATTAAAAATAACCCCCTACTGTGCTTGGGTACATGTGAATATGAATGGGAATAAAAGACAAACTGTTGTATCAGTTCTGATGAAGAGAGGCAAACATATACAGCGCCACATTTTTGTTAAAGATACTCCTTCATCTCTGAAATGGGAAAGGCAGGAAAGATGAGGATAAGAAACAGCTTTCAAAACCAGTAGATAAGAAGACATGCTAAACTCAATTGCTTTACCCATAGTATGATTAAAATCAGACCTAATGATCTGACCAGGTTTGTTATTTTACTGAGAAAGAGAGCATGTCATAGTGCCAGGGAATATTTGGTGCACCAGTCAAGTCTGCTAAAACACGCCGTTTATCAACTGTGCTGGAAAGGCTTCCATATCCATGTGTAAATAGGAATATCTGTAACAAATCTAACACATCTGTACTCATAGAAAGTGCTAGAGATTGGCTCTTGCTGTGACAATAGGAAAGGCATTTAGAATGAAGCAAGTGATAAACTGATTTACCATTTTTGAAAAAAAGAATCTATTAATTTAAAGAAAAGTCAATGTACTGAATAGAAGGTAAAAAAAAAACTTTACTCGAAATGTTACTGGAAAACAACAAACAACTCTACTTCGATTTTTTTTTTTTTTTTTTTTTTTTTTTTTTTTTTTTTTTTTTTTTTTTTTTTGATAGAGTGGAAGAAAACTAAAAGTCTTTGAAGTATGATGTCACAATGTGCTTCCTTTCAGGATAGTTAAACTCCTGGGAGTTTAACCAGCTGCTGCAGCTGTCTCTATACCTTCTACAAATTAGGAGCAAAGATGCATTAGCATCACAGGCCACTGATAAAAAGGTGAAGCTGGTTAAAGCAACTGCATTCTTATGTAGGAATGGAAGAATCAACTCCTATTTCTGTGCAAAACACATCTCAAGATCAAGACACTACTAATATGAAGCTCTATATGAAATGAAGATTATGTTTGCATAGCTAATTGGTCAAAAAGTGTGCGAAGTACGAGTTCACAAATCCAAAGAAATCTAAGGGACCTATGAAAGATAATAAGGTTATGTAAATCAAAATAAGTACATGGATGCTTATGTACATGTATACACACATTTGAACCTTCTACAAGGCTCATGCTCCAAAAAGTACCTCTCTCTGCTGGAAAATAATCAAATGTTCACAAATAAAAAAAATAAAAAGAAAATATGAGAACCACAAAGACTATCTAAAGCATGGTTCCAGTAAAAAAACTTTAGATTAAATGGTTTTTTAAAAATTAGAATTCCCATAAATGTGGAAGAAAAATCACACTTCATTGTACAAGGAAGTGGCTGGTACATTTTTACTAGAGCAAGAACAGAAAAGGAGGTTATGTGAACTGAGGAAACTGGTAGAATCTCAGACCAAAAAATACTGAAAATATCTGACTTAAGTCACATATCCATACCTCCTCTTACATACTTTCATGAGGAAATTGTAATTTCTTAGACAAGTTTTAGTCCTGTCTAATGATCAGCTACCGGGAGTAACCACTATTCTCTTTTGAGCATCTGGATACATGGCATTCACTCTTCCATGTGTGGTAATTTCTTAACACTTAGATCCCACACTTTTGTGCCTCCTTCATTTCCCTACCCAAGAGACAGACAGAGAGATTATTGAATCAGTATTCATGTCAGTTACCTCGCTGACAAAACAATTCAGTGAGAGAAGAACACACAAGAAGAAAAAACAGCGCTAAGATTTCAAGTCAAGGAATACTGCTCAAGAATGCTGCTAGTCTCACTCTGTGAAGAGTAGGCCAATTTAAAATCCATAGGATTAATTAATACAATGTAAAAATAAGGTAATTTTTTTACTTTTAGTGAACAGAAGTACTTGACTCACTGGATTTGTATGGCATGCAATACAACACTGTTCTACAGATTCCCCAAGAGAACCTCAAATTAAGGGTAGCAATAAGCATAGCTGTGTTACCCAGACTCTACACTTCTATTAATTAGGACTGATTCCCAGGTATACATTAAGTATTTGTCATATGCGAAAAAAAATTAAAATTCCTCAGTACAAATGTTAATTGGCAGATGACATTCATGCTCAAATTACAGATTGACTGGTTACATCATAGCTGCATGACTGAGAAATGGGGTATGCACATACATCTATCAAACCTCTAAGTGGGTAAATAATGAGAAAGAAAAATCATAGAATCATTCAAGTGACTTCTTGCCCAACCATCTTATGTTTAAAACAAGGTCAGTTACCAGATGAAATCTGGTCACTCAGAGCTTTATCTAGTTGTTAACTTGAAAATCTTGTAATGTTTAGCTCCTAAGTGATACCTAGCATTTGTCTGTTGCAGGATGAAATAATCAGATCTTCTTTCATTTGTTCAAAATACTAAAATCAGTATTGCAATAAGAGTATTGCAAATACTCAGCATTACAGAGAAGAAACAGAACATTAATGTTTTCAATCAGTACTATGCATCCACCTACAGGAAAGTGAGTGGAACTGAGGCCTCTTCAGTAAACCTGTAAAAAAGCACTTAACCTATAAAGGATGTAGATGACAAAGATGAAAGAAATAAATAAGAATCATGGTTCTATAAGGAACTCCTGTTTCATAGATACAGTTAAGAAATGTTGTTTCACCTTGCAAACAAATCTCCGAGTAAGAGGAAAAGATAAGAAAGCATTTGTTAGATGAATGTCTTATAAAATCAGAAGGGCACTTTGAAAAGAATTCTTGCAAATATGTCACGGCACCACTCGGTTTGCAAGTTACAATGGTGTATTTCAGACAAAGTATGATTCAAAAATGTCCTTTGCTTTGATGATCTGGTAGATCACTGCCTTTTTGATCAAAAAAGTATAGTATGATTATAAAAACTCCAAAGAGGAAAATGAAAGAAAGTCAATTAAGGATACATTATGACTATTTCCTGACAATTTCTTACAGAAATTAACAGAAATAGGGCATAGTCACATATGGACACAAACCACTTCCCTCAGCTGCCAGAGCAGAGAGCAGAAATCTTGCTATCTTAGAAATAATATGAAACACCTGTTTCACAAGACTTCAAAACAAATATAAGCAAGTTTAACATAAATTGTGACTATTGAGGATATCAATAACCATTAACACAAAGTTGTCATATTGGCACATCTTAAGAAAACATTTCAATGAATCTTGAATATGCACAAGTACATTTCAGCTGGACAGTGCACATAATGTAGAGATATGATATAAACAGGACATTCTGCCACGGCTTTTCAAAAATTGTTGTCATCTTACATGATTGGAAAAATTCAAAATATAAAGATTTCAACTGGCCAAGGGGATAGAAATACTTCTGTTGTCTCCAAAAGAAAAAAACAGAAGCATAAGAAAAGACATGTACAAGAAGAACACTGGGGCTGTTAAGTTTCATTATTTTGCAGATAATGCAGGATCACTCAGGAATAAACATAAACTGAAGAGCTTCCTTTAAAAGATTACCACATCTGCAGGAAAAAAAAAAAAAAAAAAAACAACAAAAAACAAACAAACACAAAAAAAACAAACAAACCCACTGGTGATTAAAAATCTACTGGGGGGTGGGGTCATTTCTGTTTACTCAGCAGTACCTCATCCATTTTATAATGCAAACCTTCAAGAGAATGCATGTAAGGAGATAAGGCTGTACAGAAAAATTATAATACAGTTATACACAGCTTTCTGAGGACAGGTACTGCCTTCCTGACTATCATGCACATGAAATAGCACAACAGTTTCTCATAGGGCTGTTTCCTGAGCAATGTAATTACAGAAACATTGTACCATCCCAGTGTCTTAACCTGTCATAACTACCTCCCTGTTATCCCACTTGTAAACAAAAGCTGAAAATGCCCAAAGCAACTGACCTTTACAAACAAACAAACACCTTTACAAACAAAATCTAAATATGCATAGAATGCAAATGACCAAGCACCCTGAAGCACAGGAGCTAAAATGTATGATGCATAACAGCACATCTGAGGATAAGTTATTAGCAAAGTATGACAAAACAAGCAAAGTCACAGAAAAAAAACTGTTTAGCTCAGCAGCACTGCTAAAGAAAAGGTCATAAGGGTAACTACTAATTTACCTGAATCCAAAATCACCACTGACACAGACATTTTGTTTTTACACATTTCTAACAGGGAAAAAAAAAAGTGCACTAGCATAACAATTCACAGCCTTCAGTGAATGTAAGAGTTTGACCAAGTTGAAGGAAAAAATAATAAGTAAAAAAATAATCTAACCAGCAATTAAGAACCTTAAGAAAATGTTGAGTCTTTGCAAACTGTAACATTTGCATATAATCCCCTTAAAATTAAAAAAAATAAATACATCACATGATACCAAACTTTCAAATTAAGATTCTAGACCTTGATCCTTCAGATGTCAATAGAGAGCGGAGAAGGCCGACTTCTCCAGAAGAGGATGGCAAAAGGTTCAATACCTTGTAATGAATGTTGTCTTCCATCACATACTCCACTGGGACTTTTTCCAACAGCCATTTTGGTTCCCTCTGCACTAGTAGCCATTCTTCTATCAACTACCAATTGCTTATCATTTACCTTGGAAACCTACAGAGAGTCACACATATTACTATTAAAAAGAAAAACAACAGCAATATGACATTGTTTGACCATAATTGTTAAGTTATCTAGATGAATTTTGCAATTGGTTAGACACTACAGAACCAGTTCAAACATCAATCTTACACATCTTATGCCTGCAGCAATTTATATTTTAAAGATGAATTTAACTAGATATTGAAAAACACTGCCATTTGGATATCCCAGTGTCCAAAAAGAGCTTTATTTTGTGTCATTTACCACCATTTTTATTTCTATCTATAGATTTTTTTATAATCAAACTCTTCTATTTTTATCCTCCCTTACCAATCCATTTCCTCCCTACCCTCTGCTGCACATCTGTAAGTAATTTTTCAGAGAATTCTGGTCCTATTCTTCACTTAACGACTGTCACTCTAACTAATCAGCCTGTCAGTTATCCTGCTCTACCGTCTGAAGTACAGTTTGAAGAAAATTAATGTTCCTCCCCAACTTAGAACTATCAGAAGAACGCAAAAAATCACTCTGAAACACAGGTATTCCAGCACTTATTGCTGCCTGCCCCTTTACCTTGATAAACTGAAGGCATCTGCAAATCACAATTAATGCTGCAAAATCAAAAGCTTAGCTCTGTAGACTCTAAAATAAATTATCACTGTATTTATGCACATCACTTGTATGTTTAATCACAAAAATACTTACCTGGAATTTAATGCTGTTACGTGGCACTCTTACAGTGCAATAGTTTGGAATTCCAATCCAGAACTGTTGAGCTTTGGGAAACATGCAACTACACAGTCGGCCTTCTTTCATCTGGAGCAACAGTATTTGAGCACTACAAAGCTTTTTAGTAGTCCACATTTTAGTAAAAGTGATCTCTGGATCCAGATGATGTGGTAATCAAATCCAGAGATTTGATTCTACTCGCAGAAGCTGTTTTACCATGAAGTTATGAAGGAAGCATCAATAGGTGAGCTTGGACACCATAAAAGCACACGGCAGAAACTTTCTTTTAAGCATAACCTGTTTAAAATACATTACAAGAAAGAGAAAAAGTAGTTGAAAGATTCACATCAAGGCCCTGATATTGTAACAAGGCCATCCTCACACTCATCTAACCCGAAAACACCGAGGCACTAAGAGCTGATTCACTTGACAGTGAAACAGTTTTGTTCAGTAGCTCCTCTCTCCCTCTCACCAGCCCCCATTTGGTACCGTGTTGTTCCCCACTGACTTTAAAGTCAATTGTTCATTTCACAGCCAGAAAGAATTAAAATTGTTAACAACGGAGAACCCCAAAAGAACAAACTGTCCCTTAAGATTAACAAGGTGAATACACTGCTCTTTCTACCTCAGCTGAAGATAGTGGATGCAGTGATCCAGCAACTTCAAACAACTTGTTCACTAAAACAAAGTGCCGATGTCCAGATCTCAGTAGGAGACACTCCGGCATGCTGGCTGGGACAAGGCAAGGCTCCTTATCTTCTCTGCTACTAAGACAGCAGAGGGGTTACTCACACACCCAGGGTAAGCCTGGTTTACGCCGTGACCATAAAGAAGAATGTATGGAATTGTGCTGGTTCAGAGGAAAAGCCGGTTCCTGCCTGACCACCACTGCAAACAACCCCACTGTGACCCTGTCCCGGCGAGGCCTCGGCGGAACATCAACTTCCACCCAAGTGAGTCAAAGGTTTTCTGTTTCATCTCGTGCGCCATGAAATCAGGCCTACGGTGCAACTAGATTTTTTCCTACTTCCACTTTCGTTCAGCAAACAACCAAAACAAACAAGCAAAGCAGCCGAAACGGCGAGACAAGTTTTTTAAAGCGAGCAAACGCAGAACGCGAAGTGACAACCGCGGGACACCCAATGCCAAAGTGCAGCCACTGCGCCTTCTTAGCCTGGACACTTACAGCGAGCGGGCGATTCCTACGCGGGCACGACCCTGCAGAGGTCAGTCACCTCAACCCCGTCCCGATGGCCCGCTGCCTCCCCGCAGCCTCCCGGGGGGGTAACGCGGCCTCCCCGAGGCAGCGCGCCCGCCTCGGCCCGCCCAGCCCTGCCCGGCAGCGGCCCCGCGGCGGCGCCCGAGCGCGGCCGGGACACGGAGCTGGCGGCGGGTCCCGCCCGGCCCGGCCCGGCCAACCCCAGCGCGCCTGCGCAGCGCGGGCCCGGGGCAGCGGCGGGGCCGAATTGAGGCGGCACCGCCCCGCCCTCGCCCCCGGCCGGCGGCACCGGCTCTGCGGGCCCGGCCCGGCCCCTCGGGGCTGTCACTGCGGTCATGTGGGCGGTGTCCGCACACTCAGCACCGCCCTTGTGCAACAGGGTCCTATTGCTGACAAGGCGGCCTCAGGGCGATAAAGATTGTATTTCTCTCCCGCGCTCTCTCTCTCTTTTTTTTTTTTTTTTCTTTTGGTTTGGTTTTTTTGTTGGTTGGTTAGTTTTGGGTATTTTTGTTTGTTTGGGGTTTTTTTTGGATTTTTTGTTTGTTTTACGAAGGTGAGTCCACTGGCCCTCCTGTCAGGCCTGACCAGAGCAAACGGCACCCAGTGTCAAGGTGCAGATGGATCCTGCAGGCAGCACTGGAGTGGGAAGACACGCTGAGGCAGGGCAAAGATGCCTGTGCAGATGTGTGAACTCTCCCTGCAGTCCGACTGACTGGGGTTCAAACTGCACTTGTGAAAAAACGCTATGTTAGATTTCACACAGATTTGTCTTCTTCACTTGCAGTGTCCATTATCCTCGCTTTTTTCCACTATCTGGGAGATGCTGGGATGGATTTGAGCTAGAAGGAGGTGCAGCTGTGTTGGTGTAACTTTGGCACCATCTATTGTCTACAAGATCTCTTCAGAGTTTAGCCAGCCTTTCAACAGCTAAAGGGCAATAGTTACCAAACAGAGCCGTGGGGACTGTCTTACAGCAATGACACCTCTTGTGGAGCTACTGCCTGCTGATTTCATCATCCTGTACTCTTTCCCTATGTTTACAGGATGAGATTTTAGATGAGAACACCAGATGAGGCTTAGAGGTTAAAAAATCTTGCCTTAATTGTAGCTGGAGTTCTAAGTTTTAGTGGTCAGTACTATCATTAAGACCACACTGGCATTTAAATTAATATTTGGTTGAGAGCTGTGGCAAGTCACAAACTTGTCAGTAGGACCCTTCTTATTCTTTTCCATGTGGACTCAAGTACATTAGTTAGCCTCTTAGTCCTTCTGTCCTGTATCCAATCTATTAATGAATTGGAAAGTGTGTGATGTAGATGAAGCTTTCTGAGTTGGGGACAATTAAACCTTAAATCCAAGTAAGAGACAAGTATAAGCAAGTCATTGTGAAGGACAGCAAATGAGATAGTATGTCACATATAGCAGCTGACACTCAAAGTCACAGAATTGTTGGGGTTGGAAGGAACCTGTGGAGATCACCAAATCCAACCCCCTTGCCGAGGCAGATTCGCCTGAAACGGGTGACACAGGAACAAATCCAGGTGGGTTTTTCAGTGAGGAGACTCCAGAGCCATCCTGGGGAGCCTGTTCCACTGCTCTGTCACCCTCAACATAAAGAAGTTCTTTCTCAAGTTGAGGTGGAACTTCTTGTATTTTAGTTTATGGCCATAAAAGAGAAACATTCATGTCTCCTTTGGCCTTGAGCCTTCTTAAGGGCATTGAGGTGCTGGAGCATGTCCAGAGAAGGGCAACAGAGCTGGTGAAGGATCTGGAGTGCATGTCCTATGAGGAGTGGCTGAGAGAGCTGAGGTTGTTTCACTTGGAGAAGAGGGGGATCAGGGGAGACCTTATCACTCTCTACCACTGCCTGAAAGGAGGTTGTAGCCAGGTGGGGGTTGGCCACTTCTCCCAGACAACTAGTGACAGGATGAGAGGAAATGGCCTCAAGCTGTGCCAGGCAAGGTTCAGGTTGGATGAATTTCTTCATGGAAGGGGTTGTTAAACATTGGAATAGGTAGGCCAGCGAAGTGGTGGAGTCAGCATTCCTGAGGGTGTTTAAGGAAATTCTGGTTGTGGCACTCAGTGCCATGGTCTAGTTGACACATGGTGGTGTTCAGTCAGAGGTTGGACTCGATAATCTCAGAGATCTTTTCCAGCCTCATTGATTCTGTGGTTCTTTGCCTCCCTAACAACTCAATCCATTCTCTTTCCCATAGTCAGACATGATCAGACCTTTATCCTTCAAGTGTCAAAGCTTATTTCAACTGCAGCATTTAGATAAATTTTTCCATATTCAACCTTTTTATAGCATTACATACATATTTCATTCTTTGCTCCTTTAGTAGTTGTTCTTTGTAATTCTCTGACATTTTCTTAAGAATAAAGGGTACCAAAAAAATTGTACATGTTATGTAAGTGTTTAAATGGCTTTACAACATAGTGTTTGTCAGAACAGGTATTTTGGAGCACCCATATATTTAAGGAACAAGGCATTTAAAAATGTGTGGAAAATAATTTTCTGAAACAGACTAAGCTACAGAAGTGAAAGGAGCTTTCAGTAACAGCACTTTAACTTTGTTATATATTTGGTCAGCACAATTAAGCTGGTTAGTGGTGTGACTACTGCAGCATGTCTGTCAGTAAGACTGAATTCTGACTTCAGAAATTTGAGGCTCATGTAGAAAATGAGGAGATATATTAAGAAAATCATTGAGGATCAAACTTAACTTAAAAGTCTTCTTTCATTACTGACAAAGATGCTGTGTGTATAATTCAGAAGCAGATGTATAAAAATATGTCTCTTCAATAAGCTCTGCAGAATAAATTTTAATGGAGAGGATGCAAGATTCTAGTCATGGATAGGTGTCATTACAGGATTTAATGCAGTTTTTTGCAACGTTAATTCAAATTGGCCTTTATCCAAATGCTGATTGATAGATTGAAATGTTCAAGGAAATGTAATGATTTATGGCGTTATAATAAGGTTTATGGCAGAAGTGTATAGTAGTGCATCACAAAGAAAAGATTACCTTTTTTTTAATAGGATAAGCATAAGAATAGTGCTGAGCAACTGATACTCAGAGGTGTAGGTTTGACTGGTGACCACTGAAAACTAATTCCCTTCCTTATCACCCTTGTCACCTTCATCTCAGTGCTAAAATAAAGTTTTATTCCCTCTGTCTAGAAGTCCATGCAAGTGTCTGTGCCTGAGGATACCAGGTCCAATGCTGAAGTTACGCAACCATGGCTCAGAATTCTGAGGAAAATGCTAACTTGCAGGGGAGAAAAATAAAAAGCTGTCAGGAAGTCAAGAGGAGATTCATGTGAGATGAGAAAGCTGAAATTGCAAGCAGGGTAATACAAGGGAAAGCATTGACATAGGCAAGTATAAAATCAAGAAAAATCAGAGTGTCGGAGGGAGGCATGACTGTGGCTGTGCTCCAGGGATCTGGAGGAGCTGCCCTTTCTCCTTTTTTACTTTTGCCTACCTGGCTAGCAGAGAGTTTGCTAATATCTTATAAAAAGTGGTGAGCACATTAATGCCTAACGTAGTATTGATCATTTGGGTGTGATAACCAATAAATAATTTTTATACTTCTGAGTATGTCCTGCTCACAGAATCACTTTGGCTAAAGTGTCCAAATGGGCACACAAAGAGGAATGATTACAGGACACAAAAGTTGTTAAAGTTACAGGAAACAAAACTTGACAGATAAAGCATATGTGGGAATTGTACCCCTAAAAAGTCAGTTCAAAAGAAAATATGTGCTCCCAGATTAAAAAAAAAAAAAAAAAAAAAAAAAAAAAAAAAAAAAAAAAAAGAAAAAAAGAAAAAAAAAAAAGGATGGTTTTGAAGGGAGACTAGTGACCCTTGATCCAGCCAAGGAGTCAAGCAGAAATTCAAGCTGAAAATGTTTTCTAAAAAAACAAACAAAGCCACAAAACAAAAGAAAGATTCAATTGCCAAGGGATTCATTTGGGAAGCATAATCAATGAAAAACTCCAAGGAACCATTATAAATCTGCAAATATAAAGCAGATTTTTGTCATATGTTGAAAATTGCCTTTAGAAATTTCCTAGGAATCTTATGACCTATTGAAGACAGCATGGAAATATTTAATGAAATTGGGAACAATCACAGCAGGGGTAGTGGGTTTGCACTTTTGTTCTCTTTTTTTCCCCTTCTCTTCTGTTTTTGCTTGATTTCATCGTAGCTGAAGCCACATATCTAATTAACAACAAATATTTTTTTCAGGCAGTCTAGAATTGCCTCTTGTTCTTTAATAGCCCCCAAATAAAGGGGGTTTTGCATCCCAAAGGTATGTATGTTATTTGATATAATTTTCCATAAATGTTCATATAGTTCATTAAAGGGCCCAGCATTTTTTTTCCTTGTTTCTTCTTGTATAACCAGACAGTTTGATATTTTCCCTCTCACTTTTTGACATCTTGGGTGGGATTTGTCAAAGGAATGCAGGCGTGGGATACAGTCTAGACATGGGTATTTGAGCTAGTCATTCTCAGCTGCTTCAATGGTCAGCAAAGAGAAAAAGACACTTCTGGAAAGGAATTAATTTCAGCATAGAGTACACTTTCAAAACATGTTAGAGGCATCATTCTCTAAAACTGCTTATTTTTCTTTATTGGCATTGAGGAAGGTCTGAGAAGACCACCTCAGAGGTAAATGATTAAAGTTTTGCAAAAGGAGCCTCTGTCCTGGCATTGGTGTAGACTCTCTTGACTGCCAAGTGCTGAGTCTGCCATCACTTGAAATTCTGAGGTGAGATGAATTACTGTCTGGAAGCCAGAGAGCAAAACCTGAAACCATCTATTAAACAGAAAACTCGGTCAGAAAATGGACACTATAGAAGGAGAATGGCTCAGTGCTTTTAAATCACTCCATCTGCTCATAATTTGTCTCATTTCATTTCCTAACACTTCATTTAAAGTGTCTACTTTTGCATTTCACCTTTTTCCTCTTGTCACAGCCTTTGGGAATGCCTGTGTTCAGGTTCACAGCTGCCATGCCCATGAAGAGGTTGCCCAAAAAATGTGGATGCACCACCCTGAAAGTGTTCAGGGCCAGTTTGGATGGGGCCCTGAGCAACCTGGTCTAGTGGAAGTTGTTCCTGTCTAGTGCAGGGACATTGGAACTAGATGGTATTTAAGGTCTTTTTCAACCCGAACCAGTCTATGATTCTGTGATTTTGTTCCTCTGAAAATCCTTTTGGAGATGTTGGTTTGTTGTTTCTTCTGTTAAATACAAGCTACTGAGGGTCAGCACAGGAATGAGAAGAGGGGTGTTTGTAAACAGTGAGAACACTTAATCATCAGTATTGGTCTGTAGGCTACCATTAGTTTCCAGGTTTCAGTTTGATATGGAGACATTTAAGGATTTTTTTGTGTCTTTCACAGTGTGTAGTACTTCAGCTTTAGGAGATTGAAAGGTTACTACATTTTTGCCTGATTCTGTATGAAATGACCTTTTCTTTCCCACAGTCCTGTACTTTGCAAAAATATTTTTTCTGTGGCTTGGTAAAGATTTCAAAATCTTTATACTAATAATGACTTCCCTGTATTGCATAATATGTTGTATATTCAGTTACCAGGAGTTACAATTTTTCATGTAGTTTTTTTTAAATCTTCTTGATATCTCTCCTCTTTTGAACTGTTATCTCACCTTGCCAATGTTTTATCTTGCCCTCTTTATATTTTAAATGTTAAAATATTGAAACATATTGAAAGTATATATAGTTGCATATATATATATGATAATAACTGTGTTTACATCATATCTGTATATTAGTATTTCCCATCCATCCACTACATTTAGCATGAGTTTTTTTAGTGCTTTTTGTAACAACATTTGTCTTTTGGTGACTCATTAAGCAAATCATCTCTCAGTTTATTTTTTGTAGTATGCCTTCTATCTATTTATTAGTTGTTGTTAAGCTTATGAGAACATGAGAACAGTAAAGAAAATTAATCTAAATAAACTAGTGGTGTGAGTATAAAGTGAATTAGTTAGGCCCCATTAATTCTGTGTACCTACTGATTCAGAATCAAAAAGGTCATAGCTGAGTTTGTAGACATAAAAAATGTTTGGTTATTAAAACAGAGCTCTCAAGACATTAAAGCATTTTCATCTTTGTTTTCTATTTCTATGCATGAAAAGGTAAAAAGAACAGATATGACTTTGATTCCTTTACTTAGATGGGAATTTGATCTTTGAAGAAATTTTTTATAAAGTAATTGAGGTAAAAGACAGACTTTGTAGTGAGGACATAAATGATTGCTTCAACTTTTTGTGGGGAGAGTTTTAGTTTTCCTATGACCTATTGTCTCCCCTCCGTGTAGGGGAAGCTCCCCTTCAGCTTTGTATTTCCATTTACCAATATGTGATGAGTCCACACAGCCTCCAAGGGCTCACAAATGGTATTTAGCAACTGATGGGGCATGTTCACTCTTTCAGCCTGTAACACACCTCAAGTGCACATAATCTCTTTTTACTACTGCAGATACTGTTAATTACACTGTCATTGGCATTTATCTGAAACATTTTCTTTTCTGCCTGAGACAACACAAGGCTGCAAGAAGAAAGGTATTTGTTGACTTACTATGACAAAATATTCTTTTTTATCTAAAAATAACCTGGTCGCAGGAAATTGTGGCAAGTTCAGTGCAAGACAAGAAAGATTACTGAGTAGGGCAATAAAAAGGGGCAACTGAGTAAGAATTTCTGTAGATAGGAGGCAAGAGAAGACAAAATTATCTCATTACCAATTCATATTTTGATCAGTTTTGACATATGTGGTGTTGGTTAATTTTTAAAAATATCAGATTTGTCTCTGCTGTGGCTCCATTGCTGTTTCAGCTCCATATTTCATTATGCTTTTATATTTTTACCTCATTAGCTAATATCATTTCCATCACTGTAAAATGTGTAAAGAACATTATTGTATTAATAATTGGCAGCATCATTAAAAGTTATTGAACAACATTTGCATGAGGCAAAAACTTGTTAATTGAGACTTTTTTTACATTACTCAAGTACATAAAGGTCAGATTTGATTTGTACTCTATAATAAAGTGAAGCCATAAGTATGATGAGTTTGCATGACCTTTCCTTTCTTAAGAATCTACCACCAGTCTCATAGAATGGCTGCACATTTATAGTAATTATCTGGTTAAATTACTTGAAGTTGTAGTAGTAGACACGCGTGCATAAATACAATATAGTCATACAAAAAAGAGTTTAAAAAGGGGGCAAAGTAGATGTGACATTTCTGTCCTTCAAAGCAACCTGCCTGAAGTTCATGTGCTGAATGATTAGTGTATGTTCTCCATTTCCCAACCATGACTCCAAGATAATAACCATTACCAGACTCAAAGAAATTTAGTGAGCTAAAATAATTATGAGATATCACCAGTTTAGTAATGTTTACCTTAAACTACCTAATGTCTCAAAAAATGGCAAATTGAATACGAATCTGCCACTCTGAAATATCTTTGCTAATTAAGACTGCTGTAGTAATATTTTCTGACAGATTTCACTGAATTTTCCTAAGGGTAAAGGTGAACTAAGTGCTTATTTTGATAATTCTATCTACCAGGGGATCAAGATTTATAGGCTGTAATTTTGAGAAAATATTATCCAGTTTTCTGTCTGACTCATATTATATCCTGAAACAAGTGGCAAGGTTCCTGCTGGGGAATATAGGGATGAAGGTGTGAGAGTTTAAATCAGAATTGTGTGAAAAAGATAAAAGAACATTCTGTTCAATGAATTAACTTGATTTGAAGTTTCAGTTTTCTTTCCCTTTCTATTTTGAATAAAAAATGTGTATAAATATAAATTAAGACAAGGAAAAGTTAACATGGTACTAGATTTCTAATTTTTTTTTAAATTAACAAATTCCAAAAGGCAAATATTCTTTTATCATACTAGAGCAAGCCTTGTTCTTATGCCAGTTATTATTTGTAGCTATTCAGTCTCAATATTCTGTATTTATAAAGCTGGAGTAAAATATTTTCTTAAGTGTTTGATTAATTTGTAGCGTTTTCAGTCAGAAAGAATGGATAGATGCCTTTAGTCTGTTTTCACTCAGACATGCTGCATTTTTTTGCTTCTTTTTTTTTAAAGAAACGTAGTTAAGTGTCTTTCCTCTTTCAGCTTATGAAATGAAGCAGTTCTTGAGCTCTTTGTAAGAAACAAATCAACACATATGACTCTACCAGAATAAAACTTTCAACTGTGTCCTATCTGTTGTCAGTATGTTGTAATTACTTCATGGAGCTTCTATTTAACATGCTTGCAGAATTTAACAGGTAGGAAACATGACATTTAACTAATACAATCAAATCATACCTGCCAACAACTGTGAAATCTCCTTTCTTTCTCTTTTTATGACATGCTTTCCTTAGTCAAGCTCCTAGTGTGTGAACAATTACCACAAATCCTTCAAATTACCTATTTTTAACAGTGCACTTGGGACAGACAAGGAGTCACTCTAATCATACCACCACAGCTGCTGCTGAGAGGCACCAGGCCCGCACCTGGGTGTCACAGCTTCATGTCTCCTCAGTCTTTCCGACTGTCTGCTCCATACTCCTGTCTGAAACCTGTCAAAGAGGGATGAGCATCCTCTATTTGTCTATCTTCTGCAGGATAATGATTATCACATAGTCAGTGGGTTTTTCTTTTTCCTTTATTCTCTTGTTTTCTACATTATGAGTTGTTTTTGTTGTTTTGAGTTTGTTTTGATTTTTTTTTCCTGTGATTCGAACAATATTTTGCAATTAACCAAGGGTTTTGGAAATCATGGGTTTGTCAGATGAGATACTGCCTCAAAGAGCTAAAGAAAAGGCTATGGAGAAACAGAGGATCTGTTGTACCTGCAGGGGGCATTGCAATACAAAAAAAGGAGCAATGAAAGCTTCCTACCAAATTGTCCGATAACATTTTACGACATTCGACTGTCAGATTTGAATTTATTTTTGTCTTTTCCTTAAAAAAAAAAGTAAATTTTTAAAAAGATATTAATGAACTTTTTTTCGTAATGGTTTTGAAAGAAGTGTTAAATTACGTTTGGAAGGATATTTTTCAGTGTTTTTGCACTTACTGATAGTGATGAAGAACCTTGGGGATAATGGTATTAAAGTAGGACATAAAATGCCAGTATTTTTTTCTGTATTATAGAAAGAGAATTTGGAAACGATCCATTAATAACCTTTAAACTTCTTCACTAGTTTAATGAGTCGAATTAGTCTATAAATATTATGAATCTCTATTTTTTTTTTGTACATGTACTTTTATTTATTAAAGGAAATGAGGCATGGCAACTAAGCTGGCCAGCAATTCTGATATAAAATCTTATCTATTGTGTTATGCACATGTATGAGAGTGATGTTGGCTATCTTGTCATTCCTCATAGAACTCATTAATTATCTTTCATGAAGTCTTGTCTGTAGTAGATTTTTATAATCTCTGATGAGTGAAAGCAAGCTGATATGTAACTTCTGGTTCACAAATGATCAGTGAACACTTAGAGACATAAACAGTGGGAATTATGGAATCACTCCTAAGATAAAATATGTACATATATTTCTGCTACAACAGAGTATGATTTCAATCCTTTGTCAACAATACCACAATACCTCCACCTTTCTCTTCCTCTCAATTTTGGAAAATCGGTCTCCTAGGAAGCAGGCAAAAAAAACCCCAAAAAAACCCACAAAAAAAAAAAAAAAAAAAAAAAAAAAAAAAAAAAAAAAAAAAAAAAACACCACAAACAAACAAACAAACAAACAAACAAACAAACAAAAAAAAAAAAAAAAAAAAACCAAAACAAAAAACAAACAACCTGTATCTGTTATCAAAAAAGGAAGGTGACCAGACTTGAGAGCTGTCACTAGGAGGAAAAAGATGATTAGATGGAGTTACTAAACAATCATAAGGAAAAGACTAGCCAAACTCTCAAGTATAGTAGAATGGCTTGTTTTATAACTGCATGATTGATAGTAGTTATATGCAATTTCTGCTTGTTTTACTCCTTTTCACTTCTAAAGGGATAATTTTTTTGTTTTTTCCCTTCTCCCACTAGCAAGCATGTTGTAATGAATTACAAGGTTTGGTTGCAATGTGATTTTTGATAGCAAACTGTTATTTTTTCAAAATGGAGTCGATCATTTTTGCAAATTTCTTTAGATTCTATTATACCCAGGGAAAATGGAAAACCTTTTTTTTTGGCAAAATATTTGTAGATGAGAGGCTTAGCTGAGAAAACATCATTTTATTTCCAGGGTTTATCAGCAAAGTGCTTATGAATGCTACTGATGTGTTGGCTGCTTCTTTGTAGTCTTAAAATAAAGATTTGACACCATGTTCCTGATATTCTTCATTTTCTGATAGATTCCCTGCATTGCAATAAGTGTTGTGTTCTTGGAGCAGATCCTTTGTCAAAATTGAGTTCAGGGCTATTAGCATCCACTTACTGTATTTTTTCCTTCATAAGTTTTCAATACTTTTGTTGCCCTTTCTGTCACATTGTAAAAAAGAAAACAGTGATCTGCTTTTTAATCCATTTTCTTATCTCTTTGATTGTTCTAGGAAAAAGAAAAACCAGCATTGGAGCTGAATTGCTCTTAGACATGGCAAACCACTCTAGTTTCATATAATCACCTCAAAAAGGAAAATACTTTATCCACACTAATAAGGTGACATGATCTATTTCAGATGTGCGTTTAATTTATACAAATTTCTTAACTGACCAAACTTCCACATATTTTAGCCAGTTGTGGAATTTTCTTACAGATTTCCACACCAGTTTTTTCAGGCAAGGCTGTATTCTATGTGTAAGTAGTTTACATAGTCATCTGTATTACATTAATAGCACTCTAGAATGAAAGCAGATGTATTTTCTTTATTCTTAACAGAGCAACTGGTAATTCTCATAGTTGTAATTCTGACAGTTGTAAATGCTATGATGATCAAAATAGGTTTCTATGATTATTTTTGAGGTATCAGTTCCAAAATGAGAAAAATGAGGAAAGATCTCATAGCATTCAGCAAACAAGAGCTCATCAAATAGTGAACAATATAAAACAGATTAATTCTTAATTTGTTAAAGATTTGCTTGCTTCATCGGGACATCACTTGTTATTGATGCCATAATGCTTGTGCTTGGGAGGGCACAAATACTGCTAAGTTCCTTAAGATGACTGAGAGAAGAGTCATCACCTCTTGACACATATTTGTTGTAGTTTCCCTTTTGGTCTAGGAAGTGTTAAAGGTCAGGATCCTGGCATTCAGACTGAATCCCAAGAATTCATACTTGAAATCTTGACTTAAAATATATTTTCCATATTTACCAAAATTTGAAAACATTTGCAAGGGTTGTGTGAATAAGATAAGTAGTTTTTTCTTCAGAGAGAAATTGCAAGATCGAGAACCATAGAATTTTATGGACTTGAAGACTGAACATACACATCTACTTATTTCCACTTTGAACAATTTTGAAGGGTTTCAGCTACTATTTTCTCCTCCATTAACAAAAGGCTGACAAAGAGAATTTTTCTGTCTTCACTTTTATTGTCCACTTTTTATATGTATCTTGTTATTAACAGTGTTTACTTGTAAGTTGCATAACAAATTCTTCAATATTCAAATTTATTTTGCTAGAATAACGTGCATTTCAGAGGTACAGAGATCAGGAAAGATGATTGGCTTGGGAGAGTAAAAATGTAATTTCTTTATTATTGAATGCAAAAGGAATCTGAAATCTCATGTCATAAAATCATCATGTCCTTGGTTAGCTATAAAATATTTGACCACTTGATGTGGAGCCAGATATGTGCATTCCTTGCCTTAGTCACAGAGGGTAAACACACAAAGGCAGCTGTGGGTTTAGTTTTCTAGTGACAAGTGGTTTGTTACTCCTAGATATTGCTCTAGTATGATGTATACATAGAAAAACTGTTACAGACAGCAAATTTGTGAAAAGTTGGCTAAATTCATACACCTGGAGTTAACCAGATTAAACTGGTTTAGTTTAAATGACTAAAATTCCCCCATCTTAATGCTGCCAGGACTTAAGGACGGATTCTTTGGTACCTTCACTCAGAAAGATCTCTTGCTTTCAAAAATTGTTCTGTCTCAGATGAGATTAAAATATGAATGTCATTGCCATATTTTAAACACCTTATTTGACAATTTCCATGCCATTGCTATTGCCAAGGGCTCCAAAATTTGCCACAGTGATGAAAACTGATTTTCAGTAGTGTTTGTTACTGACAGCATGTTGAAATAGCTACTCTGTCATGGTGGTAATCACAACCTGGTCTTCTGCTAGTTTTCTGCCTGCTATGAAGTGCAACTTTCATTCCCAAGATAGAGACTTAGCAACTCCTGGGTTTTTTTCCTTCATCTTTTATGAGAATTCAAGACAGACTTGATGCTGAAAAAAGGATTCTTTGTCAGACTTTGTCAGATTCTTCCTTAAGTCATACTCAGCACACGGAGTTTATTACTTCCTTGTTACTCTGTATTGCATCAGGTGATGGTGGAAGCCAAAACAATATCTCTATCTCCACTTGGTATTATAAAATAGTCTGGTAACTTGGATGAAGAGAAAGAACATAAGTAAAAAGAGTATTTTATATGCACAAACTTTCTGCTGAAAGATTTCATGTTGTTTTTGTAAACTGTCAATGGAAGAGGTCTTCAGGATGTGATAAAGTTCAGAGGACTGAGCACTGGAACAGGCTCCCCAAAGAGGTTGTGGTGTGTCCCTCACTGAGGAAGAGCTGTCTGGATTCAATTCTGTTCAATATTCAGGGATGACCCTGCTTGAGCAGGGAGATTGGACCAGATGATCCATTGTAGTGCCTTCCAACCTTACCAATTCTCTGATTATATGACCTGGCATGAGGAAAGGTGAGAACACGAAAGGCTTCATAGGGTTAGGGCATGCCAGATCATGAGAAATAGAGAAATTATTCCTTCATTCTAGCCTCTAAGCCAGGTGTGAAATCAAGGAAATGAATAATTCAAAATATTCTCAGGCACATAGTTGTTATCACTCTCCTGGTGAAAGATGCAACTTCCTAGTTTGGTGCAGATGAGAGAGACAAGTAACAGACATTCCTGGCAATCCAGCCCCTGGTATCTTAGACCAGCACGGACAGTAACCCCAGACTGCACAGCTCTGACTATTCATCTCTAGGCAACTAAGCCCTGCAGTACATCAAATACTCTCTCATTCAAGGAGACAATAAATAGAGTATCTGTTTTTTTATTATATATATTTTTAAAAAGCACCTTCATTAATTTCTCTGCTCTTCTTTTCAGTTTTCATTTAATCCATTCCTTGGTGTACATAAAGCAGGATCTTTACTCCCAGATGGACTATTCCCTGCTGAAACCACCTACTATCACGGTGCAGAACAGTGGAAATGCTTCAGGTCAGGTACAGGTCCAAGCATCTACAAAGTTCTTCCAGGAAACCTGAGAGGTTGTTTGGTGGATCACTTTTCAAGGTAGTAGTGATTCCTCCATTCCAGGAAAAGAAAGAGTAATTTGTAACTAGAAAGTTAAAGTGCATATTGCAAGATTTCATACTTTGATATGAGACATGTAGTCCTCCCTTTTAAAAATATAGCTAGATATTTCATAAGATAGAAAAGAGATTTCTCTTGTTCCTGGAATATGTGGACCCTTATTGACCTTAAGAGTCTACTCTAGATGGAGAACTAAATTATGATCACATTTCCAAAACACATTCTTAAAATTTACAAAACATAACAGCTTTGTAGCATTTGTCATCCATGCTAAGAATTTATGTACTGTAAACTGGTGACAATTTTCATAAAGAAAGAGCTGACTTATTACAGGCATATTATAAATGTTTGCCTGTCTGTGACTTGATCTTATATTTTAAAACCGCAGCTATTGAGTCAGATCATGAGGGACAGACACAAAAGAATACAGTCAGTTTGTGACTATTGAATATATATATATATAGGGTGTTCAGAAAAACAGTATGATCAGCATTTGCACATTTACATGAATGGTGTCACCTTCCCAGTCTAAGTTTTTGGAAAGGATTTCTTTTCAGAAAGGAGTTAAAACTCACTGATTACTAGAGACATTTTGGCACTTCCAACTAATAAAAATTATTTCTTAAGGATAAAATCATAGAAATGGCAAAATTAGTTGCATTACTTTTGGTTGAAATGAAGAAAAAATCCTTATTTTTGAACCTTACAATTCATGTTATAAATATATTTTACACACCACAATTAATTTAGAGAAGTGTTAGTTTCTTCGCATTGTCTAACTTTCTCAGAGACTTCTCAGGATAATGGTCTTTATTAATATTGAACACATATACATACATGAATGAAGAGAAAGAAACTTCCAGTTAGGATATGAGTGGTTAAATTTGGAAGGTGTAAACCTGTAGTGGCATTTCTTCTCTGAAATTATTTTCACAAAATAAAAAATACCACACAGTTCCAGAGATCTTAAGTTCTTATGGACATTTAGGCCTTTACAGGCTTGCTATTGAACCAAGTAAAATGAAAAGATTTGAAATATATTAAGGACTTAAGACTTCTGTATTCAAGTAACACTGACCTTTCATCTGGCTGCCACAATGACTTCAAACTTGTGGACATATCCTTACCACTATTTCAGCTCAACATAAACAATGTTGATAAATAAAAGATGATCTGGCAGCTGATATTTAACATGAATGATGTTGAGAACACCTACATCCACCTCAAGTCTTCTTCTGAAGTTCTCCCTTGGATTCTCAAGGTAATATTGTGTACAGTAACTTTTGTCCTTGAGAAAAAAGAAAGTCATCAGAGGACTCGACTGAGAGCAAGGTGACTGTTCACTCTCATCCATATTTAGTTACCCAGAACAGCCCCGAAATAGTCAATTCCTATTGTCAAAAGGCATGCTCCCCCAGTTTCTTTTCCTAACAGGTTTTATGGTTAGGGTGCAGCCAAGTGAAGTAACCAGGAGCTGAGGGTGGAAACAGGAAGTCTGGGCCCTCCAATATGAGGCCCCATCCCACAGTACCCAGTGAGGAAGCAGAGCTGGGATTAGTATGGTGACCACAAAACCAGCCCAGAACAGTGTGTCCACCCAGCAAGGTCATGGTGACAAAGAGGCCTGACTTCATCTCTCTAAATCACGTTCTTCTCTGAATTTGGCAAATTAGTCTATAACTCTTGGTAATATTTTTAAGTGCTTCAGACAAACTTGCTATATGACCATTTGGTCATATGAACCAAATTATTATAGGGAGACTAAAAGGTAAGTGCTTTATTGCAGTGGTTCGGCTTTTTCCAATGGGTGCAGTTCCGGCCAGCCCTGCCGCCACTACATCCAGGGGCTCACTTTGACAGAGGCGTGGGCAAACTCGACCAAGGTGCGGATGGTGCGCAGAATAGAAAGGCGGGACTCTCAAGGAGGTGCAACAAGGGGATGCGTGTCCCCGAGGCAGCGTTCCGAAGAGAGACGCTGGCCTCAAGATGGCACGGCTTTTTATTAGGTGGGTTCAGGGGTGGGATTGCGTGGGACCAATTAAAACTCTTTGCCAACGTATAATGAGGGGATGCAGAACTTTTGAACCAGTAACAGGTAACTTGGGGAGGAGGAATACATGATGAGGGGGTGGGGAAGTTATATAACTTAAAGATTGACAGGTAACCGAAAAGTGGTAAACAACTATTATGGGATAGGGTTACCAGGACAACCAAGATTTTGGCGGGAAGGTTTGGGGGAATGGGGGAAGGAGAGAAGGGGAGAAGGAGAGGGAAGGAGAGGCCATCTTAAACAATAGAAATAAATACAAAATTATAAAACACAAATTATAAAACCAAACTGGAGCAGTGAAAACCCAATTGGAATTGAATTTAAGCACCACCACATCTCCCCCTTTTTTATTTTTTTTGTGATGGCTTTTGGTAGTGTCTGCTTGGGGGATAGATGTTCTGTTCCGTGAGCCACCTCTCGTCATCAGTCTCCGGTGAAGAAGTCCTCTGGGTCAGGGTATTCCTCATCTTCCCATGACGGGAGCTGCTGCATCTCGATCTCCTCGACGGGAGGAACACTGGCCCAGACGTTGTTCACGCTGAGTGACGAGGTGGCTGCAGTGATGGTCTTTTGGGTGACTCGTCGGATGATGCCAAATGCAATTCCAATTATAAGTAACAAAAACAAAATTAAGAGTCCTGTGTTTACAGCAGAATTGACCCAGCCTGAGAGTCCCCAGTTTCCAAACAATTGGTCAAACCAGTCCTTCTGGGGCTCTCAGTTGGTATCTGACTGGTCTCTCCTGTAACTTAAAATATAACAAAATAAATTAATTAACAAAAAGCCAGTGAGGAATGGGGAAGGAAGGAGCGGACCTCTCTTCCTCCGGACCAACGGGCTTCCTTTTTCTTCGCCAAGTGACATTTTTCACCTGATGATCTGACTCTTTGGAGGCCCTGGGAATGTAAGGTTTCACCCACTTGGCCGGCACCCATTTAAGTCCGGTGGGTGTCGATACGCAGGCGTATCCGCGTCCCCAAGTGATTAAACTGTGTGGACCTTCCATTCTCATGGTCTCCGGGTCCTTGACGAGAACTGGCGGTTTAGACTCTAATTTTAAATTTGGGTTACCTCCAAAGTGCCTAATTATTGGGGGATTCATAAGTTCGAATGAACAATTTAGAAAATTAATTGTGTATAAGGCCCTGGCTAATCGAATTTGGGGTGACTCCAATTTTAGAATTTGTCCCTGTTGATTGAGGACTCTTTTGATGTTTTGGTGTGTCCTCTCCACAATTGCTTGGCCTGTCGGGGAATAGGGGATGCCAGTTTTGTGTTCTACTCCCCATTGCTGGAGGAAGTTGCGGAACTCCTTGGAAATATAGCTTGGCCCGTTGTCCGATTTGATGACCTTAGGGATGCCTAGGAAAGAGAAGGCTTGGAGAAGGTGTTTAACAACATCCCCTGCTTTCTCCCCTGTATGGGCGGATGCATAGACTGCTCCAGAAAAGGTGTCCACAGACACATGGACGTACTTCAGCCTCCCAAACTGAGGGACATGAGTAACGTCCATCTGCCATACCTCGTTGCTGCTCAGCCCTCGGGGGTTTACCCCGGCATGCAAGGTTGGGACTGCATGTCGCTGGCAGCTGGGACAGGTTGCCACAATGGCCTTGGCCTGATCTCGGGTCAGTTTGAACCCTCGGACCAAACCTGGCACATTCTGATGGAACAGTTGGTGGCTGAGCTTTGCCTGCTGGAAAACGTCAGGCAGCGGGGCCTTCGCGACAGGGGCAGCAAGAGCATCAGCCCTCCTGTTTCCCTCCGCTATGAACCCCGGCAAATCCGTGTGCGACCTGGCGTGCATCACGTAAAACGGTTGCTCTCGGTGGGAGATCAGCCTTATTAGCTTCGAGAGCAACTTAAACAGAGCAATGTTAGTCACTTCTTGGAGAACTGAGTTCTCCGCTCTGGACACTACACCTGCTACATAGCTCGAATCGGTTACCAAATTAAATGGTTCAGAGAACCTTTCGAAGGCCCTGACGACTGCGGCCAACTCAGCAATCTGAGGGGATCCTTCCACCTCAGCAACGTCAGACTCCCACTGCTGAGTCTGAGGATCTTTCCAAGTCACCACTGACTTGTGGGACCCTCCGGACGCGTCTGTGAAAACTGTCAAGGCATCGAGCGGTCTTTTGCTCTGAACACTCCTTAAATTTAATTTAAATTGAGCATCTGAATTAAAAATTTTGTGGGCAGGCCGATGGATTGAAATTTGACCAGTGTAACTGTCCAGGGCAAACTGAAGTGCTTCGTTCTCTTGAAGCAAGTGCTCTAACATTGCCTTTGAAATTTGGCCCGAATTCAACCGAATTGGTACGTGGATCACCTCAAAGTCACAGCCAACCAGTTCTCTAATTCGGACTCTGGCTTTCCGAATTAATTCAGCCATCAACTCCTGTGGGCGTGTCATCCTCTTGGACCTGTGATGGCTGAGAAAGACCCATTCTATAATAAGAAGAGGATCTCTCCCGCCTCGGTCCTTCCGGGGTATGCTGGTCACCCCGTTGTCCCATTGGAATATCATTCCATGGAGGTGCGGCAGATTCCCTAGAATGACAAATCGGAAAGGCAAATCAGCATGGCATCGATTTGCCTGTCTGGTGGACATCAACTCTTGAACCCTTTCCAGTGCTTTCTGTGCCTCCGGGGTGAGTGACCTAGGGGAACTCAGCCCCTCTCCCCCTTTCAATAAACTGAAAAGAGGTGCTAGGTCCTCGGTAGTGAGACCCAGCCAAGGCCTCACCCAGTTCAAAGCCCCACACAGCTGGTGCACATCCGCTAAGGTCTCAATTTTGGTTCTGATCGCCAATTTTTGCGGAACAATGGTCCGCTTATTAATTTCGAGGCCAAGATATTTCCATGGTGGCATCTTTTGAATTTTCGCTTCCTGCAACTCAAACCCTGCAGCAACCAGTGCAGCCACTGTCAGGTCAAGCGCATGCGTCAACAGGTCGTCGTTGGGGGCGCACACGAGCACGTCATCCTCATAAGGAAAGATGATGGCCTGGTGTGCAGCTGCACGCACGGGGGTCAGCAAGGAAGACACGTACCACTGGCAAATGGCAGGAGAATTTTTGACTCCTTGGGGAAGAACCCTCCAGTGATACCTTTTCCTTGGGGCCTCTCGGTTGATGTTAGGAACCGAGAACGCAAACCGCGGAGCATCGTCGGGGTGGAGAGGAATTTGAAAAAAGCAGTCTTTAATGTCAATCACTGCCAGATTATAATTTTGGGGCAACATGGCTGGGGGAGGCATCCCTGGTTGGAGAGAGCCCATGTCCTCGATGACCTCATTAATTTGTCTGAGGTCCTGGAGAAGCCTCCATCGGGTCTTATCCGATTTTTGTATTACGAACACTGGGGTGTTCCAAGGAGAGGTGGTCTCCTCTATGTGACCCTTCCGGAGTTGCTCTTCCACGAGCTCATTCAGCGCCTTTAACTTTTCCTTAGAAAGCGGCCACTGCTCCACCCAAACTGGAGAATCCGTTTTCCAATTCAGTTTTTGGGTGGGGCGCAGTTCAGTGACTGCAGCCCAAAGATTTTGTGGAGGGTCAGGGAATTCAATTGTTGCCCCCCACTGGGCCAGGACATCTCTCCCCCACAGGGGTGCTTTGTAATTCAAAACAAAGGGCTGGATGTTTGCCAATTGCCCATTGGACCCCTTAATTTGCACCATGTGCTTTGATTTTTTCGCCAATTGAAGGCCTCCAACACCCTCAACTTGCTCCACCACTGTTTGCAGCGGCCAACGTGACGGCCATAGGTGTTCCGGGATTACCGTTACGTCCGCCCCCGAGTCAAGGAGACCTTTAATGATGGTGGTCTCCCCGCCCACCCTTAATTTGCACACCTCCTCAGGTCTGTCACGTGTAATGTACACGACCGTGCTTATCTGGGGGTGGCAGGTCTTGCAGTCGCCCTCGGGACACACCCTCTCAGGGAGTGATGGTATTGCCTGGGCGACTATCTGTCCCTTTGACAGATAAATGGGTGGACTCGTGCAGCGAAGCCAGAGTTCAAACCACTTGGGATCCGCAGGAGTGGTTTGGGGAACAATCTCGATCTCTGGCGGGGTATGTTTACAATCCCCCACGACTACATATGTTGTGCCAATTTTGTGCCAGGTACCTCTATTTCTAGATACCGCCACGCGGTGCCATTCATCATCACGGATCCACAGGGCATCAGACAACTGAAGATGAAAGGGCACTCCTTCGCTTGTTGTTGTCAAGGACTTTCCTGTGAAAGGAACAGGCACATTCGGGTCAGGATCATCAGGTGAAGGACTCCTCAAAGGGGAGTCTCTTGTCTCGTCCGGTAAATTCCTCCCTGGACCTTGCAGAGAATTCCTCCACTGTCTCTGGGAAGAAAAAGTCAAGTCCGTTAAAATGTCACGTCCGGTACAACTCATATCATCATTCCCCATTCCTCCTCCCCCGGCTTGGGCCACCCGATTGGGGTCATCGCACTGGGTGGCTCCGCGCTCCCTTATTCGTTTTTTTGTTGGGAGCGTCCTCCCCTCCCATTTCCTCCTCCTCCCTCTTTGGCTTGTTTAAATTCCTGAAACTCCCGTCTCAGGGGACAAGCCTGCCACCAGTGTCCTTGCTTGCCACATAAGGCGCAAGCCTTGTCAGCTGAATTTCCCGATGGACGCCTCCCTTTTGGTACCACGGCCGCGTTGTCCTGATGGCAGGTTTGGGTTTCTGTGGTTGCTGCGTTCACGGTTTTCCGTCGCTGTTCCGGCCTCTCTGGCTTTGCTGATGTCATCAGCGGGACCACCTCAGTTACCACCTCGACATAGTCCTGTAATGTCGGCTTGGGAATCCGTGGAAGGGTGAGCATGGCCTGTTTGCAGACTTCGTTGGCGTGCCTGAACGCCAGCAACGTGACCAGCCTCTCCCTTGCCACTTCGTCCTCTTCCTGCTGCTCTATGGCTACCGTTAGCCTTTCCACAAACAGCAGGAAGTTTTCCTGAGGTCCCTGAAAAACATCTGAATAGGTTTCCATGGGGCCGGAAGGCCGCATGGTGGAAAACGCCTTGACAGCAACCTTAGCAATCTGCTTCAACAACGGCTTTGGGAGACTTTCAGCTTGTTTTTGTGGCATCTCCCATTCTCCCTCACCCATTACATGTGCCAGCGTGATCATGTTCCCTTCATTGTCCACAGCTGTGTCAGGGTCATTTGACCATCCTGGGAGAGCGTCCTGCAAGTGCCTTTTCCAGGTTGCAAACCAGAGCTGATACTCAGTTCTGGAATGCAAGCACTTGAATAGGTACTTGATGTCATGTGGGACAACCTCACTCCCGGTAACTTGGCCATCTAACAAACCAAGGAAGTACGGACTCATGCGGCCGTACTCCTTGAGGGCCTTCATGAGTTCCCTGACAACATTCTGGGACAACTGCTGCCACTTTGCCTCCTCATGCCCTCCCCTACCCCTCCTGTAGGTAACTGGAGCGATAGAAGGGACATGGGGACCATCACTTCCTGGATCCCACCCCTCCCCCTCCTTGCCCCAAGCGTGGGAACCGAAAGAAGGGGCGTGGGAACCGGGAGGCAGTGGGCGGGACTTGGGCGTCACCAAGGGGAGTGGCTTGCGACGGGAGGAGGGCGTGCCAGGGTCTGGGAAAGGCACGCCTTCGGAGGAGTAGTTTTGGGAGGAGACTCGGGAGGAGCGGCAGGTGGGGGGGTCATAGGAAGGGGTTTCAGAACAGTGACAACCTCGGGGAAGGGTGGAAGGGGACGGAAAAGGGTTGAGGGGGGAAAACTCGGGAGACTGGGAAGGGGAAGGGAACGGGAGCGGGGCCATGGCGGCGGCGGCGGCGAGCGGCGCCCCCGGCAGCGGGCTGGCGGGCAGGGCGGACAAAGAGAACGACCGCGCCATGCGGCCGCCGCCATTCCGCGCCTCTGCCGCGCGGGCACTGCGTTCCTGCGCCTCTGCCGCATGGCTGCCACGCGGTTCTCTCGCGTGGGCACCGCGTGCGCATTCCACGCGCGCGCAGCGCGCGCCTTCCGCGTGGACGCCGCATGCGTTTGTCGCATGGGCGGCGCATGCGCATTCCGCATCGGCGCCGGGGTCTCCTTCCGCATGGAAGCCGCGTGCGCCTGTCGCATGGGCGGCGCGTGCCCCTGCCTCATGGACACCGCGTGCGTTTGCCGCATGGACGCCGCATGCCCGTGCCACGCGGTCGCCATGCGGTTCTTCCGCATGGACGCCTGCCACGCGGTCGCGGCGCGGCTCCGCGGCTGCCGCGCGGGCGCCGAGCGGCTTTTCTTCCGCGCCCCCCGGGCGGGCGCCGAGCGGCTCCGCGCCGGCGCCTCCCGGGCCCCCCGCGCCTCCCGCGCGGGCGCCGTTTGGCTCCGCGCGGGCGCTTTGCGTGCATTCTTCTACATTAACACTAAACCGAACTCGGGGTTTGTGTAGGGAGGTTTGGGGAAGGGAAAATTCCTCGGGAGCGTGGCCAGCGCTCCGTTGGACCTCCCGGGCAGACTGCTCTGTCTGACCCAGGCGGGGGGGCTGCATTCTGAGGAAGCCAGGGCTGGCGGGCTGCAGTTCGCCCGCTGCATTCCTGAAAATGCCACGGCGGGAAGAAGGGGAGGGGGACACAGAACGGGAAGAACAGGGGGAAACAGAGCTTTCTCCGGGAGACTGCTCTTTCTGCACTCCTTTCATGTTTTTCACGGCAGTTTGAATTTGCCGCGACCAGAACAGGTATTTCGCTGCATTTTTGTCTCCAGCGGCAGCCAATTTGGTAAGTTTTAAAACCACGGGCTCCCAATATCGGGGGTCTGTCACAACTTCCGGATTCGTTCTGGGAAAGTGCAAACAGAGCATGCGCACAAAACGCTTCAGTTCTCCCTTAGAAAACTGAACCTTATTAAAACTCAGAACTCCAACAAAACAACAAAAAACGTCTTTCTGTTCTGCCGAGAGCCTGGCACCCATTTTTCCTTCCAAACCGTACCGCAACACAAAATAAACTAAAAACCGAATTCCAGCACAAAAAACTCCGGTCGGCAGCTCCCCGCCGCTGCCTCCGCCCCAGAGGTGCCGCGTAAAACAAAAAACCCGCTTTAAACCCCGTCTGTGCCCGTGCGCAGACAAAAAGCGGGGGTTCCGCGCCTCCCGCGGTCCCGGTCCCGACCGGGATTCGAACCTACGTCTCCCGCGCCCGGGCCGGCAAAAAAACGAGCACGGCGCCGCTCCCGCGATCCCGCGAACCCGGTCCCCCGACCGGGATTCGAACTCGGGTCGCCGCGGCGAAAGCGCAGAGCTCTAACCACTACACCACGGGCTCAGCCGTGTTGCTCCCGCCTCGCGGCTTCCCGATACCTGCCGCGGCGCGCCCGTGTCGCTTCCCCCGATCCCGGAGCGAGCTGGGACCAGCTCGGAACCGCGGAAACTCAAAACATAAAACAACAAAAAGAAATAAAAACAGGAACCGCGAAACAAAAACCCGAGAGGGGAAAACGAACCCCCCCCGAGCGCCGCGCGGCCGATCCCCCCAGGACAGTCTCTCCTGGGCTGGATCTTCCCTTTTTGGGTAGGGTGAGGGCGAGGGGCTCACACGCTTACCCGTCCCTGGTTCCTGCGTGGGTACAGCGGTCTGGTCTGGGGTAAATCCGCACTGAAGAGGACCCCACTGGGTGCTGTGGAGCTACCCTCTCCTCCCTCCCGGGAGCGCACCTGAAGGCTGCTTCCACTAGGAGGCGCGACGACAATGAAAAATCCGTAAAAGGTCCCGACGGACCGGATTCGAGCACGTGGCTCTCAAATTGAGGGCACAGCGTCAGAGCCGTCGCCGTCGAGCTGCCAGATGTTCGCCCACGCGTGACAGCCCCACGTTGGGCGCCAGCTTGCAGTGGATCGGCTTTTCCAATGGGTGCAGTTCCGGCCAGCCCTGCCGCCACTACATCCAGGGGCTCACTTTGACAGAGGCGTGGGCAAACTCGACCAAGGTGCGGATGGTGCGCAGAATAGAAAGGCGGGACTCTCAAGGAGGTGCAACAAGGGGATGCGTGTCCCCGAGGCAGCGTTCCGAAGAGAGACGCTGGCCTCAAGATGGCACGGCTTTTTATTAGGTGGGTTCAGGGGTGGGATTGCGTGGGACCAATTAAAACTCTTTGCCAACGTATAATGAGGGGATGCAGAACTTTTGAACCAGTAACAGGTAACTTGGGGAGGAGGAATACATGATGAGGGGGTGGGGAAGTTATATAACTTAAAGATTGACAGGTAACCGAAAAGTGGTAAACAACTATTATGGGATAGGGTTACCAGGACAACCAAGATTTTGGCGGGAAGGTTTGGGGGAATGGGGGAAGGAGAGAAGGGGAGAAGGAGAGGGAAGGAGAGGCCATCTTAAACAATAGAAATAAATACAAAATTATAAAACACAAATTATAAAACCAAACTGGAGCAGTGAAAACCCAATTGGAATTGAATTTAAGCACCACCACACTTTATGAGAAAGTTTTGGGTTTGGATGTTTATCTTTTCTTGCAAAGATAACACTTGAGTTATTCAGTGATTTCCTCAGAGCTTACATGCATTTGCTCTGAAAAATATTTTATATATGTTGTGGAAATGATGTTGTCTGTTTAAGAGAAGGACATTTCCATGATAACCACATAGTAGATATCTTATTTCTCAAGAGGTGGCATTTCTAGTCCACAGTGGTTGGTTGAGACTTTGTTGACATCCTGATGTTGCTGAAGAGCTAATCCAGTTGTAATATGTGAACATGTAATATATGAGGCCTAGTTAGAGTGAAGTTGGTGGGGTCTAAGGTGGACTTCACTGTGCAGGAACCCCCCAAATTCTCATGCCCTCATGACCTCCAGCCACTCATCCACGGCTGTTCTTGGGAACTTTTCACAGATTTAGCAGCCGTACTCTTCAGGTTGGTAACTCTTTTTTCTCATGACCCATCGACCTTTGGGTCTTCATGCGTTATGGGTATCCATGGGAACTTGATAGGTTGTTATCCTCACACAACACTTGGCCTAGAAGGTTACTCTGAGTACTGTTGAGCAGTACAATGTGTTCAGTGCTGAAGATTGACTTACCTTGCAAAATAGAATTATGTGACCATGATGGGATTAATTTTATCATATCTAATAAATTGATGATGGAGGATGAACTTAAGGCAATCCATATCCTAGAAATCTGGTGTTATCTTAAGCAATATTAAATATCCCCGTTTATCTCCCAAGAAAGGAAAAAACATAGTTTTCAGTTTGGAAGAAAGAAGACTCATCAGCATATTATCAAAAGATGAAAAGAAGAAAATAATTTGCTTCCTCTCTAGTTTTTCAACCATCTTAGTGAATATTATGACACGCCATGCTACACTTTCAATTAACTTTTGTGGAGAGATATTACTGTCTTGGGGATGTTTAAGGGTTTTAAAGACATAACAAAACATTTTTTACAGAAATTCTGAGAGAAATACAATTTCTACTGTCTACAGTGAAGCCATTTTAAGAGCTATTTTCATTAAGCATTTATACTCTCTGCAAATTGTTGTAGGTTTTGTTAATCATCTCCATTTCATTGCTTATTTTCACTTCTGCAGCATTAATTATAGACTAAAGTATCCATATAATGAAACTGTGGTAAGGCAAAAATTAGTTTGGTGTTATTGACCATGATATGTATATCTGAGCTTTGCTGTTTCTTTACTTCACTTCTCCACTTTCTTCCCATTTGTAGAAAAGGTTTTGGATGTTAACAGTGCTGTTTCTTTACTCTGGTTATTATGGAATATATAAATTTAAGCTGCCCTTTATGGCCCATGTCCTGTTGCATGCAATCTAATGCTATTACCACCAGATAGATTCTCCCACAATCTCTCTCTCATATGTTAGATCTTTATTTACAAGACAAAAGTTCCACATGTTTGATTAGCAAGAGAATTAAAGATAAGATTCTTCACTGCTAAATCCTGCAATATTGCAACATCTGTTGCCACTGGCTTATCAGTGTAGGAAAATATGTGTGGTTTTGTGAAACCCACTTTTTTTCAGAAAGTCCAAAAATGAAAGACACCTTCTACTTGAGAATATGGATAGTTTTATAGTTTTAATTAGATAGTTTTAATTGCCCTTAGCAAAAAGAACTCAGAATCTCTGAATCTGAAAAAAATTTGTTGTGTGAAATATTCATTGTAGAAAAAACACCTTTACATTGTTTTCTATTATGAAGATGTTTTTTGGTTTCCTACCACTGCAATGATGGATATGGAATCTTTCATCCAACTTCTGATCTTGAATTTCATTGTATTAAAGATAGGCAGTAGGTGTCCTTTAAGGTTGTCAGTGTCCACAGAAAAATAAGGTCTAGTCTCTTCAGAAAGATAAAGGGGGATGGAAAACACAAATTCTTGAAAATGTTTTTCTAGATTATTCTGTTCTGATCCTGTATTCAGTTTTTCTGAGCAGCAAAAACTATTTAGGTGCTAGTGTCAGCAGAATCTGGCCATGTACAGTGTAAGTTTTCTATCACTTTTCATTATAAGCAGGAATGTGTAAGAGGAAGAGTTGAGAGGATTGGTGTGAGGATGAAGACAAATAGAATGAGAGATGTATAGTAGAGATCCAAAGCATAAAGCCAGTGGGTGTAAATCCACCAGCTTCAGTGCAATTACAATGAATGACACCAATGCAGATTTTGTATTTTTACTTTTAGTCTGTACAAGGTGAAGGAGGTTGAAAAATTTCAGGTCCTGCATATTTTTGTGGTTATCATTTAATTTTCTTTTCTTCTTGGATTTTCTTTAATATTGAACATATTTTCCTCATATAAATGACACTTTTTTCAATTTTCAGGACAGTAAAGTTACCTAAGAAGCTTTAAAAGATGGTTTTAATAAAAATTTGATGCCTCTGTCATCCACCCTAGTATATTGCTAATAGGAGGCCATTACATGGCTGAGATCTTCCATTTTAAATACTTGTTTGTTACTCTGATAGACCCAAATCAACATTTAGTAATTAGAATATTTTTTCTCGTTTGTCATTTAAATACTTTTTAAAAAACTAAATGTTGTTTCTCTAACTTATTTAGGAATAATTCATCAAATGGAGAAAAAATATTCAGTAAAAAACAGTTGAGCTCCTTTAATCTATAATCATACTCTAACTCCTGGTGTGTTGAAAACCGTTTAAACCAATAAAATACAAGTTCCTTAAGTAACTGTTTCAATTACGTGTTAACAGTCAATGGCTGCCAAGTAGGAAAACTGTGAAAGTGATCAGACACTGTCTCAGGCCTAATAAAGCTTCAAAGGCTAACCACATTATTGAAGTGATGAGGTGTTTAGACTTTAAAGTCTCACTCACAGCCTTCACCATCGGTCTCTGTATTAGATTTCTAATGGACCTTTCTGTAAAAAAGGACTGAGGAAACCAGGTCTAAAAAAAGATTAGTAAGAATGAAGTAGGTAAGGGAAAGATCTAAATATAAGAGATTTAATCAAAATTATGTGGACTACAGGTTAATTTTGATATTAAATATGATTATTTATATCACAGAATAGAAGAAGAAAATTATAGTAACATTTCAAAATAAACATTGTTTTGTAAATTCTAAGGAAATCAATCATTTCATTAATGGTTGCTACTCTGGCAGCTCTTAATATAAAACAAGCTCATCAGAAGCTTTGCCAGATAACCTCTCGCTCTTCTCAGAGATTTTTAAAAAACATGTATAAATTATACTTCATGGGCACCTCTGACAGTCAAACACAAAGAGTACAAATCTATAGCTACTGCTTCCTAAATTAGTAGACTTTTTCACTGACAAGTTGGTAAATTATTAAATTGCAGTAAAGTTTATTTTCATGTTGAAGTTGTTCAGTTCCCTTTAACTGCTTCTCACAGAAGATTTTACACAAAAGGAAATTTCAAGCAAGATTTTAAAGAAATCAAAAGGCTATTTCTGTATTAGACAATTCAGAAATATTATGTTTCCAGTTATCTTTTTTTTTTTTTCTCAGTTATCATTCCACACATAGCTGGGTTTAAAAGTAATTTACTGAGTAATCACTACTGTGTTAAAAGGGTGGGGATTGCATACCTGAGATAATTTTAGACTATACCTCCTTTTTTATTAATCATAACAAAGGAAGCAAAAACTCATCAGATTCAAATTAGTTTCACTCAGTGTTTCAACCATTTTAATTGTTGAAAAAGCAGAGTAAAATAGCCAATACTGGTCTGCAGGATCAGTTCACATTTGAGGTGTAATTCTGCTTGCCATTTGGTGGGAGTCAATAAAGATCTTTGCTCTCAGGATTGTTAAGAGACAGAGAGCCTGGAATAAAAATAAAAGGAGTTGCTAAGTCTCTTTGAAAAGTTATATGGGTGGTTTGATTGTGTACCAGGACTAAAAGGTTCTTCTCAGTAGAGATTCTGGCTCAGAGAATGTGGTGAAGTGGTTCTGGCAAAGAGGGACATGGCGTGGGCCATCATGTGCTTGCAGGTTCTGGAATTAAAAAAATGGAAGAGAATAAGCAAGAGACAGAAAAAAGATGCACTCTAGAATATGCTATAGGCATGCTAATGCAAGAAAATCTGTCTATTCAAAGTTGTTATCACACATATTCTTTGACAAATTCGACCCACTTGGCTACCTACCCAGATGACTTATGCTGTAAATTATGCTGTAAATCTGGTTTCACTGTAACATCTGACCATAACCTCCATTTCAGTTCTTCAAAATTATTATCTCTTATATTGATTATCTTGGAATCAGGTTAGCCACACACATTTCTTGACTGATCTGATAGCAGGAATATACTCACTCACACTCAAGAGAATAAGGTGTTTATATATATAATATAAAATACAGATTAAGAACCATAAGCAGCAATAAGTCTATTTGGCACTTCACTCATTTTCTACACTTTTCCCCTCAGAGCTCAAGCTCAAATCAACTTCTAAACTGTACAAATTGTACTTACAAATTGTAACTGTGTCCTCACTATTCTAAAGATGGGTCTGGATGCTAGAACCTGGGCTGAATTACAGTGGAGCCAGGAACCTTAAAGATGTCAAGTACAAGTGTAACTCTCCACCTTATAGACTCTCCTCCTCCTGTCCCCCAAATGGTCATCAAACACTATAAATAAAACTTGACATGATTAAGACATAACACATGGATATGTTACAGAAAGATGTCTTGCTCTACTTCACTGTTTTCTTGATTGTCACTCTCCTGAAACTTGCCTGTGGCTGCACCAAACCACTGAACGCCTCCCAGGAGTTCTGCACTAAGTGTGTTTTCTTTGTCCTCCATGTTGTCATAAATGTACGTGTATACATATGAAGGAAAATATTTAATCCAACCTTAATAGTCTTCTGAGCTGTGTTCTTGTTCTCTAAGAAATTTGTTAAGTTACAGTTTTCCTCAGCCCAGCAGAGGAATAATGTACATCAAAGGCTGTTTAACATGGGTAGATCACTCAATCAGGTTTAAAATGTTAAGCATCAACCATTAATCAGCCAGTTTAAGCACAACATATTATTCTTTTCAATGTTAAATGTTGTGAGGAAGTTAACCAAGACTTTTAAAATTATTTATTTTTACTTACTCACTTTAGGTCTGGCACATGTTATTTCAAAATCCCTTGGGTGTGAGAAGAATTTAAACCTAATTGTGGCTTATTTAGTTTGTTTATAGAGCTAACAATTTTCACTTCTGTGTCTTTATATTACCTGTGTAAGAAATTACTCTTCCGTGAAATTGAAATTGTAAAAATGACCAAGTTTAGAACAAATAGCAAAATTACTGCTTGCAGTATGTTACAACCTAAATGCTGAGTGAAAACTATAGACTCTCATGTACATTTTTGTGGAAATAAATTACTTTATTTTCCAAAGCCAAATTTTACTGTCATCCACAAAACCTGTGAGCTTCGTATGGGTAACATATGTTTAAGTAAGTGTCAGAATATTTTTATTTGGATTTTTTCTCTCAAATGTGTATAAGGAGGGACAAGGAAGTAAGCTTACAAGTGTGTAGTTAGACTATATTATGTGAGATGAAGATGCTGGTGAATTTTTTTGACAGATAATATACAATTCCAATTATTTTTAACTGTCTCTTTATTATTCACTCTCCACAAATACCTGAAAGGAGGTTGTAGCCAGGTGGGGGTTATTGTCCTCTTCCAAGCAACCAGCAACAGAACAAGAGTACAGAGTCTTAAGCTGCACCAGGGGGCGTTTTGGTTGGACATTGGGAAGAAATTCTTCACAGAGAAGGTGATTAGGCACTTGAATGGGCTGCTTAGAGAGGTAGTGGAATGACCATCCCTGGGGGTGTTTAAGGAAATTGTGGATGTGGCACTTGGTGCCATGGTCTAGCTGACACGGTTGGTCATAGTTTGGACTCCATGAACTCAAAGGCATTTTCCAGCCTGATGGATTCTGTGATTCTGTGATTCTATTTTGTGATTTCAAAATGAGCTTGCACGACCCACAGTGTTAAGTAAGCTCCACCACACTCTGCAACCAGGACACATTATAAATAACAGAAGTGAGGGGAACTTTTTTACTTTTGAAAGACTTCTGTTAATTCACCCACTGGGGTTAAAAATTCAGAGTTTGTTAAAATGTTACAGCTTTGAACTGTATGGACATCTCTTCTTTTATAGCTTTTCAAATTTCCTTGCTTATTTGAAAGACTCTTTTCTCTTAAGGTAAACAATAGAGATACCTTAACTTCAGCAAAACTGTTTGTAAGGGTTTGAGAAGACTCAGTCTATCTATCACCAACTCCCTGAGAAGAAAATGGGTTTTGAATAAAGGCATTCTTATGTGTCCTTTTTTTATCTTCAGCCAGGAAAGTTTTAACTCAATATTAATCTTTTCACCAATGTAGTTTCACAATTGTGCTAGTCTAACTAATAAACAGGCTGAAACCTAGTCTCTGGCAGGAAGGCCAGCTGGCGTGCAATGGTCTGTACCCACACAATTAAACTTTGTTAGCTTCCAAAACAGAGTTATGGCAGGCAAAATAATTATTTGGAACGACCCCTTGCATGTGCTTATCCCTGAATCTGGAACATAAGTTCTTTGGGAGTGTAATATTTGTTTAATTTAAAAGTCTGACAAGTCTGTTCTATCAATAGATAGTCAAGTCAGAGAACTCAAATCTGTGCTCTTGCTTTAATTACTTTGCTAGTACAGGCATAACTGCAAAGGCGGAACATAATGTTTGCTTTAAAGCTGATTTACAAAATAATGAGTTCTGCAAAGCAATCATTTCAGCCAGTAAAAAGCAGAGGCTGATGATGGAGACAAACTGATGTGTTGGTTTTAGCTGGGGGGAGTTGTGTATATGTGTGTTTCAACACTTATCTCTTTGAAAAACAAACTTTACATTTTTTCCTCTGAATCAATGGGCTGTTAGTATTTATCAGATAGTTCAGCCAAGCACTATGAAAACTTGAAAATGATACTCATAATTATTTTTACATAATCTATATTTGAGTCCCATTTTACAGTGTCTTGCTTCTCCAATAATCTTCACTCCATTTTGGTAAGCAATCTATTTGAAAAATGTTATAAAAATCAGCACTACATAATAAAATTAACCTAACAAATTAATTTTTCATCTTTGTAAAGTCCTTTAAAATATTTTTCCCCAAAAGGGAGCTGTGAGCTGGGTGGAGCCTAACTTAATTAAATCAACTACATAATTGCTTGGAACATACGAAATTCTCCCCGAAGTATGGCTTTCAGAGAAAATGTCCATGCCTTACCAAGTAAGTTATCAGAGTACATTTTTATGGGTTATTTCTTGGTTTTATAATATTTAGAATATCACAGTTATCTGAAAACTAAATCCCTGACTGAACTGTTTCAATCCCTGACTGAAAGTTAAAAAGAAGCCTCTTACTGGCCTTTATAAGAAGCCTTTTTTTTCTAAGAGTTCGGTTTAAATTTCTCCAGTGCTGCTAATGAAGCAGAACTGCTAATGATTACACTTCGTTTTTTCTTTCAACTTCAAGAATGAGCACAGAATACAGATGAGTCAAAATCACAGTGTGCAGATACAATAAGCTTGCAGTGGTAAGGAAAGTTTATCTTCTCTTTTCATAGAGGTGACCCAAATCACCTTAATATTTCTAATTTGCAGAGAAGAGGAGAGGGGATAATTTCCTCGGTAGCACTTCCCTGAGCAAGATTCACACTTAGACTGATAGAAGGTCTCACCAGCTCTGAGTACCCCTTTCATTCAAAATCTTTCCATCCTGATGAAGTGCCCATGTTTTTTAGTGGCAAATATGTAAATAAAAAGAGGTGTTCTCTTATTTTTGCTTTCCAGTGGTATCTTGGGTTTTAGGTTTTAGAGGCAAAACATCTTCTTTAGTAAAACCATGGACTTGAATTCCAGCAATCTTTCCAGACAAGCTAAATATTAAAATCAAAGTTATTCCACAGTTGATGCCCATTGGGTTGGATTTGTGTGGGATCCTCATCTAGATGATTCCTATTTAGCGACAAGCTTTCTCAGTCTAGAAGTGCCTTTTCCTACATTTTCCTTTGCCCGAAGATGACCGTCAAGTTTGATTGCTAAGTTTAGATATAAGTTATAAGACATAAAATATAAGAATAGATGTAAAGATTAGAATTGTCTTGAAAAAATTTTAATATATATATCTCTTCGGAGGTATAGCAATTTTAATACTTTTTGATTTTTTTTCCAGTCCAATCTTTGATTTGTTGGATATAAATTTAATTTTTTTTCTTTGGTTTGGACAGCAGCAGAGTACCTTTTTTTCAAATGTGAAATTATATTTTTTTTGTTTTTTTCCTCTGGGAGAGAGAATTTGGAGATTTATTCTTTTTAATATCCTTTAACAATGTAATAGAAATTTTGTATCATAGCACCCCCAACAAAAAAGGATGACTACAGCTTTCATGCATCATATATCAAGCTGAAAATTTCTGTGAACTAAAACTAATTATTAATTTCTATTCTTCCATAAAAATATTTACAGAATTACAAATCTTAATTAATACAGTTTTTCATTTGGAAGAAAGAGCTTATCAATCTCTGATTGATTTCTTTTTGAAATCCTATACCAAGTACTTGGCAAGAGCCTGCATAATAGCCTGGAATCTAGATTCCCACAAGTTTTAATGCCTATGTTTGTAACTGTGTGCAAAAACCTAAAGTGATTGAAACCATAATTTGTATGGCCTATGAATTATAAGCATAATAAATCATGATATTTGATAATGTGTTGCATGGCAATCTATAGTGAATTATTGTGTGTTTGTATTTTACCCCACGTTTTGTTTTCCCTGCCACCACTTGCCTTGGGATTTCAGGCCTCTTGTCTTACAGCTCTGCTGTAAATATTTGACCTCTCATTTGTCTGTTTTCTCCTGCTGAGCCTTTTCCTCTTCTCATAAAAGTCAGCTGAGGAGACAACAGGCCATTGAGCTATGGCCTGCCAAGGGCAGCTGCCAAAGCTGTGCTGTGCAGCACTGCCCCTCTGCAGGTCACATCCCAACAGAGGATGTTGCCAGCGCAGCAGGCTCCAGACAGAGGGAGATTTCTTCAGCATTACTAAAAAGGGCAAGGGTCGTCTTGCAGCCAGCTTGTATTGGGGAAAAAAGCTAGTGAAATGAGGCAGAGGGTGTAGCACATTTTGTGCCTGGCCTTAAAGGCTCAGTGTCAAATCTTCTCATGACACTAACTTTCAAAATTTGTTATTCCCCGATGAAAAATGTACAATACTTCCAGCCGTTTAGATATATTAAGAATCTTTCATTTCCCCCACATTCGCCTCTGTTACATTTCAGGATGTTTTGACCTTTAAAAAAAAGATTATGAAAACAATAGGCCAATAGCCTAGAGGACTTTTGCAATCCATATGTGTATTTATTCTGCTTTGGTTAATGTAACAGTTGGAAAAAGAATGAAAGTGAAAGTTCAGATAGTTTCTTACCAGCTTGAGACATCACATGGATTTCAGGAAGAATATAAACTGAAGTAAATGACTCAAAAAAAAAAAATGCACTACTGTACAGCATTTGGCAGGGGTATTTTCATTATTACAGCATATAGGTTAGATCACAGATCTGGTAGCTCTAACACGATAAAAAATTCAAAATATTACACATAGGGAAAATGCACCAGAAAAAAAAATGCCAAAAGAATCCCCTCCTGAAAAATCCCCAAAAAACAAATATTTTTTTCAAGGTAGCATTTAACAACATAACTTTCTCTAAACTAGTCTTTAAGTGGCCAAAATTGATTTAGTCCTACAGTGGTTCTCTCTGACCTTTGTACTGCCTGGGTAGAACAAGACACATTTCATAGGTGCTAGCAAGAGCTCTGTTCTTACAAACCCTTAAAGAACATCCTGCCATAGATGGTCCCCTAGTTTACCTAACCTGTTAGTATGACCAAGGTATTACAGATTTGTTCCAGAGCCAACTTCTGGCACATTTTTTTTATAATATTCTCATTTGCTCCTTCCAGACTGTCTTTAAGTCCCCAAACCAGAGAAAGCTTCTTATCTTTCCCATTGCAACGACTTCTCAACAATGTTCTTCCCATGCTTTCTTTGCACTCCTCAGTAATTAATGAGGATCTATATTTTCTTTTGTTCCTTTGGCTCCCTCTCTTCAGAAAAACTTGTTTTCTGCAGTCAAAATGTAGGCTTGGAGAATAAAATGCTTGTCCTCACTGGTTATTGGATGCCTGGCCTGTTATCATAAATTCTTATTACTTGCTTGGATCAGCCACTAGTTACTTCTGGAAGAAGCTTTTTGGGCTTTTTGCTCTTATTTTTTACCAGAAAATAATTTTTTTACCACTGCCCTGCAGGAGCCACTTCTCACATGCCTGGGTGAGATGAAGAATATCAGCACCTAAACTACTCTGCTGAGTGAAGTGAACCTCTCTTCACTTACCTGGAGAGAGCAAGGTAAGTGTTGATGGATCAGACACACTGTAATTTTTTGTAACTCCACCAAAGTGAGCTGCCAGACACTCTAATACAGGTACATACTAATAATGTACTCATGATTGCCTAAGAAATTATAAAAATATTTCTACATAGCCTTTTGTGGAATATTTAGTCGATTATTGGCTGCAAGCAGGCTTATACTTTCCCAAATAAAAGAGAGACATTAAAAACTGTAGATAGAATGTTATCTTGAAGACAAGTGCTGTATTACCGCATTTGGCAGAAACCTTCTTACAGCTCATCCCAAGATCACTATGCAAATAAGGCTTCAGAAAAATTGGTTAGATAAAGAGTTATGTTATGATCATTTAACAAAAAATTATTCAATGTTTCTGCTAAATGCAAAGTTGCTTTCCAATTGATTTTTATGTAACTAGGGAAATAATTAAGATTAGAACTGTGGATGATTAGAAATCCATGGCAAATCCTAAAACAAAATGAAATGCATTTTAGTATATGGCTCTCAGTGCTTTATGACGGTGGTAAAAGAAATTTGCATTGTCAAGCAGGCTATAAGCAAATCATATGTTTCTATAGTTATCTTTATTCATACTACAAGTTTTGCTTGATTACTGAAGCAGAAATCTGCAATAAAAATCATGGGGCTTAATTAATCTACTTCCCTGATTATAAGCTGTCAAAAAAGATAACAAGTAAAATCAACTTTATCAGTTGCATTTTGTTGCAACATATTTGATTGTAAGAATTCTTCTCACACAAAATGTGTTTTCCAGTGTTTTGAACTCAGTTAGAAGCCATTAGCTACAGGAACTACACATAAGTTGCTGAGTAGGTTTGAAAGCAGATAATCATCATCTCAGCTTCACTCTGCTATTAGATTATAGTTAGCATGAAAAAGAAAAAAATATGAGGAAAAGGCATTTGACCATGAGACATAAATGTTTGTTGTTTTTGTTTGGGTGTCAATAACCTGGAGACACTGCTGGAGTTGCATTTGATCATATTTCTCCGTCAGTATAATATTTTTAAATAATTGTTTCTAACTTCATGGCTGCTTGCATCTCAATTAGTCAGAAGAGATGATAAAATGGATTTACATCTACATGTAAATTTATTTTTTTTTTTTAATCTGGAAACATTACTCCAGGATGGAACTGGAACCAGTGATCAGAAAAGACAGAAAAAAATAGTTTTTTGATTTTGCAGAAAATAACTATTTCAGAGTCATTCTTCAAACTTCATAGAAAAGAGAGAAGAAAATTTCGTATGTGGGAGGATAATTTTGCTGAAAGCACTGTTCAGTACTAAAATGTCAAAAGGCCTTTAAAGGCACAGCCATTGTTACACCATGGAAGATAAAAACAGCTAAAATCTTCACGGAGCATCTGTGGCCAGAGTGGAAAACATTAATGGAGGACTGAATTTATGAACACATAAATTACTGCTTGGAGATATTCACAAGTTAAAAGTATTCTTACAATTTCAGCAGTTTCCATTTGAGTTTTAACCTTTCCCACAAAGAGAGTTGTTCCTGGACATCCTGAAAGGGTCAAAATAAAAATTAAAAAAAAAAAAAAATTAAAAGCCTGTAAAAGTTCAGAGAAATCTTAAAAAATACTCCCTGCGTGTGTCCTCTGCCCTAGTGTTAGCACAAAAGTGGAGTTTGACCACCCAGGTCTGCTGCCACAGGGCTGAACACTGGACACAGTGAAACCCTTGGCTGCACTTGCTGCCCAAACTGGACATGATGCATGGACAGGAGGAGCAGGACTGTGACTGAGCACCAGCCTTCAGTCTGAGTTGGAACAACCTGGTGGTATGTGTTAAAGAAGCCTAATGCCTCTTATTTACATGGTATACCAATTGTTTTAAAGACTCAAAGATCGCCTGAAGAACATTTGAGTTCATAACCCAGGTTCCCCCAGCACATGTAACAGCTGGGAGAAGTGACTGCAATTTTTTCCCAGCAGATTTTTCCCAGATCTGTTATGTAAGTCTGATACTTCCATTGCCAAGTGTGTGAAGTAACATTTTGCTTTAAACTATCAGAGCTGCAGAAAATTAGCTGGAACACATCTTAAAAAGTGCAGCAAACTGATTTTTCGCTTTGGCTTTTGAGGTGCCAACCACAGCAGATGGAAAAAGTGGTAGCTAACAAGTTTCATGCCCAAAACACAGCTTGCTCAGCCCACTGGTTGGTGGCCAACCTACTAAAATTCCTTCTGGTCAGTAGAAACTTAAAAACATAAAGTGATGCAGAACATACAGTTTGCTGCAGTGGGTCACTTACTGTGCAAAGTTGCCCTCCAAGGTTGGTGGCCTCAGTTCCAGGCTAGAGCACCTGTTAACATCATCTCTCAAGACAAAGTATGTACAGACTTCCTGCAGAATAAGCAGCCTATTCAGATTGCAGGCTTATTGCACTGTGTGCTTCATTATTATTCATGTTTTAATTGTTATTATTTTACAGTGCCCAAGAGGAATGTAGGGGTTTTGTCATCTGTTAAAGACACAATTAGAAGAGCTAGGCTCAAAGGAGCAGCAGAGGCAGATGGTATATTGGCAGTTAAATTTATAAAACTCTTCTCTTAAGTCTTGCCAGCAAGAGAAATAGCTTTTCTGATTTTTTTCTATTTTTTTTTTAATTTTTTTTTTTTGTTTTGTTTTTTTTTTTTTTTTTTTTTTGTTTTTTTTTTTTTTTGTTTCAAGGCAAGCAGTTTCTTTCAAGAGCAGTATGCTGCAGTTGAGCGGGTAGAGAATGACATGATTTGTTCTCTCAAGAGTTTTGACATTCAGAAAAAAAAAGAAACTAAAATTATTTTGACTGAGTCACAAATCATTTATTCATATATTCTTGCCACAGAGAAAGCCCTGCTAGTTTCTAAGCCAAATAATCTGTGCCATGTGTCCAGTTTCTCTCTTCTGTCTGTCACGTTTCTAGTTAACCTTGTTAACTGGCTTAGTGGAAAAACACTGGTGTAATGTAACAGAGGCAGTGACCTGCCAGATGACCTATGCAGATCAGATGAAGAATATCAATTTCAGGGTTGATTGGGGGTGTGAATAGGTTTACTGCTAATAAAAACTAGGGGTTTTTACAATCACACCCTCACAGCAAAGCAGCAGCCTTTTGAGGAACTGGGAGCTGAACTGAACTGCAGAGGAGAATGCAAGTGCTCACATACCAGAAGGGGAAAAAAAGTTTACTGAAAGGGCAAATAGTAAGGCTGTCAGGGAGCTAGGATTACTTGTTTAAATGGCATTCTGGGTTAGGAAGCAGCTGGTCTTAAATAAGCAAATAATGCTTAGAAATGAGTATTGTGCTCTGTAAATGTGGTGATACAGAGGAGTTAAAGGATTTAACGACCAAAAAGATATTGGGGAGTTCTCTAGTTTTCTGCTGGTAAAACATTCAACCTGTGAACATTTAAGTAACATTACATTGCAGTTCACAAGTATCATGCAAATGAAAACTGTCCTCAGAAATACCTTTTTGGCATAGTATAGTTTGAATATACTTTTGCCCTGGCAGTGAACCAAATTCTGCCAGTTTATGTGTTAGAAAGTTTTGGAACAGCACTGTTTTCTAGGTGGAGTATTTGAAGGCTCTGCTAAATTGCACAGTGAGGTACCTCTTCTTAAGCACACACGATTTAGCTACAGTAGTTGGGCGTCCTCTTTTCTCAAGTGTCTCAACATGGCAGTTTATCCTGCACACTTTTACTCAAGCACTGCATGGATGGGTGAAAACAGAGCCTCTCTCGCTCTCCTCATTTTGCCTGTGCACTGTGGAGATGGGCCAGGCATGCTCGTGAGAATTTTTTCTTACTAACCTCCAATGAGTTCTGTAGACCTGGTGGAAACACATGTTTAGATATTTTGGAAGCAGGAAAAAAAAAAGAGAAAAGGAAAGATTTATGAGTTCTGCCATACTTTTCAGCCACTTTATAGAACAACTGGAACTTTGCATTTATTCCAAAATGTAAAGGGGCATAGCTCGTTTCAGAGAAGTAATTCTGTTTTGTCTTTCCCAGCCAACTAGTTGCTCCAGGCAATGGGAAGTATATGTGGTATACCACACAGGAAGAACTGGTACCAGTGAAGGGATTAGTTGGTAAATCCCTACAAAAGAATCCCTAGTTTTATCACTACATTACTCTCCCCCCCCACTTTTTTTTTCTTTTTTTTCTTTCTTTTTTTTTTTCTTTTTTTTTCCAAAAAGATCAAAAGCACAATTAACTATGTGGAAATACAACCAAAGACTTCCCAGTTGGCTTATGTAGAAACAAGAAACATGATTAGGAACCAGGGTCATTGGAGGGCCATAGTTCCTATTGCCCCTTTTAAAATTCTTCATCATCATCTGAAATACATCTTAGGCATACATTTTCTCCCTATCGTATCTGTGCAAAAGCCCCACCCAGATGCCTCTCAGTTAGTTCTACCCTTGTTACAGTTTAGCTTAAATAGCTCATGTCCTGTCCTTGTGTTTATGTCTCTGCCAAGTTACTCTTGGTCCTCTCTTTGTTGAAAGGCCTTCTCTTTTTCTCAATGTCTTAAATATAATAAAAAGAATTATTTAGGCATTGTGTTAATAATGCATGATAGAATAAAAAATTAAAAAAAAAAAATAATTAAAAACCACCCAAAAACCCCACACACAACGAAGAAAATAAAACCAAAACTCAAAACCAACGGCAACCAAAAAAAGAGAAAGAAACACGCACAAATTCTGTTGACATTAGTATGCACAGTTTGATTCTGGCTTGTGCCAGGCAGAGATCTCCATGAGAGCTGCCTCCCTGACTGGATGCTCTCCAGACGGTTCTTTAAGCATTACATTTTATGGGACCCCATATGCTGTAAATCTCTGGAGCCTGAGGACAGTGCTAGCGCTGCTTCTAGCTGTTCTCCCCAAGTGCTTAGCTCACATATGACACCCTTCTGTAAAGTCAGGACCCTAGAGTTCAGTGCCAAGGCACAAAAATCCATGTGGGCTGCCCTGATGTGGAATGGGAAAGTATATAGTCCAGCATCAAAAGTCACATCCAAACCCTGTAATTTAATAATATGTCAATTTAATAGCATGGTATCAGCTGGAGACCACAAATGGTTCATGAAAGATTTCCCAAATTACCACAGCTCATAGGAAAGTGTTTGACAGCTTGATTACAATAAATGATTATATGCTAGATCAAGCATCAAGATTTAGAACCCCACTCTACATATTAAAAAAAGAAAGAAACAAACCCTCAAATCCCCTAACAACCCCATAACACTTTAGAATTTTAGAAAACTTAATTTAAAAAGGGTATGTGATCTGCTGCACAGATATGAGTTTTCCCAGTGAATAGAATCAGAGCACGAAAGGAATAGCATTTATCCCAGTTTGGTACAAGCTCCTTTCCCTCTGCTGCCAGTAAAGAAAGAGCTAATTATGTTTGCTCCCTGAAAAGGATCATTAGACATCTACAATCCTTCATGGGCCTGAAGCTTTTGCTCAGAGGCACTGTAGACAAGAGCTTCCCTTATTGTACAGAAAATAGAAGAGAGCACAGGTTTTCGTCTTCCCAGAAGAAGGAGAGATCTCTATTCACTGTAATATGAGGAAACACAAAGGTCCAGCTGGGAATAATCTGGATACATAATGTAAGATCAGTGAGGGAAGGTGTGTATGCCCTCCCCCCAGGTTTAAACCATCCTGTTGGAAGGAAACCTAAAGCAGGAGTTGGTGTGGAAGTGTTTAGAAGCCACTGGGGTGGAAGGAGGGAGCATGAGAAGACATCCAAGCTTGGCCCTGATGTATGGCTTCCCTACATAGCTTTGCTTCCTCTGTACTGGGGAGATGTTTGTAGATATCTTCATCCTTACCAGTGTTATCAGGCATATTTTCAATGCCCACGTTTATGCTGAGAAACAGATTAGCACCAAGAAAATACCTCTAGCTCAGAAGCTGAGACGTGCAAACAAACTTGTGTGCACTTTGCTGACAGCTAGCCTCTCTATATTAAGTTGTCTTGCAACTAATTTTTAATTTCCTTCTGGGATTTCCATCTGGTCAGACTAATTTTTGCAGTTGTATTGTTTTGTTTCACTTTGATTTTTTTTCCTACCTTCAAAGCTTCTGGTGTAACATAGGAATATATAGCAGTGATATACCTGAAGCATGAAACTGGGGGGTGGTGCCACAAAAGATCCTGTGCAACACAGGTGTACTGGGGGATAGCCCTGCTGCACCAAACAGTGTCAAACTCTGTTTCTTTATTTTGCTTCTTCCCTGATGGCTTTTGGGGTTAGTCTCCATGGTGATAGATTTCCAGAGCAATAAATATGAATGGTCCTTGAGAGGGCTAAGCAGAGCACCCTATAGGAGAATGGGTCCAAGGACCAGCAGGGTGCATGATCAGAGCTCCCGAGTCCTGGGTGGATACCTGGTTTGGCAGAATAGAAGTGTCCATTGGAAATGTTGGCCTGCATAACAAACACAGAGAGACCTGAAATAAAGCAAAGATTGTCAGAATTTATTGTCAGTTTCACAATTGACACCAAAATGCTTATATGATTTTGTACTAAAATAAGAGCTGCTTCAGAAATTACCTTTTTCTTAAACATTTTACTAAAAAATGCTTGGTTTTAGGACTCTGTCTTAGACTCTTCTCATCTAATTTTAGATGTATATATTTAACCTGTTCTTCTATATTGATATATAATCAATGAGGAAAATACAGTCTTATCTTTCCTGAATTCCATGAAACAAGAGGCTTTTGTGGTATAACACCATTAAAATAGTATATGAGTTCAACTGAGTGTTAATTTAAAACTAAAAAGTGGTTAAATTCCTTTCATAATTTGCAATACTCCTCCAGAGATATTTCTGATAAGGTATTGATGTCTACATAATATTTAAATGTATTTAAATGCAAACTACACACTATTTACAAGAAGTACTACACATGCAAAGAAAATAAAATTTAAAAAAATCTGAAAAGCACCTTGCCTGTATTAGAGATGAATGGTTTGGGTTTTGTTTGTTTTTTTTTTTTTTTTCAATAATGTTGTGGTTTGAAAGCAAAATGAGTGAGAGGCTCCAAGTCAGAAATACAGTTTAATAAGAAGAAAGGTAAAAAGGTAAAAATAAAATAAATGCAATAACACAAAGGACCACTGACAGAGTCAGAATACAACCTGAGCAGGATGGTGGAAGCAGTCCAGATGAGGTGCTCTTCCTGAAGCAGTGATCCTGTAGAAAGGTCTGGTAGCTCTGGTCCTCTGGGAATCCAGTAGGTAAGGGCTGCTTGCACTGTTCCAGATTAAATCCAGGTGAGAATGCTTGGCTCCTCCCCCTGGGCGGAGCATCTCACAATGGGATGATGAGTCGTGAAGTGGGTCCTTGATGGCCCATTAAACAGAGATAACTCCTGGAGGGAGTTACCTGTGAGTCATGGGCAAGGCATTGATGGGCCATTAGCAGAGGAGCCCAAAGGCAGGGGGCCTGGGAAGAACACTGCCCCACCTGGTTCTAAGAGCTCATGGAGATGATGATAGAATAAATACTTTTGTACATCCTACACTGCAACCTAGGATAATAAACTATAATTCTTTACAGATACTTATATTGTGCTTGCAGCTAGTTGAAAAGATCATGTACTTTTTTTGTAAACTTTCATGTACTTTCATGCACTTTCATGTAAACAACTTAAATTCTTGCTTTTAGTGAATTGTATTTTTGTGGTGATGCATCAGGAATTTCATAAGACAATGAAATGCCATTAGTTTTTTGTATTTATAAATGTACCTATATCCACAGCTAGAATGTCCCAAAGCTTTTTGGATCAAATCAACAAAAGGATGTGATGATCTTCACTATGTCAAAGATATGAATAATATAGTAAAAGGACTCCAGAGGAAGAAAGGAAGACCTTACTGGTGCCACATGTAGAGGAGAGTGTCTAATCTGACACCTGAGGGCCCGTGTATGAGGGAGGGGTTGGGAATACCTTGATTGGCACTGGAAACATAAGAGACACCAAAGAATCCAGATGAGAGCTCCACATGACACCAGACTTTCTTAGTTCTCATGTGGTTTATAAAGGCTACAGATTTACAGAAAGGAGGCACATTTCAACATGGATAATAGCAAATAAACCCTTAACTTTTGTGAGTGTCAACTCTGTGCCTGAGTGCTCCAATAAGTGTTTGATCTCTGTAAGACCAGAGAGATGAGGAGTTCCCAGGTGTGAAGTGCATTACCAATGTTACTTTAGTACAGACCTCAGTCTTTATTCTGTCTAATTTGCAACTAAAATGGGTGTATAACAGTGAGTGATTACTTAACTGTACTGGCTTGCATGCTTTTCTGGTCAAAATGTTTTAAGTTACCCAGGATTTACTTTTTTAAACCATCTAAATTAAACCAGCTTATTTTCCCCAACCCTGGGGATCCCTAATGTGTTTCACTCAAAAGAGGATTAGGCATTTTAAAAAGCTCATCCCAAAAATCCACGTTGGTTCATCTGAACTGTGAAAAGGAGGATTATCAGCAAATTGGCAACTGAGTGTGTCCAACAGCTGGGGAACAGCTGGCAACTGAACTTGCAGTGAGAACAGCTGTTTGCAGAACACACCTGGTGACACCCCTGTTTAACTTTCCCTTCCACCCTCAGAGAGCAGGGTGGGGATGTGCACACTGAAACGTAGCTGCCTCAGGACTGGGCAGCTGCTCAGCTCCTTTGGGCACCTTGAGAAGCAAAGATTCTGGGAGATAATGGTAATGATAATAGAAGCTGGTGGTGTGAATTAGTATATTGGGTGTAGGCCTTCTTTTGGGTGGTATACCCTACCCAGTCAATGTAGATAAGGTGGCTAACTTTTAGAATACTAAGTTAGGGAAGATAAATATCACTCTTTAGATATATTAGTTCTGTTATTTTCATCTGTATATACGTGAAAATACCATAAATTTGTAATTATGGAAGATGTTTTCTCTGGAAAACTTTACTTTCAAAAAGTCCCAAAGATTTCAGAAAGAAAGACTGCATTTACGTTGTCTCTCAGCTAATCCTGCAAGAATAAAGGAGATAAAGGTAATCTCTTGCTATTCTCCAGCCAGGACAGATTGTGGAATCATATCATCTCGTAGCCTTTGAATTGAATATATTTGTTCCAGGCAGAATCTTCATAATGATAAGAACACATTCTATTTTTTTTAATCTCTATATCTTAAAATTACACATTAAAATATACATGAGGAAACGTACAGTATGGCATTCCTATATTGCTGTCTATATTTCCATGTATGTAAATACATTTCCTATAGTAGGATCATATATTGTAAGTTTTAGAATAAAGTAGCCAAAAGTCAGTATGTAGAGGGTTGTAAAAGGGCTATTAATGGCTGGAAGTTTATCATTGTGCATGATAGAGAAATAACTGTAGCAAAAAATATAATTGTTTCACACAACAACAAAAGATGCTATTAAGGGATTAATTTTGTAGTATTTTCTGAATTTAAAAAAATATTTATGAAACAGAGATTAACTGAGAAAAATTATATTTTTGAAGTAAGTAAAATGAAGAATTTTGAGAAAATATTTTTGTAATATTGATAGCAAGAACATTTATTCAAACTTGCGATTAAATTAATTGAAAATTTGGATGTGAGGAGGGAAATTATCTTTCCTTTCTATGCAACATTATGTCCAGGTCTATTGCTCAGTATTGATGAACATTAAAATACAATGAGTATTCAAAGGATGCTCACAGCATTATTTAAATTCAGATTAGTGTAGGTTTTCTATTAATAAGAAAGGAGGATGAGAGATGACCTGTTTACTGTTGGAGGGCTTTTCAAGATGATAAAGATATGACAAAATACTGTTGCTGGAAATCAAAGTTACAAAACATTAAACTTGGAAATGAGATGACATATCTTAGCAGCATAGGAGTAGCAATGCAGCTAAACACCAAACATCAAGAGTGATGGCACTTGCCATTAGGGACTTTAGAATCAGATTTGATATAATTTGAAAGGAATTTATTTAAAAGCATTTTTTTTTTATTTTTATGTGGTTGTGTTTGAATGAGCATTTCTGTGGCAGAAAGGGGAGGGAGGAAAGGGAGGGTCGTTGGGATACTTCCTTTGCTTTCAGAATCTGTGAGTTTCATCCCCTCCCTTTGTGATCACTCATATAGGACTTAACATGTCAGGACTCAACTTTATTTAAAGTTAGCAAAGATAAATCATTATCTAAAGCTTAACAATGATTTGTTTCTCTACTTTTAGCTTCAGAGAAGTCTGGAATCTATCTGTTGAAGATCTCAGGGGTTTTTTTTGCTTCTGCAAAGTGAAATGCTAGCTGTTGACAAAGGTGGGACAATTAACAAACTCTATAGTCCCATGTGTTGACAGGTTACAAAGAATTTTAATTTTCAGATGGCTGACTAGTGTTAAATTATTACTGATCTCTGGATTTAGGGTAAGCTTTGTTCATAACATAAGTCTTGGTGAAGACATCTGGGTACATTTCACTATATCACACATGTCCACTGCCTTCCTCTTAACCTTTGGTCCAACACTGATCTCATCTCTGCTGGTGATGTGAAGCTGAGTCCATCAAGTAATAAAATTACTTTGAATTCCTTTGGATGTGGTATGAGTTTTCTGGATAAAACAGAATGATTTGCAATTTTCAATGGGTCTGACTATAACAATTAAATCCCAGGGAAATTAAAACCAGGCATAAGAAATTATATAACAACAGCTAGCTACCCTAAATTCCTGTTCAAGAAGAAAACTTTAAAGTCCAAATCTTCTCTCACCTTTTCAAGTAATATTTCTTTACCACCTATTGCACCTTGTTATTTCTGTATGAGGCTTGTACAGATCTCCTGGAAAAGAGTGTTGACAAATTCACTTCTGTCACATTGCTTTGGGAAGATTCTTTTTCTGGAAAGAAATTCATTTTAAGGGACCAAAATTCTAATGAACATTCCATTTAAAAATTACCAGCATTATGGGGGCTTTACCTCTAGATATCTGGGAAGTACAGTAGATGGGTCATTAACTGGATCTTAGAGGGCAACATCTACAATCCTGTCTAATCCCTTTGCTTGATTCTCTAACGAAAGTGATAGTAATTCTGACTCTTCAGCTGTGATTTCTGAAGAGGTTAATCTGTTCCCTGAAGAGATTTGACAAGAACTTAATGACTGAATGGATTCATCTAGATCTGTAGCATTCCTTTTATTCAGTGTTTTTTCTTTTAAAAGTCTCTGTCTCTCTTGATGTGCTGTCTGACACGCGGTAGCAGACAGGTCTATTTTCAGGCAGTTGTTAGATCATGTGATGAAAGTTGTTGGAAAGGACAGTGATAGACTGCCTGAAAGAGGCAAGCCACCATCTTGAAAAACAATATTTATTCTTTTCTAGTACTGGAGATCAGTATTAGAGGAAGGGAGGGGAGCTGCAAATTTGCAGTACAATCTGCTGTATGCAATTACATACAAAGGAAAAAGATCTCTCGAGATGAGGAAACTAGGATCAGCTCTTCTACTGAACCCAGTGTCTATTATTGGTTTATTTTTGAAAGCATTCCTTCTGCACTCACTGCGGTTAAGATTTCACCATAACACTCAAGGCCAAGCTGGCTGACCTGGTGCTGTTCTAGGAAGTATTATATTCTTACTGCATTTCTCTCCTGAGACGGATAATATGTTCACATCCTGAGGGTGCACCTAAATCTTTGTGCTTCTAGCCTTCTGTCAGGCTACCTATGGCATGGGTGAGAATGTGAGGACTTTAGCCTACTAAAGCACCCTCCACAGGCTCCCAGCATCGTGTGTCTGTTTAATCCATCACAGTGAGACAAAGGCATCAGACATTTACCACAGACTGACTCTTCAAGGCTGGAAAAATGAGAGACTTAACCACACCATGGCTGTTCCTGTGTGGCCTCAGATGGCTACTTAAGCACAAAGGGGGAGGTTTCCGTGCATTTTAGAGAAATCAATGCTGCAGCAATTCTGTATTTATATGCTGAATGACCTCTATGATCAATAAATTCATGCATAAATAAGACAGGGTTTACCAACAAACTAGTCCCTCGTGCCTAGTAAATCTATATCAATGTCAGTTACAAATTACATCAGCCACAACATACCAACATGCAACCATATATGTCTCAACAGAAAAAAATTGAGGTGGAAAAGAGCAAGTGGGTTTTTTTGTTGTTGTTGGTGTTTTTTTTTTTTTTTTTTTTTGGTTTTTTTTTTTTTTTTTTTTTTTTTGTGAGGTATATAGCAGAGCCTTCTGTCTGGTGAAAACAATACACTTAAAGGAGTGCAAAAACGTTTTCAGCTTAAATTTTTATTTGAATGCCAGACCATTGAGAAGTGAAATAAATGCCTACACTCACTGATGAAGAAATGCGAAGAAATACAAGTTCTTGTTGTCAGTGACTTCAGTAATTAGTTCAGTTTTGAACACAGAAATGTCCTTTGATACAGAGATTGGCTGATGATAAATTATGTCTCAGTACAAGTAAATTTTAACTAAGACTTGGCAACTCAATAAAGAATTTATTTATTTTGATATTTATTTCATCATTTCAAGATGAGTTATGCTATCATTTTAAAGGTCTGAAGTGTCATTCTGTGTAATTAAGTAGCAATGAATTTTACTAGCAGTATTTTAACTAATATTTTTAATAGGTACTTTTGCTTCTAGAAAAAATTGTATTTGCCAACTTTGATTTGCCTAGTAACTCTTAGTTCACTGCATGATGCTTCCAGTCTTTGTTATTAATTTTCCTTGTACATTCATATGAGATTTTTTTCCATTTGATAGTGCTTAAAAACTATAAAAGTCACATAAAATTCCATTTAGCAGTATATATCATATATTCTCATGTTCCTTGTCTATGGTGCACACTATTGCTACAGCTCCCACTGAGATGAATTTGTCCTTAGCTAGAATTACATTGGCTCACTCTGCCAGCTCTGGAAATACACAGATTAAGGCCAAAGGATGATTAGTGTGATATCTTTATAAAATCAAACTTTATACCTACATATGAAGCAACAAAAGAGATTTTTAGGTGTGTATGTGACACTCTGCACCTGTAACTTGTCCCTAGACTGCTCCAAGCCTTTTTTACCCCTCCTTTGGCATATAAATGAATGATGCTGGCACGTCTTTGGTTAAAAAATAACCAACAAAAACTGGTTATTTCCCAAGCATGGGACCAATAACCATGTTTAGTAACATGAAAGCCTAACAATTTAATGCTTTCATTGTTCTCTGTTCATTTCAGAACTGATTCTGTGTGTTCGAAAAAGCAATACCATGTCACCAGGAATTAATCTCAGAATGGCTGTCTGCCAATGCTTAAATAGACTAAAGATTTTTGAACACAGATAAATCTCAATCTGTCCCATATTGAAAGATGAGAATTAATAGCAGGCTTCCCCTCAAAAATCATATCTACACAATAATAGAATATAGAGAAGTATAGTATCTTTCACACAGATACTTATCTTTCAGATATTATTTCTTTATCAACCTAAGTAAAAATAAAGTAAATAAAACATGACAAACATAGGTATCTTAATTTAATTAAACCAAGAGCTTTTAAGTAAAACATATAGAAATTTTCTGAAAATATAATGTCTAATTAATTGAATCGTGCATAGACATGGAAAAGGTCAGTCACAAAAATTGAGCAGGTGATGTGGTTATATTCTTATAACAAGAGGTCAGAAGGCAGCATTTGCTTTGTAATGGTAACTGATTATCATTGCTCTCCCCTAATTCCTGATGAACTTAGAAATATCTTGTAATCAGAATCTTACTAGATTTTAGCACTCAAGGACAGAAAGCTTATTCAATGCTAATGCATAGTATGATCCAAAATATTTCCATACTAGAAATAAGAAAGGCAAACTACTGGGGGCAGACAAAGCCCTAAAAAACAAACACACACGATAAAAACAAACTCCAAAAAGAAACAATCCAGTACAGTTTTTCAAATATATCAATGGGACAGAAAGTTAAACACATATATCTGTAAATGCATACATTATAAACAGTGAAACCACTTACATTGTCAAATTAAATGAGAAAAAATAGTTAATTGGATTCCCTTCAACTGTTCAGAGCTCCCACTGTTGACTTTATGGAACCTCAGTCAGGGGAGGGAGCAAAAGAATAAATACAGGGGAATTCCCATGAACTCTTTAAACAGGAGCTGATGTGAGAGTGCTCTTCACTGCATAGAACTGCACATTTCATCCATCTTACTTCCCCTTTATGTCCTCATTTCCTTAGCTGCCTTATGAAGCAGAGCCATGCCCCGTGTGTGGAAGAGCTCTTATCTGCAGTGCCAAGAGCAGTGGAACCCTGTTCCATAGGAGAAATAACAGACAGTGGTGATGGCCCTTAGCTCTTTGTGCTGTAGACACACTGATTTACACCTGGATCTTTCCTTTCACTGGAAGCAATGCCTGAGTTAAAAGGTGTGAGGTGCAGGGTCTGGAGACTGTAAGGATGGGCTGCTTCTTACTGCAGCAAAAAGGTCCGAATGGCCTTCACTGGCTTCAGCAGGGACCTCCTCATTACCCTGCCTATGGCCCAGGAGTCCTCCTTCAGCTCAGAAGCATGTGTTCATGATCTTAATTGTAAAAATAAATAGCAGCATAACATCCCACTCAATTAAGGAATGATCAAATAGATAAAGACCACCAAAACAATGGATTTACTTTATTACTACAGGACCATGGGAATTCTATCTACTTCTTGGTGTTAGTACAGAATTTCTCTGAGACAGTTCTGCATGAAAAACACTACATAAGATTAAAATAAAGATACTATAAAGGATCCTAAATATTTTTTTGTTCTTGGCTATAACATTAAACTCTTAAAATTCCAACTCAGTAGCTATGTTGTTTTCCACTTAAATATAACCTTGACTTTCCATACAAAGATTGCAAAAAGCTGTATATTTTCAGCTATATATTTATTACTTTATGCTGCAGCGGTTCGGCTTTCCAATGGGTGCAGTTCCGGCCAGCCCTGCCGCCACTACATCCAGGGGCTCACTTTGCCAGAGGCGTGGGCAAACTCGACCACGGTGCGGATAGTGCGCAGAATAGAAAGGCGGGACTCTCAGGGTGTGCAACCAAGGGATGCGTGGCCCCAAGGCAGCGCTCCGGAGAGAGACGCTGGCCTCGAAATGGCACGGCTTTTTATTGAGTGGGTTCAGGGGTGGGATTGCGTGGGACCAATTACAACCTTTTGCCATCGTATAATGAGGCAATGCACAACTTTTGAACCAATAACAAGTAACTTGGGGAGGAGGAATACATGATGAGGGGGTGGGGAAGTTATATAACTTAAAGATTGACAGGTAACTGAAAAGTGGTAAACAACTGTTATGGGATGGGGTTACCAGGACAACCAAGATTTTGGCGGGAAGGTTTGAGGGGGGGGGGAAGGAAAGTCTGAGGGAAGGAGAGAAGGAGAGGGAAGGAGAGGCCATCTTAAACAACAGAAATAAATACAAAATTATAAAACACAAATTATAAAACCAAACCGGAGCAGTGAAAACCCAATTGGAATTGAATTTAAGCACCACCACATTATGCGGTCTTTTAAAGAGAACCATGATTAAAACAAGCATACTGTAAATTTTATCAGCATCTTTCCTTTACCTTATATTAAAACATAATTTCATATAATCTAATTGAGATGTGTTTGGAATAAATAAATGGAAAACTGTCTATTCTCAGTCAGTTAAAACTGAATGAGGTTTTTATTTCAGCCACCAGGAATCACATAACTTTGAGCAATACTCCTGGTTCCTTAAGTCAGAAATGAAACCTCATAGGACTACTCTCAGGAGTCCCATTTTCAGGAAACTGGTTCCTTCATGTAGTCTGAACAAAGGAAACTTGGATATTCCCAACTAATATTAAGATTCCACTGTCAATATTCTTAAATTTTAGACTATATCAAATAAAATCCCCAATTAGAATGTACTTTTGAAGATCTGGGAATTTTAAAAATTTATTTAATTAGTTTGTTTCACACACTGCTGAAATCACAGAAAAAACATCAGTCAGAGAGGGAGATGGCAGAAATCCAAACCTAAGTTCTTGCAATGAGGAGAATTTGGCCTCATCCTCCAACTCTGTTTCATTTCCACTCTAAACTTTGAAAAACCCTCACTTAAAAATTAGCTAAATCTGATTTAGAATGCTGCTTCTTTTCCTCAAATGGAATTTGAAATCATGGCATTTACCGAAAACAACTTTCTCTTAAACTTCTTCAGAAATCTGTCTTTAAAATCTCCATAAAATAAACTATTTTTATACTTGTTTATCTATAAAACAAAATGCTTCTATGCTATGTGATCATATAGTTTGCATCATCCATATAAAATTAGTCATTACATCTATCAGATGTCTCTTGGTCCTGTCCCATCCTATGTGGATGTCTGACACACCAAAGATTTGAAATATAATTGTAAGTTTACATGTTTAGACAACTTAACTGCTGGTGGAGTGAGATGAGCAGAGCAGGAAACCTCACTAATTTTACTGAAGTCTGGGTCAAGTGCCTTGGTTAATTGAAAAGCTTTTTCATTTTTTAATGAAGTATTCCTTAAAAATGAACAAAGCTCTGAGGGGCATAATTTGTACCCAGCATCCACCTGGACATAAGACTGTTGATGTAGTCTGGTCCCTCAGGCCTCTGTCTTGGGACCAGTGCTCTTGAATATCTGTCATGGTTTGAAAGCAAAACGAGTGAGAGGCTCCAAGTCAGAAATACAGTTTAATAAGAAGAAAGGTAAAAAGGTAAAAATAAAATAAATCCAATAACACAAAGGACCACTGACAGAGTCAGAATACAACCTGAGCAGGATGGTGGAAGCGGTCCAGATGAGGTGCTCTTCCTGAAGCAGTGATCCTGTAGAAAGGTCTGGTAGCTCTGCTCCTCTGGGAATCCAGTGGGTAAGGGCCGCTTGTACTGTCCCAAATCCCAGTTTATATCCAAGTGAGAATGCTTGGCTCCTCCCCATGGGCAGAGCATTTCACAATGGGATGATGAGTGTGAAGTTGGTCCTTGATGGCCCATTAAACAGAGATAACTCCTGGAGGGAGTTACCTGTGAGTCATGGGCAAGGCGTTGATGGGCCATTAACAGAAGACAGCCCAAAGGCAGGGGGCCTGGGAAGAACACTGCCCCACTTGGTTTAACAGTTCATGAAGATGGCGATAGAATACATACTTTGTGTACATCCTACATCACTACCCAGGACAATATCATAATCAATGACATATACAGTAAGATCAAGTGCACCTTCAACGAGCTGCAGATGACACAACATTGAGGGGTGCACAACTGACAAACCAGAGAAACCAGATACCATCCAAGGGAAGCTGTACAAGCTTGAGAAAGTGGGCCCACAAGGACCTCATGAAATTCAACAAGTCCAAGTACAAGGTGTTGCATCTGGGTTAGGACAGCCCTCAGTATCAATATGGGCTGGGGGATGAAAAGACCTGTTCCATCAGTCTAAAAGACAGGATTGTTTTGTCTTTGTAAAATAGTTCCTAATCCTGGTCTGATTTTTTTTTTTTTTCCATTGTCTACCTTTCATTCCATGAACCAACCTGTCAACTTCTTTGTTTCTCTGTTTATAATTTCTGTAGAAACTGCCCTGTCAGAGGGTTAAAAAGTGAGAAAAGACAAAGCATCTCCTTTCTAACTGAAGATAAGCAAGATTTTGTTAAAGATCTTACTAGCAGTACAAGGTAATATGTTGCATAGTTCATTTGAATATAAAAGTGTAAAATTTAATACTATAAGAAATTTCCTACTAATGCAAAAAGACCCCTACCCTACAACGTTGTAAATTGCATCCTTTCTTCTTCACCAGAATTAATGAAATATGAATCTTTGTGTTTATATGAATATTGGCATCAAAATTAATAACTTCATAATTTAATTGTTTTTTAGGACAATTTAATTTGTATTCACAATGGGATGTCAGCACAGAACCTGTACCATTATAGAGCAGTACTGAAAATGTCATGTAGTTTCAAGAGTTTTCATGGAGGGATTAGCCTAGATTTACTGTAGCTGACAACCCAGTTTGCCACATAGTTTGCAGAATTAATTTTCTTCTTCAGCTATAAAGAATTCTGCTGATCAAGACTGTCTGTGTGGTTTATAGCTAACAACTTATAACAAATGTTTCCATCTTTCAGTATATAATACATAATAAAGGCCCAAGATCACTCAGTAGTGCACATAATTTTCATCTTTTAATCCCATTCACCTTTTACAAGTCTGTCTTGAGCAAGAGAGATATTTTGGCACTCAAACCTTCTGACTTTTATTTTACTGAGAATTTAATGGATATTTTTTCAAACAGAAATAACAAACAATAAGGGGTTTTTATGTGATTGCTTTAAACTTCTCTGGCTTCATAAAATCTGATGTCATAGAACTAGTGCTGCTTTAGAAACAGTATTAAATTAGATTTCCCTCCTCAGTAGATAATCACACTGTTCCCAAATGAAAGGAAAGCAGTGTGGGGAACGTGTCCTTTTTCAAGATGAGATGAGTTAGTGTTTGCTTTGTCGGAAGATTAGAAGGTCCATATCTGCAGAAATACAAGGTTGCATTCTGAACATGAGATAGCATCTGAGCACCTCTGGCAATTTATATTGGATATGATCTCCTGTCCAAATATTATTTTCTATACATAAAATGGTCATTTCACAGCAGATGTGAAACTATGCATCTTTAAGCACTGTTTTTCAAATGCTCATATTCTCCTACATTATTAGCAATAATTTTTAAACACAAAAAAATGAAGCAGGATAAGTGTTATTACTCAGTATTCCTGTCACCAAGTATTTTTTTCTTTCCCTATGCCAGGCATTCTCAGCAAACATTAATTGGTATAGTCTTAAAAAAGCAGTTTAATTTTTTCACTCTTTCATTAAGTTGCTTCAGGCAGGCACGAGAACCTGAATCTTGATTTACTTCAAGACTTTGGTTTATTTGTGGAATTTCTGGGCTCCTCTTGACTCCCTGTAAATTGATTTTGCTTCCCATCCTTCTCTCCACGACCAGATACAATTGTGTATGCCAGCTCTGCAAGCCTCCCACTCATCTGAAAACACACATGTATTCACATCTGTCATTGTTTGCAATTTTGGTCTGAGGAGATGCAGATGTTTCTCCATAAAGAATTTCTGGAGAAGGTTCCACAGTCTTGAAATACTTTTGTAGAAAGCAAATGCACACTGCAACACACACTCTCCTAATCTTCCCATTTAAAGTTTTAATTGCACTTTAGTTTGTCTCAGGACCACTGGTCTTTCCACTCTGGAGAATAATTATTCTTGCTGTGGATGTGGAAAGCTGAGCTTTATAGGCTTTACCCAAATTTTATTTAGCTTGTGGCTATCTGTAAGCGTCTACACATCATTTAGTGTGAAGTTTTTCACTGAACCTGCCCTGAGTTTAGTCTTAAAATTAAACCATATGCTGAGGGAGACTTCCAGAGAATTCCTTTGTCCTGAATGAATGTTTTATTTAGGAACTTTAAAAAAAAAAATGGACAGTTTATGGTTCTAGCTTACATATACAGGTGCCTTGTTTCAACATTGTTATGCTCTTCTTGTATGTGTTACACCATTAATATAAAAATATCCTTCATATCAAGCAAGGCTTTTATAGGTGGCAAAATGAATACAAAATACAAAATTTTTTGTCTTGACTATCTGTTAATAAAATAACAAACAAAGAAAGAGATAATAAGGAAAAATTTCTGGGAAAGTATAATGCAAAGAACTTTTTATTTCAGATATGTGGGATAACATTTTACTTAAAGAGTTTTATTTCCCACACTAGCCAGATTTCATCCCTAATGTATATTGAGCTCTAGTCACAACAAAATATCTATTTTTTAGTAGTTGAAATAAAACTTTATGAAATATAGCAAATTCTTAAGGAGAATTTCCTTGGAATCATAGATATGGAGAGTAACAAGATTATTCAAGATATAAGTGGAATGCTCAACCTTTGTCAAGCAAAGTCTAAGCTTAATTTGATGATTGAACTTGCATTGATTACTGAACACAGAGAATTTGGTCCATAGGTATGCAGATGAATGTTCTTTCTAAAGGAAAAGGAATGGCTGCTCTGAAAGATACTGCTTACCATAATGTTCCTTTCTGTTGCATTTCACTATTTAGCAAAAGTACAAACTGGGACCCCTCACTTTTAATAAGGACACATCTGAAAAGATGAATTAAGTCTCAGACAGAAGAGGTAGGTGAACTTGTCCTAACTGTGGGTGGTGCAGTAATTAAAACTCAGGGAAAATGCACTTTCTGACAGTTCATTAGACAAAACAGTATGTGGAAAATGTTTTGTCATGTCTAATTGCTACAGCTTGGATTTCTCTGTTATACTGAGACATCAGCTATTCATAAACCAGCAGGAGGAATTAATCTGCAAAAAACCCGTACTTTTTATGTTACAGCTGTCCTTCTATGGAATCAATGCCTCCAGTCTTTAACTAAAAGCTTAACTATGAGACAGAGTAAAAAAAAGCAGTAGAAAATCTATATCTAGCAGTAGTTTTAGAATTATTGAGTTGAGCCAGTAACATTACTTAGGAGCATAATGCTGTCTGAGTGGGATTATATTGTGTTGTCTATCAAAATAATTTTTACATATACATTACTAAGCAGTTCCAGATGTGGAATTTGAGCTAGAGCTACTGGTGCTGGAGCCTTCTTGTTTCATCTCACTGTATGTAGAGAAATTATCTTCAGTGAATGATCTTACAGTATAACAACAGAAATAATATCACACTGATTTTCTGTATTTTCATTCATATTTTCCATTATACAGAATGTTAGGGTGCAATTTAGTTTTTCCATAATAAATTAAGGGGAAATCTGCAGCAGAGAAGCTTTTGGGCTTAAGTCGATTATAGTCCAGTCATTTTCATCACGTCACATTTTGTCCTAGCGGAAGACTTGATGGGTATTTTCAGACAGCTTTGGGATTTCAACACAATAACTGGATTGACATGAGACCAATTGAAATCACAGTCTAATTCATGTCTGCAAAACTGATTTCTGCTTTCCAGTGGAGGCTGCATGGTTTGATATAGCACTGACCTGCAAATGTTTTTCATGTATTTATCATTATCAAGATTAGTTGATCCATATCTTTTGGTAGAACTTCAGATAAATCAGGTAATTATTAAATTCCTATTGAACATTGAATTCTCCTTATTGATCAGTAGTTAAGATCTACTGGGAGATCCATACAGTGTCTTATCTACCTAAGTCTTTAGATTTCCTCTCATCCTAAGCTTTTACTTCAGGGACTACTGAAGTGCATACACATACTGCTTCATGCTCTGAGTCCTCTTCCTCAGGAGAATTGAGTTTGTTTGACAATGACACTATCCATGAGAAAGAATTTTCACAAGGGATTTGTAAACATAGGTTTGGAAATTTATGGAATATAGTGGATACATGTTGCATTTTACTGATGGTGTTGTGAAAAATCAAAAATAATGATGATTTTAGTAATAAGAAACAACAATAAATCAGATTCACAAATTCACTAATGCCCTTGAAATTGATTCCTGTGTATAAAACTTAAAGTGAGATTGTTGACATGGTTGATGGCTTCAGTGTTTGCAAGTAGTTTTACGTAAAACGCATAAATCTTTTACGCTCAGAGTCAGCAGAGCCTTATGTAAAAACGGTTGGACTGATCTGTAGGAGATGTTTGCACTCTCACATGGTGGATGAGTTGTGGTCTGGTGCCATTCCATGCAATTACTGAAAAGTGGAATGGACTGCCCAGGGAAGTGGTGTAGTCACCATTCCTGGAACTGCTCAAGAAACAATTCTTTGTGGCAGTTAGTGCTCCAGTTGAGGTGGTGGTGGTGGTCACTCAAAGGTTGGACTTGGTGATCTTGGAGGTCTTCCTGACCTTGATGATTCTATGCTGCTATGGATGAAAATCTCGCAGTATAGAGCTGCAAAAGCAGGAAAATGAAGAGGATATGATGTTATCTCAAGAGATCCTGTGAATGCCTGTAAAAGAAATAGCTTTCATACAAAAAGCATGATTTCCAGAAGTATTCAGCATTGGTGAAAAAACTCCATTGATTTTAACAGCAGCAATACTAGGGTGGTGCATTTGGAAAAACCATTTTGAAAGAGAAGAAATTTAATCTATGGCCAGTGGTGAATAAAAACCTCCACAAAGGAATGGTTCAGAGCAGAAGACCAGCCTTGGGAACTCTGATTTATTCTCTTGAGAAGTTTTCTCTCTCCTCCAACTTTAGAAGAAAAGAAGTATTCAGAAATTAATATTAAAAAAAAAATAAAATAGAATGGTTAGTGGTGTAAATGACTTGAGTGCTTTTTTAAAACAATGCTTAGAAGGCTTTATTCAATATTTTATTCATCAATATTTACTTCAAAAAAACACCACCAACATTAATTAAACTCTGCCAACATATGACAGAGATGTATTTATGAATCAAATTAAAACTATTAAAAATTTGAAAAGTCTGCTTTGTTTCTACACAAGTATACAAAACAAAGATGAAAGAACCCAACTGCCTGTTTTCTCAGCTATGTGGTAGAGAGAAAAAACCTAAGTGGAAATGAATAGATGTGAATTATTGCATTAATTAGGAGTAAACTGAGTTTAGCATTTTGGAGCCACTGAGTTTAAATGCTGTGTAAATTCTGTCTCACACTGAAGAGGCTCCCATAGAGGTCAGCTCCACCTAGTCTAGCCATGCATGATGAACCTTGTGGCAGAAAAGATAACTTGCTGCTATGTAGTGACTTATAAACAAATCACAAACCACATTATCCTTATTTTAAGGACTAATAACCTACACTTGGCACTTAGCAGCAATGATTAGGAATCTTTCCTGCCCTGTAATTAGTTACTTGATATTTTAGACAGTTCTATGTTGCTATTCTACCTTGCCTTTGTCTTTAGTACTTCAATTTTGACTATTGCACCCTAATGCAAAGAAATCCTCCATCTCCTTGGATGTGAGAGAATAGCACACAGGGGTGCAAGTTATTAATTTCAATGATTCTTCATCTTCTGAGTTTACTTTGAAGTTTTGTCTGTATCCTCTCACCATTCAGAAATGAAATCACATATTTTTAGTATTACTGATTCTTGATAAAACGCAATAGCATGTTTTGGTCCCTGTCACAAAGCTTAGATGGAGGGCTGCAACTTGTGAATTTTAGATATGGATTTAAAATTCTCAAGAAGGTGGCATTTTAACCTTTTGTTGTTGTTGTTGTTGTTGTTTTTAGTTTTACTTGAATCATAGAATTGTCTGGGTTGGAAGGGACCTTAAGGATCATTTAGTTCCAAAACCCCTGTCATGGGCAGGGATATCTTTCACGAGATCAGGTTACTCAGGGCTCCAGTCAAGCTAGCTTTGAGTACTTATAGGAATGAGGCATCCACAACTTCTCTGGGCAACCTCTTCCAGTGACTTACCACTCACACAGTAAAGAGTTTCTCCAAATTAGGAAGATTTTTTTCTAATACCAAATCTAATCTCTCCTATTTCAGTTTAAAGCTATTCCCCCTTGTTCTATCCCTACATGACCTGGTAAAAAATATCCCTTTCTGACGCTCTGGTAGGCCCCCTTCAGGTACTGAGGAGCCTCAATAAGATCTCTCCGGAGTCTTCTCCAGGCTGAGCAATACCAGCGCCCTCAGCCTGTCTTCACAGGAAAGGTGTTCCATTCCTTTAATCATCTTCATAGCCCTCTGGACTGGCTCCACCTGGTCCTTGTCTTTCTTGTTCTGAAGACCTCAGAGTTGGACACAATTATTAAAACTGGGAAATTATTAAGTTATTTATTATTATTAAATTAATTATTATTTTATTCTCTTTCTAAAAAATCTACCATGAATGTCAATTTCTTTTCTAGAAAGAATAAAAATGGAACAAAACTGAAATGCTTGGAACATTTAGCCTGAGCAAGGACAGCCAGTGAAACAATGTGGCATAACCCTGTGAACATCTGATCTAGTGGATGTCCTTATACTATACAAGTAATAAATGATCTCATATATGTTTAGCTAGAAACAGCTATAGAAATGTAAATTTTGTGTTAGGCTGTCAGACAAGACTTAAACAGACCAAAAGACTTAGCAGATACCACGAAGTAGTTTCCTCCTTATATTTACAGACATGTGTGTTCTTGATTTTATCTTTCTGATTAAAAGAACGAGATTTTTTTTTTTTTAACCTGGCCAAGTAATTCTAAAATCTGTAGAAAAAATACAGCCAATTTACTGTATGAAATAAATAATCTTAATGGAAGACCACTGAGAAAATTACTTCTCTGCAATTTTTATAGTAGTTTAATTTCCTCTTCTATATGCTATATTTTCCTCAGTGTTCACTGCAGATGAGATATTTCACCACACAGAACTCTTAAAATAAGTTTTATTATTTCAAACTTCCTTTCTCATTTGTTTTGGAAAACATCCTTGTGTGCTCATGATTTTCATCCTTCTCCCTTTTTTTGGATGTTTGAATTGTGTTTTACTAGCAACCATAGATTTAAAAATTTTAAAGCATTTTTAAGCCTATCTCAAGGACATTCCATTTCTTAAGTGTGGTTATCAGTAACATTTCAAAGAGCTAATAACTAGAAGAGTATTTGGAATTGCAGGTAATTGGTGAGAATAAAATCTTATGTATAAAATCTTCTGTGAATTGACCATTCTGACGGGCACCATTTCTGTGTGGGAGCTGTGAATTAAAGAAAGTGATGCCTTGTCACAGGGTTCAAAATCAAAACAGAAGCAACTCCTCTGCCAAATGAGTTGAACCAAAACTTGTTCTTCAGAGGGCGTTATGTCCAGGTCTGAATATAACTGTTTGGAATTCTCTCTCTGTTCCTTTTTTAGAATGTCACATTTTCTTAACCCAATAACTCCTATTTTTTAGTAGTTTGTTTATTGTGGTGTATTTTTAATATGTTTTCATTGAGGCTTTTTTTTTTCCACCTGCCTTGCTTTGTCTCTAAACTTATGAAACTGATTGTTTGGAACCCATATCTAGTACAGCACATTGACTGTTCAGATGAAGGCAAATCCTACCCCATTACTACACACATACAGATTGATTTCACAAGCACAGATCAGAAAACAAACATATTCATAATTACACACAATTTAGCTTTTCTGTACAAATCTATTGGCAATTGTTACAGGGTTTCTAGAAGACAAGCAACTCTATAACACTCAAGCACTCTATAACACTCTATAATCCAAGAGATTACCATTCATTGCAATTGCATTATAGGGCTAAAGCTCTAACAGCCAAAAAATGTGGGTACCATGTTTTCCATTCCATCCATTTCCATTGCTGCTATTAAACAGCAATTAATATCAGATTATTGACATATTTAGCCAGCTCAAATTCTGACTGAAAAAGAATTATGCAAATGTCACTTGAAAGATTTCCATTTAAAATTGATTCCAAAATTTTTAGTTTAATTTTCTGTTGGATTAATCATTCTGCAGATACAATTGCAGATGAACTGTGCATATTCCAGATGTACCTCACTCTTATTGGCTTCACTGTAGTTCAATTGGCTTTCATAAAAAAGAAAAGAAGTGGGAAATAAGTGCCCATTTGAGCTTCAAACACAAATTAAAATGAAGACTAAAAAGAGCATTTCTTTTCAACATAAATGTTTGGTTGTTTGGGTTTTTTTGTTTGTTTGTTTGTCTTTTTTTTTTTTTTTTTTTTTTTTTTAATATGTTATATCCAACTTTAATATATACTTGCTTTTTGACTTGATCAAGTCTGACCATTCCAAAATCACTGCTTATTATTCTATCCTGTAGTGGAACGGTGATACTATCCTGTATTATTTTCCAACCAGACAAATACTTTGCTTCTTCAGTGGGCTATATTCTAACTGGCAAAATTTCAAACTCATGGAAACTAAAAATTTCAAACTGAGGAAGCAGATCACTGTTAGTAAACAGTATATCACACACATGAAATTGTGTTAGGCAAGATTTTTTAAAACAGTTTCCTAAAATTTTGTCCCAAGTCCGTATGTAGTTACCAAAGTAAAGAGATAGAAATCCTAAAGCAATACTGACTCTCATTATCTAGTCTACGTGGGTGCTAGATTGTAACTGTTTATCCATTATTCTGTTGTTGACTCATATTCCAAGCTCAAATGTCAGATAGGCTTCAGATTCTACTAATTATTATCCCTTCAAAATGTAATAAATTTTTATAGTGGTTTTGTAGAGTTCACCTTTTTCCTTTTGCCTCCTGGGTGCCATTACATGGAATGTGACTTACATGGAAGTGGAGAGCACTTTTCATTGAAGGAAAGATGGAGGGCAGGGTTAAACAAAAGGGTGAGGAGGTACATTTTTATTCTTGTTGACTGCACTGTTGACAATGTTGGGAAAATGCAACTTCATCAGTAAGCCAGTAAGTTGTTAGAAGAATGGAGTTGGAGATTTGCTATGCACAGGTATGCAAGTGGAATTGCACTGTCTGTTGGAAGGTATCTATTTTATCCTTCATGGAGAGCAGAACTAGAAGGTGAAAAGGCATTAAAAATTGCCAAGTCTAGAGACAGATCTTAGCATGTTATTTGACTCATTGGAGAAAATTAGTGAGGTAATGAGGAAGGCACCACTAAAGAAACACTTTATATGACCACATTCATCTGGTGGTAACAATTTTATGTAATTTTTCAAGGCTTTAATCAGAATTGTGTATTGAATGCATGAAATTGATACAGCAACTCCTAAACTGGAAAGAAAAGACAACATATGAAGCAAAAAAAGTATGCAATCATTAGACATGGTGAAGAGTTGGCAGAATTCTCTTAATTAAGCACAACCAAAAACAACAGTAAAATGCAACTGATTATAGAAAAAAACCCTCAAATTCCTCAAGTACTATACATTTTTTGATCTAACTTTTTAAAAGTCTTGGTTTTCTAAAAGCATTATTTTGATCTCTGTCAAATAGAATTCACTCTTTAGAGAAATATCAGTATACTTTTTGCTGTTGATGTATTAGTATTAATAATAATAGTAATAGTAAAAATAATAATAATAGTAATAAACTCAGGAAATACTGACCTGCTTAATTTTATTCTTTACATAATATAGCATACTGCTTGCATTGCTATCAATATATAGTGATACTAATAATAACATAATAGCAATCTAGCAATATCCTTCCAGTAAAGTAATCCTCTCGTTAGTCTTTTTAATATGCATAAGAAAGTAATGCCCTTGTAAACCAGGTTTATTTGGATTTAGAAAAAATATTTAAGATACTTTTGCAGATGACCATTTTCCCAAAGTTTTAGGATTCATTACCTCCCAATTATCTTGCATTGGTAATTCTGCAAATTCCTTGTCTCCTGCTGAGCATGAAGACGTTATAAAATCTGTGCAGCATTGTAATTCACCACATTTCTGAATGCTTTTTCTAAACTATCCTTAAATGTAAAGCAAATGTGGAAATGAGATTTATATACAAGTTATCAATTTTAATAGAAGATGCTTGTTCTAACTCTCAGCTTCTGAATATTCCACATGGACTTAATCAGTGTTTAGTTATTTCTGTATCTATGTCTAGTATTTAGTCTCTAGATACTCTTAAACAGTTTAACATTGTTGGGAAAATATTTTATTTTCCTTTCTTAACTTGGCTTTCCTTTCATAACCAAATTCTTAGCCAAGAACAATGAAAAGAACCTCCAACTGTTTCTGTCCAATTTGTCATTATTTATTTCATTGCATTTTAAGAACACCGATTAGAAGTCCTTTGTTTCTCATCAGCCCCCAACCTAGATAGCTCAAACACAAGAATATTCATGCAAAACAATGACACATCCCTGATGTGGGAGAGTGGAAAACCGATTTCCTACCCCAACCCAGCAGGGGTGCTTCAGCAATGGACACTCTGCACGTTGTAATGACATCCTTGTATAAACAACTCCAGTTTTCAGAGCTCACCCACATACTTGGCTCTTCAGCTCCTTGGATGATTCAAAGTCTTTCTTGTCTTTGTCTTTGGTCAAACCAGTTAGTGTTCTTACTCTTATACAATGGAGCAGGATGTAGAAGCACGAATTGTTTATCTTTCCACTGGGAATGATCTGGACCCCTCTTCTCTTTCACCTGTCTTGCTGATAAAAGATGTAACGTGAAAACAGCTATTACCACATCAGAATAAATGTCCATCTAGTTTAGTCCCTGATGATACCTCACATCAAATGCTTGGGGAAGAGTGAATGTGTTCAAGAAGAAAACAGGAATTATTTCTCATGTCTAATAATCGTGGTCTACAGATTTGACAGTCATGATTTTTTTCCTGAGAGAGAAATTGTGCTATTCCATTTAATGGCCTTGTTAGAGATTTCTTTCTTATTTTCTTACAATCATTTTTTTAAGTGATAGAGAGTTAATATCCGCAAAATGATGTCATAAATTTTATTGCATCAACTTTATGACTTAATGACTTTTTTGCTATTAGTGCTGCTGTGGTTATTGTGATTTTAGTAAATGATTATTCCAATTTATAAACTCTCCCTATTGTTCCTCCATAATCGGAAGAGGCAGGGTGAAAGTAAAGAGCTATTTGGAGTTTAGTTCCCAGTGGTTGTTAAAACCACCACAGTACCCCAAGTTATTTCAGGGTTAGAAACCCTGAAAAATCACATTTTTATGATGCAGTTTTTAAAACTGGGTATATATGTATACCATTAAAAACTGTGCTTAATAAGTTACTAGAACTTCTCTGTTACATGAATCAAATCAAAAGTTTTTCTAGTGGTTAGAGGTGAACAAAACAATTTTATTACAGATGTGTATGAACTGAGCTAACATGGAATAATGTATAACTTACCACTGACCCCACATGAATGCACCAATTTTTTCATATAAATTTCTGTTTAGGTAATATTTTAGGGATTTAGAATAAATACTGTAAATGAGTAATAATATTGTTGATAAGCCATAAACCATATATGTTTGCTTCAGCTTTGTTTGTTGGATTAATTGTCAATACTTATTTCTAGCGAATTTATATCTCTTATAAATAACTGGTTGTTTCTTGGTCTTTGCTTAGGAATAATTTGAATTTCTGTAATTGTCTCAAAGATGTTAGACAATGATTTTAGAAAATAAATCAACCAATTTAATTTTTTAAATTTTCTTCTGATATGATTCAATCTCACCATACCAGCATATGCAATTTTGTAAAAATCATCAAGTGTTGACATAAATGGGAGTTAACATACATACAGTCCTACTATTTTGAGGATTATCAGTCCAGTATGCATGTACTTTTAGGCTATATTCATTCCCCTCTTTAGCTTTGACACCTATGCACTCAGTGTTACTTTTCAGAAGGAAGAAGTCAGTCAGGTTATTTTTCACGATAACCAGACTACTGTTCTGGACCCTAAAAAAGCCAGGAGAACTTCTTGCCAGGGGCTTCCATTTCAATTTTGCACTTTTGTTTTTTCCACTCTGTATTCTAATTTTGTAACATTTTGGAACAGAATTCACATGGGTTAGGAGAGTCCAAGTTTACAATAAAATAATAACTTGGGAGAGTGGGATGCTGCAAACACCTGTGCTCTTCCGAGTGGTTTTACAGAGACTATTAATTCAAATTCAGGGTCTACCACATGGATCTTCAAATGTTTTTACTTCATTTACTTCAAAAAGACTGTAAAACAGATGCTCAAACTGCACCTACAAATGTTAACTCAATTTTTATTTCTACCTATTATTTTCAATGTGTCCACAGTTCTGACAATACTTGCCTTAACTTTTACCCAGAATCTGACTGTGTTCACTGCGCTGGAACAACTCCACTTGTCTAACATACTAAAGTTTTCTGTTGTAAAAGCAATGCTTACCTGCACATAAAAAATTACCAGTGATTTGTTCTCAAAGGAATGAGAAGAAACATAAGAGGAACATATTAAGCTTGACTACGTCCAGTCTTCACTTTCTCTGTAGTAAACTTCTGTCAGGAAGTTTAAAAGTCTGTCTTAGAAATGCTGTGAGAATTGAGATTATTTATCCTGGAAAAGAAGCTTCAGGGTGATCTAATTGCAGCCTTTCAGTACCTGAAGGTACTTTCCTACAGAAAAGGTGGAAAGATATTCTTTGGAAAGGCATGTAGTGACAGGACAAGGGGGATGAGTTCAAACTGAAAGAGGACAGATTTAGCCTGGCTATTATAAAGAAATGCTTTACTGTGAGGGTGGTGAGACACTGAAGCAGATTGTCTGTGAGTGCCCCATTCCTGGAAATGTTCAAGGCCAAGATGAAAGGGGCTCTGAGCAATCTGATCTAGCATACAAGATAACTTCTATGGTGTGAATTATATATTAAAAATGTTTTCTGGGGGAATATACTGTGAGTTGATGTAATTATTTGTGACCTAAATCTGTGCATACTTTTTTTGATTAATAAATAATAACTAAAAACCTTGCAAGTAAAGATTGTAAATTAAGATTTTTTTTTTCTCACTGATGATTCAAATTTCTTTTTTTTCACTTGAGAATAAGAGCTAAAATTTTGAAATGCAGAACACGACCCATAATTTTTACAATGGATTTCACTTTATAAATAATTATCAGCTTATTTTCTACTACTGTATGCAAGAAATATCAATTTCTTTCTCTTCAGTACATCCTGGATATCTATTTTTTATAATTTGATTACTTTATGGGTAATATTTTTTGCCTGAGATTTAAATAGTTTGAGTAGTTCTGGGCTAACAGTAATTTTATTTCTGCCAGTACAAATCTTTGTTATCTTTGTTGAAAATTAATTATCCCTTAAAAGACATAGCAATGTCTTCAGTGAGATAATTCTTAATATTTTGTTTGTGTTCTTGCTCCACTTGTGACACTTCAGAGCCACATAGGGATCCAAGAGAAGAGGAGCAGACAATACATTAATTTTAGCTGTCCAAGTGACAGCAAGGAAACAAAAGGAAAAGACAGCCAGCCTGGGGCCACCAAGTATCCAAACCCCATTTTATTAAAGGTAGCTGGGAGAAATGTGTCACTCATTCATATCAGTCCAGCAGGAGAATTTTACAGCCAGGATGAAGGAAAATATACCACTGAGTAAGTTTCTCAGTGGTATATTTATCTGGCTGAAATACTCAGTCAGATACTGATTTTATTGACTGTATGCCAGGTAACAGAGTATAAATAACTCTGCTAGTCATATATTCACTAAGGAACAGTAAGAGTTAACTAAAACTCTTAAATAATCATCTAAATAGACTGTTTCTAATATTGGTTAAAAACAGATAATGGTTCTTCTCCAAAGTTTATGGTGTTGATTTTTTTTCTCCTATTGCCTTCAAGAAATTTTCTGACTTCTTTTATAGTATTAATAATGGCCTAAAACACAATTTCATAGCTGAAATCTTTCTTAGTCTACCTTGAATTCCTTGCTTACACATTCAGTTCTGAAGAGGCCCCTGCAATTTGCAGTTGCCTTTTTAATCTCCATCTCAAGAAATATTTCCAAGAGGATAAAAAATTTCAAAAGCTGCTACTGCAATATGCAGTACTGGAAGCAAAAATGAGAGTGGCAAGCAACGTGTCTGGGCTCTGGAATGGAAAATGGAAGAAGCATTATAAGAAAATCACCAGTAGCAATTTGAACTGTGAATTATGTTGTCAATAGTGAGCCCAAGAGATGAGTACTAAATGTATTCTTCATGGCTCTCTATTTCACTCTTTCTCAGCTTCGGAAAAAAGCCTACCAAAGCATACAGACACCTAAAAAATCTAATTTAATTCCAGCACTTGGTCACAAAAAGGAAAACCTTACACTGAAGTTAGAAGAATCTGTGCATTTTCATCTGATGAAGTAAGAAGAGAGAGAAGAAACTTTGGGGTAGGAAACCTTGAGACACTTGTGTAATTTCTTACCATGAGAAGAATAACATGAATCACAAGTGTCACCTTAATTCCCTGACTCATCAACATTCACAGTATAGATCAGATGAATCACAGTCTTGACTGATTGTTTACTTCCATTCATGTGATGAACACTTGGGACTGGACGATTTAACAAGACATCCAGTAACAAATCCTTTCTCTGGAACAGGAGCAGAATATCAAAAATCTACTCTTGTCATGGTAGTTCAACAGAGAGATGGGAGAACCAGAATCTCTCTTTCACACAGGACATCTAGGCCAATGACAAAAAGAAGTAAACATGGTCAAACATGTTATTTTTGTACTGGAAAGACCTGATGGTCACTGAAATATGTCTTGTTGACATCAGTTTAAAAAGAAACAGTAACTTACATCAAAATTCACAGTGCTGTACAATTACAAGTCTAAACCTAAAGAAAAAGTTGAGGGGATTTCTTTGACATAAACCAGCCATGCTGCTGAAAACTGCTTTTAGGCTTTTATTTCAAAAAGACCAAAACAGTTAGAGCTCACAGCTATCAAAAGCCTTACACATAAATTACAAATCTGTCTCAAGCTGTCATTTACATTGTATTTTGCTGCCTATTTTATGCAACTATGTTCCAGAAATTAAAAAATATAATGTCAGGTTCACGTTGAAATACATTCCTTAGTGACTAATATATTTAATTGCCTTCCAGAACAAACATGATGAATGTTTAAAAACATCCTTTCATTCTAAACGAAGAAGTGGATTAAGGCTAATTGGAGCCTTATCAACCAAATGTTATCTACACATGAGGGACTGATTCTTTGTCTTCTTTCACCAGTTCTTGCTTTAAGTTAGATAAACTCTAAAAGTAGTCTTCCTTTCACCACTTCTCAAATCCCTCTGCCCTACTTTTTCAGCCATTTCCAAAGACTTTAGCCCCACTTTTCTAAGCCCAAACTTGAAAGTTGAAGAAAGGTAAATGTAATGTGTGGCACCACAAAGTTTTATCAAAGCCATTTGATAAATACATATAAAATGTGCACTTCCACACAAAAAAATTAACTTCTGTTAATTAAAACATTTGTATCTCATAAATCAAATATAATTTATCAGAAAAAAGATCTTATATAATAGATAGATAAACTTCTATATAAAAAAATTAACATCTTAATAGATGGATTTTTAAATTTAATTATCCTATATTTTTAATTTTAAATTTTTAATTTTAAAAATTTTAGTTTGTTAATTTAAAAAATAATGGGAGGTGTCATCCTGTATTCCTCATTCTGAAAATTTTCTGATAGCTTTGAATTTATTATTTTTTATATTTGTCTTACATTATTAAATGGGATAAGTCTAACCCCTTCATACAACTCTTTTAGGATTTTCCAAGTAGAAATATTTTGTCAAAAGATCTTATTCAGGTGCATTAATTGCAATGAACAAATCTTTACCTTCATCTTGTAGTCCTAAGAATTTTTAAAATAATTTATATTCCAGTTGGACTTTGAATTTATTTTTTTTTATTAACTCCTAACATTTTTTTCCTTCTTGTTCACCTCTCTCATGTTTCTTTTTATTTTTAATGTATTTGAAGTGAATGTTACCAAAAATAGGTAAAAGTGAATGTTTTATCTCAAGAATTTCACTGAAGTGTAGTCCCAAGTTGCAGCATTGTTTCCAAGTCTCACAGAACTCTACAGATGTTTTAGATACAGATTAAATAATGCATTAATCTTTCTAATAATTTGTCAGTGTTTTAGACTCATTCCAAGTCTTCGAGTTCATCAGGTTTTTAACACTCTGACGTATCCTGCAAAAATAAGTTCTGTTGTTAATGCTCTGTGCTTCAGCTACCAGGGTAACACCCATCTCCAAGCTATTGCTTCAACTACAGAGAAATGATTGAGCAAATATAGCTGGACAAAAATGCTGCTTAATGTTCCTTTAGAAGCTGACATTATAGAGAAAACTTTAATACAGTCAGAAATATGGTGACTCTTACTACTTTTCTTCTTCACTTCAACTCGTACTCTAATTGAGGAAATATATAGAAGTCAAGAAGAATACCATGTTTGCTAAAAAATACGCAGTTGCTCATTTCTTTAGAATTCAAGTTGTTACCTTCAAAGCTGATTCTTTGCTCAGAAAGTTCAAGGTTCTGAACCATGCAATTATTTTTAGAAAGAACAGACAGAACATCAACATTTTTCAAAATGGAAATAATCTCTGGAAAATTCTTCTTTTCTAGCTTAGGTTTCTAGGCTGTGTCCTCCTGTCTTCAGAGTGCCTGTAAGAGATCTTCCAGAACTGTCAAAACTGTTCTTTTAAATGCTTTTGCTCCTCTCACTGTCTACTTAGGATGTAGGTCAAAAAGGGATACAAAGAATGGAATAATTTCACTCTTCTCTAGCTACCTCCAGATGACATGATAGAAGAAAGAAAAATATGGGAACATTAAAGTTGGAAGTGATGAAAGACTGAGAGTCTTTGAGGCTGGTCCAGGGAGCAGTGCAGTGGCCAGAAAGCCACTTCCCTGGAACAGTTTTGGCTGAGCAGATCTGAAGACAGAGCTTTCTGTGTAATTTCTTTACTTCTGCATTTTGAAGATTGCCTTTTGGAACACATTGTAAATCACTCATGAACAATCCTAAAGCCAAAACAGAGTTTCCTGTGGAGAAAAAAAAAATAGTCAAGCTTAGCCATCACTCATCTAAAAAGTTATCTCTGTTTAAATTATAAATCCTCTGCTGGAAATGATCACTCTTTGAACTTTGTTAGTGTTTTATAACCCATAACCTAGCAGAGGAGCTTATAGGGTTTATGTTAACTCCAATTCACAGCTTCTGGGTTTTGCATTCCTGTTCTAACATCTAGTTTCTGGAGAAAAAAAGACCGATTTCAAGAGGTTCAATGGGAAAATACAAAGGACTTTTCTAGTTTATTCCTTGCTCTTTTTTTTCTATGCTTAACATTTGTTTGCAGGTTTTAAGAATATAGTAATAGATGCAGTCTTCCCTGTCCTGGCCATGAAGCCATTATGGCCATAAAGCTATCTTTGTTGAACACCTTTCTGTACAAAACAGTGGTTTTATTAGTTTTAAATCCAAAAGCTAAAACTTTTTTGTCTTCTTGGAACATATTTTAGATGACTAATATACGCTAGAATTCTCTACCAGAAAGACGTTAGATGCCATGTGTAATTAATTCAATAGAATTTTCCAAAAAGTCATCAGTTTTCTCATGGCTAAATGGCATTTTCACAAATTGAGTTAGGCACCAGCCTGTACTAAATTTGGCAAAAAAAGATTTAGAAAAAAGTTGTAAATTCCATTGTTGCTCTTTGCTTTTTGAGCTCATCTAGAAGTTGACAAAGATTTAGTTAATATTTTTGTATAAATAATATAGATAAATAAGATATGAAATTATAGCATTCCCAACACTTAGGAGACTCTCTTATTCCCCTTCCGCTGTTTGCTTTAAAATTTAAGCTCTTGTACCTGCATATCTCAGAGTCCCTTTGTTTCTAACCTTCTATCTGGTGTTAACAGGAAGTGATTTCATGGCCTGAAGTTTACATTTTTCCATAGCAATACGAGCACGGGGACTTAAATAAGAAATAAAACTACAGAGACTGGAGTAAGAAATTTCTTTTTCCTGTGGATGGGATCTGATCCTAAATAATTTCATCTGGCCTCAGTGGTACTTAAATTTTATTTGAAGGTGTATAATGAAAATTGCTACTTTCTAAGTGTCTCTGGAAAATCTCCTGAACTGTCCATGGCATTTTTCCAGAATCCAAAGCTAACAATCTAGTCTTAAATTCTTAAAAAAATTAATTTCTTTTTAAAATTTATTTCAAACATGAAGTTGAGTGATTATTTTACATGACAAGCTTGAGTGACAATTGTAGAGCTACCTTTATCTAACCTTTATGAGTTAGTGGCATATTGTTCTGAAATCTTGCTGCTCTGTTTTCCCCTCTGTACCAATGTCCCAAAGACAAGAAAGCAGACAACTCACCTGAGTGAAGAGCTTCTGTGTTTCTTCTCACTCTGTTACCCATTTTAAGTTAGAATGGTATAGGCCTGTCTATTTGCAATTCCTGTATCATACCTTGAAAAAATTACTCCTTGTGTTCTACTAACTTCCTAGTAGATACAGTTTACGTGCCAAATCCACCATCTTAAAAGCCAGTAATTGTCCCTCTAAATGAAATTAGCAATTTAATATAGAGGAGCCAATTACTAAATTGACTAAAAAATCTTCATTCCCATGTCATCTTCGCAGGTGGTCCTTCCAGGTCTTTCTTGTGAGACACTGGAAAGGCAGCCAGAACTGTTACCCTCTGCTTTTTATATCCCCTTAGATAAATCAGTATTAAATGTCCTTGTTTGGTGGTCTTGCCCTTTATCCACTAAACATAAGCTAAATGCTGTAAAGGCAAGGCTTTTGAAGGGATTGGAAAATAAATTTTACATTTCAGTATTTTAATTTGCCTTGGCATGGCTTTTTGTTTGAATGCTTCTCTCCCAAGGATAGCAAATTGAGACAATCTCACTCAGTAAATAAAAGTGATCTTGAAATAATTTAGAGAAAGTAGAACGAGGTAGTAAAATAGGTATAAAACTAAAGTGTGAAGCTGAAATTTTACTCAGACGTAAAACTATGTGGAAATTGAAAGAAATTTATAAAGATTGAAACTCTCACTATGTGACAATGCAGAAATATTTGTAATGTACTTCTTAAGTTGTAGAGTAATAAAAGCAACCATTTGAAAGTTTCTCAGAGATTTGTGGCAGAATGTCCATTCTGAAAGGCTGAGCATTTTACTTAACTTTTTTCTTCCTTCCTTAATGTTAAATTTTTTCATAAAAATTTGTACTTAATGTGAAAGATTTCAGATTTTACAAAGGATCAATTTTGGTGGTCAAATAAACGCCATGCAAATTGTTGAAAGTATTGTCACCAATTTTGCTGTGGAATACACTGTAACAAATTACTGTGATTCAGTGTTCCAATCAAGAAAGTATTCTAGCTAATATATTCCAAATGAGCTACTTTTATTCCACGAAAACAATATTTCCAAAATGAAGAAGTTCCCATGGAAAATTTTCAGACACTATCCACTTCAGAGTTAGAAAAATGAAAGCATAGACAAATGTAACATTCTTTTACTCTTTTTTTTTCTATAATAGGAAAATCACATCTAGATAATGGCAAAATGAAGCTGAAATAAAATGTTTTAATAAATAAATCTTTAATAAAAATGGCGTCATGGTGACTGTAAATGTTTATTGTCTACATTACCTGCTTGTATTCTTTTTTACGTGATGGGATACATGGAAGGAAAACTGGATGTCTGAGAACTGAAGAAGCTGAAGCTATAATTTAAAATCAACAGAGATGCTATGAAGCAGCATTGCTTCCCAGACTGAGGTGTAGCCAAAAATACAGATGTGGTCTGGATTGCCCATTAAAGTGCAGTAAAAATTTTGGGGTTTGCTGTTTTCATCTCTTGATTAAGCCAATGAATCTGTAACAGTAGAATAACACTGACTTGCTAATGTTCCCTTAACAAAAGAACTGATGAGGAAGTACTTAATATCATATTTTGATTGTTTTTCTGTTAGTCAGAGCAGCTAATTAAAACAGAAAGAAATTTTATGAGTGTCTATAAGACTAGCATTTAAAATGCTTATTTGTTTTATGACTCAATTGATTTTCTCATACTATTGTGCATACTATTTTCTTGTGTTCTGAGGACTTAGGCACCTTTTTTCTATTTTTTTTTTTCCTTCTATAAAGAGCTTTTGTATACCAGACTTCATTTTTCCACCCTGCTGCAGCTGTAATTCATGTTGATTAAAAAAAAAAAGTTAAAAAGAGAATGAGAGAAAGAGAGTTTAAGGTAAATGACACATTTCTTTGGAGGATTTAATACTTTCTGATATTATTACCTTGGTTAATAAAACATTTATTTAGAAAATGAAATCCAGGGCTTAATTTTCCTGGAAACAATTATAAATGAACATGTTATGCAGCAATCACACCAATTATGCATAAACTACAGAAACCAACACACATGACAGAACAAATAATAATTAATAAATGCTTAGGAAATACAAAGGTGAAGTACATCATGAATACCATTTTTCTACTTCAGGCAAAAAACAAATGGTATCTAATTTCTCTTAGTATCTTATGCAACACCCAAAGACATTAACTGGATTTATTTGCTTATACTGAACACAACAAACAAATCGCTGTGTTTTATATTCCTTTTTTAAAATTCATTTCATGTGTATGAGAGTATAAAATTCTAGGACCTATTGATTCTTTAACACTCTCTCTTAGCCATAGAAAATTTTGCTCTTATTTAAAAACAACTTATATGATACTGATATCTACATATTGATTAAGATTAGGAAAATGTTTACAGTTCCAGTTTAGTAAGTCATCTAATGGTAAGGGCCTAAATACAGCAGTTCTCATATAATTTTAATCCTAAATGACAAAAAATAGGACACAATCAGTTCCTCAGATGGAAATTTTGCAAACTCTTCTATTGAGACTGGCATTGGTGTGAACAGCATGGAAAATGATCTCTTTAGGCTTTGCATTTTACTCAGAATAAACTTAAGGCCTGGAACACAGGATTCCTGACAAACCATTTCTGAAATGCAGAAGGGATGAGGTATGAGGTTTCAGACAACAACTACAGCTCATTTCTTTGAGTTGGTTTCCTCAACTAATGTCTAGACACATAAAAGGAGACAGCTATTGAAATGCTGAGCACTACACTGATTAACTTTTAAATGACTTGCTGCCTAGCTTGAAATGGATAAACAGACTACAATGAATGGAGAGAATAATGACCAAAACTGGAATCCATGGGAGCCAGATTGTTGTGCAGGGAGTAGTTTAAAAATACCTAGAAGCAAATGGTGAGGATCAGTGATTGACTAAAGTCCCATTCAGGCAGTGACATCAGGATCTGCAATTAAGAGTTATGCTTCAAGGATTTCAGCATCACTATGTGTAAGAGGGCAACAATTGCCTGATAGAGCAAGATCCTCAGAGCCAGAGGGGCTGTGATTGAACTCTTGCAGGGAAGGTGTCTTTACAGGTCAGTTTTCTTGATGTACTAGGGTGACTGAGGACAACAGAGTGCCTTGAGAGGTGTGTAGGTCCTTTGACAACTGCCCAGTGGCAGCTGGGAACCCACAGGTTACCCGGGTTCCTTTGTGTGTACTCTTGCCTGTGGGGAAGGTAGATATATCTTTCTCCAGTTTAGTGTTCATCAAGTTTGATCCTGGACTTAACATGGCTGCATCAGACTTTGAGTAAGTATCCCTGTCCCAGCCTTTACTCCTGTGGTTGAAGTACAGGAGACCAGTGGTCTGTCACTATCTCTGAGTGGCTTCAAACTTACAGATTTCACACATTAAAAAAAATCAGCCTGGAAACTAATGATAATGGGTTTTCAAAAAAAAAAAAAAAAAAAAAACCAAAAAAAACCCAACAACAACAACAAAAAAACCCTCATTTTTTCATCTTCTATATTTACATCTGATGGGGCAAATATACCTACTGATCTCACTGGGACTAATGTTTTGACATAACTTTTGGAAAATTTACTTTAGAATTTCAAATGCAATCTTTTCTAACCTGGAGGCCAGGGCCTCTGCTGAAAAAAGTCCTATGAAGCTCTAGAGAGTTTCTTTTAAATTTATTATCTCAAAAACTTTGGTCTTCCATCTTGGAATAATGAATAAGGATATTACTGAAAAGATTTACAGGCAAAATAATGTCAATGCTTCATAATGCTTAACTGACAAAATCATTATCTTGTCCTTGTTAGCAGATTAATTTTCACATCATCCTTGGAGCATGACAAGAATCATTATCTACATTTTACTGATTGAGAATGATTACAGCCCACATTTTCCAATATGGTCCCTTATTTACATGATTCATTTTATGAGGTAGCACATCACAGTCTCTTTTGGAAAAGCTTATTTTCTACAACAGTTTTAAAGTCTTAAGAATTTTTTTTGCTGGACATTCAAAACTTTCTGAAAATGAAATTAGTTAGCATATTTAAGAAATTTATTTAATGTAATTTTTGGAATCATAGTTAAAGAATTAGTAGTAAAAAGATGCTAGAATTCAATAAGGTACGAATTTCAGGCTCAGCTGCTACAAACTGACCTTATCTTTTAGGTCTTTTGTAATGCAAAACATGAAGAAAGAAAGAAAGCAGATTAAGTTAAAGGAGAAAAAAAAAATCTTAGAATTTTCTCATTTAAAAGCAGAAGAGGTGGCGACACATCACATCGTAAGTCTTCTTGAAGTATGTCATAGGGCAAAGTCTACAATCTTAAAGCTGCTGTTGTGGCCAGGTTGTGGAAGCGCAAATATCCCATCTGGTATTCACTACTTGTAACAATGAAAATAGTGAGCACCACAGTAAACATACAGAAAAAACAAAAAATAAAACAAAACCGACAAAAAAACCAAGAAACCAAAAACAACAACAAAAGAAAACTTCAGATAGCTTTAGAATTCACATCCTAGTTATTTCTGCATGTTCTGAAGTGTGATAACATCAAGATTTATATTTTTAAGAAGGAATCTTTTATATCAAAAGATGTGACATTCCCTTGCAACTAGCAAAGAAAATTGCTATTCCTTGGTTATCCCATGTCTTCACAGACTCCAAATTTTGACTAATAAGAAATTAAATGTTATCATATGACTCACTGATAAAGCCAAAATGTGTACTTTCTAAATTTGGTTTGGCTGGAGGATCCAGCTGGGAGCAGTGATAAACACAGTTCTGTGTGTGCTGCTCTCATGCCTTGTTAGTGCTTTGAATAAACTCCCTGAGTACAGTTCATGAGGCTTTGCACAGAAGCCTGTGTAACCTACTTGAAAGATCTTACCCTTTTTTTGCTTTCTTTCACTTAAAAATTGATTTTTCTTTTTTTCGACCTCACATTTTTACCTTATGCTGACAAGAGCAGTACCTATAAGAGATTTTGGAGGAGTTTTGGACAATAAGAAAAGGGAACCCGAAATAAAAAACAGAAGAGAAAACAATGATTATGATTGCATTTTTCTCCTCCTTCAGATGAATAAAATATAATAATGAGAATGTGAATTAAAAGGAATAATAATTATTATTTATTATCATACATTTATTTATATTTAAATAGACAATTTAAATTTATATTTTTATATCAATATTAATACATATTCAATAATACATGCACATGGGTTTCTATGAAATCAATATTTTTATTGCAATTTTAATACTTTAATTGTAGGCTATTCTTAAAAAGTAAACAGTAGTCTGCAAAAAAGTGCCATAACTCTGAGAGAGGAGGATTTCTCTTCCTCCCAGAGTGAAAGTCCTTCTGTCCAGTTGCAGATCATTTTTGCAGGGCACATTAGCATGGTACTATAATTAAATTAATGTATGACTGGAAGGGCCATGTAGAGAGACAAAGGTCTCAGCAGTGCTCCCAGAGAAAAGGTAAAAATTTGTTGCAGTGTCCTTCATGGAGCAGTGTCTCCATCCACCTGGGCTGGCCTGACACCGCAGACAGGTGGGAACACTCCTCTGGATCCTGTGAACCAGAGGGGCGGCCAAGGGGACCTTCCCTTGTCACAGGAGAGGCCTGTGGCAGCGGCGGAGGAAGGAGTCTGACTCAGCCAGAGGGCAAACTCCAAGACCTTTATTCAGTCCCAGACGCGGCTCCAAGCCTCAGGGGAGCTGCTCCAGCTGAGCAGCGAGACAGGGGAGATGGCAATTTATAAACTGGGGAGGAACAGAAGGAGGGATCAAACCATTATCCAAGAGAGAGCAGAGCAGAGTAGGAGTGGACTAGGGTTAGAGGGACTGTCAGGGAAACCAGTGAGAACACCAAGGGAGGAACTTCCTCTATTCTTGTCCTATCACTCCACGCCCTTCCTTGAACTTTCTGGAAGCCAGGGAGCAATCAAGTGACAGATAAGACTCAGAGGGATACAGGAGGATTGACAGTAAAGATGGGCAGGGATAAACTTGGGGCATAACACTTTTCAAGAAACAAGAGGAGAAAGGAGCAAACTATTATTACAAAACACAATACAACAAAAAATGCAGGTGTAGCAGCACAGCTGTAGCAGCAGTAGGTTTCAGAAATCCCTTATGGGAGGAAAATAAGGGCTCTTTCATAGACTACTCATTTCTAGTGTTGGGGCGGGGGGGGTGTCATCTTTTTTTCCTCTCTTTTTTCTTTGAGGAAAGCTGGGTACAGTGTCTCACCAGCCCCCCATGAAGAGACAGCTGCTGTTGCTGTTACAATTACATTTTTTGTTGTCATCGTTGGTGTTCTTGATTTGATTCTTATTGAACAGAACTGACAGTGTGATTTCACTTGCTTTTTAAATTAAAAGCTCGTCCAATGTATTCTGCAGGAGATAGTTTAATGAATCTGAAGAACTAAAATTCCCTGGTCTTTACTGTCATGAATATACACATCTAATCTGCAGAAGGAGGCTGTAAAGAAAGGAGAATAAACAAAGAGAATGGTGTATGAATTCAGAGACTCATCTGATGGATTTTTACTCTGAGGCAGACTGAAGCCATGGAGATCTGCTCTCAGTAAGGAACAGGCAATCACATTAATGAAAACAAGTAAAAGGGAAATACCACGTTCTAATTGGAACCATTCACAAAATTTTCACTGGTTTGTGTTGCAGCATGATTTTCCTGGGGTATTTTTTTCCAGGGATACTTTTTGGGATCCAGGAAGAAACTGATGAGAGTTCCAACCAGATAGGAAGACAAGCTGCTTCCCATGAGGACAGTAAGGCAGCATGGCAGGCCACCCTGAGAGTCTGCACCACATCTGTACCTGAGGAGTTTCAAGCTCCAATTTATCCAAGGCAGGAGTAGTCTGGACTGACCCCAGAACCAGCCCTGCTTTGGGCAGGAGGTTTGATTAGAGACCTCTTGAGGCCCCTTCACAGCTTTAATGGTTCTGTGATTTATTAACAGAAATCACACCAAAGTTTTTTCAGCAGCCATCATTAGTAATGATTTTACAGACAATCATAAATACACAGAAATCATCGCACTATGACAGTTTCTCAGCATGAATTGGAAACCTTAGTATTTCTTCTCTTTCACCAAATTGAATAATTAACAATAATTTTGATTCTTTTAGCTTGGAATCTAATAAAATTTTAAATAAATCCTTTTAGTCTATCATAGGTCTTCATAGTTTGGCATGATGGAGAACATTCTAAGTGCTCTGTTTTGGTGGAAATTTGGCAGTGAAGAGAAATTGCATTAAATAGTTAAAAATTGACAAAGTAGAGAATAGTATTGAAGTTACCTAGGTTAATTTGGTAAGACAAAGTCAGGCTGGAAACAGACTTTGAGAAATAGGTACAAATTACTTGAGAAGAAAAATACTATAATAAAGTATTCAAAATTTTACTGTCTAATATTAGTTTATTCATTATACTGCAACCACGCACAAGCTACAGTTGATTCCTCCATACCTATTCACCTTTTCATCAAGTCATTTTTTATTTTGCTTTTATTATATTTAGGATGACACCTACATTGTGCACTGGAGATTGGTGATAGAGAGTAGTGACGGGACAGAGCATCACTCTCCCATTGACACTAAGACTTAGCAGGGTCTGTAACAGGATCTACTTGTCAACGCTTCTTCATTCCCTCTTGGGAATTAGTAGGTCTGTTTTCTGTCCTGGTTCTCCTATCTATCACCTGTAGAAGGACACCTTTATCTTCCCATATGTAGTAGCCACTGCAATCCTCTCTGTGATCCTCAGGAATGAAGTTGTGCTGTTCCTTGGGAAATGCCTTGGCACATTTGTTATCCTGGCTGAACTTTGCTCCAACAAGTCGACATGACTTTGTTTAGTTCTTACCGGTCTTCTTCATATGGTCTGTTCAACACCATATTGGCTTGCATTTATCACTAGGAGCATTGCTTTTATGAACACTGAAATAGAAAATAATTTTCATTTGCACCTTTACTGTTTAGCTGTCTCAAAGAGCCCTATTTACAATTGTATAATTCAAAAATAAGTATTTTATAGAACAAAATTAATTTTAAAATTTACTTCATTATTTCTAGATCAATGAGAAGGCCTGTAAGAAGACCAGACATTGGTTCAGCTCATGACAGAAATTAAATACTAGCTTTGTTTCAGAAGATCACACAGTGACTGATGCTCCTCAGAAGTCAAAAGTAATAAATATGTGGTTTCATGGTATGCAAGTTAGAACCAGATAATGCATTCCAGATCTGCATCTTATAACCAATTTTATTAGTCAGCTGCTCTTGGCTTTTGCTTTGCTCTCAGCAGGAATCAGATATCCCATATCTTCTGATAAACCATAACTCATTAAAATCCTTTTTGTCCTTAATACAGGCTCCATTTTGGTCTTGTATGGTTTGGGTTGTTGGGTGATTTTTAAGGGGTGGGGTGAGTGAGGGGAAGGATTGTGGGATTTTCTTGGGTTTTGGGGTTTTTTTCCCCCTGAATTGACATAATGACATTTAGCAATCCAGAAAATTTAATTTTCTGAAAAACTGAATGAATATCCACCATCAATCCTTGTCATACCAATCTAGCACATCTTGTCCTCCAAAATTTTTTGCAGCCAATTTCTTTCATAAACACATTGTATATAGATTTACATTTATTACTCTTGCCATTGATGAAAATGTTATTACTTTTCTCTCTAGAGGGATAGAGCTTTGTATGTCAAATCTATTATGTCAGCTTCAAAGAACACAACTATGGTGTCATTAGTACTATGGGGAAAAAACAGGAGAAAATCACCCAAAACCCCATGTAAAACCAAGAAAAAATAAGAATGTGCTGAGGAAACCCAGAATATAGGCAGCTCTTAAGTCACTATGACCACTGGGTGTCATTGTTTACTCCACCATGTAACATTCATCCCTCTAAACATGAAATGAGTCTGGATGCAGACAAGTCTATTCAGTCCTTGTCTGAAACTGGTGATCTATTTATTAACTGGCAAAGGATAAATACTTTTTTCTTTAAATGGAGTAAATCACATATATATTAAAAGATCATCTATCTTATTTTGTCTTGTCCAATGTTTCTTAGACATTGAGGTTTGTTTCTATAAACATGTCAATTTGTCCCTTTTATTAAGCAAGCAGCTCTTTTTATAAATACATTTAATTTATTGTGGAAAAGAATGACACTAGATCAATGATATTGCAAATTATAGTTCAGAGATCAGACAGACTAAGAAGCTGACAGTGGAAACATTTACTCTCCTCAAAACATTTATCCTTCATTTGGAAAAGCCAGCATACAAATAAATGTTTGTTTCTATTACATAATATTTCAGGTTATTTTGAAATAAGATAATTTGCGATTGAATAGTCCAACTACATTTCTAGGTCAGCACAATTAACTGAATTGTGTTTATTTTCACATCAATGAATCATGAATAAAATAAAACATTGTTAGGATTTCAATTGGTAGCTTCTTTATGTAATGTCAAATGCGATTTTACTAAGTCTGTGCTGAGCTACAAGTCCTGGGGAGCAACATGTCAATTAAATCAGTTCATTTCCAGCATGCTCAACAGCTTTAATAGCAGATGGATAGGAAGACCAATTCATAAGTAGAAAGGATAATTCAGTCTCCAGAGCCATTCAGTCTCTGCTCAGACAGCAGCAGACTTCAGAAGATCAAGTGTGAGTAGATTGGAGTACCTAGATTCTTCTGGCTGCTGTGTGATATATTTGTAGCATGAATCATGCTCTGCATTAAAAAGTCAACATTTGCCAAAATTCAGTGCTTCCTGACATGTGAAATGCATCTTATACTTGCACAAATAAATAACTTCAGTACTTCAGGTCATTTACTCATTTTAAATGGCAACTGTTGATTTTTGTATATCTGTGAGAATATTTCAGAGCTGTTTTATGTTGATGTCAGGAGATAAATTTTCACACAACAAAGGAAAGAAAAAGGCTTGAAATAGTTTTGCTTAAAGAGAGCAAAGGAGAAATTGAAAACAGCAAGAAAAGAAATAAAGGGCAAAATGCAGCCCTCTTCTCCTGTCTGCCACTTTCTTGCTCCATCTCCAGAACTGTGGTGTCTCACTTTGAAGGCCGGTGGCAAAGTTGGCTCACATAACACAAACATTGTGAAATATTCAGTATCTAGAGAGAGAATAATGAAACTGGTAGACTGCTAGAGAAAAGACCAGGACAAGGAGGAATACAAGTCAAGAAGACCAAGGTACTCATTTAACAAAAGTTTTCTGTCTGAGGCAGTATTTTTGTCTACTCGTTTTCCCATGAAAGTATAGGTCAATCTGCATACACAGAAAACTACATTTCTAATCTATTTTGAATTATTTCCTCTGCAGAGGTTTCCTTTTAATTTGAAGATCAACATTAATTTGAAGCCTCCTACCATTAAGCATTTCCAGTTTTTTCTTTCTCACTGGAATTGAGAGGAGATTTTTTTAATCAAACATATGGTCTGTCTTTTCTGGTTTAGTTTTTAAAATTATTTGCATGTCTAATTAAATATGAGGACTGAAAAGAGGTATGGATACATTTTTTCATTTCTTTCAGCAATAAACTACATTAAAATGTTTATGTTTTCTCTCACTGTAGCTGGTTCATGAAAATAGTCTTAAATCTTGGAAAATCTGAATTCTTGGAATCTGTGGATGGCAGTTCTATAAAATTTAGAAGCATTTAGTATGGAGCATGTAACATTACTGTAATTTCATTGTCACTACATATTAGAAACCCTTTCATATTTCTCTGGGTCTCTTTTTCTCAGTTTAATACCCTTGGGAATCAACTTGGGAATAAGGGACACAGTAAAACCAGATTATATCTTAAATAGAGAAAAAAGACATCCACTCCTTCATTGCATTGGATGAGTCTCCCAGTTAGAGATGGGAGAATGGAAGAATATTTGTGACATTATGAACACTATGTCAGTTTTAGAATAAAGTTCTAAACATTTATGAGAGAAGCTTAAAAAAGCATCCCTCATATCTTCAGCTCTATGAATCTTGTTTCTGCTGCACAGAAGGTGTTTCAGACACTCTTAGCTCTCTCCTCTCTACCTTCTGTAGCCCAGACTGATTATAGACACTCCTGTCATTTGCTCTTAAAGAACCATGGACTAGACAAAAGCAAATACTCAGGAGAGTATTCCTGACACAAATTTAAGATTTGGAAGGAACATGTTCATTGGATGTACTGTGTGTATGTACTTTGGTGAGCCAATCCAGAATTCAACAGTGCACTCTCAGGTTTAATAAAAGTATCAAATGGACAGCTATAAGAAAGTCAATACTATGAATTAGCTTAAGGATGCCTTGAATAACTTTTTTTTTAAAGGAACATATTTGGAAGGTTAAAATCAGAAATTCACAGGCATCCATATCTCATTTAAAAAAAAAGCAAAAATAGAAGAATAGCTGCTGCTAGAGCAATGCTGAAGACTGAGTTCAAGGACTAAGATTAAGTAATGATCACTATTTTCGAGATCACACTAGCAAAAGAGAAAATATTATTTAACGTAGTTATTGTACTCTTCAGTCAGAAGGATTATCTCAGAGATAAGCAGAGTATTTGACCTGCCCTTGTCAGATAGACATGTTCAGTCATCTCTGAATTATTGTTTTATCAAATGAAAACATAACAAGTGCTTTCAACAGCATCTGACCTGGAAACAGTAGGCTGACAGTGCTGCACTTCACCTATTAGACTGAGCTCCCAAAGAGTTGTTTAGTGGCAGTATGGGTTAAGTATCCATACAAGCATCTCTGTCAGTTCCTCAGTGGAATTTTCATTTTACACTCAGACATTAAAACAACTGGTGATGGACAAAGAACAATAGCCATAAGACTTGTGTGTCATCCATGCACTGCCTAACAAATAAATGTACAATATACCTGCAAAAGCTTTTGTAGAGTCTTGTACCATCTTCTCATTCTGCTGCTGCTCCCTGAGCAAAGAAAGTGCCAATAGCTAAATTCAGTTTTCTTTAATTTTTACTTATTTAAAAGTAAGTTCATTTAAAAATACACCGAAGACTTGTAATCTAGCAGTTCAGCAAATGAGGAATAGATTTATTTCCCATGCAAGCTCAAAGTATTTGTCTTGGATAATGATTGAAATACCAGAACCTTGGAAAGTCTTTTTTTTTTAAATAAATGCTCCTTTAAAAACTGAGCTTCTGCTTTACATATCTGAGGTCATGGGTACCTTGGCATGTGTACACTTCTTAATGAAAATGTAATTTCAAAAGCTGGGCTAACTATTATCTGTATATGTGTATGTATAAATATGCATTAGAGTAATTTCTTTGTTTTACTATCTCACCAAAATGCTGCTAGCTTGTATTTCTGTGAAAAACAGAAAAATTAAAGACCTTAAAAAATATGGGCCATTTTCACTTTCTCTCCCTCCTTCTCTCTCTGCCTTCCTTTCTTACTTGTAATACACTTCTATTCTTTTATACCATCTGTGCTATTTTCTCCAATGGTGGCAATATTAGGTATTGTACACTTGTTAGCATGGTAATTAATAATTAAAATGCTATAGCTGTTGTAGCCATAACCCTTATTTCCATGCAAAAGGGCAGCTCTGAGAAACCTCAAGTAAAATGGAATAAATCCTATTTTGCCTTCTAAAACAGAAATATAGGACATCAAAAAATAGGGATTTTGGGCAAGGTCATACTGGAGTACTTCTTTGACTTTCTGTCCTGCAGCAAGTTAAGGTTGCAGTAATTATATTGCAGCTTTATTTGTAGAGTGCAAAAGACATGCAATAGATACAAGAACTGAAGAAATATAAGAAAAATTATAGTGAATATTTATGGTGAGGAAAGCTGATTGTACCACTTGTACTGAAGTGATCTAGAGTAACATAGCTACTGTAAATGATTATCCCAATCTAATCTTGGAAAAATGTGCTTTGTGAATATATTGGTTCTCTGACTTCCTTAATGCAAATAGATACTCTCAAGCAATGAGCAGAGTATCTGACACATCTTCAAAACAATAATCAGTGAGTTAGGAAATTAATTTGCAATTAAAAAAAATATTAAAAACATCGTGAAGCTACAGACTGGTGGCCTAAGTTATCTGTAAACCCTGAAGCTTAATGGAAATCATAGGTCTTAACTTAAAAAAAGAAATGACTGATGACCACCAAAATGCTTGCATAATCTTCTCTATAAACCAGACATATTTGGGGTTTATTCATGTTTGTATCACAGATTTCCTGATTATATGCTGATTTCCTTCTAAGAGCCATAATGTTCTTATAAAATAAATCAGTAAAATCCAACGTTTATCATTCACATCATCTGCTCAAAACAGATGCAAATAAAATCAAATTCTGTTAGACTACCATAAGTGCTTTTTAAACAGTAGAAGTGCTTAGAAGTAGAACAGCAAAAGCATTTAGTGAGCATTAAGGGGTAGCTAGATTGCAAAATGTTGCTTGATCCCCATACAGAGTACGATAGTAACTTATGCTCTTAATTGCTTTCTATTTTATTCAAATGCATGTGTTCTGTTCATTTTATCTAAATTGATGTGTTGTATGCCTGTCTGTACCGTAACAATGCTGCTTCAACCTAAGACTTCAAAATACAGAGCTTTATTTGATGGTGTAGCAGTTGAAGATTAGAAAGGATAAAAGGATGACCTTTCATATCAAGGTTTATGGCATCAAATCACATAGATTTAACCCATATTTTTACTTGCATAGGAACTATGGTGAAGAAGACAGTAAACTAAAACTAAAAAATTGTTGTCTTGTTTCATGTGACATGAAAGGGAATGCATCACTTTTGTTAACAAGCATTTCACTCCTGGATAGCTTAATTTTTAAAATATCTATATAATTTTGTGACCATGGATAACATTTGCAATAACAAGCAATGAGAATTTAATCTCATGCTTTGATATACATGACAGTCACCCTCTGTGGTGAGAGAAGAAATCTTTCTCTGTGCAAAGTAATACTCTTGTCACAGCTTGTCTAAAAGCTTGTCTTTTGTATCACCAGGAACATTTAAATCTTTCTAAAAAAATAGTTGTGAGGCATTGCTATCAGTGAGTAAGGACTCAGACACAATATCATGAGATACACTGGACATGGTAGAACAGTAAATGGCATATTACAATTTTTCAAAATTTCTTTTGGTCAGCTTTAATTTAATATGATTTTACAGCTTCTAAAATATGATCATTTTTCCCCTTAGTTATACAGCTTTTATTTTCTCATCTTCTAACATCATTCCCATTGGCCGCTTTAAGTCCTTGGATAAAAGGAAATGAAAGGAGTATATCAGTGGCAGGATAAAGAGGGGGTAGATGGTAGTAAGACAAAGAATTTCCAGCCTTTAGCACATGACTCATGTTCTCATGGAGATCTACTCCACGTGATGAGTGACTTGAAATAAAAAATGAAAATTAGTCCTTTCAGTATTCTAATATTTCCTATAGCAGAGCTTGGAAAAAGTATGGAACTGGAAATCTGAAATAGAGTTACGTGACTCAACCCTGAATTTGAAACCCTCACTTTTTAAATGTTAGAAAATGACACTTGTATTAGAATGTGGTACATTGTTTAAAAGCAATTCCACTGTCAGAGAGCAGTATGTTCTCTTTAAACTATTCCATGGAGAACATCTATTTTATTGAGCCTTGAGTTGGAGTAGCAAGTCATATAAAGTTTGGCCTAGATAGAGTCTCTATAAAACATTTATTATGAAAGGTTAAAAGTATTTTTTATCAAATTAAACACATGAACAAAGCTATTACTTATTGTAAATTTCTAATATTGTATCAATACCCTATTTATTGTTCTGGCCCTGGGTTGGCTCTACTCAAAAGCAAAGCTGTTAGTTATGCAGGGTTTCAACGTCCTATGGCTGTGATTTTTGGATGTCCTTAATTTATGCCACAGCCCTGAAAATCCAGGACACAGAGGAACTGCTTTTAGCTCTTCTATCCTCTTACTAGGAAAACCAGTGACAGACTGATTCTCCCAGGCAGTCTCTGGCTTCACCCTTCATCCTCAGTGCAGAAAAATGCAGAGTTGGAAGTGTGAACAAGCTTTGAATTAGTTTTTCTTCTATGTTAATTATTTATATGGTAGAGAAAAAATGAGATGCACAGGTGCCATGAATACACAGTGTGCAGAATACAGTGTCAGGGAGATTCCTGTCTGTCCATGAAGGGAGCTTCAGAAAAAATCTGTCCTCTTGATAAAAGGAACCTGGACAATGGGCTGTATGTATCCCACTCTTACACCCAGGACTCGGGAATCATTTAGCCATCATCACCAAGACATATTTCTCATCACCTAGAGTCTCTGAGACACTGCCAAGGGGCTGACAGAGGTGACACGAGGGGTAGGGGTGACCTGGTTCTGAAGTACCAGCAGGAGACTGTGGGAAATAAGCTCGACAAACTCTATATGTCTGTGCTCTGAATCTCAAACACAAATAAAGTACCCATTGATTTCCTTTGCAGCATGTCACAGTCACTTGCAGCATGTCTAAATAGAACTTAAGCTGTCTGAGACAAATATTTCAACACAGACTTCTCCAGGAAGCTTCAGTCCAATGATATAATAATGTTTTAGTATTTCATCTTGCAAGAGGCAGTTTGCCTCACATTAAGACAATCACTCAGACACTTTAAAATAAGGTGTTACTTCTCACAATTTCCTTGTTGCCAGGATAATAGGGGAAAAAAATGAGACTGTTCTCCTTGTTTCATGTCAATCTTTGGCTGTGCCTTCATCTTCTCACAGACAGAGTGTAATTCAAAGCAACTCCTACTGTCTCCTAACAGTGTCAAGGCCGCCACTGAAAACTGAGCAACCATAGGCTACAGAATTAGCAGAGTAAAATATGATCTTAAAACCATATTATGAAGTATGAGTTGAACCCAACTTTTATGTACTTTCAAACCAAATGCAGTGTGGTTGCATACTGAATTATTATAAAATAAATTGTGCCAGTCATTTGCAATTACAAACATTTTCTGTCCTTTGCTGTCTAATTCTGAAAGGAAATTCAATCAACCAAGGTGTTGCACTAAAGCACAGGGAATGAGGTAAAGCAACAAGCCCAGAGCTGAACTGGAAACATGTGTTCTGATGCATGGCTTCAACATCATTGAGTCCTACAGCACCCTCACTTTATGCTCTTATACTTTGAAACTATAGCTGCTTATCTTTCAAATTTTGTTTAGAAGGTGCTCAAGCATTCTAGAGAATCACAAATTTGCATGATTTTCTTTGCTCTGTTGTCTCCAAAGTCAAGGATGAAGGCAGCTGACTTTCTAAAGTCAGTCGAGAGATTTATATTTACTTCAGTTCTAGACCTAGCAGTTGAGAAACTGATATATCAGTAAATCCAAATAATAAATCCCTTAGATAGTATGAACCGTAAGACTATGGTCTGGTCTTTTAACTGTAATGCAATTCCTGTAATGTCAAAGAGACTGCTGAGATGAATAAAGAATACTGAAATGGAACAAGTATTAGAATGGTTTCCAAAGAGTTAAGAAATTATTTCTATGGAGGATACTAGAGTTTCTTTATGTAAAATGAACTTTGTAAATATATATATATATATAATGCAATTATATATATATAAAACATTTATATTTATATTTATATTTATATTTATATTTATATTTGTTGTAGTATATCTAAATACACACAAGATACTGAGGTTTCTTTTTTTCTGCATTTTCTATAAAAATTATGCATGCACATTTTTAATCTCTAAGTGGCAACTATACTATACCTCTGAATCAGGTAGATTCCTATGTAATATTAGATTCTTATAGCTTATTAATACTATATTTTTTTCTCTTCCTCCATCTGGATATCTAGATACAATAACTTTCATATTTCTTTTAAGTCAGCGTTTAGCATCTTTACTTTGTTAGTTAACTTGAGTCTTCCTTACCCTAGTTTGTATCTGTATTTAAGTAACCCCAAAAAATCAGAACTAAGATTTCAAATATGTAAATGTATGATAAGATTCATAGTTTAAAAATTTAGACTGAAGAGGTGAGAGGATTTAGTTTCAAGCTTTTTTTATTAGCTTTTGTGTTATGAAATTGTTGTCTGGGGACAAAGTAAATGGCTACAATCCATTATAGGCAAATCATACCCTGCTCTTGGCAATTTTATCCCAATTTCTGTTTCTCTCCCTGTTTTAATTCCTCAAAGTCTCTATTTGATATAAAGACACACATACAGGTAAACAAAAAGTAATTTGAGTATCATGTTGCAGCCTAGTATAGGTGATCAAAGTGCAGGTCTGTCCCCAGGAGACTGACAGCTAAGAAAAGGATGAAGAAACACTGGCTCCATACCAAACTATCTTACCCTACATATGATACAACACTGATCTTGAACTGCACACCCTGTTTTTTCAAAAATGTGCCAGAAATTATTTTTTTCATAAATGCAGTAACATTTGGCAAGATATTCAAACACTGGAATGGCGTGTCCAAGGAGGTTTTGAGGTCTCTATTCATGGAGATACTCAAAACCCAACCAGACACAGCCCTGAGGCTGAATTTTGTTTGAGTAGAGGGCTTGGCCTGCGTGACATGCAGAGAGGATTTGCAGCTTCAGCTAGTCTATGATTCTGTGATTTGTTTTCTGTGTCAGAGCTTACAGTAGTTATTGATCTTATATGATTTCACAAAGTTTCTTTCCTGATGAATTCAAAAGTGGTTTTGCCTCTGTGCTTTTGTGACCTGTCACACAGGTTGAAGAGATGGAAACAAAGCTGAATAGTGCAACCAAAAATCAATATACAACAAAGAATATGCCTGATGGATGCAACTATGAGTTAGTCACTCTTTCAGCTGTCTGGACTTGTAAAGCAAAAAAAGCTACAACCAACCAACCAACCAACCAAATTTACAACACGTAAAATGAGTCATTAGAAATAGATTCCGAACAACTCCCAATTAATAAAAGGATATTTTTCCTATAAATATTTCCTTTCTGAAAGACAAAAGTGAGACTGAGTTTCCCAAGGTGAGCTCTGAGACAATGGAAAGGATCCACCAGAGGCTTGCCATGATTGTAAAGAGCATGGGACACACAACCTAATAGGAATATTTGAGGGAACTGGACTAGTTAAGATTTCAAAAGCATAAGAAGTATGCCTGAGATTGGTTTGGGTTATGAAGGCATAAATAAAATTCATTTTGTTTATGGGAAACAGTAAAAGGAAGTGTAATAGCTGCATATGTCACTCAGGAAATTCAGACTAGGAAAAAAACCATGTTCAATAGGAGAGTAGTAAACACTGGATCAGATTTTTAGAGCAGATCTGGACTCCCCATATTAGAGATTTTCAAGATTCAGCTTCATATAACCATGGATGGCTTGATAAGCCTACACTCAGGCAGCTTGTTTCTCCACATGACTTGAAAAATCTTGTGACTGGGATTTGTAAAGCTGGCACTGCAGCAACTAAGTCTCATACAATGCAGGTATTGGTTTTTCTTAAGTAGTGGCCACCAGTTCGAGTCTTTGAAAGAAAACATTATGTGACATAGCTCAGACTGGTTTGCAGTGCCTAAAACTAAACAGATTTATCTAAAAGACATACTTCTTTTCTTTAAATACTGTTCTATCAAAGGCCCATTTTCAGTAGAAGAAGGCAGACTGACAAGCGGATATTCTGACCCCTAAAATGGAAAAGTTCAGTTTTTTGAGAGTCATGAGGAAATTAGATTAGAAGAGAGAATCCAGTTTCTCTAGTATTGCCGGGAATAAAAAAAAAGTTATACTGGAAAAAGTTAACAAATGCAACTCTCTTAAAATAAAGCATTTTAATAATTTTATTAATTGATTCAGATATTCAGTGGGATCTGAGTGTTATTTTAATAATATCCTTTTAAGAGGCTGAAAGGCTTATGTTCAGATACCAAAAAGGTATTTCTGACATGCACAGTAACTTAAGTTATTCACAGAATCTAATTTTAAGCACCTGATTTCCACTCCTTAATAAAGAGCCAGTCTTTTTATTACTCCTTTGTTCAGTGCCAGAAGGAAATCCCTCTGAAAGACAATTCAGAATGGCTACAATGAAAGGATCTCCATCTCTATAATGAAGACAGACTAAAAGTAGCCTCTTAATTTATAGCCCTGTGCAAAGAAGACATTTAAAACTTACCACTTTCAAATGACCCTTGCATTTTCAAGTACTGATTTTATATTTTTACATAAGTACATTAATATTTTGTGTCACTAAGGGCTCTTAAATATATCTCTCAATTGTATCAGCAAATCTTGTAGTTTATTTGTATAAAGTGTAGCATAAAGATATATGACACACTTAAATGTATCCAGATTGGAAAACCTGAGGTGTTGTGTACTTAGTAGTCTTTCCACATGTCTGTGTGCATCTGAAGCCAATAACAAAAGGCTTTCCAACTGTGACTAATACTTTGCTTTCCATAATTTCTCATAAAATTCTACCAAAATAATATTTATTACACTGAAAATTCATATTAATTTGTTGTCATATATGCCTATTGCATAGCCTTCAAAAAATTTGATCTTGGATTAGCCTTGAAGTTTACAATCCATTAAGAACATTCTGTAAGTGAAAACATACACAGAAAAGCAAGCCAGCAAAATTGCCTGGAACACCTAAAGGCTAACTAATCAACCAGAGTGAAAACTTTTAATTTCCTGAAATATTTTCAGCCTTCAAACTGTTCTTTAAAGCAGTTTATGAGGATTAAGTGTTTTTCACATGAAGTACAAAAACACATTTAATCCCATTAAAATAGCAGAATTATATACTGAGTCAGGTTATTCTTTTGAAATATACAAGGAAAATATTGGGTAAATTAAGCTGGACAGGTGAACTTATTTTTGAGTACTTTGATGGACAGAGAGCTATCAAATATAGTCTTACACAGAGAATAAGAATAAATAGTGTAAATTCTACTTTCCCTCTGTATCTGTCTCTCACCTTCTTTTTTAATTTTTTCATCCCTATGATTTTTCTACTGTAACTGGAAGCTATCCCAGTATGTCTCCTTTAAGTCAATCTCAAACTGTCTTCAGATAAGATTAATCCAACACCAAAGTTCATTTCTGAGTTACTGATCTAGAGTGCTTTTAGATTCAAAGTGAACATAATCATTTCTAGCTTGAAATCATAGAATGGAAGTCTAAAACAGACTGAGTGGATAAAATAAATTTGCTCATTAAGTCTGTCAGGGAAGGGCTCAGCTTTGCTACTGTTGCTGAAACTTAAGATATTGAGGTAGAGGGAAGAGAGTGAAGGAAAAGGCTGGACTTGTATCTGCTGGTTACATGGCATATAATAAAAGTGGGAAAACTTTGGCTTATAAAATAGCATGGGCTGATCAAGGAGTGACATGGTTACCATCACTAAAAGATAGGCCTGTATTGGTCTCTATTGGGTGGAAGAAAACATAATTTATTTACCACCCACTGTCGGCTGTTCCTCTTCCAAAGGACAGTATTCCTCCCATGTATGGAAACTGAAAGGGAATAATGGGTGCATAGTTTATTTTTACTAGAATATCAATCTCTCATGTCCCAAATAAATTTTGAAAAATTGTCCTGGATAACATCTGAAAAGAAAATTTCCCACTCCTATTCAGCTCTGTTTAATTGTACAACAGAACTGATGAAGTACTTTGTGAAAAACTGAAATCAGTAATTAAGGTTAGATGAAGAGTTCAGTGCACTTTATGGAACTAGAAATTACCATCCTTTTTAAAAAAGTGATACAATACCCATCCACATTTTTTGAGACTATTAGGTTTACATGAAATTTTGCTGTGGTTACATGAGGTTTTCTTCTCAGCTGAGAAGACAAATTGACAATAACTTCTGCAAATCTCAGAACTGGTCTGCTTTTGCCCTTGGGAATGTTTCAGAGAGACAGAAACACAAGCAAGCTGAGACAATTCAGTACCAAAGTGAGGCAAGTGTATTCACTCCAATTAGTCTGAAAGGAATGGATTAAAAAACCCGCAACTAAACCTATAATACCTTTATATTTGTCTTTGTTTTTCTCTTTAGAATTAATGAGACAAAATAAACATGACTTTGTCCTTACTGGTAGGTAATTTAAGATACAGTTTGAATCCTTGTTATACGTTCCTGAGTATGAAATTAGGACAGAATTTGAATTAAATTATTTTTCTCCCATATATATTGATTTGTGACAAAATAATTTCTTCCAGGTTAAAACAAAGGACATTATAAAAGCTATCCATCACTCAGGAAGACCGTTTTTGCTACAGATTGCATAAGGTAACAATAAAGAGAAGTTCAAGGTTTTGTGGAGGTTGATGAATGACTGAAAATCTTTTGTTTCCATGTTTTCTATGCAATTTTTTCACTTACGAAAGTGAAACAATTCTAAACTGCAGCGGTTAACATGGCAAGTCACTCAGTGCAATATCTGACAGAATGCTTCAAGGGTTTTTTTTTTGTGTGGAGCAGGATTTACGTTTGATTTGAAGAAATTGCACCACTGCATATAAAAGGACTATATGCACATTATGCTGTGCAACATAGACATGAAAATTGTATTGAATTTTTCTGTTAGAGGCGATGGTTTTGCAATAGTACATCCTTGACGTTCTTTATTATGTTGATATGTTTTGTGATTAAGATGTATAACAAATATCAATTAAAATGCTCTGTATCTAGCTACTTTAAAAGATTTTAACAAGGATGTAACCCTGTGACAAATCCACAGTTGCCCCGGTTCATCTAAAATACAGAAATTAAAAAAGGTGAATGAAAAAAATGTCAAAAAACATAATATAGAGCAATTTAGAAAAAATAAATATTGCAAATCAGTCTTCACACTTTTGAAAATACACTGCATAATAGATGTTCATAAAAGAAAAAATAGGATGTATTACCACAAATTTAGATTTTTCATGGTGTAGGTACCAAATGCAAGGATATTTACCTTGCATTTTGATGTGTAGGTGTCATTACAGATTTATGCTAAAAACAGAAGTGAACTGTCTTTAGAATCATCAAAAGGATTAGTGAATAACTTAAAAATACTAGTATATACTTGTGCAAAAAACTTCCATAAAATTATTTGTCAATGAGTTGTAATTGATAGGCATCTGTATATTAGTCAAGTAACAGAATTTCTGTGTTGTTTGGGGCTTTATTCCTTGGATTTTTGTTTAATAGAAATTAAGATCATTTCCCCACCTAATATAGTGTTAAGATCCCTGACAGTACACTACAAAAAAGCTTTTGTGTACTTCACAGCATTATTCAAGGTCAGGGATATACTCTGTCTGCACTTCATTGTCTAGACCATTTCTGCTGTAGGGGAGACAACAGAAATCAAATAGATGTGACAAGAAGAAAAAGGAAAAATATCTTAGACACTTGGACATAACAGTGAGGGAGAGGAATTAGTCAAATTGGTATCAAAAACATACTGATGTTATAACAGTCAGGAATTAGGTTTTAAAAAATAGACGTAGTCCCAGATTCTAAACTAAACCAAATTTGTATGGATGTGCATATATGTATATATATGGCACTTCTAATTAATTAGATTGCAAAAGTAATGATCTAAAATTTACAAAGTACTCCACTGAGTTGAGAAAATGCAGTCCATTTTATATTATTAGCACCAGCTTTCAGGAGTTAAGAAAACTTGTGGAAGGTATTTTTCTGTGACTCCCAGCTAGATTGAATCTCTTGCGTAATTAACTTTTATTTGATTCTTTCAGGACCTTCATTCAGCTGGGAAGTTGATCATGGTATTTTTGTCTAGTAAGCCAATTTATGGACATTTGGAGTCTTTTTTTTTTTTTTTTCCCAACAACAATGCACTACATTTATATTAAAATAAATCTAAAAAAATGCCTGAGGCAGACATAAATCTGGTCCCATAATGTTACAATATCTCTGTTATAATATCTACACAGGTTGTGCTGTAGTAGCACCTTAATGTTGAGCATGTAAGTTTTATGTGTCATAATACAAACCTGCTGAAACGGTATTCAATGAATTATAACACATTCAAAATCTTCTCTTTTCTCTGTAACTTTACTGAGCCATCAATTACTTATTTTCCCACTTCTTATATAATTAGCATTTAATCTGAGAAGACTATTTCAGAAACATTATTTTGAATTTCTTGCACCAATTGAATTTTGAAGCAGTTCACATCACTGAGCAGCTGTTCTGCTGCTCTGGTTTGGAAGCAGAGTAACAGAGTTGGCTTCAAAATCAGGAAAACTAATGAGTTCTCATGAGTTTCCTTCAATTGCAGAAACCAATGACTCATTGCTTATTGCTGCTTAGAATTTTGAACTCTGTTATGACAGGTTCATATCAATCTTAGAAGTTGTTTTTACATTGCTGTGGTTTACAGATAAGATTTTAAAAATAAATCCTTCTTGAAATAATTTCTCTCTCATCAAAACCAGTATTAAAGTTGCCATGACTTAAACAGAAAGGAAATAAATAGTAGAAAGGAAATTGATAATAAATGAGCATTTGATAATAATATTTCATTTAATTGATTCTCAGTTTGTACAGATTTAACTGTCAGGAGGAAGAGTATTTATCCTTGATCACTTCTAGAAAAAAAAATCCAAGAGGTTAAGAGTCAACACCAGAACTTGAAATCAATGTGGATTTTAAAACTGAGTACAGAAATGGGAGTTTGGACTCTAAAACAGCAGAGGAAACAATTTAAAGTTGAGGATTAAAAAACAGATAGGAAAATTATGGCAGTTTTTCAGCTTCTATATTCCATCATTCTCACTAGTACTCCAGATGTAACTATGAACTGGAATGAAACTCACCTTACAGTCTATTTTAGACTTTTTTTTGGGTCTTTTTTTTTTTTTTTTCATCTTGTATAATTTGAGACATAAACTAAAACACAAATTTCTTCACCCTTTATTTTGTTTTTCTTTTTAAATTTGGAATAAAATTTTCAGAGAAATTAACTTCTTGAGTCCATGGAATTCTAACTATGTATCGAAACACTAACACTGTGTTAATTTCTGGAACTGAAAGAGATCTCAACCTACTGGTGCAAGAAGCTTCATTTTTCTGATACTTGCATTGTATTTTTTTTTTTCTTTTCATGTCCTGTCCTTTCCATAACTGGATAAGGAGCTATACCTACTCCATATGAAAACATTTTGATAACTTCTACTGAGTAAATAGCTAGTTTTCATTTATTCATTACCATATTCATATGTTGTATGTACTAGCTTTTGTTCCAGCAATCCCTGTATCTTAAATTGTTTTCATCTGGTGGGCTGTTTTTTTTTTTTTTCCTTCTCTAATCCTTCAGTCATTAGGAAATAACAAACATTACTTATACCCCTTTTGGCTTTTGTATTTGTAGGCTGAAGAAACAATGTACTTTTAATTTCATGTTTTAAATTATTTTTCATCCTCTTTATCAATGAAGTAAACCTTCCTTTTGTATTCTCACACTCTCATCCATTTGTTTTCTTGAATATTAATTGAACTGTATTCAGCTCAATTTCTGATATCTTGTCAGTAGTGTGTAAGCTTTCCTTTTCTTGCTGGATGTCTCTGTCAGCTCTTCAGTACTGCCTTTTATTTTGACTTGTATTGTCATAGGAATACATAGTCCTCTATTGATCAACTACTACAACTGCTTAGTTTTTCATTCAATTGCTCTGAACAAGAAAGAAAATTCTGCTTGACATTTTTCATTTTGTGTTACTAATTTTCAGCTTGTGTGTTTTTCTGTTCATAAATGATTGGTACTGGAAGGAACTGTAAAGGTCATCTCGTTCCAAGCCCCCTGCCATGGACTGGGACACATCCTACTAGACCAGGTTGCTCAAAGCCCCATCCAACTTGGCTTTGAACATTGCCAAGGGTAGGGAATCTACAGCTTCTCTGGGAAACCTCTTCCAGGGTCTCATCACTCTCAGGAAAGAATTTCCTCTTAATGTGTAATTGAAACTTACTCTCTTTCAGTTTAAAGTCTTTACCCCTTGTCCTATCATTACATGTCATTGTAAAAAGTCTCACTCAGCTATCTTGCAGACTTCTTTAGGTACTGGAAGGCTCCCTAGAACCTTCTCCAGGTTGAACAATCCCAGCTTTCTCTGTCTTCATAGGAGAGGTGCTCCAGTCATCTGATCATAAAAATAATTCAGTTTTTCCTCTTTTATTGCACCCTTCTTCTATAGAAGTTTCTGCAGTCAAAATACATTACTATATCCCAGTTTTGGAGAGACTTTTTTGTTTGTGGTTTGTTGTTTGGTGTTTTTATAGAAGCACTTAATGTAAATGTTGTGGAGTAGAACTATTAGTGTGTTTTCTAATAGCTTCCAAGAAATCATATTACCAGTCCAATGGTCCTGTATTAATTCATATATCTAATTAACTCTAATGAATGCAAGAAACTTGCATGTATAAATGTTTCAGTTCATTATCATTTGTTTTTTTGGCTGTGCAAAAACTTCTTGGTGCCAATCTTAATTAATGACTGTAGTGTAGATATTGGTAATAATTTACTATAACTTCAACTTGGAGAGTTTTAAGACTTTCTGCATTTGATTTTCAGCTATGCAATGTATTTATTGAGATTGTGTAGTGAAAGACAGAAATTTTAGGGCAACAGCCATAAAAGTACAAATCTGTCTGACAAATTAACATTGATCCGTGGAGCAGAATTTTGGTTTAGTTGTACCCATTATTGAATTTACCACAAATTATTGAATTTCTTGGAAATACACTCCAAGGACTTTGTCATTTAGCATTCTTACCTAACAGTTAATATTGCACAGTGAATGGTTTGTTAGAACATATGTTTTCTCTTTACAGTAGCTTTTCAGTCTCTGTTCCAGTTTTGCCTTCATTTCTGATATATTCTCTGTCCTCTGCTATAACACAGTGAGGCATAATAAACCTAAATTCTTAGCACTTTCTAGGGTGAATATTATTGTCAGGATATTGTTATGCATCTTCCTTTTAGCTGGGGGCCTTCATTCCAATTCTTACTACACTCAAGAGATCTCATTTGGATCTAATTTTGACTTAGGTTGGTTTTATTTTCAGCAAAGCCCAATGAACATATTTGTAATGAAAGCACACACTTTGCTAGGTGGGAAATGGCATAATGCAAACAAATTTGTTGTCTTCAAAATAGTTGTAATATCTACAAATCAACCTGAAAGTCACTGTTTTAGATTTTGTTGCTGTTGATGTTAAGGGAGCTTTATTTTCTGAAGCTTAGTGAATACAATAAATGCTGCAGAAAAGATTTCAACAAATGTTTTTCATTACAAAAGTTTGAATGAAAAGTAAGTAAGTATAGTGAATAACAATAGTAATGCAAAAAAGATTGTGCCCTCTGGCAGCCAAAATATTTATTTCTGATCTTCTTTCTCATTGAAAGGAAATTACTTGCCCTATATTATGAAATTTGACAAAGGTGTAAATCCAATACAAGTATATAAACCTGCAAGCTGAGTAAAATATAGCCCCTTTACTTGTATATATTGCTGTACCTAGAATTATATCACAAGATAATTCAGGCTGTGAGGGACTTCAGGAGGTCTCCAATCCAACCCTCTGCCTGAAACAGGACCAACTCTGGTGTCTCACAGCTTGATGTAGCCAGGCTTTGAATCCCACCAAAGACAGAGGTGACACAGCCTTTCAGGAATATCTACTGCACTGCATCTTTGTGGAAACAGAATCTTTCAATATTTAGCCTGAACCTTTCATTCACCCATTGTCTTTCGTTGTTTTCCCCTGCCCCACTGTGCCACAAGCACCTCAATCTCCTTGGTGACCTCTTGTAGGTCACCTTTGTGAGCCTTTGTGGTGCTCTGGAAGGCATCCATTCTCCAGCCTAACCCAGCCCTGCTCTAACAGTATCTCCGCCTGGGGAAAACGCTCCAGCTCTCACCACCTTGGGGCCTCCTTTGAACTTCCCACCATTTGCCTACATCTCTGCTGTGCTGGAGGACAAACTTTGATGCAGTCTTGAAATATGTCTGAAAAATACCACATAATTTTAAGGTTCACAGTCCTGTCCTACAATTTACAGACCATATCTCTGTTCATACAGCTCAGTAGATGTTCACCACCTTTATTCTTAGGGCTCATCACGGGGTCATGTTTGCCTCACTGCCCATCAACTTCCACTAAAATCAGGTTGCTCAAAGCCCCATCCAACCTGGCCTTGAACAATTCCAGAGAGAGGGCAAACTATTGAAGGGAACTGCATAAATTTGGTCTCCAGATTTCAAATTACTAATGGCATTTTTAATTTGAGTCAGTAAAGAAATGTATACACATTGTAAATATTCTCATATTGACAGAACAAGAAGCAAAAGGCTCAAGTTGAAACACAGAAATTTTCATTTCTTTACTCCAGACTCAGTCACCCTCACCCTCATATGACTGTCATTTGCTTTGTTTGTGTCTACAATAAGATGTTGCAACTGACCTTGGAGTCCAGATCAGATAAGGAAGACAGAGAATAGAATAGAATAGAATAGAATAGAATAGAATAGAATAGAATAGAATAGAATAGAATAGAACATTTCAGTTGAAAGGTACCTACCCTGTCACTAGTCCAACTAGCTGACCAATTCAGAGTTAACCAAGATAAAGCCTATTATTAAGGGCATTATTCAAATTTCTCTATAAACACTATCAGGCTCAGGGCACTGACCATCTGACTCAGAAGCCTGTTCTGGTGTTAGACCTCCCTCCTGATAAGAAATGCTTCCTGATATCTAGTCTAGTCTAAACCTCCAGTGAAGCAATTCTGAACATTCCCACTGGATCCAAGGGACCCAAACCTTCACATCTTCTTCACCTCTTCCAGAAGTTTTAGAGAACAATGAGGGCACCCCTCAGCCTCCTCTTCAAACTAGACGAGCCCAAAGTCCTCAGCCACTCTTCTCAGGACATCTCTTCTAGCCCTGTCACCAGTTTTGTTGCCCTCCTCTGGGTGCATTCAAGGACTTTCACATCCTTATTAATTTGTGGGGCCATAATTGCCCATAGTGGTGAATACTCCACAACAATGCTGAACACAGTGAGATAATCACCATTTTGAGCAGCTGGTGGTGCCCTGTTTGATGTACTCCAGGATGGGGTTTGCCCTCTTGGCTGCCTGTGCATCCTGCTGGCTCCTGCTGAGCCTGCTGCTGACCAGCACCCCCAGATCCTTTTCTGCAGGGTTACTCTCCATCCACTCTCTATCTATCTACAGTTGTGCCCAGAGTTATTCTGTCCTAGTTGCAGAATCTGGCATTTTAGCTTCTTAAATTCCATCCCATTAATCATTGTCCAATCTATCTAGACACCTGTGCAGGGTGACTTGTATTTCCAGAGATCCAACAGCACCTCCCAGTTTGGTACCTTCAACAAACTTGGAGTAATGTTGCATTCACCTGCTGTCTCCAGGGCACTGATAAATTTATAGAACAGAAACAGCCCTAGAACTGAACCCTGAGGAACACCAGTGATGGCCAGACACCAGACAGATGCAGCCCCATTCACTAAAACCCTTTGACCCCTGACCTTCAGCCAGTTCTCCCAGCTGTGAACATGCATCCCACAGTTGGACAGTTGTCGAGAAGGATGTTGTGAGAGAAAAGTATCAAAAGCCTCATTAAAAAGCAGAAAACTACCCACTGCCTTCCCTTCATCCAGTATGTGGGCAAACTTATAAAAGGATATCAAATTAGCTAAACAGAGCTTTCTCTTTGGAATCCGTCAGGCTGACTCTACCTAATGGTTGCATTTCTCTTTAAATGCCTTTTGATAAGTCCCAGTATAACATTTTCATATTTTTTCAGAAACTGAGGTTAGACTAACAGGTTTATAGATCCCTGGATTTTCCCTCATGCTTTTTCTGCAGATTGGAATAGTGTTCATTAGATTCCAGTCAGCTCAGGGAACTCAATACATCTTATATGCAGTGTCAGTGGCCCAACAGTGATGCACAATCATCCCACCTCATACCCTTGTGTCTCCTTACATGACGTGGGACATCCATTTAAGGATGTTCCCCACAATACTCTGCCTGAGTCTATACTGCTGACATTTTTATGTCTGGCTGTTGACAAAGGCTGCCAATCAGATCAGCCCAGAACCCTATGACAGACCTTTTCAGCAATCTCAGACCTTGTTTTCATGTTAATCACTGACCCAAGATCAGTGTAAAGATTCAGTTATTCTCAGTTCTTATTCGTGTTGTTCTTTTCACCATGACTCATCACAGTTGTGTCCTCTTGCATTTGACTCAGCTTCTGGACAGGGCAAATTAATGATATTTTTGTGTCACCAGAAGAACAGGATTTGTCTGAACAGTGAAAGAGAACGATGAGAGGAATTTCCTAGCAAAGGATCCTGAGGGTGAGAATTAACACAGTCTAGAGAAGGATGAGGGTATTTTGCTTAGTCTTCAGTCTTTGGTAATGTAAACTAAAACATTGTTCACAGACATAATTCCAAATATCTTCTGAAATATGAAAACATATTTTTTTTTCTTTTGTTCATGATTGCTTCATTTTCACTGCCTCCTCTGCACTTTGCTAAACATTTTCAGAAAACAAAAGAACAAAGAAATGATCCAAAGATTTTACTGCATAAAAATTTATGGGCTGGTTATGTGCAAACTGCCTCCCATCTTGGGTGACTTGGGAGAACTAATAAGGCTTCAATTGTCAATCTGACAGATGCAGTAAATTAAACCCAAAAGTAACAATCCTGCCATGTATTAAGTGTTTGCCTCAAATATGTAAAAGGAAAATTTGTTACAATGGCTCTTCACAAAGAAACATGAACAATTAGGAAAAATATGAGAAAATCCTGTTTCTTCTGATCCAGAGTAGTTTTTTTTCTTCAGTAGACAAATCTTTTATCTATCTGGATCTTGTATCTATCTGGATGTATTAATCTATTTATATTTGTATCTGTTTGAGTGTATTCCAAAATTCCAGCCTTTCATACATACTCCATTAAAATAAAAGATTAAAACATATTTGAGCATCAAAGTCTTATTAAGAAACAAGTTTGATAACATATAGCTCTGATTAATCATACTCCCAATGTAGGAAATTGAACCCATCTCTAGAAAGCAATATGCATTTGTGAGCCTATATAAACTTTTTATTAAGATAGGTTTTTGAAAGGATCATAATGATTTTGATGTCCTAAAGGCAGTTCTTAGATTTCATCAAAAGAACAATTTTTCACCAACAGTTTATAAAACTTTTGAACTGACTTAGAACGTTTCCCAGGTATTCTATTTCTCTAGCTGTAGAACACAAAGAAAACCTACATCTGACCTTCTTGGCTTGTATGTCATTGAATTTAATTGACCAATCAGGAAAGCTAGACAAAAAAACTGCCAGAGAAAGATGGGATTAGCTCAGTTGGTTAGAACATGGTGCTAATAATGCCAAGGTTGTGGGTTTGATTCCCATATGGGCTCTTCTCCTAAGAGTTGGAGTAAGTTGGACTTGATGATCCTTGTGGGTCCCTTTCAATTCAGAATATTCTGTGATCCTGTGAAAATTCTAATTCAAGTTTCATTTAGATGGACAACTACAGCCTCAAGATAAATACTTAGAAGGAAAAGCTACAGACATGAAGTTTAATCTGTTGTCTCTTTTTAAATTACAGAACCAAGGGTCAATGAGCATGATTGACTGTAGAATTACTTCTCCAGAACTGAATGGCTTACTTCTGGCAATGTCAATTGTCACAATCCTAAAGACCCTATGTTTTCTGTTAAACACCCAATGTGCTTCCAGAAATGTCATACCAGGAAATTATGTTTATGCACCAATTAAATTTAGAATCTTCTATGGTGCCAGTGTCTTCTGGCCAAAAAAACACCAAATCTAAAACCTCAAATTATCATTTTAATCTTACCTTTCTGTTCTATATTACTTTAAATACTGTGCAGTTCTTGTCTCCAATATAATTTGCCCCACCACTACAGCATTGAACCTGTCCAAGGATTCTGATGCTGTAATTACAGATACTGCAAAAGGGGCTTTTCTCAGCTTTTTGGAAAATTATATCAAATAGAAAATTAAAAACTTTCAAGACATTTTGAGGACAAACTAACCTATTAATAATTATCCAATCTTATTATCTATCTCGCAGTCAAAGGAAAACAGTTACTACCAAGTCCAAATACACTGTTTGAGTGTATCATTCAAGAAAACTATGGAAATGACCTTTTCAACATTTTTATTGAAGTCTTGCCTTGAACAGCTAAAATGATAGAGCATTGGCAGTCAACTCTAAAATCAAATGAAATCCACTGAGTGTAGGAACTGAAATAGGGCCAGAGAACCAGAGAAAATTACTCAATAGACCATTTTATTCCCAAGCTTGTAGACAGTGACTTGAGATGGCAGGTGAACTGGTGTGAAAAAAAAAAAAAACAGACTCATCCTTAAGCTTTCTTCCAAAGCTTAAGCCAAAACACTATTAAAATTCTGAAACACCAGACCAATTTGTGAAATACCTAAACGAAAACACCTTTTACCACACCTGATTTTGTTTGTGTGTAAATGCATACATACTCACAAAACTGTGATTTTCCTAATAGCAATACAGATTTATCTGCATTTTGCTAACACAGTTCGGGATTTAGTCTTCAGGAGTTATAATCTACATTACTGGCATTATTGAAAAGGGATTTATTCTGACATGCAAATATTTGTATATGAATAATTACACTGACACGACTAGATATGTTTTTCTTCAAACTCATTAAATTATTCTCTCTCTAGGAATAAACTATAGTCATTGTCACTATTATTTTTGTGCTGATGGCATAGTACCAACTGTAACATGAAAAATGGAAAAAATGCAAAATAATATAAAATAGAATATTGTTAAAAGTCAGAATCGATAAGAGCATTTGGTGTAGGTATTGATGTGTTGGCAGCACTGCAGGCATGTCACCTTTGAGAAGAAACCAGGGATTGCCCCATGATGGACCTAGCTGGTTCCGGAGGGTTTTAAACAAGACCCACTCTAGGACAGAGAGGAGCTCTTTCCCTGTGCCAGCCTCCCCTCACCTCTAGGTCTGGGTAGATCTGTCTGGAGTGCATGAGTGAGGAGGAGTCTGGCTAGGGGGAAGGAGAGCTGATGTTTTGATGTTTGTCTCTGTTCTTATTAGCTGAATCTATTTCCCACAGAAAAATGTGCCCTGACCTTTTTCTCAACCCACTAGATTTCTTGTTCTTTTTTTTTAATCCCATTTCTCTTCCCCCATCCTGCCAGGAGACACGGTAAGAGAGCAGCTGGGTGGGTATTTAAGTTAGCCAACATTACCACAATAAGAAAATGTGCTACCACAATGAGAAAATTATTAACAATCTTGATGAGTATTCATAAAAAGAAATGTGACTGGTTTTCAGTTTTATCAATAAGTGTTTGTGGATTCCTTTAAATAACAAGAGCATAATCAAATAACATGATTATTTTTAGTCTTTCCTGATCTGCTGGCATACATCCATCTTTTGGGGATAGCTGAAAGATATATATGGTTGGAGCTTATGGTTTTTTTATCCCCAACTTTTACCATGTCTCCTCTGTTAATTGTCTACTTGATTTTTCCTATTCAGTCAGTCAGTCACCGGCCCCAGAGAGCAAATACTTAGAACAATCTAATTCAACCAAATATAGCAGTACCTGGCAGATTTTTGCTGTTGTTTGAAAATGGAAGGTTTTGTTGCATTTAATAACACAAAAATTTAATGGAAATTGTCTTCCTTGAAGCACATGAGAAGCAGAAGTAGATGCACACTAGTATGAAAGCCACAGTGTTGTAATCAACTTTAGCAGAACTTTAAACAATATTCTAGTGTAATGTCTAAGCTCAACTAATTCTCAGGACCCCCAACAAAATAAAAGTTTTTATTAATTGTTTAGAACACTTAATGATAGTTTCTCTATCTTGGGAAAGAAGAGGGTGGGTTTTATTGTTGTTATGTTGAGGCCTCTTTAAGCACAATATTTGCTATGTTGCAAATTGATCCTTCAGACTTTTTTGTATTGTTAACAGTTAACTAAACCAAATTCAAGTATTTTTACTTAATTTATCTGTTCATTTGACTTAGCCTTTTGCAAAGATTTTAAATTCTGTGGTTGTATCTTTTTCTCTCTTCTCTTATATTTTAAAAAAGATATTTTTTCAATGTATAAAACAAGACAAACTAGACAAAGAATGAAATTACTATTACAGACAACAATAACCATGAAAAAGGAGAAAATTTTTCATAATATTTTGATATTTAATCTTCTTCTTCATCACTTTCTTATCTGGATATCTTACTTCAAGAGTTTAAGACTTCCAAAGTAGTGCTTGCTTCAAAAGGGAGAGAAAGTACAAGAAAAACAAAATATCTCTTGTCTAAAATCTGATCACTTCTAGTATCCCTGGGTTTGCTTTCAGGTTAAAACCCCTGGAACATACAAAGACATGCTGTTTTCTCAGTTCCCTTCACAAGGATATTTATTCCTTGAGTTAGGAACAAGACTATGGAAAGTAAATATTTTACCTTTATAATGTTTTTGTTTTTGTTTTTGTTTTTGTTTTTTTTTTTTTTCCAATATTCTTAATGGGAATACTACAATTGAACTTCTCAATTTTCTTAAGTTGGAAGCATGGAAAGTTTGTATTAGCAATGTAAATATAAAAAAAAAATTAAAAACCATCATAAATTACATATATGCACTGAATCACTCATGAATCTATGTTATGCAACTTAATTATGGACAAGGGAGAATAATCTATAGACCAAATATAAAAATTCATCTTAGGGGACAAGATTGTATTACTATGTTTTTGTTTGAATGACATAATATGTTATTTTGGATTCAAGTGAAATATAAAGCTGAAGAACATCAGTTAAGGCTGTCAAACCTGAAATTACCTCCCACAATAAATTAAAATAAAAGCAAAAATCTTGATTTTATACAGCAATAAGCTCCTTGTATTTTATTAAAAAGACGTGGTAGTCTGTCATGCTTTCATATTTTAAATTTAAATTAAAATTTATTGCATTCCAGAAATGGAAATTAAAAAAGTAAAAGCCTCAAACAATGGCATATGCTTATTAAGTATTATGACTTTGTTTATTTCCTCAGAATAGCTTTTTTTACCCCAGCAACTATTTATTTTTAATAGAATAAAATAATTTTTAGGTGTTGTAACATGGTTTATGTCAAATTCAAGGACTGACCTGCCTTGCAAAATAGTTTCATTGGGACACATTTGCATTTTTAGTCTAGTGCAAGATTAGGCCATAAGTACAAATGTGATGAAGCATGGAAGGTTTTGATTGCATTTATACATAGGCTCACCTAAACCTTTTTTTTTCATAAATGGTAGCAAATCACATTGTAACTGTTGTCAACCAACTATTTCCACAAAATGATAGCTTTTAATAATATATATTGTAGTAGAGTGCTTGAATTCTGTCATGAAGAATGATACAATATCTTTTAAACAATAAAATTTAAATAATTTAAAATTTATAGGAAAACCTTTTAAAGGCTTCCTGTTGCAATATTAATCTTGTCCCACTGCTAAGCTGGAGCAATGCTTTGATTGTTATGGTTGTTGCACATGAGTGTTTGGCCACTTAAAAAACCACTGTCAGAAGTATTGCAAAAACAAGTTTTAATATAAATTTGTGAAAGCGCAGCTTTACAGAGTTCGATGGAAAGGTTCACTGTGTTACTTACTAGACAGATTGAGGCACACAGGAAGATCAAAAGAAAGAATTTGGAAATATTTACATTGAAGCTAAGAATGCAAAAGAGGGGAAGGATGCAAAAGGTATGGATGCAAAGACAAGAATGCAAAAGAGTTTAGCAGCATTTAATCACTAAATATTTAAATATTTAGAAAATTATTCCATAGAGTTCACTACAATTAAGACATTGACTTAACTATAGATTGAGATAGTAACATTTGTATCACAATCCCTTCACATGCCCACAGGAAAAACAATGTGTATACCTATTTCTATGTCTGTAAAGGTATCTGTCAAAAATTCCCCTCAGGTTTACTGAAATACTCTTATCATATCCCCCTGCATCTGCCAACAGGCAAGGGTTGCACGATGAGGAACGTGGAGATGAGTGTGAGGGGGTGTCCATCTGGCCTTGGCTGCCAGAACGGTTCCTCCAGCACTGCCAGCCTGAGGGTCTGTGAACATGACAGGTGCTACTGCAGCCTGATGTGGTCCAGAAGAGCTCAAAGGAATGCTGTTTATAGGGTCCCAAGGTAATAGGGTTTGGTCATCAGTGGGCTTCCACACTGGTCATAACCCCAGCCCATAACTGCAGAGGTATTTTCACAAAGTGCAGTGACAATGATACTGCTCCACTAAGGCTACAATGCACAATGGCACTGCCCCACACAGCCTGTGATCCAGGTACATGATTTCCTAAGACTAAAAAGGAGAATTGCTTATCCTTTGCTTCCCATCTGGAAACAGCATCTAAGAGCTCCTGGTCTGACCGGGGCTCAGCTTGAATGGTCAAGGGAAACTTCCCCATCCAGCCTGTTCAGTCAGGGCCTATCAGCATAGTGACACCAGATTCCTAGTAGTAGCTATCTGGGGGCCTGAGTGGAAGAAAAGGAAGCGCTGTGCACATCAGATTTATTCTATCACAGTACAAGAAGCCTTGTGAAAGTTGAAAAAGCATGTTAAGGGGACATGTTTTCACTGGCATGTCGAAGAGTATACAAACCTAATTTCTTCAGGATTTGTCTTGGTCCAGGTCTACCAAATAAATATATTAATATCTGGCTGATACAGAATGTTATTATTAAATCTGGAGATCATACCAAGGGTGGGAGGACTATTAGGAATATGTACACAGAGTTTAACATTGTCTTGGAAATTGTTGTGAAAGAGATGTAATTCACTGCAAAGAATTTATTGCTTTGCAGTCAGACATTACATTGGAGAAAAAAAAATCAGGTCTAAAAATTGAACTATACTGATGTCAGTCTCTTAGAAAAAGACCTACAGGCTACAGAGGATCACAAGAACATGAGTCATCAATGTCACCCTCCTGTGAAAAGTGCAGATATTATACAGACAAATGATCTTTCTGCTCTGCTCTGCACTGACAAGACCTCAGCTGAGTATTTCTCTGGTTTTTGGCAGCCCTTCAAGAACCTTCTGAAACTACTGGAGAGACTCCAGAGAGGTTTACAAAAAATTACTACAGGAAAGATTGAACAAAATGGGAATGTTTAAATTAAAGATGAAAAGACCAGCACCTTATGTGACAACAGTGTTCAGGTACAAGATGAACAATTGGGCAGTTTTTGTCCATGAGCATTGTGGATTAAACAAAAGAGGCTACAAAACCACTTGAAAAACACCAGTGAAATGTTAGAACAGATTGTCTGGGGCACATTGTGGAGTCTCATTTATGAGAGGCTTTCAAGAAAGGTTTAGTAACCATATGTCCTGCCTGATGGGGCAAAGAAGGTTAGCTGAAAATTTAGTTTGGCCTGTCTCAGGACCATGCAAATCAGCCCGTCTTTCACTCTGGGCAGTGGCTTCTGGGGAGAAGGTGAAGATATTCCAGAGGACAGACAGGAGCTCTCAAAATAACAATAAAACCTCTTTTAGAATTCACACTCTCATCCTTAGGTCTTAAGGGAAAACCAGTTTGTTTACCTCTAATGTGAATAATAGATCAAATTTTTAACTATTTTTTAACATCAGCTTGCCTATATTATTTATGAAGGTTAAAATGTTTTATTATCTAAAATTAGAGAAGCCACTAATGGAAAAAGAACAGCAGAAATGTCTCCTTCCCTCCACCACTTTTAAACACATGTGTAGCAAAGAGTCTAAACCAGGAAATTCAGTTTGGTTTTACTATCGAACCCCAGTGTTCAGAATAAAACACTAAACTGGCAAAGGACCTGCTTTTCTCATGCTCTTGTATAGCCATGGGGAATGTCAGAAATGTAATGAATAATAATCTGGCACGTGCCAGAGGGATGTCAACTGTTCCTGAAGAAGAGCAGTATTGTCTTGGGATAGGACAAAAAAGTTATGTGTGGTACTGCATGTTATTTCAAATAATCCTCTCAATCATCAATTTTACACAATTGTGTTAAAACCGATGAAGAGATGCATCTTCAATAAATGCAGGTCACAGCAGGCACCATGGATACATTTTCTATAAGACATCAGCACTGAATGAAGATTATTGTTTGATTAAATTGAGTGCCTGATGGTGAGGCTTCCAGCAGATAAACACAGCCAAGAATTTAATCAACAAACTGCATCATATTTGCATCTATTCCACATTCTGTCTACTTAGAGAAGGAACAGATGCAGACTCAGTAGGAATCAGAAGGCAAGGAATCGATAGGGAAATACTCTATTAAGAAGAAGTTTCTGAATTTATAATCCAACCTTGACCTAAATATGTTTAGATTCTCACTACGATAGTTGTCTCAAACTGATGGTCTCCAAAATCCATATTCTGTCTGTTTAACAATGTCCCTTTGCTGGCATCATTATTCTAAGTGAAATGCTGAAATAAATTCTCTTTTTAAGCCCTTCTGACATATGCTAGTGCAGATGTTACTCTAAACAGCTAACCTCTGCCTGTGGTTTATTTTAGTGGTTAGCCTACATCTGCTTTATAGGGATTTGCTGCCCAAAGTAAATAAATAAACAGGTCTGTTTCAATCCATCTAGGGCACAAAATTATAACTGCCGGACGCCTTCGTGAGGGAGTCACCAGACTGCAGGATCTTTGGATGCACATAGGGAACAGCATTATCCCTTACATTGGCATTTAAAGTTTGGGCTGGAGGTGGTTCACCCCATGTTCACAGAAGGAACTGTGCAAAAGACAGCTGAATCACAGACTGTAAAAATGTGTCCAGTATCTTCCTCAATGTTTTGCCACAACCTGTTTTCCTGGCAGCTGCATCACAAATGCAAGGTATAGCAAATGGCTCCTCCTCTTTGTACCAATGGAGATGGGCTCCATCCTTGTCCACTTTCCCTCCCCTTTTGTATAGCCCAAGCTGTCTGTTCTTAGTTGGGCAGCTTACTCCTGAGTAGTTGCAGATAAGAGTTATGGGAGTGAACAAGGGTTAGTAGTTACAGGACGGTCCTCCCACTCAGTTCTTTACAGTGAAATGAGAGTGAACAAAGAAAAAAACATCACTTTATGTACTGCTTTCTTCTTTAACAATTTCTTAGCATTGTTATTACATAAAAGCAAGCGCAATTCAGGAATAAGGTCTTTACAGAAAACTGCAAGGAACAGGCAGCTATTTCTTACTTAAAATTTAGACAGAATAAGAGAAAACTGTCAATATATTCTTTTATCCTTGGTAAAGAAGGATCTGCACAGAGTATTAAGTTACATGGATATGTTCAAAGCACAGAGATTTATGTAGAAAAAGATATATAAAATATGCATCTGTAAATATACTACACTGAAAATATCCATGTGTGAATATATCTGCGCAAGTGTATATATACATAAATATATATGGCTATGTACGACATACTTAATTCAAAAAATACTTGGGTTTATATGCACAGTTTCAAATTGAGACTAGAAGTGTAAAGGCTGTATTTTGAATAATTAAACATGTGGTTGCAGACTTCATAAATTAAACCTTAATCAACAATGAAGCCATAGCAGCCTAATATATTTTATGTTACATGCTTTTGACCCTAACACAGTAAGACCTTGCTGAGTATCTTTCATTACTCACAGAATTTGTTTCTGTGGGTGTGGGATTTATACTTTCACCAGCTGATCACATGGTGAATGAATTTCCTGATTTTTTCCAATGTCAGGACAGGAAAATTTAAACCTTTGCAATCTAAAAAGTATTTAAAGAGTCAAGATTGTCGATTAATTAGATTGAAATTCTGTTTGAGAGACTGCCTTCCATAAAGAAGGTTTGTCTTTCTCAAGGAAGATTCAGCTACTCCAAGGCACATTATTTACACAGACTTTGTAATGTTATAAATAGAATCCCACAATAGTTCATCGGAAGATACTCAGCCATTTTCACAGAACGGGTCAACTGGAGTCAACCCATTTTGCAACAGGTGAGAAGAACCACCCTCAGAAGATCATTTTCTCCTTGCATGGCCTCTAGCAGGGCAAACCAATAATGGATGTGTGTATCAGAGACAGAAGATTTTTAGAAATCTAAAGCTGTCTGAGATTAATTCTTCCTTCAGTTGCATAAACTGCCTTATCTCTCCAGTGCCTGAATTTTCAGGTAAGGGTAAGCCCACCAAGATAACATTCTTTTTCGAAGATGGACAATATGTAGGGATGTTTGTCTGCACTCCTTCAACAGAGAAGAAAGATTACCTGAAGTAGGCAAATTTTTGTTCCTGAGTGAGATATATACATTTAGTATGTTACATTCTGTTTTGTACTTATTCCTTTATATTCAATATAAAAAATAAGAAATTTTGCTACAAGTGAAATTTTTTCTTATAAAGGAAATTTTATAACATTTTATACATATGTAGAATTTTCTTCCCCTAATACACATTTTCCAGTTTAATTGGATTAATTATTGAACTTTCATATTTTATAATCAGTAAAATAGCTCTTGGCTGTAGCAAGAAACAATGTGGTACGTACACATCACTTATGTGAAATGACTCCTTGTATTTATCATTCTATTTAATATAATAAAAAATAGAAGTTTTCATGGTTTTGTTCATCACTCTTTGCTGCTGAGTCACTCTATCAAGTATGTACAGTTTCAGAAATGTGGATTTTCTTTACATTCCTAAGGACTGTATTCCAGTTGCTTTTGGAAATCTGGTATAAAAAAATTTGCTGATTGTGGGGAAATAAAGGAAATGGGTTCTCTTTGATTGATTCTAAGAAAATACATGGCATAAAATTTTCAGGAGTGTGTTATCGATAATATAACAAAAATAGAAAGGTTTGGGTTGGAGGAAAACTTAAAGATCATCTAGTTCCAACTCCCTCACCATGGGCAGGATCATCTTCCACTAGTCCCAGAAGCTCAAATATGCAAAAACATACAAAAGCATATTATATAGAAAAATATATAAATGCATAATGCAAAAGTAAAGTAAAAATAAATCACACACACTATAGTACTTTATCTAACCAAACAGCTGAAAATGCTATCAATAATATTATCAACAAGGAGTACAGAAAATCTAATAGTATGATCATGACACGCATGAAGAATTATACAATATTTTCTGAAGTGAACACAGTAGGTACTTTACTCCAGTATTTAGAAACAAAACTGGCTGTATCAAAGTTTTTGTCCTTTCAGAAAAGAATGAAGTATTATTCATATAGCTCGTGTTTCAGGAAGACAAGACTAATTTTTTTTTAATTTAATCTTCTCTTGACAGAAGTGAAAGCAGGTTTAGATAAATCTCATTTTAATTTGCTTTCTTTTGTTTTTGTTTTAACCTCTCCCACATCACTGCAGAGGAGAGATGCTGTAACTGAACACAGCTCCAGTCTGCTATTCTGTGCCTACACAAAACTTCCTTTCTCTTTAAAAGTAATCTCAGGAAAAAATAATTTGAAGTACTCAGTGCGTATTAACTTGCTGACTCAAGATTCGAATATTATTGGATTGCTCTCATAAGCTACTTGACCTATTGATGAACCAAAGCACATGTTCAGATTAAAGTGAATGTCTGAATCCAATCAATAGTTTGAAATTTTCTGCTACATCAGGTTTGATGATGACTTTTCAAGCTGTACTATATCCTTTTGACAGATTAAATAAGTATATCCATAGATCTTGTGGCTTTGACAAACTAATCACTGGAAGGTGAGATATATATCTTATGCACCCAGAAGATATTTGCCACATTGATTAGTTACCTCCAGGCATTGCAGCAAGAGAGTGTCACATTTAATGCCTGACTACTTCTGTCATAGGTGCCAAAAATATTGTGATAAAATGGTTTAGTGGGTAATGTTCAAACTTGTAATAAATAATTCTGATCACTGATGCCAAAAAGGAAATGGTTTGAGGATCTTGGTTATTTTTAATAGTACTTTTTTTATTTGACTGGTATTAAATTCAATTGATGTATTGTTTACAGAAGGATGTGAGTGTAAGAAAGAGTTGGGCCCATCACTTTCAAAGTCTAGTCAATGTGAAACAGTTGCTGGTGGGTTATTAGACTGTTCTACTCATGGAGGTTGTCACTGCTTCAGTAAAGATGTGGAGGAATATGTGAGGTTGATAAAAGACAGCAAACACTGATGATAAGACTAAGGGTGCAGACAATATATTTCCTAGATGTTGTAAAGTGGATTGCAATACCCCAAGTGAAAGATTTCACTACCTGTTTTTTCTTTTTCTCTCTCTCTTATTCAAAGAAATAAAAGATAATTTCACAAATATAAATGAATATAAAATTCAAATTCCTTATGATAGCCTACAGTAGTAATGAATGGCAATTGGTTTCCTGTTGTGATAAAAATATCTCCTGGGATTCTCCTTATCTGTTGGTACAGCAAGAAATTCCTCAAGTCATAACAAGTAGTTCAGACCTTTCAGAATATTCTTTGAGTTGAAAAGAAGTATTGAGAGAGCTACCCAACTTTCAGCAATGCAATTAAATTTTCAAAATTGCAGGGGTATTGGGATATGATTCCTTATAGGAAGATTTCTACTTGTTTGCGTTTTACAGATGAGGATTTGTGATAAAGTCAAAATAATTTCTTCTCTGTTATTTCCTGTTTGGAACAGGATTCAAATGCAGAGACATCTAAAGTAGTAGTGTTGGCAGTGCATTAGGGATAGAATCGCAACTCATGTGGTTAATCTCTGAATATTTCTGTAAAGGAATGCTGTAATCCTTCTATATTGCACATCACCTCTAGCATTTTCAGACCAAGTACAAAGGAACACTTTTGTGCCAGGGATTGTGCACTGACAGCAACCTCTTAGAAAGGCTTTCAGCTCTAAGTAGATCAATTTTCTGCAGCTACAGCAGTTTCTGGATTAATATAATCTCAAGGAAAATTAAGAGAATATGTCCACCAAACTCTGCAAAATGACAGATCTAATTTATGACAATTTCAGGGTCTCTTTTCCTTGGATATGTGATTTCACCAATACCAATAAAAAGGTAATTCCTAGCATTTCAAATAGCTTTACCAGGATTTTGAAGGTAGAGTAGTGTCACAATCAGGACACGAAAGAATGACATTTACCCGTCAGGCTGAGAAGTGAGGAGAGAGAGTAAGTTCATTATGATTTGGGGTTTAAATAGGGTTTGGAATTTGATTGAGGATTGGGAGATGAGAGGAACACCCCTCTGACCCCAGTGGTCATGTCAGAAGTCCATCAATTTGTCCTTTCCCCTAGAAAGAATGTTGTTTACAAAACATCAGTCTTTGTTTATCTTACAATTCATAAGAAAACTCCAGTAGAAATGAAAACAATCAGAAGGCTGAAAAATCAGGGTGACAGACTAGAGTCTGGATATTCAGACCCCTCAGCACAGATATACTTGTGTCAGCACAGATATACTTGTGTTTGTTCTTGTGTTTGTTACTTTGCTATGGGAGATAAGGACTGGATACCATAAAAAAATGGATAAACCCTGGTCCTATGAGAGGCAGCATAAATTCTTGTTTGAATGAAGCAGCACATTGAAATGAAGAATTAAGTTCTTTTGTAGTGCTTCTAACTGGAAGTACAAAATTGTGTAACCTTGATCCTTTTTTTGAACCTTTTGAATTTACAGTTATCAGCTAAACCGATAACGGGAACTTTTGTAAACATCCTTTTAGATTATTCTTCCTTGGCTGCAACATTTCTAGACATATGAATATTTTTTTCCATTGTTGCTTGTGAGAAAACACAAGTGAACTCTCATGCACATACAGCACTTATCTTAATAAAGGAGCAAATCCTAATCAGTAACACACGTGTTCTGTTATATTATCCCTGTAGCCTTTTGAGATCCCTAAGAATAGCCACAGAATAGTCTGTCCATGAAGATCTAAGTCTGGAGGCAAGGTACATTAGGCAACTATCTGTCACAAGGAATTAGCTATTTTTTATGTCTGCCATAACACAAAAAGTTCTGGATTAGATCTTCACCTATGGAGTCAGTACCTTGCTAATTCTAGAATGATTGCATATACTCAGCTTGAATTTGAACCTCCACCTGAGGAACTCAAAGCATAAACTGACCATGAAGAATAATGGATTAAATCCCTCCATGGCATAGAACAGTTATCTCTGAAGCGAATTTTACACCTATTTCTGTTTGCCTTATAAGGAATCAGCAATATCTATGTGATCCCATTGAGATAATTTATATCAGTTCCTCTGCTTCTATGACTTTTCACAAGTGGAGACAATTATGTAGAGTACTACAAAATACACTGTCAGAGTATATTATCATACATAATTTCCCGTTTTTGCACTATATCACAGTAAGTAATAATGCGGAGATGGCCTTATAGTAAATATTAGCAGGGCTGGTCGGAACTAATCTACTAATGCAGAAACTTGTACTATCCTACCCTTCCAAATATATGACTTACAGATAAGAAAAAAAAAACCTTAGAAAGAAGTTATGACTTAAAAATTTTTCTAGTTATGACCAACACAATACCAATATAAATTTAAAGTAAATATAAAGAGGAAACAATAAGAGGAAACCAAGCCCTGATATCCAAAGGTAAAAAAATCATACTTGCATCCTTCTTTTTCTCTCTGTGCACTAGAGGTTTCCACTCCAGGTTCAAACATGATCTAATTATAATCTAAGTTATTATCGAATTGGTTCCTTTCAGTACTTTTTAATGTGTTTTTGCTTTATTTTTTACATTGAAATTAAGTTCTTATTGTACCTTTCCAATTGATAATATAATTTCTTTTGAGAATTGCTGCAAATTGCCTGTCATATTATTGTGTGTGGATGCATGCAGAAGTAGGACATTTCATCCTGGTAATGATAAGTGTTGATGTCAAAAAAGCTAAGAGATATGTTTAAGACTTAATTCCAAAAGACAAGTTGTAGTTTGACCCATATTTTTTAATTTTTGTGCAACAACAAAGAATCATACTATCTGTTTGGGTAAATTAAAATGCAACTCCAGCCTGCAACTCATGACACCATGTCAAGATGCAACTGTAATTGTTCAAGGAATAAATCTCTGGTATGATAAAAATATGAACTGCTTGGAATGTACATTTTGACAAACTGGCTTTTCAAGGAGAAGCCTTTGGTTTTCCTCTTCTGTACTTGAATGAGATATCTTTAATGTTACCATAAAGAAATTTGCTTATAGCTAATAAAGCTACTAGACTAGACCAACCTATTCTTAGAGCCTTGAAGTTGTCCAGAAACTCAGATCAAATAATAAAACTGGAAAGTGAAAAGAAAACCTGCCAGATTGTATCAGGAATGTACTGCTGGGAGGTTAATTCCTAGCTATTTAGTTTAGTGAAAAATTCTGTAATATGTATAAGTTTTCCAGCTTTATTGAGGGTTCTTAACTTTACACTATTTGTTGAGTGGTAGGTTTGGTTTCAATTAAGAGGTAATTTGCTTTACATGCTCTTCCTAGGTGGTCTTGGAAGACCAGTTGTTTTATTAAATAGAAACACTCTTAAAAAGATCAGACTTGAAAATAATTTTAAAATTTGTGTTTAAAAAGAAAGTCAATTATTTTAAAAGTTACCCTTTTTATTGAGAAAATTACAGACCTTTACAGGTGATTTAATTAAAATTCTCCATGAATGTAATGATGTATCATCACTATATGTTGCCAGCATACAGAAATTCATTCCTAATTCTTGCTTTGCTCATTTCTTGAGCTGAAAAAGAACCTTGTAACATTGTAAGATTCTACTGGAAATAATATGATTAATCCAACTAGAATTCAGATTTATTAGTGGGAACCCAGTGCAAGCTTCATAAACTGGCTCAGAACACAGGCAGAAAGACCCTCAACTTACCACTAAATTTGAATGTAAGTGTATTCCACTGATGCAAGAGGAAGATTCATGAGGTGTCTATTGGACTGGGATTGAAACTCATACTAGGTCACCCCTACTGTGAGCACAGCTTGTCTCTCCTGGCTGAGAGGTACTTATCATCTTCTTCACATGGAATGTGGCTGCTGATGCCATAGCTGGGTTTCACTGGGTCAGGATATAGTTGGTTCATTTCAATCCTGGGCTGAAGTTCAATGACATTTCTCTCATTTGAACAATTGGGACAGTAGGGGTTATGGCAAAGGAAGCAAAGTTAATCACCAATAACAATATGAAAAATTATTTTTTCCATGATTTAGAATCCTTACCTTCAACTATTGTCATCTGAAAAAACCAGTGAAGGTCCACTCTTGATCATGGCACAGGCCAAAATTATGCTGGCCACTTGAATCTTTAACTGCAATTATAGTTATCATCAATATGGTTTAGAGGACTGCTTTCCTTCCATTTTGTATAGAAAAGAACATACAAATTCAATGTTCATAAATCTTTCTATACAAGGAAAAAATTTTGGAGGATCAAAATAAACTGGAGAATTTACTGTTTACTATAGTAGAATTGAAGAGAAGAAGAATACCTTCTGTTCAAATGTAGTCTAGGTCTCTGTTTTAATTCCCTGCATGTCTTTCAAGAAGGCACTTGGTCTTTCTCTGTATATTTTCCTTCCTGGAAAGTGAAGATAAGGAGTTTTTCTTTTTTCTCTTACACTCCAATGTACTAAATTTTTAAAATATTAACTTAACATAGCATTAATAAAAATAAATCTGTGATGTTGCCCCTGCATTTCTCGCTTTCAAGTGTTTCAGTCTTTGCAGCAGCTTTCTCACGCTGCTTCACATAAACAATATTGTATTCTCAGAATTTTGCATACCTGCTCTCTGAGAGAGAATTTGACTGATGGTCATAGTGACCAATGGAGTCAGGAGGTTGTAACCTCCTTGGGCCAATCTTGGCCCTCTGTACAAAATGTATATAAGCCTTTGGAGTCAGATAATAAAGAGCTTTCCATGTTTGATCCTGCTGCTGCCTGCCGTTCTCTGTGAGGGTCCACACCCACGTCGCAACATGTTGCCCCTCTAAGGGCAGGGGTAACACTGTGACTCTATAGTTAGACATATAGCAACTTAATATTTTGTTTTGCAGAAACATCCATCCATAGTGTGAGTGCTCCCTGGATCTGTAAGGAGCTGCTTGGAAATCTGCAGTGGCTCAGTGCAATGAGGAAAGGATCATGTCCCTGGGTGCTGTGCAGCCCATCTAAGGTCTGACCTCACTTTTGTGAAGTGAGAGTGGCTTTTAGTCATTAGCTTAAAAGAGAGGAGGAGTACTGTAATGAACTGGGCATTTGGTTTAGCATTAAACTAAAATAGTGCCGTGCATGCAAAGATCTAAAATGAGCATTTAAAAAAAAACCAAGCAGTTCATCCTCCCACAAAACATTCCATTTATATGAATTTAAGAGATATGGTCTTTGTAATAAATGCCTTCACTATAACAGGAAATGTGTTTGTGAACAAATGCTCATCAGCTGGCGATTTAACAGTGCAAAGCATGAAAAGTTCTGCCTCCTTCTGCTTTTAACTACTGGTGTCCTTTACTGTATAATTACAACTGAGAAACTGAAGATTCAAGCAAGATTAGTTTTGTACCCTGAACAAAGAAGTAGACCTCCTCCTTCTAGTCCCATGGAAACCATGGATTTTTCAAAATTTGTTTAATTTTCAGGGAACTGCTAAAGCATGTTTTCAGGGCACGAGTCAATACTTAGTACTCAATAAATATGTCTCATTTTGTCTTTAAATTATTGACACACATGTTAAGAAAAAAAGGCATGTTGTTATGGTTTTTTCAGGATAAGGATCTGACCTCCTTTTTAGTGTTTGTTTATGTAACATCTGACAATGTGATTTTTAAGCACTGTAAAAAATAATTTTTAAAAAATTGCAGAATATTTACAACACAGAAGATTTAACTGTAAAACAAAGCTTCTGCAAGAAAAGTTTACTTTTTTGTATCAGCTATTATCAAGAATATGTGATTTTTCATTGATATCAGGATATTAAATTGGCTCAAATACATTCATACCACAAACCAAAGAGTGTTCTGGTAATGGCTCTATTTTGATGAATGCACAATGCTTCTTTTTATTTCTTTTATTTTTCCTGAGAGCAAAATAAGAAGTGGAATATGAATCAAAAAAGGGGAGGGAATGTAAAACATTGCAAGTAAAGATTTATTGCTGCATTTTTATGTTAAGTTTTTCTGCAAACTTTATGATCTGTATAGTTTTTGATTTGTTTACAGACAGAGTCTCTAGCACTGGCACCCTGACATTTTTGTTTAATATAAGCACTGTTGCTTGACACCTTCTGGAGAAAACACTGAAAATAAATAAAGACAGAAGATTCATATTTTTAAAAAGTCACCATTGAATATGTGCAAATGGGCTTTCATAATGGCCGTTTCAACAAAAGGTTAAATGTGTTTGTTTGAATCCATAAAGCATTTTTCCTTCCCTCCCCTTAAGATACAACCTATTTCATGTAGTTCAGCTGAATAAATTTTATAGTGGTATGGAATTGAGAAATGTCAGCATCAAAACTTTAATAAACACAGTTTTGAATCTTTGAAAATGAAGCTGTCAACCATGGTTTAGCAAACACGGCACATTTTGGAGAGAAAAATATCAGAGTAACACAGAAATAGTTTGAAGCATAATTTTTCTCTCGAAGCAGGACTTTATTTAATGCTTGGGTATTTTTTCCTATTTACTGCTAACTTTATTTCCTTCCTACCCTAGATGATGGTCCTGAAGTGTATAGTTTTCTACAATGTGGGATGGGATTGATTAGAACTGAAATCTGACCTGCTGTGTGCCATTTCTCAGCAGCTTCTCTTCTCCTTTGCAGTTTGATAATCCCAGCCTGACAAAGCCTTGCCACGACTGGTCCAGGCTTACTGTTCCTTCTAAAAACAAAGATTTTTGGGCAGTTAGAAAGCCCATCTCATATTTGGAATTCTTATTTTGAGAGTAATTGTTATCTTTCCTGATGTTTGGATAGATTTCATAACCTATTTGGAATTTAGTTTCCTATTTCTGAACAAAATTTTCGATGAGAGTTTCCCTCTTTATTGGCAAAGGGAAGAGGAAATGGGGGGATAAAACAAGCATTTTGTTATTTTGAATTTTTTTTTTCCTTTCCTATAAATACCATGTGAGAAAAAGTGCCCTTCATGATGGTTATTTGTTCTTAATAAATAATAGCATATTTTATACAGAAAATGTTGCAATATACATTATTAAATACAAATCATTAGGACAATACCCCCCAGCTCTAGCTTGGATCCTCATTTTATCTCTGCAGCTGTAGTTTTCATGTTTTCACCCTTGTACCTCAATGTCATCTTAGATTCTAAGTGGAGTATAAGTGTGTTCTAAGCCCAAAGCAAAGAAATGCAAGCAGACAAAAATCACAGAAGACAGGACATACAATGTAATGCTATCAGAGCTCTCTTGAGACTTAGTCTAAATCCCATTCAATTTTTCATTTCAGAGCTGAAGTAGTCCCTTAGAGAAGAGTGCAAGGTTAGTGTTAGGTCTATGGGGTCATGTAGATGTATTCTGAAATTACCTATTAACTCAAAGGATATATATGTGCAGCTACACATTTCCATCCACCCTTCCTTCAGTTTAGATACAAAACTTCATAGAGATTGTCTGGAAAAGAATCAAAAGTACAAAGTGAAGAAACAGCAGCATTTATATTACTCCCTTTTCTGCTGGAGGAAAGTTGGGGTTTTACATCACAATCTGAATGCCAGCAGAGAACAACCTCTGAAAGGCAGCTGCCTTCAGAGGGCTGGATGATCATCTCAAGGAGCTCCCTTTGCCACTTCATTATCAAAAAGAGGTAGGCGAGCTTTCAAATGCATAGCAACAGGCACACAGAGTTTGGGCTCCTATATTTTTTTCTGAGGAGGCAGGAAAAAAACAATGCCTAAGCCATCCTCATTTCAAAAATGCAATAGATGGCAGGTAACATTCATGGGTGAGATTGTAGCTACATGAAATGATGCTCATGAAATGATGCAACCTTTCCTATGGAGAGTGACCCCAAGCACACAAGGGTCACTGCAGGCTGGCAGTGGTCTGTAACCAGCTTCTTCTTCCTCTCCCCATTTCTGTAAATCCTCCCCTAGTTTCTCATCTAGCACAAGGCTTGTATAACAGGCTGCTGCACTGTCACTTGTCAGCAGGATCTGAAATTGTTTAATACGGGGTTTACTGGGGAGTGGTCTCTAGTAATTTGGATTTGAAATGCTAAATCTATAAGCAATAATGGTAAGCTCAGACAATAATCTTGCAGTCAGTAGACATAGCAGAATTGAAATGGTCCTTGCACAGCAGTATTACTACATGCAGACATTGCAGTTAATGAAACAGCATTCTGGGACTGTGAACTCTATCAACAATTTACGGGAAAATGCTTGTAGTAAAAGGCTTAAATATCATATTTATTACAGTTTCAGGTTGCTTTCCTTCATCTATTATAGCCACCTCCCTTAAATGCAGAAAGTATTCCCTCTCCTTTAAATTCTCTCCAAGAGATCAAAATGAACCTGGCAGAGAAAAGTTGCAACCATTTCCAATAAGATCTTCACAACAGCAAATGACATTATCATACTGATTGCACTGAAGGTGCTGATTGCACTGTAAACCAGCACAAACATTTTGACCAAGAGCAAGGTTTTTTTACAGATATCATGGGAAAGTTACAATCAGCCTGAAAGGAAAACTGAATAGTAGTGTTTTCTGATATATATATATATATATATATATATATATATTGTTTTTTTGTAATCTTAAACAAATATAATAGATTGGGTGATGAATCATAGAAATATCTGTGTATTAATTTTCCACATATTGCATTATATATGATCCCATATACATGGAAGCTTCTAATGTTGTAGTGGTGGCTGATGACTCTTGATCACCCTTGAATCAAGGCTCCCTAAAGACATTTACTAGGTAGCAGAAATGGATGTCCGAAACATGTGCTGCAACCCAATGTAGTCTGAAAATCTATCACTTCACTTATCAAAGCTCATCTAAACTGCAACAGAAAAAAATGAAAGATTTTTTTCTGCAGATACTGCAGTATTTTCACACTACAGCTGGACACCAAATTGATTCTGTGTCTTTCAAGATACCTCTAGAACAAACTAGAGAACATAGCTTTCTATTTCATTGCTCTTGCTTCCTTTTAATCACTTCTTTCTCTTTTTTCCTAACCTTGGTTTACTGTCCTAATTTCTTTAACACTTCCTTGGCTTCTATTAAGTTATCCAAAAGGTTTATGTGCTTTCTTGCTAGACAATTTTTTCCCAGCTCCCATGGCTCTACTTTTAATAACACTGATATATTTTTGTGTATTTCTTAGTCTACATTTCTTCTGGGTCTTTGATTTTTCACAGCAAATAGTGACTTTTATAAAGTCTTGTTATCACTGCCACAAATTCACTGCAGAAAGCAACTAGCCCAGCTGTTAAATATGATCGTAGAGTATTACAAGGTCTTCAGGGCCTTTATTAATACTAGTATAAATAATTAGTCCTTTTGTACATTTTTAGAATACCTGCTGCAGGTGCAAAGGATATTAAACATCAAATCTTTTTCCTACTCTCACATAATCTGATTTTTTTTTCTGTAGACGTAAAATAAGGTTTATCCTACTACTTTTGCCATTAATTTGCTGTGTCGGGCAGTCTGATGTCTATTCCTTTCTTCATCTCTTGGTTTAACTGGTGATAAAAAGGCAGGGAAAATATGGGCTATGCTTAATTAAAATGTCATGTTAGTATTTTCATGACATTATCTTCTAAAAATATGCCATGCAACCAATCAATTTGGAATAGAAGAATAAACTGAACAAGGAAAGACTGATACTGTGGATTGTATTGATCTATAATGCAGTGTGCCACAGTTCTGACTGACTGGAGATGCTCATATTGCCACTACCATTAGATACCATAACCACTGTCAAATTCTGTCAAGAAAGGAAACAAAGAAAGCAATACATAGATAGCCCACATGACAAAATTACCAAATGATTTTGTCTTCATTTTTGATACAGTGTATGACAATAGATCACTTGTACTGTAACACCAATTTATTTTTGAAAGAGCATCAGAACATCATGCTGGAGCAAGCAACATAAAGACAGTTACTGCCCAAAAGGGAATTCATCCTAGCACAAACAGTGTGAGGATTGTTAAAGGAAACAATACTAAACACATTTTAGCAATCAGTGACTACAGGAACTCTATACCCACCATGTACTCATCAGTGAGTGGTTTGTACTGATGATAATGTAGCTGTATTTTGAAAAGAGATTGCAAGAAGATTAATAGTATGGTGTTCTAATTTTCCTACAAAAAGTACTCTCTGTCCATATAGATTGTATTGGAAGAAAGTCTAATAATGTTTATGAGAAAATTTGACAAATGGGCAATCTAGGTGAACAGAGTTGGCAAGGTGGTACTTGATAAGATTTAAATCTGTTGTGCTAAGGAAGCATCTGCTGTGGAATGGCTCCCTCACAATGAGCTCTATTAATAACATAGATTTGCCAGTGGCATATGGTGTTACAAAAATATATTTGAATGTTCACTTAGTTGCATGCCAGACTGCCACAGAAATTAGACTTGATTAATGTTGCCAGTGGGACTACTACAGGTTTTCAAGTTGCCTCTACTTTTTCATCAGGTGCCCCACCTCAGTGTGTGACTCCTGTGAAAGCAAGGCACTTACAATAAGCTTACAGCTTTAGCATCTATATCAATATTTCTGTAACTTAATAATTTTTGGTGGCAATTTAGTGGCATTAGTTTTCTTTCTGGTTTGGTTTTGGGGTTTTTTTTGGTTTTTTTTTTTTTTTTTTTTTTTTTTTTTTTTTTTTTTTTTTTTGACACTAGGGTTAGTGAGTTGTTTTGTTTGTTTGTTTGTTTGTTTGTTCTGTGGGATAGTATATCCCAAAGATCACAGAAAACCTCATCATCAGAAATAAATCCAAATGTTTCAAACATTTTTCTGCTCAGGTTTGGACTGAGAGTTTATTAAGACAAGAGGCAATGGTCAGAAACTGATTCACAGGAAGTTCCACCTGAACATGAGGCAGAACTTTTCTGTGCAGGTCACTGAGCACTGGAACAGGTTTTCCAGAGAGGATGTGGAATCCCCCTCAATGGAGATGTCCAAGAACCACCTGGACACAATCCTGTGCAATGTGCTCTGGGATGACCCAGCTGGAGCAGGGAGGTCGGACCACATGATCCGCTGTGGTCCCTTCCAATTTTGCATTTTCTGATTCTGTATTATCACTGTGAATTGGGCAAGTATTGAAAAATTATCACAATCATTTTCCTGCCCCATTATCAGGTGACTGAGGAGACCAGATCACTGCTGAGATTCTGCTGACCCGTTAGAGAACAGATCTCAATGCTGATCAGCTCCACATACCAGATTTTGTATGCTCTATGACTTAGGTGATGTATTTCAGATTTCCTGTCTGTCACAGTGGAGCACTTCACTGAAAGCAGCTTGCAGAAGGCAGAGAGCTTAAGACATGCTGAAATACATGAGCCATGCTTTATCAGACCACTTCTACCAACCTCTTAAATCATCTCAAATACAGAACTAGAAGGACAGTCTTACCTGTTTCAGGCAATCCTTATTGTTACTAAAGTAAAAGCCTCAAATTTATGTCATTTGACAGCAACAGACATACAATGAAATTGCTGAACAAAATGTTGAACTGGGGTAGATGACATATAATTCTGCACTGTGTCCTGGAGAAATTTCCCTGATTAAAGATATTCATGGCAGTCTCATAAAAAAATAGCATACCCTGTGAACCTTTTATGACTTTTTAAAAAGTTTTAAAGGTTATTCAGTAATTTGATGGGGTTTTAATGGCCTGCCTATCTTTAATTAAGATTTAATTAGTGTTTGTGGAATCACACTGTCAAAAGAAAATCTTTAGAGTGAGAAAGTAAATAAATAAATAAATAAATAAATAAATTTAGTCCAAAAGATATGTCCCTTTCTTTGACTTTTTAAAGAGTAGGTTTATTTCTATTGATTTCAGTTATGAACACAGTATTTTGCAATATTATGAAGTATCCAGTGTAGGCTACTATACAAACTTAAATGAAAATTTCAAGACTTACCTAAAGCTTGAAAAAAAAATGGTTTATGACTGCTCAATGCAGCTCTTGGCAGTGAAATTCCCATACTGATCCTTCACAGATCACTGGTAATAATTACCCCACCTGGGTTTGCTGGCACTGAGGCACAAGTTCAGGAGGACTGACTTCACATACGATATTTTATTTTTCTGGCAAGTAACCATCCTGGCTTTAAAATTTTCAACCACTGCCTTCAACCTGCCTTCTGGCATCATATATGCTTAAGGGTAAAACACAGAAGAGTAATTTGACACTTAGAGTCAAATTTAGCTTTTTTTTCCCCTTCAGTGCAGGAGCTGTTAAAAGCGAAAACAACTTCCAGATCTGTGCTAGCTTTTAATAATTTATTTCGAAAATAAAATATTCTGTTACATGTATTTTAAGCACATACTTTTTTTTGTTGCTGCTATTTAATTTTTCTGTAATTATTTACAATAAATAAAGTCTTTTTTACAGCAGTCCCAGCACCACAGAACAGTATGTGGGAAATCTCTCTGCTACTTCCTTGGGTAGTTTGACAGCCTATGACATGACTGATTGTAATTCAGGACTATTAGTCCTGTGAGTACTGCTATGCTTTCTGTGAAATCAAGAGTAGTTTCCATGTTCAGAAGCTATACTGACATTTCATGGCACATGGAAAGACTGGACAGAACATGCAAATTCACATAAACAGAGATTCTGCATTCGAAGTGATCAGATCATGGTTCTTCAAGGCAGTATGCAGCATTTCTCTCAAGTGCAATTCCTTAGATTCCAAGGACCAAGGAGGGAGGCTCAGAAAAACAACAGCTTTCAAAGACCATTTCTGTAATGGAATTAGCTTTCCAATTGCATTGGTACAGCTGAAGTATGCAAACTCATTTCACTGAAATGAGTTTGCTTTGCTTAAACTAGCAATGTCCAACATTTAATGCTGTGTTTTCTCTTTCACCAGTAGCAAATGAGCTGGTGGTATGTAAGAAATGTGAATGTGTCTGTTGATATCCCTTCGATCTGGACACTGAGAGTATTTCTTTGTTGTTTCTGTCCTGTCTGCAAGGCAGCTGCTTTCTTTCATGTATAAAAAGATTGCTGCAAAAAGTTAACTTACATATTAAGAATAAATATTGTCCAAGATCGTAGGCATATACTGCCAAGCCCATGATTATTAGTCATTAGCTATTATATTATATTATATTATATTATATTATATTTATTATATTTATTATATTTCCTGATGCTATATTAGCATAATGCCTTCCCATACCCCCAGAGCTTCTTTGGGCAGAGGGTTGGACTACAGACCTCCTGAGATCCCTTCCTGCCTGGTTATCATGTGGTTCAGTGATATGTTTTCTAACTCAGGGTTACAGCCAGTGTTCCAATTCATGACATACCATAGTTTTCTGAGCAAAATTTTGACTTGAAAACAGAGGGTATGAATGAGGGACATCCACAGAAAAACAAAAAAATGTGCTAGTAGAATTTACTTTCCATTTGCTGCAGAATTCACCTGTGACTTAACCAACTTAACCTGTAACTTAATTTATTCTATTGTAAGTATCATTTCCTATGGCTTAAAGAATGATGTCAATAAGGATATATAAAACTATGTTTCACCAGTTTCACGCATTATGTCTTCATAAAACAGTGGATTAATAATTCTGCATAACTCTTCCTAAAATATAGGATTTTTATTGAATTATTTCTGGCCTTGGGAACTTTTCTCCCCTCTTTGTTCCATCTCTCTAGAGAAGTATGCATCACACTGAGATGATGTGATGTAAATGATAATTACTCACCTCAGAAAAAACACTGTACAGTGGTTAGTGTGCTTCTATAAGATTTCAAGACTTAAACTCACTTGAGTGCTACACTTGAAACTTTAAAAACTTGCTTGTATCCTCTTTTGCTTGGTTTCCCATCTGTAGTACTGATGTTGTCTCATTTTTGTGTCTTTCAGGACTGATGGGAACATGAAGATGTGACAGTAAAGAAAACAATTTAAATACGTAAGAGGAAGAATTCAAAAACTGAATTTTTGTGCTGCCATCAATAAGTGAAATCTGGTGTCAGCTGAAATGACAACAGCAAATAACATGGGTTTTTTATCATATTTGCAGCTGATGTATATGTAGTTAAGAGAGTTCTCTGCAGGAGCTACAATTTACTGGGCTGAGTAGGATGGTAAGTTATAAAAGTATTAATGCCACCTGCTTCGTGAAGTCACATGAAAGATTACTGTAGGAAATGCTGACACTTTGCCAGACACATGGAAAACAGAGTGCATTAAAAAAAACCTTGCTGTTCCAAAAGCAAGTTATCAGAAAAGACTTTTTTTTCCCCCAAAACCTTGATTGTGTTCTGCTATGAATCATTATTTCAGATATGCATGTCTCTAGTTTAAAATGCTCCTGTGCCTGGTTTGAAAGATGTAAGGAGTATCCATAAGCATGAAATTCTTTTTGATTAAATGAAAAGGCTGAAGAAGTACAACTAAATCTTTTCAGCTGAGACCAGTGTAACATCTGCTTTGTCTGCAAATTGTTTCCATTAACAGTTTGTTTTAACGAGTTGGAGTTTCTTGCTTCTACTACTAGGGGTTTATTGTTGTTTTAGCAGGGGGGAGGGATGGACTGTGATAATTCATCACTCAATGGTATCTTTAATGAAAATTAACCTGTGCTGTTCAGGCAGTACTTATATAGGAATTTATCTTTGTATTTAATAACACTGTTATTAAACCAAGCAGGTTTAAAAACAGCAGAAATACTTTTATATGATTAGTGAGATGTTTTTACCCATAGGTACATGTAAATAACAACCCCCTTGAGCCTTAAATATAGCTATGGAACAATTAACAACCAAATAGGTGTCAGAATGAGCTCCCTTTTCAGTTCTTTGTTTCTTGATATAATTTGTTTTCATACTGAGAGAAAAATGGCAAAGGGAACAAAAAAGGGTTTGTCTCACTCTAAACTGCTTGCAAGTAGATACAGTAACTTGACCAAAGAGAAGGGAAAGTAGAAATTATGGATACTTTTAAGTTAGGGACTGCTATGGGTAATTAAAAAAGTAAAACTCTAGTAAATGCCCACAGAAAGAAAAAATAATCATGGCTGCCTTTAGTACAGTCAAGGGAAGCAATCATTGCAGAGGATGCACTCACCAAAATCACGGAGAGGGATTTACTTTTGGAGTAGTTCTAAATCTGTTCCCAAGTTCTCAGTGATCATTAGCAGTTGGATTGCCTTAAGAAGAAGCCTTCTGGTCTAGTTTCTGAGAGAAAACATTCACATGGTCTGAAATGACTTGTGATATCAAGGAAAACAGTGGTACTCAGTCAATTTGGAGATTCATTTGAAAATAGCACTCATGACCCTGACCTGAAATGATGAATAGACAGACATACTGTCTTTCTATTTTTTTAGTCCAAGAATGATGCTTGAAAGGATTATTTCTAATAATCCTTTCTAGAAATTCCTCTCCTGAAATATTTTGATGTCAGTCTGCTTTTTAGATAGTATCCAAAAAACAAACTCTAATGGTTTCGTGTTTTTTATTTTGAGAGTGTTCTCTTTGATGCAGGAAAATAGGCTATGAAACCTCTCAAATATAAAAGGTCAGGACCAATATTTTCAAAAAAAGAATACATAAGAGGTGAGCTTAGAGATACCCAAGTAAGTATCTTGTTTACTGAAGACATTAGTTACTCCAGTTTACACTCAAAAAGAGTGGTAGTTTAATATTTACCCCTAACTTGCCAAAATAATTTGCATTGTGGCTCTGTGTCAATAAGGATGGTATGAAACTGTTTCCTTTTCCAGTGCAGCTTCCTGGGGTTTTTTTCCCTAAAATGTTGTTTAAACTCAGGGAAAGAGTCAGGTGGGGAAAAATGTAGAGGTTTTTTTATTTTTGTTTGTTTGTTTGTTTGTTTTGTTTTTTGTTTTGTTGGTTTTTTTTTGTGATTGTTTTTATATGTTTGATTAATTGGTTAGTTTAGGTGAATATTATCTTTTTTGTTCGACATACTAATTCTTGGGAAAATGTAAGATATTTGAAAGAAATTATAAATTTTTTTGAGTTGGAAGGGACCATAAAGATCATCTAGTTCTAAGCCCCTTGCCATGGGGAGTGATGCCTTCTACTTGAACACTTTCAGGGAAGAGGCACCCAAAACTTCTCTAGGAAATCTGTGCCAGTGCCTCAGCATGCTCAGAGAAAAGAATTTCTCTTAATATCCCACCTAAACCTGCACTTTTCCAGTCTTTGTGTATGACCCCTCATCCTATTACTGTACACTCTTGTAGAAAGTCCCTCTCCAGCTCTGTTGTCAACTCCCTTCAGGTACTGGAAGGCTGATATAAAGATCTCCCTGGAGCCTTCTGTTCTCCAGACTGAACAGCCCCAGCTCTCTCAGTCTGTCTTCATAGGAAAGGAGCTCCTTCCCTCTCATCATCTTGGTGACCATTCTTTGAACTCACTGCAGCAGGTCCTTCTTATGTGGGGGCTCCAGAGCTGGATGCAGCACTCCAGGTGGGATGGCACAAGAGCAGAGGAGCAGTATTACCTCCTTTTCCCTTCTGGCCACTCTGCTTTTGATGCAGCCCAGGACACATTTGGCTCTCTGGATAAGTGCACATTGCTGGGTCATATAGAACTTCTCATCCACAAACACCCCCAATTTCTACTCCTTAGGGTTGCTCCCATTCTCAGCCCAGCCTACATTTGTCCTTGTTCTCTTTACAGGTACATTTTCCAGTCTTTGGCTAGGAAGGTGGCTGTCAATTACAACCACTGTAAAATTACAGCAAAACTACTACTGGCTACAACAGATCATATAATAAGAAAAGGAAACCTAATTTGTTCCTTGAAGGCTTTTCTCTAATGCATTATATTAATTGCACTTCTAGTCAAGGGTAGTTCTCTATTTCACTAGCAACACAATTACAGTGCAACCAAAGATGAAGGCAACGTGTTAATTGTTAGGTTATTTCAGGGTGTTAAATCACCTACTAAGGATCAGCTAGCAAATGTTGTTTTTTCTCAATTATTAATACACTCAAATTTGATTGAGACTGTATGTAAACAAACACAACAGGACTAGGGGGTGTAAGGGACCAGGAAAATCTCATTCTTACTCCAGTGTTTGTGACATGGACTTACTTTTATTTGCACCTTTCTCAGGTAATGAAACTTCTTAATAATTTCCAGGAAACTGTTGAACAGAAACTAAAAAACTATTTCCATTTCAAGTTTTTCAGTGCATTTGTTTATTTTAAGACCAAGCAATCATTTTTCTTCCCTCTGGCTTCTTTATGTGGTAAAGCTATTTTATTGATGCTGGAAAATGCAGAATATATCATAGGGTTTACAGGGATAGTTCTGCCAGAAATGAAACTGGAATTAACTCCAGATCAGCTTATACCTAATGTAGTGGCATCATATTTAGAAATCAGGTATCAGTTTCAGTTTAAAGAAACAAATTGGACTACAAATTTTCCCATGATGTTGTTCAGTCAAGTGTATAATTTGATTTTTTACATTCATTATAACATATGGTTGGAAGCATCACATATGGTCGGAAGTGTCAGCCAAAAGTCAAATGGCCATTCTTCCCTCACCTCATATCCCAGTTGTCCTGATATTTTAATCATTTTCTAGTCTCCCACTGTGATGTTGGAATATTTCTACTTGGATTTTCAAATGCATATATGCATATTTATGTGCAAAATATAATTTAATAAACTGTTAACACACAGATTTAAAAACTGTCTTTGAAGGAAAGAGAAAACCTGCATTTTTCATATCTGCATCAGGAGTTGTCAGTGCTTATTTTAGTCTTTTTTATTATATTATTAGTCAGTTTTATTTTATTCAATAAACTATGGCTTACAAATATTTTTAACATTGAACAGATGAAGTCTTAAAAATAATTATATAGACTGATTAAAAATAATCCTTATGTGAATATAATTACAGACTCGGCTCCTGCAGCTATTTAATTCTATATATATATGTGTTATCCTGCCTGAGGTGTTATGAATCATCTGTGTAATATAGTTCTTAGTGGGAGATGTTCATTGTTACTAGTTAGAGTTAATATTTTCAGTATTTTTTAGGGTGTTCTGTTGTCTAATTATTATAAGAATGCTTAGAAATTGTGAAAAACTCTATCCATTATATCTTTGAAAATGTAATCTACAACTGCCTTAAAACTAGTCAGGCTGTATTTTGTACATTGAATAAAGGAGGAATTTGCCACAATATTTCCAAAATTATTCATCAATCTGGATAAACTTTTTGGTGCATGTAAAGACCCTAAATGAGCTGTCACATTTGGCTGTTAAAATTGCTGTGAAAGCCTTCTTTTAAACTTAGTATGTCAGGTTCATAAACTATGTTGCTTATGAACACAACAAGAAACTGAGTTTTATTTGTAACTTTCTTTTTCCATTTTCTCAGGAAAGATTTTCAGATGATGAACAAAGAAAATAGACTGTATACTGAGAGAAAGAAGGAGTGACAAAGGCTTGAAAAATGTGAAAACATAACTAAATATAGCATATAATATTTTCCCATCTTCTCTATGAAAAAATTGCCATCTTTTACTTCTATGTGACAGCATGTTTACAAAAGTGTTAACTTAATTTTCAAGTTGTCCAATTCTATCTTGTGCACTAGTTCACATAAGGCAAAAACTGATTTATTTTTGTCCTGGGGTGTTTCACTTTTTTTTCCTTTTTTTTAACTGTATGTGTTGAAATGCCATGGTATTTTTTTCATAGGGAGTTCATTATTACTGGACTAAGGACAGAAGATATAGAAACAAAACTTGCATAGTTACCATTGAATTCTAATAGATTGAAACAAAACAAATAAATATTGAATTCTAATAGATGATTTACATTGGCTTTCTCTTTTGTATAATTTGCTACTAACCGGTGGGGTTTTTTCTATATAAAGTTTTACCTATGCTGATTTAGCCTTTGAGAGCCTTAGATGATTTGGGATTCAGGCTTTTTTTTAAAAAATATTCACTATGAAATTTGCTACAACCTCAGTCTCGTACTATTGGCTTGTTTTTCAGATAAGCCAAGAGCAGGCTGAATGAAATATAAAATTCAGTGTAAAATGGTAAAGCATTTAGATATATATATATATATGTTTTGGGTTTTTTAGTTTTTATTTTCTTTTTTATTCCTCCACATCATTTGATTTCTAACCCGTAAGGTAGGAAGTGCCCATTCCTGATGTAAGGTGGACTGAGGCTGGTGATTCTGCTCTCTTCAGCTCTCCTTCCCTCTCTGGAGAAAAATTCTTCAGTGTGAAAAGTGGTGTGGTTATTGTTTTTTCAGCTGAGTCTGAACATCAGCTCAACATCTTCCTCTTACATAGCATGTCCACAGTGTAGTTTCTTTAAAGTTATCTTTCTACACAGTGTATTGAGTCCCTGTGAAATTTCCAGCTACTGTGTCTTCATCAGCACAATGACGTGACACAGCACAATGATGTCAACACATGAGCTGACTGAATACCCTGATCATCATTCCCCAGCTTCCCTTACAAGGAGTGGCAAGTCAGACCTCTCACTTGTCATGCTTTTGGTAGATATAGTAGAGACCATCTGAAGAGTATTCTTTTTTAGGTAATACTCAGGTGACGAGCTGTATTTTTAGCTGTTGACCTTTTGTCGACAGATCAAAATGCCTCTGGGAAGTCATCCAGCTACACACAGCTGTGGTAATAGAAAAAAAAGATGGAGAAAATATCCAAGGGAAGAGAGAGAGTGGTGGTTTATCAGCCCCTTTAGCAGATGACTTACTAGAACCTCAAAGACCCAAAGACTGAACTATTTCCTGTTGACAACAGAGGTACATAGTTTATGTGCATATAGGATCAAAAGGGTTTTTCTCATAGGGGAACCTACAGACTATAGACATAATCTGTCCAGGATGAGATGCAGACATCAGATTTAGACATCAGGAGGTGGGTGATATGACAAAGGGTAGTGATTTTAACGGAAAGAAAGTAGGTTTAGATTCAATATTAGGAAGAAATTCTTCCTTGACATGGGTAGTGAGGCACTGGCTAAGGTTGCCTAGAGAAGTGGAGGCCCCTTTCCTGGTTGGAGGGGGCTTTGAGCAACATTAAGTAGTAGAAGATGACCCTGTCCATGGCATGGGGGATGGAACTAGATAGTCTTCAAGGACCCTTCCAACCCAAAGTCATCATTCCATACTTCTGTGACCAGATATGAGATGTATAACAGGCAGAGTTGTTCACTTCCAAGCTCCCCAAAGAGACATGGCCAACCTGACCCGTGCAACCAACACAGTCAGAGACCTGGTCAGCTGCTCCTGTAGAGGCCAGTCACAGGCCCTGTGCTGTCCTGCTGCTCCCCAGATGCTGCTTTAGGTTTTACAGACCTTGTTTCATACTTGCCAGACCTGGGTGGATGCTTTGGTTCTCACAGGAAACAAAATTGTATTATTTTTTCTAAATACCAAAGTAATTCCCCTAAATAAGCAGGATCCCACTCTTGATTTTTTTTAACACAGTCAGCTAACTATCTGGATGATATCTTTCAGTATTTCAGAAAAATACTAATAATCCTCAGGAAATTTCCTTTTGGCAGTAAAAAATGTTACCAATTTTTTTTGGTTTGACACAGAATTATGCTTGGTTTTTAAATGAATTTCTGCTCTCAAAAAGTTTTGGAATCCATCTACTGGGTTTTTTTTTCTGAGGAATCTGATTATTTTTTTTTTTACTTATGTCAGCTTTGATTGTGTTTAAGCCACTCTGAACTCTATATGCAATTTTATAAACCCTTCAGGTTATTATATACAAGTAATATTATATACAAGTAATTGATCTGGAATTTCTGGACTGATGTTAAGTGACTAAAATTTGTTTGATGTGTTTCCCTAGTGAGATACCAAGTTCGTGTGAATTGCCCAATGATAGGAAATTCTCCCTCAAAGTACTCAGACTTGATAGTAACAAAAAGTTGATTTTATCTTAGGCAATCCAGAATTATTTTTTACCTTACTTCTAGTTATAGCTCTTGTATTTCTTGTGGCCTTCCATCACACCTATGCCAGAATTTACATTGGTACTAAATTAATATGGAAAGTGCAGTTTGGGGGGCTTTTTAGTTGCTTAAAAACTCTTTGTTCTTGTTTTGCAGACCAAGTGCAAAGGTCTGCAACAGAAAAATGCCAGACTGGGGGATATTTCTTTGAGAAGCCTGGAGGAGGTACTAAGAAGGAAGGTTTTTTTGCCGTCAACTTCATGGAGGGTATCCATATATTACAGGTAAAGGTAAGATTTTTTCTACTCTCACAGCAAAAACAAAGCCACAAGGTGACATTAGCACAGCACTAAGCTGTTGGATTTGGGTCCTCCAGAGGCTTTGCCTGTCTTCTATTTTCCAGCACCTTTTCAACTAAAATCCCAGGCAAAATGTCAGATAGAAGTGCATGCAATGAGAATAAAAATCTGAATGGCCTTCAATGTACCTAGTCTGCTTACTACAGATTCTTGTATTCATTCCAATGGACTTTTACAGATAAGATAAAACAGGAAAAGAGGCCAGCTCCAAGGGAGGAACAGCAGCCTCCCCCCAGTATCGGCAGGGGCAAGTCTTGTCCAAAAAAGACAGTACTGAAACCAAATACAAAGATTTAGATAAAAGCTTGTTGGGTGAAAAAAGTGTCCTAGAAAAGAGTGAGTACATCAGTTTTTCTCATCAGCAGCTTTATCTTTTCATTTAAACACATGCAAGGCCACATACACGCCACCCGGATAACCAGTAATGAGCAAGATCACTGGCAAATGATATGTGGCCTTATTGAATATTGATAGGAATCATGTCAATATCAAGCTAGCTGGCTTCTGTCCTGTGACCAAGTATGCATTTTTCCTATGCCAAGTCTGTTTCATGTTGTCAGTAACTCAGTTCATTAGTTTCAAATAATTCTATTTGTGAAATTTTAGCATTTCTCTCCTGCAACATGCTTTGTTATTTGTTGTTCCATACTGATAACAAAACAAAAATCTTGGTGAAAGCTTTGAAGTGTCTCATTTGGCCTGAGACTTGTGCTGTTAATTTTCCTTCTCTTTTAGAAAGGACACCTATATATTGGTTTTTTTCCATAAAGGCAATGTCTCAATTTTCATCTTTTTCATTATGTCTCTTTTATTTTTACAATGTCATTTTTGTTGTGACAAAGTAGACTTTGTTTGGAAAAAAAAAAACCAAAACCACCACTATCAAAAACCCCAACCCAAACTTTCTTGCATTTACCAGCCATAAAGTTGTTTCTTTATGTGAGGGAAAGCAGATATCAAAGTACTTCATAGACGAAATAATGTGTTTGTCCACTTTCCCTTTATTAGAATGGAAAAACTCCAAAATGAATACATGGGGTTTCAGTTTTATGGCTCCCTGTTTAATTTTGTCTCTAAGTTCTTAATAATTAATTCTACCTCATTGCTTTAATGTAGGTAGTTCTTCAGAAATTCTGCAAGTGAAATCTTGCACTGAGAACCTAAATAGCTCCTTTACATAAACAGAGATGTCAATAAAACTTTACTAAAAATAAATTAGCAATTAAAAATCCAATTCGGCAAAACATCTAATTACACACTCTCTTTAAGCATATGTTCAATCTATAAATCCCAGTGGAATTTAAGCAGAACTTTTGAAGTTAAGAAATCGTGGGTCTAAAAAAATAATTTCTTAATTGCTATAAAATTGTAAAATAATAATATATTTTCAAGAAAGGTAAAATAGAAAACAAGGGAAGCAAAATAAATACTTCATCAATTCTTCTGCCTTGCTCAAGATACAAATAAAAAATCCTAAACAGTTAAGTTTACATGGTTTTATCTTGTGGGTGGGTCTTCTTTCACTTTCACTGTAGTATGTTTCAGGGATATGATAAAAGAGCTGAAAAAAAGTAGAAAATTATCTAGATTTCACTCCAAGTTGACTTAACTTTAACTTTTAAGATCTGCTGTCAATCTGAATTTGCAGTACAATCTCAGATTGCTTAAAGGCAGATTTTTGTATCAGGCCAGGATCAACCTATTCTTACAATTAATTTTTGTTAACCTGTAAAATATGCTGATTTTGGACAGAAGAAATGTGTTTGTGGAACATCAGATGGTCAGAACTTAAACTTCAACCAAATTTTTTGATTAAGTGTTCCCATAGAGTCACAAGATACAGCCATAATACAAAATATTGGTTTTTCGCAGGGGGAAAAACCCCACAAACATTTGTAACTATATTTTTAATTGCACATCAGCTCTGAACCTCCACAGGAAAATAGTAGTAGAACCTCCACAGATAGTAGTAGTGGTTTTTTTTAATTATCACCATGCCTGGAAGGTCACAGCATTATTGCTAGACTAACTAAGGCTGAAAACCTGTAATATGGCACCATAGGATTTGGCCTCTTTCTTTGAACTTGTCTTAGTGAATTAAAATAGTTACACCAGCCCTACTGTGTATTAGTAATTTTATTTACCTACATGTTGGATGTGAACTGACATAGTTGCACGTTTGAAGACTTGGCTGTCAGGCAGGAAATCAGATCAAGAGGGCAGCTTCAAAGATAAGGACAGACTTACAGATTTCTTGTCTGGATAAATGTCAGTTATTCAAGCAGAGCCCATGGAAACTCTCTGAGTCAGTATCACAGGATGACTGGGCACCTAGCTGATGCTTGTTTCATATCAGATATTTGATGTCTCTCATGGTATAAGCCATACTTTCTGCAACAGTAAGTTTGTCCATATGTCCTATTTTAAACCCATTCTACTTTTATTGCCTCCTGGGACTACTAAGCAAACAGAGAGAAGAGGGAAAACTTTCTGGCTGGCACATCTGAAGTCTTCAGACACTTCAGAGTTTCCTTCACAACCTGTCTCACTTTACAGCAGCTATGGATGGAAAACAGCAACCCCTCTATAAGCTCAACTGTAACTAATGACCTCCATATGCTTAAATAGCTTGAGGAATATTAGCTCTTTAGTGAAGATACTTAAATAATGTGGTATGTAGTGAAGATACTTAAACAGTCTGGTATCTGCAATACTTATATTCAAGTGAATTCTTACCAGAAAGCTATGCCATGTTTCATGTAACACAATTATACTCTCTACCATTAATAGAACAAAGAGGCTTGTAAGCTATGATGTACATTCAAGCTTTTGCTTGATTAGTTAAGGGAAATATTTGTTCTTGGCCCATTGTCAGCTCTGTGATTGTGTATCAATGATGATAAGAAACTTTCACTGAAGTAAAACTTTTGCCTGCCTAAAGATGACTTCATTTTGTGATACAATAAGTGCTGGTAGCTCCTGCTATAAACAGCATGAGTTCCTTTGTTTTCAGTAAGCATTTGTCAAGTATATTCCCCATCAGAAATCAAAAGCCTGAATTTATTCAGAAGTTAATGTAAGATATGAATTCTGAGTGCTCAGTGATTTTATGTGGATGTTCTTTGCTTAGTTTGTTCAGATAATCAAGGAAATAAGAAAGAATCACTCCTACAAAGACCATAATAATTGTAATAGTCATCTTGAAAATGTAAGAGGTTGAGCTAATCCAGGCTCTGCCATTCAGCACAAATCTAAACACTGAGTCTATTTTTGCAGGTATAGTTCTGGAGTATGGGTCAAGCTGACAGGGGTGTTCTGTTGCTTGATTTGGTTTTGATGCTTCACTTAACCAGAATCAGATGAGACATATTTTGGTAAAACGCAGATGATGCAGTCTCAGGTGATATTATCAGTGTGATGCAGGAAAAAAACATTCAGTGAGGCTGAATGTAAACATTCAGTGATGCTGAGTGTAAGTTTGAGGATGATTTTAAAAAGATTACTTTTGCTTTTAAAATTACTTTTATGTAATCTTGGAAAACATTTTTGAGCATCTTGATTTTTTAGCATCTTGACTTTTGCACCTTGACCTGCCCTCTGTGCCTGTCACAGGCACCCACTGATAATCTGAGTTGTCACTTCAAAGCCAAGCAACCTATCAAAGGCCTGCCTGCATTCACCAACCGCTAATATATAAGCACTATGAATGTAATTTCAGTATGAACATGGAATATCTGCTTTAAAACTAGAATGATAGATTTGCACAATATATGAATACCCAGCCAAGTATCAAGTTTATAATTAGAATTACTATTCTTTAAGTTCACTCCACTCTCAATTTTCTCCTCTTCCTCTTTTAGTCACATATTTTGATCCTCAGCTTAGAATTTGCTGTTCCTTCATGTCTTCAAATAATCAGAGAAGTTCAGCTGAAGGCCGTGGTTGGCACAACAGTACAACTAAGTCATGTGCTCCCCCAGCCAAATACGAATTATTTTATCCCTTGTATTTTAGCTTATTCTTCATTATCTCAATGTAATTATGTATTAAATACAACCATAACAGGATTTTTTTCGTTCTAACAAGGTCACTAATATTATTCAAAAGTATTCAAAAGTACCTTTTGGACTCTGCTTTCCAAAAACATATTAAGATGTAAAATTGCTTAACATTAAAAAGTAAACAAACAAATAAAAAAGCCTGCACATTGGACACCAAGCTCTGTCACTCACCCATCTCTCTTACTGCTCTAAGGGATTCCCCAAGTGATGTCTCTAATTATAATTTCTTGTAGTTTTCACTTTAAAAATAACCTTTCCCACTCTTAGCATTTGAAGTGAGGTGTATGCTTCTCTAATCAGTGTAAGATAGGAACAGAAGAATAATTACAAGGCAGAGTGAAATAGTCCAGAACTGGCAGTGGATTTCTTTATGTACTAGTAGACTAGTGAAAAAATTTTAATATAATATGATATATCACAGTGTGATGATTAAGGACAGCTTCATAATTAGTTAGAAAGATAAAGTTAGAAATAAAAATGTCTATCCACTGAAAAAATATTAAAATACATCCCTAAATTCTCTGGGGAAATGTGGACAAATTTTCTCAAAGTAATGTATAGAACAGTAGGCCCAACAAGGTTCTCATTTGGTTATTATTTGTAAAACTGTGTTATGTATTTTTCTAGACAAACAATCAGTGAAGCCAGTATGAAGCCAGGAAACATTACAAATACCTTTAACACAGCACTAGACAGTTAGCTCAGTGATATGAGCTCCTAAATGGCAGTTCTCTCATTGCTTTCACATAAGATGTGTGATAAGTTATCTGCCACATAAACCACCTACACTATATTCCTCCTGTAGGTTTCTTAACTCAGAGAGAGCCTAATACAAGTAATGATTACAAATGGTTCTATCAGCTTTACCTTCTCTTCATTACCCCAGGAGGATTTTCACCAGTCAGGCCTGATGACAGAAAAGTAAGTCAAATGTGCCTTTTAAAGAGCAGATATCTAACTTAAAGGTGAATTCTAATCTGACTGGAATCCTTGCAAGGCAGAAAAACTCCTGAGGGGCAAAAAAACAAGCTAATTGAAGGCTTCACTCTTACACCACATATGAGTGAGTAGTATTAGAGCTGCAGTTACTGCCATTTAACAATTATTAAATGCATTAGTCCATCATAGATTCATAGTTTTCTTCCTAGAAGCTGGAATAATTACAAATAAAATGTTATATTCTGTTTCTTGTGTAGGGCTTCTGTTTCAGGGGAGCCATTTATATCAGAGTGGAGATTCAGACCTTAAGTCTGAAAAAAAAGACAGAATAGTAGACATTTAAATTGATAAATCCAAATTCATTCTCAAAGAGAAAATGCTACAACTTTAGATATCAGTATACCTTTATAAAAATGTATACTAATATATGACACACAGAAAGCATGGACAAAAAAATCAATATATGCTAATAAAATTAAATTCATTATTTTTAGGGTAGTCCTAGTAGAAAGTGTGATATAACAACATCCTCTCTCAGATGTCCTTTCCTTCCTTTAAAGCTGCATTGCAAAATTAGTCAATCAAGTGTTTAAGAACTGTTATAATGAGCAGAACTGTAGTTTTTCACCAGAGCATGCAAGCTGGGTTTCAAGTTAACAATAGGCTGGTACCCTCTGTCTCCTGGCAGAAATGGTGTCCTGACAAAGATTCCATCTCCTCTTATAACACAGTCATTTGTAGACATAGAAAAGGATGTAACTTTCTAGGTAATTTTGGGACACTTTCTTGATTTTAACCTCTGATACGTTACTCTCGCACATTGAATTTTTCTCAGTACTAAAAATACAATATAAAGCTCTAAATAGATGGTCTTCTACAGTGGTTTCTCCCAGGTGTCGCTGGCTCCGGCCAGCCCTGGCACCACTGAAACACAGGGGTCTTTGAGCCAGTGAAGCAGTCACTACTAAGGCACAGATGAACTGAGAGACAGGACCCTCCGAATAAACTGAGGTTTATTCCACCTCAGGGCCGAGGCTCTGAGAAACACGGAGAGGGAGAGACGGAGAGACCTCGAGCACCTGAGCGTTACAGTATTTAAAGGGGGGAAGGAACACATGGGAGGGCAGAGCATGGGGACCAATGACAGGGACTCAGGGTGTGACTCAGGGAGCATCAATCAATACAATAACCAATTATATAATTTGTAGGAGGGGGAAACCCTGACTCTAACCAATCACCCGGGACTCTTCCCAAAAGCTTCTAGACACTGGGAGAGGTCTCAGGTTGACTGGCAGGGCCAGGTGCCATGTAAACAACAAGATTGACAGGTAACTGCTTTATGGTACTAAGAATAAGGAGAAAAAGGGGTAACAGTTCATGAACTATGCAACATGAACATATAATATATCAACAAAGGATAACCATTAGCACTCATCAACCCACCGCCACAATGCTTCACCCTTTGAAAGTAATTTTCATTTTTTAAAATACGTGATAGCTCATTAATTTTATCAAAATTTTCACTATTTACATAGACCTTTATTGCAACCCATTTTACTTTGATTAGGTTTTATATAATATATTCAAACAGATACAGAAGATAGTGGAAACAAGTCAGATCAGAATAAGTATCTTTCAACATCTCATTTGGAATTCCATAATGAATAAACTGCTATTGACAATCTGTTCTTGGTGCACTGTATCTTTACAATATCTTGTCAGTCACAGAGTTCACTTACCGTAATCTTCCTTACAAGTTCAAATTCCATTCACATCTAACTGAAATAACAAACAGAGCATTTATGGGAAATGATATAATTCAAGGTGTCTGATATGCCATTACTGGAAACAATTTTTTTTTTTTTAAACTAGAAAATTAGCTGTAGGGCTCTCTCATTCAAAACAATTTCAAAAACCCCAACATAAAAGTTTTACAAAAAAATGCTTAACATTACTGGAGATGTAACACTGGCACTGACAAAGAATCTAAGCCACTGTCATTGCAAGCTGTCTTGTAGAGGTGAAAGTTATTATTAAATACCTATTTCAAGAGAGACAAAGGGTTTATGGTCTTAGGGTATGCCAAAAATCTGCATACATTTTGAAAAATTGAAAGAAGTGTCTACTAAAACATTCGAAGGACAAAATTAATAATGTTGATGAACTGGAGAGGCAGAAACATGCTGTGCACCTGTTAAGGAATTTCTGTTTTTAGACAAGCATATCCATGCAAGAAACCCTTTCTCACAAAGCTTCAGCCAGAAAATTCTGAAGGGGTACTTGGAGTTGTGGGAAGCTGGCAGCTGGGCAGACTGGATTAGAAATGCAAATTCACAGATTTGTTTCCCTATTATCTTTCAACCTTTCTGTGCATCTTAGACCTCTCCTTGGGCTGAACTTCTGATTTTTACTCAATTTAATTTGTTGTAGACCAGAGGAAACTGTCAGGATTGCCTACTCTTTCCTCTGGTACTGCAGAGGACATCAGGCTCCTTCAGGTTATCCACGTACTTAGTTGGGTAGTTTGTGGTTCACAAAACAATCTTGAATAAATTTCTGTGACAGCTGGCATGACTTTAAAAGGATGCTCCACAGCATTGGTTCAGCACAGCATTTGCTGTCTTCAAGATAAAGCCATGGTGGACCCATTTCACCTCTCACAGCCACTTCCACTGTAAGCAAACCTTTTGATGCAGGTGAGCTTCTGCGTTAAGGACAGAATACATTTTCCTACATTCCCAGTACACTTCATGGGATGAAAATTGTCTTAAAGAAGTGTCATTCTCCTCCAGTGTTAGTGCTGTCATTTTTAATTCATGATTGTATCTAGACCTTTTGCATTTAAAATCAAAGTTAATTACAGAAGGATGCTATGTAAGTTTGTGACATTTTAACAAATTTAAAGTTCTTCCATGAAGTAGAAGAAAGAATTGAATTCATTTCTATTTGTCTTTTTCCATTCTTGTTTAGAATCTTTGTTAGTCAACTTGTTTTACATTGAAATAAGTAAAGGGGGGAGAAAGATTAATTTATTTTTAAATTAAAAGCAGTTTAATATATGTTCATTCTTACATAAAAGTGACTATAATCATCCTGCATGAGATGCATCTTACTCATTGTAGTTTCCATTTTTATTGTTGGCTTGTTTGTTTGTTTAAAATTTTACTATTTTACATCTAAACTTGTTTTATTTTGTTTCTAAGTGATGTATTATACACCATGACAGGACCCAAGTGAATGATAAGAAGCAGAGTCAGGGAAGATTTAGGTCAGACATTAGGAAAATATTCTTCCTCGAGAAGAATGGAAGTTGGGCAGTGGAACAGGCTCCCCAGGGAAGTGATCACAGCACCAAGCCTGACAGAGCTTAAGAGGTGCTTGGACGATCCTCTCGGGCACATGGTGTGACTCTTGAGGACGTTCCTGTGCAGGGCCAGGCTTTGGACTTCAAAGATCCTTGTGGGTCCCGTCCAAGTCAGGATATTCTGGATAGAGTTCTATGATTCTACACTATAGGAGAAAAAAAGTCGGGTTTTTTGCTTAAGTGTCATGACAAACTTAAGTAGAAAGATGCATAGGAAATCTGAAAATTTCTGAAAATTGCCTCCTGCTAAGACACCAAAATATATAATGCCAGTGGCAACCTTTAAAAATTATAGTAGCCACTGAGAGTAATCATTCAACATTTGGATGATATATTCTTCTTTAAGTATATGAATATGTAGAGATCTCTTAATTTTTTGAGGTATGAAAATGTTGAATAGCTAAAGTTAGTAATTTTTAAATTTCATAAAGTTCCTGCTATCATGCATGAATGAATTGAAAACATACTCTTCACTTACAGATAGGGAAAAATGGAAGCCTCACTGTAAATCTAAGAGTAATTTCTAGTCTTGTGTGTTCCAATCAATTTTGACATGGTTATTTGTATTTTCTGTAAAGCATTGGGCATTGTCTATGGAAATCATCCTAAGGAATATAAATGTTGACCTTCTTTACATATGTTTATATGCATGCATAAAGTTAGTCTTTGAAAGTAGATGATTGAAATTCTGCAGAACCTGATTTCTCACTCTGTAATGCATTGCAGTTGTCAAACTGCAGTTTTTCAGGCCTATTCTAGAGAAGAGATAGCAAGCAAGTGAAATACACACTTCAATGTTCCTCTTTCTCTGATCATTCAAATATTAAATATTGCCTATTTCTACTTATAAAAAATGGCAAAGTTTTACATTTTAGTAGAGGGTTATTCATTCCAGTATACAATCTCCTTTTTAATAAACCAACTACTGCATAATTTAAAAAAGCCAGGAAAATGTGACACTATTATTAGTCAAACAATTTCAGAAAATACTATCCATAACCATGGTGTGTAGATGCAAAAAGTGGAAAATATGGTAATTTTCTGACAAAGATAATTTTCAGACTGCATCTTCTTTTTTTTTTTTTTTCTTTCCTAATCTAAAAATAATCGGGACAATTTAGACCAAGCTTTGATGTTCAGAAGAGTCAATATCTTAGCTGTTAAGACAGCTGATAGCTTAATGCCTTTGGCTTATTATCTTTAATTTCAGAAATACTCGTCTTCTCACTGTATAATAAGATTTTCCTCTCCATTAAAAATAGTCCAAACTAGCCAGTCTGTTAATCTAAAGATAAAGCCTTAGGTGAATAAGACATGGCAGAGAAAGTTCTGTAATGTGATGGATATCAAAAATCACTTCAAGAAAAGTTTCAGGCAGAAAATGAGAGCTCATGAACTACACTTTAGCATAAAAGCTATTACTTAAAATATGGTACCTTTATGCCCATCCCTTCATAAACTTAAATTTGCCTCATAGTGAAAAGAGTTATGGCAATTAATCAAAAAAGATCTAATACCACGTCAGATAATCGCCAGCAAGTAGGGGATTTTAAGTACTACCACCTGCAAGATGCATGGAAAGATTGGAGTGGGGGAAAGAGGTTGGTTTGTTTGGTTCCAGTCTACTACATTTCCTTTAAAAGTCCTAATCAGAAAAAATATTCTACATTAAATTCTCAAGTGCATTTAAAAATGATTAAATTAAATCTATATTTATTTAATATGTCTGTATAACATATAAATTAAGCTTACTTAATGTAATTCTTTGAAGCAGTTAGACCCGGAACACTCATTTTTATTTTGCATTGTCTTCAATATGTGGCATATCACCGCAATTAAATAGTAAAATTTTTGTCCTTTTAATAAAAAAACTTCCAAAAAATAAAAGTAGCTGAGAATTGGATTTTTTTTGAGATGTCTAGCTCATTTTGGGAGTAGAAGAGCTAATGCTGATAATGAAAAAGATTGTTAACAAGATCAGGCTAGCCATTTGTTTCGTTCTGTTTTCAGTTGCGTGTGGAGTTTTCTCTGCATGCTATAAGATCCATAAGGCTTTTCATGCAATACTAGAAAAACAGAACAACTTAGAATAAATAATGAGAGACAACATTTACCCACAAAGCAACTGTGGTTACGAACAGAAATAGACTTCTGTTCATTTAACTAATTTAACTACTTCATACTTTACAGTCTTAAACTCACTCTTACCTTGAACTAGTAACTTTTGTATGTTACATAAATATTGACAATGTTTTTTTCTAAAATAATTGAATGTAACAACTTTGGCAATTTTATATAATTAAAAAAACCCTATGAACCTTATATTTATGATTTTCCTTTTGTACTCATGACCCTTTATTATTTGAATTACTTCAAATCCAATTTTTAAAATCTGGACAGCTTGCGGAGTCTTCATAACTATTATAATTTTTAAAAGTTACTGAACAGCAATATAATTTCTCTAACTGATGGTATGTTTAAATATTATTCTGTTCTTAAGCTTACAATTTTTTAAAATTGTTTTTATAGTCTGGAGTTCCATATAATTCCTATTCTAAAAGAACTAAATTTTCTAACCATGTGGGACACTCCAGCAATTTAATCCAGCTCTGTAAAAAAACCTAGCCTAAGCCTAATCCAGTCAAAAACCTCTGACAAAAATAAAGAATAGTTGCCTAGAAAGGAGTATAAGTAATAAGGTTGAATCACTTCCAAAATAACTACAATACTACTTTTAGGAGAGAGCCTGAGGGCACTTTTTTTTTTTTTTTTTTTTTTTTTTTTTAAAATGAGTTAAAAAAATACATAGTTAGATGTCTAAATAAGTGTTCTGATTTCCAGGTTTTCTCCATGAAATGCTGAATAGAGAACAGCTTCTACTGGAATCAAATAGGATTGAGTGGCTCTCATATCTGGTAAGAAAGGAATAATTTCTGCAGTTTCTTAATGCACATTTTAACTTCTACCCATACCTCATTAAAATAAATTTTTACGTATTTATTACAGTGATTAAGGGATGCACCAAATATGTGACCTTCATAACAGATGCCTTATTTAAGAGGGTGGAAATGAGTCTATTCATAATTTCTAACAAAATATCAAAAAAAGTAAAAGGAAAGTAGTTTTTTAAACATTTTTAAGGGTTTAGTTTTTGTTCCTTTGCTTTTCTTCTTGAATCTTCAAGTTATAATGTTTTCATAAACTGAAATATGATATATTTTAAAGGGTAATGAATCATCCTGGAACTGCCAAAAGATCTCCCATCTTCTGGAAGGCTCAGACAGTCTGCATACAAAGCAAGGAGGCAAATTTCTACGTTTTAGTATTTGAGACAGGAAAAAATTGCATCTTGATCACGACTACTGAAACTGAAATAAATCAATATATCCTTTAAGTGAAATTCAAGTGTGCTTCTGTGTTGTAGTGTCACTTCTGCAAAAGAAGTTACCATGTTAAATCAAATGATAAATGAATCCTGAGTCTTTTTAAGGAGCTCTTACTTCTGAGGGTTAGTCTTTTAAACAAGCTTTTACAACTCTTCATGTTTTTCATGTAGCAGGCAAGAAGTATCTCCAACATTCTTTTTCTATCTGTGGTATTTAGTATGGCTTATTCATTTATCATTTGAAACAAATGCACCATATTGTCAGATTTTCAGTGTTCTTAGTAATGACCGTGCATTAATCTACATACAATCCCAACAATATTGGTGTATACCAATCCTGTACAAGAATATTTTTGTTGCCCCCTTTTTTTTTTTTTTAATAATAATTTTGTACATATGGATATGAAACTTTGATTCATATATGACTTTATTCACTATTTAGCGCACACCAGCCAGATGAACCACTTGGTGTGTGGGTGGGTGGGTGGGTGTGTGTATGTGTGTGTATATTGAAGTGATTTTTATTGTAGAAATGGAAACAACACACACTCCTCATGTTCTGCTATAACAACAAGGTGAGAAATGACATGATTCTTTTACCACACATTCCATGTAATAAACCTTAACTTCAAGCAAATGCAAGCTATAAAATTCTATTGATGGGCTTCCCAGATGCTGCCAGTTGTACTGTTTTAATAGATACCTTTCTTTTTTCAATACACTTTATTTTTACTCTTTGACATATATCTTAAACAGAAATGCCTGTCAAGTAACCAGCAGGGTGCAGATGATAAACCCTGATGTATCCTTTTACTACACCTTAGATGCCATAAACTATACACAGAGATCAACTGATATATAGAGCACTTACTATATATAACAGTGTAGCAGGGTACTGCTGATAGGTTTTTATAAATAAAGAGCTTTAGATATTTTCCAAGTGCAAAGGTCAGCAGATTAATATACTGTAGGTTTGTATTGTGTAGCTGGCATGTGTTTGCAGCTTGGCTATTACTCTTCTTTAAAGATGTCAAATGATACCATGAGGTTCACAATAAAATACAAGAATATGAGAAACTGGGTCTTCTGGGAAATGAGATTTCATTTCTACTATTTTTTTTTTTAATAGAAAGAAAAATGTATTAAAAGAAGCTGAAAGCAGAACAATTTATACCATATAGCGACCTCACACACACAAATTTGGAAGTCTTTTGAATAACTTTCTTTATTTTGTTTAAGCCACACACTAACCGCTAACAAAGGAAATGGAAACCTTACACATTGCTGTATTTCTTTCATAGTAAGACAGAAATATTTGGCCATATTTGATGAAGCAAAGCATTTAGAAAGTGCAATAAATTGAGAATGTCAATTCTGTATATGTGTTCTTACTTGGAAGTGGGAGTTGTAGGTTACAAATGAACTTTTTATCATTTTCTTAGCAAACCCCATATACAGGTGAGTTTCCCACAAAAAGAATACAGTCAAACCTACTCCTAAACACAAACAACATCTTCATACATTATTTTAAAGAGCTTCATAAATGTTCTGGCTGCTGGGATTGAAGAACCCTCAGCAAGTTTGCTGATGACACTAATCTGTGTCATGAAGACATTTCAGAAGGGTGAGCCATCTTACAGAAAGCTCTGGACAAGGTAGAAGGTGGACAAATCAATAACTGTGAAACTTAGGAGGTATCCCCAGAACTGGTAACAGGATTTTATTAAGAGATCTATGGTAACTGTGCTCGATTCACCTCCAACACTACTCTAAATCCACTGTCCTAGGGGACTTTGTGATGCCTGTATCCCCAGCTGTCTGTTCTGATTGTGCTGTATATCGAGTTCAGTGCCTTTAAGACTGGTTCTGAGAGTGAATAGGGGGAAGAAGCAGCACACAGTTTGTTTTCAGAAACTGCACTCACTTCTCCACATTCTGCTCCTGGACTGCGCCGTCTATAGCACAGGCAGACAGAGGGACAGAGATCTCTTTGCTTTTAGTTAGTTTTACCTAGGTGAGGCAGAAAGGATCCCTGGACTGGGTTTTTCTTCTTTTTCTTGGAACTGTTTAAACCTGCTCTGGACTGAAAACCCAGGAGAGAATCAGGAGCTCACACCTGCAGTCCACCAGGGCCTGGACCTCGGTGTTTTCCAGTGCTGAAAGAACTGGTAAGAGACGGAGCGAGCCGAGCTGGCCCATGGCAAGGACCTTCTCAATTTGCCATCTCTCTTCAGAGGGGTAAAAGGTTTTGTTGTTTCATATTACTCATTTTTTATGCTTCTGTGCACTTTGTTTGTTAAATAAATAGTTTTTCCCACCTTTCTCTAAGGAGACTTTTTTCCTGGACCAACTGGGGGATGGGCCATTTGGGTTTGCTTTTCCAGAGGGAGCCCATTTGGAGGTTTTCTCCCAAATTTGCCCTAAACCAAATCTAACATTCTAAACTGTCAGTGACTTGTAGTTCCTGCAAACTAATTGCAGCTACAACACTGTTGTCATAGCTGTCTTATAGCTATGCCACAAAACTCTCTTCTGTTTCACTCTCTGCACTCCTCACTTTGAAAATTTATGTTATTCTTGTTCCTTAAATAACGTCTTTGGGTTATCTATATTGTTCCTAACTTTTTCCCCATAAAATTAATTTTAAAATAGCCCATTCCCATTTTGAGCTTTTCTTTGTCCTCTCTCAGTTATCTGTATTGAAACAATCATCTTCAGACCTCAGGGTCTTCAGGTCTCACAAAATGAATTTTTATGAGGAAGACATAGAGAAAAACAGTCATCATCATTATGGCAGATGGCAAGTACCTACAAGTGGAAGGACTAAAAAACAAGTTGAACAAGACCAGAAAAACCTTATATCTCAGAACAACAGTCTGAGAAAATGCACACATGAGGACTGAACAAATCATCACAACTTTACAGATCAAACCAAAATTCACTATATATGGCTTGTTATCAATATGGTTTTACAACAAACATCACAAATGAAGCCCTTTTTTTGGAGAACAATGCAAATTATCAGATTTTTAAAAAATTATTTAGCTTTTGCCTTTTTTACTAGCATTTGTTAGGGCAGAAATTGTGTCACTACTGTAAGAAGTAACTTTTTTATATGTTAAATCAGAATGCTACAGTATGAGGTACAACTCTATCGTTCCTATTTTCTGTTCTGTTTAGGGAAAAAAAATACATTAAAATGTAAGACACACCGCAGCAGATGCAGTGTTTTCCCTCTTATATTATCTGTATATACGTTATACATATTCCTGTATACAAGGGAAGTCCAGACAAACCTTAGTGTCTGAACGTCAGCTTTTTAAAGTTAGGAGGAGTGGGGAGGATTAATATTAGCTTATTATTACTAATATTAGCTTATGTTAGGATTGCATAGCTTATAAGAGTATTGAAAGTGTAATAACTTATGATTATGTGCATATTTTTTATACAGGAATGCACATTTCATGTTATATAATGAAAACATATTTACTATCGTAGTGACCAAAATTATTTATGTAAATTTATATCATCTACTGGAAGAGTATTAGCTAACTGGAAATCACTTACTAAGTAGACTAACAAGAATGACCTGCATGTTTCTCTAACCCATGGTTCTCACAAAGTACTCATTGCTGTGCTGAAGAATCCTAAACCCTCTATTTAGAAAAAAAAAATTGAGACTCATGCTGAACTTTATTTGAAAAGAGATCTTTGATAACTCAAAGTAATTTGCTTCCTCAAAATCCCAAAGGTAGTATTTTACAAAGCAAAAACTAAATCTAGAGTTCTTAAGCCCAAGTGTCTTGACTTAGCCCCAAGATCTGTCATATTCAAATCATTAACTTTCCATTAATTATTTCTTTTGGGGTTGTAGCAGTATATTACTTTTAAATTGGACATTTAGACTCTTACCAAGCATCCCTGAGGTGATGCTAATGCATCTGACTTTTGCCCTTATTCCTATCAGTTCAACACTGGTGCTTTCTGACTTTAAAGGCTCCACTGTACCTTGCACTAGGGCCAGCCTGGTGTGCTCGTACAACACTTCAGCACACTTATCTATGCTCGTATGTTATAGATTATCTTCAGCTCCAGTGTACCATGTGTGGCTTACACATATCACGTCATAATCATTGTGGGAGTTTAATTTTATTTTCTACAGCAGGTTAAATTTTAGCAGAAGTATAGAGTTTCAAATATCTAAAAAAAAAAAAAAAAAAAAAAAAAAAAAGAAGAAATAACCACCTTGCAAGTATTTTACAGGTTTTATATCTGACTGGCTTTTAAGTCAGTCATTCCATTCTGCATAAATGCTCATTCCTTCCTTACAAATACTCATTTCTACTTTGTGGCATTATAATGATATTGAAATAAACACAGTTATAATATAGCAAGAATACATGTATTATAAAATAATAGAATAGAATATATGTAGTAACAATATACATAGTAAGGAGCTGGAATAATGATTGAGTGAATAAAACACAATTTCAGGGCAGCAAGACACTTAAGGAATAAATTTATATGTGATAGGCCAAAGAACCATAACCAAGTGATATGTAGGGTAAAAAGGCAACTTTCTTGCCAGTTTTAAACTAATTGGCATGATTTGAAGGCATGATAATAGTGCTTTTACTCAATTTGCTGTGATTCAGAGAAGGCTCCTTCTCCTCCTCCCTCTCCACTTCTCCCAGCAGCAGCTGTGGAAGATGTTGATACATCAGTCACAGACTTTGTTGTAATCTTTGAGGGATAACTATCAAACTGTTGTCATGAATGAAATTGAAAATTATTCCCATGCGTTACCACACTAAATGGCAGGGATTGGAAGTGACAAAAGGAGACTAACACTATCTAGACAATTAATCAAGGTGATCACTTGCACAGTTTTAAGCTTGCCCAAATTAAAAGCAAATAGCAAATATATCTTCTGCTGTAGTCTATAGCTTTAATTAAGCCCACAGCTCAGTCTGGAATTTTGTTATTGCTTCAAGTCTCTGAGCATTCTCTCCTTCCTGGAGAAATCCACCTAGAAGTTTTGCTTACTGACATAATAGCTTCTTACTGACATATGGCTTCTTCTATGGACCATGGCCAATCCAGGCTATCCCTGTGAAACTGCTTTCAATTTCTCTTGACCTTCCACTGGAGGCTGGAAATTTCATCCTGTAATTATTCCTATCAACATTTCCAAATGTGAAAGACAAAAAGATATCTAGGACATGCTTCACTGCACATATGGGTCATCTAGCTTTACCATTGAGGATTTCAAAGTGGAATAGGTAAGAATTTTATGCACAGAGCACTTCAAGGAGAACTGAAATCAGTCTGTGGGTTTACAGAAAAAGAGAGGCCACTGGCAAGAACCACAGTTAGATTTCCAGCTCCTTTGATTTCAGTGGGATTTAGGATTGTAAAAAGCTTTGTATATCTGATTCAAAATTATCCTGAGCCCATCTAATGGAGAATATAGAGCTTTTCAATTACATTGAATCAGATAAAGATTCCTCTGCCCTTTCAAAAAAGTGTCACTGTATTTTCCCTGAAATATAGAGTACACGGCATGATGATTGGTTTTAACTCTTTCTTTGATGCAGTGGACTTTATCACACATAAGGTATTATTTTTGGCACAAGAAGGAACCAAATTCTAAGCGGTACAAATTAAATCAACAGGACACATATTAATTACACAGTCAGAAGTTATTGCTTCATTTACAATTCATGATAATGAATGTATTTTACAATGCTCGTAATCTAAACTACAACTGCATCATACTGCTTTTTATTCACCAAACATTTTTAAACAAACATATATACATAGAGAGCAGTATCTCTAGCTTTGTCAGCATTATGGCTTCGTAGCCTAGTGGTTATTTACAACTCTTCCAACAACATTTTTATTCTACTCTTTCAACGCTTTCATCTCTTCACAGCACCTTCTAGTTTTAAGTTGTGCTGACTAAACCTAGAAGTAAAAATTAAAATATGTAGCAACGTATTGGGATGACAATCTGATACCTACAGCTGCAACACACGCTTGTTTTCATATGCTACCTATACTTCACACTGTAATACTAGATCTTATTATCTGAGCTGCGTATTTCATATGTAGTTGTAAACAAAAATAGAGAGGCAAAAAAGATAACTTCCTTAGAGTTGGCTTCAAAGTCTGTCCCATTATGTACAGTTTTTTGAACCATGGCGACCTGACAGATAATGATCTCATACTTGAATTGTAAGAGTATCTTATTTATCATCCATTGTTGTTTTGCTTTTAACAGGTGAGAGTATAGAAAAATCTGCAACTCTGTGTGAAGCACATGACTATAGAGGCATACAGGTTTCAACTGGGATAGCTGACATTGCTATCCAATTACCCAGTGGATAACTCAGGAATGTTTCATTATTGCTGAGTAGTTCTAACACAGCATCAGGGCCTTCTCTCTTTCTCACATTGTCACACCAAGCTGGCTGGGGATGCACAAGGAGCGGGAGAGAACAGAATCTGGACAGGTGGGCCCAGCTGACCCAAGGGATATCCCACACCATTTGGTGTCATGCTCAGAATATAACACAAGGTGGAGGAGGAAGAAGAGGAGACTTTGGAGTTGCTGTGTTTGTCCTCACAACTAACCATTACAGACTGCTAATGGGAATTAGCTAATGAATTCCTGATTTTGCGTTGACAATACCTGCAGCTGTTGCTTTATCTCAACCCATGAGATGGTTAAAACCCTCTTCTACCCTTCTGATTTCCCACACCATGTCCCTGTGGGGAAGTGAGTGAGCAGCTGGTGGGGCTGAGATGCCCACTGGGGTTAAAACACAAGGGAGTACCTTGAAAGCTTTGCTTTTAACAAAAGGAAATAAAAGTAAATTTTAATCTGAGAGAAGAAAAAATATATAGTCCCAAAAACTATGACTTTAAAAGTCCAGAATACTTCCACATGCTTAACTGGTTTCCATGCTTTCATTCTTCCAGCTTCATGAAAATTAGGTCTATGAAACTTGGTAATTGCTATGAACCATAGAATACTGCCTTTGAACTAAGTTTATAATTAAATTTCCAGAAATCCTATTTATTCAAATGATTTTACAAGCATAAATGCCTTCAAGTGTTTGATTCTACCCTTACTATGCACATGGGCATTTGAGAACTCAGCTTTAAAAGCTTCACATGGAAAGACATTGACACAGCCAACATTATTTTTCCCATCCCAAGAGAGATGTAACAGCATTTTTCCTCTAAATAGGTCTCACGAGCAACAATGCAATCAAAATATTTGATTTATACAGCAAACACCATGTCTCTGATTAATAAGCACAGAATTGCACTGACAAGGTCAAAACAAAATAAAACCTACATATTTTGTTGAAACTATGACTAGTTCATACTACAGCCTGAAATTTCGTGAGATGTCACATGAGAAGTTTCATTGCTCGAGTGGACCTGATCCAAGTCAGCAGGGGAGAAATTCATCTCACCTAACCACAGGCATCTTGCCTCTGGATGCTGAATATAACTGAGTTACTCTCCTTAGACTGCCATTCTGCTTCCCATAAAGACAGGCACCACAGCCTCTGGTTCACCTATTTTGGAAGTCTTTTTCAGAATGAGATTAAATCCTCATTTTTTTCATGGTGCATAAAGGGAATATAGCAAAAATATATGTTTAAGCAGCAGACAAATTTGACTCACATAATTCCTAAATTCTTGCACTGCATACAGTTTTAGCTTTGGTACCATTAAACTCTCTTTCAATTAACTTTTAAACATGACCATAACAGATATGATTATATAACATAAGTACCATATAGCAAAGCAGTTCTCTAAAGAATGGGCATAAGGAAAAGGGAAAAATTTTTGGAGACACAGCTATAACACATCCTTGTTGACAAGGGAATCTGGGGCAGCAGGAGATGTGAATGTCAGGACTATGAAGGGGAGAAAACTGTTAAAAGGAGAGAGGTACAACCAAGAAAAGAGATTACTATGTCTTTACAAACCTTGCCCCACAGAAAGGGACAAGGCTTTCTTATTTCCTAGTTCATGTCTATTTGGACTGGTATCTAGCAAATGGAATAACAATTTATGATTAATTTTATAAATAGGTAGAGTACAAATAAAGAGTTTAGTTTAAACCCAGAAATGTTCTTTCACTTTCTTTCATTACAGTGACAAAATTACTGACAAAAAAGGTGACAAAATATATGTGCACAGTCTAGTCAGGGTGAAAACCTGCATTAGGCATCCTTTTCTCCTGCACAGTGAAATTTGCCTCCTTTCTAAGATTCACCTAACTCATTAGTATAAATGCACAGGACATGACATGTGGGTGTTCTTGAGTTATATGTACTTGTTTTACAGTTTTATGTACCCCAGCTGTTTGTCCCAAAATGGCCTCCAAGTTTCTTCTCCCTATCCTCCATTTTGTTGTTTGCTCCCCCTTGTCTATTTTAAGCCCATCCTTGATACACTTCCCCAGGTCTGCCCTTGGAGACAAGCCTCCATTGGCCAGTCCTTCCCGCCACCTGTCCTGTCCATCACCCTTACCCCCCCATGTCAATCTCCCTGAGGCCTGGGCCTGGGGATTGGCTGGGTCCTGACCCTCTCTCCTCCCCTTCATTGTTGTTTGGTTGTTCTTACCTGTATGCCACTCCCCGCTTCTACCCGATTGGATGTATTGTGCCTCCCTCCCACCGAGTTAGCCGTGTATAAAAGTTGCTGTCAGAAGCTGATCTGGGTCTCTCGACCGGAGAGCCTGGACCAGGAATAAACCTTTTCCTGTTCACTCTCCTTGAGAGTCCCCTTCCTCATTCAGCAACTCCTTTGCAGGCCTGCCCAGGCAGAGCATGGGCAAAGACCCCACAGTTTAGGGTAGGCTGTTCTGCGCACAGTGGCTGGCCGGCAAGTGAGTGCGCAGCGACAATGACACATGTACTGTGTCACTGCAAAGCTGTTCCAGGGAGTCTAGAAATGGAAAGTTCAAGAGAGCCATTAAGCTCCATCCTCTACATAAAAGAGAGGGTGGTCTTATGAATAGTAAATTGAAAATCATTTATTTCTAATGTCAATTTAATGACTTAAATGTTTCATTTTAATGCAAGAAGTACAACTCAGTGTAATTCTAACACATGCTATGGAATAAAATCTGATCTCCTTTAAAGATATAAGCATTTTCATTGAGAACTGGGGACTTGAAGAGGGTTAAATATGAATAATGAACTGACATCAGCAAGTGCTTTTATTCATCTGAAACTAATGTTAAGCTTCACTTAATCATAATATTAAAAGAGTTCATGTCATAGTAGGACACTTCTACTTTTTGTGAACATAATGAAGTGTTCTTATCTTTGAAGTACATCAAAGTTTTCAGATTGAGAATAGAAGTTTTTTTAGCACTTTCCTCTACTATGGTGACATAGAAATTTAAGGCAGAATATAACATTATCCCATGTGGATGTTCAGGCTGCATTGACAGATTGATAATTGGTGAAGATGGAACAAACCTTTATGTTCAAAATCCTGCATCAATAGGCAAAGATGTTTGATGTATCATCGGGTTACATTACAAGCTAAAGAATGGTTTCAATTTAAGTGGCTCCCCTGAATGCTCAGTCAGTTTGCACTTAAGATACATGAGGGAATTTTCTCAGAACTGATGAATGTGAAATATTCATAGTGGGGTAAAAGCAAAACCATAATAGCCTTTGCCCTCATTTGGATTGCTTTCTACTACTTTGCCCAGTGACTTCATAAAATGAATTGTTATTTATCTCCCTGGGTCCAGTTATTGAAAGCAGAGTTCCAGATCTCTATCAGTATAATTTTCATTAAATTGTCACCTTTTGGGAAGGCTGATCCTGATGACACCAACAAGTCTTTTGGTCAGCTTCTTCTGGGATCTTCACCCCAGTCCGTGGGCCCAGAGACCTCCCCAGCCTGACCCATCCCATCAGTGTCACTTCTGGAGAAGGGGGGAGCAGCCAGGGGCTATCACCCCGCAATTGTTCCTGTTGGGCCAACCCCAGTACTGAGGGATCCCTCCTCACACCCACCTGCCCCTTTGCCCTCCTCTTGGGCTGCCCTAGCTGGGGAAGTGCACTCTCCTTCACTGCCAAGTGGGATCCTCGTACTCCCTGTAGAAAGGAGTTACCCGGAGACTGAGGATAGCTTCGGGATCCTCCCAGGGCCATTTTCCCCACCACAGTCCTGTGGTGCCAGTGCTGCCTTGTATGAGCAGTGGCCTGGCTGTGCCACCACCCCAGCCGTGCCTGCTGCTGAGACACCTCCTGAATGTGGCAGCTCTCCTACATCTGAGGATTGTAACCCGGGAATGTAATTACACAATGGTCACACCAAATATGATGATCTCTGACTGTACCATGTCCTCACACATCCATCACAGCCCTGAGGTCTGCAGCTGAGTGCAGCCCTGTAAGATGCAGCCCTGACCTGCACAGACCCCATAGCCATGCCCATGCCCTCGCCCCTGCCCCAGCAAAACAAGCCTTGCCCTGACCAGTGCACTTATAGGAGCACAGTGACAGGGCTGATGGATTTAGGAGAGGGGAAGAAACCCTGCTGCCCACTACCTAAATAACTGCCCATTTCCCTGATCCCAGGAGATGAGGTCTCCTTCAGGCACATCTCTGTGCCTTGACACATCCTAAGTTAGTGAGAAGTACATAAGTTGGTGAGAAGTACCTCACCAACAGTCTAGCACTGAGGCTGATTTGTCATTTTATCTCTCCTGCTGTATCCCATATATTTTATCAAAAAGAAGTATGGTGATCTTAGCCTGGGAGAAGATTACAGACATGTCAGTGAGCCCTGCCTCTCCCCACAGAGCTCTCTGAATGTCTTCAGAGGCTTGGCCAAATTAACCAACCTGAAGCTCTAAAGACATTACAATTTGCTTCAAATCCGGGAAGGGAATGAGCAAAAACCTGCTTTCTGCTCTGAACATGGACACTGCAAGCATTCTTGGTGTCCTCAAAGCTCCATCCACCTTACAGCACTTACTAATTTCACCACAGAGCAGACAGGTTTGCAGGGGAATACAATGACCCAATGACTGTGGACCTGTTTTCTAAGAAAGATCATCCCTCTCAGGAAATATTCATGGCTCCACAGACTCCTTACCTTGTCCTGCCCCATGATTCCTGCTGCTAGTGCCTCACAGACAGCACCACCTTGTTCACAGGCAGAAACTGGAAGGTGCTCATGAGGAGTAACATCCAAATCCAGCACCTGTGAGCTGTGAGGACACTTTGCTGGTAGCAAAATTTGTTGGCAGAGTCTTGAAGGCAGCATCAGGATTAACTGTCCATGCCAAGTCTGCCAGGCGTCCCCTACCCTGCCCACAGCCCCCAACCTCATCTCAGCTCAGGGCAGGATTGTTCTAACAGTTCTAATTAGCTGATATTATCAGTAGAGAAAACAAACACAGAATGAGCAAAAATGCCTGGAATTTTAATGTTCATTTCCAGAATTTTATTTGATACATATTTTCTTCTAAGCTCCTTTTATGCCAGAAAATATCATTCACTGCTATAATACTATGCTGCAAACAATAATATTAAAGCCTTTGTAAAAAAGTGTTACTTGCAATATACTCAGTTCTAGGTAATAGCTAATAAAAAAAAAATTATTAGTTCTCAATTTGCCATTACAGAAATACTGGCAATAAAGTAGAAACCACAGAGAATGGCACTTTTTTATTGAATTTCGCCCTTCAATACAAATACTAAGCTGCTTTTGCAAGACTGAATATCTTTATGTCCTCCATCTATAGAACTTCTAATTGTTTGCAGTTGAGGCTGTCTTGAAGTGGTTAGTGGTAAAGTGCCTACTTCATCACTACTAAACTCAGCACACAAACTGCTTTCAACTTTATGAAATCTTTTTATTTCCTGCAACATTTGGGGTGGAGGAAGGAGAAAGAGGAAGCTAGAGGGATGTTCAACAGAGGTCTTTGATATTCAGCAAAGAAATGTGTGGTGTTCTAGACTGTACCTTCACATATTTTCATCCTGGGCCAGTTCAGAGCATCATTGCTTCCCTGCAGAGAAAGCCACAAGGAGAGATTGTAGAAATTGCCTGCAGGTACTTTAGGAATCACAGTCTCTTGCACAGGACATAACTATCTTACTTTTCTGAACAAGAAGTGAGGTGAATCCTGTCCTTATCTATTCAGATGGATTCAGTTCTCAATAGTGCCCTGTCTACAGGAAATTGCCTAATTATAGTTCCTGAGGACAAAATAGTGTTGTGCAAGTCACAACTCCAGAACAACTGAAATAGGATTATAAAAATTGATGGTTTAGATAGTTCGGGCAAGTAAGTGCAAGGCTTGAAACTCACTTTGTGCTCTCCAAAAACATTTTACTAACTTAGGGAAGAGCAATAAAATAAGCAAGAGAAAAACTGATTTAGTGATTTCAGCAGATTGTACCAAATTGTCATTAAATTTCAATGATTTAATCTAATTCCAAGACACTCTGCTGTGCATATGCTTTCCTGACAGGGCTGAGCAACCCAGCAGGCAGATATGCTGCAGGGAACAGGACCATGAAGGAAGGTGAATGCTGCCTGAGACACATATTGTTTTGTGAGATGAAGAGGCAGTATTTAAAGAAAGACCACCCTTCAGTTTTCCTGTTGCCTGACACAGTTGTTTTACCAGCTGGGCAGCCCTTTTAAGGTAACTGCTATTAAATACTTGGTCTTACTTCCCACATTACCATAAATCACAGCAACTTCCTTTTGTGAACTACTATGATATTATTACAGACTGAAAGTTTTTCTACTTTCAGTGGCAAAGCTTCCTATAAAAAATTATCTTGTCTTCTAAACAACAAATTTAATGCAAAAAATTTCATTGCCAGTCCTAAAAGGAAAAAAATACAGTTACAAACTATATGCCAGCACTCAGGGCAATACAAGCCGAGGTACAACATATTCAGGTTTCTTTAACATTCAAGAGCAGGGAAATACTCCACTTTATTTTTTATGCAGAAACTTATAGTTAAGTGAGGCACCTCAAAGCTCTCCAAAACCAAATAATCCAGGGATTTGCACTCTCTGCGTCTGTTTTGGTTAAAACACATGTAGTGTTTTGCTGCTATGACAACAAATATGTCCATCCTGATTTCACTCTTGAGAGCATGGAGAATAAAAAAGCATTACGTTACTATAGCTATAGGATGACAAGTGTCACAGAGAGGGTGAAAAATTACCAATTTTTTAGAATTATAGATTTATTCTCAAGAAGAATGTACATTTGTTTCATACATTGTTCACAAGCAGTTGCAGTTAGTGCCTTAAGAGTATATTAAATTCCAAGCAATGTGAGGGAAAAAAATAGAACTATCTTCTTAATAGTTTGTTTTGATGTATTTTTACTCACTAGAGTGATTTGAGGGATTTTGATAGGAATAAATGGAAGACTGGGAAAGTTTCTCTTCACTTTACATAGAAAAACTGAAATACAGATGGAAAACATTAATACAAATTTGAAACAATAGTTTAAGGTGTTCCATTTGTAGATTAACATATCTGTGTTTCACAGTTCATGTCAGATGCTAATTCTGTAAATGGAAGTCAAAGTACGGGAGGGAATAAAAATTGAGATGAGAAAGAAATTTACTTTTATTTGAAAGAAATAGTTTTTGTCTTTGTCTTGAAAGATGGTGTGTGTCTTGAAAGATTTTTTTTATTATTTGATATGCTTTCTTTCTGAAAGTCTAACTTCTGATAGTTAAAGAGATGGATATATAAGCAGTATTATAGGGAGGATTTCCTCTGTGGTGTAGAATTTTATTTATCCAAACAACTTTTCAAATGCTACTGTCGTAGTTTGAAAGCAAAACGAGTGAGAGGCTCCAAGTCAGAAATACAATTTAATAAGAAGAAAGGAAATAAAGTAGAATAAAATAAAATAAAATCCAGTAACACAAAGGATCACTGACAGAGTCAGGATACAACCTGAGCAGGATGGTGGAAGCAGTCCTGATGAGGTGGTCTTCCTGAAGCAGTGATCCTGTAGAAAGGTCTGGTAGCTCTGCTCCTCTGGGAATCCAGTGGGTAAGGGCTGCTTGCACTGTCCCAGATCCCAGATTATATCCAGGTGAGAATGCTTGGCTCCTCCCCCTGGGCAGAGCATCTCACAATGGGATGATGAGTCGTGAAGTGGGTCCTTGATGGCCCATTAAACAGAGATAACTCCTGGAGGGAGTTACTGTGAGTCATGGGCAAGGCGTTGATGGGTCATTAGCAGAAGAGCCCAAAGGAAGGGGGCCTGGGACACACTGCTCCAACAATTGGATTCAACAGTTCATGAAGATGTTAATAGAATAAATACTTTGTGCACATCTTATACTACAACCCCGGACCACTACTTTTTGCAAGAGATGTGGAAACACCACAATGGGATGTTGGTTCAGTTGGTTCATAGGGAAAAGTACAGCCTACTGGATAATCAGCTGAGGTTGTCAAAACACCTTGTTGACACATCAAGAATTCCTAAGAATTCCTAGGAAGTCTAAGACAGCTGAGCAGTGTATTGACCTAGATAGACACTGCATAGCTTGAGAAATCCACTGGAGTCAGACAATTAAATATAATGAGAATTGTGTATTATTCATATATAGTAGGTTAGGACTTACACATTGAAGAAGTAAAAGATTTCCCAAATGCAGCACAACTACCTACTAGCAAGACTGCCTGAAACTTCAGTCACTGAGAAGCAAGATAGTGCTGCTTTTTGATAGGTAAAAAGAGATTAATGGAGATAACTCACAGTGTTTTTTTTTCTTTTTTGTACTGTTTGTTGATCCTTTCTCACTGCTTTGTTTCTTGTATACTTGGCAAAACAGAGATTCCTAGCAAAGATTTTATGTTTTGCAGTGTCACAGAGTGACAAATTACTTGACTTGTCCTTAAAAGTAGTTCCTCTTCAGTGCTTACTATTGAAGAATATTCTTCAGTGCTTATTCTTGAAGAATATAATCTTGAATCTCTGCAAAGAAAGTTTGAATTTCAGTAGAAAATTTGGCAGCTACTAACAGTTCATTGAATGCCAGGAGCATCTGTAGTGGCAGGTTCTATCATTTTCCCCCTCATGTGACATTCATTCCCTGCTGGCGGCTACTCCAGATCTGCCTCTAGATTAGCCCAGTGTCCACCCAGCCACTCTCCCACACCCCTGCAGTGCTATGGTGGACAGAATCTGAAGGGCTAAAGTGACAAGACATACCATGGGTCAAAATAAAGACAATTTAACAGGAAAATCTAAAACATCTTATCAAATGAAAAAAGTTAACTCCATCCCAAGCAGAGAGTTAGTTTCAGTGTTTAGGAAAGCTACTTTGAGCTTTAGGGGTAAAGTCAGGACTGGGTAGATTCCCCAAGACTATAGGCAAAATGGGAGGATTTTTTAGAAGCACAGAACAATATAGAAGGAAATTGAGACTGGGAGGTTCAGCTGGCTTAAGATGCTGTGTCAGCCAGGGCTTCTCTGTTCTGAGGTTTGTTCCCCAGTGTCTGTTCCCATTCAGAAGCACTTTAGCCTTGAACTAGTAAATGTAAAGGATAAAAAATGTCCACGTGGTTCCCAGGAGAGATGCGTGAGGCCAGTATTGTGTAGATAAAAAACAATTGTTTCGTTTTGTTTTGTTTTCCTAGCATAAAGGTAAAATTATGTATGACCCAGAAACCTCATTGACAAAACTAGAATTTTCTTTCCAGATTTCACACTTGTGCATACACGGAGCCATAAATAACTTCAGAATATGACTGCTTGTCATTAAGGGATGCTGAGAAAGATTTGTGATTAAATGTCTTTCATCCAATATATGGTATCTAACTGCTTTGCTAATCCCTGGACTATTCAAAAGAATTTATTTTGAGGGAAATGATTGATCATCCCAAAATGACTTTATTACACAGCATAAGTTTAATGTAGAGTGGAAGAAAGTAGAAAATTATTAAAAATTGCCTTAAACATTGAAAAAATGCAAATGAAAAAGAAAATCAGAACAGCCCTGGTCTTCTTTGATCTTAGAGAAATTAGAGTTTACAGAAAGATGAACATAAACGGCATTTGACCTTGTGTCCTGGGTTGCAGTGTAGGATGTACACAAAGTATTTATTCTATCACCATCTTCATGAACTGTTGAAACCAGGTGGGGCAGTGTTTTCCCAAGCCCCTGCCTTTGGGCTTTCTTCTGCTAATGGCCCATCAACGCCTTGCCCATGACTCACAGGTAACTCCCTCCAGGAGTTATCTCTGTTTAATGGGCCATCAAGGACCCACTTCACGACTCATCATCCCATTGTGAGATGCTCTGCCCAGGGGGAGGAGCCAAGCATTCTCACCTGGATATAATCTGGGATTTGGGACAGTGCAAGCAGCCCTTACCCACTGGATTCCCAGAGGAGCAGAGCTACCAGACCTTTCTACAGGATCACTGCTTCAGGAAGAGCACCTCACCTGGACTGCTTCCACCATCCTGCTCAGGTTGTATTCTGACTCTGCAGTGATCCTTTGTGTTATTGCATTTATTTTATTTTATTTTTACCTTTTTACCTTTCTTCTTATTAAATTGTATCTCTGACTTGGAGCCTCTCACTCGTTTTGCTTTCAAACCACAACACCTTGTGTTTCTAAAGTATCATGGATGAAAATCTTCTGTTCCATAGATAAAATGTGTGATACCATTTTATTAGTAAAGTTAAGCATTCTTAAAATAGTGCAATAATAATATTGTCAGTGATACCTTATGTGGATCAGTATTTCAAACAGTGTCCATTTGATTTCAATGTGTTCCTCCCTAAAAGTCCTGTTCCAAAATGCACCTAGAGTAACTTCAAAAATATAAGAAATAATGTCTCTAAACCAATTATGTTCAAGTTTTTCTGTGAAGAAGAAATAGCTTTGAATGGAAGGTCACTGGTTACTATGCTCATATCACATTGAGAAAATAATAAATTGCAAAAAGTTATTCTCAAATGGAGATGCAATTTGTCCAACAGTGTTGAAAAATAAAGGCAGTTTCTTTTCAGGAGCTTTGGTAGATAATGCTGTAGTTTTCTGAGAAGATAAAAAATTAGAAAAATTATTTGTAATATCACAGATAGAACAGTTTGTTTGTCAGTGTAAGGAACCCCAACCCCAGAAACTGCTGGTTCTTTCAACACTTATGCAATCACACTACTAAAATAAAGAAATTAGTATTATATCTCAGTATTTGACAAAGCTTTCCTAAAATTCCCTTCTCCTTGCTGCTTTAAAGGATTTGAATCCCTCTTCTCCTCATAAGTGACAGCTAATCCAAATTGTCCCAGTATTGGTCTGAGAATTAAATGAGGCAGAAGTACTCAGAATTTTCATTTCTAATTCTGATGGCCTAGTTTTCTTTCACAAATCCACTTTCTGTTTAGTACCACATGATTTTCATTTTCTTGTTGTTGCATAATTTCACAAGCTAAAATATACTGTATTTCAGTTTGTTTCTTAATTGAAGCTGGTAGACAAAACTCTTAATTGTACTTTTCTACATACTTAAATTCATCCTGAATTCTCTTAAGGTCATACTTCTTTGATCAGCTACAAATCACAAATCATGAAAAAAATTACTAATATGGCCACTGACTGACTAAAACCCATCTTTTTTACTATCATGTATTTTGAACTCTCCAAAATATTTATTAGCCAATGAACCAGTGGGTTACAACAGAGTGATAAAAATACCTGCAAAATACCTACCAGAAGAAAAATAAATCTACAGAATGAAGTAATATTTTAATTCATGTATGAATTAATGAAATCATAGATCATTCCTACTGCTGCTCAACGTGACACGTGCATAGGATCATATCTGGTCAAAATCCTAATTCCCTATGATGTCATTACTAACAAAAAAACCATAAAATAATTTTAATTTCAGATTATATTGACAGGAATGTAATTATATTTGGGGTGTTTAGGCTTACCTAGACTTTTAAACAAATGTCGGTTACTGGTAACTTCATGTCATAGTAGGAATTCAGAAATTTAATCTGAAATAATCTTGGACCATTCAGTGGCTCTTGTAGTTGGAACATTTAAATATGAGGATACAGTGTACCCTTTCTAGATCAACAGTGCTGCTTAACATGTATGTTGTTTCACCCATTCAGAAAGACTTCAGTGAAGGCCCTGAGTTAAAAATGCCAAACCAGCACAATTTGCAGTGAACCGTATGGGACAATAGTTTATCCATACACCCTTCCAACGTGAGGGAGTGTGCAGGTCTACAGTCCTGGTGGAGTAATATGCTTTTATCTACCTGCAAAGAGATTTTTTTTTGTATGTTTAATAATAATAGGAATCGAGAGATAAGTTGAGAATTTCTAAATTTCAGTAATGCTTGAAGTCATATTAATTACATAGGTTTTGTTTGCTAAAGGTTAGGAGATTTGTTTCAGAATGTTAAAACAAAGGCTGTAAAATTTTGTCCTTTCGTGTGTAGAATCCAGGAGACATTTGCAGTGAAGTATGAATGTGTTTTGATGGGCTCCTATACCAATTTCAGTACTTTCAAACATCCATTTGATTTTATATATTTAATATTCTTTACACAAATCAAAGTTCAGACTAAGACTTGAGATAATATGATTCAGTTTCTAGAATTCTGCTGAGTAGGGATTTAGATTTTTCCATGGGAAATAGAATAGTAGATCCCAAAATTTTTTTCCCCTGTTTTTTGATATTCTCACATTTCTAGAAAACAAAAGAGGCTTTCAATCTTGGCAAAACATGAATTTATCTTTCAAAAAAAGTAGGCACATATTAACCTATGGGACAAGAGAAAGGCAGTGTCATTCCTTGCCACCATGCAACACTTATCCAGAAGGATATGTCCAGAAGGAATGAAATAAAATAATAAAAAACATCTATTAACATTGAAAGAAGTTATTTTTGAGGTGATAGATTATGGGTTCTTATCCTCTTTTCTTCTGTTAGAGCAGGGATAAAATGCTCGAGAGATGCAGTTTTTGTGTTTGGACTCAGATGTTTACTAATTCTTATCTATAGTACAGTCTTACAAGTTGTGAGTTCTAGCTAATAAGCTAGAAAATGAAAATGTCATGAAAGTGGCTCCATCTCTATCTCTTTCCAAGGACTTTAAAGGCCAAATTTTCCAATTATGAAAGGACACCTAAATTATTTTTACTTTTAACCCAATAACTAAGCACAGGTGGTCCGCAATGTGGATTATTCTATCCAATTACAAGAAGCCATCCAAAATCATGAAGAAGAAGGAGAAAGAAGAAGAACTTAGCCTACAGCCTAAAACCTTCTTCTTGCTTTATATATGTTACTATATACTAAAACCTTAAAATCCAAGTTCTTCCTCCCTGTGATGTTACACACTAAAATTCAACTACACACCCAGTGCCATCTATCCGTCAATTTTGGAAGCTTATTCCATGGCCTCAGGTCAAATGTAGTGTTCTCTTGAGGGTCAGTGCCTGTCAGCAGAGAAAGCCTAAAATTCTCAGCTTCCAGAGTTCCAGCAACAGGGAAATCTTGATGCAGATGCAAGCCTGATGCTAATGAATCCATTTGTAAATGTGCAGTTCAAAGTAATGCAGAAATAAAACTAAATGTTACAAACCCATTACCTTTACAACAATAGACACGGGTGTAGAAAAGATGGAAAAGAGCTCAGCTGGAGATAATAAAATACTCAACCCACGTGTGGTTGAAACTTGTTTGAGCTTTCAAAGGACTCAACAATAAAGGCTCCCCACTGGGATCCCTGATGCAAGACACACAACTGGTATTTCCCAGAGGAAGAAACACTACATACTTAGTACAGATCCTGAGTGTCTGTGCCTGTGTTGAACAACAGTTGTCTAGACTAAGCCTGCTTCATCTCTTACTGGAGAAAGTTTAAATTCTGTATTCAACTGCAAAATTAAAATTATCTTTTCTATGTCACAGTATTTCACATCTCTTTCACTCTTTTTTCCTTTTTGCATGTTCTTCTCATTTCTTTTGAAACGTTCATAATTCTGTGGTGGAGAACATTAGATTAGTTATTCATTAGTTTTGTCTGGATGTATCTAAAATCCTCTGATGGAACTACTTCATTTGCAATATTTTTAAATAAAAATGATAATTCACTTTCAACCCAGGTGTCACATTTAACATACCAACTCTGCTTTAGCATTTCACAGCTTTACCAAGCACTGTTCATGCACAGCTACTGTGCTCCTCCTTAGATTACCATGGCACTCACAGTGCAAATGAGAGAAGTGTAAGGAGTGCATATATATAGAAGGATGACTGTTTTTTCTATTTAAAGGATAAAGAGGCAAAGACAAAAAAAAAAAAAAAAAAAAAAAAAAAAAAAAAAAAAGTTATGGACTAGAAATAACAGAAGGGAGCAGAAGAAAGTAAGAGAAAAAGTGACAGAGAAAAAAAGAAAAGCAGTCTTTCTGTCTTCTCATCACACATGGGGCATAATAAGTTACAGACGAGAGGAGTGAAAATAATTGCTTTAAGAAAACATTTAAAATCACTGTGGAAAAGTAAAACTTGCAAAAAACTTTAGCTTTCTCTATTAGGATATCTCAGACTTATGACCCTGTGACAAGCTGAAGTTGGCTTGATCTGGTTATAAATGAAACAAAAGTCCAGTGAGGCCTTTTTGTATTCAGAGAGGATATAATACATTTTGCTTTATATTAGTCTGCACTGCTATGCTGGCTGTGCATTTCAAAATTAGATTTGCTGAAAGAAAACATAATAGCATTTCAAGAATGCAATCTAAAGTGAAAAGACAACAGAACAATAGCTAAATTTAGTTTTATATTGTTTACTTGAAATGTCTTTGAGTCTCTGAAGTGTCATCTTGTACATAGTATGGAAAACTTTTCCTATTATTTTCTGCATCATATGGTTACCACTAATATTTTATGTTGACTCTAGAGAGATGTAGGTAAATCCCTGCTCTGACTCAATGGCACCAAATCATGGATAGAGATCCAGCAGATGCCAAAGGCAGGTAAAAAATATCAACCTGGTCAAAATAATGCAGGCTAGTGCCTCTTGCATTGCAGAAGGAAACAGCCAAGGCTGGAGGAGATCTCAGAATTTTTTCAGTCCAACCCCTTGCTGAAAGCAAGGATAGTTCTGGGGTCAGACCAGGCTGCTCAGAGCTTTGTCTATTTGAGCCTTTCTGCTCAACCCCCATGGATCTTCAGTTCTCCTGACACCACTTCTGTATGCCTGGGAAATATTTATAGATTCCTTCTGTACAGTCTGTTCCTGCTTCCAGCCCATGTGTTGCCTTTCTGAGGAAAGTCTCTAGCTATCCCAGCCCAAGCTAGTCTCCTGATATGGGTTGAGAAGAGATGATTAAAATCAATTTCCTTATAGTATTTATAAAAATAAGATTTTCATAGCAGAAAAAGGGGAAAAAATACAAGAAAACACAAAACCAAAGCATTAAATCAGCAAAAACAGTCTCCAGGAGAATAAATGTCCTTACTGACTGACATTATCTTGTTTCCTATTTAATGCCAATAGAAACTAAATTTTGGTCACAGAATTCCCTGCTTTCACAAGATGCAAATTGGATAAAATAGCCTATTCTTCTGCATGGTTTAATTTTAGATCTTCAGTGAGATCCTTGGTCATCTCAGTAAAACATTACCCAAGTCCACATTGCTATAAATAAAATTAGGCCCATGTTGCCCCAAATTAATACATCTGAAGCACAAATGAGGATGCTCTGTCAATAAAGAGCACAAAGTAGGACAGATAACTAGGTCAAGCTATAAATATCACACTTAGAAAAGCACACACACAGACCATCCTTGCAGTAGGACAATGCTATCCTTAAAGGCCTTCCGTATTTCCCAAACTCCCTAACCTTTGAGAGATGATGTCTATCTGAATGTCATCAATCATTTTTGTGAAAAAGCCAAAATCTGTTTTCCTGAAATGCAGAGTCTGCACCCTGACTCCCTAAGAGTCTCCTTCCTCACATACCTCAGGACCATTAACGTTATTTAACATCACTGCAAACAAGTGGACAAAGTACTCCAGATGTGGCCTCACTAGGGCTAAATAGAGAATCACCTCAAGTTTATTAAAATTAATTATTTGAACTAATTTATTAAAATTAGTTTGCTGGGGTTTTTTTAGCTAGTATGAGTTATCCACTACACAGTTTCAAATGGGTTATTTATCAATCCTCACTGTAAAGAGAGCAGTAAAATATTCTGCAGTTCAGAGAAAGCGTGACAAAGAGAAATCTTAAATTTTAGACAGCCGATTGTGCCTATATACCCTTCAGGCTGCTCAAAAATCATCAAACCAAACAAAAAATATATCTTAGATTTTAATTATAGATAATTTAGAGGACCACTGCTGGCTATCTAGTCAGATCTAGTCAGATAAAAGAGGAATAAGATTCTCACAGGGCCTTCTCTTGGCCAGACTGAACAATCCCAAAGGCTTCCAATCTCTCCTCATATGACAAAACAAAAAATTATAATCTACAAACTTAAGGTACACTATGCATTTAATTGTCTCACTGCATATTGTGACATGGATGGTTGGACTTGTTGCCATTCTGGAGTTATAACTGTACTTATCATTAATTCGACTTTGATCCTGAAAGCACCTGTTAAGAAGTTCAATATTTTTTGCTAGATATCTTGGTTCTATGTCCTTTATAGACTCACCTTTCACCAACCATATGAAATTAAACTAGAGAAAGTGTCAATTCTGCCTGGGATGGGATGACCTTGGATGTTGCCAAGGAGACCCAAGGATGGACTGGGGAATGAGATTCTGGAAAACAGTGCCACAGAAAGGGACCTGCAGGTCCTGGTCAATGGCAAGTTGAACATGAGCCAGCAGTGCCCTGGCAGCCAGGAGGACATCAGGCCCAGCATGGCCAGCTGGGCAAGGGAGGGGATTGTCCCCTCTGCTCTGCACTGGGGTGGCCTCACCTCCACTGCTGGGGGCAGGTTTGGGTGCTGCAATCTAGGAAAGATAATAAAGATGTTACTGTAGAGTGTCCAAAGGAGGACCATGAAGGTATGAAGGGTCTTGAGAGGAAACATTATGAGGAGATGCTGAGGTCACTTCGTCTGTTCAGCCTGGAGAAGAAGAGGCTGAAGGGAAACCTCACTGCAGTTACAGCTTCTTCATGAGGGGTAGAGGAGGGGCAGGCACTGATCTCTTCTCTCTGGTCACCAGTGATGGGACCTGACAGAATGACCTGAAGTTCTGCCAGGGCAGGTTTAGTTTGGATATTAGGGAAAGGTTCTTCACCCAGAGGATGGTTGGGCACTGGAAGAGGCTCCCCAAGGAAGTGGTCACAGCACCAAGTCTGACAGAGTTCGAGGAGCATTTGGACAATATACTTGGGCACGTGGTGTGACTCTTGGCGATGGCCCTGTGCAGGTCTGAGAGCTGGACTCTGGTGATCCTTGTGGCCTCCTTCCAACTCTGTGATTCTGTGATTCCCTGCCTTATGGTAGAAATTAATTTTGTGTTACAGTGAATACAGAATAGCCAATATTTTTAGCTGTAATTTCTGAAGTTTAAGATATTGTAATAGTGCCTTTAATTTCAATTATTGAAAATTAGCATGTAAATCATAATATATATTTATTTTGTCCTACATAAAAGCTTGTTACATTTTCTGTTGCATACTTTTACTTACATTCTGTTATGTTAAACTAATGTTATTTCACATAATTTTACAAAATATTATTCTTGGTTATATCTGCAGTGGTGTTGACATGACCAAGGATAACTTCTGCCTTTGGAAGACTCTGACCTATTTGTACCTAAAATACTCAGGAAAGGTATTCATGTCTGGCACTTCGGGGGTGTCTGGGTGATAAACAAATGTATCTATATTTGACCCAATAAGTTAATTTTAAAAATAGAAAAAAAAACGGGGGGGGGGTTTGTTGGTACTGTATTTTCCTTATACTGTTTTGTTTCCAGTCTACTTGCACTTATGGTGAGATATTCATCTGACCACCCAGATGCAGACAGCTTCTGTATAAGAAGAATGATTGTCCAGAAAAATAACTAACAAAGTTTCCTTAAACATATTGCTTTTTCCTGGAGACAGAGAGTAAAGGTTTTCAACAAAATAGATAAAGATTACTACAAATAAAAAACTAAGAATGGAAAACTAAACTCCTTTTATTGTCTTTATTTTAAATGAAAGAAGAAAAAAAACCTAAAAACAAATATATGATTTGTTTAGCTGGAAATAAGCTATGCTATATAGAAAAAAAATTGCTTTCTTTTTTTTTATTTTTAATTTTTTATGTTTGCACTAGAATGTTCAGATCCAACAGGTCAGCATGTTCATAAGGATTTAATCTAGTTCTCTCTGCACCAGGGAATTTACTTGCATGTTCTTTGAACTGAGATTAATAGCTTATGTAACCCTTTCTGATCCTGCCATTCTGAAATACTTTTAGGAATATCCAGTTGAACACATTTCCCTATAGAGGCCTCCTCCACCTCCTACTTTTTGATGACTTTCATCGTTATTTTTTTGTGACTGAAAGGGTATGGATCCTACTCAGTTCAGATTTTTTTGCAGTTGTAGAAAGTGTGTGATTATTTATTTCCAGATAAGACTGAATTGCTTTCTGGGTGAATGAACTTTTAATGGGAAAATATTTCTAAAGTCCAAAGAAATACAAATGTACTTATAGGAATATAATATGTATTTAAACTATCTTGTGTTGACATTAAGTTTCTTGCACAGTACAACTCCTCTAGAAGGAAATATTCCCTTGTGGAGCTCACCACTTTAACAGGTTGCTGTAACGCCACTCCAAGCACATGAGTGCTGAGTGAGCCTTAGGTGTGCATGCACAGTACGTGGATAGGATGGGAGAAGCCAACAGTTACTTGAGGAAATGCAGTAATTCTCTGCTTGATGTAAGAAGTCTTCACACCAACATTGGGATTAAGGCCTTTTGCTCCTTGATGTACAAATATGTAATTATGATGTCTTGTAGGGCTTCTTGGAAGAAATATCTTCTGGAATATCTTTTAAATTGGGAGATAAATTCATGTGTTCTCTTTGGCACATGAGCATACAAAGACAATCCTCAGAAAAATCATAGCCTGCACTTAACTTTGTCAGTAGAAGACAAAGGCAGTTTTACAGTTGATCTCAGAAGGAAGAGAGAGAAGTAAATGTCAAATGCACTTTTGAAGCACCACTCTCTCCTTTTATATGGGTGGATCAAAATAAGAACAGAAATTTGCATAATTCTGAGCTTAGACACATATAGGAATTCCATTTCATCCTGCTGCAAACCCAGTTGTAAGGTATAATTTCCTCAAGCAGCAGATGTTTCCCAAAGCAACAAGCTTGTCACATCTCTAAGTGTGATCCAAAGGCTCCAAATGTCAACTACTGTGCATGCCATCTTACAATGTACTATTGAATATTTTGAGTTAAATACAAAGATTGGAATTTTGGGTGCATAATGCTGGAAGAAAGAGTTACATTTTGATAGCACATCTGCAATCAGATGTCATTAAGGAGAGACAAAGCAGCATCCTAGGGGAACAGTGAGGCACAGCACAGAACAGCCACAGAAATGCCTTATTCAGTATATGTCCACATAATATAATCCATGCAGGGACAAATTCCAAGGCTTAGTGCTTTGAGATGAAAATAAAATAAAATAAAGTTGGCTTTTTTATGCTTGCTGCCAGATACAAAGAGGGGAGATGAGATTTCTCTCATTGCCAGTGTGGGTCACTGAAGTGAGCAGTAACATTCACTACTGAGGCAAATAAGTGACACTTATGATGGACAGTTATGATTTTTTTTATGAGGTCATGTTATTTAGCATTTCACCTTTTGCCATAGGCACATTTTTCCATAATATAGGAACTTTTTTTTTAAGTGTCACCCCATACAGTTTTTTTCCTCAGATCCAGAAAATATCAGGGTTCTGCTGCACTACCATAGCCTGTTATAGTTTTCAATATGTACTTCAAAATATGTACTTCATAATAACAGCTCCAAATCTGAAGGCTTCTTCTTCAGCTGAAAGAAACTGGTATGGCCTTTTCACAGGCTATATGAAATGACCATCAAATATGACTATCCCTTCCCCAGTCCACCCAGCTTCAAACTCCCCAAAAAGGAAACATACCTGATTCCTGTGTCAATTTTATTAGATAAGTTCAGAGATCACTGACTGCAAAGCCCTGGGTAAAAAAAAGTAATGTCTTGCGTTTCAGATCTCTGGAAATATATACATGTAATAGAGGGAAGGTGTGTCTGTGACACAAGGCCTGCAGCACAACAAATTTATTATGTGTTTCAAGGATACAGTGTGTCTGGCTACAACATCCTGAGATACTCAGGGGGGGCATAGGTCAGTCATTCAGCAGGATAGTGTTGGAGACTAATTCCTGCCAAAGACAATACAGCTAGCTAACGTCCAGATGACTATTGCCAGTAGAATAACATATTGCTGTAGTTGAACAGGAATGTTTTGCTTCAGAACTTGAGAAGTTATGTGCAAAAAGTCCATCTGGTACACTTGAGGGAGAGAAAGAAATCTTTCAAACATGATATGACCATAGGCCACAAGAGAGAAGTTTTTGAGAGCTGCTGCTACTTGTCCCCAAATGGCTTCAGCATATGCTTTGCAACTCCATTGCAAGCAATTTCATGTGTGTCAGAAAAATGAGTCTAGAATTCACAACACTCACTTTTTACTCAGAGTTGCCTTAAAGCATGGAAATATATCTGAATGAGAGCGGGTAGACAGAGCAGAGAAAGACATAGGAAGCGTAAACCAGAGCCATTACACATGGCTGCAGGCTTCCATTTGGACTTTCAAAACTGTGCTGCTACACTGTCAGAAAGTCAGCAAACAAATCAAATCCCACAGTATGCTGTTTATTGGTTGTATTTCTATTCTGCTTGGAAAATGTTGATGGTTATGTTTTATAAGAATGGGAATCTTTTCTACTGCTTCCAAATGATAATACAGGACAATAGAACACTACAGCACACCAAGAAAAGTATTAAAATACTATCCTGTCTTTTCACATGGTCTGCTATTGCCAAGCCAGTGATAGTTTTTCTGACTGGGATGAGAAATTTCAATGAGGGACAAGAATATGGGACACTTAAGGCAATGGTAAAGGCATTGTCTTTGTGAAAAAACCCCATAAAATGGAATGAAGCAATTCATGCTATTTCATGCAGGGTGGTTACTTGCTGGGGTTTTTTTCTTTACTTTCTCTTCATGGATATTTATTCCTACTTACATTTTAACCTAGCTTTTTTGAACATGTAAACAGAATATGGATTATACTGAAATGATGATGTTCATTCTATCCTTTCCTCCTTCCTCTACAAATTTGACTTGAAGAGCCTGCACTTGCAAGTTGATTTTACACTGGAACAAAGAATTCTTGAAACCTTAACTCAAGAACAGAATTCTTTGTTTCTGGCTGAAACATGATGATTCAGGAAATTTTCATGTGCTGTGCCTGTTGAATGTTGCCCTTGCAAGTAAATACAACCTTAAGCTTAGAACATCTGTCCCCTCAGGAAGTTAATATCAACACTAGAGAATATTTTATCCCAAAGATGTATGTCTAGTGCATGACTGAGGAAAGAATACAAAAACTTGCTCAGTAGATTTCTCTCTGTTCTGGCAGTGAATCAGGCATCTACCTACTGAGAACATTGTGAACATCTATCAAATGGACAAATGCATGTAATCTGACTGAAAGTCACTTCTACACTATCAGTATAAATGATTTATATTCAGTATTCCTTACAGCTGAGGAATGAGCTGATATTGCATGCAAGTTTCTTCAAAGTCCTTTCAGCAGGATGAAATTATGTCAAGACTTACCACAGGGCACTTCATACTAAACAAAACATAAATGTGCTCTGTAATAGGCTTCATCACCAGCATTTTCAGAGGACACTGCATCTGAGTAGCCTCCAGAGCACAGGGGTCTCTATTTCAGGTAAAGGAGCTGGATTGATAACCCCAGCAGGTAACCCCAAGGCTAAGCCATTCTTGGCCTTGAGCTCCAGCGGGCTGTGGAATCTTCCTTCCTGTGAGGTATTCAAAAGATAAGCTATAAGACAAAATGCCCTAGTACTGTTGTCCCAGTTTCCATCAGAGGCTGGAGCAGAATGACCCCTAGAGATCCTCCCTGTAGTGGTATGGTTTTGGTCTTATCAGTTTTATGTATGTATTTGTTCCTTGTTTTATATTGTTTTTTGTAAGTTGTAATGGTTTGCCCCATGTCGCCCATATCCAACCCTTCTTGGTTTTACCCCAACCCCAGTTATGTGTCAATCATAAGTTATACAGCCCCTGGGTCTTGTCTGTCACTTTGGGGTCTCTCCTAAAAGTCTGGAAAGTTCCAGTGAGGGCCTTGAGTGATTGGACAAGACTTCGGCTGTCTCCCCACCCGAATTATTGATTTGTTACAATGTGTGTCATTTACCTGCAGAGCCATACCCCTTTGGCCCCTGATTTGTCCTCGGTTAAACCCATCCCTGAGTTCCTCCCCCCAGTAAAAGATGTTACTTGCGGGGGTCTCTTGCCCTTTTCCCGCTCTTTCTGCTAAGGGGTCACTTCTGCTGGGGATGAATAAAGCCAGTGGATAAACCCTGAACAGCCTCCCTCTTTGTTTCCTGCTGTCATTGCTTGACTCCTTCAGGCAAACGAGAACCCAAGGGATGGGTGAGGTTCATCCTGCTACCAAGCCGTACCCTTTACTGTCAAGGTATCAGGGCTGGCTGAGGCAGAGAGACACAGACACCTCTACACCTCCCCATTTCTACAATTAATTTTGCAATACAGAATTCTGTTCCTCTCTGTGTGGTGAGGAAGAGAGAAGACACCAGAACATCTGTATATACTAAAGGGCAATGCTATCCCAAAAGAAAAATCTTCTGGCTCACTTTAAATACATATAGGCTGAAAGTTCAAACAATGTTTTCAAGAATGAAAATTGTGGGATTCTGGTATAGTTGTTCAGTGGAAGTAAATGAAGGAGAAACAGTAACTACTGCTAAGATGGGGCTTAAGAAGTTTGTGAAGCTTATCTCATGTGGCGTCTTTGATGTAAAAGACTGCATTTGGTGATCTTTCATATAGATAGTTTTTGTACTACTGGGGAATTCATGTCTGTGTGTTTGAGTGTATGTGTGCTCTGGGGATTAGTTACAGGAGAGTGTTTAGAAACCTATAATTGTTTACTAACCTTTGGTAAGACCCCAGTATCATGATTTAGCTGTTCAATTTCTGATATTGATCCTGAATATATAGTTTTGTATTTGCTGGTTAATTACGTGACATTAATAATTCATAAATATCTTTGATATTTATTTGGTAAAAATTGTTTGAGCTGAGGAGTTTTCTCTTGCAACAGTGGTCACCTGTCAATTTTCTTTACATAAAATTGCCAAAATTATATCTCCAAGACCTGTTTTCATTCAAAAGACTCTTATTATTTCTGACAGACTTTAGATCAGATTCAAAATCACGACAAGTGAAGGAAAATATATTAACTGTGAACATGTGGCAAGAGAAGCAAGTCATATTTAAAAGAAAGACTACATAGAATGAAAGCCCTGGGATTCAGAATCAAAACAATACAATGATGCAGCTTTTACATTCATGCTGACTCATATTTGTTTACAACATAATGTACAGCTACCTGTTAGATGTTTTCTCAGTAGCCCTCAGTTTTCTCAGTATCATTTTGCCCTCTTATTTTCATAAAAAATCTTGGAAACTGATGAATGAAAGCAAAAACATAATTTAAAAAATTGAAAACACATTATGGATTTTAATATTCTTTTTAAAATATGTATTATATAGATATCTATTTTTACTGGTTTTTTTTAAGAAGTCAAATCTCTGATATACAACATCCAAATTAGAAAGCAATTGCTATTTTATATAATGATTTTACAACACAGTGATTTTTTTTTTTGGCATGACTAACATTTCTGAAGTTTCCACACTCTTTGTACACTTCAGCTGAGGTGAAAGGAGTGGCTCGTTGTCAGTTTTCTGGTTTTTACATGTTTACTGAACTATGAATTTGCCTGGTTTCTCTGTAGTCAGTCATTCACTTTCCAGAATTTGTCCAATACCACTTCTTAGGAATTTTGTCTTGCTTTTATGTGGTGGGGGAAGAGTATTCAGCCACATTCACTGCACTCCGCCAAAAGTCTGAGAAGAAACAATGGTGCTTTTCATTCTCAGAGACTACGCCTATACTAGCAGGGATAGAGGCGCTTCTGAATTCCTGGCTCTGAGCTGGAATATCCCCCAATTACCTCCTGTTTTCATATGGGGCACAGCCTGGGCATGCACCAACCTTCCCTCCTCATGTCCAGTTTTACGCTGAAAAGAAATGTGGCTTCTGCAGCCAAAGGGAAACAAGTCACAGTCTGTGGGATCAGGTTCCCAGACTACTTAGAGAAGGATGCAGGCAAAAGGATGGTACTCAGGGAAAAACAAGGACTTTTTTTTCTCTTAGAAATCTGAGTGCCTAAATGCACATATTCCCTGTGAATTCAATACTAAATGCCAGTTCTTTCATATCTAAGGCTAAAATGAACACTTTGAAGTAAAACACACAAATGCTTTTACCTGTGAGGTATTAATTACCGCTCTAAGGACACGATCATGTTGTCTAAAGAAATCAAGTCACTGAAATGTGGCAAGTGATTGCTTCTCAACTGAGCCATTGTATCAGACAACATGTGTGCATTTAGCTTTTCTTCTCAACTGTGAACTAAGACACATTCCTCAAGGTACAAAATCCAATGAGATATAGCACTTACAGCTACTAGGAAAATATGTGTGCACTGCAAATCACCCTGCACCTTTTACATTGAAATGTTGAGATTCAGGAATATTACAAGGACTGGACCAGCCATAGGCCTTCTCCAGGGTGGCCTTCTCCAGTTCTCTCTCCCTTTTGTCTAACAGAGAGCTGGAAACCAACTATTTCAAATGTAAGCTCTTAAAACCCGTATTCCAATCCTTTCATTTGCTCTTGGATGACTGCCATAATTACGTTGTTTCTATTCAGCAAGCATGGATCCCCCATATTTATTAACAGATTGCTCAGCTGTATGGTGACATACAGTTCTCTCAGAACATTTCAACCTACTACTTATATCTAATACTCCCTTTGCACAAAACATTAGAGCAAATAATTACACTGTTTCCAAAGCAGCATAATAAAATAAAAGGCTCCAGCACTATAAATTGCTTACAAACCTTTCCTGCTTGTGAGATTATCCTGTTTTTAACCTTATTCTCTTTTCTGCTTATGGCCCTTTTTCTGCCTCTCTCATTTTCTTACAATGCTCACTCTTTGGAAGATGCCGGTTAATTAGGAGCCTTGTGGGACTTGACTTGCAGCTCCCTGATGGCCACTGAATTCATCTTTCCCCTCTAGGTAACCTAACTCAAAATTTAATCACAATTATTGAAGAGTTTTGTTTTGGCAGGTTTTTTTGTCTGTTGGTTTGGTTTGTGATTTTTTTTCCCCCTTTTTTTTTTCATTTGATTTTGACAGGAAAAGCAAAGTTTTAACAGAAAGTCTCTGAGATACTGACAGGAGTTTGATTCAGCAGCTTCCAGCAATTTCATTTCTTGATGCGGTGTAGATTTTAAAAAAGGAATTGTTCTTTATTCTCACAGGTTACATGTTTATTGATAATGATTTTCTATAAAGGTGTCTTTTAAGTATTTGTATACTTCTCAGTCAAAAATGAATGATGCTGGGGTTTTTTCTGATGATTTATCTTCAATATTATTTAACTATCTCTTTCAAGGGTCCTGGGAAGAATATCCACATATTCTGCACTTTAGTGATATCATGCCTAAGAAGTTTAATCTTTCTGATTTTGGTGAACAACTGTAAATAGGTCTGATGTCTGAGGCTACTCCTCATGATGGTCCATGTGATGCTGGAGTCACTCTCTTGAAGATATTATTTTATTCACTTTTTTAATAAAGCACTGGAGTTACAAATGAGGGTAAAAAGAATAACCTTAATTACAATATAAGAACTACTGGTATTCTGCCTAAGCATGTTTTCAATCAACCGCTTTAAAGAAATTTTGACACTGTAATTTTTAATTTTTTTAAATAAGCATTTATATTTTTAAGTGCTGGAGACAATTCTAGAAAATCTGTGAAAAACTTTAGAATTAGGAAAAACTCTTTGCTTACAGTCCATTACTTAATCTGTTTTCCCTTGTATCTTGTGATAACTGCAACTTAGATTTGCTTTCCACAAATCAGCACACTTTACAGCTTAGGTTTGGCCTGGGATGTGAGTTTAATAAATAGTATGGTGGAACAGAAAACCCCTGTGGTGAGGGAGGTGTGAAACAAGATTTCAGGCTTGTCAAGGGAGTTTTTCCTTTTCACAGGTCCTGTCTGAGTGGTCATTTTTCTCACTTCTTACAATATAGCACAGCTGGACAGTCATATCCTTATAGCGGATGGCTGTGGAAATGGCACATTCCATGATTTGTCTGCATAGGACTCTTTGTTTTCTTTTCCAAAACTTTTCACAATAGAAAGCTAATGTGTAATTCAGTCATCCATTTTCTATCCAAGGTTTTGACAGACGCCTATTTTTTTTTCCTGATTTAATTTTCTATTCTTTATTTTCCGAGGAGCTGCTGATGTCACTTGGTCTGTTCAGCTGGGAGAAGAGGAGACTGAGGGAAGACCTTACTGAGGTCTTCAACATGCTCACAAGAGGAAATGAAAGGGCAGGTACCAATCTCATCCTCCTGGTGACCAGTGACAGGACTTAAGGAAATGGCTTGAAGATGAGTCAAGGGGATGTTTAGGTTGGATATGAAGAAAAAGGTTTTCACACAGTATGTGGTTAAGCACAGGAACAGGCTGCCCAGGGAAATGGTCACAGAACTAAGCTTGACTGAAGAAGTGTTTATACAATGCTCTCAGGTACACAGTGTGATTCTTTTCGTGTGCAAGGGCCACATGTCCTTGTGGTGTGCAGGGCCAGGAGTTAGACTCAGCAATCCTGATGGATCCCTTTCAAAAATTTTTAAGGAACCTTTTTATTCCAGAAAGCCAAATAGCATTTTAAATGTTTCTAACATTTACTCATTTACATTTACATCCTATTTAGGAAATTCAGCTTAGCACATTTTTACATGTACACATATTGCTTAATACATGTGTTGGTCTCAGGCAAAACAGACTGTGGAAAGATAATTATTGTGCTATGTTTTAATTAACTTTGTCTGTAAAGCTCTCTCTAGCCATTAGCTGATAACTTCCAGAAAATATACTAATGTCCTAGTGTAAAGTACTCACCTATGTGCTGCTTCTTCAATATCAACTTCATTTAAGTTCATAGTGCTAGGTGAATCATTGTAGATTCTTAAAGCTGAAATAAGAAAAATTTTTCCTCCATCAGTCCTGCCAGTATCCCTAAAAGAAAAATCTGATTGTGATTAAAGGTCAATGCCAAAACTGACTTTTGAATACATCACCCTAACCCTTCACTGCAGTTGTTTCATTAAAGCAGAGCTCCCTCCCTAAACCTTCAGGCTGCTGGAGCATCCTTCAGACATCCTCAGGCCTGAATTGGAGATATCTTAATGCAGATTCCATTGCAGAAGGAGATGGATGACAAAGCAAAGAATAGGACAAAACATTAAAGAGAGTCCAAGTACCATGTTTGTAACTCTTCTAAGGAGTTACTGATTTTTACCTTAGTGACCTCACCTTTGAAAGACAGAAAAGGAAGCCTTGGAGGAACACATTTAGTTCCTATCCTCTTTCCCCAAATTATAAATTTAGAAGGCCAAAGTATGACCTGGATGTACTGTCACTTTAGCAGAAGTGAATCAGAACAAAGTGTCATTACCTGGTTGTGAGTGTGGGGAGGAGTTTGTATTTTAATTCCAGCTTACTTGTGGATAAATAATAATGTGTTTCTACATTTGTATTAATTTTGCAAGCTCTTGATCTTTTTAAACAGTTATACATGAGAGAAATATATTGGAACAGATTCAAACCTTTTAAATTTTTTTTTTGAAAGAAAGTACTTACTCATTTCAAAGTGTTAACCCACATATTATCCTTTTCCCCATGTTTCAAACACCTGAGTCTAGACTGCCAAAAGGAACCTGATGGTTCAGTAAGGCCCAATTCAACACTGCTATTTCCTTCAGATTCTGCCCATTCCAGTTGTTTGTCACAATCAACATTTGAACTATTTTGGCGCACCACAAACTGCACACTGGAAATTTTGGTTCTCTTCATGTAGTCTTAGTATTGATGTCTTTTTGGTTGTTCAGTCTCCTGAACAGTATCATTAGGAATACTGTAGATATATCATGTATCACAGATTCACTGCCATGACTTCTCAGACATTGAAAGACTGTAAGTCTAGCAAATCGTTCCACATATAAAACAGGAGAGCATTTGTGTTTGGGGATTTTTATTTTGGGTTGCAGTTTGGGGTGGTTTTGCTTTTTCCAGAATGGCAGGTGCATTTTTAATGAATAATAATTAGTGACAGGCATTTCAAAGCAATTCCTATATATTTTTTTCCTTTAGTGCTCCTGGATTACACCGATTAATAGATGTCTTCCAAGATCAATTTAAATGTATGCTTGTGGCAAGTTTAAAAATTTTACATATATGAAATGCATTTAAAAGTGATGTGATCAAATCTACAGTCTTTTATCCCATTGTCAGTCAAAATTACAGTTCACAGCTATATCCTTGTGGGACTAATTTCTTTTCAATTAATTTTTAAGCTGAGCGTGACCTGAAATATAATTTCAAATAACTGATGGGCTGGGGGCTGTGTAGAATATGTGCATTTCATTAACATGCAAAGCAGACTTTGTATTCTAATATCCATAACAAACAAACTTTAAAAGATTGAATACCAGTATTCTCAAGAATTATCCTGCAACAGCTATCTAGAAGGAAAATGTGTAATAAACTTGCACAGAAATAAAGACATAATATCTCTTGCTATGTGCAGACTAAGTAAGGCACATTAATGTGCAAATAGAGCTTTTCCCTTTATTTTATACAGGAAGAATCATGTGCCAAACAAATTGCCAACTCTAAACAGGATACACATGAAATTTTCATTTGCCTTTTCTAAATCAAAAAAATTCACATTTATCATTAATTCAAAAAAACAGGAGAACTAGGGCTGTACAACTGATTTATCTGGTGGATTCCTATTTCTGACTGACAAATGAAGCCTCAGGCTTGTGAGGGCTCTGGATGACAGCACTGCCAGCAGCCTGCAGAGAGAGGGTGTTCACTTTGGCTGTAGAGGAGATGAGTCGTAGGGAGGAAACTCATTTCCAAACAGGAGTCATATGTGGAAGACTTTTTTCTTCTGAGAAAGAAAATTGGTCAGCCAAGCTGAAGCATCTAAGGATGCAAGGTTTTAATTTGAACACTCAGAGCTGCTTCTCTCTCTTTCACTGCACTGTTGTTTTCTCCCCTGCTAAGAGGGTAATATATAACTCACCTTCGTGATTTGAGGGAGCAAAAGTTAATTGTAGCAACTGAATGGGGATGATTATCTGAATCTATTATGTTAATATTTTTATTGTTTTTATACTCATCTGCCTTTCTATTTAACAGCTCAGGAAATCAAATAAAAATTTCACTTTCAGGTTTTTCAGCGTCTCTGTTTCATCCATTTTACTATGTTTTTCAGTGGGATTCCATTAAAAAAACAACAAAAAATGAACCCCACAAAAAGTAGACTGGCTGGGGATACCAACAATGATACACCACAACATTGAAAGTTTTTTTAAAAACATTCTTTTTTAATTTACTAGGAAAATGCTATTTAAGATCTCTTCTTTAATTATATAGGATGCATCAAGGCCAGGTTCAGTGTCTGTCTTCATTTATTGGACCACTCAGTGTGCCAAAACAGTAGGATATGACTTTGGATCTACTCCTTCACAAGTAACAGTTATTTGGCAAATAGCATATCCAGACATTTTCCCTCTGCACTGGTGCCATGGACACTTAACAGCGTGTTCTGCTCTCCAGAACATTAAGTTTTGCTGTCTCTCTTGAATATCAGTTTTCATTTGGGGAATGCAGGTCCCTTGTACGTGCCTTTTCATCCAAAGTGAAACTATTTCCCCCATTATTTTCCTTTTAGTTGAGAATACATTGATGGTTATTCTTTGTCCCACTAGATATAATGCTTACACTGAAACAATCGAAAAGATCTAGTAAAAGTATGGAAAAGCCCATGTTTTATTAATGTATATTTCTCCTGAAAGATGTCCTAGTTTTGTAGCTATTGATAGAAATCCTTGTTTGTGAAGAAATAACTTGAAGATGCTTCCTACTCATAAGCCAAAAATCACTCCAAAGAGTAATAAAATAACATGTCAAATGACAATTTTTATGAGTCCAATAAGTGGTTTTCACTTCATAATAGTTAATTCTGTTATCCTAAGATGCAATGTTTTACAAAGAAATGAACTAAAAATAATACCCACTTTTGTAAACTGCTAGTTAAGGTTGAATGTCCTAAAATAAATAGTAACTTTAATAGCAGAGCCATAATGGTAGTTTAGAAAAAAATCTTATTTCTCTCTAAAATCCAGAAAAGTCTGCCTGTATTGCAGTGCCACTGGAGTTCTATTTCTAACTGTGGGATAAATGGTGCTTACCAAAGTCCCAGCTCCCAGATACTCATCCTGGCACCATGTATCTTCACATCAAGCCCAGGCCTGAGTCCTGCCTATCTATATATCTGCTCTTTCAGATGAAAACATATATAGGAACTAACAGCTTCCTGGATGGGATGTATCTGGGGAATAAGAGCCTGAAGCTCTCTCATCCAGCAGTTCAGACACAGCCCTAGAGTCCAAAACATGAAATATACTGGAGCAGAAGTCTGAGGGGGCCCTGCACAGCACTCCCATGCTCACCTTCATAAAATTACAGCATAAAGATCAAAAGATTGATAAGATTGATCTTTCTTAAAAACAATGCTGAGCAGGACAATTTTATTTTTATAATTTTCTTGTGGTTTTCTCCTTTTTTTTTTGGTCTTGCTAAGAGTGCAGTTACTGTAAATGATAGTCCTGTTTTAAACTCTGGCATATAGATCAGAAATAGACCAATATTTCACCTAAAACAGAAAAATTCCTGGATGGTATGATGGAAAGAGCAGTTTCAAATTAATGTTACAATAATCAATAAAAATAAATGAGAACCAGTATATGACTAGGGTCATGGATATGAGAAAATAGAGACCTACAGTCTGGCCTCAGCAGTGATAATTTTTGCAAATTATTTTATTTAGGGGGAGGCATGCCTATATTCTTCATGCTTCATTATACTGACAAGCACATGACCCACCACTGTAATTTGCAAGTGAGCATGATGTCATTTTAATGAAACATCAAACAGGGCAATTCAGAAGGCAATGGCCTACTATAAAAGAGCTAATAAATAATACTTAGCAATTATGGAGTGATTTTCTACTTCAAAGCCCTTCACAAACAGTCACTAATGAATTTGCATAACCTCTCTGTGAAGGGGAGGAGGAAGAGGAGGAGGAAGAGGAGGAAGAGGAGGAAGAAGAGGAGGAAGAGGAGGAAGAGAGGAGGAAGAGGAGGAGGAAGAGGAGGAGGAGGAAAAAGAATATCATTGTTCCTTTCTGCAAGCACAGAACACAGAAACAACTTGCCCAAGACTGCAGAGGCCAGGAGCATCAAAGCCCAGATCAGAACCTGGAACCTGACTGTCAGACATGTGGCTGCATTGTTGAATCAGGCTCCCAGCCTAGTAGGGGCCTTTAAAAAGTCCTTAATTCATTTAAGTAAAGGTAAGTATTGATAACTCAGCCTCAGGTACACAAAGTCAGTCCTTGGTCACCGTTACTTTGTTTTTGCACAAGGCTGTTCAGACTAGGATCTAACACAGTGATAACTCACAACCCACAAGCCTTCACCTACCCTCAGGTCTTCTTACAAAAGAGTGCCAAGGGAAGTGGGACGCACTGGAAGTGGGACCATGGCCTCTTCTTGGTCCAGTCAAAATGCACTTATATGTCCACTGAGACCCAGAACTCTGGAAACACTCCTATTTAGACCAGTTTAGAAATCCTCCTCATAATACCCCCACCCTACCCCCACAGGTGTCTGCAGCAGAGTAAAGAATGAATGTTGTAGCTGCTTGAATCTTCTGAAGTCTCACAGAGTCACAGAATGGGTCATGTTGGAAGAGACCACAGTGGGTCATCTGGTCCAACCTCTCTGATCAGGCAAGGTCATCCCAGAGCACGTGGCACAGGATTGGACCCAGAGGGTTCTTCACTATCTCCAGTGAGGGAAATCCACACCCTCTCTGGGCAACCTGTTCCAGTGCTCAGCTGCCCACACAAGAAAGAAGTTTTTCCTCGCATTCAGGTGCATCAGTTTCTGCCCACTGCCTCTTGTCCTACTGCTTGGACAACACTGGCACCACCAATACTGGCATCACTGAGCAGAGCCTGGCTCCATCCTCTTGGCACCCTTCCTTCAGATACTCACACACATTGATGAGGTTCCACCTGAGTCATCTCTTCTCAGGACTGTAAAGGCACAGGTCCCTCAGGTTTTCCTCATAAGAGAGATGTTCCTGCCCCCCAGTCATTTTTCTTGTTCTCTGCTGGACCAGCTTGAGAAGCTCCATATCTCCCTTGCCTGAGGATCCCAGACTGCACACAGCACTCCAGATGTGCCATTCCAGGGCTGAGCAGAGGGGAAGGATCACCTCCCTGCTGGCAATGCTCCTCCTAATGCACCCCAGGATCCCATTGGCCTTCTTGGACACGAGGACACACTGCTGGCTCATGGACAGCTTGTCCACCAGGACCAACAGGTCCTTCTCCACAGAAAGCTTTACCAGGTCAGCCCCCAGCCTGTATTGGTGCAGAGGGTTCTTCTTCCCCTCTGCAGGATTCTGCATTTACCTTTGCTGAATTTCAGGCAGTTCTTCTCTGACTGCCTCTCAACACTGATGAGTTTCTTCTGAAGGGCTGCACGGCACTCTGAGGTACTGGCCATTCATCTCAGATTTGTGTCCACTGAACTTGAGGAAGAGGCATCTCCCATTCATCCAAGTCATCACTGAATAAGTCAATCCATGCTGGGCCCAGTATTGAACCCTGGGGGACACCATAAGTGACAGTCCCCAATTAGATCCTGTGCCACCGATTACAACCCTCTGGGATCTGCCAATCAGTAAATTCTCAACCCACCTAATTATCCACTCATCCACTCCATGCTTCCTGAGTTTGCCTATGAGGACATTGTAAAAGACAGTGTCAAAACCCTTGCTGAAATCTCCAATGTCTTTTTAAGTTACTAGTTAGCAACAGTGCAGATCACCATTTCTGCACAGTTTTCCCTCTTTAGTTTAATACCAAAACATTGGTGTTTGGCAAACCTCACTGCCATGTAACAACAGATGCCTTTTTACATGCATGTAGCGATTGGCTGACATTCCCTAGCTTAACAGTAGTGGCTGCTCTTAAAATCTCAAACCATCGCTACTTGCAGTGATTGTGTTAGTTTTCTTTTTCCACAACAGAAGAAAAAGTATCTATCTCGAAAAATAACAAGTTTTCCCACTGTGTTAAATATGAGGAATTATACTTTTATTTTCCAAACTTAGCATAGCAACACCTATGTGTATGGATACACATTCTGATTCAGGTTAATCTATCTCAGTCTTGAGAATACAAGACAATATGTCATCCTTGACAACACTTTTAATAATTCATAACCCTATATTTGGGAATATATTTTACAAAACACATTTAAATGCAGGTGTCGCATTAAACAAATAGCAAAGGCTTTCTGATTAAGTTTCTGCAGTTCTGTGGATTAGTCGAATAACAAGATACTCAGCTTATCTTTCCATTTTTTTCTAAAAACCCTTGAGATCTGCTTCTAAATGAAAAAAATGCCCTCTTTATTTGAACAGTTCACTGTGGAAAAGAAACCACCCCAAAATTATTAACTGCAATTCAGTCCAAACATTTTTGAGGACCCATAAGTTTGGATCTCAGTGACGACCTGATATACAGATATTTCTGTACATAAGTCATCACTTTGCTTTTGTTCATATTCCTTACACAGTGGTGAAATGGAGCATGCTCAGGACATAATTTCCAGTAACAGCAACCAGTGTTCCACATGGCCATCCAAAATAGCAATGGGGATAGATGTTGTAGAAATACCTAATACAGACTATTTCTGAGATATATATAAAAACATATATAAAGATATCATTGAAAAACAACGTATTAAATTTGAGAAGCTTTCTTTTCTCCTTACTAAGAGTCATTGTTTTATTACAAGTTTATGAGCCGTAGAATTTTAGACAATGTATTTGTGCTGGAAAGATCTTAATCTTACTTAAATATGATGATTGTAAAAGAGTTGCAGGGGCACTGCCTGAAATAAGGTGTGCTTATTTATTTGAAGGATATGCTGCACTGCTTTAATGACTAGTTCTCACTGGGAAAGATCAGCCATTCTTTGGATCAGATGTGATAAAGATACAGATAGAATGTATTTTAACATACATTTTGTTTTATTGTGTGCAGTATTTGGACCAAATATGTACCAGAGAAGTACTTAATAACTCACCCATTAGCTGTCTCATTACAAGAACTATGTAATTTAAATGGATGGGAGTAATCTATTTTAAATACTTTTGGAAATATATTTAGTGTGAATGTGTCCTTAACTATTATTAGCTTTCCCTAAAACTTGTATTTGTTTCAGTGAAATTTGAACTGGAAAGTCCTGGAGCAGCTCAATGCCTCATCTGCCTCTCCAGCTGCACCCTTCCAGGCTGCTGGAATTCATCTTTCTTCTTGGAGCCTTGAATAAAGAAGCCAGAGAAGACTCACAGCATGACTCCACAATGAAATATTTGACTAAGGTTAGGACATCTGGGAAGAGTTTGGGGACAGCTTCAGGTCTGGAACTATGTATTTGAAACAAAATAATTTTGTTTGGCACTTTTGGTCTTGATTTGAACTTTTGCTTTCTGCCAGCTGGGTAAATTCACTCATGGCTGGACTGAACTGTGGCGTCTGTGGTTTGCAGATGTATGTTCTTGTCCATCACTCTTCATTGACACACCCTGAATTGTCTTCTTCTCTTGGAAGATGTCTGCATAGCTAAGGGTTTTTTAGGCTTGAAAGCATTCTGAAATACAGCCTTTATTTTCATAATGCATATTTACATGCTGTAGCTAGTATTAATTGTTGTTTATTCCAAACTATTTCAGATTCTGAACCATCCATGCAACTTCCAAATTTTACCAGTTTCTTAATATTACTTTATTTTGTAAGATTTCTTAAAATCAAGACACAATTTTTCTGATTCTCTTGATTGGACTATTTCCATTTCAAAACCTTGTTTCCTAAAAACGAATTATAAATAGAGAGGTTTTGGGATATACTCCATTTTAACTGTAATTTTAATGTGGTTGTAACAATCACACCAGAGGCAAAAATTTGGGAGGAATGTAGAAAAAGAAACTGACTGATTCTAATTTTCCTTTTCCTTAACTGGGTTATGCAACACTCGAATACATTTCCCTTTGTTTTTCAGAGTTTCATATCTGTATTAACAAAATAGGTACATGTTGACTTATCTGTGAATTGACTAGTGAATTTGATGGTTGAAGGAAATGGCCAAAATTAAATATATCCATCAAATTCTAGACCCTCAAAGGCATTGAGAACAATAGGAATTAGACTCAAAATCCTTTGAAGACCTAGGGAAAAATGGTATAATAATATAACTTAAAGTTAAACTAATACATAATTAACAAAAATTAAAAAATCCCATATATAGTAAATGTATACAGTTGTAGTAATAGTTCTCAAAAGCAGACTAATTGAGAAATCATAGAATTAATATCACCTGTTTTCCTCTATTGACCTTTGCAAGATTACTTCCACTTTACACTAGTAAGAAAAGAAACAAAAGAGAATTTCCCCCTACAAGAAGGTTATTCTGATGAGACCATTCCATTCTCTTTGGTCATAGCTTATAGGACACCCACACCAAACCAACTTCTATTGCACATTTTGTCTTCTATTCTTTTGCAGAAAACAAACATGGGGACATTTGTAGCTGACATTTGTCCTTGATGAAAATATACTGAAATCGGTAGCAATGAAAAACAAACATTCATCACTGAACCAATTTATGTTAGACAGCCTTTATAGTCAACAAAATGAAAGAAGAATTTGCAGAGTGGGATTTACCTCATTTCAATGACTCATATAAACCTCATTGCAGGCATCTGGAATTAGACTATATGTATCCCGACCTCAGAGTCACCAGGCTATGGTCTTCTTTGGATCAAGATCATCTGCAGAAGAAGGAAAGTCTCTCTTATGACTGTAAAACTGTGTGAGACTTCACAACTGTGAACATTTAAGAACAGCTGCAGGGAATGAGAGCAGAACATTGCAGATAACTCATGTATACCACTGGCAATTTTTTTATTCAACATCTGTATCAGGCATGAGTGCCCAGTGCAGCCTTGCTTATTGAAACACCTCAGGTGCTAAGCTAAATTCCAGTGAGGCAAACACTAACCATGCCCAACTTGTGATGTAAAGCCATAATTTGAATATATCTCACTGAAAGCACTTTCCTTTCTTTCATAATTCCAAGTTATGGGAACAGTTCCATAATTTATCCAGCATATATTTTTGCACACTGTTCAGCTGAACTGTCTTTACTCAAGAAAACTTTTACTTTACAAACCTTTCTGTTTCCCAGAACAAAGGTCTGGAAAATTTCAGATTTAAATAGTTTCAGACATATAAAATATTATTGTGGTAGGAATTGTTATTGTGTCTTAACTGTAGAGGATATGGGAAATGGCAGCCAGCACACTGAGAGCCTACCTGAGAGAGGATTTAGAAGATGAAAAACATCCTGAAATTTAGACAGTGGTCCATCATGTCTGTTTTCCCACACTAGTCATATAAATAAATCTTCATATAATTTTTAAGGTCTGATAAACACTGTGTTGTGACTCTGCTCAGAGAAGGCTGAAAAGTAAGATATGGTACCAGCAGTTTTCCAGTGTGAGTCCAATGACCAAAATATTCCCTGAGGAGGTGGAAGAGGAAAAGCTCTAGACACTGTCTCATTCAGGAGGGTTATATTTCTGTCTCTTCCAAGGACCACAATAACTGCAAAACTACATGGTCTCCCAAGCAAGAACATTTTTTTTTTTCATCCAATTTCCAATGGATAAAATAAAGAGCTATTGAAGCAGTGGTAGAGTGGATGCCGATCAGAAAGCAAACAGAATTAAACTTGCTTGGGTGGGGTGGATGGGATTAGGAACTCAATAGGAGTTCCAGAAACAACATTCCAAATTCTTCTGTGTGCCAAGTGCCCCCCCAGATGCAATATCCTTATTTTTCTTTATTCTGCTTAGTGATTTTGTGTGTCTTCCCATGCATACATCCATCCTGGATGACAAAAACAGCCCATTAAAAAAGGTGTATAGATACTGAAGGCTTCTCCAACATTTATTTATTATCATTGTTGTCCCAAAATTAAACCATTTCAAAAAGTTTGAAATAATTTCAGTTTAGTACATAGAAACTTAGTGCTAATGAAGCAGTGGTACCAGAAATAAGTTAAAAACTTGGGCTTTTCCTTCTTCTAAAGGAACAAGGGTCAGGAACAAAAGAATCTGTTTTTAAACTCAACTTATTTTATTGAAAGCTGCATGGGCCTTTTCAAATAAAAATACACCAATTTTTTTTTTTGTTCTACTTTTGAAAAAAGGTATGAATACTATAATTCAATTAAAAATACAATTAAATATTTCTTTTAATCTCTTTTATAGTTTTATCCTTAGATATTTCCCCACAGATCAGTATATCCCCATGTAAGAACCAGTCACTCAAGTGTGCATGTCTTTCCCAGATTAATTATCCTGGCATTTGATACATACATGGATCTTTCTCTCTTTCAAGATTCTAAGTAATTTCTAAGGATACTGCCAAGTATATCTGCAAGGAACTCCAAGCCTAACTACCCAAAACATTTCTGACCCTCGGGAATTGGAAAAAAAATAGCTTTACTTAAATAGAGGTTAGTCATGCTTGAAGGAAGATATGAGATTCTTTTAATATTGTTTATTATATATTAATTTTCAGATTAACAACTGATGTCCTAATCATCCCCAGTGAGCAATGGACTTAATAGGAGCAAACCCAGTCCAAAATTCCTGACTGACAGAGCCAAAAATTACAGGAAAGTATAGAATTCAGTTCAGAAATTTCTGATATATTCAGAACTATTGTTTGTATTAAGTTAATGTAATTATGTTTGATGTTTCTTTAGCGGTTCTAAGTTTCTTACCTTTTTTAAGACAGATCAGCTAGAACATGGTGATTTCTTGAACTTTCTATTCACATGGTAGTTTGGATTTATAGATGCAGATCCGGGCGCTGTTTAGTGAAATGCCTCTCACAACCTTAAAAGGAACTTGTTGCAAGATAATATGCCGACTGCCACGGGCTCTCTGCAAGATTCGAAAATCAGCCCATTATTTTGATTGCTTATGCAGCTTAGAAGACAAGGTCAAAGTGACGTAGTTAAAGTAATATCTCCACAAGTTTACAAAAATAAGTGTCCTTTTATTTTCAGTAAGTGCCATCTCCATACTCATAAATGCAGGGACTCATGTTGTGCAAACCCACAAAGGTATCAGATGTAAAGCCACAACAGCAGTGAAATTATGGAAAAGAAACTTCAGTAAATATTTGATTATTACATAAATTTAGTGTCCTCCTTCCATAGCCTACTGTGGTGATCAACATATTTTATTTCAGTTGATCCCTTTTCTCAATTCCTGAAGGAAAATTCTTCTAAAGTGAACATATGCAGGAGCTAGGGAGCTAAACCACAACACCGTATGAAGTCAAAAGACAGCTGACACATTAATGATTCCTTCACATTTAACGAGGGATAAATACATCCCCAGTTCAAGTTCAGTTTTCAAAATGTGTAATGATTCTCTGTGAATCCTAAGTGAGTTTATCACAAAAAAAAATTAAAGATAAAATGAAACATTAAATGGCTGAATAAAATGGTGCAATAGTGTAACATATAAGCAGAAAAAAATACTCGAACATAAAACTTTTCCAACAAACTATCAAGTCTAACTTGATGCTCCCATTGCTTTTTTTTAATGACAAAAACTATTTTAAAACATATTAGTATATTCAAGTATTTACTCTTTACATTAAGACACCCCCTCAGCATTTAGTCTTCAAGCTAATAGCAAATGAGTGAATTCATTATGCTTTTTTTTTAAACTTGTTTTATTTTCCTAGAAATATATTCTTTCCATATGGGCAAGATGACAGTTATAATAGTGATATTTTTTACTGCTTTTTGACCTTTCCTGGAATATTTTTTAAGCTTTATTATGTCAGTAGGAAAATCTGAAATTATTTTGTGTACTTAAGTATAATATATATTTTTAATTTATAGAATATCCTTATCAGACAAACATCCTCAATGCAGTCAGAAGGAACGTGTTATAAATGATGCTTGGAACTGTCAAGGGAACAAGCTTTTATTTTAAGAATATATGATACTACTGAAACTTTTCTCTTTTTTATTCTTCACCAGTAGACAAGGAGCAGGGAAACACATTTTTCATTTTAAGCTTCAACCAGACTTCTAAGAATTGCTGTCTTTGAAGCACTTCCCCCGCATTCTCCCCCATACTGGTCTCCAATCCAGAATGAAAAAACATTCCTTGCCTGCAGTTGGACCACTTTCTTCTAGGACTTCCATGATGTTCCTGTCAACAAATTAAGTGAAGTATCAGACAAATCCCTTGTAGATGGTTTCCACAAATCTATGACACTAATTCTCACTGCATCTTAAAACTTATCCATCAAGCTCTGATCACAGCTACTACTGCGGAAAACAATGAACAAGAGGAGCCTCTTTAAAGAGCTGGAGAAAATCTGTTTTCTACCTACTTTTTAAGAGCGATGATATATTTTTCCAGTTTCTTGACACTGAAAGAGTTAAAAATAATCGAGATTCCTCTGCCTCAAAACATTTGTTCCCAACTTGCTGATTGACTTAGTCAACTATTTTTGGTTCTAAAATTTTGGTGAGTAGCCATGAATCTGGTTTCAATTGAGTGTCCCAAAGTGACAGTTTCCCAACACAGTTGGGAAGTCAGTCATTTTTGTGATGTGTCTGTGCCCTATGAGGGAATCGTGACCTTACTGTGTCTATTTGCATGGGCCTCTTTCATACTGATGGCAGCTCAGATCACTCAGATGTTCTGAGTTGTGTGCCCAACCCCTAAGCCCAAAGCAGGAAGATGAAAAGATTGCACAGTACTTCCAGTTTGGTTTTTCATCAGAGATGGTTTATGACAAAAGAGTCTCTTCTACACTAAACAAAATGGTGTTGATTTTGTGATTTATCCTTTTGTTTAACATATTCTAACTCATGTCTCTTTTTAACTATTACAACAAATAGTTTTATTTAAGGAGATCATGATTGCCTTCTAGAAAACCAAGATTTCCATCCGTTTTTATATAATAATATCAGTTTTCCATAATTTTAAAAATTTATTTTGAATGAAAATATGCCAACTTTTTGAATGTTTAAGGAGCAACAAAGAACAGATTTTCCTGAGAATATTTGTTTACCTTCTCCCCATTCACTCCCCAAAGCATTTTAAAAATATGATAAACTTATTTGAAATCTGTATAGAATTAACCAGTAATATTATTGAAGATGTTGCCACTATGCACGCTGATGAAATTTCTGATATTCACTGATATTTCAAATATTTTGAAGAACAAGCCATTTTTGGGGGAGAAAATATTTCCATGTTTACTCTTACAGATCTCAGCTTTTGGGAGGCAATATTTATCCACAGAGCATTAATGTGACCTTCTGATGAGGTACCATCACATAAGGAAGTTCCTCCAAACATTTGGAATTACAGACAGAATCACAGAGTTATGGTTACAATATTGGAGAAGCCATATGCACAGACATTTTGCATTTTGAACAATTAAATCCTTTCTAGTGATGCTCAGCATAGCGGTAGGAAGCCATATAATCAGCCAAAAAGAAAATAACTTCTAGCTAAGGGCTAACACAGTTTTTTACCATTTCCAAATGAGCAACAGTGACATCAACTTGAGTTAATAACTGTTGAAATTAGGGAATAAGATTTCATGGAAAACTGATTTGGAAAAATCCTGTCTCAGACTAACAGAGCACAGCCATGATATTTAACAGATGTATTGTCATATTAGCTTAAATTCCAACAGTAAGTTTTATTATTTTTACTACATACACAAGTATTTATTTTCATTTTTATTATGAATTTGCAAAATTTAAGTCAACTTATTAGAACAATCTTGATTCATTAAAGCAAATTGACTTTCAGGACTTATTTCTGAATATTGCATCACCACTAGGTATTTATTTATATCTAGAGTTGTGTTCACTACATCAGTTGTGGAGGTGGAACTACATCACTAAATCCGGCTTTGCAGTTTACCTCAGCAACCTCCCTATGATCTCAGAAGCTGCTTAAAGCCTCAATTTGATATTTTTCCAGGTTTAGATGTGCAAAATCGGCAGGTGTCTGAATGGTTTACTTTCTACATGCACACTAGTTCCCTTGACATCTTCAGACAAAAACTCTGTAAAGCCTGCCCAAATCCCATTGACATTTTTCTCTGCCATCATTTTAGCTCTGCCTAAATGTCTATAACATTTGTCCAAGCCTTGCAGGTAAAGGACAGTGCAAACAAACAGACAAGAGAGATGGATATAAGGCAAGTCTGGAGTTTTTTTAATTAAAATTTAATAAATTAAATCAAAGCATTTATGAAACTAGAAAGAGAGAGAAAGGCTAAACAGGGAACAAACAAGATTGGTTGCTGAGAACAAGGTAGATATCCAGGTTCAGTAAGGCCAGGTTGTTGGCAAAAGGAAGCTGAAGGGCATGTGGAGAAAGTCAGGAGAGAGGTTAAGCTATTAAGATTTCATATATAGACCAACAAGTTCTTGAAAAGTCTGAGGCTAAAAGGCCATAAGTTATGAAATATTTCAACTTGTGAGTCAGTTTTCTTGCACTTTCCATGGAGATTTGCAATCTTCTTTGAAAGAACTTGATCCCAAAAGATATTCCCAGTGTAAATAGCTTCCCTGGGGCATCTGTGGATGTCCTCATCGAAATGGCCTGAAACTTCACCTGAAACTTCACTAGATTCCTTTGCCTTTGTTCCTCATCACATTTAGCTATTTAATAAGCTTTGAATTCCAAAGAAATGCAAAAATTCTTTTGGAGAATATGGACAATTGTTTACAAGCTTCCTCATGAACTGGAGAATCTGTATGATTTTCCCTTTGCAAGCATGTGGTCGATAGTACCTAAAGGTAAACATACATTTGGCACTCACCACAGGCAACTAGGAATTTCTAATTGCTATCTGTCCTCAGTGTTTCCCAGAACAATGTCTTGTGGGCATCATGCTACACAGAAGTTGTCAGAAGCAGAGAGCAGCTGCACAGTCAGAACACTTCTGCAAGACTGAGTTCTGAGAATTTCAATACAAACACAATATTTAGTTCAGGAGCAAGAGAAAAAGGTGTTCATGGGTGAACACGGGGGAGACCTGCAGCAAGCAAGCGTTAATGAGCATCTTGAATGCCTAAGGCTGCCCAGCTGTCCATGGCAAGCCAAACAAATATTGTACATGACTGTCTGCCCTGGGAATATTGTTCTCTAGATAAGAGGAAGGGGAGGAAAACTGAGAGCTGATTAAATGAACTTTAGCTGTCTAATTCATAAAATTCACAACAAAGATATTTTTGAGTCCCCATATATTCCATTTTTACCTTTCCTCAGGTAGTCCAATATATAAGACAAATGCTAGTTGTGTTACTCTCTCTGCTCTACTTTTTTCTATGAAGAAATATATAGATCCTTCTAATTCCCCTAACCATTCAAATGAGCAGTATCTTTTATTTATCACCAGGTCCCCTTTTCTTCTAGGGTTTAGTTGTATTAATCTATAGCCCACAGAAGAACTCAAAGTAGCTCTTGTACTGGTAGCAGAAACCAATAGGGTGCCTTGCACCAAAAGCACCAAAGCAAGGCACCGTATTGGTTTCTGCTGGCAGTAGAAGAGCTTGAGAACTTCCTCTACCTTCCTTCTTCAGCTTCTCAGTAAACTTAATAGTCCCTTCTGCCCTACACTGGGAAGGAGAAACAGAGCTTGATAGTAAGAATGTGCATCCCATCCACACTTGTGTGACAATCAGAAACAAGCCAGCATGTAAAAAGCAGCTTACAAGGCACCCCAACTTTGTCATACATGGCATAAGTCAAATAAATCCTGACTGCCCTTAAAGAGTTCTGTAACAACTCAAGCTCTGTTTCTGCTCCTCTACAGGATGTGCATCTTAGTTTGTACCATTTCTTGCCTTATGTATATTTAAGGCGTCACACTCCATGCATTAGGAAGTCCCCAGAGTTGCACAATAGTCAGATGCCAGGAGTGAGGAAAGATTTCAGCTGCTGCCTTTAAGCCTACTTAGATAAAGGGTGGGGATTTGTCACTGCTTCTAAAGATCCAACACATGCTTTACATCCAGCAATCAGTTTTATCCTTTTTCTCTGGAATTCTTTTCAGCTGGCATGAAATACTGTTTTAAATTATTCTGCTGTTATGCTTATTATATTTCAAGGCTTCTTTTAAGATATTCAGAAGAAAAACTCTGTACAACAGACTAGAAGCTGAAAAGATATAGAGCTAAATCTGAAAAATCAGATTTAATCAACATTCAGATTTTTTTCTTCTTCATCTAAAATAATTAATAAATTACTGTCATCAGGTAACCAGTGACTACTTCTGTTGAAAAACATACTGTTGTATGTTCAACAAAATTCTTATCCTGAAATTTGGAAACAAGATTTCTTGTCCTTTCATTTCAAGATGACTGGGATAATAGATCTACCTAAAATTAAATTTGCTATAAAATAATCCCTTTTTAGTCCATCTTTATAGCCTTTTGTAGCCAGGGGCAGATTTCACACACATTTAACATTAAGTTGATATCTCAAGCATAATAAAATTCCTAAAGGCTGAGGAAATTAACAGCTTGATAGAGGTGTGAAAGACAATATGATCAATTGTGTTGAGTCTGAGGAGAAGTGAGCTGAGTTCAGCCACCTTCAGATGAGCAATGAGTACTGATTACCCTGCCAATTAACTCTGCACAAGCTCAATTATCATATGCACCATCAAGCTGATTCTTGCTCAGTGAAAGTGTTATGGAGACGTGAGAAGGCACAAGGTGTATTTCAAAGCAGAAGAAACTTTGAGCCCAACTCCACTGCAAACTCAGTTTTCTTAGTATATTGCTTGTAAGTATATTGCTCATAAGGTTGGCCTCAAAGAGCAAAGTAAGAGAATGAAACCTAAAAAAGGAATTAAAAAAATAATTGGATGCTTATTTGATAAAAACTAAAATATTTGCACTGTTTTCATTCAGAAGAAATAAGGAGGCTCATTTGTTTTAGTATGACCCAAGACAAGTATTTTTTCCAATTTTTCCCTTTGCCTAAAAAAATCAGTTATTCAAATAGATATAAGTGCATTATGTAGCTGTTAATTATGCGTAAACAGCCATGTCAGACACTCTGCCATAAAGACCCAGGTAACTGTGCCACACAGAACCTGTTCCTGTCCTGCCACTGTACCAGACACTGCTGAAATATAATTTTATATCAAAGACATGTGGTATTAATAGCAGCAGTACATACGAAGCAATTCAATATTCCAGGTTCTATCTTTATAGAACAAAAAGTTTTCATTTTCTTCCTGGATTTTTCTCTTTCTTCCCATCTGCAGGTTTGAGAAACATCTCACAGAATGACAAGAAAGTTCAGTGACCATAAGGATGTCAAGATGATAAAAGTATAAATAAGAATAATGATTTTTTTCCACCCAAATTACCTTATATTGATATTTTTATTTATGTGGATATAAAATCAGCTCTACACCCATCAGCTTAGTACAATGTTGGATGTAGTCCAGAAATGGCATTAAGTTATTCTGTCTTCAAAGAGATTTTGAAATGCATAGATAATTTCATAATCATGCCATAACAGTATGGCAATTGGACATAAAAAGTATACAGGCCACCTGGAGATGGAAATGACCACTAGGTTGTGTAAGATATTTTTGCCAATGTGAATGCATGCTAGTCAAATTTTTAACTTCAGTTTTGAGTATTATGAGGCTAAGAATGGAAATGTTATTTGGTTTTTGGGCTTTTGATATGACACATATGTCAAGTGACCCTTAAAATGTAAATTTTTACTTTTTCCTACCATATAAGCATTATATAGCTTCTAAGAAGGAGTGCATTCATTCAGTTGTACTTTAAACACTTGCAGCAGGGAAAATTTTAACTTACATATAATGACATAAAATTTCCTCTTATGTATTTCTTATATGTACTGTACAACATTATATTGAAACACTGCCAGCTTCCTTTGCAGCAGAATCAGTACAATTCTATTTTGACTTTTTTCTTGTAGCCACTGAAGTCTTTGCCTCAGATTGTATCCTATATCAAGGTGTGAATTTCAGAGCTATTATCATTAATTTTAGTTTAAAAATCAATAACTTAGCCCATCAAGTTTTGTTTCACTTTATGATCTTCTCTTTGGCTATGTACAATAAATGACTCTAAAGACTGAGATGTTAAAACAATGCCAGACTTAGCTAAGTTGATTTCTTCAGAAACCTACATGTTTCTCTCTTTGCCTAGCTAGTGAGCTTTGTCGTTTTATGCATATGTGGAGAGATGTCAAAAGGGTTTTAAAAAGTCTTTGAAGATTGAAGCACTATTTTTGAACATCTGTAATCTCCAAGCAATTCTCTCTAAATAGATGTGTTTTTGCACAAGAAATGGCTGCTGTTAAGTCCTCTGATATAGCAGAAGGAGATTAACTAGCTGTTTTAATTCCAGACTCTACTTAATGGAAAACATGGATGTCACGATATTCAGCTAAGCCAAAAACCTAAAACCAAAAATATACTTTTTTTTTATGAATTATAAATTCTGAGTATGCAGTCAATGTGATCTTGGCTAACAATATGGTTTTAGATTCGCTCAGACACAGTAGAAGCAAATTTACCCTACAGAAGATTATTAAAGTAATTCTGAGTAAAAGTTATAGGTGACATCTATTGGGATGAAAGTATCAAAAGCTATGTGCCAGTGGAAGTATCATATTCCTACCTAAAGGCATGTAAAACAATATTTTTAGAAAAAAATCCCACTGTTATTTCTGTCAATTTGATTTTAATAGTAAAATTTAATGAAAATAGTCTTCCCTCACCAGTTAACTATTGATGCTACATTGAAATTATTAACCTTAATTCATAATTTTATAGTATTGCCACACATCTGACAGTTATATATTATGTTTTTATGGCAAAAAAACCCACACAGAATGCCAAGATAATCCTGTCTCATTAAAACAAATATAATGACATAGGAAGGAAATATGTGTTGGAATGTTTAATTGCTGTTATTTGTACATTTATCTTTAGTCCTAGTTGCCCAACTGTTTTCTCTAGATCAGGGAGCTATATTAATCTAGTGAGGGTTACTAAGAATTTAGCTAAAACACCTTTATTTTACATTGCTCTTCTTCACACTTATTCTAAGAAAAAGAATGTAATATTTTATATCAATTATTATTATCACACTTCTCAGAACTGCATTTGGACAGAGTTATGCTGTTTGGTACCAGTTTAAACATAGGAATATCCTTCTTTCTATGTAAACAGGGATAACCTTGGAAGGCTTTATAGATGACAACATATCACCTTTCTATGTTTTTCCTGTTGGAAAAAATTATGCATCATGCCAATGCCAAAGGAACTGTAAAAGTTCCCATATGTTTTTAACTATACAGAGTCCTTAAAACACAAGGATATATTTTCTTGGCTATAAGCCATTTAAATGGATTCTATTTAGAATGTCTTATTAATTTTTCATTCTGGTTATAGTCTCATTGGTCTTGTTTTAAGAACTTTTCTCCAAAATAATAAAAATCCCAGGCTGCTCTTAATTTGCTGCTTGGGTTTTTTTCTCTTTTACCTCACACAGGACAAAGCCTCAAGCTTCCATTAAATGTTGATTTGACAGGGAAATGAATAATGGTTTTTTATCTCCATCTTTAGAAATACAGTGATAAATTTATGGTAAATGTCAGTCTGTTCTGAAATGCAGCCATGGTGCACCAAAAAAATCTGCTTGCTTGGGAAAAATTATTAACAGATCATGAGAGAACAGCATATAACAAAAATAAAAGAAGATTAAAAATAGAGTCAGAATCTCATTGCACATCTTCTCATCACAATTCAATTTTAAATATATTATATAAATTCTGGTACATAACTGAAAACTCCCAAACTTTAACTCTTAACAGACAGTAGTTAGAGCAAAAACTTCATGACTTGTATGCCATAAATAATGCATGCATATAACAGGGATAAAGCTGTATCTTGTATGTGTAGGCATGCATAATTTTTTTTTAACATATGTATGTATAATTAAATAATTTCATTTATATTTCACATTAAAATCATGCTCTTTACATATATATCGGTTCAACATATATATATATATATACACACATATATACCAGTTCAACAGTAAGAGCTCAACAGTTAAAGCAAATAGCTGGGAGTTCATGAGCCTGTTTTGAAATAAAATTCTCTAAAAATTTAGATAGTTTTTTAGCAATATCAAATTTTGATTGATCAGAAAGTACTTATTAAAATACAACACATTAAAAACAGGTTATCTAAAATTATGTCATTGAAATTTGGAGAGCAGAATGAAATGTAACATGATATATTCATAGAAACATAGAATACCAGGTTGAAATACACTTCAATCTTTTCTGTCAAAAACATGGTCTAGACAAGATGGTGTAGCAACCTGAGCAGTCATATCATAGAAAAGTGCAACGTTGGATAATCCACCATTTCTGCAGAGGAGGTTATTCCAGCTGCTGATTGTGAAAAAACCCTTGTGTTCAATCAGAATCTCCCCAGGAGTAATTGATAATTAATCAAAGGGGATTTTAAGGGATTTTGGTACAACCCTGCTCCTAAAAGAGTTACCTTTGGCTTTAGACATCCTGCGAATTCTGGCCTTGTTAAAGCAGACCTGCATGGAGAAGACATGGATATTTTTAGCTGAAAACAGTGCTGTGGTTTCCATGACCTTGACAGAAGGGTCCTTCTCTCTTGAAAATGTCAGTGTCCAGAGAAAATGATGAGGTTTTTTGAATCTTGTGTAGAAATTATAGAACTCTGCAGCCCCAAATTTAGCTGGGACTGTCATAAGCATATGCTGAAATAAAATAAAATGTTTTCCAATTTCTGGATCTATACCAATAGTCTCTGCTGCCTCTGCCAGAGGAAGCAAAAAGCTCTTTTAACAGTAGCTAAGGAACAACAGGAAGAAAGTTGTAGCCTCAAGGATGGTATCAAGCGCTCAGCTTAAAGCCCTTTCCTAAGGACATATTTCATGATTTCTAGGACATATTCTTACTCCTCTGTACCAGGCTGTGATTCAGATTCACTTTAAGAGTGTTTGTTCATATTATGTATAAGTAATAAAGTGCAAGAAATTACTTGTTCTGTTATTTCCAAAGTCAAGGATTGTTGGATTGCTTTAATCCATGCTATAAATGACCTGATTGCAGTTAGTGGAGAGGAGCAGATAGATCTCTGTTGGGCCTTATTTTATCTATTTCAGAAGTTTATTCCAGAATAAGAAGAAAAGCAGCCTCACAGGTGCTGTAGTAAAGACTTCTGTGATAGTCCAGGGAAAAACTCCAGGCAGACATGATAAAAGCCAGAGGTCTCTTGGTCTATTGTTGAAGTGACAGGGTGAATCTCAAATTTTACAGGGCAAATAATACAGGATGCACTCTGTCCTCTTCAGGGTGAAAATGCAAGTCAATATCTTGTTTGTGTTGCCTCTGCCTGAGCTACTGAGCCTCTTGTTTTCCTTTTCTTCTATTAAGTTAAATATGTAATGCATATGTTCTTAACTGTCAGCACCTATAGAAAAGGAAGGTGTATTCCATTTTGTGTGTGTGTGTGTGTGTGAGTGATCTGTCTTCTAGCATTCATAAATAAGTCTTATGAGAGGTTTCTTCATAAGTTATCAATCAATCTTACAATCACTAAATTCACCTGTTGCTCTTCCTTGCACTCCCAGATCTACAGAACTAATATATTCAGTTGAGAAAGGGAAAAAATGTGAAATTTAATTTACTTGACTACTTTATGAGAGAAATAAATAAAGGAAATAAATTAATTCAAAATAATTTATTTATTTGCTGCTCTGTTTGCCATGTAATCACCTCATTGTTACCTATGTCTGGATGGATTAACAACAGAATATTTCCCTAAATTAAATAAAACTGCTCTGAGGTTTTATATTCTCCTTCCTGTCCCTTTGAACATACCTGCAGAACAGATTACTTTTCCTACTTGAACAATTCTCTCCTAGTCAAATTGATTAGGCAATGTGACTGCTAATCTTTGGAGGCACCAGATGCCAATGATTCTTTCAACAATGCAGTGGTAAGTACTGCAACTGAAAATTTGCTGTTGATAATGCATAGAACTCTCTCAGAATTATAGGTTTATATTAAACTCATAAAATCTCATCTTCTCCCATTTTTTAGTTCAGCTGAGGAGTGAAAATACTGCAGCCAAATATTTCAGGCTTGTCTCTAAAGCCTTAAATACACAATTTAGAAAAATCTGCTGAATACACAAAGCTCATAATGACTTCAATAATATTCTGGATTCCTGGTACTTCTTAAGATTTATTTGCAATTCAAAACTTAATTTCAGGCAACTGTATTTTTTTTTTTTAAAGTCTGTTTTCATAGAACAAAGTCTGCCAGACTGGCTTGTGACTAAGGTATTTCCCAAAAGGCTGCTTAGCATTTGTGAACTAGAAAAAGCTACAAAGCATTTAGGAAAACATGAATCACTATATTTTCACTCTCTGTTTTATTAAATCCCATTTCAAAGTTACTGTAAGTTGAACATTTTCCCCCTCACTCTTGACATTTTCCCCTTTCTACCCAATAAAATATTTCCTCTTAACATGTTTTTGTTTTTCCTTCTGTCCATATACGCTTCTTATTTTTAACATTCTACTTTCCATTCAGTTTTCAGTTCTTCATGTTGAACTTTCTGTGTCAAGAGAAAAATAATATTTAATATTTGTTGAATGATTAAGGTGGTCAACAGGCTTTTGTTCACTTGCTCACAGTTTTCATAATCTCTATTACTTTTTTAGTATTTCATACAAGATTCTCCAAACTACTTTATCTTTGTTTCAAAATAGTTCCCACTTTTGGTGTAGCTGCCTCGATAAATCATCAGTCCTATTTTTATAAAATCCCTTAGGTCACTAGATCATGAGTTATTGCTCATATTTACAATATGTATGGTTGAAAATTGGACCCTGACTCATTGGGACACCCTAGGACATCTAGCTATTTATATCACCAAAAATTTAGTGCAGACTTGATATATTTTCATATCATAAGAAAAAAGAAATGTTGATGTAATTTTGTCTTCATCTTATACAGCTAAAAGTGGCCATAAAGAAAAAAAATCAGCACATATTAGATAAATACCTACTAAATTTTACTCATCCTCCTCTTACTACTAATAATCTAACAGATACACATCTGTGGTGGTGCTTAAATTCAATTCCAATTGGGTTTTCACTGCTCCAGTTTGGTTTTATAATTTGTGTTTTATAATTTTGTAATTATTACTATTGTTTAAGATGGCCTCTCCTTCCCTCTCCTTCTCTCCTTCCCTCTCCTTCTCCCCTTCTCTCCTTCCCCCAGACTTTCCCACCAAAACCTTGGTTGTCCTGGTAACCCTATCCCATAATAGTTGTTTACCACTTTTCTGTTAAGTGTCAATCTTTAAGTTATATAACTTCCCCACCCCCTCATCATGTATTCCTCCTCCCCAAGTTACCTATTATTGCTTCAAAAGTTGTGCATTCCCTCATTATACATTGGCAAAAGGTTGTGATTGGTCCCACGCAATCCCACCCCTGTAACCCACTCAATAAAGAGCCGTGCCATCTCGAGGCCAGCGTCTCTCCTCGGAGCGCTGCCTTGGGGACCACGCACCCCTTGGTTGCACACCCTGAGAGTCCCGCCTCTCTATTCTGCGCACTATCCGCACCGTGGTCAGGTTTGCCCACGCCTCTGGCAAAGTGGCCCCCTGGATGTAGTGGCGGCAGGGCTGGCCGGAGCTGCACCCATTGGAAAAGCCGAACCACTGCAGTCTGGCGCCCAACGTGGGGCTGTCACGCGTGGGCGAAGAGCTGACAACTCGATGGCGACGGCTCTGACGCGGCGCACGCGGTTTGAGAGCGTCGCGATTGAATCCAGTCGATCGGGACCTTTATGGATTTTTCATTGTCGTCGGGCCTCCTGGTGGAAGCAGCCTTCAGGTGCACTCCCGGGAGGAAGAAGAGGGCAGCTCTGCAGCACCCAGTAGAGTCCTCTTCAGTGCGGATCCCAAACCAAACCGCCATACCCACGCAGGAACCAGGGAAGGGTAAGTGTGAGCCCCTAGCCCTCACCCTACCCAAAAGGGAGATCCAGCCCAGGAGTGACTGTCCTGGGGGGATCAGCCACGCGGCACCCGGGCGGGGGTTGTTTTCCTCTCTCGGGTTTTTGTTTCAAGGTTCCTGGTTTTTTTTTTGTTTTGTTGGTTTGTGTTTTGTGTTTCGGCGGCTCCGAGCTGAAGCCGCGCTCGGTGATCGGGGGACGTGACACGGGGCGCGCCGCGGGAGGGACCGGGGCCGCGAGACGGGAGCAACACGGCCGAGCCCGTGGTTTAGTGGTTAGGGTTCGGCGCTCTCACCCCCGCGACCCGGGTTCGATTCCCGGTCGGGACCGGGACCGCGGGAGCGGCGGGACCGGAGCGGCGCCGTGCTCGTTCCTTGGCCGGCGCGGGAGCCGGAGCCAACCCCGCTTTTGGTCTGCGCACGGGCGACAGACGCGGTTTTGAAGCGGGCCTTTTTTGTTTTACGAGGCACCTCCGGGGCAGAGGCAGTGGGGGGGTACTGCCTGACCGGAGTTTTTCGTGCTGGAATTCGATTTTTAGTTTATTTTTGTGTTGCGGTACGGTTTGGAAGTTAAGAATGGGTGCCAAGCTCTCGGCAGAGCAGAAAGGTGTGTTTCGTTGTTTTGTTGGTGTTCTCAGTTTTAATAATGTTAAGTTTTCCGAAGGAGAGCTGAAGCGGTTTGTGCGTGTGCTCTTTCTGCATTTCCCCAAGACTACGCCAGAGGTTGTGACGGAGCTCCGATTTTGGGAACCTGTCGTTTTAAAACTTACCAAATTGGCTGCCTCCGGAGACAAAAATGCGGCGAAATATCTGTTCTGGTCCCAAAAGATTCGGACCGCCGTAAAAAATATGAAAGGAGTGCAGAAAGAGCAGTCTCCTAACGAAAGCTCGGTTTCCCCCCGCTGTTCCCGTTCTGTGTCCCGCTCCCCTTCACCCCGCCGCGGCATCCTCAAGGGTGCAGCGGGCATACCCCAGCCCGCCAGCCCTGGCCCCTTCAGGACGCCATCCCCCCGCCCGGGGCAGACAAAACCGTCTGCCCGGGATGTCCGACGGAGCACTGGCCACGCTCCCGAGGAATTTTCCCTTCCCCGAACCTCCCTAAACAAACCCCGAGTTCGGTTCAGCGTTAGCGGAGGAGAATGCACACAAAATGCCCGCGCGGAGCCACGCGGCGCCCGCACGGGAGGCGCGGGGGAGAACGCACATGGCGACCGCGTGGCAAGCGCATGCGGCGCTTATGCGGAAAAGCCACATAGCGACCACGTGGCAGAGGCACGCGGCGTCCATGCGGAAGGCGCACGCGGCGCCCATGCGGAAGGCGCGCGCGGCGCGCGCGACAGAGGCGCGCGGCGGCCACGCGGGAGAGGCGCAGGCACGCGGCGCTCGCGCGGCAGAGGCGCGGAATGGCGGCGGCCGCGTGGCGTGGTCCACCCTGCCCGCCAGCCCGCTGCCGGAGGCGCCGCTCGCCGCCGCCGCCATGGCCCCGCTCCCGTTCCCTTCCCCTTCCCAGTCCCCCAAGTTTTCTCCCACCAACCCTTTTCTGTCCCCTTCCACTCTTCCCCGAGGCTGTCCCTCTCCTGAAACCCCTTCCTATGACCCCCCCACCTGCCGCTCCTCCCAAGTCTCCACCCAAAACCACTCCTCCGAAGGCGTGCCTTTCCCAGACCCTGACACGCCCCCCTCCCGTCGCAAGCCACTCCCCTCGGTGACGCCCAAGTCCCGCCCACTGCCTCCCGGTTCCCACGCCCCTTCTTTCGGTTCCCACGCTTGGGGCTTTGAGGGGGAGGGGTGGGATCCAGGAAGTGATGGCCCCCATGTCCCTTTTCTTGCTCCGGTTACCTACAGGAGGGGTAGGGGAGGGCATGAGGAGGCAAATTGGCAGCAATTGTCCCAGAACGTGGTCAGGGAACTCATGAAGTTCTCCCTCAAGGAGTACGGCCGCATGAGTCCGTACTTCCTTGGCTTGTTAGATGGCCAGATTACCGGGAGTGATGTAGTCCCACATGACATCAAGTACCTTTTCCGGTGCTTGCATTCCAGAACTGAGTATCAGCTCTGGTTTGCAACCTGGAAAAGGCACTTGCAGGACGCCCTTCCAGGTTGGTCGAACGATCCTGACACGGCTGTGGACAATGAGGGAAACATAATAACGCTGTCACATGTCATGGGCGAGGGTGATTGGGAAACGCCTCAAAAGCAAGCCGCAGGACTTCCCAAGCCGTTGTTAACGCAGATTGCTAAGGTTGCTGTGAAAGCGTTTTCCACCATGCGGCCTTCTGGCCCCATGGAATCTTATTCATATATTTTTCAGAGACCTCAGGAAAACTTCCTGCTGTTTGTGGAAAGGCTAACGGTAGCCATAGAACAGCAGGAAGAGGACGAAGTGGCGAGGGACAGGCTTGTCACGTCGCTGGCGTTCAGGCACGCCAATCAAGTCTGCAAACAAGCCATGCTCACCCTTCCACGGAATCCCAAGCCGACATTACAGGACTATGTCGAGGTGGTAACTGAGGTAGTCCCCCTGATGACAGCGGGAAAACCAGAAAGGCCGGAACATCGAAAGAAAGCGGTGAATGCAGCAACCGCAGCGACCCCAACCTTCCATCAGGACAACGCGGCCGTGGTACCAAGACAAGGGAGATACCCGTCAAAGGGCGCAGCAGACAGACCCTGCGCTTTATGCGGGAAGCTAGGCCACTGGTGGCAAGCATGCCCCCTGAGAAAGGAATTCCAAGAGTTCAAACAACAAAAAGAGGGGGGAGGAGGAGGTGGAAGGGGAGGAAGCTCCCAACAAAAAAACGAATAAGGGAGTGCGGAGCTGCCCAGTGCGATGACCCCAATCGGGCGGCCCAAGCCGGGGGAGGGGGAATGGGGAATGTTGATTTGAGTTGCACCGGACATTGTATTTTAACGGACTTGACTTTTTCTTCCCAGGGACAGCGGAGGAATTCTCTGCAAGGTCCAGGGGGAAATTCACCGGACGAGACAAGAAACTCCCCTTTGAGGAGTCTTTCACCTGATGATCCTGACCCGAATGTGCCTGTTCCTTTCGCAGGAAAGTCCTTGACGACAACAAGCGAAGGAGTGCCTTTTCATCTTGAATTATCTGATGCCCTGTGGATCCGTGATGATGAGTGGCACCGCGTGGCAGTATCTAAAAATCGAGGTACCTGGCACAAAATTGGCACAACATATGTAGTCGTGGGGGATTGTAAACATACCCCGCCGGAGATCGAGATTGTTCCCCAAACCACTCCTGCGGATCCCGAGTGGTTTGAACTCTGGCTCCGCTGCACGAGTCCACCCATTTATCTGTCAAAGGGACAGATAGTCGCCCAGGCAATACCATCACTCCCCGAAAGGGTGTGTCCCGAGGGCGACTGCAAGACCTGCCACCCCCAGATAAGCACAGTCATAAACATTACACATGACAGACCTGAGGAGGTGTACAAATTAAGGGTGGGCGGGGAGACCACCATCATTAAAGGTCTCCTTGACTCAGGGGCGGACGTAACGGTGATCCCGGAACACCTATGGCCGTCACGTTGGCCATTGCAAACAGTAGTTGAGCAAGTTGAGGGTGTTGGAGGATTTCAAGTGGCCAAAAAATCTAAAAACATGGTGCAAATTAAGGGGTCCAATGGGCAATTGGCCAACATCCAGCCCTTTGTTTTAAACTACAAAGCACCCCTGTGGGGGAGAGATGTCCTGGCCCAGTGGGGGGCAACAATTGAATTCCCTGACCCTCCACAAAATTTTTGGGCTGCGGTCACTGAACGGCGCCCCACCCAAAAACTGAATTGGAAAACAGATTCTCCAGTTTGGGTGGAGCAGTGGCCGCTTTCTAAAGAAAAATTAAAGGCGCTGAATGAGCTCGTGGAAGAGCAACTCCAAAAGGGTCACATAGAGGAGACCACCTCTCCTTGGAACACCCCGGTGTTCGTGATACAGAAATCGGACAAGACCCGATGGAGGCTTCTCCAGGACCTCAGACAAATTAATGAAGTCATCGAGGACATGGGCTCTCTCCAACCAGGGATGCCTTCCCCAACCATGTTGCCCCAAAATTATAATTTGGCAGTAATTGACATTAAAGACTGCTTTTTTCAAATTCCTCTCCACCCCGACAATGCTCCGCGGTTTGCGTTCTCGGTTCCTAACATCAACCGAGAGGCCCCGAGGAAGAGGTATCACTGGCGCGTTCTTCCCCAAGGAATGAAGAACAGTCCCGCCATTTGCCAGTGGTACGTGTCTTCCTTGCTGACCCCCGTGCGTGCAGCTGCACACCAGGCCATCATCTTGCATTATATGGATGATGTGCTCGTGTGCGCCCCCAACGACGACCTGTTGACGCATGCGCTTGACCTGACAGTGGCTGCACTGGTTGCTGCAGGGTTCGAGTTGCAGGAAGCAAAAATTCAAAAGATGCCACCATGGAAATATCTTGGCCTCGAAATTAATAAGCGGACCATTGTTCCGCAAAAATTGGCTATCCAAACCAAAATTGAGACCTTAGCGGATGTGCACCAGCTGTGTGGGGCCTTGAACTGGGTGAGGCCTTGGCTGGGTCTTACCACCGAGGACCTAGCACCTCTTTTCAATTTATTGAAAGGGGGAGAGGGGCTGAGTTCCCCTAGGTCACTCACCCCGGAAGCACACAAAGCACTGAAAAGGGTTCAAGAGTTGATGTCCACCAGACAGGCAAATCGATGCCATGCTGATTTGCCTTTCCGCTTTGTCATTCTAGGGAATCTGCCGCACCTTCATGGAATGATATTCCAATGGGACAACGGGGTGACCAGCATACCCCGGAAGGACCGAGGCGGGAGAGATCCTCTTCTTATTATAGAATGGGTCTTTCTCAGCCACCACAGGTCCAAGAGGATGACACGCCCACAGGAATTGATGGCTGAACTAATTCGGAAGGCCAGAGTCTGAGAGAGAGAACTGGCCGGTTGCGACTTTGAGGTGATCCACGTACCAATTCGGTTGAGTACGGGCCAAATTTCAAAGGCAATGTTAGAGCACTTGCTTCAAGAGAACGAAGCACTTCAGTTTGCCCTGGACAGTTACACTGGTCAAATTTCAATCCATCGGCCTGCCCACAAAATTTTTAATTCGGATGCTCAATTTAAATTAAATTTAAGGAGTGTTCAGAGCAAAAGACCGCTCGAAGCCTTGACAGTTTTCACAGACGCGTCCGGAGGGTCCCACAAGTCAGTGGTGACTTGGAAAGATCCTCAGACTCAGCAGTGGGAGTCTGACGTTGCTGAGGTGGAAGGATCCCCTCAGATTGCTGAGTTGGCCGCAGTCGTCAGGGCCTTCGAAAGGTTCTCTGAACCATTTAATTTGGTAACCAATTCGAGCTACGTTGCAGGTGTAGTGTCCAGAGCGAAGAACTCAGTTCTCCAAGAAGTGACTAACATTGCTCTGTTTAAGTTGCTCTCGAAGCTGATAAGGCTAATCTCCCACCGAGAGCAACCGTTTTACGTGATGCACACCAGGTCGCACACGGATTTGCTGGGGTTCATAGCGGAGGGAAACAGGAGGGCTGATGCTCTTGCTGCCCCTGTCGAGAAGGCCCCGCTGCCCGACGTTTTCCAGCAGGCAAAGCTCAGCCACCAACTCTTCCATCAGAATGTGCCAGGTCTGGTCCGAGGATTCAAACTGACCCGAGATCAGGCCAAGGCCATTGTGGCGACCTGTCCCAGCTGCCAGCGACATGCAGTCCCAACCCTGCATGCCGGGGTGAACCCCCGAGGGCTGAGCAGCAACGAGGTTTGGCAGATGGACGTTACTCATGTCTCCCAGTTTGGGAGGCTGAAGTACGTCCATGTGTCTGTGGACACCTTTTCTGGAGCAGTCTATGCCTCCGCCCACACAGGGGAGAAAGCAGGGGATGTCATTAAACATCTTCTCCAAGCCTTCTCTTTCCTAGGCATCCCTAAGGTCATCAAATCAGATAACAGGCCAAGCTATGTTTCCAAGGAGTTCCGCAGCTTCCTCCAGCAATGGGGAGTAGAACACAAAACCGGCATCCCCTACTCCCCGACAGGCCAAGCAATTGTGGAGAGGACACACCAAAACATCAAAAGAGTCCACAATCAACAGAGACAAATTCTAAAATTGGAGTCACCCCAAATTCGATTAGCCAGGGCCTTGCACACAATTAATTTCTTAAATTGCTCATTCGAATTTATGAATCCCCCAATAATTAGACACTTTGGAGGGAACCCAAATTTAAAATTAGAGTCCAAACCGCCAGTTCTCGTCAAGGACCCGGAGACCATGAGAATGGAAGGTCCATACGATTAATCACTTGGGGTCGCGGGTACGCCTGCGTATCGACACCCACCGGACTTAAATGGGTGCCGGCCAAGTGGGTGAAACCTTATGTTCCCAGGGCCTCCAAAGGGTCAGACCATCAAGTGAAAAATGTAGCTTGGCGAAGGAAAAGGAAGCCCGTTGGTCCGGAGGAAGAGAGGTCCGCTCCTTCCTTCCCCATTCCTCACTGGCTTTTTGTTAATTAATTTATTTTGTTACTCCTAATTTTGTTTTTGTTACTCATCATTGGAATTGCGTTTGGCATCATCCGACGATCCACTCAAAAGACCATCACTGCAGCCACCTCTTCACTCAGCGTGAACAACGTCTGGGCCAGTGTTCCTCCCGTTGAAGAGATTGAGATGCAGCAACTCCCGCCATGGGAAGACGAGGAATACCCTGACCCAGAGGACTTTTGTACCGGAGACTGATGACGAGAGGTGGCTCACGGAACAAGAACAGTTTCAGGAAATCTATCCCCCGAACAGATACTACTAAAATCCATCACAAAAAATAAAAAAGGGGGAGATGTGGTGGTGCTTAAATTCAATTCCAATTGGGTTTTCACTGCTCCAGTTTGGTTTTATAATTTGTGTTTTATAATTTTGTAATTATTACTATTGTTTAAGATGGCCTCTCCTTCCCTCTCCTTCTCTCCTTCCCTCTCCTTCTCCCCTTCTCTCCTTCCCCCAGACTTTCCCGCCAAAACCTTTGTTGTCCTGGTAACCCTATCCCATAATAGTTGTTTACCACTTTTCTGTTAAGTGTCAATCTTTAAGTTATATAACTTCCCCACCCCCTCATCATGTATTCCTCCTCCCCAAGTTACCTATTATTGCTTCAAAAGTTGTGCATTCCCTCATTATACATTGGCAAAAGGTTGTGATTGGTCCCACGCAATCCCACCCCTGTAACCCACTCAATAAAGAGCCGTGCCATCTCGAGGCCAGCGTCTCTCCTCGGAGCGCTGCCTTGGGGACCACGCACCCCTTGGTTGCACACCCTGAGAGTCCCGCCTTTCTATTCTGCGCACTATCCGCACTGTGGTCGGGTTTGCCCACGCCTCTGGCAAAGTGGCCCCCTGGATGTAGTGGCGGCAGGGCTGGCCGGAGCTGCACCCATTGGAGAAGCCGAACCACTGCACACATCTCCAGAATCTCCACCCAAATTCAATTGATCAAGTTGTGCTCTTAAAGTTCCCTCATTATCATATTGCTTAGTTGCCATCCTACAGTTTGGTTTACATTATCATAAATTAAATTAAAGTAAAACTGATATTTCATACAAACATTTGAATAGAAGTTTGAAATTAAAAAGAGGAATGGTATGTGTCATGACAGGTAAAAGAATTATTAATAAAAGGCAACATAAAATTAGACCTGCTCTGCTAAATTGTCAAAGTTAGCCTGTAGTTTCTTCTAAGTAATTTTTAAGTTCCCATGTGAAAACAATCTTGTTATGAAAACTCGTTAGAATAACAACTTTTTCCCGGGCTGAAAAACAAATGCACCTGCAATAAAAAGGGATTTGTCCCATCAAAATCAGTAAAGAAAATATGCAAATAATCCAAGAATAGAGAGATTTGATGGACAAGTAGAATAGCATTTACTAACCAATAGAATAATTGGCAAGAAAGCAATTAACCATCAAGTTGCACATGAGATCTGTAAAAACTGTATAAAATGAGCAATGATAAGATAGAATTGGCTTTTCCTGAAGGAAGATGATGGAGCCTTGGCTAACAGTACAATAGGTATGTTCAGCAGCACAGAAGTAATGATGACATTTGCTTTTACCATATAATACACTGCACATGGATAACAAATTATATTATCAGTAAAAAAAAATCAAATCATACTGTATTTTATACAATTCTTCTCCTACTGTAGAGGTGTGCATGGTTGCAGTGGAGAAATAAGATGTCTAAGAATAACAATAGTAAGGACCAAAATAAGTTGAGCCATCTGGGATGGTTGATCTTAAAAAAAATCTGTTTTCCTGTGGAGTACTGTAGACAGCATTAGAAATGTGAAATAGCTCAAACTTCAATTTCTAAGTTTTTAATTAAAACTTCTTCTGATCAAGCATGAAAAGTAGAAATTTTATAAAAACAGCACCTACAGTCTTCCAATGTTTGTAACATCTTAATTTTTTCTAAATTTTTGAACACCATACAATTTTTGACCAGTATCAAGTACTTTCTGTCATTTTAGATTAATTATCTCACTAATCTGACTGATGTGTCTCAGGATAATCAAAGCTTCTTAGAATCAAGTTGTGGTTTATCCTGAGATTCCATTTTAAATCTCCAGTGTACTTTTTCTGTAAGACCTCTGACTCCAGAGATAAAAGCACAGAAGGATTATAGGTGACAGCTAATCTGATAAGTATTTTGGGTTTAATATGATTGCATATTTAATACTCATGCATTTAATTCTGAGTTATATTAGTATGGAACTTTACTTTTCATAGAGATGTAACATATTGAAAAAATAGTTACTAAATGACATTATCTAGATAATATTTTTTCTTCTTCATATCCCCTGGGCTTATGTAAAAATCGAGTAGTAGAGGATTAATTTTATTCCATACTTTCTGATTTAAAATTGATATTTCACTAAATGGTGAATTTATAGATATCCCAGTTGTATCATTTTCAGCCTCAGATTGCCTATTTCGATTAGGTACCAGTTTCCCACATGAAGCCATGCTAAACATGATCTAAAGCCCATTGAAATCAATGTGAAATATTTCATTTATTTTGATGAATTAATTTATCTTAACATTTAGAAAGAAAAATACACTAAGCAAAATTTTTCAATTAAGCAAACCATTCTATGATTCTATGTTTAGGGCTGTATTTTGTGTTTTTTCTTGAAGAAAGAATTTAAATTTTCCAGTTTTTCTAATTATCTGAGAATCGCTAGACTGAATTACTTTAAGGTTATTTAAATGTTAAGACTATAAATCAAAATCTTTGAAGTAAGGATACAGTGCAAATATACTATTCTTTTGAATTAAAAAATTATTCTAAACACTATTTTGCATACGTATGTTATTTTTCTATGCTGCATATGACTATTAAAATTTGTATTAGCGAATCATGTTAACATATCAGTCTGACTCAACTGTATACCACAATACCAAATAAAAGCCCACTTTATCAACAAACAACACATTATCTGTGGTGCATTAATGTGATATCTATTTATGTTTTCAAGGTCAAATAAAGTCAGTTTAAGACATTTTGCTTTCAATTTCTTCCTGCAGTTTGAACTTGCAGATGGTTTACACTGGAATAACATCTACTTTAGTATCCCAAATCAAACTTTTCCTTCTGATTCCATCTTTTCAAATATGAAATACAATGGGCAATTTAATAATTTTATTGTTTATATCTGCTAGACTGAAGTTTTTTCTCTTTCATATCTTCTTTATGTTAATAGGTTAAATTTAGAGTTTGTCACTGCATGAGTAACAATAGAAAAATGCCATGCACTAGGAGAAACTAATTTAAAAAATTCTAGTGAGTGCCCGAATGGGGTAATTAGTGAGTTATTTCAGTAAGTCACAGAAATGGAGCAGTGATTTTTCAGATGAGGTGTATAAGCATAGCTTTGATATGTTTCCATCATATAAACTCTAATTTTTATACCTGATTCTATCAAACATTTTACAGATTTAGTAACAATAAATAACTTCTGTGTCTTAACCATGCCTCCTCCCACCCACTGCAAAAATTAACCCTGCTCTGACTGGAAGCTGAACACCTGCATGTTGTCTTTTTTAGTAGTTATCTTTACATAAGAGAAAGGTTTGGAGATAGTAGGGCTAAGAACCAATCCACCAGAATAATCTGTCAAAAATAAGGGAAAGCAATTTACTGTTGCCATGAAGAATATTTAGTTTTCATTAATGTAGCAGTACTATAATTATAGATTAGTATATTGGAATATGTTAACTTAGAAACTTAAAGATACTTAATGGAAGATATATGTCTTAAATATTGAACTATTAAATCAATGGAATATGGTGCCTCAGTTTACTCTGAGGTCATGCATAACATATATAGTTAACGCATAAAATAGTAAATTTTCTAATTTAAAGATGAAATTTTATTGAAGAGTACCTTTTCAGACCTGTCTTCCAAGATGACAGTGCAATACTGAAATACTTATTTCACCTTGTAAGACACTTCTGTTAAATTAACTGATTAATCAGCTTGTGCTTTGTAATTTCAGCTCTATTCAAGCGTAGCTCACTGCTAGAATTTTGTGTGTGTTTTTAAGAGGAAAGTTCCGTTTCTGAGATGCTTGCAATTTGACAGGTAAATTAGAATCTTAGCAAGTCATAACTCAAGACTAAGCTGTCATGGGTTGGATGTTGAATATGTGATCCAGCTATGTCAGTAACAGGATAAACAAACCACGTTTTCAGTACATTAGTAAGTTCCTACACTGTGCAAAAGATCTTTCAGGATGATCCCAGTTGTCACTGATAAAAGCTTTGCTGCATAGTGTAGATATTTTCAGACAATCTGGAGGTTTAAAGTCCCTTCTTATACGTTAATTTTATTGGAGATCTGACTCTACAGTACCTAATGATACATTTTAATTAAGGTTGACTATTTACTTTTTCATTGTCTTCTAAGGCTGGAGCTACTTTGGCTGCAGCTGGGACTACACTTATACTGCTGCTGCTGGAAGTGGCTTTGAGTTGTCTTCTAAGCCTCAAAGGCACAGGCAAAGCAGAGAATTTAGAATTAGTTCCCATTGCAATTACACAGGACTTCAGTAAATATTGCATTTTTTTATTGTATATCCTATATTCCACATTAAATAATAAGAAATGCACATGCATTATTCCCTTATAATAATGAATAAGAATAAGAATACATTTCATACTCCAGTATTGCTTTTTATTTTCAGTTAGGTTTTTTATCATTCCTGTTCTTATCTATCTCATCAAGCTAGTACTTTTTTCACCCAATTTCAACCATAGTTCTTAATTGATTTTGAAGGCTATATGATGTTTTTATTCTTACTATATTATAGAAAAATATCTCAATGTGTCAATAAATATCAAATATAGGAGTAACAACACTAAGTATGAATCAATACCTGAATCTGAATGTCACTGCTGTATAATCTAACACTTCAATTTTACTATAGTAACAAAAAATATGCAAATGACAAAGTTGGCATTAATAGTAGCTTTAGCAATGAGGGAATAAAGAGGGGAAATCTGACAATCTGAGACAGCTGTATAAAGAAAGATTAGTACAGGATAAAAAATAAAAATATCCTAAAAGTGAGTAAAATTGTTACTGAGTAAAACAAAACACTGTCATATAAGAACTTTTCCTACAAAGGCTCTTGTTTCTGAAGCACAATGTTAATAACATTAGTAATTAGCTATAATGTGTCAGCCTAGATCTATTTTCCCATAAATATTTTTTCCACTTTATAATTAAAAATATATTTTCAAACTTTTTCTAGAGCAAGGTTATTAATATCATGGATTGTAGATGGAGTGGATCATTGTAATATTCCTTATTTGACCTCCTATAACACAGGTAAAAGGGCTTTTATTTTAATTTTCTGATATTTGAATCAAGTTTCCCTAGACTTATCTTCATCAGAGAATGGAAATAGATGTGAGCTATAATTTCTGTGTGTGCATCCTGGACTGCCATTTGTCTTCAGTGTGAAAGTCCTTGACTTTTGCTCGTTTGTTTTATCAGAAAACAAACTCTTTTATTAGTTAATCCAAAGACTAATGGACAGGTTTGAGCATAGGTGAATAGCTCCATGAGCGTGCATGTACCTCATTACCACAGGCTAACTCAGTAATACTAAAGCATGTAATAGTTGATATATTTATTCACCTCTGTGTGTAAACATCCTGTCATTGGAGTTTATAAATTAAATTGTTGATCTTTATTTTGTGTGTGATCTTTTTCTATTCATGAAGATCTGTGAAATACTGTTTGAACCTACTATCTTGTGAATATCTGCCACTTGCAGATGAAAAGTAGTCCTCTAGCAAGTACGAGCAACATTGGTAATCTTTTTTTAACATGTTGGATTTTTTTTTTATCATGGTATAACCAGTGTACAGCTACAGATATCTCACAGTCTTTATCTGACACCATTTCTCACGATGCTCCATCCCTGAAATCTCATCCCACATCTTTGGCAAGTGGGTCATTTATCAGGTATGATAAGAGACTGCTGTTCCTAACTCTTGGAGAGCTTTGAATCAGTGATGAGTGTAACTCCAATATAAATACCAGCAGCCATAAACAGTTTATCTTCCCATGATAAAATATCTCCCTGCAAAATTAAAGAATATTACAAGTCAGAACATGATTAGATTTCCATTTTTTATGTTACCATCTGCAAGTACTAGAGTTTTGAAGTGGGGAAAAAATTATTTCCTTCCTGAAAGTGACTGATTTTTCAAATGTTACAAAACCTGCATGTTACAGGATTGTACAGTTTAGGTTTCTGCTGTGTTCTTTTTCATCTTCTAAGGCCTTGCTTTCCTCTTTGACCCTTGATTCAGAGGACCCACTGAAGCTGCTTAGCTGGAGATAAGCAAATACCGTAACTTTGTCTGTGATTAAAAACTCATTTATATTTCTCTGTTTTACTTCTGGAAATGAATGCCTTCATACAGTGAAAAATGTGATCACTGTAAAAGGAGGTATTAGTGCTGCATGAATTAAGCTGAAATACGTGTGTTTCTCGTGCATAATTAAAAGACGGCATCTTGCCCAGACAGGTCCAAATACTGGAGCTCTTCACACAAGATCAGACAAGGTTGTTAAATCACAGTTTATTTTTCTATTAATCTATCTCATCCCTTGGGCTGTTCATGCTACAGTCAGTTTATTTTCACCTTTGAAGACTAAACCATAAGTTTCTAGTATGTAATAAAAAGGTTAAGGAAAATTATGATATTCTGCTGTTTTGCTGGAAAGAGGGTATTGAACTTTAAAGTGTCTCTCAATAATAAATACGCGACAACTCTTCATGTGGCTATCTACACAGAATATTACTGTATTTATCTCATGTTGGAATTAGAAAGTGGAATTAGAAGCCAAGAATTCTTAAATTTTATGTATTGATCAGATAAAATTTACTCCATCTTCACTCCTGAGAAATTCACTTACCTGTTGAACATTTTTTAATGTACTTCCCCTACAGTGCTGGAAGTGGTAATTATTTTCTTCTACAAAGTGCTATGATAGTGAAAGAATGTGCTCATTACTTTGTTTGCTAGCCTCTTTGTTTTTACAAGAGACCTGTCTATAAATATACAGGGTTTTTTTGAGTGTGGTATCAGTGAGCTAAAATTACTTAAGTTGTGCCTTGCTGATAGAATTGATAGCATGAATGGGATTTTCTAGCAGAATAAATGCTGTGGGAAAAAGTCCCATTGGAACCAACACAACAAAGCTGTTTCATTCATATTTGAATAAAGATGAAGCAAGCTGTGAACTTCAAGTTTTCTGTCTCAATAATTTTGAAATTGCACTTTTTTTGGTTTTTTTGGTTTTTTTTCTTTAAAATCTTTCCGTCTTCTGTATCTTGGTTATTTGAAGAAGAGACTGTTACCCACTTGCTACAAGCTCAAAGTATTTGAAGTCAATATTCCCTCTTTGCCACAGAGAGAACAGTTAAAATACCAGAATTAATTACAAATCTTGTGTGCAGCATGGATCATGATAATCATTGACTGACTAAGATTTTTTTTCATGTCCCTTCTTCATCTTTCCATATGTCTTTATCTTCAATTCACACACCTGGATGCTTTTATAACAATAGTAGGACAGGATGTCTCTTTTTCCTCTGTACAAATATTTGATACAACTTCTCTGGGTTTTATTGTATTTTCTCCTTACTTTCACCATTTTCCCCTTTATTTTTATTACATTTTTATTGTTATCTCCCTTTACTCTTACCTTCTTACCTCCTTTTACTCTTACCTTACTCTTACAAATCCTCTCTCTTTTTTTTTTTTTAATTTTTTTTTTAATATGCTTTCTTCCTTTATACTCACAGCTCTACCTACAGAAGTAATAAACCAAAACAGTGAATATTAGATTTGTTTTGAGGCTGCACAGTCTGAAAATATCCAGCTATGTTTCCTCTTCTAAGGGTTCAGAGACCAGGATTTGTTTTTCAAGTAGCCCTGTCCCACAAAGCTATGATTTCACCTTTAACACAGATGACTTTATAAAGTCCACCTTGCTCCTGTGGAACACAATTTGGAGAAGAGCTGCTTGCATTGCAAAACTCACAAAGTCTTACTCATGAGCCGACCCACTCTGTGGAAAGTCCAAAGATGAATGGAACGATCTGAGAATAAGTACACAACAGAGTGTAATGATAGGACCAGATGGAATGACTTCCAACTGAAAGAGAGCAGATTTAGGTTAGATATTGTGAAGAAAAGCATGACTGTGACATTGCCAAGAGAAATCATGTTTGTCCATCCCTGGAAGTATTCATGGCCAGGCTGGATGTGGCTTTGAGTTACCTGGTCTAATGAAAGATGTCCCTGTCCATGGCAAGAGGGTTAAAACCAGGTGGTCTCTAAGGTCCCTTCTAATCCAAACCATTCTATGATTCTATAATTCTCTGAAAACAACACTACTGCTGGTTTCTGTACTTAGTGAAATATTTGGATTGTGAGCTCAGACACAAGCTTTAAGGAATTACAGAAGTCCAGACAGGAATTTGAATGACTGGATCACCACAGCCAAAAACCCATCTGGCTTATGTGGTTTGGCCCTTTAATTAATCTCATTGTCTAGATGAGAAATTCTGGGGGAGTAAAAAGTTCAAAGGATCACTCAGACTGTGAACAGACCTCACCATATAGGTACATATTTGGTTTTTAAGGTGATGTAATGTTATTTGCTAAGGTCTTTTTGTAATCTTCACCTGTTCTCTAAGACTACACTGAAAAGGATAGTTTTTAAAAAAAACTTCTTCCTAATATTTACATTTTAAAGAGAAATGTTGGAAAAGAAAACATTCATGGTATGAAATATCATCTTTTCTTTGGTAGGAGACAGTTATTTTTCAGCATGTCCATCGGTCTCCATGGTTTGGACCATGAGCAATCTAGACATTTGACATCCAGTGGACCTGGAGATTGTAAGCATTAAGAGCTAATTTGAAAACAGTTTCTTGTAAATGATCCAGATTCTGATTTAAGATAGATTAAAGATTTTATGCAACAGTGGAGTAGGAATTATTCCTGCTGTAAACTATAAGCACATTAATTCAACAAATTTTATTGAGTAATCTATGAAGATCATAAATATACACATACTTCAGTGAAGGATTTATATGACCAACCTTTTGACAGATTGCTGCAGGATCCTTTCTGTTCCTGTCAGAAAATATGTTTTCTTGGGAATTGATTCAGAGCATGAAAACAGACAGTTTTTTACACCCCAATCATAATTTGCAGGCTTAAATTATACAGTTCTACAAAAATATCTAAACCCCACTTGTTTGTTTTACAAACAAGCAGACAAAAACACAGCTACAGATAATCAGTTCACTATTATGTCTGAGATTCTTCAAAGATGAATTACAGTGTAAGTCTCCTGTCCCACCACAAAGCCTAAATGTCTGTTACATGAATGAGAACCAACTATTAAACAAAATAAATAAACCATAAAGTGCCAAAAACCTCAAAGCAAGCTAAACTCAAGCTGAAGCAGTAATCCATCCCTCTAAACTCGACATAAAACAAACCCTATGAAAGTTGGGTTCACAGTCCATCAAAATGTGAATGAGGCCACCCTAAATTAACATAAGGGTTTGTATTGATAACAAAGCCTAGAGAACTATTTTGTAGAAAGCTACATAAATGACAAAAAAACTGTCACAAAGTTTAGAGGAACCTGTTAGAGGATGCAATGGGCAGAGAATTTTGAGTCCTGAATAGCAGGATATTTAAACATGATTGAATATACATTTAAATTCACTTCTTACAGATTGTATATGCTCATAGCAATTTATTGGATCAGGGAAAGTGCACTCAGGGGCAGCTCCACACAGGCCATCTGCTGCTGGAATCTCTCTTTCCAAAGTGCTTTCCCTCCCTAAGCACTGGTGTGCAAGAGGGAAGGCATTGCCTGCCATTCACTGAAGGCTTTCAGCTGAACTCATGAACACACCTGAGAACCATTCTGTCTTTTGCACCACACAAAAAAGGGAATCAGTGTCCTGGGAGGAGGAACTGCACTCTCTTGCTGGTGGGACTACAGTCAAATGCCACAGTTAGGAAAAGGCCATGGTTTGTAAATTCAAAGGATGTCCATGCATAGCAGTTCAATTAGTTGACACTTCTGAGTGGTTTTAGCTTCTTAAAATAATGCCATAAAATCAACCAATCATTCATTTAAATAAAAAAAGTTTTTAATGCATATAAAGTTACATATATATTATGACACCACAGTTAATTTTTATTTTATTAATAACTGTACTGATTTAAAGTAGTTTATTACTGAAACATCTCTGAAACAAATAAAAAAATAACACTTTTTTTTCTGGTTTAATATGTACTGTGAAAAACTGTATATAATAGTATGACTCTCAAAATTGTATAGAGTACAACAATATTCAGCTAACATTGCATTAATTACCAGTGAACAAAAAACTGATAAATTCTGGACATACAATACTACTGTGAACAACAATTAGGGATCTGCCAAAAATTACAAGCAGAGGCAGAAGAAAATGCTGAAGATTTTTTTGTTTTGCTTTTCTCTTAAATCCATTTTAATTTAAGTGCGGGAGGAGAAAAGCATAGAGGGACTTTCCGAACTATGGAAATTGTATGGGGGAATTTGTTTTGATTACACACTCTATTTAATCTCAAATTTTTACAGGAGATACTTCTGAAAGGTATTCAGAAGCACATATTTGTAATGAGCTATAATCTCTGTTAATGAACATGGTTTTTGACAAAAAAATATTAAAAATCAAAAGCCCTTGACCTCTGCAATAAGCATCCAGTATTTTACAGCTCAGGAGAAGGCAAATGGCAATCTTATTAAAAATTAAAATATAATCATAAGTATCAGGAATGTTCCTAGGCTTGAAAAGGACTGTGGCAAATTTCTTTACCCACACATAAATAATCAGCAGGATTATTTCATTGATTATAATTCAAGCATCTGATTGCAATTTCCATGCTGAAAAACTAATAAACTAAGCTATGATCAGTTTTACTTACTGATAAGGAATTTTTTTTAATTCATCTTTGAAGGTAGTTTACTGAAAAGACCAAAAAACTTACATCTGTAAAATGAATCATGTCTTGAAGTATAGATATCTGTGGGATCAGAATAATACAAAACTTACTGGTAGCAGCAGTGTAACAGTAAAAGATAGGACCTCCGTATAATAAAATGGTCAGAGATAAAATAGTAAGTTCAGAAACTGCCTGGCCGGCCCCTTTGCGTGTACATTATTGCAATTTTCAAGCCATTTTCCAAGAGTTTATGCTTACTTTTAAAATAATTTTAATGTGTGTGAAATGTCTTTGCTATTTTAAAATCTTGGCTAATTTGCATTATGATGAAACATGTCCTCTGCTTAGGATGCAGGGTGACCTGATGATCAATTTGTGCTCTTTGAAGTGGCCCATTGTAAACAGAAATGAACTTTTAATCATTTGTCAGGAAATCATTTTTTTATGTGCTACTTGAAATGCTCATAAACCAGGATATGATAGGACAAAAATAATCTGCTGCTACAGAAGGAAAGATTCCACTACATTTATCTGGTGCAGTAGGATTCCTCTAACCTTGTTTTAGGCATCAGCAATACAGTTGCCTGGGCCCAGGCATTAAACCTGGCTGACTTGAAAGCCATCTGAGAGAAACCCTTATTTGTAAGGTATGATTTACCTGACTTAATTTAGCTTTGTGTATTCAGGTTATTTAAATTTTATATTCCAAGGGGTTTTCCTCCATTTATTTTAATTCCATTATAATAGTTGGTGATTTTTCTAGCGAGTTTGTAACAAAGCAACAAATATTGTATTTCCCATTTCATATCAAACCAAAATGTTACAGTATTGTTTTTGTTTGCTGCTTCAGATTGCATGCATATGAACTAACAAATCAGATTTTCACTGCTAAGGAAACCAGCCCTTGTTTAATCATGTGCTCAAGAACAGGGTTTTGTTTTCTGTCGGTCTCTCCAGGAGTACTGCAGTATGGTGTCATGAAAAATAAGTGTGGAAAGAAATTGTTAAAGACTTCTTTTGATGGAACAACAACATTTAACCTACATGCCATGAAATCAAGTTTGATTTTATTCAGAGCTGGAATATGTTTGAATTTTTGATCATTTTCATAACACTTGGTCTAGTTTTCTGCACACTAGAAACACACATATTTAAATTTCTTTTTTTTCTCTCTCTCTTTTTTAAAAAATGAGAAGCAACAATGCAACACAAAATAAAATTAAGGTCCTTAGTCAACAAAGAAGACATTATGAACTAAAGCTACATTTACATTACTACTGGAAAAGAAGAAACAGAATGCAGGAATGCACTATGAAAGAATACCCATAGCTAGCTGATAGCTTTAAGCCGTTAAGTAAAACTTTCTCAGACTTTAGGACATGTATGCATGTTCCCCAAATCTGTTCTCTCCAAACTGTTACATAAACTTATATAAAATGAGCAACCTTAAATAACTGCAGATGTCAGCTTGCTTTTTTTTCCAGCTTGAGTTGTGACAGCAATGTCTATTTTTTTAGTGATTTGGATCTTCATATGTTAAAGTTAACAATTGTTGGGATAGAGATATTTAACCAGAGATTATATTTCCATTTAAGCCAGTAGAGCTAGGACAATTTAATTTATCTGGGGATTCACAAAAGTTCATAAGGAGCATTTACAGCAAATCTGGGGACTGAATTAAGTCCCTGAAGCGTGTAATGAATAGATATAATCAACTCAAAATAGAAATCTCCAGGAAAATTAGTTATAAACAGTTCCATATTGATAAAAAAAAAGAAAGGAATAGTCAAACACTGCAGAAACAAATGAACACAATGAACTATGAGGAAAAAAAAAAAAAAAAAAAAAAAAAAAAAAAAAAAGTAGAATTACTCACTGGTTTCCTGTCAAACATCCAGTTAGTAATGGCACCAGAGGGGACAAAATTTTTTCCTTTGGCTTTCAGTACCAAATATCAGATACTTTACTCTAAACTTTCCCATTTTGCTTTGCAAAAGTGTAAAATTTCTGCTGTCAAAAGTAACATAAAAGTCACAGCAATGAAGCAGTTAAAACACTGCTGGGAATATATCAATCAGATGGAGCATTTAGAAAAACATTAAGATTTTATTTTTTATATGCTCTCCAGGATATATTTTACGAGAAATTCTGTTTGTTGATAAAACCACTCCATCCAAGGGCCAAATTGAAGCCATATTTCTCTCAGAGTGTAGTTCTGATCTCTGGAAATGGAGTTTTGTAAATAAAGAATAATTGAGAACTTGTCATTCTTCAACTGTAGAAATTAAATAGTTGAATTTTCCCTGACAGTGAAACCAAATATTAAAGTTTTCTGAGCCTAGCACAGCACCTTTGAGCATGTACTGAAAAACTCAAAACAACTATTTCATATTTTCTTATAATGCCACCTGGAAAAGTTGTTATTTTGGCATTAAGTATTACTGCCCTCTTCTAGCCATGTTCTAGAAGAACAGAGATTTTATTTATTCATCAGTGAAAACTGATTATGCTCTGGATTAAAAAATGTGAAATGTGCATCTGGTTATCCAACAACACAAATCACCTGCCTCATCTTCTCATGAGCCTTGGCAATTACTTGTCATTCTATTGAGAATCTTCCCCTACTATAGCGAAAGAAGGGGAATGAAAGCTGAATAGGGGGTTCATGATGACAGAAACAAAGCTCCAGAAGTCATGGCTGCAGACCTTTATTGTCAGACACAAAGTTCCCTGGTCAAATGGCTTGAGGATTCAGGTAGCTCTTTTGTACTTTTATTTTTATTTACACTGCAGATTCTCTGAAATTCTAACAGACGGGATAGAATGTTTGTACAAATTTCAGAGCTAATATTCTCTTATGAAGTTGGGTATTTCATCCCAAACTCAATGAATTCCAAATCAAAATATGTGCCTCAATTAAGCAGATATGTCAGCTTTAAGCCTTCAGAATTCATATGTGTGTCCATGCTTAAATTTACAGTAACAGTTAAAATGAGTAGTATGATCCAGAATTTAGAATTTTGGGCGTGAGTTCTCCTTTTTCAGTAAAGAACTTTTTTCAGGTGCCCATTATCACTTGTACTACTGAAAACAAGACAATCCAAGTGAAAAAAATCCTTTTGTTTTTACAAAGCTCTCTTTTCTGTTTAAATATGTTTTCCTGAGAAGAAAATTTAAACAATACTAAAAGAAATCCAAACCTAGGAGGCAAATATTTTCCATTTATTCTTTCAAAGTGCCAGGAAAATTAAATTCCTTGTCTTAATGTATTGAGTTTATATGGCAAGGTTTTTGCAGTGAGGGGCTGGAAGAGTGACTTTTGTGAGAAGCTGTCAGAAGCTTCCCCCATGTCCAACAGAGATGATGCCATCAGGTCCAAGACAGAGGAGCCCATCAGTGGTGGTGCATCTCTGGGATAATGCATTTAGGAAGGGGAAAGAAGTTACTGCAGAGAAACAGCTGGAGACAGAGAAGACAGAAGTGAGAACATATGAGTGAAAGAGGCTTGCAGACACCAAGGTGAAGAAGGCAGAGGAGGTGCTCCAGATGTTGGAACAAGGATTCCTCTGCAGCCCATGGTGCAGACAGCCCATGGTGAAGCAGCTGTGCCACTGCAGCCCATGGAGTACCACACTGCAGCGGAGATCCACCTGCAGCCTGAGGAGAGCCCCATGCCCCAAGTACCATTTAGTGGTTGGACTTAAAGATCTTGTCTTTTCCAACCCAAACTCTTCTATGATTCTATGGTACAGACCCAGACGTGTGGTAGGTGTGATTTAGAAATCATAGCAGTCAGGAGCACTCAAGTAATAGTAATATATTTCTCAGATTAAACACTAGGTATAAAACTATGCACTCCAAATAACACTGTGACTTGAGATATCTGAAGACATAGTAGGGAGGATATCTTTTCATTTCAACAAGAACCACTTCCAAGTTCCAGTCAGCAAGAAAAACAGGCAATGTACTTTTCCCCCCATATAGTGCAGTACTCCACTTGTTAAAACAAATGAAGTAAAGGCAAATTATCTAGTTGGAATAACTTAGTCCCACTAAATGAGAAACTGGAGAGAGGATTATTTTTTTTCCAAAATAATAGATCATGTACACACATTGACATTTTCGATACCCAAAAGATATCAACCTCTTCTATCCCTTGAATAATAAAAATGCATGGAAAAGAGGAGTAAGTGTGGTGGCATTTAATGGACTTCTCAGCCATAAAACCTGAGTCTGGCTACGTTACAAACTAAGATATTTATCCACAGTTGTCAGTCACAAATCCAGTGTAATTGTTCAGACAGTATAAAGGGGATTTACATGTCAGTAGCCCTGAGGTCTCTACTGCACTGTATTGTGACAGCTCATTACATAATCATTTTGTATACCTACCTATCTGTAATTTGTTTTAGGTTATTACTATAAGAAGCTGTTCATCCAAATTAAATAAAGCTCATGTAAGAGGATTTTTTATTTGTAGAGTTCAGCAACCCAGTGACTTTCTCCTTCAGAAAGACATTTCTCTGGGACATTAAGAGAAGGAATACAAAAACATTTGCATAGATTCATCTTGCAAAAGAGACCAAAGGCATCCCTGCCTTTGAAGCCTTAAGGTCACTTCTGGGTTTGGTAAGAATTTGTGTCAAATTTAGTGTGATGAAAATTCTGTAGGAATCTGGCACCTGTTGCATGATTCTGGAAAGGGCCACTACTCAAAATGCCTTAAAATAGCCAAGTAATACTTTCTATTTAACACTGCATCCCCAGCAATGTCATTGATTCCTCACGGTTCTAACATCAAAGCAAACAATGAAGTTAGTATTTTCTTTATGACATGTAAGGTCATAAAAACTTAACAATAAGATTCTGAGAAGGAATTCTTTCCCAACATCAAATTTTAGTATTTTTGAAAGTGTTTCTTTTTTTCTTATTACAGGAAATCAAAAATTGTAACTACTAAGCTGTGGTCCAATAACAACATCTCCTATTTTCAGAAATATAATTTACAGTACAAGTAATAAATACAAAGAATTGAGCAACTTTAGATGTTTTGAGCTTTGAAAAGATTCAGTGAGTTATTCTCTGGCACTGGTACAGAAAACTTGTTTTTTCTTGGAACCTTTGAAGTATTCAGACTCTAAATAGGTTAATGTTAAGTCAGAATACAACCTGAATCCTGTCTAAAACACTTTTATGTTTTGCCCACATTCTACCAGCCAGAATAACATCAGTTTAAAACAACTTTTAGTCACAGTTAGTAAAGAAAAGAAAGTCTTTTTCATTTACCAAAGCCAGTATGACTTTTCTTAGATTTATTTTTCTCTTTTACTAATGCTTTAATAAATCAAGTTGAACTTTTTTTTTTCCTAAAAATATATGCACAAAAATCACATGAGTATCTCTTTATTTGCCAGAAGAGCGTCAAGTTTTTGGGGGGAGATTTTAAATCTGCTTTGTAATTTTGAGACTGTCATCAATAATTTCAGAAATACATGATCTTCAGATCCTATGAAAGTTGTTTCATCAGCAGTCCACTCCCACAGAAATTTTTCATGTGAGAAGAAAAAGGAGAAATAAAAAATAAGTGACAAACACTTAAATCAGATATAATTAATTTGCAATATGTGTTTGGGGCAAGAAACTGAGAAGCAAGAAAACATGATATATTTCACTGGTGGAATCAATTTATGTGACCTAAGGTTGCAGCAGAGTGAAAAAGGACCAATCAAGGAAGAGGGTTAGAAAACCAGCTGAAAAGAAATCATAGTCATTGCTCAAAGAGATAAGGAGTTAAGAAGTTTTCACAGGAGTATAGTAGCAACTGCCTGGTAAAGAAGTTCAAGGATGTCTTCCAGCCTTCCTCCTGACCTTCCTCCTGTGATGGCTCATTGTGTGGGCTGCAGCAGGAAAATAAAATGTTCCATGAGAATGTGTGTTATCACATATTCTCCCTGGCAACAGGAACAAGCACAGTGTTTGACTTATCACTGTCATCTTAAATTCATTTCTGGCTAAATGATGTAATGCACTGAACTCTGCTGAGAAGTATTGCAGAAGGCAAGAAATGACTGGAATAAAGAAGTGGGGAGAAAAAAATGGAAGAAAATAATGAAAACAGGTGTAGAAAGGAGAAACAATATTTTTCTGCTTCCTAGAAAAATGAAACTAGAAAAAGACATTAAGAGAGAAAAAACTTTCCTAAAATGTGCAGTGTACATCCCCATATCACAGATAAAGCTTTTTTTCTTACTTGTTTAGGACACCACAACTTTCTTATGAAAAATGTTGCAAAAGTCATAAATTCTTATGCACCTTGCTGCCTCATAAAAGCTTCCATTGAGCAATAATCATAAAACTGATGTAAAACCAGAAATTACACCTTTGTCTACAGAAGAAACATAGACAAAAGAGAAAGAGAAGCCTGAAAGATGTTTTACTGGAGGTAGTATCGGGAGACAAAAATAATCTGCAAGAAAGATATGGCTGAAAAGAAATAAAAGTTGTTGTCATGGTAAGAAATAGGTAAACACAAGACCATGTTTTTCCATATGGACTCTGAATGATGGCAATAAAAATTTGGCCAAGCCATGATGCTTTGGCATGTCCCTATCCTATATCTCAAGTATTCTTAATGTTTTCCTTTAAATTTTTAGCAACACTTTTGGTATATTTCTTTGGAGGCAAAGGTGTAAAAGTATTAATAATAATAGGCAGGATTGTCTTCCTGAGGAAATTTCTTATATATAACCTATATAATATTTTCTGATTCCTCATTTTCCTCCATTGTATTTACCTAGTCCCTCTTTCTACCACTCAGTGTCCTTGTGCTCCCTTATTACTATCAAAATTTTTATAGGTATCTTCATACATAAATCCTTTCTGCCCTTCATCCTTCAGGTGCACTCATCAAATGACTCGTAGAATTTGTATTTTCTAGCACTGTGTTATGTAAGTTCAATGTGATGTCATCACCTGGGAAAAAGAGAAGGTTTCTACCTGTTCTGAAAAGCACATATTCTGAGTATGCCAGGATAAAGGTAACACATTGTCATTACATAAACAGAGAAAGGAAATCTTAACTTTTCATTCCCATGTTTTTAAGATGGTCCAGCAAAATCCACAGACGTGCAATCTTTAAGATCACCAGTCATATTTTTCTACCACTGCTATCCTTAGGATAGCTCCTCTAACAGGTTAAAGAACACCAAAACATCTTTTGTGCAATGTATAAATACATCTCCTTATTCTACAGAAAGAGGATAGGACAGGTTGCACTGTAGGAATATTTTGAATGTACTAATAGTGTGAGAAGAGAGGAAACATTAACATTAAGCTGTGGTTTGGGACAATTTTTTATTTTTTAAGAGGAGAATCAAGCCAGACGTCTGATTTTTTTTTTTTTTAATTGACATATTTAATGTTTTGTTCAAGTATAACCTTGATTCCTAAGTTTCTGGTCTCAATTGCAAAGGAAATCAGTGCAAGAAAAGATATCACTAGGTGTCTGGTATGAACTCATCTCTTATCTCAGACTTTCTGAGCAGATCTGGGCACCTAGTGTTGCACCTGGAAGAAGGAAGCTCAGATTTCGTTATGTTGTGGTTGTAGAAACAGAGATCTGTTGTCCCAGCCTGGACAAGTAGAGGTGTCATGGGAGAAGTCTTTGGGACACTACATCTCTTTTAGGATTTTCTTGCAGACCAGTGGGTTTTCTGTGTGCCAGTCTCACAATCTGTGTCCCTAGCACTTAATTTTCCCAGCCTTGGGTAAGAAGCAAGACACTCATTTGGGGGTATACATTTTCAGGCTTGTATCTGATTTGTACAGGGCCCAAGTTTTTTAAAAAAGTATCATATTATTCAAAATTTCTCTCTTTTGCTCTTTTATTTTCAACCTTGGGCAGCTGACAAGCTGTCATTACCTAGCACAATTCACTCTAAAATAAGAGTGATGGATGCTGCAAGTAATACAGCTATGACAGAACAAAGCTCACTGTGCAGCCAAACCTGGCTGATGAACTAGGTAAGGGTTTTGGCAGCTGAACTGAGCTTCAAGCCATCCTAGCAAGTTCTGGGGACTGTGACATGGCTCTACTTTATCTATCACAGCCTCAGGGCTGTACAATTGTTCCCAACCCTGCTCAAAATCTCAGCTGTCCTCTGTGTTGTCAGCTGCTGCTGCCTCACTGAATTCCTGCCTCACCTGAGTGCTTCTCTTGCTCCAGTCAGGCACATGACATTTAGAGATTGTGGGAATTCACATCTCAGAGAGGAAAATTTAAGTGGCTCTCAAGCACACTAAAATATCAAAAGCAGACATTAGTCCATGAGTAGAACAATGAGTAGAATTGCACTGAGCCATGGAAACTTACAATCACATTTAATGCCTCGAGTTTTTTATGTTGTGACAGCATATAAGCTATGTTGGCATCCTTTATTTCTTTTCCTAAGCTAGAAGCTAGAAAGAGACAAAGCACAAAGAAAGAAAGACTTACACAGAGACAAAAAAAAATTTCTGTCAATCTAAAATACAGTCAGGTTTGAGTCTAATCTCTGTTTTCATGTGCTTTGTATTCATCAGCTTTCCTTGCCTTTACAGTGTCCTTCTGAAAGCATAATTTCCTAAAGAATTTGTTCCTCTTTAAAGGTCAGACAGCTGGGTTTCTATCACACAAAGAACATTTGCAGAATAAGTTCTCACATGAATACATTCAAATATCTTGTACATGTGTAGTCAGCTCTTTCTCACAAAAGAGGTCAAAGTAAAGCAAGCTTTCATGGAAAGAGAAACATTTTATGGAAATATAATTTATATTAGATTCTATACAATTATAATTTATATAATACTCCCACCTGTAATACTGCTTCTCACCTGGACTCTGCATCCAGCTGTGGGGTCCCCCAGCACAGGACATGAACCCATTGGGGTGGTCCTCCAGAGGAAAGCCACAAAGATGATTAGAAAGGTGGAGCACCTTTTCCATGAGAAAATGCTTTTGGAATTGAGATGGTTCAGCCCAGAGAAGAGAAGGCTCTGTGGAGACCTTATAGAAGTCTTCCCATACCTAAAGGTGGCTTACAAGAGGTTGGAGAGGGACTTTTACAAAAGCATGGAAGGACAGGAGTTATAGGCTTAAAACTGAAAGGGACTGGGTTTAGATTAGATATTAAGAAGAAATTCTTTACCGTGAGGGGGGTGAGGCACTGGAACAGGTTGCCCAGAGAAGCTATGGATGTCCCAACTCTGGCAGTGTTCATGGCCAGGTTGGATGGGCTGCCCATGGCAGGGGACTTGGAACCAGATGATTTTAAAGGTCCAGTCCACCCAGCCATTCTATGATTCTATGATAATTATATATGTACATTGCCATTAAAATTAGAAACCAGAAACAAGATACAGTTTTTGTATGATCACTACCAAAGGTAACAGTAAATTTAGAAAATGCTAGGAACAAGGACAAGGGACTACATATCCCACTACTGATTTTACACAAGAGTAACAGTGATGAGCATTAGTGGGGACAGGGCCAGCATGAAAATGATCTGCAGGAGGAGGAGAGGCAATTAGTAAGAAGTAGAGCAACCAAGTTATGAAGCATGAATGAGTTGGCCTGCTAGAAGTGTGCTGCTGGAAGCCTCAGGAGAAAACTGACTAGAGAGAGAAAGCTGATACATGTCAGTGGGGTATAAAAGTTCATACCTGAACATGTGAGCTGTTAATGCACACTTCTATTTAGCAGTTTTCTGTCTTAATCAAAACAGTCTCCAAAACTAGAACAATTTTTTAAGAAATATATATCTGCCCCCTTAAAAATAGAAGTAGCAACAAGAATAACAAAACTTCCACTGTCTCTTGGAAACACATACCTAGGAATATTTCTTGCACCCATCCACTAAACTAGTCTAGGAAAACAAAAAAGTTTATCATAGGACTGTTTTATTAGCTTTGAAACAATGAGAAATAAAGCTGTTAGCAAGCTAATATGCATTTTTAGTAGGATGCATAATAAAAAGGATAAAAATATGAAAAAAGTATGAAAAAGTGTGGATTTATTCCCTGCTTCAGGGAAAAGTTTTCCTTCTAAACAATAAAAACCTCATTCACAGAGAAAATACTCCTTCCAACATGCGTGATTTGAGTGTATTCCCATTTCATGGTAAATTAATAATGCAAAATATAAATAGAGTGTTCCTACTGTTCCTTGAAACGGATTAATGTTTTTTACCTTTTTCAGACATCAAGACCATTAGTCTCCACAACTGCATCTACTCTCAAAACTTGTGGGGCTGGGAGTGGAGTCCCATACCTGTAGCGCTGAGTTCTGAGTAAATTAAACACTTTCTGGCACTATCAGAATAACATTTTATGCTTTGTACATTTCCAGTCCTGCTGAAAAACTGTTGTTCCTGACTAAAAGCCAAATCTGATTTTTTTTTTTTTTTAACAGCTGGATACCCTTGTGACTAACCTCTCAGGAGTGCTATTATTGTCTTCAGTGCCAAACTCCTACAATATGCAGATAGAACTGGTTTTTATTTCCTTCGGTTTCTGACATGCATTCCACTCTCCTGACTGAAGCCTTTTCAAGTGGTAATTTCTTTAACAGCAAAGAAAAATCAATTCAAATTAAGATACAAGTGTGAGATCAAACTTTCTCATCATGTATTGCAAGCAATAAATCATTAAAAAGTTAATAACCCTAAATGGCATGGTATTTGATGATCACCACAGTGGCATGATATTTAAAAATGTGATACCATAATCTGTACTTACAGTGCGGGCTTTCCTGGTCTGTCTTAGCCTAACCTTGAAACACCTGAGATGTCTCCAGCACCTGCCTGACTGCCTACCTGTCTTCTTGGGCTTTAGGCAGACCTCTCTGTTGGAGCAGGCTTAATCTGCTGCTCCAGAAAATCCTCTAATCTCCTTTACACACAGGTAGCATAGATACAGGACATGAAATCTGTCAATATAAGTTAAACGTCTTGTTTTACTGCTACTTCATGACCACTTCAACCGTGCTAAAAACATACGGTGAGGAAAGAAATGGATAACAATCAGCAACATGAAATTATTCACAGTGCTGCATATAAATTTTGAATGAATCACCACAGAAAATAAATTTTAAGTACATAAATTCCACAGATTTCAGATAACAATTCTGTGGTATCCAAATAACTATGGGATTCACTGGAACATAGGTCAGGAAAGGTCTCTAAGTGCAGCTATCAAGCATAAACACAATGTTCTTCCTAACTAGCACACACAAAGGTCAGAATGAAAGGTGAGGAAGGATTTGCCTCTTATCTTTTAGAGAAAAAGTTCCTGTATCTTTTTGAAGTGGGAAAATTTGCGTCAGCCAAAGTGAAAAAGAAAAGCTGTACAGAATATAGACAGTTTCAACACTGTTATGCCTCTGATACACCTCTTTTACAATGTGACTCTGTTCCTATGTGACCTGCAGATTTCTCTGAAATAAACCAAGCAGTACGTTTATGCATACAACTTTTCCATGTGGTCAAAAATGTGTCTTTAGATTTGGAAGTGAAAGAAAGATTTCTGGAGATAGAATTAGCATACAGTTATGTTCAGTAAAGAAAGACTTCTTTGAGAAGAGAAGAAAAGAGAAGAGAAGAGAAGAGAAGAGAAGAGAAGAGAAGAGAAGAGAAGAGAAGAGAAGAGAAGAGAAGAGAAGAGAAGAGAAGAGAAGAGAGAACATAGCAAAAAGTTCATGGTTATAAAGTCATGGAGTTACCCTCACTCACCAATTACCCTCACAGGCAAAACAGACTCAGCTTGGGAAAGTTGGGTTAATTTATTATAATTATTAATTTATTACAACCAAATCAGAGTAGGGTGATGATAAATAAAACCAAATCTTAAAACACCTTCCAACCACCCTTCCCTTCTTCCTAGGTTCAGCTTTTCCTATTGCTCTACCTTCTCGCCAACATCTACACAGGGGAGTGGGGGCTCTGGTCTGTTCATCACACATTGTTTCTGCTGCTCCTTCCCTCAGCAGGAGGACTCCTCAAACTCTTCCCCTACTCCAGCATGGGGTCTCTCCCACTGGAAAGAGTCCCCCATGAATTTGTAAGCCATTCTCACAGCCTGCAGTTCTTTACTCACTATGCCAGCACTGGTCCCTTCCACAGGGTGCAATCCTTCAGGAATCAGCTGCTCCAGCCTGGGTGCTCACGGGGTCAACAAATTGTGGCAGAAAACTTGATCCAGCATGGACTTCTCTCTCCACAGACCCACAGGTCCTGCCAGAAGCCTGCTACAGTACATGTTTTCCATGGGGTCACAGACTTCTCTGGCCATCCATCTCCACTGGCATGGGCTGTCCACAGGCTGCAGGTGGATCTCTGCTCCACTGTCAACTTCCATAGGCTGCAGGGGGTCACCTGCCTCACAATGGGCTGCACCATGGGAAATCTCTGTTCATGCAGGGGAATCTCTGTTCCAATATCTGGAGCAACTCCTACCCCCACATTCTTCACTCTCCTCTCCTCTCCCAGACTAGACAGCCACATGTTGTACTTCAAAGTAAAGATTACTCATAAGCCTCTTGTACAGTATAACTGCATAGAATAGACCTCAAAGACCTTTCACATGAGTTTATAATATTCAAACCCATCATTATTTTAAAAATAATATTTTTATTTAGTTTAAAAACACTACACATGAACACGAAGAAGCACGTACTTTTCTTAGTAAAATGCTTAAAAGTTTTGTTTTGAGATATTTTTGTTATGAATCTGTATTACTACCCGGAATGATTGGTACATGATCAAAATTGGTGGCATGCTGTTTCATATTTTTGAAGGGGAAAAATGAGGATTTTCCTAGAACTTTAGTGGGGACGTGAATTCTTTAAGTATCTTATAAAAGGCTATACTTAAGCATGTGAATTTGATGGGACTTATGCTAAGTTCATTGGCAGGTCCAAAGGAAAATTATTCATGAAAATAGAGCTTTCTAGGTAATTTGGAAGCTTTCAAAGCCATATTTGTCACTGTGCACAAATTCAAAATCTCCAAAGTTTTAAGACCAGATTTATTCTGCTGAGAAATTAATAGACTCCTAATGGGAAGAAAGATTATGTTTTTCATAGCCTTTTCAAAGTTGCTGTAGCTATTTGGAGTCACTTAGAATTTTGTACATTAAAATAATCTCCTTGGAGAAATATTAGTAAATGGCATGCCAGAGATATCCTCAAGGGCTCCAATCCAGATCAAGTGATTCTAATTATTATCACCCAGATATACAAATAAAAAAAAGTGTGGCTATTACCATCATGGAACTATGTACGAATTTCAAGATACTCAAGAAACAAGGAAGTTTAGATTATTTTGCTACAGAAACATTTCACCAAAGAGTCATATGGTTCAAAGACTGTATCTTTGACTTTTTTTAATCTGTATAAATTTGGCACTAGCTGAAGATCAGATTCATCAGATTTGATTTCCTGTGCATTCTTGGTCTTGGTTTTAATTTCATTGCTCAACCATAACATTACAATAAAATAGCTGATTTATAGCAAGTCCATTTCTTTTAGATGTGTAGTTTAAATTTTGTTTCCTCTAAATAGAGGCAGCCTTCTCATATAATGAATTCTCATTTACCTCCAAGAACAACTAAAATCCATTAACTTCATTGAAACTAGTCATGTGTAGAACATTAAGCATGTGTATATGATTTTTGCAGAATGTATCTAATTTTATTCTCATTAAAATATAAGAGTCCATTTTTGAGAAAAAGGGAAATTGGGATAAGTTTTTTAAACTGCCCATATTCAGCTGGGGTAGAGCTAATTTTCTTCTCAGTGCCTGGTATGGGGCTATGTTTCGGATTCATGCTGAACACAGGATTGATAGTATTGAGATTTTTTTTGTTATTGCTGGGCTGACAGAGCCAAGGCCTTCTCTGCTTTTCCTACTGGGAAGGAGACTGGGGGTACTTGAGAGATTAGGAGGACAAACAGCTGGGACAGATGACCCCAACTGACCAGAGAGATATTCCAGACCATCTGACATCATGCTCAGTATATAAAGTGTGTGGAAGAAGAAGGAAGGGAGGAAGAAGGAGGAAGTCTCATTTCATTTGAAATGAGAGTGTTTGTCTTCCCAAGCCACAGCTATGCATGACGGGTGTCTGCTCCCCTGGAGATGGCTGAACACCTGCCTACCCACAAGAGGCAGTGAATTCTTTGTTTAGCTTTGCTTGTGTGTGTGTCTTTTGTTTTCCCTATTAAACTGTCTATATCTGCACCCACGAGTTTTCCTGCTTTTACTCCTTCCAATTTGCAATTCGACTGGGATGTACTAGTTTAAATTTATAGCTCTTAGTGCTGTTTAGCTAGTATTGAGCAGGCTCCTGTCCTTGCCATGGGTTTCACTTTCCTTACTGGATATTAGAGTCTAGAGCTTGTTAGCAGCCACTTTTTGCTTTTGCTGCTTGCTGTAGTTCTGTACTGCTGATACCTTACTGGATTGTGCCTCAGAACATTTTGATAACAGCCATGGCAATGTTCCTGGGCTGGCAGGTGGCCAGGATGTTGCTTTTCTGTGCTGCTTTGCCAGACAGGGTGGAACTCCATTGTGAACTTGATGGGACTGTGACATGTGAAGGAGTCCACGTTGGAGCAGATGCACCTGAAGGCCACGCAGAGCCCCACCCCAGAGCAGATGGATGCCTGAAGGAGGATGGGACTTGTGATCCTGTGAAAAGCCTGGGCTGGAGCAGGTTTGCTGGCAGGCCTTGTGACACCACAGGGAATAGTTCATGAAGAACTCTACCCCATGGGAAGGACCCACCCTATGTTGGAGAAGTTCAAGGAGGACTGTCTTCTGTGGGTGTGACCCCACATGGGAGCAGAGGAACCAAAGATTCCCTGGAAGCCTCTGGGACAGACCATGTGAAGCAGCTGTCCCTCTGCAGCCCAGGGAGGATTAGGGTAAGGACTATATGGGCTAGAATGAGGACTACATCAGTGGTGGGCTCTAGCAGGAACCCCTCATTATTAGTCAAGCTGGAAACAAAGGGAAGAGTTCATTCCAATGTTAAACCAGATAATCAGGCCCAAAAGGACCAAGGTAGAGGTTGCAATGGAGGAGCCTTTAAATTAAATAAACCATGATTTGAGTTGTGTGTTACAGGAATTACTACAGCATGTGTACTCTAATGCACTCAGATATCCAACTGATAAAGCAGTTGTAGTTTTTAATTTCAAAATATTTGAACTGTCCTGGGAGACAGGGTTATGAGACAAGACTATCCTACATGAATTGAATTACCACTGTACTCTGAAGTCTGCTATTCAGTTCAAGACCAAAGGACCTGCTCTGTTTTAACATTTAGTGTGCTGACAAGGTGCTGTCTTGCTCTCAGTAGGCAGGATAACTTGCATTCCAGAGATGCTCATAAGTGCCTTAGCCAGAAGTTCTCTTGAAACAACAACAGAAATGAAACCACCCAAATTAGATATGAATTCCCAGATGCATTGCTGAGCTGTAGCAGGATTATTGGTTTGGGCAAAGTGAAGTAAAAAAAAAAGGAAAGAGTATTTTGAGACTTGGTTCAGATTTGTTTCCAATGCTTTGGATGTTAATATTGCATAACAAAGTCATTTAATCTCTGGGAAATTTGAAAATTTTTAAGTATTTTTTCTGACTCTTAGCTGAGAAAACTGTTTTACCATTGAATCAACAGTCTGAAGCTTTTCTCTAGCTCAGGGGTTCATACAGAAGTTGAAAAATCCATTTTTACCATACAATGAAAATGAAAGAAAATGTATTCCAGAACACATCTTTAAATTACAGAAATACTGTATTTGCTGCAGTAAAAATATATAGTAACTCAGGAAGGAGAGGAAAGATTGCTGATTTTTGCATTGCACAAAGGTATGAGTATATTTTAATTCTGTGTAATTTTGTATTCAGGGGAGGGAATTAAAATCTCCTTTTATCCAAAGTAATATTATACTCTGTATGAAAATATAGCCTGAAGGTCAGATAAAGCTAAATGAGGATCAGTCTTCTCCTGTAGCCTCAGGACAGAAAGGTAGCTAGCTTTGATCTTCCAATTATTTACTCAAACTGCCAAGGTTTTTTTAGCTCCTTGAAGACAGAGCAGATTTCAGTTACATTCATGTCAGGGGCCAAGTCTGAGCCTTAACCCCAGATGGGGACTGAACTCACAACCTTCCAGTACAAGGATATGTTTGACTTCAGGTCACTTGTTTAAACATTGTGTCATGTGCAAAGTTCCATGCACCAGATTAAATTTATCTACTTATCTAGTTTGTGTTCCTCAGTCAAGCCTACACAAACTTGAAGATCCAACTCACCTGAAGCTGTTTTCACTTTTACAAGACACTTTCTTTCTCAACAGGTATTTTGACTGCTGTATTTTTAGAGAAGCGATTTTTTGTAAAAGTTCTCTGTTATATTTGAGACCACCCATCAGATACTCCTAAGAAAGTGTAATCAGATGCTCATAGAAGTGTAATCTGTTTAGGTTTAAACATTTAAAAAAAAAGACTCCTCCATTTAATTCCCTGTTCATCATTCTGAATTTATTTCCTGGCTAGTCCACCTTAAAAATATGCAAATCACTTGCTCACTTGTGTACCTCCTTCTACAATCTCTGGTCAAATACCATTTCTAATGCTGAGCCTTTCTGTATCCCAACTACCTCACACTATCCTGGTCTTGCCTGCACTTCTCGTACCAGCACATCTCTGGAGTATACAGGCTTCCAGCTTAGCCTCCGTCCTCAAATTCATGCTTCACAGAACCTCTCCACTAAGTCCTGCTGTGTTTTGAAACAATCTAAGCGTCAGTGCCACAAGCTTGTGCCAGTGAATGAAATCCAGCATTTGCCAGAATCCAGAAGAGGAGAGTTTGGCCCTTGAGGGCATTGCAGCAAGATCAGCAAGAGCTCACCCTGACTCAGGAAAGGCTATGGGATGAGTCCATCAGCCAGGTGCATAGCTGAAATGTGTAATGCACTGCCACACTCAGCAGTGATGTGAGCTTTGCTCAGTTCTGTTCAAGAAGAGAGGGCATTAATTTTGGGGGGAAAATAAAGTGAAGATACTTTAATTACTGTGATCAAGTTGACAAATTATATCTTTAAGTATGGATTTCATGGAGCTACTCAGACAAAAAAGTTATGATTTAGCCATAATAATTTTCTATAAAAAACTCTTGAAAGCTAGTATTTTGCATTTTTATAAACTATGAGCTACATTCTGCTATCTAGCTAATTGTTTAATTTATGTAATATAAATTAAGATTTTTCATAATGACAGAACAAAATATAACCTTATATAGCCTTAACTTTCCCATGAACAAGTTGCATTTTTAATGAAAAATAAATAGAATAAATCCTTTGATCAGTGAAGGATTTTCTTATGCTCAGAAACGGCATTAAGTTACAGTTCAAACTATTACTTTCATGTGGGAGATATGAATGTGAAGAAAAATTGTACTGATCCTTTTTATTAAAAGGAACTATTCATCTAAGCACTGTGTTGCAGTGTCTGAGGGCTGTAAAGAGTAACATTCTTCCTTGTTCAGCTGTAAGTCACAAGCAATGAGGAAAATCTCCAAAGATACACAAAAGATGTTGGTCAGACTGAGAAGGATCATTATATCAACTCATACTTGGTTCAACTGGCAAAACAGAGTACTGGCCAAGTCCCACATATGCCAAGAACTGAGAAAGAAGGCTTTGATGAACAGTCTACTTTTATGATTTTAATTTGTATTTATTTAGGAAATGTATTGCACTCAGCTATGTAGAACACTTTCACAATACTCTATTTCATTAGAGCTATGTTCTGAAGCTGATGCAATCTGGGCATGAGCTAAAAAGACCGTGAAATAAATAATTCAATCAGTACAGCAAAATGCAAAATGTGCTTATTCAGTGTTTTCTTGAAAGGACAAACAAACCATATTTTGGTTGGAAGTAGTGTGTAAATTTCACTTCTTATTAAAATAATTTTTTTGGTCTTTTTAATCTTTAAGAAACAGTAGAATGGAATACTTTTATAGCTCCATCCATTGGAAAATACAAATTCATATTTAGAGCAGATCATTCTCGGGATGTTGCAGGAAATGCTTGGCATGTATTCACACGCTCAGAATGGGTATTTGAATACTTTAATATCAAAACAGGTGAGCAATTTTCAAGCTATTTAAATGTATCTGGCAACCATCAAAGAGGAGATAGCAAGATTTTATTGGTACATACTGTGGGAATGACACAATGGCACAATCACTGGCACACGATGTAAAACCTTCTCTGCATTTGAGAGCGGAATCCAAATGGCAGCTATATATATATCTGTACCATTAGTACCAATCTGCATCGTTCCACAGTACTTACAGGGATTTCCTACAGTTTTCAGACATTAACAAATGCATCACAGAAAGGCAGAACTGAATGCTTCAGACAAACATAAATCATATCTGATAAACATCCCTTTCAAAATATCTGGGAATGTGACATTTCCCCCTAAATTATAGTGCTGATGTAACTCATCTAAACATCTGAGCTAGTCCCTTCACTAGACTAGACTTCTTCACAAGTGATGGAGAAAAACAATTCACCTAAGATATGACCCTTTAAAAAAAAATAAATGGAGTCAGATCCATTCTCTCCTGAGAGCTCTCTTCAGTTGAAGGTTTCTTTGATGACTGATTCAAATTTAGAGCCAGGTAAGGTGAGATAGATGTTACTTATGTATAATGTATTATAATATTATAACATTATGTATAATGTACTTATGCATACTTATGATAATTGTTATTTATGAAAACCACCAGATGCATGCTCACTGATCAAGAATTATGGTTGTAATGTAAGCCTATTCTGCAGAAATTTTCTGAGAAGGATCGGAAAAACTTTTCATGCAATCCAACCCAATACCAAAGATATAAACAGCTGGGTTTTTGGTTGTTATGAAAATCTGACTTTTAAAACACAATTCTACTGTCTGTGATAGTCTAAATCAGCTTTTTCCTATAAGACAATCTTTATTCCATTTGTTCTCAGTCCAGGACTATTTTAGATAGTTTTAAATTTTTCCAGTCCTCTGAATCTCTCAGTGTCAGTGCTAGAAGCTGTGCTATGGACAGAGAGTCTGAAGTTCTTATAGAAGACAACTAATTTTTATTTTCTGTTTCAGCCACCAGTAAGAAAAGCATATACAGGGACATTTTTATTACACTTTGATGGTTCGGTAATTTTGTCTTCCTGCTGGTCATGTTAGCAGAATGAAAAACATCTATGGCAGAAATGTTTCTGGGCAATAACAACCAAAATGAGTAATTTTTTTATTTGTATTGCCCATGAGAGTTTTACCTAACAGGAAACAGAAATAAATATTATCTAAAAAGATAAATTAAGTAATGGTTACTTGGCAATGCTGCTATGCAAAACAATAAGGATGCTTTCTCTCTTCCTGGGAGGCTGGAAAGACACAGGCATTAGTGGTTATGGTAATCTCATTAGATCTCACAGGCAAGGGCATATTAAAATATCTAGCAGCAGATCTAGTTCTCCAGAAAAATATAAAGACCACAACTTTGGTCACAGTTCAAGATCACTTACAAAGCTGTCCCTGAACAACAATGTAAGTCATAGGCTAGTCAGGACAGATTTCTTAAGGGAAGTGGTTTACCATAATAACTTGATAGTAGTTTCAGATCAGAAATATTTGGAAAATGTAATATTAACCAAGAATCTAATTTTGAGATGTCAAAAAATGTTTTGCCTAAGGATGATTCAAACATTACAGTTGAAACAAGAAGAAAAGAGAAAGAAAAAACTTAGCAAGACTGCTGTCTCATAGAAGAGTATATTGGGGTTTTCCCAATATATACCAATATATATTGGTTTTAGCATCGATTGAGACAAGGAATAAATCTCCAATTTATTCTAACCCTGATTCAAAATCTGTTGAAATCAGAGGGAAGATTGCTGTTATTTTCATGAGTGTGACCCAGGGATAAAGGATCAGGACCTACAGTTCACTGCTTTTGTTTGGGAAATTGCCTCCTTCCCATCACCTCCATACCAACCCCTGCAAGATAAAGGAAAGAGAAAAAATGTAAAGAGCTGGCTGTCATGGCCTTCTACGAGGATTGACAGTGATCTGGTATTTTTCCTAGTGTCAGATGGTAGATCTCAAATCCTGGAAGGAGTGAACTACGCTGCTCTTTGTTTGCTTTTCCTGATAAACACTAGCAGTGAATAGATGGTCTCATCAAATGATCACAAGTTCAGCTTTCTAGAGAAACTGGGACCCTTGGTGTATAACATTACTTACAGTATTTACGTTGGGTATTTTTCTCTGACCACAAAAATCATAAAGCATTATTACCATTAAATAGATAACCAGGGAGAAGTAATAGAACTTGAAAGAAAGAAATATCCCCAAAAGTTCTGATTTCTCATTTCAGTGGCCCATAGTTGGTCACAGAGTCTTAAACAATGGAATTCTAAAACTACAGCTCTAGGGACAGACCTGGCTGCTCAGGTCTTGCACCAGTCAGGGGTTGAAAGCCTCTAAGGGGTTGAAAGCCTCTAAGGACAGAGACATTCCAGCCTCACAAGGTTCCACTGCATCACTCTCCATGGGAACACTGAAGACAAATTTCTCTTTATGCCCAGCATGAACCTCTTACGATCTGTATTTGTTTTCTCTCTCCCTCCCACCCCACACTACTATGAGGCACCCAGCTCCATCTCCTCCATGACCCCTTGTAGATAAGCAAGGATTATTAGTTGTCCCTGAAGCCATCCCTTTTCATGGATGACCCAGCCAAGCTCTCCAAGCACCTCCTCACAAGGAAAGTGCTCCAGTCTCACTGCCTTGGGGACCTTCCTCTGGACCTCATAATTTCTGCTGATTAAAACCATTCTCTTAACCATGTTGAAGCTCTCTTTTCCCTAGAAATTACAATATAATTTAGAAAAATCCTTTCATAAATTGTCTAAATTTCTGTGAGTGCCTTTGCATTCTCTTAGGCAACTCAAACTCAACACTGTATTTGTACAAAGAATATTTAAATGCCAAACTAAAATGCACAAAATTTTTAAGCTATTACATTTAAATATCAAACTAAAATACAAGAAAAATTTAAGCTGCAATTTTAATTTATAAACAATTATAAATTTCAAAACCACATCCATCCCATTCCAAGCACAAAACTTCATTGGAAAATGGCTGCAACTGCCAATTACATGCATATTCCTACACTATACATTCCCTCAAAATATTTTAAGCTGCTACATTATTTCATTGGCATTTCTCACAGTATACCCCACCCTGAAGCTCTTCCATTCAATTCCAACCCTGAGAAATTTAGCCACTAATCTATAAATAGCTGGTAATTTAGCTAACTGTGAAAATGCTGACATAATGTCAATGTTTGTGGGATACAGTTAAAATGAGAAAGACCCTGGATAGTGCAATCAGTGCCACTTGAGTAAATTAATTCAGTCCCTGAAGAGCTATATCGCAGCACGCAACTGTGGAATATATTTAAGGACCCAGAATAGAAATCTCATTTGAGAAAAGTGGAAAATTCAGGTAACTAAAAAATAATTAAATGAAGTGAATTATTACTACAATTAATGGAGGAAGAAACCCTCTTCTTGTCACTGAAAATAATTTTTCAATTATTAGGTCTAGGAAGAAACTACAGCAAAAACATCTTTTCTGCTGTCAAAATGCAAAGAGACTTGTTGGGTGTATTGTACAGGCTTGAGAGGTGGGTGAACAGGAACCTCGTGTAATTTAAAAAGAACAAGGTGCTGCACCTGGGTTGGGGCAACCCCAGGTGTCAACACAGGCTGAAGGGTTTGAGAGCAGTCCTGCCAAGAGGGAGATGGGGGTGCTGGTGGACGAGAGGCTGGATATGAGCTGGTAGTATTCCCTTACATCCCAGAAAGCCAACTGTACCCTGGGCTGAATCCAAAGCAGCGTGGCCTGCAGGGTGAAGGAGGGGATTCTGTCCCTCTGCTCCATTCTTGTGATATCCCACCTGGAGTGCTGCATCCACTTCTGGCCTTCCCAACACAGAAAGGACATGGACCTGTTGGAGCCAGTTCAGAGGGGGCCACAAAGTTCATCAAACGGATGGAGCACCTCTCCTCTGAGGAAAGGCTGAGAGAATTGTCAACTTGAGGGATTGTCAACCTGGAAAAGAGAAAGCTTCAAGGTGACAATTGCAGTCTTCCAATGCCTGAAGGGAATTTACAGGAAAGACAGGGCAAGACTATTTACAATGGTATGTAGTGACAAGACAAGGGAAAATGGGTTTAAAAGGAAAGAGGGTGGTTTAGATTAAGTATTAGGAAAACAACTAGGGTTAGGCACTGAAACAGGTTTCCCAGAGAAGCTGTGGATGCCCCATCCCTGGAGGTGTTCAAGGCCAGGCTGGGGCTCTGAGCAACCTGGTGTAGTGGAAGGTGTTCCTGCCTGTGGCAGGAGAGTTGGAATGAGATGATCTTTAAGGTTCCCTTCCAACCCAACCCATTCCATGAATTTATGATTCTATGATATATTGATTCATCCATCAATCTTTTTGTAAGGGGGATCCCTATTAAAAGCATTAATGATTTTACAAGATAAAAATTTTACCCTGAATTAGCACCAGAAGTTAAAGAACGCTGATGATAATGGAAACATTTATAAGAAGGAGAGTCAGAGGATTTGGTGTTGTTCCAAGAGTAGGAGCCTTTTCCACAATGGATGTTCAGGTCTTTAATGTTGTGTTGAGCTCAACAGGTCAAGATGTTGCCTGTATGTGGTTTTGATCCCCCTCCCAGACTGATTAGTAGAAATATGTTGAAGGGAGATAAAACACCATTTTTTGTTCTTAATATGACAATTGAACATGGAAGTACTAGGAAATCTATGAATAGCGTCATCTCTCTTGGTTCTTCTCTGGCTGTCCTTAAGCTGTGCACACTGAGCTTCAGTCCACAGCACTTACCCCACAAAGTCCACACTACCTGACCTCGAGAGTGAGCCAGTGCCCTCTTTTAGAGTTTCCTTGCCTGAGAAGTTAATTGTAGTGTGGGAAATGTGGGAAATTAAGAAGTTTAGCAAGGAGTTGCAAAGCTTGGGGACAACATGGCCACTAATCACTTTTGCAGCTCAAAGAGGAAAGAGTAGAGAATCTATGCTAATCTTCTCTCCAGTCCATGTAACCAGTGACAAATGTGGAAAACTCTTCAAGCAGCAGCAAAAATCCTCAAAGGATCTTTCAAATCAGTGTCCTAGAGACAGTAAATTTTGCAGCTTATCCAAGTTTCAACTTCTCCAAGAAGTGACTAGGAACATCAGATAGCCTAGTTTCTAATAATCAACTTCAGAAGTTTCAGCTAGATCTAGACATTTTGTGCAATAAGTATTCATGTGCAAGAGTAATACCTCAAATCTTATCATTGAAAGAGAAGCTGTGAGAAAAAGAATCAGTAAGAAGAATATGAAACCCTGTCTCCATTCCAGCATAGTATTACAACAATATTTTCAGAAAATTTTACTAGTAGCTGTAAATTAAATTCTATAATTAAAGATATTTAGATAATAACAAATACTTGATTTTAATGTTCAAACCACTTGAAAGAGATAAAGCTGCCCTTGCATTCTAGATGGGCAAATTAGAAGATGCAATAAAAATATGATATTGTGGTCACTATATATAATGCTGTAATATTTTGATACACTCTTTTAAAAAAAGCATCTCACTACTGTTTCCATTTACCATACAATGCCTAGTTATTTTTTGCTCCTATTTCAAGTCCTTGAGATGAAAACTTAGAATGTGTCTTTCAGTTTCATCTTATTTGGAGACAATCTTACTTTCCTGAAAAATGTGGAGCAGTTCAACCTATTTTAAAAGAATAACTTTTATTAAATTGGATTAAAGTTCTCAGGATAAGATTTTATTCAGAAAAAAAAAAGGTAGTCTTTTTCTTTGAAATGCTCAAGGGACTCTCACAGATTTGCTTTAAGTTCATTCCTGTAATACATACAACAGCTGTCATGGATATTTCTATTCAAAGTAATGATGCCCATGAAGCTACCATAGATTAGGTCTCTTTTCAGGAAAAATAAATCCATATATATTCTTCTAAGGACTTATTTCATATTAACAGATACCTGAAAATGCACATATTTCAACCATGATTCCTCTAATTCATCACAGCCTTGGCATACACAATTGTATGCAAGCATACAAACAATTTTTCACAACTTTTCTAGTGGCATATTTATTACACACTCAAATATTAAATTTTAGTAGTTGAAAGGAACAAGGCACAAGTTTTCATTAGAACCCATCTTTTTGAATGGTATGTAATGAACAAGTCATACTCTTAGCTGTGACATTATTTTTCAAAAATATTTGTTGTGCTCTTTAAAGCAGTAGACCAACATAAACCCACACTTGCCAGTAAGTTTTAACTCAATTTTAGTTTATGCTTGATAATGTTCAGATTAATTCCTTGTGTGATGTGCTTTTCAAACTCTGATATTCTGGATTTTTTTTTTTTTTAATAAGTGTACAGAGAATCTCTGTAATAGTACTTCTGTTGACGGAGAATGCCATAAAACCATTGCTCACAGTTCAATAGATGGCAAACAGAGAATGTGAAAGTCTAAAAATAATTCAGAAACCAAGAAGAAACTAGAATAATATCTTATGTGTTTAAAAAGTGATTTTTTGATTACAGTATGAATGAATTTGGAATTTACACAAAATATTATTTCAATTTTCTGAGGCTGAAAAATATTTGGTTAAAATTTTGTTTATTTTTTCTTCTTCCAAGGAATATTTTTTGGGGAAAAAATAATGACATTTGTGTGAAGGTAGATTCAGATGAGTCTTCCTTGTTCCTCTTCTCCAGGTTAGGACAACCAGAATGCACACCATTCCTCCTATGGTTATCACACTACTGACAGCATCGATGTCACTTTAGGATGCCAGAATTCACACTCAGGTACTGATCTGTGTGTCACCAACACCATCACAGATGTCTTTTCAAGGCATCCTCTCTGAAGACACCTCAGATCACCAAAGTTCAAGAATAAGCTTCAGAATGGACTGAGAATATGAAATACTGGCACTAATCATCATAGTGAAGAGCTCTCAAATAACTACAGGTTGAAAGGTATTTGCAGAGAAATATTTTAATCAATGCATCTCTAAACACTTTAGTCTGTTCTCAGCTTAGGTGAGGAGATAAACCTTGGTAAATACATTGCTACTGTGTTCATAGTGCACCGTTGGGATGGCAAGATTGATGCTTTCCCTTTTTTAAAAAAGTGTATGAAAAAATACTACACATTTTTCATCCAAAGGAAGTTGGCTGATGAATCAAATCATGTTTTGTTATGTTTATTCTTAATGGAATGGTATTATACAAACATTTGGTGTTCATTAAGAGTGTGAGAGTTTTATTTCAGGATGCCCTGATAAAAAATTGAAGACACAGAAATGATTACCAAAAGTGGACAAAGGTGGGTCATTCTTTATAAAGATAAATATAGAGAAACATATCTTTCTCTTATATGTTAAAACAACACTATAAAAATATACTATACAGCGCTATACAAATATTCACAATATTCTCTCCTATTAACAGCATTTTCAAGTATTGGAAAATATGGAATATGCTATGCCAAGGACTTTAAAAATCATTAGCCGCTTCCAAATGTACTATGAAACTATCATTATATATTATGTCAAAATCAAGGTTAGAAAAGCCAATTTTCTAAAAAAAAAAAAAATGTTAACTAGAGTGTCTAAAGAGAAAAACAACCAGTGGCTATTAACAAGTCACTGAATATCACACATTCTATGAAAACCTTAGATTAAGCTATGGCACATACTCCTCTTGCAAGCTTTAGGCTATAGCTGTAACTTGTTAAATTGGTGTGATTCTAATACAAGTTATAATCCTTAGATTCATGAACAGAAATAATGAAAAAAAATGTGTCAATTGTTGCCATTTAAATGCAGTAAACAATGTTTATATAGGTTCAGAATAGATTTCCTATTTTAGGAAAAACATAATATAGATAGAAGTTAAACTATTCATAGAATTCTTTCCTGAAACATAGTGGGACGAGGAACTATCAAATTAAATATATGAAAAGAAAATATTGGAAATTTATCCTCCTATGTGCCAATTGAAATCTGGAAGGAAACTTTTACTGGATGATTAATATATAGAAATGGTATTAAATAATATTAATAAAAAAGATTATGAAGAAATATAGCAAGTTCCAATTCAAATAAACCTCTGAAAAATATAAATATTACTCTAAGATGAAAAATAACATTTACTTGGCAATTCTGAACACAGTCTTTCTCATATACTTATAGTAGTTCTACCTCAAAAATATATTTTCATTCCTCAAAAAGGAATAAAAACTTTTGCAAAAGTGAAATGAAACTTTCTTTATAAACTCTTGTATTTATAAGGCAAAGCCAGCAGATATATCCTATTTAAGTGTCCAAAAGTCGTTTAACAGGCCTTTGTTATAGGTCATTATAAACTGAAACTGAGCACTTATTAAATGAGAACCCAATTTTTGCATTTTTTTTAAGTGGTTATATTGGAGGAAAATTGCCATCAAAGTCATGTATGCACCTATTCTGGGATACCTGCTATTTATTCTGTTCTGAACAAATTTGAAGTATAAGCATGGCAGAAGGGTCTATTTCCTAGAAAAAGTTTGCTCATAACCATAAGGAAAGAGTATGCAAGCACAGAGCAGTAACAATATATACCTTCTTTGAACAGGTTAGTATAAAATAATACTTGACCTAAGCCAGTTTTTCATTTTTTGATCAGATGAGCTTTTAAACTGCCACTGTTATTCACATGTTTGTCTTAGAATGCATGGAAAATAAACTCCAGTATTACACAACAGATATATGAAGGAAAAAAATTCATAGTGATCTCCTCTAAGTGTCACAGTTACTGTGCTGCTGAGTGTCTGAGCATTAATGATGGCAAACTCCCTCTGCTACCACATTGAAATGGTATTCAAACTTCTCTTATTGTGACACTCCATGACCTTTTATATTACCTCTTTTTTTTAATATCTCAAGTTCTCTGTCCTACTATTACCGTCCCACTTCTCACTGAATATTCCTGTCTATTCTACAGAAGATCAATTTTTAATTTTTTTTCAGTATATCTTTGCCTGAAAACTAACCCAAATCCCAGATTAAGAAGTACATGTACTGTAGAAATACATGCCAAAAAGCTCTAATTGCTTCCTCAATTTCCTGACAGTACTGAAAGCCTGGCTCTGTGCAGGTACAAAATGAGAATAACAGAGCTAGTAAAAAGAGTAATTATAATTGTTGCATTTGGCCACTATTAAGGTCATAGTTCCAAGAACATCAGCAGTGGACAACAATTTATAGATTTGTCTGCAGTCTTCATTTCTCTGTTTTACTTAAGCTTTATGAGAAAACACAACACAAATAAGGCTTAACAAAGCATACCAGTAATCCACCCGGGTCTGGAAAAGTAATAAATTCTAGCAACATATTAATCTCGCAGAAGAAAAAAAAAAAAAAAAACTAATAAGAAATAAAGAGTATCTGTGAAGTTCAACCACTTCCCCTGACATTTTTCATTTATACTATACATTCTTTAGCAATATTGTTTGACTGGACTTTGTTATGCATTTGAGGTTTCTTGCTGCCTCAATTTATAATCTTAAATAAATGTTTAATTCTGATGCAGATGTCAATGTTGCCTACAAATATTGCCATGGTTTATAAACTAGCTTTAAAAACTGACTTCCCATGGATATATCTGTATTGACTCTTTTCTTGTTATTCAGCATCCTAGTATATGTCAAGACAAAAAAGTGGTACTTTAGAGGCAGTGATTCAGAAATTTTGGAATTATTTGTTTATTTTTCTAGTATTATTTTAGGCCTTTTAACTATTACAGTTAAAGTGTGTAAACTTCTTTGAGCTTTTATTTTTATCTTGAGTAAATACTATGTCTAGTTTCTTAGACAGAGCCTGCTACTATCAGCAGCCATCTCATCATTGACTCCTGGGTCCAAAAATGAGATTTCCTTTCCTTCAGGGTACCTTGGACTCAAACAATGTCTCACAAACAAGCTGGACTTCAATTTTTAGTGAGTTATTTGTCTTCAAACCTATTTTACTCTCAATTTGTTCTGCCAAGTTGGGTACCATGTCTGTGCGCTGGAAAGTTGCTTGACTAGTCTTCAGTATGACAAGAGCAAAGTATTTTGCTGATCCTTGCCATTCCTACCCAGAGCACTCCTAGGCTGTATTTCTGTGGCCCGTCTTGAAAGGATGCTGCATTGGTACCTGTGGCACTGCTCTTCCCTCTCACCCCAACAGAAGCCAAGCACTGTTCTGGCAGCACTAAGTTATGCTGCAACATCTGAAAGAATTAGGAACCTGAATTCTCAATCAGTTCATTAGGATGCACCTATCCAGCAAGCCAGCTGTATTCAGCAAAATTTGATTTAAGACTAATTGGATGTTTAAATTTTGATCTTTAAATGAGGTGAGATTCTTATCTGTAATTGGACCTTAAAAACTATTTTTGCGTGCCAGTCAGCATTTTTAAATACTTATGAAATTCAGAAGAGTTAGGTCAGAACTTATCTAAATTGAGTAAAATTGAGACAGAATTACACAATTGCGATACTCTTTTATCTTCCCAAATTACTCTCCCAGGTGGTTACAAGTACAGATATACTCAAACTAGTTCATTTCAATCTTTGAATTAGGGGGCAGTCAACGGGTGCTCAACCTCAACTGAAAAATGCACTTTTGCAGGATGATTTATTCTCCTCTGAGCTCTGCTCTGCTGTGAAATCAGCAGTTCAGAACCAAAGAGACAAGCCAGACAAAAAGGCCGATGCTGCAGAGGGGTAAGTAGAAATCCTGGGGAGCGGGCTGCATTTGCAATCTTGCAGCAACCCTTGCTATGTCTTGTTCTTGATCTGTCCATGCACAGGCTATAAATGACTGACAGACGTTTAGGGCTTCCCCATCCCACACCTCGACAAGACCTGACAGGGATGTGAGTTACACATATATTTGCTCTGTTCCAAATTTACCAGTAGTTTAGATGCAACCTCTTGCAGCCAGTGGATGAGGTCTGGATGAGCAGCGGAGAGCCTTGCTGGTCAGATGGAATGACCTTTGTCACTTGTGCTGGGCTGCGTGGGGCTGCTGCCTGAGTGTGGTGCTGCACCCAGCGGGGCAGGAGACGGCTAGAGCTCTCCAGACTCTTGGTGTGATATCTCCTCTCACTGCAATTTCCTGGGCAGGAATCACTTCTTCTCTCACCTTCCCACACACCTTTCCACACACCTTCCCAGCTAGACCCATCTGTTGCTGAGAGTGATTGAATAGCTTTCACAGAATTTTCCAAAGCAGGTATCTGCCCTACTTTTTCAAAATTTGCTTTCTTCACAGGCCCTCAATATGAAGTTTAAACATTCATGTATTTTCTGTGTTGTCTTCGGTTGCAGTAGTGTGTTTATGACCTTATAACATTCATAGTTGAATTAGGTGGTAACGGGGAAATAAAATGAAAAAGGAAAAAAAAAAAAGCATAGAATATTTTATTTCCCTTCTAAACCACACTAAGAAATCTTCCCTATATCAACAATTAGGGGACTTTGTGAGACAGTGTCAGAGCTGATTTAGAACGGCACAATACTCTATCTGTCTCTGAACTTAAAAATTAATCTGACCTGGGCTTTTTTACTTCACTCTTAGATGAGCTTCTCCTGTACTAATGTTTACAAGAAGTAAACTTGAGGTTTCCCTAATAGCTCCTGATGACTTGGAATGCTAAACTACTGACTGCAAAGATTTGCACAAAGATGCTGCAGATTAAATCAGATGGGTTGTTAACCACTGTACCCAGAATACTTCCTTAGTGCACTGCTGCAAAGACAATTTCAGACTCCAAAAGGAGATCTGACTTATTTCACAGACACAGCTGCAAATGAATGTGTTTTTACTTTGTGTGAGTGTGCCAGAGAATATTAACATTAACCTTTGCACTTAACTCATAAATATGATCAAATAGAACCTATATTAATTATTCCCCAGCTAAGACATTAGTTATGACCCAGTTGTCATAGGATAGAATAGTTTTAAATATGCTAAAATACTCTTTTCTATCTTTCTTGAAAATTCAAGGTTACTCCAAGAAGTTTGTTCAAGACACTATAATATACAGCAAGAATGTTGATATGTAATATTTTCTATCATTTCTTTCAAAGTCAGAACAATTCCTCATTATATGTTTGCATATTGGTCTATATAAACAAGGCCTGATTTCAATTACAGTTGCTAATCACTAATTACAATGGAATCAGGTAAAACACATGCTTTTTGGAGTTTCTATGGGTTTCATTAATGTTATACGTTAAATATTTAAATGAATTCCTTTCCATATCCACATAGGTAACCATAAATGAATACCATATGACTCACCACATCTTTTCACTAATTGTTCTAATGCAATATCTCAAATTCTGCCTGTTTCCAGGTGAATCTTTGTGCTGGAATACACTTGTCATTCGCAAGGACTGAGCATGTGGAGGGCTTGGGTGTCTCTGATGTGGGACAATAATCCCTTTTACTGAACCGGTGCACATTTAGGAAGTTACATTGTACTGATTTTTAGCAGGACCAGGGATCTTCAATCTTTAGCCTTCAGAGGTAGTTGAGGACTTGATGGAAATTAATCAAGTGTAATTGGGCTCCTAGTCACATGAGGAGCTGTGCCCAAGTGTTTAAAGCTACTCCTGAGGACAGATGTTTAAGGGATTGCAAAAAATGAATAAATAAAAAAACACCATATTTATGATACTAGTTTGAACCTTTTGTCCAGAAAGTAAATAATCTGGGTTTAGTTCCTATCTCAGTCTAAGGATATTCAGATCTCCCACCTACCTGAATTAGGCATTGCATTAATTTAAAAAGATAACAACTGGGAAAAAAAAACCAAAAACAAAAATGAAAACAAAAACAACAAACAACAACCAGAACCTAACACCACACAAACCCCCTATCAACCCAAGCCCCACAGTTTTGGTGGCAGAAACCCCATTCAAGTAGTCTTGTACCTGAGATGAACACTACTACCAAGCTGTGGCTTCTGGATGCCCCAGCTCTGGTGAGGGTGGCCTACCTGGATCATAACCCATCCTGCACACTGATCCTTTAGCAGTAGCCCTCTAGTACTGACTGTGCAATGGGATATATTTCCCTCTCTTTTGTAATTTGCCAAGAACCCTTTTCTTCTGTGAACTTTTAATTGCAGCGCATAATGTCACAGATATTGGCAATGTTATTTCAAGTGGCCAAATTGTATTTGGTCTAGAGGTTCTAATTTAAATCTAGGCAGATTTAAGTGAGTGCTAGGGAAACCAGATTCAGAGGCCAGGCAGCCCTGCTAATGTGGATACAGAGCCACAGGCACAGCAGAACACACTTGCCAGAGGGTTTCCCATGTCAGGGAACTACTATGGAAAGTTTCTCTAGATCATATTTTTCAATGAAAAAGCCTAAAACCATTTTCCATTTGACCATAAGTCATGAAGATATTATTACCAGAGATACTGTGCCAGACTCAGAGGAGCTCTCTGAATGAAAAAAATAGTGCTTTAATTTCTCTTCTGAAATGCACATATGATTGCCTTTATTCAGTCTGGTGTCTTTATGCTAGTGCAGCATATTTTTTCATTCCTATTTACTCCCAGATGCTTTGTTAATTAACTTTTCTTTGGAACTTATGAAAAACATTCTCAATATTTGCTGAGTCTTTTAGTAGGAGTGTTCTCTCTTCCTTTGCCAAAGCATAAATAGCTTAACAGGTTTGAAATAACCAAGTCATAGTGTTAGCAAACAGTGGAGTATATTATATGTTTGGTACACAATGCAAATAGCAATAAAAAATAGTTTGAAAGTTGACAAGAAATAAATAGCTTGTTTTTCTAGAAATTCTCATCCTTAATAATCTGCTTAAGACACCAAGAAATCAGGTTAACTTTTTAATCTCATCTATCTGAATGTTTGTATTTCATATTTTGATGTTCTTTTTCTGTAAGGCCTTGCTAGAAAATATATTTGAAGTCAGATATAACATAAATGTAGCTGAAAGTCTTTTTAAGTGTTTTAAACCACTTGAGGTTATACTGTGAACAACTCTATTTTCTGGATTTTTAAACCAGTCTGAATTTTAAATGCATAATATGAATGGAAGTGTATACTAATTTGCATGTAATTAGCATTGACATTTTATAAGGCTGATACAGTTTTATGCCTCTTTTGGTTGTCTGTTGTAAACAATCCTATAAAGAGAGCATCTTGACATAGCACAGAACATACTGTGCTCCTGGTTTTCCCAAAACACATAACTATATTTTGCAATGAATCTACTGCCATCAAAGAAGTACAAACAGAAACAGACACTGCTTTGCTTTAGTTCTACTGGGGCTTTGTACTTCTATCATATGTTGCCCTCTATCCTTTTTGTCATTTATACTTGGATGAAATGAATACCAAATGCCACTAAATACGAGTGGAAACCTTTCACATTTATTCTGAAGTGGCTACAAAGGGTACTGAACAGTAGAGAATCAGACTGAGATTAAGCTTCTGTTTAACTTGCTATATAAATTCAAATGAAGTATAACTTTTTGAATTGAGAGTGAAAAGGACATTAAAATAGACTTCAAAGAAGGAAAAAGTGAAGAAAAGTTAACTCCCAACTGGAATTTCTGTTATGGCAATCGGTCTTTCTCCCTGTGAATCACACCATAAGCATATGTCTCTCAGAAGAGCCCTGCTGATTGCTGTGGAGCTGTAAGATTTGCATCAGCTTAGGATGTAACTGAGTATTTCAGTGTAGTATCTGCTAACAATTAGCCATGAATTATTTTACACAAACAAAGCCAAAGACATATTATTTTCATTTCCTCCATAAAGCTCCTTTTGCTTGCCTAATAACAGATGCCATGTATTTCCCCTGCCAAAATTGATGTTATATTGGCAACAGAGCAGGGAATCACACGTTCCAATTTTATGTAAAAACACTACTTTAATTAACATCTGGCCACTCCCAGAGACAAAATACTAGACAATATGGATCTCAAGCCAGTCTTAGTATGACAAGCCCTACATTTCTAAATACTTCTCTTTGGTTTTTGTATTTCACAAGTATACTGAGGAGTATTTGCAATTAATATTTGTTGTCCACAAAACTAAAACTTGTCCAGTATAGCTAGTGTTCAGCTAAAAGTCTTTTTACTTTCTTCTAGCTTTTAATGGCCAACAGAATAAAACTTAAAAAACACAGTCCTGTAGAGAGAGATTAAACACCCAATACATGTAAGAGAGGAAAAAAAGAGGGTACACAATTCTATCCACTACTGGGGTCAAATAACAAACACCTGGTTAAGACAGGGAAAAAGAGTGTCTCTTGTGATTTCTTCCTTTACACCAGAAAAATGCTGAGGCCTGTCTCAGGCACACTGACACCAGCCAATCTGGCTATTAGCATAACTGTTACAGTGAAATCATAAGTCTCTTGTGTTTCCTTCTTTTCCAGCCATAAAAAGGTGAGGCTTGTCTCACACTTATATCAAACACTACATTTAAATATTCTAGTTTATTTTCTCTTTAGGGAAATCACCCACCAGGGTCACCAGACTAATTGCAGCCCATTCTAAATCATAGAAAGAGGAAGAAAGTAGGAGCGAGAGAAAGAAATCAGACAGAACATTGTTAGTGACATTTCTCAGCTTTGTAATTTATTTTCCCCTGAGACCACTATGAGCTTCCCAGCATCTTAGAAAGGATGATTCCCTGTCCCCTGAGCTCTCATTTCCAAAAAATTATGCCAAGTTTTTCTGAAGAAGTTTTGCAAATTCTTTTTCCCTTTTATCCCTGCAGTTCATTTATTCTGCCTTTCTTTTCTTCCAAGTGGTGTCTCACTGTCTGGTCCATGAAAGCCTCCCCTCCCACCTCTTGGCAGTGGGAGCATAGTAACAGAGTGACACTCTATCAATAATAATTCTGGCTGCTAGAAGATCTTGCTTGTTTCTTCCCAGCTGGCAAGAGTAGGAATGCACCCAAAGAGTTTACATCTGACCTGAAGTTTGAGATACTGCAAGAAACTAATCTAAGCTAAATAAAAGCTTAGACTGTTCAACTGAGACAGCATTTCCTTACAGAATCTGCCATTTTTACTGAACCCAGGTATTAAAACAGCACTGCTCCAAACTGTTCTTAATTCCTAAATGGCCTGGATGAAAACAAACTTTCTAAAACACACACTGATATCCATCATAACAATTGTAATCACAGTTTTCACTTTTTCTTGTACACAATTTATTGTGTAATTATTGTCTTGGTCTAGCAACACAATTTACCCTTGAGTTCAGCATCTTTCAATCACCCATAAATTTATCTACCTTAAGCTGTATCATAGTCCTTTTTTCAGGTCCCACACTCAATCATTCTGCTGTTGGGAGAACTAACCAACAAGCTACTCCTCCTTTGTAGGGCACAGCATCACAGTCTGTCTTGAGGCTGTGAATCAACATCTCATTATCGAAACAGACAAGAGACCAGCCCACAAACCAAAGCAGAAGATTATGATGTTATTTTGAATGATGAGCTTCCCAATAATTGCAGTTGGATTTAAACATATGATCTATTAAATGCACATTCTTTAACATAGGGTACTCTTTGATGTTTAACTGGAGGGGATTTTTATGACTGAAATATGACATAATGCATAAGGGTAATCTACAAAAATGAAAAATGGCATAAGCTTAACAAAGAAAAGAGTGTAGGAAATCTGAACCTGCTGTGAGTCTGGATTCACTTCGGTTGTCACTATGTTCTGCTTGCACGATCAGGCTAAGATAAAAGCAAAGTTAAATGTTCTTCAGACTTAAAAGATTTGTTCCTCATTTAAAGAAAGAATGATGCAAAGCGAGAGATTTTTCTCATGAGTAATCTCTGTAGAGGTTTTACTTCTTTGAAACCAGACAGCAATGACCTTCATGCTATCAGCTTTCTCTAGAAGAATGGTAGCACACACTACCATTTGAATTTTGCCTTCTGATGAATTTCTGACCTGTCTGGCAACTAACTGTGCCCCAGACAATGCCTGTGTATTTGGGGTTTGTTTTAGGTAGGCAATTCCAATGTTTCTACAATGTTTTGTAAGATATTTTAGGTGTGTGGTTGTATATCATGGTTTGTCACTTAGGTCCATATTCAGAGAATGGTTAATGGCCTGTCTCATTTTGCAGAGAAGATGTAGGCTTTCTCCCTTCAAAATCTGAGAAAAAATCCAATTAATTTAAGTATTTTCTTATTATCAGTCATGTGACTTTTATATTTTGGAAAATTGCAACCCCAGGTCTTTTTCTCCAAGGCAACATGATCTAGAAAGTTTATTCCAGACATTTGTCACAATTCAATGAGCTTAAATCCCTTTGCTGCTCTGTTATACAACCTGACTCCAAAACACTTCTCTGTGTGTTTGCTGTTCATAGGTAAGTCAGAGAAGTTCTGGTTCCCGCTTCTTCGCCTCTTCAAGTGCCAGGTGCCATCTCATGGCTATAGACAGCTCAAGGGTAATTGTTTGCTGATTGTTCTACCCATCCAGACCATGTCTTGATGACACGGCAGAGAGCTTCATTCTCCTCAGAAGAGGGGTAGTCAGCTTCCACCTCAGAAGATGTGTGACCCCATTCTATTGAATGCAAATTAGAATCTAATACAATAAATGGCACCATTTAAAATAAAATTGCACCATACAGGAAAAAAAAAAAAAGCCTCTCCTTAGTATATTTCAAACTTGTATATCAGAAGTGCCCATTTTTACTTCCAATAACACTATGCTTCAATTTTCATAACCTTCAGCTTTGTTTTGAAAATTATGCTAAAGTTAATATATTTCAATACATTTTATCATTAATTCATAAAACTTGTTATATGTACAATTGCTACAAATAACTTCCTAAATTATGAGTACTCTAAAGAAAAGGCAATTATTTTCTTCACTCCAGCACATTTTGTAAACTGCAAGTAAGTAAGCAAGCAAAATGATGGCAATAGTAAGAAAAAACATAATTAAATTGGCTTGAGCTTAAAGCTAAACCTTAGTGGAATTGATATTTAACAAGTTTCTGTAATCTGACCAAGTGTGTTTATACAATACTCTTTCAAATGTTGTATTTAATGTCATAATAATAAATTATGTACATAAATTCTGTAAATTCAGTGGTACTTAGAGAAGCTGGATTAAGACATAGACCTGAACTCTATTTCCCTTGCATATTTCTGAACCACACAAACATGAGTGCATGTACACATATGTGCACACACATGCAAAATCTCAGTATATAAAGCTCATCATATAAATTATGCCTTTTGTCAAGGCTCAACCCTTCATTAGTGTTTGTGATGTCTTGTAAAGTTAACATTTTATTCAGAGATAGAGCTTGATCTGGTTACACTAATGATGCCTGCTGAAATCCCTGAATATGAGAATGAATACCTGGTATATCTTTTCATACATATTGCTTCCTTTGCCTTGATAATTTCAGTATGGTTTACATTCATTACCTTTCGATTATTTTTGTTATTATTTTTAACCTTTACACTCTTACACGTTCTGTGATAAATATTGACATATATGAGATCAAGTAATTAATTTTTTTTGCCTGTATCATGGGAAAAAAATGCAACCCACCTTTCTAACACTGTTCTGAGAGAAATTTGAGCATTCACTGAAGAATACCTTCCCAATCATGAAAATTTTCATTCAGCATCTCCTATCAGTTTTATCTTTAATAAATCTTAGAAAACACATGTTATTCTCCTGTGTGGATGTTTCTCTGTATAAACAGAAAACAGAGTGAAGCTTTCTATTTTCTCTTCATGGAAGTTAAGCTCTACTTGTAGTCATGATATTTTTCCATTAGCATGCTCTTTTGCATTTTGGAGTCTTCTGCATATGGCTGTCCTTATAGCTGATCAGAGAAATTCAACAATATGCATCCTAAAAACTTTCTATGATGTTTTAGTCAGTTATTCTGGTGAATATCTATCACCATGTCATCACTGCCATGAATTTCCCAATCCATGCAGGGATACACTTTGCCTACATAAAAACATAATTATGCTCTGTCTCATGACCACCCTGTCAGTTCTGTACCTGTTATACCTCTTATATTTTAAGTAATAAAAAACAAATAATGTCCTTGTATAGGCAGCTGAAGGAACACATCATCCTAAGTGGCATCATATACCTTTGCAGGACAACCAGGGCATCAGGTCCAGACAACACAGGGTTACAAAAGGCAGGTAGTGTTTGACCAACCTGATCCCTTTGCTGTGACAAAGTGACCCACTCTTTGGATGAGGAAAAAAGCTATGGACATTGTCTAATTAGACTTCAGTAAAGCACCTGACATGATCTTCCACATCCTGGAGAAAAAGTTCGTGGCTTCGACAAGTGTGCTCTTCACTAGGTGAAAAAACTGGATGGGTGGCTGACTAAGAGAATGGTGGTGGATGGAAGTAAATACAGTTTGAGACCAGTTACTGGTGCTGTGCCCCAGGGCTCAGTCCTATTTAATATCTTACTCAATTATTTGGACAAGGGGATTGAGTGCATCCTCAGTAAGTCTGCAGATGACACCAAGTTAGGTGGAAGTGTTGATCTGCTGGAGGGCAGGGAAGATCTGGCAGAGGGCCCTGGACAGGCTGGATCAATAGTGAGTGTACAGCAGCATAAGGACCAATAAAGCAAAGTAGCTGGTCCTTCTGAATTACAACAACCCCATGCAACATTTCAGGCTAGGAGAGCAGTGACTTGAGAGCTGCTCAGCTGAGAGGGACTTGGGAGTACTGTTTAAAAGCTAGCAGGATATGAGCCAGCATGTGCCCAGGTGGCCAAGAAGCCCAATGGCATCTTGGCCTTTATCAAGAATGCTGTAGCCAGCAGGGCTAGGGAAGGGATTGTCTCACTGCATTCAGCATTGGTGAAGCCACACCTCGAGAGTTGTGTCCTGTCTGAGCCCCTCACTTCAAAAAGTACATTGAGGTACTGGAGCATGTTCAGAGAAGGGAAATGAATCTGTGAAAGGTCTAGAAAGCATATTCCCTGAGGATCAGCTGAGGCAACTGGGTAATTTGGTCTGGAGAAGAGGAGGGGAGACCTCACTGCTCTCTACAGTTACCTGAAAGGAGGTTGTAGTGACACGGGGGTTGATCTCTTCTATGTCTCAAAGGCAAGAACAAGAGGAATGACTTTAAGTTGTGTCATGGAAAGTTCAGATTGGGTATTAGAAAAACACCTTTCACTGGAAGAGTGATTAGGCCTTGGAATAATTTCCCCAGGGAGGTGTTGGAGTGACCTCTGAAAGTGTTCAAGAGGTATCTGGATGTGACACTCTGGGATATAGTTTAGGGGGATTATGGTGATGCTGGGTTAATGGTTGAACTAAATGATCTCGAAGGTATCTTCCTACCTTGATGACTATGTGATTCTGTCTTTCTGTGATTCTGTGAAAGTGTTAAAACTGCAGTAAATATATTCCATCACATTTGAAATGAACTGAGTATGTAAGTAATATTTGCAGCATTTCTTTAGATAGACTACATTAAACTGAAAACACATTCCAATTTATTTCAATTTTTTTAATGGTTGAAACCGTTCCTTTGTTTAATTTGTTCAGATGCTCTGGCTTTTTACTTTACAAGTCCTCTATGAATGCAAACTGTGTCTATGTGAAGAGCTGAGCAAAGAAAACTTTGTTGAAATGAATAAAAAGACCTTTCAATGACTCACTATGCCTTCCAGATTTTTTTCTTGTTCTGGCCAGGTTTTTTGGGGAAATCTCTATCCTTACTTATCCACAAGAGTGACCGCGTAGTTTCAGATGAGAAAGTACTAGTGAACTTTAATGGGAATTCATATCTTTTACCAATTATTCAGCACTGTCTCTGAAACCATCTTTCTAGATCCTTCTCCAGCTACTTAGCATTCACAAGCAATGCAAGATCTAGAATATGTTCTCAGAGCTGGACTGCTGCCCTGACTGTAGGTTGATGAATATGGGAAAATCTATCAAAAGTATTCAGAGGTAGCGATAGGGTAAAGAAATTGAGCTTGTTATCCTTTAGGATCTTCAGTTAAGAATGACTGCATCTTTCAGAATGGGAAAAATTATCACAATATAAATTAACATTCATTGTGTTTCTATTACTCTAATTCAGTTTCTCACTGGAAATAACCATAAACTCACAAAATAGTTTGAGCTGGGAGGGATCTTAAAAGTCATCTCATCCAATCCCCCTAAAATGAGTGGGAGCACCTTCAACTAGATAACATTGCTCAGAGCTCCATCCAGGCTGACCTTGAATCCTTCCAGGGACAAAGTGTCTACAGTGTTCCACCACACTCATGGTAAAAAATTTCTTCCTTATAAAAAAATATATTCCTAATATCTAGTCTGAACGGAACCCTGGAATATTCCACAGTGTTCTGTCTCAAAACTGATAAATATATAACAGCAATTTTCTTCAGCTTTTGTGGATGAGTAATGGATAGGTAAAGAGGAGATACATGGGTTCCAGCAGTGAACCAAAATAATCTGGGATAGAGATTTTTTTTTTTTGTATGTTTGCAAGCTGTCTGATCCAGGAGTGTCATCCCTTTTTGTAATAAGAAGCACATCTCCTTAGGGATGGTTCCAATGTTATCCAGAGCTTTCAAAGTGATCAGTAGATATCCAGATCATTTGACTTATTAAAAATGACACCTTAGAGTTTTCCTGTTAGAATATGTCACTTCAGTTCCAAAGAATTCTAGGAATGTTATCTTCTTAATTTGAATTCTCCTGTCTCTGTCCTATACATTTCCAAAAATTACTTCCAATTGCTTGACCTCAGGAAAAAAAAAAAAAAAAAAAAAAAAAAAAAAAAAAAAAAAAAGTAAAAAAAGTCATGCACAGTTTACTGCTCTGTTTTGTCCTTACATTCATCTTTTCCACACATCTGTGTTGTTTCTCAAGGTGTCCAGAGACAGCTTGATATACACTTGTTAAAATATATTCATCATTCTGTAAGTATTTACAATCATCAAGGTCCCAAGACAAAGACGTATTTCTTCTGTATTGGATAACAGTTAAAAATTACAAGGACCCAGACAGTAAAGAATGAGACACAAGGATAAAATTTACAAAAATATTCTCATTTGAGTCCAGGATTTAAAATTTTAGAGGATACCAATAATGTGCACATCACTGGAAGAGAAACAGTGTGCAATCAACCAAACACATACATATTTATCCCATGCCTAAATCCAAAACACATTATTGTACACCAGTGACATCATCAGTAGGTCCCCAAATCCCAAAATAACTGTGCACTTGAGTAGAAAGCCAATCCTTTGTGGAATGGAATATTTATATCACCTACCATTATGAAACTGATTATTAGGTCTCAGTCAGGAGGAAAGTCTTGCCAGTATCCATACAGAGACACTGAAAAGACGTAGACTATTCCAAGTATGTTCCTGCCTTGAATCACCATATCTAGAGGGAGGAAAGGGAGAAACAAAGTTATGTGCCTAAAATTAGGCTGTGGAGATTCCCCATAGCAATCAAAAGGAACTTAGGCTGAATATGCAAGCAAACATGGTGAAGTTTCCATTTAAGAAAAATTAGATTGGATGAAACTAAAACCAATATGGAATAATTTTATGGTTGAATATGTGCCTCTGCTCTTAAAATTGGCTGCTGTACCCAAATTCTGATGAGGAAGATAACAACAAACTTTCTAGCCCTGATTCTGTAGTCCCTGCATTTTCTGTAAATTTTGCCTTTAAAATTTAAACGACAGGTGACAATGCAAAATATGGAAAAAGGCAGAAGAGGGTTAATTGGCTAAAGAAGAACTGAATTTGTAATAACTGTTCCTTAAAGCTCCCCCGGCTCTCCTTTCAGTCTCCTTAATGAAATAAATGTATTTTTACAGATGTGTAATAGCACAAAATGTAGAAATTAAAATATCATCTAAATCATCGTGTATTATTCACAAGGAGACTTTTGGTGGAAAAAAAAATCTCTGGATTATAGGAGGGTAAGCAGGAAGAGTCAATAGGGTTTACAAATCCCTGGTGTGTGGGATGATTCAGCATGGGTAATGAGGAAAATCTCTACCTCATTAAATAAAAAACTTCAATGTGTAGTCTTTTATGGTGGCTGATGAAGGAAGATTATGCTCATTGGACACATGTTTTCTTTGTACTCTGTATTTTTCTCATAGGCTGTTTGGTGCTGTATTTTTAACTATAAATAAATGTTGTAAGGGTTTTCCTACCTGCTGATAAGGGTTACATAGCAGGTCAAATTCTCTCTTAAAAACACACAAACCTCCTTCCCTCAAGGAGATATATAGGGTCATGGCAATCCTAGAGACATCTCCAGGCTGAGTGGAGAAGGGATTGAGAGCAGCCCTATGCAGAAGAACTTGGGGATGATGGCTGATGAAAATTTCCACCCCACTCCAACTCCATGAGCTGGCAGTGTGCACTCACAGCCCAGAGAGCCTGAGCTGCACCCAAAGCTGCATGGCCAACAAGTCAAAGGAGGTGAATCTCCTCTCAACATCTCTGATGAGATCACACTTGGAGTTCTGCATCCAGCTCTGGTGCCCTGAATGTAGGAAGGACATGGAAGTGTTGGATCAAGTCCAGAGGAGGACCATGGAGCTGCTAAGAGGGCTGGAACACCTCCTCTACAAAGACAGGCTGAGAAAGTTAAAGCTGCTCAGCCTGGAGAAGGTTTTATGCAGACCACAAAGTACTTTCTAGTATCTGGAGGGAGCCAACTGGGAAGCCAGAAAGGGACTCTTTATCAGGAGCTGTAGTGATAGAACAAGGAGTAATGGCTACAAGTTGAAAGTGGGGAAATTCAGGTTAGATATTAGGAAGATTTTTTTTTACTGTGAGGGTGGTGAAGCACTAGGCTGCCCTGGGAGGCTGTGGATGCCCCAACTCTGGCAGTGCTCAAGGCAGGTTGGATAAGGCTTTGAGCAACCTGGTCTAGTGGGAAGTGTCCCTGCCCTTGGCAGGGAGGGTTGGGACCAGATAATCTATAAAATCCCTTCAAACCTGTAGCGTTCTACGATTCTTTGATTAGGCACCATTATCCTGGCACAGATTTAGCAGAAAAAGACCTTCTGAATACCTGTTGGATGAAGTAATTCCAGAATTATCTCTTAACTAGCTTTAGAGGTTACTAAGCAAGTTCTTTCATAGGGATACAGGAAAGAAAGCCGTGTAATTCACTGCTGGGCTGAGAGATGGGTTGATTTAAGGAGTTCCAAGCCTGTGGATTGTGAAGAATATTTTCTGTAGATGGGATCAGAAAGATCTGATGTGCTTTTTAACACATGTATACAGATTAAGGAGGGGATTAAAAAGTAATGTAATTTCCTATAAATAATTCCCAGCACTGTGTATGACTGGTTTCAGACGCTGTAGCTCTGAGGATTAGAAACATGTTGCTGGTGCTAGTCAAGATGCTGCCAGGATGACCATCATCATCATCTCTACACATTCCCACTTCTGCCCTGTATGAAATCTAAACTTCCTTTATTCTACTCCTATGTGTATCACATTTAATGCATGCTTATGACATAGGAGTCCCATATTAATTTTACAAGCATTTTTAATTTTCTTTACTCATTAGAAAGCAATTAAAAAAAAAAAAAAAAAAAAAAAAGAAAAGAAGAAGGCTTTTTAGTTCTTAGTCTCTTCCAGGAATTTCTGTGGACACTCTTCATTCTACTAGCCTCAGGCAAATCCCAGTGATCTGTGCTGTACAGCAGGTCCTCCTATCTCTCCTTGCTCTCCATTTTTCCAGAGGCATTTATAGATATTAAGACCAAACAATTTCAACTTCTAGCTTCCAGAAATACAAAGTCTGTGGCTGAAAGTTCTATGTTTCCAATGCCTTCTTTACCTCTTTTTCCAAGCCAAACCCAAGCTATTTTTTTTTTCTTTACACTTCACCTTTTAAATTTCTGTTTGCAAAGGGAAAGATACCAGAATTTAAACTGTCTTTATGCCTGCATTAGGTTCTCTCAGTTACCAGTGATTTTAGAGCAGTTTTGGAAACTTTGCTGTCTGTATTTGGGATGCTTTACCAACATAATGCAAGGAGACAGCTAAAACTCTTTGACATAATGGATAGTAGGATGAAATTAAGAAGTGATTAATTATCATATGTCAAAATAAAAGAAAAACAGGTCTCCAAATGAAACGACCGATTTAAAATGGAACATTACTCAGTTGCTGAATTCACAAGATACCATGTGGTTGACACAGTGAATAATTTCAAAGAGTAAAATCCCAAGATAAGCTTCATCAGAGGCATCTGAATAGAGTAAGCAGAATGTCACCTCCACTTCAGAAGTTTTTAATCTGTAATTACCAGAATTTGTTGAACAGAGTCAGGAATTAAGGGTACTGAGCTAATGGAGCTTCAGTCTGACCCAGGTAGACCAGATTCCTCTTCTTAATTTGCATGCTGCAATGTAAGCAAGCAGTGTATTCTTCTTTTAATAAAGCCACTGTGATGGCCATTAATCTTTAGCTAAACAAGTCTGCTTTTACCCTGAAAAACATTTAATGCCTATATCAAATCAAGAATGTGCTGTGCAGAACTACAGTTTGTAGCTGGCACTGAATGCCCCTGTCTGTGTGGTACTATAAGCAGCCAACTCACATTTTTGAACTGCCTTCAAGGTCTCCTGTTTGCAAGCTGTGAACACTTTGCACGGCCATCAGAAGACAATTCTGTAGGCTTCTACATTTATTTAGAGCAATTTAAGTTTACTAATTTATTAAAGTAACCTCACCTTATTTCCATATTTATTGCAAAACCTCTCCTCTGCAGCTGATTTAAGTTTCTGAATCCTCTTCTTTATCTGCCTGTTATACCAGTAATTTCTTGTAAGGTTTTTTTGCCCTGCTCTCTCACACATTATAAGTAAGCATTCTGAGTAGGACATAAAATGTTTCTGCACTATGACCTCTGCTGTCAATCCACGGCTATGGTAAGAGCAATCTCTTATTTTCTAATCTAAAAATCAAGGGTCCCTCTCTTTGTTCACAGTATACCAAAAAAAAAAACCCCAAAATGGAATAAATTTCAAGTGTTTCACTGAATAAGCCATTACCTTGAATAAGGCTTTTGTAATGCCAATGCACTGTGACTCATGTAATTCAGATGTGAAGCTAATATGCTGTTTGAAAATGTACCCACTGTTGAGATGATTCCTAAACAGGGAGGCAGAGAAGTGATTATTAGATAGGACAAGACATGAGCTGAATTACTGAAATGTGCGATAAAGAAATCTAAGCCTCTACAATTTGCCTGTCAAAAATGAAGCTTTTAATCAATTTAATCAGTGTAACAATATATTAGCTCAGCAGCCTGCCATCTCAGCATGTAATTTTAACTATAAAGAACATTCTACAAACACTATAAAGCTCCAAAGTGCTCTTTAAAAAGTCTCTAAAACATAAACAAGGTTTTTAATAGCCTGTGTCAGCAGGACTAGAACAAATCACAGGAATGTAATGAAAAAGATTTTTCTATTTCCCTTAAAAAAAGATTCTACAGCCCTTGTTAGATAATTTGACTACACTCTCATTCTTCTGTAGAGGCAAAATTTAACCTTGATTTGTCATCTTCTCTCCAAAATCTCGCTATTTTCATGCCTCATGGAACTCCTTATACTAATCTTCATTAGTTCTTTCAGGATACTGAAATCACCCATTCTTAATTCCAACAGTATCCTGGCATACACACTAAAACACAAAGGGATGTTATAAAACAGTATTAAGGGCAGTAAAAAAAATTCACCTTCAAACTGCACTGAAGTGTAGAATAAATTTTCATAGGAAAGTATTACTGTGTATTATATTCAGCTGAAAGAACATGAAATCATCATTTATATTATTTTATTGTTTTAAAACATTTCAGTGAAGGAATTACTGTAATTAACTTTACATCATGTTTTCAGTTTGTCAGTGTCTCACTTGAAAAATACCTCCCCAAGCCTCCCACATACACACTAGTCACCATGTATTTGAAAGTGAAGAAAGCTAAAGGATCAGACACGTATACAAGATGGCTTGAGATAAAAAATGGCATATATAAACACATTTTTGTGTGTGACAGAGGAAAGCTTGCAGTAGTATTTTAATGCACTGTGGTCTGCAAAATGAGCTTTGGATTCATTTGTGTAACATAAATATACAGTTTTCTGCATCCAGGAGACTGTGCAAACTATTTTCTCATCTTCCACCTTCCAATACAATTTTCTTACCCACAATTATGAAAAAGGATGTCTTTGGCTTTAAACTTATGTGGTGACTTCCCTCTTTTGGAAGTTAAACAAGGGAGCACTGATAGAACCTTCCACAGGAATGGAAGAGTGTTCTGAGAATTGCCTTTCTATCAAGATGAGTGTGAGAAGAGCCTGATGAAAACTAGCCCCAAAAGAAAAGTATTTGTATCTTTGTTCTGTAAAAGTAGAAAATTAATTCTCAGTTCCCAAAGAAGGAGACAGAATGTGCAAAAGGGCAGCAGCTGCACTGTCGCATTTAAACCTTAGAAGTTCATCCAACTGGAGAAACAGATGTGAATTTGGAGTAAATGTAGGGACACTTCCTCCTCAGTGCACTAGAAATAGGGACAAAAGGAAGCAGTAGATTACATCCCAGGACTGCCATTTATGCCTAGGCAGAGCATATATGTGAACTACCACATTAAAGGAGAAGCAGTGTATGCCCCTGTGAATCAGTCTAATCAGCAACAGATTTCTTCCCAAATCAGTAGTTTTCAAGTGTAATAGAAAAGTTCCCAAAATAAAAATAAGTTCATGTAGATAAAGCACACAGAACCATATATCATGGCCAATGCCCAGGTTATTTTGAAAAAGTACTCTGCTATCAAGATGTAGCAACTGTTCTACCTGAAAAATGCAGTGGGATCCTGGCATGTTTACTGCTTCATATTTATTGTGGAAGTCAGTAAGTTGCTTTGAGACAGCTCTGATCTTGTCATCGATTTTATAAAATGGGTTTTTCTGGGGTCCCATGAATCCCTGAAGTTTGCTGCTCACTTGCAAGCAGCTACTAAGAAGTATGGGTTTCATTTTGTTCATTCTTTTGTATGTAGCTCTTATCATATGAGTACATGTAAGAGCATCTGTCAACATCGGTGAAAACAGCCAGAGTGCATTTACTTCCATTATATATATAACCCTTTTAGAGTAACTCACATGTGGATATTTCATAAATTTTAACAAGGGTGTTTAACCTTAAGCATAATTCACTTCAAGGAGTTTTCATGGCCTACTCTTGTTTCTTGCATTGTAAAGCAATAAATACACGACTGAAGTTCTGATAATAGCCCTTATTACACAACTGAAACGGGTAATCAAACCCATCAAAATACTTCCTATTTACATGTTGTATTAATTTGATTGACCATAAACAATATGTTAGTCCTGTCAAAATAGATCCCGTAGCATCAAAAGCCACATCTGGTGGGGAATTCTAACATTCTAGGCACTAAATCTCTTGTAAAATAATCCTTCTATATATCTATCAACAACTGATTATTTTAGACAGTTAATCAATTCAATTATTAGCCAAATATTTCAAATTCTTGGCTTAGTAAATCTTCATTTTCTCTAACCAGGGATGCTGTTACGCAATGTGTTCTTTCTGGCAGATGAGTTAGCTAAAGAAGTCCATTTCCCCCTCCCTATTTTAGTGTTCATTCTCACATTAATGCTATATCCATCATCCTTTATACAATCATATATGAGGCCATAATATAAACCAGGTAACTTAGATTATTTTGAGTTCAAAAGGAAACATAGAAAAACATCACTGCATTTCTGTTTATAGTGCGGAACAAGTGAGAATACAAAAGATTTTGGTGGAGGGCAGGAAAGCATTCTGAAAAAAAACCCACTTCTAAATCCTGGGCTGCAAACAGCCTAAGGATTTTGAAATATATATAGCTCACTTCCCAGGAGAATGTTTTTATTACCTGAATACAAAGTATCTGGAAGGAGCTAGAAGTCAACCTGGTAAACCTTTAGACAAGAGCACAGTGCCAACATGTTTGGCAGTGGTAGGTTAGTTCTCTGGTAGGAACTCTCTGTCCTAAACTGACACAGATTTTTCCACTTTTTCATTCCAGTCACAAAATATAAACAAAGCCAAACTTGGCAACAAGGAACTAAAAACACAAATCTTCTTGTATAACTCAATGTCTAGTCATGAAAGAGTGGGCTTGCATTTATTTTGTCCTTTAGAGATCTTTTCTTCCTTCTTGTGCCTCATGAATGGCCAGAACAACAAACACACATTTGGGTTTAATGTTCCCTATCAATAGTAATGGCTCCCTATTCATGATCTAGCATTTCAGAAACTGCCTGTCTGGGGGAGAATTATCTCTTTATCTGTGGGGATTAAGCCTTAGACTAAGTTTCCATTGGACACTTTGTTAGGGCCAGGTGAGTAACTTTTAGATATTTTCTGTTCAAGCATCTGAGTTGCCTCCATGGATCTTGTTTAAATCTTGTGGTCTTCGGACAGCTGAAGTAGGATGAGTTCTAAAAAGAAAGGTCTGAGAGATCTGTTGTCCCCTGAATCCTCCTTCTGGCTGTTCTTCTAGGTGGGCATCACATTTACTAACCTCCAGTAAACTGGAACCTTACCAGTTTGCCAGGATTGATGATAAATGATGGAAAGCAGCTCTGTGAGAACTTCCACCAGCTCCCTCAGTATATTGGGTGAATCACATCTGTCCTCATAGACTTGTGTGCATAAAACATATTATTTGATCCTTTTTTACTGACTGTGGAGACATTCTAGAAAATAAGCTCAGATGTGGTAAACTAGCACTTTTACCTGGTCAAATGTAACCTACTGTCTTGATATAGCTTCTATTCCATGTACATTTCTTGTTTCATTGGTTCTGCCTTCTATTTTAAAGCAACAATTGAGCAGCTACATGACAATTAACCTTGTAAAATTTTTTTGAACAAACGAAAGAAAACAAAACTATTTTTCACTTTATACTTGACTAGATTCTTTATTCTGAAGAATCTCTCATAGAGAGTTCACCATTCTAGGCCTATTGTAGGATTGTTAATATATATGTGTTTGAAGAACAATATGTCTTTATATGGAGAGCATTAGACAGATTAGATGTGTTTTTATATTATATCCCCTTAAAATACTACATCTTTAAATGCACAAAATCCTATGTATAAGCAATTGAGGTCTGTAAGACTTTTCAAATTACACTACACTGTAGCAAAAAAAGCAAACCTATATTAGGCTGATTTGTTTGCTTGTTTTTAAAGAAGGGCCTAAATTCTAATAGATTGCAGGAAAGATTGTTAATCAATATTCTTTAGCCATTCAGCATTTCAACATTATGCATTCTATAAACATCTTTATAGCTTTTTTCCTGATGATATTCATAGGGATACTAATACAAAAGATACTATAAGATAAATAGGAGCGTGGTAATAATTGTGCAAATGCTAGAATCACTGGACTTTAATTCTCTAGAAATTACAGCTACAGACAAATACAATGTGACCTCCATGTCAGGGGCATCATGATATAAACAAAGATATCTTCAAATTTAGAATCAGAACAGTAGTATTCTAAAAGCTAGTAGTTTTTCATAGGTTCTTATTCATTCCTTTAAAATATGGCTTTGGTTTCAATCAATCATATGCACAGCAAACAATCAGATTCTTAGTTTTATGCATGAAAAGGCAAAAGTAAGAGAAAAAATATTACTTTGACTTAAAGCCTACTATTTAGCACAGCTTCTGCAGCCCTGCCATTCAATGCTGTTCCTAAAGCTTCAGACCATTTTATCCATGTGATCCATTTATTCCCTCTCCCATTCTGTCGAGGCATTTGAGCAGAGACCCCTCCTCCTCACTGGAATGTGGAGACATCTGTTTTCTAGGGTCCTGCAAAACATTACACAGAGCCCTCCATGGATCTCCAACTCTATCAAAGTGGCCTGACATTCACTCTCTGACCATGAGCCTTCAGGTCATTTAATTTATAACTGTTCTTTCAGTTGAGGACTTCCTTCTCATGTCAAATCTTTCCTTAGTATAATCCGTCAAAGATGATTCTTGGTTAACAGTTTTGATGAATGTACCAACTGTGTATATTTTAATGTAATAACAAAAATTGAAGGTTTTCTGTTATGGGGTAAGAAAAACCTAAAAGCAGAAAAACCACCATGTCTAGACATTCCTGTATATTTTTCTTTCGGAAACTGCAAATAATGATGGCTGAACAGCATCTCAGTTAGGGTCCTGCTTCAGAATCAGCAATGCACAGAAAATGTCATTCTCATTTTGCAACAGATACATTAAATTTAGCTTCATGTTCATTCATGATCCAAACATGTTCAAACATACTCTAATAATGAAGTTCTATTTCTACTGATATAGTCACTAATATTTTCATTGACTGATTTATGAGAAAGGGAAGGAAAGCTTCAGAAAAAAAGAAGCAAAATGATGTAACACATGGAACATTCCAGCCCCTGGCTGCCCTGTTCCTGGCTGGGCTGGGAAGAGTCCTGCCTGACAGGCCCTGCCCTGATGCCCTCCATGGACGATCCCACGAGCCCTGAGGTGTCCTGGAAAACTGTGCAAAATATTCTGCAAAGAAATGTATCATACTTCTTGGATTTAAAGTTTTCTGGTAAATCTTGTTAATATAAATTATTAAATCTCAATATATTTGTTCTTGAGTTTTTTGTGTTTTGAGGTTTGTTTTTGTTTTATATAGCAATAAAGCAGAGGAGGTTGTATTGAGGGTTGTTTTTTTCCCTAGTCTGGAAATATTTGAGTCCTTTCCTAAAAAACTTCTTTTGTATGTCGCTTTATATACTCATGGACAAAATAGACTATGTAATGCATCCATAAATCGAAAAAGGATGCATTTAAAAAATTCAAATAATGTTTGTTACAAATTTCCATTAAACTGTAAAGTGCATTAAAAATAATAGTTTAAGGATTTCAACTAGAATGAAACCATGAACATTTCAGAATGAATGAAATATTCTTGCCAGAATAATAATGAAAGAAAGTAAAAGAGTAAGTTTACCATCACATATAAATTAAGCTAAGTATAATGAAAAAGCCTGTGACAGAGCTATAATGAAAGCAGCCAAAATGATAAATAAAATTATGCTAATATGAATTTTCAATAGACTAATCAAAAGGCAATGAAGATATACAATCCAATCTGCAACTTGGTGTTTTAGTACAGAGAAAAATATCCTCTTCAAGCAGGTGTCCATGTGGTGATTCCCAACCAGCATTATAAAAAATGTGGTTAGTTAAATATGGATATAAATATACTAAAAATTAGTATAATGCACTATTTTAGACTTTGTCTTAATGTTTGTTAAATGGAATATCACATTATATTTGAGAAAGGATAAACTCATTCAAAAAACCATAAGCTCATTCAAAATCCACAGTGTGTTTTATCTTCTGGGTTTCCTTTCTAACAGGACTGTAACCAAAACATGTCATGTTAAGTAGAAGCATATATGACTCAAATTTATCTTTAATTAGTATCAAAAATTATTCCCAAACCATCATTAATCACCACCATAAACCACAGACATACATCTTGGTTATACCTATGGTCCAAATGTTTTGAGAGGACTCAGAACAAGGACTCCTGTAGCTCTAGGAGAAACTGGCATGACTGCTCAAAACTGAACCTCTTCTTAAACAACAATGGGTACAGGTACTATAACCTGTTAAGCCGTAACAGCTCTAAACACCTTATGCACAGAGACAAAATGTGAATGGTGGTCCTTTCTTTTTGGCCCCAGCATATCAATTTATACAATAAAGAAGCAATAAACTATGTAAAACTTCCACATCTTCTGTCCTTTCTGATTTCTTTTGCCCAGACAGACCCATCTCCTCCATGAAGCCATCCAAACAGCTCTAGTGCAAAGCCTAGGGTGGTATTCCTATTCAATCCAGTTTACAGAACTTACTTCCTAGGTAAAAACAGCCATTTGCTTACTTTTTTCTTATAATATATACAAATTTACTTTTCATATTTGATAATCCAAATCCATATGAGAAAGCAGTTAATATGGTTCATAATATGCTAACAGGAGTCTAGTCAATACACCATGTAATATCAGAGGCTTTTACTTTCCTCATGTCTCAGTTATTGTAAACTGTTTCTGCTGCAAAATAATAGATTCAAGAGAATTCTGTTATGTTTCAGTATAATCAAAAGAAAGTTAACAAAATGCAATTAGTTTTGCTGATGTGAGATGGGTGGGTGGGCACACAGAAAAGAAAACCAAAGGTCTACCTTAAGTAACAAAAGCCTTTCTTTGGTGCGCATATATATATATATGTGTGTGTCTCCAAACATGTCTGTATACTATTTGGAGATAAATAGATAGTTAGCTAGTTAGTTAGAAAGACAAATACATATAAATATAAGCATATTTATGAGATTTTTTACACATATATATATGCACACATGCACATGTACTGATAGAGGAAATTTTGGTCCAGACTTCTTGCTGGTCAGCTGGTCAGATTCCATTTGACAAAGTTGACCAACTGAGGATCAAAGATGCTTTTAAGAAAATAAAACCTCCAGGTCAAATGGGCACACTTGGAGAACAAATAATATTAAAAAAAAGAGAACGTATGAAAAGCTACTTGTTTTCAGTCTAATGTCTGATGAAGCCAAAATCTCAACAACCAATTAAAACAGTGGTTATTTGGAGTAATATATATATATATTTATTGTTTTATCTTCCCATATGTATACAGAACATGTAAAGATATAAAGTTCGTTATGGGTTAAAATTACTACCAGTTGGCACATTAAATTATATTTGCCAGACTTCAAAGAAGAGAGAATACTCTAGAAGTAGAACTATCACTTTAAGCATACTTACTGTACATATTGCAGCAATTATTATTAATTCACCAGTGCAATATTAAAATGCATTCCATCAGGCTGGAATAAAGAAATCCCATTGTAACAAAATGGCCATTAAATTTCAAGGTTTTTACACACACTCTGAGTGTACAGCCCTCAGACTTGAGGCCAATCATTGAGCAGAAAGGCAATAGAGAGTCTCTGCAACAGATAGATCTGGAAAAGTTTGATGCATGTTCAAATGCTATAGACTTTTCCTTGGAGAAATGCATGGATAACATGGGGAACAATGTACTAAAAAATTAAAACTTAAGTGCTATGGATAACAAAGCATAACATGTTCTGAACTATTCATATATATGTACACGCTGAGTTGCTGGAATCATGTACTAATGGGGCCTAAACGGAAAATTATTGAAAGGCAACCTGAAAATCTATCTTTCAGGTAGATAGAATTGAGATGAGTTCTATTCTGAGATAGGAGCTCTGCTTCTAGTATGCGTCCCATAAAACTGCTAATGAAAGCACTAGCTGGTATTTTTCTCATTAGCATAAACTTAATAGGAAACAGATAGTTTCTGTTAGTTCATTTCAGTAACAGTCATTGAAAAGCTACAGATTGTAACAGCTTTGAATGACCTATTCATTCAGTTGAGACCTGAACAACTGACTAAACCTCTAAGAATTTAAAATTGCAATGAACATTTAAGTTACTCATTTTTCATGACTCTTCTGTCTCTAGAGCCCACTAAGGGAAAATATGTTGCATCATTTAGGCTGACTTCTGAAAAAGAACAATTCATATCTGGTTGATTAGCCCACTCTTAGCTACTAATGTTTGGCAATACTCAAAGAGTTACATTAAAATAAACATTTTGATAAGTGCTAAGAGGCAGTCATGAAACTTCTTCCAAACTCCTTATCTGGTGCACACATCTGGTCATGAAAAGAGCATTATGTAGGGATAGTTTTGTAAACATTATACATCTACATGTAACAGTGTCTGACAGATGATATAGGTAAAGCTGTGCAAACACTTTAAACATAGCCCAGCTGCAGCAGCTGTCTTTGTGAAACCTGAAAAAGACCTGATCAAAATACAGGGGCAAGTCAGCAGCAGCTGAGAAGAAAGAGCTTAAAAGACAGCAGAGATGTACTTGCAGCCCAGAAAGCCAATCATGTCCCAGGCTGCATCAAAAGAAACATAGACAGCAGGTTGAGGGAGATGATGTTCCCCTTCTGCTACACTCCCATCAGACCCCACCTGGAGTCCTGCATCCAGCTCAGGAGCTCCCAAAACAGGGAAATCATGGACCTGGTGAAGTGAGTGCAGAGGAGGAACTCAAAAATCTTCTAAGGACTGGAGCCCCTCTTCTACAAGGAAAGGTTGAACTGAGGTTGTTCAGACTGGGGAAGAGAAGGCTCTGGGGAGACCTTATTGCAGCTTTTCAGTATTTAGACAGGGCTTATGGGAAAGATGGGGACAAAAATTTTAGCAAGGTCTATTGCAATAAGACAAGGGGTAATGAATTTAAACCAAAGAGTTAATTTAGACAAGAAATATGTTTGTTTTGTCATCCAGGGAGGTGGTAGATACCCCATCCCTGGAAACAGCCAGGGTCAAGTTGGATGAGGCTTTGTGATCTAGGGGAAAATGTCTACACTCATTCAGAATGATTCAACTAGACGACCTTTAAAGGTTTCTCCCAATTCAAATTATTCCATGATTCTATGATGATTCTATGATGAAAATGAATTAGTTTACCCCACAGATTGAGAGTTTCCTCAGGGAAAAGCCAGTCTCCAGGTCTTGCAAACTCCACCAAGAGGTACTTATGTGACACAGAAAATAAAAGTGTATCAAGGGAAAAGCTATTTAATTTCAGCAGTTCCAGACTCTTAGAACTTGATCTGTACTGTTAAACAAGCAGAATCTTTGGTATGTCCTGTGTATATTTTTGGCCTTCACATTTTATTCCCAAATCATTTGAAGGACGAGACAAGAATTGACACAGGCTAGCAGCCATCAACAACAAAGTTTGGGTGCAACCTCCTACTTCTGCAGGACAAGGTTGAATGTAACAAATGTGGTCTATTCCACATCAGCTGTACACATCTGTCCTCAGCACACAAGCGCTGCCCCCAACACATTAATGTTCAAGAGAAACAGACTATGCAGCAGACAGACCTTGCTGCAGGGAGATTCTGGTTAGATAGAGAGAAATTTTTTTTATAGTGACAATAGTCTAGCAGTGGTTCAGGCTGCTTAGAGAAGCTATGGGATCTACCTCCTTGGAGGACTTAAAGATTTGAAAAAGCCCTCATCAACCTGACATTCTTCGAGAGGGTAGTCAAATTAAATGATGTCAAGAAGTCTCTTACAACATAAATTATTCCGTGATTCTGTTTCAAAATCCACATTAGTCTTGTGCACACAGGTAAGGATAATTTCATCCAAAACCCCCATGATTTCTTAAACTGGCATTATATATCAGATGGGTGAATTTTAAGTTCTTTTTATGAGAGTAACTTACATATTTTGAGTGCTAAACAAGACCACTATTGAAAGATGAAATTACTATTATTATGTTGCATAAGATAAGCAATAAAAGTTTGTGTATTAACTTTACAGACACATTCAATCAGCACATAAATTGCATCTGGCAAACGTATGTGAAAAAGTATGAAAAAACACCAAGTTCAAAATGCAGCTGAAAGGGATATGAACTGCCCTCCATAATGGCCAACTCATAACATCTCTAACATTAGAAAAAAGACTTGGACAGATAGGATCTTGGTCATGCATGAAATTTGATATGTACACTTTTATTCTTTTAAAATTTTGATTTCAATTAGATTGGTATTTTGGGGTCCTCATTTTACTGAGCAGAATTTTCAAAAGTCCTGAAATACCTCAGCAAAATATGACCCATTTTCAAATGTAACTAACTCACCTAAGAAGTATTTCCCACTAGAGGTCAAAATGGCCATTAATGTATATATTTTATATAACACAATTATATGTGTGTGTGTCTGTGTATTTTCCTATCAGATTCTTCACCATGAAGTTGTACAAAAAATTATGTATGTACTACCTTTGATGGTAAAAACATTGATTTAGATTGTAAAGATATAAAACCAGCCATTGCCAAATTCTTTCAAGACTTAAACATCATGAAAAAGACAAATAATGTCTTGCAACTGTGTCTTGAAATAAACATTATTTCATACAGATTTTATTGTTATTTTTCCATTACATGACATGATTAAAAAACACAGAAACATTCAAATGAAAGTTGTATTTCTTATATTAAATGTATTGCCATCACTTTCTAGAATCAAACCAAATCAAACTACAAGATAAATTGTCCTTTACCCATGAATCATTTACAAAAATTACAAAAGCTATTAATGATTGTATCACTTCATGCTTACAGAGACCTTATTCACATGGATCACTGGAAAAATAAACTACAATGGGAACTGTGTCAATGCATATATGACATCCTTAATCTGCACCTCTGCAAATGAACCAAGTCCACATACTGGTAACAATGATGTTTGTCAACGCTGGCGCAGTAATTTTTTTTATTTTTTTTTAAGTTAATTAACATTAAGGAGCATTAACCTCAATGATTTGTCTTCTAATATAAAGACCATAGTAAACAAGATTTCACACAGAGGAGATTCTAAAGCTGAATAGATAAAGAACTTTTTCTTTCCTGCTTTATCTAGGAGAAGGAGTGTGCACTTATCTAATACAGACCTAAAGGCTGGGGTTTGGTAGGAACCACTTTGCTCTCTCCTGAAGCACTTCAGTCCAGTTCCCCCTGATGACTCTTCTCAGAGTAACATTGGTTTGGATTCACTCCAGCAGTCCCTTTCTGACCAATTTTTCCCCTACAATTTCTTCATTAATTTGCATATCCTTTTCCTCCTTTTTTGTTATCTAAGAACTTAGACAATCACATTCTATAATTCCTCAGATTATTCTAGAATGATGTTGTCTGCCTTAACACTAACCTTTCAGTGTGTTTTGCTTCTGGTTTTTTTGATCTTTCTTTCAGTATTTATTTGAACTTCAGTAAGGTTAGGAGAGGCATTGTAATACCTAATGCAATGTGTCCCAGTTCCTGAGAGTTTACAAGCCACCAGGAGTTAATAATAAAAACAGTGACCATTAATAAAAACGTATCAAATGTATTATTTTCAAGACTAGGAAATAAAATCCTGGCTTTGAAAGGGCTGGCTTTGCAATATATGCCTACAGTCAGCTTGACACTGTTAGTCCTATAAAGCACAGCTTTTCAGGGGAAATATTGGAAAAGTTGTTTTACCAGAAGAAGAATGCTGGTTAAAAAAATTCTTTGGGTAGAAATAAAACAAATATAGAAGAATAAAGAAAAATTACTGAATCACCAAAGTCTTAAAGAAATAGTGTATTTTTTAATATAGAAGAATATGTATAAGAAAAATGCATCTGCTAAATTATGTATAAAACACATAGGTTTCATACAGAGGGCCAAATTCTAGTCTGTCTGTAAAACTGATCATTTTCTTCCCCACCCTTTGATTATGTGGCTTTAGAAATGTATTATGCTGCCAAAGAGGATTAAACTGGATTTGAGATCCATGATGGTCCTATTATTTCAAACATTTAGAAACAGCCTTTTGTTTTCGTTCAGCATTAAGCAAACTGACAACCTTCAACTTACCCTTCCTGCTGTGGTACACTGTGTGTAATGTCTGCAGTCTACTTAGCTGGGACTGATTTTCATTTTCAACATTGCAGAGAAAGACTATGAACGTTCAGTTAAAGCTTATGTAAAATATAGCTTAGTCTATCTAGCAATGTTAATCTTGGCCCCAGTCCAGCAAAGCTCTTAATATTTCTTAATATTCTCATTACATTCAGCAGAAGAATTCAAAATCAAATCTATATCTAAGCACGGAGCCAGTTCAAGTTTTTCAGTATATCCCTTGTTATAACATTGCAAACAGTAAAAACAAAATAAAACAAAACATTATCAATCAGGACAGACATAAGAAGCATTTCTGATAATAAGTTAAAAAAAAATACATGAGTTTAGTTTTTGTTCTGATTGATATGAGTTGGATATGGACTCTTAAACTAGAACTAGTCATACACTATTGATCCTGATTTCTGTTTGAAATGTCCTTCTCTCGCCTGGAGAATCAGATGGCTTCCAGTGGATAATGCCAGGGTGAAGTTCTCTCTAGATACCTCTGTACTCTATTAAAAAAAGGGCCAAAGACTAAGGTCAGCACTGGACCATATGACCCTTAATGCCTAATTGTTAACAGCACTTCATGGCTCCTTTTCTTTTTTGGAATACTCCAGCTTGTTCTCTCCAAGACAAATTTCTTGCAGAGAGGTGGCTAGCACTAAGCACAGTGGACCACAGCCAGCTGGCAGCCGTCAGCCTTTCAGCAAAAGATCAATCCCTGGACTTTTATTTAGCAATATAGATGGAACTTCAGCTTCCATGGTTGGGAAATAGCTCAGTAAATTAAGCTCCCTTTGCAAGGTGCCTTGCTAAAAGTCATTCCTTCCTCTACTTTTTGTCTTCATGATCTTTCTTCTATTGTAAATGTTATGAACTCTTCCCAGCTCTCTACACGGATTTCTCAGTCTCTCTGTCTTTCTACAGCAAAAATAGGCTATCATTCCTCTGCCTCAAGTTTGATAGAACTCCTAAAAACATTGAAGAAAAAAATACTTTGAATAGGACCAGTTTAGGTTTTAAGTAGCCCTTTCTCTAATTTAAAGGGATAGATAACCAAAACACAAAATTAGAATCTTTATTGTATTCAGAAGTTATCATTCTTCCTCTCTTTTTCTTGACTGACTCCCAAAAGCAGAAATCAGATCATGAAACCAGACAAATGTTTCACTGTATTGAATATTTTGTTGCATTCTGCGATCCCAGTTGAGTCTTATCTAATGGTTAATGACCAAGTAAATTACAGTAAATTTTCACATTCTTGATTTGAAGCACTTAAAACACAGATAAAAAATGAGAAAGAAAAAAAAATCAAAAACAAGGAGATAAACTTCCTTAGATGTCCTGATGAGATGCAACATAATTTCTTTAAAGGTATTTCCAACAGTCATATATTAGCTACCTCAGCCTGTTAGGAATTCCCACACACATTTAGTTTGTGTCTTACACAGAAAATAAAGCCACTCTCCACATCCAATTGTGCTCAAGCTGTGTAGCTATGAAATTTGTGAATAAGTTTTGCTGTAGTTTTGGATACAAATTTGACTGTGCACTGGGAGCAAATATCCTCTTCAACTGATAATAATTTTCAAAATTATTTTAAGGGCAGTGAGTGTAATGAGGAATAGCTAACACATGTCAAAAAAAAAAGATAACTCAAATAAGTTATTGTTCTTGCAAAAGAAAATAAAAAGAAAACAAGGACTTTTAGTACCTATCACCTTATTAAATAGGACTTGAACTGCAAGATATTAAATAAATAGAAAATATCTCAGTAAAAGGAAAACTCAGTTGTTACTTCATTTTACTGATTGTTTTCTAGGCAGAATAATATGCTTATCTTTCACTCACATCAAAGTTAGTAAAAAAAGGCCGATATAAATTCTTGCCATTCAAATGACATAATGGTAACAGTGAAAATGTTACTGAAACATACAACAGGTAACTGAAAAATCATGAGAGATTATTCTTGAGCAATTGCTGGAAAGTGAAAGGTAATTATGGTAGGTTAAATAAAACAGATTAACACAAGAGGAGTTACATGGATATCATATGTGGGTGATGACATTTTTCCTTAGTTTATTGAGTTTTATAAGATAACTTGTATTTCATCAAAAGTATACCAGTCATGACTGATATAATAATGACTTTTAATATGTCTATCAACAATTTTCAAGAAAACTGTTATGTAGTACAACTAATGGTAGTAGTCTTGGTAGACAAACATTATCAAAAAATACTATCGAAAATTATCAAAAGGAATCAAAAGTTAAATATTCTCATTGCTATGAATTTTTCATGCCAGGAATCTAGAAAAAATAGTTTTGTGTATACATACTTCAGGAATTGTTCATGAAGTATCCAAATGAAAGTTTATATGTCAGGACATGGAATGTGAAACGTCAGTCACATCCCTGGTTGTTTTTTCTTGCTTAATTGAATGGACAAGCAGAAGCCCCGCTTTCAGTTTCTGCTCTGAGATACAGTTTGATATGCTGCTAAGGAACTTGGAATATGATATGCAATGTTCTGGACAGTAACTTCCACAGAAATATTTTATTTTTCCAAGGCACTAAGTCAAAAGGACATAAACACAGCTTATCTACCCTAGTGTCTCAAACTGAAAAGGCACAGCAATTTAATTCAGTCCAGCTGATCAGATAGGAACTACAATTCCTTCTGGAAGGAAGATTATCAGAGGAGTTTAAGGTCAGATAAAGTGAGAAAGCCAAATTTCCCAAGGAAAACAAAAGTTTCTAAGCAATGTAAATGGATACTGATTAATCAAGCCACCTAAACTCATCACTCAAAAAGTAATAATACAAGTACTACCTCAAAGTAATAGATTGTGAAATGTCTGGTATTCAGTCAAGATCAAACCATATACTTATTACTAGTCTTGGAACTCTACCAAAGCAGAAAATATAAGACATAAGGAAGTTCAAAATGTTCCTTCAAAATGTTTCTACTCTCAATCAAGATGAAATGAAATGATGACTCCATTTCAGCTCTGTAAGACAAATGTCATCTTGCAGAAAGAACACTGAATTTTTTCAGGAGCACCTCTGTTGAGCCAAATGCAATATCATTTTTTTTTTCAAAGCAATCAAGATGACAAAGAAAGATTCTGATGACAGCAGAAAGCAAGGGTATTGATGTGGTTGGTTTAGTCTTTCTGTGATATTTTTTAACAGAGATAATAACACCTATGCGCATGGTGTGGGGCCAATAACATGCAGCTTCTATGTGTCAGAAAATATACCCAGAAATCCAGAGCTCAGATTATTTAAATAAAATATTTGCAGGCTTGTAAATTGCTCTTTTTACATATTAATTTTTAAGAAGTAGTTTTCACCCATAGTGGACACAACCACTATAATAAAGGTAAACTGAACAAGTTTCTGAATTCCTCTTATATATTACTATATTACTATTAGTCCTGTTGGGGAGGGGGGAAGGTCAAGGTTTCCTTATCCATCATCCCCCTCTAGTTGTCTTTTACCTTCCTGATCTAGTTGTCAAGCCACCACAAAACAAGAATAACCAGAGGGTGAGGATAAAATGAGAATAGAGCAGATGAAAGTGTTTTACTTTATGAAGAAAAAGTTGATAACCTAGGAAAACAGATTATGACTTCTCAAGCTCATTTTAGCAAAGCAGATACATAATATAAATGTAGCAATGCATTTAAATATAAATGCATTTGCCACATGTACAGATTTTCAGAGTTACTGCAGTTTCATATTTCAGAGTTACTGAAGTCACATATTTCACTTGTGAAGAGAAATACCAAAATGGCTCTGTGCAGTTTATACAGACAGGGCTTTCTGTGGCCCTAAGCATACAAGCAAAACTTTATTACCCCCTTTAGGAGCACTTTTTTCCTTTGGTTAGTTTTTTGGACATTCGACCTCTAACTCAATGCTTGCTGTAGAAAGACACCACCAAACCCTTCCTGAGTTATGAAACAAACATGCAAAAAATCCTTTCTTTAGATTCTGTTATACTTCATTCATCTTATCATTGTTTTCACTCTGCAAAGATATGTTAAGCTTTTGCCAAGGCCCCTAGGCAGCACAATAATATTACAATAACATTTGCTGAAAGGTCTCAGAAAGACCTCCTACACTGGAATTCCTAGCTGGCTGGCACATCCATGAGTAAGTTCTTTTAAATCATGTGTCTCGGCAAGTTTTACACACACACTCATTCATAACAAGTGAGCTTATCACAGGTTGACATGTTGTTGAAATTAATCACAAGTTGTTTTCCCTAATGGCTTCTGCAGGGAAGTTGGGTATCTTGGAAATCCTATTGCAATTTGGTATAAAATATTAATGTCAATAGCAGCTGCTTTGTCTTATAATGCTGTGTAGAGTTAAATAGTAAGGCAGTTAGTTACATCAGGAGGTTATCTGGCGAATTACCATATGATTTGTTATATTGTGATATACTCTGTGGATGAGCCTTAATTATGATTTTATTTATCTTTCAAATGCAGTGTTTATTTAGATATACTTGCTTGGTTTCTTAGAACAAGTAATTATCCAGGGTTCAAGGTCCCGTATCCATCCTCATGAACTCTGTAGAACCTCATAGCAGCAAGTCAAACACTGGCTGTTCTGAACTGCATTCACAGCAAGAATTCAGAGCATTCCAACATTTACACCTTATGATAGATCATTGGACTATTCTGTGAACCAAACTAATAGTTTCTAATATATGAAACCTGAATTTTGTCCTTCAGCTCCAGAAATACTGCAGCATGGAGCTTCAAGCAGAAACCATAAGGTGGTGTTTGTGTTCATTTACTTTGGTCCAGACAACTTGCTCATACTTGCTAAAAGCTATCTAATGTGAAGAGAGTCTAAGAGGAGTGTTAAGGAAGAAACCTAAAATTGTTGCATCTTTAGAATGTTGCTCTCATCAATAGCTTCCCTAAGCTACCTATGGTTTAAATGGAAAGTAGGTCATGCTTCAAGTGTATTAGGGATTCATTTGTTTCCTAGAAGCTTGGCCAGGAATAATGGTCAGACAGTGAATACCATAACTGATGAATATTTAAAAACTTGCAGGAACCAAGTTAAGAGATGAAAATAAGAATTATTACACAGACAAGGAGATGGAAAGTGAGCTGCTAACTTAGGAGGTGAAGTTCATGTAAATGGGGCTTTGCGCACATCAGAATTAATCTGCAGAACAGGGTGCTCTATACACATCTTGCTGCAATTTGCAACACTGAGTAAGAACAGTCTTTCATGGATCTCAAGCAATTTATCTAGAAGCAGTTCCATCCTGAGAAAAAAATTGAAAAAAATCAATCACATTCTCATTTTCCTAACAGTCAAGGAGCAGATTCACTTGACAATATGTAAGTCACCTATGCTGTATAAAGTGACTAAAATTAAATATTTTGCTCATTAAAATTTTCCTTTTTTATGGATAGGTTTGGGAGAGAGGGGTCTTCTTTCTTTGTTTTGTTTTGTTTTGTTTTGTTTTGTTTTGTTTTGTTTTGTTTTGTTTGTGGGGGTTTTGCTTGGTGTTTTTTGTTTGTTTGTGTGCTTGGTTGGGGGGTTGCATTTATTTAGCAGGAAAAAAGCCTTAGTTTAACATCGCATCTTCTCAGCTGGGAAATCTTTTATCCTGTTTAGAAGTGAAGATTACAGAAATCCACCTGCAGAATTAGTAAATAAAATGACACTGGGAATATTTTTTATTGTTGCATTGTATGCAATATTAAAAGCATGTTGCATTTTCTTCTAAACAGGAAGAAACAGCATTGTGTTAAGGTAATGTACTAAAATCCCCAAATGATACTTCCATACATTGGGAAATTAGAAAAGCAGAAAGCTTCCTCATGCTTGCTGCATATTCTGATTCAAATTAAAACAGCCAAGACATTAAAAAAATTCTTTCAAACATTCAGATTCATAGTGCAAGTGATGAGAGATTTATACGTGGGCTTTTAAATGTGTGTCCTAATGTGAGACTCAAATGATTGAGCAATCTGAGCCAAGTACACAAGATGGGCAACATACAAAGATGTTCCCTAAAACAGACTTTATTTGATCCACAGTAAAACATTACCATCATAATAACTATAATGAGCAGAGCCTAGCAAGCTACCTGAAGAATTTATGCTTTCAAATGTGTCCCACATGTCTAATTTTGAAATTGTGAACACAATTTTCCTGCTTTACCTTTTAACAAGGTGAGTTAATACCTTGTTCTTTAATGCAAGGGATGCAAATGTGGTCTGTGTGTTAGTTCTCTCACCTTAGTGGAAGAATGAGTGATTTTTTCAGATAGAAAAGGAATTAAGATTGAGTTTCCCAAATCCCAGATGAGCACTACAAACAGAAATGCAGTAAAAAACCCCTAAATTCCTCTATGCTTGTCTGAAAGTTAAAAAAAAAAAAAAAAAAAAAAAAAAGCTATCTATAAAATCTCCCAACATTTCTTAATTTTTAAAAGCCATCCCAGTTGGACAAGGTTCATTGTCATAAACTCAAAAGAGAAGTTATGAAAAGAAATAGGGTTAAAAAACATCTATTCTCAGTGTTCTGGATATGACTATGTAGGTTCACTGGAAGACCTGTAATGTCCCTTCCAACACCAATCATTCCGTGATTCAAATGTTTATACCTGACTAATGTAACATGATCTGACCAAAACTTGTTTGCTGGAGGCTATTTCTGGCAAGAACAAAAGATTTTTTTACCCATTAAACCTACAGTGGTCTTCTAAAGCAGAAGATTCTCTAATATGGGTGGTCCATTTTACAGGATTTCCAGCATATAGAAGAATCCATCTTTGCTCTTTCCATTTGAAAGTTACAAAGCCAACATACAGGTGGCCAGGAAAGACTGGACTAACCTTTTCTAATTATGAACTAGCTGGGTCATTGGGAATGCCTGCTGGCATACATTATATTATGCAAGACAAGTGTTGGATGGTAATACAACCCTGGCCACAGTCAACTTTTAAACACATGTGGATTTACACAAATCCCTACGTATATGATAAAAACATATACTTTGTACCAGAACCGTGCACTATTGGAATCATGAATCATTCAGGTATCTCTTGTCTACTACTGATCATTTGGAGTTCCTGCATATTCTCAACAGGAACAACAGAGTAGCATTTTATGTTTCTTCCAACAGGCACCATGTGTTTCCAATAAGAGAAGCAGTCTGCAGGTGCAGTTATCTTTTGCAGTACATAAATTTTAAGGAGACTGAATTCTTTTTCTCCCTTAACAAACACCTCTGAGACTTGCCATGCAGTTGAGACCTTGCCATTGAGGTGTCACCTCTGACCCACAGTGCAACACACTGCAGAAGAAAGCAAACTCCCTGGTCTGCACAGAACACCTGCCTGAAACATCTGCAAGCAGCCAAGTCAGCAATTTAATGAACTGGCCTCCTCACAGCCCTGTGATTGCAATCACTCTGCAAGGATTCTTAAGAAAGCCAAAACTAAAAGTGCTCAGAACAGTATGATTTATAACACCAAAATGTTGACCTTTTGCATACACAGTATGATCAAGCCTTACATTTCAGTTTGATGTAGCTGTTAAAAAGACCAGTACACTTGCCTGTTACATTCTAATGCTTTATGTGCTTAGTGGCTTAATCCTCCTTTTTTCCTTATGGACTTGCACCCATTCAGAATACCCAGTGGAGGAAAAGACCTCGGTAAAATCTTGGAAAGAAAACCTTGGTTTTCCTATTTCTCCACTTGTGACAGTAATAGTTCTATCTGCTTATGCAGATTTATGGATTTGAGATCCCAGTATAAAACTGATTTTTTCTTAGAGTTTGCACAATCCAAAGATGTAAAGATGTCTGTCATATGTAAGTCACCATAAAATGCCACAGATCTGTGTTGTCTATGAGGCTTCCTAGGAACTCCACTGTGACTAGCATCTTCAGGGGTTTTTTGACAGGGGAAGAGTGTTGGTTTTTTGGGGAGGGGGGCGGTTCCTGAAAGGTAAACAGTATGCAGTGACGTGCATTTTGACATTTCAGGAGCATGATTGGAAAAGTGTTCTGCTGTGGGAGCACACAAAGCTGCTTTGATATGCCTGTGGGTCACCTCTTCCTAAGTATCAGGCAGGGCCTGTGTGTATGCAGGATGAAGAAAATGGCACCTGTTCCAAGGCCTTTACCACCTGTCTGTGCTTTGTGACAATCTCAGCAGAGAGGAGCTCAGTAAGTATAGCAATTGTGCCATATTCTGAGAAGCACACCTCCTTCTGAAGTTAATAGCTGTCACTTGCTAAGGACCTGAAGCAACACTTAAATCAAGGAACAATTTTGGTGAGCAAAAAAGACTACCCAGGGTAAGGTCCAACACACCTCTGCTACAAACACAGCATAATTATTCTTCCACTGCAAAATGTATAAAACAATTTTCTGCTGAGCCTTTGCCAAATTATAAATCTTCCTCAGTTATCTAGAGCATCCTAATTGAGTCATTAGCTCTTCCCATTTATCTGATCATTGAGAGGCTTATCTTTCTTATTTAGGCACAACTTTGTCTTTGCTTCTTTCTACTGCAAAAGTGCAAGACATAGTCCATCCCTTTCAACACACTAAGACTGATAAACCTCCTAGGCCCCTAGGATTTTAAATGTGGCAACCTTCCCCTTTGCAAGCTTTAGCATTTGGAGGTCAGGTTCTTTATATATTGCAAACTGCAATGTTACAGAGCATAAATTGAATGCCCAGCCTTATTTTCTCAGATAAATTATTTTATCTGAATCTCTCAAAAACTGGGATTTATCCAGTCATCCTCTGTGGTTACACCTGTAAATGCTGATAACCTGACTGTTCCAGATAAGCCAATCTGCTGAAGAAACTGATGTTTCCTCTCTGTTAACACTTGAAACACATTCCAAGTAATCTAAGGTGCAGGGGTGGCATAGCACAGGTAGGAGGCTCAAGAGACGAGTTCATTTAAACATGTTGCAATGTCATGGTATGACAAAAGATCACTGTTTGTGATCTTTTGTCATACCATGACATTGGTTGGTTGCAGGTTCTCAAGATATCCCAATAAATATAACTTGAAAATTAAACAAGTTTGCATATTGAAAAACTGTTTAATATCATGAAGGAAAAAAAATCCATTTTAAAAAATCTGTCAATTACATCATCTGTAAAAGCTCAGTTTTTAATGTACTGAACAGTCATAGTTTCTTCTAAGTGTCCCTATATTTTTATTCCTATTGTTCTATTGTAAGAATGATTCTAACTTAAGTAGGAACTCTGTGTTGGAGCTTGCACAAATGGGATGGGACCACTGGGAGACATTCCTTGAGCTTCATTGCGACATCAGCCTCGTAATAGGGTGACGCAGTTGAAAGATGGCAACAGCTCACGTCTTGCTATCAGCAGCCAAAGATCTCTTTGTTACAGGGCATTTTAAAAATTTTCTAGCCAATAGCATATTGCTAAAGCTTACAGATAGTTGTTCTATCCAATCACTAAAAGCACACACACACCTGCTTCAAACAATGCTTGCTTGTATGCTTTCTATTATCAATACACAATGCTGCATTTTTAAGCTTAAAACCTTCTATTATCTTGCTAGGCATATTTTTCTGCAGTCTTAAGGTCTATCTTAGCCAAACCTAAAGACTCAAACTATTGTTTCATGTCCTTGCTTGCTGCATCAATGTATCTTCTCTACTTTCAGGCTTTGCAGCTGCAACTAGCTCGAAGTTCTCTGCTCTTTCTGTTTCTGAGGCCTGCTTTCACAGCTTCTGAAAGTCTTCTTACCTTTACTATTTCCCACAGAACTCCTGTACTTTGATGTAAAAGATGTGAACATCTAAGTACAGAAATGTCTGAGAATGAAGAGATTTACAGGTTCCCAGTTAATTCCATTTCAGAACAGTTCTCTGTTAATGCCTCTCTTTCCCACCCCAGTATTGGGTCTGGTGAAAATTATATCTGATAAGAATTAAATCTGATAAGAAAAATAACAGAAAGACTGTCTTTCTTAAGTGAATCTCTAGATTCACCGTCATTTACAAGAGTAAATAATTAAAACAGTTTGCAGGACATGTATGCACTACAAATTAAATAAACATCAAGTACTTCAAAAGAGTATGACTGACTTTATCCATATCCATGTCAGATCCCCTAAAAGATTTTTTATTTTTTTGATTAGAAGAGTCATCCATTTTCTAGGACTGAAAAACCCTAATCTTGTCATTAGGACTCTACCTCAGGGACCACTTCTGCCTCCCATAGTGTTCAGCATCTCCATTAATTATCTGAATGATGGGACAGTTTGTGCCCTCAGCAAGTTTGCAGATGATTCAAAGTTGGGAGGAGTGCTTCATACTCAGATGATGGTGACATCACTTGGAGGAGCCTCAAAAGGATGAAGAAAGGAACAGAAAAGAATGCACAAAGTTCAGCAAAGGGAAAAGCAAAGTCCACCACCTGAGGATGAGTAAGCCCTGTACACTTGTCCAGGCTGATTGCAAAATGCCTTGAAAGAACCCTGACAAAGGAGGACCTTTCAATCCAGGTGGACAACATGTTGACCATGAACCTGTAGTGTGCTCCTGTGGCAATGAAAGCCACTAACAGCTAAGACTGCATCAGGCAAAACATTGCAAACAGGTCCAAGAAAGTGATCTTTGCTTAACACTGACTTATCTGAAGTGCTGGGATCAGTTCTGGGCTTTCCATAAAAAAATAGATGTAGGCAGTGAAGTGAGTGGAGCAAAAGACCACAAGGGAGTTTAAACGAATGGAACATCTTAGACATGAGGAGAGGCTGAGAGAGCTGGAACTATTCAACCTGGAGACGAGAAGGTTTCACAAGGATGTTATCCATGAGTGTAAATATCCAATGGGGAAAATAAAGAAGAGTGAGACAGACATTTCACAGTAGTATCCACTAAGAGGACAAAGGCATGAATAGGAATCTATGAACGTCAGAAAATGTTTTTACTGTAGGGGTGATTCAGCATTGTAACAGCCTGCCCAGGGAGTTTGAGTATCTTTGGAGATACTCAGAATCTGACTGGACACAGCGCAGAGCAACCTGCTCTAATGGACTCTGCTTGGGCAGAAAAACTGGACTAGACAATCCCAAGAGACTAGACAAGCCAAAATCATCTATCCAGTGAAATTATGAGTAATCCAGCCTTTTTATCTTAAAATTATATGTTAATTCTGGGATGCATTTTCAGATTATATGGGACAAATGGCCAAGATGGCTGAACTCATTATACTCTGACCTCAGTATTGAAACCACTGACCGAGAAGTGTTAATAGCAGTGTAATTTCTCTCTCTGTGCAATAAATTATCTGACTACATGAAGCACAGCAGGTCAGATGGAGAAAAACCTCTCTGTCAGGTTGCCACTTACCCACTCAACTTCAAGTTGTACCACAGGGAAATAGGGAAATCAGAATCTATTCTTCAGTTAGTCAAGCATCATATAAAACCAAGGAGTAGTTTTTAAAGGCGCTTTAATCTAAGAATTTTAAAAATTGAGCAAAAGTAGTCTAGCTTCTAGGACTCATATGACCAGAAACACAAGAACTTTTTGAGCAAGCACTGACATGATAAAGTAGTAAAGCTCTTCTTCCACTCCAGGCAGCCAGGAGATTAATTGTCTCCTTGAACATAAACTAAGGTGGAATAACTATGTTGGCTGCCCAAGGTGGTTCTGGATATACATGCAAGTTTCATATAAGCTTCCTGATCCTCAGTTATCAACAAAGTAACCCTTCTGCCCCTGCCACACCAATAAGTAAAGTGATGTTCCTTTTGGTTTTATTTTAAAAATATATACTTGTTTATATAAGTTCAGCATGTTTAGATTCTCTTTTTACTCCTTTAGAAAATTTACAGGTCAAAAGAGACATTTACTGATGGCAAAGGCTGTGTTTCATTAACCATTATTGTCATGATAAAATGAAAAAACCCTTTCATAGGCTTCATTTCAACCAGTTTATATTTCTCAGCTTGCAAGTGCTTCAGTTCTTTTAAAATTATACTACATAAAGCAGAAAGAAATAGTCATTGCAAACTAAAATGATAGCATTTCACCGTAAAAAGTACAGAAATGAAAGACCATATTGTGAAACACGTTTGAAGTAATTAGCACATTGAGCTGTTCTGAAAGCTGCTGGCACTGTTTAGAGATTAAGTCAGTCTCTGGCACTGCTGATCATTATTATTTCAGAGTTGCACTTTTAAAGGAGAGTTTTAATGAAAGGCTATGGGATTAGTAGTTGGGGAAGAAAAAGTTTGTATTATGAAGCAGGTTTATAATGAAAGTCCATGATGTTTGCAATGGCAACAAAAGCAACATAGCTCTGGTAATGCAAATTGCTGGCTTTGCTTTATGCTGCGCTTTTTTACCTGAAATACAACTTTGAACAACAGCCAGTTCACCTGTGAATTGGGGAAAAATGAATATTTTTCTTTGCAAAAGAATAGAACATAATAATCCCAAAGCAGGTTCAAGATGTAGCTTTGAGAAATTTGGCAATCTTCTCTTGAAAAGGAGTTTCAAATGAATGTGTTGATTCCTGGAAACGTGTCTCAATCCATTTTCTGATTCTCCAGCATTTTGTTTTCTCTTTGGAATTTGAATGAACTGTTGACTTTCTTCTCACTGGAAATGGAATTTTTAAATTTTTCACTTCTTGGTTTAGATATATATGAATTATTTGGCAATCAACAAGCTTGTTAAATGTTGAGGTCCAAGTTTCCAGGTAAAGACTTTATCAGAAAAATAGCCATTAATATTTGTTAAGCAATTCATGAGAACAATGTAAGCAAATCATACTCAGAATAAGCAAATGTTTCATTCTGTTTTCTATGATTTTTTAGGTTAACATTTTCTGCAGCTGTCTAAACAAAACACATACTGAAAAAATAGATATTAAAAATGAATTAAACTTGCATAAACCTATTTCTGAATTTAGATGGGATGCACTAATTCACAAGAGATGCATTGCTGTATATTCTCTGTATAGTAAGGAAATTCTAGGAAATCCCTAACTTAAAGATAATAAGAAAATCCAGATCATCAGAAACTAGGGAATAAACATTAGAAAAAGGTGTTTGTCATTGCCTCATTTCATCTGGTCATGTTAAATCAAAAAGTTTGCTTTTGGAACACTCATATTTCCTTTTATAGGAAAGCATATAGATCCCTATCAACACAAAAAATCTGTTTCATTGTGAACAGAGTTAAATGCTGCTCAACTCTTGCGCTTTAAAGATTTCTCTCTTTGGTTTATTCTTCAGATCCCAATAGAGACCATTATACTAATTTGAAATAATGACAGATCTCAGCGTCACCCAACCAGATATTGCAAATGCAATGCAAATCAGCTTCCTTTGGGACAAGAAACATTCATTCCGAAGGTATCTTCCAAAGAAATTATTTTCAGGATACAAAATTTAAAATGAAAACAAAGACTGTTTCTTTATTTGATATGTTGCCCTAGGCATTCCTGTGAACCTTGATAATTTTGTAATATTTCTATCACTTTGTTCTTATTCCTTTTATAAACTGGTGGGAAGTAAAGCAACTTGGAGTAATCAAATGCTTTCTGTTAGTTTCTTTATGCCATCAGCACAAAAAAACCCTCTTATTAGAGAACTTTATTTCCTATTCAGATGAAGTCTAAGGTTTACCATTTTACAAAAGCATATCCTGTATTCTCTGCCAGAATGAGGCAACAATTTTATCTCTGAACATAAGGTGAGCAGTTCTTTAAAATGCAAATATATGTAAAGAAACACTTCATACAGATTTAAGCCATAAACAAAATTATTCTATTCATGACTTTATATTAAATCCTTATTAATATGGTAATGTCTTATTAGGTACAAATGCAGTGCTTAGAATCAAAGTAAAGATTAAATAAAAGTAAATTACTCTGTCACAGTCTCAATCTTTTATAGATACTTTCCAGGTGACTGGTATGCCTCTATGTTAAACAGGGCAAATTTGCACCATTTGGAACTACTTGGAAATCCTTTCATCATTTTCTTTAAAGAAATGTGTCCCAAATAGTTCAGCACATCATTCTCTGGAAACCATTTAGCTAATTTATAGAAACAAGACCACTGTTGAGAGTGTGGCCTGCATCTACCAGACATAATGATGCTGCCTTATGTTTTGTTCCTTCTGGAAACAATCAGTAACACACGTGCCAGAAATAATATTTATTGCATGTTCAAAAAGTACCCAAACACCAGAGACACATGCATCTCATTGACTAGGTGGGGAGTATATATATAAATTTACAACAACAAGAGAGAATCATATCCTGATATACATAAGATATTTTATTTCCGTGGCTGGCAGTTTGAGATCATTTTTATATCTAATGCATCATGGTTCAAAAATACCATGGAGATAAAACATGTGAGAAAAAGAGAGGGCTGAGGTGAAATGAAAAGAGAAAGCTACAGAGAAAAACAAGACAAATGGAAGAAAAATGAAGAGTTTTCTGTGACAAATTTTCAGAGCTGCTAGAGATATCAAGCAGATATCAATAATAAAATATACCATTTCTACAAATTCAATGTAATTTGCAGGCAAATTATACCTGTTAGAAGGTAAAACCAGGATATCTGAGAAGCACAAACTACTTTCCTGGGACTACTCATGGGATTAAGTGTTGTACAATTTTGGAAAATTCCACAAAATCAATTCCACAGCTTTTGGTGTTTTTTTGGGTTTTTTTGGGGGTTTTTTTTGTTTGGGTTTTTTTTGTTTTTGTTTTTGGTTTTTTTTTTTTTTGTTTTGTTTTTTTTTTTTTTTTTTTTTTTGTTTGTTTTTTGTTGGGGTTTTTTTCTTTTTCTTTTTTCTTTTTTCTTTTTTCTTTTTTTCATAAATACTATTGACAAGAACTTGCTTCCCTAAAATGTCCAATAGGCATGTTAGAAAACCAGCCACTTTTTCTACCTACTTCTAAATTTTTTTCATCTCAATTAACAGAGGGAACTGGGGAACATTTTGTATACAGAAGAGAAAGAATACTGAAGGCTGTATCAGTTGTACCTGATTAGAAATATTTTGTTAGTGCCTTGTCAATTGTTGTATGTTCCTCTGGAATACAAAATGTTTTTTGCTCTTTAATTTATTTTAGCTGTGAAGAATCTCAGCTCTTGTTGGAAACTGGAAGATACTTTCCCTTTGCTGGTGATGGACAGGCACAACACACTACGTTATTGACAGCAGTCTGTTCTTCTGTCCAGTTCACAAAGTGTTTATGGGGATACATCCTGCAGTGACAGGATTGGCACCACAGTCTGCCTTTTAGCCCTCTGATGTAAAAAAGTACATCCCTTTTGTTATATGATTTACTTTAGTATACATTCAGAATAACCACACATAGGCCAGTAGGATGAAACAGATGCAAATCAGCATGTTGAGTCAGATTTAGTAGGTGAATTAACCAGTAAAATGTACTTTTACATTGAGGAAATAGACAGAAACCACAACTGACCAACTACAGGCAGGGAACAGAAGTTACTGTCTGAGGGACCCACGGGTTGCCTTAGCATAAAATCAATGAGGGCTCAGATTTGATCTCACCAGATGAAAGGATTAGTGCATCTGAGAAATGTCAGAGAAAACAAGATTACAGTGCATGTGATACATAAAGAACTGAGGGTTAGGTATGCAGAGGGCCTCTGCCAGGTCAGTTTGCTGGATCTGCTCTTTGTCTCTGAAGGCACAGTAACCTACTAGCAAATCTTCACTGAAAATGCACTAATAACTGCCTGCATTATGGTTCATCTTAGAAGTATTATAAATGTTATATTGACAGCTGCACTTTTAAAGTGAGATTAATACAGAATTAGATGTAGATAAGCTAACAGAGGACTGGATGGCTGTGATAAGACAAGCCCCACATGGACTAGGAGTGGTTGATCCATCGGGATGGTCATAACTGGCTGGAGATAGGGAGGATACCACCAGCTCACCTGGGCTGTCTCCACCTTTCCCAGGGCCCAAGCCCCCATTACAGGCCACAGAGAGGCTGACTGAGCTGTGCTGCTAAGGGTCCATCAGAACACTTGTTCTCCCTGCTTCCTGCATCATCATTACTATCGTGTGCTTTTTGTCCTAAACTCTGTGGAATAATGAGAGGATTGTGCTGTATCCCACTAGAGCAGTGTTACTGTAAAGGAAACTGTGGGATAAGTGACACTGCCTGAGCTGCCATGTGGAGGAGTGCTAGGGTGAGCCAGAAGGGGGACCTAAATGGTGGGGGTTAACAGAACACCCTCATTCCTTCTTGTCTCCACTGCCTCTGGAGAGTACTGTCAAGGGAAACTCATCCAAACTCTGGGCTTTGTCCCAGGCCTTGTTAGCTGGAGTGATCCTACCTAGGGTAAGAAATAAACCAACAATTAAGTAATGTGGCTCTTCAAGCATCTGGTACTGGAGCTTCCTACCTGGATGTCTTTCCTACCCATGAAGGCAGCATATGCATCTTAATTACAAAGCAACTGAGCATATTCTGCTGGAGAACTTTGGATGGTTTTTTTAACTCCACTTTACCTATCGCAGGATCACAGAATGGTTGGGGTTGGAAGGACCTCTGGAGGTCATCTGGTCCAAGCCCCCTGCTCAAGTAGGACCATCTAGGGCTGTTCATGCAGACTGTGTGCAGAAACCTTTTAAATATCTCCAAGGATGGAGATTTCGCAATCTCCCCAGGCAACCTGAGCCAGTGCTTGGTCACTCTCACTGTAAAAAAAGTGCTCTCTGATATTCAGGGGAAAATACAGTTTAATGAGTTTGGGAGATGTAATATAATACATATTTCCCTCTGTTTACAACATAGCATAAAATTCAAGAAGTATCTCAATCTTGCACCCTTCTAACAGGTGTATCAGTCACTAAGAATTGTTTGACATTAAAGAGGACTTAGTTTAATATATATTACCACTTAAAAACCTTATGTCAGACAAATTCTTTTCTCAGAAACATTTGTGATAACATAAGCAACAATAAATTTGCTCTCGCTTCATCTGGAAAATCTGCTTTGGTACCATATTTTAGCTACATGCAAAAGTAAGATCATCTCCACTTTTCAATTTACATTATTCCTGTATTACTTTAAAAGAAAAATAAGATTTAAAAATCAATGGCACAAGTATTTAATATTTATATTTAGCTCCTATTGTGCATATATATATATATATATATATACACCCCCTTATGATATACTTGTGTACACACACAGATATAGATATATGCACCTGCTGTTTCTAGACAAAGTAAAAGTTTATTGATAAGCAAAAGTTTTCAGGGAGAATCTCTGACCTGGGTCAAGCTGATGAGGCAAAACTGACAGGTCATGAATGTCAAGACCTCTTTCAATTAACCCCACAACATATGAATGGTATTAGGTAATTACTGGTTTAGATGTGTCAGGGGGGATTAATCGTATGTCTATTAACATTTGGACAATAAAGCATTTGTAAGTGAAACTTACAGTATACTACTACAGTCTATTACCTGTAACATGGTAAATACTGGTACTTGAAATATTTCTAACTCTGTAAATTTCAGCTTTCAGGCAATAATTACCATGATGGCCAAAATACTGTCATCAGTCATACAATGATAAAGCCTTCAAGGTTTCAGATTTAGGAGTAAGCACACTACCATTTAAATAAAAGACTAGCTACAGACTCTTCTCCAAAGAGAATGGAAGTCAGTGATTGACAAGAATATTAACTGATAAAAAAAATATGTGTAGCCTTTAAAATTATTTACAGGTAATAAACTTTAAAGAAATTATTCTTATTAATGTACAAATTATAAACATATTTAATCTAACACCATAACTTGGGTTTTTAAGGCTAATTTGTCTACCTTTTAAAAATCCATTAGCATCCTTAGGAGACAATACTTAGTATTATCATTATTATCTGCTTTTATTTTGCTTCAACTATTAACCTGTTTTTATTTTGATCCACAAGTTCTATTTTGTTTTATTCCACAGTTCTCCTCCTTATTCATTCAGTGTTGAGAATGGGGAAATGAGTTCATTTTAATGTGGCACTTAGCTGCCAGCTGGGGTTAAGCCACTAAAATTGCTATAAGCAGATTCCTTTTGTATGATGGCTTTCTCCCAGTTATGACCTCTGAATATTAAACTTCAGCCTCTTCAGCTGCCCCCATCTCTGCTCTGGATTAAGAAATCTAGAGCACATCTTTCCCAGTGAGTAGGTCCCTGATCCAGAAGAAAGACCAGCTGTGGTGTGATACACCAGTTAGAAATATGCTTCTTTCTTTCACAGGAGAAGATACATGAAGGAGAGCCCTGGTTACAAGGGGTAGCAAAAGTACCCTACTGATGGTTGTGTGCTTCTTGAAGAGAAGAGCAGTGGTTGTGTATAGGCACCCAGAAGAAATCTGAAATTCAAAGCTCCATGAAGTTTTGGAGCAAGTCTGCCCCTCTGAGCAGCATAGGGCAGTGGCCACAGTAAGGGCTCACATGTAAACTACTACTTCTTTGAAAAAGAGAATGTAGTTTTTATCAGTTTTACTAAAGTCACTGAAGTTACATCCATGGCATTAGCATCCCTTAATAGATGTGTCCATAAGAAAGCGTATAGCAATGTTTGTAGGAGAAAAAGAACTCTTCAACTAGAGCAGACTTTATGCTTTGAATTTTTATAACACAGTAAATTAGATTGAAAGGCTCGATTTTTCAGAGCACAACAAAAAGCTTCTGCTTGGATTAGCTCCCATTCAGTTTCTCATCTATATGCAAACACCTAGTGCAGAAAAAAACCTAAAGCAGAACCATGAAAAAGCCTCACAAAACACCTCCATATCCATCCCATTCTGACTCTTCTGGTTTTTTTCTCCTGTACATCAGGAGGTCACTCTCAATGGGAATTCAGGGAATATATTTTGCTTAAAAAGAGCCCTCCAACTAACATTTCTGCACCTGAAAATACCAGTTAATGTAAACTAATTCTTTTCCTCAAAAAGTTTGAATTTCTATGTATCTATCTATAAAAGTATTTATCGAAACCAGAATAGAATTGCCAGCAAGAGGAACAAGGATTACATCACAGAGCAGACTTACAGCTGGGTCTCCATCACTGCAAGGAGGTATTTGAACAATAAAATTTTACTTTTTATGGTTCTGGATGTCTGCTTTTCTATGGTCAGGCTTGACCCCATGTAGAACAAAGTATGGAAGCTCTCCAAATAATCCTTACTTTTTCTGGGTAGAGGATTTGATAGAGCGAGAGAGAAATTGTGTTCCCAGTCTGAGCTGTGCTTTACTAGCTAAAAGTAAAAAATAATCCCCTTCCCAAAACATATGAAGAGAAACAAAGTGGCTTATAACAATCCTTGCCAATGTTTTATTGCAAACACTAATGCAGCAGGATTATTGACCTCTTTTGACCTTTTGACCTTGGTTAACTACATTTTTTAAAAATACCATTTGCTCCATGCATTTTTCTCCATTAATGGCAGTAATTTTTAACTTTGAAGTATTTGTTCAGCCTAGTTCAATCAGGAGTAAGGAGAAAATATGTAAGCATAGCTGGTGGCATTATGAATACTGAACTTTATCATTGAAAGAGATGTTTACAGATAGTATTTTCTTTCTTTTTTTTTTTTAACTTTGTATTATAAGAAAAAACATTATTCTATCAGTTTGAGAAGAGAATAAAGATTGTTATTTCTATTTTGAAATTGTCACAATTTTCACACAAAATCGTAATCAGAGGTACCACTAAAGTATATGAACAATCAGCCTATATTTTTTGTTAATCACCTAAAATAAAAACAGTATGTATGTCATTCTGTATGTGACCTTTAGAAACACAATATCTTCTTTCACCTAATGTCCCAGCTTCTTGCTTAGGTGTTGGCTTTAGTGACAGAAAACACAAATTTAATGACAGAATGAAAGGCTGAGAGCACCTAATTAATTACAGCCATAAAAAGGTTCATATTTGTCTTTGCACATTGTGCATATTGAGACAGAATTAACACTTCCATGTACTTTTGGACATCAGAATTCTTTTAGGAAGCAAATTTCCATTTCAAAGCTTTTCCTTTTTTCTTCTAAGAGAAGAAGGATATATGTCACAAGGATATATTTTTCCCTGTCCAGTTCTCTACATTAACACTGACTTTATCAACCTTCAATCACATAGGGGTTTGCCACTTTATAAACAGTACTCCACTGCTTTGTACTGCTCCTCATGGAAATCCTTCTTTATAATAACACAGTACAATATTCCATTAATATTGGTCTTATTTTTTGCATGTAAATATGTTGCCATTATAGTCTCAGAGCTAGAATATCCTGAAAGCCATAAGTGACAGAGTACGGGCAGTGCTATAGGAACATCTCCATTCCAGTCCCCCTGATTCACTGAGCTGTAAGAGGTGCCAAGTCTTCCAAGTACAAGATTAGTTACAGAAGATATTAAGGATAGAAGGCACCAGTGTTTTGTTCTAAGAGCAGTACCAACACGAGGCTCAGCTGCATTTGTTTAGTCAGAAACCACAAATTTTCTGCTTTAATTACAGTACTGATAACATCAGAGCTACCAGGGCCTACAAAGAGTAATATAGTCAATAGTTAAAGATTTTTTTTAAATCTGTAGGAAATTATGTGCATGTCCTTAATAAAATGTACTGTTTTACAAATAAGAAATCAAAATCCATCACATATTTCAGGGTGCAGCAACGTCTCAGGTAATTTGAGATTTTGTGTCAATCTAATGCACTCATGAGCTAAACAGCTGTTTAACTGGGGGAAAGAGTTGAAGAAAGGATAACACTACCGCATTTGCAGGGTTTTTCAGTCAAAAAAAGTGAAAAAAATGTCTTTCAGATGTAAAGCAAGATAGAAGATACTGTATACTATGCTACTGTAACAGCTGATGCACCAAAACATTCTTCAAACAAATATTTATCTACCTGATAAGACTGAGGCAGTTTCAGAAAAGTATTCAACTCTTCTATAGACTAAAGTGTTTATTCTATCATGAATTATTATTATTAAATTGCTCAGTGTCTCCAAAACCTGGGTTGCCTTTTCAAAAGGAAGGGGGGAAAAAAGCATTCTTTTGCATTAACTATAATTTAATATGATTTGGCTGATGTTAATGGATTGTATTGCGCTGCAATGTGATCAATCCATTTCTCCCAGAGGTATTCCAAAACTTCACATTTCTATTCCTTAGATTATTAAATAATTTTGTAGGAAAAAGGAGGGCAAAAAGGTAGACATTTGAGAAACTAATTAATCAAATTGGTTTCTTTTAAAATTAACTTGACTTTTCTATATCAGACCTCAAAAAAACTTAACTCCAGCAGATGTGCATATTTAATGCTGTTTAGCTTTTTTACTGAAATACCAACAAGAAAGACATAGAACCTTAGTAATTACAAAGTACAGTTCAGCAATTTCTTGTGCTGATTAATCCTGATATATTGGTATGTTGCTCTTCTAATCCAAAGGTCATGCCTTGAAGTGAAATGAGAGTGGATTTCTTAACTTTTTTTTCTGAAATACTGCAAAGCAGAAATACTGAGATTTTGGTAAAAAATCTTAAGCTCTTTCAATGCCATTCAAATCATTAAATCCTAACCTCTATATGGCCCTATTTTACTGTTTTGTGAAGTGGAACTAGACACCTTCATTAGCCTCTCAGCTAAGTATGCAAAACCTGAGTGCTAGCCAGTCCTCCCAGTACAGAGCATTCTTTATGAATAACCTGGGAAATATTCAGAGAGAAAATGTGCCTTGCTCTCAAATCATTCCAAAAATCTTCCCTTGCATCATAAAACCCCTGGATTCCACCTCTGGCTGATACAATTTAGAGGCTGCTCCAAGGATTCAGGGGAGAACAGTAATTGATTACTACTTTCTTCTTTTGTTTTATTTTCCTTTTGTCTGTCCCTTGGGTTATACAAAGCAACAATTTATAACAGAATCTGGATTAAACTGCTCTGGAAAATATCCAGTTCACAAAGTGCAATAGCTATGAAATAACATTATATCATTAATGGCCAGAAATAGCTATGTTATATATTTCTTTTGAAATAGCAGGAGCAAGTTACATAAATGTTTCCTTACATCATTAATACACTAATCTATTATGTAATGAATGTCAGTGCTCACACTCCAGTAGTAAATGTCCTTACAGTAACATGTAAAAGGTAATAATGCATAGTAATATAATTTAAGCATACTTAACTGGTTATGTTATGGAAATATCCTGAAATGCTACTACACTCAATACTATGTTTTTAATTCTAGAATGATTTTTTGTAGTGGAAATACTGGTTTTTATTTGATCAGTATCATGAACAGGGACTGTCATACTGCTCAAAGATAGCATCTGAAGTTCTGCAAACATCTGTGTGGTTTTTTGCAACCACCTGAATACCACTTTTATGGCAGAATAATTGACTTCCAGCCTCACTAGTTTGACTTGACCAATGAGCACACAGTTAGCATTGAGCACACAGCTTTTGTTTAGTTTTTTCTTAATAAACAATTGACAACAACTTTAACTGTAAGGCGATGTTTCTCACTTCTACAGTTAATTTGCTTACTGAAGGCAAGTTTCTTATTAGTTGTGAAGAACACAGATTTAATATTCAGTGATGTGTATTTTTAAGCAAATTCAGTCAGTCTCTAGTCCACCAAAATCTTACAGAATGCACACTTAAATATCTTTAAGGGGGGTATTGTCACGTGCCCGGGAGCTTAAATAGCAGTAGTTCAAAGCATTTGCATCAATGCCTGATTTTTTTTGCCATTTAACATTGTGGAGGTGAGTTTGGCAGACACAACATCTTCAATTCAAAGCCAAAGGCAAATGTATATATTTCTAGGCTTTTTCCATTCATGTTTTCACAATTTCCAAAAAAATTATTGCTTTATGCTTACTTTATACTATAGATAATAGAATCACTGCAGCAGGAGTAAGAATTCCTTAAATTATCCACAGAATTATCTTAGATAAAAAATTTTGTGGTCTTCATTTTTCTAATAAAAAGCCCTTCAGATTTCTCTTTTACAAGGAGAGCCGTGCTCTCACTGGTAGAAGATAGCTTACTGTTATCCTCAGGGGAACTGATGGTACTAATTCTCCAAATTGTTCTGAGATGTGTGAAGGAGTTACGGAAATGGAAGGAGAAAAGTGAGTGTGGATCAGGTGATTTTAAAAAGAAAGATATTTTTGGCTCCAGACTACAGCGATTTTGTCAATAATTATAAAACTTCGATTTTTGAACCAGACACACCTGCAGTGACTCATATGGTTCCCATTAACAGTACTGGACTGTCAGTGTCTCTGTTGGCTCCTCAGCTATGTGTGAGAAAGGACTACAAAAAGAAGGCCCTATTTTGTTGATGGGATTTGTTAATGTGGGAGTTGCAGTGCCAAATATAAACAAATTTAGAAAATAAGAAAAAAGAGCAGTGAAAAATAAGCTATATATATAAACAGCTATTAGTATATTTGGGGTGAAAATCTTCATTTCTTCAGGAGAAAAGGAAAATCATAGATACAGACAGCCTTATTTTCATGTTTCTTATACACCATTTGTAGTCACAGCTAGAATAAGCCTTCACCTTACCAAAATATGGTTCTGGTAGGGAGGTGACTATTAAGGACCAAGAAGTAAGGAAAAAGGAAAGAAAAGTAAGTAAGCGAAAACCCTTTCCTGAGCTAGCTTTAGCATGAAAACCTTCGCATTTAGAGTCCCAGATGATGTGGGTGCCAGATATGGAGAATCATGCAGCATGAAACCAACTTTTCAGTAAAAGCCCTCTTCCAAAACCCTAGCAGAGTTGGGAAATATCTTTGTCCAACATATAAACAGACAGTTGCTTTGCAATATTTGTAGGGGCAGCAGGCCCTTCAGCTGGAATGGGATCCACATGCAGTCACTTCAAAATGCCTGGAACACCAATGTGGTAATTACTATCAATGCTAATTTTACAATTTTTAAGAGAAATCTGATGTACCTGGAGTCATCTGTGATTGCACAAGGTTTGTTCACTGGGTTTTCCCAAAGCTTGGCGTGTGGATGTATAATGTATCAATAAGTTTAACCAACTTGATTATTTACATCCCTACAAAAGGTAGACACCCAGACACTTTCCCTCCAACTTGAATGGAAAGATCACAAGGGAGCCAAATTTTTTGGTTGTTCCATAAGCATTAAATTATCACTGGGGTTTCTCAAATTCCAAGGCTCTGTTTGCCCTTACTTAAGACTGCTCTATTTTGCACATACATGAATTCTCACAGGATAAAATCTCTGCTTGTGCTCGGGGCAAAAAAGAAAAGCTTGTTCATTTGTGGTGATATAAAAACTTAGGCCAGAGCTTTTAAGCACACAGGACAATACTCTCAGTAGTATTGTTAACCACAGAAGTTACAACAGCAAAGAAGAAGCAACTCAGTGGGGTAATGTAAACAGATCCTGGGGAAGTAAGGCACGCTTTTAAGAAATGAAGTTAATGTTTTTTGGTTAATGACAATTTTCTGGAAGTTCTTGGGAGGTCTAACTATCTTCTGAGAGATCTTTGGTTTCTTATGACTGCAAAGTTTCTGAATCCCGCCTTCCTCCCCCCCCCCACTCCCCCCCCCCCAAAAAAAAAAAAAAAAAAGCTGGTGCTGTGCACTATATAGTTGTATGAAGAAGTGAAGCCCTCTGTAGGAATAGCTCACAATTTTCTCTGCATTCCAGTAAAACCAGCATTTGAATGCCACTGAAGTCCTGGCATTTGTGTTTTTAGTAGGTGGTTGGACGGAAAAAAAGTCTTTTGGGAGGTTCTACCTAGAAGACAGCTGTAGCAACACAGGGATTATCACTGTCAGAGCTGTGCATTTGCCTCACCCCACCCATGTATGTGTGTTAGTTTACAAATGGAATAATTTGATTATTTTTTAAAAGGTGTACTTGTTGCTTGTTGGTTTAATAATTAAAGATCTGAAAAGCAGAGCTTTTTATAAGGTATGGTTCAGATTATCTGCCTTTATGCTTGTGTTTCTTTTAGTGCTCTCCCTTCTCAATATCCTATTAATCCACTGCTGTTTGAATCCCTCGCCTCCTCTGCCCTGCTTTTGGTGCTGTTCTGCCCCCATCTTTCACCACACTTTGTTTGGTACAAATAAAACGTGATCATAGTTACACACCTGCTGTTCTCATTTCATGATAACATCAGAATACTGCTTTCCCAGCAATGTGAAACCGACAGAAGGCAGAGCTTTTTGTTGCATTTTTCTTCTTTTTTGTACATCCTTTTAAATATTTGACAGTGAATTAAAAGCAGTCTTTTACTTTTACATTACTGCTGTTTTGAACAAGCAAGGTTTCTATTTCTTTGAAGATAAGAACAAAAAAATCTATTCTTTGGGCACATCTTTGCTATTTTGCTCTATTACTACAATATTGACTCTTCTCATGCCATTAGACCATCTACCTTGAAGCCAGGGCAATAAAGATGCTTAATTTGCCTCACCTAACCTTGACATTTATTTTAAAATACATGATGTGTTATGGGAGAAGCACATATACTATCATCACCTTCCTTCATTTCAGATTATCTAAAATGCATATTCCTGCTCATGCTACTTTCACCCCTTTTCTCAGTAAGATATTTCAGAGTTGCTTCTCTGTTTATTTCTTAACTATTGGAAGATGATACTTTCTTTGCTTTTTAGTTCTATTTGTTCAGCTCTCCTCTAACTAATTCCTTGAGTATAGCCCATGACCATCCCCTTCACCTTGTTTGCACTGTTAACAGGGCCAGCTCTCTATTTATTGCCCTTTCTTCAACCCACTTTTCCAAATGTTTTGTGTGCTTCGTGTTGCCATCTGCTTGTTACAACTACACATCACTTAAAAAACTCTCTGTGTGCAGGTGAGTTGCAGATGGAGAGTTCTTTTTGTTGATTTGTTCATAAGTTTATTTACTGTCAAAAAAAAAGGAAAAAAAATCTGATGCGATTACTTCTTAGTCTGCATTTTGTGAGATGGGAAAAGTAAATTAGTTTTGTGTAGTAATATAGAATCAAGTAGGTTGTTGGTGCTAAACAACTTCTGCATATGTATTTATTAACTTACAGAGAGATACATATTTAAGTAACAACTATAAAAGATTTTCACAGTTCCTTACTTTGCTTTGAATTAGGCTTTCACGTTATCAGCTGAAGCATCTGAGTCAGAAGCTAATCTGTTGCAGCTTTGGGGTAACTGTATAATGCTAAGATTACAGGGAATGCTATTACCATTTGCATGCCCTTCAAATCAATTAAATAAATGAAGCAAATGAAACTACAAGCAAAGTAAAATATTATCATCGCAGCAGATTTTAGTCATGATTACATACATGAAAATCTGAAATATCACTGCTAGGGCCCTGATATCATCTAATTGCCTTTGAATTTGTATTGGTAAAACTCAAGCTGGAAATTAATTAATTCTCCTTGCAAGGAGAATTATATAATATCTTGGCAAACATGAGTGCTGTTTATAATCATTTTATGATTGGAAATTAATCCTATTGTGCATTTGGCAGATGTATTAGAATAGAAGATAGCTGAATATGTGATAACTTCAACACCACATACTAGAATTATTAGATTATAAAATAGTTTAGAATATGGACTCTTCAATACTGAGAGTATTTCCTATTATTTATATTGTAATGCTAAATATGTAACAATTAATTAAAAAAATTAAAACTCTATATGATCACACTTTTACTATGTATATTATAAATAAATATACATATCTGCAAGTCCAATATTGTACATTTTCCATAATTTCACCTTCCCAGAAAAGTTTAACCTTTTTTTTTTAGATGAAAATTCTGGTGTGACCTACTTTGGTCCTACCCAGTTAAGAGTTTATGCCAGGAAACTGTAATGTGGAAATAATTCAGCCCTGTAAAAAGATAGATAAGACTTTAAGTCTTTTCCATCATGTATCCATTGGCTATAAAGAAAAATGGGAAATTCTGAATTATTATTGTTGTTCTAACCATCTTTCAGCAAATTTCACTCTTTTTTTGTCATGTGACCCAAGTTGTCTGTTTGCTGTGATGAAGCTGAGCTATTCTGGGACACTGAGAGGACTGAAATGAAGGAACATGAGGTAGTCAAAGGTTCTTGTTTAATAAACCTTTATTAACCTCCTTCACGTTCCTTCTCATTATGTTGATTTCAGCCTTAGGAAAGATTTAAAAATATATTCAGAGAAACTGCCTGCTGTGGAAAAGTTTGATTTGTCAGGAATGTGGTGGTATGCCAATTCCTTCAGCATGGAAAGAGAAAAACTAAGAATACTTACCAATTAAGGTAATGTAATTCAGCAACCCAGAGCCAACTGCAAAATAGTCCTGCTAAGAGCGAAATAACATAATGGCAACATAGGAGTGCAATCCTAGCAAGGATTTATGAGAATCAGTTCCTATAAAACAACTTTACAATAAAATTAATTTGTGGCTGAAGACCTTCACCAAGGAAAGTAATACCTGGGAGGAAAAGAACTGCCTCACTCTTCATGGTGTGACCAGATAGCATAAACCAGTAGAGACCAAATAAAACATTATTAAAGTCACTATTGAGCAAGAGGATAATGGAGTCTTGCAAAAATACACTTTAATTGATAGCACCTTAGAGTCAAAATACCTATGTTGATTTACAGTAGCTGAGAAGGTAGTCTTTTATCTTCAAAGAGCTCCAGTTCAAGGAGCTTTGAATTATACAGGACTGGAGTAATATTATTTCCCTCAAGACAGTTTCTTAGTATAGGGATGCTGCTACAGGGTGAATTTATTGATTGCATCTTTGATACTACCGGCTAAAAGGAAATAGCACTGTATTTTCTCATTGTAAGCTCAATTTTAAGGATTTTAACATCAGTGCTCTTGCCTTCTGGAATGAAAGATGAACTTTTTAACTTGCTCTTGATCTTGCGGGATAATTGTCATAAAAACATTGTTCCCCATATGTAGATTAATCTTTCTCTTGCCTTTCTGATTTCTAACAAGAATACAAACTCTTTCCTGATCAGGTTATGGCAGGAAGGATATTTTCTTTTCTACCTTTAGCCTTCAGTTCAGCTTTAGTTTTAGAATTTTAACCCAGCTATGCATGCATTCCTCTTTGGCTGGACAGAAACAACCCAGTCTGTGAGAAACTCTGATATAAAATACAGTTCTATCTTGATAACATTACTGTAAGTGACATTGAATATTATGAGCATGATTAAAGGAAAGAATATGTCTACACAGACTCTGAGATACTGTAGTGGCTGTGAGGAGATTCATAAAACCCCTGGCACCCCAAACACTGAACTTCCACATCAAGAAGCAGAACTGAAAGAGTTGAAATATCTGTGGCATGATGCAAAAGTTAAATGAGGACTCAGAGAAAAATTTGCAGACTAGCCACATGTCTATTAAATTTCTAAATAAACAATGCTCCTCTTGTTTTTACTTTGTTGTTTCAAACACAGCTCTACCACATAAAAAGCTAATCAATCCAAGATCCTCATACATGCTATGTTCTCTCTGTATTGGTTTTATAACTGTTGCCTGTTCAGAGAAAACAGCTTGGGATTGTACATTTGCTTCATACATATATAATTTTGTGAGAACATCTACATCTTTCTCCTCCTGAAGGTATAAAACTGGGGAGGACACCAGCTGTACTGTATCCATAATAGTAGGATTGGTGAAAAAACTTGGGAGGGGAATCAGCAAGCAGAAGAGAGAAAAGATGACCAGAAGGGAATCATTTATCATATAGTATAGATTGCTTGTCTTAGCAGCAGGATTTAATTACCTTATTAAACTAACTAAATTTGGATTTTTTTTTTAAATATCCAATAAAATCAAAAATTCTAGTGTAGAGAATGAATATTTTTCTTTTGAAATTCCCTGTCTTTACTTATTTCCTACCAAAGAAACACCTAGGAGCTTGAGAATATATTTATTGATGCATTATAGGATTTTAGGTAAAAATTCATCTCTAGTAAGACAAATTTATTACCTAAATAATAACAAGAAATTGCTGTTATCTATATTTCAGTAGGGCAAAAAATGAAGAAACAGCAAAATTCAGTGATTTATTTGCCAAAGTTAATACAGCAACTTTGATGCTTTGAATGAAGCCAAACTTCCTGTCTCCAGCCTTCAGAAAGAAGTTAGCTTTGCCTGCTGACAGGGCTGGTGTCTGGCAGCACTTCTGTTTAATCCTCTGCAGTAGGACTGTATTGGACTCCAGTCCTTTACTATATCCATTTCTGTAGTGCACCCTAAAAGACACTGCACTGTGCAGCCAGGTGGTCCCTGCTTTTTCCATACAATAAACAGCATTAAGGCAAATGTCATATACAGACCTGACAGAAATGAATTGCACAAAAGGGGTGAAGCATGGAGAATTATTTAGTAATAGTGGAAACTCCTACTCAATACTGACCTTTCCTCAAGTGATAATATTTCTGGGTGATGAATAACTGCAAACATACAGTGCATATACATGTTACCAAATCTTTGACTTTCTATATGGCTTTCATCTATTTGACCAACACTTTTTCCCTCTTCCACTGTATTTTTCTATTAAAAGATACAAAATTAAAGCAGACTAACTTTTTTCCCAAAGTTTTACTTAATTACAGAAATTTTAAAACATTTTTTACATAAAGCAAATAATAATGTATGACCTCCTGCAACATCAGCTTTACATTCTGAGGTGATAAACAATTTGTAAAATACATCTGGTATTTTTCATCTCAGTCATAACTTTGCTTCAAAACCAGTGAGAATATACCATGACCAGCTTAGATAACATTCCTGCAAATGTATGGCAAAAATCAGAGTTGACTTAGGCTAGGATTTACTAATTTATTAATAGGATTACTCATGGACATAAGAAACATGCCTAGATATTTGTACATTTAAATATTATCTTTCAATGTAATGCAAAACACCAAAAAAGCTTTTAAGTCTTGTACTCCTGCACTTCTGTTGCACCAGTGCAATAATGATGCAGACAAAACTCAGTTTAAAAAAAGCTACCATACATAGGACAAGTACTTCTTGAGAACTCCATTTCCTACTATGAAGCAGTTTTACATAAGTACTGTATATTCACTGAAGTCAAAGGAACTACTCTTAAAAGTAATGTGATCCTATGACCTCTTTCATTTTTAACAGGCATTCTCTTAAAAAATAAGACCCTTTATAAAGGCAATCAAAAGTAATCTTGCACTAGTAACAGGATTGTTAAAATTATATACCTATTTTCTGAGAAGTATAATAGTGTATCCAGAGCTAGGAATGCAAGTTCTAAATAGAACAAAAAGATAAGCAACTCGTATTGGAAGTCAGTAATTTTGGATTTAGCAGTAAGAGCTTCTTTGTTTCAAATAGTAATAAATATTGGAAAATTGAAGAGAATCATTGATTTTAATCCTTAAAGAATGGCTAATTCTGCAGTCACCTTCATCTACTTTAGAAATATATGAGCTATACTTTATCTCTCTGCATTTGATATTCATCCTAAAAATTTTAGTTTTCAGAATTTCTTTTACATTGCATTCCAGCCCTGCCCACGTTAATTTCAATATAAAATTACCTATCACCATTTTGCATGAAATAATTGTCATAACTTCAAATTTGGCAAATTGTGCTTTCCAGCCTGCCATTTCCCCTTCAAGTTCTTTGGGAACCAATGAGAATAACTTCAGTTTCTTGAAGGATGCACTAAAACACTGCAGAAAACTTACGAGGCATTAATGAGAAGTGGGAAAGCTTCTTTCACACAAGAGTATTAACCTGCTTTCACTTTTCTAAGTGAAGTAAACACAGAGATTTTCTTGAATAAGTGGACTGAGAAATGGTGCTCCATTGCCTGGGAACACCAGATGCAATAGGTAATTGCAACACTCAGGCTTCAACTGGGAACTGGAACAGGTCTAGGAATGCTCCTCAAGAACAGTGAGTTTGAACAGTAAGACAGAGTCCTAAACTCTGAAACATGCAGCACAATGATTGAATGAAGAACAATGTGTCATGGATAGGACACACAAAGTGCATGTGCAACATTCACATAAAGTGTGTGCAGATGATAACCTTCCTGCTTTACACTGAAAACCAAAATTGATTGTGAAATGAAAGTCACTGCTATAAGACTAAACAAAAAATAGAGATAATTAATGTAATGTAAGAGCATTTTCCTATTTTTGGAATGCTGACACAGAGCAACCACTACGTGACTGTTAGGGAAACAGTAACAGACTGGTAAATGAAATGAGCTTGAAGGATCTTGGGGACATGAAATGAGCTTGAAGGATCTTGGGGACTTCCTCACTGTCCATTTCCTTTGTGTTGCATCTACCAGATATCCACCTCTCCTGAAAACACCTCTTTCAGGAATGAAGCATGAGCCCAGTCCTCATACATTTAATGCTGGATAAGACTTTCTAACATTCCTTTTAACATTCACATTCCTGAAAAACAACTGCATAATGCTTAGGACTGTAATCTATTTCAGTGCCTCTTAAGCCCTGGAAACCACACAGTATCTCTTCAGGCCAGGTTTCCTAGTACTTTATTTCCTCCACTAATATAAAATACTAATATTAGATACTTTAATTTGAAGCCATTAGATATTCATCACTCTGCTTCTGCATTTGTCTTCTGCTTGCCTTTTCTGAGCAAACTATATCCTTCAATTATTAATGTTGTGATATGTCAATCATCCAAGAAGTTTTTAATCAACCAAATGTCACTTACAGGAAAATATTGCCCAAGTAATAAAGCCTCTGCTTCCTCTCAGTTAATCCCTACACTATAGAATATATTTGTTAACCAAACCACTTTTTTTGTCCCTTCTCTGACCTTATGCCAAATACTTCTTTTTTTGCCAATATTTAGAATTTTTTAAGGAAGGAATAGTTCATACCAAGCTGGTGAGTTTTGTGAACCTGTATCAATAAGTCAGTAAATTAGTGTGAGAAAGGTGTGGTTCTTTGTGTCACAAGGTTTATGGAACATTATTCCATGGTCAAGGCAGCTGACATTCTGCTGGCAGCACCATCTGTTCACAGACATATTTATCTCCATGACACATCTGTCCCTAAGACTTGACCTTTGATCAGCAGAATTAACAAAAAAGCCACCTGAGCTCTTGACCCCTTCACCTTTCCATTCCAGATCCTTACAGTAGCTTCTAATCTGTGTAAAACCATTCCCAGTAGTGTTATAAACACCCACATGGAACACAGGCTTGGAGGAGTGTCCAGAGGGTTGGAGTAGCCTTGGCAATATTTCAGCATCACCAAGGATTCGGGTTCCTCAGGGCAAGCATGTCTCCTACAATGTCAAGTCATGCCAACAGATGGGTCCCATTGTCAGGCTCATCATCACTGCCATTGACAAATCTCATAATCTCATAACAAAAGTGGTGTTACTTGGTGCTCCTCATTCAGCCTGTCCTTTAAATTCTTAGCTGCGTGAGAATGTCACAGTCTTCTTTTCCAACCTCTCTTCCTCCATTTCTCTCACTCTTCTAAAATGATAACTTTTCTATTTACAGGGAAATAAAGCCATAATATTGATTATTATATTAAAATAGAATATATTTTAAAACCATAAATATTGATTGTCAATAAACCAGAAGGTAAATTAAACTGAAAAAAAAAAAAAAAAAAAAAAAAAAAAAAAAAAAAAAATGAAACCTCATATTTTTTCTCTTTAGATAAGTCTAGTACTTTTTAAAGCATATATGAGTTTGTCAATTCCAGTGATTATTTTACCATTGACAGTTAAAAGTACTGTAGTATAAAAGGATGCAAACTCATCTATCCTTAGGGGTAAGAGGTTGAAGAGAAGATAAACATCTTTAGTCATAATCTTTTGCTTTACCAAAACCTCTGGTTGAATTCCTGAAATACTTCCTGAAATAGATTCTTGTAAAAAGTCCAAGTTTACAGTGAAATGAACCTATACACATGGAGTGCAGTGCCATAGACAACGTCATCCTTTGGAAACATTTAAAGGGAAACCTAGCATACTATCAAATCAAACTTTTTGTGACATACTGATTAGCTGCTGTGAAAATGTTTATTTCTATAATTCTAGCATAAAAAAACCTTCCTGAGTTGGTGTATAAACAAGAAATTGAACATTTTGAGACTGAGGTATACATGACAGTATGTTTTTTAATTGGAATTTTTAAAAACATCTTGTAGTTACTAATTGTATTTTGTCTTAAATGAGTAATGGAGAAGCATCACTGTCCAATTCACGCAAAATTCAATATATCCAAAGAAAAAATAGGGGAACGGCAGTCAACAAAAAGCAAAAGCAAGTTCCTTAAAGAAAAAAGGAACCCATAAAAATGCTTTTTAGAAGAGTGGACTTCTCGTGGCAGAATTAAGGCTCTTGGGGGCAAGGCAGAACACAGCAGAGAGGACAGAGGCTCAGACAACAGAAGATGTCAATGTCCAGGATGTGTAAATGAAAAGTCAGAAGGACTGTCTCTCAAAAAGAAAGAATTAGAAAAATCACCAAATAAAGGGTAAATGGTTCACAGAACCAAGGATCTGTTTTCAAAGTCAACAATGTTAAGCAGGTTTGGTTTGTTGATTTCAAATCTGGCAATGCTACTATTAAATTTAAAATGGATTTAAGGGCATAGGTGACTGTGATTTGTAAAGAGACTTTGCAAGAGATGATCCCTGGAACCAGATGGAGTGGTTACGGACAGTGCTCAGTAGCCCTAGGGACACAGGAATTGCCTTTTTTAGTGCAAAGTCTAGCTCAGTGACACAGGGAAGGCGTGTGCCTTCAACAAACTTAGCACTAATAGGATTCCAGAAACTGAAACCCTTAACTAAATCACAGTCTTCAAGAAGGAGATTAAAAGCAATTGGAAGAAGCTTGGCCTAAATCTGGAATTAATGGCCTAAATTCATGAAACAAGGGATGTCTTTTTGTGCCTTTTGCTCATGCATTTTTACCATTCTTTCTGCTCATCTGCTAAAGAACATGGAAACACCAAAGCAGCAGTCATTACTAAACTGACAGTGTAGTGGGCCTTTCAGAGAGGATGTTAGTCATCCCTTTAAGCCATATACACATTTCTTAACAGCATTAAAATGTGTTAACAGTAACACAGTGTTAATAAATAACTGCAGTATTCCAAAATATCCAGCCTCACTGAAATGCTGCAACTGAAGGCTTCCAAATATTGCACACATTTGAAACATGACACATTAGGAATATATTTCACAGACTGATAGTATAGAATTTGCAGCAATGTTCTCTCCAAGTTTCTGAAGATTTTGTCACTTCATTATGTATTTCCATAATTTCCTGATGTCTAAGTAATATGCAAAAGAAAAATAATGTTCTTTGAATCATGTTTCTTTTTCATTCTTTAACTCATTAAAATATTTCTTGTTCCCCTTTAAGACATTTTAGTATAGGTTTCTTCCCACAGTGACTTAAATGAACAGATTCATAGCTTGAGTGAAGATAATTTCTTAAGAAAAAGCTAAGTATTCCATGGGAGTATATACTTATTCCATATGTATACCATGAGAGAGTTTACTAGAATAATGATAGCAGCTTGACAGAGACCAGAAGCAGCTTTCTTTGCTCTTTACAGAGTGCTCTCCCATGTCAGTGGTACAATTACTGTATTTGTGGGCAGCCTGACTATACCTTGAGCAGCCCAAATGCATAGCAAAAGAGATGTCCAGGGAGACAAAAATTCAAACTTGTCCTCCTTTTACTTTAGTCCCATTTACTACCCCAGCCATGGTAATACACTGCACTGAGGTCCCAGGGTCACAGGTCTGCCATCTGCAGTGACAAACAGCTATTTCCATGAATCTTCTGTAAACTAAAGTTCCGTGGCAGAAGGTCTGCACAGATTCCAGTGTGACGGGATTTGCACCAGTCTTCTCTGCATGGTGCCCACTCTCGCTCTCACCGAGTCTCCTCAGAAAGACAGTCTACTGGCTGTGAGTACTCTCTGCCCCTGCCATGGACATACTCTGCTTCAACAGCAGGGGCATCTCCCTGTTTGGAGAGAATGGCTCTACCAGATGGTTTCTATGATCTGTCTGCTCCTTTTGTCAAAGCTGTGCTCATGCAGTTGTTACACCTCTCCCAGCCTGGGTCAGTTGGCACCTCTGTTCTGAATCTTTCTTCCCTTCTCACTCTATAGCTCTGCAGTGGGACAAGTGGCCTTTCCACAGCATTTTCACTGAAGGCACTCCTCCTTTCTTTCTCCTCCCAGCCAGCCACCCCCTGTCTCCCTGGCATCCCCTTTTGAAGCTTTGGGAACACTTTTGGCACAAGAAGAGCCACCTGGGTGCCCAGTATGCTCTGCCACAGCCACAGCCGCCTCGCCCACCCGCCTCAGCTGAGCTGAGCTGAGCCCTTGGTGGTCTCCTCAGAAGCTCAAACCCTGCTAAGAGGAATGTGCTACCTGACAAAGAGAACAGGTAATTTTGGTAGCCGCAGTTCCTCAAACCAACAACATGAGGCATATAAGAGGCAACACAAATGGGCCAATGTCATCATCAGTTTAACATTGAAAAACTCATTGAATGTTGAATTATGGTCAAATACCACATGAATCCAAATTCACACAGTTTTGCAAATTAAGCAACCAATAAATTCTTTAGAACTATGACTGATCAAGTTCTCATTTCTCAAGTCTTGAGAGATAACTAATGTTTGACAAAATAAAAATATATTGAGAAGTTGCAGGTTTCATTTTTCTTTTAGCTTTGCATTCCCAGGGGCAGTGTACGAAAGGTTTAATCACAAACTTACTGAGAATGACAGAATAAGATTTCTCTTTAAAAAAATATTTTTTATTTTTCTTGTAATTTGACAGGCTCATCACACAACTGAAGTTGTTTATGCCATGTGGGTATTTTTTTTTCATACAATTTTCTTGATATTTAAGATGTCACTGCTTGCCTTACTGTTGTTTCACAAGTAATTAATAAGAGAGGATGCAGAATCCCCATTCTTCATTATCTCCAAAACATGAAACGACAAGGCTCTGAGCAACCCATCATCTCTGACAGATTTCTGGAGATTTTGAGGTTAACTGAGATAAAAGAACGAGTCTCCTAGATAAAGACTGGAGCTAATGAAAACACTGATTACGTTGTTTGACTCATAGTTTCCCAACAACTGTATATAAAATTCTGAAATAAAAAATTGCTATTTGTTCCACATATTTTTAAAAAGTTACTAACAAATGATACAAAATCACCTACAAAATAAATATGGGATCACCTTAGGATTTTATTGAAGTCTTGCCGATGAACTGGGATCCATTTTACTCAGTGTGACTCATATTTAGTTAACCTGAACATAAATTATTCTTAATGGCATTTATCAATGCAAATATGAGTTATATCTATCCATTTAACGTTTCATTTTGTGTGCTCACAACAATTTCTTGTGGCCAGCATGGCTGATGTGTAAAAAGACAGGTTTTCTATTCTACAAAACTATACTGTGTACATAATTTAAATGAGATACAGCTGCAAATATTCTTTATCTTGAAAAACAAATATTGCTTTGCTGACACAGAAACTTTTACTGAAATCTCTCTAAATACATTAATATATATTATTTTAATGGATTTATTTTCTATTGGAAAGGTATCATAAACCTAAATCTTCACAGCATTAGGCAGTGAAGAGAAACATGCTTTCAGTGTGTCATGGACAACTAAGAATAGCAATGGAGACAAGTCTTTCACAACAGAAGTAATGCACACAGATCCACTATAACGTAATCTAAAATCCCCTTCAAGTTTGAGTTAAAAGACAAGAGAAATTAACACCCTCTTCAGACAAATTAAAAATTACAGGGTTCATTCACTAGTGTAAATCCACTGTAAGCCTCTGGTGACTCAGCCAGTCATGAAGCACTTTCACCAATTAAATGCCATCCTTTGCAACAAGAGGTATTTCCCTCAAAGCACAGGAAAAATGTGTATGGATCTTCTTTGTTTGCAGTATGATTCAATAAACACCAAGCAAAAAAACCACTTGTCTGTAACTGCTCTGAGAAGACAACTAGCACTCACCAGATTTTTTTTTTCTTGTAAATTCCTGTTTTATGGTTACAGTCTAGCTAATCTTAGCTTGCAGACACGTTCCCTGAAAGTCTGAAATATTTGTATTTCAAGCAAGTATTGCAGCATGTCTCAGAAAAGAAATTTAAAATATTAATTTGAACATTTGCAGATGACTACAAATACTGGAATTAATACTAGAAATTGGATATCGGCAAAGAAATTAATGCATCAGGTGAGCAGATTCTTTTTGTGCCACCTATGCTCTTCTGTTCCCAGTGCCTCCTGTACCTTTCACTTACATAAAATAACAGCATGGAAATTCCAGCTTATCACTCTGCATCTAACAACTGTGCAGTCTGAACCATTTAAATCAGACAACATTTTCTAAACAAAATATAAAAACATGATAAAAATGTTGACTTATCATTACTAATCAGCAAAACCAGAGTTACTTTCAAAGACTGAAATTTTCGGACCTATTGCACACATATTAATACTGAACAGCTTGTGCAAGAGACAGGCTTTATTTGCCGTACAAATTCTTTCACACACAAATAGAAAGGGATATTTGAGTGCAGCGTATTTGCCTAACTCTTTTGAAAAATGACAGTCCACTGTTTCCAAAGTTGATTTTCCATTGAGAAGAAACGGACCTGCTGAATGCAGCCCATTATTAAGTAACATGAATAAATCACCAGCACATGTAAGGAACTGGGTACAGAAGGCATTCATAAATTCTTTAGTTTCTGTGCCTCACAGCACTCTCAGTAAATGCTTATAGCAAGGCATCTATTAAATATTCATCTGTGCTCCTGCCAGCACCTTGGGCAGAAGCAAGGAGGAAATTAAGCACAATGCAAAGGGGACACAGCAATTCACTCCTTGCACATTGGCTCTGTTTCAGAGCTCACTTTCTCACTGTTCTCCCTGGTGCTTGCTTTACCCTCCCAGGTGCTGCACTGCCGCAGAGGGGCTGACAGCCACTGTTTTGGCCCAAGGCCTTCCTCAAGGAGACTGGCAGAGATTCAGACAATGACAATACAACACCTGTAATCAGAAAACAGAAATATGGAGGGTGGGTTCATTTGCTTGGTTGGTTTTGTACTGGAACAAGCTTGCATTGTATTCATTTTTTTTATGAAATGGAATCTTTTGAGTGTATTTTGGTTTTAGGTGCACAAAAGCCAGGTTGTACAGACGCAGAAGCAGCAAAACCCACTCCCAAAATGATGAATACTATTCAATATATAGCAAATTTGCTTTATTTCATATGCTTTATTTAATCCAGTCACTATGTCCTTTAATCTGATGTAAAATAAAACATTTCTTTGAAGATATGGAAAGAAAAAACGAATGGCTATTCTGAATTACAGTGTATAGAACACTTCAACCATTTATTTTGACAACTTACCCATTCACCTATTCAGGTGATATATCATTCCTATCTGAGTTTACTGAACCACAACAGCAAATATTATAGAAATAGTCCAACTTGCAGAGAAATTTAACACTAGAGGTGTTTCTAAATATTATTCATTTATGTAGAAAGAAAACCAAAACCAGAAATGTAAGCAGTTACTCTAGTGAGATAGAAATACCAGGATATTCTGGAGTTTTTGATCAAGTTAACAAAAAATAAAATTTTATTAGGTAAATCAAGAGTTACCCAACGGTGCATCTCCAAACTAAGGATATTGCACCTGAGAACAACAGTGTATCTACAAGAATTTGAAACAGTTAAATATTTGTACTAAGACAGATATTTATACTTGTTAAAAATACAGAATTTAAACCATGGGATACTGCACTTTAGAACAGAAAATACTCTAAATCTAGTGCATACACAGACACATCATGAGTTTCAGTCATGAAAATTTTGGCTTTCAGGATCAGGCCACTGGCAAAGATCCAGCAACTTAATTAATTTAAGTTAGCATAACAAAAGGATCAACAAATCTTCACTGTGAACTATCCAGTTAGCATAGAGAAAGGGCAAGCTCTTATGCCTGACTTTTTACTTCCAGTATTGGTTTATAAAGTAAATGACTCAAATGATATTTAAATTTATTTTCAGATTATTTTGATGACTATCTAAAGGAAACAAAATTATGTAGTAAAGAGAGGATAAACTGGTATCATTTCATACACAACGAAATTTAGATGAAGTAGAGGTACTCCGTGTGACACTGATTTTTCTTAAATGTCTATCTCTTCAACTCAAGAAAAGCAAAATTTTAAATTCTGTATGGAAGAGATAATGTAGCAATATTTCAATGTAGGATAGTTTATTACATAAACAGTATGTACAAATTCTAACATGAAAATAGTGAGTAAAAGAAATCAGACTCTATTTACATTTATATTTTTTTTTACAAAATGTTTTTACAAGTGTATATTTTTTTCTCTAAATAACAGGACAAACACATAAGACCAATCTTTTTGTATTACATACATAAATAAATATTGATTTTAAATGACTGTTATAGGAACATAATTTCTACAGCCAATTTGGGTAACAGAAAAGCATTTGTTACCTCTACTACAATATAATTAAGTAAAAAGGAAAAATTTTACATATAGAGCTCTGTTAATTACTTTGCAAATTGTACCTTACTAATATATCAGTAGAGGTAATGCAGTCGATACATTTCATGCCCACAACTGAACAATGAGTTTTGGCATGCAAACCCACATATAATCATCAACATCTGCAGGTATCCACTTACATTTTTTTAAATAAAGGGTTTTCTTAATCATTGAAAACTACATGCAACAGCTTATTAGTAGCATATTCCTGGTTAAAATGCACAAGTTTTGCATAACATTATTTTAGTAATTGATGTTCACAGGTACTGATCAAAAGGGTAGGAACATACTTGGCACATAGTATAAGAAAATGAATTAATAAATAAGTCAATATCACTATGACATTTACATATACACAAAAATTAAAAAAAATACGGTGTTTTACACAGAATTTAGAACTGTCTGGTTCCCCCACTTTGTTTCACAATGCCCTGATTTAAGACATTATTCAAACAAACTCTGACATCCATGTTTGATTAGAAGCATTGCTAAAGCTCATTCTGAACTGCACAGGTTTGCTTCCATCCCAGTGACTTCTTTTGTGCCAACCTTCCTGAATCAGGACCTGCTTATTGGAAACTCTCCCTGACTCCAGCTGGGAGCATGAAGATGGAAGTATTGTGAAATAAACTGATTTGGTATTAAGGTTCCTACACATATCATTGCTAATGCCAATCAGCAGAATTGCCGAATTCCCACTCACGTTAGCAATGACTTTGTGCGTGACCACGCCAAGTATCAATGTCAGTGTCAGCATTGCCACACCATGTCCTCAGCTCTTTCTGAAGCCACAAAATTGAGGATGTTCAGACTTCTTATTTATTGTCTGTGTGCTATATTCTTAATGAATATTCAAGTTGGTACACATGGATGATACAGCACAAGCTCTGTCTTATTTTCTCCTACTCTCTAAACAACTCAAAAATGGTAAAAAAAAAAGGTATAATGCGAACAAACCAATTTCTTCTTATACAAAAATCACCAATGAACAAAAAATCCACTTCACAAAGCAGTTAGCAAAAATAGCATGATCTTATAATTTTCCTTTAAGAAATAAAGATAAACAAAATGCATCCTGAATTCAACTGACAAATCCATCAGAATCGTACACAGTAAATAATACATTAGTGTAAAGGTGCAGAGTATCTTAAAACATCCCAATATCTCTAATATCATCCCAATATTAACTCTGAATTACACAACATCATTAGAGAAAATAAATCTTTAACTAGGGAATTAAGTAGCAAATTGCAACTCTATTGCTGAATTAAATGTTTAATGTGGCTTAGTCTAGTGAATTAGGGCAATGCCCTGTGTGATTCATCAAACAAAGCTTTAGAATTAGGCACTAAACACCTCAAATCTGTACTGCTAAATTAAAAAAAATAATCAGGAAATCACTCACAGTTGGGAATTTAACATCCATGCATGAGCTTTGTTGACTTTGTATTTTTCATGTTTGATTTGGAGGGTGACTTGAAAGGTGAGTTGATAAAATCATTTGTAGAAGGAAAAGAATAATTTACATCTTAGTGGACTCTATATAATACACTTATCAATAGGTTTCTACTTTATCACCTTTTGGTTTTGATCAATCTAGTTCAGAAGGGAAAGCCTCTCGGTGTTCTTCGAAAGTACCTTGTTACTTAGAACAGAGGAATCCTTCAGAGAGAACAACATCAGCAAACAGTAACCATTTTGATTCTTCTCAGAAGGATGATTACATGAGGACTCAGGGCTCCTAACTTCCTGCTTATCTCCAATGAACTGGCATCACTGTAACAAAGACCAACATCTATGCTTACAGTGCCACTGCAGTTCCATGCTTTACAGTGTCACTACGAATGAAATGTAATGTCATTAACATTAATCAAGTCACTGTAGATTTGATCCAGCACAACTAGAACAGACTGTGATTGAAAGGTTTGGACAGAATTCTTCAGAGAAGCCTGAGGTAATTACTTTCCCTGATCCTGCTGATCCAGCAAACACCACAAAGATCACTTCTAGACCCATCTATGCCCTGTGCAATCCAAATGTGAAACCAGTGCCGCACACCAGTCCAATGCAAATTTTGTTTTCTTTGTAAAAACATACACATAAAACATTTCCATTCTGACAAAAATATCTCAGAGTTTACTATTCTGAAAAAACTGAAAATAAGTCTTTATACTACAGATTTTTGGAAGAAGACTTCATCTACTTATTTTTTAATGTGTTTTAAAAATGGAGGAAGGAATTAAAAGCACCATAGCCTTTATTATATTTTAAGCTATTGCTAAAGGCCCAAACCATGTAGCAATAGAAAATGTCTGGGAAAATTCTTGGTCAACTAAGTGAATATCAAAAAAGACAACAAGCAACAGAAAAAGAATGGAAAAGAGCCCTTTAAAACTGAAGGTAAAATTGTAGAAAAATTGTAATGAGTGAGTGGTCAGAAATTTATGTAGTTTCCTTCCTCCCTCTGTGGTAAAAATGCTGTAAACTTCAGTATAGACAAACTGAATCTTTTGTGAACGTTTTACTGTGATAAACTTAGCTCTGATCCTCAGTTTCAGATAGGTATTTCTTCATACCTGCTTTTTCATAAAAGAGTTTTTCATCAAGATAAGGGAAATACATGTACCACTAATGTCCGAGCTCCTCTTACTGAGTATTTCAGAGACATATGAAACACAGCTAGGTCTGTAGCATCTGCGGGTAGAAAAAGTGAGGACTTTGTCCAGTTGGAGTCAAGTTTTGAGGTACATTAGTCTGATGTGATGATTCAAGGAGCAATAGAAACGGTGCCAAAGAATTCAGGAGCACTTCAAACACATCTGAACATTAAGAGCTGATTATGGGTATTTATATGGATGTTTATTGGCAGATACTTCCCACCCTCCCAATAATAAATCCAAGCAGTTTCTGTTTACTACTGAGACACGTGTCTCTGTGAGGCAAATTATTCTAGACAGTTTATACTGCACAATAAGGCAATATGAATTCCCTTATGGTTAAAAAGGGCACCCTTCTGTCTAAATTTGAAAAATGAATTCAAATAAACTACAAGCCAATGTTTTCCAGATGCCAGAATATTGTCACATAATTCTTTCTGTAAGCAGAACAGCAAAACAGAGCCAATACATCCATCCTTCTGTTCTAAAGATCCATGGGGAAAAGAAATATGTGCATCAAAATTCAAAGCCAAAAAGTAGCTACACAGCTACTTGAATAATAAATGTGCCTCAGAATTTCTAAAATTTTAATGTAACTATTCAGATTTTTAACTAGAAAATTGGTGTTTCTGTTCAAGATAATATAATACCTTGAAATATTATGTATTAAAAATGTGTAAGATTTAAAAAGTTATTCTTCTAGGACCTATTAATTAATTGCATTCATTGCCATCAATTTTAAACAATTCTATTAATTGCCATTTGTTTCCCTACAATGGTATTTCTACCCTGTATATCCTTTAACTGTTGTCTATATTAATAGAAGATCTACATGATAGAACATTATGACTTTAGACCAGATGGGTAATACATATGTATCATCATCCTCCTCCATGGTGATACTGCAATTGTTAAAAACTGAGTATTTCAGGGTTTCTGCTACTGGTATTTATTTTACTTATGTCCTTCTTTCAGATAAATGGAGATATTCTTTAATAGCAAAATACACTAGAGCTTAAATTGTTGCCAAGGCAGGGCTTTAAGCAAAACAGATAATTTAAATCCACTGATGAGAACATGACCTCTTTCAAAAATATGTATACATCACAGGACCTTGCAAATAGTAACATTGAATTCGATAAGAGAACAAGCTGCATACACTGCACCATTTCAACTTACTTTAAACACAGAATATGAAAAAATTGCAATGAACAATATAATGAACATTTTCTCACAGGTGTTGAGTTGGATGCAATCTTCAGTTTGTTGAATAGTGCTGGTACTGAAATGATACTTGCTGTATGATCCTGGTGCAAACATAATTCTTCATGGCTAAACTACAGAGAAGTAGATACAGATCGTACAGGATGGTAACTTCCACTGGAAAACTGAGTTCACTGCTCCAACTGATGTGCTGTTACCCAGCCCTCATTTGGGAGCTCAGTATTTTTCCCTCAGTTATTTGTATAATCATCTGAAACAGTCTAATATTTCTCTGGGGATGGCTTGTAGTGATGCAGATGATGTTGCTTCAGATGAGGTCCTAAACAAAATAAAAGGAAATTACACATGTATTAAACCCTGCATATGCAATGCCAACATTTATCCATACTGAAAAGGCTTTGTGAAACCTTCCACTTTCAATCCTTCAGCTTGTAAGTGCTGAGTCTGTGCTGACAACTTGTGTGCATGTTCAGTCCAGGCAACTTTAGTGGGCCCGTGAAAGAACAAAAATATTCAAACAGATAAATTTTGAACTAATTCTTGTGGGAACTGACAGTGGTCAGAAAATAAATTTTAGGCTTCAGGCAGTGGCTTGAAGCCTGTGAGAAAGCCAGGCACCTAACATTCTCATTCTGGCCTGGAAAATCATGAGGAGGAACCCAAAACAAGCCCTGTAGATAGCCTCCTCCTAACACCGGCTGTTTTTCCAACTTGTTTACTGGTAAAGATGTTTACAAGAAGGTGGTGCTCTAAAGGACCAATCCTGTTCATTGTGCCAAAACACTGTATAAAAAGAATCTGTCTTTCAAATAAACTTTGCTGTAATTCCCTCCAAAGAACTCGGAGCTCTATGTGCTTTTACATGAGCCATTCTGAATCGTAATGATAAATTGTATTTTTTATTTGGCTTTGCAACACTGAGCTGTGTCTCTCAGAAACACATGAAGTGCTGGAAATGGCCATTAAGAGGTTTGCATTGCTTTAGAAATTTAAGTTCTAGCCATGCTGGACTGGTTTCTGAGCGAACCCAGAAAAATCTACTCCTGAAAGCTATGTAATCCTCCAGGCTGCACCTGGAGGACAGACCAACTTTGAATCCCAAGTGCTATAGGCATGAGCCAAAGAGCTGTGGCTGTAAGGAATGGCAAATGTTAGACCACAGAAACTGAGTGAGAGAAAGGCGGGATTTGCTTCCACTGTTGCTGACGGACAATTATAGGGGAAAAAAGCCACACACATCACAGGTTTATGGAATGCTACTGGAATCAGTAAAAACTCCAAGGCTTGAAAATGCTTCCACTCTTTACACCTGGAAGATTGAAATTTTGTAACGTGTCAGTAGCAGATGTCAGAACAGTGTAGCGCTTACTGTGGGGTACAAATGGAGGAAGGTCAGGCGTTCGGAAGGATTTAATTGTGGCCGGCCCTTCCCCTCCAGTCGTCAGCACCTGAACTTCCAAGCGGTACAGCATCGAGGGCCTCAGGTTGGGCACGGTGAGTACGTAGTGATCCTAAAAATAAACACATCACTTCAATTTTCCGTTAAAAGGATTTACCGTATGCATCGCTCTGTTAGTGAGCATTGAAGTAAAGCATCCCATGCCCCTGAGTGAGTACCTCTGTATAAGGAAAGAGTTTCAGTTTGCCTTTAGACATTTTAGGAAGTTTAACTAGAAAGTTTTGTGCCTTTCTGATTTGTAATTGGCTCAGTGCCAAGAGAGAAGCACCTGCTGGACCTTTTCACTGTTCTTCAAATCCTATGCCTCTTCCTATTGGCAGCAAGCCAAATTGTCCCTCCTAAAACATTAAGTATTTAGGAAGGAGCACAAAGGAACTAAGAGGATTTTTAGAGTGTTTCTAGCAGGGTGTCAGAGGTTTTCTCAGATACCTGTGCGGGGCTTTTCTTTTATTTTCTATAATGTTTGTTATTTTTCATTTATTAAACCTTTTACTTTACAAAACACCTCTGAAGAGCAGTGTCACCAAGATTATTTTAAGCCAATCTGCAAGGGCTGGACCCTCAGAGATTGATACATTTACACCTAGCTCATAACACTCTGGCCAGGTGTTAAATTCTATCAGAGTATGTCTTGAATTTTTTGTTTCCCATTCCTTTGAACAGACACATTTTCAATCATAATACTATGGTTTCATGTGTACAAGGTCCAAGTTGTTACAGACTTTTATGGAAAGTGTGCTGATCACTTTAGTGATGTGCTCATTACTCAAAAGTGAATTAAAATGTATTTTCCTAACCATTCTTTTAAACAAACATGTTCATTACATAAACTTGCTTTTATTTTGGATTTGCAGGTGAATTCTAATTGGTAATTTAAGTAGTGGCCTGGGGCCACTTCTGCAGCTAGTGAAAAAAAAGGGTGACAACACTAATTTCAGATTTATCCTGGTTACACCATAAGAATTTGTCTTCTGCTCTTAAGGTCATTTATGGAGTGATGGACTCACTTTTCTCTACTTCATACCTTTTGTGATCACTTAGACATTAGCTAAATAATTTTAGTAATTTTACAGAGACTTCCAGGTCAGAATACATCTGTCTAAAGACTGACAGATATTAAGGAACCAGAAGTCATTCTTCAAAATCGAAACTATAAATCAAAGCATCATCTGCATTAAATTGGAACAAATCACTTATTCCAAGCTGAAAAGGCCCAGTCCCAGGAAGGGGAGAGCTGGAGCAGTGATGCTGGACACTGGGGGCAACAGGGTGTTCCTGCCTCCAGCCAGGCTGGCCTGGCCAGGAATGCACAGGACAGGTTACTCTGGTTGGCACTGTACCTGCCCCATGTGGGGAAGCCAAAGCAAGCCGTGGGAATAACTTTGCTTATTCCTGTGGGATAATTTGGTGGTATGGCCAGACCAGACAGTAAAGGTGAAAGGAGAGAGAGAAAAAATGGGGGAAATATTGTTTTCCTCGCAAATTAGCACATATTCTGAGATGGGACTGCCTTTAACAGACCTGGCTGAAGCTTTTCCATCTCATATAAAATCCTGCATGGGCAGGGCAGAGAGAGGAGTGCATGCAATGCACTTGTACATCACGCTGCTTATTCAGATGCTCTTCCAGCAGTTGAGCCCTGTCCATTTCAGCCCTGGTTGTGTAAATACTACATTTTTAGTGAGAGTGAATGGTCCTTGGCATAAAATATCCTAAATATTGGTGGTTTCTGAGAGACAGAAGATACTGTTTCAACTCAAATCAGAGCCTTGTGCAATTTAAACAGGTGCTATAAATAGACAGATACATATAGTAATAGATAATTAAAGGCACCTCTAGGCTCTACAGTTTAAAATGTTTGATGTATTATCAAGAAGAGTATGCAAAGCTATGCTTTGCATCTCAATCAAGGAGGAAAAAATTAGGCATTTCTTGCTCCAACTTACCTCCAGAACCAGTGTTTGATATCTGCATCACCACTAAACTCTATAAATGAGCCACAGACACAAACATAGGGAGCCACTGGCAAAAAAAAATAACAAACAACTTACTGCTGGCAGTATTTGTGACTGGGAAATGATGCTGTTGGGCAAACTGTTCTGACGGCTCTCTGTGGTCACTTCTGCCCAAGTGACCTGGAACCCTGTCATGGGCTGGTGAAGGTCTGCCTTGGATATCTTCCAGGAAAAATGGCCAGTGATGTTACCTTCCTGAACAATGAAAGACGCAGACAGATTCTCGGGTTTGGCCAACACTTTGGGTAGAACTGGCACTATAAATTTGGAAAGAAAAAAAAAAAAAAAAAAGATAAGCTAAACTTTTAGAGAACATTTTCAATAATCATTTAATTTCTCAAATCAAGGTCAGGCAGAGCTGTATTTCTGGTGTTACACAGTCAGCTTTCCAACACCATGTTTTCAATGTTAACCAAAAATCTATGTTTTATATATTCCACTGACATTTTGGGCCAAATTCAAACTTCAGATAAAATGCTCTCAGCTGCAGGGACAGAAAAGAAAGCTATGGCATGTAAAAATCCAAGTGCCTCATTCACAGGGAGCCATTCTCCTGCTCCTCATATTTCAGAATACCTGAACTCACACTGGAAGTTTTGGGACCACAAGAAAATGCACAGGGTAGTACAGAACTCCATAATTCAGCCAAAAAGTAAAATTGATGCACTAAAATCGTAGTACAAGTTAATAGGGGCACTCTGATTAAGGGAAAGTTATACCTGAGTTACAGCTGCCCAGGAAGGCTGTAATACTGGAAACTGTCAGGACAGACATTAAGGGAGTGGCAGTGATGTCCAGCAGGGTTCTGGGTGACTTATGGAGCATGGGGGCACCCTTGGGAAAAGGAGGGACTCAACGTGAGAGGGCTTCCCTCTAACCAGAGAGAGGTATCTGCACTTAGCAGTGCATAGCCATGGCTGACCTGACACAGCACCAGTTGACCACAGAGGGTCCTCTCCAACCAATACCTCCATAATTCTTCAACTTCAGTAACCCTCTAGGTACACATTTTGACAATCCTGTAACTCTGTATTTCTTATTTGAGAACAGAATTAACCTAAACAAAATCAAACTGAAAAAGCAGCTTGCATCTGCAGGAAAACATTGAAAACATGGGTCATGCCACCAGAATCATGTTTACAGTTATCATCCATCATTATAATAAATACAATGGGAAACCATTCTTCCTTACAAAAAAACTTTCAACCATGTCATTACAAATATTAATGTATGTCCACTACAATTACACTTAATTGACAAAACAGTAATAATATACTAGCTAAAATCGATGGTATTTCTGTTAATGCTCACGTAAGCATAAGTGGCATTTTTATTTGTTTTGAATCTCTCATTTCCTCTTCTAGAACTGCTTTTAAAGACTCTCTTTTGGTGATTATAAATGCTTTTGGAACTATTTGGTAGTTTTCCAGATCATGCCTTACCTCCTTCAGCAGGACAATTAATGTGCTTGTGTTTTTTTTCTTTAAATGCAGAGCAAGGTGGGGTAACAAAGAAAGTACTCTCAGCCTTAAAACGTCCTTTAGATTTTGCAGGCAGAACAGTTACTTTGTATTTGCATGAAAATGACAGATCCTTCAGAATAATGTAGTTTTCCTACAATAAGAAAAACAAAAAGATCACATGTTGCAAATAGAGCCCAAGCAAAAAAAAGAGAAAAAACTGAGCAAATTGAAAAATAAGCTTGTCAAAAGATGAAAAGTTTTCTCAAAAAAAGTATTTTCCTGGATGCTTAACACATGCCAATGCGGTTTTAACTCAGAGAAGAAAGTAAGTATTGTCAATGTTATGATTATTTTCAGTAGTAAAATATATTAGCATGATATTTAAATATGTCCTTCAATTCTACACAGTTCCTTCGACACACTGCATCAAAGCAACTGACTTCTAATATTTAGAACAGTCTCCATGAATGATGGTAGTGGAGGAAGAAATGTGAGGATATAAATGCTAATCGAATTAAATAAATGTAAGAAAGCTGAGTTAAGCTGCTGTAAATGACAGGCTTCATCTATGTTTAACTTTTTAAAAGCACATTTAAAGTTCAGTATAGCATTATGGATGCATATTTTTCCACCTGAGTACATTAAGTACTTCTATATTCTTATCAGGAAGAAAAACTCCACAGCTAATACAAAGCACAAGTCTATTTAAGGACAATGAGTGGAGAAGGAAACTTTACACAAAGTGTAAGTGTCCTGCTAAATTCTTACTGTTGTCTGAAGCACTTTTGAAAATTACAGTCTGAAAGCTTTAGCACAAATCATATATGGAAAAAAATGGTTGGTTGGTTGGTTGGTTGGTTGGTTTTTAGCCTGAAAAAGATCTCTAATAATATGTTACTGCCTGAGGTCAAAAGTATTTCACTACCTTTTAGATCTTTAATTCCCTTCAGAATCACTAATTTCCCATGTTCTTTTGCATAACTCCCTCTTTTTTCTAATTGCAAATTATTCTAACCTTCACCTGGGAGGTCATTTTCAACGGGACATATGGATTGGGCTGAGACTGGACTCCCTGCCTTCAACCTGCCAGGAGAGTGGTCTAAAAGGTTTTATGTCTCTTTAAAATTGTGACAGGACTTTTCGTTTATCGTGACAGATTGGATGAATTACCATAAAATGAACTGGAAATAAGGACAAAATTAAGTAACTTCATTTATCCCACAATGCATTTGGACAGATGTCCAAAGAGTCTTTCCTGACCTCTAGTGGAAATTAATTAATTCTTAATTCTTAAGTTTCTCCTATCTCCAAATGCGCATATCTTGAAATAGTGCAAATGATCATAACATTAGTCAAAATCATTTTTTAAATCCACCTCTAATATGTGCTTTGCTGACCCCAAGAAGCAGTAAATCTTACAAGCTAACACCATCCTGTATGAGAAGTTATGTCTTTTGATTTACACTTTTACATGCCATTAACTCCCCTGAATTGATGGGGTAGTACAAATCAGGGTAAGAAGGAAAGGTGAATTGTGATTTTGTCCATTCTGCATAACACACTAAATCAATTCTGATGCACCAACCACATTATTTTGTTGTTCAAAGAATGTGTTACAGAGACAGATGACACTAGATTGCCAACAAATTGAGTACAAAGTACTCTCACTGCAATACATATTTGGGTTGACACATACTTACATGGAGCTTTTCTCCCCATCTGATATCTGCCCGACTTACAGATTTAATATCTAGTATTTGTCACCTACAGTTCTTCTTTTCTTATCTATTATTCTCCTCAGGGAGAATAATAGATAAGAAAAGTTTTCCACCTGAAACTCACCTGCATGTCTAAAAGAAAACCTACTTTATTAATTACTATTATTACTGTTGAGTATTTGCACTGTGCCTAAGTCCTATATTATTAATTGCAGATAAAGCTGAGTGTTCTCTATGCTGTAGACATATGTAAGTACTTAGTTAAGAAGTTTGTCTGGTCTCATTTTCTGAATAACAGCAAAAACAAGTAAAATATTTTAGCCTAGTTTAGATTTAGGAAATCCAAGCAACCCAAAACCTGTCGAGATATATGAATTTTATCTTTTGCCAGAGAGGAACATAAAAAAGAAAGCATCCTTACTGATCTAAGAAACCAGGTATAACACACACTGTGTTATGTTACAGAACCATCCTTTCTCTTGCTGCCTAGGAACTACTCAGAGTCGAGCAGAGGGTTGAATGGAGACTTACATAAGTCAGCTCTGTTACTTTCTTAAGTCCTTTGGTGTCATTGTGTGCACAGGACTCCAGTAACCAGTGGACTTGGAATTGATTCATGCTGATATCTAAATGATATAAAAAGAGAGTAAAAGACATATGTTATAAATATCTTTTCACCAAAAGACATATATTTTCACCATCACAACTCTTCTGGCTTCTCTGGATAAAAACAGAAGGACTTTTAAGTATTGTAGAGTTGGTAATTCCTCACTAAGCAATCTTTAATAAAATGGAGAAAATATTATACATCAATGTAATTTAAACCTTGTATCAGCTAAAGGAGATGAAAGAGTGAAATTGCATTTTCAGATATGTTACCATATACTGCTTACATTTTAAAAAAATTAAATTGAGCATTAAAAAAGTAATCTCAATGCCACTACTTCTGAATCATCCTGCAAATAATAGGACTGACTTGGTGTCAACTCCCTGAGTGTTTATATTCTTAGAGCATTGCAATACTGCTGCCTGGCACTGCTTGAGAAATCTGTGCCTGAAGATATGTGAAAATGCCTGTAAATCCCCAAGCTTTCTTCTTTCAGGATACACCATAAAACCTGCTCAGTATCTGTCCAAATAAAATTCTAGTCTTGGCTCTTATGAATAATACTGAAGGTTTAAGTTTACTCCCGTTTAAATCAAGGACAAAACTTGCTGCAGTATCAACAGTATAAGCTTTCAACTTATTTCCAGCTCTTCTAGTTTTTGTCTAATAATGCCCGGATAAGGAAGCAAAACAAAGAGCAAAAAGGAATTGACAGAAGGAAAACTCATTAGGTAGTGCAAGTAGCTCCTGACATTTTTCTGGATTTCATTCTCTATACGGGGGATGCAAAATTACGTCTGTTATTATTAATTAGCTTGGTATGACAGAGCCACTAATGTGCCTGACTGTGGGTTTTGGGAGGGAAAACAATTATCTCTGATGCCTTAAGGGCTGATCTGGTATTAGACCGCTATGAGCAGTTTGGATGCAAAAGAAAAGGATTGTAAACTAAAGAGAAAATGACTAGTGTAGGAAACTAGCTGAAATGGCCTCTTGAAATAAATTTTTGCAGTAGCTGTACTCTATAATAACATGTATGCTAATCATTTTTGCAATTTCTTTGGAAACAATATTTCTTTCAAAAAGAAATCTATTAAAAATACATTTCCTGCTTTGTGATTGTTCCCTCTCATTTAAAATAAATAAAGAAATGCTTGTGCTTTTGCTTGTCTCTTCAAGTTTTCCCACTTGATGTGCCTATTGGATGAAGACAAAAACTCACAGTGCATTTTTAAGTAGGTTTCATCTGATTTCATCTCTTTCAGTTCACTCCATTATTGAGTATCACCTGCTAGATGATCCTTATGGGCTCTTCTGACCCAAACCATTCTATCGTTCTCTGATTATTTTAAACTATCTTAATGGGTGGACTGCTCTTTGCAAAGCTACAAAATGTGTATTTTCACTTGTAGTACTTTTCACTTGTAATCTATAAATAAATCACTCTGCTTTGGCTAAACACTTATCCAAGCCAATTAAACCTTGCAATTGTCCAGCAGTCAGGGATTGGATAAAACACATCCCTAATGTAGGTCACAAAATACCACTACACAGGCAACTGGCAAGAGACAAATTCCAAGCATCAAGACCTTACAACAGCTCAGCATTCAGATATATTGGTGTAGAGGTTTATTAGGCCTCTGTTCAGAAATGTAATCCAAGGTAGAACCATGGAATCATCAAAGGCTTTGGGCTAGAAGGGACTTTGAGGATCATTCATATCCAACCACCCTGCAATGCCCCATGCAACCTGGCCTTGTACACTGCCAGGGATGGGAAAAAAATATTTATTTCCAGATATTGGAATATCGGAATCCTCTTTTTATTTTCAGTTAGGTCCACCTCCATTCATTATGTGAGCTTCTACTCCCAGACAGTTTTTTTCTTCTTTCCTTCCTACTTTTCTGCATTAGCAAACCCTTAGTAACCCATCTGTAAAAACCTGCAGTTTTTCATAACTTCTCTATTTGAAGAAAATAGAAATAAGTTAAAGAAGAATATAGAAAAAATGTTTTAAAAATATCACAGCTTGTACTGTAAACATAGCGTGAAGGTTTTCATAAACTTAACTTCCAAATTTTATCTGAGCTAATGAATCTTAAATTTGATAGTATTCTGATAAGAACCTATACTGAAAATAGAGGATTTTTTTCTTTTCAGTGAATATGCAATTAAAGGTCATGTGAAAAAGGGTTTTGTATCACATCTGCATATACATCAACTGTTATAAACTGGAAGGCATCATGACAGCCAGCAAGATTAAAACTTCTTCAATTCTCACATCTGTATTTATGATTGCCGTTTTCTAAAAAAATGGAAGATACACAGGTTAAATGCCATGTGTTAAATAAGAGAAATGCAAAAACAATGCATAACAAAAGCACCCAAATTTTCTCTATCCTGTCAATGTCTAAAGTCTGACTAATACCATGCAATACAACAGAATAAAGTATGAAATATGATAAGGAAGTAGCTCCTACTTGAGACAGAAACTTTATTAAAAATAGGGAAAGGTGGGGTCTTTTGTGATTAAATAAAGCCAGAAGCCTGAAAAACTCAAAATGTACATTCATGCATGAAACATGCATATGGAATGACAAGATTGTTATAGAAATTTTCTTTAATATTTTTAAAAGCAAAAGGAGACAAAATGCATGAAATTATCTAAAAGCCCAGTAAGAAACTGAGAAAAATGATGAAAATATGCCTTTGTCTTATAAAGCTGCTCATAAAGATCATGACTCTAGAGTTTCATGAAACATTATACAGCTGATTTTGTGTTTACAATACAAGCAAAAGAAAAGCTTCTCCCAGCCCTCCTTTCAGCAATGCACACTATCTTAGTGAGATCACTACCATAAATTTTACTTGGAGTTTTGGATTTAGCTGTCCAATGCAAACTGAGGGAACGTGAAAATCCGAGCAAACTGGAGGAGCTGCTCAAGCTGCATCCAGCTGAATGTCAGCCACTGCCACCAGAGCCAAGGGTTCTGGACCAAGCTCAGCTAAGGTTAATACACTGAGCCCATAGACACAGCTTTTTCCAAAAAGGCATTTGAGTAGTTAATATGAACAGAATATTCATTACCTAATGGGACTGATTCTCAACAGTTTTATCAGAAAACTCAGTCATTCCTTTTAAAATAAGTGCAAAACACTTTTAAGAAATTGCCAGACTTCTTCAGTCTGCTTCTGTGGTATTTCAGATGTAACAGTATCAATCTCCTTCTGAAAACTCCTATCTGGAGTTTTCTTGATTCTAAATTTTTATGAGTTTTTATGAAGCTTTTTAACTTCATTGGTCTCATGGTTGGAATATCTATCATTTGATGCTAGAAACAGTGATGCTTGCACTAACAGCAAGCATTCGTATTTCCCAGAACTCAAAATATTTGTATAGAAACACTGAACTTGAAGGACATAACAAGCACTCTAGCACTCATTTGAGCAACTCTAAGCTTGTGAAATTAGTCAACAAAATAGCCACTTAAATACAAACACAGACAGCTTGTTCAAATATTTTATTTTAAATTTATACAAAGAGAAAAAAAAGAGGGCAATCCGGGGCAATGACTAAAAATCTCTTAATGATACTGACATGGAAATTATCTCCAGATGCCCAAGCTAAAGATTTTTAGGTCTGTAAGACAAATGCACGTAACTAATCTTTTCACATAAAGTAATAGTTGATGTTAATTACTATGACTGTGATTTTTAAAATAGATTTTCTGAGTATCATTCAGAAAAATAATCCAACGAAATGTCAGATAATTCTGCAAGTTCTCCTTTCTCCTAGATTTAGAACCATTTCTGGCTTAAATGGTTCTACATTTTATTTAATATAAACTAAATTTTTAAGGTGTTTTCTTTTATTTTTCTCATCTTTTTCAGCCTCTTCTGCATTTCTGTTTCGTACAAATACATTACTGCCAACCCTATAAATAAGTTCATCTAATGTGGTTTCTTTTTTTTACCATGCTACCGCAAAAACAGCTACTTTCTCTGCCTCAAATACTTTTTTCTCCTTTATATTACAGTTACTGTTCCAGGAGGGTGCCAAATTGACTATCATAAGGAACTGAAGCTTTGTAGCTGAGAAGCTGCCATAGTATGGGCATAACAGCAGTGAAATTTGCTTATGCAGGCCAACACCATCAACATGGAGCTAACCCAGGAAACCAGGTAAACAGAGGTATTTGTTTCTTTGTATTCTGTGGTCCACAGCAAGAAAATTGCAGCAGATTGTTTCAGGACCTGGGGCGAGTTCTGCACTGGTTTGCTTGAGGTCTTTAAGTAAAGAACTTTATGGCTCCTTATCTCTGTTCCACCCCTGTCAAGTGGTGAAAATGATAACGGTGCGTGTTGTAAAAGTATTTCAGCTCTTGCATATTATTCTGATGTTGATCTCTACTATTTGGTACAAAAATGCCAATTAATACCAGCTGTGACAGTACTATTATGCAGGCAACCAAATTACAAAAACTTATTAGAAGGAAAATCAAATGGGATTTGCTGGAAAACAAGGTTTCACAGTAGACATGTTCAACAACAGCAGTTCAAATTAAGGTTTAATTACAATAAAAATGTCTGGCATCAATAAACACGGTATCATCAAGTCAATTCTGCATCATGACAGGATTGAAAGTAATTAACATGTAGTGTCTGACAGATTTTCCCATTAGAATAAAATAGAGTATAAAAGTATATATTATAAAATAAGACATATGAAAACCTTTACCGGCTACCATAGAATTAATAATTTAATACAAATAACTAGCAGCTGTGAAATGAGTATTTCAGTAAAAAAGGAAACAATGTTCTACATTTTTTTGTCAAGGTAGTCCAACAAACTGACTCCCTCCAAAATATATACCTATAATTAATATGCTAACTCCACAAAGAGTTGTTATCAAAGCTTGGAAGATAATGAGCCATATGTAAACCTGCTGTCCTCATTCAAAGCTAACCTTTCTTCAAACAGAAGGCCATAAGGAGGATGACATATCTCTAAAACTACTTACTAAGAAAATTATTGAAATAATTTGTTCTGTGTGCAGCTAAACCTTTAAATTTATTATATTTTGTTAGATCCAATATTTCATATAGCAAGCCACAATGATCTTTTGGGACTGGCCACATGTTGTTTTTTCTTGGCATACTGGGCAGGATTGTTCTTACAAGCTTCTGAGCACATGGGCCATTATTCAACAAAGCACTTAGGCATGTGAACAGTTGTGTTAACTTCAACAGTTAAGGGTAGCTAAAGCATCAGGCCAGAAAGTTTAGAACCGAGCCAGGTCAAGACACTAACGACCATCAAAACTAGAGTTAAAAGATGGTCTCGAACATGTCTTGATGGACTTAGACTAGTAGGAAGAAGGAAATATAAAAATTTAGGTGATTTCCCTTCTGGACCACATGGCTTGCAGCATTACTGCTCTAAAAATAGACCAGAGCAGGTGGAAAATATTTTATATTTAATATCACAACACAGGGCAGAATCTGCTCAGGGCACATGAAGTACATGTCTCAGTATCTACAAGCTTGATTGATTCATTCTACTGCAAAGTCATAGTATGATTTTTCAGAGCTCTGTATAAATCCTGTGTCAGCATACCATCCAGGGGGAAAAAAAAATTACCTCACTGTATTGAATGGTGAAGCTGTAGCAATGGTAAATGGTGAAATTAATGAGGTCTTGCATGAAGTAAAATATATTATCATCTCTGAAGTGTTTAAAGATTTGTACAAGTCAAAGGCTTCCTGAAGAATGTTCCTGCTCTTTCTCGTCCCAGTATGTAACCTCCTTTACAGCTGGGCATCTACTACAACCCAGCACCGATTCCAACCCACCACTGCAGCAGTAGGATGAGCAGCAGGGTTTGCTCTGCAGCATCACCTGCCTGTATTTCCACACCACAAACTAGAAAGCAAATATTTGAGACAGGATGTGATGAAGAGCCTGCTGCTCTCTCAGGCTCATGCTCATCTGTTTATTGGACAAACATTGTTTGTCCATGTCTACACAGACATATCTAATATATGCAGTTTTCCATCAGTTCTTTTTCTGATTAAATTCAGTTGCTGGAGAGGTCCTGAAAAATATGCAGGGAAAGCTGAAATATGGGCAAAATCCAAGTGAACAAATGAAGCAGTGTTATTTACTACTAGTTCCTTCAGTTTTGACGACATGAGTAGTGTGAAGTGATTCACATGGTATTTATTATTACATTTAAATAACAGCATGACAGAAGACCGGTTTCGAAAGGGATACTTCAGTGTACTGCAGAGAAGCAAAATATGATCTCAGTCAGTACTAGATCATAACACTTATTTATTTCTTAATATACTGGTTCATGAGCCATTGTATTACTTTGATTCATGGTGTCTAACATTTGCAGTCTGAAGTTAATGATAGAACAAAAAGTAATAATGTAATAACAAGTGCTATTTTACTCATGGTAGTTTAGCAAATGCAAAATGATGTAAACACAATTTACCTTCCACTAATGTTAAAATACTGCATTGATGTGCTAATGCATTGTAAGTCTCTCTGCACTCCTCTTCTCCTTGTAAAAACTATTTGTTTTGTCACAGGCATTTTAGGTAAGTTTTCTTGACAAAAATGAAATCATAACAGCTCTGTGTCTTTTGCTTCCTCTGCATTGATTCACCCAATGGCGTAAAAAAAAATGAATCCAAAGTTTTGTTTGGTTATGAAATTCATGGTATTCATGACACCTCCTGAGAAAAAATGTTTTTTAATAATCAACTATTCAGGCAGTATGTTTAAAAATAACACCAAAACCTTCAGTTGACATTTAAACTTCACTCAACAAACAACTCTCAGCAAGACAAACTATACTGTTTCCTGCTCTTACATGGAATATAAGCAGTTTCGATTAAATCACAAAGATATCGTTTCTCCCATTATGCCATTTAAAACAAACTTTCTTTCTATAGACCACATTCTTTGTATAATAGAACAGTAAGCCTTTCCAAAAATGATATTAACAATTACTGTGTAATTTAAAGGCAGGCCTGAGACACAGTATTTTTGTCCATATCTAGACCTAGGAAGCCTCAAGGTTTGAAGATGTTTATATTGAAGGATTTAAGCCTGGGATCATCTCTAAGCCGGATTACCTCTACCCTTACTTATTTTCCCACACACAAAATCCTATACAAAGCAAGTTCAACAGTATCTCATTCTGGTTTTCCATTACAAGGAAATTTGCCTCTTGTAAGCTCCAAGTCTCACAATAGCTGCTTGTAGCCTAAATAGAGGCTTTCTACATTACCCTCTCATAGCCAGATTTTCAAAGCTAGCTAAGCATCCTAGACCTGAATTTAATAAAAAAGAAAAAAACTCAAACAAACAAGTTTAAAGCTCACTGAGGTTATACATACACTGAAAATGTCACCAGGTACTCTACCATTAAATTTAGCCTTCTGTGTAACTTTGAAAAATGTGGACAATAATTTAGACAAGCAGACTATAATGAGGGTAAGTTCACTATATTGAGGGTTCTAATCTTGGAATTCCTCCTAATTCCAGGGTCAAAGTACAGGCTCATCTTGCCCCTAATTCCACAGTGGGAAGAGATGCAGGGATGCACCAGCTACTCCCTTCTCTCTCAGACCTCATGCAAAAGCGGTATATTGGGTGGGCTTGCATGCATGTACAGTGATCCATGGAATTCCAGAACTGGACTTTCCTGACATGCATTATGGAATGCCACACCAGGACATGGCTTTGCTGAACTGGTATTCAAAAAGTTTACAGCATTAATACGCAACTGCTAAATATGCAGTTAAAGACTGACGTGTCTACAAGAAATAGAGCAGAACCAGGTTAAATATCTATGAAATCATGTGCATACAGACAAGGTAAACAGAGCAAGAATTAGGATTCATATAAATGTAGAAGAATTGGCTTCAAAACAAAACCAAACAAGAAAGTGGTTCTTGGGAATTCCATCGCTCAGGACATTTCAGATGCCCCTTGGTGACCCTCATAGGACACTGGCTATTATTGTGAAGATAAATACATCAGAAGTGAATAAATACCGTGATATTACATTGGGATCAGGAATTTTGACTACCTAGAAGTTGTCTGAAGCTGAGACAATAATATGAAGAAATACTGTTACACTCTTGCCCTATTCTTATGTTTGTTCAGATTCGCTTTAGGCCACTGCCAAGAATAGATCACCTGCTGGGTAGGATCTTTGGTCTAGTCTGCTATGGATATTTTTTGCATCCAGTTTACGGTCACATGAGCAAAAGAAACTGATATAAACAAAGCATTATACATCAGCTGAAGATATGGATTATCTTAAAAATTAATAATAATTTCAGTTTCAGATAGCTGTTCAACTCTAGCCATTCCTTCAAATAGTCCAGTTTCCTTCCTCTATTTGTAGTGTTTATGCAACTGGTTTTATGGTCACCTTATAAACCAGCTAATTAAAAATACAGATTAAAAAGAGGCACATGGAGGAAAACTGACCCAATTTACAAGAAGACACTCATTAGTTGAAACCACCTTCACCATAAGCATGATGTCTCCCTGCTGACAGGTTAACCTCCCCTAGATCATAATAGCAATGCTTTATCCAGAACTTAGGCTGGCTAAGAGAGCACTCATGAGCCGTTATGAGCCCATAGCTCATGGGAAGCATCTTGTATACTGCTGAACCTCAGCACCTTTTACTCACAGTAGGGATGGTAGGATTGCTCCAAGTAGTATAGTGTAAGCCTGTGAGACAGAGCTTTGACTTAATATGACCTAGTGACACAGTTTGGGGAAAGGAGAGGAAGAGCTCAGCTGGTCAGACATTGCTGCTATAGTGTCAAGGTTGTGGGTTTGATCCTCATAAGGGCCACTCAGTCAAGAATTGGACACAATGATCCTTCTGGCTTCCAACTCAGAATATTCTGTGATTCCATACTTGGATGGTAAAAAGTTTGCCATTTTACCCCTCAGTTATAGAGACTGCCGCATATCAGACATTGCCATTGATAAGTTTAGTAATACTACATATGTATGCATGTATATATATATAAAGTGTATATATATATATATATATATACTTTATATATGTATATATATACTTTATATATATATATATATATACTTTATATATATATATACTGTGTTTTTTGTTTAAATAATTAACTTTATACATTGTGGTAACACTCAGGGAGTAATTAGAAATCCAGAAAATTGTACTAGTAAGACATAGACATATTGAAAGTATGAGAAGATGTTAGTTTTGAAAATGTATTTTTTTCTGAAGAATTAAAAATCAGGCAAGAGTTTATTTATTAGTTGGCCAGTAATTTTTCAGTGCCTTCAAGTAGATTAAGTCTTGATAAATCATTTTGCAATGGAATATTGAATGGAATACTGACTGCAGATACACATTCCACCTAATGATGGACTATCTGTGGATTGAACTCATAGACCAGCTAATTTATTACATTTCTATTTAAATTTAATGTAACTTCAATAGAAATCAAGCTTAAATTTCTATCACTTACTCAATTTAAAAATAAAAAGAAGACTTCATTTACATGTTTAAATTAACTCAAATTAAAAACAGTTTCACAATGACTAAAGATGTTCTGAAGTATGATTCAGGTCATACTGAGGACTTGTGCACAGCCCACACTACATAAATTTTAAAATTAAACAATAAATGCTTTAAATGTACAAAGCGTACAAATGTACAAACCAGTCCAGTACAGCCTCCAGCAAACATCAGCGGGTGCCTGTTAAGTAAAATCAGTGTTCTGTACTGTCTGTGCTCTGGGAACACAGTGGGTAGTTCTGATTTGACTTGTGATTATTTGATTTCCTGGCAGACTTTGAATCAATTCCAATTACATTCCTGAGACTAGCAGTTGGACAAACTTGCCTCTAGATCTCTCATACCAAGAGCTTTAACCACCTACCCTGAAAGGTATGGAGGTTTGGAAGCAAGTGCAAGGCAACAAGTAATGGTTTTCTGTTCTGCCTGTGAAATCATGAAGAAATGCAGTAAACTGTGCCTTTGAAAAGACTTTTCAATATTGTCCTATTTGCAGGGGAGATGCCACTGAAGTTGCCACCATTGTAAATGCAATTTTAAAACTTTATAACTCACCCCACTAATCAATTGCAGACTATTTGAGAATGTGAAAACCATCTGCTCTACCAAATTCTATTATTTGTGGTTGATGTTTTTCATGACTTCCACCAGTAACATTTTAAGTATTGCAAGTATTTCACATTTGGACAGAAACCAAAGTCCTATAGGCACTTCATAAAGTAAAGCAAACAGAACTGGAGATGGACAGATGCTCTCCTTTATATTCTTTTTAAAAAAGCAAAGAGATTTTTTTCATGAAAGTACATTAAGACAAAGTAAAGGAAAAGACAAAGTTAGGGAGATTTAGGGACCACACAGATACTTCTGACAGGAAATTCATTTAACTCCCGAATAATTTCCCAGGATAATTAAAGTTTACAGCACTACCTATCTCCCCAGGCAGGATGCTGTGGAAGCCCATTTTATAAAGGCATCTGAGTCAGGAGTAGCACATATGGAAAAGCCAATTCTGTAATATCTACCAGTGCATTTCTAAAGAGGTGATCTAGTTGAAGAGTCCTGTGCTTAGAGCCAGCTTTACTAATTAAATCCCTAAGTACTAATGCACATTATGCATACCCACACAATCAACCACTGCTGAGACAAAGTCCCTGTATTCCCATGGAAGTCTGAGGGCAATATATTAATGTACACTTCACTATAATTAACAGTCACATCATTTTGTTGAAAGAACCATCTGGACCACAGTGATATCTTGAAGTACAAGTATTTTACTGCCTGAATATCAATAATTAGAATATGGCCAGCTGCTCAAACACTAATCTGCTCAGTGCAACAGCTAGTAGCAAACTAAATAATGCTTTAGTGTTAAGCAAGTACTGTGGAATTCTTTAGAGTAAGAGCTGGAAACTCCAACTGCCAGTGAAGGATTTCTTTACCTTCAATGGCTCTACTTCCATGAGAAAGGACCATTTGATGTGTGTTATCAATGGGAAAGATTTCATTTCAAAACCTGCCATATGAAATACCTTATTGCAAACAGAGTTAGCACACACAGTCACTTCATTTATGTCCCTGAACTAAGTGGAAGTTAATTTTGTTTTCCTAAGATCTGGGTTTAAAAGCATTTGTGTTAGCTCTCTATTTGCTTTGCCATGCCTTGCATTTTATTCTTCTCTGTAATTTAATTCATTATTCTTGTTTGGTTGATTTATCAGACAATGGAGGAATCTCTGCCTCTCCCTGCCTTAAGTATTCTTTTTTTCTTCTCCTTTAGAATTTACAGAAACACAAAGAAAGAACCCTGAAGCCAAGTCTTAATGCATTTTAAATATTTGTCTTTTTAAGCAAAACTAAGAGGCAGATATATTGATTTTAAATATCTAGAAGTACTTAAAATGTTTAATTTAAACAGGGGGAAGTAAATGCACATTGACTTAATTCAAAGAAAAGGAAACTAAAGCTTTACCTGAGCAAGGAGACTTGTATTACACTCAAATAGCAGGCATCTAGAAAATGGTAGTGAAGGCAGAATAATGACTTCGAAAATATTGTTGTGACAAATGCTTTGGAAAGAAATTACATTCTGATATTTTAGTGCATTATAATTATTGAAGCAAGGGACAAGAATTGATGCAGAGAGTTCATAAAAGGTGGGATTTTTTTCCTTCTGTCTGTGGGCAAAATTTTATTTTCATACACAGATTTGCAGCAATTTGGAAGCTTTTCAGCTAAGTCCAACACTCAGCTCTTCAGTTGCCCAACCACAGAAAAACAGAGAAAAGCATCTTTTTATTTTTACAATTTCAGTCTTAATTACTGCATAATATACTGAGGTTCTTAATCATCCTAAGTATCTAATCCCTTTAAATAGGAGTTTCAGAGTGCATTCGTTTTTGGTAATGGATGGTACTCTGTGACCTCAGCACCAAGGAGTTAAAAGTGATTTGTTTAATTTGATCCCACTACTTGACAATTTCTAATTTCTCACACCAAGATGGCCAAAATATCTGCCCATGGAACACGTTCTACTTTTCATTTACAAAAGGCAGATTCATGCTGTTTAAGGAATGTACTGTTTCTCTAATCCCAGGCCTAAATGAAAGGCAGCAAGGAAAAGACATTTTTCCCTTCAGAAAGAAGCTATTGTATTCATATGCAACATGCTTTTGGATGACTCTGTCTAGTAACATCATGTGCATTTGCTAAGTACCTTGTACGGCTTGAAGTGTGGAGGTATTTTTGCTAGCATACATCCTGAAGTGATTATTGTCATCATACCAAAGTATGCAAACTGAAAGATTATTTCAGAAAGAGCTTTATTTCAATGTAAAGTCCAAATTCTACATTCCATTCATGCCTTATGCTTACTAAAGTTAATGGGACTTAAGAAATTACACTTGAAGAACAGGCCCAGAAAAGTCTCTCCTGCTTATCAAATTGTGGCATTTTATGATTCATACATATGGAAATCAATCCCATTACTCAGACTTTTTTCTCTAACACTGTGTTCAGTTTCTGAGTACTGATATGCAGTCACTCCTTTGCTGCATAACAAAGTCAGTTTGGTAATAGTTTGCAACACTCCCTCTGGTGCAATTGTTGCACAGGACAGAGGTCTGATGAATTGTATTCAGAAGGATGATATAAAGCCAAGAGCTTCGGCTCTGATGTCATCACTGTGCTCTTTTCACTGCCTTCCTAGAGGCTCATCTGCAAAAGTTCACTGAGGAATACATCTTCAGTCATGGAAGAAATATCTTCCAATAGTCAAAAGACATCACCATGCCTTCTGTAAAACCTAAGGCACATTGCATTAAACTTAAATGGCCTCTGCAGGCTCAGCGTGTGTTGACGGCTTGGAAGATAGGAGGGCTCTGCAGAAAGACCAGGAATGATTGGGTCAATGGGCAGAGTCCAACAAAATGAAGTTTAATGAGTCCAAGTGCTGAGTCCTGCACTTTGGCCACAATAACCCCCTGCAGTGTTATAGGCTGGGGCTGGTGTGGCTGGACAGTGCCCAGGCAGAAAGGCACCTGCGGGGACTGGTGACAGCAGATGAACATGAGCCAGCAGTGTGCCCAGGTGGCCAAGAGGGCCAATGGCATCCTGGCCTGGATCAGGAATAATGTGGCCAGCAGGGGCAGGGAGGTCACTCTTCCCCTGTACTCAGCACTGCTCAGGCCACACCTGGAGTGCTGTGTCCAGCTCTGGGCCCCTCAGTTTAGGAAGGACGTTGAGATGCTTGAATGTGTCCAGAGAAGGGCAACAAAGCTGGTGAAGGGATTGGAAAACAAGCCATATGAAGAACGACTGAGGGAACTCGGGTTGTTTAGCCTGGAGAAAAGGGGACTCAGAGGTGACCTTATCACTCTCTATAATTTCCTGAAGGGTAGTTGTAGACAGCTGGGAGTTGGTCTCTTTCTCCAGGCAGCAACTGACAGAACGAGAGGACACAATCTCAAGCTGCATCAAGGGAAATATAGGTTGGGTATTAGGAAAAAGTTTTTCACAGAAAGAGTGATTAAATATTGGAATAGTCTGCCCGGGGAGGTGGTGAAGTCACCATCCCTGGATGTGTTTAAAAGGAAACTGGATGTGGCACTTGATATGATGACCTAGTTGAGGTGTTAGGGCTGGGTTGGACTCGATGATCTTGAATGTCTCTTCCAACCTACACATTCTGTGATTCTGTGATTCTGTGTATTGATGGAGGAAAAATTCCCTGCCATTGAAAAAACAGTGAAATTATCTGTTACAGGGCCTTACAGACTGAACTGAATAACTTGATTTAACTTCACAGTTAGTTCAACTTTGAGCAGATGGATGGACCAGCTGACCTCCAGAAGTCCCCTCGTGTCCATTTAAATTCTTCTACAATTCTGACCTATATTTAGCTCTTTAGACTGAGTAAAATTATTCAAATTCAAAAGCAAAATAGTTTCTCAGCTAAATTGGGACCAATGAAAATAAAGAAATAATCTCAAACAACCTTAGAAGCATGTTTGTGTTTCTTTAAATAATATAAGCAATCCACACAGGTCTTTCCTTCTGTTTCTGTAATCTGTGATATGCTGGGAGGCTACAGTGTTGGGACACAGTAAAATGCTCTGCTAGAGAGCCATTTTAGTTTAGGAGGAAATTTAAAAAAAAAATAAAATCTCTGGTCTGCATAGAATGGTATGACCACTGAATTAGGAATACAATAAAAAATTCTGAGCAGTTATTAATGTAGAAAAGTAATAACTGTTCTTACTCAGAGAGAGACTGATGTTATAGCAGCTATTAATGTCTTCATTACAGCTAAAATAAACTATTTCAACAAAACAAGGGCAATTGTAGGGTTGAACAAAGTTCAGTAAATTTCAGCAAAGTAAGGCAGTGTCCTACACCTGTGGAAGAGCAACTCTGCATCAGTACAGGGTAGAGGGTGACCTGTAAAGCAGGTCTGCGGAGAAGGACCTGTGGGTCCTGGTGGACAAACTGTCCATGAGCCAGCAGAGTGTCCTTGTGGCCAGGAAGGCCAATGGGATCCTGGGGAACATTAGGAGGAGCATTGCCAGCAGGGAGGTGATCCTGCCCCTCTGCTCAGCCCTGGAATGGCACATCTAGAGTGTTCTGTCCAGTTCTGAGCTCCTCAGGACAAGAGAGACATGGAACTCCTGGAGCAGGTCCAATGGAGGGCAACAATGATGACTGCGGGACAGGAGCTTTTCTCCTATGGGGAAAGGCTGAGGTAGCTGGGCCCCTTCAGCCTAGAGAAGAGAGCCTTAGAGGGGATGTTATCAATGCTTACAAATATCTTAAGGATGGGTGTCAAGCAGATGGGGCCACAGTCTTCAGATGCACCCAGTAACAGGACAAGGGACAATGTGAAGAAACTGAAACAGAAAAATGTTCATCTAAATAAGGAAAAAATCCTTTCCTTAGAGGGTGACAGAACACTGTAGCAGGATTCCCAGAAGGGTTGTGGAGTCTCTTTCTCTGGAGATATTTGAAACCTGCCTGGATGTGATCCTGTGCAATCTACTCTAAGTGAACCTGGTTTACCAGGGAGGCTGGACTAGATCATCTCCAGAGGTCCCTTCCAAACCCAGCCATTTTGTGATTCTGCGATGACATACTGGTTTAAATCTTAATCTAAAAAAAGCCCATCTAAATTCTAAGTAACATTTTTATTTCATAATTTCTGCAACCATCTCTTGTTCGTGCCATGAAGTCTAACACAGAAAGTCCAAAAAATACTTGAAAACCATACCAGACAAAGCAAAGACTACTATATCCAAATGAAATTTGATCAGTTTACAAATGTCCAACATGTTTAAGCTTGAGATGTTTATTTCTTGATTTATTTTTTTTTTATCATGGTAACTCTTACACTTATCAACCTACTTCTTTCACATGGTTTCACACTGGCCTCTTATTTTTTTCTGTTTTAAAGTTACACATTCTAATTTAGGACTACAGAAAGGCTGTGTTTCTCCACCAAAAAAAGGTGTTGATTTTTAATAGCAAACTAGACAAAAATGAGAACATTAGGGCAATCAACAGGGACTTCTGTGCTCGCCCACCATGTAGGAGACAAATAGGTCAATTTTTTTTCAAGAACTATTTCAACTCTGATTGCCTACCTCCAATAAAAATAGATGCCATGCCACTGAGCAGGCTCAGGTAAGGTCTCACTCAGTATTTCCTATTATAGTTGCTGCACTCTACTACCTCCTACATGATCTAGTGCAGTTCATAAAGGTGAAAGATGTGTGGGTACAGTTCCCAGCACAGCTGTCTCAGTAACTGCTGTTTTTCATGAAGACAATGTGATTTTCCTGCTGTGTTCCTTGCACAGTCACACAGACCTGCTCTGCAGTAAATTGTTACTACCAAATTTACAGTACCTCATCCATGCACTACATAATCTCCAAACTCTTGCAAGAGCCTGTAGAAGCTGCTGGCTTCTCAGGAGCAGGTAATTTGGCTATATTTTAGTTCCACACAAGGCAATGGCTCCTGCTGAGTTACTACATGTGCTGTCACTCAGAATACTGATATTTTCTTTTTAAAAAAGAAAAAAAAAAAAGAAAGTAAGTCATATTCTGCCCCTCTTCACACACCTTTGCTATCACTGCTTCTTCTGCAAGAAAAACAAAAGCACCTTCCTCTGCATGGCGGGGGAATGTACCTGAACACCCCAGTGTGCCTCACAGAACTTGTCCCCAGCCCAGGGCCAAAATGGGTTTCTGGGTGTCCCCTTATGTACCTGGATGCACAGAGCTCCACACAAGATGAGTCAGCTGTACAGTCAGCAACTCAGCTAGTACACCCCTGGCACAAGGTGACAGCATGTAAATCCATGTCATTTTTGACAGGTCTGTAACATAGCTGTCTTTGACATTCTCCAGTTCTGGAAATTATGCCACTTTGAAATCCTCTTATTTCCGCACTATGAGTCACTATAAGGATGGTGACTACCTTATTTCTTTTTATAGACATTTATAGCCCTTAATACAAATATTACCTCCAGGTATGTAGCAGACAGTGAGATTCAGCTCCAGATTTAGATGGAAACATTTAGTTTTCTATGGTGCAATGCCTCTAAGTTCAATAGCTATGTTGTAATACCATTATAAACAGTGGACACTTAGTTCAAGATATCTGTGTTGGAACAAGAATATTGCTGTTCTGCTCAGGATTTTCCCTCCATTAAGTATAACTAACTTTGGCAAACTATTCACAAGGTGAATGTCAGTAGGGGTGCTGGCATTTTGGTCACAGGACACATGATTTTTCTTCTTGCAGCAGGCTGGCAGGAAAACAGCTGCAGCAGGATTGATTGTTCCACTGGGCTGAATCTCGCCTGCAGACTGTGAGTTGCACAACCCCATCTGACGCCTGTGGGAGACATTGTCTCCTCATCTTTGAATCCTGTCCCTCATTTTTTTCAACTCAGACTGCCAAGAATAGAACCTCAGCTCACAGAGACTCGTTAGGCATCTCTAAGCTTTCTACAAATGAGCTTTCTAGGCTCCCCTCTGTTCTCAGTAAAGAGGAGAGGCATCTCCAGAGAGCAATTCTGCTGTTGTGGGGGATGAATTGCTTCAGAAGTCACCTGCTTTTCTTTTCTAACAATAAAAGGAGCTTGGACAATGAGTTGACATCTCACTTGCAGAGGCCAAAGTTTAAGGTGATCAGTCCTGACAAAGCTCAGAATATACAAATCTCACTTCAGATAACAAACCCCACATTTTTTGGTAAAATGAATATTCTCAATTAAAATTGCCTCAACTTTTATTTAAACTTTAAATTGTTCCAGCTTTCCATGAAGCAGCTCAAAAATGAAATATAATGGAGAAAAGCAAGCAAAAAAAAAAAAAAAATCTAGTATAGCCAAGACAGCGACAAATACTCAAAATGTGCATGTACTCAGCTGAACCAAAGCTTGCAGGTTTTAGGGAGGAATAAGGATGGATTTGAAAGTAATTGCCATAGCAAGGCCTGGAAGGTAACCATTCAAAAAGGCAGGCAAAGGATAAGAAACAAAGGATACCTCTCACAATCCACAATATCCAGTGTGGCATATTCCTATATTACATAGCATAATTGAACATCTATATAGCCACATGGATCTAAATCTAAAAGCACTTAAATATTTCTGAAATTCTTTGAAAAGTTCAAGAAGAAAACATGACTATCCACTTTATAGACCTTTATTTCAAGCACAAAAATTGAATGGATTTAATTTAGTGTTATTGATACACGTGTAGATTGCTCCAAGTTAAAAAATGAACAGCGTGAGTATATTTTGAAATAATAGCATATGAACCTGTTATGACTAAACTGGAGCAACCTATATGCTCTTAGAGGACAGGAAAGGAAAATCCCTTTATTGATTTCTGAATATGAACAGACACTTTAAATTCATGTAATTATCCTTTTGACTGGAGGAATAAAACATAAAATTGTTAAAACCATAAAGTTGTTAAGATTTTTCTGCAAACCAGAAGGATGCAGCCTAGAAGAAAACTAACTTCGAGATGTTTTCTGATCATGACCAACTATCCATTCTGTTCTAAATAAAGGTGACTTAAAGTTTGGCATAAAGCCAAACATTCATATGTCCAAAATTTTTGGAAGTAATGCCAAATTCTGCTATTTAAACTTTACAGAGGTAATTCCTACTAAAATAAAAATTATCTCAGCTCAGTGAAGGTTCAGTGTCCCAACATGACTGGCTATAATTTTTGGATAGCTGATTCATGTCATTTCCTTCTGTAAGACATATACGCAACACAAAGAGGAGAGGCAAAGTTTCCCTCTAATGTGACGATGAAGGGATGAAAGGATGGGTGTAGGATTCAACTATTAATTACTTATAATATTGTGTTAATGTTCTACAACTCTGAGATGGATGACAAGAGTCCTCATTAGAGAAAATAGCAAAGCAAAATTTGACACACCTGTCTTCTTCCAGTAGACTTTGACTTGAAGTTGATTGTCCTGATAGAAAGGTGTTCCAATTTTAAGAAAACGAGTGGTTTTCCTTCTTTGAAAGTTTGGGTAAGGATCTACCAGTCCTTTCTGTGGTTTCCCAGCAGATGTCCGTTCCTCTGCAATACATAGAACAATCAGGAAACTATGTAGTTAACTACAGTGCTGTATAGTGACTATGCTAGAGTTGCTGAAGTTCAGAAAATAATGGTATTTTTATTCCAAATGATCTTATTTCCATTTCTTAACTACATAAAATAAATATAAAGAATTAACTGTCCATAGTGGCTGAAAAATCACTCATTTGAAATTCAGTCAAATTTAAAAAGTGACCAAAAAAGATAAATATGTTTTTACAGTAAATGGTCTGTAAATTTTCAGTAGAGTAATAAGGAAATGGACTGTATTTATACCCCCCAAAACAAGAAATGTTAACACAATGATTTTTTAAACAGGCACAAGATCTGCCAGTAGTTCTCTGTAATACTTCACAGTCTTTATATTCATGCAATGTTTGTATGTGCACAAAATCCAAGGACAGCATTAACTGTAACACAGAGACTGCCATATTTGGTTACTACATCAAAGTAAATATGTTATGCTATATAAGAACACTGTGGTCAGATTAAAGATCTGTCTTGCCCACTTTCCTGTTCCCAGCAGGGAATGGTGAAGGTTTGGAAAACATTGCATGAGCAGAATTTTCTTTCAGCAATTCCCTTGGTGACGCATGCCTTGCTTCCAACAAGCAATTGCAATTGGATGTCCCTCATCAAGCATTTTGTTTGATAAAAATATTAACATTTATCAGGGCTGACACTACTTATAGATACTTTCAGTTGAAAAGGAAGAAATGTTCATTCAAACTGCACTTTCCATTGCACACTTGGAAATGTATCTGATCCAATTAGGAGGATCAGATTATAAACAAACAAAAAAGCTGTATATAATTCAATATTACACCTAAATTAAAACTGACGAGTCCAATAATAAGGAAGTGGCAAATTATTAACTGCATACTTGAAAGAGGGAAAGATTCAGGTTTCAAAATTGTCACAAGCAACATATAAAATTAAACATTTTGCCTTTATGTAGCTTCAATTGAAACTTGGTTTATGGCCAAATTTTACTTTTTTGGCCCTTTGCTTAATCTGATACAATTTTTCATTTTGTTTGTTTTAAATTAAACTACCAAATTCAATGAAATTCTTTCTTAAGGTAACCATAATGTTACTACTACCTAAATGGAAATGAAACAGTTACAGAGAGAAGTACAAACTAAAACCTATTAGATATTCCTCTATTAAAATTATTTAAATTTTATTAAATCTCTGCTTTGCTATTCTCTGTCTGCTCCACTTCCACAAAAACCAGGACACTAATTTAGAATATTTCTATATAAGGATCAAGCAAGAATCTTGCTACATTTCCCAGAAGTGAAGCACACAAATATAGTGAGGCAATGCATTTCGAATGTGGGGAAATGTAATGCCAGAGGGCTGAGGTCAAAGCTCACAGAGGTGTGTAGGACTAAATTACTTCAGAGGGGTATGGACTATCTATTCTGACAATAGGAACAGAGACCTAAAAACAAGAGCTTAATTCTGCACAAAGAGTATCTGACAGTGAGACTTCAGCAAAATTGGCATCTTGCTTCTGAAATTACTTCCCAAAGGCCAAGGAAGTCCCAAAATAAAGACAAGCCATGAATGTCATGTCCTTATTTCAGGCAATTTTTTTGTTTCTTTTTCATATTTCTCCATCTCCTTCTGAGTATTCTTAAAAGTGCAGTCCTCTCAAGCAGGACTGGCTCTGTACCTCACTAACCTGAGTGAGACATAGAAGATGAATTTGCATCTCATCCAGGAGTAGTTTTTACTTGCTTTTCTATGTAAGATATAATCTAGCCATTTAAAAAATATCCAAAAAGGCCTAAATACACCTCTCGGCAGAGTGCTCTATTGATTAAAATGTATGATATCAATGGTTTAGTTTCAAAGAATCTTGAATCCTTTACCTCTTGGCTTTAAGAAAAGGGAGGCTCAGATTTTTATATAAACTTACTACTGAAAAATTCTAAAACAAATATGTGTTTTAGTTGGTACAGGAACTGATTTACAGTTAAAAAGAAAATACTGCTCATTAAATAAAAAATAAAATGGATGTTCATAATTTGAACAGTCAAAATACTTGAAGTATATGAGATTGCAAAAATATTGTTCTCTGTATAGTTTTACTCCAGTTAAAAAGAAAATAGAACAACTAATGTACCTTTTTGTACCTTTTAATCCAAAAAGATCATCCCAGTAAAGCAAAATAAACCACAAGGCATTAGAAAGTCTGTACTAATTAGACACAAGTAGATAGCAAACTTTCACTAACGCTACCGATGGTCTGTTTTTTGAAGCAAAACAACCAAGGAGAGGACAGGGTGGAAGGAATTTAAATCTACCTGGGACAATGATAGGAAAGAAGTGCCACTGGAGTGGACAGAAAGTCACATGTGAGGCATGGCATGAACTCCATTTGGAAGAGGATTTGTAAGCAATAACTCAGATGTGACCTGCATCAGATTCTGAAAAATCCAATGTTTGAAGAGGGAAAACTGAAACAAAGATCTTGTCCCAACATAAACCCAGGGGTGATATAGACCAAGAGAGTCAGAAGAACATCAGTGAGGCCATGGAGAGCTAATACAGTCCTACCAGTGAGAGGATTTCTCACACTAAGTGTGGAACAGTACAGTAAATGACATGCTCATATCTCAATTACTCAGCTTTGATTTAGAAGGCTTTTGTTGTATGGAAAGTCTTTATTTACTATAATGTTTAAAGATTATGATGGTCTGACCTAATGTCAAGAGTACCAATAAACCATGACAAAGGTCAGTTGATTAATTATCCCTGCTCCCAAGATGGAAACATTTATAAAGCTATACTACTAATAAAAAAAAAAACTTAAAAAGCTTGCCCACTTCCTCTGTGACAAGTTGTATATAATGGCATCTAGAATTTTCTGCCTCTTAGACAACACAGACCAACCTCAGACAACTAAAACCCCAGCACCAGGATTCTTTTATTTAATGTAAATTCAGCTGTGAGTTGAGGCCTGCCTTAAAGCTGTGATCTCATGTGGTGACATGACTGTCCCAATTTCGGACACATAAAAGACGACCAGGCAGCAGCAGGTCAAGCAGTGAAAGCTCTCATTTATTTATTGACTCCAACAGCTTATATGCACTTTGTACAAGAGGCCAAAGATTGGCTAGAGAAGTTACCACCTCATGAACTTTGTTGGTTAACATCACCATCAATCACATTTCTTCTCCCAGAGAACAAATATGTAAACACACCAATAAATTCTAAAAATATACATTGTTTTTATGAAGCTGAGTGAGAACCTTGCAACAAAAATTTAAAGACTCAAAAGCAAAAAAATTCAGAGCGACACATGACAGTCAAGATGACTGGGCTGAAAACTAAATACCTTAAAATTCTGCAACAAGAGCCAGAACTTCACAGCAACTTTATCAAAAGGAGCAGAAAATTGGGTACAGGGAGGGTGCAGAAAAAATTTTTTTGCTTGTTTATCTAGTGAACTTTGCAGGGGGGAGAAAAAGAGGAGAAAAAAAGTAGCAAAGTGCGCAAAAAAAAATTCTTAGGAAAAGAATCAGCAAAATTTGAAATCTCTCATGAACACTAATGATACACTTCTAGTGGAGCTCAATGGCTCAGTGTATGGAATTAGACACCCAGTTCCCACAGTTATTTTTTCCTCTATTAGATCTCCCATGTATATATAGAAAAGGAAGGAGAACTTAATGGAGAAGGAGAAAATAGAAAAGGAAGGAGAATCTAATGTGTGTAAGAAGAGTTTGATATCATGTAGAGTCCTGCAAACTAGGCTACTTTTCTAGGGGATGAAAAAGCACAGGTACAATCTAGGAAGGCCAATAAGGAAAAGGCAGAACTCATATTCACTTACATTGGGCTTCACTGAGGACTTAACTCAGACTTGCCTAATATACAGACTGTGGAGATTCAAACTGATATTCTGGTATGGATTTGATGCAAAGACTCAATGTATGGAAGAGACAAAAACTTGACCTTCTGCTGTCTCTCAAGATGGCCCAGAAAAGTAGTAAAGATTAATTTAATATGAGAAAAAGAAAGATACTTCAGCTTCTTTTTTCTTCTGGGTACATTATTATGTGAAGCAACTACAGACAAGAAGGTCTGTTATAGCTAACAGCCACATTACAATATTTTATGTATACCCAAACAGAATATGGCAACAATAGCAGTTGATTAGTGAGGCTGAAAGTAATTACAGTTCTCTTATTAAAATGGCTACAAGTTTAAACTCTGAGTGTACTTTAAAGAAAGAATGCAAATGAATAGAAAATGAAATGGAGTCAGGGCAAAATAATTAAAATCATATACTTTAACATCTTATTATCAGAACTCTGCTGTATTAGTTAATTAGAGACCCATCAGCAATTGGAGCAGTAACTCAGTACTGTAATTGTATAAATAGCATTTAAACAAGGCTAAGAATCGTGGTTTTCTGCCAGATTCAGATACAGTTTGCAATTATATTACTTAGCATGTGAGGTTCTAAAGACCTTAAAAATAACCTAACATCTAAACACTCTGAGATTCTAATTTGAATGTGGGTCCTATGTGTGCAATATTTTGACAATGCATGGTTGTCAGACAAGGAATGTTTTAGATTCCCTAAAAGAAGAGTCAATGTTTTATATATCAATTCATAGTAGACATAAGCTTTTGTGTCCAAGAATCTGAATTAATGGGCTACTAAAAATAGCCAGGATTTTGAAAAACATTGCAGGTGAATACTGTCCAGTTAAGACACACAAAAATGGTTTTGTTCCATCCTTTTAGAAACACAGTCAGTATTTATACCTGTATTGGATCTAAAAATATTAATGCTACAGTTACGCAAAGGCTTCCATTTTCTTCTAGGTGAATAGAGTCTAAGTCAAAGAATTAGGCAAAAACTATAACCAATTTTTAAATAAGAAATTTACCATGAAAAGATTACTTGACCAGGGGATGATCATTGTGCTGTGGAACAGCCCGCTTTAAGAAAATGATTTTTTTTAAATTTAAGGAATCATTATATAAAACATTCAAATTCCAGATAAAGGAGAGAGAAAACATTCAGGTGTTTGAGTGTGATTACTCACTATTACTCCTGATGTCCTGAGTCGTGCTAAAATGGAGAGAAACCTTAGCACTTTTGAGGCGTATCTGACCCCAACGTGTTACTGCCTGCAGCTCTACATTGTAGTTGCTGTTGGGTTGGAGCCCCTCCAGGACCACATAATTTTGGGCCTATAACAGAATAAATATACAAAGCGGTTATAATATTGCTGAAACACAGGCTTTTATTAAAAGCAGGCTTGTTATCTTAGGCACACTACTTTTTGAAGTTAGAAAACCCATATATAAATTTCAGAGCAAAATTTCCTTTCTGTAAAAGATTCCTTTAATTGGACTCCTTTTTTTCTGTGTCATTTAAAAACTACTAAGCTGCATGATGCTTGCATAATTTTGGCAGTTTCTTGGCAATTTCAAATCTATTGTTTAGGCTAAACTTAAGGGGTTTTCTTCTATACAACAAGGTTTTTCCCTTATGCCAAAATCATTTTAGCAAAAGGAATTTAAGCACTTTATTCCCCAATTTCTGTGTTAGTAAAGCAATTGAAAACTTATTTCTAGAGACAGTCAGTCTGAAGATAGTCAAAGTCCAACATTCCAACATTTCATACATTTTTCAATACATTCTATTGGTTGCAACTCTTGAAAATAAAAAATTAAAAAACAAGCACCAACCAAAAATACTCTCTCATTGGAAGGAATGAATCTACTTTTCCTGTGTAGAATGGAAAATAGAATAGAAAAAATATAGTTTCCAATGTCACAGAAGTGTCTAAAATGGGGAAACAACAGATTAGGCTTATCATTGTCCAGTCAAAATCTCATACATTAAGGCAAGGTATGATATACGTGATATTGTAAAGAGAAGCCCAGCCTTCTCAGTCTTATATTTTATCTTGCTAGATTTAATTATAAAAAATTCATTAGAATTCCTTGTGCCTTTTAAGTTTGACAGTCCATATACAGTAAAAAAAGATAACCATGTACCAAGGTAACCATCCCATATTTAACACTTGGGATGTTAAAAAGGGGATTGACAAAAAGTATTTAGTACTAATATTTACTGGTTTAATGTGCTGACATATTGAGTACAACTCTTGAAACAGTGTCAATATTGTAGTCAAACTAATTCAATGTCTACCTGGAATGAATTCATATGGAAATCAGTATGAAATTATTTGGATTGGGCTACAACTAAAGATGAAAACTGGACAAAAATAATCTTCAGTCATCTTTAACAATTAAGACTTTTCCACCTTTCCTTTTTTTAAATGTTTGTGCATTTGCCATCCTTTAGCCTAAGAGCTGCTACAATATTCAAATGACCATTGGTTAGCAATAGCATCTGGAGAGCCTTGACTCTCACTGGCATTGCTGTGCAGTTTCATGACATGCTGCAGAAGAAAAAGTACAAGTCAGGAGTAATATGATAGATATTGTAGATATTTTTTTCTATAAAATACACCTCATATTTCCTTATATTCAAGGTGAGAACTTGGTCTCAATTACTGTAATGTTCTAACGGACCTATGTAGGAAGAGCTTATGGAAAGGTATTAAAGACCCAGCTCAATTTTTAAATTCTCTGGGGTTTCTGATGTACAGAACAGTTTGTAGAGAGAAAGCTCTCTGTTATCTTTAGGCTGAAGCCTCTTTCTGAAGGTCTTTCCCAATGTCAGGTTTCTTGAGGAACACAAACTTTTCTTTGTAGCACAGTCCAACCCTACTCCTCTCTTGCCACAATTCTTTTTTTTAAAGGACAATAATCAACTAACCCTCCTTTCTGTGCAAACTGACTTGCATGATTTCATCACACAGCCTCCACTGCCTTTATTTCTGCCAGGGTTTGCTGACTGAGGAACAGAGGGGGAATTGTGACCCTCTGACTGTCACTCATCACAGTGCAATGGGCAGCTGGAGCCAAAACACAGTGTTAACACAGACATGGGACCAAATTCTCACTATCAAGAGCACTGAGAATCAAGTTATGTCCAACTGATTTCTGTTATTTCTATCTAATTATTTCTATTAATTGCTTTAAAATAATATGCAATATGCTTAAGGATATCATAACAAAAACTTTCCAATGAAGCAGTATTTAATACATTACTCAAGAAATTCATAAGGACTTGCTGCTAGGGAAATACTGCCAGATCTTTGGTACAGCAGTTTATATAAAGAGCTTTGGGAATGTTTTTCCCTAGGACCTACACTGACTATTTAGTGATTACTCTATGACTGCGTCACAAGTTTTATTTGTGTAATGAAAGAACAATATGACAGATGATGTCAGGCTTTTTAAATAAAATAAACACTTAAAGAAACACTAATTGTATAAGCCTAAATTTAGAGGACTAACAGCATTTAACTTTTCATTCATCTTTCCTGAAAAATCTTATCATATTTACCTGTATTGTAAGCCAGAAGTTCACTTCTCTCCTTGAGTCCAGTGTAAGAAAAGGATTAAGAGTCCAGTGTAAGAAAAGTATTAAGAGGTCAAAATTGTCTACAGGCTTTGTGGTATTAAAAATTAGGACCACTACTTTACCAGCGGCTGAAATCATTGAACTTATCACACATTTTATGCTTACACTCTATTTTGTGTCAAAAAAACCTCCATATTTCTGTCAGAGTTACTGATTTCTTTCTTACCCCATCGGTAATCTTCCTTCTCTTTTTTTTTGCTGGAATTACATATTTGCTGTACGTCCAGCTCCAGAAGACTTTGTAGTGGTGCACTGGGATATCAGGCTCTTCTGGAAGATCCCAAGTAATCATTGCATTTACACTCCCATCATTGTTTGCACTGATATTGGCAATCCTGATATTAGATGGGGCTGGTGGAGCAGATGGATCTAGAATTTAGAAAAAAATGAAAATATTCTAAGAGAAAAATTATCTTCAGTAAGGTAAAGATCATCTTCTCCTTATGTATTTATGAGGCATTCATGAGCTGGATTAAACACTCTAAATACATTGAGGAAAATTTAGGCAAAGACATCCCAGAACTGATACGGCTTTCTTGAAAATTCTAGAAATTCAAACTCTACTGAAATAAAAATTATGGGTTAGCGGCTAGTTTGTCTGCATTGTTGACAGTTGACAAACACTATGAAGCTTTATCAAAATGTACCAGACTATCAGTTTTCCTTTTGTCACCTGCCATAAATACACAGTGGGTGTAAAACACTCAGGTTCTACAAGTGGCCTTGTAGAGTCACCACAGAACTGTATGGCTGAAACATTGAAATTTCTTTGTTGCCAGGTAATTCTCAGATAATGAAATTATGTTTTGACACATTGAATCTTTCTTCGAAATTCTAATATTGATATCTACCACCATGGGACATAAACACTTCCTTAGAATAAATGTAATTAAAGCATAATGATGTATTATGCCATGGTAAAAATCTATAGGGTTTTTTTCTGGAATGTCAAAAAGCAATTAGCTACCCCTTTGATTTATTTCACTATTCTGGTTCAATTCCTGGGCATTATCAACTGATACAGTATTCCTTCAGTTGTCTTTGTGCTGACTCTAGAGTCAAGGACACACAACAGTCAGAGTTTGAATAAGATTCAATATTTAATCTTTTCCAATATTGAATGTAAGGTCCTCCTTGTGGACTCATTATATAATATCCTGGTCCCAAGTAATGTGAATCAATGAAGATTTTGCAACAAAGCTTCTGAAAGTCCAGCTTGCTGTTTACCGACTCCTACTTTTTAATCCCACTTTTTCATTTCTACCTTTTTTTAAATGTTTGTGGCAGCCAAAACTTGCTGACAAAATACAAGGAAACTGCGAAATCAAAATTTACGTAGAAGTAAGTAGCAAGACTCAAAAAAAAAAGCCCCAAAAATTAAAGTATATCAGAAGAGTAGAGGAAATTCACAGTAATTGAGTACATGTTACAAACTTACACCTACATGAGCCATCACTTATTTGCACGAAATTAAACTGGAGGTGCAAGAAGGGGACATCAAACATTCATTTACTCTATGGTTCACCTGCATTATTTTATAATGGTAAATGAGCTGTTAAATAAACATTCCAGGCATACTTAATTCATCAGACAATCCCTATGACAAATGGTCTTACTGAAAAATTCCATCATTTAGTTTAGAAAAAAGACACATTCAAAATTAATAAAGACAGCATTTCCCTTTTAAAGATCAGCAGATGTGAAAAAATTACTTATTTCTGTTATTGAACAGGACTTTTGCTGAAATAACAATGGATACTCCTGTTTCCTCGCACATTCCATTTTAGTTAAATAGTAATGGATGTCTCTGTTTCCTCACACATATAATTCAACCTAACTTTTGGCCATAAAAGTTACAAACCAAATTTAAGAATTCTGGAAATTTAACATAATTTCCAAATAGTAAGAATGTCTCACTTCTCACTTCTGTTTTTTAATCCACTAGCAAGTCAGTTGTTTCCATTTTTTCTGGCTTTGGAGAAGCACTGCTGCTACTCTTATTTCCTTACCTGCGAAGTTGCCAACCACTCCATCTCAAAGTATGTTAAACTATTCCAGAATTTTTAAAAAATAGCTAAATGGTTTGTACTATTCTCTCATACAATTTTTCATTTACTTCTGTTATTTAGTAAGTAGGTATAAAATGTAATTTAGGTAAATTAAAAAAAAAAAAAAACAGAATCATGATTCACACATCTAAGACTTTTATTAAGCATCCATCTTCACTGATTTAAAATGTTAGGGCCTTTTTTCTGTTATATGACATTATATTAGGGATATAAAACATTTATAACCTGAAGTGCAACATGATCATATTACTGTAGGTGAATTATTCAGGTTATCTCCCAGAAGTGCTATGCATCATGTATTATGTATACAAAACATATGGGATAAAATTCAAGTGTTTCAGAGAACATATCTTCCCAAATGGTCAGATATAAGCAAAAATAATTCAACCTATAAAACATGTTTCTCTTCATTCTGTGTCTACAAGATATAGAGAGTCATTAAAAAAAAAAAAAGATATAAAAGTTAAATTAAATAGCTCGTTTGGACAAAGTGTATTACATGAGTAAAAATATCTTGAAGTTCTCTTCACCAATTTTTGTAGGTCTAAAAGAAAATGACCAAATTTGGATTCTTTCTTTTCAAATGTCTGTATGTCCATTCCAGCAAAAGAAAGCAGTAAGAAAGAACTATGTACTGAAACTAATAGATCATTTGTGTACTGATCATATGTGTACTGAAACCAATAGATCATTTCTTCAAAATTCTACAGCACCAGTGTATCACTTTGTACTTTTATAATTGTAGTTTACTGACAACATTACTTCATCAGTAGCATTTCTTCTGTGCTCACTAGACACAGTCAGCAGTCATAACACTGATCCACATTTGAAAGAAAATCTAATAATGTTCATACTTTGCTGTGTGAAAATGCAAACATTGCATTAAAATCATTGGGTAATTGCAGTTAAAAACAGAAAGAATGTCCTCTTAGAGGGAATATACATGCGAAATAATACAGCAATAGCAGATATTTTCCTGAGTGCCCTCTTTCTTCAAAGACTCTCTTGCAAGCCTCTCAAATGTCATCCACAAAAATGCCTTTAAACAAGAACAGTGGTGGTGGTAGAAGACAGAAAGGAGGAGATCTGCAGCTCACAGACATGAAAAGGTGTGACATTGAAAGTAACACATTTGCATGAGAAAATCATACATCAGAGCTTTATTAAAACTAGTAGATTAAGAAAATAATAAGCTATAAAGATATAAAATATCAAAGACAAACAAAACTTACCACAGTTTTGAATTTAATCAACTGAAAAAAAAAATCCTGTCTGTTTATATGGATGCAGTAGTAAAATATTTTGTGGATTTGGGGTGTATTACCTGAAGTATTAAGACAGTGAGAATTTTATATCAGATTAGGATCCATTCCATATTAAGTATTTCAATACCACTATGAAATACTATAATTTAGTCAAGTATTTTGATATATTTCTGTGACACTCATCACTATAGCAAGTGACAGAATGATCATTTGGTTAGTTAAGAACTCAAGAATATTAATTGTTTCTTCATTTGAAAGGATTTAGTTTCAGCAGCAAAGCAGACAAGTGAGAAGGAATAGCAGGGTAAGATAGTGTGATCTCTGTTAACAGGAAAAAAAACCAAAAAACCCAAATCCAACCTTCAAAGAAAGCACTAAAAAAACCTCTACACTCCCTAGGCATCCCAAAAAACAAGAACCCAGGAAAACAAAATAAAAAGTGACATGTTTACAAGCATGCTCCTCTACAATGCATGCCAGCCAGTTATCACATAACAGATTGGTTGCCTTTTTCTGCATTATTGAATGGAAAAGTCATGCTGCTAAAGGTGGTCTGTTACGCTTATGTCCATGTCGATACTAAAAGCACTATACAACTCATGCTAAAATACTTCAAGGTCTAATAACTGGTACTGAATCATAAAGCTGACTACATAAGGTGTTTGTTAACCTAACTATAAAGCTAAAGTGACGTTCTGCTGACAATAAAGCTAATAGGCATTCTACTGTTAGTCTTCATATACCTGTGATCCCTTTGACTGACTGCCCACATGTATAATTCAGATACACAGATGTAAAATTACTGCAATGGAAACTGCTGCCAGCTTTTCAAATGCAAAGTACTGAAACTTTATATACATGAATTTATCTGAGTGTTAAATCAAATTCTGTGGTTTGCAGAAAGAGTGATTGTAGTTGCAGCTTTTCCTTGCAGTTTATACAACAACGCAAATAAAATACAAGTCATTCTATATATCCTAGAATTTGGCACAGACAGCTGTCCTCAACTCCAAAGATTTCTGGTCTCAGCAGCCTGACAAGTAAATAGTTTCTCACTGCTAGAAATGATAGCTTCATTAGGTCAAGGCTGAAGCTGCTGTTCCAGCACATGGGGTAAGTACTCCAGTTGTCTGGATTGTGTTTGGCTTGAGTATACCCAAAGGACTTAAATTCCTGTCTTGCTGGCTACTCAGCCATCACAAGCAAAATTTTGTCTCCAGTCCCCAAAAGGGATGATTTCTTGCTGCAAATAAAGGAAAGAAAGAAAACCCTCACACGATCACAATTTCAAAATTAACATCTTCCCACACTCATATTTGTGAACATAGTAATAGTTTACATTTTCCAAAATTCTTTAAATCAATAGTAACTGGAAACACTTTTGCAAAACCTTAAAAAACAGTGTGAGCTAGCTATACACATGAATCACATCATACACTGCTGCAGTGCATCCACTTTGTCTTTAAATGTGGCAACCCTAGTAAAAACAGTAAATGATTTGGAATAGGTGTTACAGAGGGGAATAATGGCATTGGAATCAGAATTCTCATTCTGAGCAGTAAAAGTGAGAGCAAGTGTGATAATAATTTAAACTGTTTTATGGAGCATTTTTCCTGACTCAGAATAGATCTCCCATTGCTATCTTTCAAACATGAGACCTTCCAACTCTAAAAATCTGCTGAAGCTGCTCTACAGACAAGTTTCCAACCATTAAACAGTTCCACGGTGTAAGCAGGAGAACTGGCTCTGCCCGATGGAAATGGTACACATAAACCAGCTGTGCAACAGCATAAAAAAATCATTGGTCTCAAAGGAGCAACAGAAAGAATTTTATTGCCATGAGTGGGTGTCTGTTCTGGTTTTTCTAACACTCAGTAATGTATGCATGAAATCACATCCAGCATGGTACTTATGTGCTGTGAAAACAATGTTGTCTGCTTCCTTTTGCTGGACAATCTATCCAGTGTACACTGGCAACTGCCTTCATGGTGAAGATAAAAACCTTTAGCAGAGGTGAAAGGGTCAGATGATTTGGGCTCATTGTGTTGATCTTCTTGTCTCTGGAAATGGCACAGTATCCACCTACAGACCAGTGAGATAAATATGACATAGAAATGCCTAACACTGAGTCCTAGACTTAACTGAAGTCTCTGTCACTGAGAGTTCATTCATCACAAATTATAAAAAATTAGGGAAAAAATAGCCTAAGAACTATGAACCAAATGCAACAAATTGAAAATTATATTACTAGTGCCAAGCAGCTTCTGACCAGTTAGGTTAAGCTATCCAATGCCGGCTTACTGGAAGAAAAACATGGGTAGTTTTCATCCAAAGAGACTAATTTATGGATTGTAGGAACAGTTCTCTCCTGCTTCCAGAAGAAAGGAAATAGCTTGGAGAGAGCCACTCTAAATATGAATAGAAGGGTATTTGTATCTTTATGGATCAAAAATGTTGTGTCAGGTATTCAGTTACCTATATTTATTGCTGCTATTGCAAATTGTTGTCACTCAATTAAAGATAAAAGAAAAGCACACAAAATTTAAAACCCTGAAAAGAGAAGTGGAAACCACTGCCAAAATAGCAGAAAATTTTGATCAATTCTAGCTGTATCAATGTAAAAGTCTATGTGCACAGTCCCACTTATATGAAAGAATCCATTTTCTAGGGGTAGTATTCACTTAATTTTTCAGCCACTCCACCAAAGACAAATAGTCCAACCTGTGTTTCTTGTAAATTTGGAATCACATTTTGGCAAAACAAAGCATCACTTCATTCCCTGTGAAGGGTCATGTCAGCCAAGTACACGTAAATCCTCAGTTTACTTTGTAAAAATAAATACACAGAATTTAAAAAGGGAGCATATGCCTATGCTTTGAATATTTCAAAAATTCTCAGCCCTGACACTTTATTTACTATTTACGAATTAATGCCAACAAATTAATGTTCATCCCAGATGAACACATGAGGGAGTGTAGAACAGCTAATAAACCTTCACCTCAAAGGTTTATCGTGTAAGAGCATTCAAAGCTGCAGTAGATCAGACCTCAAAACACAACTAGATGAAGAATGGCGAGTTGAAATGCTTGATGAAATACTCTTGTTTTCCTGGCTTTGCCTCTTTCATGACTGAGAAATTAAATTAATTTGGAAAATGTGGAGCTTTATTTAGTGATAAAAAAGTTAATGGAAATTACCTCAGAAGACTTAACATAATTTTGAATAAAACAAAACCTTATTTTGCTGTGTCTGCTTAGAGAGCATGTTTTATGCATTTTCAAAAACACAAATCAGTATAAAACGGTATTGTGGTAACCAGACAAAAATCCTCTCTCTGAGTAATTACAGCACGTTTTTGAATATTCCTCTTAACATCTTAAAATATTTAGTGACAGAGACTTTGTGGTGCCATACTTCTTCCTAGATTCAGATTAAATATCATATTTGTCCTCCTTTAAAGCAAAAAACAAACCCAAATAATTTTCTATTCATTATTACTTATGAGCAATTGGTAAAAGTTCAGTATCTTGCGTGAGAAACTGTCTTAGGAATTACTGTCATGTTTCCTGATCAAAGGGTTTATTTTTGAAGAAACCTTCTGCTAAGTCTGACCAAGATAATAATCTTCTCTTGGTCTTGGCACAACAGGGTGAAGTGAAACACTGATGTGAATTTCTGTCCACGCTTCACACAAACAGAGCACAGACAGGCAGCAAACTTCCAAAGGTGATGTGCCAAAATCCACTTTCTTTTTCCAAACTGGAGGTTAAATGTGCCTGTAGGAGCTCAGCAGGGGCCAGTAGATGCTGGCACTCAAAAAACTAGGCACATCCGAGCAGCAGTTTCTTGCCTCTCTACCAGGCAGAGGCTGTCATTTCCCACTGAGCTCCAAAGTAGTAATTAAATGTTAGTGTGACACTATAACTGCTACCACTCTGACTGCCGACCTGGGGACATCGAGGCTCAAAGACACCAATTGAGGCATGCCAGTATCATTCCCAGAAGTGAGCACCTAGCAGCATCTTCATGTGAGTCACCTAGAGTGACTACACATTTCATCTGGCAGCTCGACATCTTTATAACAACCACTGACAGTTCCACAGCCCCTGGAATGGCCAAATGAGCTGCCAGCACAGGCTGATTTGGGCTATGAAGCTGATAGCTAACTGAACTCCCTGCTGCTTGCCTGTCAATTCACAATCCTCTGCCAAGGGCTGGAGTTCAGATTTGGAAACAGTTATTTTTAGAGTTACAGAAGCCTTTTGAAGAATGCTGAGTATCAAATGATTATCATACTTGCTGCCATTATCAAAATTCTGGTTTATTAGGTAAGAGCATGCAGAGGTACTACTGACTCCCACTGCCCCTGTCACAAAGTACTCTCCACCTCCACTAGACAGCCGTGAGTAGTTCTCAAGGAGAGCAAGTGCTGCAGGGGTAGCTGCAGAGACCACAAAAGGACTCTGGTATTCATGTAATGTTTTCAAATCCACAAGTTCCTGAAACACAAATTACTGCCAGCTGGGAGACAGCTCTGAAGAAATACCCCTAATGTGCTTTTCCTGCTCTTACACTCTTACCCAGAAACCCACCTCTGGCTGGGTTCAGATTCTGGGCTAAGGAGACCTTCAGGATGACTTACCATGGGCATTCTTACATTCATCACCAAGGATGATGGTATTTTGAGCATGGCTAGCACACTCAGTAGGGGGCCAATTTGTTTGAAAGTAATACAATTTCTGCCTGAAAATGTCATGTTCAAGCCAAAACCTCAGTGCTACCATGATATACCTTTCTGTAATTACAGTAATAGTTGTTTCAAGCAGGACAGTTGGAAAATATTTACAAATTCAGTAAAACGACTGTCATTTATCTCAATTTAAAAGAAAGTTAGTGCCAGATTCAGCCACAAACTGCTGCATCTGCTGATGTGCTGTTCAAGAAGTAAAGAAGAGTTTACCCTTCTTTACTTCTTGAACAGACTGCTGCTGAAGAGTTCTTAGAATAAACTCAACACAGCTCAAAGCAACTGCATTATTTTATGTTTCTGAAATGGTATTCTACTTAAGTATCGTAAGTTCTTAAAATAATACTTCTTCTATACATGAAAAGGTTTGTGGTCACAGAATTAATCGGACAGCCATGCCAGCCAACCCTCCTACCACAAATATGGCTAGAGCACCAAAAAAATTATTAAAGCTAACACAGTTATTCAGTAAGTGATTAAACCTTCCATACCAGCAGAAGTATTTACATGCCTCTACAAATGCACCTCCAGAAAGACTTTTTTCTAGAACTGCCTATGGCCAAAGAGTAAGCTAAAAGTCAGCACAGGAACCCAAAGAGGACACCTACTTGTACTGCAAGATAATTCCATCTGCAGAAAGGAGGAAATACATTCCTCAAAGTATGCAAAGTTACATCAGTGTAAAGATTATGTCACTACTAAAATAACAAGTCTTTTTCTTAGAAACTGCTTCTATTAGTACACTGAAGAGTGCTGAATCTCTTTCTTTGGCACTAAAGTCAACTAGTGTGGTCAGGATATGCCCGCATTATTGACTGCCTTTAAGAAAGGGTGACCACATCCAGATCATCTGTCTAATGGGAATAGTTTCTGGCCTGTGCTAATCCCTATGCTATGCATAGGAGTCACCTGGGAAAATTCTTCTTCATGTTGGTAAAAAGCACACCAGGGAGAATGCCAGGAACTTCACAGAATGGGAGAATGGTTTTATCTCCTCCATCCCCCATGTACCACTTACTGGTACAGAAATAATTTTCAAAGTTATTTTATTACCCAAACAGTTGCAAAACCAGAACTATCAACAAAAATTCCTACAATACTTTGTGGATCATCAAGCATGCCTTTCTAATGAACAGAAAAGCAGCATGTGCTGCTTTGCATTTATGCTCTTTTTTGTTCTTAAGCACTTACAATTAGTGCAGGCAAGGGGAAAGTTGTATTAAGAGGGTCCGAAGTTCCATCAAAATAATGATACAGTTATTTAGATACAGGCAACAAACTATTCCAATACTCTACTAAACATATGACAGTAACATATTTCTCATAACTAAAAAGAAAAAAAGATAAATCTCTCAGATTAACACACTGAAGCCCAAGTTCTTTCATATTTCATGGTCAGGGTCATGTAGTTTGATACCAATAATGTGAAAAATGTTTCAGAGGAGTTTTATTCATGGACACCCTTACTGATAAAAGAATAATGACACTTCAACTTTTAATTTGTTAGCTGACTTCAAACAAATCTCACATCACTTCTAAAGTCAATGGTAAAATTACTCAAAAACCCACCTGTTACAAACCTTCTTCCACAAAAGCGGGCAGATCAGGCTGCGCTGCAGGTGTGAGGGAGAGGAAGGTGAGACAAGAGGAGGGAAAGCTCACCTCTGGAGGAGCGGAAGTGCTTGCTGGGCGCGGTGAAGCCCCTGGTCCCGTGCACGTTGACGGCGGCCACGCGGAACTGGTACCAGCGGCTGGCTCGGGTGTCTGGCAGCCGCACGCGCTCCTCCGTGGTCTGGTGGGGAAAACAACACACTTACACTGCTTGTTCTGACATGGATATCTGTCACCTCCTGTGCAACACCAGCCAGCCTGGCCGAGCACACACCAGCACCACAGCCTGTATGCAACCACCTCACCTGACTCCAGCCACCACTCTGCACTGCAAAGCATTTACAGCTGTGAACAGAAGGACAGAATCATCCAATTTTACAGTGCATTGCAGGTCTCTTCAGGAAAAAAAGTAGCCTTTAGAAAACAGGTGAAGTGTTAAATTCACAGAATTAGTTCTGCAGTTATCACAACCTTCCCCAGTGTTTAGGGTCTCACTGTTCAGGTGTTGATGTTTCAGGGAACTCGTTGCCCCAGGTGACAGGATTGATTTCTCCAATTCTGAATTTTCAGGGAATAAGGGGTCCAAAACAGCTTAATGAAATCCAGTGCAGTGAGAACCCACTTTTTCTAGTTCATAGAAAACATAAAATTCTCAGATAATGAATGTAAAGCCTTCTTCACATCTTTGGCACTTATGTCAAAAAGACACTTACAGCCTTAACTCTTCCCTGAAGACCTTTCTCAGGTCATAGGAGCTGACCTCTTCTCCAACAACACCTACTGAGATTGCCAGTGTCATGAGTTCAATTTCCAAATCCTGTGGGGAAAACCACTGAAATATGGCTTAAAGCATAGATACACTCTGAACCCTTTCAGTAGGAAGTGCTTTACACATTCTTTTACTGAGCCCTGTTTTCTTCCATTTTTTTACCCCATTAAACTTTTGAAGAGATATCTTTTACATTCTTTCTTTTTTTTTTTTTTTTTTTCCCCTAAGGTACAAACATCAGAACTGAACACAGCCTCCTGGTAACCACTGAATCACTCCCTTCTACGGAAGATGTAGTAGCTTTGTAGAACTCATCAAAAACACATCCAATTGGAAATTTTACATCCCCTCAACTCCCCAGTTTTCAATTTACTTTAGTATGTCATGTTTACTACATTTTGATTTAATTCTTTAATCAAAGTAACGCACAAACCTGAACCAGATGTCATGTATATGTCTAAATATATCATACAATCTTTCCTGATTACTATTACTGACCAAACGTGCAAACTCATTAAAAATGTAGTTACATCAATTTATTTTCACAAGCTCTGTTTTATGGAACTTCAAGAAGTCACCTTCCCTGTATAGGAATCAACATCACTTTTAATGATACCTAGTAGTTCCTAAAAAAAGGCAGAACATAATTTTTGCTTTTTGCTCCCTTTCAAATCTGTGTAAGAGACCAGCAGCTGCTGGCATAACTCAGATAACCAGAGACGGAGAACTTTGCTTGAGCTCTTCAGCAATGGCCTTTTCAGAGCTCCAACAAATAAAATTTGTGGTGTTATCCTGCACTTAGTCTCTTCATTTGGTGACAAACAAAATTCAGGGAGACAGATATCTCATTTGTGCATGCATGTAAGGAAAAGAGACCCTTTCTAAACCATATTATTGACTGCTCTCAGACTGCTAAGTGTTGTAGACTCTGAGCCCATCACATATTGCTGCTACTCAGAGTCCATTTGGACCACTGTCTTCTCAAGTTAAGCAGGGGTAACAGTCCTGACACTGCCTCATCCTCTCTCCTTTATTAACTTTATGTTACCTGTAGAGTGAATTATCTAAGGTTTGCCCCAGGGAAGAAAGAGCCTGCCTGAATCAACTTTTGCAATTATTTTTATTTTACAGAGCACGCAAATGTCTTACTTTTTTCCAACACCAGGTCCTCTACTGCTGCAACTGAAAACAGGTTCAGGACCAATATTTAATCATAAATAACTAGTTACAATCTTGTAACTAGTTTTTAAAACTAGTTTTTAAAAAACGTTTTTAAAAATGTATTTGCTGAACTTTGTTACAAGGCAAGCATAATCTGAATAGACTTGAACCCAAATTCCTCAAAGGAATCTTGTTTGTCACTGGCATCAGCTCAGCTATTCTGTTGATTAAAAGAAAGTATTTCAGTTGTGTCAGTTTTCCATGGCAACAAAGAAATACTGTAAAATCAAATAAACTGTCAATCCATAATGACAAAATTATTTTAATTTATGAGCATGCCTTGGGCCTATTACTTTCATCATCCATTTTGTTGGCCAAGCTCCTGCTAAGCTCAATAGCATGCAGGTCTACCTCCAACTATCATGATACAAATTACTTCAGCACCTCTAAGTATCCTTTACATAGAATTAATAAATTTCTAGAAAGAACTAAGTACTACTGAGATATCTTACAATACCTTAATGTTATATCTAACTTTTTTTGTTTCTTTAATTGCTTTAGTTTAGTTAGTCCTCACTACTTAAGTATGCTTGGAGCTGCAATCATAATATTCAAAGTCCTTTCAGTATCTTTCACACTAATTTAAACCCACTAAAAGCTGTGCTGAGTGGTACCAAATAACTAATGGTTAAATTTCATCACACACCTAAAATTCTGTCTGAATATGAAAGACAGAAACAACAATTTTATAGAATTTTTAAGAATCATAAATAAAAGACAAACAAAAGATCACCACTCAAATTATTACAAAATCATAATCACCATTTATTTGGCTATGCATCACCTGATTACTTACAAGATGAATGTTTGGAAGGTAGCTTCAAATCCTAATAGGTGTTTTATTTGGAATAAAATAATAATTTAGTCCTCAGACAAAATAACTGGCCAACATGTCCACCTTCAGTATCATGTTCAATGAAGACAAGGGAAAAATCCCTATTAACTACATTAGGATACAACTTCATATAAGAGCAGCATGTAATCTTAATGACATAAGCTGAACCATACACATAATAGCTTGACATTCCCCCTCAAGAGTTCATTTTAGGTCCAAGGGACAAGCCACCTCCAGTGGACAGAAAACAGAAGGAGGCTGGGCTTTCATGTGAGAATTTGGCTGAGACTTGCCCAGAGCTGCTCCATTTAGGAAGTACTGACAATTCTACTCCTTTTCCAGCAGCTCTTAACTGTTTAAATCCTCAGCCCTTTCCTGTAAGTAGTCCCCTCATCCTGTCCTTCAGAAGGGGATTATGTTATTGTCTTCAACATGCCTACAGAAATCTCCCTCTGCTGCTTCTACAACAGATTATTGATTAAGATATTCTCAGAGCATGGACTATCTTCAATTCCATCCTTTGTATGAGAGGCAAGGGGAAGATATTCCCTAGCACCTTGGATGTTGCATGCTATTTAGAACTATAACATGTTATATATTTATATGCAAAACTGTTCATTGGAGAAAGAAAGGCTGAAAGTTAGAATTTCTTGTAAGGGAAAGACAGGATTTACTATGACTGGGAGGGAGAAGAAAGAGAGTATATGACCCAGCAGCACAGCAGTTTGACCATCCAGGTGGAATTCTTGTGTCAACACTCCAAACAGTGTATATATGTTATATATGTATGTTAAAAATTGGTGCAAAAAACGTCTTCAGGCAGACTTGTACAGAAGACTCTCCTCTATCCAAGGATTACAGTAACCCATGGATCATTTCACTGTGCTCATTTCCTGTTTTTCCCCACTATGAATCCTGGACTTCTCTGTAGCACAAAGGCTTAATAGAAATAGGAGAGTACAGCCTTACCCTGCTGAGTTCACACCTTTGGAAACAAGACAGTGATAAAAGAATTTGCATTTCAAAGACTGTAGGGATACCATCCAGGGTATCAGAAAAGCTGAGTTTATGTTTCCTCTGATAGAAAAGAAATTCTGACTGTGGTATCTACTACTCTACCAAAAGACAGCAGATCTGCCCTATTTCATGTGAATGCAATCCCATACAAGATGGGCACTCTCTAAGACTGATTACCAAAGCAAGCCCCTCATGGGAGATGGAGATAGAAACCTTTAGTGTACAGGACTGCTGGTTAGCTCCAGCAGGTACTTCTCACTGTCATGGGCTGAGAACTTTCTTGTGATCCTCAAAACCAGAACCTGAGGTGTTTCAGAAGCTTTACTTTTGAAACAGATTAGCTGACCACAGAGTTTATTGCAAGGTGAAGCACCAAGGTCTGTCACTATCAAGACAGTAAATACTGTCCTATATTTGTTTTAGTAACAGACTAGACTAATAAATGTACTTCATTATTGCCTGCCCATATGTATGTATATACGTGTGTGTATACACATGACATCCATTCACACAACACAGACGTGTTCTGTCTGAAAATAACTGATCTGACATACTTTAATTATCTTTATTATATTATAGTAATATGATTAAATACCCGAATTTCCGACATAAACAGTAATATTATTATTTTTAGAGAGAATTAGTACCAAATGGAATGGTAAGTTTGTTTACAAGACATACAGTATTTCTGTATGCAGCAGGATAATGCAGCAGTTCCTGCTCAGCTGGCTAAATCTTAAGTTACAGTAGGAAACTCCACATAACACGTAGGACATTCTATATCATAATCAACTAATATCTTAGCTACCATAGTTTTTATATTAACCAATGGATATTAGTCAAATGGTTAATAATATCAACTTTTCCCAAAAATACACAGTAAAAAAAACTACATTAAAAATCCCTTCCCCTGGGAGTGAAAAATAACTAAAATTGTTTTCAATGTGTTTGTTTTCCTTATATAATTGGAGAGGAAAATAGTATGCTAATAGATTGAGCCTTCTTCCTTAAAAAGAAAATATAAAGATGACACAACAAACATGGCACAATACAATAAACAAACTTTTTCAAAATTATTGTTTCAATGCAAAGTAAAAATCTGTGTGAAACATGAGAATTTACTTGCAAATTAGCTCTTCTAAGAGCAATAGAAAACAGCAAGGGTTTTTTTTGAAATTTAAACACCTTAAAGTTATTGAAAATTATAACCCATTTCTGTTTGGACAGAAAACAAAAATAAAATATTAGATGAGTAACTCTGATGAAATATTATGAAATTTCTTAGAAGAAGATGCAAACAGTAACTTTGCATAATTATGCTGCATATGGGGATAAGCATAGAGAAATTCAGACCCTCACCCACAGCCTTTTTGATATTTGACTGCTCTTCACACGTCTCTACCTAAAGTTGCAGAGTAAAGCAAGAGACAGAATCATCTCCCCTGGACTGAGATATTCTAGGAATTCTCAGCTAAATGGCTGAGCTCTTCTCAGCCTTTACCTATAATTAAGGGCTCATACTTCAATGTTTTGGAATCATACAAGAAAAAAATCTCAGTTATACAGACAAGAAAAGCCTGGAGGCTGTGCACACAATCACTTTAGTCAAACTGGATATTCATCCCTTTTGCTGATATTGCAAAATAAATTCTATCTCATTTGGCCAAACAAATTTGATTGCCTGGTGGGATGTCTAAAACTACAAAGACCATGGAGGTACACTACCCTATGAAGACAGAAATTCTGATTACTGTCACCCCTCAAGAGTGCCCAGCCTGCATGTCCCATAAGGTATACACAGTTCACAAAGCCAGTCAGGCATCCTGAAGCATGCTTTGAACTGACATTCCCAGTGGGGTCCATCACACAATCAAATTCATATCTCCTGTGATGCAGAAGGGACAGTGAAGTTGTCAGAAAAGATGTCAGTTGGAGGAGGCTTCTCCTGCCACAGTGATTAACTCAGCCCCTTCTGCCTGCATTCACCAGACCCCAGGAAAGGCAGCTGTCAGGCTTCTTATTGCTCTTGCACAGGAACATGTTTCTGAAACACTCTCCTGCAGATCCATTGCAAGGCAGGGGTTCATGTATGTTCAGCTACTGTGAAGCATATAAGTGCATGTTTCCAGAAATGTGCATGAGGTCTGTTCCTGGGATGAGAAATGTGCTCCCTTTGCAGCCTGGATTCACCAGCCACAACAGCTGAGCTTCTACAGTCATAGCACATATACAGTGAGCTCAGTAACAGTGAGGAATAATTCAGATCTGGCACATTTTTCTACTTGGTTTTCTCCTTGCAAAATGACAGGAGGTTGTTTCCGGGAATGGAGAATGCAGGTTCAAGACCTGCACCTCAACTGAGATACCATAAGTCATTGTGACTTGACCAGTTTTGGATGTGCTTCCTTGGGCTTGCACAAGCAAGGTTTCCTGCCAGGATCTGCTGCAGGGGGCTTTTTCTGAGCAAGACTACAACATAGTGACAGCTCCCTCTAGCACCACACTGAAGCTAAGAAATTCACTTCTGAGTGTTCAGTCTCACAAGCTTGACGTTCTTGTAAGATAGCATTTTCCTACACAATCCGAATTAAGAATGAACACAAATTGTCCCAGAATTTAAATCCCTTACTCTATTTTGCAGATGGTTCTACTTATTCTCTCTTTCCTTCTTTTTTTTTCTAGCCATAATGATATTTTGCAGATATTTTCAAAACTCAGCATTTTACTTTTCTTGTCAGCAGGGATGAGGGTGAAGCAGTAAGATAAATGATTGGAACTCTGCCATCCAGGTGGACTGTCAGCATGGTAAAAAACAGATTGAAACTGGGAAGGAACTAAGTGAAAATTTATGCTCTGTTGGCTGCTTCTCATTAAGAAACATTTGCTCATGAAATCTTACATTTTCAGTCTGGATTGCACTGAGTGATAAGAGCATGACATCACAGACTTTTCTGAATTGGGAGGGTCACACCTGAAAAGAACAACTTTACAAAGAATAAAGGTTTTAGTCTTTTTTTTTTTTTTTTTTTTTTAAGATAAATAGGCTTTACTCCAGCTAGATTTTTTAACTTTTGACAAGACTTAAATCATGCCTTGGACACTGCAATGAGTCCCACTAAACCTAAAAGGACTATGTCTCTAATGTGCTTCCTTGAATGGATTTTGGTTTCTAATCCTACATTTTTCAAGAGATTTGTTACATTCTGAGACTGGATCCATATTGCTTACAAAGAACTGACCTGTGCCACAGTTTGCCAGTTCGTAGCATCATCCTCACTTGGATGGATTCCTTGATTCCATCTCCTCTGAACAACGTAGATCACAGGCTCAATGGAAATATTGAATTTTGAAGACCATTTCACCTCCAGGTCTCCAGACTGATGTTCTATGAATTTTAATTCTTTCCGGGGTTTCAGTGGAACACCTGTAAGCAGGAATACACAGATAAAAATATATGAGTAATTTACTAGATATGATTAAGCTATCTGTATATGAAGCTGTATAAAAAAGCAATTTAAAAAATTGTTTGTCAGAGAAAAGGCCAAAAGGGAAGGAATGATAAGCATGGAAGTTTCAGATGTGTTCCTAGCTAACTCATGTCTGCTAACACTAAAATTTGTTTTTTAAAAAAATCTTCAAAATTATTTCTTTATTTAATTAAAAAAACTGAAGGATGTGAAAGTTGTAAGCTAAAACTGACTTTATAGAAAACATTTGCCCAATACTACTGGGAGTAAGATCCCTTTGATCCCAAGCAGAATCAGCTATACCTGTTATTCAGTTTTCCACCCAATTTATCCTTAAACACATCTAATAACAAAATTTCCATAGCATCACATAGTGGCCTGTTTCACTACTTCTCTACCCTTTCTACAAGGAAGCTTTTTTTCTCACTGCCTTGTTTAGTCTCCTCAGCTGCATCATAAACTCGACACTGGCCCAAGATGTTCGTGAATCATGGGGAACAGATCTTTTATCTATGGAGAAGCTTTTCATGTACCACAAGACTGTTATTATGCTTCCGACTGGCTTTTTCTCCAGTCTAATAACCACAGTGCACTCCATTTCCCTTTAAAATCGATGTTGCCAGAGCTCTGTTCACTCTTGCAGTTGCCTCTGGAGACTCTCCAGTTGCCCAACAGCCCTTCTCCAGAGTCAAGCCTAAAACTGGACACAGACTGTGTCTAAGCTCTTAGCAGTGCAGTGAAGTGTGCATCATTTCATACATCTTACATTAGTCTGATGTACTTAAGAAAGCTGTTTGCTTCTCCATGCCTGCATGATCTTATTGACTCACGTGCTGCAGCTGTACTGCATGATGTGTCACTCTCCACTCTTCCCTAAAGAGCTAGGAAAGGTAATTGCAAGATGTCTTGGAATAGATATGTTATATTTAATGTATATTGTCATATTGTTGCATTTTAGAGAAAAACATATATTTCTAAAATATTACCGTAATTTCTCATTACACAGTGACACCAAAGGACGGTTATTTCTGTTATACTGCCGGCAATATCACCTTTTTGAAAACATCTGCAATAGCTTGAAGGAAAAAATAACTCTTCAAATTTGGCATCTTTTGATTAAATCAACAAATCAAGTGTTAGATACATTTCTCTAGACAAACGTTAGGAACGCTTATATTTGAGTATACAGCATTTTGCCACTTGAGGATATGTCACAAATAAGATCTCTGTGTTGACACATAAACATTCTTAGCAAGTTATCATATGCACTTGAGTTATTTTGTTGTTTCAATGACTGTCCACATAAGGCCAGGTGTATGTGTTGGTTAGAGAAATTGTTTCCTACTGAGTCTGCCACAGATGACTTGGTACCAAAATTTCCTCAGGTGAACAAACCATTTTTATATTTTTAGAGGTGTTCTTATAAATCTGAGCATACAAGTAGCTACAAGTAAATAAACATGATCTTGTAGATCTTCCAGAGACCTAAAATTCACCTGAAAAAAAAATACAGTACCTAAATTTGGATATCACACAGTTTAGACCCTGGATATCTTTCTACAGCCTAAAGTCTTAGTCTAACATAACGAACGTGACTTGGGATTTCCAAATTTGCAAATCCTTCTTTAGTTATTATACACGATAATCCTACAATTTACATGTTAAGAAAACTTCCATCTGCTTTGAATTAGGGGCACTTGGATTCACTTGATTGCAAGTATCTCAGCCTCTCTGGTGTTATGTAATCACATGCAGATGGAGCATAGCACAAGTGCACTTTAAAATACTTTTATAGAACCAGCATCATCACTCTAATATCCAGATGTGAAGATCCAATTACTCTTCAATGTGCCTTTTATTATGTAAATGGTCAGCCCCTTTTTTCATGCTGGAACAACTGAGTCCTCAGTCTGCAGTGCTCCAAAGTCTGCATTAGTCCAACGTCTGCAGTGCTTAACCAAAGAATTCAAATCACCATTCATTGTATGTGTGCAATAGCAGAGTCTAGGAAAAAGGTGTCTTTCTAAAGGTGTCTTTCACACAGTACATGCATCTCTGTGCCATGAAAAGTAAGTGCACATTGGTCTGCCATGAAAACCTGTATCTTAAACATTGGTTCCCCCAGAATTCAAAATGTTCCCATGGAGGACTTTGTAAACAGTACATCCATGGCATCAGTAAAATTGTAAGGACAGTTTTGCAAGGACTCAGAGATGGACACCTTTAAAACTGTGCACTATGTTTATAATACAAAACCATTTTTCTTGAAGCATGAAGAGTCATTAAACTGTAGGTGACCATCTGACTCCAGCTATCCTACTATAATCTTGCCACACCAACAGACCTTTGAATGTCCTAATCTTCCCTTCACAATTTTTACCTTTTTCTTACACAGATCTGCAGAGACACTTTCCCAATACCTTCAATAGTTGAGACACTGTAAAGAAGGGAGATGAGGCCAATGATGGAAGAGTAGAAGAGAACATTTAATATCTCCACTAAAGGGACTAATTTAGTCTTCACACTAAAGGTGTGAACACTACATAACGAATTAGTAGTAGCCCCAACAGAGATGAAAAAATACTCGTTACATGAATCCAAAAACATTTGTAACATATGTCTTTGGGGCAGTGTAATTACATTAATATTTTTTTTAGGATTGGACTTTAGCACTCAGTACTAGAGGGCAAATTCAGTTTGGTAATCCAGCAAATGAGATGTGAATTTTACGTGTACTGTTGTAACTAATCTCCAGCACTTGATCAACAGTAAAACTACAGAAACTTCTGCAGATTCAATCTGAGTTCATTTTCAAGCTGTGAGTGCTGTCAAAATGATAAGAATAGGTACTGAACTTATTCACTAGATCTTAAGTCATGCTTGCAGAGTTTGCTCTTCCTTAGTGACAGGAAGGTCATTTACCCCTGGAGGAAATGAATAGCAAGCCTGCTCCATTTCTATTTGTCTTTTGTTGCAGAAAGACAGGTTGAAGAGGCTAATTAGCTGAATTCATCAGCTGAGCAGGCAGTAGGGTATTGAGCTTGCCCTTCCTCTGCAAGACATATATGCTCTTACAAGCCAGCACCTCCTGCAGATTAGTGATAAGATGTTAGGGAAGGTTAGTTCTGCTCCCATTTAATCAGGGCAAACAGAGGAGACCTTCAGCATGTGGTTACAGAATGTATCATATCCTGTCATATGCTGTGTCAGCTCCACCAGCATTTAATCTTGTTTTATTTATTTGTTTGTCTTTATCTTTTCCAGTTATTATATTTGCTGGAATGCTTTGCAGTTGTGGCATAGAACTTGACTGTGTAAATCATGACATATACAACATGAATGCCTGTTTACCACTCTGGTCATTTGTCTCAATAAGACAAAAGAAATAAATAAGTGATCCATTTTAACAACCTTCATTTTGAAAGGTGCTATGTACTGGTGTGTACTAATTCCTTATAGTTTTAAAGAGGCTCTAAATATCCTGCAAACAAAAGAGTTTCCCTTCTGCACACATTGAAAAAGATTTATTAACATTTTAGTTAAAATAATGAACTTAAAAATAAATTCACCATCTTTATACATTTTATCATGCTTCCATCCACAGACACAAATAAGCATGGATTTGGACCTAAGCCTGGAGCTTAGATCAGAGTTCTGCTGATTAGGCACCCACAGATAACCCACATTATCTTATTACTAGGCGGACAACGGAATAATATTTATTTTTTATCACTGACATGGGAAGAACTGATTCTTGTACAAAAACACCAACTGTGTGGAAAAAGAATATTCTTTTCACAAATGCTTATTTTTCTGCCTTAGGAGAACATTTTTTAAAGTATTTCCATGTATAAAGCATTTTTAAATTCCAGTAAATTAAAATCTGGAATTTGTCTATGCAAAAAATTTCTTAGCTTATGTGTTCTTTTTAAAGGATGTCAAAGAAAAGGTTTATTCACAGAATCTCAGGACTCCAATTCAAAAATTTTTGAATAAGATTGCCTTAGTTTTAAGTAATTAATTAATATACATCTGCAGATGTATGCAGATATTATAATCTTTCACTTTGTTGTTCTGTGTTGATTTTTTCTTTTATCAGATTATTTCACAGTTCCTCCTTTGTAGTCCCATCTGCTTGGCTTGTAGACATAAATGTTATTTCTGATTAATAGGACCTGAACTGTTGATCCTTAAATATTTTCTGCTGCATTCTCTCTCATCCCCATCAGATGGAGATTTCAGCTAAATTGACAAAGTTTGTTCTGCTTAAGATGACTCATAATAGCCACACATTTATATCCCACAGATTTCCAGACATGGGCTTCACAAGGGGGAAAAAAATTGGAAATTAATGCAACACTTCTCTCTGGTTTTCCACCCTTTCACTGTGCAGCCACATCTCCACAGGTACCTCAGCCACATCTCCACAGGTACCTCTCCTATTTCTTCCCATCCATAGAAACTCCCAGCAAATGGAAGTTCTGGTTTACTAGGAGACTTCAATATGGCCTGAAGTTATTAGCCCAGTATGAGTACATATTAATAATCTCTACCTTTGTACAGATTTTTTGGAATTTGGCACGTGTGACCACATCCATTGGAACAGCATTTCTTCACTCCAGAACATTCAATATCAGCTTCACAGCTTTCAACACAGGCAGCTGCAAAACCACTGGCCTTCTCAGGTGCTGGGCAGTCCCCTTGCTTCACAGACAGGATGTACTTAAGGAATTCACAGCTAGTTAGGCATTCATAATTCTTCTTGGGAAAAAGAGGCTAAAAGGAAAACAGAAGAAGTATATGTTTTCAACAAGAACAACAGGAATAACAACAACAATAACAACAAAAATCCAATGAAACTCCACCAAAGAAAAAATATTATAAATTTTCCAAGCCCTCCTAAAGGATTATTCAGATTTTCAGTTTTTGCAAGACTATCCCTGAATATTTATATATTCAGGCCACTTCTAAAAAAGCAGTCCAAGTAGAGAATGATGAATTCCCTCAAGTAAGACCTCCATATTTTATGGAACAATGCTGTTTATATCTGCCAGCTTTCCCTTGTTTTCCTCACATTGACTGGCTATAAAGTTGCTCAATGACAGATTAAAAACATTCCCAAAACAAAGGGGAAAGCAATGGTCAGACAGTCTGCTTTTTTTGGACTACCCCACATTCTTTCCTCTGTACTTTACAACACTTTCCCCACAATATCTGATGTAATGCCACTCTAGATAAATAAGGGAAATCTTGTTTCATTATACTGTTTGAACTAAGTTGGCTAGGAGAAGATTTTGCAGCATCTTTATGTTCTTGCCAGCATTTTAGTAATTGTATAATTCTTCATAGAACTGGAACTGCATTTGTGATAAAAAGGTCAGCAGAAAATACAAATTAAAATAAACTTTAAATATATTGATTAAAGAGCAAAGTGAATGGTACTTACTTCAGAAAGCTAGTCCTAGATATTTAAAAAGATGCTTCAATGCATAGACATTTTACAGCATATGTAATACTAGAGGTTTGCAAGGTCCACTTAAAACAGTATAGCTTCTACAACCCTGGGAGAATATTGTGTGTGACATGGAAATTACGTCTCCTCTTAGTTTAGTTTGGTGCAGAACCAGCTAAAGTGATTCCCTCAGAATGTCTGTGGGATGTAACTGGCACTGTCTGTAGCTGGCTTTTCCATACTAGAGCAACCAAAAACCTTCCATCCTGACAGATCTGATTTACAGGTTCCTAAGTCTACCCAGGAGTTATAACCCACTCTCTATATCCAACTAACCCCATGTAATTTCTGAAACTTCTTCCATATTCATATGTTTTGCTTTCTTGTTTTTACTGTTCTCATATTTCTGACAAAGTGAGGAAGACTCAGCTATTACAGAGGCCCAGGTGTTTCACAGACTATTTATTATCTAAACTCGCTGTGGCCCAAGAATGTATCTCTACATTACCCCTCCCATCTTTTCATACAGAACCGTCCATAATTTTGAACCAAGCTTCCAGGCACGGATTTGGGTGTTACAGGCTTTAACCAGCCTAAATGCTGCAGAAAGGAGCAGTCTCTATGTCTCCTACTGCCCCTGGTGACTCTTGGAAATGCACTCTTGCTGTTCTCCCGACTGGAATGCACCTGATGCCATGGTTAACAAGTTAACAAGCTAAATGAGCAGGAAACTAAATTTATAGAGAAAAAAAATTTAAAAAAAATAAAAACCCAAACCAAGGAGACAGATAAATTGTCCCTCACACATAAGGGTCCCTTTAACACACAGCAGTACACTCATTGGGTAGACAAGAAGTAACACATGAAGCAAGGACTTTGTGAAAAACAAAGCTAAATTGTTGCTTCCAGATTTTTTACAAAATGCACGAAGATTGAAAACAGTCTCCCAGGAAAAGCCTCCTTTAACTCAATCAATGTCTATGGAGTATACATGAGTCTGAGAGAAAGGAAACTGGTCCTGGCTTTTGTGTTTGAAGCTAATTTCAAATCCTAAAACATCACAAATTTGCAGCTACTTAATTAAAAATGTTATAGTTCCCTGAGGCATAATACGTCCTCAAGGCTTCTCCTCCTCACCCTATTTCACAGCTCATTTTTCAGTTAGCTGCTAAATGTGCTGCTCCTCATTATGGGCCTTTGAAGTTCTAAATTTAGCTTTAACCACAAAACACTAATCAAAGAAGGATGCTCACTGTTTTTAACTACAATAGAACTGTGTTCTACAAATGTTTTCCTTTTAAACCAATTTTATACATATTTTCACCCATATCTGGAAACATACAATCTGAGTGAAGAGTGATACACAATAACAACACAAATTAGATCCACTAAAACTGCTTTTATACAGTACTCTAGAATTTTGTAGATGAGAAAGTAGCAAATAATCTGGGTTAAAAAACTCCTACAGGGCCTGGGTTTCATGAGAGATCTTTATTTTGCCTTCTGCTGTAACTACATAGATCAGTATTTCAGTAACCCCTATTAACACATTGTTGCATCTAAAATTTTTTTAGTTGAAATTACAGCTCTTCCTAATCATCTTCATGATGCTTAAAATAATTTAAACACAGAACATGCTCTTATACCACAGAAAAAGTGTCCACAGTGAAGACAGAGGAGTTAAATCAGTGTACCAGTAAGATCAGTATATCAAGTAAGGTCACTCCTATTTTTTTATAGTGAAAGATTAAAGTCTTCCTAAGAACTCACTTTCATAGACTTGAATATATTCGAACCTTTTTATAATAAGGCAACTTTCTACTGAGCTGATACTTCCATTTTGAAGTAAAAAACACTTAAGAACTGCAACAGATCACTTCCGCCAACTCAGAGCCATGTTTCAAATCCTATAAAAAATCTATTTCTTTGTTCAGGTTTGCTTCTCCACAGATTATTATGATAGATGGTTCAAAAATAGTTTTCAAAACATTTGTTCTTGAATAATTACATATTTTGATATTAGTCTTCTGAACTTCAACCCAATTACTCCTGGGGAACTACTCTTTTATAAATCAGACTGATTTTCACATACAGAGAAGTCATCTGTTCTAGTTATCCTGCACAAGGATTTTTCATACAATAACATTTTATCATTTAAACAAATATTGTCTTTTTTACACATGGCCAGAAAAGATAGAAGGGCAAGTGATAGAAATAGCATCTTAGAGGAGGGATGTAACAATACCTTCTGAGACATGCCATGTAAGTGTGACTGGATCGAGCTTTTATAGTACAAGTTGAGATAAATCATTTAGTCAGAAAAAAAACCCTTTTTAAACTCTAAATTAATACAGCTACATTGTTAAATGTGCATGCTTTCAAATGAAGGGAAATACTCCAAAAATACCACAGTTTTCAGCTGTTTCATTGAAACTAATAATTTAAATTAAAGAGACTGCTAGAACAAAGTGAGAAAGTGTGCCCTTGGGCTGACCTACCTCACAGAAGCTTTGGCAATGGTTTTTCTTCAGGTCCCAGGACTCTTTGCAGGGCTCCAGGCACTAGGAAGAATCACAAGGCAGAAAAGTGTCAGAAAGAGAAGGAAACAAGCAACCACAAATAACCTTATTTCTTCTCCAGTTTTTTGGTCCACAGGAAGTTAATAATCCACTTCTCCTGGGGACAGAATTGTGTCATTGAGTCATGGTGTCTGAACAAGGTCATGAGAAGTCATGGTTAGATTACAAGAAATATTTTCAGTATTTCTTACAGTACAAGGCAGTTGATTCACTTGTTCCATTAGGACTATACCATCCTACTTTCTGACTTACTGGATGTAGGTCTTAATATCATTTAACACCATGTTCCTGGATCACAGAGACAATATCAAAAGCACTATTCTAAAGTAAAAGTGAAATCTTCTCCTCACTGACCAGCCTAAAGATTAGACAGGCACATTGCCTTCCCAAGCAAGAAACTATTTCATCAAGCTATGGAGTAAACTCAGCAGAGGTTAAAACACTGTGTTTCTGTATAAATAGATAATGTTCACTGGTCTGTTAGCAAAATCATTTTATTTCAAGTGCCATATTATCATTACTGCACCTTCAACCTCTGCTACAATGGTTATACAGAGATCTGAGATACAGAGCTAAGCTTCACACAGCATAAAGAAAATTCACACTGTTAAGAGCATTTACAACAGCTGAAACATAAATTCAGATTCACATCCTGAAACCTTTTATCTCCTTTTGTTAAAATGTTGGAAAATACTAGCATTATTGGGAGCTACTAACACCTACTCGTCCTGGTAATAGTGGAAAGATACTTATTGTAGCAAAAAGAAAGGCCTTTGACATGCAAGGCAGTATTTATGTAATTCCCTCATATGCACAGTATTAGATTGGATCAATATACATTTATGCTATTCAAAATCAAACATGAAAACATATAGGCTGCACCTCAGTGATACACCTCTATCATCAACGTAGTAAAAACAATAGTGTTTGAAGAATTAAGCATTTTTCTTACTAGCAACTAAGCCTAAAAACGCAATAAAACCATTAGTCACAGAGGTTACCTATTTCAGAAAAAAAAAAACACTTAAGCATTTTCATTATATATTTTGGCATTTTAGACTCAGTTTCTAGCTCTTTAAAATTCACAATGTGTTGTATACAGATTAATTAGAAGGATACATTATAAAATGTCACCGAAGTCAGTAAATTCAATTAGTCCCACAGTGTTGTTCCTCCTGTGGTATAGATACTGCACATCTGAGCCCAATTCCACTGTCACATCATTTTACAACTCTCCTGTTCAATGAATTTAGTCCAAAAATTACTGAGGTATAAGTGGTTTAAAGACAAAATAGCAACATTTTGACCATTCTGCAACTTTGCCGGTGATGCCCAAGAATGCCAGGTTTGTGCCAGGTGTTTATCTCCAGCACAAGTAAGGCTCCAGCACCTGACACCTCATCTTGCTGTCGCTGTTCCAAAAGTCACTCAGCACAGCCCAGAGTACTTCCACTGGGCCTCAGCACCTCCTGCCTCAGGGCAGGCAGAGACAATGGGTATCTTCGAAGGGAAGAGGGAGAAAATGAGCCAGGGCTCAGCAGAACCCTGCAGTCCAACTGCACACAGGATATGTCAAGGGAAAGAGATGATGGAGCCTGTCATAAGGCTGTCACAAGGCCTGTCATAAAGCCTGCATAGGCTCTTACAGACTCTGATTACCTAAACACAAACAAAAAAAGAAAATCTCCCAACTCCTGCTGGATGAGGAGTCCTCAGAGCACTGGGCTAGCCTGGCACCACGGGCAGCTGCAGAAGCTGACTGCCTGTCTTTAGTGGAGCTGTACCACTGTACCATGTTGGGTGAAGAGTAACTGCTAGCAGACAAAAATGCTGCCAGTAGAAGATCCAGAACTGTCTTGCTAAAGAGATGGTTATTAACCTTGCACTAGCAAAGATAAGAACATCTCAAACACAGGTCTGTGCATTTGTCCTATTGGGTAACATGTTACAAGGTTTCCCTAAAGTGGTAAGCTGGAAACATTGAAAGCTTCAATCCAGGTCTCATTTTTGAGTCCTTGATTTAAAATGTAAATGAGCTGACATCTCAGATCCCTCCCACTGTCTGGTGATCTGACTCAGGATAAGGAGGAAACCGGGCAAAGCAGCAGCTGACAGCAGCTGCTTTGGGCTCTACTTTATCTAATAAAAAATACCTTGCAGACATAGCCACCTGCCCAGAGGAGCTAAGCTGAGGCATGTAGATGGCAGACCTCCAGCAGGCAGCAGGGCACTGGCACAGGGAGCTTCCTAGCAGTCCACTTGGCAGGTGCCACTGTTCCCTTGGAGCCATAACTCACCCTGCCTGGCACCACATGGGCTCTGCACTGGTGAGGCAGGATGAGACGTGAAACACAGCCCTGAACATTACAGGACAGTGGCACCCATCGGAAGATGATGGTGTCAACCACACCAGCCTTGATAACTCAAATCCTGATTGATAGCTTATTTCATCAACCCCAGTGCTCAAATCTGGAAGTTAGAGGCTTTTTCTCTTCATCCAAATTGCTGCAGTTATTATTCAGTACTAAGCAATTTTATCAAAAGCCAAAACAAGTGTTGATAGAAAGCACCCCAGTATTTGTCACCCCTCAAAATTTGGGGGATGGGAGGGTGTGTGTACATATGCATAGGTACAAATCTCTATATAATATAACGCTATAGCCCTGCTGATATTTAGATTGTATAAAATTAAAAATTAGCAAAATACGGTTTCACTCAAGGAAAAAGGGTTGTGATTGCTTTAAAATATTTTGGGTTGTATTTTTTATTTCATCTATTTTTAAAAGTGCATTTAAGGGCCATGTTAGAGAATTCTCTTCTGTTCTAATTTTTAATCTATAAATAAAGCAACCAGGAGATTAGCATATGAGGCATGCCATTTACGTTAGTTAGTAAAGGGGTTTCTGAAATATTTTTGCTTAGGAAATGATGCCTTTGACCTGAATGGAAGAGAATTACACCAACAGAGCACTTTTCAGAATCCAATTAAATTGCAAAACATCATTTAAGTACCAAAATACATATTTATTAAATTACTATATATTTATTAAAATATATTTCAATTAAATGGCTGCAAATGACATATTTTAACTATTTAAACAGCAAAATAATTATTTCTGTCAGAGTAGAAGAGACTACTCACTTTTTTTGTTTTGCTTTGTTTTTTATCTAAAAAGGCTTTTTACTTCATCAGAGTGGAAATCAAGTCAAATGCAAACTGTTGTAAAAGCAATAGAATCTAAGTGTTACACCTGGAATATAATTATTCTTTTCATTATCATTCACCATTCCCAGTGCACCCAACAGCAAGGTCAGAAATTAATGGCTTATGTTTACAATATATATACAAGTGCTTTGTTATCCTATGAACTTAATAAAATGGAATTTAGATGGTTGGGAGGAAAAAAAAAAAAGAAACAAAACACCTTTCACTGTACATTCTCCTAATAACTGGCCATGCATGAAAACAAGTACCTGAAAAATGCATTTGCTCACTATCAGACATTAAGTAGAGAACAGTGTCAGGAATTTAGCCAGAATCAAAGGAGAATATAGTGCTCATCAGTCCTAGAGAGAATGATTTTGTGATGGGTACATTTAAGAATGGAGCCAATAGAACCATGGGAAAAGTGATTTTGAATCTGGAAATCTCAGCACAGTGGCAGTAAACACAATGTAAAACAGAAACAGGCAGCAAAAGAGAAACTATTTTGATATTTTGGTTTTTTACACATCTTTAATGTTTTAAAGATGTTTTTTAAACATCTTTCTGTTTCTCAAAAAGCAGACTGAGATGTCTGAAGAACAGTAAATGCATGGCTGCGCATTTACCTAGTTTAAACCAATGAATAGCATCCTAGCTTGGTGAAAAATACTAGGTCTCTGGATGCCCCTTTGAGGAATGTACATCATTTATTGTCAATTCATTTTATAAAAGTCTATCTATACATCTGTCTCTCCTGTGTTAATTCATGTCCTCCTAAACTTTTAGATGGGTATAAGATTAACAGCAAATTATTTGCATTCTGCATATTAAAATTAAATAAGTGTTTGGTTCTGAAACTGAAGTTAGACACACTTTATTAAAGATCCATATTCTATTTTTTTTAATCTCCAATTTAAATCTCTTCCCTAAAAAAACAAAAGTGTGACTGTACTTTATAAAATTAAAAGCTCAGGTAAACAGGACTGTATGCAGTGAGAATTTCAAGGGTGAAGAATCCTGCCTAGGCAGGTAGGTGAATCTCATTTCCCCAGTGGATCATTCCCAACACTCTGCAAAACCCACACTGGACAGCTTGACTGATTCAAAGGCTTCACATGAGCATTGCTCCATGTGAGTGGCTCATGGTATCACATGGTATTGCACTCAGCTTGTGGGCACCTTTCCTCGTGACCAAGTGCCAAAGATGAGACATTGCAGCACTGCAGGTATAAGCAATTTCAGGTGCTCATACACCCTATCAGGTCAGGCACTCACTGAACAAATCTATCTTGTATAAAATAAACTATTAGAAGTAAAGCTGACCTAAAAAAATCAGTCAATTACTCAGTCTGAAAAAAAAAATCCATGAACACAAAGAGAAGGGTTCAACTGCAGAATCAGTAGGTGTCACATTAGCTTGCAGGTGATATATGCTGTTCAAGAGGCCTCTCAGCATTTTGTGAGATCCATTTTATGCCAAGTCAGTCTCTTGCTTCTCTTTTCCCTCTCCTCCCTCATTAGCAGAATGAATCATCAGAGCACTAGTCATCAGCTTTCTAGAACTCAGTGTGACATTTTCACTCTGTCCTGCTTTAAGCTGGGATAAAGTTAATTTTCTTCATAGTAGCTCATACGGGATATGCTTTGGATTTGTGCTGGAAGCAGTGTTGATAACACAGGGATGTTTTTGTTACTGCTGAGCAGAGCTTACAAGTGCTTACAGACAGCAAAACTTTTTCTGCTCCTCACCCCCTCCCACCCGTGAGGTCTGGGGGTGCACAAGGAGTTGGGAGGGGACACAGCAGGGACAGCTGATCCTAACTGACCCAAGGGATATCTATCCTATGCCATATGGCACGGTGCTGAACACATAACGATGGAGGAAAAGGAAGGGCAGGGCATTCAGAGTGATGGCCTTTGTCCTCCCAAGTCACAGTTCTGTGTGATGGAGCGAGCCTGGCTTTCCTGAAGTTGGCTGAACACCTGCCTGTTCACGGGAAACAGTGAGTAAATTCATGGTTTTGCTTTGCTCAGATGCACAACTTTTACTTTACCTGTAAAACTCTCTAAACCACAAGTTTTACCACTTTTACTCTTCTGCTCCCATCCCATCATGGGGGGAACAGACTTGAGAAGCTGTGTGGGGCTTAGTTGTCAGCTCGGTTTAAACCACAACCAACTCCTAAAATTCAGTTATACAATCTAGACTGGGAGAGGTTTACATATCTTCAAAACTTTGAAAGCATAATAGAAACAACTGTGAAACATAATCTTTTTGTGTAAAATAGTAGTTTCATGAGGCTACCTGGAGCTACTCCTCTGTTTATGTTAAAGAGGTTCTCATGAGAATTACACTAGTAATATATTTCCTTTGTAACTGAATAAACAAAAGGGTTAAATGACAGAGAATGGTTCCCTGTCTGTGTTGCCTGTTTTCTCTCCCTTAGGTCAGTGAGCATCACGATTTGGTGAAAAGGAGTGATTTTGTATTCGAGGATCAAGTCTTAATTAAATTAGTTACAGTTGGGGTTATTCTGTGACACTATCATGTACACTGGGAACCCAGCTGATATTGTCTGAAAGTATTGCTAATTGTAGAGCTGGTTTTGAATGAAAGCCAGGTCTTATGTTTTAAACAGTTAGGGGGGGTTTAGATTTCTTGAAATGTGTTTTTTGTTGTTCTATTCAATGACATCCTGATGTGGATTGTGGTAGGATAGATGATAAGGAACAGGTTGCTAATGTGGAATTTATCATCTTTATGACTTTATTCTAACCAATAAATGTTATATACTTATATATATAAAGAAAAAGAAAAATCCTTCATTTGTAACTAACATTCAGACAGTGTAATCTTATGTTTTAGGGCTAATAAGGATTGCTTTGTATTTTTTAGAAGTCAACTGCTCAGAACAAAGAAAACAACAAAATGGCTGGCACAGAAATTAAGGGAATGGTGTCTCTGTTGGAGGTGCAGTTACAGCTACCTTAACTATTCTGAATCCTCAACAACTGTAAGGTAAAACAATGAAGCACAAACCTCCAGGATCCTATAGTAGCAATTAGAAACTGACAGGGACAAGAAACAGCAGCCACATGGGCACCATCACATTATATTGGAACACACCACACAAGGATGTACCTGTGGGTTCAGATTAATCTGAGATTAGAGACTTTACTGATTAATTCACATGGGACCTCATGCAAAGTAAGTTGGCATTAAAAGTGCCAAGGGTTAGGTTGTAGGACTATAGCATTTTGTCTTGAGTTCTAACATCGAAACGTAAGAGGGAGTATAAGCTATTCAGCAGTAACCTTAGTCAAGAGGAATGAGAATTTTATTTCCTGGCAGATTTTGGTATATCCCTTATGAAAAGAATAATGAAACTGTGTAACAGAGACACAAAACATATTATATATGAAACTGAGATTTATTTTTAATAATTCTTATCTAAGGAGGATGACACATACAACCTGCAGGTGAAACATGGAACTGAAGACGTCACTTACTTTAGATAAATACTTTTTAAAATTAAATTTCTAAACCAGCATTAAAAGGTTGAACTTCTGGTTTCACATCCAAGAAATGTGCTTTCAATAGAGGAAAATGTTTCTGTAGATGGGACTGTCTGTGTCTCAGCAGTCCAATATGATCTTCACTTCATCAAGCCATGCAGAACATACCTATAAGTGTTTTCCAATTACAAAATTCTGACGGACATAGGAAAAAAAAGTTCAAAATAATATCCAAATAAGTAAGAGAAGGACAGTGCACTGACATTTCTTTGAAGCTCTATTTTGCTACTTTAGCAGAGATGTGGTCAAAACCTTGAATACAGCTCTGCTCACTCAGCCTCATATAAAGCTTAGAAACTTATCTGGTGAAGCAAACTACAGCAGGGTGAGATGCAACTGTCTCCTATCTGCTACCAGCACTTTGGAGAGTGGTCTGGTCATTCAAATGGTTATTTCAGAGCAGAATGGAACATTTCTGAGAAATTCACCTGGGTGCAAAGTTGAGCAGTGTAGTTTAAACTGCTACAGCAAATAACTGGATTTGGTGTGTATTTATTTTACTTGGGTGTGGAGGGACTGAAAGCACACACACAGACAGGCATAACCACTCTCCACAGTTACGCAAACTTACTAGTATCAAATTAGGATTTAGGGTGAAGGAAATATTCCAAAGAGCCAATTGTTGGTAATCTAACAAAAACATGAGTTTGAAACATTTATTTTTCTTAACTGCCCAGCTCATTTCAGTACACAACATCAGGGTGCTAGTCCCACAATATTAACTGTTAGCAATTTGAGTTACTGAATACCTTTGATACCCTAAGCAAATAAAGGCAGCCTTATGACCTATAGGATCTGACTAGGCACAGAGTACCAGTATTTCCTGGAACAGAGATAGGGAAAGGGCTAGTCACAGTATATCAGTTAAGTCTGTCAGACCTTTAAATATACAAAGTAGCATTACAGGCTTTGTTCCTAAAATTATGGCACCAGAAAGACCAAGATCATTGCCAAGAACTTCAGGTCAAATATTCTGGAAGTCCATGTAGCCTTTGTTGTTAATTCCCAAAATTAAACAGAAAGTAAAAGCTGCCAGAAAAACTGTGGATGTACTGAAGACAAGAATCACTGAAAGTGTTGAAAAATGGAACTGTTTTGACATGAAATATTTGGGAAGTTACTTTAAAAAAAGAGGGAAAGTCATATCATCACACTTCAGCTGAAAACATAGCAGTTTCAACCATAATCCTTTTAGAATGAAAACAACTTTCAACTCTGACAGCTTGGTATCTATCTGTATAGCTCAGCTGCCTGGCATGTCAAATTTTGCCAGCAGAAGTGTTTGTTTGAAAGGACAGAATAATCTTAAGACTTTTTTCATGTTTCTATTCTTTGTTACCAAGTCAAAAGCATGGCCATTGATGTCAACAGAAAATTGGCTCCCAAACATTAGTTCATTCCTGACCAGTTCTTGTCAAAATTTGTTTACAGAGTTTTGTACCAGCATATGAAACTGAGACACGTACTTTCTTCTCTTTTTCTGCCTCATAGCCTAAATTTTAACAGTCACCAAAGAACAATTTGAGCTCTTATTCTGCCTGATTGTGAAACATGGAATTGAACTCAAATCTCCGACATTGAGGATGAATCTCCTAAACATAGAGTATTTGATGGAACCTTCTCTCTCCCGCTGAAGTTGTTTCCTCTTGTATAAGCAATGAGTTCTTCTCTAGAAAAGAGCCTTAAGTGTTAAGAGCCTTTCACCATGAAGGGGTATGCCCTAGCAGCACTTCTGATCCTCCTGGAGCTCTTTTGAAATGCTTGTAACAGGTACAAATGGTTTGGCTCCTTCTCAGTGCCATAGCTGTTCCACCACCACATCTTTGCTACAGAATTAATACTCTTTTACACTCTCTTCTTTTTTGACCTCTTTGTTTCATCTACCAACCTACTGTGGACTTAAAACTGTTGTTCTAATTATCCCTGTTCAAACTGTTGCCTCAAAAATCATTTCCCTATCCTTCTGTTACCTTGTTTCTATGTGTTGCACCAAGAGCCAATGAATTTGGGCTTTTTTCAAACCTCTTCCCAGCCCTTATTCTAAATCTCCATATTCTGAGTTTTCACCTGTCAAAATATGAGGCACAGCATTGGCAAAATGCTATGAAGCAATAATTCAAGCCTGGAGCACAAGTGCATACACAAAAGGTATACTGCAACAAAGTGCATAAATTATTTTAAATGCAACTAAGAGTGATACACTTTAAAAATGTTAAGAAGCTCTCTGTAATAGACTCTTTCTGATAGTGGTAATAACTTTAATTGCTTAGTGCCTTCCTGCTTCTTTCTGTGCCATTGTTTACATACAGACTTCTTTGGCAATGTAGCTACTGTATTAATGAACAATTAAATGAGCTCCCTGAATTAAACAATATTAGCAGTTTTGCTTCTGTGCTGAACTTTCTCCAGGCTAGAGTCCTGCAGTGCAAATTACCAATAAACTGATTTTTCATGTTTGCATCTGTTCCACCAATCTGTCATAGATCAGTCAACCTTTTCCTTTCTGTTTTTAAAGCTTCTCCACGATTGCATCTGGAACTTAGACAGTAAGCAACACAGCAAGAGAATTTCCACCTGTATGTCCCTACTGCTTCTAGGCCACTGTTCCCTGCCACCACTTCCATGCAGATGGAACAAACATAACAGTAATATTTACTGCTAACAACAGAAGGCTGCAAAATGTAACAGCTTTTCCCTTCCAGATATTAAAATTGTGGATGGATTTTTAGCAGTTGTTTCCAGCAGTAGTGATAGTGCTCAGCCCACAGATAACTACGGTTACACTTGATGACCTTACAGGTCTATTCCAACATACAAGATTCTATGATTCTATAAAAAAGAAGCGCATCTTATGTACTAAAATGTCTCTCTAATAAACTGCCTTTTCATTTTCCAATAGTCGACCATTTGCTTTAGTGATTACATAATACTTTTAAAGTAAAAGTGAGCATAAATATTTTGACATTTTATATATGTAAAGAATTTCCATTGAGAAAACATCATTCTTTTAATTTTAAACAGACAAGGGAAAGCCTCTTCAAGCTGGCACTTTCCCCTTCCAATCTGTTAAAAGGCAGCTTCAGAAAACCACACACAGTCTTGTTATAAACACCATCTTGCTGTGCAACTTAAAGTGTCTGTCAGAGCAGCACTGTTCCCTCCAAGCAAAGTCAAATTTTTTGTTGCCGTTTTATAAATGAGTTAAACTAGTGAACTCTTCTGATAACAGATGACTCGCCTTATACATCACCCTGCAAATTCACACATACATTTCTGAATGAGAGAGCCACAACTAAATGTTCTTTTTGCTTGTATCCACCACAGTTCTATGGTTTTATAGACCACCGAACAATCAGAGATGACAAAAAGAAAAGAGAGGCCCTCTTTGTCTAAATCGTTACTTTGTTTCTCTCCCCTGGCTTTCCATTTCCCTCCCAGCACTACCATCACCATCAGAAACGACATATTCCGCATTACTAAACAGCAAGAGCCATAGGGCTTTTCACTTCTAATTTCACGCCACAATAAAATGCAGTGGTTGTTTCACTGGGGGACCTGAAAAGCCTTCCTTTGTGGGGCTGCTCCGACGGTCAGGTTAAGCATCACACGCTGGCAGCAGGCATCTGTGCGTGCCTCTTCATGCAATTATGGCAAAAGGGGGAGGAAAAGGAACAGAAAAATAAAAAAGGAGGTTGTCTTGGAAAAAAAAAAATAATCTCCTACTCTGAAGCGTGTGATTTAAATTTTATTGCCTGGCCTAAATAGTTTTAAATATAGACCAATCATTCTAATAATAGTAACTCTAGAAAGTTTTCATTGTAGTCAGAAGTTATGCTTGTTGCCTTAATGGAAAATCTATTGACCTAAAGTAGACTGATGATACAAATATCTGAGAGGAAGGAAAAAAAAATCTAAGGACAATAAATTTGGATATTTTTAAATTTCAGAGTAAACTAGAGAAGATGATCAGCAATAAAAAATATGGTGCTCCTACAAGTATTTTAGAATTGCATTCTATTTATGTAATAGAAATATTGCTTAATTCTATAAAAGTAGAAGCTATAATTCGATTAATCCCAAGTACAACAGGAAGAAAAAGGAAAAAGTTACAGGAAATTCTGAAAAGTTTTCTTTATTTATCTTGGCTTTTTCAGATATATTCCCACTATACACAATGTTTTTCTGTCCCATGTTTAGAAACCCTATTGTATTCATTGAATCTTTTGTGAAGAGACAGTGTGAATCGTTTCGCAATAATCTCTTCATATATCTTAACACAGTCTAATGAAACATTAAATTACTAAAATCCTTTTAGTTTACATGATAATTCATAAACACTGCTTGGAAATACTCTAAAGTTTAGATAGTTTAACATATTAATGGAGAAAAAAAAAGTAAGGTAAAATAGTCATTTTGTTTCAAATTCTTTTCAAGTTATTTAAAAAAATGCCTTCTCTCCTATTATTTTTCAATGCATGCTACACATAAACAAGGAAGACTATGCATCCATAGCAAATTTCTTTATCTCTAATTGTTACGGGGTTTTAGGTTATGGTTATGTGATGAGCAGAAGCAAATCTAAATCCATAATGCCATCGAAACAGGGGCAGTCCTGAACTGGGACTAGCTCCTACTAGCTAGGAGCTATCCACCATCTTCTAGCGCCATCCTTTTGATGGTGCTAGAAGAGGAATTCTAGATGAAAAATTGACCAGTTTTCAGGTAAGCTAACTTTCAAATTCATTTTCCCATCCACACAGTAGTCTCATAAAAATCAGATGTCTGGGCTGGGAACTTCGGCAAAAAGCAAAAAGAGAGGAGTCCGTAAACACCTCTTTAACTGAGAGCCTGAACTTAAAACAGCTTAAGCCAGCCATAAAACCACAGTCTAAAAACCAACTAATATCTGATTCTCCCTCCAAGGCTGAGTAATGAAGGTTAACATTATGGTGTTGAGAGGTAAGCAGGACAAACTGGCAGCTGAGTTAATAAATAAATAGTTCTGATTAAACTGTCATAGAACATAAACTGTTAAATCAAACTTCAACCTTGTACTGGAAGAACTGAGCTGGATACATTTTCCCTGTCAATAGTCTAGGACAGACTACCAGGCATTCCTGCTTCCATTTCTGCTTCCAAGGCAGAAGGGAAGAAGGGGACTTTGGCTGTCCAGACTATCACAGACTGCACCACAGGAGCACACTCTGCTTTCAGTGCACATGAACATTATAGTTCACCTCTGCAGCTCAAACAGACATCACTACATTTCATCACTGTATCAATGTAGATTGATAATTGGGCAAGCAGAATTCTTCCAAAGCTTTTCTTAAATTTGAAATTTAGCTGACACGTATCACACATCATTTGTAGAAGTACTCTAGAATTGTGACTCAATAGGCATGGGGAGTTTTTTTAACTTTAACTTTGAAGCTGTGTATTTTAATTAATTATTCACTAATTTCAAATGTTATTCAGACACACTGATGTTTCCTGTCATGAACTGCAACACATAAAGGCAAAGACTGAGAGCAATACACTTCTAGACATCCTAAAGTGAGCTATCATAGTGTGCAGATGTAAAGGTAATGAAATGATCTTCAAACTTCAATTTGATGATCTTTCCAACCTAAATATTCTATGACTCTTTGAAATGGAATATAAAGCATAGCAAAAAAATGTTAAGTGGGCATTTGGGATATGTAATGCTTCACCTAGTTTTCCACCACTCATCTTAACTGGACTTTTGAGCAAGGTCTCAAAGGAATCAGAGAGTAAGATTATGGAAGCAAGTTGGCATTAAGCCCCCAGACAACAACTATCTTGAAACCAGCACATTGCATAGCACTATGCTGACAGACAAAATAGATAGCTGGCCTTTTTATGCAAATATATGCAAGGAAAGGCACACTAGTTAATGAACTACAGCCAAAGGGTCTGAACCAGAAGTCATAATTCCAGATTAAATTAGCACAGATTGCAGGTGGCCACCAATCTCAGGAACTGACTCCCTCTGATTGCTCAGAGGCATCCTAAATCTCACAGTAAGGCAGGTCTAGACAAGAGTACAAGAATGCTCAATGTCGTAAAGAAAGCCTGTAGCTGTGAGCTGGTCTATAGTTATTGCCATTGTAAACTGCAAAACTTGGCGGTCCTGAAAAATCTTTACTGGAGAGTTCTGGAGTTGCAGCAGCTCCAACTGGATCATATCTTTTACCACATATCTCAATAAAAACAGGACAAGAGTGATAAAGATGGCAGGTTGGAGGATCACTGCAACTGGAAGAAGGAAAACAATGACACAATGGATGAGGGAAATAGAAAAGAGGGTGGGAAAGCAAAAAAAAAAATTCTGTGTGAAGTCATCTGTAAGGACTGCAGCACATCCCTGAGGGTAAATTAATGTGTAAGCAAATACCGCAGCTTTTCACTCGTCAGGATATTACCATGTTCTTTATTTTCTAAAAGCTTTATTTTGTCTATAGCTCTTTTAATGAAATCTTCTAGGGATTTTCTTTTACTAGTTAAGTTCTCCTTTTGAAATCAGACATCAGGAAGAAAGTACCAAGGACCATTGCCCATTAACATATACCTATATCCAATATAATGGCAACTAGCTTCCAGTGGCTACTCCTGAAAGCCAGGAGTTCTATTCTTCTAAATTGTGACTTTTTCTTAGGCATCTCACACCTACCAGCCCTATATGGATGCCTCCAGAACACTTAAGAAGCTCCAATGGAACCAGGTGTACAAGTGTAAAAAACAATATGGCCCTTCTGCAGGATTCAGTCTCAGATACCTAAGCTGCATGAGACAGGGGAGACAAGGACTGAACTTGTCATGAGCTGATGGAGATCTCATCAATACAGTCAATGACACATGAAGAACCAGTGTATGATATCCAGGTGTTTCCTACAAGGCAGGATAATTATCTCTCTGGAGGTTACTAACATGACCCCTGTTAACAACCATCTGGATATCTCCATCACATAATAACTGTACAGAATTCAAAATTCAGGCGTCTGAATCTCAAATCCTTTCAGTGGTCAAGGTATTGTTAATTTGATTGGCATGGTGGAATTATAGTGTTGAGTAATCACTTCTTATCCAGCAACTGTAACATTCCAGAATATTCCTGAAAACAGAATACTTCTGTAACAATTCCAGGCAGACATTAATAATTTTGGAGCTGTAGTCTGTTTCTTAAATATACGAACACTCAGAAAAGTAGATAGAAAACTTCTCAGGAAGAGACTTCTCTATAAGACATAAAATATAATCTGTTTCACCACCAGTTACATGATTTTACACGCTACATGATTCTACTCATATTTATTCCCTCAACCCAAATTGACTTTATAGAATTTTATATTGCTGTAACATTTCAGATATGTTTAGGTCTATATATGGAACCATCAAGACATTAGTTTTTGCTTATTCATGCAAATTGTCTTTGTCTTTATTTTTTCCACAGTACTTCTGTGGGCAAATTGCTAGAGGTTAATATATAAGCACTTTAGGGTAACCATCCCATATTTCCCTGAATAAATGCATCAATTGATAACGTAGAATAAATAATAAAAAAAATCTATATTCACTAACCTCCACAAGGAAGTTAGATAAAAGTTTCCTACCACCATGAGAAGTTGTCACTGCCTAGAGACAAAACTATTAGTACACTGAAAATGTTTATAGAATTACTTGTAACATAAAACAGATATACAGTCTTTATTGTAAATGCCAATTTTTACAAGTCAAATCAGGAAAAAACTACCTTTTTTAGGGAAAAGCTAAAAAAGTTTTGACTAGAGGTTTTAGATACAGAGAATGAAGAATATTTCAGGATTTGACAAGTAAAAACATCTGAACAATGCCTGACTGAAGAAATATAATCCTTCTGTTCTGCATTTTACAATTGCCTAATGGAATGCTATAAAAGTTTGCATGCATCTGACAAATGTGCTCTTCAAGTAACCTAAAATTGCTTACACATTCATATAGAAACAACCTCAGTATCAGAGACCCAATTTTGTGTTTCAATTAAAACCTGCAATCTTCATTAAAATTAGTAGAAGCTACCTAGGCAATCAAGGAGACAGATTTTGGCTCAAAGTATCTTAAGAATAATTTATGTATTTGGCACAAATTCTGAAACAACATTTAGGCCAAGCCACTTACATAAACAATCTTTCTAGTCATATTCTTACAAAAGGCAAGAGCAGTAACAGCTGTCACAGCTCATTGTCCAAATACATCCATCTCTTTTTAATTTTAACCTCTTAGACTAATCTGTACCTGAATTTTTAAGACACTTCAAATAATGTCTTTTTTTAGTTTTCTTCTATGAATATAATTTTCCTTCAGATATTAAAAAGCTGCTTAAAGATTCTATTCTTCTAAATTGTGACCATAACAGTAGATTTACTTACTTCTTTCATGCATTTTCTTGCTCAGTGTAATGACTGCAGTCCTTTCCAGGCCTGAAGATGACCAAGATGAACAAATACATCAAGATATTTTCAATATAAGAGCTTTCCCATCAAGGGAGCATCACTGAAGGCAAAGATGAACTTCATCTGTGTTAGAAAATCTAAACTTCTTGAGTATATCATAGGCTTTATTTTGGTTACTAAGACACATGATACATACAAAGTCATTCTAATCTGGATGAATTTTACAATACCATAAAATGTGCTCTTAAAGACAGAGCCTATTACAGTTAAGTTGAAGCAGTCTTTGCCAGTAAAAGCTCCTTTATGCCATTGTAATTACATCTCTGAAAGTATTTTGATAGAAGAGTATTGAAAAGCTCTGTACTGCCAAACCAGCTGCTGATAAAATTTTGTACTTCTCTCCTCTCCTGGACCTGACAACAGTATGACAAAGCTACGGTGTTAAGGCCATTAAAGTATTTTTTAAAGTAGAAGAATACTTCCAGCCAAAAACCATTACAGCTCAGTTCTTGAAAAATGTCACCATATCTCTTCAGGCACAAATCCAATCGAAGAAGTTGGATTGAAGAGAAACAAACATACCAGCCTCATCTGTAATGCATTTTAAGCTAATTTATTAGCACTAACTGTTCTCAAGTAACTGACTTGCACTGCAAATACTATAAGCTAAGGCTTTCTTTTAAGATCTTTACTTTATTTCCTTCATGGATGTTTTTGGCACATTTTGCTCTATCCCACTGTAATAGTAGAACTAAATTTCATTTACTCTGCAAACTTCCATGTAACATCTCAGAAGAAAAAAACATTCTGAAGTTTGTTATGTGCCATACTAATAACTCAAACTGCTCCAGTTATTCTCATGAAGGACAATCAATCATTACATTTCCTATATGAGAGTCCAAAACCTATTTCCCCTATCACAGAATTTTACTGGTTTTTTTTCTAAATGACAACTACCTTACAGCGAGATTTCTTTAAAAATAATAAGCAGAAATGTAGCTTTAAAAGGATCACTTTGACTAATATAACAGAATACATACTATAGAAGATAGGGACATTTCATGTTTGAAACAGTGTCTTCAAAAACATAGGAAAGCAGAAGCAGATTGAACAGTGGCGTTTACTCTCCAAGTCTACACAAGGAACACATCATCAGTCCAGAATACTCACCATCCTCCCCCTATATATAAGTATGCTTGAGAGTGTGTATATGCTAAAGCTTTTCAGTGTTTTCTGTTTAGTTCCACACACACCACCACCACCATCACCACCACCCCCTCCAAATTATGCTAATGCCTTACAAAAGCTTTATTCAGCTTTATGCAGATCATGCACAGTGCAAGACCAGCAGTGGGCTTTACCTTCCAGAGCCTTGCTTCTTGCACAGCCATTCCAACCAAGTGCAAATCACGTGATACCAAAACAGAACAATAGTGTTTTCCAACTCATTTCATTCAGTTTGGGAATGAGAGATGGTATCTTTACAAAGCAATCAGCGAAGGTTAAGTGAGAGGCATACAAAAGTATTAGTCAAGATGAAGTCCAGAAATGGCATTTTCATCCCCAGTTGTTAAGTACCATTGTCCTTTATAACAAGAGTGAGCAAGCAGCTGGCAGAGATGAGCAGGTGTGGCTCCAGGAACAGCATAAACCAAATCAACCGTGGGCAGCAGCTCTGCTTCTGTCCTCCCACTCTGTCTGGGCTGCCCATTGTGTTTGCTCTTTAGCACTTCAGTTAAAAAAGTAAACACACTTTTAGGCTGGCAGTGCTGACAAGCCTCCAAGGTGTGAGCTGACCACCTTGCTCACTGCCAACTCAACATAAAGCACTGGGATGGGTCCAGGAGCTGAGGAAAGGGAAGACTTTCCTTTCGCACATCAACTGATACAGAAAACAGCCTTATGGACAGCCAACCCCAAAACAAATCATGTCTTGAAAATTTTCTTTTTTCCTCATCCTTTTAGTAAACTGAAAAATAATTTGGGACTTCAAAGTGACTACTAAATAAAAAATGAAGCACTAATGTTTTTTTCTCCTGCATTTAGAAGATGTGAACTGCTACCATAATCCTGAAAGGAGTATTACATTCTAAAATAATAAAGCATGATTTGCCCTATTTTTGCTCAAGTTCTCAAACACAGACACATAAATTTGAGCAATCTCAAAGTTAGAAAATGTACTCACAAAGAAGACACTAATGTCACATTGCTGCTTATGACTGGTCCAATAAACAAATTTTCACACAGAAATTAAAATCTGTTATTAAATCGTTTTTATACTGTTTAATTTGCTACTGCTTCAGGCAAAAAGCCTTTACACTTTAAGGTTGGACAATAGTGTTTGCAATAATATATTGCATATATCTCAACTTCTTATTTTATTTTCAAACTGACATACGTATTAAGGAGCAAAGTAAAGCTTTTTATTACATTCTCACACGTCCCCTTTGAAAGCAAGAAGTTATGGGAATTGGAGAATTTACCAGGTTACAGTTCTGGCCTCCATGGTCTGCAGCAAGAATTTCCAAATCCCATCCAAGCTGTGAATTGTCCTTGCCTTTTACCACTCTACAATATCTCACCCTCCATGCCAGCTACACACTCTTTGCTCTGCATCTTCACAAGAGTTTGGGGTATATGCAACGGTTTTCAGAAATTCTCTTTTATAAAAGCTCAGGAGTTTCTCAAGTGCTTCTCAGCAACATGAAGAATCCAGGCTGAAGGAAAGAGAAAAAGATCTCTTATCTTTCCTAAAATTGGTATTTTGGTAGATAGCAAAAATATAAATGAACATATATCAAACCCTGAAAAGCTTAACACAGAAGAAATTAAGATATACCACTGGCCAAATGAAAAACAATCAGAGGAAGAGTAAGGAATTGTATTCTGAAAACTCTATCATAGGAAGTAAGATTTTAAAACTAAAAAAAAAAAAATCACAAGTAGCCAATTAGGCTTAGAATCAAAGTCAACTGACATCAATGATATCTGCATTTACTTCAGTAGGCTTTCAATACTGCTCTAATTGCTTTAATTGAGTCTTGAAAGATAACTCCTGATCATATCATAACACATTATGATAATAGATAGTTGAAAACTGAGACTCTTAATCATAAAAGCTCTTTTTTCCCCATTCATTTACCATCTCTGTTGTCGGAATGAATTTTTTGTAAATATTTATCCAAGTTTGCAAATTTTCATCAGCAGCTTCTGAAGTAAAAGTTTTACATTGTTCAACTGTCTCTATGCATTTGTTTACTCGAGGTGTGAAACAGCTTGCCCTATAAAGAAAAGTTGCAATTCTGTCCTACCATTTCTTTCCAGTGCAATTAGTTTTACATTTATCAGTGAAGGACTAATAGACAATTTTTTCCACAGAAGAGCACATTTTCAGCATAATGTCAAAATATGAAACTTTAATACTTTTATGGTAAAATTCAGCAATTTTAAAGCAATAAAAATTGCACGCCAATGTTTGTATTTTTATTGTAAAAATGTCTATAAAGTGGTGAGTTATTAATCTCATATCCTCATAGTTCTTGTCTATCCCTTTCAACGAGTACCTAAATTATTACACAGGATTTAACAGCAAACTTTATCTGCTGAAGCTTCTTAATACAGAATACAAAAACTTCTACAACAACTTTGCAACTGTACCTGTTTCTAGACCTTTTTGCCAGTTTCAAAAATATTGTATTTAATGACTAACATTGTCTGTTAAACTTGATAGGAACTTCATTAGCATAACTTCTAGGTATTGCATTCACACATTTATAATAAAGAACTGTTCACAGAAAATGTGTCCAGCTCAAACTACAGTTCTTAATTGCTAAAGTAGATCCAAATTAGCATTCACAGGCTGCATTTCCCTAACAACAGGCTTTCAAGCTGAAAATAATTTGTAATTCAAAAAGGATTTTGGTCAATAGATTCTGAGCATACAAAACATGTTTGGCACTTAAGAATTCCAAGACCTGTTGAAAACTTAACTTATGAGTTTACATTTTCTTGTTTCCTGTTATTTTTCTCTGAAATAATATTAAATGGTTGTATGACTTGATAAAAGTTGGAATTATTCCCAGACATTCAATTTAGACTAGGTTTATTGACAATATCTGATGAAATCTTATTCTATATTTACAACAGTTCCTTATTTCGACTCCAAATGATGTAACGTTATTATAGTTTAATAAACAGGAAAAGACGTAGAGAAAAATAATCTTATGTAAATTTGAAACACACCAGCCTCCACTTCAAAACGTTTGTCTGTACATATGTACAGATTATAAGTATAGCTTCTGCAATATGCTTATTCCAGTAACAGATGCAGAAAAAAAATCAGGTTGATACATTGATTAATTATATAGTTAAGCTGTGTCTAGTACTGAATGTCATAAATTACTTGCAATTACATTTTTATGAGGATTTATGGTACATAGCAAGCAATGAGATTTTTAAAAACTTTACAGGACTTTCCTATTACAAAAATAGAAAAGCACACATAAAACAGTTTATATTTTCCCATGTTTGGTTGTCTTTGAAAGTCTGAAATATGTAGAGATGATATGATGGAAGCAATACGTGGCATTAGTACTTCTGCACTGCACCACACCTCTATAAAAGTGCTGAAGAAGCTCCTGAAGTAGTTCTCAAAATGTGAATTCACCTATAAAGTCTGTTTATGATCTGGGCAATAGATGACTTCTTTTGACTTGCACTGAAGAAGAAGAAGAGGGAAACAGTAGACCTGTCAAGTTACTGTTACAGAAGAAATGCCCACCAGTTTCACCTTCACCTTAAGTCCTCTCTCATTCGCTCCTTCCCCTCAAGCCTGCCCCTCCAGCTTGATGCCCTCACCCAACATTCCTGCACACCCATCAGCTTCTCCAACTGTATCTGGCTGGTTAGAGGTGCTTGGTACCAAGATTTATGGGATGCAGGGAATCTGCCATTACATGGCAACAGAACCATCCTGCAAGAAAGAAATGCATGCCCGGATACAAACCTGCCTGTGTGTGGCTACAAAGAGACTGTATTCTCAGGGAAGAGAGTTGACTCCACATGGGGAACAATTCTCCAGAAGACTCTGCTGTTTTGTGCCAGCCCTAGATGAAATATTTTGCTCTGAAGGGTAGAAGTGCTTCAAATAATTTCCCGATCACATTGAAAGAGATTCAAGTATTATCTCAGCCATGAAAACAAATTAATGCAATGTCCTAATCTGAGATTTAGGACACAGGAAAAAATTTCTCCCTAAAAGCTCAAAGGTGTCACTTTGTCACAGCTACAGCACTTTTTGCACATCACAGGGCATATAAGTTTCATCTGTATTTTTATTTTGCATTTGTCATATTGTATATTTTTGTTAGGCAGACAAACTACTGTTGTGTTAATCCTGTTGAGTGAAAATCATGTAAAGAAGTTAAGTCAATTTTAGTAAAAATACTCTGAGACTGAAACAACAATATATTAACTTCACTTCTTATTTTCTGAGTCATACAATATGTTTTGCATATTGTCATAATTTTAGGAGACATGCCATCTAGGAAAAGGCAAGATCCACAGATCAAAGACTTGGCAGACAACTTTGGAGATTATTTCATTATGTAACCACCCTTCTATGCTAACTCCAAAAGCAAAAGAGCTGCTACAGATGGCTTCTGATGTCAATTCTTTCCTCATCATAATTGTAAGACACATTAGAACAATTAACAGCTTAAATATCCAACCAGGCCAGACCTGTTTTGATTTCAAAGACAATTGGAAGTATGATCATTATGGGCTTATCCATATGTTTCCTTCATCCCCTCACCTTGCATGTTCAAAAAAGTTAGCTATGATTGTCTCCCACACTCAGCTGACATACACTATTAAATTATTCAATCTGTATTCTAAATTTGATTTGTCTCAAACTCACTCTGCAGCTCCTCAGTCTCTCACAGCTGATTTAAATATGAAAATGAAAACCAGTTTCTTACTGAAGCTAAAAAAAATACAGAAGAGCAACATAAAATAGAGTAGAAGTTTTAGTTTCACAGGGAAGAGAAGTAAAGCATTTGATTTCCTATGAACCACATTACTGTATCTTTTGCATTCTGGACCACAATATAGGAAATAAACACTATACTCTCAAAACATTTCACATCTCCATCATCAGCTTCAACCACCATAACTAAAAAGATAGAGATGATTTACACAGCAGCATATGACTGCTTCAGTCAGGACAACAAGAACTTATATAGAGGTGCAAGTAGGAGAAATACTCTGTAAGCCACCAATCTACTAGCCATTTTCTAGCTCATTATGCCAACAGTTATCAAAAGACATTACATCCATAAACTGCAAGAAGGCAACTAACTGTCTATTGTTAGCCACGTAGGAGTTTACTACGATCAACACAGTAAACGTTCATGATGACAGACCGGTATATATTTTAGGTTGAAATTAATTTATCAATTGTTATAAAGAGGACACTAATTTCAAACAATCTATTAGAGCAGTTGTAAGAAGAATGTATGAAGAAGAATGAATATGCATGAATAAGTAAGAAGAATCAAGCTGAGTGCTGGAAACAGAAAAACAAACTATGGCAGAATTTTTTCACTCCTATCAGTTTATCATGGTGTCAGTTATCATTCAAAAGAAGGAAAAAAACCCCACAATTAATCCAAAATGCAAATCTAGGCAAATGGAACATATCTTAACACATTGAATGGTCCATAAAGATTCCAGTAAAGCTTCCACTTTGGGAAAGCCATTTATACTACTATAGTATAACCTTTTTCCTACTTAGTACAATAAAATGTAAACACAGATATAATTAGAAGAAACTGTGAAAAAGGTTCATGATTTTCTTGATAGAGAGCATAACGAGTCCTTTTCATTGTTGTGTTATTTGCTACTCTTTCTTTATTACTTGTACTAGACCAGATGCTACGAAAAACAATTACAGAATTCAGTGGCATTATCCAAGAAGACACTAGTGACCAGCACCCCACATGCTTGCATGTGTAGCCTAAAAATAACTTTCCTATCCTATTACTTGGGAAAAAAACATAAAGCAATATAAAACTAGGACTAACATTTAACAAGAAATTAAGCCTCCCTTCCACCAGAGTTGTCCTTGGCTGCTATTGCGTTAACGTGTTTTGTACTCATATTTCTTTCTTTCCTGTCTCTCATTGCTGATTTACATAAATTCATGCCAGACTTGAGCTGGTGCAGACTCCTAACAAAGACACTGGACAGTACAAGCTTCCTATGCTCACTGAAATACTTCATTCTACAAAGACTGCAAAGCAGGATACCAGTATTAATTTAACTTCAAATAGCTTTCTACTCATGATAAATTTCAATTCTCAGATAAACCCAAGAATGTGATGTCAAATATATGTAATAGAATTATTTTTCAGTACAACAGCAGACCTAGTGATATTTATGTATTTGGTTGAATCAAGTGATATCTATATATTTCCAATAAAGTCCATGGGAGGTATATATTATTCTATTTTACAGGTTCAGGGAAGTTATAGAATACAGAGAGCACAGAACTTGCCAAGACTACTTAAAGTTTATCAGCAACAAGAATATGCATTTCTCGACTTCAGGTAAATCAAAAGAATCTCACACCTACCTGAGTTACAGTCATCTATAAGCAACTCACCATTTAAAATAATTTTCTATATCTGGGTGACAGCACAGATATTGCCAAGCCTAAAGTACTACATTCAGATTTTGCTGTGGTGATCTCCACATCCCACCTCTGCCTTCTGTTTTTCTCTCTGCAGAAAAGAATACTGTACCCTGAGATTTCCTCAGGCAGGTGGGTCTTTTGACTTTTTTCAGTTAAAATTAGACTTTATCAAAGACTGTAAATTTGTCCGGATTAACTTCTTTTGACTGAAGCACATTAGGATGTGCTCACTGGAGCAGCAGAGTGGAGAAGCAGTATTCATGGGTATAGTGCAGAGGGGGAAGAAATTATAAACACCTGGGGGACAATAACCTCTTCAGTGGTACTGTTAGAATCCCAGAAAGTATAGTGCACAAACCAGAATCTGTAGACCAGCTTTAAGGAAAGGTATGTATTGTGCTAGGAGGACAATTTACCTGGTTAGCACTGCACTAACCTGAACCCTGAACAATTGTTAAGTGAATGCTCACTGTGAGAAAGGCCAGCCAACTGAACAAGAAGAGTGCTAAGAGCACAGGTTGAAGGTCAATTACAAGTTTCAAAGAAGAGGAGGAAAAGTGATTGATTTACTTCTCATCCATGGACTCTAAGGCAGCCTCTCACAATCAGTAAGTGAATGTAAATCAGAAAAACAAGAACACCATTTAGCAGGGTAGCTAGTGTGCAAATTACCACTGGTATAACTCTGTGTGATAACAATACGGTCACATCACAACTCAGTTTACAGTAATTTATCTATTTTTCTGTATTCCACTTACAACTGTTAATTCCAGAACTGCAAGCACTGTCCCCTTGTGAATAAAGTCACCTGCAAATATAAAGTGACCAAATAACTATCGGTTCTACCTGCAATACTCCTTAGTGATGTAGGCTGCTAAATATTAAATGATACTTTCTTGCAGCTCAAAAAAAAAAAGCCTGTGCAAACCTAAAATTAGCACATCCCCCTCCTCCAAGGTGTTTTATCCATTCCTTTAAAATATTCACATCAACCTGAATATGAATTAAATGTGGCTGCTCTTCTTTGTCCTCTTTTAAACAAAATCTGCATTTCAAAGGAAATAGACATTTTTTTTTGTTGGATAATGAAGAGAGCATCTGCCTATCTTCCTTTTGTGTTTCATGTTTCATATCTCCTCTTTTCAATTTTTCTTCTTAAATCCCTTAATTTGGCTGGCAAGAAATGCATTGTCCAAATAGGCACATATTATAAACAATCAGAGTGTCTGTTTTCTAATTTGTATAGTACTTCAAGATGATACCTATAGCTATATCATGGAATAGTTAAAGCTGGAAATGACCTCTGGAGACCATCTAGTCCAACTCCCTCTGCTCAAAGCAGGGTCCACTAAAGCAAGTTGTTCAACATAGAAATAAAAGAGTGTTGCTTTTGTTTATGCTTTTATACTACAGAGCAGGCTCATTCTTTGATTGTATTAGGATCCTATATAGCTACAGGCACAAAAGCTCCATAAGAAATAATTCCCTTCTTTCCCATGTTAAAAAAAAAAAAAAAAAAAAAAAACCAAAAAAACAAAAACAAAAACAAAAACAAAAAAAAACCCCAAAAAACTATTCAACAAAAGACTACAGCACTATACATAAAAAAGTAACTACAATTACAGATATGCTCAGTCGTCACAGAGTGTCTATTTCACCACAGAACAGAAGCACCAGAACAAAAGTAACACTAGAGATAAATTAAATGATACTGTCATAAAAAGCCACCAAACTGCTGTGTTTTAAGGGTTGGCCAAGGCCATGATGGGGGAATGCTTCAGTGTGGCTACGCCTGGAACAGGCACTACTTGAGGATGAACTTTTAATGAATTAGCTACTGGACAAAAAGATAAATAAAGAAATATCAGGCATTTAGTAATTTTTGTTTCTTGCAATTCTGCCTAACTAGATGTACCAGTCACTAACAGATACTTAATCTATTTTAAATAGCAACAAGCAGTCTAGTGTCATCCTAGTATTTCAGACAGACATAATTCTTCAGCAAGATAGAGTTTATACATGTATAGACATTTTATCTGGACATTCTTTCAAACAGCACTCTATAGGTTCTAGGCTACACCAGAGGCTGTAATCCTCTGCAAGTATTTCTGCATCAACAAGGAAAAGCAAATCATGAAGTAGTAAGAACTACTCCAAGTAGAGCACCACTGTTTAGCTTCAGAATTACACTACCTGCAAAGATGGTACTGCAAGTTCAATGAACTTCAGTGCTGTTACCACACTGACACTTTTACACTGGCTTCCCTGGGGACTGGATTTTTACCTGAAAAACACGGTAGAGAAAGCATGTACAAGTATCTCTGAATTGAAGCCCAAGTGGAGAAATCTATGATGGATAATCACCAATCCACAATCATACAAAAATTTAACAGATTTCTAGCTTTTCACTGCAACCTCTCACTGCATAGTCTCTTTTTTAAATAGTTTTCTCTCAGAATATCCTGATGGTTGTCATTATTTTGGAAGCCTGGTTCCACTCGAGAACAAATATGGCCATTTTGAACATATGCTTGACTAGTCATGCTTTATAAAAACATATACTCTAAACAAAAAATGAAAATCAGATGATTTGCCAACTGGATTGCAAGCAAAAAAATAGAGTTTTAAAATATTGTGTTATGTTAAAGAAACAAGCGGAGAAAAAACTCACAGGAATTTGGTATTTACCAAGATGAGCAGTTTGTTTTACTCATTTCAAAAGCTCGAAGAGAGGCAGAAGTCCCAAACAAATTTCAAAAATTGCATAAAGCCACAATTTTCCTAGTGTTCCACAGGCGATCCTCCCCCCTAGTATAAAAGCAACATTTTGTGAAGCAGCAAAAAAAAAAAAAAAGAGTAGATACAGAGAGAAAAACTTAAATCTGCACTTAGAACCAACTAAAACTCACAGTTTTCAAACAAAAATCTTCTCTTCTGGGGAGAAAAGGATGCCTCCACTTATCTGAATGAAATACTGGACTCAAGGAAAGTAGTTAAATTTTTTCAGGGAAGCGATACTGCAGGATGGAACCTGAGAGATAAGTTGAGATGATGTGTAGGACATCTGCAAGTAGAAAATGTCAAATGTTTGTGCTTCTTTTCTTCCTTTTCACAGCAGCTCTAATGATCAAAGGCCCATGCTTGTAAATGCTAGCAAAGTCATGACAAAGGTTAAGACTAATCCACATATTTGAAGAATCAAAAGATTCTCCAAACATACAGCCCTTTAGAATTAGAATTTAAGCAAGTGGAAAGCAGGAGAGATTAGCATCTTTGAGAATTGTGCATTTCTACTTAGGTAGATGCTTGTTCACATAGATAACACAGCAGAAATACAAGGGAAAATGTTCTCTCTCCCAGACACCAGTTTCAACTTGATGTTATTTTTTAAAAGCTCAGACATGGGACAAGACTTGAAATATGAATTCTGCATAAAACCTGATATTTAGTAAAAACATCCACCATAAACCAGTCACAGAGAATGAATATGTGTGTATTATCCAAGCTGTAGCCTGCAACTTCCAAACAGAAAAATTGCAAGTTTGAGGCCTACTTGCAAAATCTTCAATTTGAAGGATGTAATTCCTGGATGAAGACTTTGTATGACTGCAGTTTCTTGAGTTTCACCAAAATTTTACTTGGATACAAAGTAAGGAAATACCCAGGAAATTGTTGTGCTGGATTTGTTTGCTGAGAGCTGTGACCAAGTAAAAGCCTCTGGATTCAGGTCTCAAGAAAAGCCTCGTGGGCCAGGTAATTGAATGTCACTGCCAATATCAATCCACTTGCTTCAGGGAGAATAAAAAAACCATTTTCAAATAAATATATAGGAACAAATACACCGCTCTCACAATCTGCTTCCTGCATTACAAATCTCAGGCATTCAATGGACAAGTTCAGACAATAGAAACTTGTGAAAAAAGCAGGGGAAGTTCCACTGCTTTCACTAAAAGTCAGTAACTATGGTACCAAAACAGATTTAGATAATTAGCATCTTGAAAACTTACCACATTATGATATGTTTTCCTTATCATAACATTATCAGATCTAGAAATATCTAAAAATTCTAATATGCCACATAAAGGCTGACTAAGGGGATCAGGCTGCTTTATCTACATTTGGACTGAAACTCTCGTTTGTTTCACAATTTTCTTTCAGATTTCTGACACATTTTTATAATTTCTATCTCTATAAATCAAGCATCATTAATGTATTTGCCACATATTTTGCAGATAGAATACAATAGGATATTAATTTTTAAAAACAACCTTTTTTTCGGAGATCCAATTGCATGTCCTGATGTTCTCTACTGAAAGGCCCAAGCAAAAAAAAAAGAACCTGTTAAGATTCTCATCCTTTTAAAGAAATGAAAAGAATAAATCCACTGAAGGTTGCTTCTTAATGTGTTTTTCCTTAAATTAGGGTTAGGGAATGTTGGAGGGGAGCAGTGTTGTGTCCCCCTCACCCCTTGTTTTTCTTTGTGGGAACATGCTATTGTACAATAAAAATGTCTTTTCAGTAATTTGTCATCTGCTTTGAAATCATTCCTTTCAATATAACCTTTTGTTAACATCAGGCAAGAGAACACATCTCCTTCTGCAGAAAGACACAAATTAAATTTCTAGTCCACACTGGGAGGATGAATTCTACTGAAAAATCATCTTTCACGAGCACTAACACAGTTGAAAGATGAAGATATTTGACACACTTGTATTGTACCTTGTATAAAAGTTTGAGTTAGTACAAATTATCACATTTGTATTCCCAAGCTTAAATTCAGTACCACAAGCTCCTCCTAAAACTGGTATAATTTGACAAATAAATGTTGAACTTCATACTTTCACAAAACTACTTCTGCTTATTCACTTTATGTGTACATATGTATTGAAGAGGAGAAAGCAAATAGAGTGTATTTTGACTTAGAATTTAAAATCATGTCTTCTTTTCACCTATTCCAATGTTCCCTGTGAAGTGACAGCACTATCATAACCCTTATTTCCAAACAATTTCATATTATTGGAAGCCCTTCATTAAACAGAGACTGCAAGCTTGGACTTTTGTGACTGTCCTATCACCCATATTTCACTAAGTCTGAAGGAAGTTTACAAACCTACTTCTATGCAGAAAAATGTCCCTCTGCTTTTAGTGGTCAGATATTTCAACTACTTCTCATGTCCCAATGTGCAGAGACCATGCTGCTAATGCCTACACTTGTGCATATAAATCTCTAATCTGTCAATCCAGTTGCCTGTGAATAGTCTATTTAGGTTGGGTTTAAAGCAGTGGGAAGTCGACCTACACGAGAGAGTTCCCTTGTAAAGTGACCGGAGGTCAGTGTTATTATCTCTGTAGGCTACCAATGGTGCATTTGTTCCACCCTGTGTATGAGTCATTCATTTATAATAAGCTCCACTGAGCTTTGAAAGTGCTGGGAGGGATGGGTACAGAAGCTTATCTTCTGTCAATTGGCTGAAGTGTAAGACGACTCCCAAAAGAGATGTCCTCAGTATTTAACTGCTCAACTAGAAGATGATTTAACTTTGTTATAAATAAATTAGAGACCTTACACCCAAATCCCAGTAGAAGTATGCTGTAATCCCACTTTCTATTCAGACTGCCACTTAGCCATATAGTTCCCCCACTTTTGAAGTTCTCACTGTTTATAAATATCTGTTGAAGATGCGTATTGTAAATAGCAACTTCCCATTAAAAGCAAAAATAGTTACAAAAGCCAGTTTAAGCAATTAAAGTACAACTACATTATCCAGATGTACTTCCAGACCCATTAATTTATCTTTCAAAAATAGAATTTAAATAATGCAAACAAAACAAGCTCAGTATTCAACTGAAAGTAAGTTATATACAGATTTAGGTTCAAATTTTCCAGATGTAAAACTTCCATATGGTTTCAACACAGTAGAACATTTCTCTTCTATAGGTTTCTTCAGGGAGTGAGAGAGGAAGGTGAAAGGAAAACACAATAAAACCAAACCATTTCAGCATTCCTGCAATCACTGACATTTGTAAATGGCTGTGGGATTCATGCAAAAAACTATTCTCCTACTCAACATATTTGTAAAACATATTTACATACAGCTATTTATAAATTTTAATACAGAAGAAGTGTCGTTTAAATGTTTCATACACTATTCTTACAAGGCACTCTTGTTAGTCTTGGAATTCCTTCCACAATTTAGCTGCTGCTGTTTTTTCCTAACTTATTCCATCTCTCTGAGGTCTCTCCTTAGAAGCCTATCTACCTGTTATCTTTACAAGATGTGGCATTTTTAGATGGTGGACTATAAAACTAAGGAGAAGTTAGTTAAAGCTTTCTTAATACAAGAGACAAAGGTGTCAAGACACATAAATTTCTGTGGCTTTGTCTTGAAAAGATACGGAGTAATACAACTTGTCAGCTTGACAATTCTTCCAGGCTTTGTTTACTGTTCTTGCAACATTCACACAAAATGAGATCACCAATCAGACAAGGTCAGAATATCATGCTATCCAAATGCTGGATAAAATATAGCACTGAGCATGCAAACTGAATGTCATACATCATTACAGAGGAGCTCAGATTACTGTAGGCACACAGTATCATGCTTCAGTAGTAGTTGGATTTAATGCAACACCTACCACTTTGACAGACCACCCCAAAATAACTACATATATAATTCATTTAAATTAAAAAATGTTTTTATTTCCTTTAATAGCATTATGGAATCATGAACAAAATGCATAATCATTTTCTGAGTATCCATCTTTTCCATTTCGCAATACATTTCTGAATCTTATTCACGTCCTTTCCTTGTTATGTGATGCCCACTTGCAATTCAAGTACCAAATGCGGAGTCATTTGCAAAGCTGAAACAGTAGAATACAAACAAGGGGCGGAAAGGTCAAAACAGGCCTGACATCTTTACAGGCCTGTCTTCTCACTGACAGATTTCCCAAAACACACGGTGCTTCTTGTTAAGCAAGTGTCACCAGTTTCTTTATTGTCTTCTTCCAAGGTGTTAAACAGCTCTGTACTGTTTGATAACCTGTCATCACCCAACAAATGTTAGCAATAAAGAAAGAATGCACCAGCTTTCCATGACAGCATAATAAAACATACTCAAAGATAAAACTAAAATAAAAAGTACAACTATATTGAGGTTTTTCAGCCTTTCCCCAGGAAAAACCGCAAAAAATCAAACTGTAATGCACTTAAAATGTCACCTCAGACTAACTGATCAATCAAGTGAATTTCTGTGCAAACATAAAACACACTTGCCACACACGCAACTGTTTGACTTGCACTGACCTACCCAGAAAACTGACAGCTGTGGGGGTAACAAACTTCCAAATTATTACAATATGACATTCTCTTTCTTTCTTCAATTCCATGGTGAATTACATTTTTTTTGTTTGTTTTAATAAGAGCTAGACAATTAAAACCAAAACTCATTTTTATAAGAAGAGGAAGGTGTGGTGGGCAGATGGCAGAGGTGCAAAATGCCTCCACTAGGATCCTGCTGGCAGGGCAGGAATGGTCCCTGACATTTGTTGGTAAATATGCAAGTATGTGATCTGCCTACACTACTATGCTGCCTGTTCATTGCTCTTTAATCACCCTGCTGTGCCCTTACTTTTTTTTTTTTTTTTTTAAACAGAGTACCATGAAGGTCTTTAAACATTTTTATTTAATCTGCCAAAAGCAGTTTAACTAGCCACTAAGTGTGCACCATACAAGTCACTAACCCATTTAAATCAGTATTACATCCAACAACCTTCCTACCATAGAACCAGTAAAAAGGGGGAAGAAAAGCTGAATTTCTAATTAATTCAATCTTCCCCTATTCATGGTTAAAAACATTAACGTATATGAATAGTGTTTGTAAATCTATTTTGCTGTTGATATTGTCAGGATAAAAATCCTTAAAGTACTGCCTATAGATAAACCCACTTCCTTACAATAATTACTTTCAAGTGTATTATAAAGTAAATTTGCATAGTGTTGGAATAATGAGGACAAATAAGACTTTCCCTGAAGATGATGATGACCTACTTACTTACCATTTAAGGAATTAAAGTCCTCAATCTGCAATACTTTCAAACGCTTATTAAACCTAGAAAACATGAGATTCTGATGATTTTTTGCACCACTATTATTATTTAACAAAAAATGGATTTTCCACAATAAAGCTACACCAATTTAGTTTTCCTGGTTTCAGTTTATTTAACGAGGGGGTAGAAATTAAAAGGAAAAAATAACGCAAGAATGCTACCAACTAAATATCTTTAAAAAAAAAAACCACTCATTTTTTATTCAAATGTGTTATTTAACTATAGATTAATTTTAAAACATTCAGTTATGAAACAAAAAAATTTAATTCACCTTTTGAAGAAAATAAGCAATTTAAAGGGGCTTATTTTCTGTATCATGGCCCCAATAAAAACATGGTTTACAATTATCATAGGAGTTGTATTTGAGACAAAGTGAAACATGACTTGGGATAAGGAAATTGTAAAGCAGGAACAGCTGAACTCCACAGAAACACAATACTTCTGTCATGCAGATACTTTCAACAATAAATAGGAAAGGAAAATAGAACACTAATAATATAGATCACCAGTGGAATGATGTTGGAGAGTTTCTATGAAAAAAACAATGTTTCTTTAAGAAATATTTGCTGAGCCAATGATCTTCCAAGGTGGCCAAGACAGGTTTGGTAGTGTCTTCATTGATTTAAATACTTACACATCAGCTCTATTGTCTCAGTGCTTCTTCACAGATATAAATCCTAACATTTCAAAAATCATGCCCAAAAAACTGCAATTCCTCCCTTGCTCCTGGCCCTTTAGGAGCTTTTGACCTGCCTCCTGGTGGGTGAATAATGATATCCTCAGATATCACTCAACAATATGGTCCAGAACCAAACAAAAGTTAACAAGTGTAGCCAGACTGAGCTCTGCCTGCTGGGTCTGACCATGCCTCCCATGAGCATTCCTGCAGGCAAGCTTGGGTAGTTCTCCTCCCAATAAACTGCATGGACCAGGCCAGGGATGTGTGTGGTGCTCTGCATTTTGTTCTTAAGCCAAACTGAAAATATTCCAGATTCAGGAAAAGCAATATGTGAGAATCCATCTAATGCTAAAGCCTCATTTAACTGGACAGAAGTTTAAAAAATTATGTAATGGTAAGTACTGTTTAACCAATATTTTGTTGTTTACTAGGGTTAACAGAGTGGTCATATTTATGTAAAACAAAATTATTTCCCTCCTGAAGATGTTCAAAGTTCAATGAGTAATATTGCAGCTAAATGTTTCACATAAACCAAAAAACAGAAAATGTTTCATTCCTAATATGAAACCACTTTAAAATTTGATTCTTTATTCCTAGCTCTGGAAAATTTCTACTATTTTTGGAGGGTGCAGTTCAGATCCCAAGTGCTGTAACAAGTTTTATTTTCCTGTTCATATCCTGATTTATTGTGGATATTGAAATTTAATGGATTTTGGATATAACAATATCACATCTATGAGAAAAATAAACATAGCCAGCTGTATTCTTTATTCAAAATCAGAAGCTGCAAACTCTGACATTTCTTGGAACCCATGGGTTTTATAACTTAAACCAAACAGAATATTACATATATTTGGGAAAAGATCCTTGTTCATAACTTGGTCTTCTGGTTCACACTCCAAAGGAAAAAAAAAATCCTTTACAGATTTAATTACAGCAATCCTTTAATTTCTAAACGTATAAGCTGAAAACATCTACCTGAAACAAGAAATCTATTTGTACACATACACCAGCATCAAAACAGTACAAGGCTGAATAGTTATCCATGTCTTCTTTCATTTCAGTGTGGTGGATCCTGGTGGCATTCCTGCATGGGCAACTCCTTACGTTGAACATTAACCCAAAATACTGCATCACATCTTCCATAGGGATTAAATGTATATGTCAACATTCAATAGATATGGCTATGAATTTCCTTTTCCCTTTACACCCCAAGTAACTGTTCACTTGTTTAAAATGAGGATGCAGATCAATTGTAAATCAGATTGCAGGAAGTAGCCTTTAGAACACTGCAGACTTCAGAAAGTTTATAGTATCAGAAAAAAGGTCCAAATATGTTCCTGTCACTATCTCCATATTGGGACTTCTATCTGTACAGATATGTGCTTCCACTGTGCACGTAAATTCCTCAGGCCATCGAAATAGCTAAAAATATTTGATATGACTGAGATCAGAATGTATGCTTGTAATCCATATAGTAGATGTGAATATTATGGAAGAATTGTCAGAACCAGCTACCTTTCTGACCCATTAACCTGAGACTGTACCCCAAACTGACTTTAAGTGGAACTTTTTAAGGAAACTCAATAAGGAGATCTACTTAAAATTCATAGCACAAAACCCACTCTTTAACACTGCATCCTTTCAGAAGCATTTTGTCTGTTGTGCGTAGAGAGTTATTCTAATATATGGTCAGTGCCAAATGGCAATCAACTCTTTAGTGGCTGATTAAAAATCACAGTCAGTGTCACAAAATATAATCTGCAATTTCTTTTTAAGGATGGATGATGCTTCTGTGCTCAGACAGCTTTCCAATTCTTTGCAGGCACTCAAAAGTAGAAAAGAGTCATAGCTCTCATTCTAGCTTAATGCTTTCCTTACACTTCAGTGAATGTGTGGAGAAAAGGGCACTTGCATCCCTGCCTGTCTGCCTCAAAGACAATTGCCTCCCTCTCAGCACAGTAACTCCATCTACCTAAGCACACTTTTATATCTCCTTCAATATTAGAGTAATGGAGACACTCCAAGGGAGGTCACTTGAAAAAGCACAATCTTAACTTACAGATGGGTATAAAGCTTGTTGAAAGTCAGTATTCCTTACTTCACTGGATTTTGAATAATGCCCTTGGTCTAGTCAAGCAAAACTGTTTTTAAGTCACGGTTAAGATATCGACATATGTCCCTATCCAGTGGCTTGAATGTATTTTATTACTACATTAAAGGTCAATGCAAGAACATTTTGTCTTTGTCACTTAACTAGAGCTGTATTTGACCTAACTCTGAAATTATCTCCCACAAGAGGAGAAAAGGACCATACATTTGAACAGACTATTACAGCCTGTTTTGCACTACAAATTAATTAGGTTAATGAAATGTAACGTAATAGGATAAAATTAAGATTGTCATTTCAACTGCAAATTTATAAATTTTGTACAGATTATCTTTCTTATTTATGAGCTATTAAAATTTCCTAATAGTAATTCAGGCAGCTGAGCTTTGGGAACTAAGATTGTATTTGGGAAATCAAAATCTCAAATACACTTTCACGTCACATATTTCCCTCTGCATACAGCATACAAAGTTATTGAAAGACAAGACAAAAGTACGTACAAGCTTTGAGCAGTCTGAGTAGTAAGAGACCTGCTAAAACTGAAGATTTAGAAAGATAAAGCTGTTGCTTGTTTTCAAGAAGATTTACTACTAATTCTCCTTTAGTATCAGTAGTAGCATCTGTCTTTATTGTCTGACCAGTGTTGCTCCAATGATAATCATCCCTCTGCTAGATGTTAATCAACTGCTTTTAAGATGACAAAAATTTACAGCTGATTAGACTACATAGCGGCATTGGTATTTCAAAAGTTTCTTGGAAGGGATTATTTTTGTGCTCAAATACCTCTAAATAAAGGATTCTGCAGTCTGAATATCCCTGGATTTTGAAGAGTGTTCACTGAAGCAGATAAAGCTAAGTTAAAGAAGCATTTAGTGCTTCAGCACGCCAGCTTCAATAATATCTGTTGTGTTTATATGTGAGCACCCCCATGCACACATTTCTCCCTTTAGCTGCAGTGTATGTCTGTATACCACAGCGTGTGCAGATTTAAAGTTTAAAGCCAGCACTTGCTTTTCTGAGAACAGAATTGAGACTGCTATGCTATTACTCTCAAAGCCAGTGTTGGCGCAATTTAGTCATTAATGACAACTTTGTGTCCTTTCTCTGTGAAAGAGGGTTACTTAATCTTCAGCTGGTTATGCTCAACATTGGCTCAGTTTGCTCAGTATTCAGTTCAAATTTCAAACAGCACAGTGATCAAACTTGATTACCTCCCTAAAACAGATACAACTGGCCAAAAGAGCAAGCTCCAAAAGAACCAAGTTTTCTGTAAACCCATGCTGAAGATCAATGAGAACCTCAGCAGAATTCTGCATTAACAAAAACCTGGGCTACAGGGACATAAAACAAATCTGATCCTTTCCTCCCTATCCCTCATAAGGGCTCTGTCAGTCGTGATAATCTTTTAGCAAGGGAAAAAAGAAAGTAACTTGATTCTAACCATTTTTACTAGAGACAGAAAGTTATCAGCAGCATCATTCACAGTGAAGGCCAAGTAAAACACCTTCCATAGAGTCCTGAGGTCTATTCTTCCAAGCAAAAAAATTTAAGGTGAACAAAACAGTAAGCAGCAAGAGCTGAGAAGCCAAAACTAGCATTCTGAAAAGGACATATCCTTTAGGTTGCACAGTATCACACAAAAATAAGTAATAGGGCTTAAGTACTTTTTTTCTTGCCCAGCAGTAGGTTATTCCAGACCTACAGGTTTACTCCTCTATTTACTTATCTATTGAGAATCTAGCTGGTAACACAAGTATTAGACTGGAAGAATGACTGATGTGATCAAATACAGCAACTGTAAAGAATATGAACTTACCTCATGTTCATTTATTTCATGTTCTAACACAACTCTTTTTTCAATACCCCAAAAAATAAAACTTGATATTTACAAATATAGAGCAATACATCAGAGTATTACAGGGTACTGCAAATATTGTTTGAATTTTAATTCTGTTTGTTAGATCTCAAGGCCCTTAGGAAGAAAGGGATTCCTGTAATCACAACACACTTATACACTAATGCTTTCGTATAAACATAAACACTGAATCACAAAGCTTTCTTCTATTTCTCCAAACACAAATATCCAGAAACTTCAGTCACCCTATTTATTAACTAGTACAGCTTTAATCATCTAACCACTATGGTTCTCTCAGCTCCCTGTACCTTTTTATAGATGAATGTCAAAAAAGAAAACAACAAATAATCCATAAGAATGCAAACATTAAGTATCACATGCCTTATTTCTTATATGCTCATGAGTTTTTTATCTATTTAGCAGAACAATAATTTGTTCAAGTCTTATGAATTCCAAGTCTATTAAATGGTTTTACCTTGGCTTTTACTAAGAAAGAAAAACAATCTGTCTAGCAGATCAAGAAAGAAATTTTTATTCATTCCATCTTTTTAGACAAAAAACCAAAACATTCATTATCTCACCCTTTTATGGGTGTACCACTATTCCCGCTAAACTTCACAAAGCTATTCCTATCCTGCTCTAGCTTTATTGTGTAAATAACAGTGGCTCAACACACTTTCCAGCAGAGATGTGAGTTTCTCAGCTAAGAAATCCGGAATGTTTCAGCTACTTCAGGCTAATGATCTCTCAAATGCACACTAATATGTTCGATAGAAGTCTCCCAGCATGTGTGCACAGAATGCTTAACATAAGAATAACACTACTGTGGGCAGGGCAAATCGCTGACACCATTTCAGATTGAGTTAGATGCTGGAGGCACAAATTAAAACTGTGAGCTTTCATTTCAGTGGGCTTTGACAGATGGAAGACTGCATCAAATCTCTAATTGTTTAAACCATTAACTCATCTTTCCACCTGCATTATCTCTGGAAAGAGCTCAGCTGGAAACCTAAAACAATTGCTCGAATTCAGGAGTGTATATTATTCTAAAAAGAAAGTAGACTGTCTTTTTCAGATAGTCAAACGGTCTGTTTATTTGGCTGCAGAATTTGTAAATTGTTTATCTTTATTTTCACATTTTCCTCTCAGTTCTGAAAACTCAAAAAATAGCCTTTCAGCCTTCTCACAGAATCAATCAATCAGGGACCACTGCCTTGGCCACTGGGAAGAAGAAAGTTGTATTGCAATTCACAGTGTGTTATGATGATCCCCATTTATCTCCAGTCCTTGTAAATGCCATGGCACATGCAGTTCTAAATTATGCCTGCTGGTCTCTTGACTTTCAGCTGCCTACAACAAGAAAACCTTGTGTAAGGAGCTGTAAAAAAAATAAATTACATCTACTTCACAAACTCTCTTGAAATGCCTTTCCCAGTCATTTCATACCTCTTGCCCCTCACCCTAGGACTAATACATTTTTCAGTAAGCCAGCATCAATGCAGGACTCTGCCCTTTCATGTTACTCTCAGCAGCAATCAGCTCTGACTGTTGTTTTTATAGGGAAGCACCTGTTTATATGCTCAGCACTTCCAAGTACTTGAGAAGAACAGCCTTGGAACTGTGGAGCTCACCGTGTAAAAACAAACCAGAAAAATGGAATAGAAAGAGCAAAAGCTGTGCATTTACATACAATTTAGCAAGAATGGCCACTAGAAGGCAATGGGATTTTAAGGACAGAAGCTTTGCAAATAGCAGTAGACATGAGTCATTTGGGACTTAGAAAGCAGAAGGAGAAAAGAATATACATTGGGCCAAGAATTCCATTAAGGGGCTGAAGCATCTACCATATACAGAGAAGTGCAGATAATCTGGGACTGGTGAGTCTGGAGAAAAGGTTCAGAGTGTTCTTACTTAGGTTTATAAACATCCATTGGGATGCAATGAAAAAGAGGCAGCCAGGCTCTTCTCGGTCACGCCTATGCACTAAACAAGAGGCCACAGGCATAGAACAAAAAACAAGAAATGCAGAAACTCTTTTACTGTGCATACTCAACCAACACTATTTCAGTTTTCAAACACTGAAATAGGCTGCCGAGATAGGTTGTGGTCTTTACGTATGGAGATACTCAAAATCCAACTGGAGGCGGTTCTGAAAAACCCACTCTAGCTCACCCTTCATTAGAAGATCCAAGAGGGTTTTCCATCCAACCTCAACAATGCACTGATTCTTTGATAGATTTTTAAGGAACCAATAGATGGGCACACAGAATAGCGGCACTAGTGGAGAGAATGAGACAAAATACCACATAAAAAAATTCAGAGGATAAGTTAAGGAGAGGCAGAAAACCCCAACCCAGGAATTATGTAAAGATGTGAAAGATAAATCCAATAGCAAAGGTCAACTCAGTGAAGAAATTCAAAACACAACACAAAACAGTTTATTGCCATTTACAAAAAGAGCAAACCTCCAGTACAAAGGTGTTACCTTTGAAGTACTTGAGTCAGCCTTGCAGATTATTTTCTTAGGCCAGGTTTTGATAGCATTTCACATACCAAGTAGTTCTTAAATCCACATATAGCAGTTAGGGAAAGACTGATCAGCAAATTTAATGGTTATTGTAATGCTTTAACCAAGTGAGTTAATCAGTGATATCAAGGCTGGAGGCAGCCTGGGATGCAATGTTCATGCACTAGTGAAGTTTACACTCCTGAGGGACATGGGTCACAAAGGATAAAGTCAGGAGACTAAACATTAGGAAAGTAAACTTCCAGCTCTTCAAGATGTTAGTCATCAGGATCCCCTGGGAAACTCTAAAAGACAAGGGACTAGAAAAGAGCTGGCAGATCTTTAAGGAAATGTTCCACAAAGCACAAGAACTCTAAATCCTCAAGTGTGAAAAATCAAGAAAGGAAGGCAAGAGACCTGCACAGATGAGTGGAGACTTTCTGGTAAAGCTAAAGGGCAAGAAGGAAATGCACAGGCAGTGGAAGTCATAGACACCTATCCTGGCAAGAATATAAGGACATGGTCAAATAGGGTTAGGGAGAAGGCTCAGGTATTCAGTATTTCTCCTCTCAGACTCCAAAGGCAACCGTTATTCCTCACACCTCCTGAGTGGATGGGCTGTAAGGGAGGGACTGGAGGAGCAAAGTCACTCCACCTGTAACCAAAGATCAGGCTCAAAACCACCTGAGGAACTGGAACATGCATAGTCTATGGGACCTGATGAGATGTATCCCAGAGACCTGAGGGAACTGGCTGATGTAGTTGCCATGATATTTGAAAAGTCATAGGAGACAGATTAAGATCCAGGCTGCGAAAAAAGGGAAACATTGTACCCATTTTTGAAAAAGGTAGAAAGAAGGACTCTGGGAACTACTAACCTGGTAGCCTCATCTCTGTGCCTGGGAAATCATGGAGCAGATCCTTCTGGAAGCTATGCTAAGGCACATGGAGGATACGGAGGTGATTTGAGATACATGGCATGGCTTGATTTAACCAGGTCTTTAACAGGGTCTCTCACAGCATCCCTCTCTCTAGAGAGATGGATTCGATAGCTGGACACTGGTAGAAGACAAATTGGTTGGCTGGTCTCTCTCTCTCATCAGAGGGTGGTATTCCCTAGAGGTCACCAGACCCCTGGGCATCAGTACAGCTTATTATCATCAATGGCATAGCAGGACTGAGGTGGCCCTAAGCAAGATCCTCTGCAGATGACACCAAGCTGTGTGGTGTGACTGACATCCTTTAAGGACAGGATGCCATCCAGAGAGCACTGGACAAGCTAAAAAGTGGGCCCATGGGAATTCCATGAGGATCAACAAGACAGTGCACCTGACCCAGGTGAGACAGTCCTTGGTACCACTACAGGCTGGTGGATGAAGGGATTGAGAGCTTCTCTGAGAAGGATTTAAGGGTAATGGTGGGTGAAAACCGGGTATGAACCCACAGCATGTGCTTGCACTAACTGCATCCTGGGCTGCATGAAATGCAGTGTCATCAACAGACTGAGGGAGGTCTTTCTGTCCCTCCACTCTGCTCCAGTGAGACTGCACCTGGAGTGCTGCCTCCAGTTCTGGGGTCCTCAGCACAGGAAATATATGCCCCTGTTAGAACTGGTCCAGAGGTAGGTCACAAAAATTATCAAATGAGAGAAGCATCTCTTCCAGGAAGAGCTGTGACAGTTGAAGTTGTTCAGCCTTCAAGAGAAGAAAGGGCTTTGGGAAGAACTTATTGCAACTCTTCAGTACTTAAGAAGGGCTTATGAGAAAAACGGGAACTGAATTTTTAGCAGTGCCTGTTGAATAGGACAAGGAATAACAGTTTAAAATCAAAAAAGGTTAAATTTAGACTAGATATAAAGAAGACATCTTTTATGATGAACATGGTAAAACACTGGAACAGGTTGCCCAGGGGTTGGGAGATGCCCCATCCCTGGAAATACTCACGGTCACATTGGATGGGGCTCTGAGCAATGTAATCCAGTTGAAGAGGACCCTGCTCATTGCAAGGGGACTGGACTAGATGACCTTTTAAGATCCTTTCTAACCCAAACTATTCTATGATTCTAAGTGGATTACATAGAGAGAAAGTTACCAGTCAAAGTAAACACGACACATGAAACCAACCCTTCCACTGTGTGCAGTCAGAGATACATAAGAAAAAAATACAGTAATGAAAAAGTGTGAATGTCCTCTGTATTTCTCTTGAACCCACAAAGTAAACTGCATTTCATTTTTAGAAGCAACATAATGAAACTGCCTGATAACAATATCTGCACACAGAATAAAAACCATAATAGCATTTTCTACCCTCATGAATATTGGGAATTGCAAGTAAAACACAAACCTAATAACAACCAAATCTGGGCAGAATTCTTCTCTCTCAACACTGAATACATAACTCACAGAATTTCTCAGTAATTTCACCGAGAATTATGCTTGCAGAAAGAGCTAGAATCCATCCAGATTTTATTATGTGACTTTTAATTATAAAATCTCTCTTTAAAAAAAAACAAAAAATATTCTGAGATCTATCATTTTAACAAGTTACAAAGCAAGACTCTATCAAAAAGTGTGACTGGATATTTTTCAATAGCAGCACTAGACATACCAGTTTAGATACTGCATACTCAATCTACACTATTTTGAAAACTGACCTATTCTACTCTTCACTCCCTAGCAGCTGCCATTTCATCCAAAAATAGACTAATCTTTTTCTATACGTTTCCATTCAGAGAGATGGGATCCAGTATTAATGAATTATGTACATATAATCATATAGCAAAGCTGACTGACTACCTGTGTTGGAAACAAGCTGAATTATGTTTAAGATGAAATCTATACATTACAGACACTACTTCATCCTGTATATAACCTGCACCTCATAATGCTTTAAAATAATCACTTAGGTAACTCAAAGTTTGATATATCATAACAAATATGATTAGTTGTAGCAAAAAGGAGGAATAAGCCCAAAGTAGGTTATACTTGCCTACCTACAGGCATAATCCATGTCAAAATATTATTTAAAGACAGTTTGAAGATGACGGGCAAGAATATATTTTTTGCAATATTTTGCCAAACACTTGGCTGTGATGGAAGATTTTAGGCCAGATGCATAAGAAAACTAGATCTATCAGTTTCCACCTTTAACTGTCTTTCCCCAACCAGACAATAACCTCTGCAGAGGTTGTATTTTCAATTCCTCTGCTGAACCAGCTGTTGGCAACAGGAAGCAGAGTTTTATGTAGTCACATATGCATGAAAAAAAGAAGGGAGTGTCTGTTTGTCTGGTTCTCTCCCCAGATAAGCTATTGACCCCTGTGGTGTCTAGGAATGAGTAGAGCTGACTGAGATCCAGGTGCTGGTCCAACAACTGTGTTAAGAAATACTGAGCCCAGCTCAATCCAGCCTGCTTTCTTTTTCAGTCTCTCCACGTCGCAGTTCTGCTTCCTCATGCTGCTGTTTGTGAGTCCACCTTTGCACCACTCAGCAAGTCCGACAGGCTACCAGCAATCTACTGGTAAAGTAAAAGAAAATAAATGCTCTATTTTAACTTTCATTACCTAGACCAAATCTGAATGAAACCTCAGTACACAAACAATCCTATACCACGTACTATCAATCCTAATGAGAATTAGGATGCGGAAACATTTATGTGGCTCCTGGGAATGTGGAGGGCTGAAGAGGGTATGTGAAATGCTTCTACACACACACAATTTGAATCCATTCCCCTTGTTCTGAAATGGCAACAGGGTCATAGCTTTCTAGCAGCACTGTGGCTTCCAACTTCTCCTCTCTGCTGCCTACACTGCATGCACTGAGGTGTAAAGGCACCTCAGCTGGCCTGTCAGCTCTTAATTCCTTTGAGATAATTTCTCTGGTGTTTCCTTGTTGGTTTCTGTTACATTAGGACTCCCTGGCTTGTCTCTCTAAGACTGCAAGTGCATTCCAGTGCAGCCAGCACATTTCAGAGTCACTGGCAAAGGGTCCGCTTGCCTGCTGTCCCTCTAACCTTCGCTTCCCATCCCACAGCTCACCAGGCTGATATTGTCCCTCTCCTGATATTGTCCCTCTCCTCTATCACAACCAGTTTAAAGCTCTGTCAATGGGCCCCTCTTGTTCCCAAGCAGCAACTCTCCTCCCTGAGAAAGGTGAATAGTACAAGCATGCCTGGTGCTGCACAGACCATTCCATTGTCAAAAAAAAACAAAACTGAGGTGGTGATACCAGTCACAAAGCCATGTAGTAATAGACTCAGCCCCTCTTCTTCTACCAGTGTTACTGCCTTCAACTGGGACTATAGAGAAAATCATAACCTGTGCCTCAGATTACCTTACCAAACATTCCAAGGCCCTGAAGTCCTTTTTTATCATCCTCGGATACATCATCCCCTACATGGAAAATCAGTGATAAGCAGTAGTCTCAGGACCACTCCAGATTAGGAAGTTTCTGGATGACATCCATACCCAGGCCCCCGGAAGGCAGCAGACCTTCCTATGGGTTGGGCCTGACTGGCAAATTGGGCCCTCTGTCCCCTTAGAAAGGGATCATCTACAACACAGTAAGTGTAAGTTCAAACAAAACAATGCACCTATGACTGAAGTTAGACAAAGAAATTTTGATTTCAAATCTTTTTCCAAAGAAGTTCACTAACTTCATCAACCACAATGCCAATTTTATCTCAACAGTGGCATCCAACCAGGTAATTTAAAAGGAATCAAAAAAAAGAAAGCCTTCAGTCTGCTTCAATGTTGTTCCAGTAGACAAGGAGGAGTGCATGATGGCAATGACTTAGAAACTATTGCAACCAAAAATGACAATTTGTGTTATAATCCTCTAGCTATCCTAATTACAATGAAGTATTTTAACCTCTCTTGTGCTTCATCTTGAAAAACAGAATTCTGCAGAGATCTTACTAAATTAAATTAAATTTTAAACAACTGGTGAATATTTTGCTGCTTACAGTCATCTGAGATATTTAAGAGAATCACAGAATGGGTATGGCTGGGACCACAGTAGGTCAGACAGTCCAACCTCCCTGCTCCAGCAGGGTCATCCCAGACCACATTGAACAGGACTGAGTCCAAAAGGTTATAAAATAAATACCTTCAGTGAGGGAGAGTCCACAACCTCTCTGGGCAACCTGTTCCAGTGCTCAGTCACCTGCACAGGAAAGAAATACTTCTTCACGTTCAGGTGGAAATTCCTGTGCATCAGTTACTGCCCATTGCTTCTTGTCATTGGCACCACTGAGAAGAGCCTGAAGAAGGGTCCATCCTCTTGACATCCTTCCTTCAAATAGACAACTGAGAGGGGACCTCATCTGCTTCTCAAGGTTGAACTATCCCAGCTTCCTCAGCCTTTCCCCATAGGAGAAATGCTCCAGTCCCTTAATCATCTTTGTTGTCCTCCATTGGACCCACTCCAGGAGCTCTGCATCCCTCTCGTCCTGAGGAGCTCAGAACTGCACACAGCACTCCAGATGTGCCATTCCAGGGCTGAGCAGAGGGGCAGGATCACCTCCCTACTGGCACTGCTCCTCCTAATTCACCTTAGGGTCCCATTGGCCTTCTTGGACACGAGGGCACACTGCTGGCTCATGGACAGCTTGTCCACCAGGACCCACAGGTCCTTCTCCACAGAGCTGCTTTAGAGTAGGTCAGCCCCCACCCTGTACTGGTGCAGGGAATTGTTCCTCCCCAGGTGTAGGTCCCTGCCTTTCTTTGCTGAATTTCAGGCAGTTCTTCCCTGCCCCTCCCTCCACCCTGTTAAGCCCCTTCTGAACGGCTGCACAGCACTCTGGGGTATCAGCTTTGTGCTGCCACTGGACTTGCTGAGGAGACATCTGCCCTCTCATCCAAGTCACTCATGAACAAGAGAAACAATACTGGGCCCACTACTGAACCTTAGGGGATACCACAAGTGATGGGCCCTAGCCAGACTCTGTGCCACTGATTACCCTCTGCAATTTGTCAGTCAGTCAGTTCTCAATCCATCCAGTCCTTCCTTTCTGAGTTTGTTTATGAGGATACTGCAAAAAAGTGTCAAAAGCCTTGCTGAAATTCAGGTAGACAATATCCACTGGATTTCCCCATCCACCCAGGTAAGCTGTTTCACTGTAGAAGGCAATCAGGTTGGTCAAGGACTACTAATGATTACTACTAGTAATCTACTTGACATCCATGTGGACAGAGATGGCCTTCAGAGTGAGGCATTCCACCACCTTTCCACAGGGACTGAGGTGAGGCTGACTTGGTAAGTTCCCCAGGTCTTCCTTCTTGCCTCTTCTGAAGGTTGGGATGACATTTGCTTCCTTCCAGTCTTCAGGCACCTCCCCTGACTGCCCACAACTTTTCAAAGACAATCCTGGTTGCTCTACTTATGGTGTTCATTAGGTCTCTCAGCACTTGTGGGTGCATCCCATCAGAGCCCATGGACTTGTGTATGTCAAAGGGTTCTCTAAGCCAATCCTCTCCAATCAAGGGAAAGTCTTCCTTACAACACTCCTTTATCCAGGTCTCCTGTGTCAGAGATTTCTGAAGGCTGGTCTTGTCATTGAAGACTGATGCAAGGAAGGCATTCAGCAACTCTGCCTTCCTTGTCCTCTGTTACCACAGTCCCCATTCTATTAATTCCAGATGTGTCTTGGCCATCCTTGCCTCATTTCTACTCACTCTAATAACCTCTTCATATTCATTCCAAGTGGCCTGACCCTGCTTCCACCTCCTACATACTTCCTGCTTACACTGGAGAAATGACACGAGTTATTTATTCATCCACACAGGTCTCTTGCCCACTTTGCCCAATTTCTTGCTCACTGGGCTGCATCATTCTTGAGCCTTGCAGAAGTGATCCTTAAGATCAACTAGCTCTCCTGGACCCCTCCTCCCCACAGGATCTGTTCCCATAGGATTCTTCCAAGAAGACTCCTAAAGAGGCTAAAAGCTTGCTCTCCTGAAGTCCATGCTTACTATCTTACTTGCTGCCCTGCCTCCTTCTTGCCCAATACTAAATTCCACATTCTCATGGTCACAGCAGCCAAGGCTCCCCCTAGCCTTGATATGTCCAACAAGGCCTTCCATGTTAGCTGTTGTAAGGTTAATCCTCCACTACCTGCCACATTCATATAAACCTCCTCCATCGAGGTGCTGAGAAGCAGTGAAAGGAATCTGCATTTTTAAATAGTTAACTGAATTCTCTGCATCACTTCGAAAATTTCAGATTGCTAAAGCAATTGTATAACTTTGCATTGCAAAACACAGAAAATCAAAGCCATCCTGAAAAGACAACATTATGCTTAAGTTCAGCTCTGCTAACAATTTGGCCAAGTTTATATTTATATATTTTCTAAATGGCAAAGCTGCTTTCTTAAGGAAAATATATTACCTTCCTAAGAAAGAATGAAAACATAGGGTAACATGACTGCAAAGCACACGTTAAGTAATTTAAAACTTAAACTGTCATTGCTTTGGAATACAATATAATATTAATTTGTAGCATTCTTACACTGGTTTCAAGAGGCTGATTCAATTCTAAAATAAAATTCATGTCAGCTTATATACACCTTATGTGGATACGATAATCTCAGAGAAATGTTCCTATAACTTCTGCCCTGCTTTGAAACCTGCACTACTTTTCTTGTATGATTCCTTCTTTGTTGGGCAGACACAAACCATTGGAAAACCCTTCAGATCACTTACCGCAGTAGCCTTTGAAACTAAACTTTAAAAAAATTGTATCGGGATCACTGTGGAACAAGGCCCTCATGTTTTCCTGCAAAGGCAATTAAGTAGTCATGAAATATGTCCTTTCCCCATCTGTTTGGGGTTTTCAATAAGAATTTTAAGAATTATAAGATTTCACTGCAGAAGTGAAATCCTTAGCAGTGTGGTGCAGCTAATAGGAAATGTTCCATTTTTTTTCTTATATTGACACTTATACCCTCGATTTTAATACTGATAAAAGCAATCAACTTTGTTTTATTTACCCGCAACAGAGCAGTCAAAAAATCGGCCCATTTCCAATCCCTTTTATGTCAACAGAAGCTAGATTAGCGAATGTGTAATTGCATTTTTTAAATGGATACAAGAAATCAACATGTGTTAAAAATCAAGTGTTAGGATCAGCATTTAGTATCAACTGCAATATTGAAACAATACAGAATGATGCTACATAGATTTAAAAACATTTTCAGCACAACCTGCATGAATAAAGAATAATTATTTAAGTTAAAAGGCACAAATAATTTTAGAACTACATTTTTTAGGATGTTTAGGCAAATTTCCAATGAATGCAGCTTCCATGATGTTATGAACAGCAACAAATGTGTAATTTTACTTGACCCACTAAAGCTCCCAAATCGCTGCTGCTTCCATCCAAACACCATAGAAAGACCCTTGCAAAGGAGAATCAGTGAACAATTAGCTCACCTACCTTTTAAGTGCTAGAATGGGAGTGGGGTATCAGTAGAGCCACTGGGATTTATGTCAAGAATACTTTCAAAGAAACTCAGGTTCAACATAAAAATTAAATATTTAAACTGAATGAAATGTTCAATGTTGAAATACCCTGGCACTGTTAGAGGAAGACTTCTAAGTTATTGACAGTTTTTGTTAGATTTCAAAGTAGACTTTGTTTGAAGTCTAACAAAGACTGTCAATAACTCTCTCTTTTACTCTCTTCTGACCAAAAACACTGAAAAAACCACAAATAAGACACCAATTCCTTGCCAGCCTAAACTTACTTCAAATGACAGAATTATGTTGGTTTAACTACGCTTGATATGTATCCCTCAACATAGTTCCTTTGTCCTGAAAGAGTAAATCACTAGGCTTTAATTTTTGATATTTTATTACACGTTGAGGCTTCCAAATAAAATATAAACAGACACTTCTGAAAACAGGCTAAAAAGAAAAGCACTTTATCTACAGACAAGAGACTGAAAGCAGATAGGTAACACAAATTAGAGAGGAAAAAAACAGACTTACCTTTGAACACTGTTTATGATTCTGGCACCAAGCAAGTGACCCATTGTTCTGAAAGACAAAGGAAATGTACATGAATATTAATATTTTTTCTAGGCTAGACATATTCACCCCAACACATTTAAATGGAATATACCATCCAGCTCTGCTTAGACAATGATTTTGTGCCACAATGTAAGTACCAATCCTGACACAAAATGATCTGAGGACCAGAGCACCTTTCAAAAAAGGCTGAAACACTTGGGGTTGTTCAGTCTGGAGAAGAAAGTGCTCCAGAGAAACATTATTGCAGCCTTTCATTATACAAAGGGGGCTAACAGGAAAGACAGAGAGACCAAGGCCTGTAGGGACAGAACAATGGGCAACAGATGAAAACTGAGAGATTTAGATCGGATCTAAGGAAGAAACTTTTCACGTTAAGGGTAGTGAGATACTGAAACAGGTTGTCCAGAGAAGAGGTGCATGCTCCATCACTGGAACTGTTCAGTGACCAACATGATCTCATGGAAGATCCCAGGGCAGGAGGGATGGACTAGATGACCTTCAAAGATCCCTTCCAACTTCCATCATTTTGTAAGTGACTTCAACCATCTCCACAGTCAGAATGACAGAATGGTTTGGGTTTCACCACAACTCTTAATCTTAACTTCATAATATTTATATATGTCTTTTTTTCATATGAGCTGAAATGCTAACAATTTCTACTCCTGTATAACAAAGGAAGCTATCAGATCATAAAGACATAGCCACTCTTTTTCACTCCTTTCCACTTATTTGCAGTTATTTAGCAGCATTTTAAAACCATCAGTTCATACCATTTAACTTAAATATTTTATGAATATTTATTTTATCTTCCAGCAGATTACAATGCAATACTACTTGATTTTATAATACCATTTTTATCTGTCATTACTGCAAAATTTAGCTGAAACTGAGATTCGCTAGCATAAGATTAGCTAACTATGAGCACCATCTCAGGTCTAACCCCTTTGAAAAGAGACATAAATAAAAGAAATAAAACTTTAGAACAGCTGTAAATAACATAAGCTAGTGGGAATTCTTTATTATTACTCTCAAAGTTGTATTAAGATTTATTATTTCCATTTACAAATCTAGCCAGCAGCAATGTTAAAACAATATTTTACGTGCTAGTTTCAATTTATCCCCCTTTCTTCTTCACATAAAATGTGAAAGAAGTAGCTGATTTCAAAAACAGATCAGTAACAGCTCACCACTTTGTTTCAGTTATGTTGCTACTTTCCACTGAACTAGAAAAAGCATCACTGCTTTTAAATTGTATCTGTTACTTTGGACAATAAAGCCATAAATGCCCAGATGTGTGGTTCCCCTACTTGATAATTTCAATGTCTACAACTGTTTTCATCTCTCTACTGAAAACTATTAATACTCGAGTTAAAAAGGAAGTCTATCAAAATATAAAAATGTTGTTTAGCAACTTCATACAAACTAACATGATGTGAATGATCTTTCATTGTATAAGGAAAAACAAATTCTACAGGCTTCCTTTGAACAGCAAGGTATCAGAGCAAGCCCAAACACTAAATGAAGGCTCACCTCCACTCTGCATCTTAACACAGTTAATCACAAACATTCAGCTGTGATTATTGCTCATGCCAGTGTACCTAGCTGAAACCATAATTTCCAATTATCAGAAATTTGTGTTTTATCTGTAGCAGTTTACATGCTCCCACATTCCATTCTCAGTTCCTTCATGTCTGTTTTTCTTCAAACCCAATTCTGCCCTGACTTAATGCTGGTGAGAGTTTTGACTTAGTCTTTAGTGGTGGCTTCAATCTGCAGTGCAGGAATGGCCTCAAGGAGGAGTTAAATGCCACTGTTCCTACCCATTTATAAGCCTTGCACAGAGAACCTTCAGGGTAACCTTGAAGCATCTTAATCTGCATACTGAAGAGAGCAAACTGCACTCAACAGGGTGAACTCCAGCTATCCCATCTTCCCAGGCCTGACACATCATATGAAAGATGGCAGGCAGAGGAAACTAAAGTAGTCTCCAACAGCATATAGGAGATGGATCAGAGGAACTCAGGTCATCACCTGAGCCCCACACTTTCGATCTGCCAGGAAGGAAACACCAAACCAATTTCAAGAATCAGACCTTCAAAGACCAGGGCTGTTCGACATGCACGAGAAAAAGAGCTTACAAAAGCAAAAACAGGAGAGGGCAAAAAAACTAAAACAAAACAATATATAAATATTACAAGACTCATAGGATTACAAGATCGTATTACAAGATTCATTTCAGCAAGTATTTGTGTACACTTGCTTTCCTCTGGTAAACCACAAGTGTCCCTGGTCCTAGACAGTTAAGACAAATGTCTGTATTCTGTGCTGTGAAAAAAGGAAACCTGTGCTCCATCTCTTGTAAGGAAAAAATACATATGTAGAGAAGCAAGAAAAATCAATCTCCTTCTATCTACAGTGGGCCCCATGGGAAAAAAGTTAATAACATTCACAAGCAAGTACAAACTGGTCTTTAATTGGAGCAATGGCAAAAAAAAAAACCCAGTATAAAATTACTTAATTTGTATCTCTGTCCATAATTATGTTAGGAGATACAACCCTTCTTTTGAAATGCTGGATATAGGCTGTGAAAATTAACTAGTCACTTAATCTGCTATGACAGTAGCTGTATACCTATTATCAGTTTTGGAAGTCTCTTTTTCCCTGCCCAATCTTCAATCCACATTTGTGTGAAATCACTGTCTCTCAGAAGTGGCCTCTCCTGACGACCTCACTGATTCTTTCAAAATGACAAAAAGGTATAGAAATAATGCTTTCAAATAACAGTACCCACTGAAGTAAAACAGAACATTTGAGTAGACAAATCAATAACTGCTGCAAAGATGAATTTAAAGAGAAGCTCCCTATATACATTTTCCTTACCCTTTCAAAAATCTCAACAGCATGAAATTAAAAGTAACAGTAAAGTATAATTTGTGTTTGACATGCATTTCCTGACTGCATTCAGGATTCGTTCTATATGACACAAATTAATACAGGGACTTATCTATGTCAGTGCTGTGCATCCCCAGGCCCACCTCTGAAATGTGGAAGTAAGGTGCAAAATGGAATCAACAAATTCAAACTAGGCTTCCCAGCTCCCAGATCAAATGTATGCACTTAGGAATGAATTTCAAAAAAGTCTGCACACTTAGTGGGGAGAGATATCAAAACAAACAGATAGGAAAAGCCAAAGAAAAATTTATTTCTCAAAGCCCTTCTGTCAAGATTAAACACGAACATAGTAAATGTATGGGCAGGGGAACCACAGTACTATCTCTCCTGGGTTCTGGTGTTTAGTTATTCTTTTGCATATAAACAACTGGAAGTTTTTGTTTTGTTTTTTAAAAAAAATAAGGCAGGAAAATGAAAAGAGGAGATACCCTGTTATACAACACTATGAACACCTGCCCCAGAAGTCTTCCACTAAGTTACAGCAAATTTAAGCCCTTATGCACCTAGAGATAACTCAGCAACAGGCTACAGTGAAGACTAAAACCTGGCCAGTGAAACCAAACCACTCCATAGAAATGAACAGGAGAAACATGGAGCTGGAGGTGGTGAAAATTAAAAAGTTCAATAGCAAGGTCCACCTCAGGAAGAAGACTGGCTCTTTCAAGGACAACTTATGCAAACATGTTTTTAACGTTTTTTTCATTTCAAGACATGTTTGTCCAGTGTATGTCAAGTTTAAAGAACATCTACTGGAGAAGCCATGGATAGAAAAATAATAGTATGAGATAAAAACACCCATAAAATACAACAAAATAGCAGTAATATTCTGGTTCCTTGGCTTCTGTTCAGAAGAGGAAGGAAGGAAATACAAACAACTGAAATTAGTACATTTTGCTCTTTATATAGTTTCTGATTTCATTGTACATTATATTTTACAGAAATAATTCCTTAGTAGGGGGTTTCTGTTGTTGTATCCTGGTTCTAATAAAGAATGAAACTGAAAAAAGTAAGCACGGACAAATAACAAATTGAATGTTACTATGTAGCCACTGTTGAGCTATCCCCATCTGTCCTGTCAGTAGATCCCAGGAGGAAGAGATCAGCAATGAGGTCACCCTATGCAAGGTCTATCATCCCTCCCAAAATAATCACCAGCACCTCCCAGTCTGGTATTATCATCAAACTTACACTAATGGTGCATTCACCTGCCCCTTCCAGAGCACTGATAGATGTATTGAACAGAACTGGCTCTAGAACTGAATCCTGAGGAACACCAGTGATGATCAGCATCAGCCAGATGTGGCCCTGTTCCCTAAAACCCTTAGAGCCCTGGCCTTCAGCCACCAGCACACCATGAACCCACTCATCCACACTGCCCCTGGCATTCCCTGGTCATGCTTTGCCACGCCTGAGGCTGTTGATGACCCTGTCACCAGCACCCAGCTCTGCCCACCCCATGCCAGCCCCTTTGGGGCTGCCCCCTCAGAGAGGCCACAGCCTGCAATGAGTTCACCCCCAGCCCCTGGTTTTCCATGCCCTGGGGGCCAGCCCGTGCTGAGACTGACAGCACAAGACTGTGCTCCAAAGTCTGTAACAACATCTTCATTTATTCCTGATGTGTAAGTAATGTCCTTAGACTTTATTCTAGTTAGCAAAAGCACAAAGCAAAATTTCAACTTCAAAACCAAATAAAGATCACCCAAGCAAGATAAAACACAAAAGCATATAAAACCTACCAGAACAAAACAGAAACAGCAACAAAAAAATACTGCATAGAACTCTAATGTGAGAAAAAGTAGAGGATCAAACAGCACTTAGCACATATTAGTCACACTATTTAATATATTCAGATAACTTTATGACTGTGTTATATAAACAGACGTAGAAATTCAACATTAAGCTTAACTATGTACATATATTTCCAGCCATCTTATAACAACATACAACTCTTAGAAAAATAAAAATAATTTTAAAAAATTAAAATAAATAAATAAACACTGAGCAATGGTATCCTGAAAAAAAAGAAGCTGAGGGCAAGAACACGTTTTGAAACAAACACCTGAAGCTATTCTGTTACTGCAACTAACCACTGTGATTCCTCACAACTAAATCAGATGTACAACCCCATTAGAGGAAGCCATTTTTATACCACAGATGTTTAAACCATAGAAAAGTCAATGCTGGTTACTGGTTAACCCAAAGTAATTAAGTTAAAGAGATGACTGAATGTAAGAAATACTTATAAAACTGATCAGCCTAAAAATTCATTCTTTGACATAACTACAGTTTGCAAATATAAACCAAAATTAAATTATCATGGGTGACTGTGTGACTCACACTGCTATCTAATTTTAAACATCTGAATTTAACACCAGAAAATGGGTATCACAAATAATTTCTAGAAAGTCTTAGTCAGGTTTTCTTTTGGATTTACACTGACATTGCCATCATCTAATGTGCTAGTTCCTATCACAATGATACGGTGGGTCCTTCTGTAGATGAATGGCTACAAATAGAACTATATTGACCTAAACTTTGCATTGATATTTCCTAAACAGTTCATACAAAGTCAATCTTTATTGCTGTTACAGACCAAAACATTAAAAGCCACAACTTTACATAGACCAAAAACAGAATTAAAAAAAAATAAAATAGACCATAGTAACTAAAAAAGAAATTAAGTAAAATCAGCAACCATCACCTAAATCATGAGACACAACACTATTTGTTTTCTGGCTGTCATCATTAGCAGGTTTCTAGAAATACAATCATAAAAACCCAAAGACCACTACCAATGGAACAGCAAAAAGATCAGTAGTTTTGAAAACAGACTAATTATTGCTTGGATTAAATTTACATCTCTAAGTATGGGACACCTTTCCTCTTTTTAGAGCAGTCTTCTCAAATGCACAGAAAGACTACTAAATAAACACAAGCTGTAAAAACAAGTAAGCCACAGGAATCCTTGTGTCTCCACACACTTGTGAGTTATGACTGCCTTCTTGTGGTTTCACAGACTTCACTCTTACCACTTCTAAGACTGATCTCAACTGAGGTCTTATTCTATTTAACAGAGGTTTTTACCAATCTGTAAAAGAATCCAGATGAAAAACTTCATTTCTCCATGCAACAGGAGGAATTAAATACACTGACTGATTAAATACACTAATTTGAAGTTACTGAAGTTACATATTGAATCTCAAAGTATATTTGGGCCAAATTTTGAACACATTTTTTGGGATTAGGTAATCCAGTCAAAGTGAACAGAAACTAGTCTAATAGCATTAATATGGGAAGCAAAAGATAGCTTGCCAACTACTTGTTTGTAAGCTCTGTTTCAAAATCCCCACCCTTCCAAAACGCTAATGCACCTCTTGTGTCATAAACTAGATTTGCTATACATACGAAACTACGAGATAATAAAAGTACTTGCTGGCTCAAGGATGTAACGGAAGTGTAGCCTTGGGAAATTAACACCCCAAATAAGAATCCTAAAAACATAAAGCTTACTTATGTAAAATACAATATAAATGCAGACATATACAATCTACTTTGTATTGGAAGAAAATACAACTGGCTCATAATATACTGTAGGATTCAATGTTTCAGAAATGTTTGCATGCCACTTTGAATGTTGATTTGATTTTATAACTGAAAACTATAGTCCATATTACTATTATAAGATTACTGGTTAGTTGGGTGACTCCCAACAGCATGTGATGTGGTATGTCTATCACAGGCTGCATTTGCCTCCACTGCCTACAACAGAGCATGTCAGAATCAGCTACAAGCTCCCCAGGAAGCCAAGTGAACCACAGCAACACATCTATTGAGCAAAACACCTGGTCTTGGTGCGCTTGATATATGCACTACGCATATTTCAACTTTCCCCTTTCCTTCAACTAATTCTAGTCTGGTCCCATAGACACAAGGCCCATTAGCTGCTTCAGCACATTAGATCCCCCTGGATTATCTCTCCCAGTTATGTTAATCCATGAGTCCATTCCATGGACTCACAGAGTGGTCCATAATGTGAAAGAAAGGGTGATCATGATACTTACTTAAGATACTCACTTCCAAAGCAAACTCTGATCCACGTGAAAACACTAATGTCTAGATGCACTTCAGACATTTCTAACATCTCCCAAATACGCAAGAGTAGTAATTCAGTGCTTCCTATTAGACTAAATTTTCCTCTAAAGTCACACTGCTTCAGGCCCAGTCAGGGCAGTGTTTCTTTCTGGACCTGCAAAATGTTTAAGTTCTGTTGTCTCACATCCTTAAGAAACCACACACACACACAAAGAATAACAACCATGCATTTTTATATCAATTAAAATGTCCATTATAAATAGTCTAACCACAAACTACACAAACTTGTAGTTCATGCATGTTGCATTGTCGTGAAGTAATTTCTTTTTACAAAACTGGCTAAATGCATCATACTGTACTACATACTGGCCATGTGATGCTTCATTGCATTTTCTCCTGGCATGTATGAGACAGACATCATTATATAATATACTTGTAACTTTGGCAAGTGTATGGACACACACTTCTCCTTCGAACTTAGTAGCTCTTCAGAAGTCATGTTACTATGACTCAGCCAGGTACCATCAAACTATATGTTCACATTCTTGGGCTTAAAATACTATTTATTTCAGTGGGAAATAGTAAAGATAAGAAGACTTTCAGAAAGCTGTGCAAGCAGGCCTCAGAAACAGGGCAGAGTTTAGTCAGCTGCAGATGCAAAGTCTAAAACTAGAAAAGATAAAATAAGCATATCAAGCAAGGACATGAAACAACAGCTTGAGGTTTTAGGCCTGGCCAGGATAGACCTTAAGACTGCAGAAAAAGACTGCCTAGCAAGATAATAAAAGGTTTTAAGCTTAATAATGCAGCATTGTGTATTGATAATAGAAAGCATATAAGCAAGCATTGTTTGAAGCAGGTGTGTGTGTGCTTTTAGTGATTGGCTACAACAACTGTCTGTAAGGTTTAACAATATGCTATTGGCTGGAAAGTTTTTTAAATGCCCTGGAACAAAGAGATCTTTGGCTGCTGCTGGCAAGATGTGAGCTGTTGCCATCTTTCAATTGTCTCAAACCTTTTTATGAGGCTGATGCCGCAATAAAGTTCAAGGAACGTCTCCCAGTAATCCCATCCCATTTGTGAAAAATCCTCCAATATATTTCCAACATAATTGCATGAAATTCACATGATAAATTTCAGGAAAGCATTTCATTTCTCTTTGGCATATGTTACTAGTTTACAAGATACTAAATATTTCAAGCCACAGTAGCAGCCATATCCCCACAAGCTAAATGTACATATATTTTCATTTCCCTTTTAAAGGAAAACAAGCGAAAAAACAAATTCCATGCAGCATCTTTCTCAACATAAAATTTTTGTGATGAGTATCTCCTTATTCCTATTGTCTTGACGTATCACTATAAAATTTTTCCTCTTTGAAGACAATAAGCTCAATAAATATAATGGCCAATATGAATACTTTGTTTTATTATCTTTTAATATTTTTAAAGCACGTAGCAAAGTATAATCTCTGCAATAAAACTTAGCACAAACAACAATCCTACAGATGAAATACGCAGTCTAAAATTTGACCATAATTATTCATTGGTAGCTCCAGACACCTATTAATATTTATAACATTTTTTACACAAAAATCATGTTTCGGAGTGTAGCAAAGCTCTCAAAAGTAAAAAATGTAAAAATTAACAAATTCCTTGGAAGTCTAACAGTTGTGAAAACAGTCTTTAGGGATTTTTTTTTCCATTTTCCACATAAGACCTGTCTCAGTGAGTGACATGCACCTCATCAGACCTGGGATTTCCCAGAAATATTTCAAAAGGGTTGTGGCCACTCAGGAATTAGAGGTTTTTTTCAAATAAAAATGCCCCTTGGACTTAAACAGAATAGTGTATCCGCAATCTGAACCAAAACCATTGGTTTTAAACCATTTAACACAACATTGTTAGAAACCACACACACACAAAAGTCTTTCACCACAACAGTTGAAGCAGCATTTCAGAAAGAAGTCTTATTTCCCTGATATATATTAATTATTAATATTTCCATACATCCTCCTTCACTATAGATGTTGCAGAGAGACAGAAGAGATGCAATTGGTGCACTTTAACAAGGCCACAATTTATTGCTTCATCTCTAAAGCACAACTCAACAAAAATTGTATCAGACAGGTTAACACTCTTCTCTCCATTGCTCCTATATTTTTGGTCCTTGCCCTGCCCCGTCCCAACCCAGCTCTCACTTCTGGCCTGTGTGAAGGCCAAGACACAGGGCTGCCAAATTACACCTGTCATAAAGACTAGTAGATGCCAGCAGCATCTGCTCAGGTACCACACATCACTTATTGAATGTCCTCCTAACAGTGTCACACAAGCAAAGGAAGTCAACACCCTTCTCCAGACCAGTCAGCACTGCTGTCTTTCCCCAGCTCCCAGACCTGTAACCCCTGTGGGGGTTTGTGTGCAAACCACATTCTTATTCCCATCCTATTTTAAGGAATGGTAATAGCTCCCACAACAGAAGAGGTTGCGATGACATTGTGTTGACAATGGATGAAAAACAGGCATCAAGTGAAGGAGCACACTGAAGGGTGGGTGAGTCTTTCTGCTTGAAATTTAACACATCTGCTAACCTGATCCTAGCCTGGACCCTTTGGCCCTGCACACTGACAGTATATTCCTGAGAGAAACTGAAATGCAAGTTACAATAGATTCTTCCAATTTCCTTAGAGGCTTTTTCCAGTTTAAGAACTGTATGCAACAAAAAATGCATATTCCATGAGACAACTGCTGCAGTCCAGTGTTCTAGACCACCTTGCAAGCAGCGTAAGACTGTGAAAGGACAGATGAGAGAGAGAAAAAAAATCAACATTAAACTCTATTGATAACAACATACTTAAACTACTCATACAATTCAAGGTACAGGGATATTAACTAGATTATTTTTCAGTGACAATCTTCAGTGGAAGATTTATGTTGCTTCATCACATTGCCATAAAATTTTCCACAAACATAAAAGCACTTCATATGCCAGGTTTTTAGAATACAGTCTTATAACTAACTAATGAAGGCATACCATAAAAGGAAAATAAATCTCTCTTCAAGGCAGAACTGAAGCATTTGTCATTAACACATATGGTTACCAGAGATGTGGCTGTTATGCAGAACAATCATTTGCTGACAAATCCATCATGTTTCAGACCTTTCTGGCACCAGGTAAAAAAAGGAAAAAATTAAATCAGGTTAATTTTCATTGAAGTTACTGAAAGGCTTGTAACATGAGAGATGTCAAAGCACAGCTAAGTCCCTACCCCAAGCCACAGCATTTTAAAGCCTCCAGTTAATGTAAACAATTGGATATGGAATTTCACAGAATTCCACTGCAAGGATCACAGCAGTTGTGAAGTCTAGCATTTACTTTTATATCTTTAATCTAAATCAACAACCACAAAAGAAAACCCTTGTAATATATATTCTTAAACTCATAAGATATGGACAAGTGCAGTTAATACCAGTTGTCAATAACTTGTACTATCAGCAGGCATTTCATATTAAGAGTCTATTTCTCTTTCTTAAATCACCTTTTTGTGCAGAACTGAAAAATATTTCAGGTGTTCTCTTTTTGAAAAGTCTCTGATACTGGTGGTATGCTCCAGGAATGCTGTCACAATTATAAAGTTTCTTTCCATTTTACTAGCCTTTTACCTGTGTAAAGCAATTCAGAAAGAAAGACAGTGAATGGGGTTCTGGTACTACAAGTAGATCGATAATATTCAAGTTTCTTTCTCACTGGACTGAGGAGCTCTGCTCCATTTACTTTCTCAGTGGGAAGTTCATGGGTGAGAACAAGTTAACTGAGGCTCGATCTATACCAGATGGATCTACAGGGTATGACTAAGCATCTTAGAGGCATACTATTATTAAGAGAACAAGCCCTGCCTGTTGATGAAACTTACAGGGATACTCTTGAATCCCTGAGAGCACCTGGATACATGAAGTAACAATCGGAAACTGGGGAGTATCTCATCTTTTAAAAAAATGTTTGTCTACTGTATTTGGTGGTACTTAGCTCTGGTGACACTAAATTGCTTTTACCTTCTCTTGTCATCTGAAAGAATCTCTTCTAAAAATATTTAAAGGTGTTTTACATCTAGCATACAACTGGCAATTCAGTTTTACTTTGTCCTAATGGCATTGTGTTATTTACTATCACTCTGAATTGAAAAGAAAGATCTCATGATACAATAAGATGGTATTTAACAGCATACTGAGAACTTTCTTGTTTTTACTTATAAACTCCAAACAGGTATTTCTAGTATATTTTCACTGGCCTAAGCTTATTTCTATTGAAACAGCTGGATACATTGCTATCAAGTGTAGGGATATCAGACTCAGGCCAGAAAAAAAGAGCTCTAGAAAAATCCTATCTTAAGCTACTAATTATAAAAATGGAAGAATCAATGAGTATCAGCCAGAAATCTGGAAGGTCTCCAGTTAAAGAAAACAGGAGCCTACCCTACATTTATTTGTAAAGCTCTTCAGTCTGTAAACGAGTCACGTTTTCTATTCCAAAACAAAAGCTGCCAGCACATTTGTTAGGAAACTGTAGATGTTCACCTTTCTACAGTTTGGAAAACAGCTGAGGTGAAGTTTAACTTTCAAGTCTAGTTCACACTGGTGCTCTTTTCTTTGGCATAAGGACAGCTTTGAAGACAGGAAGAAGACTTGAAATAATTGGTTGCTGTTCCACATTAATTGCCACTGAAAATTTGTTCTTCAATGATGCCCAGTGCTCAAACACATAGGTGTGAATCTATGAATAAATCAAATCTCTTACAAGATAAACTAATATGCTAAATGTGTGCATTTCTACTCCACTTGGTCAGTGAGGATCCACTGGTAAGAAAACCCATGAAACTTACCAAAAGCCTACTGTCTTTCACATTGTGTATTCAACTTTTTAACTCAAAGAAAAAATCCAGCAATAAGCTCCTAGCTGTAAAAATCTACATCTTCTTTCCTTATCTATCCTGACAAACATGTCCCATAGCTGCTACTAAGTTCTATATGAAGTGACACACTCTTCATTAATTGGATTATTCTTACCTCTTTGTGTCAGTTTTTCTAATCCCAAATGTTTCTTCCACCTACTGCATATCCAGACTGACCAATGTTTGCCTAATTCTTGATCTCAGTTCACAGTTGCATAGAAGGAAATTTCAAAACAGAAGAAAGCCTCAAGCCCTTTTAGTTCCAGTTCCCTTCCTAAAATTGTTAGGTACAAATTAAATGTCAACATATTATACACTCTTTGTAACAAATTAAAATGGGGGCAGATAATAGTGCGATTCATTATTGTCTAGCTGTAGTTACACATTAACATGATTTTATTGTTGTCAAAGGAGCTGCAACCATCACCTAAGTGAAAAAGAAAATAAAAGCCACACTGTTGAAATAATTTATATATAGGGATGGAAATTCTGGGGAAGAGAATGACAAATAGTCACTGTATTAGGACATCATCATAATACATTGTTATCATCCTTTCCTCACTATTTGCTGCTTCACATATCTGTTCAGCCATGTGCTAAATTCAAAGGAAACCCAAACCTCTTACAGCACTGAGGTCAGAAAATGAATTTGTAGTGTCTAGGTCCAAAAGTGCCCTGAGGCCTGACTGGAATGTTCCAGTCATGAGCAGTTAAAAAGCATGATCAGTTAAATACAAATGATGTATTGCCCTATGCTCATGGCCTAAATCACTAGCTGAGAAATCACACTCATACACATGAACTGAAACTGCTTTTTTTTTTTTTTTTTTAAATATAAATTACTGTGAAGATAACCTCCCTAAAGAGTAATCCATTAAAAAAAGAAAAACAGAACTATGCATCTAAATTCTCGTAAGAATGGCAGGGAAGGTTAAACTACGTTTGCACTAGACTAAATAAGTACATTATTCTCATCCAATCTTCACCATTAGCCTCAATTTCTGACTGTCTGGACAGAAGACATTTGCTCTAAAGCAATCCTATTTCTCTTATATTATCTTATTACAGGATCCATGACAGCTAGATTGCAGCCCTCACAGGCAGAAAAAAACAGGCTCCACTACCTTGGCCAGGTTTGCAGTTTCAGCTGTGACCACTTGAGGAATTACAGTCGTATTAGTTTGTCTAAGTTCTGACATGAAAGACAGTGTCAGTTTCATTTTCCTGAAACTGACCTCTTCAATGAAGAAAAAAAAAAGTTTTCAAAACATTTTTACTATGTTACAAACAAGAAAAATTAAAATTGTTAAACCAAATAAAACTTCAAGTAGCTGAGAAGTAACAGGAAAAAAAATATTCACAAAAAACAGTTACAAACAACTCTTCCTACAGACCCATTACATCTGTTCTGTTTCCCTTATTCCTTTATTTTAATTAATTGTGTCACAAGAAATTCTATAGTGACCTCTACTCTCACATAATTTCTCCTTCCATGATTGTAAGCCTGCTAGAGTTCACCCATCTCCACCTTTCTCCAATCTGAGACTCTGTCTCTTTCCTTGTTTCTCCTACAAGTTCAGAAGACCTGCTCCTCAGTAATCTCAGCTGCTTACTAGGGGAGCCACATCTTTGCAAGCCTGAGACAAGTCTCTGCTTTTTTAAAGGAATGTAATTACATACTTATGTTCATAACTTTGATGTCATATCTCTTTGACAGTCTAGAGAGACACATTGGTGAAAATGATATTCACAGAAGACAACAGAAAGTTGATTAAAATTTTAGACTGGGGTTGTTCCTCAAATCTGGAAATATCTGATATTCTTTTCAGGGGATGGAAGGACTGTATGATTCTTTTTAACCAGAGATGAAAGGAACAGTACTCTACTTTCAAGTTTAAAGGGCCCACTTACCTTTCAACACCCCCAGCTCTCCACCTCTGTGTCCCGTGACCTCTTGGTCATTAAAAAACTGAAAAAAGGATATGACTGGAGTTGGGACACCAAGCTCACAGCACTCTATTTTGTTGACTACATGGAACTAGTGTTCATACATGGACCTGATCCAGCTGAAATCAACAGAGGGCTTTTTATGGACTTCAAAGGTTTTTGAAGCATAAAGCCTTATAAGGCTCAGCTGTGGGAAAGATCAAAAAATGAAGATTCTTGGTGTGAACTCCTAGGCAAGTGCTTTTTGAGTGCAAGGTTTACATTTCCTAGGCACAGCTATTAAATATCAATACAGATGTGTCTGCCTTCTGTAGGACACTCCTCAGACATTATTCCTATTTTCAGTCTTTAAAAATATGGATGCTAAACTACAGTACTTTCTTTTTTGTTTACAAAAGTTGGCTATGTACTCCAATCCAGCAAGTCAGAGAGAGCAAATATTCACACAGAATGGCCAGTGGAGATGTAGGTCAGCTTGTGAATAACAATCTCTATGAATAAACACAAATTCAGCATCCAGTCTGCTTTTCAAGCCAACTCGGAAATGTAATGTTTTGGGTTTCTTTTCCTTATATAACACTTACTAAACACTTAAGTTCAGAGCACTAGATAATCATAGAGACAACCCATATTCAGAGAACAAATAATGCTTTAGTAATAGTTTTAATATGAACACTACCCATCTGAAAACTCTTTTTCTCTATGTTAAGTGTTATACCTTCCAATAGAAAAAATCTACGTTTTAGAAGTGACAGCACTTATCTTTTAGAAGTTTTCTAAAGCTTTTCATCTCCTCCCCCTCACCAACATGACTGTGACACTTAAATTATTCTTTGCCAATATTTTCTACACATAAAATGTCTGTTACAAAACCTATTAGTAATTCCTGTTGGGTTTAATGCACCTGTTGGATATCCAGCACATTTACCAAATTAACAGTGATTTTAATTTTATGAACACAAGCATAAAGAAATCTCTTTTTTTAATATATAAGAATACACAAGTAAATGTGAGAAAAATATCTTGCAACTCCTATTTTCAGTACAGTTGTTCACCATTCACTTACATTCTCATACAGTTCAGCTGATGTGCATTTAAACTAACACTTGAGACATAGACAAGTATTTTAATTTAGGAAAGCAACAAGCAAGCCTGAGTCATCAAAACCACTAGAAAACAACAACCAGGCAGTGTAAACCCCTGCACTCATATCAACTATGCAAGCGCTCACTGAGGCCAAAGAGATCTGGGTCGGTTATGAGAAAGTTAACATAACTCCCACTGAAATCAGGGAGGTTCATACCAGACCAGGTTACAACAGCAAAGACTCACTATGGCTCAATTACACAATACTGTGAACGATGCAACTGTTTCCACTAGATCCAACCATTGTTATTCAAAACAAACCTTTCATTTTCACAGATTTTACCTAAGATTGTTAAATCTGTGCACCTTTTGTTTACGACTACAGATCTTGAGAATAACAGCAACCAAATGCCAGAATAATTATCCAGATCATATGCCATATGAACATTAAAGCCAGGAGAATGATTGGGACTTTTAACGAGTTTTGAGAAAAACAAAGTAATAACAAATGCTACAATTTGTCTGTGGAAATAAATTAACAACAGTGTGCTTTACAAGACATATGAAAGTCAGAATTATTTAACACAAGGGCTATTTTTGGAAAGGAGATGAGTACTGAAATGGCAACAAAAGCAGATGGCACACATCTTCACATTTAGAAAAGGTTGTGAGCACCTCCCAAGAGAGCTAAACAAACTCACTGCCTGGGCAGCCTGTCCATTGGAACTGAAATATTCTGGGAATAACACATTACATATCTACCATATCTCGTTACAAAAGTACCACTTAGCTTTCCAAAAGATTTAATGAAAAACAATTTATAGTTTCAGAAATATTTGAGACAGTTGCAACAAATGGTTTCTTCACAAAGAAAGCTTTTCCAGCTTCTCTACAGCAGAGCACAGAGACACACATGCACCCCTAGACTTTTGGCCTGGCCACCACTTTCCCAGCTGGGACCTATTGCAGATTATTGCAGGTGCAGTCACTTTAGAGTTACAGGCAATTTGAAGGCAGATGTGCTGGCGTTTAGACAACTAGCTTCCTGACTTGTAGGTGAAATCTGGTATTGCTTATCTAGAGGTAATCACTTGCACATTATTTGCTTGCAGATATAAAATCTGAGCACCTTTTATTGCTTACTTAAAAGAATTGTCTGTTTTTCTTCAAAAACTTCAGTTGTCCTGAAAGGCAACAGTTCTTCTACAACAGTAAAAACAACCTCCTACCACCATATAGTTATCAGTCATTCAATATAACAAACATTTAAGTCTTTACTCTTCCCTTTACAGCTACTAAACATTATGCAACATATGGCTCTATTAGCTTAAAACAATATTTTTCCGTACTTTCAAAAACAATTTTGAATGAGCCTTGGCTCATCTAGCTTAGTACTAATTCCTAAGTACTAAATCATAGTATATTACTATTAGAATTACACTAAATCACATTTACAGGAGGAAATTTCTCTCTAATTTCCTTCCATATATCACAAAACTGGCTTCCCACTTGAGGGATGTCTATGTTGTATCAAAACTTTCAGTTACAATTCATCCACTTCGCAAAAAAGTCAACATGAACACAGAACCCCGATGTGACCAAGGTCATCCACAGTGCTGCCTGTATGTTTCTAACCAGTTTAATGAGTTCAAACAATCTCTCACAAGCCTGTTCAAGCAGCAATCACAATTCTGGATCACATACCATGTATACATCTCCATGTATCTGGACTTCCCCCTGATGAATAAAGAAATGGATTTGCTAAGATTCAATTTACTACTGAAGATTATCCTCTCAAAGTATTTTAGAACTATAGTGAGATATACCAGTATCTAAAAGGATGGGAAAAATTGATTAAGCATTAGCATTTTGGTTTTAATGCACTGACAATCATAAATGGTCATATGTGAACACACATAAGAAAATCTAAATAATGAAAATTAATTTAGAAGCAAGTAACAGTACTTAGCAGGTATTATACATCTTTAAAATAGACAATACTGTTCCCTGTTCTAGTCACTCCTCCACACCTGGAGTGGTCGGTCCACTACTGGGCTTCCCAGTACATAAAAAGAGATGGACTTAGTGGAAGGAGCCCAGAAAAGGGATGGTAATTTCTCTCACATGAGAAGAGACCAAAAGAACTGGGAATGTTTAGTCTAGAATAGAAAAGCCTCCATGGTTTCTCATCAATGTTTTTAAGTACCTGATGGGAAAGAGTAGAGAAAATGAAGCCAGACTCTTCTCAGTGAAACCCAGTAACAGGACAAGAGGCAATGGCCAAATTTGAAACATGGGAAATCTCACCTTTTTTATTACTGTGAGGGTGGTTAAACACTAGAACAAGTTGCCAGGAGGTGCTGCTCAGCCTCAGCTACTGTTACTCTGTAAGCATTATGCTGTAACCTCTCCAGTGACTCCACACCACAAATACAGGCAATTTTACTGGCAACTACTCCAAATTCTTAGGGCATGTTCTACCACTCTCTCAGCTTTTGACCCAGTAAACAGGACTGACCACTCTTCTGTCTTAAGTAAATTATCAAGTTGCACATATTACGCAGGAAGACACTTGAGCTTGAGAGACCTACAATAGAAACCAGCTAAGACAAAGATCAACAAGCCCACAGGTCAAAGTAAACAGTCTGCCCTCCATAACATTTTTAGCCTAAGTAGTTAGTGATGTTCAAGCTCTTATTCACAAAGAAAATTTTAATCATGCAAGTTTTAAAACATGGCTCAGATGGCTGGCAGTAGAGATTAAAATCCAAATTGTTTTTTTCACTCAACTTGAAAACAAAACACTAAAGGTCACTGTCAAGCCTGCTCCCCCAAAACAAAACAAGTTCATCCACAACTAATATCACAAATGGGAAAGGCAACACCCACAGATAGCAATGCAAGGAGTTTAGTCTCACTCCAATAAAACAGGCAGGTTATGCAGAAAAGCCCTAGCAAAACTAATCTGAGCATTCAGATCTCTTGTCCAGCTACCTGTATGAGGTCCTTGTTTATACCCATACCTTTTTCAAGAAAACAAAAACTTGTGCAGTAACCGACCTCATGTTCATAGGGCTTTACTTACTGTACTAAATTACTATAAAACTAGATTCATAAAAAAACTTTGAATACGTCAAATTAAAATCTGTACCTTTTTCCTGGAGAACTAAAACACTGAGACAGAAACTGCCTTAATAAGAAAATGCTGCGGGAAAGAATACATCCAATGACATCACTGTACAACTTCTGCCCCTAAAATAGTATGCCGTTTTCCACACTGGATTCACAGTCTTGGTGTTTCCTACAGAGCCAGACACCCTAGTCTTTCCTCTCCTTCCAAACTAGAGAAAGAACTGCCCTTCCCATTTTATAAGGGCTCCATATTAACACCCAGACATGCTCTTTTGGATAACTGCCAAATGCACAAAACACTAATTATTATATAGGACTGTAAGGTTCAAACCTTCTCCTCCTAAGCAGGCCATCTGATGGTCATGCTCTTGCTTACTGGAAGAACACTCTTGCCACACCCCCTAGTTCAGGTGTTTTAGAGAGAATTTTGTCAGAAAAAGAAACACAGCACTGGAGCTCCGCTTTATCAAGGCAGTGACCCAAGAGCATGGACAGGTTCAGTGAATGCTCCAATTACTCCCTCATACATGTTTTGCAACAGTCATGGTAAAACAAAACTCTAATGTCAACACCCAAAATGGCTTAAAATAAGTACTCTGAACATAAGGCTAGAGAGAGGAGTTCTCTTTGCCCTTACTCATTCTGGTCAATGAATGCTTCACTTGGTGCTGTCCAGGGGCCTAAGTCACACAGTTGGGATAAAAACACTTTCTCTCATCTGCAAATTTTCAGAGCAAGCTAAAGGCCACTATTGAACATATTCCAGTAAGAAAGAAGAGTTATGTTGGAGTCCCTTCATTTAGAGATTAAACATAATTCTCTACTGTGGATGAGCATGTAATTAAGTTTTTATATATAAAAGAAGAATCCACTATGATCTCTTCTGCTTACTTTTGTTTGTTTGTTTGATTGCTTAGGATGAAAGGACTTTGTGCTAGCATAATGTCTGTGAAAGTTCAGGACCTGGAGAGAGGCCATAGATATAAAACACACACGTTTCATTGAGTGTAGGACCCATGTGGTACATAACTCTCATAATGATCTCACATAACCTCTACATGGAACTTCCCAACACCACCAGAACTGGAAAACTCCTCTGGCCATGGGGATCTTACAGGAATAAGCAGGCATCTGTGCCCCTTCAACAAGCATTCTGAAGATCAAAGGGTTTTGATTTAGGTGACTGATTCTTCTTCTAGCCCACATCAATAGTCTACATGGAAAAAAATGTATTATTTGACCTATGCTTCAGTTAAAATATTTTCCTATTGACAATACATTAAAATAGGCTTAGAAATGTTTCCCAAGTGTAAATTAACAAATAGGCTTTTTTAGAAAGACTACCTCTCTTGAAACTTTTAAAAAGAAGGACAGTAAAGGAAAATGGGTGAAAATACTCTGTGAGGGGAAAAATGAATTAAAATCCCCTGTGAACATTTGGAAGTTGGAACAATATTAGTTGCCATTCAAACAAGAGCCAGAAGATACAGAATTAACCCAGACTTCCCATTCATTCCTACCTCATTCTCTTTAAAAAAATTGTTAGTAATGTGATTTTAATACCAAAAACAGTGTGAAATCAAGTCTCTGTGAAGTTTTGGAGACATCATCTCTTGCAAAGCATCCAGCTGCTGTCTCCCTAACCCCCACCACTGAGGCTGTATCCAAAGCAGGGCTGAGAAATGAGTGGATCAGTCTTCTTTCAATTCTTGCCTAACTGGGAGACACTAGAGTTCCTTCCTGCTCTGATTGGGAAGAGCTAGTGTTCAGTTTGCTTCAAAGGTTGAATCAGATTACAAGATAAGTGGGTATCTGAAATGAAAAGAACTCCAGAAATTGCTACCAGTTGAGATGAAAAAGGGAGGGGAATGGCTAGAAGGAGGGAGAAGAGAAAGGAATGGAAGGAATGGAAGGAACATCACACCCTTTAGCCTGCACAGAATAATCTGGCCCAAACCTGCACATCCTACAGTCCACTGTGTCTTATCAGTCTCCGGTGAGAACACTGGATGCTTAATGTACTTTAAAACTCTCTTCCTTTTCCCCATTATAAGACAATGGAGAGCTTAACTTTTATAAACGAGAGCACTTTATCTTCCAAACATTACAGTCGTTTCATGTCTAACAGGAGTTTAATCCCCAGTAATTAAGATAAATTACCACGTGCTTTAGCAGGTTGGGGTTAAAACGCTGAGATTTTCAAGTGATTACAAAAAACCAGCCAGTTATCAAGTCCTCACTGAGTAATTCCCTACTATTTCACTCTAGCTAATTAAAATGTAATCACGATTGTTTGGCAGTGTGCATTCTGTCAGCAGTTTTACGTTGAAAAAGAAATCTTGCCAAGAAAACACACACAAAAAAAAAAAAAAAAAAAAAAAAAAAAAAAAAAAAAGAAAAGAAAAAAAGTCTTTCACTATGAATTGGCTTGATCTAAACTGCCTCTTTAGCCACTGAAACTGTAAAACAAGTAAGTTACAACCGCTTGACAAGGCAATAAAAATACTAACCGCTCCCCGGGATAATGAACTATATTAATGGGGATTCTCCTTTCAGGCCATCCCGGGATGCGCGGACCCCGCGGAGCAGCGGCCGGGCAGGGCAGGGCAGGGTGGGGCGGGGCCCGGCGGGGCGGGGCCAGGCGGGGCAGGGCGGCCGCTCCCCGCCCGCCTCGGGGGGCAAGCCCGGTCTCTTCAACCCAAACCCGGCTACGGGCATCCAGCAACTTCTTGCACACACTCAGCTCTCCTTTAACATCTTTGTTTTTTTTTTGTTTTTTTTTTTTTTTTTTTTAATTCGGTTTATCATGAAATGCCTCTGAGACCTGCCTTTGGTGCCAGCACCTTTGCCCCAAACGCAACTCCACCCGAAGCACTTTCCCGGGCGTTCCCGGTCTCTCACCGAGGGCCAGCCCGGGGTGGGCGAGCGGCGCGTTCCCGGCGCGGAGCGGAGACGGGGCACCCGAAGGGCCCGGGGGGTCCCTTCCCCCCGAGCCAGCCAGCCCTGCCCAGGGGGAGCTGGGGCTCTGGGCAGGGAAAACGGCCTGCAGCTCAGGGCTTCCATCATTTGGATGAATTCGCCTAGGTGTAATACTTGCGCAGGGGAGGACAGGCGAGGAAAGGAAAAGGGAAAGGTGCGTGTGTAACTGGAACAGGGAAAGGACGGGCAGACACTCGCTGCTCTTGCAGGAGCTCCGCACCGCTTCCAGCTTTCATTTTAAGCTTCGCAGGTCTCCCGCCACTTCAATTCCATTTCTCCCCACCTTATCCCTATTCGTCCACTCCCGTTAGCCAGAGAGGTGCCTCTCTGCCCCAGGATAGAAAAAATAAATTTAAAAAAAAAAAAAAAAAAAAAAAAAAAAAAAAAAAAAAAGGCTATACCCCCACCCTCACCTTCCAGGAGGTCAAAACCAAGTATTACACGCTCATGATTATCACTCTTAAGAAAACAGGCTCAAACTTTCCCCCGGGCAGGGGAGGCGAACCACCTGCGTGCCGGGCGCGGGCGGGAGGAGCCCCGCGGGACGAGCGCACCGCACACCGCACACCGCATACCGCACCGCCGGCCCGGAGCGCCGCCTCGGACACCGCCGGGGCAGGCCGGGAGCGCCGGGCACCTGCGGGGAGCCAGGACACAGCGTGCCGGGAGCCGCACGGCCCGCCAGGCGGGGAGCCCGGCCGGCGGCCACAGCACCGACGGGGCGCGGGGCCGTGCCCACCTGCCCGGCGCCTCCAGGTGCCCCGTCCCCCGGGAGTGCGGGCCGTCCCCGGGAGTGCGGGCCGTCCCCCGGGAGTGCGGGACAGCCCCCGGGCCCCCGAGTTCGCCCAGGGGCGCCCCGGCCCCGGCCGTCCTTTCCGCCCGCGCCGGCGGGACACCCGCTGTCCGGAGGGCGGCAGAGGGGCTCCTGCGCGGTGCCGTGCCCCTACCTGGAAGTGCTTGAAGAAGGCGGAGATGCGGGTGATCTGGAGGCTCAGGCACCTGGAGGTGCATCTGGCGGCGGCGAAAGCCTCCTCCTGCCTTCGGGCGGCGGCCCCCGGCCCGTCGGGGCTGCCGCAGGCGGCCGTCACCCAGAGGAGCAGGGCGAGGGGCGCGCCGGGCGCCCTCCGCACCATCGCGCTGCGGGAGAGGAGCGCAGGGGCTGCAGGGCCGGGCTGAGCTCGCTCCCGCTCGCCGGGCTGGTGCCGGGCTGCGCCGGGGACCGACACCTCCGCGCCGCACAAACTACACAAGAAAGTTCAATCATTCAACTCCCCTCAGCCCCGTCCTCCCTCGCTCCCGCCCGCCCCGGCCCACAGCCCACAGCCCTCCCCCGCCGGCAGCGGGCGGGCCCACGGTGGCAGCGGCCGCGCCATTGGCTGCGCCCCGCGCGGGCGGGCGGGCCTCGTGCCCACGGCCAGGGACGGGCAGGGACGGGCGGCCCCGAGCCCCAGCCCCAGCCCGACCCCGCCGCCACCTGCGGGCACGGGGCCGCACGCCCTGTCCCTGTCCCTGTCCCTGTCCCTGTCCCTGTCCCTGTCCCTGTCCCTGTCCCTGTCCCTGTCCTGTCCCTACACACGGCTGGCTGCGGGGGGTGGCTGGGCGCCAGGGCCGCTGGTAGCCGCTCTTAACACTCTGGTTAAGTCTCTTCGATTTCTTTTTCAAAAATCAGTTTTAAAATAGACGGGGAAACAAGAACCCAGGAAAATCACTTTTTGAAAGTTGGTGTTTCTTACAGAGTAACGCTGCAGTGAGCGCTTGTCCCAGAGTGAAATGTATACAGACTCCTCTGAAGAGTTATTTAAAAGCGAAAATGTACAAGTCATTAGTCCAAATATCTCTGTGTAAGATTAAAACAGCCCCTTGAGCAGTAAGTGGCCCCCATGCAGTAAATACCAGCCTGAAGTCCTTTCCCCGTTGCCGCCAGCCCCAGCGCGGAGCGTGTGCCGCAGGATGTGGCACAGAGGTGACCCAGCGCATTCCTGTCCCCGCACGCTGCATGGCTCCTCCCGGGGCAGGTATGTGCTGCCGGAAAGAGCGAGTGGATCATTTCTCACCGGAGCCTGTGGATTGAGCCTCCCGAACTCAAAAATCCCACGGCTGTATGAGCTGAAATAAATAACTTTTAGGCCATTTCAGAAGTTAATACTCGGTCAGTTACTGCTATAAGTAGTAGTTTAGTGTGATTATCAAGCCCTGTCTTAAAAAGACTTCAGGAGTCATTTTCATTGGAACAAGTTCTAGTATAAGTTAAGTAGTTCACTAGGAAAGTGAGCTAGTATAAGTTCACTAGAAAAGTCATCTAAAATCTCATAAAAGTCACCAAGATCTTCAACCATTCTGGCTGATACTAATTTAACATGACTATAATTCTTCTATGAATGTTCTTATATACACGAATGTGAAATAAAAACATATTCCCCAATGTTATTATTCTCACCAGACCATGTACATACACCTTTCGTGCACTTATATATCAGAAATTCAAAGTATAAAGAGGTCTGCTACATCCCGACTAGGAAATCACTTGTTAAGTTCTACCATTAGATTCTAGCTATAGGTTTACTATCTTACCACAAAAATAAGGCACAGATTAAGAAAATAGTCCTTGACACAAGTATAGCTAACATACAAATATAACAAAAAACAAGGCACATTTTAGTTTAGACATTACTTTGCAGGTTATGTATGGTCTCTCTTGTCAGCTGTCAGAAATCTTCACTTGAGAAAAGCCAGGAGGCCAGAGTCAGTCCTGCCAGTGTTACCAAATGGAGATGACAGTTTGTGCCCTTGGATGCTTGAGGGAGCACAGCTGCCAAAAGGTGAGGTCACCTGCCACATCCTGGCCAGAAGTTGCCCTGCTGTTTGCTCTGCTCACTGTACTCCGCCAGCTATTTTGGAAATGCCCTGGTTAATCAAGGAAGTCCATCTCAGCTACATCTCCCAAAGCCTTCGTCATTTGTGCAGCTGGAATGGTTACCTTTCCTCTTGTAGTGAGCAGAGATCATAAGGGGTTCAGAGATGGTTTTCCTAATTCTGAATTCTGACTGTTATCTCACCACCAGAAAACTGGTTACTTTACCTGATCCAGCATCTCTCTATTTACAAATTTAAAAAGCACATGACAGAACAACACAGAAATAAATCCACAGTCTTAGCAATGTTATGACAAATAGTGGTGACCCCATTCAGGCCTCAGTATTAAGTTCAAGACTTCCCAATTTCTAGCTGGAAATCTTTTAAATAGTTTTTCTTAAGCCTTGACTAAAACTTTTGCAACTTTTTGCCTTGAGTCATGAAAAGAAAATTGCTTTGCTGATTCATAGTGTTTACAGGTAGGCTGAATGCATTGAACTTTTACCATAGATAATAAGAGCTCCGTGAAAAAATATGTAACTTCTGTAAATCAGATGCAAATCTAGAAAGGCCAGAAAATTCAGTTGATATATCCCCTCCATGTTAGTAGTAATGCCTTTTTTGTCGTATATCATAAACTCCAGTTTTAAGTAAAAGGTTATGAATCCTGTTTCTTTTGTTTTATAAAGTCTAGTAGCAAAGGGCGTAGAGCCCTTGATGATTAAAAAGTTAGTGAATACACAGTTTACTCAGTTCCTTTTGTTTGAAAGTTCGTGGTTACAGAGATCATCAGTGTAGTCACTGAATTCCTTCTCAGTAAGGGCTGACTTGGTTAGCACACAAAAGACTGGCTGTTCACTTCCAGTAAAACTGTAGTCACACAGGTCCTTCCCCTATGTGGAGATTATGAAACAGGCTCGGTAGCTCAAGAATTTAGTAGGTAATTAAAACCCACTATGACCTAAGTATCTGTCAGACCAAAAGAGTAGATATGTAAGTTTTTAAATATACTCATTTGAAAGATGCTAATAATTTGGCCACAGAATAAAGAAAATTTGAAATATATTATGTATACATTTCAACCAACCTGTAAATATAATTATGGTTTTTACCCAGATAAACAGACGTATGGATACACTCATGTGTTTTGCTCACTCTTTTTTTTTTTTTTTTCCTGTCAGTAAATTACATTAAATAGTCTTTTTTTGTAGTAGAATTAGTGCTAACAAATTCTTGCGAATACAGAGTATTATTTTTGTGCTAAAAATATCCGCATTATTTTCCTGCTCGTGCTTCAGGAGAGTCTGACAATGCACAAATGAGGTTTTTTGCAAACCAGGGGCTGTTTTTTCACAGGAGACAGCGCCACATGCTGGCATTGTGAGGTGAGAGCCACCGGGCATTGTGCCGGTTTAGTTCTGCTTAATGAGTTGGGTTTAATCGATACTGAATTAAAATAGCTTCATCTTAAAGAATTGCTTCTTATTCTAGAGGGAACTGCCAACATCAGGTTCTAATTTCAAGCAAGCAAAAAAAAAAAAAAAAAGATATTGTTAATATTAAAAATATTTATTGTTTTCATATAAACTACTGTATTCTAGCACATGGATTTAGTTTATTGTATAAATCATCCTGATCTGCCATTTATTACTCAATTATCTTTAGCTTTAACTACGTTATATCAAAAATTATCATAACTCTGAGTACAACATAATCCCCCAAACCCTGTTCAGGAACTCAGCATGCAGGGGTGCCTCTCCAAAGTGCCTGTGTACTGATGGAGGCAGTATGGGGACAGTGAGTCAGAGATCCATATGCAGCTGCAGGGCCATGATCTTCTCAGGATCATGGAGACATGGTGGGATGGCTCCCATGACTGAAGTGTTGCAATGGAAGTATATGTCTTTTATGAAGAACAGGGTGAGGAGGGGGAATTGCCCATTATGTGAGAGGGCAGTTGGGGTGTGTGGAGCTCAGTGTGGGGAGGGATGAGAAGGGAAGATCAAATGATTAAAGAGAGGACGGGTAAAGTTGATGTTCTAGTGGGTGTCTGCCATAGGCCACCTCACTAGGAAAAGCAAGTGGATGAGACCCTGTACAAGCAGATGGAAGCAGCCCCAAGTTCTCAGGCCCTGGTCCTCAAGAAGAGCTTCAACCACCCCAATATTGGCTAGAAGGACAAGACAGCAAGGCATAAGCAATCCAGGCACCTGGAGTGTGCTGTTGATAACTTCCTCCTCTGAGAGATAGAGGAGACAAGAGTAAATGATCTGCTGGACTTCATACCAACACAGGGGGGCTCGTTGGGATGTGAAGCTCAAGGGCAGTCTTGGTGGCAGAGACCATAAGATGGTGGAATTCAAAATCCTGAGGGCACGGAGGAGAAGAAGACTGAGTTCAAAGCCCAGGACTAAAGCAGAGCATACTTTGCCCTCTTCAAAGATTTGTTTCAAAGAATCCTATGAGGTAAGGTCTTGGAGAGGAGAGAGACTCAAGAAAGTAATTTAATATTTAAGGATGACCTTTGCCAAGGTCAAAAGCAGTCCATCCTAATGACCAGAAAGAAATGCAAAAAGGCCAGGAGAACTCTGTGGATGAACAAGGACATCCTAGCAGCACTCAGACATAAAATGGAAGCACGCAGAGGGTGGAAGCAAGGGCCGGTAAGTGGGAAGAATACAGAAACATTGAGAATCCAGGGATCAAGCTAAAGCTCAAATGGAATTGAATTGGCCCAGAGACTTCTAGAACAAGAAAGGCTTCTATATGTACATGGGAGACAAATGTAAGACTAAGAAAAATATGGTAGCACTGCCTAGTGAGACAGGGGTGTTGATTAAACTGAATGTTTTCTTTGCCCCAGACCTTATTATCATGACCAGCCTTCAGGAATGCCATTTCCAAAGAGCGGGAGGAAGACTGAATCAAGAAATATGTAGCCCTGTCAGAAGAGGATCAGGTCAGTGAATATACAAGTAAACTGGACATGAGTAAGTCCATGCACCTGACAGGATGCACCCACAAGTGTTGAGAGAGCTGGTAGATATCATGTGAGGCCACTGCTGGTAATCTTTAATCACTCACTGGGAGAAATGCCCAAAGACTGGAGAAAAGCAGGAGTGACTCCTATTTTTGGAAAGGGGAAGAACGGCCCAGGGAACTGCAGGCCAAGGAGTTTGATCTCTGGGAAGGTGATGGAGCAGTTAATCCAGAAATACGTTTTCAGGCACACTTCCTTAATTCTTAACATCTTTAATGACCTGGCTGCTGGACCCGAGTGTACCCTCAACAAGTTTGCTAATGACACAAAAGAGGGAGGAGTGGCTGATACACCAGTGAATTGTGCTGCCCTCCAGAGAGACTTCAACAGGTTGGAAAAATGGGCTTATGAATGGGAACCTCATGAAGTTCACTAAGGGGAAGCAGAAATTCCTGTACCTGGGTAGGAGCAGCTCCATGCACAGATAAAAATGCTGAGTACCACCCGTCAGGAAGGCAGCTTGATAGGAAAGGTCCTGGAGAGGTGGTGGAGTTGAATATGAGCCAGCAAAGTGCCCTGGCAGAAAATAAAAGGGTGAAAGATATTCTTGTCTGCATAGCAATATAAAGTATAGCAAGCAGGTCCAGAGTGGTCATCCTTTCCTTCTCCTAAGCACGAGAGAGACAAGGACATAATGGAGAGTGTCCAGTAAGGGCTCTGAAGATGCTGAATAAACTGGAGCATCTCTTCTAAAAGGGAAGGCAAAGACAGCTGAGGCTGTTTGGGCTATAGAAGAGAAGGCTGAGGGGGGTTTTCCTTAAGGTGTATAAAATCCAAAAGGAGGCTGGCTCTTTTCAGTGGTGTCCAGTGACAGGACCAGAGGCAATGGACACAAATTGAAACTGAGAAAGGTTCCCTGTGAACATTAGTGAACATTAGGAAACTTTTTTTTTTTTTTTTTTTTTTTTTTTTTTTTTTTTTTTTTTTTTTTTTTCTTTCTGAGGGTAATCAAGCACTGATGCAGTTTGCTCAGAGAGGTTGTGATATCTCCATCCTTGAAGATACTCCAAAGGTGTCTGGACTTGGTCTTGGTCAACTGGCTGGAAGTGCTTGGGCAGGGGAGTTGGACCAGATGACTTCTAGATGACCTTTTGACCTCATCCAGTCTGTGATTTGAACAGTGCAATAATTGAACAAACAAATGTATTTACAGTTGCACTTCCCAAATGGAAAAGAAATTTAAATAAAAATGTTCATTTTAAATGTTTGCCTTGAAAATTAGTTGCTTGCCATGGTCTTCACTGAAGCCTGCAGGTAATTTTGTTAGAGGTACTTATAAACACAGAAGGACAACTATGTTTGAACTATATGGGCTTTTTGAATATCAGTGGTCTGTTTGTTTTGTTAATGAATTCATGGCCAGAGGTTAAAGAGATTTTTAATGTCCCACTTGCGGTGCATGTTTAGTTCACTAATTCAGGATATACATAATGAAGAGGATATATATAAAAGATATGCAATAATTAATTGTAATATTAGGCATATTTTTAACTGTATTAACTGCCCTTAGAGACCTAATAAAATTTTGGGAGATGGCCAGGTCACCTATGATTTCTTGACTGTTTTCTTGCTAGCAACAGTTCACCAAAGGGATTGTAACTAGAACTCTGCTAGACACCAGTCCTATTCTTTCTGAGCTTTGAAATCAGCCTATTTTTCCTATAGTTTTCTGCTGCTCAAGGGAAAATTGGAAATTACCATGGAAAATTAAGAGATTTTGAAAGATGCTTCCAAAAAACCATTTCTTTGTGCAAGTAAAACAATGGAAGCCAGAGCAGACATTGAAAGAATTAATTTGTGCCAGAAATTATGCCATCTGAGGACAAACATTCATGTCTGTGAATAGGAGGATGAGAAATACTTCCTTATGGCTTTGAACATTCCTTCAAAGTTTGAATGCAAGTCCATTCCTCCGGTAAAGACTGCATAGTAACTCATTTTTCCCCATGGATTCTTATGGGTGGTCTATATCATTCCTTCCTCATGTGATTCCTGAAGTTAATGACCTTCTCCAACTCCTTTTGAGAAATTAGAATTTGCATAATCCTAGGTCAAGCCTGTGAATAAATTCCAGAAATCCATCTCTGTGTCTCCTAAAGCTGATATTCTTCATTCATAGATTGAGTCCTTATAATACTTTCTCCTTGCAACAATTCAATAGGAATTTTCTGCATCACTGTTTCCTCTTGAACAAGGGAAATCAGTAATATATTGTAAGAATATTAGTAGTGCAGTTATCAGTCACAGTGGAAGGCAGGATAAAGTGATGATTCACTGTTCCAAAAATCTCATAATTTGTGCATAAAGCGAGAGGAAACAGATTTCTATCCAAAGATTTTTGAGGAACCAAAGGAAACCAATTAGGTAATTTTTAATATGTGATAAGTCTCATATTGCATTTGAGAAACACAAGAGCAGTGAGGTCTGTTGAGAGGTTTGAAACAAAATGGTGAGATAGTTTTAGTGATATTTTTCCCAGGCATAAGAAACATAACAGAAAGCATAAAGAGGCTTATTTTAAAATATAGGAAATGAAGAATATCTGCTGACATCATCAGTTGTCTGGGAGAAGGATTGAGTTTTTCGGTGTTGAACTACAACTTAATGTTCTGTATCTTCATGCAGTGCAGAAGAGAAACAAATTCAGAAATACAAAGAGAAACAAGATGACTAAAATAGAAGGCTCAGAAAGTACCTTTTGCTCTCTGTTGGCAAATAAATATTTGCTACTATAATAAGAACAGAGGAAAGAAGTCACAATGTTTAGAATGGAAAATGATAGTTTAGCTGCATGGATGAATACAGGACTGAATATTAGAGTTATTATGCCAAAGAGTTCAGATTTAGACAATCTTTAATTTTCAAGATGTGAGGATCAACCCCTTAGACTCAAAGATGGTGCTCAAGTGATGATCCTGAATAAGGTTTCATCCACAACACTAAAGGAAGAAGACTAAATGAGATGAATTAGGAAAATGTTGCACTTGAGACACCTATAAAGGTCAGAGGCAAGCTATGCTATTAGTTGAATGAACATACTTATTTCCTCCCAGGGACTCTCATATTCTTCAGGGTCACACAGAACAGGGCAAGGCCAAGGCTTCACTCATTTCAAATCTGTGTCTTCAACTAGTTTGCAAAAAAAAGTTTTCCAATAAAAATATATCTTACTGACATGTTCTCAGCTCCTTCTTGTCACTTCAGTCATTTGATCTGATATCTGGTTTCAAACAGTCCACAATTCTTCATCTTGTGTTTTGTATATGCTTTACTTTCCTTCTGATTGCACTAGAGCATATTTTTAAACAGGCACCTCTCTTTATACCAGGAGAGAAAACAACGTAAAAAGCAACACATCTTTAGGGATTTTTTTTTCTGTAGTTTTCTTAAATTAAGAATGTATACCTTATTCCTAGTCTGACTGCAGTATTTATTAATGTTTAGACATTGAACTGTTTTTCACCTTTTGGATAGATGAAGATTTCATTTCATGTTGAAATCTACCTGAAGATGGGTCAAAATGTATCTGAAGCTAAATATGGGATATCAGGGAGGTTTCCCTGCAGACCACAATTAACTCCTTTTATAAATGAACCAAACTGAAATTTCTTTGTGAAGTGTTACTGTATTGCAAATTCTGTAAATCTGCTTTTTTCAGAGACTTTCCAACCTTGAGGTGTATACCTAAGGATTGGACATGTGATTCTAGTAATGAAGTCAATAATACCATACAGATGAAATATGGTATCTATAATCTTACTTCTACTTATACAGTTAAGAGCTACCTGAGTCTTAGTCACTCTATTTTACTGGGAGCTCATGTTCAGTTGGTTACTCACTAGACCCCAAAGGCTTTCAGAGACAAAGGCTTTCCAAGAAACATTTGTGTCTGTGAGCATGACCTACTTTCTGTGTTCCTAGATGTGCAATCTTGCATATGGCAGCATTGAAATGCATGATGTTTAAAAATGAATTCAGATTACTGAGTGATTCAGAATTCTATATATATTATTTATCACTTGAGTCAATAATCATGTCACATAGAAACTTTTTAAAAATTGATTTTATATGTTTCTAATCACCAATACACAAACTAAATAACATTGAGTCCAGAACAGACAGCACTAAACTCATTCATTTATGATTTTTAATTTAAAATTAGCTTTGCAGAGACTAGAATTCTAAAGTGTTTTTTTTCTAATCTAAATAACACAAATATTTCACACTGATTGTTGCTGAATGTCAATTTTTAGTTAGAAAGTAACATAGTAAGACAAGTGACATGCTCTTGACATTGTCTTAGCCAATTGGATTTGTAATTACCTAAAAAGACGATATCAGATTTACTTTTTATATGTGTATGAAAATTGTTTCCATGCATTTATCAATTTAATTTGCTGCCGTACTTGCCATTATTGCTTTTTTTCAAGGACAGGCAGACCTATCAAGGTGAAAACCCTCTTGGACTTGAATTCCATCAATGGATGTGTGTGAAGTCTGAACAATTGTAATGATCCCTTTTAATTAGCCTCTGTCCTAAGCTACCACTCAGCCTATTGCACAACATGTATCAGTTCTCAACTTGCATCAATGTATAATTTAATATCATTCATACTTCAGGATTTATTTGCAAGTTATTTAATAAAACATCATTCCAGATACCAGAACTGCAATGTAATTAATTGATCCTTTTCAACCATACCTAGCTAATAATTTTGAAGTCTTAATATTCTTGTTCAATGTCTACAGTAACATTTTTTGAACACAAACTATTAAAAGTAAGGCATAATATATAAAAATTGTGTTCCCTTGAATTAAGAAGAAATCTTTTGATGTTTACTCTATCCTTCCACATGAAATAACACCAAAAGTGAAAGAATGAAAAATGACAATAATTAGGAAGAAGCTGATCCTTCAAATTTATTTTCTATGGATTTTCCTGCTCTATGTTGCAAATGCTAAGGTTTTAAACACAGAATAATTTAGACTGCTGTTCACACTCTTTTTTTCAAGGTTAATTAACTTTGAAATTAATTGAAGGAAGATCCATAGCAATTTATATACCAAATCTTTTATTAATTGTACTAAAAATGATTAAGTATGTAACTGTGCTTTTGTATGTACAGACAGACACATATGTGAAAAATTCCCAGGTGTGGTGAAGGACTTCAGGAAAAGTTGCTTTCTTTACCTCTTTTCTCTTGGTAATAAATTTCAGTGATGTTCTTCCTTATGTCACTCAGAAGAACAGAGTCTGGTGAAAGTTATATGAGTCTCTGTCATACCAAAACTTAGGAGGATGTGACCAAACACAATGTAAACAGGGATGTCAGTACTGATATGCACTCTCCAATGTCTTCAAATAGGATGTTGTTATAAGAAAACACTTCAGTGATCTGTGCCAGTTTGTCAGGACTCAGCATGTGTTGGTGCCTGGGATTCCTGACAGCCCATTTTTTTCAACCTGTTGAAATCTCTCTGGATCGCAGCACAATTCAGGTGCATCTTTTTCAGATCCAATACTTGTTTTATTTCTTGAGATTCCTGTTTGGCCCTTCGTCCATCCTGCCTGAATCCCTTTGGGTGGTGGTGCTGCCCTTCATCACGTTTACTGTTCTCCCAAATTTGAGGCTGAGGTCACTTGCTACCCTGATGAAAGTCCACTCCATTAGTACCTGCTGGTCACTGATAAATCTGCAAAACCTGACAAGTCCCAGTGCAGAGCCCCGTGGTATCCATATAGAGCTCCCCACTGGCCACCCCCCCCGCCCATCCAACAAGATTTTTGCCATCTTCTTGTCCATCCATGGGCTGTGTTGGTCTAATTTGGCTATAAGAAATAATTAGTTATGGCTTAGCTAGACATGTGAAATGAGCCTGTCAAATATCAAAATGCCTCCCCTGTTACTACTAAGCAGAATTGCTTCTGATTGCCTCCAAGGCTAATTTTGAACTGTGTGTCTCGAGCAACACGATTGATTTCTCTGATTTGTCTTTACAAATGTCACTGAGCAGATGGAGTTTGACAGCTTTTCCAGTATCACTGTATGTACTTAAGATATTGGGTACTCGTCAGGCTTTCATTAGCAAGAACTATTAGGTATAGGAACTTCCCATTTTCTCTTGGCTAAGAAAAAAAAAAAAAATCCTTTTTTTTCCCCCACAAAAACTCTGAAAATTAGTTTGGAGTTTGAAGGAGTCAGAGCTCAATAGTGAAAGAATGATGCAGTGTTGTGGCTCTCCCACAACATACTTTCCAATGTTTTTAACATTTTGTGCACAGTTGATCCCACTGCAAACACAAATTAAATAGAGAAACAAATAGTTATTTATAGCCAGCTGAACTGATCAGAATTCTTTCAGGTAAATGTATATCACTGAAAATATGCACTTATATAGAATGGAAATGTTTTTAAAAGATCTAATTTTAACTAAAATTATCTAGGTAAAGACTGCTTTGAAAAGAAAACAGTTTGATACTTACATTAAATAATCTCCTGTTTGGATTTGTAATGAAGTGTTTTACACAGGGAAAAAAAGAGGACCAGTGTTTGAAAAATGCCAAAATCGGTTTGGGGATTGATTTTAAGAATAATAAAATATTTCAAAATCTTTTTCTTACTGTCGCATGCCAGTAACAGTGCTGTAGGTGAATATGCAGCCATGAACTAATAACTATAAAAAAATAGCACATAGGATGAATTTTGCAATTCTACCAAATTAACAAAAAATAATTTTTTTTACTACAGTTTGTTTTTTTTATTTTAGCTAAGCAAAAAAAAAAAAAAAAAACACATGAAAAATATGTTTTCCCCATTTCTGTTTCTAGGAGGTTTTTTTAAGGTTTTGGTTTAGTTCCAAATCAGAATGAAACCCTTTTTTTCAATTTAATTATGCTGCCAAGAATTTAAAAGGCCTGTCCTTAGTCTTATCAAAAGCTGTTTAATAGAGTTAGTATCTAGGAAAAGATGTATTGGTGTCTGACATTTTTGATGTCTTGGTGATCTGAAACAAGATGAGGATTTTTGGAGAATGTTTGGGTTTTGTACTACTCTTCAAACTTCTCTAATTTAATTGAGAAGTTGGACTGATATTGCTCTGGGCTGGATGTTGAACTCTTAAATAGACATCTTTTCCCATTTTTATCAGGCCTATTCACCCTAGCTGAAAATATCCTTCCATATCCTGCTCACATAAAAAAGTAAGTCACAATTTTAATGTTTGTTACTGCAATGACAAATTCTGTTGTTGTTTTATATCATGGTCTTGACAGGAAATACCGTTTTTCCTGACCTGCTCAGGTTATTTGTGTAGCTGTCACACTTGTGTAATGCTCAGCCTTGTTTAATAATGCTTGTCTGATCATCTATAGTGCTATGAAGACTTTAAAAGCATAAAGACAATGTGCTTGTCAAATGTTTTCTCCCTACCAAAATTCTATGGTTGTCATGGTAACTATGGAAAGGAAGAAAAAAGGAAAAGCAGGTTGTGATTTTCTTAAAAGATAGTATTCCATGGTTGTTAGAAAAAAAATATGAGAAAATAAAGCACTTTCTTCAGTGCTCTGTAAGGCAAAAAAGAATTGTTCTTAATTTTTACAAATAAGAAAAAAACAAATCATGTTTTATGTTCATTAGAAATGACATCAAATCTTCCTTTTCATTTCAATCCTCCTAGCCCGGGGCATTCCTGACAAAATAACAAAACTCAATTCAACCTGCATATTTTAACAGCAGAAAATCCTTTCATGAACATTATAGTTTTTGAGAGGTTTTTCATTATGTTTTCCTGCCTTCTTTATCACCTTATCATCACAAAGGTGATATTTTTCACCTCTTAAAATAAATATAATGACTTTGAGTAAGCTGCATCCCTTCCTAGTGACAAATCACATTGTGTAAAAGGGCTGCATGACAATTTAGGAGACCTAAACCGTTTTAAAAGCCTGTGGATTTTACTGAAGATTTTTTTCAGAATTGGGTAAATTACCCCCCATTTCCTAATTTACCTTGTTCTTTTAAAATAGTCCTAGTCAATGCGAAGGTGAGTTATAGGATCAGACTATTAAAAAAAAAGTTTGCTTCCCTTTTTCAATCTAAGGAAAGCTTTTTATTTTAAAGTATTCAATTTGAAGCAGCCCATTTATTTTTACATTCAGACATACAGTGTCTTTCCATGTTGCCTGAGTCTTTCCATCTGCAAAAATTTCTTGGAAATGGTCTTATGAAAAATCAATGCAACTGCTAAAAATAGTACAATCTTGTCACTGTTGAAGAAAGGTTTCAAAAGTCACACTCAGAGTATTTAAAATATACTTTCATTTTGACAGAAATGAAACTGCAGGGAAAGTGTCCTAAAGACATAGAAAGTTGAGTTATAATGGTCTGTGTGGTTCTTAGTTTCCATGAGAAACATCTACCAGTGTAGCCCAAAACTGTTTGTGAGTTTTGAATGAGTCACATGTCTACTTTAACAACTGTTGAAGAGGTGTTTTCATGTCAATTTGCTGCCTCACACTGGAGATATTTAATTAGTTTGTCTTTGCATGTTGCTCCCCACTGAACTCAGGAGGATTCAGTACTTATGTGACAATGGCATACACTGCTGTGACTGAATCTGAGAAGTGAACCAGTTGCCTGGAATACAGCATTTCTGCAATTCCTGTGATATATTTATGTGTTTTTTGATTTGAGTGAAGGATTCAGCTCTTTTAAAATTGAGGTATATATCTTTCTAATAGAAGATGGCAGCTTCATCTTCATGTATTTTGTGCACCACCTGAGGGAGAGATCCTATGGAAAACGTAAGTGAGATTTGATTTCATGGCTAAATATGTTAGCATCATGATCACCAGAAATGGATACAAATAATTGTCAGGGTAATTTTGATTTTTTGTAATTCCTAGTTTAGAATGCTTGAAATTTTGATTTTAACACCATTGGGTTTAGATGGAGCTTTATGGCATATAATATATTAATATTGAAAATTTCTTTGCTCAGTAGTTGTCCTGTATCTTCAATAAATACTTTTAAATAGAAGTTATAAGACATGGATGTAAAATGAAGTACATGACAACATAAGAGTCATGTTATAAAAAGGCCTTCTGCAGAAAACTTTGGATCTAATAATCCCCTTCTGATCCGGTTTAAATGAAACAGTGGCATAAACAAAAGCATGTCTGTAAGTAAGGATTCTGATTTTGAAAGGCCAAACTTTAGGTAATTGTGAGAACTGATTAGAGACAATGACTGGATTGAGAGTTTAAGGACTGTAATATAGAAAAGCCATGCACATTAGCTCAAACTGTATCTGGAATTTGCAGGCTAAGCAAAGAAAAAAAGGTTGGATACAACATCCCAGGATTCATAGAGTCAAATTACCTTCAGACTTGTAGTGGATATAGAAAGGAGGAATGGGGAAAAGAAAAAGAGATTGTTTTTATTTGGTATAGAAAGAGTAAAGGTAAAGATAAAGCCTTGCAAAATATATTCAATACATTAAACAGTAAATTTAACCAGAAGTATAAAAAGAAAAGACAAAGTAAACACCATGACAGAAAGCAGATGTAGTAATGAAAAGTAAGATTTTGTTAGTGTAGCTCTAGACTGACATGCCTGTTGTGCTTCAGTTTTCAGTATCACTAATGAATCAGAGCACCAGCCACTGGGTCCCAGTCTTCCTACAGGCCAGCCATGTGGTCATGGGTTACATGCTGCAGGGCCTCCTCTTGCCACTTGATCTGGCATGTAAAAACACAGCACTGGTAAGAATCCCTGTTTGAAAACCTGTTTGAAATTTCTGTATCAGAGAAAGAATCTGCAGAAATGAAAGAAAAATGTGAATTTCCACTGGTTTATTTCCTGTAATTTTTACGTGTGTTTGAATCAATATTGAATTTTCTGGTTTAGACATATCATAGTATTTATCAACAAGAAGTGGATTTTAAGTAGAGCATAGATATTTTAGAATTCCATCTTGCCATACTTTAGAAAAGCTTTCAAATTAAATAAGTTGGATTTTCAACCAGATAAGTTAAAACAGGCCTGTTCAAGAATGCCTAGTATTCTATACATTTATTCTTAAATTATTATTTTGATGGAGGACAATATCCTGGTGCAAACTCGTTTTTCTTACAGAGCAAAACAAGTTTCCTCCTCTGTGAGGACTTCTGCATGGAGTTACCAGGCAAATATAGTTTGCCTTAGCTCACTGAAAATACATAAAATATTCTCGTATCTTGTGTTAGGATAAAAATTAGTGGCTGAAGTCATTGTGTAACACGTTTAAAGACCACATCACAGAGACACCATCTACACTTCTCTAGGGGCTTGTTCCAGCTAGAGCCCAGATTTATCCCCAGAAGTACTAACATGAGGAAGCTTAATTCAGTTTTCCCTGGTCCTCTGTTTTTAGTTTTGCTGAAAAGATGAATTATTTGAAAAAAGATGAAGTATTTGCATACAGCCAGACACCTTTCTCGCAAATATTATTGGGTAAGATCTTGTAGCCTGAGTAAAATGCTGCTAATGGATGATTTTTTTTCACATATAGCAATTAAAAAAAATATATCCTGTGTTTTGTAGCTACTTCTTGTCATTGCTGGCACTACCCCTGATCTGACAGTTCATGTGCTGGGTAGTTTAACACCCTCTATACCAACTCTAATTTTTTAAGAACCTTAGGAATATAATTTTACAGATTATTCAGACGCATTTAATAATATTTCTGATTTGTACTTCATATGTTAAAAGATTTTTTCACCTAGATCAAGGAACATAATAAACATTAGATGATCAGAATTACCAGGGGACTTACATCTAAAGCTCTTTGAAGTCTTTGTGTATTGAGAAACAGAGTATATTATCCCAAGTGAGATTTATCCCTAATATAAGATAATGAATGTAATACAAGAACTGGCTATATGCAGAAATAGTTTTGGGAAATATCATGGGAGTTGGAAAAGAAGCTTTATTGTGTGTCACAAAGTACTTCTGATGGCCTAGACACTTTGTTGCATGTTTTTTCTACACTGTAGAAAAGCTATTTTCTCTACTTTACTTCTTTCTTTCTTTCCCTGACCAGCTCTCCATTTCCAGAACTAAATATGCTAGGGCTCCAATCCCTGCATGAACCAGGAACGAAATATTTCTTTTGTTCACACCAAGGGGTTGTTATTCTTCTCAAGTGGGACTAGGATTGTACCTCAAATATTTATGACCAAACTGTGGACATCGAGGCCTACTGAATTTTGTGAAAAGTTAGAAGCTAAAAAAAATTCTTGAAGTCTATTTGCCTAGGGTACCTTCTCTGGTAGGACTGGAATCATTTGCCACATAGCTGAAGATAAACCATGATTTTCCCCATGCAAATATGCTTGGCAATTCTTCTTGATCAAAAAATGCTTGAAGCACTAGGCATTTATCAACTTTAGTATTCCACACTTCTGTTTCATTTTTTACTAGGCATTCTGAAGAAAAGAGTTGAATCCTTAAAAAAACCCCTGGATCCATCCTTGCATTAAAATAATAAAAATAAAGAAATATATATATATATATCATATAAGTATGAATACACATATAGTACTTGAATACAAGTGTGTGTTTCTATAAGCATTTTAGCCTGGAAGATAATTTATTCATTTCCAAATTAGAAAAATTGAACGTTTTACCACAGGGATCCTTGTAAGGTTATGCTCATTCTGAAGATATATATTTTTGCACCACCAGATATATATTTTGTACCACCAGACAATTTTCTATTATGTAATCTTCAAATGTTTAGCAGCATCCTAATTAGAAAGTCTCTCATTCCTCACACACAGCAATTTTTTTTCCTGTTTTCTTCTTTTTTTTCTTTTTTTCTTATTTTTTTTTTTTTTTTTTAATTTAATAATCTAGCTAAGGAAATTGATGTCTACTTGGAGGGATAAATCAAGAGTGGCAACACTGACAGACTTGTGAGGATAGTCTTAGAAGCACATGCTTTGCTAATAAAAATCAGTTTTGTTACCAAAAAAAAAAAAAAAAAAAAAAAAAAAAAAAAAAAAAAAGTGGAACACTCGGAACACTCAGAGACTTCACAAACTTAGGCTTCTCTACTACTGAATTTTGTGGTGTGGCCCTGAGCAATTCTTTTAACTGTCCTGTGCTTAATTTCCACATCTTCACAAAGAAAGCAACAGTTCTTTCCTTTCTATTCCACAGAATCTGTGTGAAGAGAAATGATGATGTGAAAAATCTATCCAAGGAAAAGTGATATTTATTTACTTACCTGTTTAATACATATGTCTGGTTTTCAGCTGCTCATTTCTGGTTTTCTTCATGGTCATTGGAAATAAGGAAGTATGTCCAGGGCACAACTCATACTGAAGGCAACATTGAAAATAAGTGAGCTGAACAATGCACCCGTTCATCTCCACTGATTCCATAGGAAATCTCAGGTGCAGAGGTGCAGATGTCTGTAACTGCAGGTATTTGGTCAGATTACTCAGTGAAAGAACTCCAAGTTTTTTATAATAAGGAAGTTCTATTGAAATCAAGAGAGTACTTGCAGGCTAAATCACTGCTTTTCACAGAATGAGAGAAAAACAGTCTGAAAGAGACTTCAGGAGGTCACCAACTCTATGCTTTTGCCCACAGGCAAAATCAACTGTACCTGCCAACTCTGATAGATGCTTACTTACCTAACCTGTCCTTAGAGATTTCCATTCAGATAAAGTGTAGGCAGTTACTCAGGCAAAGATACACCATCTTCTGAGTGTAAGTTTAGTGCCCATTACTAAAGTGTTTATCTCTATAAAAGTCATATGTTGTAGACATTTAAATGTGTTTCAGTATTTTGCTCTGCTTATAATGGTGAGGGAGGCAGCGTGGCTTTCCATGCACACCTTGAAAATTTAAACCCAACTGTCACCTGCAGTCTTGAGAAAATCTATTTAAGATGCTATTTTTTTATCAGAAAAAGAATTGTGGGTTACATTTTCAGCCAGGAGCTCTACTCCTTTTAAGCATACCTATTTACTTTCAAAAAACAGACATCTCTGCAAATATCTTTCTGAGAAGTACTTTCTTTTATAAATACCCTTATTGCAGTCATGAGTGTACTTGTAGACCAAACCATGGCCTATCACAAAATAAGAGAAAAAAAGTCTGAAAGAGATCTCAGGAGGTCATCTACTCGATGCTTTTGCCCACAGGCAAAATCAACAGTACCTGTCAACTCTGATAGATGCTTTCCTAATCTGTCCTTAGAGATTTCCAATGACTGAAACTCTAAAAGCTCTTCAGGCAATCTGTTGGAGTGTTGTCATGATCCATGTCATTAGAAAGTTTTACTTAATATCTATCTTAACTCTTCCAAGCTGTAATTCAAACCCATTAATTCCATCTCTGTTCTCTCTAGGCAGGGAGAACTGATTGTTTTGTTCTTCATTCTAGAAGCATTTTACATTCTTGCAGATCATAACAATGTCATCCTCTTTAAACTGTTTTGGTTTTTTTCCTGAAGCATTCATAATAGTACACTTTTTCAGTTCCTCCATCCTAGGTTTTTGGTCTTGGGGTTTTTAGAAAGTGCATTTGTACATGTTTTAAATGGAAAATATAAGGGCACGTGTGGGTCCCAAGGTTTTGGTATCAGGAAAGGAGATATGGCCTCTGTGAGGAGATGGGGGGCGGCCCGTGCTGGACACAGCTGTTTCCAGCTGGATGTGTAACAGACCAACCAGGGGACAGTGCTGGATCCATCAGCCAAGCTGATGGTGCCCTTGGCAAAGCATATTTAATGAAGAGCAAAACACCACACTGCAGTGAGGAGTGAGGGGGAAAAAAAACAAAGCATAAGAAATAATCCTGCAAACATCAAGATTAGAGAGAAAGGAAGGAAAACAAGAACACCAGGTGCTGGAGCACATTCCCCTGTGGCCTATGTAGCCATGCTGGTCCAGATATTCACACCGCAGCCCACGGAGGACCCAGTATTGGAGCAGGTTTTATCCTGAAGGATTGCAGCCCATGGAGAGGAGCTGTTCTGGAACAAGAGAAAAGTATGAAGAGGAAGAAGCAGCAGACAGAAACCATTATGTACTGATCACCATCTTCATTCCCCCACCTTCCTTGCTAAACCTCATGAGGGAGGAGGTCAAGGCATTGGAAATGAGTGAGAAAAGTTGAATATCGGGGCAAAAGTGCCTGGGAGGAAGGTGTTTTACTTTTGTATCTCACCATCTGGTTAAACTTTTAATTGTCGAGGAATTTAATTATTTTTTTCCAAAATTGAGTTTTGTTTTGCATGTGACACTAATTGGTAAGTGATCTCCTTGTCCTTATCTCCACCCACGAGTGTTTTTAGCTTATTTCATTCCCTGTCCTATTAAGAAATGGGAGTGAGAGAGCAGCTGGGGTGGGGGTGTCTGGTGAGTTACCCAAAGTCAACTCACCACATTCCCACTACAGGATAGTCCTTCATATTAAACAGTTTTCTTGCTTTTGGAATGCAGGAAAATGAAAGTCAAATAATAAGTCCTTTTCTAGCCTATCTTTCTATCTCAACTCCATATTTAAAAAAAATACAAAATATAATTCAAACTACTAGACTTTTCCTATGCAGAACTCAAAAATTTAAACCAACCATCTAAAACCCTAAAACTTCAGATCATCAATGATTTCACCTGCAAGAAGCAAACCAAAAAATGCTACTTACTTTACTTTAGAAAAATCAGTCATTACTAAAAATCTAGCCCACTCTCCTGATGGTTATATTTCTGATTAATTATGTTAATTCAGAAGTGTCAATTAACCAAGATGTTATTTCAGCCCTCCATTTAGGAAGAAAATAAAAATGTTCAAAACAGTGGGAGTTTTGTATTTTTAATTTATTGCTTTAATTATTTTAGAAAGAAATTACAACATTTTAAAGTCAGAAAGAATTTTGCTCATAATGATAATAGTATTATATTTTTTTAAAAAGCAGTCAGCCTTTAGTCACATCTTTCAATATAACTTCAGAGTCTAAAATGATGCTTTAAATCTGAAGTTAATTTTAAGCATTTTATCTTAGAAGTATATTGAGATTCCATAGAACAAATAAGGAATTGGGCTACAAAGAGAGAAATTGCTTCATCATTCATTCTTCATAATTAGCATGGTTGGGTTTTATGAATTAAGATGTGCATTAATGGATTCCTGACTCTCCTTACTTAAGTGTGATAGTGTTGAGAAAGGTGACAGATTTACAGTGGGAAAAAAATTATAACACAGTATCTTTCTTGTAAGTTATTTATGACAAGATACTTAATATGAAGACCTAGGAAGTGCAATTTATATGGTTTATTGATTAAAGTAAAATTATAGCATGGGGGCAGGAGAAACAGATGATGAACAAGATCTATGACAAAATTTCTGTTTCAGTCTCATCATCAATCTATTGAAACATATTCCAAAAACTCACAGAAGGCCCAGGCTTCTCCATTACATTTCTGGTGGTGTTACAGTCAGTACTTCATAGAACCATGGAATGGTTTGTTTGGAAGGGGCTTTTAAAGGTTATCTAGACCCACCCCTCACCATGAGCAGGGGCACGATCCACTAGAGCAGTTTGTTCAAACCCCATTCATTCTGGCCTTGAACTTTTCCAAGGATGGGGTATCCACAGCTCCCTGGGAAACTCATTCCAATTTCTTACCACCAATTCTTTCCTTATGTCCAATCTAAACCTACCCTGTTTCAGTCTAAAACCGTTGCCCCATGTCCTGTCTCCACAACTCTTCATTGACCTTGGTGCCTGCAGGGCTGTTTCTCCCACGTGTTTCCACTCCTGTCTCCTGGCTGCTGTTGCACAGCAGGCTTAGTCAGCTTCTTAGATATGCTATCCCAGACCTGCTTCCACTGTCACTGATGGACTTGCCCTTGGGCAGCAGCAGGTCCATCTTGGAACTAGCTGGCTTTAGGTCTCTCCAACATGGGCAAAGCTTCTGGCATCTTCTCACAGAAGTCATCCCTGCTTCCCCATGCTACCAAACCTTGCCACACAAAACCAATGCACAACTACTGGCCAATTTCTCATCCAATAGTATCCCCAAGTCCTCTTCAGGGATGCTCTTAATCCTTCATCACCCTGATTGCTGGTGATTGCCCTGACCCAGGTGGAGGACCTTGCACTTGGCCTTGTTGAATTTCATGAGGTTCACGCAGGCCTCTCAAGCTTCGCAGAATCACAGAATCGTAGAATGGGTCAGGTTGGAAGGGGCCATTGTGGGTCATGTGGTCCAACATCCCTGCTCCAGCAGGGTCATCCCAAAGCACATTGCACAGGATTGAGTCCAGGAGGTTATTAAATACCTTCGGTGAGGGAGGCTCCACATCCTCTCTGGGCAATCTGTTCCAGTGCTTGGTCACCCACACAGTAAAGAAGCTCTTCCTCATATTCAGATGGAACTTCCTGTGCATCATTTTCTGCCATTGCTTCTTGCTCTGTTGCTTGGCATTACCAAGCAGAGCCTGGCTCTGTCCTTGACAGATACTTATGTACAGTGACAAGGTTCTCTCTCAGTTGTCTCTTCTTGAGGCTGAACAGGCACATCTGCCTCAGCCTTTCCTTGTAAAAGGTTCCTGTCCCTCAATCATCCTTCTTGCACTTCATTGGACCCACTCCAGGAGCTCCGTATCTCTTGTCCTCGGGAGCCCAGAACTGGGCACAGTAGTCCAGATGTGCCTCTCCAGGGCTGAGCAGAGGGGCAGGATCACCTCCCTCAACCTGCTGGCAATGTTCTTGCTAATGCATCTTAGGATCACGTTGGCCTTCTTGGCTACCAGGGCACACTTCTGGCCCATGGATAGATGGTTGTCCACCAGCACCCCCAGGTTCTTCTCCACAGAGCTGCTTTACAAGTCAGCCCCCAGCCTATAGTGGTGCCTGGGGTCTTTTTTCCCCAGGTGCAGGGAAAAACATTGCATTTGCCTTTGCTGAATTTCAGACTGTTCTTTGCCTTGGCTGAACCTGCTATAGCCTGGTTTGTTTTTTTTTTTTTCCATTAAACTGCAGGTGCAGTCTGAGAAGATCTGTACACTGAAGTGGAGGTTTAGGCTTGAAATGAGTGCATATAAGGTTTTGCTGCTGGTTGCAAGGCCTTTTTTTGGTTTGCTGCATCACTGTTTAATTTTTGCCTGACATAAAAGTATCAAAGAGCATGATATTAAAGTGCATTGAATGTTAAATTATATATCAAATAGTAATGAAATTCTTAATGAAAGCTTTATGGCCAGATTTTTGTTTTTATCATAGAATAAAAAGCTTTGCTTTTTTGAATCATTCCAATCAATCCAAAATATTCTATGAGAGAATTCATTCTGCAACAACTTATGCTTTCATCCTATATTACTTTAGAAAGCTCTTTTTTACCTCAAGCATATATGTCATGATTCTCTGCTATGTTCTGATCTAACAGCACTTTCACAGGCTCCACTGGGAGTCCACTAACTTCACTAGAAGTCCATAAAGAAGATTTAAACCAGATCCTATAAATTCAAGTGTTGTACAAGTATAATGGTTGTCTGATGGCTACTATTCCAATCCTTTTCATACAGTGTAACTTAGTAATATGATCCCAGCCAAGGGTAATGTTTTTTTGCAGATAGAATCCAAGTCAGGGAGTTAGTAACCTCATGCTCAGACATGTTTCCAGACATGTTTCAGAGTTACTGTGCAGCCATAATTAGATGTGATGTTCTGTCTGTGCTTTGAATTGTTGTTTGCACAAGGACAATAATGCTTCTTTTCCTTGGACAACCCTTCTGAGAAATATGTGTAAAAAACATTAATCTGTTGATTACTTACCTTACTTATTACCTAAATGTCAAGGATAGCATCACCATAGCAGCCATTAAGACTCCATGATTTTTTATCTGTCTTCTGTAGTATTTAGGAGTGCTCATGGATTTTGTTTTTGGAAGGACTTGGTATCTCCCAATGGAAACAATATTAAATGTTACAGCTATCATAGCTGCAACATGAGATAGAAATGCATGTGGGAATTAAAGTTTTTGCTTTGTATGCTCCAGGTTTTCTGGCCTAATTATTCATATGCATCAGTGCTTTCTTCATGTCAAGTGAAATTTCCTATCAAACTGGAAAGTTTTTGATGTGGCATGTTCCTTTATTCTCTTGTTATAGCCTACATCTAGCTTTCTAGCTTTATATACTTCGACATAAAATAATGCAGTAAGAATTGCCTAATATAGTTCTGCTCTTGTTCTGTAGATTTTGTTACGGGTACAGTGATAATTGGTCTCTTCATGTTTCTTTCAGAGTACTTCACCACATGCTATTTCCAGCTATTTCATGCTGTATTTTATATTCCTTTCCAGCCAGGTTAATAGATCTACTCATAATAATCATTTAAACCTACACATAGTGTCTATATCTGGAACTTATATTATTCCTTTTGTCAATCTTTCCTCAAACATCCATTGTGCAAAGAAGCTGCATATCACAGTTAAATGCTCAAGCACTTTCTTACCTATCTTTGCCTACATTTATGATGTTTTTCACTTCCTTCCCTACTGCATTAGTATCCCTACTGCTTTTCCTGCTGTGTACATAATTATCTGTTCTGTTATTGAAATACACATTAGAAGTGCATTTGCAGTGACATTTAAGATTTTGCAAAGTTTTCCTATTCTGCAAATATAGAATAACAACATTGTTTCTGCCACAATGCTTTGGATTAAAGCCAGTCTTTTGGATGGTGATCACTGGCATTTTATTTTACAGTTCAAACAATTGCAATTCCTACAGTAGCATACCAGAGCCCAAAAGTAACTTATAAATATGGACTGGTGCTACCCAGTATGTTTTTTCTTCATTGTTTTTGATATTTAAGAGTTATGATGTACATTTAATAGTTTAATTAAAATAAATGGTTCACAAATTTAGGTACCTTTTGTCTTTTGTTCCAATAAGAAAAAAAATATTTGATTTTCTGACTTATTAAATGGATTTCATCCTTCATGTACAGAGAAGGAGCACTTCTAATGCACACAGTGTGCCACAAATCCTGCCTCTCTTGCAGCTAGTGAGCTTTAGGAAGATGCCAGATTGGGAGCAGAAGTGCCCAGAGGCAGACTTTCTGACAGTCTGTGTATGCCACATGTGCAAAAACTGCCCTCGGGCTCTCCTTTGAGGGATGCAACTGGCCTTGGACACTCACGGGGCCTACAGGAAGGCCTGGAAGGTGTCTTATATGGTGGCTCTACCTGGACTTTGGGACTGCTATGGATATGTACAACAAAGGCAGAAACTACATAAGGGAGATGGACTACTGCGGTAATGTCCCCTACAAAGGTTTTATTCTCTTGCCTCTAACCCTCAGAAGTTAAATGCCTCCAGCTATGACATTTAGCCTTCAACTAATAATTCAGTCAGCGCCAGAAGACCATGAACACCAAAGGATGAGATGGCTTTTAAAACAGATGTTTTAATAAATAAGAAATTAGGTAGAGCACAATTTTAATGCCTTTCACAGGAAAAATGGAGTAAATGCTGCAATGACATCTGCAATTCAGACTATTAGAAATGAAGTGTAGTTTCTACATTGCTGTACATGGTTCTTCATGGTTCAAGTGGAGGGACATGGTGAGCAGCAAGAGCTGGAAGTTCTGCATTTAGTGGATCAGAGACATTCTGGACAAGGAAACAATTTCTGTTATTGGAGTGAATACATTTCATCTGAGTAAAAGTTTGGTCATCCCACTCCAGTTGTTCTGAGTGATGAAAATATAACATATTCCTAAGTGCTGATCAAGGTTTATCCAAAGGTCAGGCTGAATTCTTAAAAGAAATACTGAATCTGTTTGGTATCAAATTATCTGTACAAAGGGCTTGGGACTGTATCTCATACAGTTACTATTAAAATATGGCTTCAAAACTAGATGAAATAATGTTCAGCTTTGTGTCTGAAACTATTATGAAAAGAAAACCACAGCAATAATGGAGGAAAGAATAATCTATCATGTGTTCTTCGATATGCATGTCATATATTTTCCTTTGCTGTAAAGTGGCTTATGGGATTCTGCATTGTCTTCTGCATTTCATTAAGGTACTTTTACAGCAGTCTCTGAAATTCACCTAGAGCTAGTCCTGACAGGGAGTTCTGACCTTTTGATGGATGTAGTTTTGCCTGTAAAGCAAGTTAATGGTTAACCTTATTCCCAGTGGGCAGGTGTCCATAGTGCAAAGCCCAGCAGTGCTCAGCAATACTGGGTCAAATCCTCAACTGGTGCAAATCATCGTGGGTTCACCAAGTCACTCTGCATCAGCTGAAATTTAGCCTCAGTAAAGACAATAATGAAATTCATATTGCTACCAGTAAAACCAGGATTTTAAACTTCAGATTCAGTAATATCAACTCAAGATAACAATACTACTATATATATATTTTTTAAAAAAAAATTTAAATGTGGTAATATGCCACTTAGAACAGACTAGGTGTTTCATTTGGAATTCTCCTTTAGCTCTACTGTGTAATAACAGGGATTTTGTGCAGAGATCTTTGCATTCTCCCATGCAGCAAATGCTATGTATGACTTTGGCCCAAAAAAGGAGGTCTTGAACTCTTCTCCCCTTAAAATAGTTCATGGTGGGGAGGCATGAATTTTGAGCGTCTGGTTGAAATCACACAGACCACATCTTCCAGTGACTGTCTGGCATCTCATCTCTCTGATTCCTTGGCTGTGATGCATCACTTAAAAAGAAAACCTTGGTGGTGCACTTCCTACTGCATTAGCCAAGTGCCAATGTCCTGGCAGGACACAGGGCAAACTCTTCTCTCTCTTCTTCTCCCCCGTCACTCATAGCATTGATTTTGGGGTTTGGGTCTTCTCATATTACGAAAGTAAATGCAGTCTCTACCCCTATACCTATGTTTAATTCCACCTTATGTCTTTGTCTACTGTAGAGACACTTCTCTAAACTGTTAAGAATTTGTATGTAAATACTTTAACATGGAAAACGTGAAAAGTGGCATGGTTTTGAAGTGCTTGACATTTAGTCCTTTCTTCTGCATTTCTGTTTATCTCTTTTTGCTTTCCCTAACAAATGGTTCCTTTTCCCTCCAAATGTCATTCTGCCAAATATCTTGAGTCATGACCTTTATGAGTTAGAAAAACTGAGCAACCAGAAATACAGATCCAATTACAATTAGTAACTTCTAGGTGTGTGTATGTATGTACAAAAAATGATGCAGCTGTTGAACACTTACAATAAATAATAAAATAAAGTTTTAGTATTTCTATATATTAATATACATCATATCAGATCATATGTTGAAGGCTCCCCAAAATTATATTCACTGTGGCCCACATATGTGCAGGTGATACATTAGTCTACCTAAAAGTAAGGATGCCATAAAACACTGGACCATTTGGCATGAGTAGCTTAAAGTAGAAATGCATAGACTGAATTTTATCATTATAAATATGTTTGAAAATATGTAAGTTACACTGAAAATAAATTCGGCTTAATTAGTATTTCTTCTCTGATTTGAGTAGTTACAGAGACTCAAGCCAGTTCCTCAATAATTGTGACCAGAGTTTTTCAATTGAAGACAAAACCTAGAAGCTTTTGCAGGAAGCTTCTCAGGAAAAAATGAAACAAGCTAATAAAGAAATTAATTTTATAAAATATTTCTATTTTCTTCCATATAGTCTCCCTGAATGGTTTGCAGTAAAACAGTTCCTAATTTTTTCCATCAGTAAGGAATCTTTTTCATCTTTATAGCTTTTTCTTTTTTTTTTCTCCTTTGTTGCCACTGGATTTAATTTAAAATATTCTGTGGGAGTAGACATTTTCCTTGTTGAGAAATGGGTGAGGATAATTTACTCTTTATAAAAGTTTGAGTATTGAGGATATTTTAAAATATTATGGAGTGGGAAAAAGAAAGATGAAAGAGATGAGTAGTTAACATAGATTTCAATGAACTGACAGCAATAAAATTAAGATCGATGGCATAAATATTCCAAGGTTAGATTTCCTTGTGTGACTGAGAAATAAAACACAAATTTTAGCTAAGCCCTAAAAAAACCAAGATTTGTTTAAGAGACTAAAATGACAAATAAAAATAAAAATAGGAAAGAAAAGAAAAAAATCACTTCTCTTTGTAGGGTTTTTTCTTTCTAGCTATATCATGGGTCTAATAAAATCTATTTTCCCTCTGTACAAATTTTGACTTCAGTGAGATTAATGATATCTTTCTGTGAGGAAAAACAATCAACAAACTTTTCAAGAAAAACATATTTTTCTTGAAAATAATATAAAAATATCATCTACATCAAAGTTATGAAGGGAAACAACCTCTTCCAATAAAATATAAAATCAACTCACAACTCATTACAATAAAGAATTAAAAATAATGTTCACAGGATTATTACACAGCACCGCAGATAAATTACATGTAAATACCTGACATTCATGCAACTGCTGATGTATGAATATCAGGAAGTCCTTAGCAAACAAAAAAAAAAAACAACAAAAAAACAACAACAACAAACAAAAAAACCCCACCCAGTTAAGATCTGATCACTGTCCCAAAATGTAATTAAATCCATCTGTACAGAGCAGCTGGGCCTGCAGCACATAACCAGTATCTATGACTTAGAAAGCTTGAATCACATATGCTTGAAATAAATGTCAGACAGGAGGAAAAGCACAGCTTCATAATTTAATGGTAAAGCACAAAACATTTAGATGCAGCAGGTGCATTTAGCAATCTATCAGTAACTCATAGCCTCCACCCCAAAACTTGGTTAGTATAAAAGGTCAGGATCCTTCCCTCATGGATTTGTAGGTATATGCTGTTTTTTTATTGACTCAACAGAACATCAGTTTTTTAATATCATTGCCAATTAAAAGCAAAATTGCATTTTAAACACATGCACTTAAAACTGCTACATTCTCTCCTTTTTACCTTTAAGGTAACAAGATATGGTACTTTGCAATCATGTATTTCTGCAGAAATATGTAGTTAGTGTGTCTGTTACATGCTGTACCATATATGTAATATATTGCCTAAGCCATATCAGAGGCTGTGTCAAGGGCCTCACCCTAATCTTCATCTGCATTGCTGAAATTCAGATGCCTTTGCCATCCTCAGCAATATGTAATACAAGTGATATGTGAGCCCACAATTTCATTTCCTACAGCAGCTTTTACTTAGATCATGTTATACTTTTTAGATATGAATTTTTCTGGATGTATTTTTTCTGCAATATTTCAAACATGAGGCCAAATTGAATTATTAATTATATTGCTATTGTTGTTGGTGGTGATGTTTTATTATTACCTCTAGGCTGCAACTGATCATATTCATAAGTAAAATTTAAATTATATATATATTTTTTGTATCCTGAAACATTCCTTTCAAAGTGTTTCTACTTGTTATTTGTAGGTAGAATTAAAATAATTTTTATATAATGAAACCCATTTTTTCATAGACATTTTAGCTATTTTTTCTCTTAATTTGTGCTATTTTCTTTTGTTTACTAATTGTTATCTGGATTGAGTGAAATGTAAGTAAAATATTATTCTTGCTTTAACACATCTCAGATTCTACATGGTGTTGTTTATTTTGGCAAAAATAGTAATAGAACAAAACTGATAGCTGAAAAAAGATTAGATAATAATTAAAACTGCAAAGCAAGATTACCTAAAGGAGTCTTGAGATTGATTCTGTAATGCTGAAGCCAAAATGTTCTCTCTCTACAATCTCTACTCCTAAAGACATCCTGAGAGTTAAATTTGGAAAAAAATCTCTGAAGACATGTAAATTTTTGAGAATTTTCTGTCCTCTGTAAAAAGTAGATTTGAAGCATTAGAGTGAAATGCAAATGATAACACAAAATTATGAGACACTGAATCTGCTTGAATGAGAAATATTGATGAATACAATGAAAAAATGCTAATCAAGATATCTCTTTGTGGAAAAATAGACTTTAAAAGTGATTACATAACAAAGCAATCCACACCCTTACTTGAACTTCAGCGTGAAATAATTTACTCTGAAATTGAAATTTAATTATAAATTATAAGTTTTATCCTTTGAATGGATGCTGCCACACTGAGGAATTCAGCTATTATAAGAGGGGCTACATGTACAGACATATTTAGAATAATGAATGCTGTCAGCTTGTCAATAAACATAAACCTCCCAACAGCCTTGGGAATTGAAGCTGTGGAACAAAATCTCTCATTGACATTAGCGGAAAAAATTGAGCCTGTGCATTGGTATTTTCAAAGTATTTTAATCTTTCTTAAAATTCCAGGAGTTAATAAGCCTTCAGAAGAATCCAAGACCTGTGGAAACTACACTAAGAAAATGTTCCTAACGCTCCTTTATATAACACCTTGCAAGCATCTCTAACGAGAGAAGCTGCTATTGATGAGAATATTAGAGAGATATGAACATAATGTTGAAATATCTTCATATTTTTTATCTCCTCACTCGATTTAACTGCTCATCATTTCTGTGAAAAGAAAGGATTCCCCTGAGTCAGAGGAAAAATGGAATTAACTAATACATAAACTGCAATTGCATTTTCAGGACCAATCCTTCTCTCAGATGAGAAAAGTGGTATTAATTACACAGGCACTCCTGTTGTTTTTTTAAGTTATTTTATTCTGAAAATATTTCTGCATTGCCAAAATGCCTAAAGCCATTAAATAAATTTTTGCAGAACTGCATGTACAAAGATGTTAAACTCTACCTTAGTACTATGAGTAGGGAAAAAAAGGCAAATTCAGAATCCTCTAGATATTCATGGCAATGGGAAGTACATCTCACTCTCTATGAAGGATGCTGGTTTGTATGTGCAGCAAGGTCTGCAGTAGCACCTAATTCATACAATTTTTCAGCCACTCAAATCAACCTTGCAAACTTACCAATTCTATTATTATTTGTCCACATCTGGCAGAATGTAGGCATTTTAAATTAAATTGGAGAAGAGTCCATATCTGATATGTCTTCAACTTTCTAACCTTTTTTACTCCATATACAGCATTAGACATATTCAAGAATATATTTTGGGATTTTTTTTTCGATATTCAATATGAGAAAAAAAAATTGAAGCAAGTCTCCTAAAATATCTGCAGGATTTCAACATTAAAATCTAGTTAGTAGGGAAGGGGTGTCTAAAATGCATTTGAGCTGATAAGGCAGATTTGAATTTAACTGAAATGGGAGGAAGTCCATGTTAAGTAAAACTTTTTTAGGCCTTAATATTTATGCCTAAATATGTAGCAGTTCTTGTCTGAACTTGATTGGAAAACAGTAATGCTCAATGTTTAATAATAATTGATATATACTGGCTACATAATCTATACCATTAGCTCCGTGGTTACTGGGGTTTTTTGCTATTTTGTTGGGTTTTAAGGCTTTAATGCCTTACGTCTCTGCACTGTGGGCTCTGATGCTCCAGACAAGCTGCATAGAAGGAATGATTAGTTCAGTATACCCTCTGCTGTCATGCCAGAGTATCTCAGATTCCTCTTTTTTAAGACACTGTACTTAGTCTCCATTTTCTATTCCTGTTTTTTTCCCCTTTAAGTATTACTTACAAGACAAAAGAACTTTTTTGTCATCATGTCCCTTAGAGCTAAGGTAAAACAAAGCAGTTTGCAGGGTATTCCACTAATCTGAAACTTCCAGGACATCAAGATTAGGGAAATGCATCGGTTGTGTTTCTTTTTTCTCATGAAATTCAAATAAGATGGGAGAAGGATGGTAGTAGAACAAAATACCTAAAATGGATTGCATTATACAGATATTTCCCCTCTGTTTTGTTTTTTTTGTTGTTGTTGTTGTTTTTTTTCCATTATAGGGACAAGAGACATTCATATTATTCCTCAGAAACAGTTCATTGTAACATGGTAAAGGAATGAGTGAATGAAAAAGTGAATAGGAAACAGCAACCTTAATGGAAGCATAATCCCAAAGGTGAAATTAAGTTTTATGTAGTTTTATGTTAAGAACTTCTATGTTTATGAAGTTTTTTCTGACTGAACATTTAGACTCCAATGGTCTTTCACATGTCTCTAAAGCCCTCAGGCCTCAATCCACACAGATTGTGTTGGAAAGTATACAGAGGATTTTTGTGAGGAACAACTTTAAATACTTATTTCTTATTTTATTAGAACCAGTATCTTTGGAGTCTTCTGGATACACTCAGAGTCAGCTTCAGTAACAAGTTTAAAACTGTTGTCAATTATAGTTTACGATTTTCTATATTTTCACAAAAATTGTGCCAGAAGAATTATTTTTCAGTTGAAATTTCTTCTTTGTTTCTGTAACTGTTTCTTTTCAGCCTCACTGCTTTTCATCCTAAACCTGAAAGACTGTACATTTCTTAACTCTTGTTTCCCGAGTGAATCTCTTTTCTCTTATTTATTGGTCACCATCACATAGGCTATTTTAATAGTGAAAACAAAATTATATGGGTTTAAAAAAAATTAATACCTTTGTATTGCATACTTTATATTTTAAAGTATTTTAATACATTTAAAATGTAGCCAAAGCTTATTCCAAGTAAATGTTTAGAAATTCAACACCAATGCCACTTGCTTTCTTTCCTTAGTTTATCCATCAAGAGTTTTTTCATTCTGAGAATTAAAAGGCTACAGATGGTTTGTCATTGCCATTAATTTCCTCACTAATTTCAAATAATATTTACTCTTCACAACTCCCTAAAAAAGAAAAAAAAAATTCTTTTGTCCTCTATTAAAAAAAAAAAAAATCTATGTTTTACTACTTCCATTTACAGCAGCATGTGAGTAACTAAATTTGGTTATCAGATCTCAGCACGTTACTGGCATACTGACAACCTGGACAGTAGCACGTTATTCCATTTCAGTTTTTCTAACCCATGGCTTTCCAATAATGAAGATTATTCTTATTGTGGGTGTTGTAAACAGAAACTATTTCATTTTAGACCCCTTTTTTCTCTGTTTTAAATAACTGAGAAATTTCAATGGAAGGTAATAGGGAGCTTATAGAGTTGATCCTCAGCTCCACCATTTTACACAGTTAAAACTCAGCTGTAAGTCAACCTATAAGTCACTGACTATGTCCTGTCATGTCAGAAACATCCACATAAACATCCACAATGTCTCGTTCAGAGTCTTTCACTAGCTGAAGCATTCAGTCTTATTATTTCTCTATCATGCAGCCAAAAAAAAATACTGGGTTAGCCCTTCTATACACAGAGAAGCATGCAAATAAGAATCATCATTTTACCTATTCGATAAGGTAGAAGGAGAGAAACAGTGTATGCAGAAGGTACAGAGAGGTTTGTTTGGGGTTTTTTATATTCCATTTTCCCCTCTCTAAAAAAGTTGACCTACTTTACCAAGTGAGCCAATGGCCAATGACTATACCCATTTTGGATCAACTGCACTTTCTACTTTATTAATTTTACCCTGTTAACCACAGTTACTGCTGAAAAGAAGTGCCTTAAAACAAAATAGAAGAAAGTCAAAAAATGCCACTCTGAGTGGAAAAAAAAGTTCTCTGAGATGGCAATTCAGTATATGTTTGAAGGCCAGGAGCCCAGAGACACTATTGTGTGAGAAAAATTGTTCCTGTGAGCAAAATATCTTGAGTTTTCTGATTTGAGGCAAATCACATTTACAGGTTACTTTAGGTGTGACTCAGAACCACCTTCAAAAAACCTGAGGAGCAAATGCAGCTGTCTTTGATATAAAATGATGTGAGCATTCCATTTGGCTCTAGTGTAGGATTTATGTGGGGGACTCTCATCAAAGCCAGGAAACAGACTCTAAAAGACCACCTAACTCTTCTCATTTTCTTCTCATTCCCCACTTTCACTCCCAAAGCTGCCCCATGAGGAAAGCACACACCTTGCAGCTTCCCTGTGGACAAGTGGCAGCCTACAGCTGCATAGTGAAACTCTGCTGAGATGGAGGTACAAGAACTGTTGTTTTCCTGGCCTGGTACTTCAAACACACTCTCTGGTATGAATATGTGCAGATGAACAGATAAACAAATTATTGGTTTTCATATCTACCATCAACATTAATGAATATATAAGTGTGAACACTGTTGTTTACCCAGGCATCTCTGAGGTTCACTGTGTGAGCTGAGGTGGGTTTTAATAATTTTGTTCATTTCAATGGTCCAGGTAATAGAGCTGGATATTTATGCTAAGAAATTTGGACTAAGACAGGTATATATTACAACATTTCTATATACTGTGAAAAATACATCTTGTCAAATGGCCTGATGTTATTATTTTTGTAGGAGTATGTGAATCTGATACAGAATTTTAATAAGCCTCTGACTTACTGCTAGATTAGAATTTGTGGTGTACTGTACCATTAAAGCAAGAGTAATCCTTAATATAGTTTTCACTGAAGCTTCACTTTTTTGTAATAGAATTTTATGTGGTGTTTTTGTGGATTTGGATCTATTTGTTTGGCTTCCAGTCACATTCTACTTAAAATGTTTCATCATTAAAACTTCCAACAAATAGTGTGCTGTTAAGTATAGAATTTTGATATAATTCTTTTCCAGCAAAATGTAGGTGCTGTCAATTTCATATATAATATGTGAGGTGGCTGAAATTTTATTTGCTAATATCTGAAAATCTTGATTGTGGTATGTGAAAGAAGTGCAGTGTGTTGTAGAGGTTATTCCTTTGTGAGTTTGAATCAAACATGACATTTTCTGATGTGTCCCATATCCCACATGATAAAAGACTGAAAATGGTAAGTAGGCCAATAATGTGTGCATAAGTAATAGAAATTTCATTAGCTCACAACAGGAGCATCAGAGGGCATGTTAACCTCTTGAGAGAGTTCACCTCTCCCTTCCTAGACATCTCTCCAGGTGTAGGACTGTGCTCCAGAAGAGCAAGATTTGTATTTCACCTGAGAAAAGTGTCAGTGAATAAGCAACCAGGTTGCTGCTTGATTTGAGTGGAAGGGGAAGGTTTGCTTTGGGCATAAGTCAGTGTTGGGAACTGCTGTGAAAGTCAACATTCAGAGAACAAGATAAAATATAGATAAAATCCCTCTACATCCATGTTTATCGGGACTTATGCCACATGCAAATCTAGAAGAGGGGGGTTTGGGGTGGTGGTGTGCCTTTCATTGATTTTAATGGAGGGAAAAGTAAGATTGTGGCAGAGAACAGTAGAACAGAGCAGTATTTTTTGTGCTTCTGCATTAGGTAACAGCAATACTCAAGGAAGAACTGGGATTTGCAAGTGCAGCTCACATACAAATCAAGACCTTCTATAGCATAATGAACTACATATATGTGTGTGTTATATAATAAAACTGAAAGGTATCATGGTTTTGTACCAGCTACAAAAAGAAACCCAACAACATAATTTTGCAATTAAAAAGTGGAAAGTGACAGTTTGCTGTTGAAAGACCTTTGGCTGGATGTGGGCTATTTTTAATTTGATCTTAAATCAGAAAGAGAAAGGTGTTCCTAGTGGCATAAATCCAACTAAAAGAAGCTAAAAGTATTATGTTTTGGGGGCTTTTGTTGGGTTCTGGTTTGTCTATTTACTGGTTGGGGTGGGGGGATGGTTTATGTGAAGTTGAATTGCTTTTCAACTCATTCAAAGATGCAAACCAACCAAAGGCTAAATTTCAAAATTTGCTTAGTGCTACTACAAAGAGGGGAGAGGAGTAGGGGGAGTGGGAAGGGCATTGGGTTGTTGTACTGGAAAAACAAATACCAGAAAAAATTAGTCCTTGCAGTAAGAGAACAAAGTTGAAGTTTTGTCAGAACTTCACGCAGTCCCGTGTGGGTAATGAATTGCAGATCCCAGAAATGGGGAAAATACCTTTCCTTTCTAGGCACAGAGCACTGTCCTCCATCAACAAACACATGATTGCTGTCACTAAAGCCAACTTGGTTGTGACCCAGGGTCCCTTAGCTCAAGTATGGGTGTTTTCCCTTGACTTAAGAGTCAGCTCACTTCTTTGACCAGTCTATATTTCCTAAAACCATGGATATGCCTCACCATTCTTAACAGATAACATAACTCCAGAATTTTAAATTTCTGGATAAATGAGAGTTGCTCTTAAACCTCATCTTCTCTTTGCTCTCTCAGGTTTTTAGGAAATAATTTCCAAGCAATTGGATCCTGTAGTCACTTGCCCTTTTGGGAACTGCCTTTGTTAAGCAGAAAAATTGACATTGCTGTAATTTTTAGCCTGTGGAGAAAGATGACCTTACATAAACCTATAAATGTCAAATTCTGGCAAGAATAGAGGCAGCCCTATGGGATAGTTTGAGTCAACTATATATGTTGTTTTAGGGATTCAGACTAAATCTACCATTGGAAAAAAATACAGTCAAAAAGAAAGGGTTTGTCTAACAAATCTTATTACTGGATAATGTGGTACTATGTTTCAATGTGATTGTGACATATAGAACCTAGCTTGGACTTATTAAAAATATGATAAAGACATAACTTCCCGAGTTCAAGCACCAAATCGGCAGAGAATTTGTAGATCTCTGCTGAATAAAGATGCAAGGTGAGACATTAGCTAATGTAGTGAAACAGAAGTGGAATATCTTCCTTTATATCTCATGTTGTCTTTTGATGATCAGCATTTGCCTCAATTGTGATGACATGCTTTTAAAGTGTGCAGGGATAGACAAGAGAAAAGAGGAAAGCTTCTTCTGTCAGGATGTTCAAGGGAAAAATGAAAAAGTGTGAAGAATGTGCACATTCAAATTCTTATTGCAGATATATTATTGCTTATATAAGTTTCTGAAATATTTCTGTTTATAACAAAAGTTATAATTCAGGTATTTAATGCAATTAACATAAACCTAGCCTTGCTTTAACTCGTATTAATCAGACCAAGTTGCCATAATTACTGGTTTTTAATGTCTCTAATTAAAATTGATTTTCATACTGAGGGGCATGAAACTTGACATTTTATGCAATTTGACAATATAATACAACTTCAAAGCTCTTTTTATAATTATTTTTATGGTGATGTTTAAAGTTAATTCTATTCATATAAGAATATGATCTATTCTTGCAGATTATTATAACTAAGGTTTGAAAACATTTTCTGTCTTAAGTATCCAAATGATATTTTATATCCTGGGACACTAGCAATTGAAATCATTAATTACTTAAGGGGAGACATAAAATAAACCATTTATCTCTCATCTTTGCTGCTAGTTGAGTAAGGTAAAAATTCATCTGAAAGGTTTTATGTATTTACTGATGACTTTCAGACAATTCTTGTAATTGTCATTCATTGACATGAGAATGCCATCCATGTTACCAGCAGGTTTTCTCACGCTGTTTCTGACTTGCAGAATCCCTGCTGGCCCAGTGTTGGGCTTTTCTTGAGGAAAGACCACCAGTTGTGTAAAACAATTCTGTAGTATGTGCCTAAGGAATTATGTTGATTTCTGTGCCTAAAATATATCCCACTCCGTTGACATAAGATGGCTACATAAAACTTCCATCTCATTTTTTATATGGAAGCTCTATTTTGAAAAGAAATCTTCTAAAATCTTGCTTCCAAGCAAAACTTGTTTAATAGAATGTGCTGCATTGCTCTTGTTTAATAGAGCATGCTTGGTTATAAAATGTTTGATATATTTCTTCCACTATGTTTGCATAGGAAAAACAGTCACATAGTCTTTAAACTTCCGAACAAGTATCTTCATTAATACTGTTTACAGACGCCAGATTTTATCCAAATTGTTTTTAAAGCTATGAGCCTTGAAATGGCCAAACTCATGGAAGCCATGTTGCAATTTCCATGCTGCTTACAAGTCAACTTTAAGTATTTAGAAAGGATCTGATCTCACATTTAAATTCATGACAGTGTAAGATAATAACATATACTACTGCTGCTTGTCATTCCTGTCTAACGAATAAATTTAAACAGATGAAGTTTGAAGACACCAGTATCACCAAAAAATATAAAAATCCATATTTCTCCTTTTTAGAAAAACATGATTAGTAGAAAGAAATTAATTAAAATTTCTGTGAGGTTATTTCGAGTTGTAAGACTCAATTTCCAAAATAACTGCTTTTCATTTTCTCATTCAGCGTATACTTGCTTATAATAAGTTGTCTACATTTTCACAGCTGTTCTGTATTTATAGTCTAAAGGGAAATTCACTTGTCAGGGATGGTATGACAAATAAATGTTCCATATGTGCATTTTATTCTTAGGTGTATTTTTCTTATTAGCCAACAAAATGTCAAGAAATACAGTTTGAAGCCATTTAACAGCACACAAACAGAGCCTGTAGGGGGTTTTTGTGGCACATCCCAACCAATTGAGAAATGATCCGCAGTTTTCTTAAAGAAGTGTAAAATTTTACTGACCTTTCAGACCTTTTGGGACTCTTTACTGGAGCTATTTCCATTTCTGGAACTCTTGGAGTGGGCAGATGGAAAGCATCCACTTCAGTGTGGCAAGGGAGAACTGTAATAAATCTTCTGCTTGTCATCAAAATTTTCTGGGCAGCATCTTCAAGACAATGAGTGAACTTCTCTGTTTTCTCCCTGTTCTTTCCTAGGATAAAATGTACACCTCATCATAAAGACCTTGGGAGGAAAATGTAACCTAATATTCCAAAGTTCCCAAAAGATTGAGGGTCTCCAGCCCTGTTTTCAGACAGGAACCTGCAATGAGGTGTCTGTCTCTGGCAGTCTCTGCTGGGATGGCCTCTGCACTCAGGTTTGCTTTAATGTCTGGGCCAGGCATGGAAATAAGTGAAAGTCTTGATATCATTCTTGCTCTTTGTAGACACAGCAAATGAGCCAGCATATTACAGCAGAGATATGCTATTGACAGAGGTTCCTAGAGTAAATGGGACCTGGAAAGAATTATTCATGACCTTTGACACTTTTCATATACATTTTATGCCTATCTAATCCATAATAATAAGTTCCTATTACATTGCCAAAGGCAGTCATAATGAAAAAGGCAGGACAATTTTAACTTAGGGCTGCCAGACAAGTACTAATTACTGAGACATATACTGGTGGGTGGTTTTGGTTGGGTTTTTATTTTTTTTACTAGAGAGTAATGTAGCGGCAAAATGAATTAGACATGATTTGTGTAAGCTATAATACAACCAGCTCTGACCTGGCATATGTCTTGCCAGTTATGAAAGATAAAAAGCCTGGCAATATCCACTAGAAAGAGCAAACTTTCTTTCCTAATTATCCTTTGGCAAAAGATGTGGAGTAGATCATCCTTGATCAACAGGGAAAGCAAGAAGTACAACCCCCAGGAAAGCTGCATGGACAAGTAATTATTAGAAACTTCAAGGCAAACCAGGTCCCAAATAGGAGACTTCTGTGTTAGGCAAAACTTCTCTATTATAAAAAAACTAGGATTTAATTGAATTTTTTGTCCTGGTTTTCTCTAATGACTTTCTCTCTGGAGGTGTTTATTTTTCATTACAGTCAATAAATAAAATCTAGGTAAGAAAAAGCCTGAAATTAGGTGAGATGAATCTCACTTCAGGTCCCAAGAACCTAAGTGTTCTCTGCCAGCCTTTCTCCTGTGACTGGTACTGAACATTAAAATGTGATCCCTATAATTATGTTGAATAAATTAATGTCATCAATGCATGGTGGAGAATGAATACCTCTATTTACAAGAGGTAATGTTTCTGCTACCTGGTAATGCACTAGATGGAAAGCTATCCTCTTGTAGTCGATACCATAGGGCTAAACAATGTTAGTGCTTAGTACTGAGAGAAGGTACTCGTGTAAAGAAATGTTTGGATATTTTTGCCATCCTCTCCCTAGAATGAATGTAATTTCCAAACTGCTTTGCCAAAATAACCTCTACTTATATGAATTAAGCTGTGAAGAACTCAGTTCTTTTGAGCTGACTCCTTCAAATTATTTATTACTACTGAAATAAACGACATAATACAGTTAAGCTTTTTGCAGCTTATCTCTAACCATATCTGTGCTGTTAATAGGCTCCCCAATAAACCACCCCAGATATACCAGTTAGAAGCACAGCTCAGTATTTTCTATCAAAATGTATTTTTTATCATGCACGGTGCTGGTGGGAACATACCAGAGAAAAGTAATTTTCCAAAGCATTTAAGAACAATGTCAAGAGAAATGATCAGAAGTGTTTAGATTAAACATTTAAGTTGGAGCTTGCTTTAGTAAGTGGCTAAATGCTTTATTGGACTGCAGCAGCTATGATGCAAAAAACCTCACAAGCTCCTTGCTTCTTTGAGAATTACTCTCTAAACTCATTATGTCCACAGTTTCTGCCCAGAAGCAGTCTCCTGTGGGCAGGCAGTACTTTTTGGGTCCTTAATGCTATGTCATTTCCTTGTCATTTCCACCACACTATGGCTGAACGTTGTGCCCTATGGATCTGATTTTTCAGAGTGTGAATTCATATCAAAAGCCCGGGCTCGCCTCCATCCCACAGATGCCTTGACATCTCTTCTACTGATCCCTGAGTTTGCTTTTGGTGCAAGACAGCCAGAATCTTTCTGAAGGTCAGTGCCTGAGACACAGGTCTTATTCACTCTTCAGTTATTCAAGCTCTGCGCCTTTGCTTAAAACAATTGAAGAAAGAAAGGAGTGGGTTTCTTGAGGGGTTTGCTTGTGGAAGAAGTTTCATGGAACAGTCAAACTCTGACTGTGTGTTAAGCACAGGTCATTGTCAGGGTTGACCTAAAATGTCATTCCAGTGAAGATATGTCCTCAGATACTTTTATAATGTTTTTATAATGTAAGTCATCAGCAAATACTCCATCTATCCTAACAATGTAATAAAATTATTGCAGATGTAGTATATTTACAGCATGGCAAATACATTTATCTTCTCTTACTTACCTGACTTGCTAAAGGTTTTTTTAATAATGCCCAAAGTAATGGGACCTGAATAATTCATGTCCAAATTAGATATGCATTAATGATCCCAGTGTAGTTAACTGGAAAACTAGGATCTGGCTTAGTGAATGCTTAGAGCAATAAAACACTTTGAAGGCTACTGTGACTGTAACTGCAAGGCTCAATAAAGCTGAGTCACTAAAAAGGAATGATTTAATCTTTCCTGTTCACCCTCTGAAGTGCACTGCTTGTGGAACCACTGCATTAAAGGAACACTTTAGTTTACATGGCCAAATAATCAAATTTTTGCTAACATTATTTGCAAAATGCAATCATTTAATTATATCTTTTCCAGCAAAACTGATCACGTACATTTTCCATAATAAACTACTTACCATTTAAAAAGTTTGATCATTTATTTACATATTGAAAATTAATTGGGCTGTAACTTTCTGAGCATCATCTCGATTTTTTTAGCACTGTTTCAGTCGAAAGTTTTACATATCCAGATGAGGGTCTCTTTTGAATAAAAAGACAAGATTTATTACAAGAAAAGAAACTATAAAATGGGGGAGAAAAGGGGGGGGAAAAGGGAAAAAGAGAATATAAAGAAAGAAAAGAAAAAAGAAAAAAAAGGGAAAACGGAAAACAGAAAAAAAAAAAAACAACCAGAAAAAATAATAATAAAAAAAACACAGAAAAAAGGTAAAAACAAAACAAAACAAACAAACAAAAAAATTAAAAAAAAACCACAGAAGAAAGGGTAAAAAAGGTGGGAAAAAAAAAAAGAAAAAGGATAAAAAAACAGAAAATGGAAGAAAAATTAAAAAAAATAAAAATAAAAAAATAAAGGGGGGGGGGGGGAAACAGGGGGGAAAAAGGGGGGGAGGGGGGGGAAAGAATTTTTTTTTTAAACCCCACCAAACATCACCCCTGAAGGCTGCATTTGCCGTCTGTTCCCGGGGCGGCGCAGCGCGGTGCGCGCACAGGGGCGGTGGGATGCTGATGATGATGCTGCTGCTGCCGCTGCAGCTGCGGGGTCCAGCCCCGCGGCGCCCCCGCCGTCCGTGCCCGGTGCCTGCCGTGCCCCGCGCGGGCTGCAGGTGGCGCTGCGCCCCCGGCTCTGCCCGCCCGGCGCTGCTCACGCGGGGCGCAGCTGCGCGAGGAGAACACGCTCAGGCTTAAAATTCTGGTCACTTCAGTGGCCTGGCGTTATTCTTTCCAGTCACAAAAACCTCTCCTTCCTTCAGCACTGTTGACGATTTAATATTATGCTTTATTGCTATAAACGTGTATAGCAACAAACCTCTCCGACTCTCGTGTTGTGGGTTTACCATCACTGTGCTGAACCTGTCTGCTGGTTTTGGCTGGGATAGAATTAATTTTCATTACCTCAGCTCTGTTTTGGGTCTGTGCTGAACACAGAGTTGATAATATAGAGATGTTTTTGTTATTGCTGAGCGGTGCTTACACAGAGCCAAGGCCTTTGCTGATTTTTCTACTGCCACGCTGGCAAGGAAACTGGGCGTGCTTGGGGAATTAGGAGGGGACACAGCTGGGACAGGTGACCCCAACTGACTGAAGGGATATTCTAGACCTTATGACATCATGCTGAGTATATAAAGTGGGGAGAAAAAGAAGGAAGGGGGCAACACTAGAAGTGATAGCCATTTGCTTTCCCTATGAATCTGTCTTTTCTCAACCCACAAGTCTTCTAGTTTTTATGCTTTCAACTCTCCCTGATCCTAGTGGTGGGGGAGTGAGCAAGTGGCTGTGTGGGGCTTGGCTTCTGACTGGGGTGAAACCACAACAAAATCTTACCACATTTCTTTGTAAAAATCCTGTATACTCTAAATAGGTTAATTTATCCATTTACTATTTCTGTCACTAAGTTTGTGAGAAATTAAGCGTCTGTGACAGTGGCAGACCAAAATCTATAGGTGAGACAATGTGTGTCCTGCTTTGCAGCCATTTTCACCCCAAGGCAGCCCAAATGTTCAGTGCAGACCAGTGTCTGAATGAAGGAACAGATGGCTTGTGTCAGCAGTGCATGGTCCAAGCAAGCACACTAAGGAGTCAGTAGAAGCTGTCATCTCTGTCTCTGCACTCTTTCTCAATTCAGTTTGTTCTTCATTCCATAAATAAGATTCAATATCATATTTGACATTGATTCCAAGCGCTGTAGCCTAGTTAAGAAAATGGGAGGTAATAATAAGGAAGAAGGAGAGAAAAAATTACAGTATCTTTCTTTTCTAATTTTTATGTTGATGCTATAATCTTTCAATCTGAAATAGTTATAAGTTGCAGAAAATATAGTTACAATTTTAATATGTAAAACCTTAAAGTGGAAGGCTGTGTAAATTTTAACACATAACATGATGGCTAGAGAGTAATGGAATAAAATAGTTTGGAAGGGACCTCTGAGGTTATCCACTTAACTCCCTGCTCAAAGCAGGCCCAGCACAAACAAGGTTGCTGAAGTTCTTGCACAGTTGGATTTTGACTACCTGCAAGAATTGAAATTTTACGGCTTCACTGTGCATCTCTTTCCAATCTGTGACCACATCCATGCCCTTCTTTGCTGCAAGGGTGTAGGGCTGACTCATGACAAGCTGTGTGCTCCAGGTCCACTTGGGCCATCCCCAACCTGTGCTGGTGCAGGGGCTTGCTCTGTGCCAGCCAGGGCAGAACTTGCATTTGCCTGTGCTGAAATTTATGTGGTCCCTTCCTTCTCGGTCTGCTGAGGCTCCCCACAGATTGTAGCCCTGCTTGCTGGTGTGTCCAACACCACCTCTAATTTACACTCTCCTCAGAATTTCTGAGGGTCTCATTATCCAGGTCATGACAGTCTGGTTTGAGGGATCCTCAAAGAATACTCTGAAAGAGTAATTAGGAAAGGTAAATGGAGGAGTATAGGAAGAAAGTTAAGGGTGCCCAGGAAGGCTGTTTAGAAAAGAATCATGCTCAATCAGCAGAGAGGTGGCTGATAGGCAGAGAGCAGAGTGCAGGTTCCTAAGGTTCAAGAGACAAACAAGCAATGAAGATTTGTGTCATTAGAATGACACAAATCAAAAATAGAAATGGTTGGAGAAGGTTTTGCAATACAGCTGGAAGTAGGAACTTCACTGTAGCACTGTACAAAATGGGAAGAGGAGGCAAGTACTTTTATATTTTTAGCAAAGAAAATCAGTTCATATTAAACCACTCTTAATATTTGATGATATTTTTTCCAGTTAATGAACTAAAGTTATTGGGTTTTTCTTAATGCCTATGTAAAGTACTAGAGTATATTGGGATCACACAACCTCATAAGGGTTAAAAAAATAAGTCTCTAAAGCCCCAGATTGTTCACATTTCAATACTGTGACTGGCTATCCTGTAACAGATAAAAGGAAAACATTCCTCTGGAAAGGAATAACCCTCCCTGCCTTGGTAAATGCTGAATCTGTGTTCTGTTTCTATTTAAAATGTAGCCAAGGTCTTCAATGAGATGGAATTTCAGTTCACTTGCAGCAAATGTGAAGCAATACTCTGCTTGTTTTTTCCTTCTAGAGTCAGTATTACAAATGAATTTTCTTCCATTACAATATGCTTAAATCTGTTTTTTTCTCCACTGGACAAAATTATCACTGTAACTAGATACATTGAGCTTCCCTTAAGTCTATGTGATTTCTAATTATAAGCTTTCCTTCAAAGAGACATGAAAGTTAAAATGCAGAAGAGCCCTGTCCTATTCCCAACCTTAGATCTGAGTGATAAGAAGTTGGGGAAGAAAATGAAAGCAATGATTTCACCTTTATTGATATTGAGCAAAATTTGTATAGAGGTCTCTTTAAACAGGGAACAATATTCAAGTCAGATGATGGTTATAAGTGGAAGTACACACAGACTAAAAATGAGAAGGGAAGACAGTTTGTTTGAGAAGTCCTCAAATTTTTACTTTGAGAACAATGTTTTGGCTCTTTCCTCAAATTTTTCAGTTTTTGAACTTGACTCTTAATCAATTATTTAAATCAGAAATAATATTCAGACGAAATTGTATGTACATAAAAGGAAGAAAGACGCATGTAAATTCAGTTGTATAAAATAGTAACACACCGCTTTAGGACCAAACATATTTCTTAATACATCTAGACAATAGTCACTTTCTCTGACCAGTGGGAACTCAGGTCCCTAAAAGTCCTTTTCTAGTCTCATTCAACACTTTTCATTGAAACTGTTTGGGATTGAGTGAAGCACCTAACTTCAATTATGGTTTTAAGTTTCAATGTCTAAGATTTGAAATAAAAACAAAAACCATGCAATTAAGGCCTGAATGGGTTTCTCTCAAATCTGTTGCCATTCACCAATGTGAGGCCTAAATCTGACCCTTAATTTACTTCACCATAAAATGGACAAGACTGTCTCACAAGACATTCTTGTAAGTATTACACTAAGCTCTCTGTCCTACATACCATCTTAACCTATATTACATTCCTCAGTTAATTAATCAGAAGAAAACTACTTTAAGATTTTTAAACATCAAGTGGGCTTTTACACTATAAAATTAAAAATCCCAACACAGGAGGCAAATGAAATTTATCTGAAACCTTCATGATCTTTCAATTAGAATTTCTTCAATCAATACAATATAATATGTAATATTATGATTGAAGGCATTTACCAAATAGTCCCAAACTGTAGACTTGAATCTCTGCAAATCTGTCATGTGAAAAATGAAGCAGGTTTTTTTTCTTAAGCTGAGCTGAGCTACTCCCTCACTGACAAAGATTAATATTGAGTTGCAAAATGCTGTTTAGATTGCTGGGCTATTCGTGATGAGACCTTGATACCTTATCTTTAGGAATAAGCCTCCTGCTCTAATTGACCTTACTTTGAGCAGAGGTGGGACTAAAGGTCCTTTCAAAACCCTTCATTCCTGTGATCTGTTTCAGTCATGTCAGATATATTTGTTAATGTTCCAGATGCCTTATTTATGCATGCACTGAGGATTACCATCCTACTTAATGACTTTGGTTGAATGGCATCCTTATCCTCTCCTCAGCCTCTTCAGTTTATGGCCTCACATATTGATGTAAACGACAGTGGTGGGTCCTGCAGCTGCTCCAGCTTCTTCCAGCAATGATCAGAGCTCGTTCTCATTCATCCATAGATAGAACACCATAAGATTTCTGTTGGCCAAGGATGAAACAGACAAAAGTCTCTTCAAGTTCACCTTATCAATATCTCCTCTCTTCCCCTCCCATATTCAGAACGTGTGCTGTAGAAGTTCCTGAGTAACAAGTGACATGCTTCAATGTCATTGCTTATCTCTCGTGGCAGAATCTTTATTTTGGCACTGTCTAGGCAGTTGAGTAGATTTTCTGCTAAAAGATATTAAGAATTATGCTATTTGGTAGCAAAACAGTCAATCCTTCTCAACAGCAGTGTCCTGAGGCAAATTATATAATTTGAATAGAATATGGGCTTTATTATGTATTAAAATCTATGTACTAATTGATACACTCAGACAAAATCAGTTTCGGAAAGTCAAAAATCTCAACACAAGTAAAATGATTACTCTAAACCATCACATTTAAAAATACTAAGATTGGAGCAGGTTTATTCTATTGTTCATAATCAAAGTCTGTCAATGATATTGAATTGCCATAGTTAGATAAAGGTCTCAGATTTAACAGCATGCTCTCCCTTTCTTTGCTTTATATTTCTTAGGTCTTCAACTTGCTCTTATTATATCTTCAAATATTATCTTCAAGCATAAAATAAAATAAACACTCTTCTGCACCAAACATACATTTTAATAGACACAGGCCTGTAAGCTCAGGTGTCCAGATACCTTTGGAAAAACAATTGTTGGAATACAGTTTGCATCCTATATAAAGTTATATGGCACAGATTATTTCATTAGATAATAGACAAGTTGTCCTGGGTTGCAGTGTAGGATGTACACAAAGTATTTATTCTATCACCATCTTCATAAACTGTTGAAACCAAGTGGGGCAGTGTTCTTCCCAGGCCCCCTGCCTTTGGGCTCTTCTGTTAATGGCCCATCAACGCCTGGCCCCATGACTCACAGGTAACTCCCTCCAGGAGTTATCTCTGTTTAATGGGCCATCAAGGACCCACTTCACAACTCATCGTCCCATTGTGAGATGCTCTGCCCAGGGAGAGGAGCCAAGCATTCTCACCTGGATATAATCTGGGATTTGGGACAGTACAAGCAGCCCTTACCCACTGGATTCCCAGAGGACCAGAGCTACCAGACCTTTCTACAGGATCACTGCTTCAGGAAGACCACCTCATCTGGACTGCTTCCAACACCCTGCTCAGGTTGTATTCTGACTCTGTCAGTGGTCTTTTGTATTATTCCATTTACTTTATTTTTCCTTTTTACCTTTCTTCTTATTAAATTGTATTTCTGACTTGGAGCCTCTCACTCGTTTTGCTTTCAAACCACGACACAGAAGTGTTTGCATTCACAGAAGTGGAGCAAATAGCAATTCTAGTGCTTGCTATCCTTCCTGTGTGGGGACCTGACACCTCTAGCCCAGTGGGCTTCAGTTTGAGACCATGTTATAGAAGAGAATTAAAACCTAAACAATACTAATTTAGATGGTAATTAAACCAACATCAACTGACTGGTGATATTGTAGTCTGTTGCTTGGCAACTGCTAAGAGCTGACAAATAAAGTCTTTCTTTTAGACTGATATTAATTGCCTCATTTTATTAAGTTAGGGGAAAAACAACATTACAATGAATATAAAAGTTAAGGCAAGAGAAGATAATCAGAGAGGAGAGGATTTGAAACAGGATGTCTACAATACATTGGTCTTTAGGTGTGGGAACATTGCCCTAGCAATTATACTGGTTGGTTGGTTTGGGGTTTGTATTTTTTGTGGGTTTGGGGTTTTTTTTCTGTCTGGAAAAGCTACCTTTTGACAAAATAGAACTGTTTTGATGCAGTGATTTTTTTTCCCTTAAATATAGGCCTCAATTTGCAAAAGATTTTTTTTTGGTCCAGTATTAAAGACCTTTCACAGTAATCTTAAATAACTGAAAAAATTCCATCAAGAATATTTATTTAAATGATCTTTGAATGAATAAGAAATGTAAATTCAGGTACTTGCTGTAACAAGAGTAGAACAAGAACTTGGAACTGGATCTTCCATAATGAATGTGATTTTATTCCACATTGTGATAAGATCCTCTCCCTGCTTCCAAGGCTTTAAAATGTTGCTCTATTTCCAAAATTACTTTCTGCATCATTTTTCATGCTGCTTATTGGAGAATTCCAAAGATCACCTTCTGCAGTTAACAGGACAAGTTGTAATTAGCTGAGATGATGAACAAGGTTAGACTTTGCCAAAAAGGAGCAGCTTTCATATTGCTCAAATAATTAATTGTAATTAGTTCACCTGATTATTTGGGTTTAAGGAAAGAAAACAAAAGCACATTATAGTACAGGCACATTAACCACAATACAATTAGTGTAATTGTAATGTAATTATAATGCAGTTGCAATTTGTTAAAAATTATTCTTTCTAATGTATCTGAATTATGAAGTCTAATTGAAGTTTACTTGATAGTTTTATCTTCTGTATAACACAAGAGAAACTCCTTGTCCATTGCTTCAGCTGTCTCATTTTTTTGTTTTTGTATCTCTGAAGAAACTGGGCAAAAATCCCTGATATTCCAGTTGCAATAAGAATGTCCAGTCAACTGCTTGATCAGAGCATCTCTTTGTATGGAACCAGTGGTTTTGTCATGAGAAGGGGATTTGGATTGACTTTCCCTTCTACTGCATAAAATGTGTTCAGACTTAGTGAGTCTAAGTTATGTTGATTCCTTAATAATTCCTTAATACAACTTTAGGTGATTCCTGATATCATTGGCAAAAGGACAAGGATGTGCCAGTGTTGAGCACCACATTCCTGTTAGGTGCTCAGTTCCAGGGGCCAAAGCTGATGGCCAGCCTGCTGAGGGAGTGAGGCAGGGAGGGAAGATGGCATCTCTGCTACAAAGATGTTAGCTTAGTGTCTCTCATTTAACCCTAGATCCGGGCCAAGGATGAAAAGGGTGCTTAAGTAAAATCAGATTTCATGCCTAAAATGATGTCTGGGATTTAGATGCTATCCCTTTCTCCTTAGACAACTGGCTTACTCTTTTTCCTCGAGTCTTGCAAAGAGGAGTTACTGTCACTTACCTTTAAACAAAGCCTCTTAACTTGATTTGAGGTGAACCAAATGAGCTCATTACTTATGTCCCAAATGAACATCCTCAGTGCTGCAAAGAATTCCCATCCTCTCTCCACTGCCCTGCTGGGCAGCGCAAGGGAACACCAAAAGTTCTGATCCTGCTACCCACTGGAAAAGGCACTCTGCTGGGAAGAGGGAGCAGTGAAGCCCTCTGAGAGGCTGCTGCAGATTGTTTCCCATGACTTCAATGCAAAACGCCAAAACAGTTGTGGGAGCAGGAGCCAGGATTTCATGGATTACATACATCTCCAGTGCAGCATGCTAGAGGGTGGTATGCCTTTTCCTGGAGACAGCAAAAATTGGAGCACTGTCTTGAAAGTTTAAATCCAGAGGAGAACTTAGGGATAACCTGCACAAATGCATGACCTCCCTAAGTTTCCGTGAGAAAGGTGCTGGAATGCATCTTGAAAGAGATGGGTTTCTATCCTTTTCTAAAGCCCCTGACCTCAATGGTATCTTGTGAAAAAGAGAATTGCAAGAATGCAGGAGAAGCTGTAGTCTGTCAGTTGTACTTAATTCTCTCTATGTGGAATTAAGTTACTAATTAGGGTAGGGAGCCATAAGAGAAGTCACATGCTCTTTTGCCCTGAGGATCTTAAAATTAAAAATACTTGAAAAGGCATTCTTAACACAGAACTGGGAACTAATTGGTTGTGGCTGTACATAAGGAAGCGTTCATTATTTTCAGTTTGCAAAATATCCTTATCCCTAGTATTTCAAGATTCTTGCTAGTACTTAGATGGAAAAACATCATTAAAAGTAAGTAGGTTATACTGAGGGAATTTTTTTAGCATGAGGTACTCAATCTCTTGCCAGAACTTAATGAAATTTATGATGTGAGAATGTCTACCAGCTGGAAAAAAAAAACCACCAACCCAAGCCCTATTTTTTTTTTTTTCAGCTGTAACAATTCTATAATAAAATAACCTTTGGAGTAGCTACGTCAGTGGTTTTCACAGGCACCACACACATTATTTGTAGAGAAAGGACTAGCTGTTTGTGGGAGACCTGAGATCATTTTTCTGTGTAAAAGTAGCTAGCCCAGCCTTTCTTTGACAGTTGTTCCCAGCTGTATACATTGAGAGGATCTCTAATACCTAGCTGAATATTCTTTGACTAGAATAGCTTTATGAGTAAAAGCCCACAGATCTTTAATGATACTCTGCCACTCCATAGGAGAGCAACTTCTGTTTGTGAAAAACACTTTCTGTGTAGGCACTTCAACTCTCATACCCCTCACCGAAATCCCCAGACTTTCCCAAGGGCTTGGGTGGTTCCACCTGGAGCAGGGTGCTTCCAGAGTTCTGAGCTGAGGTGGGCACCATCTGCCTTACTGGTTTCAGTTAGGCAGTAGCAGCCCTTGCTGCTCAAACAGGAAAGACACTCAGGAAAGGGCATTATCTATATGATCAAGAAGAATGAATCAGAAATGTGGGCTTTGTCAGTGGCTGTGAAAAGCGTATTCTTCTGCATGATGAAGAAAACTCAGTATATGGAAAATATTATTATTTAATGAACTCCCATTGTCATTCTCATTTGAAGTTGCTAATGAGGCTGAAGTCAATATCCTTCATCTGTTCAGTAAAGTGAATTCTTCATCTTGACAGTCCAAGATTGCCAGTGGGTAGACGCAGATTTGTGAGAAGAGCTAAATGGTGTTTACTGTGGTGACTGATTATCTCCTGAAGAATCATGTGTTTTTCTCCAACAGTAGAGGATATAATTTAATTAGACTGTTATTTTAAATGTTCTGACTTTTTTTAATGCATTAACTTATGGCCTGTGGCTGATAGAAAAGAAATTAATGCTGACTCCTTTGAGTGTGGAATGAATTGCAGTTTGCAAGGGGAGAAAATTAATTATAAATGCCTGCTATTTAAGTTTTCCAGATTCAGATGATAAATGAAGCAATTATTACATGTCAAGTATATAAACAGTAATTCGTCAACATTTCAGCTTATTAATTCTAACATTTGCCATTCCATGTAACATATTTATCACATTTTATTGCTTGTTGATGAAAAATCTAGCTTATTTCTCTCAATTATCTTTACACAGCTGCATAATGAAGCAACAAAGTAAGGATGTATATCACAGTCCTGAATGCCATGAAAGGGTTCTTGTTTGTCTTGACTTGACCTCAGAATAAAGCACTGAGACCTGAGCCCAGCCCATCTACAGGTGTTCATCCTCATTTCAGCTTCCCAGCCTTGCCATGCCATGCTCCTGATTGCACTTCAAAATCCATTTCTGCCTATTAATATGTGCCCAAGCCCCACTGATTCTGTCTGCCTGGGTGCTCCTTCCTGCTCTTTCTAATTCCAGTTCTGTGGCTTTCCTCATCTTTTCTCTATGTCTGCAATTACATAAGAGCTGGACTGGGAAACCTCCATCATTTTCAGATCTGTCTCTGAAATCCTGTGTTCCCCATAAACTCTGCATTGGCATGTGTGACCCATTTCCTTTCATCCTCTCATTCACAGAGACATCTGTCTAATCTAGGATCCTCCAAATTTTACCTTATGGACTGAAAACAAAGGCTTAAGCTTCCTCTTGACTAAGACAGACAGCTGTTTGTTAATGATCTATTTATGGAGCTGTTGTAAAATCTTCCTGTTCTGCACTGCTGCTTTGGTCTGGAGGTTCTTCCAGTACAGGGTGTCAAAATGCAGAGGCATGGTCATGCAAGTGGATAGACCACAGGCTGGACAGTCTGGGTTTCCTAACAGCTTTTTGGTGCTGTGCAATATGTGATTAATTGTTTTCTATCCCAGAGTGAAATTCTGGCCCAAGTTACACTGGTGGAAAACTGTCATGACCTTAACCCCTGGTGTTTTGTTATTCCTTCACAAGGTGAGCCAAACCAGGTTTTGGGCTGAAAAAAAACACAGTAAATACATGCCACTTGAATTTAAAAGAAAAGGAAAAAGTTAAAACTACATTTTACAAACCAGTCTCTTTAGGAAGGGCATGTATGCTGGCTGTTGCTGAAATGGCAACAACATAATCATTTTAGGCTTATCTGTAATCAAATGTGTTTGTAATAAACTCTTAAGTCTTCTAGCCTTGAGGCTGCATCAGTCCCTGGGACCATTTAGCCACAAACACCTGGTGCATGTGCACTATGGACTAAAACAAAAACCTGCGCAGAAACCAGCATTTGTGACAGGCCCCTTTGTACCAAGAAACTTGATTTTATTCCCTTACGAACAAGACTGAGGCTGAAGCAGACCATGGATTACCAGGATGAGGAATGCAGCCAGTCTGTGTTTTGTCCTAGAGTTGCCCAAAACCGAGTTCTGCTGGGCCATCCACCCTCAAAGCCATGTGCATGACATCTCCCTCTAAACTTATCTTATGGGTCTTAAGTCCCATCTTAAGAACAGCCGAAGTCTTTCCCCTCCTTGAAGGAGTGCTTAATACCTTTTAGCTTTTTTGACTGTTTCAACATATAGCAGATTAGAAACTATGGCACATCAAGTAGTTGATATTGCTCTGATGCATTCAGGAGTGAAGTCACTTAATTTGTTTGTGTGCAATATCTTCATATTTATTATAAAACAGTATCTTTATAGGAGCTGGCACAACGTTGTCAGCATAGGATAAGTTGGCACCAGAGTCTAATTATATCATATAAAAGCAGCATTTGCATTAGTTATCATATACATCAGTCTCACTTGCCCTGATAAATTAAGAAGACATGCAGAGAAATGGCTTTCAAAAGAAACTTAGAAAGAAATACCCAACTCTGATGCATTTAATTTTATTTTTTTTAATAGTTAAAAAAAAATTCCCATACAAGATATTAACAGTATTATACTTGAGCATAGATGGAACAAATGACAGGCTGACAGTGTTTGTTCAGAAGGCTGGACAGGACAGTAGTAAAACTAGAGTGGAGGATGTCATAACATCTGACATCAAAATAAATTATGGGCTCATGAATGTAGCTTTTTAGTTGACAATCTCAAGTTTGTTCCACACTTCCACCCATGTCTTGGAGTCAAACAAATGTTACCTCTTTAATAGCAGTCTCTTTCCTCATATCACTGTGGTTCAAAGAACCACTTGCAGATGCTCAAGGTTATTTTCCTGCAAGAAAGAGGGAGGTTATTACATTTCTCTTAAGAGAACAGACTCTTCTCCACATTTGCCTAATATATGTATCAGGTTGTGCTGCCTGTGTTATCTCACAGTGTAAAATAAAAGTCTTAGAAGGTATGTTTGTATATGAGGAGTCACTGTGATATTCACTGGGTAATCAGGCATTGTGATATAACTCCAGCTGAGAGCTAACTACTGTGGAGCCACTTGCTCATGCACCTGTAAATTAAGCCCCTGGGTAATAATAATTATAATAACAGTAATATTAATAATAATAGTACTAATTAATAAATAAATAAATAGGAGACAGCAAAAAGAGAGAGAGGAATAAAAGCACAGAAAAACAAGTGATGCACAGTACAATTGCTTACCCTCTGCTGACCAATGTCCAGTCTATCCCTGAGCCATGAAAGGCAGCTCCCAGCCAGCTCTCCCAGTTTATATACTGGGGATGATATTCTATGGTATGGAATAATCCTTGGGCCTGTTTGTGTCAGCTGCCCTGGCCATGCCTCCTCCTGGCTTCTTGTGGCTCCTATCCACTGGCAGAGCACAGGAAACTGAAAATTCTCTACTTAGACTAAGCACTGCTCAGCAGCAAGTAAAGCATCAGTGTGTTATCAACATCGTACTGAAACAGCTAAAGAAAGAAAGAAAAGAAAATCTCTATCCCACAAAACCAGGACATTAGGAATGAGAAAGTGTTTAAATTCTCTTTTATACTCCTATACACTCTAAGAACATCACATATAGATATTTCTGAGATGATCACCTTGTTTTGAAGAATCAGAATTTGTTTAAACTTCTTCTCCTCTGTAGCAGTACTTTCTTTCAGCTTGTATGTTTTTGATGAGAACTGAAACAAATGCTGACTTTAATCTGGATAGTATCTGAAGCAGTGTTTTGCAGATGCACACGTCCCTACTTAACAGGCTTTAGCAATGTTTGAGAATGATTTAGGTGTCCCCTGCTGACTCAGTTACAAAGCATGCTAGAAAAGCAGAGAATCATGTGCTTATCGTGTACTCTCCTGTGGTACCACCAGTGCTCTACTTGCTGTTGTTCTTTTTGATTGATATATCTGAATACCTCAGTCCATTCAGGGAGATCTCTATTCTACTTAGCTGGATGATAGAGATATCTCCTAGGAGATGTGATAGAAATATTTTAATGAGAATATTGTATTTTAAAAAAAATCCTTGCAGTAAATAAACCTAGGTTTGGTTTGGTCTGTTGTTTTTTTGGGTTTTTTTCACGGATACACTGATGTTTACAGAGATAATTATCTTGTACAGAATCAGCACCTTTAGCTACAGTAAAGGCTCTCAGAATACTTTCCATGCAGCCACAGTAGAACTCTTCATTCTACTCAAAAAGATAATCAAAATTTTATAGCAAAAATCTGAGGCTGATACTTATCCCAGCTGTTCTCGTTTGGACCTGGACAAGAAAATGGGAGAAAATATCTCAGAATCTGAAGGGTATTGAAGGGATTTCAGATATTTCTGAGCATGAATCAACTCACTAGCTAAATAAGATGTACATGCTATGCAACTTCAGCTCACTCAAAATGCAAAGCCTGGGGTTTTTTTGGTAGGCCTTCCAGCAAAAACAGTCTCAAAATAAAAATACATAAATCCATTCCAGTCTGGGCTGCCTGCAGGGATGGGAGAGAAACAAGATGTATTTATGACATCTGGAGCAGGCTCAGTACAATGAGGTTTGGACCAAAGACTGAATCACCATTTGCTAAGCTATCCACAGTGAGAGTGAGCAGAGAAGGAACATAGCAAACCATTTACCTAATAATTGAGCAAATAGTCTAGATCTTTTTTAACAAAACTATTTCGAACAATATTTCAGTATGAGCTAAAAAATGTGACTAATAAAACCCCTTAATTTTGTCCAGGAGCACTTGCAGTAAGTCACAAGAAATGCAGCTCCTCTCCTCTCTGTATACCATTTCCATCACAGAAATAAAGCAGGTAATTTACGAGATGCCAAAAATTTGCTTGCAAGGACAGAACAACATTATTTATTTTTGTGCTTGGTTGAAGGTCTTTTGTTATTTTCATGAGGGGTAGGAACAAGAATAGCACTCTGCTGAATGTCAAAACAGTTTGACAATTTTTTTGGCAGCATTACAAATAAAGTCATTATCCGCTTTCAGTGTTGACAAAATTAAAGATATTATGGAAAAGGTAAATATTCTATATTGCGACTATCATGGGTTGAGTGAATTTGATTTATGGAATTTCTTGTACACCACCAAAAGCAATGTCATGAATAATAATCCTGTCTCTAGGTTAAAGAAGGAGCAAAAATACTGCAAATTAGATCTATCAATATTAAATACAGAAGTAATTTAAATTCTAAACATGTTTTAATCTTGACAATGTTTGATACAGAAGTCACATACCTGTCTCTTTCCACAAAGAGAAAAAAAGAGTGATTTTTTCATATGCTTCCTCAAAAGTATTTAACATCATCTGGATAAAAAAACCAAATTCACAAATAATTTTGCTGTTATGCTTAAGGTGACAGCAGGAGGCATCAAGCTAAAGAATACCTGGGTTTTAATTGATGTATCTGATATAAATCCTTTCCTTTTAGTGTTTGGATTTGCTAAATTTTGTCTTTCAGTGCATGTGTCTTCTTTTCATGTCTAGTTTTAAAAGTTCTTTTTCTGTTAGAATCTTTACAATCAAAATTCCAAGTAATAATTTTGTTTAAGCACAGAAACTGGTTCAGGATAGTCTAGCAACCTCTCATTTAGAGAGAAAATCCATTGAGAGGAGAAAAGTAACGACAGAATGGAAGTTTTCCAAGAATCAGTAAACAGGAGAGTACTGGAGATGAGAATGTGTAAAATTGTTATCAAGCTTCAATGTTGGTTCACTTATTCGCTGATCTTAGAAATGTGGAAGTGTCAGTGCAGTTCTTTCTCCGCTGAAGTCAGAGGAGAAAGATTTGGTTTTCTGATGTGGATCCAGGTGGATATACAGAGGTTTACCATATCACTAAGAAATAGTTTGTTTGAAAAGTACAGAGACTATCCCACAGGAGCCTTGCTTTGCAATATGACCAGGAAAAACACCGTGCTTCCTTTTGTAACTTAGTCCCATGAAAACTGAGTTACCTGTAGGAATTACACTCGTAACTTGATTTTAAGGTATGCAGTACCTTCATTAATGTGTAATTAACTGTCTCTATGAAAGAGAGGAGAAAAGCATGGTGGGCTTTATCTTGAATTCAATTCTTCGAAAAGTGGTTTTCAAAAAAGCCAACACCAGCATTCCCACAGTCATAGCTACAAATCCATGGAGTTCATGTCCTCCTTATTGACTTTTTCAGGTATATGATGAGTTTCTAATCTTCTCAGAAATAACTTTGCTGTGGCAATGTGTAAAAAGTCCTGAAGCTGCTCTGAAATTCTTTCTTCCCAAGAGTAAAAGTGACAGATAAGAACTCAGAGGCCCACCTGCCTGCCTTCATTCTGCAGGTAAAACCTCTCTGCAGGAGTAGACAACCAGCAGACAGTGCCAATAGTGGCCAGGAGCTTTGTATGGACTTGTGGGATGTGTCCAGCCCTGGCAAGGCATACTAGGACAACTGAGTGCCTCAGAATTCCTGGTGGGGGATCAGTCTGCTTCTCAGACCAGAGCAACTGCTTGGCTGTGTTATTTCTGAGAGTCCCTGTTTTGGTTTAGCTTTAACTGGCTGGAGTGTGGAGGGGGGCAACACCCAGTGGAGAGGCTCCAGCTCCTACCTTGCCAGATTCTGGCCCTGGAAAGTTCTCACTGCAGCACCAGGGCCCTTCTACACTGGCCTCATGGCTGTCCTATAAGCCCTGGGCATGGTGCCAAGTAATGTTTCACAGCTGCAGGCTAAAGTGGAGCTGTAGGTAGGAAAGCAGCAGGTGAGCTCACAAGATGAGCAATTCTTGTACATATTTGGAAAATTGCAGTCTATTAAGTTTGATTCAATATTGGCTGTAAATCCAGGACTGCTGTTCTTTCCTCCTCAGATTGGTCCAAACATAAAGAAGAATGCGCATCCACTCATGAGGAAAAGTTTTCAGGGGATTATTGTCTCAGGCATTAAACAGATCTCAAGAGTATTATTATACATAGCAGGTCAAGGAGCACTTTGAAGGCTGTTCTTGCTCTCATGTAGGACCTTCTTCCCTATAGCTGTAGACTGGCAGACCTCTGACTAGTGTTTCTCAATCTCCAGATAAAAGTTTTTCTGAGTATTTGAATTTGCCTTTCAAGTTTCATCTTTTCATAATGTTGCAATGTATTTTCTCATCTAGACAGTATCAGCTTAGCTGTCTCCAAAGAAGTAGTCATGGATACATACAGTCTTTTTAATAAAATTTTCACTGTAAAATAACAAATTATTAAGCATTATCTTAACAGGTCATATTTCTCTTTACATTTTAGCCCATTTTGTGTAGCCAGAGTTCAAGGAGGGCAGTTTCTGATAATCAAACACTAAATAAAAAATTTGCTTTCATAAAATATCATCATAGAATGCTTTGGGTTGGAAGGGACCTTAAAGACAATGTTGTTCCAACCGGCCTGCCATGGGCAGGGACACCTCCCACTAGACCAGGTTGCTCAGAGCTCCATCCAATCTGGCCCTGAATATTTCTAGGGACGAGGCATCCACAGCATCTCTGGACAACCTGTTCCAGTGCCACACCACCCTCACAGTAAAGAATTTCTTCTAATTTAATCTAATTTAAACCTTCTTTTTTTCAGTGTGAAGCCATTCCCCTTTTCCTACCACTACATGTCCTTGTAAATAGTCTTTCTTCATCTCTCTTGTAGGCTCCCTTCGGGTACCAAAAGGATGCAAGTAGGTGACCCCAAAGTCTTCTCTTTCCCAGGCTGGACAAACACAACTCTCTCAGTCTTTCCTCATAGCAGAGGTACTTCATCCCTTGGCCCAACTTGGTGGCCTCCTTTGCACTTACATAGTGCTGTAACTAACACAGTCCCATGGGAAAAAGCAGAACAAGTCCTATTTTTTCTCTTTAGAGCTGGAAAGAGTTTTATGATGAGCTACTTGACAAGAGTCTGTCACGGTTTTAAGTCCAGCCGGAGATGAAATTCCACACAGGCACTCACTTGACCCACCCCCTTTCTTTCCCCACCGCTTCAGTAGAATGAGGAGGAGCATTGAAGTAAAACCTGTATGTTGAGATAAGACCAATTAAATAATTGAAAATTATGTAAAATACAAAAATAATGATAATATGATAATAAAAAGGAAAATTTTAATATATGATAAACTATGATAATTAAAAGGAAAAGAAAAAAACAACAAATTCTGCACAATACAATTTCTCACCACCTGCTGACAGAGCCCCCTTCCCAAACCCAAATCAGCCAACATTTTGGGCAATTCCCCCGGTACTGTGGTGTGGAATATCCCTATGGTTAGTCCAGGTCACCTGTCCCAGTTGTGCTTCCCCCCAGTTTGTTTTTTTGCCTGCCTCCTTGCTTGCAGAGCCTGAGACAAGGAGAAAATAGTCCTTGCTTAGGATAAACACGATTTAGCAAAAAACCAAAACATCGGCGTGTTATCAACACCATTTGCATTCTGAATCCAAAACAGAGCACTGTGAGAGGTACTGAGAAGGCATTAAGTGTGCCCCAGCTGAAACCAGGTTAGAGTTGCTCCGGGCAGGCTCCAGCCGGCTCTGCAGGTCCGGATGAGGCTGCACATCCCGCATCCAGCCCGGACCATCCGCGCTCTCCTCCCGGCCCTGCCCCGCTAGATGGAGCTGCGAGGCACAGCATGAGCTGCAAAGGCAGCCTCCGCTGCGAGAGAAAAAACACACATTTCTGAAGAAAACGCAAAATGACAGTGGCAAAAAATATGCTTGCGAATGTTCTGGAGTTCTGGTAGATGCCTTGTGAAAAGCATGTCCCATTTCCAGTGCGTGCATTTTGTGGCATCTACACCCCACTGTAATTTTCTAAGGACTGTTTGGAAGGAAGGGCTAGATTCTCAAAGGAGTGCTGAATTTTATTTCCATAGCTGTCAGTTTACTAAAAATTGAGAGTGTGAACATACTTGCAGGTATTCTCCAGGAAAAATTGATTACATAGCTTGAACTTCTGATACTTTTTTGCTGCTTCTTGAAAGAAGTAAATTTATTTATATCTGAGACATTTTTTCCCCCCAACCAACTCTAATCTAACACTATGATGTTTCAGGTCAGGATGCTGAAAGCTTAAACATAAGCTTTTAAACATTTGTATATATTAAAAAAAATACTGTTTACTTTCCTTTTATTATGACCTTAGTTAATGTTACGCAACTTACTAGGCTGTTTTTTTGAAATAGTTGTTTTCCCATCCACTCCATGAAAAAAGAGACTGCACAGCAGGGATTGCTAGCTGGTACAGTTTTTTTCAATGTTATTGCAATGACAGCTTTGGGTTGGTGGTTGACATTAAAATGAAAGAAAAATATTTTCCAGCACAGCTAGTTAAAGAGACAAGGCCATGACAAAGTTGTTTAACAGTAAAAGAATTGACTTTTAGAGACTTTTTAAAAGAAGCCTGAAGCAACTTAGAGGCACAATGTCAAATCAGATAGTAGCACCACTTTTTTAACTAGAAAATAAAGCTATTTGAAGATGCCAGCTCAATAACTGTTTTGCAATAGCTAAATGTAATGATATCAGCATCTTCAGAATCTGTGAGACTGGTTTCCTTTATGTTGCTATGATACCATATTATTATTTGATATGATATGCTTTATCAGAAACCAGCATAGGAGTAATGGTCAAGAGTAAAAATGAATAATTCAAATCAAGAATAATCTCCCTTTTCAAAAAAGACTGGTTATCACACAGTTTCCCTCTGAAAAGAGACTCTTTTCAGAGGGTATCCATAGGTTTCATGTTTACTATCTTTCAAGAGCTCCAGGATCAAATTGGTTACTTGGCTACTTTCCAAGCTGTTTGCTTTTCCTGACTGCTATTTCTTCAAAATAATCTACAGTACAGACTGATTTCCTGGGCCTCTGAAATAAAATACAAAGGTGATTTTTGCAGAAGATACTGAAGATGATTTTAATAAGGAATCCAGTTTGCATAGCCCATTGCCAAGCTGATGAGGGTTATTAGGTACATGGGAGGCAGCTGAGTAAATCATTCTCGTGGGAGTGGGTAAAGAACAATAACCTCAGTCCATTTATCAAAAGTGACATTAGAGGTTATTGCCATTTTTCACTAACATTTAGAGAATCAAGCTCAAGATCCTTTGTTTGGTGTACACCTTTGGCTGAGCTACCTTCGTCCCTGGAGATCAGGGGGTCTACAAAATCCACCAAGGATCCAGGAGCCCTGAGTCCACCTGGCTCTGAGGAGGCAGAGCAGGATACAGGGCAGCCCAATCAGATACAGTCATGATCTTCCATGGGCCACACCAGCCTGGGCTTTATCCTACAGATTCATGATGCATTCAGCTGTTCAGTGAAGTTTATCCACATTTAAGAAATTCAGTCATACTGCTAGAGGGCCATAATGGTCAGGGGCACATGTGATCAGTGAAGCAACATTTGATGCTGTTGCAAAATTGAGCTGCTAACAAATTTGTAGTTCTCAGGAAACTTTGAATAGTTTAACTTGATCAGATGATTTATAGTGAAATCAAATTTTGAAAGGTAATTTGTCATGAATTAGAAACCCTTTTTCTCTGCAGTGAAGACATCTTATGCCACTAACACAAGAAAGCAAGAATTTATATGCCAGGATAACATGAAGGTTAAAAGGGTTTGAATTTACTTGACCCAGTAAAAGTGAACTCAAGTTCAGACTGTTTAAGACAAAAGCAAAGAAAGAGCTACAGAATAGAAGAGGAAAAGTTTATAATTATCTGCTCTACATTTAAACAGTCTTATTTTATACTATATTTTGTGTTCTTGTCTTTTCTCACTCTGGTAATTACCTCTTTAACCATTTGCCTTTGGGACAATGTTCTGTAGGCACATGGTACTGAGGGAAACAAATGGACAGCAGTGTAGTCCTCTTGAAACACCACACCAGATGTGAGGGCACAAAACAGCACTACAGAATTTTAGCAAAACAGAGCAAGAACTCATATTCCTTTATATTTTGCACATATGGATTTCCTGTGGCATACATGCAAGAAATAAATAGCTATTTTATTAACCAACCTACTCATACAATATTATTCTTTATTAGCTGAAGTGTCCAGTGGGGAAATTTAAACATAAATAGGCTTAATATTTAGACATTTATGTGCCATAAATTATGTATTTTTACATACTTAATTCACCTATGGACATGCTTCGCATGCTAATGCAAATTAAAGATAACTGTTGCTGGTTTATGACATGCAAAATCCTTATCATTTGGTAAAAACAGCTGGATCAAAAGACCACAAAAATTATGTGGTTGCCTTTTCCTGGAAAGAAAAAGTCTGTCATGCAGTGTCATGAGGGGATATAAATTTGCTACAAATGAATCAGTTTGGCCAAAATCAGTACAATCCCTAATGAAACATCAGCCCAGAATGACCAGTTTAATCTGGCTTGTATTAGCATACAAAGTACGCCCATAGGTGAATTTAGCAAAAATTCATTCTTGCAGAGTAAGCTCTCTTTACCTAGAGGCTGCCTTTACCCAGAGCACAGATTACTCACTTCAACCTCTAAATAAAATCTCTTCTGCTTTGTGACAGGACAATAAAGATTGATTCAGCACATTTGATACCTGCTAATTTAGAAAACAAGAGGAACTTTATCCATTTAAAACATCTTTCACAAACAGTACAGACATTACTTTTCTCAAGAACAAGAGATTTAACACTGTACCTGCAGTATATTTTTAAAAACACCTGAGGTTTTTAAATGCCCTGGATCTCTAATAGCAAAAATGTAGAAATAGGAGTGCCCTGAAACAGTTACACAGATTAGTTGTCATTGAGTATTTAACATTGACAAGAATTAAAAGAGCCTTCTTAAGCAAGTAATTAACTTATGCCAATTTTGACGTTACTTTGCATTTCCTTTAAATGTCTGCAAAACTCCCACAGCTACCACAACTGTGTATTTCTACAGGTACCAGCAGGACTTCATGTAATTCTTTGTCTTATGCAAACCTGAATATGATGAGGCTGTGGGATGTTGGCTGTGATTTGTTATATGAGCAAATGAAACTGGGCATGACTATGTTCCTCTCACCATGGTGACATATGATTTGGTTAGTGCATGAGTGAGTTAGTGTTAGTTTCAAAGCTGTAACCTGGGCTGGTGAAATTAGACTTCCCAGCTTTCAAATTATGTTCAAATATGCTCTGTCAACATTAGCTGCCATTCTTATTGACAAGCAACCAGAATCTCTTGATTGTCAAATGTGAACTTAGCTTGATCAAGCATGATTTATTCTTCACCTTCCAACTCTGGATCGGCAAGTGGAGGAGAAGCACAGTGGGAAACAGACACGGATGGGCCACATTTTATCCCCTCCTCTCTTTAAAACCAGTTACTACTATTTTGTCTGCAACTACTTTATTCTTTATTCTATTTCTAATATCTCTACATTCTGAGTCTCTTCCAGTTCAGTACTGATGTATCTCAGAGCCCAGATTTACTTCCAGACCATTCAAGATTCATTTGCTCAACTTATGATCTCAAAGAGAAAAAAATCCTTTCAGTCAGAAGAAAACAAAGTTAGCAGCTTATCTTCAGCATATAAATGGTATCTACTGGACAAGATCCCTGTCTTCCAGGTAAACTTATGGACAAGGCTCAGGTGTGGCAGTGTTACCAGTCTGTCCATATACATCTGGTACACCTGTTTTATTACTTGCTTGACGTTCTGGCCTTTTGCAGGGCTTCTGGGAGTACTAGGCATCACTAGAACCACAGTGTCATGTACACCAGGTCAGTGGCTTCTGGGTGCTCAGGATAATATTGGGTTGTTTGCTCCTCCACTTGTTTCAGAAAGCGTCACAGTGATCTGGCAGCAGCAGGGTTTGCCTTAGCTGTATGATGCCTCCCTAGTAAATGGAAAGGCAGAAAAGGAAGGTAACACCTCTTTTAGGAAAACTATTTTTTTTTTGTAACTCATAGAATGTAGTGGTGTGTTTTTTTGTTTTATCAGTTTTCTGTGTGTATTTATTCCTTGTTTTATATTGTTTTTTATAAGCTGTAATGGTTTGTCCCATGTACACCCATATTAACCCCTTGTTGGTTTTACCCCAATCATAGTTATGTGTCAATTATAAGTTATACAGCCCCTGGGTCTTGTCCATCACTTCAAAGCCTCACCCTGGGTCTAGAAGGTTCCAGTGAAGGTGTCGAGTGATTGGGCAGGATCCTGGATGTCCCCTCCCTTGCGTGTATTTGTTACAATATTTGTAATTTATGTTCAGAGTCATATCCTTCACACCCTGAATTGGTTCCAAGCTGTACTCTACCCCCTGCTCCTCCCCTGTTTATAAGGTGCTGTACAGAGAGGAACCCCGCTTTTGTGAGCAAACTCTCTGGGTGTGAAGAAGTCCCGTGTGGGCTCAATAAACCCCAGCTGAAGTTCTCCATAAGAGTCCTTCCTTTATTCCTCACCACTGTTCACACTTCTGGGGGGCAATGACCCACAGGACTGGGGAAGTATCTCAGGATACTGAACCGTAACTTCACTGCGGCTCCGGTGCCAGGGCTGGCCAGGACACGGGACACGGGTCCCGAGACACACCAGACCACTGCAGGAGAACTCAACCATGTGAGCAGGGTTGACAACAGGGATGTCACAAACCGTATAATTTGTAGAAAACAGGATTACTGAACTGCCAAAGATCTTAGTTAAACTGTACCTTAACCTTGTCAAGGTCACAGAGGTGTGATGTTTTCTTCACCTTTATAGGAGATCTCATATTTCTGATGGTTTTTCCTGTTTTTTTAGAGAGAAGCTGCAAGATTTTCATCCCTGAAAATAATACACAGCATAAGCAGCTGGGGACAGCTGAAGCTCTTGTTAACATCTTGTTAAATGGATACTGTTAAATACTATAAATACTTTCCAGGAAAAAAAAATAAGGAAGAATTTTGCTCTGATATTGCTATACTGTCACAAAAGGGAGCATATACCAAAAAAATTCATTGCTTGGTCCCCACTGTTAAACATTCACTGCTAAAAAGAGACATAAATAATGTAAAAATTGATTCTCATGCAGGAACATTCCTTGACTCATTGAAGTATCTATCATGCCTTCCTTCCTTTTTGTGTAACACCTTTGAATTAGATGTCCATTGTTGAAAATATTTCTGCAAATGTCTTGTGAAATCAGCTGCTGTTTGTAGAGAGAGATGCTTAGTATGCGTTGCCATATGCAAAGTATGAAGACAGACCTTGTGCAGTACCAAACTAAATAATCATAGTAAATGGAGTCATTTATTAAGTTGATCCTTAAAACTTAAAATATAAATATCCCTGCTGAACCCTGTGTCATTTGTGTCACCACATACAGATGCTTTTTAACCTAGAGAGAGTGCTCTCACAAAGCCTGGAGAGAAGAATTTGATAATGAAAAGCAGTGATTCTATTTTCAGAAAAGTAGCATTTACTCTTTTTCCTGAAAAAAAATGAGTGTTTACTACAGTAAGCTCTCAAAAAAAATGGCACAGATTGAACAAAACTGCTCTCAGCTCAACCAGCAACAGTATGATTCTGGTAACACATTCCAGTGGCTTCTGAGCTGGGCTTCTAACTGTGGTAAATTCCTCATGTTATAAATCCAGCTGAATTTTTAGAAGTAGTACTTCAAAGGATAGATGGAGAAGGAAAAGACTACTAAGATAACACTAGTTTGTAGGTAGAAAGTACAAATATGAAGGAATGGTTATGAGGCAGGTAAGAAAGTAGTTGAAAGTATCAAAACATTTTAAAGGCTGCCTCTAAGGTAGCCTCTATTGTTTCTATCTTTTCAAGTGTCCATATTGATAAATCAAGTCTGGCTAGAATGAGAGCCCTGGTTCAGGGGGAATTGCTCTCAAAAAACACTCAGATGCCTCCCACAGCCAGTGGGACAGGTCACCTAATCTTTTATATAGTTCTGCATTTGAGAAGGTGTTCACTCCTTGCAGTAAGCAAGTTGCAGTGCACACAAATAATCTCTCTTACTGGACTGTTTTGATTTTTTTTCCTCAAGTTTTAAAAAATTCCTTACATTCTGCAAAAATAACATTTGATATGGGAAACTAAACTGTGAGAGATCCCAGAATAACCTATCTCAAGGGCTCAGTGTATATTATATATATGACATTCTATATAGCCATACACATAACGTCTATGACAATGTCACGTAAATTGGCAAGGAGTAATAATAATAATAATAATAATAATAATGTCTTTCACAGACACATTGGCCAGAAAAATAAGCATACATATAGAAGTCCTCTGAAAAGCTCTAATTGCAGTAAACAAATGGTTTCTGACCTTTTATTTTTAATTTTGCAGAAAAAGATAAAAATCCCATCTGAGCTACTTGTCTCAGTATCAGCTACAGATAACACAGAAACAGACACCTCTAGAGTACTGTTCATTAAACCTTGCTAGAGCACTCAAAAATAGATCAGATAATCTGTACTTTCTCTCTACCACCTGCGAAGAGAAGACAGAATAGTCATTTCTGTAAATAGATAAAGATGAAATCTACCCCCAATTTTCTATTAAGTCTGTCCTATCTAACTAAAACATTGTAATTTTATGTGTCCTACAATTTTTCTGTGTTGGCTAGATAAATTATAGGGTTTTTTTAAGAATGGTTATATTTATGCTTGCCACCTTGTCAAATTGGGTACCACTCTCTCAGAAATACTGCAATATAAATAGTGCATGTGGGAGCCAAAAATCTTAAAAATTGCTAAGCATCAATTTCAGTATCTAAAACAGTAGCTTTATTAGGTAATAGGCAGTTGCATACAAAATCCTGCTTACAAAATCAAAAATTTAAATGTCGGGAAAAAGCAGCTGTCTCATTAAACTTTTTGTATCTGTAACACAGTGTTTCCAAACTTTTGCAGGGAGCACTTTTGGATGGGTTACTAGCAAATAAGCATTTTAATAGATGTCTTCTTACTTATATTCCTAACATAATGACCTGGAAATCTATTTTGATTTCTTCTGCTTCATGTTTCTTTCTTCTGTCACTTCTCTCTCTTCTGTGGAATCTTCATATTCCATGTTATTCACTCGTTTTTGTCCTTTTTGCTTGAGCTTTCCCTCCTCATATTGTCCCTGGAAATTTGGATTAGCACCTTCATGTCACAAAGTCACCAGCAAAACTTCCATGGCGACTTCATAGAATTTTCTTCACTGATTTCCACAGAAGCTTCCCCATTATAGCAACAAAAGAGGATGACACTGAAACCAGTTTTTATACTGCAATTCGGGTCAGTTCTCCTGGCAAGAAGGTTCAGCCTTGCAGTAAAAACATGCCCAGAGTTTTTGGGAAGTTGTCTGACAAAAGGCTTTCTAAGCTTCCCCTCTAGTGTTAAGGCAAAATTTGTAATAAAATCTTCAAATTAAATCAAACTAATGGGTACAAATATGCTGAAAAGTTTCACATTTATAACTTGTAAAACAAATCTTTATTCTATATGGAGAAGTATTAAGGAACGTATTATTTCCTACAGGCAAACACAAGGCTCTGATGGGATAAAGTCATTTCTTTCTAAGCCATTGCCTTGCTTCTGGTGCAATTCTCATTTTGAAAAATCATTGTGTAAGATACTCGTGCATGCAGTGAACTTGTTTGGATTCAGTAAGGTTAGTGCTTGAATTCCATTTGGAATAGGGAACACGTGTCAGCTCTGTTTGCCTTAAGGCCATTAAAAAGGAATCTGTCCATGGAAATTAGATAATTTCTTAGCAATATAATTTAAACATTCCTCTCTTCTCCCCATATTATGAAAGATAGTGTCAAGCACTGTAAGATGAAAATCAGAAGTAGCCCAGACATTCCTATTGGCTTGCTGACTATGTATTATTTTCTGAACCCATGCAAATTACTAACACAAAACAGCATTCAAGATGCTCTTGACTTATTCATAAGAGATAAGAGATAACAGATATGCACAAGCTGCTTTAGTTTCTGAAGAAACTGGAGTTCCTCAGCAGATTGTTTTCCCCCAAGATTTTGAGTCTTTGTCATTTCTCATTGGACTGCTAGTGAAGGTCATATTTGAAAGTGACAGCTGATTTATCTAAGATTATAAAGTTAACTATATTTTCTAGTTTTCTCTCACAGTGCCCCAGCAAAAACATTACAAACACGAAACCTACCAGGTTCTGGATGAGTCTGAAATGACCTAGCTCTGATAAAACTCATGGAGCTTTGCCTTAGCAAATCAAGCCTCACACAACAAACAAATGAAAAAACAACAACAACAACAAAGAAAAAATCCAAACCACAACCAATCGAATTGAATTAAAATTTCTGTATCTTTCTGGGGTGATGTCCAAAATCAGCTTGGAATTGTATTTGGAAATGCTCACCTCCAAAGCCTCTTCCATTGCAAGTGATGACCATTACAGGATGGGTGGCTACTAGTCATCATCAGCCAGTTCAAGGTGCTTCCAGGCTCAAGGGCTGTTTATTCTATTAGGAAAGTTTCAGGAATTTTGAGAAGCTGGTGTCTCAAACTCTGATTATCATATGCCTTATTATAATAACAGTAATCAGGAAATGATACAGGAAAAGTTTAACAGCATGCCTTTGGAAGCCCTCACATCTCTTAGTAATATTGCTTTCTCAAGAGAAAATCCTGTTTGGTATTTCCTGAGGAGTAGGTCACTGCCTTTCCTCCATCCTGCCTCCAGTCCAGGAAAACTTCTTGACTGGTTCCTTATATCTGGAAAAAGCCCAAATAATCATCCTAGGGAAAAATAATGATTCAATAGATACTTCTGATCCCTACAGGAAGAATGTATTTTAACTCTTCAACTGATAACTTATATTGTCCATATAAAGCATGCAAGTATTGTAAAATAAATTACTAATGGTACTTTTTAAACCACACTTTTTTCTTACTTATAATACATACAAAAAGAGAGACAGACAGATATATGTATAGACCTTTGTGCATTCAAATGGCCCCAAATAAAAATAGTAGTATAAGATAATGCTAAACTTTGGTGGCTTTTGGAGTACAGTGCTTTATCCAATGCTCAATATGCTTAATAGATCTGTATATACTAAGACGAAAGTTCAGAACTTTTCTTCCTTGGAATCTCTTTTACTTATGACAGATTTTCATATTTCATTTGATACTATCTACTGACCTGGTTTTCTATGCATGCCTTAACCATTTTAATTGATCTCCCCAGTGCCCAAACCATACTATTGCAATTCTACAGTCTGCTTTTCACTTTGCATGAAAAAAAATTCCATAACTTCTCAGGAAGTTATTGAACAGCATATACAGCTGCCTAATCACAAAGTTGCTTTACATTTTTAATCCTTTCATTGTAAAGCATTGCTCTTCCTTACATCAAAATGAAATTTGATAATTCTGGAACCAAGACCTTATCACTGCTAGCATTTTTTTGGGAGTGCTATCATTCTTTTGGAAGTCCTATTAAAAACTTTGGCAAAAAATAATGCCACATGGAAAATGCAGAGAACACAGTGAGTGTTCCCAGGGAGTTCTAAGGCTAAAACTTAAAATCCCCATGCATTAAATCTCAGGACTATTTTCTATTATAACAGTCTTGCAGTGGACTGAAAAATGGAAATGATAATATATTGGGGTATCTGATTGTGACAGATTATTGACTTTCATTGTGTGTGGGTGCCTTTTGATCTTCTTTTGATCAGTTTTAGGTACTCTATGTGGGTTAAATGTTAACACAAGTTGTTGTCTTTGCTATAGCTATGTTTTCTTGGTTTTGCTAAGTACTGTGATGTACTCAGAAATCATCCAGTTGCAAACTACTGAGGTAAGGTGAAAGAGATGAACTGACTGATATGGAAAACTACACATGTGAAGACTGAAGAGTCTTAATTACTAATTACTAATTACAGTATTGATATGTTCAATATAGACACATTCCTTAGTACTGATAAATCCTGAAGAAGATTAGCAGGCCAGGTCAAAACTGGCCATTTATCACAGCAGCACATGTTAAATTTTAACCAACTCACTTGGTATTATCAGAAAATATTCAAAGACAATATCATTTTCTTATGGCCTAGGACTGAAAAGACTTATTTTTCTTTTCTCATCTTTTATATTAAAAATATTAACCATTCCAAATGATTTCTGCTTTCTGTCAGGAACTGATATTTTTGTGATATTTAGTTTCTGTGCTCATGTCTCATACTCAGAGGCTGGCAGTTTTAAAAATGCAAATGTGCATTTTAATAAGCCAGAAACCCTTTAAAAAGGAAATACAGAACAAGTGAACATTTCCATGTAAAATTTGTCAATAGTTCCTGTTTTCTTTCTGGGCTGAAAAAAACCTGCTGGAATATCCAAACTACTGGGGCAGCTGAGACACAGGGATGCCACGTATCCCATCTTCAGATCTGTAAGGAGCTTGAGGAGGAAAGTGTGGATACTTGCTTGCTCCACTTGAGTCAATTTAGCCATTTCTATTCAAATTCCATGTTAATCTCTGATCTTTAACTACTGCCAGCGAGAAGCATGAAACCAGAGTGTAGGTCAAGTGTGGGAAAGTGCTCATTCCCCTGGGTGATAATAGTTTAAAATTATGTTATTTTCCTCGTGACTGATTTAGGTCTGTTTTTAATGACAGCAGTTTAAGATAAATTATTTTTATTTTAGTCACAGCTCAAGTCCAGGTTGAGCTTCAAAAGGAGAGTAATCCCTGTCAAGTGGCAAGAAACCGTGAAATATAATTAGAATTACTGGTAGCCTGTACTCAAAAAAGACTTAAACTAGAATTATGTAATTATTTTTCTTTAGAAGAGCTTGTCTGCTGGATTTACTTTCCTATTAAATCCAAGAATAGAGTAAGTCTCCTAACACATTCTGTCAAATAACAGTGCAGAATTTGGCAAAAGAATTTCATTGACCTTAACTCTGCCTTGCTCTGGGTGTCTTTGTGCCTAAGGAGACCAGGGGTCTTTTGCATTTCTTTCTCTCCATACAGTTGGGTCTTCAAGATAGGAAGCTCCTTTAGATATTTGCTATTCACTCATGGCAAAACCTCTAACTGTAGTCTCCAATCACACATTAGTCCTTAGATAATCTTTCCCCATGCCATTGTTCAGGCATCGTGCAATTGTTTTACCATTGTAGCTTGACTTAGAGCTGGAGGAAAGGCATTTTTCTCATTAAACTGTTCATGCTCCTCATTGCTGAGAGGCACAGATGCTTCACAGATCAGCACAACATTTTAGTCAAGCACACCATCCTCATCTCAGTTTACCAATGGAGCAAACTTGCAGAGAGAAAGAGATTAAACACAGGACATCATTTGTGCAAGGGTGGGTAACTGGACCCAAAAATTCTGACTCTTAGTTGCTCACTTACCTGGGTCCAAATGGATTAGAGAGGGTCCATCAATTAATACATGAGTCTGTCCCAGTTATAAATGCCAAACTCAGTTTTATGGTGGGTCATTCCTAATGTATTTGAGCAGGTTTATTCCAAGTTAGTATGGCTCATTTTCTGCTTTCCTTTTCTTTTTTCTTTTTCCTTTTAAATCTGTCTGTTGCACTTTCTGTATTAGAGATTTCTGCCTTTCAAAGAAAGATAGCGTGCAGTGAGTTCTTGAAGCTAGGAGGAATACTGATGCAGTATCTCAGTGTATTATAAAAAAAATGCTGATTTCAGAGTCACAATGAGAATAGTACATTCAGAACCTTCACCTTAATAGAAGGAGATAGGGTGCTATTAGTTTTGAAGACACAAAATAAATTTCCTATTACAGGGACCAGGCAATCCACAACATGATACAATACTCAACATGTCTTAGCATATTAAAGTCAATTTTATTATTTTTCAGTAATCTGTGTACATATTGGGTTTATTGTTCTGGATTTCTGCTTTTTCTTTGTGCCTCATATCTGAGGCTTTTTGGAGGTCCAGTTAGAATAAATGAATCAAGATGAATGTTGTCAAATATTCCTCACAGGACTTGCACCATAATAATTGTGATCTTACTTTTAATTATCCTAATGCAAACATGCTCAATTACACAATAATATTTTTTTGTCTTCCCAGCCACCTTTGCTACGAACCCACAAGCTAAAAATCTTGGGTTCTTGTTGGATTTCTGCCACTTTCTATTTTCTTGCTTGCAGTAAAGGTTTTTCAGTTTGCAGCAAGATTTCAGCTATTCAGATTGTGCCCTCAGTGAAAAACTGCACGAGTTCACCCAGACTGACTGAACTTCAAGTCATGACCGAGGTTAAGACTCAGCTTGTGAATGTCATGGCAGGTGGGTGACCTCATTTCCCCTCCCCACATCAGAAGGTGAGCATCCATTACATGTCTGCTCTTCAGAACTCACAGAAATAATCATCAGTAGAAACCCTGCCATCAAATAGGGAAATAAAATTCATATCCAATGTGAAAAAAAAAAAAAGGAATGCAGTGAGAAAATATCTTTTTTGTAGCATTTTTTGCAATAAAAGAGTATATGCAGATAAGTAATATTCCTTTATCCGCTATGTGGCTGCAGAGCATTGCAATTCAAGGAGTGATAAAATAGAAATTTCCTCACACTTACTCATTAATACACTTCAACTCAGTTTTGATATGGTTGAATTGATTCCTACTGCAGAATTCAAATAAATGTTCATGAGTTCTCTTGAGATATTCAACCACATCACTATGTTGCATATAAAAGTGTAACCACAAATGGCCTCAGAAGTGCATTTTGCCTCCAAGCAAATCTTTTTAGAACTATAGGCAACTGACATTTGTTTTCCTTTCAATTTTATATAGTCAAACTGCTTATCAATATTTGCTCTTCCCATTTAGCTGCTTGAATATTAGCTCTGCCTGTTGTTTGTATCAAAAAATAAAACCAAAAAATGCTCTTTTAAACATGAAGTTTCCCCCTTCAGTTTCTTCAACTGGAGCTAAGATTTGTTTCCCTATCTCTGCCCTTTTTTAAAAGTTTTATTCCCTTCTCCTAGATATTTTTTAAAAAAAATTGTTTTAAAGGCATTTTTCCTCATTAAATGTCAACAAAGGAGGATGCTTTGACATAGTGAAATGAAATGTTATTTTAATTTTTATACCAGTTCTATCAGCTTTTCTGCCTAATTAAATACAAATCCACTTTATAAGCATGATTAATGTGATTGTTCTATTATTTTTTTTCATAGGATTTACCATTTATTTTTAAATAAATCTTCAGACATAAATAGATATTTCTGAAGAAATAATTTGAGGGACTTTAAGTTAACAGAGCTTCAGAGAAAGGATTTTATTTTTGTAATGCATCATTTGCCTTTTTGATGGCATTGAAGCAACGAATAATAATTACAAAATCTGTAAGAAATAAGAAAAAATGTTTTCTTGTTTTCTGAATATCATAATATATTAAGCCTCCAGATATACTCAAGAAAATTACATCAAGGGCAACTAATGTTATTAATCAAAGTGACATTTGAATAAATGGCTTTGACTTTAGACACAAGGACAATATAGACGATCCGCAGATATCAGTTGTTTATCACACTGCAGTATTTTGTTTAATGCCATTACCTTGCCACTGATTCACTGGATGTAAACAGCTTATCGTTCCAAGGCTTATTCTAGTGGCAAAATGTGAAACGAGAACCTTATGAATATGCAGAGTCTTCCCTCATGGCACTAACTGAGCTCTATTTATGGCTGTGATTTATGAGGCTTATGAGCACAGCTAGAATTTTAGTTCAACATTAACATTCCTTCTATGCATGACATGACAGTTTATAGTTCACAGCATCTCTGCATTACATTTACTGGTAAATATAAATGACTTTTTTTTTTTTTTTAATCCATTCATTTAAGATAAAAATCTTCTCTCTAAACCTGTAAGCTTAGTTCTTATATACAATTGGGTAGGGAGGAGGGAGAAGAAGAGATCCTGGGGAGAGAACTCACTGAAACCTATCCCTGGAAGACATACAAAATCTCCTGATTCCCAGCCAGTCAAAGAGTAGGTTTCTGTGTCCAGCTGCAATGTTCCCCACTAGCAGGAAGGAGTGAAAATACAATAAGTGAATCCAGGGAAATTGTTATTTCTGTTCATTTTGCTTGGTTCACCTCTCTAGTCCTCTCCCAGGTGCAGCCTTGGCACACATAAGCAGGTTTGTATCTTGGCTGCAGTGACAACTTCTGTGAATACCTGTGTCTCCCACAGCGTGTGGCTCTCCTGTGACCAGATGACTCCCACAGTCCACAGGAGAGTCAGTGTTTGCCCACAGCTAAGGGGGAAAAAATGGGGATAGAAGGTGAGAACAAGGGCAGGAAACACTGAGCTGCAGCTGTGGGAGCACCTGCACCAGAAAAGCAGAGAACTTTGATGTCCAATTCAACAAGGAAGCAGAAGAAACAGGCACAGGCTGGAGTAAGGAGTCTGTAATTCAGCAGCTTTTGGGTGTGCTGGTGTAATCAAAAGAAAGGGATTTTTTGAAAGGAAAAGTGTTAATCAACAATAAGCATAGGAGGAGAATAAGGCAGGCTGTCACATATGTAAAGACTGGAGTTTGAAACCTTAACAGGAATGCATTAGGAACTCAGTTTTGCCTTTTGGGTTGGGGCTTTCAATTCTTCAAACCACACAAGTATTTTCTATAGTTAGGAAAATGATTTAGGCAGAGGATAGAAAAGTTTCTGGGGGCATTGAGATCTCAAGTGGCAGGTTTGTTTATCCCACTCCTACTCTGGTATAAGTTTATTACAAAATGTACCTTTAGGAGAAAAGATTATTATTTTTTTCTAGGTCACATTTGTAGGGCCATTGTTATTGTTTTTAATCTTAAGTTTAATTTTACATTGATATTTTTTGGAGAATTTTCTCCTCCTCATTAATTCCTCACTTTCTAAGAAACAGCTTTGGAATTTGTCTTTCAGAATTGTTTCTTTTAAAATTTTACTCCAAGGACCTCAGGCACTAAACTGTCTGCTTTTCCTATTTTATCTCAAAGCACATTGTCTAGCTTTCAGACTTTATTAGAGGTCTTTATTTTACTAAACATTAGTGGCAAATAGTTTTTTGACTGTAGTATCTGAACCTTCCATGACCCTTTCTAAACTTGTCATCACTGCAAGGCTTTTTGCAAGACCAAATAACTCAGATTGGATACAGATAAATTTGGTTATTTCTGGGGCTCTGCCTTTGCTACTTCTCATCATCACAGCAGAGATCTACAGAACAACCCAACTGTGGGAGCTGGACAGGGGGTACTATGCATTTCACTATGCCCTGAGTAGAATGATCTTAGAAACCATATACCCTGGGGGATATCCAGTATATCCCAGCCATAGATGGGTCTAAATGCAAGGTACTTGTTGCCTTGCAAAAAGAGTTAGAGGCTGTATCGAATACATGTAATTTAAGGACTCACTGAACTTCACAAAAGCCAAAGCAGAAGTCAAAATGTTCATGAACCTGACTCCTCACTTGGTTCTCTTAAAAGTGTTACAAGGGGTTTAAAATTAATCAGATGGTCAAGTGAGCTCCTCACAGACACGTAGCATCACAGCTGTCTGTTTATAACCACAGTAAGCAGATATGTCTTGGAGAAATAAAATTGTGACTGTCCAGTTGAAATAGTCTGTCCTCTGTAAATAGATGTAGTGGTAGAATCTCTAGATTTTTTTATACTGTGGCAGTCGATGACTTCAATGACTTGGGACACCCAGACAGACTTCAGAAACTTCACTAAGCCCCAGGTATTTTCATAACGAACTCCCCACCTGCAATGGATTTTTTGGGCTTTATTCATGCCACCCCAAAGATGTTTGAAATTTTGCATAATTCAGCTTTTCAAGGTGGATGAAGTTAATAGGCATGAATGAAAGGAAACTTCAAAAACCGTTTAAATGGAATATTCATGCTTATCTCTGGCAGAATATAGTCATATTTCTATACTTACATTGATGTGCAGCTAAAAATATTTTATTCTTAAGGAATCATTACTCACATTAGAAAATTAATAGGAAGTCTACCTGGAAGAGTGATTTTGAAAATAAAACTGTATTGAGGGGTTAAGAAATCATTGATCATTGATTTCCTGCTTATATAACTGTAAAAACAGAAGCAATTTTATTAAACATAATTTTATGAGTGTGCATGGCAGAAATAAGCCTCCTGCTTAGTCTTAATGGCTTCTGACTCATTACAAGTAAATAATAATTACAGAATGTTAAATGTTGGTTCAAAGAAGCAGAGATGAGGGTCTCTGTGTCACTTTCCTGGCCTTTATCATTAAAATATCAGGGTTTTCCATACTTATAGCCATGATGCTAAGCTTTTTGTGGATTCGTGCCACTGGAAGTCATGAATAGAGCCAGCAGATGACTTGCTCCTAACTCATATTTGTAATTGCACAGAAAATAATGTTTCATTCTTTCTAAAACATGTCACATTCTTATTTTTTCCTGTGCTATTTTTCTTTAAATATGGTGTTTAAATATCAAGGTCCCTGCACAGAGACCTCTTGAAACACAGAATTTTCTATTCTTAGAAAATTAAAACCCCACAGTTATAAATTGTACCTTAGGATTGTGTAGCTCTGATCCCATCTGTTTTGTGAAAAGAAGAGGAGTCTGACCTTCAATTCATTCTTTCTCTTTTTTTTTTTCTATTCCCCCTACTTTTCTTCCTCCTTCTTTGGTTTGCCTTGTGCCTATGGGAGTGCTTGTTGAGAGCTGTCATCTGGTGCCACCCCTGCTGACACTGAAATCTCCAAATATAATCAGCTAATGAGAGAAAGTGACACAAGGAGAGGAGACACATGTTAACTTAGGGATTTCTTTGCAGTGTTTAGGGAGACAAGAGATTGTATATGGAGGACTATAAGAAAAGCCTGAGTATTGTGATGCCCTGGTGGTCCCTTCCTTGCTGCTTTGCTCCTGGCACAATGGCCAAAGTGAGTCAGCTCCTGAAGGCATAATCATACTACTCACAGGCACAACCAGGAAGCAATACTCATTAAAAATAGACAATCCTCAATTAACAGTGTTCTAACTAATTGATAATAATAACTTTAGATAAAGGGAAAAAGGAAACAAATATAGCAAAATAAGTTCATAATATGAATAGAGGTTGTCACATATTCTATTATCAGCCAGACAAGTCAGTATCCAAACAGGAGGACCCAGGGGCAGAACTATTCCAGAAGCAATTTTTTTCCTTAAGGAGACAATAAAAATTTACCTTTTCAATAACTACCATTAAATAAGCAATCAGCTGGGATACTCCTACAATGCAGAAGACAGCTACCCCATGCAACTATCAGTTCTTGAAAGATGCAGTAATTTGTGATTAGCAACAGGGACCAAAGGTTCAGAAGTGCATCTGAAAATATTTTTAGCTTTCATGCTAATAGCTAAATTCTTTGGACAAGTGGAAAGTAAGGCAATGTACCAAGTCAAGTCAAAAGTGAATCACAGCAGTCTTCATCTGCTGTACACCAGAAAAAAAAAAAAGTAATTAATAATTAATATACCAAACAAATACTGCAAAAAAAGCAGAGAAGGAGAAAAGTATATTAAAAGAGCAGATAGGGTGGTAAAATCGTGATGAAAGAATAAGGTTAGATACTGCTCTATCTCAGTGCACAACCAGTAGTGGTAAATACGTATTCGTATCTTCTGCATCACTTCTGCCTTGAAATAAAACATCCTGAACTGCTAACCATAACTGTGATAAGAGATATTAAACACAAATTAAAACAATTGTATTGTAATCTATCAGAGAAACAAGCAGGAACTGAAGAATGAGACTGCATGGAGGATATTAATGCAGCACAAAATGGCAAGAAATGAAATTATTTGGAAAGCTCAGAGAGGCACCAGATGCAGAGACACAGCAGCACACAAATAGGCAGCACACACATAGGAGGTGGCATGCCAAACAGACAGCAGGATACTGGTGAATGCACCAACTGAAGAGAGTTCTGGCACTGTGGAGAAGGAAAAAACCCAAACCAAACCAAACCTATAAAACCTGAATCCCAGACAAATTTAAATTACATAGATAAAAGGAAATTAGGAAAATATTAATTGCAAGTACATAATCAAGCAAAAATAACTAGGCTTGAACTTCAGAAGTGTCATAGCCTTCAGTTAAACTACCAGTGAATACATGAACCTAATAACACAGGGAATGTGACAAGAAAATTTCTATTAATAGGCAGAAGAGCTAAATTACTTTTTTTTTTTTTTTTTTTTTTTTTTTTTTTTTTTTTTTTTTAATCCAGATAATGACAGCATGTCGTCAACAGCATTGTGAGCCTGTTGAGTACTGCAGTCCCTGTCTCAGAGAGCAGCAGGTGTGTGGTGGCTCTTAGGGCACAGACTGGCAGCTCCTTCAGGTCATAGTCTGGTTGTCTCTAATTGCAGGAGCCTTCACTTGGTGATTCAGGGTCTTGGTTCTTAATTGTGTTTGTATAAATTCAGAAAGAAAAGAATCAAAGAAAGCAAGAGACATTGCTGAGGTCAGAGTTCCCAGAAGCTGTGTGAGTAGTGCAGCAATTATTCAAATGCATAGGTCTAAATCGTTTAAACAAAGCAGTGATTAAATGTTACTACACAGAAAGTACTAAGAAGGATGGTAAATTACACTTCAGCACTTCAGTGTAAAAAGACTGATTTTGACAAGTTATAATGTGTGAGAAATCCAATTGTGTTGCTACAAGTTGATTACTGTTGCTCAGAAGAAAAAAATTGTGAGAAAAACTATTGGTAACACTACTAAAGAAAGTCATATCTATACCACAAGTCAGTGAGAGTTCTGCTGGCTTTAGAAAATACTCATGGAGACACTTGACAAAACCATTGCATATAAGGATTAGAGTGGGCCAAATCTTTCAGAAGAAATCAGGAAATTAAATTTAAAGTGAAATTAAAAGTGGAATTGTATTTAGCTGAAATATCATACTCAATACACTTGTTAATCTCCTGTTGTAACGTGATTCTAAAAAACCCAAGCAACATTACCACAATGTAGTGGACATATATGTCTAAAAATGTGAAAGAAATTCAGGAATTTATTTTTTTTTCAGGTGCATGCAAATGTTTTGAGGCATGTAGCAGACAGAGATGCAAGAGCTGTAGTTACCTCAACCAAACTCTGTTAACTCTAACTGGGATGATTTTTAAAAATGTGAATTGAACAATATCTATCTTTCTTTACATAAATGCATATTCTCCATTCTGATCATACTTTTTTTCTCAATTTCTTTCCACAAGAAAATATCTGATGAAATCAGATAAAATATACAGCTTATAAATTCCCATAACTTCAGGGAAAAGTTGCTGTCAGATGCATTCCTGTTGAAACAACTCTAGCAGACTTGAGAACATGAGTCCAAAGAGCTGACAATCATTGCACAGAGCAGAAACAACTTCTTTAGTATAGTCTGCTATTGAGGTTTTTGAGAACCAGGAAAACTCCAATACAAAACCACAGCGGCCATTTTAGACCTAGAAAATAAACACTTCAGGCACAGAGTGACCAACTGCATCATTTCAGTTTGCAAGTTTTAATTGGGCCAACCCTGTGCACACTGCTGGGAGTGAAACTCCAACAGCATTGCAGCAAACAACAGGCAGCCTCATGGCCACATTCAACAGTATCAAACCTCAGCAGGGAGAGTTATGTTAAAAAAAAAGTAGAGAAAGCACATGCTAAGCCACTCCTTGATGAAATAGTGCTCTCAGCCATGCTTTTAGCCTCTGTACCATGTTGGATGCTAAAATTTTTGTCTGCCTTGCTGTTACAGAGTTTTGCCTTACTACAGCTGGGTGCAACAGAAAGAGATGCTGAAAAGTCAAAATCAGTGTGTGCAAACCTGACAAAATTACAGGGCTTTTGGTGGGTTTTTTTAGGATAAACAATATATTTGGAATTAGTGTATTAAACAAATAAAAGCTGCATAGTTATTCATATATCATGGCAGAGAACATTTATATGTCTTATAAAAATAAATATTTACAAGTCCCTAACAGAAGACATAAATGGAAAGTAGGAAGTCTGAGACATTTGTCTGAGACTGAGATGCAGCATGGGCAGTAACACAGCCCATCCCCAGCAACCAGCAGAGACCAGCACGTCATTGCCCAGATAACCTGTATAAACCAAGAGGTCTTTAATCCTTCCTGAATGACAGATTGAGAATTATGTCTGACTAATTATGCTTTGGACACAGAAGAACCTCAAGAAAAAGAAAACATAATTTACAACCTAATTATGATTTAATTACCATTTTAAAATAGAAAGAGACTCTGGTCCTACTTATCTGTAATAAATTCAGGGTCAGCAAAATAGTGAGAGAGAGAAAGGGACATTTACTGCAGGTTTGTTTTTCCAGTGATAAAACTTTTGAGCATATTCTAAGTTGCTACATACATTAGAAGGTTATTAAATACTTTATGATGTTATGTTAAAATTGACTCCTTCAAGCTAGATGTATTTTGCTTCCCTTCTAGAAAACATTTCAAAGTAAACTTTAGGCAATGGTAAAGAGAGATTCAAAGAGGCTGTGAGGTTTGTTTGGAGAATGTTTTCTGTTGTAAAGTGTATCAAGTCTTGCATTTCTGATTGAGGAAAATAAAGGGGATGAGAATTTCCTCCCATAAACACCTCACCTTCCACATCAGATTCAGTAAGAACATTGCAGGACTGAGATTACAGCAAGAGCTCTTCTCATGACAGCAAGCATCAGCGTTGAATTCTGTTCCTGATACTCATAAACAACACTTGGTAACTTACTGGAATGGACAGAGTAAGTATTTCCACAGAACACTTTGGGGACTCTGGTCCTATTTTTCTGTAATAAATTCAGGGTCAGCAAAAGGCCTGGATGAATATACAATATGCATTCAGGCCCCTGTGTCTCCTCTAGGATACAAGCTGCATTCACAGCATCACCCCAACATGCCTCTGTCACTTCTGGCCAGTAGTGTGGATATATCTGCACACATCTGCATGGACAAATTACAAAGAAAATAAACTAGGGAAAGAGGCAATGCATTTTTTCACAGAATTCAAACAAATACCCTCTTTGCCTCTTGCTGTATAGTAGCATCGGTAATAAAACAAGAGAGCTTGTTACCAGACATTCATTTCTTCCTACATGGACTGTCTGCTTCAACCTCTTACAGTCTGTCTTGCATTTCTAAGCAATTCCAAAGACACAGGCTAGCCCTGGGGATCTGTCCTAGCTCATGGAATTGAACATCAGCACAGCTCTCCTGCACAGCCTGCTACAAAATACAGTGTGGTGCTCAGTGTAAGAGCACACAGAAATAATGTGGGCAAGTGGAAAAGGGAAGCAAATACAACCTATTTATGCTATTGGATAGAATCCTCAAGTGCATTATCTGCCTAGTTCCTTTTTCTGTAAATGTGAAAGATTTAATCAGGAAGGTCTTGAATTGGAGAAGTTGAAAGAATAGGAGTTCCATCTTTATTAATGGTCTTTTGTTGTGTCATTCCACCTACTCTGGAAAGCATACTGCAGCCAAAAAATAACGTTACTCATCATTGGTTTATGTCATGTTTATCCACAAGATAAACAGGTGAGAAATCAGGACAGTTTTTGTTTTAATGCAGAATGAAGCACCTACTCTGATTCAAATCAAAAAGGATAATTACTTTATCTTACAGAGTTAAAGTAAGCAACATTGTTTTGTTCTGTGTTCTCACAGACAGAAAATTTATTAATGTGCTTTGTAGCAGGAGCAAAGAACTTTAAGTATTGTTTCTGTATGTGCATGTATTTATAATAATTCTGTAATTGCTATGTAAAGTAAGTAAAGTATGTAAAGCTATGTAAACTTTTCAACATAACATCAATATTTCCTTCCCAGGGCCAGATAAAAAATGCTGTCCCACATATTAAAAGAAAAAGGTAAAATAGAAAAAGGTCTTTAACTAAACTAAACTACATTTAGTGTGAAAAGTAGGAAAGACACAGTTAAAAGAAGAGAGTAGGAAAGAATATTTTCTCTGTGCTAACAATGTCTTCCAGACACTAGCTACTGCTGCAGTCACATTCTTGAACTAGATATACTAATGATTTTCCTTGTCTCAAGACTTGCTGAAATTCAGAGCTCATTTTGTAAAAGTTTTCTGTTTATTTGAAGTGTTATATTTTCATGTCTCTTCTGGCAAGGATCAATAGTAACCATCCTCCTTTCCACATTAAACATCTAAAGCAAGTAGGCTGTTCTTCGCAGCTCAGGATGCAACATGGCACAGTAATAAAATCTGCCATATTGACACAAGTAAAATAGAAATGAAAATATGATATAAAATATTGTACTGAAAATTTGTAACAATTCCTATGGGTTTCTAAAAGTGGACATGGTACTTGCAGAAAAAGTGAGCAGCATTGTGAAAGAACATGAAGAAACAAAAGATGTTAAAGCCTGAGACACAGTGAAAGTTACTTTCTTTGTGTTTTACTTTTTTCTTTTTAGAAGAAAAAAAATACAGATTATATCCTTCTATGTTCTTAAAAATAGAACAGAATGTTCTTTTGCAAGGCATATATGGCAGTATTTTTCTCTGTTGGATGTCTAGATTTAAACTGAGTATCAGACATGCTTCTCAAACTGCTTATTATATAGATTTGTCCTTTAAAAGTGAGAAGAAAGTCAAAATAACAGCATCAATCCTCAACCTTAGGAAAAATGATGTTCCAGGAAACTGTGCTACATGGTAGGTAGCCCATTTGTCTGAGGATGGGTGAAGTAGGCTGATGATCTTTAGGAAAATGAGTCCTCCAAAGGTCTGCCTTGGAGAGAGTTTAACCACTGGCCTGAAGGCAAGATGAAGCACCAAATGGACCTTGCACCCTGGAATGTGGTCATGACATTGGAATCCGGTCCCTATGCCCCAGCTTGATTAGCCACATTTCTCTCTTTTTATTTTCTGCTGCACTTCATGCTTTGTCTTTAATACACATTAGGAAGGATGTGTCCTGCATACCACTGATGGTCATGACTAAAATATAAAGATGAGCACGTGAGTGCAGGGGTTGGGCTTGTGGAAAGAGATGTCCTTTATATGTTTTCTGTCACTCTCTACTCCTCCTTCTGGAGATGCAATTGGTCTGACAGGTTCTTCAGAGCACATGAAGCATCACTGTTTATTAGCCATTAGATAATTACCCAACTGGACCTAAACTAATTCTGAATGGAGCTCAGGTGTGGTCTTTGCCTATGACACCACTGAGCTCCAACAGGATCCACCAAAAGTGAGTTGACTGCAGTTACCTGAAGTGTTTCTTTGCACCACCCCTGGGTTCCTGCAGATCCCATTATCAAAGGTGTGTGATGTGCCTGATCAGCTGGATCAGACACAGCCAAGGTGAAGAGGGTCAAGGCCCTTTGAAGAAGAATAACTAAAGAAACGACACTATAGACTTCCCCAATGTACTGAACTGAACAATGTATTTCTATAACCTAAGCTGAAGTCTCAAGATTCACTGGATTCTCACACATTCAGTCAGTCACTTGTCTATGGACACTTGGGGTTTATGTGGTAATGGATAAGAACAACCCCCTTATACTTGCTGATAATGGCCCAATAACTTCTAGGTTGAGAGAGGCACCTCCATTGACAGTGGTGAAGCTGGGGTCATTTGTTTTTCCAAGCCTGAACCACAATAAGACTACGGACAAGAAGCAACCAGCTCAGTTTTCTATTAAAAATAAGTAGAGATTAAATTGCTACTTTTTTAATGTTTAATGAGATGGATTTATTTCAAGTTCAGCATTGTAAAGGGTACCCAGATCAAAAATCCACTTTGTAGCTTGTGAGTTCATTAGCATCACTGATAACAGAAGAATTCTCTTCTTAAATACACTGTAAACCTACTTATTTTTTTTCTGTCTTGCATTTATTCAAAGCACAGTTTTTTTGAAAGCAGGATCAGTAACAATCAATCTAACTCTGTTTTTTAATGAATTTTTCCATGTGGTCCTACACATCCAGAACACTGTCCTCACTAGCAGTGTTTTACTTTTCTAAAATGGTAAACAAATAGCTTTAACAGATTTTCTGCAAGGAGGATCTTTTCATCTTCCTATGCATCAGCCACACTTCCAGGAAGGACTTAATTTGAGCTATACACTAAATCAGAGTTAGTGGTACTGTGCTCTCTTCCCAGAAATGTTGTCAGAGTGCTACTTCCAGGAATGCTCTAACCAGACCCTGCTCTAATCAAGGGAAAACTCTCAGCACAGTGGAGCCTTGCTAAGCATCCAGCACTCAGGAAACACGTCTGCCAGCTGCCAGTGCTCTAAGAGCTCCTGCTGCATCTCTAGCCCTGCCTACACCCAGCTAGAAATCCCTATCCTCTCTCCCCAAAACCCAAACTTCTGCTTCCTCTAGGGCTTGGGATGTCTGGGATAGAAAGGAAAAGCTATTTATCTAGTCTCTGATTAATCTACAGCAAAGCTAACAATGGATTTGGTATAAGCCAACGTGTTCAGAGATTGGGAGAAGGCTGTGTGGCTCTGGGGCTGATCTACTTTATGTGAGAGCCAGTGGTAGTGGAAGAGATGGTATGCTCATGGCATATCTGATTCAACTTGATAGACATTTCAGATATTTCTGTCATATATATTTGCCAATTGTGTCTCTATTGGTTTTTACATCTCATGAGGAAAAAAGGACAATCATGGAAAAACCTATCACATCTGGACATCAGTGTCTAAGGAAAGATTTCACTCTGACGTTTTCTTTAATGGAAACTGCATGGGAAAACTGTATATTGCTCATCACTAAACATGCCTGTACTACCTTAAAATATACAGTTGTGTATTCTATTAGGTTATTATGCATCAAAATATTTGATTTGACAAAAGATTTTGGCAGTCACCTGCATGCAGTTGCTCAGGCTGCAGAAAGTGCTGTAGCAAGTCCCATAGCACCTCATTCTGTTTCACCTAAAAATATCCCTTCTACATCTCCACAGAAGGAAAGTAAATATTCAGGAACATGCTATATAAATGTGTACATGACATCAAAATTCACTTACAGCCATATCCTAACTTGCATGCTTGTGGAAAAGAATGAAAATTAGTTTATTTAAATGGCAGATGAAATATTCATCAAAATAACATCAGTAATTTTCACACTTCAGTTATTAATACTAATGGAGAAAGTCACTCTGGAGTGACTGCCATGCAAGATAATCAGCTTGAAGCAGGCTAAACCATTTTGGAAAAAACAAGATATTCCTTCACTCCTCTGATTGTGAATTTATCTGCTCTTTCCCTAGATGAAATAAATCAACAGCTAAAGTGTGTGCAGCCTATGTAGGTCACAGAGTTGATGTGCTACCTACTGCAGCCTCCTGCAAAGATTCATTTTTTACTACTGAGCAGCTGTGACAATGCCTCTGCACTAGAGTCATGTCTCCAGAATGCAACATTGAAAGCCTGCTGGCTGCTGCTTTTCAACAAGAGCCAAAATCAGATGAACAGGTGTCTGCCACATCCCTGAGATGTGGCTCTGTGTTCTGAAATGCTGTTTCAGAGTCCAGCTGCAGCATTTGCTTCAGATATGCTGGGGCGCAACAAAATGTGCTGTCATTCTCATTTCTCCAGCAGTATGGGTGTAAATAATGTGCCCACATTAGTGAACCTCAGAGAATCTCCATGGAAACATTTAATCATTGACATTTAAGCTCCCTGTGCTGATAAAGGAAGCAGCTGACTCCTGACCTATTACTAGTGGTTTATCAAGGTAGGAAGCAAGATGTTTTTCCCTGACCTGGCTAGAAATGATACAGTAACAGCAAATGCAGTATCATTCCTCTTTTCTCTCTTCCCTCTCCTAGGCATAATTTGCTGTTCTACAACTGGATTTTTCTTGACCTTTTCTTATTTGTCTCCCATTGAGATAATGTGGGATAGCACTGTCTAAGGAAATGCCAACCTCCCAACCCACCTGCAAAAGTAGCATGGGTAACTTGTTTCAGATTGTAAAAAAAAATTAAATTCAGGAAATCTCTCAAATCATGCAAGGGAAAATAGAAGACCCCTCTAGAGAGTTACATTAAAGTCACATTGCATTTCCCACAGCATGTGAAGCATCCACGCTGATCAGTCCAAATATCAGCGTAACTTCCAACTGTCCCGTGTAAGACAGGAATTGGCTTTCTCTAGGCATTGCTGAATGTTCATTGTATGCTGGGTCTGAAGTATTGTTGCCTCATCCCAAGCACAACCCTTTTGTGCCAGAAACCATGATGTGCCAGTAGTTAAATCAGACTAAACTTTTCATCAATCTGCAGCTCAACCAAACCCCTCGCTCTCAGACCCCAGAGCACTCTGAGTGCACAAACCACAGTTCCTTGTCAGCAGCAGCTCCCTGTCAAGACTTCCTTCTCAGAGAAGCTCAAGCCCACCATCATCCAGAGATACCCTCTCTGCTTTTAAAGTGACAGCCAATCCTTAAAAAGATATTTCAGCATGCTGGTGCTGGCTTCATTTTGAACAAACAAGCATCTAAAGTAATGCCTTATAAGTCTGAGATCCAGTCTTCCCTTCCACCCAGCTTCCTCTGAGATAGTGGGATTCTGATGGCAAATCCCTGTGATCAACCATCCTCCATCCAAGCATTAATTGGTTTCAGTCACAGTTTTGTGACTGGGTTTTTTTGCTGGCTCTGGATTTGAGTTTTGTTTCATTAGAAAACATGGTTTCAATTAAAGGAAAACTTGAGTATCTGGCTTGTCTTTTGGGGAAAACACGCATAAATCTTTTACTGGTTTTATTCAGATTTCCAGAATTATCTAGAGGATTTATTCTCACTGTGGTAACCATATATGCCTCCTGTTACACCTGGCATGAACGACTGGCAGCATCATACAAATCAAAGGCTTATAACTGCTTGACCCATGCTCTGTTTTCCTCATAAAACAAACCATTGCATTTAGGTTACAAAGTGCACTTTTCTTTACCACCTTTGCTATTTTTTTGGCACTTATTTATTCATGTGGTAGAGTAGACATTTGTCTGTTTTCAAAATTTCTTACTACTGGCTTGTAGGCTTAGAGTCTGTTAAAGCCTGACTCCAGCATAGCGTCAGTTTAAGTCCCTACAGAGACCACAGACTAGGTCAGGTGATAGGGTGCTCTCCTGCAATAGACCCATCTCCCAAACTTGGACCAAAATGTTTCACCATCTTTTGTTTCTGTTGTAGGATAGAGCTAATATAAAAATAATTTGGATCTTTATGTAGAAAATATTATTCATTAGAGGGATTAATATTATATTATCAGAAACTAATAGCTCTACTTCCTACTTCTGGGTAGTGATAGTGAAAGTAGATGTTGCACTAACTTGCACTGATAGTGCAATTGACACAAGGAAGATCTGATGGAAAGTGGAAGGTTTCTTCCTCTTCTAGCTAACGCCCATTAAAACATATTAATGAATACCAGCTATGGTTGGTATTATTTTTAGTTCCTTCTTTTGGAATTCATAACACAAGCAAGCATTTATCATAAAACTTTACTCATTAACATAACACTAGGGGCTTTTAAATGCTTGGAATAGGCTGCTTTACCCATATCAGAGGTGTATAAACACCATCAAAGAATTGTTCCTACTGGCTGTCAAAAGATGAATAAATACCATCATGCTGATTAACAGAATTTGACTACTTAGAGTAGGCTACACATACATTTCAATGTTGAAGGTCCTGACTTCAAATGCAGCTTGAAATGCAATCAGCTGGTGTCACTCACATGCCACATCCCTCAGATTTTACACCTCGTGGAGCTAAAGGGCTTCCTTTCTGATCTTATTGCAAGAGGATTAATTCAGAAGCACTTGGTTTTTACTTGAAAGCTACACGTTTGTTCTGAGTTTCTGTTCTCTCATATTACTGAGATTGATTTTCAATTTTTATTTCATTAAGAGTGTGCCCTTGGATGGTTGGCGGTTTTTAATTGATTTATGCTTAATTGCTATACCTTAGATATTCCTTGAGTGTTTGGAGACATAATCTAAGGCATTGAAACAATGTTCCTTGGCTACACTAGAGGTAAGAAATGAATTTATTATTTAACAGTTGTGTACTCTCTTTATCACCAGCAATCACCATTATGTAGGAGGGCTGCTAGGATGGAATGAAAAAGCTTGATAAATCAACATCCTGGAACCTTAAATGCTGAATTCTGCATTAGGAATAAGAGTCAGTTCTGGTCCTGCTTCCAGCTGTTATTAATCCTGACATTTCAGAGATTTTTTGGCACACAGTGCTTTAGCCTCCTGAAGTTTAAATACATTTAACATTCTCCCCTCCCTTGTTCCCCATAATGGCTATAGTGTGTGATTTTGTTTTATCTCAGTAATCATATCCTTCTTTCTCTGAGAACAAACTCAGCCTGCACCCTGGATACAGGCGTAGGAAGAGCAGGCTTATCTGTTTGTACAGAATGTGCCATTGCTTGTTACCATAGAGCTAATGCTACTTACTATCATTAAAATAATAATTTATATTGCAAAATATAACTTACAGTGTTGTGACCTGATAAGACTAACTGCCATTGATTATTTTCAATATGACCAACTGATGCTTAAAAACAGATTCTGGAGAGGAAAAAAAAAAAGAAAGAAACATTTTCATAATAGCATACATCAGTTGCTAGTCTTGACAGTAAGTACCTAAGCTTGTGACGATTTTAAAAACATTCATTATGTCCCAGACTGTGTTTTTACTGCCTACATCCTTCCGCATGGAGGCCCAGCTGCCGAATTTTTTTTGTATGTTAGCTAGGCAAACTGAATCCTAAATTTCTTTCCATGTTCTACTTCATTTCGGGACTATACAAAATTTGGAATAAGCATACATATCAGGGAAATATTTCTAAAGGACATACCCACCTCAGAGGGATATACCTGAGGAATGCCTTGAAATGCTGCTCTCACTGCTATAAAACATAATCTCATGAGCTCACACCAGTAAACATCACCTCTGTTAATTGCAGTGGGACAATGACTGTGAATAGGATTTACATTATTTAGGCTGCCAGACTTGTAGCCTTGGGAAAAGCTCCACATAACAGCAATGACAGTCAGTGTGACATTTTGCTTCCTGTTGGTAGACCGTGGTTATATCACTATGAAACAATAATTTTGTTTGTGACAGAAGTTGCCCAAAGGGACAATGAGGACTATCTGGATAACAAAATGAAGAAAAAAGAAAGAAAAAACCTCAAGTCACTCTATATTTGATGCAATTACTGTCATAAACTGAGGTGACTTCTTTCCTAGAAAATAAAAAGAGGTTTGACACGTCCTAGAAAAATATGAGGTACAAAAGTGACAATAGTTCTGAGGAACAATCGCAATTTCTAGAAGTGAGAATTTCTGTATAGCATTCAGGAATTCACCCATATCAGACCTTTTTAAATGTGTTTAAAAATTTAGATAGTATGGCATACCTATAGCAGGATAACACTCAGACACTACAGGTAAAGTCCAAAGGGGCAAACACGACGGGAATAGGGCACACAGCAACAGGGAGGAAAACACATAGGCATCAATAGAAAAACTGAAACAAAGGTTTGTCTTTTAAATCCCACATTTTCAGATGTTTGGATGCTGCAATATGAAGCAGTTCCATTCAGAAAGGTTTCAAAAGGTAGAACAATCTTCCCAAGATAGCTGTCTACACCCTTGCTTTTAGGATCATGGCAGGACTTCCCCTGCTCTTCAGGAAGGAGGAACAGACTCTTTCTCCTAGGCCACTTTCTTCACAACTATTAAAGATCATCTGAGTGGTAGAAATTGGAGGCTTAAGATTAATTTCCCTTTTGGGTAAATGAGATTTGGATTCCTTTTTGGTCCATAGGATGACTTCAACAGTACCTGGATATTAAAATAGAAAATCAATCACTAAATGTGTTAAAATAGTTAAGTTTAAAAGGGGAGGAGCTCACAATGGTTGGAATTTGACCGTGGGTCTATACAGCCCCCTGCTTCAGCATATAGGTTTTCCCTGAAATAAACCTGGTGTAGCACAAGAGTGCATTGGGCCTTTGGCATTTTGATATTTAGCAGGTGTGCCTGGATAATAGGCAGTTTAACCAACACTGCTGGTCTGATTTCACTTTTCTCAGCAGCAGTTGCTGGTCAGTCTATTTGTCCAGCATTATGGTTGACCCTCCAAAGCCGTATGTGAATTAACGTTCCATTGAATTCAACAGCATCAGCTGGAGTCAGTGAAAGGAAAGGGAGTGGGTGGGTCTCTGCAGGGTCACACTTACTGAAACTGTAAAATCTAAATCTAAAGGGCATCATATCAAACTCACATCTGGTGCAATTCTGGTGGCATTCTATAGGGAACAACACAGATAGTTATAGAAGAAGGTAGGGCGACCCTTGATTATGCTATTATCAGATGCCATTTAGTTCAAAATCAGAGGAAAGTATCATTAATCAAAAGTGAACTTTATTAAGCTTTTTATTACTTAAGCTGGAACTTAGACAGTTGTTACTTTAAGGACATTTCTATATCCAATATTTATAAAAAGTTTTTTTTCAGATGTCTTGAGGTAGAAAAATCCATTTTTATTAAATTACTTCCTGGGGATTAAAGTAATGCTTCCAAAACCATGTGTACTCAAATATGTCCGTAATATTTTTTTCATGATTTTTTTATAAAATAGAGAATTATCTGGGGTTTTTTAAAAACGAGAAACAAATGGTACCAATAACTTAAATATCTTAATTTTTCTGGTGGTTTGATAGCTACACTAATAAGTTCAACGTATTACTATAGAAAGCATCTGAAAGACAAAGCTCATTCTATATGGTTATTGACACTATGTGTGTGGTGTAATGCAATAAACTTCTTAATACAATCCATTCTATACAGCAGCTAGCCAGAAATTTTACCAATTTGCAACATAACTCTTGCTCTATGTAAGACTAAATGCAAGCTAGGAAAAAAATTAGTTATTTTCTGAGCCATGCTTAACAGTGGTGTCAGTTATTTTTGTTGACAGAGTGCCCAGAATCTGCTATTAAAATCAAGTAGCCATTTAACAAGTGCTATAAAAAGTTCATTTGAAGTAACTTCTGTTCGAAACACCTTATCAACTGAGACCTTGAAGGCTAAGGGGAAGGCTGAGATGACAGAAATACTTATGAGGACAAAGTCATGGGTGAAACAAAAAGGAATAAAGTGATGAATCTGATAAAGAACCTCTATGTCCTTTTGATTCCATAAACACATTTTAAAATATTTTTGTTCATTTCACTTAATAAAATATCTGGCTTTTCTCACTTCCACGAAGCCATTTCCATTTGTGGTAGCACCTGATATTGATGTTGTCCTCAGACAACATGGGTGTGAGCAACAACTGCAAAGTGTCTGTGCAGCTGCACGACAAAAGCATCCTTTTTGAGGACAGACAAGCTACAGTCAGCATCTGAGTCACTTCGTCTTTGCGTGCCTAGGCTCTTCAACCTGTCAAGTAATTTGTCATGTTCCTGGAGAAATACTGACTGTATTAAAAGTTAGCTCTCTGCAGAATCTGGAATCAGAGCCTGAGAAGAACTTTGGATGAAATTCAGTACAAAACACCATGAGTGTTTTGTGCTGGGTTTTGTCCTTGTGTTTCTGGGCTAGAAGCTTGTTCAGGTTCTATCTCGCATTTGTAACCTCTGTTACACTGTAGGCTTTTGTGTCCTCCAAAGACTGAATGAGTTCAAGAAGCTTGGTTATGAATTAATAGGGGTTTTTTCATAGTTGCATCTCAGGCAAGGAGTGTTATAATCACTTGTACATCTGTGCTGCGATTTCCCTTATAAGATCCTGTTTACATTTTTTGCGCATTTCAAGTTCCCAATGCAAATTCTTCTGCATGGCAGCTGTTAGCTGTGAAAGCTGTTTGCTGTGTGTCCTGAATCTTCCTGTCTAGTCCTGCCAATTGCTTGAAATACCAGCAAAAAATATTGCATGGTAGTTCTGCTTTTTAAGATTATGGTGATCTGAAATCTCTGAGTTCCCATTATCTACATAGTTGCTATATATTTGCTATTTCATGCTACACATTTATTTAAATGCAAATCCAGAATTGTCATAATGACTTTCCTGTGCTTTCTTGGGGACAAATGGTCCAAAGTTAAGTGTAATGATCACGTATTTACCTGTGCTAAGTAAATCCATGTAAATGAAATTTATGAATTTGCAGAGAGGAGCATATGGAACTGTTGAGGAGAGTGTGTTTAAATTCCAGAACAGACTGCTGCCTCACTGCTGGGCTGAGTATGTACAGTCCAAGAATATGCCCAGTCATCCCAAATCAGTGACTGATACCAAAGTTTTCAGAAGACTGAAATGTGCACAGTACTTGTTCAGGGGTGCTCCTGTCTAGCATAGTGGCCAAAGGAAAAGCCACACCAACATCAGACACATTCTGATACACAGCGTTGTTGCAACTGTTAGATAAATTCTTTATTAAAAGCTATAATTTTAGATATAACACTAATTTTTTCCTAAATAATGAAGGATAGGTTTTCTTAAACATTTTGAATATATTAATTTATGCCCTTGTATTGAGATTGGATGGGAAGGCTGGATATATGCGGTAGTACTGAGGCAAAAATTCCTCTGCAAGCATAATGAATTATCAGGCTCTTCATCCATAGAGCAATTTAAAATTATGTCTGGTACAATTTACAGTCTATGAAAAAGAGGTAGAACCAGAAAAATTAATTCTTCTTGTGATCCTACTTTGTTACTTTTGAATCAGAACAACATTTGAATCAAAGAACATTTTTGGGTCTTGGAATAAGATCAATGTATAAAGCATATTCAGTTTTACATCAAATGAAATAATCTGTCAAAACAACATCCTTATCCATTTGGTACGTGAGAAAAATATACATTGCTCTTGTTGGACATATATTTGTGACTCACTAACTCACTAACCGCTTTCATAATTTTCAGTTTCTTTTAAACTGAAATAGCTGCAGTCTTTCATATCTGAGACCTTTTCTGAGGCACTCCTAACCATCATTACATCTGAATTAATAGTCCAAAGATCTAATGGTAACTATTCACGAGACATGGCAGATAGTAATAAGAGACATAGAGCCAGTAGGAGGCACCACAGCTCCACTTTTCTTTGTGTCCAAAATAATCCATGAATAGAATTTGGATTATTGGCCAACTGTTTTATCGGACTTGGGTCTTGCAGTCTTAAAATAATTTGAGGTCCACATGTTTTGAATATCTTTCTGGGTTTCTTTGCAAGTGATTCTGGGAAATGACAGCGGAGGCAGAGAGAAAGTCTAAAGTTCAGTTTCTAATTTTCTTCTGGTCTCCCTCCTGACAGTCACACAGATAAAGAAAACAAATGTATCTGACAAGGTTAGGACAGTTGCTTGCTTTAAATAACACCTGGTTCAGGATCTAGCTATGCATCTATTTTAAGTAGCATTTTGAAGAATATTTTCTTTCTCATCTGAATTTGAGACTTAGATGAATATTGCTGCTAAAATACCAGTTATTCCATGTTATAGTCATCTATAGATATTTCTGTACTTCAAATCCTTACTCCCTTTTAAAATCTAAACAGCATGATTGAGATATGTTTACATTTTAACTCCCTAGAGATGATATTATAATAGTTGTCACAGTGTTGTGGATGGTAATGTTATAAATTCGGAGTTACAGCAATGTGTTCTTCCCAGGAGAATGTTTGAATCCAACTGAAGCCTGACAAACTCCCATTGCTTTCATCCTCACAATAGTATTCCTCCTGAGGAGTCATGCAATTTAAATGTAGCTGCAGTGAGATTTGATCACTGGCAAATGGTAATTTTTTATTTGATGGAATCCTCATCATGTATATGCTTGCAATTATTTTATCCATAGTAATCTCCAGGATAACTCAGCATTTAACACATTGACCATCTTGAAAATATCTGTTGTCTTGCTTTCTGGAAAACCTGGCCTCAGGCTGAAGCCTTATCACAAGTCTGTCCTTGATTACCCCATTGCAGATTTCTCCACTGGAACTGGACACTTAGGGGCTTCTTTTACAGGTCTAAACCACAGTAAAATGTGGCAGCTCTTGAGGTAGTTAGGAAGTTGAATGAATCCAGCTACCATATCATGTGTTTCCACATGAGTTGATTTCATATTTTCTGAACCGGTTTGGTTGCTATCTGTTACACAACACTTCTAAAAATGAGTTCAATTTCCTCTGAAGGCTTTGTAAATGTACATTTGAACACCAACTCATTCAAAACACTGATCACATTCAGAACAAGAACAATAATTTGGTGTATGCTCTGTAGGGAAGTACAGAGGATATTTTCAAAGATCTTGAAAACCCACTGTTTCACACTCTCCAGTTTCCACATCAGCTCTTTTGAAATGGGAGAACAAAAACTGAAACCACTATTGCAGAGATGGATTCCCCATGACAAAGTAGAGTGGTACACTCTTTTTCCCCAGTCTGCAGACCATAATCCCCCGAACGAAGCTCATTAATAGTTTCCTCTATTTGCACTAAGAGCATGTTCTTGGCTCATATTTGCCCAGGAGTCCACTCTACCAACCTTACACTGGGAATTTCCTTTTCAGCAAGTCAGTGGCTAGCTCATCATGTCTCAGCCTGTACCAATGAGTTGCAATTCCCATCCTGCTTACAGGCCTTTGCACATCTTGATAAACTCCACCAGGTGTCTGTTGGCTAGTTCTCAGATTTTACAGGGATTCTGTAGGTTGGAACTCTGCAATTCATTGTGTTGGTCAGTGTCCCTAATCTGTGAATTCACTGAGAACAGTTTGTGTGTCACCACTCAGACCATTTCTGAGGACAATGAACAATGTGAACCCCAGTGTGGATGCAAAGACTACAGAACTACTCTGCTTGTCACCATCTGCCAGCCAGACATTAAGCCACTGATGACTACCTTCCTTAGCCACATTGCCAATTATTTTTTTAAAGAAGGCCACAGCCACAGGGCTGGTTAAGCAAGAGTTATCCTTGATAAATCTGTGTTGCCTGTTCCTAATTATTTTCTTGTCCTTCACAAGCTTGGAAATAGATTTCAATAGAATGTGCTCCACAGTTTTCCCATGGACTGAATGGAGGAGGATTGGCCTATAGATTCCTGCGTTCTCCATCTTGCCATTTTTGGAAACAGGCACTGAGTTAGCCTTTTTCCACTTAAAGGACTTCCCCTGTCTGCCACTCCTTTTCACAGACGATGATAATAATATCACCATCACATCCACAATCTCTGTCAGCGTCCCTACATAAATTCCATCATCTTCATAGATCACAAGCTCAGCTTCTCTAAGGAGTTCCTGACATACTGTTCCTCCACTACTTTTTGCACTCCCTCTTCTAAAACTCTGCTGATAAATATGGAGATCTCGAAGAAGGTTTTGTTTACCAGTCTAAGCAGGCACTGAGTACTTCAATATTTTTCACATTGTTCATTGTTGTCCCCTCGAGCCATCAGTGCATCCCTACTTTTTCCTGAGTTTTGTTTTACAAATACCATGACTGGAAAGTCCTCTATTATAATGCTAAATAGGCCTTACACATCTGAGCTCCAGGCAAGCTCTGGCCCTCCTGATTTTGTCCCTAAGCACCCAGGCAATATTCTACCTCATTTTTTTCCCCCCATACCTTCTTCTACCTCTTTTATATTTCCTTTTCGTGTTTCAGTTCAATAACATTCTGCCTTCTTAGCCAAGCATAGCTTCTGCCAGAATTCCCAGCCTTCCTGCATGTGAATACAGTTAACTCATGAGATTTCAATAAGTTCTTGAAAAATCAGCCAGTATTTCTTACTAGAGAATAAGTATGCACAACTTTAGCTGGAGATTACATGTATTGTGACTTGCCTTCATTTCCCTCAAATATTAAAAAAAGCTTATGTGAGTGGTAGAAACAATATTCTGTTTAATTACCCAATTAAACAGCTTTTCTTCTTAAAATAACAGCTGCACTATACTTCAAATAGGCATATGTTATAGTACCAGAAGGAGGTACTGTGATTATATATAGGAAGAGGAAAGCGGGGATAGAGTTTATGTACATTCACTGACTATAGAAAATTCTTCCCATCCATATCAGATTTGGATAGAGGACAGTTGTTAATTTAGCCCTTGCCATCCCTGTTTCAGGGGCCACATCACCCCAAGAGTTAGTCTGTTATTCAGCTGCCCCTTGAGTCTTGAACTATCTGAACCCCAAGAAAATCTCCTGTGCCCTTGAAGGAAGAAGCACACCTTTTCTTCAGTCCATGGGAAGACCTCCCATTCTTGCACCTGCACAAAGACTCTCTCCCTTTCTCCCACAGCTGGTGCAGTGGTGCAGCCCAGGCTGTCTGCCTGTGTAACCCTTGGCATGCTGCAACTGACTGCTGCTTCCTGGCCCAGAGAGAAATCCACCTCAACAAGTCTTGTAGGGCCAACTTGCTCCAGCTGCCACCTGCCCCCATTTTCTCACTGCAATGTTCCAAACCCCACAAATACCTCCATAGCTGTGCAAGTGCATCTTAACCTTAGCTAAAAGTCATGGCCATTGCTTCAGTCTTAAGAGTAAAATCTTTATTCTCTCTTAATTTAGGACTGGAAAATGAATTCCTGAACATTCCAAACCAGTTGATATGGCTATTGTTTTCACCCTCTACACAGTGCTCTTGTGGACGTTGAAAGCCAACATAACTAGCAGAAGATGTAAGATAAATGAGTATTTGTAAGAAGCAAGGACTACAATTTCCTGCCAAAATAATAAAGCAATAATTTTGTGGTGATGGGATAACAGCAGGATAATTAAACACCCACTTTACATGCCTGATCTCTGCAGTTATTTAGAGAGGGAGAACAGTTAGCTGATCGTTATTGTCACCTGGAACAGGGTGGTATAAGCGGTATACACAGCAAGGGGGAAAGTGTGATGCAGCTGAGAACCATTGAAGGTGAAATCGCTTTGATTTAGAGAAGGATTTTTTTGTGATGCCTAAAAGATGTCCCTGATTTTCCATTTTTAATCACAAGAAACCATCCTGTTAACAAAAACTAGAGGACCAACTCTGTTATTCTGGCAAAGGCTAAGAGAGTAGATGGTGCTAATATTTATTATCTAAGCTGGGATAACATCTTCATACTGAGGCGATATGGTACAGTATTTGAAGGGAAAGAGTTGTTAGCTGGTGTCAGCATGGAACTGGAAACATATCATAGAGAAAAATGTGATCTTTATCTGATATGGTTAACAGGTTACCAGTGTGAGGTGAATTTGCATTTATATTAGCAGCACTTTTCCAAATATAGATTATTAGAAACTAGTAAGAAAAGTCATGAGGGAGGTATGAAGACTGGTCAGGGAAAAAAGATTAATAGTAGGTAGTAAGTGGGACCCTGAAGGATCATAATAAATGACGAGGGATTCTCCAGCAGAATATGACAGATGAGGTTGCCTGGAGCTATTTTCTATTTAACATTTATATTAGTGATTTAAAAAATTATTTGATTTGGAGTGCATCAAAAATTATAGATGACAAAAGCAGGAGGATTTTTAAAGTTGATACTTGGAGGACATGAAGGGTTTACAAAAGTATTTAATGAGGATGCAAAACCAAGCTGGTATATGGAATTTAATATTGCTATATGGAAGAGGTATGCCCAGGGAGACTGAAATAAGCCTCTGGTGTTGTACCTTGAAAGGTGCTGTTTGTGAAGAACAGAATTGACAAGAGGGTTCCTTAGACTTTTATGACTTATTTTAGTCTTGCTAAAGTTCCCTGAATGGTGGTAAATATTCCTTTTAACACCCCTCTGCAGCACTTATTTAGGGGATTATTTTCATTCTCATCTCAGTCTTATGTTGTTGCTGGATGTCATACAAGAAATATCATTTTTATATGAATCATGCTTTTTAAGCACTTACACTTCCTATGCCCAAACATATATCAAGAAAACATTATCAAATACTTTTCTATTTTAAAAAATGCTTTGGGTTTAGAGAGTGAGAATATAGACAGGAATTCACAGAATGAATTTTGACAGATGCTGTAGAAGAAAACTGTCAAGTTTGCTCTCACTCCAATGAGGAAATGAGATCCTCCTTTTGACTAGTTGATTTGATAGAATATATATTTTTATGATGAAGTGTTGCTTTAGGGGGAAGCTAGTCACCCCAGGACAGCAGCTTACAACACCACAAAACTGCAGGGCTTTCTTGCTTGAGAAGAATTATGTGGCCCAGTACAAAATACCTAGTAACAGACCTGAATATGGTGATTTATCTTGCCATCATTAAAATTTAACTAAAGGCACTTCAGAAAATTCAACTTCTTATGATACATTGTGTCCAAACTGTAGGATTCTCAGAACACCTGGGCATCATGACTGCAACTCTGAAGAAAACAAGCCCTCATACAAAGCCTGTCAGTTATCACCTCCTGGCCACGATAAAACCTTTGCACAAACTGACAAAAATAAAGATTGAAATGAGCCTGAGTCAAATTCCAAAATAAAACTGTAAGAAATGCTGTACAGGACTAGACAAAGACTAGGCTAAGAATCCTAATTTAACTGGCAATGGCCCATAAGGGCATTTGAGAGCAAAGCAGATCTGAGTTACTTCAGATTCCATGTCAAATACTTCAGTTCAAATATGTCCTCTGTCACAATTGATGCTTTTTAGCTGGTGCCTCTTCAGAGTTTGTATTCCTTCTGGATGAATAGATTAGAACAGAATATTTCAGTGGGAAAGGACCTACAACTCTCACTAGTCAACTGCCTGAACCATTCAAGGCTGACCAGAAGTTAAAGGTGGTTATCAAGGGCATTGTCCTAATGCCTCATAGACACTGCCAGGCTTGGGGCATCAACCAAGCCTGCTCTTGGATGCCTGTTTCAGTGTTTGACCATCCTCTTGGTAAAGAAATGCTTCCTAATGTCCAATCTAAACCTCCTCTGCTGCTGCTGTGGAGCATCTCCATCCAGTGTCCTGTCACTGGATTCCAAGAAGAGATCAGCACCTCCCTTTCCATCCCCCCTGCTCAGGAAGCTTTAGAGAGCACCTGTCAGAAATGGTGGTAAATCCTCTGTGATAACATACTTAAGAAGAAAAAAAAGTGATGTTGCAGATGTCATTGCAGCCAGTGAAGAGAGGAGTGAGAATATGTGAGAGGAACAACTCTGCAGACATCAGGTCAGTGGAGAAGGGAGGGCAGGAGGTACTCCAGGTGCCCAAGCAGAGATTCCTCTGCAGCCTGTGGTGAAGCCCATGATGAAGCATCTGAGACCCTGCAGCCCATGGAGGTCAACAGGGATGCAGAGATCTACCTGCAACCCATGGAGGACACCCATGCCAGAGCAAGTGGATGACTGAGAGGAGACTGTGACCCTTTCGGAGGCCCATGCTGGAACAGAGTTCTGACAGGGACCGGCAGTCCCACAGGGAGAGGACCCCATATGGGAGTAGGTTTCCTGGGAGGACCTGTGATGCCGTGGTGGACCCACACTAGAATAAACTGTTCATGAAGGACTGTACTCCATGAAAGAGTGACTCACGTTGGAGTAGTTTGTGGAGAACTGCTGCTGTAGCACACGCATTGGAGAAGTTTGTGGAGAGCTCTTTCCCACGGGAGGGACCCTACAATGGAGAAGGGGAAGGGCTTCTCTACCAGAGAAGTGGCAGAAACAACCTGTGTTGAATTGACTGTAACCCCCATTCCCATCTCCCTGTGCTGCTGGAGGAGAAGGAGGGAGAGCTGATAAGGGGGGAGAAGAGGTGAGAAGGTGTTTTTAAGGTCTTATTTTACTTCTTATTAACCAGCTCTGATTTTGTTGGTAACAAATTCAGTTAATATCTTTAATTTGAATTTGTTTTGCCTGTGTCAGTATTTGATGGGTGATCTCTAAGTTCTTATCTCAGCCCCTGAACCTTTTGCTATATTTTCACTCCCCTGTCCAGCTGCTGAGGGGAATGGCAGAGGGGCTTGGATGGGTGTCTGGCATCCAGCCAGGGTCAACCTACTACCCTTGTATCCAAAAGGTATAAACACAGTGGCTTGCAATTCTCAGGTTGGTTTTCTCACCCGAGATTCAGGTTGTTTAAAGTCCTTGGCCCTCTAAAAGCCCCGAATCGTGTTGGTACAAAGAAGCGGAGTCCTCAAGGCCTTGTTTTCTGGTTTCTCATGATGTTTATTATTTGATATCTCAGAGTTTTTCCTCCGCTCCCAGACGAGGTCTGGACAGTGGCTGAGACATGAGGCGACTGCCCCCCGATGGGACGTCATCTTACATTTATACAGATAATTACGTGTAGGTTATTTACTATTTTGTACCAATGCCTAGTGCTTACATTAAAAGGGACTTTTGGTCCTGCTTACAAAATAGACAGTTCTTCTTACACAGTGTAAGCAGTGCTTACACTGCTTTGACCCAATCCACTCTAACTACCTTGTATCATCACCACCCCAGAAGATGGAGGATGAGGAAGGAGAAGGACATGAGGTACCTCCCAAATCCCACCATTTTGTCCCCCATTTACCTCTATTCTGAAAACCCTAAAACTACTGAATTTTGCATCTTCTACTGTGCTAAACTACTATTTTCACTTGCTGGTGATTTGCAATTCCTCTCCTAATGCTGGAAGTTTCTCCCATGGGCTAAGATCAAACTCAGTGTCTTCCTGGGCTCTGTGCCAAGGTCTCCAAACCCCCTGGACCGGCTCCACACCCCCCTGTCCAGGGCTCAAATTCCCTTTCCTGGGTCCTAGGCCATCCAAGGGGATGTCCTGGACTCCAACATGTAATCATATCTAAAAGTTCTCTTTTCTTACTCTTCCTTAATCAAGGATCCTTATTACTCTTCCTTAATCAAGGATCTGACATAGAGATCTCAAATCAGTTACTGGTTCCCAGTAGAACAACATTGAAATTGATATTTACGAGTTCAGATAAAATTTACAGTATCTCCAGAGATGTGTGGAGCCTGCAGTGGCAAGTGGTTTTGGAGACCTTTTTTTCTCTGCAGGGTGCATTGTAGGCATTTATACTTTTTAAAGGCCCATGGAGTATTCCTCTTCATTTAGACACCTTTAACTATTAATTGCATTGTTTTTCCCTTGTTTTCATATCTGAAATTTGGTTATTAGTGTGCTATGCTGATGACTTCCTGAATTAGCTTTTATAAGCTGTTTCAGAGCTGTCTTCTGTCATATTTCCCCAAGCACAGGCAAGGAGGAATTATAAATTCATTTATGCTAAGCAATGCTTTCCTGCTCAAATAGCACCCACAGTTTTTTTTGTGGATACAGGCAGAATATGGTAATACTCAATGTAGGAGAGGGATTCTTGTGCCAGTCACGTCCCAGCTTGCAAGAAAGGAGAGAAATCTTGCTTCTTTCTTCCTTCCACATAAATGCTGGTGCATCAGGATGGTGGCAGCACTGTTTTTTCCATCAGCACTGAAAAAAAATTGGATTTACCTTTCCTCTAGTACATCCTGAGAAGCACTTCATGGTGCCATCACAGTTTACTAATTACCCACAGCTTACACTTTACCTTTCTTCTCCAGCTCATCCAAAATCCAGAGTGCCTCCTCCACCTGGGGTTACACCAGAGGGCTACAAAATATCGCTAAGCAGATAGATCACACCGAGTTTGACAGACATGAATTTCCACTTTTCTTGGGAGGAGTTAAAAGTTCATGCAAAAATGAACTAAACCATTACTTTAAAAATGAAGTAAAATGTCTATTTTATAATGCACACCGACTTCTTTCCAACCAAGCATAAAATCTTTTTAAAGCAGATTTCTGTTCCTATATTTTCAATGTCAGTGGTGATAATGCAGCATTCAAAGAAAAGAAGTGATAGAGAGACTAGAAATTTTGTTTGGTTGTTTTTAGAGAAAAACAAGGCCAAATTGAAAATTCATGTATAATTTAACAAAAAAGAAGAAAGGGAAAAGGCATATAAAAAAGGGGAAAAAAACTGTCATGAGTGTTAAATGGTGTATGATAAGGTAATGTTGGTAATGCATCATCTTTAATCATAGTGTGGATGATGAGACTAAAGCAGAAACATGGAACACGGAAAAAGAATATTAATTGGAAAAGGGAACAAAATTTTTAATCAAAGAATAAGAAACTCATAAATTACAAGATTAATAATAACAACAACAACAAAAATCAGAAGTGCCAGGGTTGCCTTGGAAGCAATTAGTTCCCATCCTGGAAGGTTGTGCAACAATCAGCCTCTAATGTACTTAATGGGCTTAAAGGTCATTTCTCACCCTCAACAATTCCTCACAATTCACTTCAGACACAATACAAAAATCACTGGAATATTTGACTGAGTATTACCTGCTGAGGCATAAATGCTTCATTTCTCATAGGGTTTTTAGATAATACAGAGCATTTTTATATAACTGATTTGCATATAAATGTGTCTGCATATTGGGCTCATTGGAAAATTTGGGGGTAAAAAGCATTTGTCCATCATTATGTTTTAAAAGTGGAAGAGAAATGAGGGAAAAATGAGGACAGAGAAAGAGAAAGGGAGGCATGAAAGCTTCTTTCATAGCTATTCTACCACAGTAAACAGTGAAATCCAGAAAGAGTTCATTCCCTTCCACCTCTGAGCAGGCCTTGGCACCAAAGCCTAAACTTAAACCCAAATTCTCGATTTTTTTTCTGGCTTTGGAATGTGTAAAACCTTCTCACAAACCTTAAACGTGTCCTAAATTTTTAAGTCTCTAAAACCAGATTTGAACATAAGCTTGTTCCACTGCAGAGATACAGATCCCAAAAAACATCTTTACTGTTTTCAAGATTTCTCTCAAGCTACTGTGGAAAATGAAGATGAAACATCAGACTCCTACACATGCTTACACCCATTAAGGAACCAAGAAACCAAAACACTTATTTATCCATATATTTACATTGGAGACTGTCTGACAACACTTTATATCTCACTTGCCTTAGATAGTTGCTATAGATGCAGAATGCAAATGCAGAAACCAATGAATGACCTAGGAGATGAGTGGAAGCCTTGGATAGACATAATCTTTTCTGTAAAGGAAAATAAAAATGCTTTTATAAATGCATTAATAACAAAAGGAAGGGCAAGGAAAACCTCCATCCTCTATTGGACATGGTGAGGAATACAGTCACCAAAAAAAAAAAAATAAGAAGCTTAAGTACTTAACACCTTTTTCTTGGTTTTCAACAAGAAAGGTTTCAAGACAGGTTGCCCTCAGGACAGGTGACCTCCTCAGCTAATAGATGGTGTCAGGGAGCAGAGTAGCCTCCCTCTAATCCAGGAGGAAGCAGTTAGAGACCAGCTGAGTCACACAGACGCTCACAAGTCTACGGGACCAGATGGAATCCATCCTTGTGTGATGAAGGAGCTGGCAGAAGAGCTCAACAAGCCATTCTCCATGATTTATCATCAGTCCTGGCCGGCTGAGGAGATCCCAGATGACTGGAAGCTAGCCAGTGTGGCAATCATCTATAAAAGGGCTGGAAGGAGAATCTGGGAAACTACAGGCTTGTCAGCCTAACCTCAGTGCACAGCAAAGTTATGGAACAGACCATCCTGAGTACAATCACACAGCACAGATTTAGTAGGGGCAGGTCCTGCCTGACCAACCTGGTCTCCTTTTATGACCAGGTGACCCACCTGGTGGATGCAGGAAAGGCTGTGGATGTTGTCTACTTGGACTCCAGCAAGGCCTTTGACCCTGTCTCCCACAGCACACTCCTGGAAAAGCTGGCAGCCCATGGCCTGGACAGGAGCACTTTTTGCTGGGTCAGGAACTGGCTGGATGGCCAGGCCCAGAGATGGTGGTGAATGGTGCTGTACCCAGCTGGCAGCCAGTCACCAGTGGTGTCCCTCCAGGGGTTTGTTCTGGGGCCAGTCCTGTTTACCCCTTTTTTGATTATCTGGGTGAGGCAATTGAGTGTACAATTAACAAATTTGCAGATGATACCAAGTTGAGAGTGAGCATTGATCTGCTGGAGGGTAAGAGGGCTCTGCAGAGGGATGGGACAGGCTGGGTATATGGGCTGAGTCCAACAATATCAGGTTTAACAAGTCCAAGTGCCAGGCCCTGCACTTTGACCACAACTCCCTACAGTACTACAGGCTGGGGCTGGTGTGGCTGGACAGTGCCCAGGCAGAAAGGGACCTGGGGGTGCTGGTGACAGCAGCTGAACATGAGCCAGCAGTGTGCCCAGGTGGCCAAGAAGGCCAATGGCATCCTGGCCTGGATCAGGAATAGTGTGGCCAGCAGGAGCAGGAAGGTCATTTGTCCCCTGTACTTGGCACTGGTTAGGCTACACCTTGAGTCCTGTGTCCATTTCTGGGTCCCCCAAATTAGAAAGGATGTTGAACTGCTGGAGGATGTCCAGAGAAAGGCAAAAGGCTGACAAAGTGTCTGGAGCACAAGTCCTATGAGGAGTGGCTGAGGGAGCTGGGAGTGTTTAGCCTAGAGAGGATGAGGCTCAGAGGAGACCTCATCACTCCCTATAACTGTGAAAGGAGATGGTAGCCAGGTAAGGGTCAGTCTCTTCTTCCAGGCAACCAGGAAGAGGGCAAGAGAACACAGTCTTAAACTGCACCAGGAAAGGTTTAAGCTGGACCTAGGATGTTCTTCACAAAAAAGGTGATTGGGCATTGGAATGGGCTGCCCAGCAAAGTGGTGGAGTTACTGTTCCTGGGAGTGTTTATTAAAAGAGTGGATGTGGCACTTAGTGCCACCAGACAAGGTGTTTTTTGGTCATAGGCTGGACTGTCAAGCTTGCCTGCTTTCAAGTCAGAATAACAGCTAGTGACACACTAGATTTTCCTTTACTTCACCCCCTCAAATAATCCTATTGCATGAAATTCTTATCGAAGTTCCTATACATAGATTAAGTTGTATGAGTCTGAGTCTGTAGAATTTTTGCCATGAAGAACTATGAACATATTGTAGCTGCATTTATTATTTTGTCTATTTTGGATTTATTTACTGAAAAAACTATCTTTTTCTTTGATTTACATAAAGTGCCAATGGCAATATTTTGTTTTATACTGGTAACCTGCAGTTTAAAATGTGGTGTTTGAGTTCCTTAGGAACTGTGGAGGCTGATGTCTTTTTAAGTACCAGACAGCAGTAAAATATTTTTAAAGGTGTTATTTATTTTGTCTGAGACATCAAATGACAGAGATAATTTTTTACGTTATTATTAGGCACACAAATGAAAATGCTTTTCCTTATATTTGTGTAAAGCATTCTTTTTTCTGCTGTAATTGCCAGCTTACATTGACTCTTCTGTAGTGAGCTCGTTTGGCATTTGTATTATCTCCTACTTTTTGATAAAGATGGCTTTACATAACTATGAAGGATTCAAGATCAGGTGGAAGGTTGTGTTTAAGTAATAAGTATAAATATATATAATGCTGTTTAAGTCATGTGTGACAGTGCGTGCTCTGATTGTGATTGCACTTCACCTCATGAGACAGGAGTGAAACAAAGTGGATTAAGACAATTCACTGGCAAAGCAGGAAGAGGGGAAATCTGGCATAGGGTGATTGTCCTACTCTGGGCACAGCTGTGCAGTTTCTCTGCCTGCTGCAGGAGGTGAGTCATTGCCTGGAGAGGAATGAGGGAGCAGGCGGGGAGTTGAGTGGAAGCACAGAGAGGCTTCTCCTGCAAACCCAGCTAGGAACTGTCTCCAGATTGCCACCCACTATGGGCATGGCTTGGACGATGCTTCTTTTACCCTCTTTGCTGGCTTGTGCACCTAGAGGAGACCTGCAGGTTAGTCTCAGTGCATAACTGTTGAAAGGAGACTGAGGAAGGTAAGATGAATCCAAGAGTCCTACCAGTCTATGAGCTAGTCACTGGGCTCAGCCTAGCCCTGCTCCACAGTCTGATGCTATAGACCACATCACCACTATCAGGATTGCCTTATGCCAGTGATCAAATCAGTTAGGCTGGGTAAAAAAACAAAAGCTGGACTCATTTACAGAGCAAGAGCAATGCACCTCACAGAGTGTCAGTGGCAAGCAACCTTCCCCCTCGGGCAGCAGCAGCAGTCCTTGTCACTATGAGCAATGCAAATTTAGCTCCCTTTGTACTGTTAATTCACTTTATATTTACAGGACTGTTCTAGCTCTTTGGTCCAAATGAATAGGACATACAAGGTCATGTTTTTCCTTTATTTGAAAAAGTTAAGGACCATGAAAACTCGAGTGCTTATTTTTTGTTTTTAACTGAGCTGATTTAATCTTACTGTCAGATAAAATCCATATGAAATGCTTCTACCCATACAGTGGTTTAAATCGGATATTTTTCTCTTTCCACCGTACTTTCTTCAGCAGAGTTTCAGAGGATTTGATGGATCAGACCACAGCCTTTTATCAGATGACATTTTCTGCATTTGACTTGCCAGTTGATAAATCCCTGCAGTACTTCTTTCAAGAGAAATGAAAGTTGATTGTTCCCCCCGTTGCCTTCTCACAGCCCCCCTTTCCCTCTCCAGAAAAGCAGTGTCATCTTGATTGATGAAAGTATCACTTAATCCTCCATCTCTCTAAGGTTTGCACAAGCTGTCCCTTTTTAAAACAAATATTGCTAATTTAGCATTTATTGAAGTAGCAGTTCAAACACTACAAAATTCATAAAGCACTAAATTGCAACATCTTTCCTTCTTTAAGAAAATAAAGCTGTGTCGAAAGACTTGGCATGAGATGTATTATGTGCAGGTTAAAGAATGTTTTCTAAATCTTTAGGGAGTGCTATGCTTATAATATACTTTAAATATTTTATTTGGTTACAGGAAGATAGTCCTTTATACTTGGCAGAATGGACTTTTTCACAGAGGAAATAAGGAAATTGAGAGTAGATCAGTCCTGATAGTAGATGTTCACATGACAGAATAAGAGCAAACATAATTCTTTATGTGTAGCAGCAAATTTTAGGATGACAGAGAAAAATGATTGATACTTAAAATACCAGACACTAACTATGAAGTATTTAGCCAGACAGAACTATTACATAAATTTACTGAATTCAGCAGTAAAACTAAACAACTTCATATCTTAAGGTACTCAAGGTACTCATATGGGAGTGTTCCCATCCTATATGCAATCCAATGAAATCAATAGGAGGTTCTCCTATCATTTCAGGCCTTGGAGATGACCTCTTCTGTGATCAATTTGTTGGCTGTTGTGAGCTGCTTTCTACTCAAAAGCAGCTCTCAAACTCTTGTTCTTTCAGGTTTTGCTCCCAGCAGCCTGGTGATATTTAAAATTATTGCAGTAGTGGCAACAATTAAATAAAAACATCTGAGAGGTTCCAAGTTATTATAAAACTCTAGTCTCATAGAATCATTTCCTGCTTCACCAGACATAAACCACTTGTTTTTCTGTAGACATCTTCAAAGGGAAATGCTGAAACTTATTAAATAAACCACATTATAACTTAGGATTAATTAGCAGATGGCTTAATGATATGCACTAGTAATTGCTACTGCTTGCACATATTTGATTATACTTTATTATCATAATTGTGTTTAAAATACATCATAGCCATTGATATTTTGTGTTATGTTTATAATTGGTTAACAATTTCCCTGAGAATTATGAGTTTTGCAGGGATTGCTATCTTGTTATGTTCTATGTCAAAAGGAATTTTAGGCAGCTTTTTTCATCCTGGTTAAATAAAGATATATTCAAAATATAGATTAAGGATAGCTATATGCAGTGGGTCTAATGATCATTTTGAACCAGTTTAGTCCATCACACTTTTATAAAATTAATTCACTGCCTCATGAGTGTTTGCAAATTATAATCATCCTCTTGTCTGACTAGTTTTATTGAAAATGAATATTGCAGTAATGTCATTTTTCAAGTCTTCAGACATAGCCTCAGTGTTCCAAATTGATTCACACTATGAATGAATCTGAGTGCCTAAAAATACTTGTATAGTGTTAAGGAAGGATTGGAAAAGATGATGACACTTTATTTCTTATAATGAGTTATTCTGCCTTTGGATTCAGGACAAATATATTTTTTCAGCTATATAAATTGCCACAATTTAGTAATTCAGTTTTCTGCACACACGCACCCCCAAAAAACCCCAAAACCAAGAATAAACAAAAAAATCCCCAACATCAAACAGTCCAAAAAGGTATATTAAAGGTCTAAACTCAAGAAGACAAGATTTACAAGAAAGATTTCTGTCCTTAATTCGTGCCATTGTGAAGCATGAATTGTGCAAAAAAACCCCCTGTTCTCTAACTCTCCTTAAAATTCTTTTCAAAGCTAACAAAAGAGTGAATAAGGAAAAACTAGTAATTTATTAACCTTTTAAAGGTGTTTGAATTCTTTTATAGCTCTTCAAAAAGTTATTAAGGGAAGTTGATAACCATTATGTCACAGGTTTCATAATTTCTATTAAGAAACAAAAGCAACCAAAGAGTAAGGAAATAAAAAAAAGACATACCAGTCAATTCTCATTAGAAAAACAAAGAGGCTAAGTACTGTACATCTAAATAATGCAGTGATCCATAAAATTGAATTAACATGAAAAATAAAATGTTAACTCTTCCTGTCACATGTTTTGATTTCTACCATGAAGCAGAAGGCCAAAGCCAACAAATTATTTGGACTTCTGTTACTTTCTTATTCACAAAGAGGAAACATAATCAATGTAAAAAGATTTGTAGCTCTCCCCTGTGTGTGAGCCTGCATATGGGCAAGGTGTATGATTGGAAAACCCCTTGAATTCCAGAGGCAGAGAACAAATGTCTCTGGTTTAAAAAATATGTCTCAGTTTTACAGTAATGACTAATGAGTACTGTGGTTCTACTTCATTGTTCATTACTGCCAGTCTGTTTTCCCAGTCACATAGAGATCACCATCCCTAAGGTGTTCGGTTCACAAATATCTGTAAGCTCATTCCAGGATTCCAGTTGCAGGTAAGGTATGTGCCAGTGTAGCTGATTTCAATTTTGAAATAAATCAATTTGGATTTAACATTTTAAAGCACCTACTGTGTCTCAGAGAGTCATACAGCTTTAGAAAAAAAACCTCTCTGTTTATTTATAGAATTTAAGAGGATCATTGGTTTTCTTTGGTTTTCCTCATCCATACACTTTTACTCAGGCAATGTTCTGTTTGCTTTCCCTTATCTGTTTTCCAGTAACAAATAACCGATGAAATAAACCACAAAAGTGGATATACTGTCTAACATATATTCACAGATTAGACTGCAGCTTTCACTTCCTTCCTTCGTCAAAGCCTTCCTTTTATTCAGCTATATTTTGTATAAAACAACCTATTAGATAACAGAAGGTCCGTGATGCTTTCAGCAGATTCATAAATCCATATTTAGCTATGGAATTTTGTTCCAAAACTGCTGAGCGCCTCTGGTTTTCACTAAAGCCCCGATAGCAAAAAATAATCAAACTGAGAATAGTATCAAGGGGAGTTAAATGCATTCGTTTTGAGAAACACCTTTGAAAATGGCAACCACAAATTTTAATAATTCTATATAGCAGCCATGTAATTAACGTTATTCCAAAAATTCATAAATATGCAATTTTCATATCCCTTGTAACTAAGTTTTGGTATCACTCCTGTTGCATACAGAAGACTTTCGTTGCTGAGGTTTCTATGGGAATAACATCTGAGGCATCATTAGTACAAAGAAATGGCAAGAGCAATCTGTCTTAGATCAAAAATGAAATCCCAGTCTGAAGCAACTCTAGGGATATTCTCCCACTTATAAGAAGAACAGAGGACAGACATTTAAAATATTTTAGAGAATGACACTGAAATCTCATAGCAGGATTTCATTTCATTTGCTTTCACTTTTTATTACTGTCCACTTAGTAATTGTCCTTGAGGAGAAGGGCTCTGTGGAGTTCCCTACTTTCAATAACTCCACATTCCAGTAAAATTTAATATATGTTAAGTGAACAGAGCTGTGTATTGTTGCAGAGCAGCACTTCTCACATGAGAGTCTATAGAACAGTGTGGTAATATTGTATTGCCTAAAGGGTCATCAGAGAAACTTTAGCTAAGAAAGCTGCTCAGGTCTACCCCTTTAACCAGCCAGACCATCCAAGCCAAACACAGGAATAATCAAGAGCAGTCAGCCCTTTATTCCCAATGTATGTCTGTTTTCCTTCTCTCACATAGGTGACTGCCATTCATAGTTCTCATTTTAGATTATAAAAATATTTTTATATGGCATTTATAATCCAGAGTTAGAAAAATGCTGTTTTGATTTGAATGGGTCATTCTCAAAATGTAACTAAACTACTTAAAAGCATGCACCATTTAATAGATCATATAAATAATGCAGGTGGCCTTTGGGTGAAAAATTACAGCAGGCAATAATTATTTTGTCTGGCATGGTTCACTTCCAATCATAGATTTCACTGCCATTAATTAAACGACTTTGTCAGCAACAGCGTTATCAAAATCACACATACAATTTCCATCCGTTGTCAGTGTAAACTCTGTTAAGAGGTGATTGGAACTGGACACCAAAAGGAATGATTCACACGGCTCAATTTAATTTAAAGTACATATTATGATTTAATTTCTTATAGCAAGCTTGACTGGGACTATTAAGAGTAAACACGTCTCATAAATGGTATGAATGAGGGGGTGGAGCACATCTGTTTTCAGGCTTTCCTATCCCAATTTCTCTCTGTTGCCTAAAGGCACAACTAAGGGGAAAATTGTTGCATTTTTAGCCTAATTTTTTTCCATATGCTGGGTAAGTGGATTGGCAACTGGGCAGCTCTTAGTGCCTGGGTGGTTTGGACTGCAGTAGCTCTGTTTTCACTAGCAAGAATTGTGGCCCCCTAGAAATCCATCAGGAAAGGCAGATGGGGCTTTGGTGTTGAGGACATGATGACAATACTGCACGAATTTTTGGCTTTTATTTTGGACTAGTTCTAGTCTTACTTGTGTTCCAAATGCACCTGTCTTTAGGAGAGTGTGCAACAAATGCACTCACTCCTTGAGTACACCTTTCCATTTTGTTTCACCCAAAAAGACAACGCTACCCTGCATGCTCCAAGATGATGTTGCAGTGCAAACCAGTGCCCAGGATGAACAGGAGATCTGCTTCAACTGATATGAACAGAAACATTAACTCATACGCAGGGAGTTAGTCCAGGGATAAACTGTTTGCCAAAGTGAAACAGCCAAAAAAATTCATTTTCTAGTCATTTGTACTGCTTGTCAGTCTGCCTCTTCTACCCAATGACATTAAATCACTGCAAATTTTTAAAAAGAGGAAGATGTTGCATTCCCAGCCAAGCAGAGGACACTGTCTTGAAGCTAGGGTCCTTCTCAAGTGACAGCAGCCAGCAGACAGCTCCTCACTCAATGACTCTGATGGATATCATACTTAGGAGCCGAGATCCTTATTTTATTCACCCAACCTATTCTCTTGTACGCAATTAAGTATCTTTAAACAGAAAATAGTGGATTATTTGGAATAACTTCTCTTCTGCACAAGAAATCCAAGGATGTTATCTCTTTCGAATGTATAGACCAAATTTTCTGGCTTGTGTGCTATCAAAGGCTGTCATTTATAAAGAACTTTGTATGGGATACTATTGTCCATTCTTTCTCAGCTGAAATGAGTTGTTTTCTAAGTGTGTGTGTACAAGAATGTCAGCAGTAACTTCAAGTAATAGCCTTTAAAACATGGAGAGAGTAGAACATTTTCAAAATTTAAGATGGAGTTGTTCTAGAATTGAGATTTTATTAAGTGCTGCTCTTTCCTAGCATAGAGGTAGCTAATGTAGTCACCATGATTGCACTTACTTCCCCTACCCTCTATGTGTTATTCTACATTGATCTTAAATAATTTCCCAGTCCTTAAATAGAAGGGGGTTTCCCAGGTATTTTGCAAAATCACAAGCATTTGACTTTTTTTAGCAACTCAAGTAATCACAATTTCACCATTTCTCTTCTTCCTCAGTCAGTTATAAACATTGACTGAGTAAATTTGCACTCACCACAAACTCCAACACTTCATTGTTTCTTTCTTTTCCCAGTCTTCCCATATTCTTTCCTCAGGTGAGGCATTATTTTTCTTCCAGATGAAGAATAGACTGGAAACTGTAATGATTCACACCTTATATCTTCTGTGCACTGTGATCCAAAGAGTCTTTTTACTTAGGAAGAATGTGAGATAAAAATCTCACACCTCAGCAAAGTAAAATACGGTGTTTTTCTGCTTTGAGCAACATGAGTCAATGGAGTATGTCATAATTTTCTGCAATATTCTTACTCTCTCCACATGACCTAATTTGAGTATTACACTAGCTAAAATACACAGTTGAATGTTGCCTATAAACCCAATACAGATGTGCATTACACTGTTTAAGAAGTTGACAGGATTTGACATTGTGTACAAAATTTTCTTGAAGGAATGAACTAGGTTTCAACATTTATATAATCAGTAGTAATGTGAAAAACAACATATGTGTCTGATTTTTTTTCAAATGGCCTTTTTCAAGTTGTGGAGGTTACAACAATTCACATTCCCTGACTATTCTCTGAGATTAATAGTCTCCAAAAAAGTCAGCTCTCAGAGAGCAGTGAGAGATGGCTGCTCTCTGTGAGAAGGGAGGAGGAGACAAAGGGCAGCTGGAATGGGGTCATGGGCTGTGGGCAGCATGGGAGAGCCATGGAAGAGCTGGGCAAGGACAGTCAGGACTGGTGGTGCCCTCAGAGCACTGACATCTGGTCAATGATCCAAAGATAGTGCAAATTTTAGGAATTTTTAATAAGTAGTAGCAAAAGAGAAAAACACTGTTATGACATTAGACACTGCCTGCATGGCGCTCCCACACCCCAAACGGCACATGCACAGTCCTTCTTCACTGCTGGGAAGTGCCCTGGAGCTCCAGAGGGCAGCATGCACAACAGGCATGATCAAAAGAATGTTGCAGCTTCCAATATCGGGAGAAACTAGGCAAGATAGTTCATTATCTGGAAAAGGAGAGGACTATGGATGAAATTTACAGTGATAGAGGTCTATAAAATTAAAAACTTGCAGAATTCATAAAATAAGAACCTTATGACTCACAAGGCAGCAAGGTTACAATAAAGAATTTTCTTTTCACAGTGTGCAAAGAGAAAGCTATGGGAATTATTGCCACAGGATATCTGAGAGAACAATAAAGTAAGTGAGTCTTAAAAGGGATTAGTCTAATTCAAAATGGATTGTGCAACCAAGGCTCTGCTGAATGTGAGTTACAATCTTTGTCCCTAGACCCTAAACACTCACCTGCTGTAAGGCTTATGCCTGTCATTTCCATCATATCATATCATACACATTTGGACACCTTCAGGGAAAAGGCACAGGTTAGTCTGGTCAAACCTGACAGCTTTTGTTTTCTCACATCTCTTTGATGAATAGACATTCAGATCCTCCTCTTTGATCTTATGTCTCATCAGTGTATCAACTTCTCAAATCCTACTGTGGACAAGTGGGAGCTCAAAACAAGTCATGTCCTGTGAGAGGCTTTGTCTTGAGAAGGTGTGTGTATATCAGAATGGTCTGGCACAGAACAAACTGCAGCATAAACCTGATTAAAGGCTACCTCCAGAGTCTGTAGAAGGAGTTGGTTTTCTGACATTTCTTCCCATAGCATTATTCAAAAAGTTATGAAGGTATATATATGTCTAGTCAAGGGTAATAAATCACTAACACTGGGAGTATCAAGCCCCTGAGGTTGTTTTTTTAATTAATCCGTCTGCAAGTAAGTCTCCTAGCAAGTTAGGCCAGCTCCAGCAAATAAGCCTGTTTCAGCCAAGTGGCAACACTTGCAATGTGCACGTCTGACTGAATTCATGCTGTCAAACATCTATTATGGGGAGCACTGCTCCCAAGCCAAGCAACATGTTAATTATTTGTCTTGTTCATCCTTCCCTCACACAATGTTTTAATGAAAGCCTCACATAACCCCTTTCTACATCCTTATTGACTGGATACTGTATTTTTCTAATGTTCAAAAATGAGAGGAGAAAAGAACACGCTACTTTTCTTTTGTCTCTACACAGTCATCTTCTTTTGTCAGATTCAGAGCACTGGAAGCACAGACCCTATGCCCCCTGAAAGCAGCCCTGAACCATACAATCACATTAGTCTCATACCCAAAGTATCAGGATTTTTCTCTAGTTAACTTTTTTTCTGTACTCACAAAGTAGGCTAGTATGATCTGGTCAGCTCCTTCAGACAGCCAACATGCCTGTATTTTCTTATGGTCACATCCAAAGAATTGGCAATATTGGGCAATTTAAATTTCCTCCTCTGCCTTTTTTTCTTCTCTCATGAAATAGCAGGTAGTAAAAATTATCTGTATGGAGAAGGAGAGAAAAAAGTTTGGGTTCAGAGATAAGGTGTGATATATTTGAGTTGTCAGGTATTTAAGTACCAATAGCCATGAGAAATGCAGTTTGGTTTGCTGCTGACATTTCTATTTTATCTTCCTCAGAGATATTTATATGCTTTTCCCTTTTTTAAATTTTATTTTTGTTTACATATTATTCCCTTTTACAATCTATTTCTCTTTAGGTTTGTTTAGTTACGCAAGAAAATCTGGAGTACAAGGTACTGCACATAAATTCTGGGAAATACTCATTTGGTCTTTTTATTCAGTAGGGCTCCAATCACCATCACTGTTCTCTTTGCAAGTAATTTAATGGTTGAGTTCCTTTTCATAAGGGTCTTCATTGTCAAGTACGTTCTTCAGTTAATTCCTTATTGACCTACCAGTTCAACTACATTTACAATGCAAACAGATAAGTTTATTTGTATCATTTAATGGTGGTGGGATGTGTGTACTGAGCATGTCTGGGAGGTGCCATTTTGCTTTTTTAAGCAGCTTTGTTCTGTAGAGGGAAGAAAATTGTGCGTCAGACAGTGTCCTGGACTCTGTGTGGGAAGAGACCAATTTCCAGCCCTATCCTACAATGCTGAATTTATCTGAAAGGAATTTCAGCACACAGTGCAAGGCAATAGCCTAAAGTGTAATGCCAGGCAGTTGGATCAAAATTCAAGACTACAGTGCATCAGCCCGGAAAATGCAGAGAAACTTCATCATCCCTGAGCTGAAGGAAAGCAAATTGTCTCTTAAAAGTGATCTCCTTCCAGAGCTGCCCCTCCAATGACACTGCTCCTCTTGCATCTGTCCTCATTGCCCCTGGTGGGTGGTACAGGACTATCAGAGTCAAAAGATTGCTCTAAGATTATTCTTTCCAATTTGTTGGGCCCCTGCTCTTCCCTGCCTTGCACACTGGTGTGATATGGGCCATTTAGATTTGGTCACAGAGTGTGTGAGAAGCTCACAGTTCTCTCCTTAGAGTTTTCAGGTGCTCTTCCCATGCACTTATGCTGCTGCGAATCTGCTCTCAATGCCATTGCTTCCCATCAGATTTTGGGAAACCCTGTCAGCACTGAGGGACAGTGCTCCTGCATATGACTGGAAAAAGTAACTCCAGACAATGCCAGTTGTGAAAATAGACCATGCTTCCTGCGACCTCTTTATTGCAGTGAGGTGAGTATAATGTTTCGAGGCATCACAGTTGCTGTATAAAGTGTGCATATAGAAAGGAACTTTGTTCTTATTGTTTAAGAAATTTAACTTCATAAATTGCAGTCCCTTTAAATATATAGACGCATACACTAGAAAAACATTTTCAAAATGTCACGGCAGCACTACTTCTTTTGAAAGATGATGCATGTATCTTGTTCTGTAAAGGAAAGAGTGGGGAGGAAGCTGACAACTCATTACTCTTGTACAATAAAAAAAGGAATGCTGTATTTCTTGACTGTGTGAGGTATTTTTAAACTAAAATATAATAGTTCACATTTTATGGCACTACTCTCAAGTCAAAGTGAACAGTGACAAGATTCTTGAACCTGAGTGAAAAATAAAATCCTGTGATGCTCTTACCAGAAGCTTCTTAACACCTCCACAGGCTATTGCCATCCCAAGGCTTGAAAGGACTAGAACAAGTAGGACTGGGGACATTTAACTCTGGTTTAGACTTGACTATTGTGTGGATTCCTTTCAGCACTTAAAAAGTTGCTTTGAAACTTCCCATATTTCATCTCCTAAACTCATAATTGAATGTTCATTCCATGAAATCTCAGACAATGTCGCAGCACTGGTTCTCCTTGGCTTGAATTTAGCACACCATGACAAGATCCAAACAGCTGTGCTTTTGCATAAATGAGTGAGATTCATTGTCCTTATGTGAAATGGAAACAGACTCCATATTTAAGCAAGTGAAACACATGCCTGAATTCAGGAGATCTTTGGTCAATCATCTCTTCTTGCTGAGCAGTTCCGAAGCAGAGCAACTTGTGAACATGCATTCAGCTCAGTGTTGTAAGCCAATTTTTTTTGTCCCAATGGTCCTTTATCCAAACAGATGGGAGGGTGAATATTATTGTTTTTCTTCGCCCACAAGACTCTTGTGGTAAAGGATCCGTTTATTCCCCATAATACAAATCTTAGTATGTTTTGCAAATGACACATCTTTTATGGTGTGCTCTGATAGCGCATTTTTGAAGCTGACTTACAAGTTACTTCCCAGAGAAAATTTTCATGAAGACTCAGTATTCAATTTTAAAATTCTTTCACCGTGCCTGCTAATGCAGGAAAACTTCCCTATCTTGCTTACTGCAATGAAGAGCATCCCATCATAAAAGATGTACCAGTCTAAGTAGGATCTCTGTGACCAAGCATTTTGACAGACATCTCCTGCCCCTTTCCTAAACCTCTCAGTTTACTTGTCCAAGAACAGAGCCAGAAAATTTTTATTCCTAGACAGCTGCTCAGCAAAGCCTCCATGAAGTTGAGAGCTTTTCAGACTGATTTCAACTGACATATGAGGCCCCTCCCATGAGCTGAGACAGTGAACCACTTAATTTGAATTTCCTTTCCAAATGGCCTGAGGTGCTTCCATTAGCTATTAGAAAGCTAAAATGGTTATTAGCCTTTGATTTTGAGGATGGTTTTGGGGTTGGTTTTTTTTGTTTTGGTTTGGTTTTTTGGTTTTTTTGGCACATACACACCCCACTTAACAATTCTGAATTGCTTTGCAAGAAATTTGCCACCTGTAGTGATAACTTCTGTCATGCAAGCACATTTTGGGTAGAAATTCCTCCATTTGAGTCCCTGTCTTGTGAGGATATTGATCTTTTCTTTCCTCAGCCTTCCTGTTTTATTCTTACACCAGACATATCTCTGTGGCATTTGATTGCCTGAACATTATTTATTCATAAATGGACAGCAGCCAGGTTGCCATTCTCCTCTGAGTAAATAACTTAAGATTTAATGAAAAATACATATTACAACAGGAGCCAGTTCAGGCAAAAAACTTTCAAACATATAATACAAAAATCTTTTCTTTTGAAACAGAAACTTACAGCAAAAATGGCCATTTTAATTTTGAACTTTCAGATTCAAAACTAAAAAATCTATTTGTTTTATGTCTTGGGATAATTTGTGGAATTAAAAATAGAGTACCTTCTAAGATAAAAGTCCAAGGGTTTAAGATGATGATGATGATAATAATCCTTATGAGATTTTATTTCACATTTGCTTTCATATGATCCAATGCACTGAACCCCTGCTAATGTCTGAAGAGTATTACTTATGCTATTGGGGTGCATCTCTTCCCATTCCAAATTCATCTGAAAGAACTCAAGAGACTCCTGCATAACGTGAACTAAAGCGTGATCAGTGGAGACAAATGGCAGATTTTGCGTCCAAGGAGGCCCTCTGATCTGACCAAAACCACTAACAGGTGGACCCAAGGGAGACTCTGAACTCTCAAAGCAGTATTTCCTGTGGTGTTCTCATACTCTCATTTTACTCAGTGTAAGACTTTAACAACTCAAAACCATGTTGTGAATTTAGGAGGTTTAGCATTAAAGACCAATAAACAGCTATTTAGAGCATCTATTTGAAAGAAGCTGGATTGAGGAATTATGTGATACATATACTTCTAAGACACATATCACACCTTGAACATCAAGGCTGGATGGCAAGAGAGTTTGCTTTGTTGATTTTTTGCTTTGTCCTGTACATAACATTGAAGGATAAATAATAATAAATTTGAGAATATGTACAAGGTGATCTGTCTTGTTTCTAGTTTCTCAGGGAACTTCTCTGTAGACTAAAATTTTGATATTTGGTTCTTTGTTTTCTTTTAATACCACTTGCAGCCATAGTGTTGTCCTGGTTACAGTCATACATGGGTTTAGAAATACATCACAGGAATTTTCAAGCATGAGCAGCTATCCCATTGATGCAGTGGGGTGGCGGAACAAAGCTGTAGCAGCAGAAAGTTCAGCAGCTTCAGCCTTCTGCTCATAAACTGGTTATATATGAAGATAAAGCAAAATTTTCTGTAATACCTTCAGATTCACACTCTGTTTTTGTCACACTGTTTTCAGATGTGACCATTTTTAAAGGTCATATCTCTCTTGCTAAGGGGAAAATTTTTTTATGCCTTTTTCCTTTTAGCTGGCTTTAAGCCCATCTCAGACCTCATATTGTTTACAGAGATGAGACAGTGCATGATAAGACAGAAAAACAAAGCTGTTATTTTTAAGATCTCAGCTTAGAGCAAGTTGTCTCCTTGAACAAGATTATCCTCTCCTCTGATCTTTAAAAATACATAGTAAAATGCCTACATTTTAAATTCTAACTATCTTCATTGGTTTTTTTCCTATATTTTCCAGTACTTCAGAAGGTATTTATTTCACAACAGTTTCTTGGATTTCCCACTGCCTTCAATTTCTAGAATGTATAGAGAAGTAGATCACAGTTTATATTTTAGAAGTCAGGAGTTATTGTGTTAGATTGCCTAAATAGTTAGCCTTGGTATCAGCACATTGATTTTTAAGAAGTCATTAATGTTACAAACTGCTTCTGCAAAAAATACATATCTCTTTCTTTTTTTCTCTCTTGACCACCTTCTGAGTGAAAGAAGCTCTGTGCTTAATGTGCCTTTAAATAATGCCTTCCCCTCAGAGGAATGAAACAGTATATTCCTATATTAAAATCTGTCTTTGTGCCTCCTGGGTTAGAGTCCATCACAAAGGCATCACTTCAGGATAATGTATATACAGTGCCTGATAAAATTATGGAGAAAATTATTCTGGCAAGTATTGAAAAGCACTTGAAAGACAACACAGTCACTTGTCACAGCCAGCTTGGCTTTGTAAGTGGGAAGTCCTGCTCATCAAACCTGGTTTCTATTTATGACAAGGTAACCCACCTAGCTGATCAAGAAAAGCCACCTGATGTAATTTTTTTGGATTTTAGTAAAGCTTTTGATACTCTCTCTCACGGGATCCTTCTGGAAAAACTGTCCAGCGCACAGCTGGATAAACACATTGTGTGATGGGAGAGCAGCTGGCTCATGGGTCAGGCACAAAGGGTTACAGGGAATGGGGTGACATCAGACTGGTGACTGTCACTAGCAGGGTTCTGTGGGGCTTCATCCTCAGTCCTGTGCTCTTCAACATCTTCATAAAGGGCTTGGACACAGGACTGGAAGGGACACTAAGCAAATTCCCAGACAATACAGAACTGCATTTTATTTGGAAGGAGCTGTTGATACCCTTGAGGGCAGGGAGGCCCTGCAGAGAGACCTTGACAAATTAGAGGGCTGTATGAATTTTAACAGGGAAAATTCCTGGAAAATTCCTGGAATTTACACCTGGTGTGGGGCAATTCTGGATGTATGGACAGACTGGGGGATGGGAAAGCAGTGCCAGGGAAGGGACCTGAAGGTCCTGGTCGATGGCAAGTTGAACATGAGCCAGCAGTGCCCTGGCAGCCAGGAGGGCCAACCCTGTCCTGGGGACATCAGGCCCAGCATGGCCAGCAGGGCAAGGGAGGGGATTGTCCCCTCTGCTCTGCACTGGGGCACTCACCTCCAGTGCTGGGGGCAGGTTTGGGGTGCCACAATAAAAGGAAGACAATTAACTATTAGAGAGTGTCCAAAGAAGGGCAACAAGGATGTTGAAGGACCTTGAGGAGAAGCTGTATGTGCTGAGGGCACTCAGTCTGTTCAGCCTGGAGGAGACAGAGGGGAGGCCTCATTGCAGTTACAACTTCCTCGTGAGGGGAAGCAGAGGGGCATCGATCTCTTCTCTGTCGTGGTCAGTGACGTGTGGGAATGGCCTGACGTTGTGTCAGGGGACGTTTAGCTTGGGTATTAGAAAAAGCTTCTTCACCCAGAGGGTGGTTGGGCACTGGTTGGGCTCCTCAGAGGAGTGAGCACTGAGCCTGACAGGGGTAAAGTTTGGTGTTGGTGACATGGTGTGAGCCTTGGAGATGACCAGGAGCAGGACTTGATCCTTGTGGGTCCCTTCCAACTCAGCATATTCTATGATTCTGGGATAATCAAGTAACACAGCAAAACAACATAAATTTTGTGGAATTGATTGTATTTAATTCTGTTTTCACCACCAAAGATTCATTTCTCAGAAGAACATAAAAAGATGGATTTTATCACTTCTTCTCAGTGAATAGTGATGAGAAACAGTGATGAGAAAAAGATTATGTCTATCCCAGGAAGGAAATGGAGCATACCAATCATTTGCTAGTACCATACCTGTTGTTTTAAACCTTGCAGAGAATTCTCCTTGTCCAAGTCCCTTTCTATAAAATTTATAATATGTTGTTTAAATTTCCCTTTTGAAAAGGCCTATTTTAAGTTGAATTTTGATTATTTAAAATAATTTTACATTTAATAAGCAGGGTTGTCATTCAATAGGAGGGCTTTTTACAACTTTTCTATCTCATCAAAATTTAATCTTTTTGAACAAGTTACTTTTTGCAGCTGGACTTCATCAATTTTCCCTGTTTAGGAACAGATCAAAAGTGCTCATTATCCGCTTTTATTCCTGATAAAATGGCAACCTTGTTATATGAAAATGGTAAATGCTGTTCTGGGAAAAAAAAATTTAAAAAAATACTTCTGGATTAGAAGCAGTCTTTTCTGGATTACATCTAAAAGTACAATTACTGCCACCCAGGTGTGTTTTCATTACTCTGTTACACCTCATCATCAGTAACAATCTTAATGTAGAATTTATGGGTGGATAGGGATCCAGATCTAATCTTTGCTCACAATCCCTTGCTTCTACAGGAGATAGCAATACAATGCTCCTGCTTCAGTAACAGCTTTCCTTATTGTGTAGATTGTCTCAGAGTATCACTGTTTCAAATACTGAAAAACATGTAGAAAATACATATTTCTATGTGTTTCTCTAAGAACAGGTTATGCTACCCTTGTTCTGCCATGTTCTGTATCATGTGTGCTGAGATTGTCCAACGTGGGATGTTACAAAGGAGGGCATACTTGGACTGATGCCTTGGGAAGGCTGACCTGGAACAGAGACTAGACAGAGCTAAGAGAATAAAGTAGATATTAGATAAAGTAGATAGTAGATAAAGACCTTTAAGGGTACACCTTGGGCAGTACAAGAGCCTGGCCAGGGCTGCACCAAAGGTGGATTCAAAATGATCATAAAATGGACTCATGGTTATCAGGTCTAACACTTTCGTAAGTTTTCATATTGGGGTTTAATTGTCCAATTACAGTTTCAGGTTATGAAGTCCATCCTTCTTGTTTTCTCTCTTTAGTCCACCGTTGTTTATGCTTTTGGGCCTGAAAACTTGTACCTGTTTTCCTTGATCCTCAGCAGGAAAAGGATTCATTTTGTCTACCCACTCTGTGAAGAGAGTGTACCAACACTTAATATGAGGTTCAGAACTACACCCCTAGGCAGCACAGAATTTGAAAAACATGAAAGCTAAAACTTAAGGCATCAGGACAAATATCACTTGAGAACAAACTAGCTGAGAAGTGCATGTGGTCCATGACTAAGGCAATCCTTTATTTTTCTCTGCTCACTGATTATACCTTGGAGTATATTTGTTTACCCATACCTTCAAATGCAGCACTACAGTTGATCAGGGAGATATCCAGCTGTTTTAGAAAAGCATGCCTGGATTATTCTTTCCCTCTGATCTTCTGCAGCAGTAATTTCTCTATACTGACAGCACTCCAGAATTTTAAAGCCCTTAATCATAATCAAGTCAAGTTTTTTTGAATATTGGCTCACTGTGAATGACAAGGTTATAAAACCCACTATTGTTGATGTATTAGTCATGTTCTTGAAAACCAACTGATGATGTCTATTAATGGCTTAGCTACAAAGTAAATATTTTGCATTATTAAAACAGAGGTACATATATTTATGGATCACTGTGACAATCAATAAAGCCACAGAGAAGAAAAGAAGAAAATGACAGGGCAGGGCCACAACGTTTTATTTATGTATTATCTCTGTCTCACAAAACTAGTATGTCCTGTGGGATTTAAACTTTGAGCAGAAAAAAAATAAATAAACTGGCTTTGAACACACAAGAAATAGATATATAGACTGCAGAAAATGAAGTGCATAACACCTCATAGTTCCAAAAGAACAAAATTACGCTTTCTCTTATGTGAGTGCATCTGTGATTCTGTTTTTGACAAGAGTTAATTGTATAGGTAGACGGAATCAGTCTTTCACTTTCTATGACTTTTTTAATCAGTCTTCCAATTAATTAAAAAATCAAATTATGAAAAAAACCCCAACAATAACCAAACATAAGAACACTTAATTCAGATCTAGATCCAATCTTTTTTCTTGGGGATTTTTACATTCAGAAGGTTTTGACAAAACTGTCCTCCTTAGAAGTTTTAAAGAGAATTCTATTTGAGTGTCCATGGTTAATAGATGTCCTCATATAGTGAAGAATAAAGCCATCTTGGGAACAAGCTCTCTTTTTTCTATAAAATGGTGCTTTGTTCCATGGACAAACTTACTGGCTAGACCAGCAGATGGTGGGTGTGAAATATCTCTGTTAAATATCCTACTTCCTTTTCAAGAAAACACATATTTGCATGACTTTCTGGAATCCCTTATTTTATAAATTTCAGAGACATTTATGAAGAGAGTAGAAATAAACAGAGTGCATCCCATATCAGGGGGCATCTTGAACAATGTCAGATAAGCTGGTAAAGCCACTGAATTTATTGTGTGAAAGAGAATTTTCTGATCATTTTGAAGGCTGAAAAGCACATAATTATGACTGATTCTCATTTCAGTTGCACTTTTCCTATATGGTTAATATAAAAAATTGTTCACAAAATTTTTTTGTCAGAGGCTTTAGTTGCAGGAAGGTGGAACAAATAGGTGGCTTGTTGAACTTGCACTGGAAAAAGGTTCCACCTCCATCAGCTTGTTTGCAGTTTCTAAGACTTAGCATCTGAGGTGACAGTGACTAACTTTTGTAGTCTCCTGAGCTGTAGTACATTCTGCTTTAAAAATCGAGTTCACATTCAATCGACTCCAGATATTAAGAGATCTCTGTTGTAAATAAATTATTTCTTGCGATATTAATCAAGTTCTTCTTTTTTCCTTCTAAGGAAATTTGAAATATCTTGTCAGATTGGCATGAAACTTATTCAGGAAAGTCAACAAACTGAATTCTCACAATTTGGGTTCAATCAGATGAAACACAACAATTACTGGTGTTTATTTACATGATGGAAAGTGCTCCCACTATTGTCTTCAAGTTTCCTTTGTGATGGTGCTAGAGGAGTGAAGACCACCTTGGACACAAGCAAAATGTAGCAACACATTCTAGCCCTAGACTGGTTGGCTGTAGCAGCTGATCATTCTGCTTGTCATCCAAAATTCAAGTTGTCTCCTAGGAAAAGATTAATTCTGTTATTGCTGCTTCTTGAATACTTACAAATATGTGTAACACCTCAAAAACTTCCACAAGGCTTTATTTTGCAGAAATGCAAAAGATGTATTTTGGGAGGGCAGAAGGAACTAAGCATATACAGAGGATTTGTAAACTGTTTTCTGAGAAGAGCAGAAATGTGTGGGTTGAAAGAGAATTTTACTTGCTTTTATCCTTTTTTTTTAGAAGAACCCAAAGTCTTCCTTTAACAATAGCTTTGAAAAAGTACATTCTGAGTTGTAAAGTTCACATAAGAATTGTTATATTAATGTTTTTCAAATCATTGTTTTTCAGAACAATTATGGTCCACACATCACTATTGCTGATTAAGAGATTTTTTTTCACAACTCTTGCCCAGACCGAAGGTTGGGAAATAGGTTACATGTGTTATATCTTATACAAACAGATTTTGTAGAAGGACAAAATGCTGTATTTAAACCTACTGTTATCATTTTCTACTATAAACAATGTTCCTAAAATTATCAAAGCTACACTAGATAAAAAGACTATGACTTGTAATCTTTTGTCAATACTTTCAAATTAACTGTACTAGTTCCTGATCTCTGACTAGAAACTTGCAAAATAGTTACACCTGGCATGAGAAGTTCACACATAGCAGCACATTGACTCTCTGCTAAGTGCATCAATAGATTGTATTTACTGATTTTTCTCTCTTCCATTACTGATACCCCTTGGAATTCATCACAATATCCCACATCTAAAGAAAGGTCCAACTTTTTCACTGTCAAGTGTCTGCAGTGTAGCTCAATTGCCTACTCCAGAAAGTGCTAAATTGGCAAATACAAAGGTGTTCTGCAGATTTTTGTGAATTTTATGTTCAGTGTTGAGTCCTCTTCAATGCTGATACATCAAATGTATTTTTCAACAGGATTTTTTTTCCAGAAAATTATTTTTCCCATTCAGTCTCTTTTCTCTTTGCTGTCTTGTGTCGTAAGACACAAGTGTTACAGATTTCCTCAGGGAAGGAGGACATGATTTATATTTAGATCTTGAACTACCCTAGCTGAGGCCTGACCTGAGGCCTTGCTGAGGCCTTGAAGCCTGTGATGCAATTAAAATTACTTAGTAAGGTTTGTGGTGCAGTTAGAATTAGATATAAAGGTGTCAGGGAAAATAATGGAGTTTTGAAGGTCACTGAATAGAGTTGTTAATAGGCACATGTTAGCCAACTTAAAAGTAAACCAAATATTGTGTGTTTGCATTCTTTCCTCTGCTGTGTGCCAATGAAAAAGCTATTGAATCTGTAAACTATGTAGAAATGTATATAAGCCACCATTCTGCACAAAATAAAGGAAGAATGTAGTGATAACCACAGTGGTCGGAGTGATAACCACAGTGGTCAGACCTGCGTTGCTTCTGTCCAACCCTCTCTTATATTAAAGGTATCCCTGGCTACCCACAAGCACTTGTAAAGGCCACTGAGGAATATACAAGGCAGAGATACAAGCAGAAGCCTTAAATGTTTCTACTGATGTGAGAGGTCTTTTTATCTTGCACTACTACATTTTGGGGCAAGAAACATCTCTTATCCACCTCAAAACTTTCAGGCCAGGAGAAGTCACTATACGTGTAATCCCATCTGAATTACCAATATTCAAGAATTTTCAATCACACTAAGAATGGGAAGACAGAAAATTGGATAGGGGAAATAAATTAAAAATAGTTTTCTCTGAACAAATATGTCAGAAATATCATAACACCACAGGAAAAGAATGCAAGAAGAGAAAAGATGATTTGGAAGAACGATGCTTCAATTGCCTATTAATCCACAAGTTTTATACTGTGATATAGCCCATCCTAGGAATTTTTCATCCTGGGGCACTCTGTGGTTAATTCATGTAGTTACATGAAGACTAAATGGCTGATTAATATGGAGAAACAGAGTAGGTTAGAGAGATATTTAAAAATAGAGAAAAAGAAGGCAAAATCTTTAAAATAAAAAGGGAAGATACAGATGTCCAGAAACAAGGGGGAAGGGGAAGGGAGGAAAGTGGAAATTATATATGAGACTCATGGATTGTCTTTAAAAATCCCACAGATAAAAAATTAGCCAGCTTACTCTTTCCTGAGAAGAAAGCCTTGCTATATAAGTAAGGATAAACTTAGGTTGTTCCCATTATTCTCTGGGTGGAAGTAGGTTGTTGTACATGTGTTTACTAAATGGGGAGGAAAGCTGGCAGCCTTATTTAATGTTGCAAAGTAAATTTCTCCTAGTGTTATGTCTGCCAGTTGCCCCCTATGCTTTTTTGCCGGCATTAAGTTAATACAGAATATGACATACTAAGAAAATGCAGGTAAAAGAAAAGAGTTTCTCTCTTGACAGTAAACCAAAGAGGCCAATGATTACCTTGCAAATTATCTATGAATTTCATCTACCTCCAATATAGCAAACTGCACCTGTAAGGTCATTTGTTATAAAATTTTATGTTTCCATGAAATTGCAAAAGAAAAAGAATAAAAATACCATTAAATTTGAATAGATGACTTTTTTTTTTTGTTCATTATAACAGCTTGTTTCAAATGTCAAATTTTAATCTTTCACTGATTTAAAAAAAGAAACCTGGAAAGAATTAAAAGGATTTACATAAATTTAAAATGTGACTAGCTAGTACACTTTGTAAGTTATTAAAATGCTCTCAGTGTGTGTTAAACACAAATGTATTACATTGTACTCTGGGAGAATCAGCTGCATTTGACATTTTATAAAGGCTTTGTTAGAATCCAGTCAAGCAATTTAACATTTAAATTAAACTATAGATAATGTAAGGTTGTATGAACATTTCAAAGCCCCTTTACCGCTAACAAAGTTCACAACATCTATGGGTTACTCAAGTTGAGGTTTGTGTTTACCATCCCAGTACTAAACAATTTAAGTATGGACATTCTTGCTGTTGCTACCTTTGCTTGTGCATGTACCGTAATTTCTGTTTCTGTGACTGTTCTCTGGGAATACGCAAAAGGAAAATGTCACATATCCAGCACAACCCTTGACGTACACATCATATGCAGAATTTACCAGAGGCATCAAAAAAAGGATTTATGAACAGGAGTTTGTGTTGGATGTTACAAGTGCAAAAACTACCGAAACAAGGAAGTCTTCTCTGATTTATATGGCTTATTTGCCAAGCACGGATCATAGAGAGTCTATAGATTTTTTAAGTTCATATAATTTCCATCAGTTACCCAGCATACTTTTATCATAATTCAAACAAGTTGGACCTGGTATTACCACTGAATTACTGTACCTAGCCATGAAACCACTGTTCAAAAGGACCACTAAAACAGTGAAAGGGCTTCCAGAGGAGACACACAACTGGAAAACACAAAACAGAGAAAAAACAAACAAATCCCACAACATTTTACTTAATCACTTTAAAGAGAAGATTAAGGGATGACCATATTCCCTCATCAGGAAACAGGAATTTGTACATCTGTTCTATTTTTAACAATGAAAGCAAAAGTGCAAAAATTAATTTTTTAATTTTTGTTTTGTTTTGTGGTTTTTTTGGAGTGCTTTTTGGTTGGTTGGTTGGTTGGTTGGGCTTTTTGTGGGTTTGTTTGTTTGTTTTTTGTGGGTTTTTTTGTTTGTTTTTTGGTTTTTTTTGTTGTTTTTTTTTTTTTTTTTGAAAACGCAACAGCAGCAGTATTCCTTATCTCTATATCTCTAGACTGGATTTTTAATTTTCTTTAAATTTTGAATTATTATTAATTCCATATGATTATACTGTGTTATAGACTAAGTGATTCCTGCAGTAACATTTACAGTGTTGGTCTAGAGGCCATTTCTCTAAGCCCATTGGTGGTCAGGGTAAGCACTGTTTCATTTATGAAATGAAAATTTATCCTGTGAAATAAGCATGTAATCATTGAAATGTCTGAGAAAGCTCTTCCACAATGGCTCATTACATTCCTCTTTCCAATTCCTCTGGAATTGTATTCAGAGGTGATGGGTTGAAGAAAGCATTTGCTTTAAGGTTTCCACATGCTTCAGGCACACTGAGCCTGACTGGACTTTCAGCACTTCTACATGCATTTTTTTGTAGGCTGCACTAGTCTAGAACGCCTGCCTAGAATTCTGTGCATATACACACATACAGATGGCAAGTTGAAAGTGAGAATCACTTAAATTCTTAGTAAGTACAAAGCTTGTCCTTATTACACTAAGATATTCATCCATCATATGCAATCAACCTGTATAAACTGTGCTCTGAACTCAATCCTTCTTCACCAGCTCCTGTCTTCACTTTAATTCTGTCAGCTGCAGAGAATTTAATAGCAGCTTCTCTTAATCACCAGAGTCATTTCATTTTGGAATCAGAAAAAACTGTGGTGAGAGGCTTTTCCCACTTTCTTTGATAAGCAGAATGAGTTATTTGGATCTAAACAATTGATTAAATGCCCATCATTGTTTATGGTACTTCTTTAGATGGACTTTCAATCAATACATCCCTTTCACACGTGCGGTCACAAAAACATGGCATTTGCTTCTAAATTTTAACCCTGAACAATGAACTGAGCATGGGAAATAGACAGGCTTCTATTGAGGATAATTTGGGATTGAAACCTTGTAAAGGTTTATAGCAGGGAATAGCAGAAAAGGGCTTTAGGCAGACTACAGTTTGTGCCTACTCTACTGTCATGTGCATTTGCTTTGGCAGAATTGCCAGTCAATAACCAAATGGTGAAGACCATAATGCAGGGGAAGATATTCTGTGAAGCAGCTTTGATTGGTACCACCTCTGCTCATTTGTCTCCTACAAGAGAGAAGACTTGGACCACAAATAGTGTGGAACAGCTCCAGCCATCTGGTGCTCTGTGGAAATAGAGAATTTATCTGGCTTGCATTGAGCTTCTCTGAGACGGACCTTAACTGCTGTCTGTCATTTAGGAAAATTTTCTAAGGCTGTTAAATACATATTTCTACCTTTTTTTACTTTTGCTTCCTCCCCACCTCCATGTATGTGAATGTAACATTCTCAGCAACCTAAACAATCTCCAGGCAGAGGTGTGGTTTTGATTTGGTTTCATTTGGTTTTTCCTGGGATCCGAGAAAAGCTATTTGAAAATACAGGAAAAGAAAACTTGACCCAGCATGTGTGTGACACAATGAAAGAAGACTTGGGAGTCAGATTTTAGCTCATTATGTCAATACAGATTTCCAGCTGGAACTGTTGCTAGAAGCTTGATTTTTCCTGTGAATTGTCAGGACTTTATGTATTCTTCTAAATGAAACAGAAGATTGTCAGGAACATGCTGCTCCAATGTCAATTTTTTTCTAAAGTAGCCTGTAATATCCTAAAATTTGATAAAATGAGTCCTAAGAATATAACAATATAACAGCATCTCAGCTGTCCTCTACTCAGTGTTGAATAAATTTGCTGAGACTTTATTTAAGCATTTTAAAAAATAAGGATGATACTATTTCCCAGTAGAGTAAGAGCTTCTAGGATGTCTGCATCCTTTATTCTTTCATGCTCAGGACAGGTAATTCCCTTCCTACAGAAACTATTCATTTATTAATACACTATTTGTTAATGAATGATATTAGCTTTGCTCACCATGAGTTCTAGCAACAAAGGGGAAAAAAGTGACATAGTCAGAAAGTGCAGACTTGTATTAATTGTACTCGACATGAGTGCTTGTTTTAGCAGACAGTGAACAAGATATCTCACACATTTCTAATTGGGCTGCTGCCAGTGGCAGTGTTGGGGGAGACACAGATCCTCTGTTTTCAGCCCTCAAGCTGGAGGTAGTTCTGTGTAGGGAGAGCCCAGCCTTCAGCCTCTTTCCCAAACCTGCTATTAAAGTCTCTTTGTGCAACTTAAACTTTGTGGTTTAAGTATTTTAACAGCTATTCAGGCCTAGAGAGAAAATATTCAGTTGTGCCCATCCTGCTGAGCTGTTTTGCATATTTCCAAGTTTTAATCCTTTTCTGCTCTTGTGACAGAGGGTGATTTAAACTTACAATGTGATGCTGAGCTTAAATGATAAGTATAGACTAATAAACGTGACATACTGATATTTAATGTATTCATCTTCACCCTTCAGTTCTAATAACAATGATTAGTGATTGGAAAATAAGCTTATCGTGATTGTATTTATAGAACATAATTAATGAATCTGTTTTTCAGTGAATAATTGCAGTAATCAACTGAAAATAATAGTAGAAGCACACAGTAAACAGGTCAGATAAAGTAAAATTTTAAATGTATGTACTGAGGTCTCTCAAGCAATTTCTATCTCATGGGCTATATGGCATTTTTTTTACTCATATTTTCTTTTCTTCATGTTTATGTCTGAAATTTAAACACAGTTTTATGATAACCCCTATGGGCAATTAATTTATATTCTTCATAGAGACAACTCCCAGTTTGCAGGGGTTTCCTCCTCTTCAGTATAGGAATGTCTATTAAAATATGAAATGGCAGATTTTAAGATTATTTTTGAAGGTGACTGATTTTTCTTCTCTGCATATTCAAACAAAATAGTGAAATACAATTTTTTTTTAGTGGTGGTTTCATGTTGGCATAAAATTAATACACCTTCAGTTTACCCACAGTAGGAATTTAGAAGCTGTAAAATGAACTTCCACATGTGCCAAAAGCCACTGCCAGGCACCAGTGGCAGTCTGATGAGTACATAAGATTACTTTGAGACAGTTGTGCACTTAAATATATTCACTAACTCTTCAGACAGACTTTTTGTGGACCTCTGTTTGAAGCAAACAAACAAACAAATACACACACACACACAAAAAAAAAAAAAAATAGACAGAAAAATGAGAATTTTCCCTCAAGGGAACGCATCCAAGAAAGGAAAACAGCATTTGCTGCTACTGGCTGATCTTAAATAAGCCAAGGAATTTAAAACATGCCAAGTAATGCTGGCCAACTTGATTTTTAAACTCATAAACCTTGAAAAATGACAAAACCAGAATTTAATCTGCATGTTGGTAACCTTTAGGTTAAATCAATTATCTGGATTGAATCTTTGCAATTTGCTAGAGGGTATCACATGCCTCTGCCTTTTGTAAGAGCTTTCTTTTTTTCATTCTTAAAGATGTGCCACAAATTATTATTTGAGCTTTTTGGATTTTGCTGTCACAAGCCTCAGTTAGTGTGACTGCCTATGGACTCTATTAATACATGTTTCAACTGCTTCCAAAGTTTTCACATTTTTTTAAGCTATATAATAAGCATAGAAGTATAACAATCAAGCAAAATGCAGAGACTCTCAAATTATCATTAATCCAAGCTATTATTTATGCAAGGAACAGTTCTCTGGCCAAGAATCTTCACAGTTAAGAAGTAGAGCTTGCTATAGTAGAGCCAGAACTCACCCAACAGCGTATCTTGGAACTTGAGCTAGATCAGGCCATGCCAGATCAAAAACTGAAAGGGAACCGATCACTAATGAGCCACAGTAACTGTCAACAAATTCTAAATCTCCTCATGAGCATTATTTACCTTCTCATTGCCTTTGTCAGTAATGCCTGCTGAGTGTCATGAAGAATTTCTTGGGATGCGAGTTGCCTTCCCAGGGCAACTAATCCTCATCCAAGCACCAGAAATGTGCTTCTCTCTTCTGATGTGGTTTAGTCTGTTGTTTTCGTGCTTTAGGTATCTGTTTACATACAAGTAAGTGTATTAAACCCTAATTTCATAACCTCAGGAATTAAAGTAAACCATCTGTGGGAATGATAGGTAGCTAGAAAAGAAATTGCTAGATATCAACATTTCTCTTACATATTTGGCTCCTAACCTTGTTAATAAACACACTAACGCTGGTGATGCAACAACCTGCTTTTTTCTTTGTTTGTTACGAGACCTAATTTTCAAAAGTATTTGTAAACACTCATTCAGTCATTTGTAAACACTGATAAAACAGAAACTGTCTACTCTGAAGGACAGAGCAGGAAGATATATTCAGTGGTTGCAGTTGCAGCAAACACCCTAGCAGCAGCAGCAGCAAAAAAAAAAAAAAAAAAAAAAAAAAAAAGGGGCCCCAGCAATTCAAGTCTTGAAACAGAAACATAATTTTCCTCTCTTCAGAAATTCATAATGAAGTAGTTTCTGCACACCTCCCCACCCACAGCAAAGCTTTTTGCATCAGGAAAAACTGAAAAACTATGCTAAACATAGTCCATTTCAATGGGAGGAGGGGAGGGCAGATTTCTAAAGACACAAATGCCATCTCTACAAAGATCACTCCCCTGGCTGCTAAGGTCCCCAGGTTAATACATATACAGTGCTTTTGATTTATGATATAGACAGCTGTAACAGATGAATGGCTTTAATTTACTAAGCCAGAAAAATCAGCATTTAAAAAAAAATCTTTCCTTGTCACTGCAACTGAGAAGGTTTAGTGAGGCTTATGTGAGCTCTGCAGCAGATGCATGACACAGAGGACCTGTGGCTGGCCACACCAAAAATAATGGCTGGTTTCTGTGTCTGTTAGTAAAGGTGTCACATATCCTTCAGAGGGAATCAAAAGACACAATATATGAGTCCATGATAGTATGTTAAATATCTGTTATATTTGAAATGTCAAGCAGAGAAATTTGATTCAAAATTTGGCTTTTTCTTGTCTCTAATTAGTCTCACCAAAATCTTACAGGGGAGATGAAAGCTGGAGAGTTGTTCTTCAGTTCTTACTGTTTTTACAAGCTGTTTTTTGGAAAATACTAGGCACTCTTAAATCCATTGAAGTAAACTAGAATTCTCTCAATTGCCAGGATAAGGGTCATACATGAAATACTGCTGATGATGGCCTTAAAATCTGACAGCTTTACAAAGCAGAGGCACCAGATGGATAACCTCTAGCTATATCCAGCCTCAAAGGAGGATTCTTTTGGGCACTGGCCTGTTTTCATCCCCCATACTCTGAAAAGTGATCAGATGTAGTAAGGAAATCATATGTATCCTTCTTGCTTTTCCTATTGGCAACAGTCATTACCTGTAACCACACCTTAAATCTGCTATAGGTTGTGTCATCTGAGATATGTGAGGACATATTCCTAAGCAGCTTTGAACAGATATATCTGCAACTTGCCCTCCTTGTATTTTTCATTTTTGGTCTGAAAATGCAATGCTTTGTCAACCTGATGTGGTTTGGGGTTTTTTCTGTTATTAGCTTCAGATGTCTGCTCTCCCCATATTTCATGTGGAGTTTAGAAGGCAAAATAACCAACAGACCCAAGGGCATTCAGTTTGTCACTCCTACAGCTTCTCAGTCACCAGAGGAACAAAATATCAAAGTCCTCATTGTGAAAACTACAAGCAAGAACAAGCAATCCAGTATTCTTTTTCTAGTGGTGATACTGTTCAGTTGTGATTCCTGAGGTATCCTTGGCAATATTATTTTATAAGAAGAAATAGTATGTTTAACCAGGAAAGCACTTGATTCTTCTCAAATGATAGGAGGCCTAGGATCTCTTTGGTGTTTTTCTTCTTTTGTTTCCAACAAGAAAGACAAGAGTAACAGAAGTTGGGCATCTCAAAATTGCTAGTTCTTACTAAATTAATTTACTTAATTTATTAAGCTCTCTATGGATGCTTAGTTTATACTCATATATCAGTTCCTAGCTACTTAGAATCACAAATTGAAAGACTGAGTTATCAGAGAGCACAAGTTCCAGTCGAAAGATTTGGTTTTAATTTTTTTTGGCAGGGATCACAAGATGACGATGTTAAATATGGCCATGAAGATCAATTCTCATGTTCTTTTAGACTTTCAAATTCTTCCTTATTGCAAAAGAGATACCATGATAAAGTAGTATGCATTTGAGATTTTTTCAGATTTTTTCTCAAATGGTATTTGTAATCATTACCTCAGTTCCAGGTCTGGGATACAGTTTCTTATTAAATTTCTTTAAAATTTTCTTTAGAAGTTTCTTAGTCTGACAGAGTCATTTGACACTGAAGCAGATACTTAAGGGTGCTGAAGCATAGTTCTGTGAAACTTTAATTTGGATCATTCCAGTTCAAAATTTGTGAATGAAAGGGTCAATCTATAGCATATGTTTGTTATCTTTGCAAGTAACCAATAATCTAATTTTTTTAAAAAAATTAAACCTCACTGCAGAAGAAAATAGATCTGCTCTATAATCTTCATAGGAACTCTGGGTTTCATTTTACTACACTGGTTTAATTGCTTATTACAGCAATCCAGCTGGTGTTCCAGGAATAGATCACTTTGCTGCTATGAGTGGGATTTTTTTTTTTTTTTGTCTTCACATTTATCAAATATTCTGGCCAGCTGGCAATCTTTGCATACTTGGCTCTATACTACACCAATCCCAGTGGGTGCAAATAATCTATAAAACCTTGATGTGGGGGATTAGATGGGTTCTAAGAGGACATCTGTGAAAACATGGGTGAAAACCTTGGAGACTTATGCAGACACTTGCCAATGGTGTGTCTACTGCTTTTCCACATGGCTGTGAATTATGTAACGACACAAAGTAATGCACTTGCCTTTGGAGAGACAGAGAAAATGAATTGAAAACACATAATTAAACTGCACAGGGATATGATTTTCCAACATGCAGGATACTAATCAAAACCTGTCTATGAAAACCAAATGAAATACTTTTTTTTTCCCCTACTTTTAGCTTTTCAGTCAGGAACAGAGTTGGGAATATTCTTGTCAGACGTTTGGTACTTTGGCATTCTGCTCTGCTGGCCCAGTAAATATCAATCTCTAGGGAATGTGATAAACATGAGAAGTTTTGCTAAACTGAATATAAAAATTTCACCAGGAGCTATAGTAAAACAAACAGCAAATACAAAAAACCAACAGACTGGACTACTAAAATAATTACTGAAAAGAAGAAATATTTTGGGCTTTCTTATGACTTTCCATCCTTATTTAGAGCACTGAGCAGTGAGGATTTTCTGCTGAGAAGAAAATGATAAATGTATTAGTCTCACAGTCTGAAGCAGTGCTATGAAGGTCTAAACTACATAATCCAAATACAGGAGTGGTGCACCTAAGTGAGACTTTGACTGAAAATAGGAATACATTAATGAGCATCACATTTTGACCTGTCAGAGGTCTAGCAAACTTTCACACAAGACTGTTGTACTCAGGGTACTGTTGCATAGAGAAGAAATGGAAGCTTGAAAAGGAGCAATTTGGTTCACAACTGAGATTCTGAATTTAAAGGGTTTATGTGTGGGTGTCTAAGTTCACAGTACAGTCTGTAGGTGCCAGGCAACAGAGCTGGAAAACAGTCCCACTGACAATATCCACCACCAGCAGCACTCAGCTCTCCCAGCACAGCTGCTGAGCATCCTTATTTGCACCCTGAGGAATTCCACCTGACCTTGCACTCCCAGCCAGAAGGGTTTGAAGCATCTTTAGCTCTGCTGTCACACCTGCCAGCCCTGTCTCCAGCCAAGGCAAGCAGTGTGATGCAGTACAGCAGACCTATCAGTTGTTCTGATAACCCAGGTTATTAAAATGTCCACTTACAGGCGGTACAACTCTGCTGAGCTCACTGAGGACATGAGGGTTTCATCCATTATTGGTCAAAAATCACTAGGAGTGCTCCTGGAGCTTATGGTTCCATTTGAGGGCTGCTCAAATGAAACTAGACACCTTTATTTAAGCAGCTGAATTTTTTTCTGGATAAATGAATAGTGAATTGAATTTCTCTGCTGATCTTCATTGCCCAGAACTTTTTTTAGTATAGCACCAACCTGAACACAAGTAGATCCCAAATGTGTCTCAGTTTGGAAATAAATCCCCACTCTACCCCACAAATAATGTCCAAACATAATACTGAAAAATATGCAGTGGGAACTGAACCAGTGCTGCTACTAATTGAAGCTTAGGAGCATGCGTAACATACAGATAGGGTAATTAGCAAATTAAAATGTACACGATAAAAGATGATAGCCAAGGCATGATATGCTGTATAGGGCACTGATTACACCCCATTGAGAAGAGGAACATAGCTGGAGTTTGGTAGTTAGACCCTACTGCGTGCCCCGTCAAAAACATTATGCTTGTCCATCACACTGACACTGCTCTGAATAAAAATAACCTGGCTTTAAAGGAGTCCATTTTGCTGCTAGGGAGTATTAAATCTCATCACTAGAGGAAATGGGTTTGGAAATAGGTTTAATGTGGCAACCTAAGGAAGAGCTGCCTTTGGGTTGGGAAGCACTGGCTGCGTGTCCTGAAGATTCAGGACACCTCAGGTGCTGCTGAAGATAAAAGGGAAAATCACCATATTTGTGAACACCCTGCTGGTTTGAAAGCTGCTACAAACTTGTTTTTCTAGGACAAGTGAAAGTAAAAAACTAATTAAGCTCTTGTAGTTTCTAAGACTGGGCTTGCACTGCCTGATGTCAGTCAGTCCCTGTACGCACTGCCTATACAATCTAATTTAACACAAATTCTTGAGATCAGACAGGTCCAGTTTGGCTTATGCCATAGATCCACTGTGTAGGAAGACAAATAGAGATAGTGCTAAAGGCAATCCTGCCTCCAATATACTGCAGCTGTGTTAATTACCAAAGAGTGGGAACAGCCTTGCCCTCGCAGCTGGGTGTGATAAAAGAGTGAGTTAGGTGGTAGAGAGTCAGTTGGAGTCTGTTGGCTGTGCTGAGAGGAGGAAGGGACAGGAGGTTGTGTGAGGGACAGACAGGGTTAGGTGGCTGTGCCGGGGACAGGAAGCAGCAAGCTGGGACTGCAGAAGGAAGAGAGGAGAGAAAGAGCCAGAGCTGTGGGGAGCTGCTCATAGGATTGCTACAGAGAGAAGGTATGAAAGACTTCTAGACAACATGGTGCTGACGCTTGAAGCCTTCTGAAGTTTTTATTGAAGCACTCTGAGTGCAGTGGCTGTTTCAACTCTGACACCACTGACCAAAGAGAAGAAACACCCAGATGTCCAAAGAGATGCTGCCTGAATCCCTCCCCTTTGTTCTTCCCTGCCAAGTTGCCAAACATTTGGTGTCCTTGCATCACAGCCATGGGTGCAACAAGGAGCCTTGTGTCCCTGCAGCCAGCCTCCCACAGGTTTGGGTGTCACCCTCTATGGGCCAGTTAAACACTGGAATGGGCTGCCCAAGGAGGAGGTGGAGTCACCCTCCCTGGAAGTGTTCAATAAAGGACTGGATGTAGCATTTAGTGCCATGAGCTTGTTTACAAGGTGGTGACTGACCACAGGTTGGACTCAGAGGTCCTTTATAAGCTAAAGGATTCTGTGATTTCCACAGTGTTGATGAACTTCAGCACAGTCTGCAGGTGTCCACAGAGCAGGATCTCCCTCAGAGGCAGCCAGGAGCACTTGGAGCTCAGTAATTCATGATAGATCTTAGGGGAGGTGCTGGCAGGGAGACTGAGGTACCTTTTTTCCCTGTGAGTTAGACTATATCTCAAGAGGCAAGATGTATAGATATTTATCTCAAAATAAATTATATATAGTCTCATTAATGGAGGAGCAATAACCTAAATTTCAGCTTTAGTGCAGTGCTTGTATCACACCTGGGGTATAAAAGATATTTTGCAGAGGGTTTTTTTTAGTGTTGGATACTATCCACTCTATGACTTGTACTGTTTAATAAATCCAAAGCAGTTATGAATATGTTTTAGTATTTCTTTTCAATCTTCCTGCACAGTGGAAGAGAGCAAATGCACAAAAACCAAATGATTAAGTCTGATCTTGTTAAAAATTTAAACCAAAATGAAATCACAGAATATAGCTTTAAAATCAAGTTAAAGGGGAAGATAAACGTTAAGCTAATATAAAAAAAGACTAGGAATATCTTTAGAAAATAAACAGTTTCTCTTGTCTTTATGGTTTTCTTTTTGCCTGTTTTTCTTTTAAGTATGAACATCCCAAATGTATGCTACATTATGTTGCGTTTCTCCCTGGTCTCCACCTCAAAAAAAGGATTTTCTATGTTATGTTGGGTAGTAGGTTTTCCTTATTTAAAGGCATCTGGGAAAGCTATTTTCAAAACTTGCTCCTTTTTAATAAGCAATATAATTTACAGAGCACTACCAGGAAACTGAACAAACTTTACATTTTAGCAGAATCCTTGCCACTAATAACGTACACTCATACCACATGCATTTTGTCCAATGATTCTTTACAGTCATGTTCAGCTGCGTATTTTTCAACTGCAGAAGTAAATATTTGCCAGAAAATAATGAAAGGAAATACTTTAGCCCACCAACAGCCTAACCCTAATGCATCAATGTTCAGCTGAAATCTTACAGAACATATAGATCTTCCTGGTTTTGCTTGCTTCATACTGTTCAGTTCAATTTATGGCAGGGGATTTAAAAAAAAAAAAAAAAAAAAGTAAATTAACCTTAAACCAAAAATTAAATATTGATCCAAGTGAAAAATTGCTTTAGCTCTGTTTGTGAAGAAAGAATCAAGATTTTCTACCAGACAAAGGACAGGTCAATGTTGGGAATCAGCACAGGCTCTCAGTTGAACTATTCATTGAAATAATTACATTTTGAAGGGATTGCATTTATCTATGAAGAACATGATAATCTCCGAATTAAATATAAATTCCTTAGAATAGAAAACAGGTACTTTCAGCCTACAAGACGGTGTTACATGAAATACAAAGGAAGAACAGTATGTCTTTGTAATTTTTCCTGTTTGTAATTTTTAAGTATATTTATTTTACCTATGGACACTTTTTTAAAAATAAAATAACATCCTGAAAAATTAAGTGAGCTTTAAAATTCTGTAATCAGGATTATCATGACAGAGGTTTAGGTTTTATTACTTACTGAGAGGTTATTAAACCTCATGTTATCAAATATATCCCATTCTCTTTAGATACGAAATAGTTACTGTTTGGTCTGAATTGCCAAGATGTTGGAGTGCACTGATGTGTGACAGAACTGAAAACAAAAATTTAGTCCAAGCAGGAAGGATAACAAAATGCTAAGGTATGAAAAAGCTTTCCCCCAAAATAGTTCATAATGTTGACAAATTAAAAAAAAAAAAAAAAAAAAAAAAAAAAAAAATCATCTCTTTTACTTTTTTTATGTGCCATGTAAAACTCAGGGTTAATGTGAAAGCATGAGTCCTCTTCCTAAGAACAGGGACATCTTGTAGAGTTTTGACACAGATGTGACCTTCCAGAGGTTAAAAAACTGGAATGTGTCACTTTTGTGGACTGGGACTATTAACAATCAGATTTTTTTATTATTTTATTTTTTTTTTTCATTTCATTAGCTAAGAAAAATACACAGGGTGCATAGTTTAGTCTCTGAAAAGTTTTTAGTTAATTGTGCTTCCAGCATTCAAATATTATCCTTCTTTTGTAATACGTCCACTACCAAACATTTTAAAGCTTTTTATAGTTATACAAAAGACAAAAGCACAATGTCTTCTACAGTATACTCGGAAGATGCTGATAGGTCTGAAGTCCCTTGAGACAGGTCAGTTAGAAAATCTGCTTTTTATAAGATATGCACTGCTTACTAAGAAATATACACCACTGATAACAAAACTTTTCTTTAAAAACATTTTTCCATCCTGCTGCTTTTCCAACCTTTATTTCCTCAGTCTTTTCATTTGCATGGTTAAATTCACACAAAGGACTGATTTTTCAAATTGCTTTACCATGGTTTCAGCTATGTCTCTGCCATTGACTTTTTAATGAGAGCTATCTTGAAAAAAAAACCCGAATAGTTTTATAAAAATGTAGCCTTCTGCTGCTTTCTCTCTCTGAGTGATGAGTACTGTGATTGCAGGGGTGGGAGGTAAGAGACAGATAATAAGAAATTTCAACTCAAAGTATCTTGATGACATGTGAAAGATGAATTGAAAATGCTTTAGTTTAGAAATTAGTTTTCATGGCTTTTAAGGTGATTGATGAGATGACTTTGAACTAGCTCTACCTGGCAGTGGTCACTGTGCTGGAGCAGCAGAAGGCGTGTATTGTGAGTGTGTGTATGGTGCACTCCAGGGTTATCTATCCATCTATTTAAGCACTTCTGAACACCTAAAGTTATCACATTGATAGGATGTAAATACAGGTAACTGGTATTTTGCAAAAAAAGATTATTTTCTGGAAGAAAAGGGACCTTGTTATAAATAAAACCTGCCACAGCTTTTAGGCACCAGTTCCAGCAGGACAGGGTAGATAAAAGGTAGACACACATGGGGAAGATGAGAGGAAAGGAAAAGTGGTGAGTGCAGGGGTGGACATCAAACTCTACCCTGAGTTCACAAGAGCCTAAGGGAAGAAACACTCATCTGAGCTGAGGAAGAACAGGGTTCAAGTCTTTGGTCTTCTGGTTCAAATAAGTTTGTACTTGGTTCCCCATGTTACTTGGTTGTACTCCAACACTTTTGCTCTGTATAAAGGAGAGCCTGGGAAGGGCAGGCCAAACCAGTGAAACCCTCAGGCCCGTGTGCTTCCCTGTGATGTGCAAAACCCTGCAGTGAGCTTTGCTCTCAGCTGAGGGTTCTGAGACGATATAAGAATCAGTCTCTCTCGGTCTCTCATTTTTTCTTATGAAAAGCTTTTAGAGGTTCATCCCAGTGTGGAATAGGATTTTTTTTTTTTTTTAAATCTTAACAACTTTATCAGAATGTGGGAAACTTGTCCACATAGTTTTATCTGCAAGTGTTTAATTTTCCCCTCAGGATATTAATATCATAACTGGAGATCAAGACTCAGATTTGTTTCAGGTCACTTTGAAATTAAGCTTAATATCTTGATGACTATTTAGCTAAGGATCATTAGGTTTGTTAGAAATTATCCTACACTATTGTTGTTTGGAACAATGAATATTTTATTGCTTTCCTTGTAGTCAGTTCTATTTTCAAAGCCTTGCAAATTAATTTTGGTTCTGCCTTTAAGTGCTAAAGCTTTACAGGAAGCAATAGTGAAAAGGAAGACTCATGACTGGTATTTTCAATGTCAGAGTGCAACTGAGCCCATCTGTGCCTAACTAAGCAGGGATATTGATGGACACCCCACTTCCCTGCCCTCAGCTGTGTGACATTTCAACAGCACCAGAGCTCAGGCATGGCTGGTGATGCATACTCAACACCTAACAGGACAGCTAACTCAGACTTCTGCTTAAAAGTAAGATTAATTTTATTTTAATTACATCCTCAGGCAGTCCATTCTACTGCTCATCTATTTCTGCAACTGGAATGCTTTCCTAAATGTCTAATTAGGATCTCCCTTACCATGACTTAAACCCCTTACATTCTTATCCAAAATGCTTTATTCCTTTCTATAAACAGCAGCTTGGTTCTCTTTCCCAAATAACTTCTTACATTCCCTTCTTTCTTTTCTAGATGTATCACAGTAACATATATGACATCAAGGACTATTTTTATCCAGACTTAGGTAGGTGCCAATAAGGCAAATAGTTGTGGCAAACCTTGTTTGCTTAGTGCTTCTCACCCAAAACAACTTTCTGGTCTTTCCCCAGCAAGCAAGAAAGCAACAGCCTGTATCGGGATGCCAGCCCAGAACTGATGCTGAAGTGCTGGAGACTGAGAAACACAGGTAAGACACTGTCCAGACTAATGCAAGCAAGCAAATTACAAGGGCTATAGATAAAATCTTTTTCCTTTTTCCCTGAAGTGTTTTGGTGTATAAACTGCTTGCAGTTCATGCTGCTATATAATGATGTTGTGGATGCCTCTACCATAAGATACATTTTTGTATCGTTGGCGTATAAAGTCTGGTCTGAACTTTTGTGAATGTGAAACACTCCAAGTGACTCTGGTTTTGACAGAAGACTTTTTCCTGCCATCTTACTCAAATGTTCCTTTCCCTTGTATCATAATTTGGAACTGGTTCCTATGACATTCTTCCACTTCAAATACAACTGGAATACAATTATATTATCTTCCTATCATTTGTTGAGTATTATGCTTTCATTTGACCTAAAGTGGCTATCTAAAGTTTTGAGATCTCAAACACAGGCAGAAAATCCAGGGAAGGAAGATGGAAATTTAACTACTAGAAAAATAACACAGTAATTTCTTACACATACTTTAAAAATGGTGGTTTGTAGCATCACTTTCAATGGGATTTAATCTGATCAGAAAGAGATGTTTGAAAGTATTTGTATTTAGGAATAATAGTATTCCAATGTTTGGTTTTTAGTATTAGGATTTATTTTATTTAAACTCATACACCATCTTTAACAGAATGGGCTAGAGGCAAATACCTAGTGGTAGCACTGGTGGGTGTCCAGAATTACTTGTAGCTGGAAGAGCTGCTAGGAAGCAGCTTGTGGAGAACACTGCTTCTTTTTTAATGCCTTATGGAATTTTCTAGCACACTGTCTGGCTCTTTTTGTTATCTGCCAGCAGATCTCTGAATGCATGACCCATAGCAAAATCTGTTTACAGGGTGAAAAACCTGAGTATCAGTTAGTGTTAAGCTGATTATAAAAAAGCAAACTAAAAATAACAAGCTAGTGCTTGGGGAGAGAAATTGTTGACTTTGAGGTTTTGGGGTTTTTTTTAAAGTACTCTAATCATGTTTCACTTCAGTCTGAGCATTAAATTAGAAGGTGTAAGTGAAAGAATGAATATTTACAGAAAAAATAATGGAAAGATTCCTAGAATAATTCAAACATATTAGTTGTGATAATTAACCATTAAAGAAAAATAGTAGCAGCACTGCAAATTAATAGGATTATAAATATTCATAATTCAAAGGCTTTTAAAACAGTTTATTGTGCAGAATACTAATTTAAATCTAACCTCATTTTTAAAATCAGAATATTCAGTCAGGCTTAAAAATTAATATGCAGTATTTGTTAGAAACCAAATGTGCAGAATCAAATGGCATATATTTAGCCTTCTGGGATGAAGTTTCTGTAGCAGTCCAGAGAGTATCACCGTGAGGGCAAGGCTTGCAGAAATGGCCAGAAGCAGCTATTATGCCAAATCTCTCCCCACCAAAAGCATGAGCACAATGGTGATTTAAGAAATTCATCCCAACTGGTGTTTTTCCAAGAGGCGAGCATGGAACCTGAGATGAAAAGGGATGTAGTGCCTGTGTTTGTGTCATTGTCACCCAGGCTTGGCTCTGTGTCTGAATTCAGAGTTTATTGATTCCCAGCTAAAGCCTTGCCCTGGGGCTCTGGCATCCCATCTGACATCCTGTCACACAAGCAGAAGGAGTGAGAATGTGGTAAGATAAGCATTTTGTGAGGGACGTGTCTGGTTGTACTTGATGATGAGACCTACTAAGGTCAAAGCCTAAATCCCAGGTCTTTGCACAATGCAGATGGAGCAGCATCAAGAATAGAACACACCTTTGTCTTAACTTAATCTCACCTGGGAAAGCCTCCACATGGGGGTCATCTAGCCCTGCAATTGAAGAAAACTTGCTGTCTGGAAAAGGTCATATCCTGTCATTTATCTTTTATATGTATAAGAGTGATACTGTTTATCAGTTGGTCATATAAAAGTATTGCTTGTAGATTTTTAGGATATCTGGAGACCTTCATGGTAGTTATACAATTTATTCATTGTTAGCCTGCTCATAGGTATTTAATTGTTTAATAAATCCACAAAAAAGTACAACCTGAAGATCCATGTAGCTCAGATAGGATTATGAAGCAATTTGGCCACTCTTTTTCTCTAAAAGTTCAGACACGTGAATCTGCAGTTACAGGCCTGGACAGCTCTGAAAAGGTAGGTGTTACATTAAAGTATGAGAAGAATTACTGATCCTCAAGTCCTGTGCCCCATTGGAGCTTTATTGCTCCATGGCAGCAGAAATGTTTTATGGCAGCTATTGTAGGGGATATAGAGGCAGTTCTGCTGCAGGCTGTTCAGAGAGACTTATTGCAGGTATATTGACAGGATGAAAATAGGATCTTCTACTAGTAGAATTTTCCTTCTACTGCAGGAAAAGCCCTGAAGAGATCAGTCATGTGGATCTCCAGGAGAGCTCCCTCCTGGCAGCAGTGGGGGCTGGGAGGCTCTCACCTCTCCTGCACACCTTTTTCAGGCAGTTCTATCTCAGGCCAGCTGTCGTCTCCCTCTCCCTGAGAGCTCAGCTGCTTCCTCTGGCCAAAGTGACACAGAAACTGGCAAGAATTTCTCTCCTGATGCAGTGATTTTTCCTCTCAGCCCCTGGATTTTTGGCTGGAAAAGAAGCCTCTGTGATTATTGGAGGAGGAGTTTTGGGGAGAGAGCCTGGCCTGAAGCGCTTTGCAGTAGAACAATCTTAGGCTATTGATCCTGGCTCCACTCTTGAACTTAATTTGGAGATTTGAAGGCATAAAAACCCATTCCGGTACATTAATCTGATTTCCTGTATGTCACAGGGAATACAACTTTGTTCATTAAATAAATTCTGAACTAAGTATTTTTATTTAGCTGGAAGTATGGCAAGGAGGAGTTCCTTCTTGGCTAAATGAGTAATTTTCAAAGAAGTTGGGACTGGAGTGTTGGTGCAGCATTCGACTTTGACAGACAAAGAAGTTCCTTACAAGTCCTATTTGTCTGGTTTTGCCCACAAAAAAGGAAGTATCTTGACCTTAAACCAGTGCCAAAGCAACTTTCTTTCTGACTATTAGGTTTTTACTCAAAAATTATGCTGATCCCAGATTAACTTGATGAGGATAAATCAGTTTAGTCTAACAGTTGCAGTATATCAAATATACTAACAACCCCAAATCATAAAAATAAAGGATTAGCCTTTAAAAATATACAAATTGATTTCTTGGTTTCCTCTTTTTAAATCTAGAATGTCATTAACATCTACAGCACAAATAAAGATAAATTGCTTCTAATTTTTTTGTTCTACAAAATGGCATGCTTTCATCCAGTCTAAGATGGAAGGGAGGATATATTTGCCTCTTTTTACAATTTAAAGAATAAAAGCTCACAGTCAGAGCTGCTAAGTGGTCCCACTTCTAAAACAAGTACCTTCTAAGTCAATGACTTATCAATATTTCAGTGCTGGCTATGTATTTTTGCAAGGTTGTCTTAGAAATACTATGTAACATATCCACAGGAAATATGTACATAATTTAAATAAGAAATGGTTACTATAAAACTCTGGTTTTAGATAACAAGTGCTAGAACTTGTCTCATCTGGGACAGGACAGAGCACTTTTAATTATCTCCTTGTGTAGAAATGAGTACCTCCATTTGCTTTATATGCCACAAATATTTCTTCCAATATAGGCAACACTTCTGTACCAGGAATCTTTGCAGAGAAGAGAAAGCAGCTTTAGAAGGGACAGCAAGTCCTGAAGGAGATGACTGTCACAGGAGCAGCTGCCAGTAAATCCTGCCTAATGCTAGTGTGTGTCATCTGCTCCCCAGATCTCCAGGGTATATGTCTGGTATTCAAACGAGATGTGTCAGAGAGCCATTTTCCTTTTATTTCTGCAGAAGAAGTGAAGGTGCTACTTTAGGTAGAGCAAAAAGCTTTTGTTTTTCATAATTTGAAACCATTTAAAGCTATAAACGTGTCAAAATGAAAATTATACCCATGTCATCATTACAAGGATATAGATCTTGGCCATTTTGGTTGAGTGAGTTTTTCTGCACTGACCTCAAAAGTCTCCTTCTCCAGGACAACACAGGGTGTGGCTCTGGAGGATCTGCTCTTCCAGCTTTAACTCTGCCTATTGTCTGCATCTCAAGGATTGGGGAAGAAGAGCCAGAGACAGAACAGTTAAGGAAAAAAAAAATGCAGAGTTGATTTGGTCTTATCTTTCCTCCCTAACAGCTGCCTCCTACAAAGCTGGTAAAAATGATATTATGTAGCCCAGGAGAAAAGGGAATCTCCTAGAATCTCCTCTTTACCATGCAAAATAGGCTGGGTTTTTGCTTATTTTTGTTCCCAGTGAGCCTTCCAGCTCTCACAGAGAGTGAAATTCATTGAAGCTGGTGGGTCTATCTATCACTCTAGTAACGTTCCAGCTGTCCTAGGAAGCAGTTAAAGGGCATTTGTTTAGTAAGGCACAAACAGATGCCAGACCACAAATGCCAAAGAGTGTGACATAAAAATCCAGGGCATGGTACTCCCTGGAGTATATCACTGGCATGACATAAGCAGGAAGAAAAGCTCAGTAATTACTAGTGGGGACATAGTAGAAACAAGTAATACAGTGAAAATGTGTGGACTAAAAGTATTTGCCAAACTAGAAGCAAGGATGTTCAAGCCAGAAACAGGAATTCCACAAGGGCATTTTGACCACCTTCTTGTGAAGCTGCTGGAGAAATGCTCCACCTAATGAAAGTTAAACCTTTGCCTCTGTGCTCTCAGCAGAAGCAGAAACTAATTTGAGGATAATTTTACAAATGTATATATCAGACAGATACTTTCAAGTTCCACAGAGCTGTCATGCTACAGCCTTTCCCACAACTTAACTGCAGACATCCAGGTTAAGATTAATTTGCAGTGCTGTCATAAGGAGCATTTTTCTGATGGCTACTTGAAATACATTCCATTCGTATACCCACAGAACAAAATGTTCATTAAAAGTGTCTATCAAGAAATTGAATTATCTGCACATCAAGCAGTTGAAGTTCCTCTCAAAATCAAGATTATATGCAAAATAGTAATATGTTGTTCTCAGAGGATGCCCACCTTTGGACATACATTTGTAACTTTCTAATTCTGCCATATATTTTCTTTTTAATTCTTACTTTTTTTGTTTGTGTTTTCTAAATTGCATAAAGAACCAAATTTCTAAAACCTGAAGTGTCCCAAAATACTCAATTCATATACAGCATCCTGTAATACACAGCTTCTTGAATCCTTTAAGAAGCAGACCTCTAATTGCAGTATGGTTTAGATGTATATGATGCTTTGCCAGATTCAGCCCCTCTCCAGCACCCTTTCTATTTGTCAGAAGAGTCCTTTAATGCCAGACACACATAAAGCAAAGGCTGAATGTGAATGACTAATACTTAGGTATACCACATGTACACCAGAATTTAGACAACAGTAATGTTCTTAAATCTGATTAGGGTTCATGAAGAATTGACATATTTACAACAGCATAATTCATTTAAACTAATTAAAAAATCTGGGGTTTTTTGTTGTTGTTAGTTGGCTGGTTTGGGGAGTTTTTTTACTTCTTTAAAGTTTTTTTTAGTGGTATCTTTTCTTGGGAAAAAAAGGTGACCTCATATTACTAGTGTTGTCAAGTGTAACTAGTTATTATCTAGTTTTTAGTTTACTCCTCTGCATAATAGTTTATGTTGTCTTCTGGTTCATACTGTGAAGTCAGCTGTGGAGGTGATTTATCTGACTCTAGACTGTCTTGGTGAGGATGAGCTTTTGTTTTGTTTGTTTTGTGAAAAGAGGGTATTCCCACAGATATTTTAGCTCAGCTCTTAAAACACTTGTAGCACTTGTCATTTGTCATAAGAAACATCTGAGGAGTATTAGCAGCCTCCTGACTCCTGTGAATTATTTTTCATGCCATTTCCATGACATCATTTCCATGGAGACCCCTATTTCTCATTACGAGGGTTCTCCTCCCTCTTTTCACGCTATTACATGAGAACTATAAAGTCCTTTCAGCCTGTGTAGTATTTAATGAGAGAGTTCTGGTTCTAAGATGACTAGTCAACAATGAAAGCTCTATCTGAACAGCCAGGAAGTGTAAGGAAAAAGTGAATAATTGCCCAAAAATCCATTTTAATTAGTTTTTGCTAAGGAAATTAAGGAAACTATTTTAGACAAGCAGTTAGAAATAGTAATTTAGAAGAAAGTGAGTTACTATTCCTAATGATGCACAAATGGAAAGTAGCTTTGTTATTTTAAGTAAGGAAACATCAGCAGGGTTCATTCATCACCTTGGTGTGAGCTGAAGCCTACACCTGCATGAGGGGAGAGGTACATGGCATCCAACTAACACAGTGTCAGGAGCAGTGAATTAGGAGGATTCCTGTAATACAGCAAGGCTGCATGTCTCCATACATTGTATAAGACCAGCTTTGGTAGAGGGATGAAACAAACCCTTTATTTAAAATATTAAAAAAAAAAAAAAGTTTAAAAGGCAACAACATAAAAAACCCACCCATCAAACAAAAAAGGAAACATATTCCCTTATCAAAGAGAAAGTGCCAAAAGCACACTGGCACAGATTAGGTATGAGAAGATAGCCAAATACCTATCATTGAAGAATGCCTAAATAATGGAAATAGATGCTATGACTCAAAGTACATTCATTTAATTTACCCAAGTCTCCTTCCAGAACTGTGAAATAATTTCTAGAATACAGACTGACAGTTCATGGGAAAAGTCTGTAAATAAGACGTGTCTTGGAAGAGTCAGCTATTTCCTTCATTGAATTAGCAGAAAATGCTGGTGAAATGAGTGGATAACATAAAATTGGTAAAAGTGTTGTTGTTAATACAGAGTATGATTGGGATATCATCTGAGGAGAAGTGAACTAGAATACTCAGAGTGAGAATGGCTCTAAATATAATTAAATAGCAATATAAAAAATAATTTGAACATCAGGTTTAAATGTTATGAAGAGAGAACTTGTTAGTTAAGAGCAATGGTGAGGAGAAAGAAACTGTGAGTGTCTGTTGACCAGAGATGTGTACAAGCACTAGTGGCATGGGACAATGAATGGGATAAATTAAATCACAGGATATGGTGGGAAAACCCTTCCAGTGCAGACAGGGAATGATGAATAGTGTCATAGCATTCATAGTGAGATGTAATCTAAGTTCTGGTTACCATTGCCAAGGAAAGATTAATTAAGACAGAAACAAACATATGGAGGGACATGAACAATGTGAGCACAAGAACAAATATATGTCAATACATTTATTTAGGCTGAAGTGACAGTGAGTTCAACATGCAGAGCTCACAGGAGGAACAGTGGCCAGGTAATGAGCTTGGTTTCATGTTTGGACTCTAGACCACAGTTTTCTAAAACACCAGAGGACAGGAGCAGCATTTCAGAACAACCTGCCATGTTCCAGTTCTTGGAATTTGACATAGTGTTCTGCTGCCTTGTTAAAGTCATTTATTATGGCAAAAAGGGAAAGTAAAATACAATAGCTCTTTCTTATGGGAAACATTTATCTCAAACTCATAGCAAATTTTTTCTGAAACTTCCCAAAAAATATCAGCCCATTGCCATCATCAGCTATAAGCATACAAATATTAATAAAGATAGATTTAGATAAATATTATACAGATGGATTTAGATAAACATTGCATTTGTAGACACTTAAAATACAATATACTTGTATAAATATAATATTTAGATATAGATATATAGATACGAGTCAGCTATAAATACCAGCTCACTAGGAGAGGAGCTCCTCCTACCCTAGTATTTCTAAATACATAAAAGTAATCTTTACTAATTGCAAGTCTTTTTGTCTAAGGATTTTGGTACAATGAAATTTTTTCATTGTACCAAAAGTGGGATCATATCTAAGAATACTTGGTAATATCTACATAGTAAATAGTATGTATTTATATGGATGTAGTATGTACATAGTACATATAGTATATATAGTATCGTATACTAAAATAGTATATTCTTATTATCCTTATAATAGGATCTGCACTGAAAGATTAATAAAAATTAAAATTATATCACATTGAAATTTCTGTTCTTTCATTAATATCCAAACTTTCAAAATTATTATTATTATTTCTTGTGTCTTCATCCAGCTCTATTTTGCTCATTATCTCTCTTTTGGCACTGACATTTTCAACAATATCACACAAAGTATGTCTTTTTGTCATAAGGAAGGAAATGGAAATCCATTCAACAGAGATACAGCTGTTTTTTACTTTATCTGCAGTGATACTTAGGGTATCAAACAGGGATCAATACCTGTTTGATTGCACTAGATGCCCTGTGAACAACAACAGAGAAGCAGCTCCTTTCCTGAGAGCTCTTTTCATGACTCACAGGGTGAATAAACAGGCAAAGGAAGGAAAAGAGGACAGTTAATCACAAAGGCATGTACTGACATTATTACTCTAATCATTCACTGCATTATTTTGGCATGCATCATCAACTCTCTGAATCTCTTTATATATTATTAGTGTTAATAGCTCTGTATTAGCAGTTCTTTTTACTCCTGAAAGAACAAGGAAAAGATATGGAGATTCGGCTGCTGCCTCTGACATTTTAGTTCAGACACGGGAAATGCACTTGTTAAGGTATATTCTCACACCATACACTGATATTTTTTTGTCTTATGTATTTCAACTGAAAACAGCACCAAAAGTTTGTTAATTAATATTATCAAATTAGTCAAATCACTGAGCAGACAGTATTTCTACAGCAGCAGCAACCAAATTCCCAGGGTGGCCTTCCTGCAATATTTTCATGCACCAAGGTACTGCTGAGCAGCATTCCATTGCTGTTCCTTGCATAAGGTGCAGGTCCATAACAAAGGCACTGGGATGACTGGGAGGTTTCCTCTCCCTTGGCATAGCAGAGTCATAAGAGCAGTCAGAATTTAAAAATCATCTGCAAAGACAGGAAGAACTGGGGATATTTTTTCTCATACAGAAAAAAATGACCACAAAACAACAGAAGGCACAAAAAAATATAAAAGGCTGCTGTGAAGTCAAAAGGAATAATTTGTGCTCCAGATCCATGATGAATAGGACAAAAAATAGAACTGGATTTCTACTCTCCATCCTCATCTCCCTCTTGTTACTTCTCCCCCAACCATCAGGCCTGTGTGATCTCGCCAAGGATTTGAGTCTTGCTTGATTTACCATAAGGTGGAAGGGGGACAAATTTACTCTCTTAGTGCACAGTCAAAGCTGTCACTGTGATACGAAGGGTGAGAGCTGGAAAAGAAGTGAAATCTGTGCCGACCCTCAGGCTACAAACCGAATGTTGCATTACTGAGCATCAGCTGGGCCTCCAGGGTGACTGTATCAGATGAAACATAAACAACAGTATCTAACGTGACAGGTCAGAAATTAAAAACTAAATCTGTCTGAGCAATTTTCAGTGGTGGGTGGTTTTATCCTGGCTTTTTCTTTCAGACAAGAAAAGCCTCCCTTGCATGAAATTATTTTGAGAGTCTGGGCTTTCATGAATGTAACAACAGGTATTTTTCTACAGTATTCTTAGGGTATATAGATGTTTGGGCCTTTCTTTTTCTTTATTTTTCTTTATTTTAATTCAAGTTGTATTTATGCTTCATTTGAAGACAAGAAAATCAGATGCTATTTTTCATGGTTTGCATACCTTATTATCCTACACATGTTTTGTGTCATGATCATCACACTATTACTTGAGTCTCCTCAAATGGTGCATTAAGCAACTTGAGTGAGAGCTGTCTGTTTTGTCTCCTTTCATATATTTTTGAGTGATGTTTCCTGACTATTTGGCTTTGTATTTGAATCCTGTACACAAATAGTTTCTGCTAGTAAATCTGCACTGCTTTAAGATCATCACAGACAATTCATACTTGTGCCTGATTGATGTAGGGTAGGTGCTGGCAGTCCTATGGGAATTATTTTGTAGCCTCTAGAACTTCAACGGGAGTCAGCCCCCTCTCTGTCGAGATGGGTCTCACTTCATTCCTTCCTCAGGAAGAAATACTGGTCATTACCCTGTTCTTCAAACTTTGGGTAATCATTTATATTTATGAAATACTTCCTGTAGAAGGCTACAAGAAAACCAAAAAAAGACAGACATATTGAATTTTTTCTTGTCAAACATATTAATTTGAAAAGATCACAGTGTTGAGGATGTAAATACTGCAAGGAACACAGAGACCTTGGAGTGCCCTACAAATGCTGTTTTTGATATCCCAGTTGCTTCTCAGTTTATTCATGTCATTCTGAGATTGATCTTCAGATTCAGAGCCAAATTCAGGCAGAGACATGAGATTTTGTCTGTGTTTGCAGCAGGAAGATGCCCTGCACAAAAAGAGCACATCAGTAGTAACGAGTGGTGCAGAGGATCCCCTCCGCACTCTGTAAGCATGTGGTGGCAGGGGATGGAGGTTTGGCCCCAGCCAGCAGCCAAGCACCCACACAGCTGCCTTTCCAATTCACACTCCCAGAGAGACACTGGAGAGAATAGGAAAAGCAAAAGTAATTAAAGCTTTTGGGTCAGGACAAGCTAAAGAGTTGAAGGGGGAAAAAGAAGTGATGCAAAACCTCTCACAGACAGTCCCCTTCCAGTCTCCAAGCAATAGTCACCCTGAAAGCTGAAATGTTCCTTTCTTCCTCCACTACCCCAGATTTTATTGCTGAGCATGAAGTTATACCGTGCAGAATATAATTTTGACCAGTTCAGGTCAGCTGTCCTGGCTGTTACTCCTCCCATCCTCTTGCTCACCTCTAGATGACCTTCTGGAAGGACAGAGTGAAAATAGTAAGCATTGACCTGGTATCCAGCAGCCATTCAGCAAAAATTGATGTGTGATCAACAGCAATTAAGGCACAAATCCAAAATGCCCCATAGGGTCTGCTATGAAGAAAGTCAACTCCATCCAAGTCAGACTCAGTACAGGGACAGGGAATGGTAACTTTAGAGTAGCTCTTGCCTCCCCTCAGTAGTTCCATGATGATGTCCATTATCAGCTGGACAAACTTCTGAACATGATTTTCTGGAGGACATCTTACATCACAGTTTCATCTGAAAGACATCTGGTTCATGCAGTCCTGAAACAGAGTTTGGTAAATCTTTCAGAAGGGCACAACTCATTTGAGTTGCAGCACTAATGTGGAAGGCAGGAGCTTGTTCTATCAGGCCAGCTATCAGCCAGCCTAGTGCCAGAAATTCATACTCCCGACAGATGTGGTACAGCAAGGCTCAACTTGGAATTCTTTTGGCCACAGTTCATCACCAGGTATTAGCCCCCATGCAAATGGGCATCTGAGCTAGGAAAACAGATGAGAGTGTGAGATTAACTTTTCTGCTCTCCCTGAGAAGCAGGAATTGTCAACAATGAGCAGGTCTAACAACTGTAAACCATATCCAAAAACGCATTACAGATGAAAAAATTATATTCTTTCAGAAGTCAAGGACATGTTATGATCTAGATAAGAAGGTTTTCTATGGATTTGCTTAATTTTGTGAGAGATTTTTAAATTATTTTTTATTTTTGTTTCTTTTTTTTATAGGTCAGGCAAACTTGGAGAGATTTCATGAATCCTGTAAAAGAGGCAGCCTTGCTATGTTATTAATACAGGGGCTTCTCCAGAGGTGGATGAGAGCATTTATATGTATTCCTCTGCAAAACTGAAGAGTATCTAGAGCATATCCAGTAACACAGAAAAAATTGCTTGCCCTGTCATATGCATAATTTGCTCGGGCTTTGAAATCAAAGAACAAGGAGATGGTTATCCTTTCTGATACACAAGGCCTCCTTGAGAGAGAGGCCTTGTTTTAATCTCCCTAGAGAGGTTTCTGTGGGGGAGGCAAACCAGCTACCCAAGCACTATTGCTTATTGTAGTCACTTTCTGTTCTTCTGAGAGGATTACCTGGCTGTGTGAGCAGAGCCAGAGACTGATCAGTCATCTCCAAGGTGGGCTCCCAAGGCAGGGCAGTGTGAGCAAGGGAAATACTGCCAAGGGAAATACCACAAACTATGTACGTGCTCCACTGCACACAGTCATAATGCCAGTAAGCTGCCAAGTGTTTTGTTTTGTTTTTCCTGTGGGTATATATGAAGAGATTTGTCTGTTACAATATAGATTCTCCATGAAAAATAATTAGACCCAGAGAGGGCCCAAGGGAAGCCAGGGAGAGATAATCAACCCAGGATGTCCCAGTGCAATTAGAATTTTTCAGAGACCGAGTATATGCTAATAAGAATCTTCTATATTGACACTTCATTACTGCTGTCTTAAAACAGAAAAAATAATTTTTTCATGCTTTTATATCTGGAGTGTAAAATAAAGAAAACAAAACCAAAACCAACCAAACAAAAACCGCAAGCAAACCGAAAAACCACAAGCAAACAAACAAACAAACAAACAAAAACCCCAAACATGGAGTATGAACAATTTGTTTCCTTGGGCAGGGTTAATTCTTTCTTAATCACACTATTATTGAGGTGTCTTGATCAATTTATTAATCTCACTAGTCCTCCAGAATATGGCAAGGACTGTACCAAAGGTACACCACATCTCTTCCTGTTACACCAAAGGGAGAGACCTAATCACAGCAAAAGATACTTTTTTGCCTCATTATGAAAGTCTCATGGCAAGAAACATGAGCTGATGCAAACAGTCAGCCTGGATACCTGTAAAGCATTTCTCATTGCTACAGCACACTCAGCTAGCTAGAGGATATCAGGAGAAAAAACCCAAGATTATGTAGAAAAATAACTATGCCTCTAATGAGGTCATTTCTTTTTATCTTATATCAATAAACAAAGAAGGAAAACCATAAATATAATGCTGTTATATATTAACTTCTTCTGAAACAGAATTATCTTTTAGGTATCTTTAAAATGGTTCTAAAATGTCCCTTAGCATTTTTACAGTGACATAAGGGACTTGGATGGCAAGCTGACTCCTGTAGATGAAGACTGCTCTTGTCACTCTCTGGCAGCTAAGATTTAGATTGCAAGCCTTTTGCTGCAGTGACCTTCATGACGTTTTGTGTCCGCATAGATCAACCACCATATTTTGTTCTGTTTCTCAAATATGTAATTGAAAAGGAAACATGAATCTAATGGATGTCACTTTCTCCTCAACAGAGTAAGAAAATTTAAAAAAAAAAAAAAAAAAAAAAAAAAAAAAAAAAAAGCTACAAATTTGTTTACAAAACACTTAACATCATAAGTGAAGGAAAATACCCTTTATGATTAGCTCACACAAATCCTGCACTCACACTGCCAGTCATATTGGTAGCAATGCCACCTGTCAGGCTGAAAAGGCAATAAAGTACAAAGAGAGTTATTAAGGGTGTCAAAAGAGTGTTTACAGCTACCAGCCACATACTCTCATCTGCACAAAAGCAGGACTAGCAGCTCAGTTTTGATGAAACCAATACTGATAGAGAAGTATCTTCCACTGCTCAGAGGAGACAAGAGAATAGAAGAGAGAGTTTAAAATGCAGCCTCAAAAACCCCTTTCAACTGTGGCAGGCAATTAAGACTTCATAGGACGATACACAGAAATGCTGGGGTTAAAATGCACCTGCCCTGTGCATGCCTTGAAGCAGAGTAGATTGCAACAAGCACAAGAACTGCTTTAACTGCAATGCTGCATTTATATATGCCCCTTACTGTTTTCCTGGTTAAAAACAATGGTGTATGCACTTCCCAGTACTTTCAGCAGACAAAATACTGTAATGATGTTTTGCAGCCCAGCTACTATTATGTCCAGAGCATTTGTTGGGGGTTATTTCTGTATTACTAAGGCTGAAGGAAAGAACCAGTAGTGAAGGATGTCTGGATGTTTATGCTAATTAGAGACTTGAATCACTCTAGGGAAAATATTTTCACTTTGCAAAATGCCCCTTTCCCAACTTTTCTATCCTTCTTCTGCTTTTTGCTCTTCATGCAGCAAGGATAAGGAGAAGGAAACATCCTGACACACAGTCAGCCAAATAATGTCATTAATCATATTAACCTTCAAAGTCAAACTGAACTGCTTTTATTCCCCCCTCAGCTTTTTCCCAGATTGTAGCATTTCCTTTGAGGTCTGGGTCAGCACAACTCTCTAGCATCAGCTCTTCCTAGAGTGCACAATACCTCCCAGCTCCCAAGATATTGAGGCAATTCCCACAGAAAGCTGGAAAAGAGAGAAGACCAAATGTCCTCAAGGGGAAGGAAGGACTCTTTTTCCCTGGGTGTCCTGATACTGTGGAATATTCTTCTCTACCAGAAATATGACTCTTCCTTTTCACTATCAAAAAAATCCCATTCATCTGAGAGGGGAGCAGGGCTGCCAACTCCCTCAGCACCACCTGTGTGTGTTTCCAGTCAAGCAGTCTGGGCTGGGAAAATGAGGCACTTTTATGAGTGGGTGCTGTGGCTGCCATCAGCTGTAATTGTGAAAAGTGGTGTATTCACTGCTTGTGTCCTCATGGCCAGGAAATGACTCACCTTTCTGTTTCATAACTCTAGTCTTCCAGACATCATTTTTAAGGTGTACCTAGTCAAATAACCAAAAATTATAGAAATTTCCCATCTCAGCTGCAGCCACCTGCAGAGCTGCTTACGTGTCTCCTCTTCTGTCTCATCACTCCTTAGGAGTCCCTCCTGACTCTTTCTACTAGCTCTTCCAATGGATGGGGATAGCTTTTCTTTGCTCCTTCCTTGTAACTCTCTCCTTCCTCCTTGCTTTCTTGTGGAACACAATGCTCCTCAGCTTCATTTTTCCTCCTGCATTCAACCTCTCTCTCCATTTCATCCAGTGACACTCACTGAGGTTTCCCTTATCGCCTGCCTCCTGAGGGAGTCTTGAGTTAGGCAAGAGGGACAGAAAACCTTGAGATTCCTGTGTGTAGCTCCATCTCTCCCACTGTATCTTTGCATTTTCATCTGAACTTCCCTAGCCATACCTCTAAATCCTACCTCGTGCTGAGCAATGTTTCATACAGAAATACTTCTATAAAATTTTTCTCATGAATAACAGATCCCTTAAATTTTTTTATATAGGATTCCCTGTAGCTCTTCTGCTGTTTGGGTCAAGATGTCAGAATAAACAGAGCACTGACATGGTGCCTCAGTGTGCCTTTTATAATGCTTCTGTTTGGGTTTAGTTTCCTCGCCAGTTTTAGTCTTGACAATAAACATGATTATGTTTGGTGCCCAAATACTATTGACAAAACACAATATAGTTGCTTTTGTTTGTGTCCATTTTCTCTGCTTTATTTATATTTCTAAAGAATATCACAACAGTTTGATAAACTGCTGTGATTATCTAGGTAAGAACTTTAGTTGATAATTAGGTGTTGTTTACAGATTAGAAATATCCCCTTATAGACTTCTGACTTAAGTAGGTAAAGACACCAAATATAAATAGAATTAAATTCAAGCAATTTTGGTTTACCAGAATGGTAAATAATAACTAGAGGTTTATCACAGATCAAATGCTACCTGCTGAGCTGGAGAAATAAAAGCAATTGCAATTCTGATGCTTTTAAAGAGGAGTGTAGACTTTCTCTCAAGTCTTCTTTCTTGAGACTAACTGTAATCAAACACATTTGACTTCTAAACCTCCACGTCACATTTCCTGCAGATCCTTAAAATGGCTGAGTACATATATCCTTCATAGATATATCCTTTCCTTTCCAAGGATGCTGGAAATACGAGGATGCTTTCAGCATGAGGCAAGGTTTATGTCAAAGGCATTGCAGAACAATTATTTAATCATGTGATTATTTTTCTTTTCAATATATTTCAGGTCTTTGAAATAAGCAATTGGAATTTCCTATGAATTCCTATGAATTATTCTGAAAGATTGTTAGAGTTTGAAGAAAGAAACTATTTTTATACTTTGCTGAGATCTCAAATAAATGTTAGCAAAAACACCGAACCAAAACAAAAAGCATAAAGCATCCAGGACAATTTGTCAAAATTGACATCCATTCATGTCAAAAATAACAGCAATATCTGACTATACATATATTACTACAAACCTTTTTTTCACTTTGTCATGGAAGAAGAAAGCCTGCATGCCTTTCCCAGTTCAATTTTACCTAGTGTATCATCCTGGCAAGTTAAAAAAGTATAGAGACATTGTTATTTTTAATGGTCCTGGGTTTTTTTCCCCAAAAAATTTCTTTAACTGGCAAATGTTCATACCTTTTTTAATGTGTCTAGAAAAATAATACACCTGTTCTATGTCTTTTAAATTCACTAAGCTCATACCCTGTTCCAGAGCCAATACACAGAAAGCTTTCACAATATAAATACAGATACAATAAGAATACTGAGATGAGATTTGGGAGACAGCTCTTCAGCGAAGTATCAAACTTACCCTGACAATTTTCCATCAGAGGCCTGGTTTTGTAATAGTTCCAAAGACGTATGATTTTGGGAGGGGATATAGAAATAAACAAAGGCTCAAAAAACAGAAAGTACTGTAAGTAATTTTTCATATCACGTTATTGATATTGTCAGGATCTCATCCCTTTTTATCCTAGGCAGAACAGTTTACCTGCCACGTGGCTCCCTCCTCAGCTGAAGAAGGAAAAGTCATGGCCATGGATGTTCCTGAAACTGTGCTCCACAATCAACTCACTGAATACTCCCATTCTTCCAGGGTCACTCAAAGATACAAAATGCCCCAGTGACTTCAAGTTGCACTTGCACAGTGGAATATACACCAAACACACGTCGGAACAACTCAGATCCTATACTGGAAATTAATGATGATGATTGGCAATAACTCCTACATTTATTTGTGTTAAAGTCTTTTTATTATGATTTTCAATCACTTGTAGTCTGGCAGGTCATACATAATTTCTGAGGCTATATTCTTGTGCTTAAATTGCCTGAAAAGGGTTTATTGATAATTCTCTGAACCCTCTTAACACTTCTGTGATGATTTACTTGTTTGGAAAAATCCAAGGCTCAGAAGTTTCTTAAAGAATAAAGGTCCTTCAAATAATACTTTTTCCTCTAGGAGCAAAAGAGGTGAAGTGATGGATTTGCATGGTACACTAAACTAAAATGTATTGATTTCATGTTAATCTAGATCTTTGATGTATGCTGGATGCTGTTCAATTATGAAGCATTTGTGTTGGATGAGATTCTTTGCTTTTGATGCACCCCTAAGTTGGGCAATGAACCATGAACACTGAAGAAGTGCACCCAGCAAAAATAATTGTGACAAGGGTTTGAGAGACAAGGGACCAGTCTCATTATCACAAATATAAAATTATACTTTAAAACTGTTTGGAACTCTTACTATGTAGGCCTTATGCATTGTCCTAGGAAGCATTCAGACTTTGCTGCCTCTGTTGTTGGGAAGACCTGGCTGGAGAGCTGGCTGCAACATGCAAGGGGTCAGTCTGGCAGCCCAAAGCCTGCCCAAAGCTCCCTGCAGCCAGCCCTATCCTTTTCCACTCTCAGATTGCCTGCACGTTGTTTAAGCCATCATCCTTGATCTCCTCTTGTTAGGTGTGTGTGCATCATATCAGTGCTTCTTAGCCCTTTATTCGTCTTTTAGGCATTACCTTATACTCACACCTACACAGTTTCCTTGCAGAGCGTCCCCTGCATGTTTGCCAGACACTGACAGGAGGTGTTTTCTTCCCAGAGCTCCCTCACTATCCCCCTTGGATCGTTCAGTTAAATTACCTGAAAAATCTCTCAGTCAAGCAGCAGGAGACCGCAAACTCCAAATGACCCATGCAGTGTTTGCTGCCACAGTTATGCACATTGCTGGAGAAGTGATGGTTGAAATCACTTCTGAGAGAGCTGAATCAGGTGCAAAAGACACAACAGTGGCATAAAACTTTTGCAAGTAGATTTTGGTGCAGAAGAAAGTGCAATAAGAATGTCAGGAAATGCCTCCCTAATTATCTTCCTAGATTAATTATTATAGAAATTTCCATCTTTATAACCTAAGAAGAAAAAAAAAAAATTAAAAAAAAAAAAAAAAAAAAAAAAAAAAAAAAAAAAACAACAACAACACTTAACTAGTAGCAAACTAAGTATTCCAAAGCTGAACTATTTATATTACATAAATTCCATAAGGGACAGCATGCATGAGACATGTTTGAAATTATGCAGTACTATACTGTAATTTAAAAGCCATTAATAAGGTTTAACTAAAGAATAATTCTATAAAAGCTAGAGAAATGCCCTGGATTGTTTCAGCAAATAACGCCAGTAGGTGCATTTAGTGAGTCATCACTGCAAGCAGGAACAACCTCTAAGTGGAAATGTAGAGAAATCAGAGTACACAATCCAGCATACTGAAAAAAATGACTGTTACTAGAGAGCACTAAATAATCAAATAAAAACTAATCATGTTATATAGTAATTGCAGGATCACATACTTTCATTTCCATAAAAAAAAAAACAAAAAAAAAACAACAACAACAACAAAAAAAAAAAAAAAAAAAAAAAAAAAAAAAAAAAAAAAAAAAAAAAAAAAAAAGAGGCTAAATGTCTTAGTGAAACAGTATCTGACAGATGTCCCTGAAATTATTTGAACTGGCAGGTGGCAACTGTAGCAACCAGTATGCAGAGAGAAAAAACAGTTTGTATTAATATTGGCACTTGCTATTCTCCTTGATTACAAAATATATGAAAATGTAAAAATTCTTCCAACCTACTGACTTAGTGCATTTTTAAACAACATTAACCTTGAGGAACCTAACAGCTCAAAATTGAAGCTTAGAAGTTGAAGTTAGAGATTTAGTGGTCTAAAGATTCGAGAAAGAGAGATTAGATCACTGTCGACATGAAACAAACAAATAAACCCTGTTTTTCTTATTGAGTGCTTCTAATGTTCCAAATTTAAATTGTTTGTATACACAGCCTTCATCTTCATAAAAGCACATTTGCAATATGAATAAATCACTTATAAGGCAACAACCACCAGGTGAACCTACCTTCTCCATAGGAGTATCTCCAATGATACTGTTGAAATGAAAGGCAGATTACTGCACACCCTTATCATTTGCCTGCTGGGAAGCCTTTGGGCCTGCTGTGTGAGAACATTTAATTACACTTGGAAAAACCTTGTCTTGGGCTGGCACAAGACTCCATCTAGGAAAGCATGACCACTCCTGGCCACATCTGCAGCAGTACTGCATGACCAACACTCGGCTGCCTGAGGGTGCCTTGCATGCCTTATTTTCACTCTGAATTTGCCTACCTTCCATTTCCAACATCTGTATCATTTTGTTATACACTGTTGGGTGAAGTATTATCAAAATGTCATTCCCTATACAACTACAGATCAGCTTAACCGCCCATTTTCCCTGAACAGCAAAGGAACAGAAATCTCTTACCCGAAATTTTGTTTGAATTCATGACACAGGTCAAGAGTCCATTCCCTCCAGTCTTCAAGGCTGAACAACCAGGCATTTTTCGAGTAGTTACTGTGAGTAATGATTCTGTTGCACCCTAATGTCTTCATTTAGATGTGTTTGATGTCATATCAAATGATTTTTGGAAGTGAGTATATTACACTGATGTTAACATAACAAGTCATATGCTCAAGAATATACCAAATTAGTTAATGCTAATTTGATTACCATTATAAATTGTTCTGTTTATTCCCGTTGTTTATTAAGAGCCATTTATATTGGCTACTGCATTATTTTGTTTGATTTAACTGAAGAATTTACATCTGCCTTGGCATCATATTTATTCCATAAAATTCAGACACAACAATAAATGGGTTTCTTTCAAAGCCATTTTAATATTAATATTTATGGCTGAGAAGGTCCTGAGAAGGTCCCATACACAGCTTTTCCAATATTTTTGTCAGAAAACATAGCTGCCTAATTAAAGAATTAATGAGTAACAAACATTCAAGAAACCAAATTAACTAAGACAATAAGCAGGTCTTAATGGATAAACCTGGGTTTTTTAGAGACGTATTTTCAGAAAAAAAACTCCCACTTCCTTCTAAATCATTTATGTTGGTACATCATAATATCATTTTATGAGAAAATCCAGGAGAAAGGAAAAGTAGAAAAAATACATGAAAGATTTTTCCCCTGAGGTATTTCCATAATTATTTTATGGCAAAAAGCTGTATGGGAGTGAGGTGATGTGCTTTGGAACTGTTCTTTGAAGCTTTCAGCAGCAAGTGGCTTCCTCCCCAGCATGTGTTTTAAATGTTTTGCTGGATTACAGTCCACCTGCACAGAACTATTCTGACCTTTTTACCCTTCCAATATTTTAAACATTTGACCTGCTTTCCTTCCTGCAGTTTTGCTTCCGAGAATACTCTTGAAATAATTATGTAAATGTCATCTTAATGCATTTTCACTGCCATGTGCATTTTCAGCCCCCTTATGATGTTATCTTTTCACAATGCCAGAAAAACGTGAACCAGATGTGCTGAACACAAAATAGAGCAGCAGGGATCTCCTTCACAGTAATCGTGATATGCAGGTTCTTAGAGGCTTGCCATGAAGTAATAGGGCTATTTTTAATGCAAGAATATAACACAGGTAATAGAGTTTGAAGTGTATTAAAGATGTATGTACATATTTACTGTGCTGAGTAATCATGGTCTACAAGAAAACACTTCAATGATGAAATAAAATCCAACACAAAATTTCTTTGATATTCTAAAATTTGCCACTACCATCACGGGTTTCTTTAATATTCATAGGTAGCTGCTTTTCTGCATTCATTTATTATATAAGTACAGTATAAAGGTGAATACCACAAGCTGAGCTGCAGACTGTTGGCATCCCACATAATTGCATATTGACATTCATTAGTCAGTTGACTCTTGAAATTGTGCTAACAGACTAAACACTAGTTCTATATTTGATTGCTGAAGACCTTTGGCTTAGACCTCCTGGGTGAAAGCACAACTAAGTCTTTCAGTCAAAGTGTCTCTTACATGTGACAAATTGTTTATATGTATTGGACTCTTTCCTAAACAGCATCATCTCTTTGCAATCTCACTCCATAGTCAAAAGTGAGAATAGTGCTGGCTCAATTCTATTACTCTTCAGCAAAGAAGCTTGTTTCTATCAATCTTCTTTATTATTTGACTTGCTTGATATACTAACCAGTGCTGAGAAGCCAGACTAGAACTGAGTTCACAGGGTGAAGTAGGGCTCTGCAGACAGTCCTTTGCCAAGTACCAAAGTCTTTTGCCATTAACACTAATGGGAAGTGAACTGTCCCCTTTCTTCATGCATCATGTCCAAATCCATGTCCAGCCATAAAATGCAGTGAGAATATGAATGACAGCTGCAGAGTGACTACAGTTCCTACTAAAGTCACATAATATGGAATATGCCCCGTGATTTGACCTGGTGAATTATAAAGCGAGGCACTGCTGTGGCACCTATGCTTCCATTAAGGTCTCCTCAGTCACTCATCATTTGTAAAGAGGTCTTTATCATGATTGCCTCGCAGACTTTGAGGTTTTTTAAGAAATGGCATGAATACTGTCACAATAAAGAAGACAAAAAGGTGTAAAAAATCTGTAAGGGGATTGCCAGCAAAAGTCATAGTTTGACTCAATGCATTAAACTCTTAAAGGTACAAGGTTAAAGCATTATTTTATAGATTTTTACAGAGACATTGAGAGCTTCTGCTTAGTGGCTTCAGTCTACATTTTTCTCCTTTCACTTTTTAATTGTGTTTATATTGGGCCTGAGCCTTGTCCCATAAAACCTGCCACGGACTTGGATGGTTATTCTATCTTTTGATGAAATGTTGGGGTTGGCCACGAGCTCCCACGCATCTGCCATTTGACCTCCATGAATTATAGCTGGATTAAGCATGCCATGTTTTATTAGCTTAATGGTAGTTCCTTAGAGAAATCTGCACTCTAGTGCACAGATTTCTTTTGTTGTTCATTACTCAAACTCTGCTGCAACTACTCAGAATTGCTCTTAGCACCAAGACTAAACTTTAAACAAAACTCATTAAAAGAGCCTAAGATGGACAAGTCAATCTATAGCAGAGTATCCTCAGACCACAGTTTTCATGTCTCCAATAGGATGAAATTTTCTAAGGCTGAAAGAACATTTTTTAACACATCTTAGAAATCTTCCATAACTATATGGATTTGTAACATATATATTTCTAATCTTAGTTTTGGTTATATGACTATAATAGAGCCTAAACACATTTCTGAATTGGTGTTGAACATGTCTGATTTAGACTAAGGTAATATTTATTGGTAATCTTTCTTTACAATAGAAAGAGAAAAATCATTCCTGTGAACTATGAGTCAGTGACTAAACAATGCTGAGTTTTGACAGGGATTTGACATGGCTCTGAGAGACTGGCAAAATTCAGGTATATGATGCAGGAGTTTAGTCTTGCAGTATGGATGGAATAGGAAAAGAAGCATGGGAATATGTCAAATTCTGATTCTCTGAAATTGAATTCCCACTGAATTAAATAGAACCAGAAATTCATCCTACATATTAATCTGTATGCTTATTGGGGGGTGGAGGGGAAGGTGTATTAATTTTACAATTCAAGTTTACAGTAGTTAGGCAAATAAAAAGTCATAATCCTGTGCAACCTCAGTTCTGTTTTTATGCAAACATCTTCTGATACAGTCTCTACTAACACTGCTATATAATATTATTTCCATTATATCCCTGTCTGGTTCAAACTGAAGATATTTACAGGTACTGATTATAGTAGTAACTAAAAGGCTTAAAAAAATATTTGTAGTAGAAACAGGTAGTCAGCTTAGAATCTAATTATAAAGACTTTTGGGTTACATATTTTATTACTCCAAGTCACAAAAATGTTTTTCAGTTATCTTCATAAAACACCTCTGAAACCAAATCCACACTCCAGCATTTCTGGCTTGATTTCAAGCCTCAAGGCAACATTTTTAGCTCCTCTCTTTTGTCCCTTTTCTCCAACTCTGACTTCACAGATAAATAATCTTATAAGGAAACCTTAAGTAGAAGGTGAAAGTGGGAAAAGAGAAGCCTATGGAACACAGAGAAGAGCTTGGTCTATGCAGAAAGGAAATGTAGCATCTCTTAAGCTGGTCTGGTTCTCCAAGCCCTTTCCTATTGTCAGCACTGGGACATCACCAGTGGCAGCCTCCACAGCCCTCACCTTGTGCTGCTCAGCAGTCAAGATGTTGTGTTCTGCTGGACCACCTGGGCTGTAAATAGCTTTTTGTCTTGTAAGCAAACAAGCTGTGTTTTCCTTCATTCAAGCTTTTCCTTCTTCCATTTGAAATAAATAGCATTTTAATTTTGAATACAAGTGAAACTTAACATAGAAAAAAATGTGCTTAAAGATGAAGAGAGATGCCCACCACTCTCTTAACTTTTTTGCAGTTTCCCTGCAGAAGTTGTTTCTGTCAATTTATTTTCATTTCAGCTGAGGAAAACGGGAAGGAAAAGGCAGGTTGACACAGATGGTTGTCAGCCAAGTGATGACTGCAGCTGAGAATGACTGTACAAAAATATACAGCTTGCTAAACTGTGTATTGTTTGGCTTCCATGTGTATCAAATGTCAAAAGAAATAAAATTCAGAGAATATATTTAGAACTCTTTTTTTAAGACTTGTTAAATTATTGTTGTAAAATGGAAGGGTGGTCATCTGTAAAGGAATAGAATTGAAGAAAACAGAAAACATAATTAATCCTGCATCCAAAATATCTGAAACTAGAATGCAGAATAACCGCTCAAATACAAAGCAAAACCCCTAAATAAATGGTCTGGTTTAAGAGTTATTTGGGTCTTTTACAAGTGCTGAGTACTCCTAGTCCTACTGAGGTCACCCAGAGAGGGGTATTTGAAAGTCAGACCAAGTTTAAGGTCTGGATGGACATTTTTGAACCTTACTTTTAGACTTCTGTTTTTAATGGATCTCTTGGATCACCCAACTGACCACATTGTATTTTATTAGTAAAAAAAACTTTGTGAGAAGAAAAATTTAAAATAAGCTAAAATAGTCTTCATAGAGTTTGTTAAGACTGCTGCCAACTTCAGGCTTTGTCCACACAGGAAAGCTACAGGATTTTAAATACAATCAATCTTATTTTAACTTAGATCTATCTTGAATCAAGGCTAAGCCTAATGTAGACACTCAAATCGATTGTAATGTTGCTTGTGTCATTAGCTAATTTAAATGTACATGCATTAGCAGATTGCATCAGTTCAACTAGATTGATCTTTAAATTGCCTTGTCTAAAGTTGTGCCATTTCTAGGGAGCCAAGGTTCTCGTTTGGAAGAGAGGGCTGCCAAAGCCACTTACCCTTCTCCTACCTGTCAGATCTGCAGAGTGCTACCTAAATCAGTCAGTAAATATCTAAGTTATCAATATAATCACTGACCAACAAGCCAACTAATACTCATAAAACTGTGTGAGAGCATTCCCAGGAGAAAAGCCATCAAGATATACACATCACTACTACAACTCTACTGAGATTAGTTAAATTTTACCAGGCACAACTTTGGACCACAGCAGACATAAATGTTGTTATCATATGTTTTGTGGCAGAACTTAGGTAACTAAGTCAATGATGACTTTTGAATATTTGACCTTTTTTCTGTTTTTGAACTGCTGCCTCTGTGAGCTCCAAACACTGACAACCAAGCATAAGCTAATTTTAAATTGTGTGTCCTTTCCCTACCAGCTTTCAGAGCAATGTAATCTCACCTTCATTCTGGCGGGGTGAAAATCAGGTACAGAAAATAAGTGAGATAATGAATTTCTCTTACTTTCCTTGATCATTAATAAATGAGGTTATTTACCTCGACTCCCAGAATTAGTTGTGACACAACACATTTATACAATCAGTTTGTTCTGAAAACCTGATAATAGGAACCCATCTGCTTAGAGACATAAAAGAGAACTCATTATATGCCCAGTAATTACTTTCATTGCAACATAAAGAGATTGCATGCATAGCGTCTTAGAGTTAAACATGCTGTCAAAAAGAACACCTTGACGTGTGGGAATAAGAGAAGTTCAAAAATAGCTAACAACAACATTTAAGGATTAGTGATAGCTAACAACAGCATTTAAGGATTTTAATAGGAAAAAAATATATTGTACCTTATTGTCCTTGTCTCTAACTGCAGAGAAAACAACATCTTTGTGCAGGATTTAAAAAAAGCTGTTCCTGAGTGCCTCTGCTGTAGACAACTCCTTTCTCTATCTACCTATTTTATGACAGACAATGACTTGTACAAAATGTACATCTTCCTATAAAAAAAAGAAAGGACAAAATGTGAGGTTGGATGCCTAATCATTGTGGCTTTCACCAAAGCTGGCAAAGCCTCCAAAGGCTGCATTGGGATTTTGTATATGATTGAACATCAGATGTTAAGGCCACACGAAGAATACTATTGACAGGCTCCCAAAACCAGAAAACTTTCCTGTTTCATGAGACCAAAGCCTTGAAAGATGAAATGAAATGAGTTGGGTTAAGTGGTGAGAAGCAGGTGATTGGAACTTAATCTGCGAGGAGATGGAAAAACTAAAACCCAATCCTTTGGTCTTCCGGACGTATTATCCAGATGGTCCTTGGTAATTATATTTCCCCTTGTGGTTCTAGTTACCAAACGTGTACAAATATTTACAGTGGACAAAAGTACATCTCTGTTTAAATGTCACTTTTTAATTGTGTTTTATCCATGGAATAGTACAAGTCCAGCACTTTCCTGATCATATTTTCACTTTATGGGCTGAAGTCCTCCAGTTCTCTTTTCTCACTTCCATTCCATTTCTTTATATCTTTCATTCTAATGAAAGATGGCATGCTAAGAGACCGTTATTCTTGGAAATCAGGAGAGGTTTTAAACTGCCTAAGTACTCTTTTCAGCCAGGAATGAAGTTGCAAAGACAATTAGCCTGCTTGAAGTTAAAAATACAGTTAAGTGGTTTGTCAGATCAGGCTTTAAATACAATCTTATGCCAATAAATTTGAGATACTCTTCTTTGACTTGGCTCTCTGCATCTAAGACTTTTGTGCTCAGTAAAAACAAAATTATTCTGGATACAGTGCTGCAAGGATTTGCTGGAGAATTCTGTAGCAGCTAGATTTTCTGAAAGATAATACTTTCTAAACATTATTAAATATCCCTCTCCCAGAGGATTTACCTCGTGAGCACATGTTGAATATAACTAGTCAGCCTTGACAGAACTCCCTAATGATATTTTTCCTTCTTTTTTAATCATACAATAAAGGCTCTCACACTTGATGCAATTAAATATCCAATGGCACTTTAAAACCAATAATGTTAATGATAGAATCTTGACAAAACTACAAGTATAATCCTGCCTCCACTGAGATCAATGGCAAAGCTTCCACTGTCTTCCTTGAGGCCAGGATTTTGCTCATATCTAAGGTCATTACATTCTGTCTATATAAATTCCTCTTACATTTACAATTTTTATTGTCAAAGGGATGATCAAACCTGCTCTAGGGCTGGTAGAAAGCCAACTTCTGTGCACATTTGCCATGAGAAAACATATTACTTTTTCCCAGTGCTTCTCTAAGGATTGCATGCTTTCTACCCAGCCTTTCTTGTTCATGACCAGGTCTAGGAGAAGCCCACTGGCAAGTTTACCTTGAAATGGAGAGGGAAAAAGCATTCCCAATACAGTACATCTGTGATAGGGGTGAGATAGAGGAAGGAACAGCTATGAGAAGGCTTTACTGTCATAGTTTTAGCTTCCACTGCATTTACAGCTGTGTCCTAGCAGGTCTCCTGGGACAGTTGACCACCCTGGTCACAGGGACCCCAGGGATTATAGGGGTAATAAGACACTGGAATAGAGAAGTTGTGGATGCCCCATCATTAGAAGTGTTAACGTCAGGCTGGACTATGCTTTGAACAACCTGATCTGGTGAAAGTTGAGGTACCTTCCAACCTAAATCATTCTGTGCTCCTGTGTTCCTATGATTTCTCAAAGATTCCCAAAATCCAGTATATCCTTTCTGTGCTGATTCTGTGTGCTGCTCCCATCCCTGTCCCTATCAGATCACTTCTGCCCTTGCTGCCTCCTTCACCTGGTCCACAATTCATCCCCAAATTTTCCCTCCTTGGAGGACAAGTGCATGCAGAAGAGCTTGAAAAGTGAGGATCTAGCCTGTGCCAGAGGGGCTGCCTTACCCTGAAGTTTACAGGATTCCTGTATGCTTTCTGAAGTTCAGCTGAATTTTCTGCTTAACATTAAATGTGGTATAAATGCTTATTTATAGCTAGTAGCACCGAACTCAGTAATGTTTTCAAACCCTTTAAAGAAATTCAAAAAGATGTGGTTGAAAACAACTTTCTACATTAATTGCTGCATTTTAATGTTGTTTGTTTTAAAATAAGCCTGTGAGTTTGTACACTTTCTTTTGGTGTAATATGTTCTGAGATTAAATACAATTGAAGAAAACATATTAATAGATGAATGAGCTTCTAATATTAGCTGATAGCAACTGTCTAGTCTGTTAATCAGAAAGAATGATAGATGGTCACACGGGGGTGTTGGAGATATTGGATATGCAAGCTGTACTGCCATCTACTATGACTGAGTTTTATCTTACATATTTCAGCATAAAAATTAGCCTTGGTAGTTTCTCTGTGTCAGATAAAAACCTTGAAGTATCACCTCTCTGTCTAGGAGGGCTTTTTTGCTTCTCTGCCACAGACAGTAAATAGAGTCCATCCAAACATTGTTTTACGATGCTGCCGTCTGAAGCACCATAGTTGACAAAATCTAATAGATTGGCAACTGTCCTGCTATTGATCAAGGACTGCTAAAATAAAAATAGAAACCAAGGCAGTACCTAGCAGCTAGATTTGGCCATGTGGATGTTTATTTGAAGGATATCATAAGTATTAGATGTATCACTCTCATTAAATCTCTGGTGCAATCTTTCTTCATCTATGATGAGTGTCATCATGAATGAAAGAAGAAGAGAAGGACATCAAAGCTAGAGATCATCCTGAGTATTTTTTACTTGTATGATATTTCCAACTCAAAGAAAGTTTCTAGACTAAAAAAATGCTAATGATGCAGTAGAAGGAAAAATCCTTAGAGGATATTTGCCATTCAGTGTCTGGGGAATTAAACCTCACAATTTAGCTAGAAAGAATCAATAATCTAAATCCACCAATGCCATTCTGAATACTCACCTCCTGAAGTTGGCTGACAGAGATAAAGCAAAATCATGTGCAGCTTTTGTCTTTAAAAAGAAATAAAGAAGTTTCCAAAACCCATAGGGCAAAATCCAGGCATATTTTAATAGTTTACGAGCAGAGCCAGGCTCAAACCAATATGACTGTGAGTTCCCTGTGTTCTCTTTCAAATCCTTTCATGCCAATTTATGAACTAAAAAACAAATCTCAACATAATTTTAAGAAATTAATTCAAGAATAGAAAAGCAGTTATGTTCACAAGAATTTATTCATCTAATTATTCAGGTCAAAAACATGTATATCTGCTGTTTTGAAGAAATATGATTTCAGACTGCAGTCTGTCTCCCAGAGGCAATAAAGGAAAACCTTTCTTATATCTGGGTTGGATGAGTTTTTACCCTTTTCAACAAACAGATCAGATTCACTGGGAATACAGATGGACATGGTGTTTTATTCTAAGCTCATATATCCTTGACAGATAATCACAAGAAAGATTACATTTGAAACCCAAAGTGTCTGCAAATGAAGAAACTGCCCTATGAGGACTTTTTCAAATTCCCACCAACAGAGCTTACATTTGGAGAATAAACAGCCTTTCAGCTCGTAAGATGTCATGAGGTCTCCCTTCAACGCTTCTACCAGCCCCTTTGTGTGTTCAATTTTAATGTCTCAAGCAATTTTCCCTATTCAGCACCAGACCCATCAAATGCTTTCAGATAAGGTGATTGTTATCTTCAGCTGTGACAGGAGGCTACAATGTCATCACAGAATCAGATTTTATTTTGTCTCATGTCACTGCATAACCTGACACATCAACATGAGTTCATTCAACTTAGTTTATCCTTCACTGGTTTGGAATGGATATTAGCAGGAAGCCAATATTTATTTTCCTATTATTGTCTTTAGACTCTTCAGTTCTGTGATTCTGGTTCTGCCAGTTTGTAAATATACAGCCCTTCTTTTAAAATTTTGAACAGTTTCTAAAACATTTTTTGATTCTTGATAAAGAAGTTGAAATTTTGGGCTTTGGCTTTTAAAATTTCATTGGATATTGGTATTGAAACTGAAATTAGCTTTTCATTCCCTAAAAAATGTCTCACGTGCAGCTGTAATGCCACTAACACCATGTATCAGGAGCAATCCAAGAAAATCACTCTCACATTTTATCTTGTAATAGTGCAGTTATCAAAGAAGGCAACTTTACATAACTCCTTACAATACTCTGTAATCCTTCAAAAACTATTTCCAAATGTATCCACAAGACAAAACTATGAAATAAAATACTTTGAGCCTGATACTGCCTTGACTATACATATGCACCTCTCCCTTAGACTCAAGAGTTAGGTCCACTTGCATTGGATTTTCTTTCATATTTTTTTCCTACCTAAAAAGAGAGAATATTCATGACAGAACTGCCATCATCAGGGCATGAGGTTTAATTTTCAAAGGGATCAATACTTTTTTCATCTCTATATAGACAAACACATAAAGAGTTTTTTAGGTACGTGTTCTGTGGTCAGTAGTGCTATAGGAACAATTTTGCTATTATTCAGTTTATAAACCTATCTGCTGATTTTATAAAGTTAAATAAAAAATAATTTTAAATACCAAGAAATTTCAAGCTAAGTCTGTGAGATATCCTGAGTTTAGAGAACTGTATCATACACCATCAGCAGTTTTGGTAGCAGTTTTGCTTTTTGGGGGGATGAAGGGAAGTACAGAAAGGTCAAAGACTAAATCACAGGGTTGCAGAGGGAGGTCAGTGGGGTCAGAAGGATTTGCTGCTTTCACAAAGGACACTACAATCAGTAATCTGCTGTTATGCTGCATGTACAGCTCTTTAAGCACATTTGACACTGATGCATGGGAAGCAATCTGAGTAGAAAAATAAAAAGGCAGTTACTTCAAACATATGAATGGTGCACTGGAGTGATGATGTGAAAATAGATTTAAGACCAAAATAAACACCAAATCAAAAAAGAAGAAAACACTAATTACCACTATAGATGGCGAGCCACTTATACAAATGATGCTAGAGCAAACTCACTTCAATTATAAAATTAGTATCATTAGTCTCACCACAATTTGAATGAAAAGTTGTAAAATCAAGGAGGTGCAGACATTGTCTGACTAGCATCAGACACTGCCTACCTGAATGAGCATCCACCCATTTCATTTGATTCATTAATCTAAAGACTCTGTCTCCTGCAAGCCACGTCAATCCTAACAAAATTAGATATTAAAAAAAAAATAGATATTTGGTTAGCAATGATTTTTGAATAAGTAAATCAGAAAGGATGTGAGAGCTCAGATTTGTAGCTAATCTGTAGAACTAAAAAATACTGCGAGTTTCTGGGGTTGATTTTCAAATGGACAATGTTAGATCAGTCAGGAGGGCTCAGCTTCCCCCAGCCCAGCTAATTACTAATTGCAGCCCTGCCATTAGGGTTTTAATTGAATGTCAGTGATGGGGGAGGAGGAGTCATTGCCCCAGGAGTGGCACACTGTGTACTTTAGCCTGGCTCACTCCTCCAGTCCCTCTCTAGATGGGTTTGTTTCCTAACGCAGCTGCTTACTTCTTACATCACAGACATAAACACTCACCTGAGCTAAATTCATCTTCTCAGATGAAGCCCATTATTTAAACAATAATCTATCTGGACATAAATGAGTTTAGTCTACACCCTTCTCTTTTTTGTACCTCTATGAAGTACAAAATACTTCCACAGACTCCCCTGTTGACACACTGCTCCACCATGTGTCACACCAATATCTTGCTGTGTTGATATGACTGTTGTCAGAAGTATGACATGGCATATACAGCTGAGAGATGAAAGATGTAGATTTACATCCTTTGAGAGGGGAGTCTGAGACCACTTCCCTTTCATTTATAAAAACGCAAAACAAGAAAAAAAACGTGAAGAATATACACAGAATTCTGTGCTTATATATGAAAATACTACCTGGGTTTCTTCAACAGAGTATTTATGGGGTTTTTTGTCCCCTTGTGAGAAGAGTGAATGTGCTTGAAACCAGCCCAGAGCACAAGCTCAGACTGCTCAAAATGCCCAAGGCTGAGTGCCTGGGAAAAGCCCTGGAGAGCTACTCCTGGGCATGTTTCCCACAAGGAGTGTGAAGGATGAAGGCCTGACTGCTTTTATTGGGGCTAAGTTTTTCTCCCTAACTTTTGCAACTAAAGTTACCTAGGTTGTTTTGGTTTGTTTGTGTTTTTTTCATTCTTCTTCTCTATTTGATTGTAGTAAATATCTGAACTTTCCAGAGATATACTCTATATATAGTATTTATACAATATATAGTATATGTAGGATATATAGTATATATACTATCTCCTATATATACTATATATACTATGCATACCTAGTACACTAAATATACATAGTACACTAAATATACTATATAGTATATATATACTACATACTAGGCTGCAAGCTTTAAGGTCAGCCAAGCCAGATCTCTATTTTTCATTGGCCGAAGCATAGATGCCTTTTTTCTAGTTTTTCAAGTCATTTTCATGGCTTAATGGTCCCAGTCAAAAGTGACATATCTCACTCCTTTGGTCAGACAAACAGATGAAAAAAAGTTCAAAAATGCAGCAAAGATTTGGGAGGAGGAGGGTCACTCTCTATCTTGTTGCCTCAGCAAAAAGGATATTTGTATTGATCCTGTCCTTAAGAGTAATTAAATTAAAATAATTTCACTCATCCCTATTCTTTCTCTTGTGAGCCCTTTCAGATGAGATATTCGACACTAAATGCACTTTGCCTGTTACTCAGCAGCACTTGAAATGCCTAACATGGCCAGACTGTAGCTGGGTGAAATCTGAAGCTGAATGTTTCAAGAGACCATTATTACTAATGGGCTTTTTTATTAAAAATCAAATAAAAATGGTAGGAATTTAAAGTGCAAGGAAGAGAGGCACTGAAGTTTGTGAGTAACATTAAAGAATAATATTACAGTTTTATGACATACTTTTGTCAGGTTACAGCTCATCACAGAATAGGCACTGAGAATTTTTGAAAACATCCAAGCATCTCAGAAACACAGTGTAGACTTCCAAGCTGAAATATGGCTTTAGCAGTCTAATTTAGAGTATCTGGCTAAAATACACCAACCACCACAATGCTGTCTTGCTGTTAAGTGACAGGAGAAAATGTCAAAGGCTGGGAACAGAATCCTGCAAGTCTGAGGCATCCCTTGAAAATATTTATCTGTCAATCCCTACGTTAGCCCTCTGCTAAAGGATCCCATCTTGGGGTAAAATCTCACCCTTGAACACTCTGCATGAACACCCACGAGCAGCCAGCTCTCCTGAAGGGAGGCTGAGGCTGAGGCTGGCATCTGAACAGGCACTGTTCCCTTTTGATCACCTAAAGAGTTTCAGATACATTATGTGCCTGTAGTCCCAAATCACTAAATACGTTTTAAAATTTCATAACAAAAGGCAGAGATGCTTCACTGCAGTACAAAACACAGAGCTGAAAGGCTGTTACAGCTTCACACTGCTGTCACTCATGGAACTGTTAAGAGCTAAATTATACAGAAACCACTCTAAACCTCCCTGGTACAGATGAGTAAAATAATACTCTCTTCAGTACAGCCACTTGCATATTTCAGCAATACCGAGAAAAACAAGTTCTTTCCTGTCATTTGTGAAAATTTGTAGTGAACCCAGGCAGAAATTCACATTACACAGCAGGAGTATGTTTACCAGTACACTGCCATTGTTGCTTGGACAATATATGAAAAATATTTCCCAGGAATTTACAAGCTTTGTGTCAACCTGCTGCCTATTTTTCTTTGAAAACAGGATGGAAAGCTCTACTATATTATTACAACTTCTCCTTCATAGGTGCAGGTATAATTATTGGAACCAAACTCACATTTCCAGAGCCACTCTGTAAATGCACATCTTCTTGTCATTGTAAATACATGTGACAAGTATCAAGTTGTATTTATATTCTTCTTCCTGAAATTTAAAATACAAAAAACATCCCACTGTGAGGATGTGAGGAACTTCTGAAAGTACATTAATCAGACCAATCCTGGCTGTTTAGAACCATGAACCATGCTGGTACCTCGAGAAAATCCAGTAAGGGAAAGAATAATGTGATCTTCTGCAAGGTACTCTTATCCTGAAGAGAAGGATAAGAACATTCACTTCCTCTGTTAGTTGGGAATCTCCAGCACCTAATCTAAATATCTTTAGATCTGTGATTGCCTCAATAGTCTTATCAATCCTAGAGCCCCTAAAATCAGTATATACTTCATCTATCTAATCATTGACTAGGAGTAGTAGGTAGTTTTTTGACAAAGGCTTGAAGATTTGCTGAAGACAGCAAATCTCTCTTAAGTTCTCAGTCAATCCTTTCATCCCATTCACCTTATTGTGCTTATGATATTGTGCTTATTGTGCTTCACCTTATCTTTGGAAAGAAATTAGAAACTGTACCATGCTTAGACATTTTTAGATGTGAAAATAGCAATATGATGTCTAATAACAGGAACATTCTGTGATCACTAGATGTAACCAAACAATTCCACCATTGAAAAAATGTCTTATCGATCATAAGGCTTTCTTTTACCATTTTGCAGTGGGAAGTGAATTGAACAATCCAGTGTTAAAATAATTTTAAAAAAATAGATTAAAAAAAAAAAAGGAAACTGACTAAATAACTGAAAATGTAAAAAGTAATGGATTTGTCACTTCTAACATTTGCATGGATATGTTCTCATATAAACACCAATTCTGCTACTAAGTTTATTATCCATTAAAAATCCATTTCTTGGCTTGAAAAGGTGAAAGCTGAAGTTTTCATGAATGTATTTATCCTGCAGATTTTTCAGATGTTCAGGTTTGTTTGTTTGTTTGTTTGCTTCCTCAGGCAGTGCTGCATTCACCTTCAGTAACTTGGGAACTCAGCTGGGAAAATCTGACACGGGCTACAATAACAAATGTTGAAGAGTGATGACATGCATCTGTTGGGTTCTTGGGATGGTTCTGGGCAGCTGATGCCATGGCTGTAGGACAGCTCTGGCTGCACTGATGGGCTGGACACAGAAGGGCTGCAGCAGAGGAGCCACAATGTCACCCAGGCTGGGGGCCTGTCCCCGGCAGCAGCAGCAGCAGTGAGCAACTACATGTTGGAAATGTCTACTACACACAAGAGAGCCCAGCAAGGGTGTAGCCCCTCAGCCTGCAGGAGCCAGTGTTTAAGGGACTATGTTGTGCATATTAAATTAACAATTGCTGAGAGTGGTTTTGACCTCCGCAGATCTCATGGAAGAGTTACATGGCATCATTACATCTGGTCACTAAAAAAAGTGTTTTCTTTAGTTGTCTCAAGACACATCCTAGTTCTTCTTTGAAAAAGAGTGAATTGTTGCTGCTTATTAACCCTCTTCCTGCCATGTCATATTCCCCTTGCAGTTCCCTTTTCCCAAACCCTTCTTCTAGGACTCCCCCGATTCAGGCATGGACAGGTCCTGTTTTTGGTTTGCTCAACAAATATTTCTTTGACACATGCAGACATTAATTTTTTTTCCTGTCATTTCACTGATCAGTACAGGATATGTGCACTTCATTGCATGCTATTATCTTTCTGTTACTCTCTGAATCATCATCACATTTGATGTATCTTGAGACTGTGATGACACTTTTTTATTAACAGCAAGCTTCATGATCTCACTGTTCATCCCCTCTGTGGAAAACAGGGAAATATGTGGAGAGAATACTCCTTCCATTTACAAGACTGGCTGTTTGATTTTAAGCCAATATCCTAATATAACTACTCTCCCACACTGAAATTTTTGGCAGTATAACCAGCATAGAAATCAAATGTGAAGATCTGTCACCATTATGTTTCTTGTAGCTATTCACTAGATAGCTAGGAGGCTTTTTGCTTCTTCAAGGAAGGACCCCAGAAAGTCAAGGTCCCTCGGTTAACTTCTTGCAAGTGTAGAGACCATCTATTCCCAACCATATTGAGTGAGAACAGAAGATACTCGTCAGTAACTAGAATATTTGATATCACCATTATGTTCCCTGAAGTCAGCTGTCAAGTCTAAACCAGTCATTTAGAAGACCTCTTTCATCAGAGGAAGAATGATTTCTTCAGAAGATAATTCATTTCACCTTTGGGTTGACATCATGAATGATCCCATGGAAGGACAGTCCTTATCCAGCTTCACTGAAATAAAAGGATCCAGATGATTTGATTAGAAGACTAAACTGTAGACAGGTAGTACAGTGATTCTCATCACATATGCCTGCAGTGGAAGAAATATCACTGGAGATAGATATAACAGCATCATCTTACAGCTGAATTTGGAGTAAAAGGAATTTGTGTTAAGAGCAGGAGGTATAATACAAGGTGTGTGCTGCTCTGTGACCTCACACATCTTCCTCCAGTGCCCTTCTAACTGCTCTCCCCCATTGCTCGCTCTGACTGATTGAAATGCAGCCCACACCACATCCTATACCACAATCCACACATATTGACTGGCAGGTCAATATGAGTTGTCAGGTGACTGGCACAGTGGACAGAAAGCACCGTGCTTGATCCTAAACTGATGTCTTTCCTAGTTAGAATCTGTTCCTTTTCCTCTACTCCCCTGTATAATTTTGTATATATATATAAATAGTAAGAACCCCTTGCTCCCATTTAGATGCAACCAAAATTATCTAATGGATTTCAAAGTTACAGACACAGTTGCATAAGCCTCATTTCACTGGGAAGTCAAGCAAAAAAAGTATGTCTCAAGTGTAATAAACAATATATTTCCAACATTATCTGTCATGTATTCTCCTTCCATCCTTTTCCTATAGTGCCCCCTTTTCAGAAAGCCAAGATGGGTGATTGGCTAACAAGCCTGCAGAGAGTATGAAATACATCTTTAAACTGAGAAACAGGGTCAAGTTTGATCTTGAGTTTTTCTGATAGAGACTGAATTATTAAAAGACTATTGTCTGCTTTAGAGTGACATTCTGTCTGAACATATTGTACTTTGCACAGTTCATGAAGAAAATCAAATGTAGTATAACTTAAATAAAAATAGCCCCATCTTTGAAGCTGCTAACCCTGTTCATTTGATAATAATTTATCCATATCCATTTTACTGCTTTCACTACATAATTAGTCAGTCAATTCTCCATGCTGTGTTTGTGGGTATTTCATGCTGCAGCAGGGAAGAGAAAAGATTTAACATATACTTTAAAAAAAAAAATTAAGCCGATGACATGCAGTTCCAGTTAATGTAAATTGCATTTTATGAAAACAATTCATTTTCAAGCAGAAGAGGCATTAAAGTGGTTTCTTCCTCTTCCTAACTTTTTAAAAGCTCTTCAAAACACAATTAACCAGCATTATTCTTATAACTGCAAAATATAATATCTTAATAAGCCCTTCTAATTCATACAGGTGTAATGAAATCACAGGTGTTACTTGGAAGATAAGTTGATTTCTCTCTCTGGGGAATTTTTTTCTTATGTACAAGTAGCTTTTTGTTTGTTTTCTTAGAGTGTCTGACATAATATTTTCACATATATTTAAATACATTTCTCCGATGGACAAGTGAACAGGAAGAAAATATTAATCTGTAGAATTTTCCTACCATGATGTAGTAGATTCTTCCTTTTTAAATATTTGAGCATATACTTTATTTTTCACTTTACATTTTAAAGTTTATGCAATTTGGATTTCCTCATCAGAAAAGAAATTATTGCTGCGTTGTGTCTCTCTGTGTGTGTGTGTGTGTGTGTGTGTGTGTGTGTGTGTGCGTGTGTGTACATACTCTGTGACTATTTGGAGGGTTTTGTTACATATTAAAAATCAGGCCCGGATAATTTCTTGCTCTAAAATAAGATGAAATTCAGAGACTAGGAGAAAGTCTTCCTGAGTCTCAGAATGTCATGTTTGCATTGTTTCTAGTATAGTTTTCTAAAATTCCCCATGGATAGCAGGATTTCATTTCTCCAATATACACTGCCATGGACACCCAGCCTCTGGAAAGCTTGGGCCTCCGGTTCTGTAGGTACCAGCACTAGCAGTTTGCAGAGAAGAACTGCTCATCTGAACTCTGTCTATTAAAGTCACAATGTTTATTTTAAAAAGAAAAAGCTACTGCCTGTTGTGGAATTCACTCAGCTTTATTTATTTTTAGATGCAAGCCAGGTGTCATTGCATCTGAGGAGTTGCCATTTCTGAGTTTCACGCCTGCTCCCATCTGGCAAAAATACTGACCACAGAGGGTGACTCTGTCCCAGATCAGGTTCCATGAGTGTATTCGAACATTCTCAGTCCTCCACCAGAAACTGCTGCAGCTCCCAGCCCACTTTGCAATCTTTCCCTTTGAACTCAGCCCTGTGACTACCCCAGCCTTTGCATGCACATTCACATTAGAAAACCTTATCATGCAAACATGTTGGGGAAAGAATGTTAAATTTGATGAAGGCCAGATACAGCTACTATCTATCTCATAATTTTACCTTTTTTGGACACCACAGCTTTCATGTAATTTTATTAATTGCCTTTGAAAGCATTCCACCTTCACATACATGGCATATTTTACAGTTGCCTTTTCAACTACTAAGCACAAGATTTCCATACAATTTTAATTTGCCCTTATGAACACAGAAGCTGGCTGAATGCAATTAGGAAATAAATAGGCTGCATCATATCTTCAGTAAGTCAGAAATATGAGACACTGTCAGCCTTCAAAGTTGAGAACTTTGTGCATGTCTGCAGGGATAAAAGATAATAGCATTTGAGCTCAAAGTGCCACGGGGATGTTGGCATCCAGCATAGAGCCACCGTGCCACCCACGCCCTGCACACATCCCACGGTGAAAAGGAGGGCAGCGGGGAGCCCGAGCCCAGCGTGTCCTGTGGGACACACAGAATGTTGTCACACATTCACAATAACCCTTGGCAGGACACTGCAGCAGGGCATTGAGGGATGTGATGTCAAGCAGCACACGAGCCAACACAAAAAAGACCATTTATCATCTTTATGGGTTCTCAATGCTCCTAAGAATGACTGCTTGAAATTACAGTCAAGAGAGCAGGGCACAGAGAGAGGGATGAAGGACTGGAAAAAAACCCCACAGCTTTACTTGTGCTGCCGTGTCCAGAGTTGCAGGCACAGCTCTTCCACTGGAAATTAAAAATGGTTTCTGAGAGCCCCTTTTCTTGCTCCAGCCAGGTTGCTGTCTCACTATTAAACTTCTCAAGCTTTCTGAAGGACAATTAGACTTACATTTTTTAAAATCATGCATTTGAAAGGTTTAAGGCAAAAAACTACATGTATTTTTAACAAAATACTCTACAGTACAAGAGTTTGAAATTATAATTTCAAATTATTTCACTGTTGTCCTAATTTTCCTTTAGCCTTAATGTTTCTTCTACCATCTTCTTATTCATACCACTGAGCTAGAACTTTAGTTAAAACATAGCTCTACCCAGTAGAAATACATTTTCTAAAAATTTCTCTAGTCAAGCTTGACATAGTGAAAAACTTCAGGACTTCAGAACTTCAGAAAAAGACTTCAACGATTTTTGAGATTTTTTATTTTTAGTAAGAAACCATAGCACTTGAAAAATTGCCTCTGTCTTTAAAATTCACCAGGAAAAGTTATATTAGGAATAAAAAGTATGGTATACCTCATGAGGAGACATATCATATGTTTAAATGACTGTATGAAATATTTCATTAATTTATTTTTTCAATTTTCTGTTAAAAACACGTGAAAAGCTACACAAAACATAAAACACAGACCACACATAATGTCACAGTAAATATTTACAAATTACCTCCCTTCACCCCATTAGAAGGCATCTTTTATTTAGCAGCCATTCCAGAGCAAGTCTTCTGCAAATGTACAGCAGAGAAAAGGAACCTTCTCCAGTCCTTTCCTAAGCTCATTCCCACCTTTCTCACACTCTCCAGCCTGGCTCTCAAAGGTCTACAGCCCAGAGGCCTCCATGGACTCTCCTTGGCACACACTGAGCAAGTCCCTTACATATCACTGGCTGCTGTCAGGACCCTAAAAGACCACTTTGCTGGTCCTCTGGGAGACCTTCTCCCTTTCTTTGGCAGATGGAGCTGCACACTGTGCAGCTGTGATCTGAGGCTGCCTCTGCTCAGCAATCTTCACCTTGTCAGAGAACCTCACCACCTGCTCCTCAATCTTCCCAAAGTGTTTCTGTAGCTGCTCTGGCTTTAGTTAGAGTTCATTTTTTTCTATCCAATTGTTCAGCGAAAGTTTTCACCCAGCAAGAGATTTCTTTTCTGCAATCCTGCAAACTTTTTTTAGCTACTTTGAGGTTCATTACAGTTACTCTGAACCAAAAACAGTCTGGAAGAGAGTCAGAAAAATGGCTTCATATTCCTTTATGTTCTTTTCCTCTCCACTACTGTTCTCCCAGTAGGTCTGCTGCAGAGAGACTGGTGACACTGCTGTATCAAAAACTGCCTGGTAATGGTGCTTGAATTATTTGCTTGCAAATACATGATCCATAGGTGGTGGAAACTGAATCCTGGGAACAGCCCAGATCCTGGTACCATCACTGCCCTGATTTGACCCCAGCACATGGTCTGCAGTGCACTGAGTGCACTGTCTAAAACTCAAGCACATAGCACCGAAGCTGTTCCTGCAATTTGGAAGTACTGACCACAGAGCAGAAGTCACATGTACTCTACCAGTGTCAGCAGCTTAAGGAGAAAGGGCTCATGTGGTCCTCAGCATTTCATTGAAGAGAACATCTTGTTTTCTGTCCACTAATACTCAGTGTTGTAGCAGCTAAAGAAATACAGGCAATAGCCATGGGCCAGGTACAGTCATAAAAAGAATAATCTACTTCCTATCGTCACTAAAAAGAGATCATTAAGACATTTTTAGTTTTCTTGGCAAAAGCAAAAGGTTGAGTCCTCTGACATTATACATTGGTACTGACTGATTTACAACACCTTAAGAGAAAGTATTTGGCCAGGTCGATAAAATATATGTCTGTCAAAGATGTAAATTGGGAATTCATGGACCCAGCACTGCTGTCAGGGAAGGCAGAGAGTGTGGGAAGAACCTGGCTGGCCAGCCTTTGATTTCCACACACAGTGAGCTCTGCCATCAACCTGCCCTAACAATAAATAATGGTGTTTGTCGATACACATGAGTAGAACCTAAAAGAAGCATGAAGTCTGAAGTCAAGTGCTATTGTGTTACAGAGTATAGAACAGTGCATACACTTCTATATTTGTATTTGTGTCTACAGTCAATAAATCAAAATCTGTCATACCTGCATTATCCAAGCCATCTGCTTTACCGCATTAAAAAAATTAGTAGGTGGGGAAAAAAGTATGATAGCTCCTTTTTTTTCCCTGTTCCTGTTGCTAGAGAAACCAATTCTTTAAAGTATTTTCTGACGTCTGAAAAGGAAGCTGTCATGTTCCCCTTCCCCCGCAAAAAGCCTGAAATGGTCTGTGTTTTATGATAGTCCAGTAGCTGGTGGAAGAAGGGGAGAAGAAACCAAAATCACTGATTTTTCCACCTCTTCAGCTGCCTTGTTGACTGACCTTGGGTAAATTGTTAGGAGCTCCTGCAAGTATAAGCTATATTAGGGAGTCATAACAAGTGGAGAGGATAACATTGAAAGCAATGATGCCCTTCAGAGGTTGATTGAAGTTGTAAAGCAGAGCACTTGTACGTTTTTAAAGTGCCCATGATGTCTTCAGCTGCAGAGCTGGGTGCTGCTATCTTTAGTGGGCTTGGTTCATCTCCATGAAAATATTTTGGTCCAAACAAAATCAAATGAATGAGTGTTGAAGAAAAATAAATAAATAAATAAACAAAAACCAAAACACCATCAAAAAAATCCCTTCAAAACATACCCACATTAATTTCTTCCTCTCCAACCTGTGAAAGTGACAGATAAGATTGTTTATTCCCTTTGTCTGCTTTTACACTGACAAATAGAGCTAATAGGTGTAATATTGTTGCAGTGATAGAAGAGTTAGTTACTGTTGGCAAGTCCTTGGAGCTACACGCATAAATTTGTATAATTGCAAAATAATATAATTGATAGTGCTCTCTTTGGAGTTTTTTATCTACCTCCCCCATTAATTGTAATGATTTTTTATAAGATGGCAGGATGCACTGCTCAAACGACCAGTAAAAGTGGTCACACACACCCAATTAACATTTCCAACTGCTGACTACTGTAACTTTTAAAACTTGCTATTCTTAAGATTCTGCCACTATTATCCCTCCTCCTGTAACTGCAAAGACCATTTTAAAAATTATTAAATCAAATATTATCTGATTGTGTCATTAATCTGAGATATGGTTCCCAAAGGAAAATATATCAATTCTGTGATACTCTCCTTTTGATATCTTCTTTACTCCTTTTAAGATCAAATTAAAAGAAAACAAACAAACAAAAGAGACATTAGCCAAAAAGGCCAGTTTCAGCCTATTCTTGTACAAAAAATTAGTCACTTAGTTCCAGACCATGTGGAGGAAAGTTTCACGTTTAAATTTGTTCTCTGTTTTGGGAGGCAAGATTAGAAATTGCATCACATTAACTTCACAACCTAAATAGGTGTCATATAGAGAACGGATTTTACCTTGTTAAGGTTCATGTGATACTCACTAGCTTTTCACCATGCAAGACTTCAGGATTTTTTGAATTCTAAGAATTCTTCACAAGCTTAACAACTCATGATTTTCCTCTGGGAGGTGGGTTAGATGGGATTTTTGTTCCCAGTCCAGACAGATCTTGGCCATATAATATTTTGGCAGAATTTCTAGCTGGACAAAAGTGAAAGACAATTTATTTGATAACCCTGTTATAATCCTACTGTACTTATAGGCTGCTATAAAGCACATGCAAATGAAACAGAACACAGTGACCAAAGGAAAGAACATACCACTGCCAATATAGTAACACACGGTATTTTACTGCATTTAATTACAGTTCATATTTCCTTTTTCATTTTTTTGTTTTGTCTTAAGAAACGTTTTAGGGACTTTGTGCTAGATGTGACATTTAGGGACTTGTGAGCAGAAAATCTGAAAGCTGAGGACTGATTTCTACTAACCTGAATGGCTGCAGAGCCAGTTTATAGGACTGTCATGTAGGAGGAGTTTTTCTCTTTATGTCCCATAAATGGGTGAGGGTGCAGCAAACCTGTGCCATTACTTACTTACAGTAAAATTAAATGAAACATTTAAGCACATTCAGAATTCTCTGTGTGTGTTCGTACATGTAGATGGGTATGTGAATATGTGTACACACCTGCAGTTTCTAACTGATGCCCAGAGCCAAACTCAGAGATATGGAAACATTTCTGAAGGGTGTTTTGCAGGTTTTTTCTTATACTTTAAGAACAAACATACACTAATTATACACCTTCTAAGTAATTTACTATCTGAAAAATATTAAGCTTTAATACATAGAATTTTTTAATACTTAAAATATTTAACATATACTATCCCACATTTTAAAGTTCAGTAACTTATCCTAAGAACCAAGGCTGACTTCCATAATAGAAAATATTATTGCTTTGGGAATTAAGGAGAAAAAATATCCCTGGTTCTCCCTGAATATGCTTCGCACCACAGTTTAAGATCCTAAGGCCATGTATTTTTTCAATTACCCTGACACAACCTTACTGGAGTCTATGAATATGAAACAGCCTAAAGGGCTGCAAAATTTGCCCCTTAATGTCTACACAAACCTCATTTATTAAGATTCCTCACTTGCACCAATATTGTCAACATGAGAAGTGAAGTCTGTTAAAAAATTTTCCATATTCTCATTACATGAAATGAAACTTTCTCTTACCCTTTTGCCCTATTATATATTGGGGAAAATTTGCTCAATGTTGTTTGAAATTGGTATTAATCATAATGATACTCAGCCTTTGTGGTGTAGATTCGATTTTGACCAATAAGAGGTCTCCTAATAAGAGAAGCACTGTACATATTGCTGCACCTATTTAACCAAGCTAATGCACTTATAAAGCTACACGGTCTGTTTATTTGCAAATCCACTGCTGCCTTCTGAAACACTCCAGCTTGTGACTCCATAAATTAAGTTGAAGTTTTTAATTTCAATTACATTTTCTAGAACACCTTACATCTGGAGGTAGCTGAGTGGTGGCATTACATTGAGCGTCCCTGACAACCTTTTTTTCCTGTTAACTAGTCCCCAAGACATGCAATATATCAAAAATCTATGGTTTTTTCACAGCTAATCACTGAATAATCCACCCGATATACATTTCAGATTCTGTACTGTGAATTATATTGTGTTCATCTGCCTGCACTGCCATTGATTTACTGGTATTAGTTTATTATTACTATTCATTATAAGAGTCCCCTGGGATACCTTTTGGTTTTATTCAGTGCTGATGACCATACTCTTCTCCTAAGGACAGTGGAATTAACAAAAGTGAACCTTTTATTTCCTATGGAGATAAAATCTTTTCCCCTTTTGCACAGGAACTGCATGCACATGTGGATAGGTGCAGGAACAACGAGTTTTAAATCACTCCCTGGTGCTCAGGACAGGCAGGCCCAATTGCTCTGCTCACCACAATCTGCTGTGATCATGGGCAAGACCCTTATCCCACCATTCCTCCATTTGTCATCTGCTAGACAGGTTTTATGACAACCAAAGGTTGTTAAATGCTCGATAATCTTATAATTGCAGCCCTCTAAATTCTTAAGATGGAAGGAGAACAAGAGAGTCTCTGACAGAGAGCTCCAAAAAAATAGGAAGTACAGGAGCAGTTCTATATGGAAAGGCAATGGCTGCTTCCCACTCCATCATCTGTTGAACACATGTGAATTCCACCATGAGGGGTGATTTAGGGATACTTATGGATTCTCCTTAGGTGTAAGTGTCAAAAGAAGACAAGATATATCCAGTGCTACACACAGCAGTGACTCATTGGTGTGGATGCCCCTGAATGCCCATCATCCCTGTAGCCTTTAAATTACAAGGTGGAGACACAGCAAGAGTCTCAAAAAAGCCTCACATGTAAAGGAAAAACGAGCAAGTGAGTCATCTCTTCTGTTTTGACTTATTTGATGAAGTTAAACTAGACTCTATGGAGACTTCTTGGAGCTTTTCTTAACGACTTTTTGTTTCAAAATCTTCATGTTTTCTACTCGTGACTAAAAATATATGAGCGTTTTCCACAAGTGGAAGTGGTTTTGCTTTTAACACATTTTAACACATTTTAAATGTGGATTTATTGTTTCACTTTTGTGAGTTCATCTAGAAAGTTCTTTTTCTACATTAAAGAAACATTGTCATACAACACATACAAAGGGTTTTTTCCTGGATCTGGAAAAAAAATACGCATGTCATTCGAATCTCTTTGCAAGATCTACTTTCCATTTTTAAAAATACTTAACTAATTAATTCAGAAGGAGCTCCACTTTTCATCTTCAGTGAGGGAGACTCCACAACCTTTCTCAAAGAAGCAGCTCTGTCCCAGCCTTGTACAGCATATTTTTAGGGCAAGTTAGAGTAGAAACCGTGGGCACTTCAGCATAGCACAGACACCAGGAAGCATCCATACATCTCATACAGTCTCAGTGCTTCCTGCAGAATTCTGGCTTCCCACTCAAAGGGATGCTGCAGGTCAGATGTCTCAGGAACTCCAGTTTCAGCCAGATCTCCCTCCTGCTGGGACCTCCATGGAACATGTATCCCAAGCTGTAGTACTTTACACTGCCGAGCAGAGACTGCTGCTGTTTCCTAGATGCCTAAATGCTGATGCCTATGTCTATGTCTGGTAAAGAGGAGAGAGAAATGTCTGCAGGAAGAAGGAGGAAAGGGAGCTCAAAATGCCTTCACACACGATTCCTCCTTTACCAATAAAGGAAGCAATTTGCGAATGTTGAAATCACTTGCAAATTTCCACTTACTTTACTGGAGTACTATTAGATGGTAAACCTTTCTTTAGCTGCTGTTCCTATTAAATTATGCTAAATAAGCATGTCTGCTGAAGTAGTGAACAGATTCAAAGACACACACAATGTGTCAAATTCTCAGCTGTTTCTATAGGATAAGCTTAAGCACTTCATTTTGCTCTATACAGTGCAAAGCATCCTTTTGGGCATTGAGTGTTAGTGTGACAAGTCCAAGTCTCATAGCACTTCACATCTCTTTGAGCAGTGAGCACACTCAAATAGTTTTTCCAGCAGGAAGAAGCAAAAATGTATTTTTCCAGGAAAGGGTATTTTCCTTCATGTCTCAGTCTGAGTTTTAATCGTATTTTTAATGCTAATAACAAAGAATGTATTTTGGCACATGGCAGCTGCAGGGCCTGATTGGCAGTTAATGAAAGATAAGGAGGATTCATTGCATGGAAATAATTATTATTGAGCAACTGAACCAATGCTTGTTACACCTTGGCCTTCCAGTCCTAATGTGAGCCAAATGTGACATCTCAATCCAAAATGCATGTAGTATTTTACAGATGTCTAAGGAAATAAATTGTCGTGTATATCAATTTTCTTGTGGCATTTGCTCTTAATAGCAATTGATCTGAAACCAAATGCATGTTACAGCAATTAAGCTGACAGAAACAATGTAAAAATCTGATGCTTTCAGAGATTCTCATTCTTCCAGCATGGGATAGAAAACCCAGAGTAGTGCAATAAAGCAAATTCCAGATTTCCAAATGCCACATACTGGGTATCTGCAGCTTGACAGTGCTGAAGGCTTAAAGTTTTAACACATACATGAAGGAATGCTCCACCTCTGTTTTAATGAATACCTATCTTATAACTTAAGGTAAGGACAATCTTACTAACATAATGATTGTTTGTTAATGTGAATGAATGCAGGGAAGGAAAGGTGAATGCAGCAGACACAGCATCATTCTGTGATCAGCTGCTTGTCAGATGACTTGTACAGTGTGATTTGCTGGGTTTCTGGTTTTTTATGCAATTTTTGACTGGTTTACTTTACTGTGCTATTGCAAATTTTCTCAGCTAGCTCAGCTACCTCCAGCTTTTGGCCTCAGTTCTGCAAACACTCCATTCTCATGCTTAAATTTCTACATGAGAGGAACCCCTATTGAAGTCACCATAACTATTCAGGTGCATAGTTATACTTGCAGAGAAACAAGTGGAGGCTCAGGGTCTTGGAATGAAAGGTGTCATGAATAAATGAAATACAAATTTGTAAGAGAAGCAGTCATGCCTACCATGATTGCAGCTGAGTGATTGCTATTCTGCTCATGTATAATGGATGCTGCACTGTGAAAACACATGGTGCCCTGTGTCTTGCCATCTCACTCAGCTTCTTTTTTAACCCTGAGAACTTTTAGGATGACATCAAAAAACAAGAAAATATGTCCAATAGCATATAATTGTATCACGTTAATATGGTTTTAAAGATTTTTATACTGTCAGAAGCCAGGGACTATTTAGACAACTTATTCTATTTTTATTTTTTTTTAAGTTTCCCCTCCAAGATGTTGCCCAGGGTCACTTTGGCATGTCAAGCTGCACACTCGGAACACCTGAAAACTCCCACATGGTGCACTTTCAGTAGTTAATGTATTTGCCCTATGGACATCACACATAAAGCAAAGCCAGAAATTATTTTTCTAAAATACAGAAAAAGACCCTAACATTTCATTTTGAGACCACCATTTAGCAACAGCTTTCATGTTTTAGCCACCATTCTCTCTTCAAGGTCAATTACGTAATTTCACCTTAAAGCGGACATCTGTGAGAAGTATGTCTTTTGCTGCATTGGACAGAAGAACTGGACCCAATGACCCCAAATTCAGCTTGTGAAACGTAACAAGTTAACATTTGTCAAAGCACCAGGGGATCCTTATTGTGTAGTTTTATTAGCTGTGAAAACACTGATTTTGATTTGATCTTCTATAAGAGCTAACTTTGCCATTTATATTAGCTTTTCCATTTATATCTCCTAGATATCTCAGTGAGATTTTCTGATATTGGGCTGAAAAGGACCAGGATTTCACCTTGCATCTCATTTGTGGGGAACATCGCAATGAGAGCAGCTGCCTTCAGATGGAAGAGGGAAAGCTGTCAGTAAAAGATCTGTTTGAATAGTCACATGTAAAGCTTTCTTGAAAATGCATTTGGAAAATTGTTTCTTATTAAAATAATAAAACAGTTTTAATTGTCGGAAAATGCAAAGATCATAAAAGTGTCTAGAATATACTCATGATTCTTTCCCTTCCTGGCCAACTGCAAAACAATAAAAATGTTTTCATTGTTCTGAAATGAGATATGTGTTTTTCAATACTTTCTAATGGTATTCATTTTCCACTGTTGGCTTCTGAAATACTAGGTCAAACCTATTAACTTCTGTGAGGTTTCTGTGGCTTAGAGATGGTTTCAGGGAATGCAAAATCAGTGCCTCAGATTGACAGTATTTTTAGAACAGAGCAGATAACTATACAGTTACATGTAAAGAAGCTGTTCCGAAATAATTTGTCATGGTTAAAAAAGTAAAGCTGGAAAGATTTCATCAAGAAACTAATGCTTCTTAGAGAAGCAAATTATAAGTCAGTCAGTGATGAAAGGAACAAGGAAAATGTCTCTCTAAGGGCTGACACCAGCTTTTTCCAACCGATTTTAAAGAAAAGCTTTCTTCATTTCTATTGTGCTTGAAACTGGCACAACATCGGCTTTTATTTCAAAAAAGACTATTTATCTGCTTTCACAATAAATGATAGTTTTTATTCCTTTATAGATGTTACACATGTAACACATTCATTTTCATAAATTACAATAAAATCCCAAGAGAAAAGCTTTGCTAGGCAAGTGTTATACTGAAAGCTTGAGTATGCACACATGCAAGTATGTGTGCATGCACTTAGGGTTCTTTTGTCACACAAGACATATTATCTAATATTACACCAATTTTTCTATAGCTTAAGTAAGACAAAATGATATAGTAAGCCTATATGAAAAAATCATGGCTCTTGAAATTTATTTCCTTTGAAACAAAAAATATAGAAAATAGTTGCTTAACATAATTTTTCTATCCTGACTATAGAATCTTGCTTCCATGCTGGATTCCATCAAAATTAATTCATTATAGCACAGGCGTAAGCATCCCACAGAAATTCAGATGTAATATCAGTGCTGCAAATCTCTCTTTAGTTCTTTAGGATAACTAAATGAACTAAATGAATATCAATTCTACTTGTACTCAAAGTTATGGTACTTTCCCACAAGAAAAAGTACTTACTACACAAAAACTGATGGCTTGATGTTGTTGAGAGGGTTTTTATTTATTTAAGTGCAAGTATTAGTTGTATTAAAACTGGTCACAATCTATTACAAAGGATAAATTACAAGCCAGAATGGAAAGGCCATGCACCATCTGGCATTTTACGCCATGCTCATGAGGGGCTGACTTGATTCACATTTGATTAGGTCTCTATATATTCAATATTCCCCAATTTGTCATCTATTAAGTGTTCTATGTGTCACCACAGAGAATAAAACCAATCTTTCCTCCCCTGTCCTAACTACTGTTAGATATATTCATGTACAGCATAGTAAGAAGGTAAGCAGAAATGGCAGCAGAAGGGGCGAAGGTCGATTTTATTTACCAAGTTTCCTATATAGGTGATTTTTGTAGGTGTTGTTATCATCCCAAGTCAGCTGTTCCACCTTTCTCAGGGGTAAGCTAGGCTTTATTTACAACTTCAGTCATTCAAAAATAGAGAGAAGCACAAGCTGTTAAACAAGCTTCTCACAAAAGTAGAGGGTTGCTTTCACAAAACCTTCCATTGATCACCCACCTTTCCATACATTCCATGTTGGCATTTCCTCTCAACCTCATAAAAAGCCAAGGAGGTCATTACCACAACGCTTTCTCCAAAAGGGGGGTGCACTGAGGCCCAGTAGTGAGCACAGTTCATGCTCCCATTTAAATACTGAGAATTCATTGCTCTTGTGACATCCACGAGCACAGGTGACTGCAGCTTAACCCCAGTGCTGTGCAGTGCAGCCACCACTGCTAAACCTGCACTCATCTGTTGGCAAGTGCAAAGGGATTCTCACCTCTCAACAGGCACCCCACACCCAGAGACACTGGGAAGAGTCCTGTTGGTAGATATGACCCTACTGACAGACACAGATTATTTTTCAATAAATTGAAATGATTTGATTTATACATCTATTCTAAAACATTACATATTAAAATTATTTTAACAATTAGTCTAAGTCTAATAGCTCTTTCAACAAAGGATAACTAAGACAAATTCCTTTTCACCTGCATGTTTTCAATATTTTTTCTCTCATAGCATAACAGATACGCGTTTGGTAATTCAAAGCCTGCTGGAGCTGATACTGCTCTTGCAAAGGTGTGACAAAAACATGAAAGATACCCTCCTTAAAAGCCACTGCATGTTCCCTAATAATAATAATTCCCTAATACATCCAACAGGCTTGTCTTCCCAGTGCTGGAAGAGGAAGACTCTGTAATCCACACTCACACCAGACCCTAACAAGTACTGCCAGATTGTGCAGAGGGTTTGCTAGGCCTGCAGCCTGTCTAGAGAGAGCAGCTACTTCAGCTTCAACTTTTCTTTTCCATCTCTTGACTTAAGATCAAATTTTAAAAAGTTGAGCTATCTGTGCATCAAGTAGCTTTGCTCTAATAATACCAAATCCATAGAAGACCAAACACTAAAAGAGCAAACAGCACAATTTCTCAGCATGATATGAGGCTTTTTTTTTTCCTTTTTTTCCCAAGTATATTTTAGGGAAGGTAATGTGGGGGAAAGGAAATTTTATGTTGCTGTGGCAACTCAAGCGAAAAAAAGAGATTCGTGCTGCAACACCTATGTTCAGCACAGTTTGGTTTTAAAATACCATTGATTTCCTTAGTGAAGGGAAGAAATCAGCCAGCTTTACAGATGACTTCTGCTTCCCATCCCCATGATGTTAAAAGTTCAAATGAAAACAAAATCTTCTCCAGCACAAATCCCTGAGGTTTTCAAAAGAGGAACCAGTGTGCCTCTGACCAACACACACTGCCTTGGGTGTATTACATTTATTTCAAACATTTAGCTCTTTAGCTCTTGGTCCAACCAGAAGTCTATGAAAAATTCTGGGAAATCTCACCATTCTGTTTGTACTTGGATGCAGTATGATCCTTTTTAGTCCCTATGGCTGAACTTCAGCCCACCAAACACCTCCTCCCAAAAGTAAATTGCAACCAAATCAGTATTAAACCCAGAAAAGGAGGAAAAGCCAGTTAGTTCTTCTAAGAATTGTGTTAGGGAGACTGCAATACAAACAGCTCTAACTGGAGAAGAATAGAAAACACTCAGTTAATTACACAAGGGATTAATTAAAATAAAGACTTCAAGGGGAAGAGATGGTGTCCCACTGCTCAGCACCAAAAATAAAGTGATTTGATGAGAAAGAAAATCTGAAACAAAAACTGGAAAAGGCAGATTTAAGGAGGAGCAGAGTGCAAGCATGAGGATGAAAATGGGAAGTCAGAAATTGAATTTTCAAATTAATTAAAAGAGAGCTGTATGGACCATACGACAGATAGCCTAGACAACACGCAGATGGGTTTTTAAATTTTAAGAAAAAGATTGAAAAACTATTGAAGGGATTTGGTGATGTGAGAGGTAAAAAGGTTAGGGCAGGAAATACAGAGATTTTTGTCAGCAGCTCTTTCATAGATGGAAAATAAGATAACTAGAAAGTAAACAGGGTGTATGGAAAGGACCACAGTAATTCAAGGAGAGGTAGTGAAGATGGAAGCTTGCATGTTTTGATAATTTCTTGTTTATAACATCAGACTCCGCAGGCATGCTTGGTATCTGGCCTGAAGATTCATCCTTGAGGCACTAAGGATAAGCTGCAGAGACAAGCTCCAAAAGTGAGAGGTCCTCTGGCCAAATCAGGCTTGTTTGACAAAGCCCTGGCCATGTTTTGGTACATTTAAAACATTTAGAAGCATAGTTTCATATTTAACAGGTGCTGTAAAGGATACAGACACTCACAAATACATGGAGTCCTAAAACTGAGAATCACAATAACAAAAATCAGGCACGCACAGTCTGTGGCTTGGAACAAATGTGTCATGGACAGAAACTCATTCTTTCACTTTCCAAGACTGCCTCAGAGTTCAGGGTTGCTTTTTGCTTTGCTTTTTTATTTTCTGAGAACTGAGAATGTTGTTCAGTGTAAAAAGCAGGCAGCAGGCAGGCCTTGTTCTGCACTGACACTTGAACATGCCATTCCTGAAGCACAAACTGCTTTCCAGAGAGGAAACATTCTCACAGATCTCTCACTCTTGCTTTATCCTCTAATGCCACACATTTCATGGTATTTGGCTTTTTCATGGTATTTAGCTTTTTCTCTTCTCTCTTAAAAACTCACTTGGAATACTCCATTACATGTAGCTTTATTTCTAAATTGATATTTGTTCAAAGTTACTTACCTGAGAAAAAAATTGGCATTTATTACAGGGAAACCCCTTTTTCATGGGATTTCCTTTTCTTTCTTGGCCAGAATGGGCACTGGCAAATACTGTGGCCTTTTCTGATGAAAATCATCTGTTTTTCACTGAACAATAAGCCATTTCCAGTCAGTATAGTTATTGTATGAATTTCTTCTACTGTTTTGATGATGTTGTTGGTTGCACTTAATTATATCCCTGTGGAAACTAAGAGATAACATCCTCCTTTCTCAATATATCTCTCTCACACACATGCTAGGAACCAGCATCCTAATTACCAAGTGAGGCTACTGCTAATGACAACATAATCAAAATGTAGGAATTCATTTTTCAAATGCATGAAAAAACACCATCTGCATGCATCTTTTAAGTGAGACATTAAAAACCTGACTCCGTCTGTTCTGTGGACATTAAAAATGTGTAAAAATGAGGATTTTCCCTGGTGTCTTTGGCGAAAATCTCTCTTTTACCCACCATTGCTCAGTCTGTTCAGTTCAAATTATTCATAATACTGCCTCTAAATTTTCTTTTTTTATTTCATGTGATTACATCTCCTGACATTCCTTCTCAGCACTTAACTCTTTCCAATACAGATTATTATGAAACTCTTTGAATTATGATTAAGCTTGGTATATTCCACTATCTTTTAGGGTTTTTTCTGTTTTATTTCTTTTTCTTCCAATAACATTCCAATAATGTATTTTTGGAAACAAGATGCTGAGAGCTTAATGAAATAGTTTCTGTCTTGTCACACGGGGAGAGGGATTCTCATTTCTCCCTCCTATCTTCAGATAGCCGAAAGGTATTTCTAATCCCTTTTATTGCCTCATCACATGATATGGGAAGTAAAGCGATGAAAGGTAAAGTAAGTGAGAGGTAAAGTGATGTCTCATTTGCTGCTTAGTGTCACCTCTCAAGCTCTCTGTTACCTCCAGTTCTTTCCAAGGCATTTTGGAATTTCCCTTCATCTGAATTTTACTACCTGAACTGTCTCCCTCCTTGTCTGTGTAGTTATATTTTAAGTTAAATACTTTTTTTTTCCCTCTTAATATTTCCCCCTGAGACCTTTATTTTAGCAGTGTTCTCTGGTTGTATTTTAACTTCTCTTTCTCTCACTAATATTTCTATTTATCACAAAGTAGTATATTCTGTAAATTGCATTAATAAATTTATAAGACTGGTCCTAATTGCTTGTGCATCTGCCCTTATTCCCTGCTGATTATTTGTGTTATTGCCTAATGCTTTAGTAAGCATTCAGCCCATATGAACATATCTCAATGAGGATGACTTTGAGGCAGATGCTTTTCTGTATATTCAGAATCTGCTTCTATATCCACTGAATTCAGCTGAAATGTTTCGAGCAACACTGATCATTTCCAAGTCAAAGAAACAGCACAGCCTCTGCATGATCACATTTGGGCTGCATGCCTTGAGCAGAACAACCAACAGGAAGAGGCAGATCTTAGAATCACAGAATTATAGAATGGCCTGGGGTTGTAAGGGACCATAAAGATCATCTAGTTCTAATCCCCCTGCCATGGGCAGGGACACCTTCCACCAGAGGAAAGGTTTGTAGAGGACTGAAGAAGCATTTGGCCAAGCAGCATCTCTGAGATGAGAGTTCCAGGCTACCCTGGAAATTAAAGGGATTCAATGAGAGTATCTTTTATTAACAGAAATACCTAAAGGAATAACACTCCAGCTACCTAAACTTTGACAGCCCTTTTCAATGTTTCTCTTTGAATGGAGCTACATTTTTCTCTCAGAATTTTTTCCAGCCTGTCTAGACTACAAATTGATTTGAAGAATCACCAACACTTTCGCACAATATACTCCTAAGAAAATTCTGTACCCAGTGGTGAACACTTCATAATGAAAAGGAAAAACAAATTGTGATTTTTTTTTCTTATATAAAAAATCTACTCTTTTTCATGTTGTACTCTGCCTTCTCAGCAGCATGCCAATGACTTCTGCTGTGTTGTGATTCAATTACATTCATAAATATATCATATCCAAGAAAAGATGGATAGTCTAAAATTGGGTCATTAATATGACACTGTATTCTTATTAATAAATACATTTTTTTCATAGCAGCAATTCATTATTCTCACAGCAACAGGTTTTGTCCCCCTGTAAATTAGGACATTTCTTAATTGTTTGGAATTGTCAGTGGGAGATTAGCAGTACTGAGCTGCTAAGGAACTTCCTGCAGGCTGTAATTCCAGTCACAAAAGAGGAGAGTTGAAAACAGCAAGGAAGAAACAACTACTTCTGTACATGGACTCACTGAGTCAGGAGGCACAAAACCACTTCCAGAAAAAGACAGAGTTTTCTGTACTTTTTGACACTTCGGCATCAGCAGGAATGCCTCCTACCTCCTTCTGGGAAAAATTACTGGTCTTGGTATGTGGAGATACTTAATGGCAAAAATAATACCTCCCTGAACTTCAAAGAATCAATTCTGGCAGGGATTAAATGGTAATACTGGTCAATAAGTGCTTCTTCTGGGAGCTTGATTTTTTAGATCCACTAACTGGGATGCAATTTTGCAGGGCACAATCTATTTTAAATAAGGAGATAGCCTGAGCGTGTGAACAGGTATTGGTGTCACGACCTGCAAGCCCAGCTCCCCCAGGTGTGTAGCAGCATGATCAGGCTCATCTGGGACCCGCAACTTCAACTTGTCTCAGATTTGCATTATGGAGAAAAAACTGATTTGAGACGAACACCCGGCCCATGGGGATCCATTGCTCTCAGCTGCAGTTCTGGGTGGTTCTGGGTGATCTATTTGCATCAAAAGATAATGGACAAAGAGCAAAAGGGAATATCATTATGTTTAGTTAAAGGACAGAACCTTTAGACAAACATGTCAAAAGGTCACCCCGAAAGAGGGGGTGGGGTGGGTGGGTGGGGGCACAGGGATGGGAAGAAGAAGAAGAAAACCCCTGAACTTGTTCACACATATACTCCTTAACGCCAATGAACCCAGGGTCATTTGAGAAACTTCCATCAAACCAAAATTTGTGATCTGTATAGATATTTACAGTAAGCTTGGATAAAACTTGTGGTAAAATTTATTCCACTCATCAAAAATGCCACTTAAGACTAGACAAGATATTGTATTGAGAAGCAGTTGTGAGAAAGCAATGAGAACTGCTTTCCCACGATTTGTGTCAGGTAGCTGAGGACAAGCCTCAGCTGCAGCTTCTCCTGACACAGTGGCATTCAGAAACCACCCAGCAGAGACCAGCTTCTCTGGTGCCTTGTAGAAGCTCATGCTGCATCTTTTCTCTCAAATGACAGGTGCTCCTGACTCCACCCAACCACGTTATCTTCCAGTAATTCCTAAGGTCTTCAGCCTTATATCTCCTGTTGCTACATGGGACCCACAGACCCAGTCATACCAAACCAACTATAGACAATTGTTTCAACCAGGTTACAAGCAGCACTCAGCACAGGCATTCCACTGTGGTTTTTCTTAGGTAAGCAACAGGTGATATAGTGGGTTGGGGTTTTTGAAAGGACTGAAAGATGTTTTCAGAACTTCTTTCCTTTACCCAACCACAGAAGAAATGGTAGATTAAAAGGGGAGGTGGGGGGAGGAAATAGAATCATGCTTGCTTCCATTCTATAAATCACTTTTTCTCTCCTGTCCCACCAGAACTGGCACGTATCTAAAGTAATATGTTTCTGTATATCTGTACATTGTGAGTCTGGTTTTCTGAAGAGAAGGAATGCAGTTAATTAACAGATTTTAGATTTAGGTTTTTAAATACCAAGGCTTTCTCATCAGGCTTCATTCATTGCCACCCTATACAGCAAAGATTGCTGCATCAGCAGTGGCCTCAGTCCCAGCCATGGGGGATTTCCAGATAACAGAGGATGAAACAGTTGCTCCTCAAAAAACCCTATGAAATGTATGCACCAAAAGCATGTGCCATAAATGCGGGATGCTTTTGACTCTTCTGTCCTCAAATCATACTCTACAAGTCTGGTTTTGTTGTTTTTTAAGTCAATCCACTGTTGACCAGCTACCAAAAGAAAATATTTCTCACTCTTCTTGTAAGTTCAAGCTATAGACTTGAGCTACAGGCTTGTGTCAGCACCATCATTCATCCACTAAGCTGCAGCAACTCAGATCTAGCTGAGAATCAAGACTTAACCCATTCCTCCACCAAAAACTTAGATCAGAATTGATCCCCAATCTACATCTTCTTGCAATCAAATAATTACTCTTGTTCAAACAAGGGAGGGCCTGTGAACATGCAGATGAAAGCAGGAGTGAGGGGAATTACTCCATTCAGCAATGCTATAGTAAGCTGGCTGAATTCACATTTTAATCACTCCTCACTGGAATGCAATCCTGTTAAACCAACAATAAAACTATTATTTGTGATGGTTCTACTCTAAGATGAGAGCTAAGTGACATTCGGAACAATAAATATTATTGTGCTGAATTCTAATTTCACCCCAATTTCTGCCTTTCTAACTCTAGTATAGCATTACCAATCTCTCAGCTCCTGTGATTGAACTTCTGCTGTACACAGAGCAGAGTAATCCCTGGAACATATCTGATTCCAAAAGAGTGAAATAAGAAGAGCAGTTAATAGATTTTCTTCCTAGCACACTTTTGAAGTGATTAGCAGGAGTTTCCATTTTCCTTTGTCACTTGTCTAAAGAAGAAGAAAAAAAAAAAAAAAAAAAAAAAAAAAGAGCACAAGAAAAAGTATCTGAAGGCTACAATTTTCCAAGCTGGATTTACAGGATAAAATAAAACTGGAATGTCTTGGTGGTATTCAGTGACTTTTAGTTGGTTCACAATGGGGACATCTACCTCACACAAAAAGCTATGTTCTCATTTTGGGCTGCATCAATCAATCTGATTAATTCAGTCTAAAGCAGAAAGGTAACTTGGGAATTAAGCTGGAATAGCAATGGACAGGGAGCCTGAGGGTGAAGCCATGCTGTCCAAATTAAAATCCACATTGCAAGAATACCAGTGCTATTCTCATCTCTGCTTGCTACATACCTCTTCTCTTCAATTTTGGAGGAAAATTGAGATTTTCAATATGGAGATATCTACTGCAGGTAGCCCTTTGTCTTAAACAGAATCACATTAAAGACTTCATAACTGTTGCTATAGTATAATCTTTGCTTATTTGACTTTCCATTTGAAAACCTTTTTTTCACCTTAAACCAGTATGTGCTACATTGACCTATTGCAATAAAGAGATTGAACTGTAACATGCTTATTTTAAAATTTTATTGTTTAAGCAATTGGGGGAGGAGGCTTGGAGGGCAGGAGGGAAGTGATGCAGATAGTGAGCACATGTATGCTTCCTTTTCATACCTGTGCTTCTACAGTTTAAGAAATTAAGTCAGTAACAGCAGAAGAAAAAATGGGAAAGAAACCAATCTATGCAAATAAGTAGGAATACTGTAATGGCAGAGAGCTAAAAAATTAAAATTCAGAATTTGGATCTGCTGATTTTACTAAATACCTCAAGGGTGTCACAATGTTAAGTTACTTTTAAAATCTTCATCAGTCTTACAGTGTCACTTTGGAGCAGGGGGGATCATTTACAAACTGCTTGTGGAGTATCTAGCACGTGGGAGCAATCACCATGAGGCTTTTAAGTTTTTGTCTTACTGCAGTGCAAACATTAAATAATGATAGCTCAAAGCATGAAATTTTGTGTGTTGATTCTGACAGGACTCATGAAGAACTCCAGGATACAGGATTGGCCCATGCACACAGGCCTTCCACTCACCAGTTTAGTTCTTTTGATGAGTCTATTAAACAATGTGTGATGCACCATTGAGTTCTCAGTAATTTAACGTCTCTGCTCAGCAAGGTTACTCACAGAGACTGATGCACTTCATATATTTTAAAGACAGATTAAGTATTTTCTTTTTATTTTTGCTGGGGGACTGGATCAAACCACAGGGCTCCCTGTACACTTTTAAATTTTCTTCTTGCTTCAAATGTTTCTCTGCAGTATTGTCCCAGACTATTCCAGCCACTCCCATATCCAGGGAGAAATTATTCTGGCTGATATTTTACTTTTCTGAGTAGTTTTATTGGCTGGGTCATTTGTGTCTCTTAATGCATTCTTATACAGATTGACAGCTGCACAATCAAGAAATACACATGATAAATGGAAGTCACCCCATCAGAAACCAAGCCCTTTAATCCACTAGAAAAATGGTTAAATTTAAATCAAAAGGAGGTGGTCTGGGATAATTTCAAATCCACTGTTCAGACTAATTGCAGGCAGAAAGAGTTAGCTGAAAATAAAATTGCTTGGACTGAAATTTAGCTCCCTGAATTTGGCTAAACAACAAAAAAAAAGGACTTTTTTATTCATGATAAAGTTAGAATTTACTTGACCATTTTTCTTTTTTGATTTACAGTGTCTGAAACTGAATGGCTGTACATTATAAAAATAATTTCTGGAGCAATAGGCTTTATAGCTTTCAAACTTTGCCAGTGTCATAAACAGTGACATTTGTAAGCTGCTGAAGGAAAACCTCAAGAACAGAAAACCCTGAATTTCTCAAACTAGTCTTATTCAGACAGATCTGAAGCCAGAGCCAAATTCAGAATTATACCCTCAGTAAATTCAGGCCACTGTTTCTCAATAGCTACTGCCTACTTAATTAGGACTTTCAAATAAGGATGAAGCCAGAAGAGTCTCCATTAAATGTCTCAGACTGATAATGTGTTTAAAATTAAGAACGTGTGCTGTATATCTGCTTTATCCTTATTACCAGTAGCTTGAAAATAAGCCAATTATCATTTTAAATAACTTACAGTCTTATCCACCTCTTGTCAGCTTCTAAGATGCAAAGAGAAGAGAGAAAGTGGAGGTTGGGAACAGAGAGCAATAGAGTGATTGTTCCTTTTAATTCAGAAAAGAAAACTATCTTTCATCTAAGAGATGAAGCAGGAGGAACTTTCACCCAAGCTTAGCCAAAGGTTTAAGTGAGGGCTTTCCCATCTATTGCTGCCAGCAAAAGCCACAGGAGGAGTAATTTTTCTCTGAAATTGAAAGAGAGAGAGAAAATGCCCTTTATCTGTCTTCATATATGCACAAACTCTCTCCCATTTCATGGCTGAGTATGGCTTATTTCCAGAGTTGTCTTTTGTCATTGCTGTAGAGAAACTATAAACCATAAAGCTACATGCATTCTGACCATGTCCACTGAACAGCTAAAAGCTAAAAACATGTTAATGTTAAAAACATAAACCTGAGTTTTCCCAGTCAACTTTGCTTTCCCTCCCCCTCTCCACAGGTACATTTCTGAACACTGCATCTTACACAGCTGAGGGTTTGTCTCACTTCTGTAAACACCAAGTCCATCTGGAACAGTCTGTTGGGAGTCCTCCTCCTTCAAAACCACCACCACTTATCACGTGGACATGAGAAAAGAAATCACTGATTGAACTGTTTCTGTGCATGTTCTGCACCTACACACAGTTTCCATCTGGTAGGAGGGGAGAAGAAGAGAGGAAAAAAATGCTGAAGCACAGCTTAGGCTACAAAACACACGTGGCAGCAGCACGCCTGCCACACATCTCATGTACAGAGAGGAACTGGGTTTGTTTTGGGAAGAAAAATTTAGGAGAAACCAAACCACTGTACACATACCCATCTATAAATCCAGGCAAAGAATTTTTCGCAGTTCCAGGAACACACGTAAATAAATGCAGCTGTACAGTAAAACCATGTCCACACCAGAAGGGAAAAAGTTTTGAAAACCAAAATATGTAATTCTATCTTTACAGTATAGTACCTGCTCTATTCCTAGAATTTATAACAAGGCAGAAATCGGTTTCTTTTACTCACCAAGAGACTTTGCTTCTGAGAAAAGGAACGATGATAGCTACTTCTGTTTTACCTACATTCAGATCATTATGTGTGTGAGTTTTTACATCATATTAGTGATACCTATTTCCCACCTCTCACCTCTGCCCAGCTCTTTTCAGTCTACAGAGCTTGCGAGTGCATTCTAAAATAATCATCTCAAATGAAACTTCCAGGCCTCTGAATACGCTCTAACATTCCATCCTGCAAAACAAGAAAAATATTTTTTATAAGAAAAAAAGGATTAAAAAACCTCTAAACCCAGAGGTTTCACGTAGCACTGTTGCTTTCTTTCCTGGAAAAAAATCTGATTCCTTAAGCTCCCTGAGTGCACCAAGAGGGCCCAGTGCATCTGTTAAACTCATTGACTATGACTACCACCTTCATATAAAACAAAATTTCAGTTTTATGAGCTTTAGCTTGTGTGAAGCCCAGCAATAACGTCATCAGAGCCCTGTGGGTATGGGAGGGAGGGCTGACAACAACATGCTGCAGAGTTTGTGGGATCAGCTCCAACAGGGCTACAGGCTTCATCTGGAACATTGCTGAGCCTTAGCATGATCCAAAATACTTGAGCTGCCAAACACTGGTAAATTTATTGACTGTCAGGAAAAAAAAATATAGAGAAATCAGCCATTTATTTTATTTTACTTATAGATGTCCATTATGTTGGCAAAATATAGTAGTAGGGAAAAAAAAATCTCTCCTCTCTTGAGAGATATTTCCAGATTACTAGAATGGCTTGACTGCTCTTATTTGATAATTTTCATAGTGTACATGCAGACATACAGTACATCATACATGAAAACACAGCATGGATTTATGGATTTTTGCATTGGAGGTCTGCTTGAAAAATTCCCCTTGGCCTCCACACAAAAAAAACAGGGAAAATAAATAAATTCTGCTGTGCTTTTACTACCTCAAGCACAAGAGATAACTAGTTAATGCATAATTACAGAACCCTACCAGGAAAAACGATGATCCTCTGAGAGCCTGATTTTAATTATGCTTCAGCCAATGACTGTTTTCAGCACTGACCTCAGGTGGAGAAGGCACATGACTTGCAGACTGCATTACACACACAGATTTTTAAGACCAAGATAGGATCTGGAGTGTAGTTACAGTTCTAGCCTTTATCCTTCCAATTAATTCACAGTTGTGAATACTAACCTGAGGGGACATCAGACAGGTTCACTCTGAATGGCATTTGGGTTTTTTCACTATTTCCATGAATGAAATTCCAGCAATAAAAGCGATTATCACCTTAAAACTTTTGTGGAGATAATGCACTGCTTGGCACATCAAATTGTAAAAACTCTAATTATATGTCTCAATAAAGACCCCAATGCTGCTGTAGCAGCACACCACCAAACACGGCCTCCTTTTTGAAAGGTGTAAATACAAACCACAGACTTTTGCCACAGCTGTATACATTAATTGTAAGTGACCAATGCATAGGGGTTTTGGGTTTTTCTCTAAATCTGTTCACCCAGAGGGCTGAATTCTCCAGTGATTGACACCACCACAACTTAACTGACTTCAAGAACTCAGGTCCCCTTATCCACATGTGAGAGCACAACCCGAACAAGGGAGGGGGTAGGGCTTTCCACACAGAAGAAACTATCTCTCCCTCATCATACAGGAAAAGTTCCAGCAGATCTCTTTCTACCACATTCCAGAAAAGCTTGATCTACTTCTGATGAATGTTTTCATCTCAGCCAGAAAGCTGCCTGGTTTACCAAAGTCAATGAGGTCAATCAAAGCATTGGTTTTTTGTGTGCTCTAAGTGGGAAATCAGAACCTTCAGCTTTAAAAAACATATTCAAGGAAGAATAAACTTCATAGATGAGCAAATTCACACTCCTCCTTTCACTGTTTTTAGATGAGGCAAACCTGAGGCAAATTTTAGGCTCACAGAATTATTTCCCAGAATAACGTCAGTTCAAAAATTCTAACAAGTCTTACATTCAGGAAAACAGTAGAAAACACCTCCTATCTTGGGACCAGCCAAAAAAGATTATCTACAAGGCTAATTTTCTTCAGGATTGAGCTAAATGGAGCCAAATTTTCTGAAGATTTCTCTGTTCTTCTTGGCATTGTAAAAACTGAATTTTCTGCAGTTTATCAGTTTTTATTCCTTTATGTGTTATTCTTTTTGCTGCTGAAATTTCCACACATCGCTTTTAAAAATGCCTTTCAGAACCTCTCATGTAGCCCTGGGCCTTTTGTCCATTTTCTTGCTTTTGTTTTTCCTCTCCTTTTTCAATGTTCCATGTAGCTTCACATTTGTTACACTTGGGCTTTTCTGGGAAACCTCGTAATCATATTTACATTGTGCAAATAAAGAAGTTACCTTGAGAAAAACAATCAGCACATTGGGTTTGCATGGCCAGGTGTTGGTAGCAGGATGGCCTACAGGCATGGCTTCTGTGAGAAACTGACAGAAGTTTTTCCCATGTCCAGAAGAGCCAATGCCAGCTGGCTCCAAGACTGGTGTGTCAGTGGCCAAGGCTGGACCAGTCAGGAATTATGGTAGCACTTCTGTGATAACACACTTAAGGAAAGAAGAGTTATTGCACTCACAGGTAAATTACTCATAGGTAACTGAACTCACAGAAGAGAGGAGTGAGAACAGACACCAAGGAGAAGTAGGAGCAGGAGGTGCTCCAGACACCAGAGCAGAGATTCCTCTGCAGTCTGTGGTGAAGGTTGTGGGGAGGCAGCCATGCCCCTGCAGCCCATGGAGGACCATGGGGATGCAGAGACCCAGCTGCAACCCATGGAGGAGATGGTGTGCTGGAGCAGGATGCCTAAGAGGTGGCTGTGAGCCTGTGGGAAGCCTTTGCTGGAGCAGGGTCCTGGCAGGACCCACAGACCTTTGGAGAGAGGATCTCACACAGGAGGAGCTTTCCTGGTAGCACTTGTGACCCTTGTGACCCTTTGGGAGACCCACACTGGAGCAGCTTGTTTTTGAAGGACTGCACCCCTCGGAAAAGACCCACGTTGGAGCAATTGGTGAAGAACTGCAGCCAATGGGAAGGGCCCATGTTGGAGAAGTTCATGGAGAACTGTTTCCCTTGGGAGGGACCCCATGTTGGAGCAGGGGAAGGATTCTTCTCTCTGGCAGAAACAATTTGTGATGAACAGACCACAACCACCATTCCCAATCTCCCTGCACTGCTGGGGAGAGGAGGGAGAGCTGAGAAGGAGGGAGAGGTGTAGGGAAGATGTTTTTAAGATTTGTTTTACTTCTCATTACCCCACTTTGATTTTTGTTAGTGATAAATTCAATCAATATCCCCAAGCTGAGTCTGTTTTGACTGTGATGGTATTTGGTGAGTGATGTCTCCCTGTCCTTATCTCAACTCATGAGCCTTTAATTATTTAATTTTTTTCTCCCCTGTCCAGTTGTGGAGGGGAGTGATAGAGTGGCTTTGGTGGGCAGTGAGCATCCAGCCAGGGTCAACACCCCTCAGATAGGAATAGCTGTACAAATCCTGCAAGTGATTCACAGAATGTGGATGAAAATTTAGTCCCACGACTCTTTTGACTGTGCTCATAACTTCAGTTTTCTGAAACTGAAAATCAAATAGCAAATGGGTGCTGACGAATGATCCCTTTCCCACAGTATGATCTTGAGTTCTCAGACATGGTTCTCAGACCCAAAAAATGTTAGATATATATCCTATTGATTAATATTTTTAAAATCACAGATACCTAAATACTGAAGTGCATATTTGTCTATTTTCTTTATAACAGTTACATTCTATATTCTGAATTGTAAAATTCAAAGCAAGAGAAATCTATTGCTTAAGCAGACAAATACATGTATTTTCAGCTCTGAGCCTTCAGACATTGAGCTCTTGCCTTGGGCCATACAGATATAAAGAATTACTAAATCTGTGCCTAGAAATTGTATATGTCTCTTCCCTTGCTTAAGTTAGCATTCTAAGATGTTTTTTCAGGCAAACTTCTATATTTTATATGTGTTATTATGCCACTGGATTTGGTTTCATGCAGGATCACTTAGGTTCACTGGAAGTTTTACTAGTAGTTAAGGTAATGCTACAGTTGCAGAGCTCATGAAACATGTAAGTTGTAATAGTGGAACATGGATTTCTTCACCTAACACAAGAGAAAAGAAAGAAACAGTACTGGGGTCTCTGCATCAGAATATGGCCAGAAATGTTCATCTTTGAAAACAAAAAAGTGATTTGGTTTCCATAATCTTCTGTTTTGGGTCATTTAGGGATATCTCCTGAAGTTGTTCTTCAGAAGTCTTTATTCATTTCCAAGAAATTGCAACAGAGAAAACAAATGCTCTGAAATGTACTAAGTAAATATACATAAGTGAAACAAGTTCCAATGTAATTAATTAAAAGATTCAGGACACTGCAAACTCATTTCTTGTGAAGCAACTAGTATTTCCTAAAACAGCTATGCATTGATTGAAAAAATGGAACTGAAACTGATGCCTAAGAAGAGAAAACTCAAAACTTAACAAGGGCCTGTACAAGGAAGAGTGCCACAGCAGAGAAAAAGAATCAGCCATTTCTAAACTTGGCATAAGTCAATTCATTAATCCTGCTTTGGCCTTACACTTTCTCATTCCCACTCAGTGCAGCTAACTCAAGTATTTCTCTTGTTAGAGAAAAGAAATAATATTACATGAATTTCTAAGATTTCAGAAGACTTACTGGTGAGAAGTATCAATCAGAAAGTTTGGATGAAAAGCTGGGTCACCATAAGCAGAGATTGTCAAACGGTCTCTACATCATTTAGGTACCAGATTCTCTGCAATTATTGTGGTAAAGGATGAAAGTTAAACAATTTGGAATTGAAAAGTTTGATATCCTATTGTCAGACTCTGTAGTGGCGTGCTTTAGTTCTGTCCGTTATTGTGTGCATTCATTCTTCGTTCATGTACTGTTCTATGTAAGTTATGGTTCATTCTTTGTACCCCCCGAGTTTGTTCCCTATGGTTTACCCCAGCTACGGTTATCCATCAATCATTGTGTTATGTAACCCTCAGGTCCTGTCTGTCACTTCAAGGCCTCACCCTGGGTCTAGAAAGTTCCAGTGAGGCCGCTGAGTGATTGGGTGGGATCCCGGCTGTTCCCTCCGTCCCCACCCTGATTTGTCCCTCAGTTTCTCTATCTTATGCAGAGCCACTCCCTGACTGTCCTTTGTTCTACCCTTCCCCTCTCTCCACCCCCAGTTAAAAGTTGCTGTACTGGGTGATCTGCACTCTGCTGAGGCAGACACCCTGGAGGTGAGGTGGCTCCTTACACAGTGCCAATAAACTTCAGTGGATGACCCTCAGCTGAGTCCTCCTTTGTCCTCATCATCATCGCGCTCAGCCACGCAGGTAAAAGGCCCCACTGGCTCAGCTCAGTGGGCCAGCTTTACTGCGCCGTACCGCACTCATCGCTGGTAGCAGGGATGGCCAAGGAAAGTTGGGAGAGCATTCCCAGGGCTGCCACCACAGTGAGACTCCTTAGACAGCCAACGCCTTATGACATGGAACTATCAAAAATTCATCAGCAAATTACTCGCTGCCTTTGTCTGAAAATACTAAAAACTAAGGAACAGAACAGATTATTTATATTTAAAAGAGCAAAATCAGCTGATAAGTCTCAAATATGACTGGCTCAGTTGTATTGTGTTAAGGACCTGAAAATCTTTCATTCCCTTTTAAGGCAAACTCCATTTGAATACACATAGCAGTTAAACTGCATAACAAGATTTATGATCAAAGCAAATGTGAAGTAATTGCTACTGGTTTGTGCAGCAAAGTGCCTCACACAAATAAAGGCAACAATATCAATAGAAACTAATTTGGTTCAAAGTGTAAGGAAACAGACCTTATGGGGGGGGGGGAATAAAAAATGTATATACATTCATGTTATTACATCACAGTTATTTTTAAACTTCCAGTGTGAAGTGACAGCACCAGCAAAAATGAGCTTTTCTGAACAGTGTACTACTCATAAATGTGATCTCTAATCAGGATCTCAGATTCTCTAGGACATTTCCACAGTCCTATAGGTGAGTCCTTAGTAGAGGACCTGGGGAGGGGTGAGGTTGGGGACCAGACATGAATAATCAGAAACAAAACAGAAAAGTTCACTTCTGGAAGTTAATGTCTCAAAATAAGTCACCTAACTCATATTGACTTAAGTGGCATCACTATTTCTTCAAGTTTCTGCTACTGTGATGAAAATGTCTATCTATTCAAGAAGAAGGAAAGGCAGGAATTGAATCACCTTATAGTTATGGCCCTTACATGTCTAGAATAACAGCTTGAACATGATTACCATTTTAGTGTTTTGAAATGCCCTAAATAATGGAAATAATTTCACAATAATAGGAGCAAGATTAGTTTTCAAAAGGTTCATGGTATTTAATGGATCACTGTATCTTGAGGGATCTTGAGGGATTCACAGCACAACATCCTCCTTTTGGTATTGGAGAGCTATGGATTTGATGGGGGCACAGTTCACTGTTCAGTGGATGAGAAATTGGTTGTATGGCTGCACCCAGAAGGTAGTGGACAATGGCAAAATAACCACATGCACTTCAGTGACCAGTGTTATCCCTATGGGTCCATACCTGAGACCAGCACTGTTTAATATCTTCACTGATGACACAGCAGGACTGAGCACACCCTCAGAAAGTCTGCAGATGACACCAAGCTGAGTGGTGCCACTGACATGCCTGAGGGATGAGGTGCCATCCAGAGGGACCTGGACAGTTAGTCCAAGTGCAAAGTGCTGCACTTTTGAAGATTTCAGTATATTTATCAGGAAGGTCATAAATATTTTGCAAGGAAATACAAAGAACTCATTGTCCGTAAAACTGAAAAATTACCTGTACTCCAGGCATCACCTGGATTTAATGACCAAAATGTTACAATCTTCATTATCTACATCACAGCATTCACATCTACCAGACCTCAGACCACAAAAAAGGATAAAGTTTTTTCCTTGACCAAAATTCATGCCCTCCAACAAACTCCATATAAAGAGTAGTAATAGTGAACATTACTCCGTCTACAGGATGAGAGTGAAAGAAATTGTGATTCATGGTCACTGACCACTGAATATTCACAGCTTGGCTACTAAAAAGATGGTTCCTCATTAATGACTATGTACTTTTTGGTTCTCTGATATTCTATGCAGAAGGAATGATGACCATTGATATTTTGACAGTTCTTGAAAAACTCAACATGGACAAAAAAAAGCATAACAGATTTTTAAACCCTTGTTTCATACCCAAAGAGAACAGTCATGTTAACTTTGCTGCAGTGAAAAGTTCACACTTGCTAACAACTGATAGCCATTCTATACACATCCACTGAAATTTATTACTAAATTTCACAGCACTAATTCACCATAAAAAAGCTTTATCTTTAGGACTTCTATCATTTTCTAACTTGTGACAGCTGGAAATAACTCCAAAACACACACTTCAGTCCCTAAGAAACCACTTCTGGACACCAACTCCCTCCTCTCCAACCTGCCATACCATTCCTGAATGAGCTTGGAGCATAACTAAACAAAGGCCAGCTACAACCTCATCTAACTGATGCTCAAATTCTAAACTTGGAACAGTCTGAAATTATGCCAGAACACAGAATGGAGCCTTTTTAGCAGCACAGATGATCCCCTATCCACAGAGGGAATACAGAAGATGGTTTCTCATCTGGGGCATATCTGCAGCATTTGACTGTGAGTTATATGGTCTTATGGAGATTATGAGACATTTGCTAAAAGAGATGACAGGAGCAAAAGGTAATTTGCTAAAATGTTTTGAGTCTTTCTGGAATGTATCCATCAAAACCTGATGGGAAAACCTCACTTTCATCTGGCATCTATTACTTTGGTGTACCATATGATGGGCTTTCTTTACTACCTATTATATGGACTATTTAAATGCTAATAATGTAAAAGCCCATAATCTATAATGTTACATAGAGATATCATTCACACATTCAGTCTTGATCTTTTGCATAGGGTAAGGTGAAGTGCTTCAAGGGCAAAGGATGTAAATGAAGATGAGCCTCAGCATAAAAGAAATAGGTAGTGAACAAAAAAATAGAAGAACATTTTTAAGATTTTTTTGTTCTTCTTAGCCAGTCAGTGAACAAATATAAGTGGGATTTATCTGCCCTAAAATAGGCACAGGAGAGAATGACAGATGTCATATAAGGATGAGTGTCACTCTAGATTCCCTTTATTTATCAATAGTGAGAGGTTCTCACCTCCTGAGAGCAAATTATTTCATCTACGGGTCAGATAAATCACTCTGTGTCATGTGTATCTCTCTTCATAGATAACACAAAAAGAATTTCATTATTATCTCTGGCCACAATTTACAACATTTAGATATTTATAATTCAGTAATTTGAGATTCCTCAGTAATACTGAGGAGTGGGGTGTTGCTATGTTCAAAAGAGAGTGTCAAGTTGTTAAGAAAACCGTAGATCTTTCTGGTGGATGAGACAATTGCAGTAACTCAGTAACACACAACATATCCCAGCACAGAACCCCAGTGCCTATGGAAATCCATCTAAAACAAAGTGCTGGAACATGTCTTCAACCACTTATGACACCATTAAACATATAAAATTTTATTCCTCTGTCTATTCTAGCTACTCAGAATATTTGGAATCACAGTTAGCTTTATAGTCGTTATTGTAAGGATTCTCCAGGTTGCAGATAACCAGAAAAAAAAATTAAAAAGACCTGATGTTTAAGGAGAGTTATTTAATATTTTCTTCTTTGCCATAGAAGAATTATCTGTAACAGAGACACACAACAGGTCTGTGCCATCAGTTGGGTTTACAGCAGAATTGAGTTTCATGATCCTGTGGCAGTGACTGTACTGCTCACCATTCTCTTGGTCACTGGCAAGAAGTAATCCCTTGCTCCCAGAGAGAACTTCTGCCTCTGTAAACGTGGAAGCAATCCTTGTGTTTCTACTCTGTGGCTCTCTTGAAAATTACTAAGCAGACCTCTATAAAATCCAGCAAGCCTCAGAAAGTAACCAGCTATTCATAAGAATTAATTTAATAGCTGTGCTCTACAAGGAGGCCAAAGAACATTTCAGGACCTGATCTATAGTTGTGCATTTCTAAGAAAGTATGAACATTCACAACCCCCAGTGCCTTGCAAGCACAAGGCACATTTCTTTGACTTTTCCCTCACTAACAGTAATGCATAACATACATGTTAAAAAAACACCAGAGATCTTACAAGTACTTTTCTTCCCCACCCAAGGAGCAGATGAGTGTGTGACAGATGTTAGTCTTGTTCTTAAAATGCTACTGGAAATCACTCACGTACTATAGTAATGAGTACAGTAGTAGTTATACTTAGAATAATAAAGCTACACCAATTTCAATGCATGTTTTTCACAGAAAAGAGCTTTCTATTTCTTATTTCTCATGTCTAGATGGGAGAGGAACAGTTAAGAAAGGTTCTCAAAGCTCATTGTGTTTGGGCAGCAGCAAGTGAAGTAGAAAGAGTAAGGTTTTTATAGAGAGGCCAAGACCTGCATTATCCCAAAAGGCTTTCTCTTAAGATATATGAACCACAAAGATAAATAAGTTATTCCTTGTATTTCAAGGAGCCACAGATCCATGCCTATCCCCCAGATGTCCTTCTCTACCATAAAAGAATGAATTCTGAGTGAAAATATACAATGAGAAAACTACTAGCTTCTTCATATCTTCCAATTTCGGACCACAAGAAAAGGTCAAGGTTTAGAGAGCAGAAAAAAATATATATAAGGTTAAGCTGAGGAACAGTGCATAGAAACTTGGAGGAAGACTATTTACAAGGGCATGTGGGGATAGGACAAGAGGAAATGGCTTCAGACTGGAAGATAGTAGGTTTAGAATAGATATAAGGAAGAAATTCTTCACTGTGAGGCACTGAACAGGTTGCTCAGAGAAGATGTGGATGCTTAATCTCTGGCAGTGTTCAAGGCCAGGCTGGATGAAGCTCTGAGTAACCTGGTCCAGTGGAAGATGTCCCTGTTCACAACAGGTGGGGTGGAAATAAATGATCTTTGAGGTTCTTTCAATCAAAACCATTCTGTTTTTCTGTGATGAAATCATGCCATTTACAGGCTACAGTACTACATGTTAGGGGGGAAAAAGTAACTGACATAAAATTTTAAGGCTTCTAGGAATTAATTTGAGAAAAGTAACACTGAACTCCCCAGTTCTGGAAGGAAAAAAACAACACTGATAGTGCTGTGAAGAGGGAATGGACCAGATATTCTCCAGAGATTGCTTCCAACCTGAGTGATTCCACAATGTTACATAACAAATTATAAGACAGTCCTAAATAAAGTGAAGGTTATGTTCTTGGTGCAAGAGACCTCTGGAAAACCCCACATAAACCTGTAAGTTCATTGCTGTCACACTACCTTTTTATTTTAATGAGAACTTATATTTCCCCAAATTTGTAACAGCCTGGATATTTACTTGAGTTGTCAGGTAACTGTACACCTCTCTACAGTGTGCACTTGTGGTTTTGTTTAAACATTAAGACACTTCAAGTTTTTTACCATCCTTGAATTCTGCATATTTAAATGTCCAGATTTTCACCATGACCTGAAGCAATGCCCCGAAATACAGTGTAACATAATGCAGTGTAACATAAGATTTTGTTTTCTTTCCATCGTGGTAGGAAGCCCATATACCATTGCTGCCGAACCCAAAAAGAGTGAGACAGTAATTCCACCAACACCAATGTAACCTGAAAAGCAGGTTGCCTGTCAGTTAAAAGATTTATTAAACTGGTCTGATGCACTATCATGTGTTATAAATTTGATGGTATTTTTGTGTAATTTTTGGAAGCATCTCCTGATTTTAGGGTTTTGCGCTTTTCCTCTCCACTCAATACTAGTGTAAAAATGTGCTAGAAATGTGTTACTTTTAACATTGCCATAATGGAACTTTTTTTATTTTATCACTAAGCTACTATGTGGAGGAAAGGTGCTGAAGTCCTGTGAAAAATGTATGCAATAGCTCAAGAAAAAAATCTGACATTCAAACTTGTAGTGGCAGCTTCTGGTGTATAGATAAGAGTTCACTTTATCTTTGCCTCAACGGCCCAGAAATATTTATCTTTGGATGTGCTAGCCTTAATGTTAAAATTTGGACAAAGCAACTGGAATGGTCTATAATTGCTCTGACTTAGATCATTGCATTTTCTCAGCTTTCTGCTCCAAACAACATTCTATCCTCTCCTTGAAAGGATTTCAGTAAAGCTATCTTACATGCACATAAACCTCCCCTGGACCTCTGTAAAAGCATTATCAGTAGTAATAGATTCTTCCCTATTCAGAGGACTGATGTAAGCTATAGTTAATTTCAGATTTTTGCCTTCTCTTCCTTGCTTGTCGCTAGTAATGAAATTGTTTCCAAACAAAGGAGGTTGCAGACATTATTAAAATAAGTAGTTATCTATGTTTTCTAAGACTTAGTGTGAGTAAACTCAAATTCCATATGGTGATTATTTTTCAGACACAAAGGTTATTGATCTACAGCAACCCAAGCCTCTGGAACACTGTGTGCTCATGGCTGCACTGCAGAATGACAAACCAGTCATCTTCAGTTTAGGCTTCTATGTCTTGAATCCTAAGCAACACCAAATCTGCGAATTTTTTATGTAACCAGCACTTGCCACAGATTCAAAAATCAGCTGTAAAACAGCACTACTCCTATTGTGCAGAATCTTTATGCTGGTGAGTCTCAGCTAACAGACCTGTTAGAGAATCCAGCAATAAATAAACATGGTAATAAGCTGAGATCTTTGTAAATGTTTCTGAACCAGCACACTGAGAGCTGTCTCTATGAAGTCTGTCATCTTATACACATCACTCCAGACTGATCAAAGAAAAACATTTTGGCCTGTAAATTTCAAAGCACTGCAAAATGTTTAAAACTGAGATAATGTTTAGCACTTTGCAAAGAGTGTTACACAAGATGGTAATGTTTTGAGTCCTTTTAACATTGCAGTGTACAGAACTTTTCAGAAATGTGAATTTGACACCAGCCATAATTTAGGTTTCCTTCTATTTCATACAGCCAGCAGAGTAGTTATGTATCTGGAAGACGGTTGGTTTGAAAAGATTCCATTTGTTTGCACAGATTTTTTTTTTTTTTTTTTTTTTTTTTTTTTTTTTAAATTCACATCCCTCTGATATGAAGCCTCTGGTTATTTGTTGTCTGTGAGTTCTGGAAAGTACATTCACTGTTATGTTTTCCCATTTCATTGACATAGTCTTTACATTCACTTGGCTTTTAATTTCTTTGAAGTACACTGGTGGGAGGTTTTATTCTCTAATACATGAAGGTTCTTGGGTATCCCTCAGGTATTTCCAGATTTGCTTTAATGAACTGTTGAGGAATACACAGCTTTTTATCTGGAAACAACACAATTATTTTTTCAGAGAGCATTTTATCTCCTTTTTGATCCCAGGAGTAAAAAGGTTTTTTTCTACTCTGTAGGTAGAGGTCTCCATGATTGTGCCAGTCTTGGGAATTTCAGAGGGCAGAGGGAGAAGTTCACAAACACCACTGAGATGCCATGTTGTGAGACACACACAGAGTCTCTCTGTTCCACTGCAAGCCCAGCACCTGGGCATTTACATATGAACATATATCTACATATATGCATGAACATGTACGTGTGAATATATGCACACTAGTGCGTAGTCTGCTTCCATGTTCTTGGAAAAACTTTAGTACAGGCAGCTCCAATTGTGAGGCACCAATCTTCCAGCAATTAGCTACACAAGTGCATGTCTTAGCTGATGTGTGGTCATTTGCAGTGAAACTTCTGGCATTTAGCTGCCTCTCTCCCAAGCCACTGACGAATAGAGATGCTGTGACAAGTCTTTTTTGATCTGAAGAAGAGACAGCCTTCATGTCACCCATCACCAGTGACATCTGCTGATCACTCAGAAGCACAATAACAGAAGGGAGACTTGCAACTAAACATTCTGTGCAATTGCCATCCTCATCCACATCATTGCAAGCAAATCTGTGCTTTCGTCTCTATTTAATTCCTCTTTGCTCTCATGTAAATTTATTCCAGAAGCAGCTCCAATGTATTTTCCACCAAATGACACTGTAAGACTGCCAGATTCCTTCCTGCTGTCACAGTGCCTAATATAGATCTCTAGCCCTGCCATTAATGTCTGAGAGCTCTAGAGGAGGCCAGGATTACAAGGAGCCATTCATTTATGATTACAATTATGGCTTTACCAGGATTTCCTAAAAACCTCTGTTTTAGGGGTGGGCAACACAATAGGAAATCTAAACAAGTACATGAGTTGTTTCTAGATACTTTCCTGAGCTGAAATTGGGTATTTTGTACCAAATACTTCACTATGCCTAAGGATTGTCTAATGCAGCTCAGAATGTAATATAGATGTGCCAAATTTCCCACAGTTGGATTCTGCATTAAAAAATGTTGGACCACACCTCCTTGCACAAACAGCATGGGGGAGGGGCAATAGGAGGCAATAGGATGTGCAATGGCTGGCTGATTTGTGCTGGCCATTTGATGCAGAGTCCTTTGCCCTACAGCATAGGATTGGGCTCTGTTATTATGAATGGGTTTGAAATGCTCATAGGCCCCAGGAGACCAGAATGGAGTGTTTTAGTCAATAATGCAGCCTCAGCCCCTGGAAACAGACCCAGTTCAGCAACTGGCTTAGCTGAACTGAAAGGAGGACACCACCAGTGGTTTCAGTATACAAATGTATATGAGCAGAGGGAGTATTTTATATACATATGTAACTGTTGTTCATATATCACTTTCCCCTGTACTTTTCACTGAAACAGTGCAAGGTAGGGCTTTTCCCACATCTCTGAAGCCTGTACTATATTTTGTATTGCCACTGACTAGGTCTTTTCTGCTATTACAAGGCATATTAAATCTTTGTCAGACATTTACTTAATTAGAGGCAACTGTTACAAGTAACAGGGGTTAACTCTTGTAGGAAAGGGCGGTGGAATTTTTACCAGCATTTGAATATAAACTTTCGTCACCACCAGCCTGGATCTTTAACTATAATGGTTGAGTTTGTGGGACTTTTAACTCTGAATCGTGTCTTTGCACAGGCCATTTGAAAACAAATAAAAAAGTGCTTGAACTTCTCTTCAAATAGGTACACAACTCAACTGCAAATTCTAAAGGAGAATTGCTTATTTTGTCTCCATTTGCATTTTTATCCTATCACATTTGCACCACACATGCAATAAAACAAGAGCTGTCACTTAACACTTTCCCAAAAAGGACAAATTATTTCCCAAAATATGTTTAATTATTTAAACACACAGTGGCTCCTCTTTCTATTGAATTCATCCACCACTGCCTCACAGAAATGTAGGAGCACACATTCTGCAAATGAGTCGCCTTCAATGTCTGTCTCCTTTTTCCCTGCAGTTGATGGATGAACTCCAGTATTGATGACTCAACTCTGCTGCACCAGCTCTTCCTGCTGAGGGCATAATGGTATCACAGAAAACGACCTTGTCTTTTTTCCTGTTGCATACGTGGTTCACACTGTTACTTTCCATCATATTGCGACAACTCAACGTGACATCACCTCAGCATTAACTTATCAGACAACCTGTCAACAGTTTAAAGGAAACATTTCTGTCTGCCAATCCACTATCTGAACCAAACTGTGGTAGGCTGGTGGTGTATCATGCATATCTATAGAAGCAAGTAATTGAAATGATCCATGGGTCAATACCCAGACATCTGTAATTCGAAATTGCAGTGGCTTGTGCAGCACATGTTTTATAGATCAGCCTTCTTTTTCACCTTTGCATGATAAGATTATCATCAAGATGCAGCAGCAGTGTCGACATAGTTAAGGATATCCCCAGAGCTTTTTATTTCAGATTGAAAGTAAGTTTTGAAGTTTATTAATATTTCAAGTGGAAGATAAAAAGACCACATTTTGAAGATAACACAATGTCAGTGTTAATGTTAAGCCCCCTTCTTGTCTAGTGCTATACCACTAAGTCAGACAGTCTGTGAAAGTCTGTGTGCAGGAGGGTGTTAGGAGAAATGTGAGGAAAACTCTCTCATAAAACCTTAAGTACAAAGTGAACAAAAAATGGGAGCTGCAAGTTTAGATGGGTGAATGCAACAGCTGAACTCCAGTCAAGGTTACTCTCTCTTCCTAAATACAGAAATTCTTCTGCTTCTGCAGTTGCAAGAAATAACAAAAGAACTCTTTACCTCTATTCATTTTGTTTATAACTCTACTGGGAAGAAACAGCTCTGTAAATAATATCCATACATGAAAAAAAAACTTCCATCTTCTTGTTTTTTCCTGACTACATTGTCTCATTTAAGACAAGGAGCCAAGAGGGGTTCATTTGTCCATGCTACACATATTTCCAAGTATATACATACATTTATTTTATACTTTTGGAGAATTCCAGAAAAGCTTACATTTTGGCCATAAGCCTGAAAGTAAATTCCAGCATTTTTTCTGTCCAAATTGCTGTCACTGAAATTCTGCAGACATGAACCTAATTTTAAATTAAGTTTTTTGGGTTTTTTAGTCAAGACAGGGATGACTTTTTAGCTGCTCAACAATTCGCCCATTTTTTCAGGTGGATTTGCAGCCCAAGATATATCCACAGGACAGGTCTAATAGCATTTGTCCAGGTTACTTGGAAAGGACCACTGGAGAAAGAAAATTATTAGATGAGTATCCCAGGCACTAATCCATAGCTTGGTACTTTGTCTGAGACTTATAAATTACATAAAGCCAGCCAAGACAGTCCATCTTGTTTGCAATTCACTTACACACACACACATGCCCAGGATGCCATTGAAAAATGAATGACAATTCCTTCTACAGCATTCTGTACTCCTCCCCCACTTTCACTGATGATCCTCCTCTGCTCTCATGGAAAAGAATAGCAAAGAAAAAGCTCAATTCATTGTTCTCATGACAACTACTCTGCCTCTCCTTTCCCTTTTCCACAGACCAAACATGAACCTGGAGGCATATACATTGATCTGGTTATAAGGAGGTGGACATGCTGCTCACAAAGCTCTGCCTACCATTACAGTGAGCTATGTGATGTAGAGGCAAAAATGTGAAAGTATCCACTTCTTCCAGTCACTAGGCTTAGCAAAGAGTGCCTTGGCATTTGGGGACAGCAAAAAAGAATTAATATAATCAAAATGTTTGCATGGAAAAGATATTTTTAACCATATGGAGCTACAGTCTCTGTAGACCTCTCCTGCTACACACATACATTTCAACTTCTAAACTTTTCTACCCCATTTCTAAATCTACTCAGGTTTCTTGCTTTTAGGAGAATGTGAACTTGCATGCCAAGAGCATTTCCCCAGAGGACACTCACAGTCAGATACAACCCATTTGTACCAACAAAACTCTTTTTTCCCAGTCTCTCTAAGCTACTCTTGAATTTCTTGCAGTTTCTGTGGCTTGGCTGTCATACCATCAATTATTCCCTGCTCTGTATCTGTGATTTAATTTCATTCTCCTAAATAGAGCTTTTGAGGACTTTACCTAACTCCATTGCAGTGATTTGAGCCATCTGTCCTATTTTCCAGACATGGTTCAAAATATGATTTCTCTTCTAAACTGATAATTTAATCTAAGACGTATACACATTTTAAATATGTGAACTGCTCAACTGTGTATGTTACTAATGAACTTCTTTTTAGAATAACTTAGTCCAGGGCAAACTCTAGCAAGATCTCATTCTAAGCATTGGTCAGTGTTTGTGATAGGACTTTGATAATTGCAGAGTAAGGCTTTCCCAGCCTACACTGTCTCTTCAAGACCAAATTTCATTAAATCATATACAAAAAAATTTCAAGCTGGATAGTATCAACAGTCTTCCTGAAGGCATGAACCAAACAGATCTATCACAGAATGAAACTAGATTCAACAGACAGGTTCAGAACAGTATCCTGAACATGTCAAAAGGTGAGAACATACAATTGCCCTGTCAAAATAGTAATCTTCACCTTTCCTTGGTTCCCTGTCTCATTCATAATGTTCTCATACTAACAGTAAATGGGGCTGGCCAGAAGCATCCTCCAACTCCTTCCCACTCTTGTTCTGACCTCTCTGTCTATTTCTCTCATTGTGCATGGCAGGCTACCTGGGTATCTTTATGTGATTTCATAAGTTCATAAATTGTCTGTAATGGCAACCAACAGAATAACACCAAAAGGCTTCATTGTTTTTATTGGGGCTGAAGGGAAGCTAATTTTTTTTTCTTCCTCTTTTTATCTTTTTTTCTGATTCATTCAGTTTTAGTGTCTGCCTAAGCCTGGATCTCACACTGAATGGATCATTAATCCACCTAAATGCTGCAGGGGGATCTGTTGTTTCCCAGCTGTCTTTAGCTATGCCCATTTCTCCACTCTGTTCTTAGAAATAAATGAACTGCACTGAGCAAGACAAGAACTGGCACTACAGCCCTGTATTAATATAATATATTGAGATGAGAATAGATTCAAAGATGAAACTAAATAAAGTATGGACAAGTACAACAGATATTTTTTTTTAAGCTTAACCCAAAACAATGAGGAACGTTGAGAACATTAAGGAAGAAGAAGACCTAACCTGGTTTACCACAGGGCAAAGTGATAATTACAGCACTGACTTACATGAACCCCTTATTATAAATTATGTTTGCTTTGTAAGAATGACAAATACAGACCTCACATGCAGGCACACAACCAGATACACATAAAGGTCCCCTAAAACCATTCTGAAAACTGAAAATCAACAGTTAAAAAATGATGATAAATACATGGAGAGAAATTAGCCCAAATAGATACATAATGTATTTGCTATACTCTGAGGGAAAAAACCTTCCCAAATCAGTTTTGAAAGCCAAGTCTAAACAATATGAAAGCCTCCAGCAAAGGGGCATTCATCCAAAATCAATCAAATCAAAGCACACACAGTTTAAAAAAATAATTTAAGAATTTGGCTATCCCAAGATTACCTTATTGTGTGGTTCCTTAAAGAAAATTCATTATTTAATCCATCAAAAGAACACTTAGGATTTCATTGCTTCCCTATCTCCCCACACACTTCCTTGTTACAAGGTAAATTCCTTCTCAAAACAAAATCTCTACAGCACAAAGCAGCTGCACAATTCAATTTCCAAATGAGTCAGTTCAGACAGAAACAGTCTAAGTTAAAAACAAACAATACAACAAAGAAAAAAAAAAAAGGTGTTAGGACTCAAAACTCTCCTGCTGCTGAAAAAGGTTTTTTCCAAAGCAATAAACAGCTCAAAGAAACCATTAATTCATAGAGCTATTTAATGCTCTCCAGTGTCATAAGATTAATCAGTCTCTCCGCACACTTATTCCAAAGCCAGTTCTCCAAGTTTGAATACCTTCCAAAACAGTTCCTTACTTGAATTTCCCCTTACTTGCATTTCCCCTTCCAGGGTGCACTTCCAAGAGATTATCAGGAAATAATCACTGATGTCATTCCAGCACCTTTGCCACATTGGAAGCCAAATGGATCTTGTACAAACCCATCAATTCACAAGTGTGAAGCCCTAGGTAATTCAGAAGTGGTTTAATGATCCCTTCATAGCATGTGAGGTAAACTGCTGTAGCTCCAATTCCTGCATGGAATAGGCATGGACATGCTGCTGCCAGGCCAGCAAAGCCTTTACCTACTTGGCAGGTAAGAGCTGCTGTCCATGCAGATTGAAACCAGTTCACAAATTAGAAAATATGTCATGTCTCCTAAGACTATTTACCTGTTCCCTGATCCATTCCCTGATCTTGGAACTACCTCCACACGAATATAAAAGAAGGCAAATATTTTAAGCTACCTTTCTTTTTTGTTTCCTATAGGAAGCATTTCTATGTAGCAGCAGAATTGCACTCCAGCCACATATTCTCAGGCATAAGAGTTTTGCACACCTTGTAAGATTTAAATAAGCTAAAATTGCTGTCTATTGCAGTTAATATCAACATATCTGTTCTAATATACATAATAGAGACACACCAAAAAAATGGAGCTTCAACAGTTAAAGTCTAAACAGCCTAGCTAACCAGCTGGCAAATTGTTAATGATTCTGCCCATTTGTAAATATCTTTATGCTTTGATGAGGTAATGTGAAATGGTAGCCGGTATGTGCTTGTCAGGAGGAATCATATCAGAGTAAATTAATTCATTTCCTTAAGACCAAAAATAGATTTGTGCTCTCTTCCTCTTCTCACAGCAATTCATTCCCACTCACTTAGTAGCATGATGGAAATCAAACTAATACTTTGGTGAATCTGCAGAGGAAATAGAAAGAAATAAGACTACATTCTCCATGAAATCTGTACAGTAGGAGTCAGGCTCATGGAGGTGGATGGTTATGAAGGGCTGGGACAGTAAGGAATTTAATGGGTCAGAGTGGACAGACTCCTCTTTGCTAACCATACAGCACATTGTTATTTGCTTACACACAAAGGCTTTTCCTATGACAGCATGTGTAGGGTCCACAGCTCCACACAGCTGGAATAGTCCCAGGAAACTCACTGCAAGCACCAGTTCTTGCCTTCTGCATTGCATGGAATTATTATCCAGCTTTACCACAGCAAGGATCATGGATTGCTTGGCTCAGGAGGAAGTTTTTCCAAACCAGATAATTCTCTGTGTCTATAAATGCCTCAAACTGTCATCAAAACACTTCAAGGAATTCTATCATGGTATTTCTTGTAATTTCACTATAATTTCATGTAAACTCCTTTTCTCTTGAGTCATTTGGAATATTTGTATACCAAAAGAACATTCAGTGAGCAATACTCCAGTGAGGAAATAATTGCAAATCTTGAACTCAAATACTCAAAATTAATGGTTTGCAAAGAAAATAAATGTTATTATCCTTGGTAGGATCTAAGTATCTTTCAGGAATGCTTCAATACTGTGAAGTTTTTAGTCACAGGAAAATGAAAATGGGCCTACTTTCCTAAACTGTTTTCTTTAAGTGTATGTAGGCTCATCATGGAATAAATATGATCACATCTGGATTTCAAAGTCCAGGTCCACGTCTCAATTTTAAAGTTCTGTTTCCAAAATCTAAATTTTTGAGTGATGTTTAAATAAAATATAGGGTTTAATTTTTTTTCTCTGATAACAGAATTATTCGAGTAGGAAATAATGCTTTATAAAACTGGGGGGGGGTTGTTGAGCTATATTGTAAATAGCTCTAAACTATCCTGGATGCATATCTGGTTGATTTGTGTTGGTCAATCTACCTATTTGTAGTTACCAATCTCTGACATACTGCCACTAGCTGAGGGCAAGTCCAATACTGCACAAACAGGAGTAAACAAGAAGAAACATATTGTCAGACAATGCAGGACAGCTAAATATACAAGATGGAAAAGGAAATCGAATTTTCATATTATCAAAACATGAAGTTCCCATCAGCACTCAGAGGATACACCTGATAAGGGAAAACTGTTCCCAAATCAGCATACAGGAAAGACAGTGAAAATGTACCCTTCATCATCCTGGACCAAAATACAGCAACATAATTGGGAAAGAAAATCCTGCAAAACTACAGCCAACTACTACTATGAACAGGTTGTGCATTTTCATGTTCAATATAGCATTTTCAAAAATCTCTAACAATTTCTAAGATACTACACTGTAACTAAACTGTAAAAACAGATAAAATTATAATATCCAGATTTCCTTTGAATTTTTAAAGTATTTTTTCTTTGCTTGCCTTGAAGACAATGTTAATAAGTCTTCCGGAACACCCTTTAATCCCAGTTACGGTTTTTTTACTACCCAGAAAATGTGCATTCACATCTTCATGAATATTTGGTCCTTGGCTCAGAAATGAAAGGCAGCACATTATTCATGTTGCAATAAATCTTCCAGCCAGTACAGCTGGCAGAGCTGATGTGCACAGACACATAGGATTGCCACTTCCTCTAAAACTCTGGGACAACATAGCAGCTAAAGAACAGCTAAAGAAAATGAGGCCATGGTTACATGGCACAGAAAACCCTGTTTAAGGATTTGCACATGTGACATGAAAAGCTCCAACTCTGCAAGACAGAACTGCAGGCTCATGCAGATTGGGAGTCACCTGGTCCAAGTCCCTGCTCCAAGCAGAGCCAGTTACAACAGCTCATCCAATCCCCTGTCCAGCATTCACCAGACTCACTCCAGTATATCAGTGTCCATTTTACTGGTACAGCCAAAAAGGGACACTGTTCTCCAAGGGCAGTTTCAAAATGTTGAATAGAGTGAAAAAATCACTTGACATTCTGGCTAAGCTCCTGCAGCCCACAGTGAGGCTGCTCACATTTTTTCACAAAGTGAACTTGTCCCATTCCAATAAACTTGAATCCACCAGGACCATCAAGTCATTTTTTGCAAAGCTGCTCTCAGCCAACAGTCCCCAGCCAGTACTAGTGCATGAGATTGCTCCATCACAGACACAGGATTTTCCACTTGGCTTTGTGGAACTTCAGTCAGGTCCTCTCAGACCAGCCTGACAAGATGTCTCTGAATGGCTCCCACTCTCCTGTCTACCAGTGTTAGGAGGTGTTTTCATTCCACCATATGAAAAAAAGGAAGCTCACAATTTTTAGTACAGAAGGCAGAATAATACACCAAAATAATGAGAAGCAAAGAAACAAGTTTTCATGTAAGTGCTACAGCCATCAAGCTAGCAGCTGCTCAAGCTGGCTTTGTTATGATCAGCTATCCATTGCAGAAAAAAATAAACCAACATTTTCAAAAAGACCAATATATTTCCAGGAAACCATGGATATCTGCCAAGTGCATTACTGGACAAAACATCATTCACAGCTGATGATATTTTATTCTTCAATGATTGTTTAAATGCAAAGTCCTCGAAACCACAATATCCTGGAAATACCTCTTCTTCTGTACGCTACAGCCATAGAACTCTGTGTGCCACAGGATCACAGTCATTATGGAGACAGAGTTAAACCTGACATATCAGATTTGTCTCTAATGTTACATAGCTTCCTTTAATACAGCCTCTGTTCTGTAAAATTGAATGGGTCTGTGCTCAGAATTCCTATGTAAGTCTTCTCATTTGTTTAAAGTACTTTTTCTCTCCCCAGTAAACACAGAAAGAGTTTGCAGCACAATTTATATGCTGTTCTATTAACAACACACAAACCTTTGTTTATGCCAATCTCATCCAAAGTTGCTTTCTGTGACATGACATACTGGCAGATTCTTTGGAATACCATTTCTTCTTCTATTTTTCCCTTACTGTGTCATGTCAAAATTTATTTCAGTAGTTTTTCTCATTTATTAATTTTTTTTCATTTTCAATAGAGCACATTACTAATATTTTTCTACTTGCTGTTTTTCCTTTGAACTCAATGGATAGTATTTTTATTCAGCTTTGCAGGTAATTTTATTGTTCATTTTTGGCTTAAAAATAAAAAGAGACAGACAGAGAGAAACCTCTCATCTCTTTTTTAGCTGGCATGCCCAAGAAACTGAAGTCTTCCAGACTGCCAGTAGCACTAACATCATAAAAGTATTTCATGTTCATTAATAATTCATCATATTCTGCCTTAAGAGAGTTCAAAAATTCACCAAGTCACAGTTCAGTAAGCTTGTTCCCAAAGCTTCTGGGAAGATTAAAATGCTTATCATAATTATGTGAATATAATGTGTAAAAAGGCTGCATGAAGTTGCACAGAATGTTAAATGTGCTAACCTCTTTACACTAAGACATTAACATCTGTATGTTCATACATTGACATATTGCCTTGTGTCAAATGATGCAGAGTTTGCAAAGTCTCAGACTTCAGCCTGGGTCTTGCAGCAGGGTCTTGTGGATTGTCTGTAAGTACTGCTCTAAAAAATGTCACATTCTGTTTCTGGAATCAGACCAGGAAGCCCATCACAGAGCAAGAGTAATGACAGTCTATTTGCATTTCATATGCATTTTCCTAACATACACATTTGAACAACTTGCTTTCATCTATTTTTCTGGTTTTCTAACAGAGGGGTACGCTGCTGCTCACACTCTCTTCAGGCAGGTGAGTGTTTTGGAATTGCCACTGCTGAGGAAGGCCATGCTACAAATCCCAAGGCTTGCAATTGCACGAGTTTTATCACAACAAAACCCACACCTTGACCCTCCATGCACGCCTTTGCTTCCTCTTCCAGGCTGTCTGGGGCTTTCTCCGGCAGCAGGGCTGCAGACAGAGCTGGCTCTGTGGCAGGGATGACCTCATCCCACACCACACAGCTGCAGAGGCAAGCTGTGTGCCCCACGTTCCAAACAACAGCTTTCTGGGGAATTTATTTGTTCACACATGAACAGTAAATCAGCGTTCAGCATTTCTAAGTTGCAGAAGGGTTTTGCTTTGTGGGAAATGCCTAAGCGTGAGGTTTGTGTTTCACTGTTAGGAACGAGATATAAAATGCATAATGCATCTAACAAAGATATGTCAGAAACAGCTTAGAGAATCCTGGAATATAAACAGCTCTGCCTGCAGAGTCAGATACTTCACACAGCAGATCATGTACCAGACCTACGCATTACAGTTAAAGGGCCAAACTTCACATAAATAAATGATTTAACTAAAATGACTAAATAAGCCATTATATATTAAAAGCCTTCTGAGACATGCTATTTGCTCTGTCTCTGCTACCCTAAGCCTATCACTAGATCAGCTACAGGATACAACCACATCTTCCCAGCTGCCTGTTTTCCATCATGTCTCTGGGTGCAACATCAGCCCCCCAGGGTTCACCTCACCCTGCCCAGGGTCCAGGACCCCACACCCATCCCCATGGCCATCAGCCCCTGTCTCAACTCCCCATGGTGGGTGATGGCAGGTCAGGCTGCCAGGGCGTGTCCCAGCCCAGCGAGAACACCAGGGCTGCCCCAGTCCCAGCATCAAGCACCTCTCTGGGGACAGGGGCATGCCAAGCTCAGGCTGGAATGGATGGGCTAAAATTTTCCCTAGGATTAAAGGCAACCATATATTCCAGAGGATGCATGGTCCTCCAGAGCTGAATGTGGGGACAGGGCACATGTGGCGTGCCTGCAACGGGAGCTCCCACAGGCCATGGTCCTTTGGTGTGATGTGCCAGCTTCAGTATGTGCCAGCACAGGCAGCCTGAAATCACCCTTTTTCTGAAGAAACCTCTGAACAGAGCAGGAATGACACAGCCGTTTCTTGGTTCTCTGCATAGGAGACATGTCTGAGAGGAAAAAGCTGTTGTAAGATGGCTTTTGTCAATACAAAAAGCCAATTTTCTGATTCAAGAAACAGCCCCATGTCAGAATTGCAGCACACAAGAGGGAACAAACTACAGTCATCCCCCCAGCTGGATCCAGTCCGTCCTCCAGCTGCATGTTAGCCCTTACTCAGTGTTTTAACAACCCCTCTTCTACATTTGTACTGAAATTTGTTCTTGCTGGAGCATGAGGTTTGGGACCTAGACTGCCACTTCAAGTCTCTGCTAATGATGAAATTCCAGAGACATGAAAATAAGCAGCTTCCTACAGCTCTTTCCAACACGGCTTTCAGGTGAGCATGTTCTGGGCTTTTCACATCATGAAGCTGTAATGAATCACCTTTTGTGGAGTTTAATATATGTACAAAGAATCCCTTCCTGGCAATTTTTCCATTATCATAAACCATTTTTGATTTGAAAATGGCTCTGCTGTGTGGCACAGCCATGCAAGGGACCTGTAGCAGACCTGTGCTTGCTTTGATGAACCACTGAGCTGCAACCATGATGAACCACTACCTGCTGTGTAGAAATGGGGAGCAGAACTAAGGTACCTCCAATCCCAGATGTTGCCCCTCATCTCTGTAACAGCTCTGCCCAAGCTCCATGTTGGGGGATGGAAAAAGAAAGAAAACAGTCCTTGAACTATGAAATAAATTTTGTGTGTTTCAAACACTTTGATATTCTGGAGGCACCATCCCAGCATTGCTAACTTTATGAAATGTGAGGAAATTTGCCAAGAAACAGCAGAGTTCACAGCAGGCAGTAGCCTTGAGATGGTAGAGTAAAACCTAAACTGATGAAAATGAGTTATTCCAACAGTTTTCTCCAACTCTGTCACTTGATATAGAGTAAGGGTACAGGTACCTCAGTGTGATGGAGGTAAAACAGATGACTAGCAATCACGAAAATTTTGAAAATCAATGTTTGAGAAGCGTGGGATAGGTGTAGAAATGGCACAGTGCAAAGGGAAAGAGCTGTAAAATAGAGTAGTCAGACACAGATCCACAAATATGATGCATATTTTTAGTTGATGGCAAATCCGCTGTGGGAGGAGAAGGGAACGAGGACAGAAAAAGCAGTTGTCACTGAACTGAAAATCCTCTCACTATTGCACACATCATTTCAATTTTGACTTTTTTTTTTTAACTGAAAACAGAGTTCTAGGCAAGAAATACATTTGAAATACAAAACTGGGAGTTTCATTTTGAAAGTTGAGGCAAAGTATTCAAATTATTTTGGCATGTGTTGGATTTTCTTCAACATGAAATTCAACAAAGTCTCGCAAGTCCATAGACTATTTTCATGCCACTGAATCTGCATCTTTCCATGGAAAATGTTTCAGCTTTAAATATTTATCCAACATCATCAGTAAAAGAGATTTTTGTCATGACAGGAATTACAGCAGAAAGTGTTTGGTATTCTTAGCGTCCACCCTTCACAGCACATTTTGCATAATACAGATTTTCTTCTGCTATATACCACTACAGTACCATGTGTCTTCACCACACAAAATATCATGAAATTCAAAATAAAGATTACTTGCTGGATCTAACACAGCATTGTATTATTTTTTACCATTCTAGATAAATCAATAGAGAGGATCTAAAACATTGTGTGGAAAGCATTTTAAAAATAAAGGTTAGATTCCCTCCGGAGATGTATGCAACTCTAACTGCATCCCAATAGCAACAATGCATTTTTAAACAAAAGCAAATATTAACTCATTTTATTTGAACCACATACTTCCTAACTCTGCATACTGTTGCAGCAATTGCAAAATATGCTGTCTATTTGACAATATATAAAGTAGCTATGTGAATACAGATAAATCTCACTGAAACTGTAATGGATTTTTACAGCTTCACCTGCTCTAAATAAAGACAGTCTTACAGGAGAGTAGAAAACCAGGGAGGCAATGCAAGCACAGCAGCCCAGTGAGAGGCCTTTGATCTCATTCCTCACAAGGACTGTGAGCAAGAAAAAACTGTTGCACTCAATGATCAAAAAATAACATTCTAAAGTGCCCTGGGATTACCTGAATGCCTAGGAAGGTGTCAACATGAAAAAATCATGGCCTGTCCTTAGACATGCTGAAACAGGGTCTTGTAACTGGGAGCATAGCTCATGGGCTGCCTTGGACCTACAGCAAGACCTTGCCACAGGCAAGTGACAACAAAAAGTGCCTGTGTAGCACAGCCTTCTACAGACACCAAACAAAATTCCAGGTGCACCCCTGCTGATAGGAGTGTGTCCTGCACAGCAGCCAGATGCTACACATGCATAGGTGTTCCACTCCTCGCTGCAAATCCAGGTGAAAGCAGACAGACAGGCAGAACAGACAGGCAGACAGGCAGACAGAACAGAGCCAAACCTGCCTCCCATGAGAAATCTCGTACAGCTCTGGCAGTGCATGTGTGTGCACACACAGGCACATGCTTGGTTCCTTCAGCCTTGACTCTTCCCTAGGAAAAAATTCCAAAAGTCAGTCTCATGGGTCTGCTCAGACCTGACTCTCCTAATTTCGAAAAGGTCCACAGCAGTTTGAGGAAGGGTCTTTAAAAGACTTCCTTATGAAGTTAATGAACAATCATCCCAGTCTCCACAAACTCCCAACCTAAAGGGGAGGATGTAAGAATGTCTCTGGCAGGTGGATACATACCTGCACACAAAGGCACCCACATAAGCACATATGCAAATATTCATGAGGGAATTTTTGGAAGCCATTCCAAGCAGGTTTTTCCTCCAGCAAAAATGGAGGAAAAGACAAATATAGATAGGAATTTTAAGACTTATTCTCAATAATCTTTTTTTTTTTTGAGCTTGCATTTAATATGCAGGCTGCAAATATTGAACCAGTGACATTAAACAGTGCCAATGCCTATGCTTGTTCATAAAAGTTGTAAAAGCCAAAAAGCCTTTATAAATCTACATCAGCCACCCCACCACCACCAGCGACAAAGCAACATCAACACTGGAAAAATAATTAAGTTTCTTCAGAAGACAAACAAAAACAAACAAACACAAACCCCATACAGACATAATCCTGACCTTCATCACCATTAATTAATGGTTTTAACATGCTGCTGTATGGATGATCATTGCCCAGCATTCAACTCTCTTTGCTGAGCCCAGTGATTCAAACAATGTTGCAAAATTCATTGATCATAATTCACTGCACCACTGCCTTTTCTGCTAATTGCCAGCTGCCACCCAGCTTGCAGGACAAAGTGCAAATGGGGTCCAACCCCTGCAGGAGTCCTGTTTGCCCACCTTTAAGCACCTCAAAGACCTAAGAGGACGCTGGTGTGTGTGAAATGTGACAGGCCACTGCTACCAAGCCACCACCATTTGGATCAACTTCCAAATCTGTGGGTATGATGATCAAGAAGCAGCAATGGGTTGGTGAGGGCTGACCTGTTCCTGACAGCAGCAGGTCAGAAGCAGCAAAATATATTGCTCTACTTCTACCTCTGCTCACTTACTTCTCCCATTTATGGATTTATCCTAACACCTGCCAGTGGAACTCCATTTAACCAATCTTGTGCCTGAGCTGTGGATGCTTTGCAGAAAACATTGCAACTTCTCTTCCCTCAAAATCAGCCTTGCATCACGCTGTGTGCTGGATAACTACAGGAAAAAAAATCCCCCTTCTGTCAACTTCATCTCATGAGCACTAAGCATAAAGAAGAAAAAACATAGTGTCATTCAAAATGCTGCCTCTTTACAAGCATAACAAATCCTCTGTGGAGAAAAATTACCAAATTGGTTGATTTGTTCAGAGGGCCATTATGCATACAGAAATGTAAAAAAAAGTGTGTCTGCTATTTTCTGCATCCTTTTCTCAAAGCTGCTGATTGTTCGTGTGTGTGTAAATAAAGTTTTCACATTCATAATCAACCGCCTCCTTTTCCTCCCCTTCTCTCCTGCCTTATTCTTTTCATATTGCTTCAATCATTTGTTAGTAGCAGTAATCACACAATGAGATTTGCCTGAGAATTTTCAGGAGAATCAAAATGAAAAAAATCCCTTCTTCACATTTTTATGAAAGTGTAACACTTCAGACTCTTTTTCCCCAATGACTGAACACAAATTCACTCTTTTGAAAAATATACATTTAAAGTTTTGAGGCAAAGGAAATTGGAATATTTTTCCCATCTATATGAAAATGATAGTGATATTGCAAAGAACAGGCTGAAAAACCTCCAAAAGAGACAAAAGGGTGACAAAACATTTCCTTTGTATCTCCAAAAGATCTGGTAATGAACAATCAGAATACAGAAAATAGTCAAAGTCATAATTTTTAAACATTTGTAGCTATTAAAATATCACATGCCTTTTTCTTTTATTTTTCCCTCAGGAAAGGTGGTTTAAGAATGGAGATAGTTCCCAGTTCACTCAGTTCTCAGCTGGCAGAGGAATGGCTTGACTCTGCTCCTTCCCCTGTCATCAGTTCACTCTCCATCTATATTGCACCCACTAATGTTACAGAAACCAACTCAGACAATCTTTTACTGGTTGCAGGGAGGAAGAAGGATATACTCCTTTTTACATAAAAGCAGCTTTTTAATTTTTGGTGAAGAAAAACAGAAACAGGAAACAAGAAAGGAAAACTGTAAGGGAGAGGGGGAAAGGAAGAAAAATTGGAAGGGACAGAATATGAAGAGTTCCTTTTTTTTCCTTTTTTGATTCAGTGGTACTTCAGACTGGCTTTAAGACTGATGGAAGGCAGGGCTATCTTATAAAATATAAGTCTTTCCATCAAGCTTTATCAATGTCTTTCAAACTCTAAACCAAACTGCAATCCTCATAACTCATAGTAATTTAGACTTATAAGGTCATAAGGCATTTTTCAGAATATTTAACTTTAACCTGGCTTGAGACTGACAGACTGCAAGTACATAATTGTTCTTTAGTTACCCATCAAAGCTGATGTCAAATCAACAGTTTTTATATCCAAACTTTATCTGTTTTCACAAACTGCCTAATAAATTTTGAATTAAACTGTGGCATGCAGTACATTAAGCATTTCTAGACCTAGAAAAGTCTCTGCAACAAACATTTTAAATATAAACAATGCACTAGTTGGGAGTAATTCAGCTTGATTTTCACTAAACCAATGAATAAGATGGCATTTTTAAGCAAAAGAAAAAAGTGGCATATTTTCTCCCCAGCCATGCAGAGCTAATAAGATTCATCAATCCCAAATTCATGAGGAATTCTAGAAACTGTGGTTTGGGAAAAAACAGTGTGAAGGTCTCTGAAACATGATTGGATTACACAACATTTCTAAAACAAAAGAATCCAGATGTCAGTGACTTGGACAACTCATTACTAACACCACACACAACTGAAGTACATTTTGTGAAGCCTTCCTGGTAGAATAGTGTGCTTGTGTTTATTGGTACAACAGCTTGTCATCGTTATCTGTTAGGCATTTTCATCCATGCACTTTTCAAACAGTTTTATAGCATAAAAAAATCAAAACTAAACCTTCCCCTTGTAATGGTTTTGTAACTACTGCAAGATTTATACATTACCTTAACTTAAAGTGCAACAGATGGATTGCTAGCAGGAAACTATGAAATTGTCAGGAAGACAGTAAGAAAAGGAAAAAAGAAAAAAATTTCAAGAGCTCTATATATAGCCTTTGAACTACCATACTACTTATCTGTCATCCTTGTGAATGCCTATTCTCTTGGAAAAATATATTCTTATCCTAACAAGAAAGTATAAAGGCCCACAGGGCTTCCTTCCCAAACTACAAATAATGGACCTGCAGCATTGTATTGACTATGATGTGCCTTAATTTTTGTTATAGTGCTTTAACGTTAACTGAGATACATCATTACAACCAGAGTAAAAGACAAGCAATGTAATATTTCTGTATTTTTCTCTAATTTTCCATCTTTAGATATGCAGGAAAATGTCTGCATTGTGCCATGACATAAGTATTTAGCACATTTCCCACAGTATACCTAAGGATTTCTGACCAACTTTCAAGACCCAGACTTATTCTTTTTATATGGTTTAGCTAAATTATTCCATTGATGGTATTTATTGTGTGGGGGGAAAAAAAAAAAAAAAAAAAAAAAAAAAACTGGCTAATTTTTTTTTAAAAAAACCTTCCCTGTCTATACTGCTACAAAATAATAACAAGTCATTACTCTTATCAAGTATCAACACAGGGTATAGAGAATACCATTCATTACGAAAAAGTCCAGACATATAGGGAGGCCATATAAGGGAACAATGAGTAACTGAAAGATCAATCATTAAAAATAAATAATAAATAATAATAAATAATTTTTAAAAAAAAGAGAGAACTGACAAGAATTCACAGAAAGAACAGGCTACTTTTTAAAAACATATTCACAGGTGGAGACAGAAATTATTTGTAATTGCTAGACATGTAAGGGGATTTTTTTAAGAGAATGAATGGTTTGCATGTTTGATACTGATGGCAAAATATTTTAGTGCATGGTAAAAATCTTCTAACCATTCTGGAGGCCTGGTATTCCCATTAGCAATACTAAAGACTTCTACATCAGGTTATAAACAGCTTCTTCTCTCATGGTATTAAGCATTTGGATGCTTTGCAGGTATAAAAACATATAGCACCTGTGACAGCAGCTACCACAATTGGGCAATTAGGGCAAAATCTCCTCCAGGGCTCCTCACCCTCCCTGACTACACTCAGAAATGAAGCTGAGGAACAGCAGAAGCTCAAGAGATGGACAGGAGAAAGGTCAGAAGCATATAGACACCATGGCTCTGTCAAGTGGTAGCAGAACACGTTGCAGAAAGTCGAGGATGATGAGCACTGGCAGAGCCTCCTGACTGCGACAGGAGCCGCGGGAGAAAGCTGCAGGCGGCACGGTGCTTTATGAAACACACAAATAACAAAAGCTCTGCTCCAAAAAGAGATCGATCTCCTCATTCCTTTCCAACCAGCCAACCCCAGCTCCTGGAGCCAGATCAGACACCACGCCACTTCTCACTGCACCACCTCGGTGTGCCGTTTTCCAAGAGGTAATCTATTTGCCAACTTCTATTTTTGTCAGACCAACCTGTTCCCTGAAGCACAATGAAAACTCCTTGCCAGATCAATTTGTTTCTGAAGTTTCCTGGTTGCCAGCTCCACTCTGAGCTATTTCATTTTGTCTGCATGTCAGAACCATTAGTCTGGCGACTGCTTAAATCTTTCCTTATTGTCACGGGTTGGGGAGGAGGTGCTAGATACTCAAAACAAAGCAAAATGCCTGCCCTGCGGAGACAGCGCTCCAAGTGATGTGGCAGCATTAAATAGTGGGTGTTGCCACTACGCAGCAGGAGAGGTGAAGGGGTTTGGGACATTTCTCTGCAGCTGCGCAGGTGGCACAGTGCCGAAGGAAGGAGGAAGGAACTTCCAGCAGGGGCTGGAGTGCCATCCAGCAAACAGCTCTCGTGGAGGGCCCTGGGAGACACCTGGGAGGTACCAGCTCCCGGTGTGGCTAAAACCTGCCTCTGAGCTGGTGTTGCAATTAGCTGAGTAATCCTACACTATTCATGGCCTTGAGTGGAATTTTTTTCTTTTTTCTTCTTTTTTTTTTTCTTTTTTTCTTTTTTTTTTTTTTTTCAGTATGATTTTTTTTCTTCTGTCAGGAAGTGAGTGGCAAAGGCCAGTGTCCAGGAAGAGATGAGTCAGGTTATGTGGACAGACAAAGGCATCAGATCTGCAGCCCTGCTAGAGAAGTGTAAGGATGTCAGCATATTCAAGAGAGGCACGGGTTTTATGAAAGGCAGTGCTGAGTCATGAATGACAGGAGACAAAGGGAGACTGAAGGTGAAACAGTGTATACACAGAGAGGATTACCAGGAAAAAAGTCTGCGTTTTATATTATCCTTTCCATTCTTCAGGGTTTCACAGGAAATTATGTGCCTTCGTTTTTGAAAACAGCATGTAGCAGAAGCTGTGTGTGCTCTGGTCTTGGTTCATTCTGCGTGCTTTGCTGTGAACTAGGGCAGTGCTGATTAGATAGACAGCTCATAACCCTATTCAAGATTTTTTTCCCCCTAGCAAGGAGAGAAAAAAAAAAAAAAAAAAAAAAAAAAAAAGCTGATGTAATTCCCCAGGGCTCCTTCTTTGGCTTTGCAATTGCATAGCTACACAGTCTCCCAGAATAATTGTCTTGAACAACATCCCAGCCCCCATCTACACTGAGGGACCTTCTGGCTGCATTTCCTTGCCTGTGTTTTCTGCTTTATGTAAGGAATGAAAGACAGAGAGTGAAATCAGAAGAATGAAAAAGGTGATGAAATTTTCAGCTCAGACACAGAAGGTACATTCAGTACTGGATGTCAGAGGGAAATCTGAGAAAGAGGATTCTGCGTTCCAGACTCTGACTTCTCTGCGGATGGGGTGACACTGAAGTGGGAGGCAGCGAACACAGACAGGCTGCTGATCCTCTGCAGCAGAGGCCTTTCCAACGGGTATCAGCCGTGCAGGCTCCGCTCAGATCTCTGCCTCCCCTTCCAGCACACCACGGCATCGGTTAATTGATTCTGAAAACCTGCTCCTCCATCACACCCACAGGTCTCATAAATGTGCTACGGTTAAAATCATCTTGGCCTGAAGGCTGGAGGATCACATATATATCCAAGCCCTTGTCTGAACCCCCCAAAATATGAGCCCAGAGAAACAACAACAAATCTGCTTTCAAATAAGCAGGGGAAAAAAAAGACATGCTGAAGGTCTGTGTAAAAGAAGGAAATGTTGCATTCCCCTGAATCTGTGACCACTCATTCTAAAAATCAACATCGGAGGATTCAAAGGAGATTTCTCAGATTTGGAAGGCCAGTTGCATTTGAATGTAAATAAGTGTTTATGTACTTATGGAAGGAAATAATTTTATAGTATATTGCAAGCCAGCTTGCTGCCTCCGTGTCTTTTTCCCACCTGAAAAGTAGGTCAACAGTCCTTATGGCTTTGAAAAGCTGAAATGAGGAATTCTTGTTGAAAACAAGCAGGGTTTGAGTCATAGAAAGAAATGGCAGTTTTACTTTTTGTTTGTAAGACTTCAGGATATAGTTAGAAGTCAGGCAGCACTGCATGCTATCTGGCATTCATACTAAGAGCCCACTGCACCTCAACTTTTCCATACAAGTTTCTTCATTATCCACACAAGTGGATGAGTTGCAATATACTGCCTGCAGCAACATAACATAAAAACACCCCTCTCATGAAAAACAACAGCAAAAAGGGAGAGATGGGCTAGAACAGCTTTAAAAACAAGGAGCTATTTGGGCAAAGGAAGATGGCAAGGCAGCCAAAAGATCAGATGATTCAGCACATCCCACCACAACTACAAACAACATTACGGAATAAATGGGATATTAAACTATTTACGGATGCTTGCATCATCACAACAAAACCCAAAGGAAAAACATTAATTACATTTCTTGCCTTCTCCTGGAATAAACATCCACCAAGGGCACTATGGATTTTATGATCCCAAACCCAGCAAATGTAACAGAACTTGTATTTCCCCTATGACAAAAATATTTCTCAATTAAAAGGAGTAGGAACTGACATATTTTTAAAAGTGACTGAGAAGGCTTCTGTTTTGTGTTGTCAGGGGATTTCTAGAACCCAATGTGACTTTCTAGCACTTGCCTGCTATGGTGTAGCAGGAAAGCTCTCTACAGAACTAAACATGCTACACTTAGGCCAGAACATGCTCATATACACATGCCTACAAACACAGTTTCATTTGTAACCATGACTGCTGCAGTTGCATATTTTTCTTTTTAGTTTTCCTGCCAGCCTACTGGCACTTTATTTTACTTAAACAGAAGAGAACGCCTGTGACCATGTGGTTCTGGCTGCCCCATTTCATTCCATTACACAGTAACTGCCCAGAAAAAAAATCCTGGGCAAAAGATGAAGCTTATTTATATTCTAGCTTAAATAAACATGACTGCATATGCATTAGTGAGGCAAACTGAATAATAAAATCCCAAACAACGCAGAATGGAATAACTGCATTTTGTTTAGCTATACAATGAATTTCCAACAGCCCTTAAAAAAAAAGTATCTGATTACTTTGGTTGAAATTGCAAGTATTGATGGTGTTTGTAATGTGTCCAGTAATTCTGGTGGATCCTTGTCAAATTGCAGCAGGCTTTCCATTTGGATTCTCTCCATCATTAGATCTCATTTTCCTGTCAATTTGCCCATTTTGTCATGAGTTTCTTTAAGAAAACAGACTGGGAAACATATCTTCAGAAGCAAAGAAATCAAACAACCTATAAAAATAAAAATATATTTTAATAATTATTTTCAAAAGATAGTTTATCAGCATGTATACATACTATGAATGCTAGGTTCATGGTAGTCATTTCAGTTCTCTCAAGCATACAAAAAAGCTTTGCTTTTCCTTATTTTCTTTTAAAACATTGTGGATATACTTGGATTCTATTTAGGACTCCTGAAATGTCTTAAAACAGGCCAAAAATGCTAAGTGGTCAAACTCAGCTGTGATGAGAGTTGGGGTTTAAGCTGAATAGCAAGTTTAAATTAGTGAAAAAGGGGTAGATGTTAATATTTTTCCTCTGATGCCAGTCTAACACTCAAAGCTGATTCCAAAAGCTTTTAAATCATGCTAGAAACTTCTCACAGGCAGAACTGATCCTATGTTTATTATGGACACTATTGTAGATTTAAGTAAACATCAGTTTACACCAATCCTGAACTCTTCTGTCCCCTTTACTTGCTTCTGTTGAAATCCTGTTCTCATCGTTCCAGGATCCGAGTCACTTCTTGCATTAATCAGTGCAATTTTCTGAGATTACTGGAATGGCATTAGATTAAGTCAGCAGAGAAACTGGCTGTCTGCGTGTATCCTAATTTTACATCCCCATGAAATACCACATCACTCACATCAATCTGGCTTTCACACTTGGAATGAGTTTCACAGCGCTCTCTCGCAGCGCAGCCTCATGCCATCACTGACTTGGCTGTTTCATCTGTCCCAGGATCCCCAGAGAGACCTCCCGGAGCCTGTTCATTTGAGGCAGCATTTGACAGACTGGGGCTTTTTTCTTCTTATTTTTCTTTTTCTTACAGTTTAGTGGACATTCAGAAACAACTACAGGAAAGATAAGGGTGATGCATTGGTATCACAAAGAAACAAAATCCCCATTCTTGTTGTTTTGACCAAAGTTGCAGAGGAGGCTGCAGCTGCATCACTCCCACAAGGTTCTGTGATGCTGGGCAGCTCAGTACACTGCTTCTTCTGCCCTCTCCTTCTTGGCCGACATGGAAGATCATGGCACAAGGCAAGCTGAAGAGGGTTCACAGATTTTGGTACCACAGAGCACATCCAGCACAGGGAGGGCAGGTGTTGGTGTGCCATTCCACAGCTCTGCATCAGGAGTCACCTCAGAGGGCAACAAGCTACAGTCCTTGCCACAACCTGGTGAGGATGGAAACTCAACTTGTCCAAATGCTTTTACACTCTCACTGCCTAAAATCCCCAGAATGATCCAGGCAAAACTGTCCCGTGAGAGATCTTCCCTGGTAGTGCAAAACTGCAGTCCCTACACACTGGTTGCCATCGGGGCTAGAGCAGCATTTGTGGGTTAAGACTTTCCACACCCTAAACCAAGACCTCTAGAGCACCTGCCCCCTCTCACCTTCTTCTTCTGCTTGAAAATGCAGAAAGAAATACCCAACACAACCAGTTTTTGTGAAGACCCATTTGTGACCCATTGAATGCACAGCTTTCTTTGCTCCAGAATTGTTGTGGTTTGAAAACAAAACGAGTGAGAGGCTCCAAGTCAGAGATATAATTTAATGAGAAGAAAGGTAAAAAGGTAAAAATAAAATAAAAATAAATGCAATAACACAAAGAATCACTGACAGGGTCAGAATACAACCTGAGCAGGATGGTGGAAGCAGTCCAGATGAGGTGCTCTTCCTGAAGCAGTGATCCTGTAGAGAGGTCTGGGAGCTCTGGTCCTCTGGGAATCCAGTGGGTAAGTGCCCACTGCACTGTCCCAAATCCCAGCTTATATCCAGGTGAGAATGCTTGGCTCCTCCCCCTGGGCAGAACACCTCACAATAGCATGAGAAGTGTGAAATGGGTCCTTGATGGCCCATTAACAGAGATAACCCCTGGAGGGAGTTACCTGTGACTCATGGGCCATTAGCAGGAGACACCCCAGAAGTCATTAGCAGAAAAACACCCCAAAGACGTTAATGGGCCATTAGCAGAAGACACCCCAAAGGCCATTAGCAGAAAAGGCAGGGGGCTTGGGAAAACACTAGCCCACCTGGTTTCAACAGTTCATGAAGATGGTGATAGAATAAATACTTTGTGTACATCCTACACTGCAACCCAGGACAAGAATGTACAATGTGCATGATTCGTTTTGGGTGAGCAGAAAAAGCTGCAAGATACAGGAACACCCAATTCTTTGGCCTATGTTTGAACCAAAGTAGATTTCCAACAGGACAAGAGGACAGTCTTAAGCTGCATCAGGGGAGGTTTAAGCTAGACATTAAGAATGTCTCCACAAGTAGGGTGACGGGGCATTGGAATGGACTGTCCCGGGAGGGAGTCACCATCCCTGGAGGTGTTTGAGGAGAAACTGGACGTGACGCTCAGTGCCATGGCCTGGTTGACATGGCCTGGTGGTGTTCTGTCACAAGTTGGAGTCCATGATCTCACAGGTCTTTCCAATCTAATGGATTGTGTGATTTACAAGGATACAGTAACGACCCTTTACAGCCTGGAGAAGCACCTGGGCTGTGAGGGAACCCCTGGGCCAAACAGCCCCTTTGGTCCCGACAGGCCCAAAGCCCTGGGACCCGTTTTTCTCCTTTACTGCTGTAAAACCAGCCCGGCCGCCCAGCAGCCCGGGGTGCGGGGGTGGCCGGGACACGGGGTTCTGGCCGGCAGTCGCTGGTGTGCCGGAGGTGCGGTCCCCGGCCCGGCTGAGGAGCGGCGGCGGATCGGCCCCGCGGGCCGGAGCGGGCCCGGAGCCCCCCGGGCCATGGCGGCATTCCTCCCCTCGGTAACGTGTCCCGGCGGGGCAGCCGCGCTCCTGCGGGGTCAGGCCCGGCCCGGCCACCGCCAGCCCTGGGCGAGACCGGCACTCCCTCACCTCCGGCAAGGCACGGGGGCATGGCTGTGCCTCACCCGTGGGCAGGCACAGGGGCTCAGCCTCACCCCTGCCAGGGCTGCCCAGTAAAACCCCTTGAGTGGGCAGGGACAGCCGCCCCCGGCCCTGAGGGCATTGCCCCCTTCGCCTTCCTTCTCCTCATCCTCCTCTGCAGCCGCTCGGGAGATTAAACTGAGGGAACTTCAAAGTGTAAGCAGAGCACAGGATAATTTTGTGGAATCTGTAGGGGAAGGCATATGTGATTATTGCCCCTGGCAGAGGCTTCTCCCTCCCCATCCTCCCGGAGAGCAGCACCAGTCAAACGGGATCTCTCCAGGCTCTGCGGAGACTTGACTGGAACCAGCAGAGAAAAAATGCTTTTTTATCGATACACAAAGTGCCCTAATCCCCACTGCTTTCTTTACCTGCAGGAAAACTTTCCTTCGATTTTTCTCTCCTTTCCAGGCTTAATGATCAATTAAATAAATACCAGCTTCAAGTCCCCTTTCCCACTCCTCCTCCTCCCCTCTGGCCCGGCCCTGGTCGCAGCCATTGCCTGTGGCTGCCGGGGCCAAACCCTTCCCTGGGAGCCTCCCTGCGCTCACGGCCGGGCTGGGAGGGGCGGGGGGGAGCCGGGTTCTTGTCCTTTGACCTCTGCTGGGATAAGAAAAGCAGGTTAAAAGGTCAAGGAAAACAATTGCAAGGCTCCTATTGCTTGAATAGCATGCCAAATAAACTTATCCTGAGGATTTGGAATGATCCTTTTATGGGAATTTCTACCTCCCTCGGGATTGTGCGGGCTGATTTTATGGGGCATGGCTCAATTATTTTGGGGGAGGGGGCGGCAGTGCTGGAGCTCTTCTCAGCACCCTTGTTTAAGGACGAAGTACAAGGGAGGAGGAGGAGGGCATTGCAGCCTGGTTTAACTCTTCTCGAGCTGCCCTGAAATTTGTCAGCCGATACATTGACTTTTTCCTTTCTGAATTATTTCTAGTCTATAACGTCAGCATATAAAATCAAGGAGAAAATACAGGCCTGCTGCGCTTTTTACACAAAGTGCACTACTGTGACTCCATTTATTAAAGAAGTTACTGCTGTATGTGAGACCAGACCTTTCGGTAAGTCTGAATAAAAGAATACTTTGTTATCAGTTGCTGCCTGGTAGTCTTGGGGGTAGAACCTTGTTTGAATAGCTTTCTATAGGTACCTTTGGTTGGTTCTACACTGCTCAAATTTTAGCTGACTAACCTGGCAAGCCAGCACCCTCCTTTGAGAAATCAGTTTTTTGTAATAAACTCTTTCACATGCCTAGAGATTCTTCAGAGCTTTTAGAATAAAAATAAAGAGAAAAGGTATTTAAGAAAAATTAAACAAAATATTTCCCATGTTTAATTTTTTAGAATTTTCTGACAAAGGACATTTTTTCAAAAAACTACAGTTTCTGAGGGTAGAAAGTCATCGGATATTTTCCAATCAGTTTTTCAGTTTTTCATCTGAATCTTTATTTTTTTCCATGTTGGTAAGGAATTGTGGACAAACCTCAAAACCCCAAGGAAACCACTTGTCATTGTGAGGCACTTCCAAGAGACACCAGCAGCCTTTGGTGTCCAACAACAGGGGGAGTGCTGGTGAAAGGGAAACCCCACTGGCTCCCTCCTTACTGTGCCATCGCCTCTGCACTTGGGTCAGGGCCTGATCTACCAGTTGTACCGGTTAGTGGTGGAAAAAACCCAGCCCGTGTGGGCAAGGCTTGGTGTAGGCACAGTTATAGCCCCAAGTCAAAACAGGCAAGTATACACCAGTCTGGCACATGGAATGTGCCACACGCATCCCAGCACCAGGGATTTCCTGCATTTGCATGTGTAAGGAGTCATACTGGGGTTGTGGGCAATTCTGAAGAGGTGGTAACAAAGAAAGTCCTTTTGATTTGGGAATTGCCTGGAAATCTTGGTGAGAAAAGAACTGGAAAAATTGATATATTAAGAAGAAATTGTGCTTAGTTAATCAAAAGGTTTACAAAATCAATGATCTTTTTAGGTAACAGGGAGAATGAAGTGGAAAGTGTTTCACCATGTTAGAGTGCTGAAGACACCTCTACAGGTGCAGTATAGAGGCAGAGCATAGAGGTTATGTAAATTGTAATAGGTACATTGGTATTTTTTAGTAAATTTTCCTCTTAAGAAGATATTGGGAGATCCTGAAATATGAATGGACAGTATTCTGAAATACTTTCATGAAGTGTGGATCCACAAATTGCTGGTTCTCTGGTTTTTGTTCTTAACATGTCTGTGTTATAATGTGTTGCTGCACTCATGTGTAAAAGCCTGTTTTAAATAAAACTTTCATGATGGCCAGAGAAGTGTGCCAACCTCAGGACTGTGCTGATGACTTTTGAAGGTCTGATTAGCGCATTCTTGAAGGCGAGTAGGAAAGACTGGTAGACCAGGGAGGTCCAAGTGGGCCTCTTCACTTCACCCCCAGCCTGGCCCATCGCCTCTGTTTCTGTGTAAAAGCCCACACACTGCGAGACCCCGGGAAAGCTGCACACTGCTGACCACAGCAGCAACAGGGGGACTGTGGGATACTCCTGAATCCCTGCAGAGACATGAAACTCCCTGGGAATATTCCAGTGGCTGGGAGCAAAACTGGGGCTCATGGACAGGTGTGAACCCCACCTGGTTAGGCACAGATTTGAGGAGTTTCTATGGTGAGGTGGTCATCAATCCTCATGGCTGGCCCTATTTGCAATCTAGGATGCACATGCATGCAGGCTGTTGTTCCATCATTCTTGTCCCTGAGGGTAAATAGAGGCTCTCTGTCCTCCTAAGAGGAAAAATAATGTAAGAATTTTAATAGAAAAGTCAGTTATCTCTTTTTGGGGGGCAATAAAAATATTGCCCATGTGTGAGAAATGGAAAAACAGGGTAGGCTTGCTCAGCACAGGAATGGCCTAGCTACCACAATGGTGTGTCATTGCTGTTCACCCAGGGCTGGGAGAAAAATAGTCCCATCTCCTTGCTGTTGCTATGGGAACTTTTTCAGAGTTCTCACAACTCTTCTTTCAAGGCTGTTGGAACAATGAGGAATACTGAGCAAAGAATATCAACCATCATCCAAAGCACTTTAACAAATACCAAGTTTTATTTAAAACTGCACCACCATCAGCTCTTGCCAGCTCTTGCCTAATTACTGTTGCAGCAAATACGGTGGCTTTCCAAGAACTCTGCTGCAGCTCCCCACAGCTCTGTTGCTCATCCATTTGGGTCACCTACCAAGCCACATTTTGCCTTGTAGTAAAGCAAATTCTGTGTGCATTTCCTTGTGATGGTGCAATTAATTTATTTATTCAAGCAGTTCTCTGAAACATTAGAATAGAAAGGCATATGGTGTGGCCTACTTGCACAAGTCAGAGTCAATTTGTTATTTTCAGCACTGGGAACTTACTACATTTGATACTTCTCAGTTGATTCATTTTTGTGCCCAACTCTGATCTTTAATGCATTAACCTTAAGGAACCTGGTTTTTAAGCATATGCATGTATTCTGAAACACCACAAATGATTTCTTGATGTAGCTATTCCTTTACCTTAATTCTTTATACTGTGTGGGCCACATTTTCAACAGCCTACATCCAGGAAACTGTTGCAGCACAAATGTCATGATGTCCCTGTGGACAAAGTTCTGAATTTCCAAGTATGAATCAGTCACATGTTTAAGTCAGGGCATTTCTTGATTTTCACTCAAGGGAAAATTGAAGATTTTTAAAATTATTTTTCCAGGATCTAGCCTGTATGATAAGTCTGTGACAATTTTTTTATTTTTTTTAATAACTGCTTCTTGTTATGGTTAGAATTAGTAATTGCCTCTAATTTTATGCAACATCAGGACATGCCTAGTGACATCAGCACAGCAGGGACCTGTTGCACTGAAATAGAATAAATTTTTCTCTATTAGAATTTGGGAGCAAGAAAAAGGAAGGGGCTTTTTTATTATTTTAATTTTAACATCTCCTTAAGGATGCTTTCTTCTCTTAGAAAATGGTGAGAAAAGAACTAATTCATTGTACAAATTGTAAAAGGAAACAATAAGAGAGAAGTATTGAAATCACAGTGCTGCTAACCACAGTTTCAGGTATGCAGGTGAGAAAAAGTTATCAGAATCAAAATGTGTATGATTCATCTTTAAAAAATTAGTAAAAATGGAAAACTCTGTATTAGAATAATTTCTGTGAATTTGAGCTTAAATATTATATGTATGGCTTTATGTCAGTGAGTACCTGAGAAAACTGGCAACTGAGCTTCTGGGCTACACTCCATAGGCTCATGTGAGGGGCTACTGTGAAGATTAGAAAATTACATCCCTTGGCTGTAGTTTGCATAAGTGCACACACTGTGCACTATTCCTTGGCTTTCTGCCATTCTTAAATTCAGGCAGGGAGTGAAAAACATGAGATTCCTCCCTCCAATTGGTTCAGAGGAATAAAGCCTTTAACCCTCACCACATCTGCCTGCTCTAGGGCTGGGAGCTGAATGCCTGCCTGCAGCGTGGTGACATAATCCTTTTGGAGGCAAGTTAAAGTTGAAGTTCATGAGGAGATCTTCTAGAGCTGAGTGAACCAAGGGCTGTTGTAATGGGGAGACATGTAGTAAGGCTGGATGGTGTTTGGCTTCAGAGAGCTCCCACAGTGTGGGAAATAGTCTGTCTATGGCCACAATGATTCAAGGTGTTCAGGTTGTTCTCCTGCCACCCCATGCAACTGGTGGATGTTTGAATCAAACCTTTCCACAGTGTACAGTGACCTAATGTAGGATTTCACTCAGTGCTTCTGCTTCTCATGAGTTTTAGTCTCTGGCACCCCTTGTTCTTTTCCCACACTGATGGGTGGGCTGGGTGATTAACTGCACACACACATAATTGTGGATGGAGTGAGGCAAACAGCCTGGTTGCTTTTGGTTTGGGACAGAAAGGCTTTGTGGGAAGGTCAAAATCCTAATAGTTCCCATTCCTGCCAGAAGGAAAAAAAGTTACATGGTTGTAACCATGGCCACAGCTCTACAAGCGTGGCTCCCTTGACAGCCCACCTCTCCTCACTTCTACAGGGACACCAGATGTCTCCAGTAACTGGGCAGCAGCTGGCTTTGCCAAAGGAACCACCTCATGGCTGAGGAGAGGACAGAAAGCAGGGACTGCCTGGCACTCTGAGGGAATGGGGTCAGGTCAGAACTAGCTTCGGGGTGCCAAGCAAAGAGAAAATGAGACTTGATTCACAGTTTCAGCTCAGCTTCATGCATTTTGTGTTGTCAAAGGTGAACAACTGTTCAGTCCAGAGTCTCAGCCTGATGGGCTCTGCTCACAGGGTTTAGCTGAAACCGAGTTAAATGTGTTTGCTGAGGGGCAGAGAGAGAATGATCTGTGAAGCCAAGTTCTAAAAAAACCCCACTCTTCTATCAGAGCAATTGCTGCTGCAAGGTCACACAGCAAAGGAATATTTTCCATCCTGAAGTTTTTATTGTAGAGATGATGTAGATATTTTCTAAGATAAAGGAGCAGGAGAGGTAAGGGTGATTTCAGGGTGCTGTTTTCAGAAGCATGGCTTCAGCTAACCTCACCAGCAAAAGTCCCATCCACTGCAGCAGAAATAAATTAAACCAGTGCCAAGTGCCTTTGTAAATCCCACTTAAGATGGCATTTCTATCAGTGTTGATAGTAGCTGCCTGCATATTGATTTTTTATTGCAAAATCGTCCTTTGGTCTCTGCCTACTGTGGTTTTTTTTTTTTACCAGCAGTCAGTGTTCCCCATCTCATCTAATCCTGTTCCTCACCCTTTCTAATTTTCATAGCAATAAATTGTACTTACACAAGCTCAGTGTATTTTTCAGAGTTCATCTATATTTACTGTCACTAGACTTTTTCATCTCTATTCAAAAAAATGTTTTGAAATATATTCAAAATTCAATTGGAAAACATCTTGGGAAGTGTAGGCACACTCTCAGAATGACATTTAAAAATGCAGTAACTTAAGTATATATTCCTGTAAATTCCATGAAAATGAAAAAATACCATTTTTTCCATTAGTTTTTCACTAACTACATTGTGATATCCAGTTCTTGAGCACATTACATCCCTGCAGGGCATTGTTTTTGCATAATGTAACTCTGTTTCCAGCAGTAGTGGACAACAATTTCAAAGTTCTCATTGTTTCCAAGGTGAAGAAACGTCTTGCTTTGAGGCTCCAGAATAGCTCAAATTACTTGTATTTCTTTTTCCACTCACTGTTAGTACTTTGAGTCAGCAAAACAGGAAATGTCAAGGGATTGCTGAGGTATGCTCCAGGTATAATGAATGGGTAGAAACATTTTGTCATCTGTTCTGTTTATTAGGAAATCTCTGCTGGAATCGGGATACTGCTACAACTGAAGGACATTTCAGGTGTTCCCTAGATAAAAGAGAGGTTGTGGTGGTCGGAGAGAAAACTAACTCAAGGGCAGACAGATGTGTTCTAAAAATAAAATACACAGAGGAACATCTTCCCTCAACTGCCAGACTATGCTTTAGCTTGACTTGGGTTTGGAAAGAGCACTTTTTTATGATGATCTAAATGCACAAGAGGTCACCAGGCAGAGCAGCTTTTCTAGATGGATTTGTGCTTCTGAGTTGCAGGGCACTGTAGATCTCACAGAAAAGAGTTTAGTTTCAGGTTTTGGCTCAGGTTCCCTCATACAGTTATCTCAAAATTAATGTGAAGTCTGTCTACCAGAGGCAAACAAAGCAGACTTACATTAAACTGAGATCATAATTTGGCTTCTAGTCTCCTATTTAGACTAGTCTGAGGTTTGCTTTAAATAAGAAGAACTGAGAAATTATTAAAGAGAACAAAAACATTATCAACAATAACCATAATAAAAAATATGTTTTCAAGAATGTTTTCAGGAAACAGAAAGGTTTACAGCATTCACAGCTCTGGAGTTTAATTAATGAAATTGTATATCTGCATGTGAATTTTGAAGATTTTACAAAAAAATCATATCCAATCTGTACTGTCAGTCTTCTGGGCTATAGATCAGTCATCCATTGTCTGTACCTAATACCATTTCTTGAACAGCTTTTTATTTAAGGGAACAGCCCTATCTCAGCTGGGCAAGTCGCTAAAGATTTGAAATTTTAGTGGCTATTAGGAATTCATAAAAACAAAAGTTAAATTTCATTTCCTCATTTACAAGTAAATGTTTACTTAAAATTTGCTGGTTGCTTCAAGTGCAGATGAAGATCCAGTTTCATTAAAATCCCTCAATTTTTGTTACATGAATTTGGTAGTATAATAGTGTTTGTTCTGGTCAGCAAGCCTGCAGAAGATTTATTCTCTTTTTCAGATTTTCTCTTGGTGCCAGAATATTGAATATTGATAGTTTTGAAGTTGCTACAGAAATTATTCTACTGCCTTTTTCCTCCTTTTCTGTTTAGGAGCCTCCAGGAACAGAAGACAGCACATGGTAGCCAGTCCTGCGCTACAGAATAGCTGTTCTCTGTTCTCGTAGCCATCCCACTGGGTCTTCATCCTCAATGAGTGAAGGTAAAGTGCCTACAGGTTAGTTAGGATGCTTCCCTGCATTCACAGAAGATGGATTCAGGAACTTCCTCTGCCACTCATTGCCTGTGAGACCTGTAAAGGATTTAACCTCAGCTTGCAGACCTCGTTAGGCATCTACATTCCATTTCTTTCAGGTCATGTGTTAAAACAGAAGTACAGAATAGAAATTCCTTTCCAAAGGGACATTTAAGCAGTACAGTACAGGCTGTGAATGCTAATGCTACCCTGGCACCTAACTCAGGCCTGTGAGTGAGGCTTAAATTTAGGGAGGGGCAGAAAGGACTTCAGTATGTTCCACTGGACACCTATCATGTTTTCTGGGTGACTCTCACTCCCAGGCCCAAAGCCATTCAGAAAGACTGTGAAATTCTCTCTTTTTATTTACATTCTGACTCACCTAAAAATCATCATAACTGAGTCCTTTTGAGAACTGGGTTGAAGCATCTCTAGTTGTATCTAAACTCTAGAGGAAATTCACGCCCTATGATACGACTCAAAGTCATGCCTTGCAAAGCTTCCAGACCCATGGATTTGTTGGAGTACTCCACAACTATTTCCCCAGCTAAGCACTCAGGGTTCTTTCCAGTAGGTTATTGAGTTGGGAGAAGGGAGAATAATGTGCATTCAGGTCTCACAGCAATATGTTTTGGGAAGCATCTGAATGTGGAATGGAGAAACTATTCTAGGTTCTTAGTTATACATCCTAGCTCTATCCTCTGTTGCTGAGATGAAGAAAATACCAATTTGAGTGTACTCAAAAAAAATGTATCTCATTTATTACATGAACATAATTCCAATGAATACTGCAAAGAATTCCTGTGAAGTTGACATATATGACTTAGCCTTGAGTGCCATACAAGCTTTGACAGCTTAAATGTGAAACATAAGCCCTCTTGTCCTGCTTTTTTTCCACCTGCCTGATCTAAGCTAAAGCTATTGCAGGACCCTGGAGACAACTGTATGCAAAGGAAAGACCTATAAATCCAGTTCTTTCTTTCAGACATTTTATCTGATTATTTGGGAATTACTTTAGCTAATAAGATAAATTTTTTTATACTTTCCAAGTGTAACATTCAGCACAGGAGTTGGATAACCCCTTGCATTGGTGGGATTATGTCTTTATTCAAAATTATAGCTTTTGATTCAGATTTACTGTCAAGATATTTGTCAGCTCAAGAGTCTGCATCCCAGTTTAGGCCCATGGGATCCCAAGAACCAAGTCAGTCTGCAAATACACACGCAAACTGAACTGCAGGTACTTTCTATTGTGAACTTGCTGTTCCATATCATGCCATCTGCAACAGCTGCTGGAGCATGCACAGAAGGAAAGGACAAGGAAGCAAAATGGGATGGTGAGTCTGCTGGTCCCTTCCAGTGTGCACATGGGATGCAGCTGTAGGATGCTGACATACCTGAGCAGTCAGGATGTTTTTATGAGTTCCATAGTTCAGTAGTAGCCTAAGTGTCTCAATACAGGAGGGTTTCTTGTTGGGTCTTCAGTCTGATATTCACAGTCCTCTCCCATATGTGAATGTATCCTATGAAAGGCCAGGAAGACCTGAGAAGAGATGTAAATGAGGCAAACAAGAACCACACATTGCTTAGAAGTGCTGATTGCCTCATCTTACCTTTGGTGGACCTCTTGTCTTCTCTTCCCATTCTTGTAAGAGGGAGTTGCTCTCTGCCATTGTCACTGTCCTACTGTGTGAGCATCTAGCACAGATGTGTCTCCCCTTGCATGATAATGCTCTTCTGAATCTTCCTGGAGATCTCCACCCCAAATGTGGGACTAAGATTTCCTAGCATGTGCAATAGAGAAATAAAAGTGATGGATTCACTCACCTACAGCAATTTAGCTCAAAGTGAAAATTTCAAATATGCTTATAGAAAACACCATCACTTGAAGACCTAGTAAGTTAAAAGCTCACTTGCTTTTTCAAAAAGATCTGTATTTGCTGTGCTTTTCTGCAAACAGCTCGGATCAGTCCGATTTTCTTTACTTCATCCCAACAAAACACCACAGGACAATTACAACATTTCTTTAGGAAAGGAAGGGCAGTTGTTCAACAGAATATCTACCTTAATTACATGGTTTCTGAGCTGCAACACTGTGGCTTATAGTTCAGTGGTTGCATAAACTCCCCAGTGGGGAATCTGAACAATATTTAATTAGCCAGGTCCTGCTGTGTGGTACTCCAAACACCCTGTTTACCCAATTAAGAGAAAGGTCGTGTGATCTTACAGTTAGTAAGAGTCTCTTATATAATTGCAGCTGGAAACTGGAAACATAGAACATCTCTTTATAACTTTTAATTGTGCCATGTCCAAATAACACAAAGCAGATAGAGAAAAAGAGAATAAGGAATCCTTTCCAAAACATCTGGTTTAAACATCTGCATGATGCAAAGGAGGCTCAGCTAGCAATAGGATTCTGGTTCGTGGCATGTTCTGTTGTAATGAAATAAGACAGAGGACATTTGAGGTGATAGATTAGGTCTCTAGGAATATGCCTAAGAAAGGGATCTTCAAAACCAAAATGCACATGAGAACTACTGTGTATTAAATGTACTGAGAAGCACATGGTGCTAGGAGACAGAAAGGAAGGAATGAACACTTAGTGTTCATGTGACTCTCCTCAGCTTGTTCCAATAAAATGTTTTTGTCCAGAATTGAACGAGAACATAGAGAATACTCAAACAGCATGATGCAGCTTTTGCAAAACCTTTCCTTTTATTAATAGTGAAATAATTGCCTCATCCACAAGATAGTATTGAAAATGTCTCTCACCCTGGGGATCTTCCCATCCAGAAGGGAAACTGCAGAATGCTGCATTGCCTTGAGGAGCACTGCAAACTGCAGACCTGCTCTTCTGGCTCTGGTAGACTCTACTGCAGTCTAGTTCCCTTTTGCCAAGGGAAGGTTTTGTCTTCAGCCTCCATCTTGATACTATCATACCAACTGTGGGCTTCCAATAGCCCCACAAAAATCTAACAGTAATCTTCTCTAATAGTTGTGTTAAAGTACGATATCTTTAAGGCCTATTTCATGTTTAACTCTATAATAAAGAACAGTCTTCGTTTTCTTACATTGCTCCCTAAAATGATCTGAAAGTTGAAAAATCTGGGTCCATTTGATTTTCCAATGGAAAAAAATCATCAAAATGTAAAATTCCACTTTCCATCAAAAACCTATTTCAAATCAACCCTGGTTGTGACACACATACTAGAAATTAAAAGTGCAGGCTTTTCTTTAGATCACAGTGAATCATGCTGCATCCACATTTATATGGAAGAAAATCTTGAAGGAAAATCCTGGTTCTTTCAGTAAAATCCAGGAGATTTTATGCCTTCAAATTTAATAGTGAAATAGGTAGAAAGTTTTCAAAATAATGTTACAAATAAATACTATTTCAAAAACTCTATACTTTACCTTCTACTTATTCATGCCAGAAGATATCTGTGATATTTACTTGCCAAGAGTTTTGTTAATGTAGATATCTATTGTTAATTTTCTTTCATCCCAGAAGTCACCCTTTTCCAGTGAGGGAGAACAGATAGCATCGTGTGTGTATGTGCGTGTGTACGTGGGTGGGAATCGTAGTCATCGTTGTCTGGTCACACTAGCTGAAGTCATTGGTAGGAGGTGGCAAGACAGCTAAAACTTAGGTGTTGCCATGGCCATAAGCAACACACATATATTGCTTCAGTCCTTCCTGTGTTGTAATTTCCTTTGATCATACCGATGTTTGTCTCTAGAATTACTTTTACATTAAGACAGAAGCACTCTGGAAGCATTGAAGAGGTTGGGAGCACCAGCTGAGGCAAGGAGGGGACTCATTGTCACCAGCATTTGTAGTCTGCAAAAATTGTTTGGCTGGTATTTACAATTTTTGTAAGAGAAACTTATAACTGTCCCTACTAGGTGGGTGTAAAACTAGTGATATGTATAAGGATTGATGACTAAACTAGGAGGATGCAGTAATCCCTAATTTTCATCAAGTAGCCTGAAGTGAAGAAGAGCGAACCAGATTAAAAATCTTGATCCTTTTAAGAATCCAAATGTAAGTACTTTTTAAAGATTTCATTATGCTTTGCATTCTGTAATTGCGCTATTTGCACTTACTTGTATAATAGATAAGGAAAACTATGTATTTAAAAGATGACTGAAAATTAGCCATTAATCTGCAGAGGTGAAATGATCACCAAATCTCAAATAGTAGGAGGTAAACCAAAATCACGCTGGCAATAACTTTTACAAACTCACACAAAATCTATCCAAAGAATTTGTAGGAAATCTATTACTCAGCCTTCTGGAATTAAATTCAAGATGTGCAGTTAAGCACTGGCTTCCCTTTAAGACATCTAAGGTTGATGTTTAGGCAAAGCCAGCAGTGGCAAACTCCAGGCTCAGCTACTGTCTAAAGCACCTGGAAACGTATGGCCACATCCATACTTCAACTGTGCCAGGGAAAGATTCCAGGCACTGGAACTCAAATCTTTTATTCTTTAGGTAATCAGCAGTCTTTGCCTTCTTACGGGTTTAGATCCACCATCACCATCCTGAACACTTCCCTAGCTTAGTTTAGGACTTTGCACAAACCAGAGACTGGTCTTTATATCAATTGATACTTGAAAATTACTTTTGCTGTATTATTATCTTGGTTTGTATAGTTTTGACAGTGTTGATGTGGATGCCCTACTTGGAGACTAAAAGGGCTCAATGGCATGGATTTGGGTATGGCTGTAGTGTCAAAGGAGGGCTCAGGGAACTTTTAATTTCCTTTTCAGGACAAGTCCCAGGTATAGAGAAGGGAAATTCAGATGGAAATATTCCATCAGTTTCTGCTTCGAGGCATGCGTAAATTTGCACCCAATTCCACACCATGTTTAGAAACTGGTGAACTGATCTGGTGAAGAAACATGTCCCAGCCCTAGATCAAATATTTCTCTAGGAAGGGAAGAGATTTGAGTCTTTATGCCCTGTAATGCATGTAGCATGTTCTGAAGGTTCTGGCCATCTCAAAGAACTGACTGTTAGTTGAAGGGATATCAGGTCTCAGACTAGCTGGCTTATTATCCCAGCAGAAAGGCTGGAAGTAAAAAGTAAGACCTGAATACATTTTCAATTAGATTTTACATTGCAAACTCAAATTTTATATTAATTGATACTTGAAAATTATTTTTGCTGTGTTAATGTCTTGGTTTGTATAGTCAAGACAGAGGAAAGATGTCTCACAGACAGCTCAGAGCATACAGGGCATATATATTCTTTTTAAAAAGTGGTCTTTTGTCTGCATCTTGGCTTCTGAGGCCACATTTAGTTACAAAATAAATTGTCTTCCTTTCAAAAATCTTGAGTGCTCTTGAATCCTACGCAGTCATGTTCCCACATATTAAAAATGCTAGGCTGGAAGAATTTCTAAGCACTGTTTAGTAGACAAAAGCCTAAAGGTTTTGTTTACAGACTCTTTCACAAAAGAATAATCAAACTCTGTAAAGAGCTGCTACTCCACTTTCTCGCTAGCCTTATTTTGACAGCCTTTGCTATTCTGCACTGCTTTGTAAAGGGTGAGTTCATGTGGAAGCTAAAAAAGTGAAATCATATTTACTGTCAAAAAAATATGTGTTTTAATCTTTCATCTGCCACTAGCAAGCAATCAAAAATGGCAGTGGTAGCAGCCCTTGTAGTTAACCCAGTGCATGTTCATTAAACGGCAGGGGGTACCCAGGGTGTTTATTTCAGTAAAAACAATTAAGCATATATACGTTTATTTTTCAGTGTTAATGATTCCCTGTTGACAGAGCTGAAAGGCGAGTGCTTCTTGAGTCTCCAAAAGTGATTATTAAAGAGAAATGACTGTCAGTCTTCTAATTTGGGTGAATGCCAAGTAGACCAAAGGTGAGAAAAAGGGGGAAAAGAGAAGAAAGAATATTCAAGGCTCATTATCAACACACTGTTTTGGGTTTTTTTTACATTGTCATAAATGAGCTTCACAGCTTTCCCTTCATTATTAAACTACTGGCCATAATACAGTCACATTTTCAATTGCATCATGATGTGGTTCCATATATGCCTGAGATGATTTCTGCTTCCTAATTTCTTTCTTGGAATCATTCATCATTTTCTTTATCACCTCTCCTACTGCTGTTTGTCAAACTTGTCCCCCATCTACGGAGGATTTCACTTGCACTCAAGTGAGCCATTTCAGGGGGAAAAAAAAAGGAATTTTCAGGCTCTCCAAAGCTGTAGACAAAAAAAACCAAAAAAACCCCCCCCCCAAAAAAAAAAAACCAAAAAAAAACCCAAAAAAAAAACCAAAAAAAAAAAAAAAAAAACCAAAAAAAAAAAAAAAACCAAAAAAAAACCACCCTGTCATGGTGCCAGCAAAACATATTCTCTGGAAGCCATAGTTGTTAGGACCCAGGCTGGGAATTGGGTACACAAAAGCCAAGAAGAAAGAGGTCATGCTCTTAACACTGTTTTATAAAGCAAAATTATGGAATGAATAAGTTCAGGGCCCTAAAAAGGTGTGGTGTTCCTAACAGGTTGGCTCATCCTGCTATTGATAGTTAGCAAATGTTCATACTCTGTGTCTTTCATATTGCTGCAGACCAAGTTCTGCTGGCTCATCATGATTGTTATCTCTACTGGAAAGCAAGCAAACCTCTCATCTGTGTGAGATCTGATGTGACATTCTGCGTTTTAGTCAATTCCAGCTGGCTGCTCCAAAAAAGCAAGCAGTGTTTCATAGGTACCACAGCTATTTCTTTCTTCAATCCCCTGAAGCAGTAGTTGTGGGGCTGTACTTACAGTGACGTAAGGAACTGTAAATTCATATTCTATTATATATAGATTTTTTTAATCACCTCTTTCACCATCTTCATAGTAATCCAGCTGCTTTAGGTGATGTGACTAAATGACTCCTTCTTTTATCTGTTTTGACAGTCTCCCATTTTTGATACATCTCTGACTGCATTGTATGTATATTTCTGGACTTCATAATCCATTTTAGAGCCTAAATTACACACTCCAGCAATACAAACACCATTCCTCTCTGTCTCATTAATTTCTAACTTAAAGACAAGTCAACGTAAGTTTCCATGTGATCATTTTAAGCAGAAATGGGAAGGCAATACAGGGTAAAAATCCTCTGCTAGCATAAATTCCAACAGCAGTCTGTTTATTTCAGTAGAATTATGGCTGAGGAGCAGCTTCCTGGTAGATCACTTTCATTCAGCCTTTCACGCAGATGTGTAAGACATATATATCTTCCAGAATCATGGAGTGATTATACTATAACCTTTATCAGAAGCCAAAATAGGCTCAGGAATATACCCTCCATTGAGTCCTGTCCAAAAGAAAAGGGTGTAAATTTGAAGACAAATGGACATAAGCAGTTATCTTGAGAAGGAACAAATCAAAAGTGAGCATTTATTTAGTTTGGTTACAAGCCGTCATTGGGTAAAAATGAAAAGATTTAGGGTTAAATTGAGTTACTAAGCTCTTTAATGGTGGATGAAAACTTTGGACTGACATGTAGCATTGGATTGCCTATAAATTAAGGTTGTTTATTTAACTTGTGCAGTATAAAGTATATTTTATGATGTAAAATTTTATAACTTCAGCATTAAATTACTTCTTTGGTTCATGGAAATTATTCCAGTTGCCAATGCCACACACTCACTCTGTTGGTGGTAGTGTTGGCAAATTAGTTCAAGGAATATGTTTTGGTCATAGCAGTAAATGTGAGATCCCATGGAAACAGAGACTGCCCTCTGCTTCAAACCACACAGTTTCATAAAATGGTTCTAAGCTGGGCATTTGTCTGTTATCTGAGTCACCAAGAGCTCAAAAAGTTCAGTTTGACATTGTTTGGACCAGAACACACAGCTGTTACACAGCCATTCTTCACCAAGGATCATCACAGCAATGAATAATTCTGCCTCTGAGGCCTCCTGAAGAGCAAGGAGGCCTCTGCAAGGTTGCTGCAGCAATCTGTTGGAGAAGTGCAAACAGGTAAACCAGGTGTCTGGGGATGTTTCTTCATCACCGTTTCTGGCATTCCCTTCCTTACCTGGCATGCCTCCTCCTGAGCAAAAGCTGTGTTGCCATATGGTTTTGTTTTGCTGAAAGGAAATCCATCAAACCTACCCACCTTAAGATAACGATTTCCTCACTGCCAGTCATCACCTCGAGGCTGGCACCATGGAGATGTGGAAAGCCATTGCCCTGTTGGTGAAAACAGCCTCATTGTGTGCAAATCCCCAGCCGAGCTGCAATTGAGCCATAAAAAAGGTGAAGGTTGTTCTGTGACTTGGCTGAGAAAATAACCTACTACTGCCTGGAACATGTTAATAAGGGGTTTAGTGTCCTAATATGGTTATAATTCTTTCCAGCCTTTTCAGTCTGGAAAATGGAATGTGAGCTTTTACAATGTATCAATTCCTTGAATGCTTGCATTATAGAATAAAGCTCCACACACCTACACATTGGACCAAATCCCAGTGCCATGATGACATTATTTCCTAGTAAATCTATTTATGTCAGTAGTGACTTCAGAGTTTATCAGCTTTGTAATAGCTCTGAATTTTGTAATAGTTTTTTAATTTGTTTTTTTTCTTATTTAAAAAAAAAGTTTCCGATGTTTTTGCTTAGGCAGATAGTGATAAGACAAAGGGGAGCAGTTTTAAACTGAAAGGGGAGAGATTTTGATTACATATCAGGAAGGAATTCTTTACTCAGAGGGTGGTGAGTACTGGAACAGTTTGCCAGTGAGTGCCCTGTCCCTGGAAGTGTTCAAGGCTGGGTTGGATGGTGGGTTGAGAAACATGGTGTAGTGGGAGATGTCCCTGCCATGTCTGGAAGTACATCTTAAAGATCTCTTCCAAACCAAACCAAACCATTCTATTGTTTTACGACAAGGTCAGAAATGTATAGTTACAGTAAAAATAGAATAGAACTGATCTAAATAAAAGTAAAACTTATTTTATTAAAATTTGAAATATTCTGGCTACAATAGAAACAGTGATACTTGCATTCAAAAAGCAAAACCAAACAGAACTGACCCTCGCTTTTCCTTTTAATTTTGGGTTTAACATTTTACATGCAGTGAAAAACCCCAGGAGTACTTACTTCAGAGAGTTACCTTGAAAAGCAGTAGTTACAGATTAACAGATTCTATCCCTTTGTATTTTATTGGCTGTGCTTCTTTTTACTATAGTTTACAATTGAATGAACTAAATTTAGTGAGTAATGCACTAGTAAAAAAAATAATTATTGACAAAGAATGGCCTTTAGCTGAAGTTGGAATTCTTTGCATTGGTGAAACAAGATATGTTAAATGCTGTAGATGAGGTAGGCTTACCTTTTATTATTATTCCTATTTGCTTGGGGTTTGGAATAAAATAATATACTCTGAAGACAATGGAAAGTTTCCTCTTTTTGACAATGTTACTATTGGATGTTTGATTTCCAATTCAGTATATGAGACATTACCCATATATCATGATTCAGCAGGTTGCTTGATGAATAAAATTTTGTCTTCCATACTTTACATTTTTCTGAGCTGCCCTGCTCTGCTATCCAGAGCAGGCTCAGATGATACAGCTTTGGCCCAGTCTGCACTATGGCAAAATAGTACCATATTTTGGCCATTCATATATTCTTCTCTGGGCACCTGCTGTAGGCTGCTGTCACTGGACACAGTGAAGCTTCTGTCTGATCTTGTCTGTCTATTCCTACCTTCTTTTGATCCTCTGTTTTTAAGCAGGATAGACCGCCTGGCAATCTACCTATAAGTGAGCACTGCAATGCCTCTGCAGGGAGATAGTGCTCTTCTGAGATCCTTACTCCTTCTGCTCACAAGGAGTAGATTGCTTTTGTAGGGAAGCACTCTTTAGTTAGTCCAGGTTTGCCTATGAATTTGGTCACAAGTCTTCAGAATTACATGCAGCTCAAAATGCTAATAAAAAGGAGTCTCTGATACCAAAAAATGAAGGTGATTTTGAATTTTTGCAGTTTTTCACAGCTCCCTCAAAGAGTCACAATAGAGAGAGAGGCATCTGCAGTGATATAACTACATAAATTAAACTCCCAGAACAGGAGTTTACACTGAGTGTACAATTTTGTCTTCTTTTATTCATCTTTTATGGAAAGTAATGTTTTCTCACATTGCACAGACCCTGCAACTAGGATTGATTTTAGTCATAGAATCATACAAAGGATTGAGTTGAAAGGGAATTAAAGACCCTCCAGTTCCAATACCCCTGCCACAGGCAGGGACACCTTCCACCAGACCAAGTTGCTCAAGGCCCCATCCAACCTGGCCTTCAGATTGCTAATGAGATAATTTCCTAGCTCTCAGCTGAGCAAGGACATTTGTTTTATTAGAACTATCTCCAGATGGTACTTTTCTTGTCTAAGACAAAATTTTGCCCCAGTCCTTAAAGCACGTTGGTTGCTCTTCTTCTTAGACAGTTTGATTTACTAAGTCTCACGCTTTCCTACTTTTTTTTCCTCTTGCCTTGTTTGAGCCTTTTTTCCTCTTATATTGTGTTAGCAAAAGCACAGAGTCAAAACTTGACCTGAAGATTAAACAGAGAAACTTCCAAGCATGTCGGGTCTGACTGTGGAAAGTCTCCTATGCAGGGCTATACTGCAGCAAGGAAATTCTTCAAAGTGTGTTCTGTTTTCACTCTCCTCCAGTGCTGAGTGTTAAACATTTCTTTTTTCTCTTTTATTTTTTTTTCCTTTCAGTGTGCTGTGTCATTAGTGACAGTTCTGTTTGACCCATGAGGAGAGCAAATTTCCTGCTTCTGCCTACAGTGCACTTGAGAACCTTTTCACCAGAGCCAGTAAGAATGCTCTTGCAGTAAGGAGGAGAAAGAGAAGCCAGAATAAGAATGCAATTTGTTTCTTCTCAGCACTTTCATATGTAAAATGCAGCAAGCCAAAGCTGTACACATACCAAGAGGTATCATGGCAAATTCCTCTCACTGTGTTTCCCCAGAGGTCATAGCCCACAGCTGAGAGCTGTGAAGAACCAAAGTCTAAAATTCTGCTGGCTGCCCTGTGTGAGTTGGTCTTGCAAGTTGGTCCCTCTGAAGCTGGTCCATCTGTGGTGGTGATATAAAAGATAGCTTGTATTTTCTCTCTTTTGAGACCTACTGTTTGTTTCCTGCAAAAAAAGAGGGGATGCTGGCATTGCAGATGTTTTCTTTGATTTCAGGCTGTAAGTCTTTGTTCTTCAGCATTTTGGGGGCTCCTATGAAGTGTGTCTATGATATCTGAACACTCGAAGACTGCAGCTGATTTCTATTGTATAGTGTTCCCTCTGCACACTTTCATGATGTGTTTGCAGAGAGTGTAAGTCATCATCTAGTTTGCACCACTACATTGTGGATAGAAGGTGTAGGTCTACCTTTTTTCATTTTAGGCATCTACACTTTGAGCTAGTCCCTGTGACCTTCCTTTAAAGTCAATTTCAAAATATAGGCAGGTCTAAACTGATGTTGATATCTACAGTAGGATGAAATGTGTCACACTGTAGAAATTATAATATTTCTCACTAACCATAAAGGAAATCTGTACAGCAGCTCAGTCATAAGTACATGCACTTGGTCACATAAACCCCACCTGCAGTGTCCCGCTTCTATACTGCATAATGTTCACTCAGAAACAATTTATAGTTGAACAAAAGCATTTTGGTTTTGAGGACTCACAACATCAGGAAGCAAGGAGTGTAAGTCCTGGCAGTTCTGTTTCTGCCACCAGACCCTAGTCTGAGCTGTCTAAACTTACCTCTGTAGCACTGCACTGGGCAGCACCAGAGTCCCTTTTATTGCAGGACATGCACAGAAGTAATGCATCATTTCATGTGTTAAGATTTTATTTTCATTTGTTAGCATTTCTGCAAAAACACTAGTTCAACATTATTTCAGTTGAATTTGCTTGGAAAATTTCACCTAACACAACTTCTCCTTTCCCAAGGATGAAATACGAAGCATTCTCTATTTTTTTTTTATATTGAATATGTTTTGAGCTCTGTTTCATTGAAAGCTTTGCACTTCTATGCTGTGAAGTTATTTAAAAATGTTTCATGGAAATAGATGCCTGTGACATCTCTGAACGTTCCAATAACAATGCTGATCTAGCTTGGCTCCATGAAAATTCCCAAACCTTCACCATAGAATATGTGTGTTACAGAGGAGTGTAGCATAAATACCTTCCCAGAAACTAATTTTTTTAGCTGTCAACAGCTAATACCACTACTGTGATGCTTAAAGTTGAAACTAAGAGTAAGAGTTGTCTGTTGTGCTTATCAGACCTCTCTGCTTCTGGCAAGTGACTCAGTGGAGGGAGGTGGTGACTTGATTAAATGCAGAGGGTGAGAAACACAGAGAGTTAAGAACAAAGAAAAAGAAAGCATTAAGAAAAAAAAATCTCTGAAGTGGCATTGGGAACAGAAATAGGCAGATAATAAGAGGAGAGTTAAGAGAAGAGTTGGTTGTTGGATGCACAAACCAGATCAAAATGAGGGGAAAAAAGTGAAAAATGGAGGGCAGATCTGTGTGGTAGGTAGGAGGCAGAAAAGAAGGCAGGAGTGGCAGGTCTTAAGGAGAAGAGAGAAGGAAGCATCTCAGATTTCTAGAGCCACAGAACCTTGGCATGTGCTGGCCACCAAGCATTTAGGCACAACCCTAATAATTTTCTAAGGGATGTTTCAGGTTCTTAATAAAATCTCATTAACCAATACAATTCACTTAAGCTTGGTTATCTTAGACTACCATTGCAATCTCAAGTTATTCGTGAATAAGTAGTTCACATATAAATCTCAAATTTTGTTTTCCTGCAGTGTTATTTGATACAGGAGAATGCAGCCACCAAAACCCCTCATCAGCACACAGAACAAGGGCAAACAAGTTTTGTGTGTATGTAAAAGCGGAGAAGTGAGATAAATTCATATATATTGGATGGAAAAGAGGTATAGAAACCTGCAAATGGAAACTGAGATTACACTGCAAGTGTGAAACCATAGGCTATTTTATATATGATGAAGAAATAGAGGAGCTACAAAAGTTTTATCTTTCATTCTCTTTATAAAGTTCCAGTGCTGCCCTTCACAAGGCTCACTTGAATATTTCATTCAAGTGAAAGTAAATTCCACTTTACTTCACCAGACTGTGATGTCTTTGAAAACTGTCTCAATCTTTCCACACGAAGAGTACACCACTAACAGAGCCAAACTCTTAATAATATATTACGTGACTCCAGAAAAAGCACCTATCTTTGATCCAAAAGAAACCTCCATGTATAATGGCAATCACTAGCTGAGCACTATGTAAAAATAGAAAATATCATTTTCTTTCTTCTTGTGCAATTTTACGTGATTCTCAATATTTTCTAGTTCCGATACAGCTTCTTTCTTCTGTTTACTGGAACAAAATCTGGGGGAAAAGAACCAAACCCTTGCCCTTTTACTTTCTCCAGCATTCAAACAAAAAGACTACAAAGCTCTCCCCTCTCTCAGATGAAAGCTTAACCTATATTTTCATTTCCTTCTCCCACCATAAAAGACATCCCTCTTGCCTTCTTCCTTTACACACCTTGCAGCTAAGCTGTAAATGAGCTCCAGATGCATGAGTTCAGTAACCTGTTTTTCCTAACCTAAAATCTTGCTGGGAGAAATGGATTATGTTTCCTAACTGAACATCACTGTAGTATTGTCTGGAGAGTTCACTGTCGCTGGAACAACTACTACTGCTCTGACTGCACAGAAAGCTCCTGGTAGGAAAACAGTGTATCCATAAGCTTGCACACCCCTCACAAGTGCAGCCTGCAGACTCTCCTAAGGGGCTTGAACTGTGTAGGGTATATTTTGCAGAAGGGCAGAATACATGACATATCTGGAATCTTGGCAAGGTCTAAAGAAACTGTTTAGAGTCTGGATACAGATTGGTCTTTCCTAATTTAAGAGTAGTCACATGATTGCATGCCCTAGTTAGTAGGGTTGATGTTGAGCAGTCCACGGTAGTATCTCAACAGTGTTTTGAAATGTGTTGCTAGAGAGATGCCAGGAGTATAATTTAGTAGGTCATTTTTCCACTTAAGTTACTATCCATCTTCAGTTCCTGTGCGGGTTGACATGCAGGCATCGTTAAATGTGTCCAGATTTTGGAGTTAAGGGTATCAGGCCTTAAAATTAGTGCCTTTCCTCTTGAAAATGCACAGTGTGGAAATTACCCCAGCAGCACGTAAGGTCAGGGCAGAACTAAAGATCAGGTTGGGGTGGGACATGGCCTTTGGTGCTCCATGGAGGGGCAGATGCCTTGGGGTGTTCACAAGTCACCCCTTGACCACCCAGCCTCCTGCCTGCCAGGGCCACCAGCTGACATGTCTGTGATGGCACTGGGGTGTCTGGGCCACCTGGAAGTCCCAGAGCCTGCGGTGTTGGCCCATGGAAAGTGCCCAGGAAACTGAACACAGGAAGAGCTTTATACCCTGGCATCTGCAAGGGAACCACCTATTAAGAGGGCATTGGGAAGGAGGGTTAAAGAGGAGGAAAATATTTTTGTTTAAAAAATGTTTCGTATTGGTTTTCCTTTCTTCACTGTTCCTCCTCAACTGTTTGAGCTTTCTACTTTTTAAGGGGAATTTATTGCACGAACATGTATTTTAGTCATGTTCTTTCTCAGGTTGCCAAGGCAGAGGAGATAAACATTGCAAGTTCTCCATGTTATTCATGGGATAACTCTTAATTAAAACTTCACATCTATCAGGGATGTTTGTAAATGGGATCAATGCATGTTCAGGAGGAAAAATGAAAGCATGACCAATTTGTTCTGAGTGACTCCACCTTCAGGAGTAAAACATTTGTCAGGTAAAGGAGTAGTATGCAAATCAACTGAACTTTTCAATTAAGTTTAATGGGGCTGATGAGGTCTGCATAGGAAGCCTCTGTTCATCACCAGGACTTAGAGACAACCTTTCAGCAGATGAGCTGAGGAAAACCAATGTATAGCCAGATAGACACATATTTGTTATTTAAACTCTCAAAGCTTACAGCTTTGCGTGCTCTCCTTGCAAGTTGTCCCTGTATCTTAATAATCACAGAGGTGACAAAAGCTATGCTTAATACCACCTTTGACTGATATATATTAAGGGAAATACATTCAGTCAGGGTTCACCTCTGGTCTACTGCATGTCTTCATTTATTACTATGCCGTTTCCAAGCTAATAAGTCTTATAAACTAAATTTGATTTTTTAAAAATAACCTATGAATCTTAAGATTCAATCAGAAGCTTTCGAAGATTTGCAGCATGTAACTGAAGCTGATCTCGTATTCTTTATTTTTTAACCTGAAGGTCAAGCAATTATTATTTTCTGTCTCTCTATTTTAGTTTGCCAACTGTCATGTTGGTGGATTGAGCTTTTCCATAGTTCTATATAATACATTTACAGCTCAAAGAGCAATGCATTTTTAAAATTAAATGCATGATTTTCTAAGAAAACTGTTAATATAAATATCAGTATTTTCCAACTAGATTTAATAAAGATATAGTCCTGTCCGGTGCTGGTTTCTACCAGTCCAGCTAGCCGTAAAATTAAAGACAATTTTCTGTTGGCTTTAAATGAAAGATCCAGAAATTAAATCCATTTTCTCTGTAAACATGTTCCTAAATTTTTTTTCAAGACCAGAATGAAGAATTATCTTTTCATGATTAAATTATGTGATGGCTGTAAATGTGGTCACTTGCATGAAGACGGGTGATTTAATATATCTGGCCATTGAAGAAATAGGTTTCGATGCTTAAGCTGCATGGACTTTAAGTAGGGGAAGGACTGGATTAGCAGGGGTAAATTATGTTTGTTGTTTTGTAATCTGCTTTTGTTGCCTGATTTTTGGACAACATCTGGGTAAGAAAGTGTTGAAAAGTAACTGGTGAAGGTTATCTAAGCCACTCTTTTTGTTACGGCTCCACCTTTTACCCAGCAGGTTGCTTTGTTGTGCTGGGTAGATGCCGTGGACTTAAACACAATAGGGAGCTGTGTCTCTGTGTCAAGTGCCTGACAGGCACCAACCTTTCTGGTTTGCACCTTCCATCCTTCTTTTGTATGTGGGTGTGTGGGCATACACATCTGTCCTCACCAGCACGTACATATATGTACATGAATCATGCTCATGTACTTACTCTCAATGCGTGTAGGGCTCAGACAGCAGCATTTTGAATTGCTGGAACAGAACACAGAGATGTTTTGTGACCAGTATTAGTTAGAAAAGCAGCCTCACAGCATGAAAGCCTCTGCTATGCAAAGCAGAGAGGAAAGATTAGCAAAAATTAATGGGCTACTGGTGACAAAAAAAGGATGATGATCTAAGCACTAGGTGGGAATAAAAGGCAACATGGCATTACTTTTCAGTTTGCTTTCATTTATACTGATCTGTAAATTATACAGTGCCTGAAGCTATGCCAGGACTCTGTAAACACTTTCTGCAAAGAGTATACATAAAGACATTGCATAACCAATAGGATTTGCACTGAAGGAATGATGAAGTAAAAATAATAACAGCAAGACTCAAGTATGGCTCAAGATTTTTGCTTGAAGCAAAATCTCCTCAGGTTAGATCATGAAATAAAACATTGAAGAGACAAACGCCTATAAAAGAGGAAGCAGGGTAGGAGTAAGGGGTGAACAGAAGTGTCCACAGCATAGAAATGGAGATAAATGAGTAGACAGACAACTGGAATTACATGAAAACACATTCAATAAACTGTGGTGAAATCCAAACTAACAGACAAAAAGATTTGTAACCAACCTAGTGACAAAGACAGCAGGGTGCTGGGATGGACCATAGGGCAGAGGACCTTTTTCACAGTGTGGCTCTGTTGTTTCCCACATGAGTTACTACACTGAATTAAAGCACTATCTGGCTTTAGCTGGACAGTTTGACTAAGCTAATTCATGAAGCTTCACTTATTTTTAAGGTAAAGAAGGACATGGTGGTTGTGGAGGACAAGGTATGTCATATAGAACTGAACAAAAGGCGGGAATGAAGTTGCTAAAATTAGGAGATAAGTGGGAAATAATTTTAAATAGTGAAATAAGCAATGTATGGTCTAAATCGAAGTATAGGGGAGAAGATTTAAAAAAGAAGTAATGAGCTCACTGGTGAGTTTTTTATGTCTACTCAAATGCATGCAGCGGGACAAAGAAAATAGGAGAAATAAAAATACATGAATCCAGAAAGAACATGAGCATCCCATCACAACTGATCAGATTTGACCAAACCATACTAAAGACACAAAACTTAACTGCTAAACATAAAGTCTGACACTTTCAAACACACATAAGTAGATGGAAAGAGGGAGGGAGAAATAAACTTGCCTTGTAAAGGGAATTCTGTGAATCTCCATGGTACAAGCTGTATATTGCTCAGACTATTTTAAAATATATTAGCCAGGTGCATATGGAATTTCACGCTCTTCACATCAGCCCTGCTAAATAAAAGGATAAGAAGAGAAACAGATCTCCCTAAAAAATGATTTCCCATCCTAATGAGGCCACTGCATTTGCCCAGAGCTAGTTATCCCATATTCACTAGCCTGTTGAACACAAAGATGCTCATTAATAGGTACAGCTAAAGCACATGGTACTTGATCTACTCCCAGCCACCTGATTTTCTCCTATGGACAATTTCAGACCAGGTGCAAATTAGAGCTTCCAAGAAACAGTAGAGTCTCAGAAGAGCAGGTGGTCTTTGTATGTCTAGAAGGGCAAAAAAAGCTGTTAAAATAACACATCTGTGTTTCTGTCAAGTAGAAGACAATAAGGAAAGTCTTAATTTGTTTTTCAAAGGCAATCAGGATCAAGCCTTGGTAAAAGATCTAAGCAACTCCAAATATTCATGTGCAGAAACTAAGCAGAGAAAGGTAATATTTATCTGATAATTTGGAGGAAATGAAGCTCAAGGTACTGATGAGGTGTTTTTAGTTTTAGGCAAATTTTACTTCCACTTTAATTACTGGAAGGTTTTATTGGCTGAAAGGGGATTTAGAATATTAAAAACCAACAGATCATGAGGACATAAAAGTCAGAAGTACAGCTTTTCAAACATAACATGAAGTGTTAATCCTGGGAATACAGGAGAAATTTCTCTGACTTGGGTTTCAAAAAGCTGTTGGAGAACCAATTCCAAAGTTGTATTTATACAAATACTGTATTTTCTAATTATTCTGTAGCTATCAATTTTCTCAGAACTGAAGTAAAAGTCTTTTTCTAGAGCTTTCAGGACTATTCTTTGCTCTTTACATCTCTCAGATCTGAACTGTGCTTTCTAAAACCACATAGCAAGTTTTTCTGACCTTTTTTTAGCATGCAAGCTCTTTTCAGTACCAGTTTAACAGAAACATGAGCTGGATGCTGTTTCCAATACTGTAGTGCAAAACCATCAGCTCAAGTAAGAGCAAGTCTTCTGTAAGGGAAAATAAAAATTGAATAAATTTAAAGCACATTTGAAAATATTGCAGCCTTGGATTTTGCTATTGCACCACTTCTTGGGTATAAGCAAAGACAACCAGTCTCTATTTATTTTTTTTTACCTAATCTTCTCTGAGTACTGTATAACTGATAGCTACATTTTATTATAAAGTCCTTGAAAAAGGTGAATGCTAAGTACTGTTAGAGGAAACAAATAGCTGTTGTATTTAGTTTTGGCAGAAACACAAATGCATTTTTAATATCTTTTTGTTTCATTTAAACCCATTAAGAGAGCTTTTTTTTTCTGCCTACATAAAGTGCAGTCTGCATTTTGTGTTATGATAACACAAATTCTACAGAAACTTTACAATTAGTGTACTTTAGCATTGCTGCAAAATGTTACAGGAGCTGATGATTCTCTTGCTTTGTGGTGATGGATGGCTAGGCAACTCAAAACAGAATGGTTCTTAAATCTAAAAATTAAACCTTCAATCAACAGAAAACAAAGTTAGTAACTTGAGATAAAATGTACCCAAACCTTTAATATTTTCCCAATTTTTTTTCTTGGTTTTGTGATGTAGCAAGGGGCTGCCACCTGGCAGAAGCAGGCTGCAAATTTACCATTCTCACTTCACATTCCAGGTGCACCAACTGCAGAAAGCTCTCTTTGTTCCTTCCTCAAATGTGAATAAACAGTAGCAGCTTTTATAGCCCTGACACAGAGTGTGAGCCATAACAAGAGAAAACATGAAATGCCAGTGTACTATGAGGCAAAATGTTGCCTTGCAAGGAGAATAAAATTTAAAAATACATGTAATTTTAAAACTAAGCACAGAGTTTTAAATTAAAAAAAATCCAAGTGCCTGTAAAGCTCAAACTCGCTACATAAAGGGAAAGAATTTTACCAGTTTGGAAAGAAGTTTACAGATAGGGAAAGAAGTAACACAAGCCAAGATTGAAAAATAAAACAATCGTCTTGTTAAAAAAAAAAATAAATTGTACAGATGCACTTCTTGGGCTCCTGCACCCTTTAGGATATTTAGGTTCTCAATTCATATAGTCATCAGCTCCTATCTCATGGTCTAAACCAATTATCCACATTAAAAATGCAAGGCCAAATCCCATGCTCCACATGTTGGCACTGCTCTCCTGGCTCCGGTGGCACTGGGCCAGTGACAACATTTGAAGATCCAGCTGAGATGCGGAGTCCAAGTCCATCAGCTGGAGGTTGGCAGCCACACAGCTTCTACTCCTTGCCGAGCCAGCTCTGAGGAACAGCACCTTGTTCTGCAAAGGAGGATGTAGATCAGAGATGGGGAAACTGTAGCTTCAGATTTCTTGTACTCTTTGTCCATCACAGCAAGTTTTTGGGTGTGCACTGTTGTGAACACTGGATAATGCCATGTATGTGTGCTGTGCTGAGGTCTATTCATCTCCTACCAAATAATTTCCCCACACCTGCCAACCTGCTCTAAAGGAGAGACCAAATCATACTACACCTTTTTCTGCTTCCCCCATCATTATAAAGTTTTAATAAATTGTATTATAGTGTTGAACACTGTAAAAAGGCAAATATTTTAAGAAAGCATCACCAGCCAAAGACTTCACAACTGAGCTTTCCTTCAGACAGTGCTGCAGCTGTGCATATTCATTGAGAAAGGCAATAGAACTTCTGATGCAAAGTAGAATGAGAGGTGTCACAGACATCTTTAAAAATAACTGAGGTCAGTAGGAATGTCAAATAGACCAAAGGTATCCATGTGGCTGGCAGAGCTAAGGACCAGCCAGGACTGTTGGTTCTCTTCCCTCACCAGGAGCCACAACCACTGCAGGTTTCACAGTCACAATCAGAGCTCAGGAATCTCAAGAGTTCTAGAAATGGTTTGTCACAAACTTAATCATGAACTCATCCAAAACTGGAAGCTAGAAATGTCATCCACAGCCATGGTGTGTTTTTTGAATATCACCAAATGACACCTACCCAGTCCTTACTAAGGAGTTGAGAGTCATGTGCAGGAGCAGCACATCTCTGTAACAAAGCCAGCAGAGATGGCTTTGACGTGAGTCCACCACAGTACTAGTCAGGTACTTACCCAGAGCCTAAGGCAACCACACCAAGAATTCCTTTCTTATAAATTTCAGCTTTTTAAAGTGGCATGTGTATGTTTCTGATTTCTCTTTCTGAGCCTCAAAGTTTTTGCATTCTTCCCTTCCCTTCCCATTCCTTGCCTTGCTTTGCCTTCCCTTCTAATTCCACATACTTCCCTGAATATCAATTTGCAGTTACAGAATCAACTAGAGCAGATTATATTTCAATTTTGAGATTTTTAAAGAAATATTTACTGCTTTTTCATTTTTAGATTTTGCATTTCATTTGAAGTGTAAGTGCTAGTAGATTTCTTCAATCTTGTTTTTATCAAAAGCCAAAAAACAATGGCTGGGCAATGCAGAGCTCCTACACTGAGAGAAGGGAGGGTAAGTGAGAGGGAGAAATGATGATGGAAGGAAAATAAGGAAAAGAGTGAATTTAGTCTCAAGAACTTGAAACTGACAAATAGTTTGTTGCAATTTTAATTTCAGCCCAATCTGATTCAAATTATATGTTTTTTCATTATATGACTGCTTTGCAATCAAGTGTTTGTCTCTGTACCTCTATGGTTTGTATACATGCCGAAGATGCAGCTTTATTCCAATCTCAGCCATCATTGGATTAAGAGATGTGGGATGAAAGTGAAGATGCTTACAGTCAGTGTGTTTTGATGACTCATTTTACACTGAAAACTGCCAGATATGCATCACTTCTACTCACTGAGAAATGCTGTTTCAGTCAACTGAAATAGTTTTTGATCTAGAGTGGGGGTCTTCAACCTACAAGCAAATGGAGACCTCATGGTAATTATCCTCATGTTGATTGCAAAGCCAAAAATGCTGCTGTTTTTAAAGAGCAGCCCCAAAATAAGAGAGGCTGTGCAATTAGAATCTATTTACATCTGGAGTACAATGAAAGAGACAGCAAAGACCACAAAGTAGAAGGGATGAAGCAAGAAAAATTGACATGAACCTTCTTTAAGCGATTGAAATCAAAGTCAAATGTGCTTCAGCACCTGAATATCAGGACTGTCTTTAGTACAGTAATACTAAGTAAAGCTTTGAAAAGGTAACTTGGGAAACTGCAGAGCTTTCTGTTTTGGAAGGAACATATAGGTTTTACATAACCTCATTCTTCCCCCTGTATTAGAGAGGAAGATTAGATAGCTGTCAGAGATCTGATTACAAAGAATTTCTGAGGTATTTTTATCACACTACTATTTAAAGAGGTAGAATTGCTAGTGGTTTTATAATGGAAACATTTGCTATTTACAGGCTTTAATTCAATTGCTTAATTGCTGATTCAGAATGCAAAGGACTGGAACTTGAGCCAAGAGTAATTTTTCCCAAAGAAAATATTTATTAAAAATAAAAGCGAATTTCAGCCGTATCATGCAAGCTCTAAATTGAAGCAGAGGTAGTAGGAAGAAATCTCAACCATTTTCTTCCTCTTCAGGAATGTCCATTAATACAGATTTTTAAGTTGCTTAGGGAAAACATACTTTCTCTTCATAATAAGAACAGGTTAGGGAAAAGACTTACACAAGGTGCATACAATCTCAGTGAAATTCAGAAAGAAATCTAAATGGCTGCTGTCCCTAACTTCTTCTGACGTGGTGCCTTGCCTATAAAAAACACCTACCCAAATACACTGGTCATTTCAGCATGTGATCACAGTAATATTCTGATGGTCATCAGCCAACAAAAGCCCTCATACAAATCAGGTTCTCAATGCCAGATAATAATTTCTAAGGCACAAATATCATTGTCTAAAAAACAGTCTCCTCTGTTTGGATTCCTAGTTTGACAGCTTACATCTGCCTCTACATATTAGAGATAATAGGAGGAAAAGATAGATGTATAGAAATCAGACACGTTGTAGAGTTAAAGCTATCATATTTCACAGGGCTACCTCACTAGATGATCCTTTCTTGGCTCACATCTTGTATGACACGTATCCCGCCATAAAGGACTTGCTTTTGAATTCCTGACATCCTCAGCTGGCTGAAGACTACAGGTGATTCCAATTAGGTCATTCACAACTTCTCTTCTGTGGAGAGCTTGATTTTCAAAGACTTATCTTCAAGCATGGGGAGCAGAGACAGTGTGTTCACTTAATATTGAAAAAGTATTTAACACACCAATACAAAGTGTTCTGATAATACATTAAGGACTACCCTGGACATCTTTGCTCTAATAGATTCTAGGAAAGAACAAATTGACATTTGAAGAGCCTAATGGGTCATCTAACCCATCCATGGAATATGCAGAATTAATAACTATGAGCCCTTGGATATCATCCTGAAAATAAGCTCAGGAACAATAATTTATAGTCCATTTGTAGTCGCAAGGCTTGCTTTAATTCTTACAAATACATTTGGAACTGGAGCAGAATTTAATAGTGCAAGAAGCACAATAAGAACAGTGGCACAAAGCTCCTCCTCAGTGTTACCTTTGGACACAATTGTCTGCGCCTAGCTCTGCATAACTCAGCCAATTCTCCCTCTTGCACATTCAGGCATGAAGTTTAAATTCTCAGTACACCATTATTAGCTCTCACTCAAGCTGGTGTAAATCCAGACTAGCTCCTATGATGCCAGTGCATAAAGTTACTCTGAATTTACTGCTGTGTAACTGGGAGTGAATACTGATCTCATCCACTTTATTTTTTCTGTAAATTACTATGACAAATCCTTACAGCCTCACATAGGCAAGAACTCCTGTTTGTCATCAGCACAAATTCTAAATAAGCAAACAGTGCTGGGTTGCCTTTTAATCTCTTCTTGGTTTCATAGCTTAGCCATGCACTCCTGGCAACTCCCTGTATTGGCTAGTCACTCCTTTTGGAGACTGTGGTAACAACATCTGAGGATGTAGAAATTATTAAAGTAATTTTCTAGCTGTGTTTCCACCAAAACAACAGGGGTTCTTGATGGGTCAGTGCCTGCTATGTCAGCATTCCACATCTCCCCTAAAGAGCTGGGAAATTTTCTGTTTGATATCAGATCTCTCCCCACCTCAAGAGAAAAATCACCCTTCTTTAGCAACCTAAAACTCAATTTTTCCAACAGAGCTTATCTGCAGCAAGCTGACAGACTGCTGAGCTCCAACAAGCAACCTGCCCCTGGCATCAGTATCCCCCTAACTGCATCCCTTTAAAGCCTTTTTCTCTCAGAAGCAAGCTCTAAATTGCAGTACATCTGAAATGAAATAAGAGTCTTTTGGCTTATACTCCAAAGTGCTATTAGAAGTGTAGGTACTGCAAAGTACTTGTTTGATATATTGAAATAATTCTTTTCATGAGTTTATGTTGATTTCTTCCATTTCATTGCAATATACAGAAGGATCTCTTTCCATTAGTTTTATAACAATAGCTTTATTACTCCATGTTTTTATTAGCTGTAAAACTGGCATAAAATGAAAGATGTTTACAGTTTCAACATACAGAAAATGGAAAGGAAATCTTGAAATTAACACAAAAAATGTTACGAAATCTAGCTAGTTACTGTCTGTAGAACATGTAGGTGTGCAACACAAAAGCACAGGAAAGCAGTGAATCATGAAGGTGAAGCATAGCTAGATATAATGCATGCAGCATTATAATTATCTGAAAAACAGTCAAACCAAGGACACTAACAATTTGCCACAATAGTTTGTCTTTCAGAAGCACTGAAACCAGAATTTAACTTAAAGAAGGAAAAATAAATCTTCCTAAAGATGGGCCTGCAACTCTGGCCAGATTCTCACAGCATGCTTAAATTAATCAACTAGACATAACCCAAACCACTGTGACTGGAGATTTACGAAAACATGGCATAGTTGCTCTTTTTCCTTGCCTAAATTGTGATAATTTGGTGTTGAAAAAGTGCCTCTCACTGTGTCTTGAAGTCCATTGCTATAATGATTGATGATTGCAAAATTGTTGATTGCAACATCTTGAATGTTTTATGTTTAGTTTTAAATGTCTCTGAACTGAAGGGCAAAGGAAAGTTTTCTATGATCTCATGCACTCCTGCCTTAGATCTGTGACAAGATGGCCCCAGACTCTTACACAAACGAGCTTGCACAATGCTGGACAGGCCAGCCTGGACAGGCAATCCCACGTGTCAGGGTCCATCCAGCCCTTTGGAAGCAGGAGGCCTTTGTCAATGGCACCGTCACCAAGACATTTGGGGCCACGCTGTTTCTGTACAAACATCTGTGATTGTATTAGGATCAAGTGGTGCTTACAGTGTTTCACACAGAGGTTGATTATAGCACGGCTGTGGCCAGTCCTGTGCTTTTCCAGCTGTGCCAGGGGGTGTAGATCCCAATGCTGGCTGAATTCTGAGGGGGCAGAGCAGCCACAGTCAGAGCTGCCTGCAAAGACTCCAAAGCATCATGGTCTGTCACAAGGACAAATGCACCCTCTTGAACCCCTCTGATGCTGATTAAGCATTGCTTAATCAAAAAGAAACTATTCCTAAGTTTAAAGAAACTTTTGCCATTTTTTTCTTTGCTTTTGAGGCTTCAGATGGAGATGATTTTGTTCAACTATCTTAATCAATTATGCAGTCAGACAGAGGGAAAATAAGTCTAGAAGGGACTTGCTGAATTATTTCTTTGCCTTCCTACTGGGAAAAACCCTTTCCCACACACTACATAGAGGATTGCTCTGCTAGTTTAGATTGTTTTGCAATGTCAGGCCTGGGCTGGTATCAACAGCTATCCCCAAACCCCCTCGTGTTTCCTTTACGAACTCCACTTCTGGAAGAAGATTTAAGATTTGCAATTTAACTAGAATGTTACTTAACTTATCTAAGTGACTTACATGAAGTCAGAGGTGATGCATTTAAAATTACAGCTTCAAAACAACTGAGTTTTGCAATGCTGAGATAAAGAAGCTGATGCTTGTCTGAAAGTTCTGTATGTTTTTTATTATTTTACTTAGGAATCTAACAAGTTTTTATAAACTCTGGGTGACAGAAAAGACATAGCTGGCTGAAAGAATACACTGCAGGATTATGGTCTAAATTTATTTCTTGACCTCCATTTTATTTAGGGAATGATATATATCTAGCCCACTCAGCATCTGCTGTCTTCAGACACACCAGCCATTCATGTCACTTATTTAGGGTTCCCCCTTAGGCTCTGGAGAGCAGTTCTTCCCCTTCAGAATCCCCTTCTGCCATTATTCAGTTATTATCAGATTCTCACCTCAAAGTCCTGCAAAGCCAGTTGTACTGGAGGGGTCAAGAAATAAGGAACAAGCTGCTTTCTGTGCTGGTGAGATACCTCAGGGAGCTCTAGCTCTGCAGTTCAGGCTCTGAAAATGCATCAGTCCTTCCATTTCATCACATTGCTGTTTGTTTGATGAAGTGTTCAAAATTCAGTGGCACCAGCACACCAACAAGCTTTATTATATTATAATCTTCATTAAGTTCTTCATGAACACGCACACAAAGCCTTTGGAAATCAAGTTCAAAACAAAACAAGCACCATATCCTTTTTCTTTCTGGAATTTAAGGGGGAAAGTCTTCCAATTTTAAACAGAAAAGCACTTTACAGAAAATGTTTTAATTAACAAAGCAGTAGCCATTCCTGGCATCTACAGCAATTTAACAAGGACATAATTTTGCAAAGGACTTGAGTGACACTGGTCCATTCGTTAAGAGCTACAGGAACTGAGAATGTTTCCTGCTCCTCTGCCATGATGCTGCCAGCTCCCAGCTCCCAGCTCTACAAACTATCTACAACCACAGCCACAGGTTTGGGTCATAAACTCTTCCTGTGGGGTTGTGCTGCAGACGTACAACTTCAGGGATGAGCGCGCCTGGGGGCCTCAGTTCCTGGTTCTCCTCTAGAGGGGCATTGGAAAGTGGTGAATGCCTGGGGTCAAGGAACAGCAGCAGCACACACACACACACACTCTTCAGGGCACAGATTACTATCCTGAAATGTGGTAACAACACAAAGCAGTGCTTTTGTGACTGCAGGTAACTTAAGAACATAATTTTGGATTTTTCATGAAGTTGCAAATACTCGTAATTGATTTCAAAATTATTCCTAAAAAATATATTTCTCTGAAAATGATATCTTAATGACTATTACTCAGCTTGTAGGGAAAAAAAGGCTGTGATCTGCATCAGAGAAGTGCTAAGGGCAGACCTGCATCAACTGCCTGTGACTGCTGTGCTCAGCAGGCATGTACAGCTGCTGGTCCTCAACCAGCTCAGGGTTCTTCTAGCATATATTTAGATGAGCAGGATGCATAACTTTAAAAATAAAACATTTGCCAGACCACACATCATTTCATTTTTGCCGCCCTTATTTTTAATAAACTATTAATTCTTCCACAACACTGTAATATTTTCCACAACACCACTTTTCCAAAGCATTGTCCAAGACTCCTCTGGGCTCTGCAGCAGCCAGTACTGAAATTCTTGCATGATTTATTTTCCCAGGCACCTTTAGTTCTCTTGTGGATATTAAAAGAGCAAGAGTTTTAAATATAACCATACATAAAAGAAAGTATTTTTTGACAATTACAGGAAAGTCCTATTTGTATTTCTTACATGTGATTCATCATCTTTATGATTATAAGAATTATGAAGACAGCCTAATATATTCTGTGTTTCCTCACACAAGAATATGTCTGGTTTGCCTTTGATTTCCTACTGAATCTGTTTCACAGGGAGGTTTCAAACAATGATGCAAAAATCTGAATTTGATTGGGTTTCTGAGAAGATCTTCCCATCAAAGAATGATCACATTATGTGGCTATTTTTCTTCTACTCTGTGGGTAGAAGGATACACAAAGCAAAAATGGAAATAGGGATTCTGACAGTACTATGCTGGGTCAGCTATTTAAACTGCAAACTTTAATTTTATATATATTTTAATCTACATTTATAGGCCAGAAAACCTAGTTCTTGCTTTCAACAAAGCATTAAAAATAACTTTTTAATGTTAAAAACTTAAAAAGTGTGTCAAGTATGGCACTTTAAAGTATTTTTTTTATGTTTGATGTCCAGAATTAGCCTTTTTTTTTTCCCTTTAAATCTTAATTTCTAAGTTTATAAAAACCTGTATTGCACCATTTATTACAGGTAGGTACAAAATTTTAGAACACAGCATAAGGAATATATATTACACATAAGTTTGGAGGAAACTGCCAACCTTTTGTCATCAAAGTCTGGATTATCTTACTTGGTAATGTCATGTAAAGTCCTAATTATGTAAGACTAACTTCTGCTTGTGGAGGTTATGAGTAATAAAAAAAGCACTTCAGTGACTGTACTTGGGTTTGGTGACTGAAGATGTATACATTTTAAGTAATACCCACAGATGCATAAAAATGTTGGTCTCAAGGAAGCTCTGGATGTTGAGTCCTCCCTGCCACTCAGAACCAACAAGTTGCTTCCTTACCCATGGCTGTATTTGATGAAGAAAATACAGCACTTCCTCTTAGAAAAGACAAGAACATCTGAAATTTTGGCCAGTTTTGATCTCCCTGTCACGGAGATCAGCTCCTCTGTCTGAGTTCAACAAGGCACCACAAACCAGGACAGGAGATGGTTGACCAGACTGGACTAGGGGAATAGACTGACTGCAGTACTCAGAGTCCATACATTTGTCAGTTTTATTTCAAATAAATATTTGTACATTTTTAAGGCCAAGAGATCATCCCATAGAAAGATCAGACTCTCTGATCTTACTGTAGATTCTTACTGTAAGCTCATAGCCTGGGGCAAGACAGATATTTTAGAGAACATTCCAAATTCTTCAGACACAACTGCACTTTATTAAGTAGTTTCAGTGGTTAATTCACCTCATTATACAAACTGTGCCTCCAATTTTTATTCTAAATTCCTCTGGCTTTTGCTCTTCCACACTGATAAAAATGTGTTTGCTGGAGCAATTCACCGTAAGAATTTCATGTTTATGCCCTGATAGTACCAGATAGCAAGACAGCATTTTATGTGCCTTATCTTGTGATCACAGTCCTATTTAAAGTAGAGATCAGTCTGACTGTAGTTTGTTAGATAAATGTCCCTCTACCAAAAATATTATCACATAGAACCCCTGCAATGTGTATGTGTATGTGCTTACAGTCACAAACACGGAAGTATTTGGTTTCTTGGAATCATCTATAACTTTCAAGGACAGGTTTTTATCATTTTGCAAGGTTTCATAAAAATTTCATGTTTTATCATTCACAAAAATACAGACTCAAACCACAATAATGGAATAACCAGCAATCACACAGGAGCACACTTAAAAAAAAAATGTTACCTTTTCTGGCCCAATGCACAATAATAGATCAGTTTTCATGGTGTTGACTTGAGTAATTTTCATCTTAGAAGTCAGGTTAATATCCAAATAATTTAAACTAGTATTTTGCTGAAGTATCAACCAACTTGTCTAGCTCTCACTAAAGGAGCTCAATGGAGATGTTTAATTCAAAACCAGGAATTTTAGGTCTATGTGTGTCCTACATGTCCCATCAGGAGCATGGACACAGGAGAGCTGGGTAACAAATGGGAATGTAAACCACATGCTGCATCACCAGCAAATCCTATTCTCTATATTATTACTGCTAAATCTGCTTCCTTCAACAGTTTCTTGCTTGTATCAAAAATTGTTCAGCCAGCAGGACCAGAGCAGTGATTGTCCCCTTTGCTCAGCACTGGTGAGGCCACACCTCAAGTCTTATGTCTATTCCTGGGCCCCTCAGGACAATAAAGACATTGAGGTGCTGGAGAGTGTCCAGAGAAGGACAATGCAGCTGGTGAAGGGTCTGAAACACAAGTCCTGTGAGGAGCAGCTGAGGGAGCTGGGGCTGTTTAGCCTGCAGAAAAGGACACTCAAGGAGGACCTTACCACTCTACAGCCACCCAAAAGGAGGTTAGAGCAGGCTAGAGGTTGGCCTCTTCTCTCAGGCAGCCAGTGACAGGATGAGAGGAACTAGCCATGTACTGCTCCAGGGGAGATTCTGGTTGGACATCAGGAGGAATTTCTTCACTGAAAGGGTGGTTAAACAGTGGAACTGGCTGCCCAGGGCATTCTGGAGTCATCATCTCTGGAGGTGTTTAAGAAATGACTGAATGTGGCACTGAGAGCAGTGGCCTGGTGATTGGTCAAAGGTTGAATTCCATTACCTTGGGCGTCTTTTCCAGATTTAACAATACTATGACTTCATGATTCTTTTCAATGATGTCTCCCAGACATGAATGAAATATCACATTGGCTTCATACCTTTTATTTAGATGTATGCAGATCCTAAGGAATAAGTTGGATAGTGTAATATACATCTTAACAACATAATAACAAGTATCTATCTCCCTTATCGGCTCAACATTTTGTAATGATTGCTCTTCCAAAAGGGAAGGTGGGTTTTACTTTATAAAAAAATTCTTGCACACTTCTACAAAAGTTGTATGACAAAGATCAATCCATTCTCAATATATTTCTAAGACTTTTTTTAGGCATTTTAACATAAGTTAAAGGTCTAATTCCAAGCTTTATTTTAACAGGAGGAAACAAAGACTCCTAACAGTGTGGAAAATTTCATCTTCAGTAGTGAATATACTGTTTATCAAACTCCTGTATTTCCTTAAAATGTAAAAGACAAACAGATCTTATAGGATGGTAAAAAACTAGAGGACATAATAAGCCTGGCATTCTGAAGCAAACAGTAGATGGACTGAGCTGAGGTGTGAAATATGGTCTAACACAAAGAAAGCCAAAAGATTTCCAAACAGTTCTTGTGGTTAAATATTCCTGTAAATGGGTGTTTTAGTTTGGGTGAGTAATGGATTTTTAATAAGATGTTATTGAGGGCTTCATTTATGTTTAGTTTTAGGCTTTTTTATGGCATAAAGAATAATGCTTTGATTCTTACAATTGTATGATCCTTTGCATTAGCTGCTTGGCATGATCATTAGCATAGAATCAACAAATGGATAAGGACCAAGGCAGTTTAAATAATGTGGAGGAAGTTCTTAGCTTGTTCTTAGCTAAGTTCTTAGCTTAGTCTTATTTGTTTCTTTGTCTTTTTTTAATCAGCACATGCAGATTTTCTTTCATAAATTAAAATCAAATCTGAAATTGTGGCTGGACATAAATTTCTCATAATTTCTTGAGATGCAAAACCATGATGACAGAATGGAGTATCCAGTAGAAAGATGATACCAGGAGTTAATCATCTTTATTACATTTTATTCTGATGTTTCATTTCTCAAACTCCACTTCCCTGTGATTAGATTTTATTATGCCTTTATGGAAAGGTCAAAAAGCTCACAGCCTCAAATAGCTGTTCAGTGTTTAAATCTCTACCCATGGTAATCTTCTCTTCTAAATTTGTAACTAATTCCTTACATGTAATGGAACTTGTCTTGTAATTTTTACTCCATTTTACTGTATTTTTATCTTTTTCTCAAAATTCCAGTTTCCTTCTGAAATGTAACTTTTTCACTTGGACATGATGTTTCACACTCAACATTACACATAGAGGTACAGCCACTTCTCTGCCATGGTTCTTATCTCCAAGATGTTTGCAAATGCCTGTGGGAAATTTGCTTTCTTGTCTTTGGAGCTCCTCTGAGCATTCACCTTGAGGCAATTACCACAGATTACTAAATATGCCTCTGTGTGACTGCTTGCCAAGACAGTCTCCCATCCTCAAAGGAGAACTTGCAATTTTGTTCCATGTGTATTATTTTCTATTTAGTTTTATTGAAATACATTGTGCTCATCATGGCAACCTAATTAAGCCGTTCAGCTTGCACAGCACAGGCAACTTTTCTACTTTACTCACTGCCCTGGCCAATTTCTCTGTCATCTGACCACAAGATTAGCACAGATGCAATGTCAGTGTCTACAATGATCTTTCATCGGATGGAACCACTCTGTAGAGAGCAGACGAAAATAGGCCAGCCTTTTTTTGTATGTTCCTAATTATAACAACTGTATTTTGTATCTGTGAGTGACCCAGGCTTCAATCCTTTCCATATAATTCCCTGTAGTGCAAGCTTTTTAAATAAATCATGATGTGGTTCTAAGTTAATATTGCAATTTCAGATAAAACCCAGCCTTCTGGGAAATGAACTTTCCTATAACTGCTGTGTAGGTGGGAACAAATGAGAATTGATATTGCCTCATCCAGCTTCCTCCTTCACTTTCTGCTATAAAGGTCCAAGAGGTGTATCCTGGCTCAACAGTGGCTCAAGTGTTTGCCATATTAATTTCTCCATGCAGAAGAATGTGTCCTGTCTGTAGTGACAAACCTGAGAATTAATGAGTTCAGAGGGTTTTCTGTACCTCCTTCCTCAACTGTTCTGCTCTGGCAGTGTTCAATAACACATAAAGTTCCAGTCATTTAATAAAATTAGTTTTATGTCCTAATTAGATATTGCTTTAAAATGTGGCAAGAAGTATCAGATGTGCACATTTGTTGTATTACATTATTTGAGCAGTGAAAACTGATAAATACTGCAGCTGCAGACCCAGGTCTGAGCATGGTAGGTGTTAAAAAAAATGAAAATAGAAGTCCTAGTCTTCATCCAAAGGGATTTATATATCTCCAAAACACATGTATCCATCCTTTTGTTCCACATATGCTTTCTAGTACTCTCAGCTATTCATAATATTTCTCATCAGTAATTCACACTTTAGTACACGTGAAACTACACAACAAAATGCAAGACATCAACTTCACTGAAGGCAAAGGATCTGGTCTTCTGTAGTCCAAAGCATGCTCTGGCCAGTTCTGAGAGCCTCTGAGGTGCATTGTTTCCAGTGTCTGCTCAGGACTTTCAGCATCTCTGAAGAAGCCCTTGAACCCTGCCAGGTGGGGTTCAATAAATAGCTAGCACTATATTAATTAAAGCACCCTGAGCATGAGAGTCTTGGCACAACATGAACAAAAAGGAGCCAAGTACTCACCTAAGGTAAATGGCTATGTTCCCGTGAAATACAATTATGCAAATTTATAGTATTTCAAGATTTATCTATAAATGTTCTTACACCCGTATAGAGGTAAAGATGTATCCACCCTGAGCAGTGAAGTCCAACACAGACATCCAAAGCACTTTGACTGCAGCAGTGACAGCAGAGTGTCCCTCCTGCAGCAGCTGTTGTCTCCAGCTCTGTGAGGGAATCTGCAGGACACCCCACCATGGCAGCCAGGCACACACCTCTACTGCTTTCAGGTACATCACTGTGATTTCCAAGTTTTCAGGCAGACTTGTTAAACAGAGAAATAGAGTTTAAATGGCCACTTGTAGTATTTTTTCTACATAATGTTAAGTGAGCAGAGTTATGCTGTTGATTAAAACAGTCAGGTCTGCCAGCCTTACAGAAACAATTCAGCTGAAGTATATGAGTGCTGCCTTCTTCTTGGCCCAGTACAGCTATAAGTACTTAATATTCATGGTGTGAGAATGATTTTAATAAAAATATTTGGCTTCAAGTTTTGAATGTCAGTAGCTTCTCCTGAGGTCTTTACTTCATTAGATGCAGTCAAACCTCATAGATTAATTGGGGAAAAATGCTGTGGAACAGGTAGGGTTATCTTAAAGCAACATCAGAGCAGGGAAATTAGAGATTTATGCTAGCTGTTACCTTTGACTTGGAGAACAAATTAGGTGACCTGAGATACTAGAACATTTTTCAAAGGTAACTGCCAAGTGATCTTTTAAACTATACACTTGTCCTGTTAAATACAGAAATCTTTCATGTTGTGGGTAATATGGCTCAGCAATGTAGCTAACAAAGGGACACTGATATGTTTAAAATTGTGCTGCTCTCTGGCTCTTTTAATGTATTTTTACACTGACTGCTTTGGCAGTAGAAGCAGTGTGTGTATGGACCTCAACATTAGCAGAGTCTGCTCCAAGGGCTAATGAGGCTGGTAGAGAATCCAGGTTTGGGATGATGTTCTAGAAATAAATGTAGCACAATGGCATATATAAGGTAATGTAAGGGATTGGTGGGCTGGAAAACTGATCCATGAGTAGTCTGCCTTTCATTCACCTTGTTGAATTGACCTTCTCCTTCAGCATGGGCCATAAGCAGCCCTGCTGCCTGTGGCTCTGTGCTAACCCCACGCTGTTTGTGTTCAGCTGGCTGTGAAAAGGGGCCGAGAGAATCGTTTCTCCAGTGCAAGGCGTTAATGTCAGTCTCCCACACATCCACGTTGAGGCAGAACCAAACTTCCTTTTAAAGGCTCTTCAACTTAAAGGTGAAAAATATGAATCACTGTTTCACCCAGAGTAGGTGTAATTTCTTTTCACTTGACTTACATGACAGCAACCAAACTCAGGTATCACTAATATCTTCTTGCTCTTCTTTTTAAGTTTAAAAGTTTTATTAAGGCTTTGCTTTAAGTTTGAAGCAAGAAGCTGATCTATGAAAGTATTTTATTAGTTTCACTTCAGCTGCTACAGCTAACAAAACCCGAATATAGATGGAGTTATTCAAGCAAAACATGTGTCTTTCATCTACACTTCTTGGTCTGGGGAGATAGTTTAAATCTACTGGAAAGAGAACTCTTGCTGTGGTATGAGAAAAAACTCCAGCAGCAAGGTTTGTGATTTTAATTTCAAAGGCATGTCCCTTCAGGTACAGGCTAAATTGTACTACCCATTAAGGTTTAATGATAAAATTAATACACTCTAAAAGTTTAATAAATCCTATATAAAAATACATCTGTGTTCAAGGTTTATTGGAGGCTGTCAGTGTAAGCAGTAATTTAAGTGCTGTTAAAAAATTAATGTTATTATGTTTCAACAGACAGTTAAAAAAGGAAAAACACTCATATAGACAGACAAAGGTAAGAGTTGAAAAGGTCAAGATTTCAACTACTATAAAGTATCATTGCTCCATGTATTACAGAGGAGTGATAGCAACACACACTTGTTGAAAATCTGGCTTTATATTAAAATTACAGAACCCATTCAATGGGGACATCATTAGGTTGGACATCAGGAAGAATTCCTTTACTGAAAGGGTTGTTAAGCATTTAAACAAACTGCCCAGAGAGGTGGCCGAGTCACCATCCCTTGAAGTGTTCCAGGAACAGCTGGATGTAGCAGTTAGAGCTGTGGTTTAGTTGACAAGATGGAGATCAGTCAAAGGTTGGACTCAATGATCTTGGAGGTCCTTTCCAACCTAAATGATTCTGTGATTCTGTGTTCATGAGACTCAGGAGGCAATGGTGTACAGGGTGAGGCAAGTGACAGATCTTTTTCATTCCCCCCACTTCCAATCTACCTTAGATCTCACCACTCCCTACAAGAATTATTTTGTTTTCCTACAATGAAAGAGGTTTTTTTTTCTTCCCTTCCCCCCACCCCGGTAACACCCTCAAGTAAACAAATCTTTCTTGGTTTTATCCTAAAATGCTTGGATGAAGTCACCTCTTGCTGTAAAGTTCAGTGCTAGCCTTGAGGTACAGGATAGTAAAAATTCTATTTGACATTATATTTTACAGCAGGAAAATATTGCATCCTGGTTCCCTTGCTTGAAAACAGACATTTTTTGGTAGTAGAGACGTACCACAGTCTGTGTCCCTGCTGAAAGCAAATCCCACAGCAAATGAACCTTTTGTTATGGCTTGTGAGAATGTATAGCACTTCCTAATTTGAGGAAGAAAGTAATAAAAAGATGGCTGAATGCCCATCCAATTCACTGTTTCTTTGAAAAATCTAGATAAGAATGTCTTAAAAGATAAACTCTTAATTGGCATGTTTCTCAATAATTTAGGAGGAAGGTTAAATGCATGATAAAATGTATAAGAGGATGGGATTTTATTCTGTTTTCTTTTTACCTTTAAGCTACCAGGAAAGCTAATTTCCTTGTAACTTTGCTCAAGGAGCCATTGGAGACCTCACATGTTCACTTTGAACCTTTTCTGCCCTGAAGAAAGACAGAGAGATAAATTTTCTCCTGAGTATTTTTCAGTAATCAAAAGTCAAAATCAAACAGTGTGAAACTCACCTTCCTTCTCATTACTGAGGATTTATTTGCATAGACTTTTCTGCTGTCATATTTTCCTCCTCTTCTTTGTCCGGAAGTGTGGAGACTCTGAGGAGTCACCTAGGAAAGGGTGATAAGAGGTGAATTGTCACTACTACACAAATGTACAGATCCAGAGGTAAATACGTCATCTGATATTTACACTTAAAGACCAGGAAAAACAACATAAACCAAACTTTCACCTCCTCCTTTCATAAAGCATTATTAGTAACAGTACCTTTTTTCTGTAGAGTTCTGACATGTGCTCTTCATTATTCTGAAAGAATAGCACAAGTTTAGCTTGCTTTATCATTGACATTGTTCCCTGGCCTTAAAAAAATGTTGTCTTTTAATCCACCCCACTGGAAAAAAAAATGCTGAAAGAACTTCTAAAAGGTGGGTGAAATAGTTGCCATAGCCTGAAGGCAGCAACAATGTAAATGCTAACAAGTTACTCTGGTTTTACATGTCTGTTCACCTTTATACAGATTCTACCACCTCTGTGTCTCATACTGCATGTGTTAATGCTTGGGAAGTTCTTTTGGGCCTTATAAACAATCCCATAATACTCTTGAATGTAAACTGAAATACCGTCCTCTAATTCTCTGATGCCTATTTAATAAGCATATTCTAGCTCTGCACATTTATGTAGCGCCCAGTTTTGCCCCCCATACACAGTCTCCCATTTTATTACCTTTTTTCTTTCTTAAATCAGCACAATAGCTTGGATTGTGACAATTGCTTATTCGGTTTTAGAGAAAGTAAAAACACAATATCCTTCTGTAAGACCAACCCACATCTTGAATCCATATGTTTGAGTGTGTAAGAAAATTGGATCTGATGCCTCCACAACAAACAAATTAAGCAAGAAAGTGTGACAATGGTGATAGGAAGAACAAGGAGCAATCCAGTGTATAACTGCACCCTTTAGAGTGGCTTAATCAATGCAAAATTCAGAAAAAAAGATACTCTGTGTCATTATGACTCCACGTATAGTACATTTCTCTCTTGTCCAATTCAAGTCAGAATATTCTTACCTAGGGCTGAAAAATAAATTTACAATTCAGGCCATTTAGTTCACAACCTGTTTCGGTAAGAAACCTCCCAGAAGTAAGGAAACCTTTCTGTGAGCTGAAGTACATTTGCACCAAAGCCTCTGGATCCTGACTGGTTCTTCCTGAAGTAAAAGCCACAACATCTGCTGCTGTCAGCACCCAAAGGTTTCACCCAGAAGTGAGAAGCCCGGTACCAGGTGCTTGCCACAGCTAAACCCTTTTGTGCTCAACACCAGGGCACCCTGAGAGCTTCCCCCAGCTCCAGGGAGGCTCCTGCTGTCCAGTGCAGCTATGGCAGTGCTACCAAAATATTTTCAAATTTGTTTTCAGAGGCTAATCAAGTAACAAGCAGACTACAAATTCTTCTGGTGTGAAGGGTTGCAGAGAACAGCAACATCAAGGTCTTCCTGTCAGTCATGGTAGTTGCCTGCAAGCTACCAGGGGATCTGAGCAGGTTGCACACAGGTGAGGACAGGCTGGAAAAGGGACACTTCAAAGTTTAATCAAATCGTATATTTATGCAGCCAGCTGTGGCCACGCTGAACCCAAAAATCTCCACAGGAACCACTTGTTAATGATCTCACACTAGATTTTAGCATGAGAAGAGACAGATTGCAATTAGAAATATTGAACCTGTTCTTGATCTCTCTCCTGCAAAGCAAGAGAGCAGTTCTAGGACTGCAATGGCTGGAGAGGTTGGGGCTGGCACTGGGAGAGGTGGCTGGTCCCAACCAAGGTTTCATAGGCTCAGGAATGAAAAATAACTAGGGAAAGAACAGGTTTCATGTTAACAGAGCAACTGGAATTTGAGCCTGAAGAATTTCAGGGGTTATTTTTCTTTCTATTTTTACAAAATATAATGCAAATACAACTGTGTTTTTGTATGCTGTGCCTTTCAGCTCTATTTATAATTTCACCATCATTTTCAATCCTGGCTGATTAATATTAGGCCATTAAAATCATGCTCAGATTTCTAAAGAAACATTCTACTTCTTTATTGTTGTTGGAAGTGGTGAACTCTTGCCTTCCCCTACGGCAAGTGTAGGATGGTTTTGCCTTTCAGCAGACTCTTGAGGCAAAGTAAAGCACTTTCCCACCACGAAGAGTCTCAGAAATTAGGCTCTTGAGGATATCCTGTTGGAATAGAGCTGCTGCTCTTGCTCTGTCTAAGTGTTCCAGCAGAGTCAGCCTGTAAGCTTGGAATCATGGACTCCCACCAGTTTGGGTGGAAAGGGGCTCTGTCCCAGCCCTTGTGCAGAATGCGGGCAAGTGCAAAGCTGGGACAATGCTTCCTTCCCCCCTCCCACCAGATATTTGCAAGGAGCCATAGGGTCTTCCTTTCTCCAGGCTGAACCAACACTGTGCCCCAAATCCTCTCCTCAAACAGGGTGGGCTACAGCCCCTGGGATGGGATGCACCTGTGAACCTGCTCCCATCCCATCCACTCTCTCCTGTCCATCTGCTGAGGGGCCCTGGGACAGCAGCTGCCTGCTGGCACATTGACCATCACTCCATTCCTATCCACTTCATCCCATAGCAGCTCAATTCCCTTGCCTCTCCCACATGCAGGGTGGTTGGAGGTGCCACTGAAATTCTATAAATTGTTCCCAAATGTTTGCTCATGTCATCCGCTTCCACAACAACTGCCTACGAACTCACACCACACATACCTTGCTTTCAACTGAGTGATTCATCACCAAAATGTCCTGGCCAAGACCATGTTCTAACAATGGTCAGAAAAACATTGTTTTATTCATTTGTCACTTTCTCTGTAAGATAATACCCTCACCTTAGTTCAGCTGAATCAGAAGGATGAATGAATTATTAATCTGGGCAGTGTTCAGATCTGGGGGAGGGGAGAAGCACCAATATTTATGAATTATCTTATGAATACAATATAAATTATTCAGGAGCTATACATCCTTTTCACAAAGGAAATAAAATATTTTTTTGGCTGTAGTAGGCTTGCAGACTCCTAAGCAGGGAAAGAAAGATAAATGCAAACAGAAAATTTAAGTAACTGTGATTTTAAAGACCTCAGTGGGAAAGTTTGCCCATGTCACATTTACCTGTGATTTTGTCCACCATTTTAGGGGGGGAAAGTGCTTCTTTTCTTAAGATAAACTCTCGTGAAGCTGTAGTTTTACTTGGGTATGTTCATTTCATTGTATTTATTTATTGCCTTGTGTGTGTGTGTAATGAAATCTCATCCATTCTGTAACTTGCCAACTTTCATGAACTAGGACAAAACACTTATAAAACTAAAATTGTATTCCTGCCTGTGGTAATTTTACCATGAGTTTAACAAAGCCAGAACTCAACCCTAAAATTTCAGAAATTGCGGGAATGCCTATACACAGAATTTTGAACCCACTGGACTTGTTGTTCTCCTTTTTGAGCTCACACTCTTTCACAGCTGTAAAGGCTTGTGGTTAAAACAGAAAGGCAGCTTGTGTGAGTTAGGCAAGTGAGGTCTTTCTGAACAAATTGAAGATTTTTTTTCTTTCTTTATAAACCCTAGGGGGAAAAATATTTCCCTAAATATTTCTTTCTACTTTGCTTTGTTAGCTGCAGTATCTCCCACTCACTGCTGTACTTCTGCAAAGAAATTGTTCTGCCAAATGCAAGTAAAGTGTATACTTGAAAGTACTTAACTGATCTGTTGATGGATCATGTAAATATCTTTTTTAAAAGGTACTAATTGTAGAGATAATTATTATCATTTTAAGGGACTCTTTTTATTGACAACATAGCTCAATATTAGCAACCCATTTTATGAGCAATACAATCATGGAAAGGAAATGCTTACATTCACTGCAAAATAAAAAAGTACAAAATCCAGTTTAGAGGGTGGAAAGGCAAATTAGGTATCACCTAATTGTTGCCCTTTTCTCTTTCAGTCATTCTTTCATACTTTGGGACCATCTCCAGGCAGAACATCAAGCCTGAAACCTGTCCACAGCTTCATAACAAAGATCTGAAATTTGCTTTGCATATTCTTCTGCAGAAAAAAAACAAGGACAAGCCCCTTGACTGCTATAAATGGAAATAGCTCCACTGGCTGTAGCAGTGCTCTGCTGCACTGCACTTCTTCTGTAGGACATGCTTCCTACAATTTGAATCATTTCTGATACAGAGGAAAAGGGAGGGGAGAGCCTGGGACATCTTTTCTCTTTTCTGTCTCTCAGAAGTCACTTCAGATTGATCCACCTTAGGAAAAATACATTGCTTTAATTACAACCATTAGGAATGTGATATTTTAACTTATTTTAGATCATCATAAATTCTTGTACCTTACCTAAACTCAGTTTATTTTATCCCTTGTTTAAGGGAAGGCATACTGCTGCAACTACCTCTAAACCATTAAAGTTTTATTTAAAATTATACTTAATAAGAAAATTAAAACTGTAACCATTCTAGTTCCCCATTCTGGTTAGTTCTAGGCAAGCCCCTTGTTCACCTTTGCTTGGACATACCTTTGAGGGATGAGTAGGATAGCACTTTATCTGAGAGGGGCCTTGTGTTGTCGCATGATCTCAGGCCCTTGATGGCTGGTCAAAAACACCTCCATGGCTGACCTCATGCTAACCTGCAGAGCAGGGGTTTAGTTTCAGAATCATAGAACCATAAGAATTAAAAGGTGGGAAAAGACCTTCAAGGTCATAGAATCCAACCTTTGACTGATCACCACTTTGCCAACCAGACCATGGCACTGACTACCATGTCCAGTTATTTCCTGAATACCTCCACAGATGGTGACTCCACCACTTCCATGGGTAGCCCATTCCAATGATTAACAGCCCTTTCTGTGAAGAAATTCTTCCTGATGTCGAGCCTGAAAATCCCCTGGCACTGCTTAAGGCCATTTCCTTTTGTCCTGTTGCTAGTTGCCTTTATTTTAGAAATAAGTAGGGGAAATTGCTTCTCTACAATTCAGTCACTACAATGTCTTCCAAGAAAAAAACAGAAACCTCAAGAAAAAACTCATTTGCTATTCTCAAAAAGAAGGAAAAGCATCAAGAAATCATTGTTGCTCTGTTCCTAGTTTTGGGTAGATCAGGAACAGAACATAGATTAATCCCAGGCTTTGAGTTCTGATTACTACTGAGAAGTAAAGAGTACCTGGCCACATTTGGATGGGTGTTCATAAGGATCCTAGTACAGCACTAAACAAAGACGTCTTGCAATGCATCTGGAACAACACAGCTGCTCTTTTGAACTGACAGGATGCAGCAAAGGACTGCTGGCACCTTGCTCCTGATGAATTCAGAGGGGTCTCTGTGAGGGTAAAGGCCAATGTGTGAGGTCCAAGGCATGTGGCTTTAAATGAAGCATGTTTGTATATTGTGTCTGTGTGTTTCTTGTGTAAATACATACACATAAAAATACACTTATGGTTGTGAGCCCTCACACACAGGACTGAAAAATCAGTAATTTCATGGGTTTGTTTTGGCTGATAAATCTGATGATTGTTTTGTTGGTTTGCACCTATTTGTAGACTTAGTAAGAGAAGATAACACCACTGTTAACAATCACCCCACCAGAAAGTTCAAGCAGTTGGTGCCTTTGCAAGCCATCAGGAAGCCCCACAGTAGCTCTTTCTTATAGAACACAAGCTGATTAGCTTCTCCTGGCACTGGGCAAATGGAAGAGGTAAAAAGTAATTATAATCTTTTCAGTGACCACACTCCAATTGCAAATGCTCACATGGCTCTGACTTGCAGATAAATCTTTCTAGCTGGACTACCCATTACTCTTACGAAAGTAAACATAGACACTGATGAGTGCAAACATAGACTGTTACAGAAAATCAGTGATATCTGAAAATCTTGCAGCTGCTCTCACTCCCAAGTAAATCTAAATTAATCTGGAGGGACTAGAATTGGTAGAATTGAGAAGTCCAAAAGATTGGGAAAAAAAAAAAAAAAAAAAAAAAAAAAAAAACAAAACAACAACAACAACAACAAAAGACAAGCCAGTGTTTTCTCTATCTGAAAAGTTACGGAGCAATCAGCATGAAAAATTACAGGTTCTCTGATCTAGACTTGAAGCTGATTCTGTGAACAATTAGTGCTGAAATTGACGCCATTTTGGGTGGTATCTTTTTAACCTGATGGGATCCCTGTGTTGCAGAAGTCCTTTGCATATTAGTTCGAGCATTTTTACCTCAGGGTAATTTTAGTATCTTGCCCCTTTGTGTTCTAGTAGGGAAGCAAGTGAACAAATCTACAAATATGCCATGGTAAATATGAAAAGGCACTGTTTCTACTCTTACCACAGAGGGATTGATCTAAATTCATTAATATACGGACATGGAAAACTTGATTGAAAAAATAATTGAAAAAGAAATTGCAAACAGCATTACACTAGAAGTCTTGCAAAAATGTTAGTTTTCCACATAACCTTTCTTTTAAAACCATTTAGTCTTTGATAATGTATAAATGTTTGTATTCAATTCAAAGTTTTTCTTTTAAAAAAAGAGGAAGAAACATAGTAAATTTAATAACTATAAACCCAAGTTTAATTTCAGTTCCACTTTTTTATATTTATGAAAATTTTGGGCTCACTTTGCATCTCAGTTATTCTTTCATGGCTGACAGAGTTAGAGATTTATTTTAGATAGGTTAGATAGCATTAGATGGTTAGCAGTCTTAATTTTAGAAAAAGAATAAAAAACCCCACCCGAAAACAAGGAAAAGCTTAGGGCTGACATGCTAATTCTATTCTAAGGGTAAGGAAAGAAATATTTTAGAATGAGGAATTTTATGTAAATGATTCAAAATATTTCAAGTTGACTCACAGTTTTTCATCCTTCATTGCAAAGTTTTAATTTAATGAAAATGAAATATTTAGTCTTGAAAATAAAAGAACAAAAGATCCTAGTACAGAAAATACTAAACAATGTAATCAGTTATGTTCTTTTAATATTTCCCCTCTTAATCAAGAAAAAAAAAAAAAAAAAAAAAAGGCCAGCAGCCTACACAGAGCCAATTACACGGAAAAATCATAAGCAACTGCAGCGTGTGAAATATTGCCAGTCAGAAATTCACCATGACACAATGCAGAGGAAGTTATAGTGTGAAGCCCAAGCTGTCAAATCTGAATTTGGAAGTCTCAAAATGTGTAGTTAAACTTAGTGACATTAGGAAGATATTCAAGGGAGATAGCAAAGAGGCACCCAGGAGCTACCTCATTCTTGTTATCTCCCCTAATTTATGTTTCTAATACAAACATTAAAGGAAATATTGAAATCAGTGAGGGAAAAAAATCCAGTCCTGTAGGATTCAATGAAAAGAAGGATCCATGGCATCTATGTGATGAGGGGGGACGGGAAGGAAGGAAGGAAGGAAGGAAGGAAGGAAGGAAGGAAGGAAGGAAGGAAGGAAGGAAGGAAGGAAGGAAGGAAGGAAGGAAGGAAGGAAGGATAGTTTATTTGAGAGTAAGGAGAGTTATCCTGATAAAGAATGAAAGAATAGTTTTGGTTGTAATGAAGACTTGTACTCATTTATTGAACCTGTTTCTCTCTTGCTGCTTAGTCTTTCAAATCGCTTTCTGTGTTTTTTCTGTGTTCCTTAGGAACAGCAACAGTAAAAAACAAACAAACAAAACCAAAAAACACCACCACACACACAAAACCCGCCCATTACTCATGAGGGGTGCGTTCATCCCTATGACATACAGTGCTTTTCCAGTAGTTAAAAGGTATTGAAAATTAAGGGTCTTATTATATTCCCATGGAAGTAGTGGCAAACCCACTTTTGGTTTCAAGAGGAACAAGACAGAAACTAAAAATTGATTTTATACCTGAATGTTTTAGTTTAGATACTCAGGTTTTAAACATAGCTGCCCAAAGCATGGAATTAAAAAGTATATTTTTAATCATTAAATATTATTTTTATTTAATTTTGCATATAATAACTGTCTTTTAAACATTTCCTAATACTGTATTTTTAATTAAATAATAAAAAATGAACTGAGTCTTTTCTCCCTCTAGTGCATTTTCATTTGTGCCCATATATAACACTGGACTCCATGAAGAGAGGCTCTTAACTGTACTAGGTCAACTAGAGCCACATAGAAAATAGGACTAAAAGGCAGGCCTGATTCATTGCCTGTGTAATAGTTTGGTTTACTGCTAGAGCAAAGGGTTTGGAGATTGTTCTTGGTTTCCTCTCTTTCTTAAATAAGGCTCTAAGAAAAACTTCTGGAATATGAAAAAAAAAACCCTAAGCCAAAAACTTCAGAGAAATTGGTGGGTTTTTAGACAGAGCTATCCCTGTTAAAAATAGAAATGCAGTCCACTTCACACACACCTGCAGAAATAATGCAGGTGCAAATTGGGAATGCAAAGTAAAACTTCGTTGTTGTCATTAACAACGTTTCATGAAAATTTGTATCAAACAACCAATACGTAAATATTCAGCCAATCACACTTTGGCTTCTCAGAGGTCTGTGCTTGGAGGTTTGTTAGAAAGCACCATTGTGATAGCTTGCACTAAGCATATCATGTCATATCGTGGGCCTTAGGACTTCTTGCTGCCTTTTGAGGCTCAGGAGTTGTGCTTGGTTTAAGATTCCAGTCAAAGGACATCCCCACCAGCTGCTTCACTGGTTAATTTCCTTAAAAACTTGCTACTTGCCTGTAATTTCGAGATGTAGCTCTTCCTATGTGGGATAGACTGAGAAGTCCTCTGATAACTCTTTTCCTCCTTGTTCATTCTTCCAGAGGGTTGAGTTACTTCATTGACAAGCTAAATGGATCACTGTCTTTAAAATAAGCCTTTTCCCAATCCTTTTGTCATTATCAGTACTCTTCTCTGTAGTTCCTCCATCATCCTTCTTAAAGTGCAGATAATTGAATGGGACTACTTCAGCAGACATCACACCACCAGTGCCAAGCAGACATTGTTCAGCCTCTGTTCTCTTTTCTGACACCTCCATTTTTTTTTTGTGCCCAGTATTACAGCAGCTCTTTGGGCCACGGCACCACACAAGGTTAATTTTCTTCCAGCATTAGCATCACATTTATGAGTTTCTTCAGAATGGCAGTTTCTTCTCCAAAAATGGCAGCTAGCATCTAGAAATGATACAGCATACCTTGTGTGCTTTAGTAGCCATAGAGATTGTGTAAAGAAAAACTATTTTAGAATTCTTGAACCAAAAATTTTGTATTTGGCAAGGGAAGCAATCCATATGTCTTACATTTTACAACAGTGAATCATGCTTTAAATCCTGAGTAATCCCACTGAATTAAGTGAAACCTTTAAAAGTGTGAAATATTATACAATGCAATGTCAATATAAACAGGGAACTGTTGCAGACTGCATCTACACCACTCTCAATCTAAAACAGGAGTGCACTTCTGAAACTCATCTCCTGGCTTTCTCTCCACACTGTGCTTTGGGACACAGACCAGAGTGCTTTCTGAGCATGAGAACTGCTTTCCCTTTGGGTGAAACTAACCCAACCAGTGCACCTGAGAGCATGTGCAAGGTGCTCCTGTCAGGCAGCCTGCAGGACCAGCCTCTGGCTAGACACCCCCAGCCCCAGGAGGCAACCAAATGTTGATGTTGGTGCAGTGCAGACACTTGGTCCTTACATCCCTGTTTCATTCTGTCTACCTGCCCATAGACATGTCTGTGTCTTGTTTGTTTGTTCCTCTGCATGTACACTCCTCATGAGAGGGATGGGGCCCTCCCCTGGGGCTCGTCCTGACAAAGTCCCCACTGGGGACCACAGACCAGGATTAACAAGTGTCTTGGTTTGCAATATGCAACCAAAAATGTGTATTTTATTTCCATCTGTTGAAACTGGTTGGGAGGTGTTTTCTTTATCTCTTGTATAACCCATTCCTCATAACTCTGGGGGGAAGGGGTGGGTGTCTTCTGTTAATGGGCCAGCTGGTAAAACCAGGTGGGGCAATGTTCTTATCTCTTTCACAACCCATCCTCCCTCCAGGGGGATATCTGCTGTTAGTGGGCCGTTAAGGCTCACCAATGACTGATAACATTACATCATCTCATTGTGAGATGCTCCACCCATTGGGGGGAGCCAACCATTCCCACCTGGATAAAAACTGAAACCCAGGAATGCCAGGTATCCTGGTTTTCCACTGGGTTCCAGAGGAAGACTGGACTCATCTTACCACCACTTGAGCCTTTCTACAGGATCATCTCTACTGCAACAGAACCACATCTGTTACCCCAGGAGGATTTATTTGGAGGGCTTCCAACACCCTGACCAACTGGGTGTCAGGTTGTATCTCTGATTCTGTCAGGGTTTTCTACCATTTTTGTTTGTTTGCTTGCTTATTTTTTTATACTACTACATTTGTATTTTTAATATTCCTAGTAAAAAAACGTTATTCCTATTCCCAAATCTTTGCCTGAAAGCCCGTAATTGCAAAATTGCACTAATTTGGAGGGAGAGGTTTGCGTTCTCCATTCCAAGGGGAGCTCTGGCTTTCCCTGGCAGACACCTGTCTTTCCAAATGAAAACAACAAGAATACTTCAGAAAGATCAGGGAAGAGCCTTCCCAAGGGTAGGCTCCTGGTTTCCAGGTTACTTTAGCCACTTTGAGAAGTGTGCCACCAGGGCTGCTCCTGCTGCTGGCCTCAGAGGGTAGGATAATCCCCTGACCAGGGGAGACATCTGACAGGATTCATACACCTCCAGAAAACCTGAGCAACTAGGGGTGATGATGCATAGTTAACATCATCTCTCACATCCATAGCACGACCTCCTGCTAAGTCTGGCTTCTCTGTAGGAGAACTGATCCTGTTCACCCTCTAGGTGTTTCACACTCTTGCAGCCAGCTCCTAGGTAGAATGACTCTCTTCAAAAATCCTTCATAGGAGGGAAAAAGGGTTTGAAATTATAAACTGTCCCAGACATTAATTCAGCACAGCTGGGGCCATGCAACATTGCATGGATGAGGAAAGACAAGAAAAGAGATGATCACTCCTCTCTTTTTTCTATTCCAGACTGGCAGGAGGCCAAACTGTCTCTAAGAGTAAATTAGAGCAACATAAAAAATCTCTGTTCCATCTGAGGATCCTAAGGGACCCATACTGCTAGCTCAGCCCTTCGTGTCAGCCCACTAAATAGATCAGAGGAGTGTAGATTACATACATCAAAGTTTCTGATTTATTTTACCTTAAGTAATAACAAGTACGTGTTCAACATACTAAAGAATAACTTCCATATAGTAGATAGGAGCGTTGCCCTAATTTATGTAGATTTTTTGAAGAATCACCAAATCTGTTCTTATGATCTTATAGAAAAAAGAGAAAATACATTTGGTGTGATGCCTACCTAATACAGTGTCCCTGAGCAGCAGATGGACATTGGTTCTTTAATGGCATGAGGAAGGAACTATGAATAGTGCATCCCTCCCATTTCCAACTTCTGCAACAGAGTAACAGGATTAAAATTCTTATCAGAGGTTATTAGATTAGATTGAATTCCTGTTAAAACCTGAGGAATCGAAATCTTCACATCTCAAAGTAGTGGATGAAAAATGATTACTAGAAAGTGCAGGTATTACAGGCCACATGAATCAAACTATAGAGAGAAATAGGATAGAAAAAGGATCAGACCATGCTTCCTTTGCAAAATCAAAAAAAAATTTGACAGTTTTGTCTTCTAGAAACTTTGAATCAAGGTCTTCCACTTTACTTTTTTTTATTTCTGATAATACTGTTTTAATCAAGATGTCTACTTGCACAAGTGGTCATGAATTAAGCAAAATCTTTCAGTCTAATCCAAAAACATCAATAAATTAATATATGAAGAAAAAAAACCCAAAAGTGATGGTCTGAATTCCTGAAAATATCTTAGTCAATCAGAATTTCCTTCTAAAATTGAAACTCTTGGTATTAACAAGTGGCTAAATGAGAAAATGTTTTTGGATGCCACAAGCACTTGCTCACGAGTGACTCCATCAGAAAATCTACCTGAAGAATATCAAGTACTGTAAAGATGCTTAGAAAATAGAAGTCAAAGCTTGCTGCTACAGAAGTGCTAAATAGTAATAATAACTTGCTAAACATCTTTACTTTCCCATCACAAATAGTTTGGCAGGACACTTCATAATGGGAAAGATAGGGATTTAACATACTTGTGAGAGAGCAAGGGCCTACCATGTCACATTTCCATGTATAGAATATCTACAAACAGCAACGTGAGAATGGCATGGTGCCCCTCTGTACCAGTAGTGTGGGGATATCTATTCAAGTTCAGTTTTCACTATTGTATCAAAAGTTTGCATATAAATTTGTATTTAAAACTTAATTAGCAGATGCTCTTTATTTTTCAGTCCATAACAGAAGTAAATAATTTGTATTTCAGGCTTTTTTTTTTTTTTTTTTTTTTTTTTGTGGGAAGCACTATTTAACTAAAGCAATGTAAAAGAAGCAGCAATCATTTATTTTTTTACTTATTTACTTTTTCAAGAGAACTTATTTTTATTTAGAGAATGGAAAATGTGGGGTGAGGGGAAAACATAGAAACAGTTACCAACACAATACAAGATGATGAAGCACTAGAAAAATAACAATGGGTTTCATCTTGTAAAATACAAAATATTTTGCCTTATGATCCCATTATCTCCCCAGTCGACCAACCCTGCTGGCCTTTGACTTTGATTGTTTCAGGTTAGGGTTTCCATTTTAATGAGGGCAGGAAACCTCAGCTCTGGCTCCCTTCATTTGGAGCTGCAGGGTTGTGGCCCTGCTGCTGATCACCATCACAGCGTCAAGCAAACCGAAAAAACAAGGCTCTTTTAAAAATGGTGATTTCTTTTATACGTGGTGACTTTGGGGTATTCCCTTATACAAAGGCCAGAATTGTTGCAGTGGCCAGAGTGGTGATTCACTCTTCTATCTTTTACTCTCCCGTCACTTTATAGTTAGGGATTTTTATTTTTTTTTTTTTTCATTTTAACTGGAAAAAACCCAAGTCTTTATCAAGGGTCTTAGCCAAGCACAGCCTGAAAAATGTGCCTCCCTTGATAACCTTCATTTGAAGTTCTCGGCAAGGATTACGTCAATATTTAACCCCGTATCCCCGGGGTGGCCAGGGCACAGCTGTACAAAACAGGGATGCGGGATGGCCCAGCATCAGTCCAGCCAGCGGGGCGGGAGGATGCGGCCCTCCAGGCCTGCCCTGCCCCGCTTGTCCCGCTGCCCGCAGGACTGACTGAAACTGCACCACAAACAGGCGGCGGCGGCCGTGCCCGCTTAGAAAAGAGGAAAAGTCACTTCCTTGTATCCCTGTGACGTTGCAATTTAATTTCCTTGCCATCACAACGCCTTCAGCCTCGCACCAAGCTTTCCTTGCCCACCCCTGTGTCCCTGCCCGCCGAGCAGAGCGTGTGGCCGGGCTGGGCCCAGTGCCCGGCGGGGACACGGTGGTTTCCCTGGGGGACACTGCGGTGGGGCCGTGGCCAGGCCGCCATGGGCAGGACGAGCCCGCGCTGCTCCTCAGCAGCGAACCCACCAGGCGGCTGGGAAGGCTGGCAGGACAGGCCTGCCGCCCCCCAGAGCCCGCAGCCCCGGCCGTCCCGCTGTCCCCTCACCCCTGGCCGTGCCCAGCCACCTCCTCGGTGTGGCGGACAAGGACACGGCGGTGACACGGTGGTGACAGCCCCATGGCCCTCCCCGGAGCGCCCCGCGAGTGGGTCCCAGCTTTGGAGGCTCCGCAAGTCATGACTGAGGACCATTTCTCATTCCTAACCCACAGCACTCTAAAAGCAAGCGAGCAAACAAACAAAAAAGCACAGGAGCTAAAAATTCTGGCCCATCTCGCTACGAATCTGGAGGGTGGTTTTTGTTTGTTTACATTGCCGAGTAATAAAAACGTAATGTAGGTTTTGCGTTTGGAGAAAAATGAGGCGAATGGGAGCGGAGTGAGGCAGGGAGACACGTGTGTGCCTGTCTGTCTGTCTGTCTGTCTGGGCGCAGATGGGCCCGCGCTGCAGTCTCCAGGCTCCGAATATGAAAATGAATCACATCAGCCCGCAACATTTCCCAGTGTGTCCAGAGTCCTGCTTTCAACACATACATGAATGTATGTAGCAACGATCTTTGGATGATGTCATACTTTTCCATCAGGATACTGGGTGACAGCACATCTGTAGGCTTTGGGCTAAATGTATAACGAGCATGAAATTCCCTTTAATGTCAAAATAAGACCAAAAGAGAAAAAAAAAGAGTTGGAAAGGTCACATGGAAAAAACCTCCAATAATAAATATGACTTTTGGGGCCGCTCGGGTCCGGCTGTCACCGGGATGAGCCCACCGAGGCAGACACCCCGGCAGCATCCCGATAATCTTATTATTTGCATGACGTTAGCCCTGAGGCCGGGGGTGGGGGTGGGGAGGGGTGGGGGAGGGGAAAGGGGAAGAAGGCCGCCAAAAGCATCCTGGCAGCATCCTGGCAGCATCCTGGCAGCATCCTGGCGGCCCGGGGGACGGGCGGGCCCCCTGTCCGTTTGGGGGTGCGGTGTCGGCGGGCGGGGCCGGGCGGTGCCGGGGCCGGTGCCGGGGCCGGGCGGGCGCGGATTGCCGTGCGCAGCTACTCGCGGCGGTGCGGTAGCGCGGCGGGCCCTGCGGAGCGCGGTAATGATGTCAACTTGTTATTTACTTTCCAGCGCCGGGTGACGGCGCAGCGCGAAAGGAGAATCAATCAGCCGCCGGGTGACCCGCCAGGCGCAAAAAAACCGGGAGCCGGGCGGGGGAGGGGAAGCACATGGAGCCGCGTTGCATCATCCGCCCGGGGTGGGGGGGACACGGCCGGGACGCGGGGACACGCGTGGGACGGGCGCGCCGGGGGCCAGAGAGTGGCGGCGCCGCTGCCCGCGGGAGTCGCGCCCCGGCGAGATGCACTAAAGCCGTTTGTGCTGATTCACACCCGCCCGGCCCCGCGCCCCGGGCGCTGACCGGGCACCGCCGCCCGCCCCGCACTGGGGCAGCGGGTTCGGCGCGGGGAGCGCTCCCGCAGCGCCGCCCGGACCAACGGCCGCGCCCCGCGGAGCCTGCGCGGGCACAGCCCCCAGCGGGCACAGCCCCCAGCGCCGGGCCGGGGAGCGGGGACAGCGCGGGCACCGCGCGGGGCCGGCACCAGGGAACGGGGGAGGGGAGAGCAGGGCAGCTCTCCGTGTGTGTGCCCGGTTTGTCACCGGGTTTCAGTTGCGGGGGGGGTGTCAAAGCACAACATAACCACAGGCGGGGCGGGAGCCGGCGGCACCCCGGGGCATCCCCGGGGGCGTTGGCGGCGGCGCCTCCCCGAGCTGCGCGTCCCGGCGTGCGGGACCTCGGCAGGTGGGGGAGGGCGCGGCCGGTTCGCCCCCCAGCCCCCCCCTCCCGGTGCTCCCCCTCCCCGCCGGCCCTCCCTCGCTCCCGCCGGTGGCGGCGGCCCCGGGCCCGGGCGAGGCTGTGGCTCCCCCTCGGCGCTGCTCCCGCCGCCACCGCCGCGCGTCCGCGCCGGCCCCGCCAGCCCCCCCTCCCCGCCATTCCGCCCCAAAACTTTCCGTTTCCCCCATCCCGCTCTCCGGGACTTCCTTGTGCCGCCCGTGCGCGGAGGGGGGGGAGGAGGCGTGTGCGGCGGCGGCGAGGGGGGATTCGCAGCCTCCTGGCAGGCTGGCCGGGACCCCGGGGGAAGAGGAGTTGCACCATGCGCGGCAAGTGAGGGAAAGTCTCCGCCAGCAGCAGCGCCGCCGCCCCCCGCACGAGTTGGGGCTCTCCCCGCCCGCGGGAGCGGGAGCTGTGCCTTTAACGCCCGCTGCGCCGCGAGGTGAGTTCCCGAGGCGGATTATTCATCCCGGGGACCCTGTGCTGGTTTCTTTTCCCCCCGTGTTTTTTTTTGCCCTTTTTTTTTATTTTTTATTTTTTTTTAAATTTTTTTTAATTTCCCCTTTCCTTCGGCTGTCCTCCCCGGTGCAGCCCCAGCCCGGCCCGGCCCGGGTGTCCCCTCTGCCGCCCGACCCGCCGGGGGGAGGGGGCCGCCCCACCGCCGCTCCGTGTGACCGAGTTTATTTGAACCCGCACGTTCCGGGCTCTGCCGGGGGGCTCTGGGGGTGTTTATTCGGGCCGGGTGATGTGTGTGTGTGTGTGCGGGGCTGCCGTGCCCGGGGCGGGGGCTTTGCAGCTGCCCCCGGCCAGAGCGACCCCGGCGTGGGGGAGGGGAGGGGGCATTTCTCCCCACTTCTAGACACTATTTTAATGTATGAGGGGGTTATAAAAAAAAAATAAAGAAAAAGAAGCTCTGGGAGGGGGGAGAGAAATGCGAGGTATTCACGCTCCAGTGTGGAGTTTGCAGAGCCGGGGTGGGGGAGGGGAGCCCATTCATCGCCAGGGCTTGAATCAGCAGCGGGCGGAGGGGCCGGGCGCTCCCCTACACCGAAGTTTATTCCAAGTAGGTAAACAAGTTCTGTCCTCGCCCCCACCCCGTGCCGGCCCCGGACCGCGCTGCCCCCGGGCCGCTCCCCGCGCCGCGGCCGCCGGGGGGGTGAGGTGAGGGAGCCCCTCAGGGCCGGGGCCGCCGACCTGTTGAGCGTCCCGGGGCGGCCCTGAGCCCCGAGCACAGAGCCCTGAGCCCCGAGCACAGAGCCCGGAGCCCTGAGCACACAGCCCAGAGCACAGAGCTCAGCCCCGGGCGGCGGGGCGGGCGGGCACCCTGCCCCCGGGCTGTCAGCGGGCCCATTTTGTGGTGCGCGTTCAGCCCCGGCGCTGGGGCCGACAGAGGGTTTGTTCTGTGCGCGGCCGAATATCGGAGTGCTGTGATGTAAAGGGAATGACCCTTGACCTATTTAATGATATGTTGTCGGGCTCTCGGGCGGGCATCCCGCACAGCGCAACGAGGGGCAAAAACACCAAGCCACACCCTGAAAGTTGGGCTGGCATATTAATTCCTCAAAGTGGCGTTTATAGGGAGTGAAGGCTCCCCTTTATGCGCTGCCGTGACACGCCTCAGGGCTGTGCTCCACGAGGACCCGCGCGGCGGGGGAGGGGAGGGGAGGGGAGGCGGGCCAGCCCACCGCCTCCCCCAAAACAGAAAATATTGCACCATAATGTTGCAGAAACCTAAAATATTCAGTTGGAAAGACGGATGATTTGAAATAAAATGGAGTGCAAAATTAAAATTTCAAGGCTAGTGTTTTAGGCTAATAGTATGAAAATAAACATATTGTGCCAGAGGGAGAGCTGATTGTAGGTAATAAATACAAGGTCTTTACTCTTGACAAATATAATGTCATATCTTTCTTCCTTACCCCATTTATTAGTGGTCTTTTAACCAAGACTACTGGTGTGGATGTGTAAGGTTTAACATCATATACCTTGTGTACCGTGTGACTGCAGGGACTGGGTTCAGGCCTCTCCCTGTCCTGCAGCCAGTGTTCTGTCATCTACAGAGACACTGGGCAGGTTTTAAATTAAATATATCCATTCTGTGATAGCAGATGTTGTTGGCAAAGAGAGCCAGATTTGTCCTAGTGTGTGTTTTGGCGTTGTTGTTTTTTTTGTTAGGCTTTTTTTTTTTAAAAAAAAAAACAATTACAGATAATAATTGCAACATCTCAACGACAGCAATAGTAAAACAGGGAAGCTTTCCCACAGAAGATTTGTAGAGGGGGTGGGAGGAAAAAGGAAAGCAAGAGGGGGAGGATGCTATCACATTAAAAATGCGTTAAACCTCTCTTGTGCTATATGTAATAATGGTAAAAACAGTGGAGATTTGAGCAGAGCTGCTGTAGTTGTCTCAGTGTTTAACACCTTCAGTGAGCTATGCACTAACCAGAGGCAGGGCAACCCTGGATGTGCAGTCTGGGGAAGGAGAGGCTGGAAAGCAGAGCCAGGGAAGGGACCTGGGGGTCCTGGTCGATGGCAAGTTGAACATGAGCCAGCAGTGCCCTGGCAGCCAGGAGGGCCAACCCTGTCCTGGGGACATCAGGCCCAGCATGGCCAGCCAGGCAAGGGAGGGGATTGTCCCCTCTGCTCTGCACTGGGGCGGCCTCATCTCCAGTGCTGGGGGCAGGTTTGGGTGCCACAGTATGCAAAAGACATTCAGCTGTTAGAGAGTCTCCAAAGGAGGACCATGGAGGTATGAAGGGGCTTGAGAGGAAGCCAGATGAGGGGTGGCTGGAGTCCCTTGGCTTGTTCAGATTAAAGGAGACTGAGGGGAGGCCTTATTGCAGTCTACAGCTTCCTCATGAGGGGAAGCAGAGGGGCAGGCACTGATCTCTGCTCTGTGGTGACCGGTGCCAGGGCCTGAGGACATGGCCTGAAGCTGTGTGTGTGCAAGTTTAGGTTGGATGTTAAGAAAAGGCTCTCCACTCAGTGGGGGGTTGGGCACTGGAACAGGCTCTCCAGAGAAGAGATCACCACACTAAGCCTGACAGGGTTCAAGAAGCATTTGGACAACACTCTCAGACACGGGGTGCAATTCTTGGGATGTCCTGTGCAGGGACAGGAGTTGGACTTGATGATCCTTGTGGGCCTCCTCCAGCTCAGTGTATTCTATGATTTTAAGGTTGTTTTTTCTCTCCCTCCAAGATGAAAAAGCATGTCTCATAAGCAAAGGGGATTGAAAATTACACACACATGTAAACACTGGCAACTGAACATCTGTCCAGGTCTCTTTGGAGAGAAAAAAACAAAAAAAAGCCCTCTGCAGATAAGTTGTCACCTGAATACATCCTCTGCCCTTCTCCCACTGAATTGAGTAAGATGACTGCTCTGACTGCTCTGTTCTCTGCTATGTCACTGCTGTGAGTTATGCTATTGCTTCTTTTTTAATGATGGTAGATCTTCTCCACAATAAGTATCTGAAGAGCAAAAATAAGTTCAATCATTGCTGGGGAAGGGGCACCTGGAACTGGCAGATTTCTGCTCCACCAGTTTGCCCAGTTTTCACCGGGTCAGAATATGCTGAAATGTGCAGGACAGCCCCAAGAATCCCACCATGTTTTGAACTCTCTCAGGCTTGGTGCTGTTCCCTGGGGAACCTGTTCAGTGCTCAGCCCCTCTCGGGGTGAAAAATCCTTGCCTGGTATTTAACCTAAACCTCCCCTTATTCAATTTCATGCTGTTTTAGTCCCGTCATTGATTGTTAGCTGGGCTTTTCTCATTTTTGTGATGATGGAGACCAGAAGTAGGTGCGCTGTCCACTTGATATGTCTAATGTGCCATGGCTCCTGGAAGAGCTTTCTGAATAGAGTGTCCTCCTCTGGCAGCAGCAGCTGTTAAAGGCCTGTCATCCCTTTTCTTGGAAGGAGTAGAGAGGAATGTCTCTCAGTGTGGATGGGATCTTATTTCTCAGTAGCTGAGATAAGTCAGCAGTGTGATACACTTAGGATTTATTTAGTGGTGTGCCCAATTTGGCTCAGTGTGGAGATGAGGCTGGAAAAGCCATTCCAGGTTTTAGGTTTGGGGTGCTGGATGATTGCTGCAGGTAGCGAGGTCAGTGCACACTTCAGTGCTGCTAGCCCTTGCTCTTTGCTGCTGCTAAGAGTCCAGAGTTAGAATCACGTATTAAACGGATGCTGTTTGTATTTTAGTAGTGCCAAGGGGCCCCCATTCAAATCAGGGCCATTTGGGGAATATTGTAGACAGTGGTTCTCACCCTAAACTGGTTGTAATGTAAGTAAGAGAGACAAAGTCAGAAGGGTAAATGCTGGAAAAAACTGACTCAGGGGAACAGCAGCTGATTGTAGTGCCATATCTGCAGGACCACGGTGTGATCTCAGCTGGTAGGGGAGAGAGTTGTTAACACCTGGCAGCACTGCTGCTGGTAAATCTGTCTGCTCTGCCCAAAGAGGGGTGGGCGTCATAATGTGATCCATATCCTGGATTTACTTTACTACTGCTCTTTTAATTCCTAGTATTTTAGATTGTGTACACCAGCCTGCCTATAAAGTGATCCAGGTTTTGTAACTCTTGGGACTGCTTCTTTTTTCATAATCTTCATTATGAGGCAAGATGGAAGTAATTTTGTAAATTCTTCTTTCAGCTGCTAAATTAAAACTCCACTCCCTCTTCCCCTCCCTCATCTTGCCTATTTTTAGTTAGGAGGAAATAGCTGACCTCTTTACAGCAAGAACCCAGACCCCCTGGGTGCCATTTATAGGTTTCTACCAAATGGCCTACTTGGACAAGTTGGTTGAAATTAAACAAAAACATTGGAACTACGGCTGTACATAGGAATAGCGGCCTTCCTGTCAGTACAAAATCTGTCATTTTAATGATACTGAAACAAGCATAAAAAGGGGAAAAAAGGGTTTAGGTTATTTTTCTTCAATATACAAGAGAATATTTTAAAGGCTTTCTTCTTTGTTGTTGCTCTCTGATCATTAATATAATGGAATTTCTTTTAAAGATGCCTGATAGTGTTTTGCTTTACAGTCAGAGAAAGTCCCCCAAAGTTAGGGCTGTGTAAAAGCTAGAAGAAGTCAAAGAAGGGTGTTCATTAAGAAAGCATCATAGTTTCTTACCAATCGTCTTCATGTGTAGAGATTTTGTCCTAGACAAAATCTAACTAATTATAGTTACTAATGTTTAGTAATTCTGTAGAAATATAAATTTGCTTCTGCTAGCTTAATTGAAAGCAACTTTAGCTCCACAATGGGTATGTGACAGTTTTTGAAGGTAAAGGTGCACAGGCCTTTTATGCTGCTTTTCTTGAGCTGCTTTTCCTATGCATATTTGTATTTATTTTAAGTGATACTGAAAATACTGGCCTGTAGCAATAGTTACGGCATTTCTTCTTTTGTTGTTTGAGAAGAATATATATTGCCTCTGTTACCTTCTGTTGGGGTCCCAGCCACCAGTCCCTCTCTCTACTTTGATCATGACTGCAGCTTGGGATTGGGCGCATCTGATGATGTGGCTGCCATCTTTATAATCCTGTCCACTTTATGCAATTAAAGGGGCATTGTGATGTGTAACCCCATTTCTTGACCACCTGTATTGTTAGTATGAGTAATTAATGTGTCCTGTTTAAGCTGGAGTGCATGTAGAAAGTCATAATTTTTGTGTGAAGTTACAGTGGAAATTCCTGCCAAGAATCTTGTGGTGTTCATGCAGTACAAAATCATGATGATAGTACTGTAGTATGAAGAAACAATTCTTTTAATCTTTTAGCTAAGTGCATTGCATAACTACATTTTGGCCTGGGTGTTGAACCTTAGTCATTTGCTGGGCAAAATTACACAGCACACTGAACATGTGGACGAACAGTGCCTCGATGCTTAGATGACACGACTTATGGTCTGTTTCTGAACAGATGAGTAGTACTAATGTCTAATAATTCTCTGTATATGCTCATCAAAATACTCTCATCTAATTAAGTGAGTTTTATTGACCCTTTGCTATTGGAAGGTGACACAAAGCTTTTTAAAGACCAGTGTTCTCCATTAGTATGTAACAGTTGCTCTGTATATCACTCCAGTGCCCTTCAAAGTGTGATTGCATTTACTGACCTAAGTTTCATTTAAGCTGCTAATTCTTAGTTACAGTTTAACCTCTTACCACGGTGTAGAGGTGTTAGAATGCGTTCTGTTATATAAAATCATAATTTTATTAAATGAAAAAATGTAGTAACATTAATTATGATTTTATTGGGTTTTTTTCCTACCGAAACACAACTTTCTCATACCTCCAATAAATTACTGACAGAGCAAAAAAGCAACATTTTTCCCTTAGACATTTAAATTACTTAGAAAATATGCTTTGACATTGTCTCCAAGAAAACAAAGAGGATTTTACTTTGGTGGATAGATTCCTTTTGTCATTCTGCAGCATAATGCATTTATTGTACTCCTTTTTGAAGGCAGCAAACTGTGCTGGATGTACAGTGACAAACTTTGGCTTCTGCTATATTTTGCTGTGTAGCGCCATCAGCTCTTCATTAATCCTCTGCCATTGCATGGAGACTCTGCAGAATATTCTCTAGTTCAAGAGTGAAGCCAACTATTTATGATTTATATTTCCAAATCAAATAGTCATGTTACAGAGGCCCCTCTAAAAGGGAGCAGTTGCATTGTTGTGATTAACATGTATACAGTGTTGTTGTGTTTCATGCTTATAAGTGTCTGCTGCTGAGTTTGTGCTAATTTGAACACAACCCCATAGCCTACAGCAAAATAATTGGAAAGATGTTGTTCCAAAAGAATTGACCTTCACAGTGTGCAGTTAATAAATACATGAGATTTTTATAAAGAAGTAAAAATATGGAATTTTTTTTTGTAAACTCATGTGTATTGGTAACAGAATGAGGAATTGTTATAACAGCAGGATAGTTTCAGTGTCATTTAGTAACTAAAAGTTGCTTGTTCACTGTACCAATGGGTTTCATCTGGTTGCTACTGGCAGAGGATATGTGTGTGTCCAGAGACCCATTAGTATTAAGACTTGTGTTAGCACATAGTCTCAGCTGGGATTGTAGAACAACAAATATTAATCGTTTGAAATTAACTACACTAATTGTCGTGTGTGAGTGCATGCATATGCAGATAAATACATGGATAGCCTTAAGGTAGTCCAAAAAATAGTTTTGGAGAAAAAAAGATGTAACCCTGATGGAGAGTGTGCCAGCGTGCAGTGGCTTGACTCTCACACCCTGATCTAGGATGTGCTCAGGTCAGCAGCACATCCTGAGGTGTGCTGAGATGTTGCAGAGCCAGTGAAATGACTGTAGGCTGGGGCAGGCTGGATGACAGATTTTGGGAGAAGACAAAGGTGCAGCACACTTTAAATGTGTGCTTGTTGAGATGTGGCAAGGTCAGGAGTGCATACTGTGCTTACACATCTGACTGAGCCTGCTGAGACCAGGAGGCAACAGCTGGGGCTGGGACTTGCATTCAAACATCAGAATTATGTTATCTTCATTTTTTCCTCTTTTTTTGCTTGCTCTTAGAAGTAAGATTTCAACCCTAATCTCGACAGAGAGATTGAGGTGAAAATGCCCTCCTCCATAGCGTTCTCCACAGATAGGGTCGAGCTTTGCTGACGTGTTAGGAGTGGGAATCCAAGCACAGACAGTGCCCGTTCATATTGTGGAGATTAGTTTCCAAGGATATTTATCTGTTGCTTTTTACAATCACAAAACAAACTTAACCCTTTTCATGCCTATTTTACATGCACACATGAGTTAGTCCTCTTAAGAATTTGGATATAGAATTGGTTGAAACACATGAAATGTTTGCTAAATATGTGGACTCAAATATCTCTCTTTGTATCCTAATTTTCCTCTTTTGTTTTGTTTTTACTTTTTGGGTTTGTTTTTTTTTTTACTTTTTGGTTTTACTTTTGTCCTTTTTTTAAATGTAAGAGCTTCTGTAGTCTATGTAGTTTACTTTTTCAATTGTTGACTTTGAAACTAAAATACTGTAATCTGGGAGGCACAGATAAAAGGCATGCTTGAGGATTATTCTAATGAGGAAAACATCTTCCTTCCTATGCCAGTTCTCAAAAAATGAAAGTAAGGAGCAGAAGCAAGTACATTTTTAGTAACATTACATGGTGTTCACAAGACAGATTTTATATCATTCTGTGAAAACTATTCAAGGTTCCTTTATTTTCATTTTGACTACTACTGGGTTTGTTTGGATTGCTGGTGTTGTAATGCAATAACAGTGCTGATTTGTATTTGGGGGAATCTGGTTTTATACTAAAAAACCCAAACACTCTCAGTTCTTATGCTTCTGCTGGAATCAGTGAGTGTCTTACATAATCAGTTAATTTAAATGAGCCAATTTGTTTAAAATTAGTGCATGACAGTGTATCATAAAAATTCATCCAGCTTCATTCTCACAGGATTTGATGTGCTTGGAAAAAAAACAAACCCTGAAGCTGAAAGGGTGGCCCAAAATGTAGTGTTAGAGTGGAAGGAAAGAACCTACTTATTACACAGAGCTCAAATTTACTAAAGCTCAAATTTACTAAAGCATTAACGTAATGGTTTCCCTCACTGCTGATGAATGAAAACTACTTTTCTGGGAGACCACCATCATGTCTTTACTACCTAGTCTGGTAGTGCTGTGTAGAGGTTAGGTAAAAAGTGGAATGCAGCTTAAGCCTTCGTGGGCAGTTTACGAGGAAGAGGAAGATGAGTGGGAGTAGGCTACCTCAAAAGCTAGGATTTGCTGTTTTTAACCTGCTGACCATCAAGTGGACAACTGTTTTGGTTTTTTGAGGGGTTTTCGGGGTTTTTTTTGCTTGGCTAAGATGACATGTCTTCAAAACACTTATTTCTGTGCATTTCTTCAGTGTTATGATGGTAATATTTATTTTGTGTAGGTACCTTATGATGCATTATTTTGTGGTTACAGCAATGACTTTTTGTGTGTGCCTGGTTTTTCTAATGTTTTACAAATTTGTATGCATATGTGCCTCACTGTGGATTAAATCTTTTATTTTAAATTTTGCTTAGGCTAAGCAATAAATTCTTCATGGTATCTACTATGTTACCAGCAGCATATATTTTCAGTTTAAAAACCATTTGAAACATGGAAGGGTTCTGTGTTCTCTAGTGACAACATGTTAAATGCAATTATACATGGTCAGTTTGATCATGTCTGCTGAATGGTGGCTTCGTAGATAAGATTTGTTGTGCACAGCAGAACAAATGTTTGTGTACATGGAGTCCAGTGTGAAAGAAATTCAATTTCCTCTTACTAAAAACAATATCGTGACCTGCATCATCAGAAACATCTTTTACCTGTTTAAAAAGTGCTCAGATAATTGCAGTGAATGATTTTGTAGTTGTTTGCTCCTGTATTCATTTTGCCATGAGCGTTTGCAGTACAACATTTTTCCTTTTTTTTTTAATGTTAATTTGAATATATATATGTATGAAAAGAAAGAAAAATTCTGCTCCTTTAACAACCTCACAAAGCAATTGATAGGGCACACCTTTTCACAGCTGGGTAAATCATTTGCATTCAACTTATAGTGGAATGTTATCTTCCTACCATCCTATAGAACTGCTGTGAAGACTTTATGAATGACTGCTTTTAAAGAATTTTAAACAGCAAAACGCATTGTCAGTTTATTTTGTTGCTAGTTTATTAAGACATGTGATTGTAAAGTTCTACTTACTAAAGTATAATCCTATTTTTCCATCAGCATATCCATTAGGATATCAAAGTATCAGAAGAATATTATGGAACAAAAAGTTTTTTCTCCCTTTCAGTGTTCCATTTAGAGTTAGAAGTAGTAATGATTGCTTTAATTTGTTAATCTTCTATTAATCTGTAAGTTAGTTTCCTTGCTAACAGAGTTGGGTTTAGGGTATTAGTTTGCCTCAGAACAAGCTTTAGTTGTTTTTTTTCTTCTACAGACTTTTTGTAATTGCTTTTAAGCCTTTCTTTTAATTATCGCTCTCCAGAGCAAAAAATCTATTGGGGTTTGCAGTAGAATTTAAAAGGTTTCATTTTAATGGATATTTTCTGTGCTCAACAGTCCTTCTTTTCTGACAGCTCCACAATACCCAGGTAGCTCCAGCAAGGACAAAGTTCCTGATACATTTGTGTTCTGAACATTCAACAAATCCTGTTGAAGCTATGGCCTGATGTTGCAAAAATGTGTTGGGCTTGTGCAGGAGATATCTAGGATCAGGTCTTATATGATGGCAGCACAGATTCTTGACTGATTAAGTAAACATTTCTGAGCCTTTTTTATAGCAACAGATGATGTGTGTGATTTTAGCTTTCGTCCCGACAGGCAGTGTTCCTGTAATGGAGTGGAGATTGCAGTGTCCCTCTCCTTTCCCCTAGCCTGCATAAGTCGTTTTCTTGTATGGCAAAGCTTCCACAGTCTATTTTGAATTCTATTCTTATCTGAATCTTCTCCATGTTCTTGGAAGTTTCTGTAGATGACAGAAGTGAAGTTGAGATTTAGAGCCTGGTTTCTTCAGAATGTGCAGGAGCTGTGTTGGCTGTGTTGAAATTTACTGGCTTTAATATTTTGCAGTATAAAGGGTAAGACTTGGTTACAGACATATACATTGAAAAGTGGCCTGTACAAGTAGATGGGTTGGAACCTATGAGCTTTTTCAGTGAAGTGCCCTTAGATCTTCAGGCAAGGCCACATCATGAAGTTTAACAAACTCAGGCAATGGCAGGATGGTTTCATTGCCTGTCTGGATCGTGGGCAGTCTCAAAACTATTCTGCCAAATGTGACCTACCACATACAAATCCCAACACCTCGGGACTGGCGCTGGATGCTTGTCTTGTATAAGCCCTGCAAGCAGTATAGCCTCTGTGGAGAGGATATATCCTTTTTATTCTGATTTACTGTTTTTCTCTGAGGTTGTTTCTCTGTTTGACTGCAGCAGATAAGGAAAACTACCCAGAGGGATCATGACATTTATTTTTTTCACCTTAAATATGAATTTTCTAACTTCTTTCATTTGATGACTTGAACATCCTCCAAATAGTTGTTTTAAAGAAATATTTAGCTAGTTATGCTATTAGCATTGTCTTAATTGTTATTTTTGTCCTTGGAAGTACATATGGTACATTCTGGTGTCTCAAGTGGAGCCAATGTCTTGCCAGCCTATTTAAAATGCTAACGTATGTGAGAAAGTGTGCCCTGTGGCCTGAAACATCATTCATGTATTTGCCAATTGCCTCAGTCTTTTAATTTCTGTTTGTATGCATTGCATTTGGTTAGGCTGAATTTATTATTGATTTCAACTGTTTGCAAATAGTCTACTGACAGAGCATTTGCTCGTGTCTCCTTTGAGCCAGCATTTTACCCTCATTAGTCCTGGATGTGTTCTTTTGAATGTTCGCCAAATGCCTTCATAAAACCGGTAAAATTAATAGAAGGAAAAGCAGGAGAGCTGTGTGACCTATTATTTATAAACAGCATTATGAGACTGCCTCTCAGTGCTTGACCATAGTATATGACATTTGTATTTTTCCCCCATGTTTCCCTTCCCTTCAGGTTTTACGAGCTTCCCATCATATACAGCCATTTGCTCATCAATGTTAATTACCTTTTTTTTTTTTTTTGTACATTTTGGTTTGATTTGGTTTTGAAGACTAAAGCTACTAGTTAAATAACAACAGTAATATTTATCAGTTCTGTACTTCTGTATTTTCAAATCACGGCTTGCAAGCTACTAGGGTACACAGGATTGTTTTTATAGAGAGCTGTGATGTTAAAAAAAGAAGTCTGTTGTTATTGTTCAGTTTTACTGTGCAAGGCATCTTTATTGGTCCACAAATTTAAAGAATTTTTAAAAATGGTCTAATTGTACTGTAAACTTCTTTAGGATGTGATGATATCTATTTTTATGACTTACTGCTTTGCTGGTGTGTGTATAATTATGCAAGTAATAATCCTTGTTTTCACAGAAGGTAATTTACAACACTGCATTTTGGCATCAGTTTGGTTACATTGTGTAGATATTTATGAAGAGATCCCTTCTCTTACATGGGACTGTGAACTGTATTTTCCCTGACAGAATACAGATCTGGCTGATCCTTAATTGCACAAAGAATAATCTGTAGAGAAGCATTTGGATTCCCTTAGTTTGTGTTTACCAGGTCTGTCATATAGGAATCCTGCTCAACTGATCTTTTTTTTTTTTTTCAGGGTCTTATGCAGTACTGGTTTTGTTTTTAGACTACAGCTATTTATATGGCAGCATCTTATTTCAGTAAATCCAAATTCTTGTATCTTAAAATGTCAAGAATTTTGTTACTTGATGTTACCACATTTGTGTTCTCTCCTTTGCTTGAGAGCAGCATTCCTTGCTAATGTTAGGAGGGGTGAGGTAGAGGAGGTGTGTATGGTGAGAGTGGGGGTGGGAAGTAAAACAGGCTCTGGCTGTTTACACATTCCAGGCAACCATAGATCTGCTCTCTTTGAGGCCTGAAATATTTTCCTTTTCACTATCAGTCTTGCAGATCTGGGGTATTTGGGCACACCGCCAATAAAAGTAAATAGCAATGTGTTAATCTCTTAGATTGAAATGTAATAAACTGTTTTACCTTTTTTAATGTATGCATACGAAGAAAATATTAACTGCACTTTATAATTAATATATGACATTTCTAGAAATACTCAAAGACTTGGAATATAGATTGTTGCTATAATTTCTTCAAGAGTTGCCTATAAAAGGACAAAGTACATTTGACTCCTTTTTTCTTGCTAGTTTATTCCAAAGGGAAAGTTGCCTAATCAAAATATTTTTGCTAACTAGATTTTCTGTTTTCAGCATGATAACCATTGGATCTAGGAGCTGAGGATGATTCTTATTTCCATGTAATGCGTGTATATGGTGCAATTTTTTCATTTATTTTATGTTAGGCCTAATCTGTTTTGTAGTTTTTCATTTGATAATTCTGGTTTCCAGCACTCACATTACAGAGTTCTGATGAAATCAGATACAGAAAGCCATCCACCTGCATGTCTTGTTTTGTTGGGTTGTTTTGGTTTTTTTTCTCAGTATTGGAAATTATTTCCTGCAGCCTGCACTAAAATAGACTGAGCAGGCAAGCAGATGAATAATGATTTCTTCCAGGTTCTGCATAATGTAATGAACAGACCTCCTGTTTATTATTATTTATTATCAATATTTGTATACGTGCCATTTCCTTCCCTAAAGCTTGCTTTCTTGGGTTTCTTAAAGCTGTATGCCCTGTGTGAAATTACTGCTCTATTCCAAGTGGTGCAGTAACGCCACTTTGTCTCTCCAGCTACTTGCTTTGTCACTAGGACTTGACATGGCTCAACTCCTTGTTGTAAAGGCTTTCAGAACAAAATGTGTTGCCCTCCAGAAATATTACCATATTATGACAAACACAAAAAAGACAGTCCCACTGAGGTAACAGCTGTTACCTTCAGTCTTAAGGCCATTCTAGCATGTACAGTGCAAAAGATAATTCAGACCATACAGTTGGGGCTCTTTCCAAAGGCAGCCAGTTGCTAAAAACTCTTGCATAGCTGTGACTGCCATCTAATCTGCATTTAGAGGCATTAAACTGCTTTTGGAAAAGCTGTGGGCTTCTTCAGCTAGACTGCCAGTAAACTGGAAAAACTGGTAATGTTTCTCTTGACTATGTTTTTAGGAAAAATGTACTGTTCTTATCCTGTAGTGACCTGTATCCAATGCCAGATGTTTTTTGGGGTTGCCATCAGGCAAAATCAGACTGTTGAGTTTAACCTAAATGGAAGTAAGCATGAACATTACCTGCACCTCATTATTTCTGTGCTTTTATGGCAGACACTCGAGATTGTTTGTATAGTGGCTATGGCTCATGCTGATTATGTTGTTAATAATTGGTGTCTGTAGCATGTGTACTGGCTGGGTGATTCAGAAGACAATATTTTTGAATGTAGATAGCTAAATAAGTGGCTTGTTTATCAGAAGCCTTGAGTAGGTACAACTCCAATTGAAGTCAGAGGAATTGGTGCTGCTTAGTGGCTGGATAAATAATTTGTCTTAGCACAAGGATGCATCATAACATTCTGACAACAAAAGATCACCTCCATCTTTTTACTAAGTTAAATAAAGCATTATGTTAAAAAATATTTTAAAGAGAAAAATCCTACCAAGTGACCACTATCAGTCTGTATGCAGATGGGTGGATTTTTTCCCATGTGCCTAAGTTTCTTGAAAGGGAAAAATTTGACACTGATTCTCAGCAGCAACTTCTCACATTTAATATATGGGTGACTGTGCAGGTGGTGTATGGTTTGTGTAGAGGTTAGAGGGTCTCTGTTGTAAATTGGTACCAAGTTTGTTTACCATATGTGTTTAGTTTCATTTAATGTAACATTTGATGCAGTGAGAAGATGTACTATTACTGAAGTAGTGGTTCTTTTTACTATTTGTTACAAATATTTCTGAACTAAAAAACACGAGAACTTATTTTGTCATTGAAATAGTAGGAACTGGGAATCTTGTTCTTCTTTAAACAAACAGAAACACTAAGGAAACAATATGAGGTATAGTGACCTAATGCAAAGAAAAAACCAAAAAAAACCAAAGCAAAAAAAACCCAACAACACCCAAATGCTTCTTAAAATTAGACAGATTTACTTATTAGTTATGTGTATAGATACCTAGAAATTGGCAGTATGAAATGATGAACTGTACTATGTAAGAATTACATGCAAATTACACTGGCGTGGAGGTTTCTTCTTTTTTCTCTGTAGCTTTGAAGTGTCATCAGGCTGGTTGAGAACTTAGTGTAAGGTATTTATTGGAAGTAATTTGATGTGAAGAACAAAATGTATTATACTGTTCCAGTCCACCAAGGAGTTTAGTAGCTTAGACTTCTCATTTTGTTCTCTTTTTGTTTAGGTTGAGCATATTGGCCTATATGAAGCATACTGTAGATTGTTTAAATATTGGCCATTAATTTCAAGCCACAGAAATTATGAAATGAAAATTTAGACATACATTTAAAGTTTTGATTTTCATTCTTTTTTGCTAGTAAGCAAGTCTTTGACAGCCAAAATCAATATAACAAATTTGCATTGTTGACCTAGCAAAACAGTTGGGTTAATTGTTCAAATTGCACAACCTGATAGCTTTCTCTAGAATTATCATTTAGTACTTTTTTTTTAATTTGGATTCAGTATTTCTTAGAAAATCTTAGTTTTGAGTCTGGCTGATGCAGTAAAAAAACCTCCAGTCACAGGGGCCCGCAGCTTGTAATTGAAAGAGGCTGTTATAGTACCTAATTTCTTTCTTCAGCTCTAGTGATGGAAACATAAGAACACTTCTAGTACATCAGCAAGCTACTGTTTCAAGAGACCTTTCATAGGGAAAGAACTAAATTATAATAACTTAGACAAAAGGAGCACAATGTAGGCCTTGCTGGAGGAACCCTCACCTCTCGGGCAGATTTTTGTTGTCCTTATGCAATTGTTGTTTCCAGAAGGTTTCTCTCACCATTGGTTTCACAGTTTTTGAACCTGATAGTTTCAAAGCCTATTCTCAGCTAGGCTGCTTCCTGTGAAAAGTGGTGTTTGGTGAGGTGTTCGTGTGTGCCACATCAGCTGCTGAGAAAGAAATTGTTTTGATCCTGCAATTCTTGCTTCACTTATTACGTTTAATGTTCCTTTTGGAGGAGAGGGAGCGAGAGAGAGAGTGAAGCGAACAACAGTGCTGACATGGTGTGGTTTTACTGGAGAGAGAGGCATACATGCCAGTTTTCCCCAGATTTGGTCTTCTCCCTGGTTTATCCATGGTAGGTCTGGTTGAAGCTGTTAGCAAAACAGTAGCTTAAAGAGACTGATCCCTTGAAGGTAAGAATTTACACAGCACCAGTTTCAGCCTTTAATTGAGAATTGGCCTTTCTGAAAGAGAAAATTGGTTCTGCAAGCATTAATACATTGCTACAAATTGTTCTGTTGATGAGTCTTTAAAAAAAAAACCATGAAAATACACCAGAACAAAACAAAATTAAAAGAAAAAAATCCCAAAACAACAACAAAACCTCACCCACGAAACCAACCAACTGACCCAAAAAACCCTCCAAAACCCCCAAACAAACAGAAAAAACAATCCCCAACATCCCCCACCAAAACAAAGTTAAGCAGATGTCATACTTGTTAATTGAGCACTGATAGGTTGCCTTAGGACACAGGTGCTTGCATTTTGAATTGATTCTCAATTGTCAAGTTGATGTGTGTGGGAAGTAAAGTGAGCTTTTCATGAAAAACATTAAGAACAGTTGCTATTTGTGGTTCTTCTGGTACACTTAGGTGTATGTTCAGGGAGAAGGAAAATGACATATTAGTATTTTCACGTCTTCTAAATCAAAGAGTTGCCTCGCCTTAAGCAATGCAGACTTTAGATAATATGCAGTTTGTCTGCTGACAGATAGACTTAATTTTCCAGTTAAAAAAATGTTTTCTTATTTTTAAAAAACTTTAATTTTGTCATTATAATTGCAGTCACGTTAATTAAAATGCTGGTGATAAAAGGAGTATTTATATAAAGGAACTGATTATGCCTGATGGTACAAGATCAGAATTAGGCTAAAATTCTGACATTATCTGTCATGCTTCCTTGCATAGACATATATGCCTTTATTCCACTTCTTTCTGCAGTGGTTTGCAGACTATTTTGGCTGTTGTATGACTGCCAGTACTGTGCAAATTGACGCTGATCTAAAAAGGAGCTGTATTTACTGAGAACTGATCTTTTTGCCAGTTACAAATATGTCTTTTTCCTCCTTGAACTTACTTCAGTGTAGAAGTTAACTTAATAAAGCCATTTCCCCCTTAATATCTAGATTGCTAGTTTTTAAACATTAAAACCAAAGTGCTGTTAGCTGTATTTTGATAAATAGAAGTGTTCAGGGCTGGGTTGAATAGGGCTCTGAGCAACCTGGTCTAGTGGGAGGTATGTCCCTGGCCATGGCAGGGATGTTGGAATGAGATGATCTTTAAGATCCCTTCCAACCCAAATCATTTTATGATTCTGTGAATATCTTGAAGTTGAATTTTAAATAGTTTGACTTAAAAAAAAGACCAGAAAGGGAGACCACTTACAAATGTATGTATGTACTTTTGTATGGAATATGTGTCTTTATTGTGGACAAGACATTTCCTTCATATAAGATGTGGCTGTAGATGTTCAATATTTATGTCTGTGCTTTACTGCGTACACAATAGTTTCACAGGAATAAACAGCAGCAGTTGTGTCCAGAAAGCTTTGTGTGTGTTTGTGTGTATGTTTAGGACCTGACCTTCATTGCTAGTTTATAATTCCTAAGAATTTCCTGTCTGGAGTTGAAATGTTTTAAAACCTATCTTACTTCTACTTTGTAGATTTTAAAAGCAGTACCAGGTGACTTAAGAGCTTTCAATAGGCAGTGAACACCTACTTGTTGGGTGTTCTGGTTTGTCTTTGTAGTTCATGTTTAATCTTTGGGTACTCCCAGCCCCCTCTCAGTGGAGGCTGGGCAGAGGAATGTTTGACTGCCCACAATGCTCTCAAGGAAAAACTAGTCTGTGGGGCTTCTATGTAAATAACACAGAATTTAGTAATGAAAAAATTAGAATTATGCTTTGAAATTTTCTTTCAAGTTTTCTCCATATTTCCGGTCTGAATTTTATATCCACCAGCAGCGCAGACTTATTCTGCAACTAAAATAAAAAAGTGTCCATTCAAACATTGTCTAGTCACGGTTAGTTCCTCATGTTACAATCCTTAGAGAAGTTAATGCTCCCTTCTGAGATGAAGGAGGCCCGTCGCCAAAAGAATTGAATAAATTATAGTGGTATTCAAAGGGCAGAATGAAAAGACAGGTGTTGGAATCATAGATGAAGCTTTAGTCTGATGAAGGAAACAGTTGTAAATATGCGTCTGGTTCAAAGTGTAGGAAGAAGGGAACTCATGGAGTTCCCAGACAGTGTATATGCAGAGTTTGGGTAGTTTATAAATGTTTGAGGTGCTTTTTCCCCTCCTGCATGAAGCAGGATTTTTCAAAGGCTTTCTGTCTGAGGTAGCCACTAGGCTTCATTTACCCAGCCATTTTGAGAAACAATGGAATGACTTTTGTATTGTGAAAGGACGTGGTTTGCAATATTTTCCAGAATTGCTGTGAGGTCAGGCTGTGGGGCTGTGTGTGCCGTGTATCCCCAGTGCTGGGGAGCAGCATCCTGCCCTGGCAGGGTGTGTGCTCGGGCTGCTGGGCACTGCAGGCTGCTCTGTGCCCTGCTGGCTCCTCCAGCGTGTTGCTGCTCACAGTTCTCCCCTGACACGGGTGATGTGTCTTCTGGGACAGTGTAACACGTTTGATGGAGCCTCTGTGCCTCTCCCCCGGGAATATGAGAAAGAAAACTTTGCCACGAGTGTTTGTTGTGGCAGAACACATCAGCCAGCAGATGTCCTGGAAGCCAGGGAGGAGGTTAACAGCAGCAGTGTGAGGCAGCACAGCCAAACTTCCCTGGCACAGCCACATGGCTCTTGGAATATTACTGTCAAATTGCTTCCTGCTGGTGGGCAAGAGGGCTGGGGTTGGCGGAGACATGAGCTGGGGAAGAGGGATAGATGACAGCCTTTCCTGGGTGCCAGGGGCTTGTAGGATGTGCTCTCCTCCTCTCCTGCCCACTGGCAAGGGCTGTCCATCATCTGTGGCTATTGTTCGATGCAATTAGTTTTTATTGACCAAGATGACCTTAATAGGTTTCATTTATGTATCTTGGTTTTATTGCAATTTAGCCCTCTAAATACCCATGAGGGTCCTAAAATAACAAGGATACTATTAATTAGAAGCTAAGGATTGTAAGCTTAAAGCAATACATACTTTCTTCATTTTTAACTACCTTTATTTAAAAATAGACTTTCATGAAAAATGTTTTGGCAAGTGATAGCTGATTATTATGAAAAAGAAATCTATGTAATTTCATTTTTTTCCTTCCCTTTTTGGCTCTTGCTTCTTTGAGACACTGTTGTCACATTCACTGTCATTGTAGTCCTCCGAGGATGCTGTTTTTCCTGTCTAGTCTGTTGAATGTTTTACCCCATGGTGAGGATATTTTTTAAATAGTAAGAATAATATGAAATCATTTTCAAATCCATAAAAGCAAATATAAGAATTACAATAGATTTAACCTGTGAAACTACCCCACTTGTTTGAAATTGAGCAGATTTCACACAGATGATGTCGTAAAATGGAGGGAAAGGGAGAGAAAAGAAGTAGCAATAACTAAATGAAAGACCTTAGAGCTAAAACCCTAATGTGCAATAGAGTATTTTTGTGCCATTTTGCAGTCAGCAACAAAATAAAGCAAGTACATTGGACTAGAAGCTGAAGTCTTCTACTGTGAAATGGAAATTTATCTGGTATATTGTACTTTTAAAAATATGTTGTTTGTTTTTCTGCTAATGAGTGCATGCCAGATTATTGTTTACCGGTTACCATTCAAGTCCAAATCAGAATTGAAGTTGGCAGAACATAAAGGAAGTTTCAAGACAGCTAAATATCATCATCCGGAGCTCCATTTACTGTATGTTACTGGAACTTCAAAAGTACAATACATTGAGGAATAGGCATTTTAGTCCTCAGCACAGTTCAGTTTTTATGAATTAGTCCTATTTAAGAATTGATTAAAATGTCAGTATTACTGCCTTTAAAATTAAAAAGCCAGTTGTCCATTAAGAATAGAGCTGCTCGGGCTGGAATACCAGACTGGAATACAGTGTTCCTCTGTCACTGGGAAGTGTATATAAAGCATCATGCTTTTCCCTTTGTGAAGTGGCTTGCCCGGCTCTGGTGCTGTGCAGTGTTATGTTACTTAGGTGTTTTGCTCTGCTGAGAAGCAGAGCCATTTCACTGGATCTTGACTCACACTGCCTGAATGTAAGAGTATGAAAAGGTTGATACGAAAGAGAAACTGAAATAATCAGTTTGTGTACCCATGGGCACATTAACAGCTACAGCTAGAGTGACTTCTGTTTGATTTCAGCACTTGCCAGCCAAAGCCAGAGTTGATATGGTAAACATAAAAAGGTGGGTCAACCCACAAACTTTCCAGGGGTCGCATGAGCTGCAGGGGAGCTCAGGCATCTTGAATAGGTGTATGTCACCTGCCTAAGAATTATCGAGGTTTTCCTAAGAAACAAAACCCATCGTTTGGATTCATAAAATCATAGAATATCTCAAGTGTAAAGAGGTCCAGAAGGATCATCAAGTCTAACTCCTTGCTCCTCACAGGAGTGCCTAAAACTAAACCATAGGATTATCATCCAAGATGCCTCCTCCAGCAGGCTGTGACCATTTCCATGGGGAGCCTGTTTCAGTGCCCAGCTACCCTCCAGGTGAAGAACCTTTTCCTAATGTGTAATTTGGCACTGTCTGTCACTTCATTTCTCCCAGAACAGAGCACTTGGTTCTGTTAAACATCAGCCACATTCCCCAGTGTTAATGTGCTCAAAGATAAGGAATTCCTCCAGGTGTTGTAAGGATTAGCAGCTCAGGGGGTAAAGGAGACCAAAGTCATGCCATTCCCTCACAAAATGGGAAGAGCTCTTGGCTAGTTTGTGGTTCATTCCATGGGGCAGCAGGAGTTTGTGAGGCCCTTCAGCAGGCCTGGTGTATTAATGTGTCAAAACCCAGATGCTTTTAGTTCTGCTGCTTATAGAACAACATATTTATTCGTTATATGAGCTGCAGTCTGGTATGAACCTAATTCAAAGCCTGTTGCAAATGCCTATTTGCGGAAGGGGCATGAACTTACTTTTTTTAAAATACATTTTTGAGTGTAATTGTGAAATGCAGATAAAGTTATAAATCCATCAGCAAACTGACTATTTTAAGGCCATATAGTCATGTTTCCAGGGATTAGATTTTTACAAATGTGATATTTTTAGGTGGATGAAAATGAGCACATGCTGGAGGTATGAAGCAGCTTTGTAAGCTGTAAGTTTAATACCTTCTGTTTACAATATGATGTTTTTAAATCTAATGGCATACAGTATTTGTCAAATGGTGTATCATTATAGTGTAGCACAATTCTAAATGTCTGCAGAATCATCGTATAAATTTATTATCATGCAACTACAGAATTTATGCTGATAATTAAGACTTCTAATGTAGTTAATTTCTGTAACACTTGCACAAGGACTTTTTGTTACTATGCCATGTAGAAAAGCGTGTATAATTTGTTTTTGTGATACTGGGCTGTGATGTGCAATAAATAAAGGCTGTTTTATTTTTAGACCACCTTTCACCCTAACTTACAACAGGAATGTGGATTTTCATTACATTTTAGTTGGTTATTTTTGATTATGGCCCAGCTGACATTTCAAAATATAGTTTATGTGTAACAAAATGCCTCTGTCTGTACATTTATTGAAATTAGCAGTGGTACAGTTTTCATCCAGACTGATCCTAGGAGGGCAGGCTGTACTTACGAGTGCACCAAAGAGCATCACCAGCCACTCAGAAGAGGTGACTTGCCCTCTGTATTCAGCATTGGTTCAGCTTTACCTTGAGCACTGTGTGCTGTTCTGTGCCCAAAACTTAACAAGGATGTGAAGGTCCTCGAATGTGTCTAGAAGAAGTGAACAAATATGAACAGGGCTGGAAAGCATGGCCTGAGAGGAGCAGCTGAGGCCTTTGGGCTTGTCTCCTTGGAGAGAAGGAGCCTGGGAAGCAACCTCATGGCTCTCAATGGCTTCCTGAGGAGGGAAAGCAGAGAGGAAGGTGTTGATCTCTTCTCCCTGGAAGGCAGTGAAAGGATGCGTGGAAATGTGTCAGAGCTGCACCAGGCTAAGTTTGCACTCGACATTAGGACTTGTTACTTTACCAAGAGGGTGCTCCAGTGCTGGAACAGGCTTCTTAGGGGTGGTGGTCAGCCCCACAAGGCTGACAGTGCTTGGACAGTACCTTACCAATAAGTTTTAGCTCTTGGACAGTCCTGAACTGGTCAGGTTGTGACTAGTGAATAGGTCCTTCCAAATGAAATCTGTTCTGTTCTATCCTTTAGCTGTGAAGCTCCTCTTATTTTTTTTTACTAGACCTGTAGAGCTTAGTGTCTCACAGATCTGGCTGAACATACATCCTGTAAGCATGCAAAACAGAAGGGAAAAAAGTACCCAGGCATTCCTTTATGTTTGGACTTCATGAAAAGCCTGCTCTGAGTGTAGGTTCAGCTATTTTGGAATGTCCACTCTGGAGAGTCAAGTAAAAGGGTTTGTTACAATCTGTTCTTTATACTGTTTTCTAGGCATAAGAAGCTTATTCTCCAGTAATTTTGTAACTGTAAAAACCAGTGCGATAGCCCAGTACCACCTGTGTAGGTGGAGCTATTCTGCTAAAAGTGCTGCAGTGTGTTGTTTTTTGTTGGTTTGTTTTTTTTTTTTTTAATAATTCTGTTGTAACCTGTCTAAACCTTAGTGCATTTATCTATTCCCGTGCTGTAACCCAGCAAGTATCAAGTGGTTTGAACCACATTGTATTAGATTATAAAACCCTTCTCTAATAATGAGGAGCTTATTCTCAGCAGTGATTACAGAAAATGTAATAGATGTAAATAGGACTTTATGGAAAACAGGGAGAAAGGACTTGTGAAATGGCAGTAGAGTGGATGACTGAGCTGCTATGTGTGTTCCGTTTTGGTATAATAAGCAGAGTATTCTGAAAGCATGCAGATTTTCTGTCAGAAAATCTGCTAATTCTTTATTCTGGAGGAAACTGATTATATTGGTAATTGGAAGACAGCTCAAGAGAAATGTTGGTTGTTCGGGGTTAAGCTCCCCATGTCTGATGATGATTTTTCCTGGATTGACACATCCAGAGAGTGATCAGTGCTCGCTTTTGTTTTCTCATTATGCTGAGATTTAATCACCTGTATTTAGGATGAAATCCCCTGAAACTGGAAACCATTTAGGTTACTTTTACTTTGCACCGTTTTTGAAATGCTACACCCACAATAAGTAATTTCCCTCTTGCTAGTTCTAGCTGTAAAGAAGTGGTGCTTTAAGGGAGGGATCTCACTGTGGTTGGACGGGATGAGGTGCATGGATGGAATGGTTAAAACTTGAAAGCTTCCCTTCACCTGCTTTTGCTCTATACATTCTACTGAGAAATTATTAACAGGTGCTGACGGCATGAGTGCTGCCTGCCCTGAACTCTCAATGCACACAAAAAAAAAAAAAGATCAAACATTCTTTTTTTTTAATAATGAGAAACCACTGGACTTGGAATTTGTTGTGAGTGAGGACTAACCTGACAATAGTTACTGAATTTTCAGTGATAGTGAAATATAACTATTCATAACCACATTGACTGTTGTTTTTCAATCTGTTTTTCATGTCCTACCACAGAAAGGACACTTAGCAGAATGAGGAGGGATCAAGAAACTATTTTAATCAAACATTAAAACACTACTGAGAGAGGTGTGGCTGGGGGTGCTATGCTCAGAAAGAGATAAAGACACACTTCTAAGATAAATAAGATTATTTTGCCCTCCTTTGCTTTGTATCAGTGCTCATCCCATCCTCCACATCATGTTTGTTAGCCTGTAGATTTTGAAAAGATAACATTTGCTTTCTGTCTGTATCAAGATCTCAATCCCATTTGCGTTGACATTTTAGCTTTATGAGGGAGAATGCATTATGTAAAGTTTCCATTAGCCTGCAAAATATTAAATTAAGTGTTGAAAACATGGGTTGTTTGTGGTGAGTGAAGCAGAGCAAGCCATGGAGATGATTTGTACTTGTCAAAATTAGATAAAGTTGTTGGTTTGGTTTGGGTTTTTTTAGCTTAAACAGAGAATATAGCCTACCACTCACTTTTCTTCCTGTCTTTTTACCTTTGTTTAGAAAATTAAATAGACAGAACAAAGGCCAAGTTCTTAATAATACAAGTGAAAGCATAACTGTAATTTGTAGTTGGAAATACTGTGAGTAGCGTTTGTGGCCATACGTAACTTTGGCATGATGTTACATTCTCCTTGAACATATAATTATGTATCATTGCTTAATAAGGAAAGAACTTCTTTGTCAAACGTTTCTCTGTACTGTTAAGCTTACAAACAGCATGTTGTAATAGAATGTTTTGGAAAGTATCAGAAGATTCAAGTGCTGCATTTTTTTTCCTGGTGGGAGATAACACTGCTACAGCATTAACTGTAGTCTAAAATGGGTAAAAGTGTAATATGCAGTGGTGTATTTGTGCATAAGTGGTACAGGAATATAAATGAAATCTGTCTCAACATGCACTCATGATAACATTCTTCCAGTTTGTTTACAAAATGAAAGAATATCTGTCTCTGGTAGAGAAAATTCTATGTTTAAAGCAGTGTCTCACTATCCTTTGAAGTGTTAAATCCTCCTGGGTTTCATTTTTTTTGGCACAAGAGTAGTGGATGTTTAAGAAGCCAACAACATTAGCTTGCACAGGAGCATTCCTGTCTTATTTTTGTTTCTAGGTCTATTTCCTGTGCGGGGGGAAGGGCAGTGAGAGCACAGCTGCTCCCAAAGTTCAAGATGAAGCTGCTTCTTCAGTGTGTTTTAAGCCTTGGTCACAGTTTCTTACTGGAAGTCTTTAAATGAGATTTGTCTGATCTTCAATTGGGCTTTTATAGGCATGAAATCTCCCTCCTTCCCCCCTCTCTTCCTTGACCCTCCATCCCGGTCCCCAGCAACAAAACCCACTCACTAATAAAACAAAATTCCAGATTATCTGCAACATAAAGATCGAAGAGGGCCCACAAAGCAGAGCATTTTGATGTTTTTGAGTTCAGTATCTGCTTGACAGAGCAATTGATCAATATTTGTTCTGAGAATTTTTTCCTTCATTTTTGGAATGTTGATGCAAGCTAGCACAAAAGATAGGCTCCTTTGGATACCAAAGCTGTTGCATTTGAGCCTTTATTTCTCAGATAAGCTGAAACATCACACAGAATAGGAGATGAATTTTCTGCCTGTTTTTTTATGGTACCTCCAGTAATTCAAATGGAAAAGTAACAACCTATTCTTCTCTTACATTGCCTTATACATATTTTAAACAAAGTCTTCTATCTGAATTTTGACATATATTCCTTGAGCAGAAACATTTTGAGCTTTTTGTATTTCTGCAAACATATTAAAGCACCTCTTTCTTCCATTTGTCCAGTTAACATTTTTATTGTGATACATTGCAATCACATGTGTATAGGAAGGAATAAACCAAGCCTGCAGTGGGAAGAATGTAGTTGTTGCAGTTACTCTCTTTTCATGAAGTGGTAGGTAGGGCTTTCTTTTGAGGCACCTTTGCTTATATGGACTGCTTAGGTGAGAAAGAAAATCACATATTGTTGATTGTATTTGAGTTTCCTGCTTGAGAGCGGATTGATGGTTGTATAGTAAGGGTATGTTTTGTTTAAAATGCAGAATAATGTGGAAAAAAAAATTGTTGCCTCCCAGAGGCACATAATCTGGAACAGCAGACACTTAGATGGAAGTCCAATTTTCAGCGTGGCTGTTTCAAAGTCTGAAGATAGTTTAATCCAGAGCTGAGAAAGAAGTTGGTGTTGGACTCTCACTGTTGGTTTACAGAAGTATTGGCAGATCAGGAGGACAGAAGAAACTTGGCTGAGCACCAGCATAGGAGACTAGATAACTGAGGTAGTTATAAACCCAGATTATGGTCCAGGTGAAATGATAGAGTAACTGATGTAGAGCTTGGTAAATAAAGGACAGAGGCGAATCACAGGATATTGCTAATGCTTGTCAGCACGAGCTTGTTAAAAATAGGCCCTGTAACAGTTCTACTCTTGCTGTATTTTTGAGCAGCTTATATACATTGGGCTGTTGACAAGGAAGAAGTGTAAAAATACATATTTTCCATAAGTTCACTCCCTTGGTGCTCTTCGGCATTTTTGTGAAGAGTCAAGAATGAAGCATTGTGAGAAGGATACACAGTAGGTGGATTAGACCTAAGGGAAGATTTTGGTGGTCCTTGAGTATCTGTGTGTACCAATGGGCTGCCAGTCATCCACACTTGAACATTTTTATCAGCCCATCACTTAGGAAGTTATAGAATATTCAAAAATCAAGAAAATAGTAATGAATAGAGCAAATGCATGAGTGATTGTGCTTGTCAAACTGGGCAAAACAAGTTCTTTACTTTAACACAGCAAATGTACATGAAGGGGCAAGGATATAGAGCTTCTTTGAGGGCAGTAGACTCCGTCCTGTGTAAAACATCTCTGGGTAAAGAGCTGGCAGGAGCTCTGGGTATGTAAGCTAGAAAGTGTGGGGATGGGAAGGAGATGGTGCTCTGACTCTGGGAGGTCTAAGGCTGGATTGTTTCTCTGCTTCTAGTTACTACAAGTAAAGGAGAAAATAGATGAAGGTTCAAAGAAGAGTTGCAAGATTAAAGAGTGGAAAGAAGCTTTAAGTAAAAAGGTTCTTTGAGTTTAAGGTATTGAGCTTAACAAAAAGCTAAAATGTATTTGCTTTGAGCCTTCTTAATGTGTTAATCTCTGAACTTCTGTGTTTATTTCTAACTGGGAGCACAATGGAGCCCCTCTATTCTGATTCCAGTTCCGTCATGTCTTGACAGTTTTAAAAGCTTCACAAATTTTATATATAATAAGGGGTTAAGAGTGTTCAGTGAAGTAGTTAAATATAATTACCTGATTTTATAGATGGAGAAACTGGAATAAAGTCACATGTTTTAGTTCTGCCTTTTATGGAGTAAAAATATGGGATAAAAATCTACGCCTAGATTTTTTATGGAGTACATTTACAGAAACCTCAAGGTAGGGCTATTGTATTGTCCATTGCAATGGTTCTGTGAACTTTCCAAATTCAGGATAATGAAATTATTTAAAATAATTTGCATTTGTTATCTGAGCTCTGATCTTGAGGAATTGTATTAGTACCTGCAATCCTAAAACTGCAATTCAGTGGAAACTAAGGTGGAAAGTTAGAGGATTTGGTAATTCTCTTATAACGGCAAAAAGGGAACAGTAGCATAATGAAAAATATATTAAATACTTTATTTAATAATCCAGTGAAACACAAGCATATTCATTTACGGGCTACTCAGAAAAATCAAATAAGTGAGACTGGTATGAACTGTAGCACATTCTGGAGAAAGACTGAAATCAAGAAATGTGTGATAGGGTGAAACATACTGGAAATCGACTTAAGGAAGAGCAAGTAGTCTTGCCCTTCACTTCTAAAAATACATCAACTTACTTACAGAATAATTTAAATACTTATATGTATGTATATAGAAATACATATGTGTGTGTGTATATATATATAAAAATGTTTTTTCTGTGGAAATTAAAATATATTTTCTGTATTAAGAAGTGCCATATGCTGATGCAGGAGAAAAGTTTTAGTGCCATTTCTTACCATTAAAATATATATTAAAGAAGTAATATAACCTCTAAATTATTATTGTATATTTTGCATAAAAGTTTGTTATGCACTATCTTTTCCTATATTAGTAGCAGGAGGCAAATAGTGAACTTAAATAATGAATACACTACAGAATGTAGTGTTTTCAAGCAAAGTGCTTATAGTTACACAAAGCAGGAAAAACATAAAAGCAATACAAAAATGTGGAAGAGATAAAATCCCCTGAAACCAAAAGAACAGTGCATGGAAATAGGATCCGAAAGTTTACATGTAACCAGTTTTCATATTAATATATAAATAAATATACATATGCATCTAAACAGAGTTTGACTAATTCTTCTCAATTTGAATTTTCTCAAGGATAGCTGCATACTTGCTATCCTATATCAAATGGATTATTTTTCAGGTATAAACTTGTCAGCAGATGTTTCAAGGTTCTAGTCTGCTTCCACCCTCATGATATGATGGGGTGTGGTGCTTCAAAACTTGGCTGCTCTATAGCTGGGAAGAGTGATTCAGCTTTAATTAGGTCAGTCTTTTAATGTCAAAACCCTCAAGCCTTCCACTGTCCCAACAGATGAATGACAAAAAATTGAACCCACAAATCTCAGCGCTGTGTGTGTACAAAGGAATTCTTGGAACTTCAGTGCTGTGAGAGCTGTAAAACCTGAATTGTTTATGCTACCAGCAAACAAATAAGACCAGGTCCTGCCTTCAGCCTGTTCTGAACTCTTAATAAGCAAGGAAAAATATTCCAAGTGGATTATGAATGGTGCTAGTCTGGCAAATTATAAGAATATTGAGGTAGTGTGTTTATAGAAAGTGTTTGGCAGATGTTTGGAGTCAGTGCTGAAAGGCTCAGCCCAGCAGCTGGACGCAGAAATTGTGTCTGGTTAAACCTGAACTGACTCAGCTGCCATGTCAGAGCTGTGTCATTGCTCAGAGCCTTCTTAGCTTCTCCAGGCGAAACAAGGCTCCACTTTTCTTTCTCACCATTGTTACTTTAGAGAACAAACACAAACTATGAACTGTGCAGTAATGATGTTGTTTGATGTGATCAACAGGGAAGATTCTCTCCACACGTGCACTCGTGTGTAGATGGTGGATGATCGTGTGTGTTTTTATGACTTAGCGGAATTTTTCTTTAAACATTGTACATTTGTCACAACAGTCAGTGTTCATTAGTGTTACAGTTAATAGAGGTGGAACATGTAAATACATCTGTAGCCGTGATTGCACAAGTCTGTTCTAAAATGCCATATTCAGTTGTGTAATACTTCTACTTAATATGACTTCTTTTTTTCCACTCAGAAGTATTTTTTTTACACCTGAACAATATAAGCAAAAAACCCACAGATTAATGTTACCAGAAAGGTTCCTTAGAGTCTGTATCATTATTTAAAGGGAAGGAGAGGGAAAGAAAAAATCCAGAAAGAAATCAGCTTTTTCTCCTTCTTTTTTTTTTTTTTTTTTTTTTTTTTTTTTTTTTTTTTTTTTTTTTTTTTGTGTGTTCTCAGATCACAGCAGAGTTTTGTGTGTAAATAATACATTTGGTGGTGCATTTATTTTGAAAAAAAATTTCTCACATGCAGGTATATTTTAATGTTGGCAGCTGTGTTTCTCTCTCACCTAAGTTCAGCACTAGCCTGTCTCTTTCGTTCTACATCCTTCTGGGAGATGTGTGCCTGGGTGAAGGGAGAGCAACATTCTCAACCTTCCTTGATATATATAGCAGTATGTGAAGAAAATTGCAAGATCCAATGATACTGCATCCCATGTAATTATTGTTGTCCTTCCTCTTGGCATCCCTTCCATTTTTCTTCTTGGTGTTCTCTGAGTCACGATTCAGGTGTTAGTCTAATTCTGCCTCTGTCATCTGGCTATCCTCACTGATAAAATACATCCCATCTTTAACCATGCTGTTTTCTTGAAGACTCTATCCAAAATTTCAGTGTGATTGTATTAAATTATTTTTATCAGAGCATTTAGTGACAGAATAAGAGGGAACGGGTTCAAATTGGAAAAGATTAGGTTTAGATTAGATATTAGGCAAAAATTCTTTGCTGTGAGGATGATGAGACATGGGAACAAGTGGCTCAGGGAATTTGTGGTTGATTTCCCATCCCTGGAGGTGTTCAAGGCCAGGCTGGATGGGATTCTGAACAACCTGGTCTATTGGAGGGTGTCCGTGCTCATGGCAGGGAGTTGGAAGATGAACTTCAAGGTCCCTTTCCAACCCAAACCGTCCTTTGAGCTGGGATGGGGCCAAGGATTGTAATGCCCCGTCCCCAGCCTTTATTTTAAAATGCAAGTGTTTCAATCAGACACCAACAATGTGGAATGCTAGCCTTTTATGCTGTTTTTTTCCCCTTTAATTAATATGAATTGAAATGTAAAGATTATATTTTAAAATTCAACGCTAAAAAGGAGGCGACCAAAATGCTTCATTTTCAATCAAGTTAGCAGTCTCAGTTGTCATGTTGATTACTTTGTTTGGACTGTTTCTGCAATATTAAGCATGTATTGTACTAATTTAAAAGAAATTGTTAAAAATATAATATGTTTTTTAACATAAATTTCAACTTGATTTCCATTGTACATCTTTGTAATTATTTCTGCATTTCTTCCATAACATTTCTGTACGATATATTCCAAAATCTGTTTAGCCTGTGTATTTATGGAAAATGTTCTTCCATCAAATTTTCTGTTCAGATGTACTTGACAGTTCTTTTAAAACCAAAATGATTTTTCATTTTATGGACATTTGAATAACTACTTTGCATTGATACCAGGAATAATAATAATAATAATAATAAAAGAAATATTCCTGGCAGCAAAAGATACCACACACTATCCATCTTTCTCCATTATGGAGATGTCATGGAACCTCTTGGTATGTTTATGGGTGGTATATATAAGTGTTCACTAAAAATGTAAAGTTGCCCTGTGATTTCCATGTGTTCTGCATGTTAAAGTGCATTACAGAGAAAAATAGACGGTTTTGTGTTATATGATTGGCTTTCACAGAGCTGTGGATCTTATGGCTGTAGGTAGCTCTTTAAAAAGTCTGACTTCTGATTTTATTTGTCTCAACTTATGCACTCTATTCTCTGTTCCCAGTGGATTGAACAGTGAACAGTATGAATTTTGGAAGTGATTTTGGGCCATTCATCCTTGCTGGTTTATAGGTGTTGTATCAGGAATCACTTGGAAAATTATTCCTGCTTTTTCACAGATTTGTCAGGTCCTTCTGGCAGGTGCTTCTCTTAAAGAACAGAGAGCTAACGTAACAGAACTTGCTAAAAAATAATGCAGTGTGGCAGTGGTAAAGCATTTTAAGCTTCTGATTGCTAATTTTGTGTCTCCTTAGTCCAAAATAAAGTCTCTCCCTTACTCCGGAATACACTAGTGCTTTACAACTGAATATAAAGTAATATCCTGTAATGTACTGGCTAATTCCTGAAAAAGTCATTTGACTTAATAGCATAAAAATCTATATGCTCATACCAATATGTAAAAATTTCATAGTTATGATATGCAAAGCTCATTTTTGAATTTGGAGGTATTAGTAAGTTGCATAACACAGGCCACCAGAGCCTGGCTATTACAGAAACCTAAAGCTTCCTGTACTCAAGATCCATTCATCACAAAATGGGGAATAACATGCCTTGCATTCATCCTTGCATAGCAGTGATAATCAGGGCTGAACTGTGCTTTCAGTTCTTTCAGCCCAGCGGCATCCTCTGAGTGCTGAAGAAAACTCTCCCTGGCAGAACAGGTTTAAGTGCTCATGAAGAACTTGATCTTTCCAGTGTTTGGATTTACCTGTAAAAAGACTGCTTACTGTTTGTGGTCATGTGCACATATATGGGAGATCATTTTTCCTTTTTTTTTTTTTGGCAGTCCTTTCACAAATTTTGAATAAAGTTGTACTGCTAAACAAAAAAAAAAAAAAAAAAAAGAATATGCTTGTATCAAGTTGTTTTCCATCCATGAATACAGAAATGAGTTGTATGTTCAACTCACTAAAGCATGCATGGGCATTAGTATTATCCTCTTGGTGAACTATCAGGCATTGCTTCTTTGCAGAAGCTGGCAGAATTGCAGTAATTCCAGGTTCTCCAGGCTTCCTGTTAATTTTGGCCATTCCTAGAGCTGTAAGAACAATGAAGGTGCCTCTCTCATTTAGCTATTATGTCACATTTGTTCACTGACTAAAAGGAGAACAGCTGATCTAAGCTACTTCAGAAAATGGTGCTCTTAGTCCTTCTGTCATAGAAAAAATAAGTATCTTCATTTCTTCCCCATTCTCCTCTCCGCATCTGATCCTTGCTTCTACAGGCCTGATTGCAGGTGTAGGAGGGTAAATAAAGCCTTGGACCTGTGTTATGCTTCACCTCCATCTTCTAAATCTAGAAAGGAGAACTTGACCTTACTTTGTCTGTCCTTGATGGGGAAAAAGGGGCTTGGGTAGACTTTGCTGTAGCACAAGGAACAGCAATGGTCTGAGGGGCAGGAGGTGTATGTGGGTGCAGTTAGCCCACAGTCTGAGCTTCAGGCAGCTGTAAGGCTGGCAAAACAAATACCTGGTGAGAAATTTGGAGAGTTACAGGGAGCTCTGCAGCACTTCTGGGTAGCCAGAGCACAGCTGCAGCAGGAAGCAAGGTTACTGCACTCTGTGAAAGGGCAACCCTGCAGCTGCTCCGGGTTACAGATGCATAGGAAGAGCTCAAAACTCAAAGAGGGCTAGGAGAAAACAGAGTGCATTCCTGCAAAAAAAGACTAATTTTTAAGTCAGTTATTTCTGGTCTTTGAATAGAGTTAGCACTACAGGGAAAGATTGTGTATATGCTTAATGGTAAGTAAATGATTCAGTGTTTTAACAAACATGATTTTTTTAGTATGGTTGGTTTGCTCATTGCTGATGAGAATCATGTTTGGTTAAGGTAGAAAAGATTTGCATAGGTGACATCATGGTGGTGTGATTGGTCTTTCTGCCTTTGGCACGATCACTCAGTTGTACTTTTGATTGAGATGGGAGCACATCACAGTTACATTGAGGTTTTCAGTTCTGGGCAAACCAGGATAAAAACAGGTGATGATTTAGGAAAGCCTGGGAAAAAATGGCCAATACTATTTGTATCTTGGTCTTTAAAAGCCTTTGAAAGTGGTGGTTTTTTGTTTTTTTTGTTTTTTTTTTGTTTTTTTTTAAGGAAAGCTTTTCAGCAGCAGGATACTCAGAATGTTTACTGGAAAATTTATGTACATTTTCCAAAATAAATGCTCTGTAACAGTGCTACCTAAATTTCTAGGCATTGACATTGACTATTTTGGCCAAATACATTTGAATTTATGTCAGCTTAATGGAAGTCCCTTATTGATGAAAAATAAGAATATTTGATAAAACAAATCTCATCTGTCCAGCCTGATCTTACAGAATTTTGAGGACCCTTCCAGCTTCTCCCAGATAGTTTTTCATTGCAAAAGATAGAGTTCCATGAGAGACCATGTATCTAAAAGTCCATGGGAAAGAGGAAATATTTAGGGCCTAAATGATCACAATGAAAACCTGAATAGTGAGGGAAAGGATTTTTACAGCGGCAAAAATGCAGCAGTGCTGGTATCCTAATACATGGATAATGTTCACAAACGACTTTAAGATATTTATATGAGAAAGTGTTTTACAACTGCCAGTGCTATTCTGTAATCTTAACAGTTATGCAAATACTAGTGTGAAAAATAAACCCCAGAATTACCCCAGTTCTCTTTGCCCATGCCGAAGGAGCAGGGCTGGGTGTGCTCGGTGGCCCGAGCCCCGTGGCAGTGGGTAGTGGAGTGTGGAGACACAGGAGACACAGGTGCTGCCAGGGACCTCCAGCACCTGCCCGGGCTCACAGGGGAGGTGCCCTGGGAAGCCCAGCTGCCTGTTTCTGGAATGGCAGGAGCCATGTCGGTGACCTTGGGAGGTACAGGATTCCCGTGGTTTGTAAATCCTGCTTAAACGTCGGCTGAAGTGAGGCTGCAAACTTGTATGGCACAATATGACCATAACTAAATGATAAATAACTATCTTAAAAACAAAGCTAACACCACAACTTAGAATTGTCTCTGCGGAATGTGGAGCTGTGTTTTGCTAGGGGGTCAGTATTGAACTTGCTAGTTCCAGTAAAATTGGAGCCAGTAAGCCTTCCTCCTATCTCTAGAAAAGATACAAATCACATTTTAATAAAAAAAAATAGCAGAACGATTCACAGAAACTATTTTCCTCCTCTTTTGTGATTTACAGTTGCTAAGCTCTTGCTATATGCCAGTTATATTAGCTATTTAACTAATTTTTCCCTTTTTTGGGTGGATAATTTAGCAACAAGATATCCCAGTGAAAATAGTTCTAAAAAATATCATTGAAAGTAGCAATAAAGACATTTTGCAGTTATTACAGTGATCTTTATTATTGCTAAGACCACAAAGGGTTTGGTTTTTCTTCCTTCAATAGGAAGGACTCTGTGAGGTCAGGCAGTTTTGGTAATGCACTTTGTTTCAGAGCTCTGCTCATTCTGTAAAGTTTTTCTCATGCTGTTCATAGAACAGGTTTGCAGGTGTGGAGGAATGTATGGACAGTAGAATTTTATTCCCTTGCTACTCTAGAATGTAATGCCTCTTACTTCCATAGTTAGAAGCTTTTTGCTCTGTCAACTTCCATGAAGATAAAACTGGCCCGAAGATAGACCCAGTTGCAATTCTCTGTTTTGAAGAGAATCCAAGAAGGTTTCTTGTACAAATCATTAGTAATCAACATGTTAGGACAATTTAGGAATAATACTTTTGTTGACCAGTTTGGGTTTGGGCTGCTAGCTGGAAACACTCCCCAGTATATTTCCCCATGTTTTAACTTGGGTGAGTCATTTTAGGTTGGACAGTCTTCCTCTGCTGCTCCTCAGCTTTCATCTCCATCCTACACTCCGGGCTTCCCCTGGGAGCTGTAGAGTGGTGCTGTAGGTGTCTGCCCACAGCTCTCTGGGTGACGTCACCAGCAGCTCCTTCATAAATCCTTTTCCTGTGCAAAAAGCCACAAGAGGAAACGGTGGAAAGGGCCAGACAGCCTTCCCCCAAAATCCCAAGGCACAAAGCTGGGCTGTGTCTAGTACCTCTCACTAATAATGCTTCAGATCTATTATTTATTTTTCTAGGCTCTTTTAAGTAAAGTCTAATGTGAATATTTGCTGTACTGTGTTAGTCTGAATTTTGTTGAATATGAAAGTTCTGTATTTTTGCCAAATGTGCTGTGAATACTTAAAATTCCTTTTTCCCTTCTGTCTTTTGAGTGTGTTAGGGAGAGTGGGAAGACACAAGTTCATACTTTTCTATAATGTTTTTGAGTCTCTATTTCTTGTTGTTTTAAGTACGTTTTGGAGAGCATGCAACGTACTTTATTTTTGCTGCAAGCTGTAACTGATTTGTCAGAGATGTTTTCTGTACACACACAAATGCATGTGTGCACATGTACGTGCATGCACACACATAAACATATAAAAGCACCATAGACTAAACTCTTTAAGAAACTGTTTTTCTTCTGTATTCTCTTCTTACTTTGCTTTCTAAAATGTAGTAGCTTCAAAGACTTTAACTGATTTTCTGCATTCTCATCAAATACAGTATTTGGCTAAGTGTTAAGGTGTCAGCTTGCCCTATTTCCTCTTCACAGAAGCATTCTTCACACCTGCAGCTTTCTTCTGTTTTTCATACCAGAAATACTTGCATCAGTCTTAAACCTTTGCCAAGTCACTGCTGACACATATTTCTGTAGCTCTTTATTTACAGTGTGGTTCTCTTTCTTGATATGAAATGTCAACATCTGTACTGGACAGGCTAATTTATTTGGAGAAGGTCACGACATCACTTAAAGAAAATCTAGGCCTTCTGCTGAAAAAAGATTTAACATAATCCTTACCTGTTATGATTATGCTGAAAGTAAGCTTGTTGTAATGAAAACAGTATGTCATACTGAATTAAAGATTATCTCTGGTATAGGGAGGAATCTCACCACATAAAAAATTTGGCGCGTGATTTTTTTTTCTCTCTTCTGAGACAGAAATGAATATTGCAATAAACAGAAGACTGTTGCTTCAAATTATAAATTGAGTAGTTGAGTAGAAGTGCATTAACTCTTTATGTGGTGCATTTACATTTCAGTAGATCTGTTAATGCTGTTGTAGTTTTTGGCCTTTTAAATATAAATAATACTTACATTTAGTGCTGCTTTACATCACCTGATCATACTGAAATCAGTTCTGTGCAAAGAAATTTGTAAATGGGTCTTCCACTTGAAGAAGAGTTGAAGAAACTGTCCTGTACAGAGGTGCTTGTTGGCAAAGCTTATGGACCACATGTGCTGTCCTAATTAGTCCCTCTGGTGTGCTGCAGTGCTGAGCTTGTAACTCCATTGCTTGTAACAAAACCATGGTGTTTAGGAGGAGGTAGAAAATGCTGAATATATAATCTTCATTTATAATTACACCAAACGTATCAACATAAACATTCAAGTTTTTACTCTTTTTTGCATGTCTTGTTGGTTTTCTCCTTTTGTCAAATAGTTGTTACTGAGCCTCTCCTAAATTCACTTCAGCTCATTTGATCATCAGGCTGCATTGACAGGAACTGGTTTAGATGTTTAATCTCTCAGGCATTATAGGGTGACAAAATGAGGTAGTAAATATGGCAGCCACTGCAGTCTATTCCTTGTGATGGTTCAGCACGTTGCAAGAAAAACCTCCTTGAATTTCTGTAATTTGTTGGTAACTAACTTGGATTTTCAGTTTTTGCACTCTTGCTCTCTGAGTCATGGAGGAATAGGTATTTACACTTCATGTCTGAGAGGCAGTGAGGACTGAAGTGAGCTACTGCCCGTGTAGGCTTAGTGGGAAAAGGGGTACATGGAGGATGTTTGTTGCCATGCTCTTCAGACAATGCAAAACCACGTTTTTGGCAACCTCTAGCAGCAGTAGATGTCCAAGATTCTCTGACCTTGTTGCTCTCCCAAAAAGGGAAAAAAAAGTACAACAGGCTCACAAGTACTTTAACAATTAATTTCTGTTTTAGTTCTAATTTGCATAGTAGTTCCGACACATAAAATGTTACTCTTATTTGATAAGGCCAGGGGTGCCTTACTTTGAGGTGCCAGGAAACTGTATCATCATCCATTGCCAGAAATTAAGTTTGTGTTCAGAGCAAGTTACATATTTTCTTATTGCTTATGTAAGGTCTCCTTTGAACTTGCTCTGTGTGATATTTCTCAGGAGCACTGCAGTAGTGTTACTTTTCAGAATGCACCATCAGACAATGCAAATACTGTCAGTTCTCAAGATCCCAGTTTATGGGAACATAATATTTTCTGAAATATGTTATTGTAAAAATTATGATCAAGTGATGACAAAAATCAGTAAAGCTAGGGGATTTTCAAAGCAGAGACAAGTCTGAAACGTCTCTGCTTCGTTCTTCCTGTTGTGCATTGGTACTAGCTTCTGCTCAAACCTTAGGTTTGGTGTCAGTTCTAATTCTTCTGAATTTATCTGATAGATTTATCTCTGTCAACCACAGGATTTGTATGCCATCTCATACTGTAGTTTCTGATGCCTGTACTTAACTGATTTGTTTCCTATCTGCCGCGTTCATCTTTTCATTTTTGGCAAACTGGATTTATCATGTTTTTATGATTAAATGGAAGGAGTTGCTAAGGAATGAGATCTGGATCCTTTATTACATTTCAGCATTGTTCCTTGGAAACCTGATTATATCTTGCAAATTAGAGTAACATTTCAAAGGTAATAAATCCTGCATAGCTTGTTAAATACCTCATTTTTTACTTATAGATTCTTACTGAAGCAGAATAATATTATTTCAAACTTTGCCAAGTGTGAAGTGTTCTGCTGTTGCTCTGTGTTCACTAGTAACTAAGCATTTGCCATGCTAGAACAGAATTACTTTGTCTCAAAGACTTTGCATTCAGAGTATGATTTTATAACTGTCAGTTAAATAATGGCTTTTGCTAATAATATTTAAATATTTATTGCTTCTCAAACCGTTGTGATAAAGTGAGAGAAGTACTTTTCTAGATAAATTCAAATCCATGTGTGTTAAGCCTCTGTTTATCTTCAATTTTCAACTACATGGCTGATACCTGGCTTTTGTTATTTGATGGGCTATAAAATTTGGGTTTGTGTCTGATGCATAGAACATGTGCAGCATATACATATATTTTGTTACTGCTGATAATTGGATTAGAGTTTTGCCATTCATATTTGCTTTTAAGAGTTTATGGTACAGATCCATTTGCATTTATGAAGTAATTTTAATTAGTGTTTCTAACTGGGAAGTGTTCACAGTATGTGTGTCTGTTTTCTCCTCCTGTACTGGCATCTGAATATCTTACAACTTTACTCATGTGAGCAGCTTTCATTCATAAAGAATTCTTTGGCATTCTTCAATATTTTTCTCTGATGGAAATCTTTTTGCTGGATGACAGTGAGACACTGAAATGGAGACAGTGCAGAGAGCTAATTGACCTAGTATCAGATGCCCTTGGGAGCAATGCATATTCAGTCATCTCTAGATGAAAACCTTAAAAACAAGTGTATTGAGTTTTCTCTTCTAAAAAAATTCATCCTTCTCCCCACCCCATTGCGGATTTGGACTTCTTATCATTGATAATGATGCAACTGGTCACTTTTGGAAGGTAAATCTATTATGTGGTTGCCTCTCACAGGATTTCAGTGACTGAAAAGGACTGCTTCTTCAGCAAATCAAATTTTCAGTGATGCTTAATTGAAATATGTGCTTTTGATGGAAACTAAAAGCAGTGATCAGGAATAATTGCACCTATAGGCAAGGAACAGTAAACCAGGGTGATGGATTGAAGGGTGTGATTAGGAAGCTAGACCAAAAAAAGAGAAGGATATTTGGGGAGAAAACAGGAGTGAAACTATGAGCAAATAGAGCACTTAAGCATTTCCTATAAAGGAAATTCCTGCAATGATGCAGTGGACCCAGGAGTACTTCCAAGCCATGAGGTAGAAGCTGGGTCCATATACCTCCTGACCTGTGTTAGATGGGAACTTCACAGGCACCAGCTCTTTCACCTTAATGTCCACAGAGGGGGCACCCTGGTGAAAGTGCTGGAGTGCAGTTGGCCTCCAGCATTATGGCATATGGACAATCACATTCTGCTGCTTGCTCACAGAAATATGGGAATACTTAATGTAACCTTTCCCTCTGGAGCTGTAGGGAGATCATGGTTGCTGAGCTGCTGCAGTCCCTCCTCTGGATTATTGGCCCAAAAGGAAACTACTTGTGATGTAGGAAACAGAATGTCACCCCAGAATAAAACATCCCCATGCTGGGGCAGCACAAGCAAATGGAAAATTGGTGAAGTACAAAGAAGCAAGTAAATGAAAAATTATTTTTGGTCCACGAGGGGATCTGAGATAGGTTGCTCTCTGTACCACAAGCAAGCTTGCATCAGTTACCAAATCTACAGCAGCATTTTTACAACTAAATCAGGACTTCCCAGTGTGATGTAGTGAAACTGAAAATTAAAATTGGGAGACATGCTACTTCTTCACTTGTTGGATTTCTAAAAAGAAATGTTGTTTTATTACCTTTATTTTGCAATGTAAACTTCACTCATTTGAATACATATTTTTCAAATTAGTTGTAGTTCATGATAAGCATCTTTCTTTCAAGTGTTTTAAAATGAGTGTGATTGATGTATGGCATTGTCCTGCCACTCAGGTATACCTGGCTGGAACAGCAGATGCACCATGTGGATAGTCAGGACTTTGGGCCGCAAACTCCTCTTGTGCAGTGTCTTTAGTAATTGTCATGGTGGCCTACGGTTTGCTTTAGTGTATAGACATAGGGTGTGTTTCTTAGACAGAGTTATAGTGAAAGATTGGTGCCACGAGGACTCTCTGCTCTGACTTCCACGTATTTCCATCTCCACTCCTGGAGAATGCCAGAGTAGGAGAAGGCTGCCTTGTCAGTTTGTTAAAGGTGACTGTTCCTAGGCTTTAGCCAGGATCATCTTGCAGGTAGAATAGTTTCCTGCTGCCTACTTGACTGAAACATGTGTTATTTGAACTCTGAATGAGGACATATTTCATTTCAGTCCTGCAGGGCTGGCAATTTCAGTATCCCTTCCTCACTTCAGGGAGGTGGGGTGTGTATATTCTGTAGGCTCTCACTGTTATCAAATTGTGTGCTGTTGGTCCATTGATAGTTGCTAATTAGAGAAGATAGGTGGAAAAAATCCATGTGTGTGTTTCAGTTCCCAAAATTCCCTGAACCCTTAGCATATACTTCATTACCAAAACAATAGAGAGCTCACTCAGAGTGATGGGATAGTGGCTTTGTCAGGGCTTGTACTAGGAAAAGAAAGGAAAAAGAATTAAATGATTGAAAGAGAAAACTCATTTCCTCCCCTTCTCCACTGTGGCTTCTCTTGGTTTATTTTTATGCCAAGGTCAAGAAAACTGCTCTTTTATGGACAATATTTACCTGCTTCTTTTAACATCTGTTGCATAAGATGGCTAAATACAGGAATGCACCTGCAATATTTATGTTGCTGTGGCTTAACTTGGCCTGATCTGGAAACAAAAGCTCTTTTGGTCAGAATCTCTATCACGTTTATGAAGTCTTTAATGATTATGCTGCAGCCCATAGTGTTAATGATCTTTACAGGTACCTCACATTTCCCCTTCCATTTGGGATTAAACTGGTTCCATATAAACACATACCATATCTTGATCAACAATGTCACTGAAATATGTGAAGCAGTGCTCATTTCATGTATAATGTTAAAAATACCACTTCTTTTTCTATGAGGTTGCCTTTCTTGGTAAACTTCTGTTTCTTAATTCATGACCATTGTGACTGAATCTGTGTTTTCTCTCCAGATGCTTTCCTGGGCAGTACTTGTGTTCTGAAGAGCTGCTGGGTAATGAATGGCAGTTCATTCAGTGTTTTGCAGGGCTCAACCACCTGCTGTCAGAGTAGGTCAGAGGATAAACTGTGACTCATTCCAAGAGTTCTTCTTAACTGGTGGCCACAGTGAGTGCTGAATTCAGTGGAGTTATGCAGCAGCTCTGCAGAGGGATTTAGCAGACAAAGACTTTATGCAATAATGACAGAAATGTGTGGAAAGCTGAGCATAAGAAATCATGGGGAATTCTCCATTTCGACTTGCCCAGTAAGATCTTAACCATGATGCAAACCCCTTCTTTGAGGTGAAGAAGATCACCTTGTTATTTCAAAACTGGTTATACTTTTTTATCTTCCATTTGACTTTTGCAGGCATAGTTAGAGTCTTGTCTTTTGTGTTGCACAGAAGTCAACTCACCCCTTCATTCCTTCAAGCTGCACAGAGTCAGCATGGCTGTTAAGACTGCAAATATTTTGATAAGGGCTGTTTTGACAACATGCAAAAATACTTGCTAGGAAAAAAATAAAATGGCTGAAGATAGAAAAAAAATCCTTAAACTTAACAGGATAAACTACTTAGACCCTTGATTTTAATTTCTGTCTTACCCTTTTTCTAACAACTTTCCTTACTTCCTTTGTCTTTGAAAGGTGGGAACTTAAAAGATGAGCATCCAAAGCTGGAGAAAAAGGTATTAAAAATAGTGCTCTAAAATATTTAAAAGTTTTGAAAGAAGTAATTTAAGTGGGAAAACTGTCATATCATTGGCAATTGCCTTTACTTCAATAAGTTTCCCTTGAAAGATTCCAGTGTACTGAGTATGTTGAAACATGTGGGTATCCTGCTGTAGTTCAGAGTGGAGTCGTTCTACTCTCTCATATTTGCCTTTCCTGATCTCAACAGTGTGTACCCCAAAAGAATACACTGACTCATTTTCTTACTCAATTTTGCTACTACAGTGAACTAACCTTGACTCAGTACTAGATTGGGTGGAATTGACTCAGAGCAGTGTCTGACTGCTGGTCACTGGTACAGGTGATCTTTCAGGGAAATTGAAAGTCTCTCCTATTAAACTCTCCCTGGGGGTATCTCAAGTTATTTACCAAGATTTTCAGTGAACTTAATGCCTGTAAGAAAAGTTTTACTGTTATTGCATGGAGTCATAGCTCTTTCAGATAGCATGGGTTGTTTCGTTGTTATATTGATATTTAGGATAATTGGGATGTGAACTTCTATTTAGTGTGATTGATTGTCAGGAAGGTGTAGAGGTCTTTAAGTAAATATTAATACCTTGCATAAGTTTCCTGCTGCTCTAAGTAGAAAACATAATCTCTTCTGGTTGTTTTGTTTTTGTTTTGTTTTTTTTTTTTTTAATAGATATTTGACTCATATGTCAGGTAGCTGCAAACCAAAAATCTAATCCTGCAAACACTGAAACACACAGGAAATTTTCTTAGATAAGAATTTTTACTAGCATGGAGATTGCTGAGGTGAATGATGGTTCACTGCATGTAGTAAGAAATCCTTGAGTGGAATCATTAGAAGTGTGAAGGTGTCTGAAAATTAACTTTAAAATATTTTTTATCATTATATAAAGAATTACTCCAGTGAAAGCACTCCTATGTATCTTATCAGAGAAAGTAAGAATTCTCCAGTGTTCCTTTTAAAAGTCTTTCTCAGAGGTCTTACTATGCAGAATACGCCTCTTCTTGTATCTAGACCAATTTTCAGAGGCTTTGATGAGGCAGTTTAGTCTGATATGCACCACAGGAGTCTATTAAATAAAATATACATAGATTAAAATTCCTATGATATTACCTTTTTTTAAAAAAATAATTTCTTCATCAGTAGGTCCTGCAGGAATAATATAAAATTGTATTACAATAATGTTTTTTCTTGCACACTGATACTTTTTGCTTTTAATGACATTAGTTTAATACTTGACACCATTTGGCTCTGTAAAGGTATGAGGTATTTAGGTTCAGCCAATTCATATTGAGTTACTCAGTTTCTAAGTAATGCAAATATTTCTACAGATCTTTCAACAAAGCTGTAACTTTGTATCTCAACAACCAACTTCCTGTGCTAAATATGGGGTACTCTGTTCTGTGGAGAATCCCCTGTACTTTGAGTGTATTTCCTTGTTGTACTCAGCTGTAATGTATTTCTACGAGAATGAGTCTGCTTGGTGTAGAGGTTCAGCATGGTTTGGTTTCAAACTCTGGATTTGGGCAACCTTGCCATGTGTCATCTGTGACAACCTGGAACCAGTGGTGCCTCGCTGTAATTAGCAGTGTCCCACAAGGTTCAGTGGTGTTTAACTTGTTCATCAGTGACTTGGATGAGAGGGCAGATGTCTCCTCAGCAAGTTCACTGAGGGCACAAAGCTTTGAGGAGTGGCCAATACCCCAGAGTGCTGTGCAGCCCTTCAGAAGGGGCTCGACAGGGTGGAGGGAGGGGCAGGGAAGAACTGCCTGAAATTCAGCAAAGAAAGGCACGGTCCTACACCTGGGGAGGAACAATCCCATGCACCAATACAGGGTGGGGGCTGACTGCTCTAAAGCAGCTCTGTGGAGAAGGACCTGTGGGTCCTGGTGGACAAGCTGTCCATGAGCCAGCAGTGTGTCCTCGTGTCCAAGAAGGCCAGTGGGATCCTGGGGTGCATTAGGAGGAGCATTGCCAGCAGGGAGGTGATCCTGCCCCTCTGCTCAGCCCTGGAATGGCACATCTGGAGAGCTGTGTGCAGTTCTGAGCTCCTCAGGACATGGAGTTCCTGGAGCTGGTCCAATGGAGGGCAGTAAAGATGATTAAGGGACTGGAGCCTCTTAAGAGGAAAAGCTGAGAGAGTTGGACCTGTTCAGCCTTGAGGAGAGACAATTGAGAGAGGACCTAATCAATGTCTAGCAGTATCTGCAGGGAAGTGCCAAAAGGACGGAGCCAGGCTCTGCTTGGTGGTGTCAGGCAGTAGGACAAGAAGCAATGGGCAGAAGCTGATGCACAGGAAGTTCCACCTAAACATGAGGAAGAATTTCTTTACTGTGCAAGTGACCAAACACTGAAATAGGCTGCCCAGAGAGGTTTGGAATCTCCCTCATAGGAGATATTGAAAAACCATCTGGGACACAATCCTGTTGGATCAGTTGTCCCCACCAGTAGTCCCTTCCATTCTTACCCATTCTGTGATTAATTTACTTGATAACACATTCTACTAGGATGTCACGAATGTCCTAGAAATGATGGGAGATCTGCTTGATAGTCTGCTGCTCAGTGTCTGAGTGGCCAGCTGGTTACTTCGTGTGGAGAACTTCAGTGGGTCTTTGTGGAATGAGTAGTATTTGGAAATTTTAATTGCTGTGCTGCTGCTTTGATGCAAAATTCAAGAGAGTAAACTGAGAGAAGTAATTTGGGTCTTGTGTGTTTTGCTTTTTATTTTCTGAATAAGTTTAAGTTTACTGTAAATTTATCAAAGTTAGGAAACTCAAGCTAAAAGCATTACTGAAGTCATGCTCTTAGCAAACTTGGTAAAATACCACTCATAAATTTTTGAGTGCTCCTTCTGTAGTTTCTTTCTTCCTTTTTATGGCCATTAGCTGCACTGTATTGTTTCTGGTTTGCAGGTTATTATCCCACCTGACATCTACATATGCTGAGACCTTATATTGTGTCAGATCTTTCACATCATACATGTATATGCACACTGCATTTACAAAATACATTAGTCACAAAATACTCTTCAGTGTTAGAAAGTAGCGTGCTGTAGATAAATATATGTTTAGGAGCTTTAGATTCCCTGGATTTGAAGCGCATTAGGCTTGCTAATGTAGGCATAGGCTCTGTGTTGGGCTTTTGCTTTATTTTTTTGATAATTTCAATGTAAAGATAAAAAAGTAAAGTTGCAAGGTTAGTCAAAAGGAATGAGTACGATCTAGTGACTAGAAATAGAAGTACTGAAGAGAACTTGTCCAAGTGCGTTGTGCTTTGGAAAATCTCTTTCTTTCATGCTAACATCAAAAACACTGCTCAATATAGGTAATTCAGTATTCTTGAGACATTAATTGAAAGATCAAGCGCCATAAGGCAGCAATGCAAACTTCCTTAATATGGTCTCATAACAGTGTATTATCCCTGGCCAGTAAAAGTAATTTACTGTAAATCACTGTGATTCTTGTCCTTCCTGATAACACCATATCACACTGTCAGTTTGAAACACTGCCTGCTCATTTTTGCTTGCAAACTGCAATGCTTCTTTTCTGTACCTATACATAAAAGATTTCAGTATTTGTTTGTATACATGCAAGCAGTATGCCTTCTTTGCAAATGTATCTTGACAAATGTGTTTTCCAATTCCTTTGGAAAAGGGAATGTGAGTGGATTTTACTGGTGGGACTTTATAAAGGATACATACATTTGTGTTCAAATAGAAGTAAATTTTGAATTCTTCTGGATTCTGCTAGTTTTCTGAATGGACATTCTATATTAGAAGTAAAAAGTACACTTCTGTTGTATAGATACTGAAATTTTGATATAAAAATATAATGTACGTAGACCCCAACTGCAAACACCAGGAAATAGTTGTCCTGGTTTTCAGATTACTTACTTTTTGTCAGTGTAAGTCAAGCATGCACTCAGTCAAAAGTATGTGTATTTTATATTCCAGGTGTCATGGGCCGAGAACCTCATCAGAATTGTGCCTGATATATATCTGCAATTTCAGGGAAACATAACCGTTTTGGTTATTAAAGACCTAAGGGCCAAACTGATACATTGAGATCCTGCTAATGAGCACAGAGGACAGAAAACCATCTTTGCAAACTGGGACTTGCACTAATGCAGTTTAATAAAATGCTGTGTGGTGCTGCAGTTTTATATGAGATGGGTCATGATCAGCCTTGGGAGAACTGGGTGCAGGATAGATTTTTATCCCTTCTGTTGTAAAATAAAACTTAAGCCAGCATGGACAGGTTTTCCCCTCGGTGCTGGGCAGTGACGTAGCTGTGAAGAGTATCTATCTCCTCCTGTAGCTGACTCAGCTCAGCTGGCCAGCAGTAACATGCTGGGTCATGCCAATCCAGTTGTTTCTGGTCCATACCTTCCCTCAGTGATGTGTGAAAGTGCTCTGAAAACATAAATATCTAGAAGGTACATATTTCATCTGTGGAAGCGATGTAATGAGTTGTCTACAGATTTCTCTGAGGTAGTGCACAGCTGCAGTATTTAATTTTATTGACATTGAATTCTATACCAGGAGCAGTTAGCAGAAGTTATCCTGTTTGCCTTAGTTTGTCAGCTTTTTCCGGTACCAGTAGTGGGTTAATCTGTGAAGTTGGATCTAAGCAGAAAATGGTTAAGGTATTTATGTGATAATGAGTGAAAAAGAGAAACCAAGTTTGAGTGTAGTTAGAATATTTATTTTCTGAGAAGGTAGTGTTCTGCTTGACTAGAATGCTTGCTTTATTTATAGAAACTCCATGTCCTTAGCTCACAGGACAGTTCTGACTCTGCTAGTTGCTTGGTAGAAAAAGTACTTTTTGGAATGGGACTGCAAAACATTCATGGCATTTCTTGGCAATTAAGAGATCCTGAGCATTATGGGAAAGTAGTTCTTGTTTTGTCTAGTTCTAGTAATGTTCATGTTTTGGGTAAACTTTCCACAGAGATAGGTTTTTGTTGGGAGTATTTGATTGTAATAGTGAAACTAACACTATGATGTGAGTAGCTACAATGTACTGACTTGTGCAGGGACCGCCAAGCTGTTTGGTACCAGCCCTTTGTCCATCATGATTCTTTGAATTTGTGCTCTTGCATTTTTAAATTTTTTGTGCCTTTTTCTTGTGAAACCAGGAGACTGTCACTTCCAGTATGATGTAAACTTTTGAACAAACAGAGTGTTTGAATTACAAATGCAGAATCCTGAAAACATTTTTCAGGAGAATGTATCAGTGTTGATGTGAGCTTCTGTAGATATGGTTATCACTGAGCAGCTTTTGCTGTGGCAGTTAAGAGCACATATGTGTGAGAGGAGGTGGTCTAGCACCTAGTGACTTGTCTGGATGGAATTGCCACAAAATGGCAGTTTCAGTGCTGGCTGAGGCTGTAGAGACAAAGTGGGTGGAGGTTTGGCCTTTCTGGGTATCTTCTGAGTGGCTCCTCAGCAGGCTGATGAAATTACATTGTAGACAAGCGGCCACGTAGGCCCATCCATTTAGAAATGATTTTGAGTGCAAGCACAGACATTTGGTGTGGAGTATCAGGCATGTTTGTTACTGTGCACTCTGTAGTTCATCTGTTTGCTGCTGCAGTTCAGGGGTGTATACTTTGGATTAAGAATCTGAAAGTCTCAGTTGCTAATTCAGCCCTGCAAGCCCACAGTGCCTTGTCTGAGACAGGTCACACTTATCTTGATATGCAAATATCTAAAATGAGAAGAACATCTGTTAACATCATAGGAGGTTGTGTAGATGATTTAATGGTTGTAGCAGTCTGAATTAGGTAAAGTGCTGCGATAAGGCCACTAAGATGACTCTAAGCCACCAGTACGATGCTGCTGTGAAAGAGTCTAATGTGCTTCTGTGATGCATTAGACATGATATTTTTGGAGAGAGAGAGAGAGAGAAATGCTAACAGCATTTTGTAAAGCCTTCCTGAGACCTCATTTGTAATAGTGTGTCCGGTGATCCTCCTTTGCAGTGAGCAGAAAGATGGAATTAGATTGGAGCAGGTGCAAAGACAGTTTAATAAGCTGCACAGGAGATTTATTCTGGAATGACAGTAGAAAGTTAAGTTATGAGCTGAGTCTTTGGATTTGAAGTATTGAGGTCTCCAAGGGGTCTGAAGGGAGACTATAACTGTTTGTTTTGATTATATTTATTTGGCACTAACAACATGCTTCAGTCTTTCCAGTGGCTGCTAGAGGATAAGAGAAGCATACTTTTTCTGCTCTTCTTCCAAACTCTTTAATAACCCTTTAATAACAATGTATTTTACTTGTCCCCCGTTCTAGCCCCCACCTTCTAACATTCATCATGGAACCAATTACTAGATCTGGGGTCAGGAATGAATGGATCCCCTCAGGAAAGAGAACATACGATAGATATTTTTATTCCTTTTTTTTGTTGTGTTAGACATGGTCCACTTATTGTGATCATTTAGAAGTTGCCACTTAGCAATTACTAAAAACATGCAGTTATTGCAAAGACATAGAAAATAGCAAGCTGTAAAGCTTTAGTATAATTGTAGCCTTTCCTATAGTTGTTTTGCCTTTTGTAAAGTATTGAGAAGCATTTTGTGGGGTTTAGCACACGTGGAGCAGATACACAATGGAAACTGCAGAACTGAACATTCATGGTGTGGTTGCCTGCAGTTGCACATTCATCCCGAAGGGATCGTCCCGTGTCTCTAAACTGTGCTGAGGCACAGTGAGCTGCTGGGTTGGTGATCCAGAGGAGGTGTAGCATTCGTTCTGCTACTCATACTTTACTGTTTGGTGCAGAGAAGTTTCTCAGTCATTTCTCAGTCACCTCCTGTAGCCCAGAAGAACTGTTCTCAGTAAGTGATGTCGTGCAGTTGAGTTATCACTCTGCCTTTGTGTTTTTGGCGTTTCTGTGAGAAAGTAGACTCGCAGGGAAGTCAGCATATCGTCAGTGACCTCAGATTCAGGGGGGGAACTACAAAAGCAAGATGAGATGTGAAATTCTTTCAAACGCTCTAAATTTGGTATTGAATTAAGTAACCAGAATGTGGGCAGGAAGGAAAGAATGATAAAAAGAAGTGCTTCCATTAGGTTGTCTTGGGTTTTTTGGAAAGCTGTGCAGCCTGAGAGGAGCATAGTGTTTATAACATATTCATAGCATAGCTGCTTCCTGGTAAATGTACAACAGGAGGAAGTGTTTTTGTTAAATTAGTAAGTGAAAAAGTGGCTGATAAAGGATGGGCTACAGTTTTCTAGATTTTATTCTGGACAGGATTTAAAGAGAAAGTAAAATACAACATCCTGGTGCTGATAGGCTCAGGCAAACATTCAAACCACCAAACATTCAGTTGGCTGTGAAAAAGCTCTATGCCTTATGTGACTATTATTACTTTAAAAATCTTAGGGAATGGCTATAATGTAAGACTGGATGTTTGTAACATACCTTGTTAGGCAGTGGTGCACTCTCAAGGAAGAGAACTAGTAAAATAGGATATTGTTCCCGCTGCTACTAGTAACTTGCCATGTGATTTTACACGTATTTCAAAGGAGACAAATAACTTTGAGTAGATCATTGATGTTATAATTGAGGCCAGTTGAGTGTCACTTTTATTTTTTTACCATAAAAAAGCAGTAGCTCCCATTCAGGATGAATTCTCTTTCAAAAATGAACTGTACTTCTACTTTGCTGACTAAATGTAATACCAAATCCTTCAAAAATTCTGGCCATAACATTTACATTAAACTGTTAAAATGGATCTGACTTATAATTTACTTTGAGATCAAACACAAAAAATGTGCTAAGGATTACATTTTAATTGAAGGGACTTTTACTGTGGTAAATTTCTTCCTGTTCACCTTACAGACCATCAATCTGGGTGGAAGAATACACTGAAACCTTTCATGGACAATTGTGTGACAGCCACTGCACTGTTTATATTTAAACATCTCTATTACTTTCTAGCAACGCCCTTCACAATGAATTCTTGTAATTAGTGGTTCCTGAAAGTATCAACACCTCCTCTCTCCCTCAGCTCTCTTAAGTGTGAAACTCAAGGATCAGAGAAATGTTAACTGGATTGGCTTTAGGCTGTATAAAGTATAATCCCAGATCACTACTTTCCTGGAATGTTCTAGGACTTCCCTGTGTGACCAAGTTAATTAGCACCAGCCAGACTATAACAGCTCTAGTGATGATGCTAAAATCCCCTTGTTCTAGAAAGAGAGATGTTCTGAGGTGAGCTGGGATTCTTTTGGATCAAGATTGTTAAGCAAAAAACCTTTTTCTTGCCAAACCCTCCCCCCCAGACCCTTTCATGGAAGATTTAAACTAGTTCATTGTATGATTCTGTCACTATTACACTGGTAAATTTTCCATGTCGGGAAACCATTAGATGGTAAGAATCATTATTTTCCTTCTTCTTGCAGGCTTTGGGGAGACACAGGCGCTTTTGATTGTGATAAGGTGGGGAAAGGGTGATTCTTGTCTTCATACATGTTTGTTTGGGGGGAAAATGATGGACCTTATTTCGTAAATTATTCTCTCCACCTTTCTCGCAAGGACATATGTGTGGGTGAACTAAGTGTATTTTTCATGTCGCTGGTGATGGAAACTAGAATATAAACATCATGGTACAAGGGATGCCAGGAACTTGTGAGGAAGGGAAAAAAACAGAGTAGAAAGATTTCCTTAAATAAACGGAGGCAAATACTTACAGTTGTTCTACGGCTTTTTGATCAGTTTACCAGTGATTTTTTTTTTTTTTTTTTTTTTTTTTTTTTTTTTTTTTTTTTTTTTGAGGGGTGTCATGTGTGTATGTATTGGGTTTTTTATTCTTTATTTAATTTAAAATCAATCTACTACTACTAGCTGTGTTATTAATTTCCTGTTATCCTAGCTGGCAAACCCATTAGAATATACTGATTAATAGGATACTCAGAATGCCAACTTTGGAGTAATGCCTCAGATCACAAGTGATAATTGGCTTTTGTATGAGTTGTAGTCATTGCATTAGTTAGGTTTTGAAGCCCAGTTCCCAGAGCAAGATTCATATTGACTGTCCTCCTTTCTCCATGGGAAACGGCAGTGTTGAATTTCCTGGGTCAGGCAATACTGGAGATGGGAGTCAGGATAATTAAATCTCTCTCAACACCATCAGGAAGTGGGAGAACAAGCAGTTGTATGAGTTAAATATATTCATGTGACTGTTTGAGACCTCTTCAAAAGAAATAAGAATAAGTACCATCTTACATTATCCTAACACATACTTTTCAATGTTGAGTGCCTATAAGCAAGATCCAAATATTTTGAACATTTTTATTTCCTTGTTGCATTTGGGATCAAATAAAGGTAATTAGATACCACTTTCAGCATTAAAGTGTACTTAAAGTATGGCTCAACAGAGGAATGAGTGATTTATTTGTAAATACTGTGTTCATTACTGATACTGCATTTATACTTAATTTTCATAGGTTGGACACACAAAAAGGTTGTTGGAAGGTTATGTTGTTGTAGTGTACCTAAATATTTTGATAATTTGCTATTTAAATATTAAAAAATAATTATTTTATAGGTTTTTTTCAGTTAAATCAGGGAGATATAGTTTCTTTTTAGATTCAATATTGGAAGAATCAAGATTTAATAGAAATTTCTCTTCAGCAGAAAACTTCTAGCACTGAATTACTCATCTGTACTCATTCAGTAAAGTATGCTCTTATTAAATGGCCACAGTAGCAGTAGGACAGTAGTAGCATAGGAGGGATCTGTCCCTAATCCAGGAGTGCAGCACAGGCTGGTATCTCCCCACCTGGGAAGCAGCTCCATGGAAAGGGGCATGGGTGTTCTGGTGGACGGCGAGTTCTGTCTGAGAGAACAGTTGTGCTGCTGTGGCCAGGAAAGCCAGCGGGGTGCTGGGCTGCATCAACGAGGGGATCACCAGCAGAGAAAAGTTACAAGTCATTGTCCCACTCTGCTCAGTGCTTGCCTGGCCACACCTGGACTGCTGTGTTCACCTGTGGTCCCCACTGTGCAAAAACGTGTGGACAGGCTGGAGAGGGTCCAGAGAAGGGGCACAAAGATGATCAAAGGACTGGGAAGCTGCCGTGTGAGGAAAGACTGAGGGAATGGAGTTTGCCCAGTCTTGTGCAAAGAAGGCTTAGTGGCTACAAAGATGGTGGAGACTTCGTTTTGACAAGTAGTCTCATGGAAAAGATGAAGGGTAGTGGTTACTTTCACAATGGGAACAATCAGCCATTGGAAAAATATCCGCAGGGAAGCTGAGGATTCCTCAGCATTGGACACTTCTAAGATTTGTCTGGACAGGGTGCTGGGCCATCTTACCTAGACTGTGCTTTTTGCCATGGAACATTGGATCAGAGGATTCAAGAGGTCATATCTGACTTGGTATTTTATGATTTTATAAAATCTCCTTAAATCCAGCCTTAGCACTCTTAACCCACCCACACACCAAAGGCAGGGAAGTTTGAGACAGAATAGGAAGATGTCTTTGGTTAGCTCATACTTTCTGGCAAAAATAGATGAAGGTATGCTACAATCAACTTTCTTCTGTAGAATAAAGATAAGAACACTTATCCTTGGTAAATAGTGCCAAAAACCCCGTTTTTAATTAAAATGCTTTTTCCCTCCCCCACAGTACTTAATATATTTGACTGAATCAAGGGCTGTTTTCTCTTGGGGAAAAAAATGGTTTTAAAAAGTATGAGTAACTTGCTGTTAACTGAGATATAGTTTGAGTTTAGGTTGAGACTCAGACTCCAAGTAACTTTATTTTGGTTCATGGTAGAAGGATTTTGTTTTTAAATTTAAATGAGTGGATGCTGTTAATCTGACAGCAAGACGGAAGTCCACAAAGCCTTCATACAGCTGCCTCGACATCTAAATACATAGGTGTCTGTAGTGAGGGATTTAAATGCCTAAAATTCTATTTCTGCACTGCTGGTTTGGCTTTTCTTCTGCCCTAGTTCTTCTGGGATCTTGAAATTAAGTGTTCCTGCTCATTAGCCCTTGTACAGATCTCTTTAACACCCATCATTAGAAGTGAGTTCTGCACAAAGCGTAGCAGCCACGGCTGTGGCATGCTAATCTCAAAGACTGCGTAGGAACCAGGAAAACACGTGGAGTGAGTTGTTGAGAAGAAATGTGGAAACTGCCAGGGCAAGAGGGAAGCACAGGAAGTGAGTGGGGGAGTAAAGAAATGGGAAAAACATTGGAAGGTGAAAAGTGATATGGAAAAAGGAACAGATCTGTGAAGGGTGCAGAAAGCTGAGAGATTAAAAGGAATGCTAGTACAGGAGAGCTGGGAGCTAATGGGACTCTGACTGTGATGTGGAAGCAATATATCGGATAATGAAGTTGTTGAGAATGAAGTGGCCAGTGAAAAGAGGCAGGGAGGCAGGACTGGGATTCCGCATAGGAAACTGAGGCTAAAGACAAGAGAGAATATAATAGGGATATGGATATGGATAGCAGCACATGTCCACAGGATTGGCAATAATGAGGCCTGGATGAGAAGTGGCCAAGTTTTGAGGGAGATTGAATATATCTGTATTGAACAAGATGGAGCTTCTCCTTTTCAATGGCGACTGTCTTAAAAAAACCAAGCTCAGAAAGCTGCCTTGAGTAAAGAATTACAAAGAGCAAGTCCTGCAAAGCTGGGAAGGTGCAGAATTAAGATTGTCTAAAATATGTTAACTGAGCTCCCCTGGACATTTGCATTATGATACAGTTTTAAATTCTATGATGTCAGAATTGTATGGTCTTTCCAAGTGGAACAGATGTGTATGAAGACTGCAGCAAAGGAGGGCAAGTCTCTGGAAAGATGCTTCTATTTGTTGTAGAAACCCTAAGACAGATGGTGAATGGGGCAGCTCACAAGTGAGGGGAGATGTGTGTCACCTTAACTAGGAAACTAGGTGGATACTGCTTCTCCAGGAAATTAGTTAAGGTATTATAGAAAGCTAAATACTCTGAAAAATGAGTTTGAGGAACCTGGTTGAACACTAAAGGTCATAATGCTCCTGATTCTAAGTTTCTTATCTCTGGGATCATATGACACCCCCGGCAGGGATCTGTTGTTACCTGACAGCACCGAAGGGGAGCTCTGTCCAAGAATGGGCATTTCTGTCCTCAGGGTGCTCTTCTGGAACAGCACAGGATAACCTGGAGCAGTCAGCGTGTAGAGTTGTGTTGTGACCATATGGAATGCTGCCACTGGGTAGATTCACTACTCTCTTCCAGCTACTGTATTCACTGAATGAGAAGTTGGGGTCCTGTGGAAAAATATGTGCATTATCACCTAATACAAAGTCAGTCAAACTAGATTTGAATAAGGATCCCAAATTACCTGCAAATCCTTGGCGAAAAAAAAAAGAAAAAAACTTCTAAAGAGCTTACCTTAAAAATTTGTTAGTTTTCATGTCATTGGATACCTATCTTATATTAGGATTTTATTTAGTATGTTGATGTTTGTATATAGCTTGTTGACTTCTGTTTCTTTAAATGGCATGCTTTCCCTACATCTATTCTGGGAAAATATGTGCAAAAAACCTAGGAAAATCTAGGAAGTATGACTACGGTCAGTTTTTTAATTTCCATTGACTTCTGGTAAAATCTTTGAAAAATTGTACCTTGCTTAATTTTCCAATTATATATTTACTTGCATAATGGAGAAGATAAAAAATTATTTTCTTTTGATCTGATGCAATTGGAGCTGTATTTTAGGGGAACTAATTCAGTCTTATCTGATTATATCCTGACCATGGTCAAAAGTAAGGCTGCAATTGCTATTTAAGGAGACTGGTTACAGAGGTTCTGTCATATCAAATACACTGCTTTTCTACTCTGTTACTGTTAAATGGGCTGCTCTAAATTAGATGGTCTAATTCTGGAAAATTTGAATACGTGCAGGTGGACTTTTGTGTCAGCAAAGCCACACTTATTTAATTGGAGCTCCATATGTCTGCAAAAATTGGTTCCATATGGTTGAATGGCACATTTTAAAAATGTTTCTTTAATTCATACTATTTCCGGGAGAAAGAATAACTATATTTTTTGAGCTCCTTAACTGAGTGACAGTGCACCTGTACACGAACCTTCTTTCAATTTTTAAAGCAGTAATTGAATATGTAGGATTTGCTTGTCACATATTAACAGCTTTAAGGTAACTTAAATATGTGGCTAACAAAGGCTTAACTGTGTGCTCTCTGTTTGTACTCCTAAAAACAAGTGATGAAATATACCTAAATCATGCAATCCCACCATCTATTAGGTTGAATTTACATGAGTTTTCTTACAGAAAACTCTTTCATTTAGGGTCATAGTAAATCTCTCTCTCTCTCTCTCTCTCTCTCTCTCTCTCTCTCTCTCTCTATATATATATATATATATATATATATATATATATTCTGGTCAAATAAAACCCAGGATTTTTTACATGGGGAAAACAGCTTTGAGTTTGCTTCTGTTAACTGTTTTGATGGGAAATAATCCTGTGAGAAAAGCTGTATATAAGAATTTTTAAATTGGGACCATAAAAGTTGATATAATCAAGAGATGAACTTATGAGGAGTAATGTTAATTATTTTTTTTTAATTGTGCACAGGTACCTAAGGATAAAACTGGCCTGAAGGGAAAACCTGGGGGAAACTGGGGACCTTGACTGTTCTTGCACCTGAGTAAGTGAATACTTAGTGGAAATCACCTTTACAAAATATTAAAACAGAAATATTTTTCAGCGTCTTCATGCCTAATTGCAGTTGTAACTTTAGACAATACTTTGGCTCTTGAATTGACAGAGACCAGAAGTAGTAGAGTTACCTGCAAGGGAGGGAATGTGGTACAGAGCCTTCAGTGCTTTGTGGTAAGTTTTCTTTTTATTGCTACCCTGGGAGTCTTCACAGAATGAAACATAGCTTATAAGCAGGATTTCTTGGTATTTTGATGTTTTGCTTTTTCAGTTATTTATCTTCAGACTAATGTCTGAGTTTCTTAAAGCTTAGCTTGGTCTGGCTGGTTTGTAATCGTAATAAGGCACTGAGACTCAGCAGAACTGAAGGTCACGCCAGGTTAAATATGAGGTCATCAGAGGGTGAAGGCTGAGAAGATGACCTTGTGGAAAGTTGTCCTGAAAAGGATCAATGCTCATTCATGAGGGTTTGGGTTTTTTTGAGACAAAAACTATTGCCTTGGTTGGGGTTTGCTTTCACTAAAACAGGACAGGAACAGCTTTTCTTCATCAGCTTGGATGGGGTGTGTAGTAGACCTTCCTTGGCATCTGGAGGCCCCCAGTCCCAACCCCAGCCTAGATAGTTTTTTGAAAGGCAGGAAGAGTATTTTCCATTTATCTACATAGCTTTCTTTCCTGGCAGCCCAAGCATTATTCTGGTTGCAAAAAATTATTTTATATGTCAGAAAGGTACATTGATGTGTTACTTATTATTTAATGCATTTATTTAGTCATACATATTAATATATGAAATGTCTGTAATATTAATGAGCAGATAAATTTTTTATAGCATGAAACTTCTTTCTACTGGTAACATATTTTTAAAAATGGGCAAGTTAATTGAGTTTTCTGAAACAATCGCTAGAGCTGGAGCCTTTCTTCCTGATGGCATTTCTCATGCTAAAAGAATTATCTTTGGTTTTAGAAAGCTTTACTGAGCTGAATATCCTTACTGGTACCTGCATTAAATTTTGAAAACAGTACTTACCAGCTGAAAGTCTCTCAGTTTAATCTGATCTAAACTTGTTACCAGTGCTGTTTATTCCAAACCTCTGGCGTGGTTTATTCATATTCTTGTACTTAATGCATGAACTTATAAATTGATATCCATCACGTCTCTTCATAAAAAAGTGTATTTCATTTTGCTACAGTATTTACTGTGTTAATCCCTGCAGTAGAGTAGTAGACAAAAATGTCTCTCATTGCTTTCAGTATTAAAGAGAATTAAATATGTAACCTAAAAATCTGCCAGGCTTTGTGAGCTACACACAAAAGACTTTTAATTCATTAAGAAGTACATCATGGTAGCATTTAGCATTATGATTCTTTGATTTGTAAGTCAGGTACTGGATTACAAATAGTGCCTGAGATTGTATTATAAGTAACCGGTTGCTTTCCTGTGCATTAGCAGTTCTCATTGAAGTTCTGGTTCCTTGTCTTGCACTTGCTGTGTATGGTTTTAGGAATTAGGTCTCTGGACTAGCAAACAGGTGTAAGGTTTATTAAAGAAGAGAAGTTCAGTGTTCTTAAATGATAGTGGCATGTTTTGAAATCACAGTTGGCTCAACAGCTCTGTTTTAAATCCATCAGGGGCCTTTGAGAGAGGTTTTTGCCTTGTTTCTTTTAACTCCTATACTAACATGAAGCAAATGTTTTCATTTATTTCCTGTGTTATCAGTCCTACTCTGCATATTTTAGTCTATTGCTTTTGACAGTGATGAAAGGCAGCTATTTCCCAACCTTTTGTATTTTGGGTGCTACATAAGCTCAGCTGTTCAGTTTGGGAATATTTTCTTCTTCTGATTTGTTCCTGTTTCCTCATTTGAAAGGCAGCACTAGAAGTTCCAGATATTATTGCAGTCTTGGAATTGTCCTTCAGATTTTGTGCCTGTGTACATGAGACAGAAGCTTGCCCATACAAAAGAAAGGCATCCATTCTGCTGGACTGGAGAGCCTGTAGTATAGTGACAAAGATACTGTGTCAGGATTATGTAATTTGTACTTGAAAATTGTCCTTAATTGTTGTCTAATAAGGTAGAAGTCAAGAACTAGTGAACTAAGAAATGGGGATAATCCAATTGAATTGTGTAGTGTATTCCTTCATGAATATAGGATTGATCCCTAGGTATTTTAACGGTTTATTATTTTCCAGTTACTGTAGTTACTGCATCACCTACAGATTTTCTCATTCAGACTTGAAATTGAGTGCCTTGGGGCAAGATTTTCTCTGTTAAGCATGAGAATGAACTGGTCTTGGTTTTGAGAGTATCCTGTGTGTGACAGTTCTTGTGCCTGCTATTCTGGAAAGATCAATGGGTTTTGTGCAAATCTACATCGAGGAGTGAAGCAAGATAAATCTATCTGTGTTGTAACACTTGTTCTGCTGTGGTTTGTTCTTTTCCCGGGATTGGAAAAGAGCAGGGTGGGTATTAGTCCAGGATGAGTAGTAGTCCGTGCCAATTTAGAGGCTGAGGTGAAGCCAACTGGTGCTGTTGCTGTAGCCTGTTGATACTGTAGGATGAAGCTTTTCAACTTCTTTTAGTAGTTAAATTCACAGAGATTGCTATTATTTTTGTAAAGCACAGTGTATGGTTTCTGACAGCTTTTAAAGATGTCATATGCTCTGCTGTTTATAGTGTAGAAGTCTCTGGGGACTTTAAACTCTTTCTCTACAGTATCTCTCTCACAGAAATCAATTAAATTTCTAATTAAAGTTTTATCAACACAGCATCTATTGAAATCCTAAAAATGTTCATGTTTGTTGAGACAAATATAGAAGGTTTTCTAATCTCATGAGAAAATTTTTGTTGGGGACTGTTGGGGGTTTTTTTAATATTTTTGAGGGTGTTTCTTTGTTGTTCAAAAAGTGGTGTTTGAATAATGGAAAGCTTCAGTAGCTGAAATTTTTAATGAAAAGGAGCCAAACAAGTTTATTTAAACAATTTTATTGACTAAAATAGCTTGTTCTCAGCTAACAAAACTGTAGTTGTAATCCTTCCCCATTCTTTTCCTCTTTGAAATACTATTATTTTGATCAGACCTAAAATGTTGATATCTTTGTTTCACCTGAAGCCTTTCTTTGGTGTTTGGAAAGTTGTATATTACATTTGAAAGGTACCAAAGTCCTGTGGTTAGCCTCAGCACTAAAATACGTAGACAGTTTTGCTTTATGAGGCTGTAAACCAGATAATTCATCACTACTGATGACCTGGAAGTAGATGTGGGCTTTTAAAGAACAGTATATTACAAATTCCTTGGGAGGAGGAGTGTTTGGTTTGAGGAATTCCTGGAGAATGGAAGCCTATTAGGATGGCATTGTATGTGTAATAAATCATGTACTTGGCCTAGGTTGGGTCCTTTTTATTTTAAGGTCTAAGACCTTTTAAACATTCTGTCATATTCATAATAATAAGTAGTATCCTCTCTGCAAACAAGTAAGAGAAGGGGAAGCTTCTTTTTTTTTTTTTTACTTTTGCAGTGTAATATTCTCAGTATCTATATAAATAAATGATAGTGTGTGGCATGATTCACATGAATAGCAATGCAGCTGTATTGCTGCTGTCTGCCCAAATAACAAGAAATGAGAGAGAAAGAAGAGGTGACGGGGGATATGAATCGGAGAGGAGCATTGTGGTATGAATAAATTGACACTGTGGTTTTGCTGAGGAGAGGGACACTCATTACAGGAGGCTTCATCTGTTTACTGCTTTCCCATATTTAGAAAGCATCTTTAGTGATCCTTTTTGCAAACAGCTCATGCAGTAACTGGCAAAACAGAAGCAATTAGTGGTGTAATCTCAAAGGGAATCTCAAGCTTCACTTTAAGTGCAATGATTAAATCCACTAGAATGATAACCATTGCTGCCAAGAACTCCTGTAATTGGTCACTAATGTATTTTGTTGTAGCAATCGATAACTGCTGCATTTCATGCACATAATTAGTAATGCATACACGTTTGGTCAGTAAAATTGAAAATCCTGATAACCACGGGTAGAGGGGGTGGAAGGAGCACAGAGCTGGAGAACTGAAATACTGCTCTGTTGATAGTACCTAACTAGAACTGTGTGCTTCGACAAAACAAGTGTCCTACTGTGCTGGAATACAAATGGGCTGTCTGTGGCAGGATATAGCAAAGACATTTGGCAGAGAGGGATTTGAAAGCTTCTGGCATAATGTAATTGAATTGGCCATTTCTTTAAAGATACAGCAAATTGTTTGCTGCAGCATACATCATCATCAGGAAGGTCAGACAGCTTGCCAAACATATGATATTCATAATAAAAAGTAAACTGGTGACGCTTATATTTAAACATAAATCATGTTATCATGTTTGTAAAGGCCGGAGAAATGAATGGGAATATTTTTGGTGGTGCTGAGCATTAGTAATCTAAGTAAGACTGTAATTCAAGAAGGGGACAGCTTATAAGCAGAGGAAAGATCCACAGGGAAATTCAGCTACTGAGCAACATATGATCTCCCTGATTTGAAAGGGTAGTAGGTGTTTTGGTAGGGTTATTGCTGACTCTCTCTCCTGATCACTTAAGGGAAGATAAGCTTTTATGATCCCATTTTTTGCCTTTTAAGAAAACAAAGGGAAAAATAACAAGAAGGACTCAAGTCTTTAAAAAGAGACAAATTTGAACAAAGCATTGCTGGGGGTTTTTTTGTTAGTCAGTTATGCTGTGACAAAATAAAATGATGCAACAACCTGTAGCATATCTGAAATGTTATATGAAATGCTCTGTATTGGTACCCTGGGAAACCCCTCTCGAGTCACATCCAGAGCACTGAACGTAAATTGCCTGGTGACAGGGCCTTTGGGCCATGCAGTGATGCCTCTGCAAATGAGTAGCTGTTAGCTTTTAGCTTCTAACACATTCAGAAGACTGGCATTTTGATTTCTTGCACCACTGCACCACTGATAGGGTTGGAAATGGGAATCAAAATAATTAGATTGGATATATAGATCCCAGCAAACCAGCCAAGAAAGCGGCTGGGCTGGGGAGGGCTGCTCTGAATTCTAAAATGTGCCAGCGCTGTTTTTATGAGAGCGTGAGGATGGAAGGAGTAAACTAGGGTGCAGATGCTCACCATTTACATTCAAAGCACATAATAAAATAATTGAATGTATGCTTCCTCCTATTAAAGCCTGTTAAAATCAGTAATAAAGTACATTACGGTTGTATTAAACAGGGAGCACAAATTTTCAGGTAATATATCTTAGTTGTATGCATAGTGTACAGATAAGCAGACTGCAAAGTGGGGTTTTTTTACATTATCCAAGGCATTCCTCCTTCTGATACAGAACTGTTCTCATCAGTTCATTTTCTGTTACTTAGTCCAGCAGTATCTTTGCAGTATTCCCTCTGGCAGTTTTTTACAGGCCAACAGTTCTTCCCCTCCAAAAAGCCTTTCCTTCTAGTCCCTTAATATTTTTATGTAAAAAACCCCAACAAAAACAAACCACCAAAAAAACCCCCACTTTCCATGTACTCCTTCTTGAGTTTCCATAGCTGTTAGAAAATGTCATCCTTTTTCTCTGCACATTCTTCCTTTAGATATTTGTAAAAAATTACCCCACTATCTTTGCCCACTTTACCATTTTTCACCTGTAAAAAATATTATCTCTTTCTTTATTCAAATGTCAGTTCTCCACCTTTTTGCTTTTGAGAGACCCACTTTCATTTAATTAGGAGACGCAAGAGTCCAGGTTCTCCTAAATCTGTAGAGAATTTTTTTTTCTGTTAGTGTGATTCCTGATGGTTTTCTTTTTTAAAATTCTACTCTCTAGATTGACTGCCCATATTACCTCCGACATCATTTATGTCTCAGTACACTCTCTCCCTTCCTTCCCTGCCTTCCTTATTACTGATCTGAATTTTTTTCATACCGAACATGTTATATCTTGCATTTTTCCAAGCCATACCTTGCTTTCCATTTGTGTTCCTATTTGCTTTTCATTGCATCAAATCCCAAGACCTTGTGTCTGCAACTTCATATCTATCAAGTCAATGTTAAGCATCCATCCAAAATAGCCTATTGGTTTTTGTGCACACCTGCCATGAGGAAGGCAGTGGCTGTGCTATCTCCTCAGATGTGCAGACACACAGGTGTTTCTGGTAATGCTCTGTGATAATAGGAGGTACTTGCCTGCTTTTGTAGAAGCCTGTCCTGTGTACTGTCCCTAAAATACCAACTGAATACATAAGCCATTACAGCAGTTATTGGCTCCTGTCGTAGTCACTGGAAAAAGCTATGTTGAACTATGTTTCTGAACTAAATACCAGAATTTTTTTTTCCTGTTTCCCTGCTTTGGATCTCCAGGAGGTCTTATGTATTAGTTTTCTAATTTTCTTATTGTGCTCCTACTTGGTTCATTATTTCACGTTACCGTACTCAGTTGTAAAGATAGTGATGAGGAATAGCAAAGTGATGTCTTTTTGTTTTAATCTGTACAAGCCCATAATATCTAAAGCTCCTTCAGAAGCTGCCATTTGTGTATCCTGGAAGTGCACTGTGGCCTTACTGTACAGCTTGCATGGATTACAAGACTAACAAATAAAAAGTATATTTGGTATCCATATGGAATGGAGGATATTTAGCTAGTACAGGAGTGCAGCATGGATGAGTGGTACGCATACCAGGAGCTCTGCAGAGATGGTTTGGTTTTGCAAGAGCTAATTTTTCTAATAGAAAACATAAAATCCAATCTGTTTTGTTAAAAGAAGACTGAAATTATGAGTTGGCTATGATCTGGTAATAACCATGATTTATGATATGAGAAGGCTCTTGTTTGGATGTTATGGAAATAAAAAGATGCACTGGAAATAAGAAAAAGAAGAATTCAAACAGGAAACAGATTTTGTTATTCCTCCAATATTCACAAAGCTGGCAAAACTGTTGAAGTTGAGACGAGGAATTAGCTGAAATTTTTACATCCAGCTCAGATGAATTTCTAAAATACAATTTCTTTCAATATTTGAACATTGTGTTTAATGCAAGAATTACACGTTTGAGTTTCAAAACTTGTGTTTTTGAGGAAACCCAGTAGAAGTAGGAGGTAATTTGTGTCTCTTGTTGGACTCCTGCTTATTAAAGCCTTCAGTTAGGGTTTGGGCTTTCATACATGCTGATTATTTAGTTCAGATGATGGTCACAGGTTTCTGGAGGGCAGTTGCAACACAGTAGTTGCTGTGCAAGAAGTAGTTCAGTAATGCTCCAAAGGTTAGCTCTTAAAACACACAGCTCACTTTCAAGCCCATTAAGGATTTACCTATGTTGAGAGTTTATTTAAATGCTTGGCACTGTTCTTTTTATATAGGGAGTTTGGAAAAAAGATGTTATTTTATTTTTTAATAAATTTTTCCTTGACCTTTATCTGCAGCAAAATTGGCTGGCAGTATCACAGCATGTCTAAATGCAACATTTTATTTATGGCATTAATTTTATGGAAGAACAAATGGAGTTTGGAGTCAAGAAGAAATTAAAGACTCCTTAGCTTTTTTAGATTAATAGCTTGCTGAATGTGAATGAATGCAAATGCCACTGAGGTGAACAAAGAGATCAAATTAAATACCTTGGGCAGGTTACACAATGTCTGTCTAAGGGGACTGCAACACTTGATCCCTGTGTTCTGTCTACTGCCATTGAGACAACAGTATAGCAGTGTATTGCACAGGTAACGTTTTCTGCACCTTTTAGGGTGTTAACTGCTATTAAATATTTCCTGTTCCAATGTATAAATAACCTTCTGTGACATGAATTCTAGGTAATGAAAACACCTAGCATATTTCAGCACCACACTATAACGTTTGTTTTATTTAGGAGACCTGCAGATATATTTAATCTTCTATTGTAGATTTATTAAAATCATATGAAATAAATATCAGGACGTGTCATACAACTAACTTTAATGTGCTGTAACTCAGGACAAACTCGGCTATTTCTTCCTTGCCTGGAAGATTTTTCTATGCTTGTTGTTGTCTTATCCTTGTTTATTGGAACTGAGTTTATGCCCTTCTTCTACAATAATCTTCAGAACTAAGTATGTTCAGGAAATATCTTAACCCTTGCAAATTTTCACTGATAATGCACATTTTATGGGATGATTTCTTTTGCTGTAAAACTAATAACTCAGCATGTTGTTCTGTGTTGACTTGGCTTTTGAAAGCCATCTTAAAATATGAAAAAAAAATTCAAATTACTTTCCTTTTTCTGATCTCTTATGCCAGCACTTAGAAACATGGTGAATGGTCACATCTTGTGAGATAGTATATAATCAAGGAAAATTTTAGATTCTTTCTGAGCTGGTAGAGTAGTTTCATTTATACACAAACTTAGCTGTAAAGAGATTCATATATTTAGTTATTTAAAACGATAAGTATTTTGGCTGTGTAGGACTGAATTATACCAAAGTATGTGAAAAATATTTTTCAAAAAAGAGAAAACCCACATTGTTTTTATGTGTTCTTAGGGGAATATGGTTTGAATCTTGTTTTGTTACAGTAGCAAGTTTTTTTAGATTTTCAAAGCATTAGTCCTTAAATGAATAATACCCTTGTGCCACCCATGTATTGTTTGGGAAAATTAATTTTGTTTAGGAAATGATAAGTGACAACACTGATATCTTAGCTGCTTATCTTGGGAAGTGCTCCCCTTATTTTCCTTTTCTGTGCCCCTCTCCAGGAACAAAAGCAATACAAGAATGCAGATGTTGAAAGGCACGAAAATGTGCTTAAAGTATTTTCCTTCTGTCTTGGAACAATGGTTGCTGACAGCAGAAGGCTTGCTTGCTTGTTAAAATTAGATTTGAATCATCAGTGTAATAGCGGTAGGAAATTGTAGGATGGAAAGGTGCCAGGAAGCCGATCTATATCTGCCCTTTCGGAGCCAGGGGGGCCCGCAGCGACTGGGCTGTCTCCTCAGCTGAGTGAGCCTGCCCTGTTGACAAGTACTGCTTTAAGCATCCTTAAAACAAAATTGTCCTTGGGCAGAAGCCATTGAGGTGGGATCCCGAGAACAGACAAAAGCACAACAGTGCAAGGCAGCTGTTACAGCTTAGGATTCTGAAGAGTTTTTTTCTCGTTGGTTCCTTACATCACATTTAATTGGGCCCACTTCCATTATGTCCCACCATTTTCCTGCACTAGGATTAAACAAAAATAAAATCTTTGTTTTGGGGCTTGTTTTTTTGGATATTATGATTGTAAAAACCCTGGGAAGTTTTCATAAGCTAGTTGTGATTAAATTACAGGATGATGCTTGCTCTGAAGCTGCATAAGAGTCAGCATCGTTCTGGCTTATTCTGTTTCTCTTCAGTTGTTTTAAGGCTGTCCAGTGCCCAGTTACTTCTTTTATGTAGTTATTATCTGCTGGCTTTGCAGTAACCCAGTCTATGGAACACACTGACCTCTCTATGCACCTTAAAACCATTCACAAAAATGGCTGTAATTCTGCTGATGCAGAATGCAGCTGCCCATTTAAATCTGTTTTTCTTACAGAGAGGATGGTTATGTCTCTGCTGTGTACTGGCTTCTGTTTAATTTCAAGTGCAGTTTTTACACTACTTCCATAAGCAGCTTTGTTCTTGATTACTTCAGGGAGTGCTTTGCGTGATACAACAGTAATTGATATCAGCTGAAGTGCTAAATCTACCAGTCCACTCATTTAAATTAGTGCCAGTTGTGCCTGGGAGAGGACTCTGCTTTTGGAAAGTATTTAGTTTGCTCTCATAACAGAGTAAGAATTTTCTGACCTTCTGGTTATGAGGTTGTTCTTGTCCTGGGGTGGCAAAGTAAAATCAAAGTGGTTGCATAGGGACGATCAAGGAGGAATTTTACTTTAAGTGTTTAATGATATTTAGTGCATTACTATTGTCTTCATCAGTGCTATGAGTGCAATCAGAGATTTTTTTTTTTAAAATCTACATAAATAACTGGATTATAATAAATGCAGCATTGGTTTATATATTTTTTATCATTTATTTACATTTACTCCATTTAAAACGGTTTTGTGTACATACATATCCATCTATCTGTATATATCTGGCATTTTTATATATAATGTTCCTTTGTTTTGTGGAGAAAGCAGCAATTCTACAGCTGGGCTGTATTGTTTATAGGTATTATTTAATTATTGGCAAATATTTAGAAGGCACAGGACCACCATAGTTTCCTGAGACTGCTGTAGCAAATTTGATGGTGCTCAAGAGAAAACTGAAAGCAGTGCCTGAGCATCAGTGGCCATCTTGACTTGACCTGCTTGTGCGTCCACCTTTCAGACTACAGTCCCTACCCTACACATGTACCAACCAGGAGAACAGTTATATGGAAGATTTTGCTGGAAGTTGCTGGTGTATTTGTGATTGAAAAAGTGGATAGGGTTTGAGCTACCTTTTTTCCCCCAGGGTCCTTTCAGGACAATAAAGTGATGTAGTGTGAGGTAGGCTTCAGGTTGCTCAGATGATGGTGGTTTGTATTTTTTCTTTTCTGTAGTGAGTCAATTATTTAATGTTGTATGTGTCCTGTGGTCTTGTATCATATTTGTAGACAGTTATTTGCCAGTTTCTCAAGATGGTAACACGAGCCGTTCCCTTAAATAAGCCAGATACTTGTGTTATATAGAACCTTTTTGTCAGTGTTCTTCCTATTTGTCTTGTAGGTGTCTATAATAAAGTTTGTAAATCTAATCTATAATATTAAGGGGTTTATGGCCTTAGTACTTACAATTCAGTTCCATGCAGTGCATTGTGAGATTGCATGTACTCTTAATCATATTGTTAGCTATTATCATCTTTAAGCATATTCCGTGTCCCTTGGGTGTCCACCGACCATCTGTTAGTTTATCCCATTAGATTTCCACCAGATTTCTTATTTTTTCTCTAGCATACTGTGCTGAAAAAAAACCCTCCTTATAGTTTCCCTCATTGATCTCCCAGTTTAGTCTTAATTACACAGCTAATCAGATTATGATGACTGTCTTTATTTCTTACCTCCCTGTACTTTCCAGTATGACCAAAAGCATGTACTTGATTTTTGCACATGGGTGTGTATGTGCATGCAGGATGACTATACAAGATTCTTCTAAGCCGTGCTTTCTGTTCCACTTTGCATGGAGGGTATAAAGATGCCTAATTCTTCACAACTTCATCTGCTTCTCAGCTTCCACTTCCTCCTGTGGACCAAGGGAATCCAACTCTTAGCAGTTCACCTGAGCCAATTCAAAAGCAGCATCCTGCCCTCCTTCCCCTTCCCCTTGAGCTGAGCTCCCATTCCAGGGTACTGTCAGCCCTGTCGTGCTGCTGCCTGTGCTGAAGGATGCACGATGAGCTTCCAGCCAGCTCGACAGTCTGTCCCCAACACACGGCAGGCATAGGCTCTTAAATAAGCTGTAAATTCACAGTGCTGAGTCACTGCTGAAATGCTTTGCTTTGCTGTGCACCTTTTTAAAGCAGACCATGGCCAGGTCAGGTCTGCCTAGGACAGGCTGTACTTCAGTGTCCCCAGCCACTGAATGATGAGTGACTCAGCCTTTTGTGTGGAGAGGCGAGGAAGGTGTCTGTGGAGGATCACCTCTGCAGGTGTCTGCAGCCACTCTGCTCTGCCTGAGCATCACTACTTAAACTAAGACCTGGAAAATACTGTCCACACACAGAAAGTGTCTTTCTGTTTGTTTTAAAACCTGTGAGAAATGTCCTTTTCTTGGAAGATGCATGAGAATTATTTACCTGGTGACAATTCCAAAAAAATGAGAGAGCATATTTACTGTTACCTGGCATTATCTGACATTCCTGTATGGGGAACCATTGTTTTATAGGGCAGGAAGGGTTCATCCATTCACTGCTCATTTTTTGTATTGCTGGACAAAAGCTAGCCTGATAGAACAGCATGTTTTTATGGCTGATGAGCTCAATCAGTCCTTGGTTTCTATCCATGTACTACAGGAAGTAAACCGTATGGAATATTACTGTGGAATATTTAGGTTCATTTGTAAATACAAAGATTCATGTGTACAAATTGGCTTCACTCTTAATTGATTTAGAATACTTGGTTAGAAAACACAGCTGAGCCAATGTAACTCTTGCTGCCACTGAGAGAGATGGTTCAGCCCTCACTTTTGTCTTCCCTTCCCTTCTAGCCATATGGTGCTTGTCTGACCCCTCAATCCACTGCTGAACTCCTTCCTTCCGGAAAGAGATCAAGCCATTTTGTCTGGTTTGATGGTATGAAACAGGTGTAGGGAACTGTGTGCTTCATTTCTGGAAATGATGTTTCAGCATAAGGGTTGCAGGTCTAGTGAGAAGCCTTTGGTGCCAAGAGATGTATGAGCTAGATCAGCATGGGTTCATTTCTGCTTACTGTTTGGATCAAGAAAATGTGTAGTCTGGTTTTACATATATCTTCTGTGATACATTTTTAGATGTTACCACCTGCACATGATATAATAGTCTTGTGGCAAAAAGAAAAAAAAAAAAGTATTTTTAGCACAGATGGCATGATTGGTAGAGCTGTCATTTTACATACTTTGAATTTTAGTGGAGTGATGAGACATTCTACTCTAAAACTTGAGCTATCCTGCATTTCAAAATAAAAGATATTAAAAAATGCCTTGGTGCATGAGTACTTGGCAGAAAAACAAGATTTATTACTTAGTAAAAATCAATGACCACAGAACAAACATGTTCTTCACCAGCTAATCATGTAGAACAGGCTATGTTTCAGTAGTTTTGATAACTGATGAGGGCATCACATGTTTTAAATACTGATGCTCTGCTTGTGTTTATTCTGACTTTCTGTCTCAACAAGCTGTTCAGAATCATCTCTAATGTACAGCCATCCTTTACATTAGGCTCATTGCAAAGCCATCTAGTAACTTTGGGAAACAGTTTGCAGCATTAGGAATGATGTTTTGGGAACCATTTTTATTTAACAGCGTTAGTAAGCATGTGTGAAATTGCAAATGCAGAGTTTTTAAGGGAAGACTTAATGCTTGTGCTCAAGAGCTGGAGCAGGTACTGGGGCACAAAATGTCTTGTTAGTTGTGTTCAGCTGCTGCTGTTTGCCGGTGTGGGAGCAGCAGCAGGTGGTGGGGGGAGCTGCTGATGGGCCAGGGAGAAAGACAATAGTAAGGGAGAGGTCAGAGCCAGACTGTGCCTTTGGAAAAAGCAAAGCAGAGGCAGTGCCTTAGGTTATGGCAGCTCAGGTGTGCTTTTCTCACATTTTAAGATTTCTACAGTCTTAATAGCATTTTCATGTGTGTGTCATCTCCTTGGCTGTTCTCCTGTTTTCTGTAGAGAAAGGAAACTTCCTAGGTGTAGTGCTAAAAACACATAGTATTGACAGCAGTCCTAGTTTTGGTATTCCTGGCCACAGATAGCCTGTGACAAAATTGCTGAAAGCTGAAATGATTACCTCATGTAACGGGATTGTACTGCTATGTCTTGTGGACCAGCCACTGGAAAGAGATGTCTGAGTTGGATGTAATGAATTAAATGTGCCTTTGCACCCACAGAGCCAAGGCAGGCACGTACGCTGTGTCAGTTGAACTGAGCCTGAGGCTTGGGGACTTTGGTGGCTTCAGGGAATCACCTTCTGTTTGGGAAGCCTCCATCCAGATGGAGGGAGCCCAGTGCAGCACCATCAGGCCAGCCAAGCAGAAGCCATTGGAAGTGGCCGGATGGGGACATGTGCCCCACCTCCTGGACTTCCTTTGCGCCTGGCTGCCGGGGTCTGGCTAGAGCCTGGCTTTGTGTTGAGAAGAAGAGGCAGGGCTGGGCAAGGCAGCACACAGAGGGTAGTGGGGGACTTCAGCAGGCGGATTCTAGTAGTCTCTGTTGATGTAACTTAAGTGGGTTTTTTTTTTTTTTTTTGGTCGGATTTGGGCATAGCTAAGGCTGAACACATTTTATTGAGACTGAAACAGGATCTCCCAGGATTTCTTGCTGCCCAGTTTCGAAACACTCTTGTAAAGTAGGGAGGTTTACAAAAAGTGACAAGAAACTGGGTTAATAATAGAAGTAGACCTTAAGTATAGGTGCCATGACTTCTTGCTTTACATCTAGAAGACAGACCTTTTCTATTCTCAAGCTATTATATTGAACATCCCAATCTGTACGCTGTACAAAGTTAGGGTGCTCACTGTTTTTGACTGTCTGATTCCCAAAAAAGTTATTCGAGTGAGGTTACTTACATGTAAGAGAAGTTACTTAGAGCCAGGTTGCCTATGAAAATTGCATCACGTACGTGTGTGCATACAGGTGCACACATGTGCTGAATGCAATTAAAATCACTCTTTCACGAGGACCACAAGGTTTGGAGGCTTTTTCTACACAGAACAGTGCCTCATACACAGGTTCTGTAAAAAAGTGCCTCAGGTTCTTTAAAAGCCAAGTATTTTCTCCCAGTGGCAGTTTATTTCTGGAAACACAAAACCGTGAGCAAGCAGCTCTAGTCGCACATCCTTAAGGTTTTGCACAGATGCAGGGAGCGCAGCCCAGCAATATGGATGTGTTTGCATCCAGGCCTGCCCTCCTTCCCTCCCTCCCTGGCCCCCTCCTGCTCAGGCTCACAGCAGGAGCACAGAGATGGCTGTGGTTGTACCTGTTTGTGGGTGATGGGTTGTTTTTGCCCTCGGTCGCTGCAGGAAGAGAACAGCAGCTTATCGAGCACTTCAATCTGGTTTGCTGAGTGTAACAGCTTATGAGAAAATGGCTGCCTTGTTTTCCAGCCGTGTCCCAGGGATGGCCACGCAGGAGAAAATGAGGATCCGAGCTAGAGGAATCTCTCAGCAGTTTCCCCTGCCATTTAACATTTATAAATACGCTATGAAGGATCCTTTTTCTTTCCAGGTAGCTGCCTCGCATTAGTCCTTGCAGCACAGTGGGAGAAGGGGTGGGAAGGAGCCTTTCCAGACCCCCACCAGCACTCCTAGGGAACCCTTCCCATACAGGAGTGCAGGCACACATCTCTCCATATATATTAATATAAATGCATTTATATACGTGTATATACAAGGTGCGACTTTAGGCTTGACATTTGTCTTCTGAAGTAATCTAATCACTTGCTTTTTAGTGATTATATTAATGAAGTGTTGTTTCCTTAAGTATTTAGTGCTTCTAAAAATTACTTTCTTCGTTTTCTCACGGTTTGAGTGACACAGCATTGCATTATGAGCAGACATTATGTGCATGAAATAGAAATGCATACAGCCCATACATTGAAGTAACTTGAGGTCAGAAAGGTTTTAATACTAATACAGAAATGATCTGCACAAAACAATTCCCCCTGAATAACCCACTAGAAAATTCTCTGCTATTCAAGTGCATTATCCTATTATTAAGTGGGATAATGAAAACCATCTTTAGCAAATGGTTCTAGCTTTTTGCAGCAGTTTATTTCCTTCAGTTCTTCAAATGATCTTGATGTTTTAATGAAAAAATTCCCTCAGTATCCTGTTGGAAAAGGCAGAAGTGGCATAAGGAATTATAAACTCTTAAGAGAGAAAGAAAGCCACTTACTTGGAATATAATGGAAAGTCTTTTAAAAGAGGTGATCAGCTTCTTTGGTATCTGGACCTTTAACATAAACTACTGTCTCATAAACTCTGGTAGATTTAGCTGTTGTGGTTTAAGATGTGACAATTACCCCTTGCACTCATCTGCTGGGCTTAATCCTTCATCAGCTACTCAAGAAAGTGCAATCCAGCCTGTGAGCCCTGTGGAAGCAGTGGCTTGAGATCGTGTAACCCCTTCTGCCTGACCCTGCCTGGGGACTCTGGGCTGACACTACCAGAGCTCTTCACAGCTAGGCTCTTAATCATCTGCATCTGCTTATGGTAATAAGGAGAGGAAAAAAGGGTAGGGAAGTAACCCTACAAAACAACCAAACAAAAATTCCAGTCAGAGCCAGGCACATTTAGCTGTGGACTTCCCTACCACCTTCCAAGCAATGTTTCCAAAGTGTTGTTTTCAAGTAGCTATTAGCAATACCAGTTTTGTGGCACTGATGTACATAGGTTTCTTGTATTCTCTTGAATAGGCTCTTCTTCTATGCCATCCTTTTAAAACTATAAGCAGTAAGCTTTTTCTGTAGGACTGGTGTTGCTTTTGAGCATAATCACAATTTATGCAGTCCACATTAGTGCTAAAGGCAAAAGGTAGTGTGGTCTGTTCATTTTGTAGTAGAATCATAGAATGATAAAGTGTTGGAATAGACCTTAAAGGTGAGCTAGTCCCAAGCCCTGCTGCCGTGGGCAGGGACACTTCTCACCAGAGCAGGATTCTCAAGGCCTGGTCCAGCCTGGCCGTGAACACTGCCAGGGTCAGGGCTCCCTTTTTCTGAGTTAAACAAAGCTCTGTGAGACCTGTGCTGGAGCAGCTCTCTTTCTGTGACTGCTACACTGCACATCAGTTGGAAACACAAGAGTGCCCATGTAGCTGTTTCCCTCTTCCAGAGGTCAGCTGTGCTGCTTTGGTGTCACTGCAAGCCCAGGGAAAACACTTCACACTGCAGCTGTACCAATATCAAACAAAGGATGTGTTCTTGTGAATCAAACTCTCACTGTCTTCTCTGTATTTTCTGGAGCTGTCCAGATAGCCTTTTTTTTTGTGCTGGTGAAAAAAAGGCTTTTTCAAAGAACTGCACATTCAGAATGCGAGTGTACCACAGGAATAAGAGGCATGCTATTTGTAGGAGATACTGCTGTTAGCTTCACATTTATTCTTCTGCCACTGTCATTTCTTTTTTAACAACTGGAGTAGAAGAGTCTGAAAAGGGAACTGGAAAGACAACTACAGGTTTTGTTTTGAAAAGCCCTTTGGAAAGAATACCTGTTCTATACTGCTGTGCCAGCATGGAAGTTCTCTGAGCAAGGAAGGCTCCATTGCAGTGCTTTTTGGAGCAGGCTTGTTACCTGACTGGTTGCTTTCATTATGTCCCTTACTTTGGATGATCCCTCAAGGTCTGTGACAACATGCATGTGGGCAGAGTGCAACAGGCTGATCAGGGGGCTCTAGGAGGTATCTGCTTTAAAAAAAAAGAACTAATTATTGCATTGAAAATGCTGAGCAGTGTTTGTTTATTGGCTGTAACAGCACTGCACAGTGGGGGGTTCTGTGCACAAACCCAAGTTAGCATGGCTAACAAAACAGTGCAGCGTCTTGAGGGCAATTCTTTACCTGGGCCAGTCATACTTTACTAAAGGAAAAACTGAGTGTAGCATGTCCTGCAGTACTCAAGCTACTATGGGTATGTCTTCTGCAGTGTGGCCTGGAAACTCGTTAGTGTTTGGCTATGGTTTTCAGAATAAACAGAATCCATCCTGTATCTCTGATTTTATTTTTAAATTATAATTTCTGGGCACAAGAACTACCTTGTCTCTCTTTTCATATGGATTTTTCTAGATTTTTATATAAGGTTCATGATTAGCCTTTCTAAGCAGCAATTTAGTACAAGTAATGACACTTTATTATTGATCAGGGTTTCCTATCTCCTGTTATATCTTGAAAACTGCTGGCTGGATTCAATGCTTCTGAGCTGCTTTATACTGATACTTGCTGGCTTGTAATTCTGAAGAGAAGAATAAATAATTCACATGTGGCCGGGAGTTTTTGTTTATCTTTCAAAAAAATGTTGCAACAAATTGGTTTGAGTGTTAGGCCATATAATGCAATTCCAAATATTTTTTAAAATAGAAAACTTGTGAGATAGTGCTATTGATGTTCTATCTTGCCAAATAAATATTTCAGTGGACTGATAATGTGGAGCTGCTTTGGAGTGATTTCTGCTGACATGATTGTTACACAGTGTGATTGCTATGCTGCTGATGTTAGGCACCAAACCTGACCCACTGTAGAATGTTCAGTTTTGCATTCTCTGTGTTCTAAAAAATGGAGCAGCATTTACAGTCTTTTATTCTCATATAATTTCTCACTTTCCACACAATCATACCTTGAAATCAGCAGCTTCCTTTGCTGGGCTGACATGCACACTGCTTTATTTTTCAATTTCATCAGTAATAGGCTTTTCCTAGCTTGTAAGGCTGCTCCACTGACACAATGATGGTTATTCCTTATTCACACAAAAAAAATCTTCTGAAGTCTCTTAGAAGATTTCTGTTTTTATAGTAGGGTTATTAAAATGTATAAAATTATTCAGATTAATGGCTTTCATTTTTCAGCACTTTTTTCTATTTTTTTCTTGAAACAGAGTATACATTTGTAATACTACTGTAGGATGTATGGAGTTTGCTACATATCTCCTCTGGCTTCTGTGTTGGCTGGGCTTTGAATTGATAGTATACTGTGTGTGTTCAGACTTCACAGATGGGGGAAGAGGAAAATAAAACTCTTCAGGACCTGTAAACCCTCTTCAAAACTGTCAGGCCCAGAAGAAATGTCAGCAAGAGGCCATGTCTGCCAAACTGTGGCTGCTTCCACTTTTGTACCTAGTGGTGTTTGAGAAGACAGTGGGTCCATGATGGTGAAGCAACACCTCCTACTTGTGTGCATGGCATCTCTGCTGGGCCAGAAGCAGCTTTCTAATGGACACAGGTCCTCAGATCTGAAGGCCAGACCTACTTAAACTCTGGCCACACGACTTAGGCTGAAGTGGGTATGTTATTTGTCCTTGCCTGACTGTTTTACCAGTTAAGTACCATCTCTCTCTCTCTCATTTGCTTTGGTGGCAGCTGCCTTGCACAGTTTATACCTCTCCAAGGCTAAAGTCTCCTGAAACCTTTTGGCCCCAGTGGCATATCCACATGTCCTCGTGCTGTTTAGCAGCAGATAGCTGAAGGCTTTTTGATTTGTATGGTTTTAGTTTCAGGTAGGACTAGGTTTTATAATATTGTGTAGCTCAAAAATCTTCATTTCAAAAGACAGTGTAAATCTAGGTAAAAATACGCCACTTTTCTTAAAATGTACCTACTCAAGGTGCTTTATTAATGCATGCACTTGGGAGAGGTTTTGTTGGTTGGTACTTCTGTTAGTTCTGAATCCAGGAGGAAATAAAACTGAACTGGGTTTTTCTTCTGGGTCATAGAGGTTTAAACTAAGGATTGTGGTGTCCCACCTTTAGGAAGGAACACCTGTGAAGGGAGCATCAAGTAGATGCTTGGTGGTTGAAAGGAATGACAGAAGTCAGAGGCTCTGCAAAAGCTGACAAAGTTGTATTGGTAAATTATACACCTGGCATGGAAATTATTGTTCGTTAGTCCCTTATCTGCAGGTATAAATGTATAGCAGTGAATATGGATAAAGGGTTAGGGCACAAGGGAAGAGAGTGACAGAGATGAATTAAAGAGGGGAAGAGAGAAACATGGGATGTAAAGGAAGAATAGAAAAATCCCAAGTCCTGGTTCCAGCGTTGATCCAACTGATTGTGTGGCCAGGATCCTGGGCTGCATATGTCCCTAGGCTTTGTTGGGTGCCTTTTTAATGATAGGATTCCCCACTTGGGAGGTAAGTTTCTTATTTTCTATGCAGATCAGCTATCAAGTGCAATTTATTCTTCTAGACCTTTCTGGAATTGTGTCAGAGGGCTTCAGAGATCTTTGGTTGTCTTGTTCCCCCACTACTGTCCAATGCCTTCTTCTCGACCTCATCCCCATTCTTGTGCTGTACCATGTTGTATTTATGTCTTCGAGCCAGAACAAAGATGTTTCTCCTGGGAAAGGGCTGCCCTACCTCTGTCTGTCCCCCTTCTCCAGCCACATCCTGTTCATTCTCACAGTGTTATTGCCAACAATCCTTGGTTGTTATCACACCAGTCCTTGGATGGCTCCACAGCTATCGGTGACCGAGACACAATAAACATCAGCCCCTTATCTTCTCCAGGAGCACGTGAGCACGTTACTCGGGCTGAACAGTTAGGTCATGTTCAGGAAAGAGTGCTGAGTTGATTTGTGCTACTTTCTATGTGCTATGAGCTTAGAATATCTACATAAATACACCTCTCTGTTTTTACAGGTAGAAGGTTACAGAACCTCTGCTGTTAAGCCTTAAAATTCACTTCTGTCTTGGGATGCAAAGTAAGGAGCCATACTACTGTCAGTGATAATCACAGTCATACCCATGCATTTATGATTTCTGAGTTGTAATAGGGAGCAGGGTGAAATACATTGTCATGGATGTTCTGAGGAAAGGTATTGGGCTGGCTTTCTGATAAAGTTGGCAGTTAAAAAATTGTTTGTATTGCTAAATTGGACAAATTTGATCTGGAAGTAGCAGAACACAGAAAGCAACGGACACAATAATTCACTAGAAACAGTTTTCATGTTAAGACTCACAGACCTTGGTTTGGACCTCAGATTTGCCAGTGGAAATCTGGAATAGCTTAATCTGTAATTCATTTGAGTCTCTCCAGGCATACTTTGCTGGAATTGAGTGCAGCCTCAGCCAACCCACTCCAGGCTAAATTATTCACCTGTTTATTCACCTATGAATGCATGCATCTACTCACCCATTGACACAGTTTCCTATGAAGCCAAAAGACAGGCACATTTTATAAAAGCAAAGAAATCTTGAAATTTGTAACTTTTGACAGCCATGACAAATAAGCAGCCATATCCATTACCAGTCCCCAGAGTTATCTAGTATCCTTTCTTTATGTAATTTCTTATACTACTCTTTTTTTTCATCAATCTTCTTTTCACTTGTTATTTATTATTCATAGCATTAATAAGAGTTCACTACTTCCCTTTTATTTTCATTGGTGTCTTGAATATTTTTAACATAGTAACTGTGCTTGTTTTGTTTCCTTGCTGTGAATTTTTTGTGCTTTTTTTCATCTTGTGTTTTCTAGTTTTATCATCTGGAAATATTATTAAAGACATTATATACCTTTTCTTCATCCAAAGACGTGGTGCATCTGTTGACCTTCAGGGCATATTGTTGGGGCCATCTGGTTTTCAAGGGAAGTGGGGGTTGGCAAGGAATGGGGAAGGATTTAAGGGAGAAGGAGATATTAGGTTACTTATTTATTATTTGATTTAGGTTTTGCTTTGTTGAAGGGCAGGAGTGATTGTTACTTTGTTACAGTGTTTGTCTTTTTATAGTCTTTGGTTCTTTTTGTGGTTTTTGCCATCATTGTTGTTGTTTTGAAGTGGTGCTGGGCTGGGGAAGCTCTTGTGTGCATGTGCTTGTCTTTAGCAAAATAAACAAAACATTACGGCCCCAAACTGGTGTGAGGTGTTAACCAATGCTGTTGTAGTCTGTTAGTACCAGGATTAAATGACACCATTTCAGGCATTGCTCATCCCTCAGTTGCAGCAAATGTTAGTGACCAGTGAGAAATCAGCAGGGCAAAGTACCAACCCCATTTCAACCTGAGAAAAATTGTATTTCGACTAAGTTTGGGTTCTGGAACTTTTCCCCCAGTTTTTTTAGAGGAAGCCTGATAGTCTTTTTCTAGTGAATTCACAGCACATAGATAAGAGATATCATTTAATTTCTACTCTTATCCTTCCAGAATAAAGGAGTCTGACATGTGTGTGCAGGTTTTGCTGGGGCTGGAGACAGAACAGGAAAATAGGGAATTTATCAACTCGGGATGATCTCTGTTTCAATATGGCTACAGCAGTTGCTGTTCAGTGGTTTTGATACACCTTTGCTTTATTATTTTTTTCTCTTTGTACCATTAAGAAACCACTGGTTGGCCACATAGGATATAAATTGGTAATTTTTCTTGCATTTTGTGAATGTTTGTCATATATCATATTAAGAAATACACTAAGGTGCATTTGATTTTCATGTGCTAAAAGCTGTTACAGTTCAGTTGCCCAAAGTCTTATGCATGAACTGAAAATATGGTGCACATTTTCTTAGGAGAGGAAAGAAATATTCTTTTAAGTAAAGTTACAGAATAAAGTATTTGTTTTAACTGAAAATAAAAACCAGCCTGGTTCTAAGAGAAAAGCTTGGGCTCACATGTTAGAAATCTTCTCTAAATTAAGAATGGGCTAATTTCAATTAAAGCAGAATTACCTGCATTAAATTACTGTGCCTTCATACGTGTAAGTTCTGAGTGACCTGTTTAAAACCCAGAACAAGCATCCCAGGAGGAGAGGGAGTGTGTTTATGTGTGTGTGTGTCCCAATGCTTCTCCTCCTTGTGTAATCTCCATAACTGACCCCCAGTAAAACAAAATCTCCCCCAGTCCAAAAAGCTCCTGCCCTGCACAAGCCTTGTCATAACCTGCAGCAAACCAAATGTCTGGGTTACGGTCAGGACAACATGATGATATTGTCATATGCTTTTCTATTTATAATGTCCAGAACACTTACTAATTATGCAATTTATTGTCAGTCTTCTCAATGGATTTATTTCTCCATCTTGATCACTGTATTTTAGAAAGACAGAAGTCAGTTGAGTTAGACACTTACCTTACAAATAAACCAGTATGTATGATGAGGAAAGAGTAGAAGAAACAATGCACCTTTGTAGTGTTTAATCCTTTCTGCCTGAATTTGGGGGAGAGGACAAATAGGGGGGAAAAAACTCCTACCTCTTGTGAGGAAAGAGGAAACAAAGTAACTTCATTAGGAAAGTCTGTTAATCCATTGTGATTTTGGGGATACTTTATGTTTACGTGTATTATCTGAGGTGTCATTTCAATCTTACTCTTAGTTTTTCCCTTATTTCTTTTAAATAAGCAGTAAAGTTGAGAGAAAGGCAAAAGAGCTTATAGAAGCTTAGTTAAAAGCTTGCTTTGTTGTTTGCCTTGTGACCTAATAAAAGCATTGCAGAAGCTTACCTAAATAAAACTGATAGGGACTTGGTTCCCTGTCCTTTGTTTGTTTGTTTGTGGGTTTTAATTTTGTTTTTTGGAGGAGGATTGGTTAGTTGATCTTAATTTTGAAGAACAGCAGAGGACAAAAAGACAGGCTACTGTCTTTTCCAGTGGCCATGATCAAAAGCTTTCTCACTAAGTCACAGATGGGTTTGTAGAAATTCCACCCAAGGCTCGTAGCGCCTGCGTCAGCTTTCAAGACTGAGTAGCTTTTCTTAGGAAAGCATGTAAGAACATAAAACATTTGTCAGAAGAACTTTTTGTTTGGAGAGCTTCGTGAACCCCACCTTGGAATTCCTTCCTTGGTGGTAGTGAGTTTGTGTAAATGTGAAATAGCCAAAAGTAGTAGTGTAGTCTGATTTCAGCAGCTCAGGGGGTTGTGAAGGTGTTCAAGAGACCAGGCTTTCAAATAGATTCATAGTGCCACAAAACATAGAATTTTGATATAATTACAGGTTTTGCTTTTTTTACAACATACAGTAAAATCAGGCACAGTAAGAACATGAACAAGCAAGGAATCATTTGTGTTCAGGTGAGCATGCAGTGCAAAAAGCTAAAGACTGAAAATTTTATTTTACAAAACTGAAAGCCTGTATTCTAGATTAATTTCTTTCAGATCTTACTCTGTGGATCATATTCCCACTTCCTTTATATTTTAATGCAGAGTTCCTGTCTGCTGCTTTTTTATTCATGCCGAAGTGCTTATGGAATTGTAAATTAAATTGTTTTCTGAATCAGACACCAGCTAGGTCATTAATTAAATTCCAAGTGTAGAGCCAAACCATATCCTGGCTGCCTCTCTAATGTTGATGGAATTAAAACAGGTGTGGTGACAAAAAATTTGATGTGGAAAATTGTGATTACTTTGGTTAGACATAACAGAGTAAGTCTGTTTGACTTTCAAATCCTGAATGAATTTGCAAGACGTGAATCTGGACTAACACTGGTAGGCTGAACAGATTCAGTGACAAGTGACTGAAGTGCCTTAACTATAGCCATTCTTCCCATGTATTTTTGAAGGCATACCTGAAGGAATAAAATATCTCTAAGTTCTGTTTGAATTTAACAAGTGATTTTTTTTCTCATTAGAGTATATTTTGGTTCTCTTACCAAAGAATGTTTTTTCATAGAAAATATACATCTTTTCTAAAGTTCTGAAGAATGTGAAGTAGCTTGATGGATGTTTAAAGAAAACATTTTCCCAATAAAAGAGAAAGCATGAAAAGAATGTGCAGATTTACCATTTGGAAATGTAGTAAGTAAACAAGGGCACTGACATGGAAATCAGATAAAGAAGGTTGAGAAGAGCTATAAAGGACTTTAAAAAAAAAAAAAATAGACACTGAAACAGGTTGTCCAGAGAAGCGTGGATGCCCCATGCCTGAAAGTGTAGAAGGCCAGATTGGATAAAGCCCTGAGCTACCTGGTCTAGTGGGAAGCGTCCCTGTCCATGGCAGAGAGTTTGGAACAAGATGATCTTGACGGTCCCCTCCAACCCAAGCTATTCTGTGATTCTATAGAAAAATAAACTTGCTTACATAAATTTGGAGATTTTTCCAAATGTAGTTAAAGGTCATGTTATCAAGAGTTTCAAGTCTGTGTGTTAGACTTGCACAACCTTGACTGTGAGGTTGACAGTACTTAAGTAGTGTAGCAAGAAGGGCTGCAGAGCAAAGGGAGAAAGAGTGTTCAGAACAATTCTGGAGAATAATCACATCAGAAATGGATGAAGATTCTGGTCTTCAGTATAGGAGCATCAAGTCTGGAACATAGAGTATCTTTTCATAAGTGATAATTAAAATCAGTTTTGAATGAGATTCCCTTTTGTATGGAGAATAAGAGAGTCAAGGACAGAGCTCTATGGATTCCCCAAATGAGGTGTAAAATGCAATCAACAGTGAATAGAAACATCCAAAACAAAAAGTAATTCCATATTCTGTAAGAAATGTAAAAAATGAACAGCTTCTTTTTCAGTTGAAGTCATGGTTATATGCACCATTCACATTTCAGTCAGTGGTTTCTTTTGGTTTCTTTACTGTAGAATTGGATTCAAAAGTAGAAAAATCAGTATGCTAGAGTACTTGAAGAGTGCTAGGTGTTGAGTGAAAAACCCTTCTGTCTTCCGATAGACATTTTATATCAGCAATTTCTGTGGATTGTAAAAGAAAAACCTGGCCTTTTGCCGTTTATTAAGTGATACACTGAATGGAATTAAATCTGTCGAACAGGAAGAAATTTTGAACAAATCAGTGTATTTATATGACAAATTAGATTAAACTCCATAGGTAAATAAACTGTATAAACATGGAAGATGAAGTCGGATTTTCAGGGCAGTGCGGTCCAACTCCTTTTCTTTGAAAAAAAACCCAAAACACACACACACACACACACATATACACGAGAAAATAATGTAAAATCATGTATTTCTAGTCTAGAACATCAGTTCTTTTGGGTGGAATCATATCGGCCGACTTTTTACATAGCTGTTACATAGATGTCAGGTAACAGAGGTGTCTGTCTGCTTTGGAGCCACCCCTGATGTAGGCTTAGGTGCTCCCAGCACATGAACTTTGTCCTCATGGAGCAATCTCACCCATCAGGTGTCTCATGCCCCAGAAGTGCCTGTCTCCTGAGGTGGAGAGGAGCTACCCTTGGACACATGTTTATATTGTACCTGTCAGAAAGACATCAACCCAACTATTAGCTTCTGCTGCATTTCACTAACCTAAATAATTACTCCTTACTGTCCCTCAAATACTTAGTTTAAAATATAGCTGAGCTTGCATTCATTTTATATGTATTTTTAATCAGCTGTGCCTTCTGGCCAAGGTTTTTATTTGTCATAATTGATACCTGATGTTATCGTCTTTCTGAAATTAAAATAACTTGCTATAAGGTGCTTGCTAAGAGAAGAAAACTAAGGTAATTTTTTTAAAGCAGAAAGAGAACACATAAATAAGAACACGGATTCACTGTTAAAGACGTGCCAAAGCAAACAATGCTTGAGGTCAGTAGGGAGGAGCTGAGTAGCTCCAGGCATGTGTATAACTAATTTTTGAAATACTACAAGTGTAACTCACATTATAAATAACCATATGTTCATTAAGTAACTGAAGAAGGAAAATCTGGGAAAAGTTTGTCCAGACATTTATAACTTTTTTAAGGGCAGTTGATTTTTTCCATATGATTTTCAGATTAAGAAGTGATTTTCATCTCTTGAGACTGCTCATTGTTGAGAGCTGCAGTAAAGGAAAGGAGCAAAGTTTTCATCCAAGCTTAAATGCAAAACATGAAAACCTTTGGGATTTAAGCTGACTGTTGGTTTCTTGACACAGCTTTTACTTTGTAGCAGACGTGTATAGCAGATCTTCACCAAAAACTTAGTTTAGCTTTTTTTCCTAAAGTCCAGAGTGGTGATTGAATGCCTGAACAGCAAGAGAAGAACACACCTTCTGCCTATCAAAATTAAGATGTTCAGTACATCTTATGCAGGTCATCCTCATCATAAAGAATGTACTGTTTCTCTATTTCTAATGTCATATTCAGCCATAGTATAATTGTATACAAAAAAGGATAACCTTTATATGATAAGTATACAAAGAAAGTGAATTTATAATCTAAGACCAAGGGCAGTTCATGAAAAAAATGGAATGAAGACAGGTTACTTTTCAGACACTATTGTAAATGTCAAGCAGATTTTGACAGCTGGTAGGTTGGAGACATAATTAAAAAAAACTTCCATACACGTACAGACTGCCTTTTAGTGTGAAGAATTGGCACACAGTGAAATGAGAGGGTGAGTAGCATATGGGGGATTAAGGCAGCTGAGTTCTAGTGGAATCTGGAGGCAAACAAATAGACCTTCAAGACAAAGACACAACTATAGTGGTCACACTGGTGTTATGCATTTGTTGATTTGTGGCATAGCAATCTACCCTAATTAAAGGAAGGTTCATCTCATGCCGTTTTCCATCCCAGAGAGACCCTCTGTAATACAGAAAAGAGGAAGGTGTCAGAGGAAAACTTGCATGGATTGATGAGGATTTCTCTTTGACAGACTGGCCTCTGTGGCAGTCTGTTTTGATGGAAGCTCTTTGTACACTCAGTGAATTGTTAGACATTATGGTCAGTTGTGTTAAATAAAGACTTCTAGGGGAGATCCAAATTTAAGCAACCATTGGTATTTCCGTTAAACATAGTTTCCAAAAATTACTTTGGATTTAGACGTCTCTTGAAGTCTTCATAGAAAATCAATTACATGTATACTTGTGCACTTTAAGTATTGCTTTGGTATGTATTTGGTTTTGGCTTTAAATTACAAATAGAAGGACACTTGGCTGTGACCCTACAGAGGGAGAGATTAGTTTGGTAATGCAAACTATTTCAGGAACTGAGCTATGCATTTATTTCTGTATCTGTCCTTAGTCTTTTGCTTGGATTTCTCTGGATGCTTTTTTTATAGTTGTGCTTACCACTCCAAATTTAAAGACATGCTTTTTAATCAGCGTTCTGCAACTCTAGCAGTACTGTTTGACACAGGGCTTCCACTCCATGAAATTGCTGCATCAGGAGGAGATTCTGCTGAATCACAACTCAGTATGAACAGCTTAAAAAGACAATATTTGAATGTTAGATAGAAATCAAATAGATTTTTTAAAAATTTAATATGAAATACATAATCATGACCTGTAAATTGGGACCTACTAACTAGTGAATTATTATTAATGAATTATTATTGTTGATCTAGTGAAAGTAGTACTCGTTATTTGCTGCTGGAGTTTTAGAGAAAGTCATCAGCTCAATTGTGCAAGACTTAACTGTGTACCTGCATCTAGCAAAGGTAGTAAACCCCTGTCTGGCAAATGTAAACTTTTTAGCAGGTTTTCTTCATTTCTGCTTATCAATTTAGCAAATAGCTTAAAGATGAGCAACTGCTTGGGGGATTACTAGTCAGGAAAGCCCCTACTTTCTCCCAATTAGTAATTTCATTAGAAAACCAAGAAGGGGGGGCTGAGATCTGTTGGGTTTGAAATCTTGTAGGGGACAGGGACCAGAAGTACTCAGTTTCTCTAATTATAGATAATTTCTTTTGTATGTATTGAATTGGTTCAAAATGTAGAACTGTTTACAGGATCATGCGTGTTTTACATAAAGCTTTATTAGCTAGTAAAACACTGTTTGAAAAGATCCTATTATATTTAAAACATGGATTTTTCTTTTTTTCCTCATTTTAATTGAAGTTTAATTTCTATTTTAGAAAAGTTATGGCCTTGTATGTAAGAAGGGGTCATTCATTATTTTGCAGCTAAATGGTGTGTAAGAATAGTAAATGTAGGGTTAGCACACATTCTTCTTTAGGTATGTATGTGACACAGCTTCATGGTAAGCAAATTGCAGTATTGACCTGGTGTAAAGATTGTATTTCATTATTTCAGTGTGCACTAAGAAACACGGAAAAAAAATAAGGAAAATATCAGTGTTGTAAATGGCTGTGCAGCTCCAGGATATTTTGGCCAAGATCCACAAAACACATTGGGTGTTGGCTGAATTGAAGTGGACAAGCTCTGGGAGGGGGAGATAAGAGCAGCAAGGCACCGTTTGCAGCCTTCAGGAGGGGTGGGTGATGCTGGGCATTGAGCTGGAGCCGTGGCCATCCCTCCTGCCCAGGGTGCCCTGGCCCCGCTGCCTGCGCAGCTCTGGCGCTCCAGCATCACTTCCCCTGACTACCAGGGGCTGGCCAGCCTTCCTCCAGGGTAAGCACTGCCAGGGAAGGCACTGGAGAAGCTGAAAAAGCCCAGGTTGGTTGGAAGTTGTTCTGCTGTTCTTTCCGTGATTCATGCGTGTGGACTGTGTGCAATATGTTTTCTGGATCACTTTGAGGGAGGTGCTAACCGAAGGAGGTGCTAACTTTCTAAAGCTTGAAGCAAATCTTGGTGAGACAGAAAAAATTGAAATAAGTAATAAATTAGATCTAAAACATGTATGTTCTTTTCATGTTATCAGTAGGATTGGAGTGAAAATACTCTTGCTTTTTGCAAAATTGAATTTCAGTGAAATGCTTCAGAAAGCATAGTATCAAGAATAATCAGTTACTTTGTAAGCTTTTTCCATTCCAATTGCTGACTATTCCTCATAACTCGGAGTTTTTTACAATGTGCATGGGTTAAAGTTGAATTAGTGTGTTTTATAGATACCAGGTCTTTAAACACCAAATACCAGAGGCCACCCAGTGCAGAGGAGTGTACGTAGAGTGCAAGAAGTCTTCCACCCCTATGTCAATGGCTTGATGGTGTCATCATCATTATTAATTAATTTATTTAACCACCTGAAACTGACCTGTTTGGCTTCTGAGTTCATTTGCTGGCCTGGTAGGAAGTTTGAGGTATTTCTAAATTCATTACTGGCGTATTTCATCAGAAGAGTTATTGAAGAGACTTGGGAACTGTGACACCTTTTCTCTGGGAAGTGATCACTGTCAAGCAGGGCAGCATGGGGAGAATTTGCACCCCTTCATGAGAATTTTTTGTTGGTTACTCTCAGCCTAAGGTTGATCTTAACAACCTATTGGTTCATTGCACACAAGAACATAATGAAAAAATATATAACTTGTGGATAGTTTCTAGAGATTCTAGAAAAATTCCTCGATCTGTTGGAAGCATAATTCTTCCTAAATATTTAAATTTTCTGAGCAGAATTGAGATAGTGTTTATTAAATGTGTTTTGTTTATTTTTTCCATCTGCAATCATATGGCAGAATTCTCAGAACTGGTTTCATGCAGTCAAATACTGCCTATAAACTGAGTACTTTAAATATGCTGGTGTTGAGAGGTTTTTTTCAATCCCAGAAACATGTGAAGAAGGGAATTTAGGAAAGAATGGAAGAAATGACTGTTGATTGCCATTATGGTGTAACAAATCTCTGAGATTAATTTGGATTCCCCCATATCTGTATATGTATTGTCTATTCTTAAGACTTGAAAATACAGAAAATTATTCTGTATGAAAGAGGAGGTCTCTCTCCATCTTGTGTTATCTGTCTTGCCTTGTGCAACAGTTGCCTAAGCCTAATTCTCTTTTATGTGATATTGATTAACAGCCATGCTGAGTCTAGGACTGTCACAAGGACTAAAGGGTGTTTAATTATTCAGCTCCAATAAAGTGGAAGAGAGCACAGCAGCAGCTGTAACATAAGTCATTGGTACTTCATCTCCAAAATATAAGAATTGTTCAGTAATAACATGGCAATTCTCTCCTCCGGGCTTGAAGGAAATTCATAGAAATCTAAAGACTGAATATTTGGAGAATGCATGAGTGATGGGCTTGTCCTTAGGATAACTCCATTCTTTGGGTATGTTCTTAGGCACAATGCCAAGTAATAGTACTCACATGAAAAGAACACCTTTTTGCCAGAGGCACAATATTCCTAAAGTCAGATTTCCAAAAAGGAAGATGTGCAAGAGCATTGTTCTGCTTTTTTGTTTATACGTCCATCACCTCTATTCATGTACATGAATAGTTCACATTTGTTGTGAAAATCTCCACTTCTCGTGAATAGCCTCAATGTGCAAATTTATTGTAGAAATATTTACATGTTGGTATAGTTTTGGGTTTGGGCTGGGTTCAAAGGAAGAAGTTGATGGAGTCTTTTTCAAGCTTGGAACAAGACATAGAAAAACTGGGGACACCATTGTATTCAACAAATAGAGCTGAGATCCCTAAAAACACAGGTATTTTGGCCATAACATGCCAGTGAAACCTGCCACAAATTTGCAGCATTTTTCTGCATTTTAGTGTTCCTCTAAAAGATGTGTTGGTGTACTTTCATTACTCTCAGTACTGTAACCATGAGAATGTCCCAGAGCTGTAGGCTGCTGGGGCTGGGAGAATACCACTGTGTCTGTGCTTCATTCACAGCTACTTTTGTCATGGTTAAAGAAGAAATACTGGCCAAAGTGGATGTTTGACTTATGTAGTAAGTTTAATTTTAAATTTGTATTTAAAATAATTTTAAATATTATGTATATTATGCAGAATTGTGTTTTGTGAGAAATACATCATCTTTAAAATGCTTCATAAGATGTGTAAATTGGAACATAAATAACATATCTTCCAATATGAGATTGTGAGTTAGATTTTGTCTGGACTGACCTGTAAGACACATCTTAATAGAATGTGATTTCTTAAATCAGAGAGTAACAATAGCCTTGTAGTAGTTATTTTGTAGTTCAGCATTGGGAGCAATGGCAGCCTGTCCCAGAGCAGTATGCTTCTGTCTTTAAAACACAAGAGCTTGGATCTGATATTATTTGTTGTTAATGAACGCAAAAAACCAGCAGCATGGTGATGTTTAAACGGTTTTGGGTTTATTTATGCTCATATTCAGTTCAATTATGGATAGATTTTTTTTCCCCTTGTTTGGGGGACGTAGGGGAGAAAAGACAGGAAAAGAGGATCCAGTAGCTTGTTTCCAGGTTTTAAAATTATTATTATTATTTTCATATTTAAAAGTAGTTCCTCCTTACAGATTAAGATTCATCAGAGAAGAATGAAGATGTCAGAATGAAACAAGTGCTGTGCTTTTTTGTAAAACAATTTATTGTCCAGTCTTTCCACCTCATTAGTAGATCTTCACATCTTTTATTCTCAGTTGTGTTAATTCTTCGGTGGTTTTAGGAATGTAGATGGAAGGCAGCTCTCTGCACCAGGGTTAAATCAGATCAGACTGTGTAGTCACAAGGCAGAGCAAAATGAGAGTGAGTTTATGGGAAAAATCAATTGTTGGTATGCAAGTACAAATTAAAGCCAGCTTGCCTCACTGTTTATTTAAGAGATGAACTTTAGTGTGACTGGCAAATGGATCAGGATCCTAAATAATGTCATTGTTTTAGTCATTAAAGCTGGAGCAGCGAAATAAACTAGCACAGCCCATGTCTGTGCACGGTCTCTTCAGAATGAGATGAGGTAGTGCTGTTAGAAAAAATAAATTATTTTAAATTAATTCTTTGTTGCTTCCACAGCTAGACCTTAATTAATTGGTACATGATCAGGATAACACAGACTGTTAAATCTCTAGAGTGGCTGATTTTCTGCCCTGTGCTGTTGAGGTTTTTATAGTATATACATGGATAAATGGATATATATGCTCTGCATGGATATTTTTAAACTGATACTGGACCCACAGTCCAGGGTATAATTTCATCATTTCACAAGCATTGTCTGGTTGTAGAACAAGGTATGTAAAACCGCTGCATTTCATTTGTATTGGATAGTATTTTCAGAACAGCAGTTAGTAAAAGTTTCTCAGTGGTATCATTTCTATAATAACAGTCACTGAGTGCACAGATGCACTTGGTCCTGTGTATAAATTCCATATTGTACAAGAAATAAGTCCCGCAGTGCCGTGCATTCAGTTTGATTATTACTGCATTTATTGAATGGCTGGGGTTGCTCAGCCTTTGGCCTTGAGCCGTTGGCATGCCTCAGGTGGTAAGCAAATTGCATACAAATGCACTGCTTGTCATGTCTTGCTGCTTAATTTATTCTTTGGAATAAGTTAGTCTCATAATAGGCAGACACATCACAAAGCAAAAAAGCATTGGAGATGAAACATTGGCCTTGTAAAGCCCTTCCCAGTTTTGAGTTACTTTACTTTCATGGAAAGTAATAAATATTGAAATTAATGGCATGCTTCTGCTTTACAGAATTTGTGAGAATGTTTGCGTCTGTCAGCAGACTCCTAATAAAGTGCCCCTTCACTAGCCCTGTGGTGGGTCTGCATTGTCATCTTATGATAGTATTTAAGCACCCTTTTCACAGGAAGGTAGGGAAGTGCATTGATGGAGGAACTGCTGTACCTAAAAAACTGATCACCTGTTAATTAGAACAGATTCATTGCCTTTAATGGTAGTGACAGTCTAGAGTACATTTTTGGGGTCACAAAGTCAATACAGTGCTATTTTTATGATGGTTTATTTTTAATGTGTTTTTGAAAAGTCACACCAGTACCTCTGTTGGAACAAAGAGTTTTACATAGCTCTGAATAGTTCAGCAGAAATAATAAAGGACAAACAACAGATCATTTAACATTTGGGTAATGAAGAACTTTGTTCTTCCAGAGTATTCGTTGCAATGTAGAGTATACATTGTAATGCACACAACAGAAAATTACTCAGATATCAATCATGGTGTGTATTGCTAGAACCTCATAATAGAATTATTTAATGATAGATACAAGGATATGTTGCTCTGCTTGTATCAGCTTTTGTTATGTTACACAATGTATCTCAAAATTATTTGGTGCATGACATGAGGTTTTGGAAAGAATCTTTGGGTTTTGGATGGCTCAGTATTTATCTATTGGCTTTTAATCAGACTATGTGCTATTATATCTTGCTACAGTCAATAAACCCAAAATGTATTTGTAGGTCTGTGTGTCTGGAAATTTCTGTGGATGATGGACTACTAGAACATGCGGTCTAAATAAGACACTATTGAGATTCTTCAAGCCTAGTATATAATCTTTTCAATATAGTGATGAACTGGAACATTCTTCCAAGTTCATTATGCTTTTGGGTATTCTTTATATCATAGCATCAAAGCTTGGATGAATTTTTATTTTGTAAAATGTGAGTCAGTAGGATCTGAACCCAGCTGAGTTTATGGACTAATTTCCAGCCTTAAAATGTGACAAATAATGGAGTATTTTATTTGGTCCATTTGCAGTATTACATCACAAATCCATCCTGTCTGCCTTTTGCACAAACAGTGTATAGCCTGTGAGAATAAAGAGAAAGGATTTGTCACTTGCAGTCCTCTTTGTTTGGGATTTGTATCGTGTTTTAAGGCCACCCATTGGGTGTGTGTGGAATATTGACTTTCATATTTCAGATTGTGACCATTAGGAATCACAGATAAATGTAATCATACCACTCAAAGAATACGGAGAGCTGTACAGAATACTAATAATGTGAATCATGAATTTTTAAGCTCTCAGAGGATGCTCTAAAAAGAAATTGATTAATCACTGTGCTGAAATAATATAACACCTCAAAATAGACTTTTACTTGGGAGAACATCATAAGATAGTGGTTTAGTGTCAATACTGGATGGCAGTAGTCTCCATAAAGCAGTTCTGGCTCAGTAATGAGTTTGCAGGTATGTTAATTACTTTGCAATCACTTAGGATTTCTCTAATGTTAATCTTCTGCCTAACTTGGTGCCCCTACACCTGTGTATGCACTCCACACATGAAACCCTTCTCTGAATTTGATGGAGTTTTTGTTAGTTCACTCGTCTGTGTTAAGAAAACAAAACCAACCTGCTCAGTAAGCAAGGTTGGTGTTGAGACATTTCTCCAGATCATACCAGTTTTCTTTCTACTTAGGGGGCAAAGAGTAGTACAGTACAAAAGGGTTGTGTGCAGTTTTAGTGTGTTACAGCACTAAGAACCGTGGCATATCCCTCCAGAAATCCTGGCACTTCAGCCAGCGGGCCCAGAAACAGGAGCATGGTTTTGCAGCACAGCCTCTGTCATGAAAGCTACTCCATCACTCAAGTAAATCCTGAGCCATCTTGCTGTGGAAAACTGTCAATTTATTGATTTTTCTCTTTCTCCTTTTTTTTTTTTAACACTTTCACCCTGCAAAAATATGCTGTAGGGAAAATGGTAGCAAAGCAATTGGTAATTCTTTATGACAAATTGCATAGAAGCAGCAGGATGCACTAGAGATGCTTACTAGAACTAGTTTAAAAATAAACATCATATATGAGCATAATATTTAAAGCTTCAAAACAGGTTAACATTATAAGTGGTGCTAAACATATTTAAAGAAGTAAAGGATATAAAAGTAAAATAAATATTGCAGCATCTTAATCAAAATTAGATTTCACAAAGTACAGGAGGGTAGAACTGTGAAGTCTGAGAGATTGCTTCCATTTGCTGTTAATGTTCAGATCTCATGCACTGGGTTTTCTGCCCTGAAAGAAAAATATGAGTTCTCTGGAATAATCCAGCTTTTCATTCTATTTTGCAGCCTTGTCTAAGCAGATGAATCTGATAATTCCTTAAATGGGAAATTTGCCAGCTGAGAGAAACCTAGAGGGCAACAAATGGGCAGTGATGACAGAATGTCTTGAATGCTGAGAATGTTGTTTTGATTCCACACTGTTTAAAAATATATTTGTCTAGTGGAAGGTAAAATGTTAGACAGATAACACAGGAGATTTCGGAGGCATTACACACATACATCCACACACAGTATTTGTTTGGATTATTATTTTTTTCTGTGGGCTTAACCCAGATAAATTAAATTACAAAAGCTCTCAAAAAAAAAAAAAAAAAAAAAAAAAAAAAAAAAAAAAAAAAAGAAGAAGAAGGAAAAAGGAGGGGGTGGGGAGGAGGCAGGGCACAAAGCAGTGAAATCAAAGCAACTCTGCCTTAAGGCTGCAGAGATTTTCTTATCTTATCCTGCTGTTTCTAGGTATTGCAAAACATATGGCTCACCTTTAGGGGCAGTCCCCAAACAGTGGGAGATGTTGCATCCCATCTGTGCTGCAGCAACTGGAGGTGTAATAACAAGGTGAATTGAGGACGCCAAGATGACTGTGTTTAAACTCATTGCTGATTTACTGGGGTGGTGTTGGGGGGAGGGTGGTGGGGCACGTTTAGTTTGGGTGGGTTTTTTTAGCTACCCTGTGGATGTGCCTTACCAGTCTGAACATGGGTTCTGCTGGAGAAAAATTGTTTTGAGGAAACTTGGTAGCTTGAATCAGGAGAAAAAATTTCAGGATCTTAGATACTGGGAAAAGCAAAGAAGGGAAGAAAAGCTAAGAACGAAAACATTTCTCTGTCTCTCACATTTCGTTCTGGCAGCAGCTGAACTGGCTGAATAGGCTCCTGTCCTCCACTGTTCAAAACTGTTCAGTGTTGCTCCCACGAGATTTGGTTGATTATGTAGTCACTCTCTAACCTGATTCGTTCACTATAATCCTACTTAGTTTGAATACTTTTTAACACTAACTCTCTGAACTCTTTGATAAGAATCATTTGGACATGAGCAGTTATTCCACAGACACTGAGGAGCAGCCATGTTCAGCAGGAATGTAAGGGAAGAGTGATTACGAGGAACAAGGGAATAATGCTACACTAGTGAAGTTTCACTCGAAACAAGAAGCATAATGACAGACTGAAATTGCACATTGCAGTGGATAGAATGGAGAATATAGCTAGACTTACACTGATGAAAATTAACTTTTTAATACCCATCCCCCAAAAATTTTAAGCCAAGCTTCTAAGCCTGTAAGTTTATGCCACAGAATTTTCCTAAGTAATCTCAAAGGCCAGGGCAAAAAATAACACCTTTGCATCTCACTAAAACACTTAAATGTAAACAAAATCTGTAAAATGAGATGCAAAAGGTCTCTTAATGATCTTTTTTTTGGTTGCTTCTATCATTTCTATAATTATTCTTTTACTTCAATGAGTCTTTTGCTATTAGGACCTTCTTTTCCTGCTAATGTAATACAAGAAAACCACTTATTATAATGAAGACTGAATATTCATACCCAGCTTTAGGCATCAGCATCCATATGCATAAATTGGAATCAAAGTTAAGTAGCATGAACATCCCTGACATGTTCTGTCATGATATAAAAAGGATATTTCCATTTAATACAGCAAATAGAACTAGTTATCTTCCTGTGCAAACACTTGTTCTCATTTTTCATAGCTTTCTTAATTTGCAGAAGGAGAGTTTAGCTTGCAAGATGAAAAGACTGACAGGTTTCCAGAACTGCAGGCCACTTCCCTTTTGTTTTGAAGTTGGTGGCAATTGTACTTCTGAGACCCTGGGAAAAATCACCTTTTAATGCTGACTAAAAGTAACATCACTTACTGTCTGCATAAAATTCAGTGATAAAAAATGTACATGAAGATGTAGTGCTGTCTTAGGGCATGCACATAAATGTACAAATATGAATAGTCTGCATTGCAATTTGAATTATTGTCCTGATCTGTATGACTTACAGCTGTTCTTAATTTATTAGTTAGCATTTCAAAAAACAGACCTACTATTAGCTGAACAGACCTAAATGTATTCATTTAATAAATTAATGCACAAGTAAGCATTAAACGCTGTGGGATAGTTCACATTGATGGAAGTAATAAAAGCTTTTTCCCCTTTCCACTTTTAAGCTCCTTGTAAGGTCTTAACAAGTTTTCAAGAAATGACATTTGCAGCAGCAGTATCAGTGCCTTTGGACTCCAGTGCTGGAGTAGCAAGGCTGGGGAAGCTTCAGGGAGAAGGAAAGCAACCTAACTTCTCAGGTTTCTGCATTTCAAAAGTCCTTCCTTCTTATAAGTTTAACTAATTAATTGAATTTTCAGAATTTGGTGTGGTTTTGCATTTGTTTTATTTTGCTGTGTGATTTGATTTTATTAGAGTTTTGAAACTTGATGCAGATTCTTTTTCATCATGGCTTTGGAAAATACTTGAGGAACTTCACTATATGTGAGCATACTGTGAAGTACAATGATGTATTGACTGAATGGCTTGGATAACTATTTGCTAATAGTAAGATATTGGGTATGTTTTCTGTGGGTTCCCTCAATGCCATAGTCTAAAGAATCATTATAAATCTGTGAGCTTCATTAGCTAAAGATCTCATAAAGGAGATAGGAAATTGAAATTAAAAAACCCAAAGACAGATAGATCGTACATTTATGGTGTCAGAATTGCAGTAAAGCACAGAATATAGGTAGGTATGTTCAGAGATAATCTTTTCTTGTATTCATTAAAATAATTTATCCTCATCTTTTTACATAAACCAACTTTTCTAACATATTTACTGGTCAAAACTGTCATATATACTATCAAAAGAGGTGAATTTTGTCTCAGTGTAGAGGCGTGGACACCCATTTATTACTATATGGCATATAATGATGAGACACCTACTGTCAACCATCAGGTTTATCAGAGTAACAAATCAACAGGACCAAAATTTACCTAAGTTATTTCCTGTAACATGCAGATGGTAATTTTGAAGGGTTTTTTCCCTGAAATTTCACTTCTGCTGCTGACTCTCAAAATACTTTATTAAAAAGTTCCAATGTGTTGAAATTACCTGTGTTACTGACCAAGTCCAAGGACTGGGTTCCTCAGACCAGTCAGTGTGATGTTTACTGACAGGTTATTTTATCCACATCTTTTGAAATGGTCAGGTTTTTCTCAGCTATGTTTACTGCAGATGATTTCATCTTCCTTTTTTTTTTTATTTACTGTATTTCTCTAGCCAGTATTGTCAGCTGCATTTTTCATATCTAGACTGTATAACCTATTAATCTGTCCTGCATTTTAATTGGGGGTAGATTTAAATTCACATACTGTTAAACTGCAATTTAATTTAATATAAATAGTTTTTACTCCTGGATCTCTACAGTGATTTAGGTGAAAAGAAAAGATAATGTTGAAAGAGAATCTGCAGTGTAACAAAAGCATTCTGTATCTTTAATCATCAGTCTTAGTTTTGTTATAGTTGATTAACCACCATAAGCTTTATATGATCAGAAGGAATGCCTCACATTTGGTAAGACCTTGGATCTGTCTGGATTCAGTATACAACTTTGTGTCCTGTGCTTTTTTTAAACTCCCTGTTTTCTGTGTAAATAGCACAACAATGCTATTGTAAAATACGGAATTTTAGTATGGACAGATTATTACTGTAGGATCCTATGATAGTTCAGGACTTTAGAAGTCCAACACCCAGGTCAAAGCAGGGCCAGCTTTGGGGTTAGTTGTGGCTATTCTAGGTTTGATCTAGTCAGGAGTCCAAAAATGGAGACTGCACAGAGGCTGTCTTGCGATAAAATTCATTATCTTTATAATGCTGAAGGCAATAATTACTGAATATAAAAATCATTTTTCAAATGCATATTACAAAGAATGCTCTCTTTGCAGATCAGTATGTTGTATCTGCTATGCTTTTTAGAACAGGCGTTTATTTGCACTCCTAAAACACTCCACATTTTTGCATTTGACTGCTTAACATGCAATGTGCTTCCTGATGTACACTTCCTACCATACAAAGTGTGGATGTTAGTGGACTGTAGCTCCAGCTGTTTCATTCTTAGATGATTCCTCTCTCTTTTCCTTAAATTCTTCATTGCTGCTTCTATTGAAAGACCTTGAGAATTCAGTGAAGCTCTTTAAATATAAAGCTGCTGTACATTAGCCTCTGATTCACAGGGAAGAGTCTGTATATGTAATATTTTTGACAGTGCTTTAAAGAGATACTAATTACCACAAGAATTTAAAAATTGTCTCGGAGTTAGTACCCAGGAAATTCAGCTAGCAATATAGCAAGTTTCTTCATAAAACACACAAATGAAGGCAGTGTTTTGTTCTTTGCCTGGCAAAGACTGTTTCCTAGTTAGGAAATTCAGGACCATGATTTGTTTTATTAAAGATGACTAAAAACAAGAGAAAATTTTTTTACTTTTTTTTTACTGCAGAATGTTCTTTTGATTTGATCTGATGTTTGCTCTGCTTGGTACCACTGCATTTCAAAGGAGTATGTGTTAACAGGAGTGTGAAATTCTGCATTTCATGTGAAAGTGTGACTGACAAGTGTTGAGGTTTGTATGGTTTGGGGCAGCCCTTGTTCAGGATACTGTCTGCCCTTTGTGGGAGTAGAAAATACACTAAACAGAGAAGATGAGGCTGGTAAAGAATAGGCAGTCTGTGAGTGACAGGCAAATTGACTGACTGATGTGCAAGTGTCAGTGTCTCTGGGGTGAGTTTTCCAGTCTCAGGCTGGAGGGAAGGAGTGGGTGGAAAGTGCATGTGAAACTGAGACTTCTGCTCTGGGGTTCACATGAAGAAATCTCAAACAGCTCAGTACTTAATAACATGTTCAGTACTTTATCGGGTGGTGTAAAGACCCATGATTGCATTTTTGAAAATCAAGAAATGTCCAAGTAGCTGCTGTTCTTTTTGGCCTTGTTCTGAGGTGGTTGGTGCTGCTCCCAAGAACTGCTGGCTGTACCTCATCCAGCTGCTGCTGCTTGATTCACCAGCTAAGTCAGTTTGCATCACTGAATATATTTTACTTATCTATTTTATTGTTAAAAGTTCAAGTATAGCTTTCCTGTTCACTCTTTGAATTCATACTGATATTCATGAGTTAACTTTAACTTGTGGTAAGAGAATTTCTGACTGTTGGCTTTACTACAAGCATATTGTTTAGGCTCATGTAGAGTACAAGAAGTACAAGTTTCTTGTTTTATTGTTTTTCAACATCAGTATTTTCTGTGTCCGTGATGAGAACATCCAGAGGAAATAAGTAGATGAAACAATGCTACTGCTGTAGCTGGATCCTCTGATTCCAAGCCAGAATGTGGATTATTGACCACAGTATAATTGTTCTAGAAGAAGGGAACCTTTTAAAACCCTCTTGCTTACTGGTCATTGCCAGCTTTGTCGCTTTTTGTTTCCTGTCCCACAACTTCTTAGAAAGGAAGCATTAGCATGTAACATCCTAGAGTAATTTTTTTTCATAATCTAAAAGAACTTGATGAGAATTTAGCATTTTTACAATTACTTCGTTTCCACAGTGTGGCACATTTTGGAAGACTTTGGCTCCCCATAATTTCAGCAGTCCCTGTAATTTCAGCCTCTGCAGAGGTCCACTTATTGAAACCTGGAAATCTGGAAATAAAAGTCATGAGGATAAAATGGATTTCATTACAACATTAGAAAATTCTGCCCAAAAATTAAATAAATGTTTTTTGTACTTTTGTGAGAATTCTCAAGCAGCTTGCAAAGTGCATAGATTTGTGGTAGCATGATGTTCCGTTCGTGTCTATTCAATACAACTCAGACAGCTTTGAAATTTCTTTTGTCACCTATTGTTCAGAAAGATGTACAAGAAGTAATTAGTATGAAGAAATTTTAGTTTCACAGCTGTAGTCAGGCCATCCTCAGGAGAATATGCTGAAAATTGTTTTCTTATGCAGACTTTTCTTGAAACTTCAGAATGGCTGGAAAACTTCCAAAAGTCTTTTCAATGTTTTTGTGTTTCCCTATTATTTTTGGCATTGTATAGTTCCATAGTGCATACATTTAATTTTCATTTTCTGCCTGATAGCTCCAGCGTTTTGTACTTACTGTGCTAACCAAACAAATAACACTGGTCAGTACTGAGAAGAGATGAATGAGTTATATGTCTGGTTCTCTCCCTACTCTTAACACTGATTTTTCCTTTACAAAAATGTACCCAAAAAAGCACAAGCCAGAATGTGGGCTTGAGAAATATTGTTAGTAGAATGGGTCCATAACGGCAGTGATTCAGTCATCTGTCAGCCTGATAAATGGATTAGTGTAAGAGGTGTTCCAGTGGGGAAATGAAGCCCATAGGGCTTCCAGCTAATTATATTTAAGTTGTTTAGTACTGCTGGGAAGCAGCATCCAGGCAATTACTGAAAGCTTTGATGCAGTGTGCACTATTAGAGTGTGGGTTCAGAAACTCATTACCCTTTCGTGCTTGTGTTGGATGGATTTTAGGAAACTGACATGAAACAGAGAACAGGAATCAATAACCAGAAAGGCATTTTAGCTTCTGATCCATTTCCTGATTCAGCAGCTTTTAGCCTAGAGCATTTCATACAATTGCTATAATGTAAGGGGGAAAATGTGACTTAAATATATTAATTATCATATATATATACATCTTGTTACAGTGATGTGTAGCTGAGGTTCCACCCAAGACAAAGTTTCAAAAGGTCTTTTAAGGACAAGCTGCTCCTCCAATGCCATGCCCCATGTCCAAAGCTCCTGCCATCTCTGCTTCTCCAAAGTTGATTGTAGTAATTTCTCCTAAAGACTGACCTTGCGGTGTTTATTGTTGCCTCCACAACACTGAGATTGTAGAACCACAACACCCATGGTATCCCACCTTCAAAATCTCTTGGAAACTACAGCTAACCCAAAATTAAACTGGTGACATTGGCTATGCATATTAAACCTTGTTTAAGAGCATTGTACTGGCTCTGTCTTTGCCATGGGCTGCAATTCACATTACTGATGCACCACGAGAAAACTCTGCAGACTTTGGGTCATTCAGATGTTGGAAACAGTAAATCCTTTCACTGGAGTGCTCTGCAGTTGGGCACCTCCAAGGTGTGCCTTCTGAAAGCAATGCAGTATTTGTACAACTGGGGGCCAAAGTCTTGAAAGTCCATTTCTTACCCTAGACTGACGGATCTACTCAGGGCAAAAGTTACATGAATTAATCAAAATTGTGTGGTTTTCTTTTTAAGCTTGCACTCACTTTCAAATCCAGTAATGGTGACTTCTAGGGCAGTGCAGAGGGGCTGCATTTCTTCTTTCCTGTTTCTTCCTCTGTGCTTTTGCCTGAGGTAGAGCTAAATAGGCAAATTGAGAGTATTCCAGTTCAATGCTTCTGAAAGGGATAATTCTTTCCCATCTACCTGCACTATCACAAAATTAATAATTAAACTCTTTTCTTTATGTTTGATCACAACAGTCCTAGACATGCTGTGGTTTTTGTTTCATGTTTAAAAAGTTCAGCAGAAATCTCATGAGTTACTGTCAAGAGAGAAGTTTGGGGGTTTGGTTTTTTTGAAATCTGGACTTGTTAATTAGAAAAATGACATTTGGTTTGCCTGAGGATTGGTAAAATAAATGTTGTGATATTTGATACTCACATATCTTTCTGATAAAGAAGTACTATGTTGTAGGCCAGAGCATCCATGAATCCATCTACATACTGCAAAAAATCCTCTTACAGTAGTAAGCATTTCCAGTCTTGGTACTGGGTTTGGTCACTGACAGCTAAGCTTTTCATAAATCCATTATTATCACTGGAAGTTCTGGCTTATTAAATAATGCTAGATAATCACATATCTCCTGTGAAACTATTACACATGGTGGAGAGAATATCTTCTACACTCAAATACACAGCTGAAGCAGAAAAAAAGCTAAAGCTGTCAAAGTGTCTGTGCAGGCAAAGTGCTGACAGTTGTAAATGATTTTAAAAATTGATGCTGTCAGTTCCAGTCTGGCTCTAAGACTGGTTGGATTGAGTCACTGCTTGGGCTGCTGAGAGTTAATTTATTTTGGGAGGCACCTGTGTAAAAGGGGCAGCATAATACAGCCAAGGTAATGAGACAATGCTTCTGAAATTTCTAATTTCATGATGTCCAGTGGCTTTGACAGAGTTAGTTAAGATGAAACATGAGAAGAGTTTCCACCTGTAGTTTTGTTTTCCCTTGAGAGACTTGCTTCAAAGGGACAGCCCAGGCTCTGTGGGTTGCACCTGAGGAGAGACTTTCAAGGCTTAAGTATTTCAAGTTTTTGTGAGAAGATGTGGGTTATTTCTGAAGGTGTTTTTGTTGCTTTGGCTTAGATACTACCATGGGGAAGCTTTTTGCACTAGTACTGTAATGAAGATTTATTTCAATGTTGATTTTCAGATTTTTAACAACTCCTGACTTCTGTTACTTCATCAAATCTGGGCATTCATCTACAGTATATTTAAAATAAAAAATCTCTCATAGCTTCCTTTAGAGGAAGCAGCTGTGGGGCAATAATAGATACATAAGTGCCAACAGCGGGAATTTTCTATCATAGCAAGACATTAACTGGTGTTTATTTACTCTATTAGACCTCAGGGCAAATTCATTAATATTCAGAGATTATGTGGGTTTTTCTGAACAGGGTTCCAGCACGCAGGTACTCATTGGAAACACAATAGAAAAACCCAACGTGTTGTGCTGTGCTGAAAATGATGGTCCTGGTTTTTGCTCTGTGTGTCTTCAGTGTTACCCATGGTCCTTGTACAGACTAATTGCTTATCGTGGCCCAGGGGAGCCACAGCTGTGCTTATTCTACTGTGATTATATTTATACATTATGTTAATCCATAAAGAAACTAAATCCCCAGCACATCAGCAGGAGTTTGGCAAATGTTGGAAGGTTCTCTTCACTGACTTGTACACTTTCTAGGAATTGCTTTAGAAAATGCATTTTAGGTTATTTTTTGCAGATGGGTGGTGTAATTATTGATGTCTTGTTAGAATCTTCTTTATAGTCATTATATACTTCTATATACTATACTATACTGTACTATACTATACTCCACAGGAGTAGTTTGAAAATATTGAAGCTGTTTATCAATTTGAAAAAATGCAAAATATTGTGCGCTAGGTATCCTGCATTTATTTCCCAGAGATATAATGCAATCTCTGCTTTTGTAATTTGGTGTCTTTTAAAGATGGCCTATTTAGCATTTAAACTTTCTTGTGCCTTTAAAAGCATGAAGGGAGTGGGATAATAAATTAATTACCCAATTAATGTTTTTTTTCATTATAAAAGAGTTAAGAGAAATGTGCTGAAGCAGGATAGTAATGGCACTGGTTTGGTTTCTCTTCAGCTGTATTGTTTTGTAAAAAGAAATAAAATTATTTATCAGAAACTATGCAGAAACAGTACTTAAACAGGAATAAGATTCGAAAAATACTTAAGCAGCTAAATGTATTTAGAAGAATTGAGTAGAATTCACTAAAACATCTTCCAGAATTATGTGACTGACTATTACAAGTTTAAATTAGGAGTAAAACTGCTGTACTATTTAGGTGCCCTTATCCCAGTCACCTGGCCAGCTGGTAATTTCAAGTGCCTCCTATAAATCTGGCCCCCAGTTTCAGTTTCCTGAAGTTGCTGAGGTGCCTGCAAAAGGAAATCTAGGTATGAAGCAGAGGATAAATGCATTGTTTGGTCTGTAGCCCACTAAGGGCAGGGCCAAATTGAGCCCTCCTTTCAGGAACATCCTTTCATTGACTTCTCAGTGCAAAAGGGGCTGTGCAGTTTGTCCCTGACATGGGGCTTCGCCTCTGCCCTGCCCTGGCCAGAGCAGGAAAAGCCTCATTGCTTTTGTTTTTAGCTGGCATGGGGATAGTCACACGGGGGTTGGTGACTTCTTCATTCATCAACTGCCCACAGGGGAGGTGGTGCCAGGGTTTTCCATGGTTTTGCTTCACCGAGATTGTGTCCAATGGAGGAGCTGAGAGATAAGGAGATCAATGAACATGTTTGCATAGGCTGACTTTTGTGTTTTCAAACACAGTGCAAATCCAAAGTCAAACCTTGTGTACCAGGTTAACAATTAGTAAAAACGAAAGATTTTTTTTTTAACTTTTATTTTTGGTTAGTATTTAAACTTGGTTACATTTCTTGATACATGGTTACATTTCTTGACTTAGCAGCCCAAGGCGTAGATTAGCAACAGCACCAATGCCAGCTAAATTAACACATTGAATAACTTCCCTATCCTTTGCTAAAGGGGTGAAATTTTTAAGCTTGCCCACTGTGACCTCAATGCAACCTTTAGGCCACAACTTGGTTTTATTTCCTTTTCTTCTTCCACTGTCCCTTTGCAAGAAGCCCGTGTTACTTGTGTGTCCAGAGTGAGGCTGCTGTTGCAGGGAGAGAGCTGAAAGCAAACAGCAGCTCCTGGGTTTTAGCTGAGGTGGGGAACTGCTTGGCTAACCCACTGAAATACCCCAGTAAGAAGGTTTTTCTGCCCAGAATGCTTATTGTCCATAGGGACAGGACTGTCAAGTAGTTAGTAACGTGAAGCACTGTATTTATTGCTCCATGCACACATTCAGAGGGCATCGTTTGTATTGACTGTCTTCAGTCATCTGACTGATGCCCCCAGTGACCCTTGTGAAGAGAGCTCCGCTCTCCTATGACTGAGTCCTTTCAGCTCATGGAGGACAGAGGATGCTTCCTAAATTAGAAGTCAGAGTGTTACTCCAGAGTGTAATCCGCCCGTCTCTGGAAGGATGGCAGTAGTTGTGTGACTCCACGTGGCCTGGACGCACACTCCCTCTCACTGTATGTGTGTAGATCTGCACATGTATTTGTTGACACCAGCAGCTCAGCATGCAGAGTGCTTGTCACCACCCAGTGCTTTAGTTACAAAACCAGACAATTGGTTTTGATCATAATGTATTTAATTTATGAAAAGGAAAGTATGACTACAATACTTAATCTCCCTTTCTCTGCATTGTAGACTTGGTCTATCTGTATGAACTAGAGTAACTTTGTAAAACTGCAGGGATATCATGTGTTTTCACCAAAATTCATCTTCTGGGAAAGTTTCACTAAAGCTTGGCATCAATAAATGGAGAATCTCTGCATTCTGTTTTGGATAGTTGCACTAATGGTTAGTCACAGGTGATGGAAAGCATGTGCTTTATTTCTCATTTGAATTTCTTGTCAGCTTCCAGATGCTGATTTGGTTTATGCAAACAGCTAGATTAACAAGCGAGTTGGTACTTAGTATAGTCTCCCAGTGAAAATACTTGGATGCTGTAATTAGGTCATCTGTCATCTGTCTTTCTTTTTTTTTTTTTTTTTTTTTTTTGGTAATAAACTATACCAGTGGAACTCTGCAGAGATTTCATATTAAAGTACTTTCTACACTATTCTAATCACTTTTGCAGCTGTATTCTGTGATCTCTGGTGATGGATTATTTTTCAATTTCTTTGGAAATTGCGAAGACCTTACCCTACTCTAAGTAATTATAGGTTGTAATGCTGGTATTACAAATTAAAGTTTAAAAAAACATATTTTTCTTTCCCTACTCTTTATTTCAAAGCTCATATTATTATTTACTTCTGTATGAAATTGGATTTGAAGAAACTCTTTTTGTTGTGTAAAACACTGTGGGTAGTAGGGCCATGTGATACCATATGATTATTGCAATCATCAATACCTGTATGCTGTCACCCAGCCATAAGGGAAATAATATTTAACTTTTAAGCATCTCTGACACTTATAGGTAATAAAATGATAGTAATAATGTTTTTTCACCTCTAATATGTCTTTTTCACTTTACTTTTTACTTTTTTAGTAGAGAGCTAGTATTTGCCAAAAAGTTGTCTTGCAAGGTAACCGAAGCTGGTCTTACAGCCTTTGTTACGAGTGCTGCCCGCCCTCCTGCCTCTGTAGCATTATGGCAAGGTGAATACCCTGTAAGTGTTCCTGTCACTGATAGAAACCACCAGTCATCCAATTTATAACATTTATAAACAGAACAAATGAAAACATGACCCAACCAGTTTATGAGTATAATTATGACAGAAAGCATTAATAGAATTTCTTCAATAACCCTGATTCATCCACAGTGCTACAGTAGGAGTATCTGGTATTCTACATTGTCCTTTAAACTGCATGAATCTTGCAGAAGGCTTCATTCCAGATGAGCCAGTTACTTCCCTGGTATTTGACATGAGAGCAACTTCAGTATGTGTTAGTTACTCTTGCATTGCATAATGTAAGGGTACTGAATAAAGATAGTTTTAGTATAATAATACTCTTAACAATTTTCCCATGAGACATGGGAAATCTCTAATTGTTGCTTGGATTTTTCAGATTTTATTTTTACACACAATTATGCTTCTTGAGTATATTGTATTTTGCATAAACATAATATGCTCCACAGGAAAAATGGGATGGGAGACAAGTTGTTGATGCTGCAATTCTGGCAGTGTTAAGTCCAGGCTGGATGAGGCTTTGAGCAGTTTGGTCTGGTGGGAGGTGTCCTTGCCCATGGCAGGAGGGTTGGAACGAGATAATCTTTAAGTCTCTTCAAACCCTAACTGGTCGATGATTATATAATTATAAAAATTATAAAATTTATTTATAAATTATTTTTTAAAAAAGAGATGAGATGGAGAGATGAGAACAGTCTACTCATGATGCCATCTGAGAATTAGACAGGCAATTAGATACATAGCCACATGGATGAAAATTTATATGCATTTAGTAGGCTAACTCAGAAAAACTGTGAATGTCCAGCTGATGTATTGCTAATAGTTTGTGATGCTTCAGTAGGCAAGTGCTGTCCCTTGTGTAGTCGTTCACCTCCAATTAGGATGGATGTAACTCTTTCTGAAGTCAGGAGGTGTATTTGGTTAGATGGTGTATTTATGTCACAGTGGGGTGAGAACATGTTGTAGTACTGCAGACTGAGAATTAGAACTGGATTTATGAAAGCTTTTCCTGATGTTGTGTTTAAATATGTTATCTATTAAATTGATTGTATCATAAAATGAAACTTAATGTATAGTTGTTATGGTTTAACTTCAGCGGGTTACTAAGTACCACAGAGCCACTCACTCCATCCCCCTACTCACTCCAGTGGGATGGGGAGGGAAATCAGAAAAAAGTAAAACCCATGTGTTGAAATGCAAAGAGTGTAGTAATGGAAATCAGTAAATAAATAGTAAGTAAATAATACAAAAAATAAAATATAATACTAATTATGATATTAAAGACAATAATGATTGAAAGAGCTGTAACAAACCAAGAGAGAAATAAAACCCAAAAAGGACAAGTGGTGCACAATACAATTGCTCACTGCTTGCTGAAGGATGCTCAGCCCAGCCCCAAGGAGTGAACAGCCCCTCCCAGCCAGCTCCCCCCAGTTCACATACTGGGTGTGACATTGTATGGCATGGATTGGCCAGACCATGACAGCTGTCCCAGCCACGCTCCCACCAGCTTCTTGTGCACCTGCTCATCTCTAACTCAGTGTGAGCACTGCTCACCAACAGCTAAAATATCACTGTGTTACTACCATTACTCTCATACTGAATCCAGTATACACCACTGTGTCAGCTGCTAGGAAGAAAATGAACTCTATCCCAGACAAAACCAGGACAATAGTTTTAAAAGCTGTCAGACATTTGTGTGGAAGAGGATAATTAATTTTAAAAGTCTCCAGTGACTATCTCATTTCACTTTACAGCTTTTAATTATTATATTACGTAGACAAAAATCGACCAATAAGACTTAAGGCTTGAAACGGAAGAATAAGAAATTAGTCAATATACGTGGTGCTCATATGGCAAAGACAATAAGAAATAAGGCTTTACTAATCATGCTTGTTGGCAGGCTTGGAAAATCTCCACATAGGTTTATTATTGCAAATTAATTCCAGGCTGTCTTTCGTGTTTGATCTTCATAAAGGGTTGCCTTCAGCCTTGCCCCAAAAACATTCAAGAAGGTGACTTCTTTTGCCTACTTGTTTCTTGCACAGAAGAGATGCTCAGTCAGTTTCCCACTGAAGGCTTTGTGAGGGAACACTTTTGTGTGCCACTGTTCCGAGGCAGTGTGCTGCCATTTCAGTCCTGTGCTCAGCAGTGGTTCTGGGTGAATTGTTTGCTGTTGTTATACTTGACCAGAGAGGCTGGAAACTGTTGAGTCAAACTCATGGTATATTAGCATCCTTCCAAGTTCCTGAAAAAGTGCATGGTTTTGCAAAGTGCTCAAATGCTGTGTGTCACTGGGGGTTGCCCTCACCTCTCTAATTCTTTTGGTGATGGATGTTGGGTTTTTTCCCCTTAGAGTTTAACTAAAGCTCCTAATCTGGGAGCTCAGACCTTGGTGAACGCCGAAAGCAAAAGGAGTCAAGTGCTTGTGTTTTGAGGTGATGGACACTGGTTTGATGTGTACCTCTGTCTCTCATTGCAGCCTCCTCAGCTGTCAGATGCAGTGATCTCCATGGTAACTCAAACCCCCAGACTCTTGACAGCAGCCTGCGAGGAGCAGCATTCAGCAGCTCAAGGGTCTCACGACCAGGTAAGCCAAAAGGAATCGCCAATAAGAGCTCACCTCCCGTGTGCCGCTCCCTGTCCTGTCAGGTTTTTCCTTGGTGAAGTCACCTAGGCAGTCAGGTCCTGTGCACATACATGATGATGGACTCCTACCTGTGTTGTCACTTAAGGTTGTGGCAGTCCAACTCTCTTGAACAGAGGCATTTAACAAATATGCATTTGTTCAGGGTTGATTTTTAAGATACAGATTGAAGTAGCAAAATAAAGAAGTACTGTACAATTCTGAAAGTGACTTTGGTCTTAAGTAATTGCTGTGGTAGGAAAGAACCCCAAAACATGTCAGCAATAAGATCTGTCTTGCTACTGTACCTACAGCACCATCAATACTGCCTGAGCTTTAACTTTATGCCTGTGGTATCTTATTCTCCTGCCGTAGATCAGAGACAGCTTCTGTGTTCATGTAACACTCATTGGTTCTCTGCAGCGTTTTCAAATTGCTGCTGTGCTCTTTCCACATGAGTTTCTGTGCTAATAGCAGCGTGTGGGGCGTTCTGGTTAATGTCTTAAGAAGGTACAGAATTCTTCCTTTTTTTGGTGAATAGTAGAGAAAGACCAAGATCTTTGCTATTTTGGGAAAACAGTGCAGGGGCTTTATGGCTATATTGACTGTTCCAGTGCCACTAATGCTATGGACAAAGGTAGTATCTCTGGTCTTATGCACTTAGATGTCTGGGAAGTTTATTACTCCCTTTTGTTGTCAGGCTTCACTGTCATTTGTATTGAGTTGTTTCTATGTCATTAAGATTGTATGTAATTTGTAAGCCCATTGCTTCTGTGCACTGTTTTCTGAGTATTACCTGCATTGTTTCTTGCTTGCTAAGTCCACTTGGCTATAATACACTGTCCCCATCATACAAAGAAATCCATATTATTCTGGATAACAATTCTGCTACATTTACTGACCAGTTTGACAATTTTTGTGCCATTATTGCTATCAAAAGTATTTACTTTTGTATCGTTGATGATACTCTTAGTGTTGAGTGAGTACTGGATGAATTTATTGGAGGAATGTAGAGACTTTTTCAATTATTTACTGTCAACAGCTACTTTTTCATATCTCTATCTTAATCACATTTGATGATGCTGATAATAATTTCTTATTCTGAGTTTTGTGTGGCTGTAAGGTAAGTGCCATTCGAAAGCCTGTGCGTTTCTTTTGTGGAATAAAGTCTGCTGACCAGAGTTTGTAACTTTATCAGATGATTAAATAAAATTCTCTTTTTTATTTAGCAAGTTTCTATAAAATAGTGTTGACTGGCATCAGTTTTTTTCATGTAATTTTCCAGTGAATTTATCCTTTATAAGTTTGGTGGTTATTTTGCCTGAGATTAGTAATGGCATAGAGCTCTATAATTACTGAGATCATACTGCTTACCATCCTCAACTGTTAGCAGAAAATGCTGTCAGTCTTACTGAATTTCTCTGGTGCTCCAAAATGTATTGAAAATTAGCATCATTGAAATGATCCTCTCACAAACACTTTAAAGACTCTTAAGCACAAATTATTTCAGTGTACTAATTTAAAGTTGTCTTTTAACATTTGTTTTGGTTACTAACAGCCTCCTTATCTCTAAAAATGCTCTTCTTCTACTTAGAAGAAAGTATATATTGCTTGTTGGGGTTTTTTAGTGTAGCATGTTTATATTCCTTTAAAACATGAATCCCAAGTTGGAGGCTTTGTGCTGTTTCAGTTAGCCAGATTTTCCTATTAGAATTAATTTCATTGGGTTTTCAAGTGTAATCTATACTTCAAGCTAATTACACCCTTCACCCAGAATGGGAATATGATTTTTTTGCCACAGGTTGCTTTTTTTGGGCTGTTTAATTATTACCTTTGGTCCTTGGTGGCAGTGGGGTAGGAAGAGCTCTCTATGTTTTTATCCTTGTGCTTTCTCCCAGGTGCAATTTTTTTCCCTAGTTTACTGGGCTAATGAACTTCCATGCTTGCTATTAACTAAACTGTTTCAAATACCAAAATAATAATTACACTCTGGGCCTGTGTATTCAATATCTATTCTAGCAATAAAATTTGGGAGTGCCTGATGAGTTACTACTGATCGCATGGATTTCTAGCTTACTTATCTCAGATGAATGTCCTTCACAGTTCTCCTCATGTTTCACAAATACATACTTAAAAGCAGATCATCCAGTTCTCTGACACAGTTTGATGGTTTGCTTTATCTCAAATTGCCAACAGAATATCCTACTGGGATCTGCTAGCATATTATCTATATGAATGCAAGATCTCAACGTCCTGAATTACCAGTAATTTTGAGGAATAACAATGCTAATAATGTAGAGTACCATCTTCTGTACCCTTTGGCTCTAAGTGGAGACGTCTCCAGCAGTTAAAATGATAACTATTGATAACTATTGTTGGTATGAAAGGTGTGACAATGGTATGTCAGCTTTATCAGAATCATGTGGGATATGTTGTATGAATGCACAGGGAAGGACAGTATTTTGACTAAAAAACCTTCCAAAAAAGCAAGATAAAGCAAAGAGATGAGGTGAAATTAGATGTCAAAAAATGAAAGGTTGGGGAAGTTCAGTTTAAAAAGGCGGAAAAGTAGGTGTACACACATGATATCTAGGGAGAAACAGGTCACCTTTTCCTAGTTTTATGTTTCTTGTATGAATTAGTTACTTTGAATTCAAGAACAAGATGGATAGGATGTAGTGGAAGGTACTTCAAATGTATCAGCATATCAACAGATTTCTGTTGTTCAAAGAGCTTGGAATAAGTGCAGTTTAGAAATGTCAAAAATGAAATGTGGTAGTGCAAGTTGTGACTTGCACTTGTGATGGTGCAGGTTGTGGTAGTGCAAGTTGGTAGAAGTGCAGAGGCACGGATTATTATTAAAAAATGTTCATTATTTTTGTAAAAGTTTCCAGAACAGTATTTTTTCAGAAGCATTCATTTGGTGTGATTGAGAAGAATGTTCTATTATCCATAAGTTAACACTAACATACTTTATTTTGAGGAAGTATGCATCTTCTTTTTTGCATAAGAACACTGCATTTTATACAAAGAAATTAAGAGAAACTATAAACAAAAAGTTTGCTTGCAAATGCTTGATTTGGAAAAGTACCATAATACCCCCATGCATACTGTTCCATAACAGCTTTTATAATTTTTTTACAGTTACTATTTTTTATTGATTTTCCCCTATTATTTAGAACTTTATAAGTGATATTGCATAGGGTACAGAGGCTTTCTGTATGTTAACTAAAGTTACTGTTGGTAAGTACACCTGATCCCACCAAATAATTTTATTAGTCAGTTAGATTTATGAACTAGAAAATCAAACTGCTTTTAAAGAATATCCTTTATAATTCTGAGGTTTAATTAATAAACTCTGTATTGATTTTGTTTTCTAATGTTGTTTTTCAAGTGTTGCCATCAAATAATATTGCAACCATGAGTGTGTGCATCAACTATTCATAGAGTGGTTGTTCTTAAAAGTCTAATGGCATCATAAATGTTCACTGAAAAATATTGTTAACTGTTGTAACAATATTTTTAAATAAGCATATTCTTGAATAATGTGAACATTCTTTAAATTTGCAACTGTTTCATGGCTGAAGTAGAGCTTTATTTGTATATTCTCTGGTATTTCTCTTCCTACTTGGTGAATAATGGTTAATTGAACTCCAATTTTATTAATGAAATAATAATTAGTACTTTCTGGGCTATCAACCAAGTCAGAAAAAAGTATATGTGGCTAGAACATTGGACCTATGTATTTTATATTGTGGTAGAGAATGAAACTACTGTTCCAGTCATGGCAACTTCTGAAATACTTGCTTTGAGCCTTTCTCTTACACAGTACAGTTTTAAATTACTGCTAGTGGAATAAAATTATTGTGCTGCTTTTTTTTTAAATCTTTTGTCCTTAAGTAAGGTTATCTTTAGCTAAGGTTTCAGGGAAGGTTTTCAATGATAGCAAAGAGTATGCTGGCATTCCAAAATGAGATGGCAAAATGCCTTATCCTTTGATTTTTAATCTAAGCTGGTGATTATTTAATGGCATAGCTCAGACCCTGTAGGACTGAACTGTGATAATCCCATCCTCTGCTATTTGAGTTGTAGAGCACGTTACGATACCACATTGACTGTGCCGGTCACTTGGAAGTGCTAATAAGAGATATGCAAAGTGGGAAAAGGCAATTTTTGTTGTAGTCATTAATAAGTATGTATTTAGTTCAGCTAGAGTGCCAGCTGGAGGGAAAGGTTCATACCTTCATGAGCAAACACTGTGCCACAAAGAGGGGGAAGTGGAGCTCTGCCTTGCCCAAAACTGCTCCTCTGAGTTTGCCCAGAAAGGACTTCAGTCACAGGTCAAGAGTGCTTTTTCATCCACCCAAAGTCTGCTTAACTTGTCTGGGCAGAACTGCAGAAATATACCCGGGTCAGTGAATTCAGCTTAGGCTGCAGCACTCTTGGGAAGCTCAGGTATTTATTTCTTTGGACAGGTACTGTGCACACACTGTTTGTAGCACATTCCAGAGACACAGTGCCTTCTGTGACCTGCCTGTAATGAGGAACTGTGGATGTGCAGAAAATCAGCTGCTTCCCAAACAGAGCCAGAAGAGTTTTCCTCTGAGGACAAATAGGATTTTCTGCTTTTTAAAGGTTGATTCAAACAAAGCTTTTATTTTAGACTGAATTATTTTACCATATCATGGTGTAGAAATGGAATTACTACAGGCAGTCTAGTTAAACATGCTCCTGAATAATTTGAATATCTCATTCAGTCATCCCGCACAGAAACAGGACAGGTAATATAATTGTTTTTTCAAGAAGTTGTTAATTAAGCCTTGAAGATGTACAGGATCTAAATATATTTCCATTTACATATTTGTATGACCTTGTTTCTATCTGGACTGCTTTGATTTAATGGAAGATGAATATAACTGATAGATAAACATACTGTTATATAGATGGTTCATACTAAAAAATTTGTGCCCAATATACAGATTAACATCAGTCAATTTCAGAAGAAATTCTGTCTTCAAACAGCCTGTGAACATTTCCACCTGGAATTTTACTGTCTAGTCTACACTCTAAATACTGTAAATGAAGAGAAATTAAAATTATTATTTTTTCTCAAAAGCTTACTTAATGTAGTGGTGGAAGTTAAGGTGTAGTTCTTTGATGTAAACTGGAGATATTTCAGGTATAATTAATCAAAATGGATTTGCAAACATGGTCGTCACTGAAACTGTGTTTTTACTTAGACACTGAGGTCACAGGTTCACACTTGGCTTTGTAGTCAAGGAGCTTGGTCCAAGCTTGGGTTTTTTTCACAAATGTGAATACAGTGATTAGTTAAGTTGTTGTAGTGGCATATTTGGAGAGTGAGTGATCACCACAGAAAAGGCTGAGGTGATTTAAGGTATCACAGAGCCCAGGCCTGAGCTGCAAAAGCAGAGCTCTCAAGTTCCCTGACTGTTGTAGTGCAAAGTCCATTCCCAGCCAGCTCTTGCTGAAGTCTCTTAAAATGACCAGGATGTTCTAACTTTAAAGAATGCAATGAGAGATCAGTCAGTCTGTAGCTCTGGTTCAGCTGCCAGGGACAGTAAACTCTCCAGGTAAGGAGCAGAGGCAAACAGCTGCACCACACCTGGTTTTACACTGGTGCCACCATTTCTGCAGTAGGTATCAAAATAGTCTTTTATGGACTTGCCCATAGCCTTTGAATAATCTCTGTTGTGTTCAGACCTTCACATGTGAGGTGTCATGTAGTGCTGTATCTTCTAATAAATGGTTCTGGAGATTAGCTTAATATGGATGGCACCTGCTCAGAAAATACTGGGAGAACGGGAAAGGCCCTCTCCCAAACATCTTCGTTGTAACAGAATGAAGTGGCTGTGTGATTTTTGTTATCTCTTAAATGGTTAACATTTTTTTATTGGTTGCTCTGTGAGCTACAATGTGATTTAGCTAGCATCCCAAATGTCTGTAACATGAATTGTGTTTATCGTCAACCTAAATCAGTTTAAATAAGCTTAGTTCAACTGATGCATGCACAAATTAATTTTCCCTTTTATCTAACCAGCTTGCAGTCCTAATAAACAGAGTAATCAATCATAGCTGCCTTCATCTATAGCATGATTGTATATCTCTGATCAAGGAAATGTAGAATAATTTCTCTCTAGTCCCTACTTAGTCCCCCCTATAATCAAGGTTTCTGGATATAATGATTAATCTTAATCATTTTTACATTCCTTGATAGAAAAAAAAATATTTCTTCTTTTTTTAGTTAGTATGTTTAAAGGATGATTACATTCAACATTTTAAAACTAATTTTAAAAATGTAAGGTATTTTTGTTTCTCTGCTGCACAGAAAAAAATGCCAGTCTGACTCAGAGAACTCTTTGTAAACACAGTGGCAATGATACCATGCTTTGAACAGTCTGTACTGTGTACTCATCCTTTTTAGAAATAGCTGGTTTGAGGCCACTGGCATCTTTCTTACTGATTGAAGTGAGTCCAGGACTCTGGCTAGACATTTTCTCTCTTCATTGAATTATGAAGTGCCAAGCAAAACCTGAGGTTTGCTTCATGTGAGATGCTAGGAAAACACCAAAACAATTAAAACTTCCCTTTAGGTCACTGGCCTTCAAATAATGCTTTAACTTTTATGCTGAACTATTTACACTATATATCAGGTGTCTTTAATCTTTTAATTTTATACATACATAGTGTATTGTACATTTAGTAACACTTTTGTCTAGATAGGCAATTATTAAAAATATATTAGATGTAAAACATGACATTTATTTATAGTCACATTTTACAGCTTGATAGTGCAATTTTGCCTTTGATAAGCAATTCTGCCTCTTGAAACTGCAAAATGCATCAAGGAAGAAGCCTTATGTTTTCAGTGCTTTATCTCAAAATGTATGTTTAGAATATGTCCCATTAAGCGCAGTTGATAATATTAGGAAAACAGCAGTCTGTATGAAGAAATATTCCTACCATAGTAGTCATTAGTAATTTCTGGACTGCTAGTTTAGAAATACTGTTTCAGGTCAAGGTACAGCAAGGAGTTGACATTGAGATCATTATGCAAAAATAATAATTCTTTTACTGGTACAGTGCACCTTTTTGAATAAACATTGTAATATGGGCTTAAACAATAGTGTATCTTCTTGTTCCTTATGTAATTCTATTCCATGACTACAGATATTAAATATCTTTGATCATTTATGGCTCAATAGTATGCTTCAAAATTTGACCTCAAATATAAATTAATCTCATGTTTAAAAATAAATTTCATTAGGTTTTAGAACAATAATCTCATTTTGCACTTCTAGTTTCATGCTTTTTTTTGCTTTTTTTCCCCCCCAAATTCTTTTTTCTAAGTCAAAAGTTCAGCTGTGTTAAAATATGGCTAAGTCTAAACTTTGGTATCTGAAATGACATGAGGTCTTTCCAGCCATGTTTTCAGAAAACATTGCCTCAAACATTTCCAGATAAATTATTTCATTCCAATATTTTGTTTATTTCCTTCTTTTAAAGAACTCTAGGTTTATGTCAAGCTATTAATTATAGCTGGATGACTCCATTTTAAACAATTTGAGTTGATAAATGTTGTTTAGTAGTAAACTGGAGAAGCTGTTTTTCTTTGTAATGTATGCATGCATTTGATTTCTTTCTAGAAACTGATAGGGCTTTGTAAATTATCTGCATAAGAGTAAGCTCAAATCTTTTCAATTTAACCTAATTAGATAATGTTTTGGAAGTCTGTTAATGTATACAGTCTTTGCAAGCTCAAAGAGTGAAAATTCTCCTCATTATGCACGTGTTTAAAATTATGCAAAGAGCATTAAAAGAAAGAAAAGTAACAAATACTATATCAGTTTTTAAAATAATCCTATGCCAGAGCAGCAAAAGTTAATGAAGCAAAGCTATTTGTGGTGCCATCAATGTGAAAATTGTGGTCTGAGGAATGATATCAGTAGATGCACTTGGGTCAGGGAGTTCAGTGAAAAGGCGGAGGGAATGGTCTGACAACCCTGGCTGGGAGGCCTAAGCCTGAGGATCCTCTGAATTTCTCTTCTCCATCGATGTTTGATTAGCTAGTGTGGCCACAATCAAAAAATGAGGGGAAAAAAGCCTTGGTATTAAGCCTGCTGTTACTGCCTATTACCAGTTTTGTATAAATACAAATTTGCCAACTGTTCTTCCTATTTGTTTTTCCTGTAAATTGACCACCTTTCTTTATATTAACTTTTTAAATCAAAATTGTGGTTTGGGAATTTGCAAAGTTTCCTTATACTCTCCAGAGTTCCCATTTATCTTGTGGATATTATTTCAATCCTTCCCCAAAGCTTTCCTGGTGCCATGTCTCTCAGAGCTCTCTTCTTGCTTCAGTCGTCTGTTCTGTGATCAGTGCATGCTCTTGCCTTGCATACAGCAGCTCGGATGAAGAGTATGTCAGCTTTGTTGGAGTCCAACCTCTTGGCACATGTTTTCTCTTTACTCTTAAGTTAGATTTGGATTAGGATTCCACAGGAGAGAGTGAGCATTAAGAACTCATTGTTAGGTAATGGTCTGCATCATTATATTATGTTTTGTGTTCCTAATATCTTGACACAAGAATATTGGAGACAAAATAGCGTTTGTATTGATTCAAACCATTGTTGCTATGCACCAGAAGAATTGTATGTACCTTTGAAAGAGAGAGCAAAATAGGAGTGGCCTTGTTTTTACAGGGATGGAGAAAATAAAATTTCTGGTACTGTGGAAAGTCTGTTACTCCTGGTGGATTTGTTGATGAAGTCTTTCAAGTGTATGGGTTTTGCTTTGGCTTTATCCCATTTGCTCGAGTTAACTACTAAAATCAGCCCCAGGGCTTGTTTACATAATTGTAAAAATGCTTTTCAGTGACTCTGGAGAGCGTTTACACAGCAGATTTTATTTATTGTGTGATTTCTTAGTGTTCTGGAAACTTGCACCATTCTCTTTATTGAACTTCTTTTCTTGTCTTGAGAAGATACCACCAGAAGGTTAAAATGGGTGGTTTTCCTAAAAGCCTTGCAAATAGAGCAGCTCTCAGTCTCCTATGGAGATGTCCCCTTGGAAGGCAGGTGCAGAGCTCTTTGCCACAGTCAGACGTGATCGCACTGCTCTAAATTAAATCTACCCGGGATGGTGAGCAGGGTGAGCTAATCACATCACTTGCACCATTTGATCTGCTCCCACTGCCTTTCATTATCAAAGCTCATTTAAACTGCTTTAAACTAGAACTGAACTGATAAAACAGATAAATTCATACATCTGTGATCACGTCTTCCTGCTCTTGTTCTTTGTATTATCTGAGCCTAAAAACTGGGCATAAACCAGCCTAAAACCAATGACAATTTATCGTATACTGTACCTTGTTCTATTAATTTAGCCACTCTCAGTTTTGTTTTGAACGATGCAGAATACCTTTTTAATTACCATGTAGAATTTTTAACTAACATAGCAGATGTAAATTAACATTCTGGCCTTAGAGTTACCTCATTTCCTTATGGGTAATAGCGCAATATATAAGAAGTTGTTGGGGAATTGCTTTAAAAGCACTGTTACTTTTTTCCCATAGTAATTAAACACTTGAAAACAACAGTCATTTCCTGTGGATAGTGTATAATCTCTACATAATTAATAGGCTTTTCAGCACAGTATTGGAAAAAAACCAGTCAATATTATGTTCCCCTATCCCCAGTTGTATTACACCAGATCAGTACAGTGAATGGTAACTAAACAGATCTGGAAGCAGAAAAGAACTGAGCTATTAGGAGAATTCTTATGAACCTCTGTCTTCCCCTGCACATTTGGAAAGGTGTCATTTTTAGTTTTGGTTTACTCATCAATGATATTCAATTGTCAATAATCCATTCTCAGGATTGAATTGTGTTGTGTCTGTGCCATCTGCAATACCTTTGATCTGGCAGCTGTGGAAATCAGGTGACTGAAGGTGAAGTAGTCACTGGGACTTGATTTCTGATCAGTTTTGCAGGTATTTTTAATGCTTTTTCATCTGATTAGTAAATCACTACTTAAATTGGGCCCACCAAGGTGAAACAGAGGTAAAATGATGAGGTCAAGACTTAAAGCAAGATGTGGTTACTGTATGTAGTACAGATAGGACTGGATTTTGCAGAAGCCTGGGGCTTGGGAAAGGGTTGGCAGGGTGCCTCTTTTTTCCAAGTGAAATTACTTATCTCTTGGAGCTAGCAGGACAGTTGAAGTATTTCTGAATACATAAAGAATTGGGAGGAAGTTGCAAAAAGTTTTCTGTGTGCTGTGCTTAATGGTGAGCTATCTTTTGAAAGATTTTAATTGAATGTTGAGTATATTGAAACAAACTTACTCCCGTCATGTTAAAGGGTATTTGATTACATTAAAGGCTAAATTATGGCTTTGAATTTGCATACAGATTTTGGAAAGTAACAGCATAGCTTCCAGCTGAGATATCTGTCATATATTAGTATCTTCCCCAAATACTGGTGCTAGTGCACATCATAACAAGGGAGTGTTTGCTGCATTTTTGACTATTAGGCATAGTCCATGCTGATAAAAGACAGATCTATCTCACCTTCCCTGTGAAACAGACAAATGGTTGAGTAAGTTTTGGTCAGATACAGCTGTTCGTATCTATGGCAACAAAACTACAAAAAGGGGTATTGAAGCATTATCCCTGCAAATTAGAGTTAATTTCACTTTGACACAACTTCTTATTAGCAGTAATATGCAAGAGAAAAACCTGCAGCAGGTTGACCTTTGGTTTCCTGAAGTCCATTTTTTCCCCACTGACTATGGCAGTAATACAGTGAAGAGCAACATAAAATCCCAAGTCTGTAATACCATTTGTTCAAAAGGCTTTGCAGGCCATACAGCAAGAAGGGCAAAACCTGGCCAGCGAGGCCACAGTGCTGTATTAAATCTGCCCAGCCATGGCTGAGCTCCCCCTGTAGAGTTCTACCATTCCGTAAGTGTCCTGCATCCTCCTGGGGTCACCTGCCTGTGGTGACAGCTGGGACTCTCCAGGCTTCCAGCCCCTGGCTGTCAGGCTCCACAGGGGTTTCAGCAAGGAACAAATTACAAGGCATATGAATACCATTATTCTGCACTTGGACTTCATGATCCTAAAGGTCTTTTCCAGCCTAAATGATTATTTTATTTCATGTACTGCTTTTAGCTCCAGATCTTGTATTGCATATATTACCTGTAAAAATTGAGTATGAATTTTTGTGTATTTTTTTATGCTACAAATATTTCCAGATTGAACCATGCACTCTTTCAATGGTAGCGGTAAAAAGTGACTGCAGGTCACTTCTTAAGTGACAGTAGGCAGATGATAGTGATTATCATATCTTTTCCTTTTTTCTCTTTTTTTCTTTCATTTTTTGTCAGTTATCTAATTAATGCTGCTTGGGTTAGAGGAAGTCAGGTATTGATTTCAGCAGATACTGTAAATGTTCCCAAGTTTAGTCAGCTGTGTTTTGGAAATAGAAAACTGCAAATTTTCAGCCACCCCTGTGTAAAGATAACCTTCATTCTGAATACCCCCAAAGCTAAGGAGAAATAATGAAGTTTTAAAAGCATGACAAAGAAATGAGAAAAGGTAAAAATAATTGTGGGATGTGACATAAGAAAGAGTGAGCTTAGAAAGTGGATAAACCCATTTTTTTGTGTGCTTACGTAGCTCCCTGCATCCCTCCTCTTTGTCCTTGTAAACTATGCCTTCCTTACAGCTGAAAGCAGTGAGGTTCTCTCAGTACCCCAGGATCACTGTCATGCCCCTGCTTCACTTGAGAGCCATAACGTCTCGACTTTAATAACTCCAGTGGGTTTAGTCAAGAGCTTTAATAAATGTTATTTGGGAAAGAGGCTTTGGCTTTACATCTCTTGTCAGAGGGACTTGCCATACTGTGCAGCAGTTAAAAAATAACTACTAATACCAGCAGTGAAAACAAGGAGAGTAAAAAAGTCAAGAATGTTTGTTTCTGCAGTTGTTGGAAAATGGATCATACTTTCAGCACTTCATTCTCATCTACTGTGGCAGCGCTTCTGCTCTTATTTCATTGCTTTTCTGGAAAATGAGCAGAGGGAATATGGAGATAAGCAATTGTAAAGGGAATTTTTGGTTGTCTAAGCACATGCAAAAATTAGATTTCCCCTCCCCTGCTTCTGGCTATCTGCCAATTAATAATTTGAATTAACAGGATCTGGAAGGTTGGGAGTGTGACGAAATTCAATCAACCTTGAATTCAAAGTCAAGGCTGATTTTTTTTATTGTGAAGATGAAGTGTCTTGAAGAGAATTCTGAAAGTGAAGATAGGTGTAGTTTATATCTTTTGATAAGGCTTTCTTTATAATTTTAGGATTTTGTTTCATTTTTTTCTATGTATTTTGTCCAGCTAATTACCACAAAACACTGATGAGATGAATAAATCCTAGGCGAACTATTTACAGTGAGATCTAAGTAAAAAGATTAAGTTGTATTTCACAAGGTTGCAGAGTTGGAATTGAGAATCAAATGTAATCTTTGGGAATTGCTTTTCAGCCTAAACTGTGTAGCTTTTCTCATTATTTTGAATTACAGAACACACTTCATAAGGACAATATGAAAGAAATTTGAAATATTTTCTCTTAATTTTGATGCTCAAATGACAGTCTTATTTGCAATCTTCAGTGCTGCAGATGTTTTTCTTTCTCTTAGCACAAAAATGGCTTAGAAAGAGTGCAAGACCAAACATATAACTTGGTGCAAAGGATGACATCTCTGGATAAGACTGTTTTTCTGTATTTTGTTGTATTCCAAGCTTTTAAGGCAAGATGAACTGTGTAGGACATGAAAACAAATTTGTTTCTTTTCAACACATTTTTAAGCTCGTATAAATAGACTTTAACAAGTAATTGCTCTCTGGATTTACTGTGAATTTCATTTACTGCCCAACTCACTTGTGTGGTCAAACTACATTGTTTAAGGTGATAGCTTAAGAGTGATTGTAAAACCCCTGTGAATTTTTTTTTTCTAAAAAAGAATTTCTCTTTACATAAGTACAGAAAAATATTTTAGTGCATATAGATCTCTTTCTATATCATTCAATTTTTTTCTTTAATTATTAGATACAACTTACACCTGCATTGCTGCTTGTGCACCATATTCACACTTGAGCAGAGACATTTTCAGTGGCAAGAGCAGTGCTGTAGTGGACAGAGCCATGGCAGGAGGCCTCGGGACTGCCAGATGACACCTGCCTGTCATCTTTCACTCACCTGAGCCAGCTTACCTAGGGCTGACTGAAGCTGATGGAGCACACTTCTCCAGATGTAAATCAAGGTTACAAAACAAATCTGCAGTTGAACCAGACTTCAGAATCAGACATCCCAATTTTTATCCATTTGTTTTGTTCATTGGTGCTGTTTACAGCAAGGTAGCACCTTCTGTAGTGCTCAGACTTAACAGCTGAGGAGGGGCACCAGGGGCCCCTGGGGATGCCAGTCCCCAGCCAGAATGGACTGAAGGCTTGTCACAACTTCTCATCCTGGAACAACCTGCTTCCACACACCAGCATCCATCCCTGCCCAAAAGAGGTCAGAGCTGAGGAGAAGGAGCAAAGTTGGGCAGTGAGACCCACATCTCCTACCAAGTTGCAAGCCAGAGTGAGCACATACCTGGGGACCTCATTCTGCCGTCAGCCCTGGTCTCTAGCTAAGCCAACCAAACTAAATTGTGTCTGTTTTTCCAGTAATAGTTTACAGGTACAGTTCTGCTATCCAAGAGTGGCATTTTGTCTTTTAGTATGTTATGGGGCATTTATTTTCTTGGTTGTGAAGTCAGAGAGATTAATGTGTGACTGTATCAAGAACCAGATATGCTTAAAACTGTGGAGAGTTTTGAACACAGTAAAGAAAAATGTCAGTTCTCTGTCAAAGTATAGACCAAGGAGTTTAATACTAGAAGATGTAATTTGGACTTCAGACAAAGCAGTTTTCCCATGAGTCCCTAATAGAGACAGAAAACAATATCCTCTAGTGAATTTTACTACAGCACTGTACTAAAATTATAAAGTTCTTCCAACTGAGAGAAGAAAGGCATGTTGCATTTTTTTTGTGTGTGTCCAATGGCTTTTTGCGTACTGTCACTTTTTTGCTATATTTGCAGCTCCATAAAATGTTTCTCATCTTCTGTATATAAAAGTATTTGAAACCAGCATGCCATTCATCATCATCAACAGCAGCAACCTCTCTTTAAGTTGCTATAAGTTGATGTAACATCCAGAACAGGAGCAGAATATGAAAACCAGTCTAGCAAGTTCCTGGAATAGCTGTTGTACAGGTTATTTGCTGCCTTAGTTACAAGTCCAAGTCCTCAGGCATTTTCTGTCATGTGTCAGTATCCCTTGTTGATGTGTAGTTTGGTTTCACTTACGGCCTGGAGCTACACAGTAATGAGGCAAACAGGGCAGTTGAAGCACCAAGGGCACCTCAGGTTCTTTCCCAATCTGATATTCTCAGGTAGATAAACTCTTTACTTCTGTACCATGGGCTTCACCTTCTCTGTGGTCTCACACACTACAGTGGTGCTTTGCTATACTTCACAGTGGACGGAGCCCTCAGAGGTTACGAGCACCTTGGCAGTGCCAAAATTGGTTTTATCAGATCTGTTAACACCATGTATGTCCACTTCTGTGAATTGTTGTACAGGTGGTCAGTTACCCATTTTGCTAAGCAGCAATCTGTCCAAATAACTGGTTATCCACAAAAAGGAATGTAATTCATGGTTTGTGTTGGATTTCCTAGGGGTATTTGATTATTGTTTCAGTCAGGTGGTTTTAATAACACTGAGGTCAAATATTTGTGTGTGGACTATTTTCTTACTACTTCCAAGACTTTGTGAAGGCAGCCTCAAGGGAATTTTTTTGGAAGAGTTTTTTGGAAGAGTTTGGAAGATGCTGATTGTCAATAGTATCTCCAATATAATTTCAGAAATGGGTGATAATGGCTGAGTGTTTGCTGTCGAAATAGAGCTGGGACCATAAGTATTATTCAATTCCTGAATGCAAATGCCTTGTCATATTTCCCTTTGGAAGCAGCAGATAACTAGACTGAACTGAAACTGAAGACAGTGTGCTTTTTATGACACAAATTGAACTCCTGCCAATGACAAATTTCAAGGTACATTGTGAAAATGAAACGATGCAGTGCTAGCTGAAGTGCATGACATAACTATGAATAGATGTACCCATGTGTATGACACAGCTCCTACCTTTCTGTACTTGGAGAAAACAGTTTCACATGCACCAAGGTCGACAGAGTGGTTGTATCCTGCAAAGCTCATGTCATGCATGAAAGTACATAAAGACCATCTGGGAACTATAAAAATAGCCTGTCCTGGCTGGATGATTTGTGTGGTGGCCAAGGACTGATATGCTCATTCAGGAAATGGCAAAACAATGTCAAACTTGTTGGGAAATAACCAGGCTTATTTTCATCCTTGAGAATGGCCTGGTATCTCATGGAACGAAATACACAAGGAGACTTTCAACCAGAGGTTTCTGAATACCCTGAAGGACTCCATGTGAACTGAAGTGGTTCAGTGCAGGCAGTGGGAAATGTTAGGATTATTCTTAATATTTTAAGATTTCAGGTTTGGTATATCTGAGACTGAGAGTCATAGTAGAGTTTAATGCATATCTATTTTTTTTAAGTTTTAAAATTTTAAAGGGGCTTTTTAAAGTTTTTAAATGAGGTTATATCAATTTATCATTAAAAAAAAAAAGCTGACCACATGCTGGTCAGTCTTATTCAGCTATCTCCAAATGGTTTATATAGTGATCTTGTGTGAAGATGGTTTATAAAGCAGCAGGACTGATTTTTTTTTTTTAATTGACCCACAGGAATTCAAGGCATAAAACTTAAATCTAGGTAACATTGGCCATATATAATTTTTTTTTGAGCTCAGTCTAGGAAGGATGATTATAAACCAACAGATGTATCTATAAACAGTGAAACTCAATTTCAGCCTTTCCGTGAAGCAGAAGAAATAGAGATGTTAATGATGACTGGTTTTCTGACGAGCATTTAATGTGTCATGGGTGTCACAATAGCAGCTTCTGAGCACAGTTTAATGAGGTTATCATACCTAAATGACTTCTGTAGAAGCCCTTAACCTGAACACTGACATGTCTGTCTCCCGATTTTTATTGTTAATGGATATGTTAGATAAAGCTGTGTTCTCCAGCCACATCAGGCAGTCCAGGCACTATTTTAAATGCTGTTAGGAAGTCTAGGAGATGCTATTAACAGAATAGTTGTAAACCACCTCCCTGATCTGGTTTAACATTGAGCATCTAATTATTGCCATACATTTCTGACCTCAAAGCTGCCATTTAATACTGAAGACAATGTACTAGTCTGAAGGACCTGGATGCTATTCTGTTAAGTATACTGTGAGTCCTCCAAAGGCTTGTTCTGCCACTTACATTACCTACCAGCAGGGTGATGTTTACAGACAGGGAATTCTGCTGTGCCCCATTATTTCAGCAAAAGCTAACTATTTTTTTTACACTTTTGGCTAAACTTGGATCAAGATTAGAGGTTTGAAAGGGCCATGCCATTGTGTCCCCAGTGCCTGCACTAGCAAATTTTGTTTGTTAACTTACGCCAGACTCAGCCACAAAATTTAATCTGATTTGTGGGAAATAGGAACAGCTGTAGACTTCAGAGAGAGTTTGATTTCTGAATTAACATGAAATTTGAGAAGTTCTCACAGCTTTTTGGTCTCCTGTTTGGTTTTTTTCATTTTATAATTGTATAAAGAGGTATGATGCACTTCTTTTGAATGTGGAATAACATTTAGGATATACTCAGTACCATGAGAAATGTGAGGGTTTTTTCAATTTTTCCAGAGGTATAAGAGCATTTAGTGTGGAAGAATCTGTTCTTTCTTCATGCGGGGATAGTTTGGTCTTCTATCTGAATGAAGGCAAAATCTTAAGAATAGTGTTTTCACTTTTAATATTAGTTATATTTCAGATCTTGTCTTGGGAATACTTAAATTGTAGTTTTTCATTTTTCTCCATGTAATCTCTTACTTCTGAAAGTGATATGAGTGAGTATTCTGCTTTTACCTAAAGAAAAATGGATGATTTCTTGAATGAAGGCAAAAAGGTCATTTTACATAGGAGATGTAGTTACAGGCACCCATTCCCCTGGTGAAAAAAATGTAACACATTTATTCCACTTGCTGAATACAAGTCTTCATTCATGTGTGATCTTGTGGAGAAGGAGAAATTGAAGCTGGGCTTTTTCCCAGGTTTCTCAAGTGGTTTCAAGTGAGGGAATGTAGTGTGGGTGTTCCAGGAGTTGTGAAATCTTTGGAATACCGACTTGAAACAGAAGCAATTGTGCAACTTTCCTGTTTTATAGCCTCACCTGTAATCAAAGTAAATGATGTTTCCTAAATACCATTAAAGAGTGCAATTAAACAGCAGGAATTAAATAGGAAAGCATTTCTTTGTTCTTGGAATGGAACCTCTCTTTAGCTGGCATTCTCATCCACCACAGCTTTCACTGGGCCACATCCCACATCTGGCAGCCTCTTCCTGCTTTGCTGTGCCTGTGTCCTTGCCTGGTCATTGAAGCTTTTCTTCCATGTCCCCAGGATGCATGACCATGTGCTCAGTCCTGCCCATCAGCTCTCTCACCAATTTGCCACCAGTCTTCTGAATTTAAGTCCTACACTTCAAGCTTGGCTCAGACCTGGCCCCATGTGCAAGTTCACAATGTCTCTCCTCAGGGTCAACTCGTTGGTTCCAGGGAGAAGCTCAGGGAATGGGTTTTGCCTTTGCAGGAGAAAAAGTGAGTCCAGCAATCGGTGGCAGGAGAGGCTGTACTGGTTGATGGCCTTTGCAACTTTAATTTTACCATTCCTATTATAAGATACCTTGATGATGTGTTATGTCTCTGTAGTAGTTTGTGTGTTACATGGTTCTGTGTCCTATGGATTAGTGAATGTAGTCATCATGTAAATGGCTTACCCCTCCAGCTTCACTTCATAGGCATTAGAGCAACTGGCTTTTAAATGACTTCATATAAGCACAAAAAATGTGTAAAAGTGTCTTTATAACCAAAAAGGATCCTAACAAAAAATTAAATAAAAGTTATAATTTCACTTTATATAAGCTAATTGCCCCAGCTTAAAAATACTCCTTCTGCAACAGAGTATTTGCTTAGAAAAGTGATTGTAAGAGTTGAAACATGATATTATTCTCTCACTGGTTAGGTCACGTGAAGTAAAATTATTTTAAGGATCTCATCTGATATTAATAGAGACCCATTGCATCTTAGTGACTTTATAGGTCTTACAGAATTGTTTGCAAATTTAATAATGTGAAGAACTGGACCATACTTAGTGATGAAGTAACAGCAACATTGCATATGCATTTATGATGCTGTTGGATTCATTATAGCTCATTTTAAGTCAGTGATTTGTTTGTTACTTACTTCCACCTCCACACTGGTAGAAATATATATTACTTCTTGGCCCCAGGCTTTTCTTTCCTCCACTTCTACTTGATAGTAAAAAATATGCAACTCAGTCAAGCGGCCAATCATCAGAAGATGATTGAGCAGTTGAACCATTACCATGAGCATGTCAGCCACCCTCTGCACAAATTGAGAAGAGCTTTGTGGAAGTTCGGTAGATAGGATGGATGCTGCTGCTGTAACCAAGATAGAACCAGGAGGAACTGAAATTTCAGTTAAAGGAGGATTGAGGGGGGCAGTTGAGCAGCTGACACAGGGTGAATGTTTCTGGTCTTTTTTTAATATGTCAGAAGCATTAAGAGCCATTCTTACACACTGGCATTATTAGACAGGTGGCCTAATTTGAGGTGGAACTAGAAAGGCTGTTGTTAGTTTTCTTTTTGAGGATCAGTAGAAATGTTTCTGTTCTTGTTACTAGCAGTTGAAATCATCGGAGAGGCTAGAGATACGAATTTGTGAACATGTTTTACATTTATGTTCACCTTGTGTCACAAGTGCAGTGTGGTCCTTCACTTTGGAAGGGAATGGATGTGGCGCCGTACAACCATAATGGTTGGACTGCTGATGACACATCCTGAGAGCCTCTGTGTAGCACCAAAACCTACACAGAAACATTTAAGATGTATTTGTTAATGTTTTAAGAGGTCTTTCAAAATACAGAACATTAAAAAGTCATTAATGGTGACTCTGTGAACTCCTGAGGTGGGAGATTTATCTTTAAATGTGAAAATTGGCATTTTCATGTGCATAAAGCAATACTTTTCTTAGACTATCATTACTGATTTTATACAGAACCCCCATGTTGTTTTATTTTGCTACATTTTATATTGTATTTCTTCCAAAAGGAATGCAAAGTTTATTACTAATTATAAGCAGTTTTCTTTGTCAATGAAATGAGCCTGAACTCCTGCCTTCTCCCAAAAAAAGCCTTAATTGCTTGATCTGGATGTATGATAAATGCTGCATTGGAGTGTTCATGTCAGGTCTTAACATTACAAAGTTGAGAATTTTAAAAGAGACATACTATAATCCTATTGCTAGTTAGATCACATAAAGTAAAACCATTTAAAGTTGTTTGTTTAACATGTCTCCATTGCATTTTAGTGACTACATGTCTTAGAGAGTAATTTGCAGTTTTAATAATCATGGGAGACTTGTGCATAGGGTAGGGCTTAAAGTGTCAGTGACTAAAAAGGAAAATTTCTTAAGGAAATATCTGCGGTAGTATTTTCCTTTTTTTCCAGTCTTATTTTCCTTTTCCTAAAGAGAACAAAAAGCTATTACCCACTCAGGTAACACTGATGTATTTGTATGAAATGTAGAAGAGGTGAAACCTTCTCTGTTTTTAAGATTTATTTCAAAAGGTTTTTGATTGGAAGGAGGATCATCTTCATCAATGTATTTGGCGTGGCAAACCTGTCTTTTGGACCTAAGGGATTGGAAGCATTTGTAAACATCAGGTTAAATCTTGAGGCGTTTATTAAAAAAATAAGAGAAAGGAATAAATTCTTGGATCATTGTGAGCCTTACAGATTTCTTTGCAGGCATTAGAGTTTAGAATATCCCTTTTCTCAAGAGCTCCAGGCCAGCACTGTACAAGTTGGTACTCAGTAAAAGCTTAAGTGATGGCTCTTTGCTGATGGATTTTGTCTGATGGCCTTTTTCTTGTTTCTAGTATCAAAATACTGCTCACTGACAGCAGAGCCATGTTAAAAGTAGCATTGGCAAGAATAAGTTTTGTTTCTTTTCTTTCAGTGCAATCCCTGAGAATAAGTGTGCATTGAACAGTGTTTGTGTGCATTTCTTATGGTCAAAGGAGTTGATTAAATATTAGCAGTTTATTAAGAGTTAAAAATTTAAGAAATTTTCAAATTAAATTTGATCCAAGTAAAATATAGGTCCTTATAAGCAAACAGCTATGCTATTAAAGTCTGTGCTTAACTGAGAAAGAAACAAATGGGGGAGGGAAAAAAGAAATCTTACTCTATGTTTTTTAAATTATACTTTCCAATTCTTCTTCAATAGTTCCCTAAACTAGCTAAGTCTTATAATCAAGTGATTAGGAGAAAGATCCTTGACTCATAAAAATAATAAAAGTAAGATGTAAATAAATAGAGCTTCGGTGCATTAAAGATCATCCAGTGTAGATCTGCAGGGATAAGTGACTGATAAAAATCAGTATGAAGGACAGCAGAGAAATTTAAAAATCATATTTTGATTATAATATTTTTTCCTCTGTGAAATACTTGTTGGGAAGAAAGTATTCTCTGCTCTCTGGTGAGATGAGACACCTGAGACTACATCTCAGCTGTCCATAAGCCTTGTAGCCACGATGCCCTTTGCCCTTCCCAGTGTGTGTCCCATCCCTCACCCTTTCCTGTGCATCAGCCTGTGGCTTCTTTCCCCTGTGTAAAAACACTCTGATCTCCTGGCAGAGACACGAGCCTTTGTCAGAGATAGCACTGCCTTCCTGAGTAGGAAGCAAAGTTAATACAAGGAAAATATTTTGGTAATTGAATTACAGTTTCTAACAAACCTGTGCAATGTGTATATAAGTAGTATTTTCAGAAGGCTTTATTTTAGTTAAATTTGCACAGATTTTCAGTGTGACAACAAAGGTTCTGCCATGAGAGCAGCCTTTCTGACAGACATCAAATCCCTACTCCGAAATATAGGGGCACTTGAAATTCTCACTGAAACACTGAAACTGTATAAATATTGGCAAAATTGGGTTTTCCTCACCTTCACTCTGAAATGACTGAACTATTTTTGCTTATGCCTTCCAGAAAAAAAAATATTTGCCTGAGGCAAAGACTCACTGTGGAGCTTTACAGTCCAAATAGTTGAAATGGAGTCAAATTATAAATGATAATATAAGCTTATAATATGTCATGCTTAAATATAGGTGTTGATGTCTGCTCCTTGCATAATACTACAAAGGCATTGAGTTTCTGTAGAAACAAGGAGACCAATTTTATCTTCTCTTAATAAAGAAATGTAAAACATATGTTAAAAAGAGTACTGAAGAGTGGAAAAAATGAAAGAAATTTCGTCTTTGGACAAATGCTCATATTTAAATCAATTTTTTCATTGATGATGAAAAATATTGAAATGTATATGATTCATGATTCAGCAGCCAGATACTTGCAATAAGCAAGTGATTTATTAATTAAGAGTGGTTACATATCCTTGTTGCTTTTCCTGGTCCTTGCAAGTCTCTCAATTTTTTGCTCCATAGTGGTTACGTTTCAGCAACCTGTAACCAGGTGTAAAGCATGCTCTCCTGGGAGCTGGAAAATGCAAGTTTGAACCTGCTAATTCTTAAGCGAATACTTTAATCTTCAGTCTCTTAAATCTGTTACACCACTTCCACTGCCACCTTTCTCCTTTTTTTTTTTTTTTTTTTTTTTTTCCTTTTCAAATAAAAGTTCTGAGTCAGTTCTCCACAGCCAAAAATACAAATCAGAGCCTGGATTTGGAGCGGAAATTTGAAGCAATGAATCCCAGTCTCAGACAAGTGTCTAATCCACGTCTACAGGAAAACACATAAATCTTTGAAACAGGCACATAACTCTTCCTATTCCTTGCAGAGGGAATTTCATAGCTAACTAGCCTTTGAGAATTATGTTCCAGGAGCTGGATGACTAAAATACCCACTTGGTTACATTATCCTTAGAAGATCTAATAGGCATGACAGTATGGAGTGTTACCCTATCTACCTTCCTGCATGTCTTTTCCAAATAAAAATTCTTTTTTCCAAATAAAATTAGTAAAGAGGACAATGAGTAAGATTGTTCCAGTTCGGAAAAATTGCTTCCCTTGAATTTGTGCTGGTACTGATGTTCATTTAAAAGCCATATGGAGGTTTTCCCTTTTTATAACCCTGGTGTAATTTCTTTTTGTTGAACTAGAAGACACAAATAACCTGGACAGTGTGAGTGGGAGCACAGCCAGTGGATCAAGGGAAGGGATTGTCCCTGTCTGTGCGACTCCTGTCAGACCACATCCAGATACTGCATCTGCTTTTGTCACATGAGACAGGAAAGATGGGGCAGCACAGGCTGTCAGGGTGAGAGACAGGAGGTGCAAGTTGCAGCACGTTTGGGCTGGGTTTGAGGAGAAGCTTTTCCTGAGGTGTTCCCATGAGGGGTGAGGCAGAGGAGCAGGTCACTGTCTCAAGAGTCTGTGCCTTCCCTGTCCCAGGAGGGTTTCACGCTCTGAGGGCTGCAAGCCATGAGCAGCCTGGTCTGAGCTCAGAGCTGGCCCTTCTTTGGGCAGGGGGTAGGACTGGGGACCTCCTGACATCCCCTCCAGCCTGTAGGCACCCAAAATCCTGCTGGTGTTCAGCAGCTTTTATAATATTTCTGTAATAGCGAGCATATGATTGACATCTACTTTAGCCTTTCTGATCACCTCTAGCATCCCTGGTGTCCTTCTTAGAGGGAAGGCCAAAAATGTAGAATATTTTTATTCTCTGATAATGTGATTCTTGTCCAGGGATTAAAACCTTTAAAAGCTTCTCAAACTCTGTATGTATGAATTTAAGGCTTCAGTTCTCTGTATCTTGATTTTTTTAAGCAGAGGAGTGCTTTTTTTTTTTTTTTTTTTTAATTTAATCTGAACTAACTAATAGCTGTGTCATAATATATTAAAATCCTTCCTGAGAAGTATTTAACTGAAATTTTTTATAAAAATCTTAGATTATGTCATGTCTGCCTCTGACTCCCAAAGGATTTTTTAGTTCATCTTAGTTTCTAGGCTGTTTAGCTTTTTCAAAAAGGAGGTTAAAAAGCTTTCCTCTTAGCATAGCCTATTAATCTATAGAATTTGCTATTTATATTGGGGCTGTGTAGGGCTTAATGATGCTGCCACCAGCAGTGTGGTTCTCTGTCTGTCATTTTATGTTTTTCATTCTTCACCCATAAAAAGCCAGGAAAGTCTGAAATGACAAAGAGACTGCATCAGCCCTCTTGGACTATTACAGCATGTAAAAGGGGGGAGGATGGATAAAAAGGCAGATAATATGTGTGATAGTGTTGTACAACTTGGATTATATTACTGGATACACTTTATGTGAATTTTTTCTTAGCTATCTAATTCCTGGCTATAGAACATTGAGAGGAAAAGTTAAAAGAAAGATAAATCAGTATCTGAAGTTGGTGGTTGAGATAGTTTTTATTAGAGTGAAATTTCTCACCGTTAATTCTTTGTATTGACTTTTAATGGGAAGTTTGTCTATAAAATATTTAGCAATGTGAATGCCAAAGAATAACCTAGAAACAAGTTTTTTACTTCAGTGATTGCTTAGAAGTTTCTACAGGCATTTTTTAAAAGCAAATTATTTCCCTCCATCCATCTTCCTTCCTTCTCCACCTTCCAACAAGGAAAGTAGACCTTTACCTTCCGTAAAATGGAGACTTTTAATAACTCTTCTCCAGAGTTCAAACCAATACAAGCTGGATGGTTATGTTTAAAAAAAAAAAGAACACACACAAACACAAAAAAGCTGCAACAGATTTCCTCTAAGAACACAGCAGTGAAATATGCTGAATTTATGTATATATTTTTGTGTTCCACTGTGCTACCCTATGTATTCTTTGTCCTCACAGCTTTTTAACATTGACATTCTCTTAGGATTATTCAAGGGAAAACACAAAGTATTTATAGCCAAAATAAAAATCTTTATAAATAGTTTATAATAGGAACTGCCATAATAAAAGTTTGAAATAGTTTCCATTATAGTTCTTTGGTTTTATATATTCTAAAATTTACAAAATACTTGTTTTGAGGGGGGTGGAATTTTCCATGCTGTGAGTCTGCAAAGTGTTTTTCTTCATTAATTTGTAACATAATCCTTTCAGCTATTTTGGAATTATAGACAAATGGGGAAAAAGCTTTTTCCCTTTGTATAGTAATAATAATAAAAAAAATCTTTAACAAAACTACAGAGGGAACAAGTGAAGGTTGAAATATGTGGCAAGATCTACTCCCTTTGCTTTCTGAGGGGGAAAAAACGTTGAAAAAGATGGAAAAATAACATCAAACTGTTTCCAGTAACATCTGCTGAGCTTATTAGCAGAAACTAATAAGAACACACCCCCTTAATGACATCCCTGCACATTCCCTTTGCCTGAAGCCATCCAGACATGAACTAGCTGAGCTGCTGCAGCTTCCTGCTGCTCTCTGGACCTTGGTGGCTCTCACTTACTGGGCAGATCCCAGATTGTGAGGTGCCAGGGATGTGCCCATCTCCACCTCCATGCGATGAACAACACTGGTCCTTCTCCTGTCCTTTACTTCTAGGGGCCTGCAGCTGTGTAGGGCCAGCCTGTTGGCTGGAGCCTAGCACAGATTTGTGATGGTCTATCTCAAGCAGAGCTTTGCTAAGTCCAAGAGAAGACTTTGCCATGCAATTTACTAGTGTTGTCATGAGACAGTAGTACCAGAACGGTTTTCACTCTTAATTTTTCTCCAACTTTACTTGTGTCAAGCTGTCCTGGAAGATAGTAAGCCAAGATGAAATTCATTAATGCATGGAATTGAAACAGGTTTTACTGGGTATCTGGGTCTTATGGAGGGATGTAGCACACAAACCTGCAGGTGTGTGGCCAAACAGGCCCTCCTGCATGTGGCAGTGCTGTATCTGTGCTGCCACTTGCCTGGAGAGCTTTGGGAATGCCTCACAGCTCTGGGACAAAGGGACAAAGTACAAGACCAAGTCTCAAAGCCCTTTGCACTTGCTCCTCTGCATGTCACTGCCGTGGTCTGGCAGTGCTCAGGCGACCTGTCTGTAGCACGTTGGGTACTGGAAGTATCTTCCACTGTCCTGGGCACTGACACCACTGTAACCAGTGAGGTGGTAGTGGTCTGGTTTTTATAGCGAGGATTTACCCTCAGGGTGGCTTAGGAAACACTTTGTGTAAGGAACATGGTAAAAAAGATACACATGGATATTTTATCCTTACTCCCACTTCAAAAACAAGGTGCACAATCAAGACACAACCCAGTTCTGCAGTTAAGTGCTCAGATGTGTTTGGAAAAATCAGGATTTTGACCCCAGCTACCAGTTTTACCATTTTAAGCGGCAAAGATAAAAATCAGAAATAATCAAAAAAAGCCTTTTTCAGTTATTCCATAGTTTGAGCAAATCCTCCAGACTGTCTCTCATTTGTCCTTCCAGGCCCGTCACTCTTGTGTTCCTTGCCCTGCAACTGCCTCATTTAAAATGGGTGCCGTGGCTGGTAATCCCCACTGCCCATATAGCAGATGGCTCTGAGCCTTTTGGAGGTTTCTGGAAGCTCCTTTTGTGTCCCAGAAACATGGTGTCACCTCAAAGCCAATGTTTTCTCTACTAGACCATTGCCTGTTTCATACAGTTGGTGCCTGCTGGTGCCCATTCTTACAGACCAGCTTGGGACTCACTTCCCATTTGTTTTAGTGTATATTTACTATTAAGTGTCAGCTGAAAAAGAAACTGCAATAGCACTGATGTGTTATTCTAGCATTCTGGGGGGAATGTTCATTCTAATGTTTTGTTTTGTTGGGGTTTTACCAAAAAATCTAGGTATATTAAGTGAAAAGTTAAATTTGAGATAGTATTAATATATTTGCCCTCTCACCAAAATTAGGGAAAATGGGATATCGCTAGAGCAATTGTGTCATCTTTTTAAATTTGCAATCTTCTTTAACGTTTTTGAGCACATAGCACTACTTGTGAGATATAAAGCACATTTTTATTGTATGACGTGCATGGAAACGCACGCGCACACAGACAGGCGGTTACTGCACCATCAGACAATCACGTATTTTGGCCTAATTGGTTTGAAATGAGTGGACACATACCATTGTCCCTGGGTTTCTCCTAATTGCAATTTTGTGCTCATGTAAGGAAGAAAATCCTTGGTTCTGTTTAGTGGCAGCATTCCCAATTGACTTCAGTTGTTCCAAGACTGATGAGGTATCTTGGTTCTCAGACTAAATCCAATCATGTGTTTTGATTCCTCAAACCTCTGTAATTCCTTCTTTTTTTTATTTTAAAACAATTATTTTCATTTCACTTGCAATCTCTAGGTCTACTGTCAACCACTGCTTTCCCATTAGTGTTGTTTTTGCTTCCCAGAGCTTTCCATATAACATATTAGTGTAAATAATATTTCTGTTTATTAAAAAAATTGAAGGTGCCTCTTCTTAGAAGGAAGCTATGAAAGAGGTATAACACAATTGCACTAATTACGAGGAGCGGTTGTGGGTTTTTCTGCTTTTTCCCTCTTAGCAAAGAGACAAAAAGGAAAAATCAATACTGGAAAACCCATTTCATTCTGCAGCAAAGGCAGTTGGAAAAGATCCACTTCAGCTCTTAGAATTGAAATGCTGGAAGCTGATGTAATTAAGTAAACCAGCTGAGGAACTGAAAAACAACCTAATCAAACTAAGGGATTATAAGTATGAAAGATCTGATACATGGTTCAGAATCTTTTAATAGAGGAAGTAAAGTTTGCTGGGAATTTGGTGATTAAAGGCTTGTCTTCTGTTGATGATTAGTTATTTTGCTCTGGGAATTGTTGATTAATTGAAAAATGTTTGAATAGCACTTACAAATTGTTGGAATATCTCTTGTTGCCCTTTCTTTAAATAAATAGATGTGAGTTTGGTTCCAAATGGCTCTTCAGTTTGAAATGTAATTTATAATTTAGTGAAAAGTAGTATTTATGCAAAAATAAAGCTTTCTGCAGTTACGTCCACCAAAGTGTTTAACTGGCCAAATTATTTTTATACATATCTTTGTGATGCCTTTTTTATTTTATTTTTTGATCGTTTACTAGATGATTTGTTATTTTGTTAACATTTTTTCCAGGCAGAACAACCATTTTGATAATTCATTGCAGATTTTTAAAATAATAAATACAGTAGGAACAGTTACAATTTTTTAAAAGATTCATCTGTTCAAAGGCAAGTCTTTACAGATATTGCATAGTAAACCAGCCTTCTCCCTGAACAACATTTTGATTTTATTTAAATAAAAACCTTATTTTTGCCAGATTTGTCCACAGAGCATTTGATTCATCAAGAGTGACCTCTTAAGACAGAATTCCAGGTTAATTGATCACTACCACATGTCTGTAGGTGGTATTCCTCTCTTTTTTCTCTCATTGGCACCAGATTTGGAACACTGATATGGTTGAGCTCACTGGCTAATAGTATGAGATACCCTAATGTATCAGGATCCAAGGTAGGCTTTTATTATATCCGTTCTTTTTTTTTTCTGAAACTCTCAGGTACAGATTCAGTCATTACAACTTTTCATCTGGCTGTGTCTTACAGGCAGCAGTGAGAACAGGAATGAGCTGTGGCTCCCCAGGTTTGTTTTGGTTTAGTGTGGACTTTTGAAAATCAGCAGGTCACTGTAAATAAATATACTTAAAACCAGAATAAGAGCCAGGCTTAACATTTGGCAGTGCAGGATTTCTGACAAGCCTATTGCCTTCTGTTATTGAGGTCCCTGTCCTTAGTGATGTGCTATAAAAACATGGGTGACAGACATCCAAGTCAGACTTGTACAACTTAATAACTATTCCCAAAGGAAATCACTCTGTTCTGGGGCATCTCAGTTTTTGTTTTCCCTAAAACAACAAATTTGCTACTGCTCTTGTAAAGAAAGCTTCAAATTATTAACAGTATAAGTGATACAAGTACATCTGTGAGCATCTGTAACAAGCATAGAACAAGACATCTGAGATATTTGAATCGCCTCATTTTTGTCACTAAATGGTTTAGGTGACACATGGTGCTCATTTACAGAGTGAAGATAGTTAACATATTTGTGTCCTCATTAGGAAAGGCCAGGGAAATATGGTGCAACTCTTGCAGTGAGCACATCTTGATTTGCGTTCTTAAGTGCAAGGTCTCTACAACGGGCAACTGTTTTTGTTTTAGATTCAGTTTTTTTTTGAAGCAAGGTGTCTTGATCATCCTTACAAGGAGGAATCAGGAAGTCATGTCTGCTCAAGCTGCATTTTGAACAGGTTAATTTGGTCACTGACATGAGTGGAGTTAGGAAAGAACCGTCCTTCCGTGTAATCAGGAGTGTGAAGGTCTCAATTCCCTTGTCAGGATACTAGTGAAGAAAAGATGTTTTGCTCTTTAGGTTCATGAAATGGCAGGAGAGACTGTGAGAGAAGAAGAAGCAGAGTGTGCTCTTTTCCTTCCCAGAACTTTGGTTTGGCATTTTGAGAAAGCAGTATGTTGGAGTTTCTCCATGAGAAGAGGCAGCTGTTATAAAAGCCAAGACTGAGGAATGCACTGGTGAGGGCCAAGCAGAGCTCGTTAGCCTTTGGGGAAGAGCTGCTGGCTCCTGGCTCTGTTCTGGCTCTATGGTAAAGACACAGCCGAGAAATACAGAAGCAAAGGGCTCATTGAAAGTTTCTGATGAAAGTATTTTTCAACAGAAAACATAGAGATTGCCTAAATGACTCATTTTGTGAGAAATGGCTTCTGGCTTTGGGAAATGTTTTTCATTAAACTACGGAGCATATACAAAACAGTAACACATTGATTTGGCTGCGCTGTCACAGTGCCTTCCTAGAATCTGTTTTAGTAATTATGTTCACATTTCTCTTCTCTAAGATGGGGAGACTGTGTTGGGTCCTGAGAGATACACTTTGGTGCACAGATCCATCTTGGGTGAGAAAATGAGAGCATAAGTGTGTGAACTCTGGTTCCCATGCAGCAGGGCATCAAATTGACAACATTAAATGTTTGAACTTTCTGGAATGTTTCCATTTTTATGGAACCTCTGCTTTTTGCCTTTTCTTCCCAAAAGCAAATACACAATTTCTCTTCACACCTCCTTATTGTTTTAATGACAATGTTGTTGTCACCATTAAAATTTCAGTTGTGAAAAGATATTTTGGCCTCTGAAGGAGATAAATTAAAATCTGTGTGTTTCAGCCAGGGTTTGGAGGTGAGGGAGGCATGAGGGAAGAAGTGGATAGTGTTTATTTTACCACAATGACCCCCCCAAAAAAAACCCTCCCAAGAAGCTGGCAACTGCTCAGCACTCAGTTAAAGCAGACTGGAGCTTGCAGAATTTTTCAAGGTGTAAGATGAGGGCCAGACCAGCTATCTGATAAATTTCTGTCAGCAGGGCTGGATGCACAAATGGGAAGTGCCTGAGTTGCTATTTAGGTTTCAGGTTTATGTTTTAGTTTAGGTGTTTTCCCTAAATGTCTGACCTGTTTCCGCCTTCCTGAGGGGAAGATTGACTGGTAATTCCCGGTCTCTATGGATGGCATGCTGGTTCAAGTAGCAAATGTAAACTCATTTCCTGAAATAACCTTGGCCATCCCCTGCCCTGGAGTTGGCCTGGAGGGCAGGACATCACCCTAGAGGACCCAGTGCTCACCATTTGAAAAGAGGCAGAGGAGCTGAGTCTTTAGATGCTGTTTCAAAATTACAGAGGTCATTTTTGCTTGATTCTTCAGCTAGATCTCCTTTATTTAAGACAGCAGTGCTAAAATATGTCTGGCAGAGGAAGAGCAATCCTTTTGAGGACTGGGGATGATGGGATGTAAATAAACTATTCTTAGCTGACCTGGCTATCACTATGCTGAATTACGGTTATACATGAGGGTGCCTTCTCCAGAGCCACTTGCATGGCCCATTAGCAGGATTCCCAGTGCTCCAGGAAGGTTCAGTTTGAGAACAGTTGTATGTCGGTGCACAGAGCCAAATCAGGTCCTGTGGTTACTCTGGGAAGCAGACTGTCCTGGCTGCCTGGAGCTCAGGGCAGCGTGCTGCAGTTGTAGCTTCACTGGAGCCAGTGGACGCCAGGTAAACTACTTGGTTCAGCAAAAGACAAGCAGCCCTAGAAGCACAATGGTGGTATTTGAGGTAATATCCCAGATTCTTAACCCTATATGGGAAGTATTTCTGCAAATCTGTCCTGATAGAACTAAGAGCTTAGTGTTTATTTAAAGTAAGTGTTACAATTAATTTTGAATGATCTTGACAACCCATCCATCCACTGACAGCGTTTGTATGTTTTGCATCCATTATACTTCGGGAAGTCTTAATTGGCTCAGGTCACACATTTGGGCATTCTTAAATATCTACAGGATCACAAGCCAAATTTTTAAAGTGACGTTGAAGTAAATAGAACTTCCCATTATGTGTAATTGGCTGCAGGAAAAAGTGTTCCAAGTAAGGAAAGTTCAAACAGGTTTGAATGCTTTTTGTTAATCCTCTTGACATTTTGAAGAATTAAGATGTTATTGCTGGTTTAAATGTGAAATGTCTCCAAAGGCACATCAGTATTGTTTGTAAACTGCACTTCATTTCTTTTAAAAAACTATTAATCTAGGTAATACCAGTTGTCAGTAACAAAAGAAGGCCATCAATTAGCAGAAATAAATCTATCACAGTGGTGACTGAAAGCTTCTGTGATTTCCTACAGAAGTTTACATTTCTACATTTAAAAAATATATTGAGAAGGGGGCTAGTTGTTTGTTCTTTGTGAATCAGTCTTGGAGATACACAAAACATAGGGATGTTCCTTTCCTCCCCACCACGTCTTTTTTAGCTACTTTTATTTGGACTGTTTATTTGCAGAGAGGAAGGGAATCAGAAGGAGCATTAATGAAACTGAATGTGGGAGGCCAAATTTCTATTGAATAGATTTTTCTGGGTAAAAGCCAAAATCTGTGTCTTGCTTTGGAGGGGTAAAAGCTTCACAGTTGTGTATCTGATTGCTACACTGGCATCTGTGGGAGAGAAGAGACCTTAAATATATGAGTGGAGATCATCTGGTTATTTGTGGCATGGTAACAATGTGTGTATAAAGATATGATCTGACACATGTGTCAAAGTAATTCCTGATGACTGCCTTCAGAGAAAATGCATTGTAAATCCAACTGTTACTGGATGTGCTTGGGATTCTGATACAAGGGTAGCTGCTATAGAAAGGTTTTTTTCCGGAACTGGGAGACTATTTTGCAATCACACTGATTTTCTCTGATTTAAATTTATTTAAGAAAAGCCATCTTTAGAAAAACAAACAAAACCCAGCATTCTTCCTTTCCATTGCCTCCCCTTTCCCAAAGCAACCCTCTGTATCTGGGAAATACCATGTTAATGTCTAAAGCTTTCAGGATGCACCCAGATATGGCATTTGAAGTTTTTTTGATTATTTTTTTCCTAATAAAGTTCATCTTACCACAGAGTACGTCATTGCTGAAACTGAATTTTTGTAAGCGGTTTCATCTTTACCAATTTTCCTACCACCAAACTCTGAAGCATCTATTTTTAAAATGCTTTAAAAAGTGTGGGTTTTTTTTTCAACCCACAGCTATCAAATTCTCTTGATTTATTACTGTCATGCCATAGCAATGATACAGATGTATTTTAAGCACTTGGAGATGAAAATGGCCTTAACTGCTGCTGTGAATGTCTATCTTGTTCTTCATTGCAATGATTATGCAAAAAGGAGGTTATTAATTATTCAGGTCCAAGCTTGTTTATCTGGAAGAGGCATGTATAGAGTTATACTGGATATGATGTTTTCACTGCCTGCAGTTGCCAGCCATGGTAACTTCAGTCCTTACCACTATCAGCGCTTCCAGTCTCCTGATCATATGGCAGAGAAGTTTGAGCCCATTTTACAGATGAGGGATTGAGGAGAAAAGAAACTGAGTGGCTTCCCAGGGCAGTACGTGGCATGTGTGACAGGAATGGATGTTGGATACAGCTGATGCTGTCCTCAGCCAGAATCTTAGCAAGAAAGCATTCATCCTTTCCAAAGGAGATGAAATTTTCCTTAAGAAAACCAAATGATTTTCAGTATTTGGTTTCTTCTTGTTCTCCATGAAATTCAAACTGTAACATTTAAGACTCAAGTATTTGAGGAAGATATCCGCCAAACTTGCAAGCTATGGTCTCAGATGGAAAACCAGCATCTGAGCTATTGATGAAATACAGCCTGGGTTAATAAAAGGCTTACCAGGGTTCGAAAGACCTCCATTTACATAAATATGCAAAGACATCTGTTACAGTCATGAGTGACCTGCTGATTTCAACCACCAGCAGGGGAAGCATCGTCGATCACCATCGCCTGCAGTAGCAGGTGCTACTTTAGGCAGCAGGAATTACTGAAGAGGTTTTTGATGAACAAAGACGACCTTTCCACTTGCCAAGAAGAGACATATGGGAAATGAAAGCACCCGGCACACACCGGCGCCCTTTCGTTTGTAGCGCGCGGTGAGAGCCCAGAGTGTGCCTGTGCAGCCAAAGCTCTGTGTGATCCTTATAGGTGTGGTGTGGCTGACACAGTTGCAGAGTTTATGTCTGAGAAGTACTTAGGTCTGTTAAAACCAAACTACTTAAGTCAAATTCCCAAACAGGAACGAATCATCAAGATTTAATGGAAAACGTTCAAAACAAATTTATCATGTAAAACCAGTGGTTTTATTACCAGAGTATATGCCCAAAATAGTAATGTAAAACCATCATCCTAGAGGTTGCAATTACTTAAATGAAAAATGTGAGTTCAATTCTTGCTCAGCATTAATCAACAGAGATATTATAACATTGCAGCTTTATATAATGCAAGGATATTTGTCTTCCTTTTCGGCTCAAGGTATATGTTGTTCTCTCTCTTTCTCTTCCCCTCCTGCCCCATTCATTGCATAACATGGTTTTGTAAGGAAAGAATCTGTCTTCAGTGTATGAACAACTGGACAAAAAGCTGGATTACAAATTCAGAGCTGCAAAAATATTATAATTTGGTGTGTTATACATGACTGTAATTGCCAGCAATTCTGAAAATGCTCACACAATAAAGAGGAGTCTCCAAAGAATCTATAGTAAAGCCATACAAGTAAAGGAGTTGACATTAGGAAAGTCTTGCAATGTTTAAAATTCTCCCTCTGACTCTCTCATGTATGTTAAATACTGCTCCTGATTTGTACTAAAAGGTGCATTACAGCCTGAATACTTGATTCACGATATTTAACAAATGCCTCACATTGGGACATTATAGCTCTAATAACTTTATTACATCTTTAAGTACCTTAACAATTCCCACCTCTGTTTTGATAACACATTTCATAGTAAATTAAGATAAAACAAAACCTGTTCTTTTCTCTCCCTTTGAACAGAGCGTGGATCACACTTCTCGTGAACCTCATCATATTGAGGTTGGGCTAAGATGAGCATAACCAGTGACGAAGTGAATTTCTTGGTGTATCGCTATCTCCAGGAATCGGGTAAATTCCTTGTCTTTCTTCATAACTTCTGGTCATAAATGAAGTGGGGAAATTGTCTTTTTGCATGATATGGCTCTAGGAATGTTGCCTTGAGTATTTCAGACCGATAGACTTAATATTTCCTGCACAAACACCTGTTTCTTTGAAATTTTGGTCTAGAACATAATGAAAGTGCAGACATGCACAGGTACAAAAAAACCCCATTGCAGTTAGGCAAAACAAGAAGTAAGTAACATTATGTTAAATGCTTTCATAGTTACATTATATCAGCTAAAATAATTTTTGGCAGCACAGGCAAAAAGCACATATATGTTGTATCTTTTTTTCTTAGCTACTTGAAATTGTTTACATTGGGTTTATGTTGGCTCTAAAGAGAAATTTGAGTGCAAGTTTCTGATGTTTTAGATCATTCTTAGGGTAATCATGTATGTAAACTGAGCTGTACAAATGTCATCATGGCTCTGTCTCCATACCACTTCCACTTCTACCTGTTTTCATATTGGAAAATACCACAGGGCTTTAAAATCTTTTTTAAAAATTAAATTGAAACTTGTATTTTGGGTTATTTTATATCTGTAGTTTTCTTTTCACTCTTTGTAAGAAGTAGAAAGTCTCTTAGCTAATAGAAAACATTCTGTTACTGTAGGGATGATAGGGGAGCTGAGAAACATTGACAAAGGATTTGTAACCAGCATCCCAGTTTACTTGGTACTGACCCTATGTTTTGTGTTGGTAAAAGTAGAATTGACTAAAAATATTTCATGTTTCACATACTGAAACAAACAAAAAAAATCTGTGGAAAATAGATGTTATCATGTCAGAAGACTGGAAACCAGTTTTAGAATAAGTCCTCAAGACCCAAGAGATGGCTTGTGCAGAGAATCAGAATCCCCGCAGTTAGAAGAGGCTGCCTTAGCCTGCTTCTGTTGGTCACTCTAACTGGTATTCATTAGATAAATTATTTTAAGTTATTTCTTCCACTTGCAAGACTATTTCAATCCCAGGAAACTGAATCGCTATGCAAAGAATTTCCACTTAAATAAGAAGGTTTATCATACTTTTTTAGGGTTTGGTTTTTTAAAACAGTTCTTTGAGAGTCCATAGTTGGTCTGTATTAGCTGTTGTCTCACATTCTCTAATAATGGAGCTTATAAAAAGTTGTCTAGATCTGGTGCAAACAGATGAAAGAAAAAGACGAACTAACAAAAACTAAAATTTCATCCAGACGAAGTTTACTTTTAAAAACAAGCCATTGTGTACCACACTGAAAAGAGCTTTTAGACGCTAGAGCAGTGCACCAATGGATGTACTCAAAGCATGAAGAATCCTGAAGTTATTTTACATTGTTATGTTTGGTTGTAGGAGATTCTGCATAACAGTGTATTAATACAGTAGCTTTCGCTGATGTGAGAAAAACCCTTTTTTATTCCTCATGATACATCAGAAGGTGAGTTAGTGTTGTGTAGTGATTCAGGAGGCTTTACAAAGTCAATCAAGAATGGTGGGATCAGCCAAATCAGAAAAAAACTTCTCTAGGTAACATCTCCCACGTGCAAACAATCACTTTTGCCATTACACAGGGAACTTTGAATGCAAATTTATATGTTTAATGGCAAGTTGTACTGCTCTTACATTCTTATCTAGAGGGTCAAAATTTTTTCTTACTTAATCCACACATACTGAAGACATTCACAAAAACATCATATTTCCACTGTTGTATTTTACACATATAAGAGAGTGGAAATTGAGGTCAAATATTTGAAGAAATATTTAAATATGCTTCAAACTGAGCATCTTGAAATCTAGATGCTAGATATGGATATAGTAGATATACCTGGCAGTGTGTTAGGAGTTCCATTCAGCAAAATAGAGCTATAACCAATGATAATGAGTCCACTAATCTGCTAGTTTCTTACTTTTAGTTTGAACTTTTTTTCCTGCCATCGTTGTTTTTTCCAAATAAATTTTTATATCTGTATTTTCAGATGAAGTAAGGGAATAAGGCAGAAACCGTTATACAGCATTTTGGCTTCCCACCTGCTACTATAAATGCCAAAAGATGCAACAGCAAATGAAAGATATTTAATCCACAGCTTCAGAAATAATGCAGGCCAGATTTAAAGGGCTAATGTTTAAATACAGTCTGAGTTCAAACTGCTACAGTTTTAAGAAGTTTGCCAAAAACAGGCTTACTACACTGATTATTTGTTAATATTAGCTGAACCCAAAGCTTCTAAAAATTTTATCAGACACAACCATGAATGTTGTTTACAAGATCGTACATAAGTTCACTTTTTTTTTTTTTCAGTTATCTCTTCTTTAATCTCATCGTGTAAAACTTTCCAGGCTTTCCCATAAAATGTAGGCAAATGGTGGGAGGAAGAGAGAAATAACAAAGGAGATACATATGGCAGAATAAGTATATAAAAAGCAAAATGTCTCTATAATATTTTATGTATTTTGCATTTTCAAGGTAGAGAAACACTTGAGATTCTTTGAAGCATTGTAGCAAAGATGCTGAAGGTGGCTCTACACTTCATTATGAAAATGATGGCAGGTGATTCTAGTAAGAGTTCAGCACTTGTAAACTTGAAGTTAGAAGTGAAATTCAGTAACTATATATTTCCTCCTTAATTTTCTGTCAGACCAGAAACCTTGCACAGGAGAGTATTAATAGAGTTGAACTGTCTAAACCATTATTGTTGCTTTTTAACAAATCTTGGCATACTGAGGAGAGTTTCAGTGAACTGGAAAAAGCAAATGTTGTGCCAGAATTTTTAAAGGTTAAACAAGATGATCCAGGTAACTATAGGTCAAGGACAATCATTGGAAGGCCAAGACTAAATATCTCCAACAAATCTAAAGAGATGACATCATACCAAATTCCAGCCAGCAAGTTTTTATGGATAATAGATCTTGTCAAACATACTTGATGCTGCTTTTTCCAAGATCAGAAATGAAGTTGACAGAGATGGCTGACATTAATAAACTTAGACTACTTTATGACATTTATTTTGTCTTGTTGACATGGAGCTTAAAACCAAAATGAAATAACAGTGAGTAAAATCAGTGTAATCCAGAGTTACCAAATGGATTAAAAATGGGATAACAGAAACATCTGAAAAGTGATTGTAGCTGGGGAGTATTCATCTCAAGGGTTACTTCCAGTAATAACTCACAGTAATCTCTTCCTGGCATAATGCTGCTCAACAGCTTTATTGGTTACCTGGAAGGAAATATAAAATGATTACCAAGTACATCTGCAGATGGAATGAAATAGTAAGTTGTGGCATTTGGTGAGTTACTCTAACTGATCATGGCGTTTAACAGAAAGAAGTACAACCAGGGAGATGGCTTTGAGTTGCCTGCTGCTGGAGGAGCAGGCTGGAGAAGATGACTGGTCCAGAGGCAGTGCAGTCAAATCCCTCCCTTACAGGACGGGACTTTGACAATTTAAGGCTCTAAATGTTTAGCTGTATTAAAATAAGTAAATAGTTGCCTCTTCACACAGGTGACTGTCTCAGTGCTTATCTATGCCCAGAAAATCAAAGCAGTCTATCATAATTTGCATTTATGCTCCATGGCTTAATGCCATAGGAATTTCACCACTAAGGTGACTAGGTGTTAACCACTTCTACAGTAAGACCATGAATGCCTCTTTCTTGAGATACAAAGAGAACGAGTGTTTGTTTTCAGTTCAAGGTTATCTCTTCCTATCCAAAGTCAAGTCTTGCAATGTCTAGTTTTCTCTTTTTTTATTACAAACTTTTTTGGTGCACGATTTAAAGGGGTCATTCCTAAAAGTGCTGAGGCCTTTCAAGCATTGTTTATCTCAAAAGTCAAACTTCTTAAGGTCAAGTTCTATTTATTTGTACATATCTTGATACAGAGGCTACCTTCAAATGAAATGGTGACGGCCCCATTTAGGTACATCTACACTGAGAGTGTAGAACCAGTGTGAGGATAGGGGCACACAAAAGACTCCAGTGGTGGAGTTATATCAACAAAACGGGTACATTGATGAAAGGGAAACAAGCTGTACCAAAGTAGCCATGGTTCTGGCATCCAAATTATGTTAATTACAACTGATAGTAGATAATATTAATACTAACATAATATTAATATAGTAATATTAATTGTATTAACTTTGCACATTTTCAAACACCTGAGAAGCATACTTTTGCTAGCAGCCATCTTCATTGCTGACACAGACCTTCTATTGGGTTTCTTCAGTTTCTGAAAAAAAAAAAAATACAGAATTCATAATGTAGAGTTTTCCTGTTCCATTTTTTTCCAAAAGAGAAACAGATAATTATCTGTCTTCTGGAATGAAAGAGCAGTACAATGCAATGAGGAGTAATAAGGATCCCAAGGAAATTTCTAAGAGTTGAGGGAGGATGGCAAAACCAAGGGAAATCAAATCTCTCACATAATTTTTAATCTAAAATGTGTTGCCATCTGTTGTGAGTGCAAATCCTATCATCACTCCAAATGCTACAATAAATTACCTTCCCTACCCAGCCCAACATGTCAATTCAGTTATTAAAGCTTTTTCAAATTGGGTATTTTTGATGCATTGATCATTTAACAGTGTTCCTTCTCTAGCATTTATATGCGTGCTGCAGTCTAGAATTCTTGTCTGAAAATCAGTTCCCTAGTTGCCTGTGGCTTACTCTGTTCTCTAGGAGAACATTTATTGTAATGAATGTCTTGCAATGACTGGTTAGAGTTAAGATTGTGTAAGTTTCCATTTTTACTCAAATTTTTACTTTTTGATTTGAATTTTCCATATTTTATGACACACCCTTGAAAACTGTTACCCAGTGTATAATCTGCATCACGTACAATCTGTACCACATCTAAGACAATAAAAATAGTAGCTAGATGCCTTTGCTAAAAAAGATGTCAATGACATTTTTAGCTGCTGTCTTGGGATAATTTACCATTTTATTTTAGAGTTTTCATTTGTTTTCTTCCCAACCATAAAAATGAAGATAGCTAATAAAAAAGGTTTTTTCCCCTCTATAAATTCAAGATTATAGCGGCACATTGGTCTGCCTGGTTCATAGTTGACAGATTTTCCCTGTTTTCTTAGAAAAAAAAATTCTCTCAGGTTTTAAGCATTGATTCAAGGGCATAGAGCAAAGGGTTTCTGTGAATTGCAATACCCTTTGTAGTTAGGCATTTGCAAGAATGGGCCTTCTCTGTAAACCACATACAAGGCATTTTGCTGTCATTTTGCTGTCATTTTGCCTTTGGAAATTATGAGAGGATCCAAAATGTGGATATGATGATGTTTCTGGGATTTCATCCTTGTGATGAAACAAAATACTAATAGTTGGAATAGTACTAAATTACATTTTTCCCAATGACATTCACAATTTTTTGGAAAGGAAGCAACAAAATTTGAAGGAAACTACCTTTTTATTGAATAATTCTCTTTTTCAACGTAGAAATTTTACATAAAATGTAAATATCACAGTTTGCTTGCATAAGTTCTCAGGCAGTAGGGAATGACTGAAGATGGGTATTCTGTTCTTTTGAGTTGGTGCCTGATGCAACAGTCTTTACTTACATAAGCCTGTGTCATTTTTCTCTGAAGTCCATACTTTGCCTGCATGAGGTATGTTTAGAGTGTTTTTTGAACAACTGTGTATGCCACAGAGTCCCTGAGTCACAGACGAGAGACGTGCATGTTGAAAATAATTCAGATTAAGCAAAGCATAAAAGATTGGCATATATAGGTCAGCTAAATTTGCTTCAAAGCTAACTGCTTCCTTTGTGTAGGAAGACTGCTGCGAGGTAGAAGAATGTACAGTGCATGTTTTTTTCTTAAATTATTAAAATTTATACCTTGAAGAATAATTCATTAGAAGAATGAATCACTTGGTCCATAAAGGCAATTGTCCGGAGTGGCAGTAAAAGCAATAGTGTGAACTGATGGCAGAGTGACTGGATAATGATTTTTCTTTTGCTGCTTTTTGTGTTTTCTTGCAATTTCGCTCATTAGGATCGTAGGAGAGCTTAGTCTGGATAGTATCTCAGGAGATGACAGAATCAGAGAATAGTTCAGGTTGGCAGGGACCATTGGAGATCGTCTAATCCATCTCCCCAGCTCACAGCAGGGTCAGCTGCAGCAGCTTGCCCAGAGCTGTGTCTGGTTGGGTTTTGAATATCTCCTTAGGGTTGAGAGTCCACAACCTCACTGGACAGACAGTTCCAATACTTTTATCAATCCCACTGTAAAAAATGGTTTATTTTGTTTCAGTGGAATGTCACGTGTTTGATTTTGTGCCGATTGACTTCTATCACAGGGCATCCCTGGAAAAAGTGTCCATCCTCTTTGCATCTCCCTCAGGTATTTTTGCACATGGATAAGGTCTTCTCCAGGCTGAGCAGTCCCAGCTCTCTCAGTCTCTCCTTGTATGGCAGATGCACCAGTCCATTGATTATCTTTGTGGTCTTTCACTGGGCTCTCTCCAGTGCATCCCTGCCTCTCTCATACTGTGGAGCCCAGACCTGGATATGGTGCTCCAGGCCTGTCTCAGAGTGCTGAGTAGAGGGCGAGGATCCCCTCCACTGACCTTTTGGCAAGGCTTTTTGTGGTACAGCTCAGGATGCTCTTGGCTTTCTGTGCTGCAAGGGCACAATGCTGGCTCATTTTCAAGTAGTCCAGCCTCCTGCTCAATGCCGGAGAGCCTCAAAGATCCTTTAAACAACCTGTCCAGAAAGGTCTGCAGGGCAGTCCCTGCAGTGTTCCCAAGGCTCTGTACTCAGCTGTGCTCTAAAGGCAGGGATGATGGAGACAGACCTTTTGTTTGCTGAGGGAAAAATGCACCCTTGAAATGACAGCCTGCCAGGCAAAGATAAAACACACATTTTAGTGTTGATTCAGTAACAATCTGTGGCTGCATTATTTGTGTCGACATGAGTCTCTTGGGCCTCGTGTGTCCTGCCTGCAGCACAGAGTGGCTGTAGCTCACAGACCAGCCTCAGCTGCACCAGAGTAAGGGCACTTCTGACTTTCCCTTTGCACAGCTACTTCTGTGCTGGTCTAACTGGGTGCTAACCAGGTATTACTGAATAAATAAAGTGGTACATTTTTCAAGGGCATACATAAAAACTGGGTGTTTATACCTCACCCTAAAGTTTCTGTCCCTCAATTTTCCTGTTTGAAAGCAAAGTTAATACTGTGAACGCTACCTCAAAGCAGATGTTGAATGTTTATAGTCCTAAAATGTATTGAAATCTTCTGAGTGAAAAAGTATTACATGGGTACTGGGACAATATTTAACATTCTTTTTCAATTATTTCAGAGTACTGTTTATGAATTTATAGGTAAATATATATCCCTAAAAGCAAGATGAATTAGATGCTAACTGTATTTTTCAGGAACCGGTGTTAAAACTGAAGGCTGGGATCCTTTCAGCTTTTCAGCTGTACAATTGTGAGACTTTGGAGCAAAACAAACTCTATTTTTAATTCTCATGGTTTAGCACAGACCTGATTTGTGGGCATGCAGTCCTTCCTATTTGTGTGATGCATTATCCTTTCTAGAGCCCGCCTACTCCATTAAAATAAAATAACTTCAGGTTTTGATCCAGATCTCTGATTTATTGAAAGTTTGCTACAGAACTAGCCAAGAAGCAGAGAACCAAAAGTCACAAGAGTTTTCATGAATTATTTTAGATAAATCAGGCCACAGTGTTGTTCTGGGAGCGCAGTACGTGTTAAAGTGACCATTGGATAGGAGCACTTAAGAAATTTGGCCCAAAAAATGGTTTGCTTTAAATCAAAGTATTTCATGAAAGTCACCTCAGGATGAATGTGCCTATATGACATGAAAGCATCTGTAACAACACATATTTCATATAACATATAATAATATATAATGCCTCCAGCATAATATTTTTGTAGTAAAATAGTGTATTATCAAAAGGGTATATAGGGGATTTTGATAAACCACGAGTCCTTTTTTTTTAATATCTCCTCTAATTTTCTTTATTTCTTTTAAACTGGGAAGGTAGTGACTGTATGATTCCAGAAACAGTAGGCCTGACTGAATTTGAAATTACTCTTCATTGTTTGAGAATGGATTATGCTGAAAAGACAAATCCATTTCCAAAAGAAGAACTGTATTATTATGCACAGTTTCTGTCTCCACTAGTAAAGATTTATTCTCTTTTTAAACAATAAATACATTTTAAGAAAATCAGGGTCAACATTAGAAGGCAACAAGCTTTGTTGGGCTGCAGTTCCCAAAGCATTTTTATTTAAACTTAACAAAGCTACAGATCTTGGAAAGGATGAAGTGACCACCTGTGCAAGTCAAAAACCAAATTAAGCACTTTTTTCATAGAGCAATGATTATATACTAGCAGTATTTGATGGTTGGCTTCACAAAATCCAAATTCTCTGGTTATGAGGAAAAAATATTTTTACAGGTAAAGAGGTTTTTGGGTTTGTCCTACTTAGTTCTGGTAAATTTTCAAAAGAATTTAATAGGCTGTATGAGACCCATTTTTATGGTTTTATATAGACAGGCTTGTGACTTCTGTGACCAGATATCTCTTTATATACAAATGTATAAACAATATTTTCAAATGTTCTGTGGTGCAGTTCAAGAGGTCTGTTTGAAAATTTCTTTCTATTTACCCTGTTTCATTATTGGTGCAGTTCATATGAAGGAAAGAAATACACTGAGTATTTTGGGGTTTTGCCATTTGCAGAAGCCTGCTTACCTCATATTTCCCTCTAGGTCTCTCCACAGTTTTCTAAACTTGGCTATTTCAATTTTTCTTTGGCCTGAAAGTTGCCGTACAGTGTTGGATCTTGGACTGAGCAAACACAGTGATTTTTAAGATATACAAACATAAACAATTACACTTTTACAAATTTATTCCATGGCACAAATTTTGGTTCTGATCACTTCATGTCCTGTTTTTTAAAGCTTGCAAAAACACAGTATTTTTAGGGTATTAAAAAAATAGCATGTTGGGTAGAAGACAGATGTCTAAAGGTCAAGATGACTTTGCTGGTAAAACCAGTGCAGTCCTACACATTTCTCACTTTATTGCTTTTCAGTTTGAGTCTCCAGGCCCTGTGGAGCTTTGCAAGATTTGCTAATAACCTCTGTGCTGAGAATGATCTTCCTGCACAGCCACTGTGCTTACAGACCACCCCTCCTGACACCCAACCTGTGTTAGAGCTCCCTTTGTAGTCACCATCCACAGAAACCTTCCTGGTGTTATGTTCCTGGATGTCTCCTGAGTGTCAGCTTGGTGTCCTACTTGTCACCACTTAGAGGTGCATGTTAGAACAGAGAGAAGAACGTAGCTTAAGGAAAGTATATAGGACTGTGAAGGTCTGTTCTGTACACATGATCCTTAAAATTATGCATGTCTCTTTCTTTGGATGTTTGGTTGCACAGACAAGGCTAAAAGATAATAGCATCCCATTAATTCAGAAGGAAAAGATTATTTGCATCCTTGTAGCCTTCGTAAGCTGTTTCAAACTTTGCCCATAGTTGCAATAAATTGCTAGACCTGTATTGATATTTATTTGCAATTGTCATTCTCATTTACACAGAGTGAAAAAGGGGATTATTTCAGACCTTGTTTTCAAGAGATTTTTATAAGTTCCTCTTTCCATTGCTTGTGCTCTGTTTTCTGTCTGTATCGTATTTCTCTCTTTGTTAATTTGCAGCCCTCAGAAAGGCTTAAACAGTGAGTGCCAAGTACCACTCATCAAAAGATCATTTCCAAGTTGTATTAATCTTTTCCAACATACCTTCCCGCACGAAAAAGAAAAAAAATACCTGCCAAAAACATTCTTTGGCACGTAATAAAATAATTTTGGGTAGCAGACATTTACTCTGAATTCTTGGCAGAAGGTGAACGGGTCCAATATCCAAGAAAAAAGGGCATAACATTTAATATTAGTGAATAATCACTTCTACAAAACTTTGGGTAACTAGACATACTGTAATTTTACCTACAGCTAGGAATCCTTTCTTTCTATTTCCCAGTGACTGTGAAAGAGCTTGTAATACCGAACACATTTCCCAGGGTTCTGGAAATAATTTTAATCATTTAGCAATCCTAATCTTGAAACAAATGTGCAAGCTCTATTGTTCAGCTGATTTTTCTAAAAATATATTTCAACTACAGTTCTCTATTTTAAATTGCTAATGCATGTCCTTGTTAAGCCCTTTATGTAATTGCAAAGGTAAGTCTTGAAATAAGCAGACACTGCCAAAGCCAGAGAGGTACTCTAGGATGTATTACCGAGAAACAAAAACCTCAGCTAAGAAAAGAATCTCAGTCTGCTGTGAATAATAAACACGATCTGGCATAGGATTCTTGTTCACTGTTATTTTTCGTAATTGTAAGTACCAGTGGCTTAAGGCATCAGACACTTATTGTGACCAAACATATTTCAAAGAAATGAGTTGTCTTTTTTGTGAAGCCTTTGCATATATGTACACTGAGAGTTTATGACCATATTTTTATGGATACATAATTCAGCTTAGACAAAAATCTAAGGATAAGCAAGGATAGGGGTCCATGTTGCATTTTCAGTTCTCACTCAGTGCATCATATAGAGGAGAAAATACTAGGCTAAGATGGCAGCTACAGTCAAGTACAGTGAAGAGCATCACTGTATTATTCTCTCAGGCAATGGCAAGAAATTACATTACTTGCCTCAGGAACTAGATTAGCATGTGCTAGGCCCTGAATTAAGAAAATACAGTTGCTCTGACTTAAGTTGTTTCCGTCTGGTTTTGCATACAGAAATTGCATTCAAATCTGCCCTTCATGATACATGTGGCTTGCTTCTCTACACTGATAAATGTAGACCTACAGAAGTCTTCATTTAACATTGACTGTATTGTTTGTACATCATTTGCTTTTGGAGGAAATTATTTTGTTCATGGTCATATTTCACCGGGAGGTTTTGTGGACTTTTTTTTAACTGCTGTGATGGGGCTCTTATTTATTTCAGGACACCCCATTGCACTACTCTGCCCTTCTTGCTTACATGGCACTCCCAGGACCCAGACGTCAAATTTGGGATGAATGTTTTTCCACTGCTTGGATCTGGTTTCTTTGGCAGGCAGTTGTGCAGGCAGCTTTGGAGTTACTTGGGTTTGGTAAACACGGGAAAGCAGCTGATGGGATTGTGTGTGGACGTCTGCTCCTCCTGCGCGTGATTTTCTTTTGACTCATGATGCACTGGAATGTTTCTACTTGATGTGTCTGAATCTCCCAGGAATTTTGCCCATATACCCATTTATGGTCATAAAGATGACTTTCTTTCCCCCTTGCAGCCATATATATATATATATATATATATTTAATTATTTTTGCCCTGCAGCCTGTGTATCTGTAACCAGCTCTTACAGGCCTTCCATTCTTGTATATCAGAGGTAGTGCCAGATGCAAGACTTACCTTAAAGAAAACAGGCACTTGTGCAGCCAGAAAAGTTGAAATTGCTGGTGGATTCCATTATAGCAACTGCAGGTTGATTCTGCTGAGCCAGTAGTTTTATTAATTTCTAAAGCTTTGCTCATTTTTGTCTCCTCTACCTGCCAAATACTTTGAAGGGGAATACTGTGTTACTTCAGAGGTGAGGATTAGAGGAGCATTTATTGGAAACTTCAAAAAAGACAACACAATGTCAGAGAAATCAATTAAAGTGCTGGTTATTTCCATGTGGAGATAGTTAAATTGTTGGAGCAAACAACAATTTGTCAGATAGTTTATTCCTTTTCTTTTGTTTTTCTTCTCTCTTTCTTTTAAAGTAATAACATCATTAATTAAGTGATTTCCAGAAATCGAACTTAAGATCTTTGTATATGCAAACCTTAATCTGGACTGCTTGAGTTAAAGAAATAGGAAAATTTATTGAAGGGAATGAAACAGATCTCCATTTGAAATCTCACTATTTTCCAGAAAAGAGGGCCACACTGGGCGTTAGTTATACAAGGATTTGTAGGAATGGCTTGCTACTTGCACTCAGTGTTGGGATGGAGGCTGTTCATCATCAAGATGCCCAAGGTGTGTTTAAAAGGCAATTTGATGTTCATAATTCTTTATTCTTTGTTTCAATTGTACAGTAGCAAAGGTCTCAGGGAAGGATCTTACAGTGTGCGTAACTGAACTGAGTAATTTGCAAATAACTGAAGAACACCTGAGTTTTAAAAATTATTTTTACAGCAAACTATTTAGGTTAACCAGATAAAACTAAGTCCACTTAGCTCAGAACCAGAAAACTTTGTTCAACTGATCACTTCTCTATTGCTTATCAAGGCATCCCCAAAGTAACCAGCAAAAACTGAAACAGTTCAAAAGTCGTTGCTTCCACAGACCCCTCTTTGTCATTCCCCTCACCTGTACAAATACAGCAGTAAGTACTGTAGCTGCTACAATTCGAGGTTGCAGTTTTACAAAGACAGGCTTTTTGTGGTGCTAAAGAGGTTGAGAAATAAAGGAACACTTGATAGATGTCAATTTTAGTTGGAGCTGTGAGTGCCAGATGAGCCAGCATGGAGAATACTCCGTGTCACCCTAGCTGTGAGTCTAAAAGAGGCATGCTTTGCTCCCAAAAGAGGTGAGACACATCTCTGGAGAAGAAAAGTCATTCACTGGGCTGTGTGGCTCCCCAGTTGCCTTTTCTACACCTACTCTTGACAGGCATTTCTGATGTGAGCCAGGCATATTGTAAACAATTAAAACTATGTAGCCTTCAGATCAAACAAGCACGCAACAGGCATCATTATGTTCATTAAATAAAACCTTGTCATTTTATGATCAATGACAAATCTAGCTTCAAAGGCTTCAAAGAAGCCATTTTTAACTGAAAAAGGAGCAGCCAAAGGAAAAACCCTCCATCGTCTCCGTTTTTGCAGTTATAGCAAAACCTATCAGTGAAATTTTGCAAAACATAGTCCTACATATGCATTTTTTGGCACTGCCTAGGGCAAGAATTCCCAAATGGCTGTGTATGTACCACTGAGAGTATATACAGACACCTCAGTGTGGGAAAAGATATGGCACAGAACCGGGACCTGTTACCACTGTCAGTACAAAAAAAGTGTGGGAATCTCTCGATTAGGAATTTCAGTCAGTTTTCCAGTCTGTTTTTGACTTGTGTAACAATTTTCTGAGACTGGGGCTGGGGGGGGGGGCGGGGGGGAGGGGGGGCATTTAAGTAATTGTTCTCTGCATTCATTATTTCCTCTCTGCTTTTATGCTCTATAAAATACTTCAAGGCCAACTGTTCCACAGTTGATAATTCACCTCCATTCATACCAAGATCATCTGCATTGCTCATTTGGGTATATTTTTCATGTATGATAGTTAATTTGCAGGTGATGCATAGCTTGATAATTCCGTTTTCCCGTCTTTTTTGAGGCAGAAAAAACCTGGAAGCCATTCTCTAAAGTCTGCTGAAAGATACCATTTAGGGCACTAGTCATGCCATGGCAAAAGCAACTGGTTCACTGCTATGAAACTTGTTCAGTGTGTGGCAATGCTTTCTCCTCTTCAGCCCTTTGTGTTCATGCTTTTAACCTTAAAACCTCACAGTCTCACTGCATGTGTCTTCAAAGGGTTTATTGCACTAAGATTTTGTTTACTGGTGCTATTCGAACAGAAATTATTGTTTTATAGAGTGGTTATTGCAGTCATCAGAGTGACAGAATTTATGAGAAAGAATGCGTACCGACACGGATTTGCAACTTTCATTCATTTCACTGCTGCCACGGCATTTTCAGTTTGTGTCTACTGTAATTTCACATCATCCCCACCACATCCTTCCTTCAGATCCCCACTTGCAGAGCACCTTCTGTCTCTGCTCACGCTCCCCAACTGCCTTGACAGACTGGAAGTGGGGGTGGTGCTTGTGTCTTGGCTTTGTGTCCCCAGTGTAGTTTCATGATCTTAAAGGAGGGCCAAGTTAACAAGCTAACAATTTTTTAAAATTGCCTTTGTTTAATAGAAATCACCTTTTCATAAGACTGAATTATGGAGCTGCAACTTTGCTATGTAATTTAGCGTATTTGAATGCAGAGCCCTGAAGAGAACTGATGACATCTGGTAACTATAAAAGTAAAGCTCAGGTGATTCTTCAGTGTTACCAGAAACTTGATGTAGGTACAGCTTCATTGAGAACTGTGTGAAGTAGTTTTAAAACCAGTCTATTTTCATATGAGTCTTATATAACTGCTGTGGTAATACAAGATATCAGGAGAGAATTAGCTATCTGTAGGAGAACTGGTTGGCATGTTTCGGTTGGGTTTGGGGTTTTTTTAAACTACAGTTGTATGTGGGTGGATTTTTTCAAGAGAGGTGAGGAGCACGGTGTCCAGCAGCACCCACTTAAACAGTTTTGCTCCATTGATTTTTGTTAATCAGATCTTGTCTGATAAAATCTTAGGAAAGTTTCTCACAGCTGCTGGAGGTGTGTGAGTGAGATTGCTCCTCAATGACAGTGTACCAGGAGTTTTGTGTTTCCTCATCTAACAGGTGCTTTGGTAATAATTTCTCAGCATCCAGAGAAACAGTAAGCTAACAAGTTTCATTGCAAAAACACAACTGAGTTTTGTACTGGGAAGTTTCTTCTCTCACATGCTATGAGGTGAGATGTGTTGCTCTCTGGGGATCAGGACTGAACAAAGAGGTTTAGCTGTGTGCACAATCATCTGTCTCCTGGCAAAGATGGGGGGATATGAGATATGCCAGCAGCCAGCTAAAAAGCCTGTAAGATACAAAATGCACTAATGAGATGTAAAACATCATATTTAAGATTATGTCTGCCATAGGTCCGCAGTCATGCTTTTCCACTTTTTTACTTTTTCCCTCCATGTTTGGTTGCCATTTTTATGCCATCCACCTGTTGTTTTAATTAGAGACCATGTTACAATTTTCTGAGCTGTTGACTTGCAAACTAGCTGCTGGGTTTTTTAGCAGTCACGTTTAGTACTCTTGGATAACAGCTCAATTTTCTCATTTTTACGTAGATTTCCCAAATTATCTGTCAAGTATTTTTAAGTTCATTTTCTGTTTCAAGAAAGTTGCGTTACCATTGTTGATTAATTCAAATACACATAAATATAAATAAAGAGGGATCTGATTCTCTAATTCTGGTTAGTTTTATGCCATGTGTTTATAGGAATACATAGAGATTTCAGTGATTAGGCCCTACACATCTCAGTTGCAGGCTGTGTATGCTCAGTGCTTGATTTCTTCCTCATTGTGGTTCTCAGTAATGTGCTTAGATGTCCTACAAAATTAATAACCAGGGAAGAACACTGCCCTGTAGATCTTACAGTCTATTTCGCAGCAAGAGGTCCAGCAGCTCATAAACTAGACCAAGACATAAAGAGCAATATAGAATAAGAAACTGGACTATGGATTACATAAATGATACTGCAGTTTTTCAGTGGGTTTTTTTATCTGTCCTTTTTTTTATGCCTTGTAATCCTATGGAATTCTGTTCATAGGTGGACCTGCCATTTCCTAAAAAGTGTCCAAAGCATCCCAAGCATCCCCCAAAGCTGGGAGAGTGCCAGGAAAGGAAATTAGGGTTGGGAGGGGAGAGCGTGGAAGCCGTTAGCAGGAAAAAAAAGAAAAGCAGCAGCAAAATAAAATGTGTAGGGGGAAGGGAAGAATCAGAGAAATACATACCTTGGTTTCAAATGTGGGAGGCATTCAGTTTCTCAGCCTGTTTTTGCTAGCTATCTGTGTTAATAATTGAGCTAGCTGGAAAAAGCATCTTGAAAAGAGAGAAAGAAAGCACTACTGTCATGCGAGCCCAAAATCACATCCCCAGCCTGCACACAATTGGACATTGCAGTGATATAGGGGAAATCCCTTAACGGACAAAACTATAAATGAAACTAGTGTTGACAAGGGGAAGAGGCACAGCTATATTTAACGGAAGTATTTTCATTTGAAAGCGGCTTTTTTTTTTTTTTTTTGCCTTTTTTTTTTTTTAAGGGGGGTTTGTTTGTTTTGTTTTGTTTTTTCTTGTCTAGTTGTGGAGACCATAAGGGCTCTTCCTGTTTGAGACAGTGCATGGGTGGTTTCCCCAAGGCTTTTAATGTTAGATTAATGCCCTGGAGACAGTGTGATGATAAATGGGTTCCTACAGTTATATCTACATCCTGTTCCCCCTCCCCCCGCCTGCAGCTGCCCCTCTGTACAGTCTCTCTGCAGTGCTCGCCTCCATACCCAGAAACAGTTCTGAGCAGCTTTAGCCAGAATTTAAGGCAGCACTCTTTAAAATTCATCTGCCAAAATTCTTTAATTTTCAGTGCTGTCACCTTCATTGCCATTTACTTACTCAGACAATGACAAAAATTAAACAGGGAAGAGAAAGACTTCTGGCGGAAGTACAGGCCACTTCACTGGCTTGTCGTTTGCCGTGTGGCAGATCCCAGTTAATTACTTTTGCTATTGCTGTTCATATACAGAAAATAAGTTTACACGGGTGGCCTTTTCGTGGTTTCACATTTTAACAGCATTGCTCTGCCCATCATATTGTACTAAGCAGTAAATGAGCAGAGGATTTGAAATCTCTTCCCTGGTATAAGGGAACAGCTCCCCTGTGTCAGCTGCATCTATGCCTTGATTTTATACAGCTTGCATGCTGGTGGGGATATAAGTGTGCATCTTCAGCAAACACCCAACACTGAAATTCAGCAAAGGAAATGGAGATTTGAGGCACTTTTTTTAGCTGGACCAGCCCTTGTATCTATTGCTGGTGTTCACGTGTTTTGGGGGGTTTTGTTTCGGTTAGTGCAGTTGTTTCTCTCTGCAGGCATTTCCATTTCTATATGCCTTCCCCTATATGTGCAGGGGGGATGGGTGTTCAGGGTGGCTCAGGTTGAGCCCCAGGGCTCCAAGCAGCCAGCCCACACCCTTCTGCTTACACGACAGCGTCTCTTAGATCTCAGTACAGAATTATTTTTAGACCGTGAAGGTGTATCTGACTGGTGCATTTAGATTTCATATCATGGCTTCCTTTTCCTGCTCTCAGGTTTCTCCCACTCGGCCTTTACCTTCGGTATCGAGAGCCACATCAGCCAGTCCAACATCAACGGAACACTAGTGCCACCTGCCGCACTCATCTCCATCCTCCAGAAGGGGCTCCAGTATGTGGAGGCCGAGATCAGCATCAACGAAGTAAGTACTACTGCTGCCACCACCACCTCACACTGGGACGTGCCCAGCAGCACATCCCAGCAGCCCCAACACGAGCCACTGCCCAGCTTCTCCTCATCTGGCTTCATTTTATTCCTTGTACTTTGCCCCATCCCAGCAGAGAGCCAGAAAGCTCTGAGATGGCAGTGTTTTTCAGTTTTTTTAGCTCTGGCAGGGAGGCGTTCTCTCTGCTGCTTAGGTGGGTATTCTTGGGTGTTTCTCCTACCCTGGCCAACAAATCCAGGGTGTACAGGTTCTTGCAGCAACCAAAAAAAGGTCCCTGTGCTTACAATTTTGTGTTTTCAAGGTCATAGCTGAATTTGGCAGGAAAAACCTGCAGCACAGGTTAAAACTTCACTCCCTGACACCTCTTAGCAGAGGCAGCACTGTTTACAAGCCATGAGAAGCCTGATCAAAAATCCGCAGAGGTCACTGGACAGTGATTTCAGTGACTTTGGCCTAGATCATATGAGATAGGCATCATGTACATGGTGAAACAGCTGCATGTAAATTCTGAATGTGGCTGGGGTCCAGGTTTTCTGTAGAGATTGTATGAGCAGCCGCAAACTGTCTCTGTTCTCCTTGAACTGCCAGCAGAAACAAAGAAGGGATGTGGGAAAAGCCAGTGTTTTTGCCCTGCCAACCTTAAACGTGGTGCTTTGAAAGGGAATGAAGCATGACAGAAAAGCAAGTACTGCATTACAAGATTTTTACAATAGATATTTCTGATTGACAAACATCTGTAATAAATATTAATACAAAGAAGCTACTGCTTTTTCTTCTATACCTGGATGTAGCATGTGAACAGCATGAGTGAGAACAAAGGAATATAAAATAGAGAAAAAGCTGTGTTGTTTGCAATGTGTAGTTTGGAAACTCTTTTGTTTTTATTCAAACATTCTGTCTGGTTTTTTCTTTTTATGACTCAATACCATGTATAAGAATTGTATATGTGTTGTTTTGTAATTGGGGCAATGACATTTGACATTCACGCCAAGCTGCACTTTGATGCAGTTGTAATAACAAAACCAGTATTAGGAAGCTGTCTCAATTTGCTGCTACTTAACATTTTGCCCCATGCCTGAAATTGGAGCCGCACAGTTAGAAAGTTCCAGCTCTGAAGCACCTATATCAGGTCAGGTTTTAGGGGCCTGCACTTACTCAACTTCAAGACTTTCCCTAAAATGAAAGAATAATCTGAAAATGTGCCTGTTGTCACCATTAAGATTTATGTTGCTCTCATCATGATTTGAGTCAGATTGAACAGGGCCCTGAGCAACCTGGTCTAGTGGAAGGTGTCCTTGCCTGCAACAGGGATGTTGGAACTGTATGACCTTTAAGGTCCTTTCCAACCCAAGCCATTCTGTGACCCTGTTGAAATACATACTGCTAAGTATGTTACAGCAAAACAAAGGCCATTCTTGCTGCATCTGCATTGCAGTTGGGGCTACCATAGATGCTTCCCCATGTGTTACTTTTCTGTGTGTATTACTTAGGAGTGACAGGTAATCAGTGAGTCTATAAAGTAATGTGTGTAAAATTATTGTTTGTGATATATTAAAGGGCAGTCATGTAAATAGTCCAGTGAGCACATTTACAGATGAAAATGTAAGATGTCAGGATCTGTTGGCAAATATTTTGTTTATTGTGTAGCAAGAATTTGAGTCAAGATTCAAATAAATTTTGGCATTAAAAAGTGTTTAGGAGAAAGAGAGATTATGGTTTCTTCTCTAATGATTGTCTCCTCCTTTTTCTTCCCCATGAGGAAACAAATATATATTATCTTAATATTGTAATTATAAGAGGTAATTCAACAACTAGTTCAGCAGAAACATTCCAGTCATGCAAGCAACTATTTTTCTTTATTAACTGTTCTCACCTATGGAAGATTATATTGTTTACCAGCTACATTATCTAGCCATATCCTATTCTTACTTGCTCTTTCTCAAGAACAAATCTTTCATCACTGGATCATTATTTCAAAGAATTGAAGAGAGGTTGCAGAAGATTGGCAAAACAGCACTTTACAAAGACTACTAAAATCTTTCCCCTATATTTAACATAATAGGAAAGTTAAAGTTAAAAAGAGTCAAGTCAATAAAGTCTGTATTAAGTCTTCAACAGCCCTTAAAAGTTTCCTTGGTTGTTGAAGGTGAAGCCTAATTTACAGAAATCAAAATGAAAGTCATAACTATTATGAATAATATAGTGGAATAAAAGAAAGATAATGGTAAGGCTGTCTTGTATGATCAGCTACAACTGGTGGTGCTGGGCTGAAAAACACTGCGTAAGAAACCACTGAATTTGTGCATACATCATGTTTTGGCTGAGGCGCATTATGCATCATCTGCTTACATTCTATTCCTATGCTCCTGCAAGTGTAGGAATACACACAGTTTAACCAAAGTCTGTTTGCCTTTGTCATGGCTTTAGACATGACTATGTTTTTTCAAACAGAAAACAAAATGAAACTTTCTGTCATCAGTCAGACATATTTTTTAACACAGCTTAACTGCTTTTGCATCTATAAAGCCATTTTATATGGTAGAACTTTGTATAAAATTCAATCGAAATTTCCTTTTCATGGATCAGATTTCTGAGTGGACCATAAGTGAGTGAGATCACGGACCTGTGAGAAAGGCAGTCCATAGTCCTTGTGGCACTATTGGTTAAGTCAAAGTGTGGTATCTTCACACAGCCTCGTTTTGTGATTCTTTGCTGACCTGAGTCGTGAGGATCCTAAACTTGGGGTTTCCCTTCTGCTCGTTTTCTCTGCAGGATGGTACAGTATTTGATGGCAGGCCAATAGAGTCCCTGTCCCTGATAGACGCAGTGATGCCTGATGTCGTTCAGACCCGACAGCAAGCGTTCAGAGAGAAGCTAGCACAGCAACAAGCCAGCGCCGCCGCGGCAGCAGCAGCCACGGCGGCCACAGCGGGAGCCACGACGACTGCTGTTTCCCAGCAGAACACACCAAAGAACGGAGAAGCCACTGTGAATGGAGAGGAGAATGGGGCACATGCAATAAGTAAGCCAACATACAGCTGCCTGCCACTGCTGGGCAGTTTGTGTTTCAATAATATTCTTGTACTTAGTTGCGAGGTGGAGTGCAAGGTGTGCTTTCTGCTTGGTGGTAGAACTGAGGGCAACAATTCCAGGAGGGTGGGGCATTTCTAAAAAGGCTGCTGGGTAAAAATGATGTTTCATATCGCAGTGTTATGTTTAACCTGACTCTGACTCTTATCTGAAAACTTCAGATATGGTCAGAAGTGCAAGTCAAAGACAGGATCAAGAAGTGGAGCTGTATGCTGTCTCCTTGGAGCAGGCTACCCAGACTTTAATATCAGCCTTCTAGATGCTTTAAGATATTGGATAAAAACTGGGCTGTAGCCAAAGCTTGTAATTTTGGCCAGGCTAGGAGATATTTAGGTTGGGAGGCTGGGACCTTGTCTTGGTTTGAAAGACAGGTGTCTGCCAAGGGAGGCAGGAACCTCTCTTGGAATGGAGAATATGACCCCCTTCCCTCCAAATTATTGTCACTTTGAAATTAAGGGGCTTTCAGGCAAAGATATGGGAAAAGGAATAACAGTTCTTTACTGATATGTATATGTATAACAAGGCCAACAAACAACAACAACAGCAGCAACAACAGAGAGAACCAGAACCCCTGCCGGAGCCTTCTCTGGGCTGCGGCACTTTCCCCTTTGGTGCAGTTCCGCTCACAGCCACCAGGGGCGCTGGTGGCTCCTGGCTGGGCAGAGCAGGTGCGATGGGTCCCCCGCGGCTGCAGGGGGCGCTGTGGGGCGAGCGCGGCTGCCTCTCTCCGCACAGTAACGGCGGCTCAGCCAGCGGGAGGGATGGGAAAAGGGGATTGCTTTACAAACCCACAGGAGCAATAGGTCCTGGTGCCTCTCAGGAGGGCAAAATGAGCTGTAACAGGAACCTTGGAAGCAGCAAGTGTAGGAGAACACAGCAGGAGGCAGAGCCTCGTAGTGGAGGTGAATTCTTCCCACAGCGACCGCAGCCTGTTTCCCCTCCAGTGCAGACAAGTGAGCGAGAACTAGGAGCTGCAGTCAGCCCCTTTCCCCAGCCCAAATCTCCCAATATCTCTCCCCCTCCAAGAGAAACCCCTCAGCTAAGAGAGTAGCCAGCAACACCCTTCTCCTGAGCTGTGGCAACTTCTTTCATCTTTCTTAAGTACCTGTTGTTATTGTCTCATATATTGTCTTAGCAATATATGGGAGAAAATTCCCTGAGAGAAGGAAAACAAAAGGAATAATCCTAACATCCAATAGACGTACAAGCCCTATCTGTGTAACTGTTGTGTGACCAGTGCATAGCCTTGTGCAGAATTTGTCCTGTGATCACCCATAGCCTTGTCATGGTCCTTGGCCAGGTTTGGCATGTTCCACCTTCCATTCTTGTTCAGTGTGGTCAAGCACAAGAGCATCCATATCCTTACTGTCATGGTCATTACCCCAGTTGGGACTATACCAAATATCCATTCCGGAGCATTGCCAAGCACGTGTGCCAAGGACCATTCCCAGCAAACAGCTTGAATGCAGCCAACCCGTCTTGAAGGCACAGAGGAAAATTGTTCCTCGGCCTTTTGTTTAATAGCATGTGCTTATTCATAAAGTCCACTGCAAGCATCCAATTGAAGGTCCTACCTTCTTGAGATTTCCTTAGTCTTTGGGATCAGTCGGTTCTCAAGAGTGCTGAATTCACCTTTGTTTGTGGATGACTGAGGGAGACTGCTTATGTGTTAAACATTCAGAGTCAAACATATCCACCATGGAGTGGGACCTACCTGCTTGTGTAACTAGATCTTGATGACTGTGCTAACACTATGGGGCAGATGGGATTACTGGTTCTGGTTTCTGTGTGCAAGGCCCACTGCATACTGTCTGACTTCTGAAACCAGCCCTTTACTGCCCAGTTGTCTTCTAAGAAAATTCTAGAGGAGCATGCATGGCAGGTTTTGTAGAAGGTCCTAACAGCTCTTTGGCTTAGACAAGATCAAGATTGTAGTCAAGTAACAGATTTTATTAGTTCTGCAGTGTAGATACCTCTATCAGTCTCCACCTTCTCTTTGATCTGTATGGATTCCTCTCAGGGTCAGTGGGAAAAACCCTGTCAAACCAGGTTTTCCTTCAGAGAATTCCAGTTAGACAGATTAGTTTCCCCCAGTAAAACTGCAGTTTTTTAAGTAACATTTTCATTTGAGAAAGCAAACATTAAAAAGATCTGAACATTTTAAAAATATTAATCTATTCTTAGACTATGGATTGCATATGTTTTACTTTCAACCAACCTTCTGCTTTGAAACCTAACTAATTTCATATGTGAAGGGGTGCAAACGGAAATTAAAGTACTGCTAAATGTATCAAATGTTGACATTTTGTCTGTTGACGCATCTTCAGTTGACATGTGAAAATTTTAGGGGAATGTCTCAGGGCCAGGAAAAACCAAACTCTTAAGTTAGAAAACTGATCATCAGTTCGTCACTATAAGAGAACCACTCAGATGTATTTCCTTCTGGTCCAAAGAAATATATGTACTATTGTATTAACAAAAGGAAAGCCTTAAAGATCAGTTCACGTTTATAGCCACACTGTAAGCCTTGATGTCTTAAATCTGAAATTTTCTAATTTAAAAAAATAGTAATTTTCACAGCTATTTTTAATAGAAGGATTTTCACAAACAGTTGCAAGCCTGTTCTTGGAATGTTGAGGAGGACTTTTCCTGGGAGAAAAAAATAATCATGGGAGACCTACTGAGTGGAAAGGACTGCTGATATGAAAGCTGTGAGAAATTTCCCAAACCTTAATTTTCACTGTTGTTGTATTCCATATACCTGGCATATATTGCCACAGATTTAAGTAATATGCTAGTCCTTAGTCATCACCTGGAAGTCACCCAAATATCAGCCTTTAAAAAAGGCGGGATGAGTGGAGCAGGAGAAAGAGATTTTTTAGAGATGTTTTTGAGAAATTACCTAGTTTGCATTTATTCTATTGTAGAGTTCTCTCTGACACTCTTAAGTATTTCCAAAAAGGTTTTTAAATATTTGATATAATATGTTGTGGTTTTGTATGTGGCATTACCATTATAATATAGATACAAGAAAGAGAGGTGGCACAAAACAATAACGATAGTTTGAGGTGCAGATTCAAATACTAAATTAAAAAGGTTGCTGCCTTGTCTTGTTGCTTTCCAAGTAATGTTCTCAGTTTTAAGTGACTTTAAATGTTACAGGAAAAAATAAAAGTCAGCATGTAGAAATGGAGCTAAACTTTGGCTTGTTTTCCAACTCAAATATTTTCGTGTCATTTGTTTCATTATATTTGCAAGGATTGGCTTAGGTTTAAGAAAAATAAAGCTCTGGAAAGAGAACTGAGCCCTGTTCCTTTATTAAAACTACCACCATAAAGAATAACTTCAGTGAAAGGCCTCTTAAAGATTTAAGTTTAAAAAAAAGAAAAAATATATATCCTGAGAAAAGAGAGTTAGCACTCATAAGATCTTAAAAATATCTATTTTTTTTCTTTGGAGGAAATAGTTAATATTACTTGAACAGTGTGTTAGAATTTTTATTTTTACATTTAAAAACCCCTCAATCTTAATACTCTGGGGTAATATGACTCCTAATTTACAGTCATTTGGGATTTTTAATACATTTGAGGAAGAGAATTATAATATAATGTAGACTATAACCAAAGATCCCCTGGCCTTTAGAACATGTTTTGCATTAACTCCTTCACTATATGACCTGCAGACTTATGTTTTTCACCTGAGGCTGTGCTGCACTTAGTAGAAATGCCATCTCTTTCAGAGAACCCCCCAAGGGCAATTTTGTGCAAATAAGATCGTAACTGAAAGCTTTCTGCTTGGAAGGTACTTTAAAACAAAATAAGTCTGTTCTTGATGGTTACTGCATCTCACTTATCTATTTATTCTCATTCCCCATGCACACATTGTAGCTGCATCCATAGGAAAGCCAAATTTTCAGGTGAGACCAGGGCTCCAATAGCTCATGCTGCGTAAGGAACTTGTCACTCTTAGGAGGGTGCTGGTTTGTGCTCAGGGGTTTCTCCAGGGTTTTTTTGGTGTTATCATAATTGTATCAGTCATATATTACAAGTGTCTATCTGGATCTGCTAAGAGCCTGAGGCAGTATCACAGAGGCATGAACTGTCCTGTTTGTTCAGTGGGGCGTTTTTAAGTTTTGTGCTGAATAGTAATACTCTAAATATGAATGTTCCTGACTACTGATGCAAATAGGAAGAAAACATATAAAATGTGAACATTTGCAAATTATTTATGAAAGGCTTCTCATCCTTCCCTCCCTTTTCTCCTAAACCACCAAAGCTGTACTGTAAAAATAATTTCTGGAAGATGCAATACAAAATAATTCTGCAAGTATTTCATTGCTCCTGGAGGCTAGTTGGTCTTGCATGTACTAATGCAGGTATCAGCTAATCAAGGTTTCTTTTTCACAGCATGACTATTTGTGGAGGTGTTTTTCACAGCGGTTAATAGCATTCAAAGTGTGTGTCTAGGTTTTTCCATCTGGCCACATACAAATGAAAAATATTCCTGAGTATCAGATGGCTTGGCTCTGATAGCACCTCTTGACTCTGGGACCTTGGAGTAATGCTGCTTCCCAGCTGTCATTTGGTTTTAACTGAGAGCAAAAAGCAGCCCTGCCTTTAGAGCCAGGCAGGTAACAGTAGGATCCTATGTCGTAGAGAATGGCATCTCATTTAAATTTTTCAAATTAAAGTGCTTGAAATATCTTCTTGATTTACCCCCAGCTTCCAGCTCACACTGTGAACAGGACACAGATGAATGCATAGCCATTGTCATGCTTCTGTTTTTCTCATGAAAATGTGCTTTAAGCATGGTGAATCTGTGCTGTGCTGAGCAATAGAGGATTGTGAGTTCTAGGCTTGTATTCTGATGTGTTTTAATAGTGCTTCACTCTTCAGTGCCTGACTGCTCAGAATATTAAAGATCCCAGCTGCTGGTGTCAGGCTAATTCTTGAGTATTGGTATATCTATCTCAACAGTATTCAGTTTAGTAGTCATACACATAGGGTATTATCAAGGACAATGCTTAACACAGGGACTCAGCATAGGTAAAGATTTTACAAATAGGCATTTCCAGTGTTTATGCAGCAAATCCATAGGTAACAAGTATAGTCAAAAATATAGATATTTTTAATTAGAAACAAGCTGTAAAGCTACTGTTAGTTGTTTCCCGATTTTAATGCTTGATTCTATGTAACTGATGTAGATTCCATTCCATCTGTGGCGTAGATGTGGAACAGACATAGTTGTAGGGTGCTAACCAAATACACAGTGAGAACTGCTATTTGTGTGACTCAGCATAGGTTAGGCAGAGCCAAAACAGGTATGTGAAAGCCCAGGTAAGGGTAGAAATCTGGAGATCTTCCTCCTGATGGCACTTGTGCAATGTCACAGTCTGTTTCACCAGTTGATGGGCAACAGCTTAGCAGAGCTGGAGTGTCAGGACAGATGGCTGATTTTAAATGCCATAAACATGCAGCAATAAGAGAGCATAATTATTCTGCTAGCAAACCTATGGATCTCCATATGTGATTAAAGAATGACTAACTGAAAGACTAAACTCAGAAAGAGAACTTGAATTTGATCAGTCAGAGCAGATCAGCTGGCCAAGGCATTGGTTAGGTAACAGGAGGCTGTCAGCTACCCGCTCTTGGATGTGCTTTCTGCAAAATGGGCCACCCTTGTGTGTGTAGCATCTGCTGTCTGCTGTTTCAGTGTGTCACCTGTCCTTGGATGGTGTCTTGTTTGCAGAGGATAATAATCTTGTAATGCTGCCAGGAAGTGTAGCTAGAGCTTAATGAGGAAGATTTATACAGAAGCAGAGGAAGTCTGGAGTAAAAATGTGGTTCATGATGCAAGTTGGAATGAATTGTTATTACTAAGAGAAATTAATCATTTTAAATTCACTTTTTTTTTCTTGCTTAAGGCAATAAAAGAACTTTATAAAAGCAAAGTTACTTAGACTGCAGTCTAAATAGCCACAGAGTTACAGCATGCAGGTTAAGTATAGCTATGACTCGTTTGGTACCTTTGTATGTATTACAATATCCCTGAGAGGGTGATCACTCACTATTTTCCTGATGTGCTCCAGGAATGAAGCCCCTACTTCGTATGTTTATTGTCTGTGAGTAGCACAGATACTACTTATGAGAGACTGTGTAAGAAAATATAAATGCTTTATGTTATTTTTTTACATTATTTTAATAAATCTGTAAGTAATTTTTAATGAGGAGTTTTCCTTCAAAAGGAAAACTACACTGAACTAAATGCTGAGTATTTGGGGGATGAAAAGCTATGTACACTTATACAAAATGTTTTGGAAAGCTCTACATTTTGATGAAATGTCAAAAATTTGAGTGGCCAGAGAGAAGCAAATAGAGTAATATTTTCAGTGACACAGCAGAAAGTATTAATTGTGGTGTATATGCTGCTGTTTGCTTTAGGCCTTGGATAACTAGCATTTTTTTAAATGGATCTAACTGCATTTTGTGAACTATTTATTCTGATATGTCTCCTTACAGATAATCATTCAAAGCCAATGGAAATTGACGGGGATGTTGAAATTCCTCCTAACAAAGCAACAGTCCTTCGGGGCCATGAATCAGAAGTGTTCATCTGTGCCTGGAACCCTGTCAGTGACCTGCTAGCATCTGGGTAAGACAGTGACTGAAACCAGCTGCTGCAATTAGAGAATATTTAGAGATTCAAGAACTTGCAAGCATATTCAAGATGTGAATGAGATTCTCTGGGCTGTTTTATCAGCCTGCAACAGTGAGTTTTTTCAGCAGTACCGTACCTGTATAACGGCTAAGTAAATATAAGGTGATGCCAAATATGAAGAATTTTTACATTTAAGGTGTAAATTCTGTGGCCCTAAATACACACAAATTTTTAGAATTATTGTTTTAATAATTGTGGATAAGTCTCAGAATATTTGAAGTTTGTGTATTCTAGTGCTCTTAGTGACTAATTCACACTGAGGTCTCAGAAAGTCATTGGCATCCACCAGGGTTTTTTCAAAAGTATGGAGATGGGGGTGCTTCAGACTGGACCTAAGGTTGTTCAGTGAGCTGAACAGTAAGTAGTGGTTTAAGGGAATGGTGAGGTTTAATGTCACTGGAAGGGAGCCCAGTTTATCCTCTGCAGGACTGCTCTGCAATGACCACCACAGCATCCTAAGTAGAACAATTAGGAGACTGACTTACAAAAGCACTGATGATCCAAACAAAATCACGATTGTAAACATAGCCCAAGAGCTGTATGCAGGCACTGGTGGAATCTGTGTTCATGCTTAAAGTCAAACCTTAACATGAAGACTAAATTTAGGAAGTGTAACTGGGAACATGGAGTAAAGCTGATCAAAGTTTGAAGATGTAAATCACTCAGAGTTACTTAGCAATATTGGAATACTTTCCTCACAAGGAAGTATTTTATTTCTAGCTTTTTTACAAGATTATCAGAGTAGTCTTCTTACCTTTGTTCACTCACTACATGAAAGCAAGGAATTACAGTATAAATAGGAAAGAAAAATAAAATAAATTCCATGTTGGATGAACAGCAGAGATCTCCAAGAGAGTGAAGATAGAAATTTCATAAAAATAATTTCAGACAACAAACTGGGATTTTGGAAACCAGAATCCTGCTGAGTATGCTTTGTTTCTGGAATGTCCAGGTCCGATAGTACTTTTAGCATCTGTAGTAGTATCTTCATTTATCATTTTTAAGTCAGTGCTTGCCACAGTGGACTGCTTCCCTAGGATCCATGGTGCACAGTCCTAGTGTGTATAATTTAAGTGGTTATAATCCAGAGTATGTGTTGCAGTGTGTGTTTAACTTTGCCTCATGGTGCTAAGCATTGGTAGATGGATCCCTGGATTGTGATATCTTACAGGTAAACCTGTAGCTTCAGGTAAACCTGGAGGATGATAATCAGAACTATTAGTCAGATATCTGAGACAGATGCCTCTCACTGGCATTTCAATTAAGCTTTACCCTTCGGTGTAATAGGTATTTGGTAATGAGCTTTGCTAGTGACCATGGAGGCACATAAGTACACACGTGGTTACAGAGTACAATCATGTGCTTTAGTCAGACTAATAGCAGTGCAATGACAATGCAAATAATTCAGATCCAGTGCATCTTGGTCAGATTTTAGCCTGCTTGTAAGAACGAGGTAGGGATGCAGCTGGAATTGGGTAATGCAGCAGGCAGTGCCTGGTGAAGCTGAGTGACTGAAATGGCAGGGAATGTACAGAAGGAAGTGAAACTGAAGGAAGAGAGCTGAGTGAGTGATTATGCCACTACACAAAGAAGCCTTTGAGATGTCTGGTATAATAACAATACAAGCTTTTATCTACAGGTAAACTCCATGTTACAGCACCAGTTAAACAAGGGAGAGAAATTCCCTGAGATCCACAGTATGCTGCAGTTCTGTTTGCCCTTTACAAAGTAATGATGCAGAAAAGAGGACTGCAGTTAGTCTGATGCGTGAGCATCAAATTGTTAGATTCTATAACAGCCACATTGTGCTGCCCAGTTGATACTTTTCTTCGGGTTTCCCATCTGCTTGATTGTACCCATCTTAAAAAATACATTTCAAAACCTAGCTATTAGAGAAATAATAACATATTTGTTTTGTTTATAAAGTGACTAATTGAATCTCAGTTAATGACTATTTTTTTCCTCAAGCCTTGTTATACAGGCAATAGATTTTTTGTAACAACTACCAGCAGCAGTTTAGACAGCAACCTGATGTAATCCTCAACTAAAAGAATAATGCAGGTTCAGAACCTAATCTGAAGCAAGCTGTTTAAAAGAAACGTAGAATGAATTGCCCAAAACTAGAGCATTGGTTTCCAGATTTAGTGACTATCCCACTGAGAGAAAGAGATTTTGATATTTAATGTCACATCTACTCAGTTGCTGTTTTTTGAAAGGGTGTGAAGACTAGCTCGGTAATATACTCTCCAGGCTTTGCAAACAGCTATTTCAAAATATAACAGAGAGACAGAAATTTCTCTGATCAAATAGCTAGAAAAATATATTCTGCAGCTGCTCTCCCCCCTCCACCACACACATAACCCTTAAAGCTTAGAATGGAGGAGACTAGAAATACCAGTAAAGGCTATCAAAGGTGTTACTGTCACCAGATGCCTAAGAGAAGAATGTTATGAACAGAAGCATTATAATAATAGAGGGAAGTGTGTGCATACAGTCATGTAAGATGATTAACTACACTTTATAAAGGAAGTCAACATCCCAAAGTAAATAACTGCAGTGTTTTCGACAGGTGAAAAAATACCAGAAAAAGAGGTGCTTGGTTAAATCTCAAGATTTAGCCATTCCCAGCCATAAACCCAAAGATTGGTATCTTCCACTAGTTATCTTTCGATATCTCAGTTTTAATTTCATGACACATTTAAATTGTTGCAGATGGTTTTGTTCCCTGTGTAGTGCAGAAATCTGTTGCAGCTGCATCCACATTAGTAAACTAACCATGCCTGGGAATATTCCGAGGCACTGAGGCCAGCTGGCATGGAATGGCTGGTGTCTGTGCTAGCAAACTGCCCTGGCTGCCAGACAAACTGCACATTGGGAATCATCTCTGGACATTGTAACCACCAAGCCATGCCCAGGAGTTATTCAGAGAGAACATCAGAGCCCCGAGCAAAAGTGCTAATTAAAACAAGCCAAAATCTGGCCAGGAAAAATAACCTGTTAGGTCATCATGGTCGGGTAACACAGAGTGTCTGAACGTGCTTGAGTTTCCCAGTGTGGAAGTGGATGGACTGTGAATGTCAAGGCTGCTAGAGCCTTGAACTCCAAAACCTTTTCCAGTTGAACTTAGGGTGTTTCTTGTCATTGTGTTCCACTGCTGCTTCCAGGAGTGTGTTCTGTTCTGTGACATCCAGTCACGCCCTTTAAGTAATTCACATAGCCATGAAGCAGAGGGACCTGGCCTCAGTCCCAAAACCAACAGTAGGTTTCTTTGCTGATCTGTGCCAGCCTCTCTCACACAGGAAAGCTGTAACTTGTCTCTTCCAAATAACTCCGTGCACCTTTTTTTCTCCCTGGTCAGCAAAGTAATTACCCATAAAAGCTGCTGTCCGAGATCTTTCAGTTCTGGCTGTGTCTCTCAGAAGCAAGAAAAGATGTTTCTAGGCCATCTGCTGTAATAGTTTCTGGATTTTATATAGTACTTCAGGTTACTGTAGTCCTCATATCAGTGGTTTAGGATCCACTCTAAATTACCTTTCAGAATAATCCTTTTGACTTACCAGGTTGAGAGTGTTGATTTCAGACACCACCCCTCTATGTCAGTGCCAGATATTAATTCTGCTAACAGTCCCGTGTTAGCAGAGGGACTGTTAGGAAGGGTTTCCTCAGTGCATCAAATCAATTAATGAAAAGTGGTCAGCTATTTGAGGAGGTCTACTTGAAGAATCTGTAGTAGAAGATAATGTTGTAGAATCAATGGGGCAGAGATCTTAATCAGGACACCTGTGAGGCACCTCCTTCTACTGACTGCCTAGGAAGATTAAGCACTTAGTTTAAGAGACCTTCTTTATTAAGGAAATGTTAGGTGTCAAGAAAAAAAAAAGAGGAATTAATTTTCTTCCCATAATGTTTTTAGTAATATCTCTTAAAATAAAATAATAGAAACTCCAACCTGTTGGAGCCAGAACTCGTAAATACACATTAGAAATATTGTATCTCAAAATAACAATGATTTAAAGACTTCTGAAGCTGAAGATTAGAAATACCAAGGTTCAACAACCATCTTGTAAAATTCTTTACTCAGCTACAGCACTTCCACCCTCTGTCCTCCCAGTTACAGAATGGTAACATAATTTTATATGTCACAAATTAAATTCCACAAACATTTGTCCACCTTGATTCATGAACATACTGGCAGGAGAGCATGAAATAAAATCTTTTCAGAACTAGCCTTCCTAAAATTTGGCAGTACTTTACCACAGTGCAGAGGAGTGTACCTATTACTCAAGTGTTCATGACTTGCATGTTGGAATGAGCTGCTTTATCATGTAGATAGAAATGCTTCTGTGGGCTAAGGAGATTAAATATCTTTCTGAATTGTGCTTGAACTGTGCTCCTCTAATAAGGCAGGGTTCACTGAATCATTCAACAGAAATCAGAATACTTTCCAGAGCATTCTCTGGACTCCTTTATTTTTTTTCCCCAGCAACAAAAGAGAAGACACACAAATACCCTTGCTGCACACTGGTAAGCTTACAAAGCCTCTCTGCAGGGACACATAATAGCTTATGTAGCCTTAGGAAGAAGAAAAGAGAACAACAAAATTAAAATACTGGAAAATAAGATTGCCCAGGCCTTGCCAGAAAACCGACTAAATAAAACTGTTGAAAAACAAAACATAACCCCTTTAGAACTAGCAAATAGGATATTGTATTTGATAGCCAAGTGACTGAGTACTTTTTTCACAGGGTCCAATAACAAACTGAATTATTACAATGAAGGCAAGACAGTCCTGGAGTCTTAAATAGGAGAGAAGCCAGCTCTGAAGGAATTTCCTACTTAGCATGTTAAGCAATGAAGCAGTCATTTAAAGACTTACGTTCTCATCATTGTTCATTATCACAGTTAAAAATATTCCTTAACTTCTGAGCCTCATTATTAACTTTGTTAATTTTCTAGCCAACATATGCAAAATTGTCAGTTTTACAGACCTCTGAAGAAATAAGGGTGCATATTACAGTCACAGCTGTATGGTGGCAAAAATTACCCTGACCTGAATTATTTCTTAATCACTAAAGTGAAAGATGTTGAAAATACTTTTCATATATCTTGAAAATTAAAGAGTGGCTGTACAGGAGTAGTGGGTTCAAAACCCTTACCAGGCATCACATCTCAGCTTGGCACGAAAGGCTCACAGGAGAGGGAGCACATTCCCCAGGCGTGCCATCGCCCAGAAGAGCTCAGAGCTACTGATACAGGCACAGAGGAGTTTGCTTTTACAGTTGAATTGTTTTAGTAAAATTATGCTAAATTATTGGTAAAATAATACACAGAGATCTATAGAGTTTGATAATTGCTTGGTCAATATTTGCATTTGAAAGCATGTCAAGTGTTGAAAATTTGCCTGGTATTCTTAGTATCAATAATTATAATGCTTGGCTAGTAAACCAAAAGAAAAATTCACATTCTCTTGTGATGGATTTCTTTTTTAGTAAAACATGGCTTATCAAAACAAAAATGGATCTCAGGTTTTTAGGCTTTGAAGAAAGACTTTTTCTCCTTGATAGTATATCAGAAAGTTTTATGTTATTACTTTAAAAAAAGGAAAAGCTAACACATCAAATATATCAACAATGAAATTTCATGTAGATTGTATGAATTCTTGCAAGTATAAGAGAGATGCTAACTCTGCTCCAAGTTTCTACTTACTGCATGGAAATGAAAATTTCTTTCTGGACAAAACAAGCAATCCAGAGTACTTGGTTTTGGTTGTTGTTGTTTTAAAAAATGGAGGCAGAGGAGTGAAAAAAAAAAAATCCAGTAAACTTTTAAAATGTACTATCTTCCACTTCATGGCAAATTGATCTCTGAGCCTCAGAGATGTTTTTCAGTAGAATAAAAATTTATGCAAAGTCAAAATAAATATATTTTTTACAGATTGATAATGATAAACTCTTCCTCCTCAAAACCTGTTCTAAGAAAAATCAGAGTTTCAGCCTGCAATTAGAAACACCTCCGTAGAAAATAATTGGTCTGTAAAATAGATCAAAATCCTGATGATGCCTTTGTGTTGCTCTATTATGTCAGTACTTATTTTGCCACTTTTTCAGACAGCATGATGTAAGCAGCCAAACTACAGACAGTTACTGTAAGTTGCCGCAGACTATCTCAGTTATGGGGATGCCACCTTTAGGTATGTAGTGCAAAATGTAGACAGCAAGTGTATGTGTTTGAGGTAAAGCTTCTCTGAATAAACCAAATTATTATGACAAGTATAATTTAAATATGTGTTAGCATTTTTAGAAAAGTGCACAGAGTACAGAAAGAGTTGGGGGGAAAAAATTACTTCTTAAAGGTTTGTAATGCCCTGATCCGTTCAGCAGGTGTAGGGAAAGGTGGCTGGATCTACACAGGAGAAGCAAAATTCTCAGAGGTTCAAAACAACTTCTACTTGCAAAATTTGGAACATTTCAGTAGAATAGGGCCCTCCCCTAGGTGAGCTTCTGCTAATTTCAGCACCAAAGTCTCACACCTGCATTTTACGCAGAGCCAGAACATTCCCAGCAGCCCCATGTAGTCAGACACTCCTGTTACAGCCAGCAGCTCTTCAGCTCCTCTCAGCCAACAGCAGTTCTCCTGCAAGGCTGTAATATTGTCTCAGTGAAAACAGAAATACAGGCTTTTACACTGTTTGCTGGGTCAACATGAGGAGATTTCAACTTATTTGCATAATTGCTTTATAGATCCGGAGACTCAACGGCCAGGATATGGAATCTCAATGAAAACAGCAACAGCGGTTCCACTCAACTAGTCTTGAGGCACTGCATAAGAGAAGGAGGACATGATGTCCCTAGCAATAAGGATGTGACTTCATTGGACTGGAATGTAAGCTGACTTCTAAGACTGTGCATGGTTTTTAACTGTCTATATTTAATCCCAAGGCAATTACAGTTGCTGCTCCATATCTTTCATATCTGAGGTGACCAGAATCTTTGTCCTAACCTACTGACCTCTTGTTTCAAATACTCATAATAGGCTGAACTTTCTCCTACATGCTGTAATTTTCCAGGACTGTTGCCATCTTCAAGCTTAACAATGATATATCACTATTTTAGGAGCATGGGTAAAAATAAACTCAGCTAGCTTTAAGAACAAAGATTAAACAAGCAATCTGTGTAATACTGAAGTGTCATTAATAATGTATTTGCATCTCATAGTTACTTTATTTTGGCATGGAAGGAGATAAAAGCACCAGTGAAGCTTTTTCTCTAGATCCTCTCATTTGAATTATGCTGTGCACAGCAAAATGTGTTTACATTATTTTCTTTGTCTCAATAGGAGCATGTGTAGTTATTCTGTCCTTACCTATCAACCTTCTGGATGAAACTGTCATCTGATCCCTTTTTTACTTTCATCCTGCAAAACCCCCTATCTTAGATAATGAGCTCCTGCACAGAGAATACTGAAATGAGCAGAAAGGACAGGTATTCTTGAGAATCCCGAGTGTCTGGACAGTGTCTTTGGGCAGCTTTAAGGCAGCTTCATGTCTCATTTTGCCAGAAGAACTTACAAGATCCTGTAGAAACCTTAATTACTTTGAGATAATTATCATTCTGTCTGTTTTGCTGATATTAGTACAGACAGAGTGATCACATTAGTCTTGTTTTCATAGGAAAACAGATTAATTAAGTACTAGAAAGGATTTTCAGCCGTTATGTACAGTCTCAGTTGCTGGCCAGAGACCAAGTTTCGATTAATCTTTACTGCAGTATTGCCCTTCAGGTGAGCTTGGTGCTTCACAAAGTAAAAGATAAGACCACTGCACAAGTCACCTTTCCCCTGTGTATTTTATATTTGCACAATGGAAGAAGTTGGTGAATAGTACAGAAAGTAGAGGTAGGTCAAGGAAGCAAATAAAACTCAAGCTTATGTTCATTACTTGTTTCCTGTAGATATTAGAGTCAAGAAAAACAGTTGTGAAAAAAAATGAATCAAGGTGTAAGAAAAGAGAAATTCAAAGAGGAAAACATGCAATGAGTGGAGAACAGTTAAGAGGAAAATTTGTCCAAAACACAGAGCATCCTCTAGTATTTCCTGTAGTAATTTCTTACCTTTCAGACTTCATTGGTACTTCACTTACATTATGCTAGTACTTAAGGTAGGGAAATGTTCCTAATTCAAGTACTTCAAGTGCTTCTGACTTAAAGTTTCCCAAAGAACGTGAATTACCACCAACAAATTTGGATAAACTATACAGCTAAACTCCTGAGCTTTTCTTTTTCTCTTTCTACCCTTTATCACTTTTCTTCTCACCACTGGTCCAGAGAAATGTACATCACAATGAGCTTCGCTTAGGTTATGATATTTACCCCCCTACATATTTACTATATACATATATAAGTATAATATATAAGTATATTTAATATATAAATATTAAATTTTTATATTTATAGAAAATTATTATATATTTTTATATATACATTATTATATATTATATATATTAATATAATTTTATATTATATATTGTAGAAATAAATCTACATTTGCTCTGAGTTAATGTTTTTGGAGGGTTGGAGTGGGCATATGTTTTAAAGGATTATTTCATGCCTTTTCCTAATTTTCTATTCATCAAGCTAGAAATGCCATCTGCCTTTATTGTTTATTTAAAACCACAATATTAATCATATTTCCCTGTGAAATATTCACACTGGTGATACTCAATTAGTTCTTCTCTGATTTATGTGACTTACGTCACATAAAGGTTATAAGAAAGGTTATTCCTAGAGGTCGTTTTAAGATCATGGCCTTTGATACCATGAGTAGGATTCATCTCATGTAAGTTTAACACCTAAGCTAGTCCTCTAAACTCATCTTAAGTCAGCAGAAACAGAGACACGTGCCTTCATATTGGGTCGGGCATAATCTAAAGCAAATGAGTTCATGAATTACACTTCAGAGTTCTAGTTACATGATGCTGTTAGTTATGGAGGGAGACTAGATGGCACTCTTAAACTAATTCCTAATTTCTGCATGTCTGGAGATAAATCTCTTAATCCAGGTTTTGAAATGTTGAAAGACTAAATACGTGCTTCAACAGTGTCCATCTCACCAGACAGCAGAGTCAAGTTCTGTTTTAATTATTCTCATCCTAGCCCAATAACACCAGCATCACTGGCTGCACAGGACATATCCTTCTGTGAAGGGTTCCTTCCAGAATACATGTAAATTGCTGATTACATTCATGGGTTTTTTTCCTCCTGATTGGGACCCATGAATCCAGCTTTTCTCAGGCTGTGCCTCTTGTCACTGTGCCCTTGAGCACATAGGAGTCTGTGTTCAGACAAGTAGAAGGCAATTCCTTGATTCCTTGGTAGATAACATTTGAGGTGTTAACCCTGAGTGTATGTGGCTTAGAGCCTTCTTTTGAGTAGAGGTGCCTGAGTTTCACTGAACTGAGATTTAGTCTGGGTTTAGGTCATCTGTTGGTGTTTTAAATGTCCTTTATGTCTAAGAAGTAGTATCTGTTAACTGGAAGAAGCCCATAGAACTTGTTATATCTTGTTTTCTTTTTCTAATCTTTTTGGTTAAGTGGCTCTTATCTGATGGTATAGCCCAGAATTTTACTGTAAGTTAGAGGATTTTATTTCCTCTGTGCTGTCTGAAGCAATAACCTTTAGTTCAAATCATAGCATAATCTGTCTCAATGAGTGGACTCAGAATTCCCATAAAACACAATTAGCGAACCTTAAAAGGAAAGAAAAAGGTTGGTTGAAACAAATTTTGTCATTTATATATATTCCAACAGAGTGATGGAACACTATTGGCTACAGGCTCATATGATGGTTTTGCAAGAATATGGACAGAAGATGGTAAGTCAAACATTTATTGTTCTTAAGCATCAAACAGCAGTGAGCTGTAATTTGACCATTTTGTAAAGAAATTGTAATAATAACCTGTTCTTTATTCCAGGTAACCTTGCAAGCACCTTAGGTCAACATAAAGGTCCAATATTTGCCCTGAAATGGAACAAAAAGGGGAATTATATTTTAAGTGCTGGTGTTGATAAAGTGAGTTTTAAAAATACATTATTCTACCATATAAGTATGCTGATGACTGAGCTTGTGCTGCTAAATTCCTTAAGATTATTTTCTTCTTCTTCTTCTCCAGGAATCCTGAAGAGTTTAAATTTCTTTAATATATTTTAGTGCATGTTGATTGCATTTTTTAGGCTGCATATATGTATACAATTTTCATGGAAAATGCTTAACTTTTTTTAAAAAAAATGTGTAAAATTACATCTTAAATGTGTCTCTGTTAAGGCAGGAACAGCTTCCAGTACGTATATTTGTAGTTTTATCAGCTAACTATTTACTGGAAGATCTTAACAATACCACAGCTTTTAGCTCATCTAATTGTTGAAACACTTTTATTTGAATAAAATAAATATGGCTTCCTCTGGAAATGTGCAAAAAAATATGGTTCTGAACTGAAAATCAAGCAAAACATAGTAGTTACAGCTGAGTACACATTAGAGATTAAAATGAACAGATGACTGATGATCCATTAAAACTGAAACTGGAAAGTATACAACATTCATCTTGCCTAACTTTCAGTGTCTAAAAATTGGATGCATGTGTCATCTTCGGCTTCCTTTATAAAATTCAGAAAGAAAAATGGCACTCCCAAGGGATAGGCTGCATGGCCTGTGTTCCAGTGAGATGCACTGACAGTGCTTCTCTCCAGCAGCTGGCAGAGGGAATCTAGCTGAAGTTTGTACATTTGTAAACTCAGTGAATCCCTATATTTTCATATCCTTGTGAAAATGGAAACTTAGTATTATTCCCTTTAATACTGGCTTATATTCAGCTACACTGGTCTCTCAATGCTAATTTCATTACTCTGGCAAACTTAAATTCTCAATAAAAGCAGCATTTCTTTAGGTTATCCATTATCAGCAAGATGATGCATCCTTAATTTATTTTCTGGAAGTATATGGTTCCAATAAATTGACAAGTCACTCAGAAGTATTGAACTCTACAGGGCACACGCTCACATGTGCTGGGGGTATGGATTAAACCTCTAGTAAGCCAATTACACTTGAGCCTGTCCCACCTCAGTGGGAAGAATTATTGTGTACTCTGCTGAAAGAAAAACATTTCACTTGTTGGTTTAATTATTACAAGTGGGGTTCAGCATCATTTCAGAGTAGAATTCAACTTGCATCTTTGAAAAGGGAAAAAGTGTTCTTTAAAGATCATAACTGAAATATTTTTTCAATATGCTTATTAAAAATGTGTATAGTGTTGTATTCTAGCGCTATTCAGAGTGAATATGCCCATTCTTCATCGTTACATTGCTTCTTCTGTAGGAGTGATACTTCTTTATCTACACTTAGATTATTATTCTGTAATACTGGAAGTGATTTCTGAATTTCCCACTGTTTAGCATGCAAGACTTTCTATAGTCAATAATTTTATCAGTTCATCATTTAGAATTGCTACTTAGTGAGGGTGCACTTTGGTGTTTTTTTCTCTGAGCTGAGCAGTCACTAATCTTTTTTTCCACCCTTTCTTTGGATGCAGACAACAATAATTTGGGATGCTCACACGGGAGAAGCTAAACAGCAATTTCCTTTCCATTCAGGTACTTATTGCATATCTCTTGTTAGGAAAATGAAATGCAGTTTTAATTCTGTCAATGTACTTTATCCATATCTGCCAAAGAAAAGTTTCAATCAAGTCTTTTTGTGCTTTAGCTATCCTGAGTCATGGCTCATGGGTTAATTCTTATTTCAGAAAGACAGAGTTCTGTGAGAACCAGCTTTGAAAGTCAAAAGAGATTTTAGAAGAGGGTTTGTACACCAGCCATGACTATCTAACTGAGAAGTCTTGTTGTTACCTCTGTGCTCGAATAGTACCAGGTAGTGATTCACGAAGAGAACTTTCAGTGGAGGTGTCTGGGATCTTTTCCATTCTCTCTGCTCCTGTTTCCATGAAACTGCTTTGAGGCAGAAGCAGGCAGATCACTTATGCACCTTGCATTCACCACTGCACTCACAAAGATCCTCAGAATTTCTTAGCTTTTAATTTTAACTTGAAGTTCTTCAGTATTTACTTTCTCTGAGTATTGGAAATTAATTTGCAGCCTTGAGTTTCAAAACCTTGCTGTACCAAAGCAGTACTTGGATGGTTACTTGTAGATCTGTTTCAAGAAGACAGGGGATGTCACAGGTATTAAGTAATCTTGAATAACAGTTATTGACATAATCTGAAATTCAACTAAGACCAGACTTGTAAAATGATGGCTGAATTCATGATCCAAAGTGGCTCTGTTGTCATAGTGAAGAATTTTAAGGGGTATATTAAAACTTAGTTTAAAACCATTAGTTTAAACTTAGTTTAAACCCAGAGAACATTCTGGGTTCTGATGCTAGAGGTGTTAATCTTCCTAGTTGTCTGTAACTAATCCATTTTTAAATACAGCAAGCTTTCACAAGGATTTTTAATGGTTAAAAACATATTTTGATACTCTTTTTAAAACATTATTTTGCACATGTTTTTCAAGTCAAACTGTTCTTATTCTCACATTTACACTGATGTGAATAATATGTAGTGGCAATCTAAATGGTTATTCAACAGTAGACAAAAAGTATGTCCATGGACACAGCAATTCCATACTCTGCATTTTTGTCACTCGTCTCCTTATTCATGCAGCTGTTGCTTTAGAGGAGTTGATGTCTGCTCATCAACTTTCTCATCAGATTTCCTCACTGTGGCATTTATTTATCTACCATAACTGTTCCATAACAGCAAACTGTGCATATGGAGTGATTTGTTAATGAGGCTCTTAATCCTCTGATCCCTAACTTGTAATCTAAGCAGCTGTGGATTCAGAAGTTGGTTGCCCCTTCAGAATCATGTTCACTGACATGTAAGCTGTCTTAGCAGTGATGTGCATCAAGGACAAATCACCTCATCCCCTTTTTGCAAGTTGAAAACTCAACTATATCTACCAGTGCAATATGTCCATGTGCATTAAAAGATTTTTTTAAAAGCCTTACTGCATATGCTGTTTGTCTTTGGAACATGAGACAAAACTGAAGTGTAGATGTGGAGAAGCTAATATTTTAATTTTTCTTTTTTACTATTTCATATATATTTTCATGGAGAAGTAAAGCAGTTATTAAGAAAATGCTGTCAGGAAAATTTTTAATAGGAGAAAGCATGAATCCTACAAAACCTTCTTAAAATCAGCCAAACTCTACTCACTTTGTTCTTACAAGTCTAAAGCCACAAAGACCTCACCTTGTCCTCTTTGCATCACCAGGACAAACTAACAGCAAATTCCTTTCCACATCTGGAATCTAAAAACCTTGTCTACACTAGAATTAAAGGTGGCATTTTAACAATTAAAAGTCTAGTCTAGGCAAGGGTACACTTCCTTTAACACATACTTCTTTGAAGTCTGGAGGTAGTTGGCCTGGGAATAACATAAGGCTTTTTTTACTCTCTGCTTCTTTACAATAACTGCTTTATTTTACATGGACAAAAACATGGACAAAATTGTCATCATAAAATAGGTAAGGAAAAGTCCTTTGTCTGGTTGTTGAAGGCCTTCATGTCATTGGTGTTCCCATGTAATGTTTAAGGTTTTTTGGTCAAAATATGTAACTATGCAGATAAGTAGCTTCTAGGGTTTCATTATTTTTTGCAAAATCATGAATCATCATAGGGCATTTGATCAAAATACATATCCACAAAACTAATTTCTTTAAAAAGGACCTAAATAATCCAATTTTGACATCTACTGATAGATACAGGCTGATGTCTATGCTTGCAGGAGCACGTTGTTGAATTGGCACCAAAAGATATTTGTATCACACAGTTTTAAACATTTAATTGTACAGTGACAGGATAAGAGTTAAATGGATTCAAACTGAAGGACAGAAGGTTTAGATTAGAAATCAGGAAGAAATTCTTCTGTGAGGGTGATGAGGCACTGAACCAGGCTGCCCAGAGAAGCCCAGGCTGGGTGGAGCTCTGAGTAATGTGGTCTAGTAGAAGGTGTCCCTGACCACAGCAGGGGGGCTGGAACTAGGTGTTCTTTAGGGTCTCTTCCAAACTAACCCATTCTGTGATTCTGTGATCTAAGTGCTCTGAATTACACTTAAGTTTGTTCTGAAAAAGCCTAAATTACTGGATAATTATTGTAACACTTTTGGGTTTGGCTTTTATTTTAGCTGCATTTTTTAAGGATTTGTTGCTGCTTTTTTTATGATCTGTTATGATATTCTAATTGTTTTTATGCAATTGGCTAGTTCCTGTGGTTTTGAAAACACTTCAGCAATTTGATTATTTGCGTCAAGAACCGTGTTTGGTTGATCTTTTCAAACCTTTTATGTAGTTACTTGTCCAGTAAACATATGATCGAGTACACCAATAAATGAATCAGTATTAATTATCAGCACTTTATGATGCAAATTATGCTGCAGTGTAAATCCATAGCTTTAGGTGCCAAGAGTTCTCTGAAAATTAGGTTTTGACTCATACATATCATACTAGATATTAGCCCTGAAGACATATTGCTATTAATGATTATATTTTTTGTTTGATTTGAAATACAGAATTTGTAGCACAAAAAGAAAGACAAACAGGCACTTAAAGAAAGATCTTTTATTGTTTCCTTATCTCATTCATGTTCATTGGAAAATTCAAAAGTAGTCTGCCTTCCTCTCATGAATTTCCTTTATATTTCTACAAGGTAGTAATTCCTTACCTGTCATAGAAGAATTACTGAGCTTTTTCATTAATACTGTAAAAACCTCTTGTCTATGAGGCAATGCCAGCTCTTCATTCTCATTTAAAGAGCTACCTGATGATTCAGAAGGTATCAGATATGGATCTATTTTGTTTTGCAGTTAGTAAAAATTGTAATAGGAAAAACATATTTAAATGTAACAGGCTTGTCAGAACAGATGTCTTTTCACTTCTGTATTGCTAAAGTATTTTTCTAAACACGTTTGAGTAAGGAATTTCTTGGTTTCATTTTAATGATAAATTTGCATTGTTATCTTTGCCAGGAGGAGATTCAACTTTGTTTCCTATGTGCTGATCTCATTCTAGCACAATTGCTTCTCACAAGAGTGTGCTGAGAATGAAGATTTCTATATTTTAGCAAGTCTTATGTCATCCTCTGGAGGGCAGCTAAACTCTATCCTGAGGGAAAGAGCCCAAGCAGCAGTCATAGAAACATAAGCAAGCTGTTTGTCAGGAGCTCCCTCCAGCTCCTGGTTGCACTCTGCAGTGACATGCTGGAAGAGTTGTTTGGGGATTTTTTCCCATTCTTTTTGCAAAGTGTGTGTGTATGTGTTGCACACAAGCACTACTTACATGCTCATGTGCTCTCTGTGCACGCAGTTTTTTTAGTTCAGTGCTCATTAATGCCAAACCCTTTACAGAAACTCCTCCTCTCATTTCAGATGAGGCTGATCAAGGTACCTGCCTAAAACCAGTCCCCAAGCAAATTAAAGTGAATTTTAGTATTATTAATCCATGTGCCTGAACAGAATGATAGGTTTGTATCAAAGGTTGCATAAAGCTTTAGTGCAAAGGGATCCAGCCAGTTGCTCTTCCACCTTCCCATGTGTTGTGTCTTGCATTCACAGGAATGTGCTTGTCTAACCCAGGTGAAATTATCCACGTTTTTTTCTGGGTTTGTTTTCTTTCCGTTTCTCCACTGAACTGGGTTACAGAGGAATGAATGCTAGACATAACCCATTATATGTGTAGCTGGGAGCACAGAGGATGGAGGTAGTGTTTTGCCTTCTTACGTAACTTAACCCAAAAGATTCTCATAAGCAGATGCTATGCAAAGTATCCAGATAATCCACTGGAATAGAAAAAATAATTTGTGCCCTTCAGACAGTCCCTATCAGCCCTGTAACAGGCAGCAGGTGACAGACCAGGATCTAGCCTGTGGACTGTTTCATCCAGATAGGTGATGGGGGGAAAATGATTTGGGACAGCTGTTTCTTTGTTGTGATCCCTGATATTCCTTCTGTTGTTTTTATTCACAGCTCCTGCTCTGGATGTAGACTGGCAGAACAACACTACTTTTGCCTCCTGCAGTACTGACATGTGCATCCATGTATGCAGACTTGGCTGTGATCGTCCTGTTAAAACCTTTCAAGGACACACAGTAAGTTGAAGTCCAAAATGCTGGTGATAAAGTCACAGCAACGTGTTACAATGATGGCAGATGATGTGTTTGCAGGGTATGTTCTGGCAGCAAAGGTGTTACACCCCACTGTTTCCCTAAAAGCATATTCCTTGGGAGCGATGATTCAGTGCCTGTGAGAAGGGATGAAATATTCTAAATGGCCATAGGAGGCAACAGCTCCACCTTAAACAGTGAGAGTGTTTCTGTGTAGCATGAGCTGCAGACTAAAGGTACATTCATCAATAAGATTCTGTTTTCCACTGGCTTAATTTCCTTTACTAAATGAATACTATGAATAAGGAGAGAACAGTTTACCTCCAGCCATTGTTCAGTTTTAGAATCAATTTCCGCACTCTTTTCTTGGTGATATTTAATGACTGTCAAAGGTTATTTTTTCTAGGTTTCATTTGTGATAAAAACTCCAATCATTTACTGACCCATAATTTAGATGTTAGCTTCCAGAACTATGCATTTGGAGACCTTTAGGCATTCGGAGTTTGTGGTTAAACTGATGTGTCACAACAAGTTGTACATTTCTAACAATAGACTGGTGCTTTTTATGATTATATGAAATGCACCGTTTTATACATAATCCAGATTTTCACTTCAAATGTATCTATACTTGCTTTTAATTATAACTGAAACATGTAAAATGCAAAATTTAAATATTTTCCAGGATTGTTTTCACTGAGACCCTGGATCAATTTATATTTTTAAGAAAACAGTCTTTCTCTTTATATAAAATGCTTTATTTCTCTACCTATAGCCATAGAAGAGTATGGTAAACTTATTCTTTACAAAGGGGATACACTAGGCTTAGGTAATTACAAAGTGCTAGAAAAGCTGATAGAGAAAGCATCCTAACCTGTTTAATACTCATTTACACATAAACCTCTCTTTTGAGAGACCAGCATTGTTGTAGAGCTACAATATAAAGAATTATCAAGTCCACAAAACTTTACATCCCACCAGTATCAGTATTTTCTGTTGAAAACTTGTATCACCAGGTCTACAGAACATTAATGAAAGAAATGCCCCAGTTTTAAAAAGAAGTTAATGCTGTACCATCAATCTGTCTGGGTGTGTTTAAATCCTAGAATATGACAAAAGGATAAAAGCAACTTTGTGCCAGAATACATATCAGAAGATCATTTATGTGTATTGCTCACAGGCATAGGATGGTTCCACTCCAAAATGCCACTAAAATAGCATGTTGGGGAGGCAGCACTGCTTTTGTTCACCCCTAAAAGCACAAATAATTTGCACTGTAATTTGTGGGTGAACTTGTTCCATGCATAAACCTTGAGTGCCCTCTGCTGAGTGTCCGGTACAGTGCAGTAACTGGAATATTTGCTTAATAAAATCACTCTTCATTTCAGAACGAGGTGAATGCAATCAAATGGGACCCATCTGGCATGCTACTAGCATCTTGCTCCGATGACATGACATTAAAGGTAAAACAATTTCCATTCCTGTTGTTCAAGAAGTAAGAACAAAAAATTATGTCTCTTTTTCAGTCTTCTCCAGAATGGTGGTACTGTATCACTTCAAACTCTGCATGAATAGTAGTTTCCAATATGTCCCATATGTCTTGAAGCAAATCTGAACTGAAGACAGGGAAGCAAACACTAGTGAAATTGAGGCATCCTATCCAAATAAGTGTTACATGACTGATGTACCATTGTCACAAAAAAAATCATAGTTTAAGTATAGATAATATAGACCTTCAGTAGCCCAAGACTCTTTCTCATTTTGCTTCTCCAGCCACATCAAATGAAGGCTGTCTGAGTAGGTATAGCTGTATGTTGTTATAGCAAAGCTCTCCTGATGGGCTGTTGATGTATGCTGGTTCCTTGAAGAAAGCAAATATCCCAGGAAGGATTTGGTTTTGTGGATAGAATTGTACCAGTAATAGATTCCTTGCAGTATGGTTATGTTAATTAAGACTCGGATCTTTTTAAACTGCTGATTGACACAGCTGAAACTTGGGATGTTTCTAGAAACTGAGACAGCAGCAAAATTTGCAGATCAGAGCTAAGAGAATGTCAGTGTTACGAGTATTTCCTCTTCATAGGTAGACTGACTTCTGCTCTGTCTTTACCACATCCCCACTGAAGTTTTCATCATTCTGGATTCCAAGTGTGTTATTGCAGGCAGGTGACAGAGCTGGAAATTTACAGAAAACAGGGGCAAAAGGGAGCACCCTGCCTGTCATTCAGCCACAAAGCAGTATTGCATAACTGTTCTTGCTCTGCTTAAACATCCTGACCAAGTGGTAGCACATCTTTTTGGTGCCCAGTTGCATGCCGTGTTTTAAAAACCACCATGGTTCAGTATTGTTACCAGTTCAAATTCCTGACCACTGAATTTGGCACAAGAGCTAGTGGTTTGCTATCCCTGGCCTCACCTGTTTATAAAAAAACTTCAGTGACAGAGATAGCAAATGCTGCAAATTAAGGCAATTATTCTTCTTCCTTTTCCTTTGTAAATCAGTCCTCTCCAACTTTTTTCTTCTCTATTTTTGGAATTCACAAGCATTTCCTATAACTTCATGGAACATGCTGCCTGTCAGCCATAGAACATGGCTGAGCTTTGTGTAGCATTTCCAAAAGCAATCTCAGGTACACTGGTGGGAATTCAGCATAAGAGGACATCATTTTCATGGTGCAGACTTACAACAACTGAGTTAAATCATTACTGCATTTTTGGTATCTCTCTGAAACTGACTGACTAAATTTGAGTTATTTTCCCTGCTGCAAGTTCCTTCATCTTACTTTCTCAGTTAGCTGAAGAAAAGAGGTGCTAAATTACCTGTCATCTCTATTGAGCATATTCTTCATCTTACACTGAAGTATTTGGCCATGTAACACTGCAGAAGCAGCTGACTGTCTTCCATCTTCTGTACTGTTAAGAACATGAGGGAAACAAATGGAGTTCAGGAGGAAAAGGAAAATTTTACTAGCATAAGAGAAAATTGCTGTGTTCTAAGCAGTTGCTACCATTTTCTTCTCATTCTTTAAAATTACTGCTGTTGCAATGTGTAAATAAAATTCAGGTTAAACTTCTTCAAACTGATAAAATTCTGTGTGAAAATAGTTACAGGCTTTTGGAAGTACAGCAACTCTTTAGTTCTAGTATTGAATAAATATATAACTCTTTACCCTGTTAGAGTTATTTTAATGTATGTGCCAAATTAATAAATTATATTTATGTGCATTCAGGTGAGTCAAGATCTCAAATAAACAAATGGTAAGAATAACATAGAATTTAAATAATTCAGCTGAGAAGAGATTAATAATGTTGCCATTTTGCCCCTTCATTATTACTCTGACTCAGATATGGAGTATGAAGCAAGATACCTGTGTACATGATCTTCAGGCTCACAGCAAAGAGATTTACACTATCAAATGGAGCCCTACAGGACCAGGCACCAGCAACCCAAACTCCAACATCATGTTAGCAAGGTAAAAAATGCACCTCTTTTTCTTACCTGCCAAGAAGAAGGATCATCTTTCTGACATATAACCCTACTGTCACTTTGCCGTCACTCATCCTGCAGACAATTCCACTAAAAAGTATCTCTGTATGTAACTCAGGGAGATGGATGCAAAGGGAAAGGATTTGTATTTGAAAAAAGAAAGAGAACAAGGAAAGAAAATTGAGTCATGTGGTGTTTAACTTTTCAGCTGCCCTGATAAAATGGTGGTAAATTTGGCATTGTGCTTTCACATCCAGCGTTGGATTGTTAGGAGTGAAAATCTTGAGGCAGATGCTCTCAAGATTCAGGCAGCTGGAATGGTTTCTAACTCGGGTCATGCAACTCACCTGGGTGGTTAGAGAAAATTTTTGTAGCCTTCCTGGCTAATAGAGAAAAGCTGGGATACTCTTTGAAGTTCCACTTGAAAATCTGTGCAAAATTCTTCAAGCTTAGGAAGCACATTTACTTGTAGAGTGCCAGTTGATGGTACTACTGTGGGTTTATCAGATCAGCTCATGGAGTGTGCAGTGTGGGGAGAAGTTGTGTTGAAAATAGTTTCATTACTCTTTAATCTGGGATTGGACTTGGAAGAACTTCACTTTCTTGGAGTTATTCTTTTATTATTATTTTTAATGCATATTGTTTCCTTTGCCTTTCTCCAAGCCCACAGTTTGGGATTTAAATGGAATGTAGCAAAAAGCATCGCTGAAACAAAGTGAAAAGAAGCACAGTTCTAGAGAATTATAAAATGCTAATTCATTAAACAGGGTAAATCCATTAGGAGTAATCTCTCTGGACCCATTTATCCCATTTATCCTATTAATACAATATATATTTGACCTTCCTGAGTAACAGGGGTAGAATCTCAAAACTGGGGAGCTTGGCCTTCTTAGGGCTATGTATAGCACACCTAGATAGGCCCTAAGGGTCCTCATACAAGAATTCAGTTCTATAGCTGTAGTTCTTAAGATAAAAAACATACAGGCTGCGGTACATTTTAGCTTTTCTGTTTGAAACATGTTTTGCTTAGCCAAGAGAAAAAGCAGCTGTGGTATTATTCTCTTATAACATTTACAGTATCACAGTGCAAATTAATTAACACCCAAATGGTTACATTTTTGTGTTTGAATGCTTCTTGCAGTGCTTCGTTCGACTCCACGGTTCGGCTGTGGGACGTTGACCGAGGAGTCTGCATCCATACGTTAACAAAGCATCAAGAGCCTGTCTACAGTGTAGCTTTTAGTCCTGATGGAAAGTACCTAGCCAGTGGGTCCTTTGACAAATGTGTCCATATATGGAATACTCAGGTACTGTTCTGCCTCACATGAAGCACATCTGGTTTAGATGACACATTAATAGCAAAAGTTTAAATGAAAAATGTGTGTGCCTCAGCCATGCATGACCTGCCTGCCAGGGTGAACCTGATTGTATTGGCTGGCATAGATCCATGGCACTTGAGTCACTCAGGTGCAGTGAGGTGACTGCTTTGTATGCTAAAACAAATAGCATGCATGAAAATAGGCACCTTGTTTTGGGTCAGCTTTCTGAAACAAAGGTGTAGATCAGAAATAAAGGACACTTTTATTTAGTTGCAGACTGAGTTCAGCTGTGAATCTGATGCTCTTGGCTCAGGTTTTGTGAAGAAAGGATATAGAAACAGAGATGTACAGGCAGGGTACTGGTGATATTCTGGAGAAAAGTGGGACATCATAGTTCCACAGATGTAATTCTGGATACCAGTGCCTCACAACCTGAATTAGCAACAAACTTTAGAGAAGAACACATCAACCTAACTCCCCAGGCCTTTCTTGTTACAGAATTGACAAAAACAGATGTCTTGAGAGTCCTACTGGAGGAGTTTCTGAGTTTCTGGAGGAGCCTGTTGCTCTTCATTACAAAGACCAGTTTCCTAACAGTTTCCTAACTGTTTCCTAACCCGTTTCCATCATGATATGGAGGTGGCCATAGCTGGGTGATCTGAATAGCTCCCCCTTTTAACATAGTGCCACATGACAGAGAAAAAGAAGGGGAACTTCTGTATCCAATGTCTGCATCCTGTTTTGCTTTGTAGAGTGGAACTCTAGTACATAGCTACAGAGGCACCGGGGGCATCTTTGAAGTCTGCTGGAATGCTAGAGGAGACAAAGTGGGAGCGAGCGCATCAGACGGATCGGTAAGGATCATCAGACATTGGCTGGAGATCTCTTTTCTGGGGAGAATCAACAAAAACCAGGATGCTGTATTTGCCTCCTGGGGACAGAGCCGAAGGCAGAGGCAGTTCAAGACACAAATAAGTAGCTCTGTGTAGTGTATTAAAAATGCTCCTGCTTTGAAAGGTTTTGAATACTAGGAGGTGGTGTTCCTGTCGGAAATGAAGAATGATTGTGGAATAGGTGAATACGGCTGAAGACAAGAATGACTTTGAAATACATATTTGACAAGAACAACAGTAATGTTGTTTCTATCATTATCTGTCAGTTTTAATGAGGAGCAGATCACAGCAATGTCTGTAACAAACAGTTATCCTGGGGCTTTCAGAGTTTGATTCCACAGAATAATATTCCTATTCCGTTGAATAGGAATAACTAAAGCAGGAAATTTTCAGCATGATACCCAAAGATTTTGTCATGTGGTGAAGGAGAAATATTGCTGTGGAGATACTGATTATTCCTTACTATTTTTTGCTGTTAATGTCACTTCTAAAAAAATTCAATTGTAGTATGATCAGCTTGTGCACGACACATATGGCTGGCTGGCATAACTACTTTGGAGCACTATTTTTCAGCTGGTTTTAACAAAGGGAACACCTATGACATGATTCAGTTGTTTGAGCTTAGTTGTGCCATCTCAGACAGTGCCATGCCTGGCTCTCAACAGCTGCTCCAAATGGGCACATGTCCACTATCATGCCTGTCAAGTCTGCATCTGTTTTGGATATATTTCAGATGTGGAAATGGACATTTAGGCAACTGAATAGATCCCATAATCTTACCGCATGTGCCAACAAAATGTTTGTTTGTAAACCAATGAAAGCCCAGCTAAATGTTAGGTGTGTAGGTTTCACTTGGGCTTTCTCCCATGTCAGTTAGTTACTTTACTTGTGTGCCTATAAACCAGTACTTGAGAGAGGCTGATTTGAAGCTGGGGAGTGTAAGTGGTGTCCATCTGTGTACAGGGTGCATGAGTGGGATTTCCACATCACCTTCACAAATGGTTCTTAACACAGGGTCTTCTCTCTGCAGGTTTGTGTTCTAGATCTGCGGAAGTAAAAGTGAAATGTTTTAGAAGAAATTTCAAATGGACCAGCAGTGAATGTGTGGGGAGAAGCACTCTTCAAAACTATTCTTAACAGCTCCAGAACTGTACAAACTTGAACAAAGTTAGAGTGTACCGTGAAACCGACTCTCCCTGGCCACAGGTGACTTGTATTTTGTCCGTAACTTCATCAAGGAGTCAAAACGCAGTCACTTCAGAGGGGGAGGGAATGGTTTCCACCTGGAACATTCAGCCTTGGAAGCATGAAGCCACCAGCTAGGCATTGCACTGTTTGGTTTGCATCTGAGAACTTGCTCTGATGGCTGGGGAAAAAAAAAAGCTGTGCCAAAAAAATTAATAAAAAGGAAAAAAACAAAAAAAGGAAAAAAAAAAAGAAAAATGCTGTGATAAACCAAAAGGGAAAAAAATCCTCCTCCATGCGGTGTTGTATTTTTTCCTTCCAATTTGGACACTACAGTTGCTCTCCCAAAGGACGTTCAAAGACCAGTTTGTACTGATGAAATGCTCAACTTTGTAATCACAACACTTTCTATTTTCTAGACTACTTTTTTTGTTCAGTGGTTTTTCTATCAGCTGGAATATTACAGCCTGGAGGATCCCAGGCTTAGGATGAAACTTTGTTTTCCTTTTATTTCTCCCTTCCACTCCCAACTTTTCCTTCCTTTTTTTTCTCCTCTTTCTTTTTGCCCCACTTTTTTTTTTCTTTTCCCTGTATGCCCATAGTAGATGCAGCCAGGTGGACATGACAATGAAAATTTTTGACAGACTGCTTCTCCTCTCTTCTATATCTTCCTTTTCCTTTCTTTCTCTCCATTTAAAAGAGAAAAAAATCCTCCATGCTTCAGATCTTAGCGTCTCAAGGGCACTTTCAGCAAATTGTGTAATAAGTGCTTTATATAAGAATGCAGTGCTGGGGAAGATTTTTACAGGAGAAAGATGACTTTTAACAGAAAGAACCCAGTGTATTTTTGGAAAAAAAATATTTTTTATGTTGAACAGTTTTAAAAGCCAAAAATGGCCACAAAATGTAAACCGGTTGTGTAATTCAAGCAAAAAGAATGACACAGAGTCCAGGGAACATGAAAGGCACAGTATCCTTTTTCTCTCCTCTCTCAGAAAGTGCTGTAAGAAAAAACGGTGTTTGAAACAAGGAATACCAGTCCTTTACTAAAGTCCTTTTCCAGCAGCCAGCCATTTACTCAGTCTTATTCCAGTTTTTTATGGCTGTTTGATGATGTAAACTTATTCAAAGAGATTCAGAACCCTGAGACTATAAATACAGCCTTCAATTTCTCTAGTCTATATTTTTGTTTGTTTCCAGAAACGAAGAGAAAATACTTGTGTATCTTCTTTCCTATAGATAGTTCAGATTTTGACAGAATATGGGTTTGGCTGCCTGTGGCCTTGCTGAGCAGTGCTGTGTTCCACTATTTATCATTCCAGTCAATCAGTGGGGTTTTACCACTGACTTAATGAGACCAGGTGAACTGAAATCTATTGACTGCATCTGTCACTGTTGAAGAATGGACTCTTGCCAAGCTCCTGTCCATCCATGGACCACACACACCAAGAAGAAGGCTTTGCCATTGTAGTGGGTGGTGCTGCTGTCACCATGTGTGTGCTGCATCCTGCAGGGAAAGCTCTGGCTCTGCACTTGGAGGCTCACTCTCTGGCCAGACAGGTTTAGCCTCAAGGTTGTCCTCAGAGTGGTGCTCAGAAGACAATGAATTCATTAGGTGATGACATCATATGTATGTTCTATCTCAACGTGAAAACCACTGTAAAGTTGTGGGGAGTGAAACGATCAGAATGATGATGGAGAGTTCCAAAGCACCACCTATCCACTTTGGACAGGATTTCCTTACTGCACCTGACAGCCTGCACAGATGCCAGCTGAAGACTGCATTACTCTAATTGAGGAAATGACAAATGCAAAGGACACATAGGCAGAGTTTACTGAAAGTGCAGTAAACTGTAAGGCAGCCTTGGGGTGGTGTCAGACACAACTTAGATTCTCAGAACTGGCTGAGTCACACAAGTGTCCTCTCTACAGCCTAGGCTAGGATCTGTAGGAGAGAATAAACAGGCCACAAATCTCTTAACAGATGTAGAACCTTCCTGCCCAAAGTTGCTGTAACGTGGCATCTTCCTCTTGGTTTGACCACAGCTGCTGAAGGTGTGATTGGATCTGAGCAAATCCAGAACCCTTGGGCTGAACTGGTGGTGTGAGACCTGCTGAGCTCCAGGGCATCATCGTGGAATCTGAACACCATCTTTTCTCTGGAGTTTTCTTCTTTGTATGCTTGCATCTGTACCAGGATCCTAGTCCTTCTAGTGGAACTAGCCACTGCCAACTTCAGCTGCATTTCCTAAGATATACCTTTGCAAAGGAGAAATGAATGGAAAGAACTAACTGCTACAAGTGTTAGTCCTGAGGTGAAAACAGTTATGTGGGATTTTGGTTACTAGTGATAGTTAGGCTTGTTTGTAATTTATCTCAAATAATTGGATGCCAGGCAGTATCAAGGATTATTTTTGGTGTTAAATGCTTTTAATTGTTGGTTTTAGTTTCTTGCACCAAGAGCATGGCTGTAGATCACCATGTGGCAGTCTTGCACTCTTTTCTAATAACCACATGTACCTGCTAATTTAAAGTCACTACTTTTTTTAAAAAAGGACTTGCTCAAAGAGTCTTGAACTGGAATACAAAGGCATAATGTGGTTTTATGAAGCACGGTTTGGACAATGATTTGATTGCAGTCATTGCATGTAAACGGTTAAATTCCAACGCTGCTTTTCGGTGGCATTTCTGAGAATAACAAGCAGAAGTTGCTGGTCTGTGGGAGGGCAGCACTGATGGGGCTCTGGCCTTGCCTCTGTCCCTTGAGTGACACCTGAATAGGCCAGACCTCAGGATTTGAAGAGATTAATTTGCTCAATGCTGCATGACTGGCTGGCTCCACAGCCTGTAATTCACAGTTGTTCCCAGGATAGCTACTGTAGATAACAGGGCAATGTCCGTGATACCTGTTCCTTTTTTCCATTTTTTTAATTTGTCAGAACACCACTTTCCTTGCCTACATGGAGGTAAGAAGCCAAGCAAAACAAAATTTGAATATCAGTTGGTTTGCAAAGCTCATGTGTGAGACAGGCTGCTGCTCCAGAAAGTTTTCTATATGGACCATCATAGTTAAAAGCAATGTATATGAAGAGCTAAGAAAATCCACTTCTCTTACCTTTCACAAAATCCTAAAGACTGGAAACTCATGGAAGATGCTGTAGTAGATCATTTTCATCTGAAATGAGAGCTGTTAAGAAGGGAGGAGGTGTAGTTGAAAATGTTAATCTTAACCTAAGGACGGGGTTTCTTCAGGGCACGGACAGTGGGGAGAGCGGCTTTTCCAGGCTGTATTTCAAGGTGGATGTCTCAGCCTAGAGCTGCAGCACTCTGCTCCTGGGAGCTCTCCCTCGCCTCCAGCAGCAGCACATTCCCAGGCTGGCAGAGCCCCTCTGTGACTCCTCGGCAATAGAACTGCACGAAGCAACAGCCCAGGGGACTTCATAAAATTTCTTCCTAGAATTTTGTTTATAGTTCTTTGTAACAGAAGAGAAAATGGAAAAGCCTAAGTGACCAAACAGGGTTGTGAAACCATCCAGAGACTTGCTGGATTTTTATTATTGCTGGCTGTCTGGAACTGGCCTGGAAGTGAAAATAACCCAGTTTCTGAAAAACCACTATACTCTGTGGGTTAGAAGGATACTGAATCTTTTATGTAGAAAACACTGGGTCCCTTATGGGGCAATAAAGGGCCCGACTTACAGGGTTATACACACATTAACCCCATGCTACATCTTAGAAATTTCCTTTTAATTTGTTTAAAAAAAAAAAAAAAAGAAAAAATAGCTAATTTTAGAGCCAAGTGAAGTGCACTTTGTCAAATGTAAGGGTCTGCTTTGTTTTTGGGTTTCTTTTTCTTTTTCCCTTTTTAATTTTTCCTCCTTTTTTTTTTCCTCTTACTGCCTTTTTAAAAGATGTGGTTCTTTGTCAATTGCAGAAATGTTCTTTCAGCCACTCACTGAAATTCTGAATTCTGGCTTCTGCAGTTTTTATTGTCTGTGTCAGACTTGCAGCCAGACTTGGTTCTCATTTAAGCATTTCCCAGGTTCTGTTGAAACATCAACCCTTATTTTGTTTCTCCCCCACCCACACTTTCTTCAAATTCACCTTGTGTATTGTAGCTCATTCGTTTTAAGGAGAGAATCAACAGATCATATTCAGTGTCTTGAATAAATTGCTATATTTTGATATTAGAGAATTCTGTGCGTGTTGTTCCTTATTCTTTTCTGTTTTGCACCCTGCACATAAGAGCTGGGGTTGAGTGACTGAAATTGTGATGTGGTGTCACAAATTGTGATATGGTGTCACTGGCCTGTGGGTGTTAAAAGACCTTGACCAAGGGTTTGTAGAATTTTGTAATATACAGGGCATAGATGCTTTTGCCTCTAATTTTCTTAACTTTATTACAGATTACCACAAACAGCACTCAACTCACCATTAGCAACTACACCTATAATAAAGAAAGCAAATATGTATATATATATGTATATACATATAGCTATTACAGAGTAGTATCTGCAGCATTGGTGTAGCAGCAATCAATGATACAGCAGCTGTAAATTTATAGCAACAATCAAATATAGCAGCACTCCATCAATAGTAGTAGCAATTAAGTGTATAGATATAAATTATAGGTTACAACTGAGTTGTTACTACTGAGGCAAGCTTGGCAGTAATACAGCAGCAGATACACTTAAGATGGGTTAATTACATGTATAGATGAGACACCAAGCCTAGATCTCAGAAAGGGGCCCAGCCATCCCAGAGATGGGAGGATAGAACAGGCCAGCCCCAGGCTTGGGCTGAGTGAGGGAACAGTAGAACAGGCTTCAGATACAATCCATATCATAGAGTTTGGAGTCAGCAAGGCTTCCCAATAATGGTCCAAGGTCTTGCAGACCTGTGTAGGAAAAGGACAAAGATGTGCAGTGCAGGAAGAGAGAGAGAAGCTGATTTGGTCAGAAAATCATTTCTCTGTCATAGAGGCTAAGAGGATACAGGACATCACCACTTCAAGCAGCCAATGGATGCAGTTAATTTCTGGGTTTCACCTGGGACACCCAACAGGTTATGATTTCAGTTCTATTTTGGGACTTGTCCTGCTCTTGCAGTTGAAACAGCCAATGGAACTCACCAATACATTCTTTCTCAGCATGTTATCCCCTTTTTCCAGACTATTTTTCAGCTTTTCAGATGATGCTACTATTACAGTTTCTTGGACTTGCACTTTCTGAGTGTGTCTCAGGATGTGTCTGGTACCCAGCTGCTTTTCAGAGATGCTGGCTGTGCTTCTCAAGAGTGCTTCTGCTCCCCAGGCTCACAGCTCCCAGGCTGGCTGGCAGTTTCTCTCAGGATTTTGGCAGACTTCTCCTGTTGAGTACTTTTTCCCTTTGAATCAGGTCACCTTTATGGCTACTCACATCACATATTTACTGTTTGATTTTATTTCCTCCCATGCTGTATTTATTGGAAATTTATGCTGCTTGTAAGGAGCCAATTTGAGTAAGATTGGGTTAAGGTACTTTTTAAAGTTTCCTTCAAAAAAGTTTCCTCAAAAGGAAGCTTCTGTATATAAAATAAATGGGACTCTAGTTCTGATCAAGGTAAATTGATATTTTTTCTTTAATCCAGCCAGGCTAAAATTCAATCTTGTTTGAGCAGTTGGAAGTTTTTGAAGAACTTCAGAATATTCCACTCATGTGAAGTTGTCATCATCATCCCCTATCAGGAGCTCCCATGGGCTGCTTTCTCTGCTTAGGGTTCAAGGCACTGACCTGAAAGGATGCAAGGGGAGGGGATTGCTTAGCATTAACAGGCTGAATGTTGTGTAGATTTTGGTTGGGTTTTATTCCACAAAATGGTTTCCATGGTACTTAGGGGGAGTCAACATGAAATGGGGTTCTTGCTTTGTGACTGTGTAAGAGGCTGAACCATTGACCTGATCTTAGGCTGATTGTCCAAAGCCTTCAAAAGGAATTAGTGCTCTGTACAAACACAGTCCTGTGTGTCACATCACCTAGTTCTGAGGTGCTTAAGGACCCAGAGCATTAAGTTAGGATTAATACATAACATTTGGAAAGACAGAGGGGCTAGAAAAGCTGGTGTGCTTATGATGATCACCTCAACACATCATATATTTCAAAAAAGAGAGAATGCAATCATTTCCATGACACTTGTGTCAGTTGTTCTGGCATTTGCACAGCACTAATGTCTTTGTAACAGCTTCTCAAAATAAAAAGTATGAGAGCTAAGGAGACAGCTACAGTGGGGCTGTAGCTTCAGGGGTAGTGCTATATAAAAGTTCTCACTTTACCTGCTTCCTGAATAAATGCCATGTGATGGTCCTATTTTCAGTCCTGTTATTTTCAGGCATGTTTTCAGGCAATGTATGACTGCCACACTAAAATTATAGTTTCATTTTCCTGCATTTATCCTATATATATTTACTTAGCCTGAAAATTATGTGACAACTAACACTGGAAGCATCAAGCAGTCCTAAACACTTGCTTCTCTAAACATTTCTGTCAGTGTGCAGTACAATTAAGGGTACTTTTAGAGCTATTCTGGGAAGATGAAATATTGCAGCATCTCACTCAAAACAACTCCTTTCCCTGCCATCATTCTGTGTATCATTTCCGGCCAAGGGTGAGATCAGCACTGACCATTAAGAGCACATACAATTTCATATTGAAGCTGTGTGGTACAAAAAGTAGTTTTTAAGCTTTGAAGTCTTTTAAGTGAAGAAATTACTCACTTGGCAAGGAATTTATCATCATTGCTGACTCCTTTCCCAATAGGAAGGAAGATCTTTGTTTCCTTAGAGATAGGTTTTTTTCCATTTCCTTTTGAATATACTCACAAAACCCAAAGAATACAAAACCTAATAGCTGCAGGAAAGCAGCTATATCCTCTTTTATGGCTGCAAGGTCTAACATCTTTTACCTTCAAAGAAGAAGCCTTGACTTCATCATGTAATTCATTAGTCATTGTTTCAATATGAGAGATCAAAAAAAGATTCTGCTCATCACTTTCCTATCCTTTCCATTAAATACTGGGACAAAGTTGACGTCCTTGTCCTTCACTAGAGTAATTCATCACAGTCAAATGCACAACAGACAAAAATGGGTTTGGTTGCAAAGCACTGCCATTCTGCAGTTCCAAAACTGAGTATTACGTCTTTAGGCTTCTGAAAGTCTGTGCTGTCATCCCTACATGTTGTGTTACAGTTCCTGAAAAATTCTGAATATTTTCTTGAAGGGAAAGACAGAAATGTCAGAGCCTTAGGAGGGTATTTGAGACATCCTGCAATCCTTACAGCCATGGTGTCCTGCTGCCAGCTGGACTGAAAAAGTTGTCAAGTGCCTGCAGAGAGTGCTGTCAGGGAGGGCACTGTGGGAAGATGACTGAGGGTAAAAAGGTAACAGTGCAGAAGTTACAGGGAAAATCGAGCTGCTACTCCCTGGATGGAGCGTGGTGAGCATATCTGACCTCCCCCACAGAACAATCTAATGGGGACTAAATGGAGAATGGAGCAGAGTAGGGACCACAGCCAGGATTTGTCTAAATCTTTGCAGGGGAGGGAACTTGGAGGTACTTCCTAGCTGAAAAGCTGCATAGCACCTGAAAAACAAGGGAGATAAAGGAAGGCCTTGGATTAGCAACCATGGCAAAATCCCTCTCCTTGGACTGACACTTCCCTATCCCAAGGTTATCTCAGGTACTGTTCTGACATACCCACCCCAAGGTACCACCACCCCTCAGTGAGTAAGGTGTGTGGCTGAGTCACTCAATCTCCACCTAAATACAAAGAAATAGTATAAAAGTAAGTTAAGAATGGGAGGAAGTCAGGGAAGTCTGGGATAACTTCTGGGGTCTGCTGATGGGGTGAACCTGTCTTCCCCACAGAGGATGCCTGCTTGGCAAGGTCTGTGTTCCATGTGCATGGAATGATTTCTCAAGTTAGGTTTTGTTAGGATTGGAGCGTGTCACTGTGTGGCTTTGAATTTTATGTTGCTTTGAATATGTTTTTTTCAGTCAGACACTATCCCCAGCAATCATTGACCCTGTCACAGCTTCATTAATAAAGTGTTATTCTGTAACCTGTTCATCTGAGTCCTTCAAGGGCGTTGACACAGTAATCAAACATTAAGGGTTTGAGAAAATTTCCCCTTTTCACATGACAGGCAACCTTGACTGCCAAGAGAGAGATCTGATGGGAAAAGCCCTCAGCATGGTGTTTCCTTCCTTGAAGCCCTAGACAGTGGCTGCTTGTCAGCTTCTTTCCCAGAGGCTTGTTTGGGGAGAATCATGAGAAATTTGTCATCCTCTGTGGAGGAAGGTGAGTGGTGAATGATTAGACATGGTCATTTCATTGCGCAGAGAGGCAGAGAGCCTGTGCTTCAGTCAGTTCACACAGACATCCTTTTTTTGTTTAATATCCCCATTAAAGCCTAGGTCTCATGACTTGATCAAAGAATACATATCAAAGCAATTTTAAAAAATGTAGCCTTTCTAATCCACCAACTTTTAGAGTGGCATCCTGATTTAGGCCTGCTTCAGTACAGAGGCATTGATGAAGATTGTAGTAAGAGCTATAAAAATCTTTTCACATACAAGCAACATAAGTTTTTAAGATAAAATCCTAGATCTCCTATATAGAGTGGTAAAAAATATCTTGGTATAAATTAATTTTTTAAAAGTGGTCTGGACTTATTATGGACTCTGTACCATAAATTGAGGTGTATTTTTCCAGATGCAAATTTGGAAACTGAAGGTGTTTAGTGTGGAAAAAACCTGCACTTGTCATCACTGTTCAAGTACAAGTTCCACCAGCCCCCTGGACACTGCATTAACTGTGTACATCACTGAAAACCCTTGACCAATAAAAACCCAACATTCCTGTCTGTACAAAACAGCACATTTCTCCCTGGTTTTGGTTTCTGCAGTGACAGAGATGCAAGCAGATGGGGAGAGAGGGACTAGTCTGTGCACAGCTCTAAGCTGAGAACTTGTCCCGCAGCTTTTATCACCAAAACTTGTATTTTAAAAACAACCACCAAAAAACAACAGCCTGATCTATTTCTTGAGCCAAGTCTATTCCAGTAGGAACTGAACAGCAGCACCTTTAGCAGAAAATAAGAAATTTAATTTTATTACATATTGTCACTTGAACCACTCCTTCCCATGTCTGAACCACAAAAAGGTTGGTGCTCCTTCCTCCTTTGGTGGAATGATGAGCTGATCAGCTCCCAAAATGAAATTAATTTGAGAGAATGAAAAACCATCTTGCTTCCTCCTGTACTATTTTGGCCTAATTCATTAATACTTTCTTTCTCCATGCTGTACTCTGCATGCTTTGGGCTGGGGAAGATACTATTGCCCACTAAGTGCTGTGTATCTGGATTTTTTTTCTGAAATGGAAGTTGTCATGTTTGAACTTGCCTGTCTAAAATAAATATTATACAGTGGCCTCCTGGAGGCCCATGTAGCAAATCATTGCTTTAGTTGGTCAAAATAAAACAAAACCAACCAAACACCCCAACTGTCATTGGAAAACAGCCCTGAAAAAAATTAGAGAAGGGCAAAGTACTGGCAATTTAATGAGAAAATGTTGCTGGATTTTTTGATGGTGTTTTTGAAGGATATTTCTGAGCAGTGAACTGAATGTTAAAATTTTATTTTTGTGAAAATTTAGGTTTTCTTAAACAAAATATTTGTTCATCACTTCAGGTAGTATCTTCTGGGGTGCTCCTTTTTTAATAAAATGCAATGACATTTGGAGAAGAAAACCAAAAAATTTCTACAACAAAACCAATTAATTTATTGTTTATCCATCAGCAGAAACTATGTTTCCATGAATCTAAAACATAGGGAGTACTTATGTGTGTGTTTTGATGTATGTGCACACTGACATCTGAGTTTTTGTGTAGTTGTACCTGAATATTTATCAGCTCCTTTCACAAGTATCTGCAGAAGCAAGGCAAGAGGCCATCCCTCAATTTCATAGGTATGATTAGAATCTCATCTGGAATAAAGTGAATCCATTAAGTTACTATCTACAGTATGATATCTTCATAAAATAAATGAAGACAGTACATACCATTTTTGTCTACCAGAAATGTAGTAATAAAACTAATATTTGAGGATGTTGCCATGAAAAAAAAACAAACAAATAAACACATTTTTTTAAGGTTTTACAGACCCAAGGCTAATGGGCTGGTGCTCAGGCAGCTCTGCTGACAGGAGCTGATGCCTGGGGCAGGCAGCACCCAGACCATCTTTCACAGCCCCACTGGGAGCCCTGAACCCAGAGCTGCAGCTCCCTGGGCTTCCCCTGTAAAAATACTGCAAACTGGAGTGAGGGGTGTCCTAACACCAAGGCCAGTATTGCTTGCATTACTCCCTTCTTTTGGCCCAGTGAAGAATGAATTCTGTGAGCACAGTGGAGGAGCAGCAGCTCAGGCACGAGCAGTCACCCCATTCCCTGTGAGATTATAAAGTCACCTGGAAGAGAGGAACAATTCTCCTTGTGGAGCCTTGTGGCTGCCTCTGTGTCTTCAGCTCACCATTCATGCCTTTTACAGGTTTCCAGTTACTCAACACTGGTTTCATTTCCAGTGAAGTCATGGAACTCACTAGTGACAGAGCCCAGCAAACAAAGGTCAAAGGCCTCTATTACACTTGAAGATACTTACAAAAAATCCTCTTGTCTTTGGCAAAAATGTATTTTGCTAAGGCAGACATTATTTTTTTCATTTTAAATTCAGATGTTAAATTGAAGGAATCTGGGTATACCAGCTTTCAGACTATAAATCTCTGGGAGCTAAGGAAAAAGCTGCCTTATCTGGCCTCCCCTGTATTGTTCTGGGTGTAATTGCATTCCTAGGGGATGGCTGACTGCCTGACGTGAGGCATTAGCAGAGCTGGGTTGTTACCCAGAGCACTTAGTGTGGCTGGGGGAATGCTTCTGATCCTTGACAAGTCAAGTCTGGTGCCTTGAAGAAAGGGCTGGTGAGAAGAATGCTGTGCTCCCTGTCACATGCTGCCACATGACCAGAGGCAGGGTGGAAGGACATTTCATTGCCACATAAAATGTGGTGCTCAGTTGAGTGCTTTTGCTTAAGGAGGGACTTGCGTTGTTGCCTTTTTTTTTTTTTTTTTTTTTCCTCCAGGAAATTCACTCCAGATCTGCTGCAGCAGCAAACCAGGAGCAGATGCTCTCATGTGGCTATAGCTGCAATGAATGGCTGCCAGTGTTTGCATGTTGTCCTGAGTCTTGGTGCCCTCTGAGGGGAGAGGATGCTGCAAGGACACCCCACCCAACACAGCTGGCTCCTCACTCTGCACAAAACCAACCCCACCAGGTTTACACCCATGTCTTTAAAATGTACCTTTTTCAGCAAGCACAGTAACACCCACAGTGTCTTTGGTTCTACACATTCTCAAGAGTTTCCAGGAGGCTCACAGATGCACAAGTGGGTGGGTACCTCTGTGGAGCCACCTGGAGGGCAAGGATCCAAGGCCTCCATTTACCCTCTGAGTCCCTCTCAGCTATGGAAAAGCTGGTGGAAAAACTAGGATAGGACAAGGCTTCATCAACAAAGGTTGTCTTTATTAGCAGACTTGTCATTCTCCTACTCTCCAGAGGGAGGAACACATCTCAATCCCTCACGGCTCTCCTCCCTCCACTCCTCAAGACCCAATTTCCCACCCATAGAATTAAGGGCAGAATCTGCCTGACTTTCATCCTAATGTGACACCAGGGCACAAAGAGACCCACGGTGCCCTTGGTGCCACCACATGTCACATCATAGAGCCCAGGGCAATAGTGAGCCACCAACTCACCAGCCTTCTCATCTCCAGGCACTGGCTTTGCAAGGACACAAATGTCCCCTGTGGAGAAGTCTGAAAGCCTCAAAAGTTTCTTGCTGCCACAAAATGTGATGAAACCCAGTAACTAAGAGATGCTGGAGCAGCAAAAAGTCTTCCTATCACTTTAATCAATGAATGGTTTCCCTATAGCTGCATGCTCGAATTTTCTCAGCTTTTTGAAAACTTTACCTACAAAACCCCATGTGACTTTAGTGCCCTGAATGATTAAGAGTTTGCTTAGAAAGGTGCAGTAAGAGAACCAACTTTCTATACAGTTCACAGCATATCCTAGGGAATATTAACCAGGAAAAAAATTCATGCTTGCATTCCTGGACTTAACTCTGTTCTCTCCTTTCGGTAAGATTGCATCTTCTTCAGCTGCCAGTTTCAATGTCTACATATGCACATGCCTGTTCCTTAAAAAATTAATAACCAGACATCATCTGACCTGTCTTATGTCATGGTTTAGTGATCTTCCTCTGGGATTACTGTAAACCTGAGATTCCATAAAAATTAAGAAAACATTTTGAGATCAGATAACTTATTATAATGGATACACAGAGGCAAACTTAAGCATAAGTCAAGTATGGTTATCCAGGGGAAGGGGGGGATCACACTTAACATTTCACTTTTTAGCTTCATGTATTTGGTGTACCAGAAGAAGGGTTTTTTAGGATTTTGTTATTCATACATGTGGTGTACTTCATAAATGCAGAGCTGTGGTATGCAAGAAATCTGCCTATTCACGTTGTTTATTATTTTATTAGTGCTCATATTTCAGCTTTGCAATTAGCCTGAACATCTGGCCAAATAAAATAGTAATTAAATGTATGAGGCTGGCAGGTCAAATACAGTTCCATATGTCCTCTTCCACCAACAGAAAACAACCAGGAGTGTTTAAGAAAGTGTTGCAGGATATGGGAAGGTACTTCTCCCAGAAGTTTTCATTTTATCTTTGAGTGCTTAAAAATAAGTTCTGGTGAATACAGAGAGAACTTACCGTGTATGGTTGGATTTGATAAGCTGGCTGGGAGGCCAGGAAAGTGTTAAATACAGGCAATACCACCCTGTATGTAAAGAAATTGTCTATGTGGTTCCACTGCACTAATTATATTTCAGTGCATGGATTCAACTACCTTTTGATTTTAATTAACATTTTTTTCCCTTTAATAAATTCAGGAAGGCTTTGTTGTGCTCTAATACACCCAAAAATACAAGAAGCTGTAGTTGACAACTTCTGTACTCATGAAACAACACTTTAGCTACATATATTTTATTAGACACTATCTGATTCAGTTTTACTTCTGTTTACTTCTCAGAGTCACACCTTGCTGTTCTGGAGGAGCAGCTGCCCTCCTGCTCCAGGAGGGAAGAGCTGTGTGACTGTGGGAGTTCCTCCCAGTGTAAGATGAAGGCCACAGACTGACTGCACTGATGGACTTCACTGTTGACAAGAGCTCTCCCTCATTAACCCAAGCCATGTTTGAAACACATCTTAGAAAACAAATATGCAGGCCAGAGACAAGCACTTCCCACATCACCAGGGCAGCCCCCATGACAACTAAGCAGATACAAATCATCATCAGAATGAAAGCTAGGATGTTTTTCTGTGTGCTGATAAGCACAAGAGTCTCTCAGCAGTGGGTGGCACACTGAAGAAGGCAGTGGTGGTGTTGGTACCAGAGCTGTGCTATCCAGTATGTGGTGTCTGTAGTTTGCCCTTGGAGGACAACGTTTCCTCAAAATGGAGCTGGCTGTGGTGGCCTGTGGCTGCTCCCTCATATGCATGCAGCCAGCACATGAAGTGGAGTCAGTCAAGAGATGGACCTCAAAAATATATTCCTGGTGGGAAGGGAGGGGCATTTGCTGCAGTCATTGAAGAAGGCAATGAGTTGCCTGATTTATCGAACAGTGAGGCAAGAACAAGGTTTGTGTAAGGTGAAATCAAATGTGGCCATGGTTACACATGAGTAGAATCAATTATCATCCAGTTTTAAGCTGTGATGGAATGCCTCCTGTACATCCACTGGAGGCTTGGAACAGCAGGTAAGGAGTCTCTCCTCACACATATTTCTTTTGTAAGTCAAAACCCACTGTGAGTATACTCTGCAATGCCTCATATCAGTTTATAGATATATCAAAATTAGGTCATTTTTCTTTCTTAGGCTGTCAGATAGTCCTAATTTTTTTCTGATGACATCCCACTAGATTCCTAATACACAGACACACCATACTCACCCCAACAACAACCTTGAAACAACAAGAAAGGAGACAAACAAAGCCTGGCCATTGCAGAATGCTGTCCCTGAACAGGAGTGCTCCAGTGCCAGCAACCTGGCACTGCTCAGGGGCTGCTCACAGCTTTGGGGGGCCAGGACTGGGGCATCCCATCTGTCCCTGTCCCACACAAATGCACTGGAGCAGTGAAGGGAGGGAGGGATTAGTCCTTCAATCATCTCACAGGGCCTCTTGCCACAGCCTGTCGCCTCCCAAGCATTTTCGTGCCACATAATTGTTCCAGTGAAGCCAGAGACTGTTTATTTTGGTTTAAGGTTTTGAAGCTTGGTCCACACCACAGCATATGAAAAGGTTTACTAACAATTCCACCTCCACCTTTTTCCTGCTCTTTTGACCCCAGCTGTGATGAGTATTGCACTGAAAAATGGTCTCTGTTTCAAAAGGCTCAGTATAATCTGTTCATAAGTCCGTGTGCTGTCTCTTCATACTTTGGTAGGTAACAAATGACTGTGATGAAAAGAAATGGTCTGGTGATCTGCCAGTAGTTCTGACAAGGAGAGCAACAATAAAAAGCCATAAAGCCATAAAGGTTTCCAAAGGGCACAATGTAAAAGACTTGCTACAAACCTACATTGCTCTGTCATGATCTGCCTTAATAGTTGTCCAATCATTGCTTAACGCCTTTGTATCAAACAATTAGCTCAAGAAGCTGATTTATTTTAATTAGCCAGTCAATACTTTTCAGTATTGTTTCTGCTGCTCCTGAATGTCTAACCCTCCTGAGACTTCCCTGAGTAACCCAGGAAGTTAAGCACCATGTTATTTTTGCATTAACCTTTCAGCTGTCTTCAATTTTTTTTATTATTATTATTTTAATTTTTTTTAACAATAGCTGAAACTGAACTGTGTTGAAAAAGCAAGATGGAAACCGCCAAGAAAGTTCAGCCAAAGTGGATGTGAGCAGGATTTAAAGCCCAGCCCTGGTCACATGCTGGAGAAGAGAAGGGCAATTACCTTGGCTCAAGGGGCTGCCACCATGCCATCAGTCACACTGTGCTGTAAACAGCTTCCAGCTCAACCAGACAAATCATATTACTTCTGCTTTTGATATGAAGTCAAAAGCTTAGGGTAGACATGGTCATCATTGTTTCTTAACTTTCAACCAATCCAGGGAATTGTTTGGATGTAGGTACCTAGGTGCACAAAAAGGGGTGTATCTGAGAAGGAAAACGGATTTAACATCTCTTCATTCAGCACATGATGGTATAAAACAGAGTACTCCTCAGAGAAGGGATTATTGATTCTACTTGTTCTGTTTTATTATGAGTACTCAGAGCATGGAACTGTTTTATGCAAATGTTATTTCTTAATGCACCTACCCCAGCAGCCACACTGCTGTTAGGTAAGTTCATGTAAAGATCAGACTGAATCCAGACTAAAAAATAGTTTGAGGCTTTATTTTTTCTTGAACCTAGTGTGAACTGGAATATTTGTTCTGAACTGTTTGTGGAGCCTGTGCTGGGCTCAATTTTTTAAAAATAAAGCCTTTCAGCTTCTAGATAAAACCACACCAAAAATTCCTACACACAAGCTAAAAGAAGACTATGTCAGTGAGCATCTAAACAGGAAATATTTGTGCTTAACTCAGAGTCTGCTGTCACTAATGCTTTACCAGACTGTAAAGGCTGGAAATGGTGGTGCCTCAGAAATCCTTGAGCTGTAATTTTGGGTGAGGAGTTTTATGCTGAGAAAGGCAAGAAAGGCAACACATTTAAAAACCCAACATATGAATAGTCTGTTTATTTCAACAAAAGACTCTTCTACCATAAGGAGGTTACAAGAGAGATTAAAACAAAATGAATGAAAATCAATCATAAGTAACAAATATCTTTGCAGAGATATACTCCTGCTGAAAAAGGTTCAAGCTGTTATACCTGTTTACATGACTTCTGGAAGGCAAATGAAGACATAAACCATACCTCTCTGTCTCACACCATCTCTCACACAGTGTCACAAGTTACAGGAAATGACACCAAGGCACTGAGCACAAACCTAATTCCAGGGTACACAATGATTCACACGTTGACGTGGTTTTGTGAGTATGGACAATGTGAAAAGTTAGATCCCGGAGAAGTTAGATCCAGCTCTGCACATAAAAACTACCAGCCCTGGTAGATGGGAGAGCTTCTGGTTAATCTCTCATCACTGCTGGTGTTACCTTCAGACAACATGCTTATGGCCTCATCAGTCTGCTGGCTGTCAGTTGTTGAGATCTTCTTGGAATCATGGATGTTGCTTTGGTAGTTCACTGGTGCAGGATAGGCATTTTCCCCCGCTGTTGATGAGGACAGAGATTCCCAGGGTATTTCTCTTTTTCGCCATTTCAGGTCCACTCTCCATCCTGTCCAGCCATAGAAAGCTAACGTGAAGAGAAAGCCCTGCATGGGATTAAGAACCCCCTAAGAAAGAGAAGTGCAACAAGAGTTACACCAGCAAGGAAAGCTTCATCCTCGACTGCAGCAAAATAATTTGCATGTATTAAAAACTTTCTTCTTTCCTTTCACCGAATGATTGCTGACTTTAAAACATGCTACTTGCATGCAAATAAAAATTTCGCCATCGTAAACACAAACAAATAAGAGAAAAATACCATGACCTGTTTTCCAAAACGCTGCTGAGGCCATAAGAGTAAGCAGTAAGCATGAAATTATTTTCTAGCAGGAAGTTCAGCCAGTCAATCCCTTGGTGTGTTTTTAACTTTCTTCACAAGCTTTGGACTTTTTTATTCACAAAAGCACATATATTTTTCATTATAAGCCAAGTCAAATATATGAGAGGAGACACTAGCATAGACAGTCAAGTTTTTAAAAATAGCAGGAATTGATCTGTCTGGAATTGCTTCAGATTCTTGAGCCAGTGAAAATGTCCATCAAAGTGGGATGGAAAAATGGGGAGAGCCACTGAAAAAGAAATTCCCAAGTGATCACCAAAAAATTTGTCTCTGTTCCCAGTGCCATGAGAGGCTTAACCAATTAATGGCTTTTGATGCTTCTATTTTTCTCATAGAAAAAGAAGGAAATTATTTTTACATCCAATTTAAAACAAAGATCAGTCCCCAGACTTGACCTCTTGCTTTCCAGGTGAGCAAGAGCAAGGTCCCTGTCACATGAATATATTCAACTGCTTGTCAGAGAAGGAGGAAAATGAGGTTGTATCACATCAGTTGTATCACTTAATCCTTCAGTACCAAACTGATTAATTAAGCTCAAATGCTTAATTACACAAATCATGCTCAGGCTTTACACCTATTTACCAACTCCAGAACAAATTCCCTAGGAAAATGAACCCGTACTGTCACCTCTGAAACATCCCTCATCAAATATTCTAATAGGAGAAAAGAGGCTACAGTAAGACACCACATCTCACAGCTATTTTTTGGTGCTTTGTGTGAATGATTTTTCACCTATTTGTTCCCAAATAATGATCCTAATATCATGACATAAGATGCAATCATTATTTATAATAATAAAAATAAAACCACCCTAGTTGCAAACAGAGAATTTTCATGAAATGCCCATTTAATTGGGAAACCTTCAGGAACTGTGAGCTAAAAATTGCAGCTTGCATTATGGTAGAGTTTAGCACGGTTAGACTAGAAAGCTATCTGTTATCTGTTCTGGATCTTAAAATGGGTAGTGATCTCTCACAGAGAGAATGCATACTCCAGTAAATGGGGGAAAAAGTTGGCCTCTAGGGTATTTTTGGCAAAGATTACATGTGAAAAGCACTCCCATTGACTGCTCATTCCTTTCTCTTACTGCTTTTCTTCCTTGATTTTCAGAGTGTTTATATCCCTCAAAATCATAAACCCCACACTATACTGGTGTTGTTCCAGCAGTGTTAGTTACAGCAGTGATTTCTAAAACTCAGCAATGTCACAGCTGACCCACCATTATAATCCAGGTGATCAGTGCAGCAGTCCTGATGTTTTTCAGGGGCATTTCATTGATATCTGGCTGCATTTCGAGATAGAACAAAAGGGTCTCGTTGATGATATTGGATGACCAGCTATGGGAGGAGCAAAGAAGAAAAGGACAGTTACATATGGATGTGCATGTAAAATATGCTTTATCTTCAAATTATAGAAAATAAAATCACTCTAAGGACAGTAATATTTTTTAAATCATAGAATGATTAAGAGTAGAAAAGACCTCTAGGATGATCAAGTAAGTCCAAGATGGTTGGATTTCTTGTCAAATCTCAATCTGAAGAGACCAGTAGGTCTATGAGATCATGATCAAGGGCCGGACTCCTACCTACTCACCCAGGCCTAGACAACATAAGAAAAATACCTCTGATATTTTTAACTTGCTGCAGAACAGTAAATTGAAGAATAAAACTGAGATGAGAAGGAAGTGTGATCCATAATGGGAATATCATGAATGCTGACTTTTTTCGCTCATGCCTCAGAAGAGTTGTGCTCACAGACAAGGAACCCAAATATATGCACAAGTTGTTGTAAAAGGCTGAAGGATTTCTAGCTGAGGTTAGAATTTCAGGCTTAGATTAAAGACTTCCAAAATGTCCATTAAAAAACACCAAAAAGCAGCACAAAAGATGATATTCGAAGCCTTGAAAATGCTAACAATTATTTTGAATAAAGGTAATATCCGTTTCCAAATAAGGATGAGCACAATCTAGCCTCATTCATTAAAAGGAACTGAATATGTTCTGAACTAAATAGAGATTGTAGCAAATGGCTGTAAGTTCCTGTTGCATCTAAACAGTGAGAGAAGCATTTCTGTGTAGTTGTACTGCAGGTTCAGAAAAGAAACCATCAGCATTCACGTCATACTTTCTAAGGGGTTTTATGTCTGTCCTTTGCACAATTATATTTTTATCACAATGTAAAACCTCCTCCTCTCCCCTCTCAAACCTGTAGGCATTTCTTCTATCCTATGTTGCCCCAACCTGTTGTCTTTGACTAAAGCATTCCATATTTGACTTCTGAGATGGAAGGAAATCTTCCCTACGCTTCTGAGATGAGACTGCCTCAGTCTTTCCCTCCAGTAACCTTTGAGAAAGTTTTTGCACTCCAGAGCTTATGTTTTATTAGAGCAAAATCCTAAACCAGAGCTGTGATTTTATTTTTTATTAGGAAAGCCCAGAATGAGACAGAATGGAAATAAACAAATGTCCCCACAATGTCCATGGGAAATTGGCCTTTCCTTTCATGCTTGTTCCCAGATAATCAAGCTGGCCACCATCCCTTAGGTTGCAATGCACTTCTCTGGTGCCTCTGGGCTCTTTCTTTCCACAGCCCTGGGAGCTTGGCTGAATCTCTGCTCCTTATTATTTCAGCAATTTCCAGGAAGCCATGCTGCAGGATCCTTCTCTGCTGTCTCTCACTCCCTCCTCTGCTGGCTACCCCACCCTTCACATTGGAAACTTCACTTCCAAGCCAAGTGGACTGTTATTCCCCCCAAAAAGACAATAATTTCCTTTCAGAGCACTCCAGTAGACAGCAGCCAAGGGGAGATAAAAGAGGCAGCCTTTCTCCCTGCTCAGCCTTTTAAAGTAATGTAACATGCATTAATACACCTGTGTATAAAGAAGCTAAATGGAATGTAGAGACTGCTAAGTTTGGCTGCCCCATTTCACTACTCCAGAACCATTTCTTCTTGTCCCACTCTTCTCCTCCCTCTCTCTTTTCTTTCCTATGCCAAAGTACTATTTTCATGGGGGAAGATAGAATATTTTTTAAAAGGATTAAATAATAAGAAATTTCACACACAATTGTATGGAGTTTTCTTTTCTGGCATTTCCTTATTTTCCAGTCAATATCCATGTTTTTCTCAGACACTTGAAAACTGCAGAGCACAGAGGTGGCTGCATTGTATGATCATAGTCAGAACCATGAAGCCAGACTCAGGAGCATATTTTTGTAGGTCCTCAGTGATGTGTTTGGTGCCAAGTGGTTCTGAGAAATGTTGATTACAGAAAGCCATCTATCAGCCCACAGAGTTGGAGCCTGCTGTACCAGACAGTTTCAGTTGATGCCCAACCTACTGGGATTTTTTTGCTATTGTTTCTTGTTGCTTTTGCTATTCTGTTGGTTAAACATTTTATGATTTCCTCACACCCTTGTGATGTTACAGGAGTGAATCAGCTCCTTTGTGAACTAGTTTAGAACTGCTTCTTCCTCAGATACCTTCCCTTCCAAGCATAAAGACAAACAAATGAAGCAACCCATCAGTCTTTACTCCTGTCCCTGACTCTCTCCTTCTGGGAAAAAGGCACTTTAGAACAAAATAATGCACCTCTTACCAAATAACAAATACCAGCATAATTTTGAAGAAACGCATCTGGATCTCTGTCCCTAGACGTCTTTCATTCTCTGTGTAAATCCCTTGTCTCCCTTTCAGCAAGGAGGCAACTGAAAAGTATACAATTATGTTCATTAATATATGCACATCTTGTTAGCTTAGGCACAAAAATCAAGAAGATAGAGGCCTGAAAGAGGGAATGGATGGATTTGTCTCTAGCAGCTGTTCAGAAGCTGGAAGGACCATTTTTAAGGAATGTCACATATAGCCTAATACTAAAGGAAAATAAATACACACAGTTGGATTCCTAAAATGAAAGATATCTATTTTTTTCTCTCAATCCCACTGAAAGTATGCGATAGTATGATCTACATAAATCTATTTTATAAAAAAAGGTAGCATGTACCTTCTATATATAATGTGTGATATAATTATATACTTATTATGTGATGTTTAAATGGTCTCATTGATGGAGCATTAGCTAAACCTCTAAAACTTGAAAATGGATTGTCAGCAAAAAAAATTATGTCACATGCTGTTCAGATATCCCAAGGAATATATAAATGCAAAAACAAATATCCAAAGAACAGCTCTTTATGGGAACAACTTTTTAAAAGAACAACTACTTTGAAAATGAGTATGGCTGAGGGACAGAGGATGGACAGGATAAAGACTGAACTGACAATACTTGATTTTCTCCAGCTTTTGTTTATAATCAATGTGTAGATAAATTCAGGTACTGCAAACATCTAGCAATGATCGTATTACATGCAAAGAATGCATTGAATCCGTGGATCTTTTTCAGCCTCGCTTCTTCCAAGCACTGGATAATAAATTGAAATGGAATGTCAAGATCCCATCTGAACTGTGTACCATTCCCATTTGTTTCATAATCTCAGAATCAGAAGTGACAAAATTCTGATCACATTCTATTAAGTTTTTTTTTGCTCTAGGGCTGGCAAGAAGTTAAATCAACTCTCAGATCTCACCAACTAGAATAAGTTACATTCCAAAGTCGAGGTTGGTACCAAAACTACAGTAAAGCATCCAGTGTACATTTCCTCAACAAATCAAGTAACATGGAAAATGTTTGCCCATCTGCAGTTAGAGGTTAATAAGCTTGTGTGTTACCAGAGTGTGTCTCTAGGGCAAATTCCCCATCAAAATGGTGTCTTCATTTCAACAGGCAACTGCATCCCACCCTTTGCTGTACCTTTATCATTTAACAAGGAGCTGCCACACACCACTGAGTACAAAGCCATAGCTTTCTACAGTATTATGCTGCTAAATAACACAGACTGATTGATGCTGGCCATTAGGAACGTACCTGCTGATACTGTCCTCCTAAACAGGATTGGGTTGGCCACAAGCACTAGCAGGAGTGGGGCATAGGTTGTGATGTAATGTGGGATTGCATGTTCCAAGCCATTTTCACAGCTGAGAAAAAATCATTAAAAGATCATGCATTTTTTCCCCCACAGATTACTTTTCTGGCTATTCTATCTATGTCACCTTTAACTTTAAAAGAAAAACAAAAAAGGAATGAAGCAAACAGATGCAAAAGTTTTAGTTCATAGACCTTTACCTTCACATGGGACATAAAGTTGATTTTAAACATGCACTGCCTGTGGATTTTTCTCAAATTGAAAGGAAAGGTAAAACCAGGAATGAGAGAAGGCTGGCTCATAGCAGAAGCTGTATTGCAGCATGCCCAAGTGCCTGCACTGCCTGGCATATTTCTTCAGGGCCCCCTGAAGCCCAGGCAGGTATTTCGAGCACTATCACTGACTCAGTGGGACGTCCTTGGCAAAGATCAAAATGCTCAGCTTTTGAATGTCTGTCTCTAAAGCTGACCAAAAGACATTCAAATGACCAGAGAGTCCCACAGTTTCCCACTCTGTTTTCCAGAGCCTGCTTACCTGGAGAGAGAAGGGTAGTAAAGCAGAGCAATGCCCTCCACGCAGAGCATCACCGCAAGGCCCCACGTCATCATGTGGTACAGCACAATCGTACTGCAAGCACCAAACACGACAGGCACAATTAAAGATGTCAAAATTTACACTTCCCACATTGCAAGGTAAAAATAGGACCCTCACTGAAAAAGAGCTTTACAGACAGGAAATGGTGCAGAGCAACCCTGGCAGTACATTAAACTAAGGAAGGCAGGTGGGTGGGGGCAGTCCTCCAGAAAAAGAATGTGCCGAAGTAGTTATTCAGGCTTGCACATGGAAGTCCTGTCCTCTCCAGCCTGTAGGGTGGAGGCAACAAGACTTCTTCCCTACCCTTATTATTGAGAAGGAACCCCTGCAACTTTCATTTCTCCTGCAGAGAGCAAGTAAGCAGATTAAAATGTAAGAATGGAGCTGAACAGTCAAATAAACCATCCTTTCATGATTTGAAGAAAATAATCTTTAACTTTCAGAGCTGGATATTGCTTATGTCTTAGGGAGCTTTGTATCTGTGTTTGTAGAAAGTCTTTTGGTGTTTACTCTGATCTCAGAATCAAGCCCAAATACACATGATTTTTTCAGTTAACAGGGATGGGGGAATGAGGCAGGTCCCAGCTGTTCGACTAGAACTATGGGACTATACAAAATCAGGTTTATCCTCAACAGTCTAAAGTTAACTCAAAAAGCCTCATTTTGGTTACATCTGCAGAAGAACCATATCCTTAGTACCTGACTGTTCTGTATCATCTGGGAACAGTCATGTAATTCCACTTTTATCAGTAGCAACTGAAGTTTATTTTGCTCTCCTAACAACCAACTTAGAAACATCTGGTTTTTTCTGTCTGGCATTAAAGCATGGTACTTTCCAAAGGGTTTGGGTTCCTCTTTCACAGGCACTACAGAAAAATATATGATAAATACATATTTTTCTTCTGAGGGATTTTAAAGGTGTGATCAGAAGGGTAATAATGACCACACTCACTGAGAAATGGATAAAATAAAAAATCAGAAAGAAAGGGAAAAAAGGGAATTAACTATATGAAATTAACTGTATGAACTTCATCACTTTTCCCCTCCAAACTTTCCACTTTCAGGATAACACTATTTTTTTTCTGCAAGAATCAATTTCAGATTTCTGCAAGATTTCAATTTCAGTGTAGGGACAAAAATTGCCATAAAGTTTATAGCCCACAATTTGCTCCATATTTTCCCAAAGGTTAAATGAATTCAGTTACATTTAAATTCAAGTCAGACATAAATTAGTATCTGAGCATTGCCCTGGCAAATTAAGCACTTAGAACACCACTCATCCCTATCATTACCTGGTAACTATATGAGCATCAGATGGCTGTACAAGGCTCACTTATACTATTAGGCAGCTGCAAACAGAGACATACAGTGTTGGATGGAAAAAAAAACCCCAAACAAATTCAGAGCTTTAGCTCTGGTACCTCAGTCCAGCTGATCTCCTCACCACCAAGTAAGAATCAACAGCATAGCAGAACAACCACCAGAAGCCAGCACTGTATAACAGCTGGATCCACATCTAGAGGGGAAAGAAGTGCCAGATGTCACAACTGCTTCTTCAGTACCACTAGGCCAGGGAAGAGACTCAAACCTTTGGCCTGGTGATATGTTCTTTAAATGTGTGTATATTCCAGATGAGATAATGAAGTAAGAAATTTTACTCAAAGTCACAGGAACACCACTGTTGTAGCCTACGGGTTAAGTTGTAGGTAAACTGAGCAGCATTTGCTTTCACAGTTTATTTTCTGATTTAGAAAACCTGTCATTTACCTCTCTGTTCCTAACCTGAACATGGTGAGTGAAGCCCAAAGAAATTTTTAGCGAGGATGTTTTAATTTTGGGTTAAAATTTCAGTTGTTTCTCAGTAGCTGAGGCACAAAAATATAACTGAGGTCAGTCATAACCACAGCGTGCCTATGCATTTGTGGGTTCTGCATGGGATGGTGTTTTCTCCATGCACAAGATGGTTATCAAGAAAAAAACTCATTAATGAGAAAATCACTTGCCATCTGGAAGAATATCCCTACAGAACTGAGTGATTTCTTCAGTTAAAATCCAAAGGAAACAGGTTCAAGTCAAGCTAAATTCCACAGCTTCTTGAGTTGACCCTATGCATTTTTCCCATGAGCTTATATAAGAAAAGTGACCTTTCTTTGCCACTGTATATAAATTCCACATTTCTTCCTCATAGGAGCTGGCTCTTTGTGATAGTCTGGGAGTGTTTTAATATTCATGTTATCTTCCCTCCAAGCCGTCTTTCAGTTCTTATCTGAATATCCTTTATCTCAGCTCCATGGTAGCATCATTTTACATCTGGAAATCAACATACTTGTTACTAAGCCAAACATTGGTGATTTGACATCTAGCACTCCTTCCTCCAAAAGGCAAATCAAGCTGGGAAATATTTCCTTTCACCATGGGTGTAGACCCTACCTCTAGTAATTTGTGGCATGAATTATTCAGTATTTAATTCAACCACCATGACATTTTCCTAGTGCACAGGAGCAGAAAATAAAATCCCAGTCTTCCTTCTAACACACTTTACCCATAGCAGTCAGCATGTAACTTCATCATCCCATTTACATATTTGCTGCAGTTGAAAAATGCACAATTTACTACCCATACACACACATATACAAAAATAAACTGCAGCATCTCTCCAGAAAATCCAACACAGACAAAACTGTCTCAAAAAATAATATAAATCAGATGCACTTAAATCCTAAAGCTTCATGTGCTATCTTACTTTTTAGCAAAATGACACATCTTGCTGCAGTGCCTGGAAGGGTACCCCTCTGCAAACATGTCTAAAAGTTTCACTGTTTGGAGTTTATATAGGCTTGTGGTTAAGAGAAATAAAAAAATAGTACTAAAAGAAAAATAAAATAGAATTGGAAACATTTTATTAACCCACATGAGAATACATTAGGGGAAATGAGTGGAAGAAGGGTTATTTTTCATTCCAATATAGTTGAATCTAAATTTAAAATTACTCAAATTACAGCATTTTCCTGGAGCACAAGTAAGGCAAAATAAAAATTTTGGTAGACCGCTATGCTGTTCACCATCTAACCTGAAATTCAAATGAAAAACAAACAGTATGCATACTGTCATGTTTAAAAATACATTTTTATGTGTTATTTTAAAGTGAAACATGAGGAGGAACAAGTTTTGACTAGGACATTTTTGGTGCAAGAGACTGAGATTGCTGGTTCTTTCTCAAAGAAAAAAACAACAACATTTGCATCTGATAAGTAAAACTTAAAGATGTGTGATAGAATTGAAAATTGATAGATGTATACAATTTATATTTGTGTCATGCCACAAAGCTATCCTGTTTGAAACTGCTTTTATATAGGTATGTAAAGCACAGTGAGTTCAACTTGGCACATATTGCGTTATTTTAAAACTACTAGTGCTGAATAATTTTCTTTACATGCAACCTATCCCCTTCTACATTGTAACTCTGAATTACAAAGCTAATACTGCTATTGCTCATGCATTAATTCATTGAGGACCCCACATTCCTATTACATCTGGGTAAATTGATGATTTGTCTTACTTGCCGTTCTCAATGTTTTGGTAAAAATTGTGGCCTTTATTCTTGTACAGTAAGTTCAAATTATATTTCCCAGTATTTTGATTGTAAAATTTGGAACTGGAAGTTTCAATCTGTACTTTTGGAATGCATTTACATTTTCTTATTCTTGCATTTTAATCCAGAAGATACTTGATTAGACTTGGCCAGATGCAGTCATTGAGATGCAGCCCAGCAATCTGAGCTGATATCCCACATGGCAGGGACAGACCTTCTGCCAGATTTGTGGCTTTGAGTATATTTATCCTGTTGTCCTTCTGTGTCTAAAACACACACTCTCATGCCACAAAAGCTAATTTGAGGTACCCAGTTGCTGGTTTCAGGAGGCCCCTGGTGCCGCCACACAGGCTGCAGTTTCTGACAGAGAAGATGGACAGATAACCTGGCGCTGCCGGTGCACCCGAGCCATGGGGTTGCTCATATCCTTTTGTCCCCACGTCCCTGACCGAGTGCACTCCACTGTCCCGGCACTCCTTGGAGCAGTGAACTCCGCAGAACCGGGGATCAGTCACTGCCCCACACCTCGCCCAGCACCGGCACCCTGCAGCCCGGGCTGGCACAGGGAGTGCCCCTGCAGGGCTGTGGCACAGGCTGAAACCATCATAGCCAGCCTCTGACTCACAGCCACATTTCCTTTTGGACACAGCAGTTTTCCTTTCAGATTCTCCCTGTGGAGGGACTTAACTGGGAGCAGAAGAGTGGGGGATGCTCTCTGTACCTACCGCGCTCCCCACACAGAACGTGGAAGGCCACACGTCAGTCCCGTTCACCACAGAAATGTTGGCTATGAAGTCCGGGAAACCCAGCCATACACTCGACCTGAAGATCATACCTAAAGAAAAAAAAAATGTATTAATGCTTTGAATCTGCTGGTGTGATTTGAGTCACATGCTTTTCCCTGACCACATATTTCACATCGCAGCCCAGATTTTGTGCGTCTACAGGAAGGCAGTGGCTGCAGAGGAGCCCAGCAGGGACAGCTGGGCTGTGTAAATGTCAGTGCAGTCACTCAGGGAGAGTGGCCCCAAGAGTCTGAACCTGCTGGGGCTTGAAACGTTAGATAGACTTGAATCTCACTTACTTAGAGATGCTGTCACACGCTTCCCTAACATAAACTGGGTAGCATTTAACATAATACACTACATAACTACCAGCATATATTCATACACTTATATTTGCTTCTCTATAAAATTCCCTATTGAAGAAAAGGTTATTTTTCACTTTTCTCTGCCTTCATTTTACAAGCAGCCCTTTTTCTCTGTCACAGGACTGAGCAAAGCAGCACTTCTGAATTAGGTAACAACAATGCTCTTTTAAAAAATGAACTTAGAGTTTGTTAGTGAGGTTTTCTGGGTTTGCTTGAAATAAAGCACCAACAGGAAACAGAACAAAATGACCAGGTTTCCCACTGAGAATGAACTGATTTCCACCCACCAAAGTGAGTTTAATACAAAAACAACAATGGATAATTAGTTTGAGTTTGCCAGCAAAAGAGGAAGGGAGAGAAGTAATTTTATCTATTGTTGGCTTCATCTGACTGAAAGGACCTTTTCCAGGTACATGCACGTATGTATTTTCTATATCCCTTTCTTTATTTCCTTTGGTTTGGTATTGGCACTTATCAGGTACTGTGAGAGAACCTGGCTGGGTGTGAAAGGGGAAAAGACCCGAGACATGAAGACATAGACACACAGATACACAGATACACACACAGCCCCCAGCAGTGAGACAAAATAGCACTACTTCTATTACTTAATGTGAAGGGGGGAAATGCTACTGTAGAAACAAACTGTCCTGTATTTTCATAGCACATATCATGATAATTTATACCAAATTTAACAGTAAATGACTGATGGGAAAAATTACCAAATGACTGGTGGGACAGCTCAGGACATACTAGTTTCATTTTGACTCATGCATTCTGTTTTAGTCTCCACTGGTTTATCCCTCCAGAGTATTAGCCAGGGTCTGGGCAGCAGGTTGTCCTTGATAAGGTAGCTTTACTTACATTTCAAAAGTCTGTGTCCAGCATGATCTGTGTACAGCTGCAAGTCAAACTCATTTTCTGTCAATGTGATGTGCCCTGAGAAGCAGCTGGCACATGAGAAAGAGACACACTTGGTCTGAAAGGATTTGAGGCATAGAGGATAGTTGTTTTCAAACGCAGTCCTATGAATTGGCTAAATGTTTGATGTCAGATTCAGTTATCAGTGTGCTGCCTCACCTCCACTATGCTTTATTCTAAGAACCAGTTGCCATTCTAGATTTCAATCTGTTTTAAAGCAGAGATTTTGGTGTAGATTTTGTTAAGATTTTTCACTTTCACAGTATAACTATTAAACAAGAACTTTCTCTCCAATGATCCATAATTTCCTGATCTCAGTCCAAATCTTCCTGTGAACACAAATAGCATGCTTCCCTCAGAAAGCTCTGCTGTCCACTCATCAGCTTCATTTATCTGTGGTACCTCAGAGCAAAAAGAATCTGTTATAGCAATGGCAAGGACATCAAGCTGGTACTCACCTAAGCTTCCAAGGATGTCACAAATGGAGATAAGGAGAAGGATAGTGGAGGAGGAGGAGGCTTTGGGCATCTTCCGTGGGCTCTGTCCCTTCTTTGGCAGGAGCTGCAGGATGGTCAATATCAGGCTGACGGAGGCACTGCCAATACAGACTCCACAGAAGACTTGAGGCTGGAAGTCCATCACCAGCTGTGTAGCTGCATCCCGGTTTGGGCAGCAGTAGGTTTCTAACCTTGGAGAAGCCATGGAACGCCAGACCGGTGGAGGGGCCTCACGAGCAGAAGAAAATGCTGTTCCTTCACCAAGGCAGCATTCACTTTTTCTTCACCCTCCCCATTAGTCCTCCGTGGTGAGAATCACGCGATTGATGGATCATGTGCTGCTGCTGCTGCTGGAAGTAAATCCCCTAGAGCTGCCTTTCTCAGCCTCTCCTAGCAAAGAGATCAGATCCGAACAAGAAAACACAGTGTAATCTGAAACATGCCCCATGCTTGCTCAGAGCCATTGGCAACAGTTCACTCACATATTTCTGCTTGCACAGTATGTGATACAGGAAGACCTTTACTCATCAGAGCATTGAAGATGGTTTAAAATAAATAAGGATGAAGATACCAAAGTAGAAGCATTACATTTTATTTGTTTCTCTTTAGCCCCATCACACACAGCACCTTTTAATTACTGCAAATTAATTGAAAAGATGAGTCCAGACACAAGCAGTCCCAGTCTTTGCAGGGAGGAATAGGGATAAAAATCCACCCCCTGACCAAAATCTTAGTTTTAGTGATCCAACCCACCCATCTCTGTAAATAAAATTAGAAACATGATACCTTATCACTGTATAAAGAGATTATGTTTGGGAAGAAAATATTAACTTTATCCTATTTAAACTGCAAGCACAAAAAAAAATCCACTCTTTAGTCAGTACTATCTGCATTGGATCAGCTTGACAGGGAAAATTCCAAGAGTTAGGATTTCTCAACAACATATTTTTGTCTCGCTTTCTTTGGTTTTTTTAATTTGGTAAGGATTTAATACGAAAACAGGAACTTGACCTGCAATATTTGTCTTTTGCTTTATAAGCTAGACAATGTCTTTTAAGACAGGGGTCCTGCTAGATACAGCAGCAAAAAAATACAATCATAAACACAAAAAGTAAGTCTTCCCTTTAAACTAAGTCTCAAACTCCCTGTATCAGCCCTCACCCTTCTAGAAAATTTGTTTATAGGGACACATGCAGGAAATACAGGAGGGAACATTGCTGAAAGGCTCAAAGTCATCGGCGTGCTAAATATGGATTTTATATGTCATGGATTTTATAATTAGTCCCTGTAAGAACAAATTACCTAACCTTTTTTTTCCCCCAATGGTCTAGCTTATTTTTTTAGCAGCAATTATGAGGGGCTACTGAATGACAGTGGAATGTTTTGTGTGCAGTGTTTATCAACACAATGTGTCTGCTCTCAGTAGGGAAAACAGCTGCAGCCCTGGGTGAAATGGTACCTGTGACATTCATTAGCCAAGACACCTCATACACTTGAATCCAGCAAAAGAATGAGCTCCATCAAGCTCATCAGCCTGCTGGTGGGGGCTGAGCAGCCTCCCAGGGCTGGCCAGTGGTGGCAGGGCTGAGGGGCAGCTGGACCCCAAGCTGTGCATCCAAGGCCTGATGTGCATCCACCCATCCTGCTGCCACAGGACTCCGCAGGGCTCTGCTCAGACTACGACACTCGGATGTCAGCCTGCACAGCCAGACTCCTCCACACGGGTGGCCATACATCAACGAGGTCTTTGAACTCCTGCTACAGTCAACTGCGCTCTTAGGCAGCCAGCTTATGGTCTAGACTTTGTCTAGAAAGCTGTTCAGATCTCCTGAAAATAAATGCACAGGGTGAGCTGAGGAGGCTCCAGTGACCATAATGTGAATTTAGGTATATGCATCATCAAAGACTCTGAAGCACAGTCAGCCGAGCTGAATGTTTTGCCAAGTGTTTTTGCTGCTTTCCAGCATAAAGAGATTTCCCTGCTCCTTAGATGAGGACAGGTGAGTGACCTGGATGTTGCAATCCTACAGTTTGTTGCTACCATGTATACAAAAGCATACTGTGGACAGCAAGGTTGCAAAATCAGATTGCCCTGCTCCAGAAATACAAACTCATGTTGAGGCTGTCAATACAAGGCTCTGTCATCAGTACAAGTCTGGGACTCCTCAGACTTTATTCCACCTCTGCTAGAGCGATGGTGCATGGAGTTGCCACACTTCTGTCAAGATACTGCATTGAAACCTACCTGGCTACAATCTGCAGAGAGAGATTATTAGTTAAAATTAAGCTGTTCTATGCCACATATACAACTCAAAGACATATAAATGAAAAAAAATATTTGCTCTGATTTGAAGGAAAATTTATATTGCTTGGCTTGTACTTAGAAGAGCAAAACTTTAAAATATTAGACAAACTGTTAATTAGAAGCCTTTCATTCCCATACTCAGTTTCTAAGATAGTTCACTTCACTATTTCTGTTGCCATTTTCCTTCTTTCAAAAATTTGAAAAGCATGTCAAGTCATTTTCCTGATTGTTTGTTCTGGCTTACAGATAGGAATGTTTTTTGTATTTTGCTTTTTCTGCTTTTTGTTTGTTTTCATTGATCTTGACTGTGATCTTCTACTTTGCCCATGTGGATTTACCATTTTATTATTATAACTTCTCTCTCCTTTTTTTTTTTTTTTTCCAGACACTTTGAAACTACTTTCATTCCTCAATTGTACTCCTGTACTCTGGAGATTAATTTTTTTATATGTCCCTTCTTTTCTCGCCACAGTTTTGCCAGCTAAGCCCCTTCCTTTAATTGCTTTACTCCTCTGAGTCGAGCATTGTTTTTTAACCTCTTCTTCTGGGTTCCTCCTCTCCTGTAATTTCTCAGGATTTGATTCCATAGTTACTTCAGACAGAGTATGTGGGTTTTATTGGAAGCAGAGCACACAATCTGTAGCATACCTAATGCAAAAAAAGAAAATTAGGTGACCCATGAATGAACTGCTATTTACCATGATAGAAGTAGAGGTGCCTAAAATGTGCCAATGTTTGAGGCTGAGTGGGAGATGCATCTACCAAACTAACGAGCCATGCAACACCTCAGCTGGTAAGAGCTAGTCAGTCTCTGGTTCCCATTGCTGGGCTCAATACAGAGAGTTAGAACAGTCAAGGAAATTCAAAGCTGGTTTGGCAGTCTTACAGTCAAGACTAATTTGGCTTCTTGTGATTATGAAAATAAGAGGATAAAAGCTGGGGACCAAGGCAAAGGAAACACAAAAGTAGTGAAAGAAATAAGAGAATAATTATTTTGTCTAGTTAAGGACTTTTATTTTATTTTAAGGACTATTATTTAGCATTCTATAAAACTTACATCATTCTACAGGTCCTAATTCTCTTCTCTCTGAAGTTATTGACACAATTCCCACTTCTGCCAGTGTAGGAAAAAGACAACAGATATGATATGTCTCATTTCTGCACCAAGACAGGATCTCAGCTAAGCAAATGTGTAGCTTGGAGACAACCATTAGCACACATACAAGAAACACTAAATAAAAACCTCCTGGCATTGCAAACAGCAATCAATCACACTCACAGCATAAGTACAACATTGCACAACACTGAAAATTCCAGTCACGATTTTGGACATTGGCAACAGTGTGCTCAAGGATGAGAACAAGACTGTGTTCCTTTGGAAACAGCTATGTGCTCCATACTTTTAGAAATACCTACTCACTCTCTTCTTGGACCCAGGACACAACATCTCATCACAGTCTGTGATCATCTTTAAGATGAAACACGGGCTTGCCTGCTTCTGAGGGAAAGCAACAAGTTTACAAAAATATGACAGGCATGCACTTCTGTTGTTAAGGAGTGTGGGTATGGCTCATGTTTGAATGTGCAGCTGCACATACTTTAATCACTGTTTTAATTAAGTCTGGGACTACAGTGCTGATTTACAAAGGACAAGGAAATTTGTGGATTTGTCTCTAGACAGAGGATAGTTTGGTTTGTTTATGCGTACTGTTCAACTCATCATTGCCTGACAGGTCCCAGTGAAGACCTTAGCTACCTCACAAATGTAAAAGCTATATTTTGTCAAAGGTCAGGATCTCATAGTCATAGTCTTTTACACATTACCTGACATAACATTTCCCAAACTGAAGAAAACTAAGTCTGTCTTCAAGCACAATGGATGCAGTTATGATCTCTCCAACAGATCCTGCAATATGTTCCTTAAGGCCTTGACAAACAAATCTTCTGTATGATTTAATACCATCCTTTATTTTATCTACCCAGACCTCCTGCAATTAGATTTAATTTGGAAGAAACTGTGAGACATGTCCTTCCCATAATTAGCAGTACTAGTTTTTAAAAGGCAATTTTAAATCTTTAACTTCATGCATAACTGAAAAGAACGGAGAAATTCACACTCCATTTTTGCTATTTCTAGTTTTCTGTAAAATTAGGGATCTTGGAACAATAGAGATATTCAGGGTGTAACATCTGTCATTATAACAGATTATAAGAGCTACTGACTTCATTAAAAGCTACTGAAAGAAAAACAGAGGTATCACTTCCCTTCCCTCAGTGTTTTAAATATAATTATAGACTGGTAAAATAATAATTTCCTTTTAAGGATGGTGAATATTAATTTAAAAGGCTAAGGATAAATATATCTCATTTGCATAAAAGTAATAATATTTGAGTTCTTTTTATTTTCTCAAAGAATAAATACATGAAATGAGTGTGCATTTGAACAGCTCAATAACTGTGTATTTGACTGATGCAATCAAGTTACTTGTACTTTATTGACTTACTATATACCTTCTCCAGGGAAAGGTTATCTTACCTGGCTTTTGTGAAGACAGACACACAAATTAGTTTCTGAAATTGTGCCTCTAATGCATTCAAATTAGTAAACAAGATTTATACAGATGAAGTACAAAATAACTGAGTAGAAAATGTATCCATAAAACTGAAGAAAATTATTTTTGTTTAGAGATTAGAAGAAAAAAATCCCCGATTCTCTATGCCAATGTTGAGAATATTACAGTCTTTGAACTTGCATTAAGATTTTTGTGGCCAGCCTCATTTCTGGACAAGTCCTTAGTCATTGTAATTGTTATATTATTTCACAGAATAAAAAGATACCTCCATTTCAGCACATGTGTAGTAAAGACACCTTGTCCCACACCTACACAGAGTACGAGATAATTTGAACTGATTGACACACTGGGATACTGAAATTTGGATAGTAATGTTTGTAGGCATGTACCATGATCTACAAAAATTGTCTATCCTGTCCTCAGTGTCTTCCGAAGGAATCCTAGGGTCCACTACTTCCACATGCTAAAGGTTATATTAGTTGGTTCCCTTGGGAGAAATTAGATAGGACACTCTTATATCCTTGTTACAATTGCTAGATGGTGGGATCTTGTTAGATTACATCTCCCACCACCCAGTAGTTATATTTTCAAACCCCATTAGCACAAAAATTTATCTCATAAAACTTGTGTCCTCAGACCAGTCTACGTAGCCTAATCAAAATATACTTCAGTGCTAACTTCACTATTCAACAATAACTTCACTGCTCTTACAGTGCAAGAACTCTCCAAGGCTCTATTAAATCGATAAAAATGCCAGTGTACCATAGCCAATTAGATGGTCTTATTGGACACTCAAAACAAGTGTAACTGAAGGGAATTCAGAAAAAATGTACAATCCAGGTCCAGACCACAGACAGCAACCAATGTTCCTTTTGGAAATCCCATGAGCATCACTGGGTTTTTAACTCTGCAGTGGTTACATGGCCAGCAGTCAGACCTGCAGCATACTGGGAATGGGTGAAGGAAAGTTGCAAGCTTGTATTCCACAAATTGCTGTCTTGAAGTCTCTGAAATGAGCAGACAGCTAAAAAACACATCTTAGCTTGCTCAGAGAATCCAGAGGAAATGCAGTAATTGCAGCAGAAACATTGTAGTGCAGAAAGGATTGGTGATCCACTCTTTTGACTTTTCTGCTCTTCCAGATTAAGGACCACGACTTCATTATCAGAGGTGGACTTCACAGCCCAGGGTGGAAAAAGTAATGAGTATCCAATGTAGTTTACTGGATATATCTTTCAGGTGAGCAGTATGGCTACACTATACTTTTATATTACAGCTATTACATCAGCTACTTCTATTAGTCAACTTCCTGCAAGCACAACTCAGAGAAATTGGTTGATCCTAAAACTGCTTCAGAAAAGCAGTGTTCTGAGAGTAATCCTCTGTGTACCTTTAATACTCCACAAATTCAGACCTCCAAAATAAATTAAAATTTGAGGTTGTGACAAGATCTACATTAACACAGAAGATGGGTGATAACCCCCCACTCCAAAGCTGTTTCCTCAGGACTTTAACACTGCTCCACTGGCATGAGTCTGCTTTACACAAAATTCAGGCTAAGGAAACAGTACCTTCCACAGCTTCATCCTTTCTAATCCAAACAAGAGCCAGGGAAAGGTTATCTGAATGTTTCACCTTTTCTCATGTGTATGACTTGGAAGGATTCCCTTAAATATCCTATCAACTACTAACAGTTCTGTTAGCAGAATTGAGAGAAGACCACACCTATACCTTTAGCAAAAAGGGACATAGCAATCTGTGGGGAGGTGGCATGCACAGAAAGAACTTCTGCTCCCTGGACTCCTGGACATACTCAAACCAGCTTTACATCGTCCTTAATATCACCACATTCATGCAATGTCCTGCATCGGCCACTGCTGGACCACAGCCTCTGGAGCACACCTGATGCTTTAGGGCAAATTCCTATGGCACTGCAACAAAAAAAGAACATGTACTTCATGCCTTATGCATGCTTAGATAGACTCTCACAAAGTTCTACATCCTATGACCTTCACCTGGACATGGTTCATGCTCTGTGTAACCAAGCTGAGAGTAGAAAGGTCAGTTGTAATGCAGAAACTGTCTGTTTATAGAAAGCACTGAGAGATTTATTTATACATGGTTGATAGGCAGAAAAAGCTCTGTTTGGGGCTAGCTAGCAAATGAAGACAAAGTCCAAGTGAAAAATACCAGATAACAAGGCTTTTGTCCGTTCTCATGCATACTCTGGCCTCTTGCTCATTTATCAAATCTTCTCATTTAAAAGCCTTTGCAGCATTCTCTGTACAAAGAGCATTTGAAACCCTCCCTTTTCATTTTCCACAACCATCTTGGCTCCAGTGACCATCTTCATCAAGTACAGAATTCAGATATAACATGCTGTGATATCAGAGTTTAAATGCATTAAAGACTCTTGTTAGCCTCTGAGACTAAATGGGTCAGGGTTTCATGGCACATAAGAGTAAGTGGCACGGCACAGTTTGTACAGAGAATGTTACCATGTAACATGTGTTATCAAAGATGGACAATGAAAAGCACTCCCTACTGTACCATGATTAGAAACTTGACAGCAAGAATAAATACTACAAATGATGCTGCACTGAAATGATGAAACTTGATAACTTGATGAAGAAAAAAAAAAACCAAAAACAACAAAAAACCAAAAAACAAACAAACAAACAAAAAAACCACCCCAGGTTAATGAAGCTGCAATGTACATACATATGATCAAATATAGCTATACAGTGTATATGTGCATATACTGCTGGACTCTCTTCCATGACCAAAAAAGCATGGCTTCATCCTTAGGGCCTCATAGTAATGGTCCCTGGCCCATATTATCCCCAAACTGTGTCCAAGTGCTGCCTAGTCAGCCTGCTGACAATGGAACAGTATGGACTGCCATGTCAGTCATGTATCTCAACCTCTGTGCTCTCACTTTGCTATTTGGTTTCTCTCTGAACTGGTAGTCAGAGATGTTGCAGTACATTTTGATTAGGGGGCCTAATGTAGGAACTGGAAAAGGAACAGATAGATTGATACCAGAGGGACTATGGCCCAAGGCAGGACCTAACATGTGCCTGAACTTGACTACAAGCTGAAAATTACATCTCCAGGGAAAACTGGTTACCTATTCACTTCCTCTTGCTAGGTGTATGCTGTCTTCTGACTCTGCAACCAAATGAGGAGTTGCTCTTTTCTTTGATTTTCAATCTTTTTATCATGCAGTGTTGTGAAAATTATAAATCCTTAAGCAGGCTACGGATTATAGGAGTCTGTGTTGGACTCATCTCCCTTTTGTTGTCTACAGGTCAAATAGGTCCCAAGATCTGAGTCAGGAGTATTATTCTTAGCAAATCATCATATTTTTTTCTCTTGGCTACTCACAGCCTCAGTTTGTTCCACAGTTCATGTTGTCACCCTCAGAAAATTGCTCTGAGGTACAAAGCATATGTGCTGTGAGAATAAGTGAGAATTGAACAAAGTTTGAATCAAAATCATCATGGGAGACAGAAATATTTGAGTATCATCTGAACTGCTATTCTTACATGAATTTCAGCTTTATAAAAAGCTTTAGATAAAGAACTCAGGTTTTATTTTAATTGTAAAGAAATGAAGGGTTCAACAAGTATTTGAGTTATGTATATCTGAAAGGTTGAGAACTTCTAAGGTTTTCTCCAGCACTAATTATGTGCTGATGAAGCTTTACTTGCAATATAGGAGAAACAAGACACACTTGGGAAAGGTTTTTAAGGTGCCTAGATCAGAGACATCCTGCTAGAGCTTTATAACATGGTATTTTTCATTCTGGGAAAATTTGTTGGAATCAAAGTGCTTTGCAGAAGAGCATGATTATGCTGAATCCATCAGAAGCAGCATGGCAGATTTCCAAAGGAAAGCCAGGATGTCTGTCTGTTGGGCTGCTACCCAACCTGTTTCTTCAGGTTCTCATGACTTTCAGACTCCACAACAGACTGCCAGCAGCTTGACAAACCTTGAACTACTTGATCAAAAAATCCATCCACTTCTGTTGCAGGAACTCCTTATCACTATTTCAATTGTTTTGGTCTTTGTGATGCTAATTTTCAAAGACATTAGAGCTGGAAACAGGAAAGAGCTGCAAGCCACTGTGCTACTGGAAAGCTACAGTCTAATCACTATTGCTGAAACGTGGTGGTATGAATTGCAAGACTGGAGAGCTGCCATCAGTGGCTATAAACTGTTCAGTAGGGACAGGCAAGGAAGAGATAGTAGATATCACAATGCAATTATTTACAGTGAGGATGGTGAAGCATTGGAACAGGTTGCCCAGACAAGGTGTGGATGCCCCATTATTGGAAGTGTTCAAGGCTGGGTTAGATGTGGCTTTAAGCAACCTGATCTACTGAAAAATGTCCCCACCCACAGGACACTGGATTAAATAATATTTTAAGGTCCCTTTCAACCCTTCCAACCGTTCTATGACCCTGTATTTCTCTGAATATGTACCATGGATCAGATATTCTCTTTTGGCATCTGAACTTAAATTGTCAATGAACTATGGATGCTCCAGAGCACCAACCTTGGATGTTGTACGGCTGAGGCAGAGGCACTTTGTCTCTTATCAGCCTGTGGATGTTTGGTGGTTAGCTCCCGGAAGGGCTGGTAACAAAGTGGGAGGTTGTAAAGGCTTACCTCACCTCAGTTCTTTACTCTGTAACTATGAGTCAGGAGTCTCTACATCTTCCAAATTTCTCAGCTTCTGGTGGGGAAAAAAGCCCTCCTGACATTGCAATGTCCAGCAAAACAAATGGCCCTCAGGACCGAGAGTAAACCAGCCTATCCTAGAGCCATCCTGCAGTTATCCTGTACAATTCACTGGAAGGTGCCGTGCCTTAAGGAAAAAATAAGTTTTGTACAGCCACAAAGGTGAAACAGGCTGTGCCTTAACATCATACTGTGCCTGTTCAAATAAATCCTGCCATAAAGTAATTTATTGACAGTTCTGTAATCTCAGTGACTAACTAGGGAACAGATATGCAATACATGCAACAGAAAGGAATGGAGGTTGAATAAATTCTGTAGAATAAAATTTCACTTGAAATTGTTAATTAAGCTTCAAATACCAAAGTAGGATGACAGATGAAGTACTATGGGAGAAGACTGGTTAACTGCAGAAGGCTTTTGTTTCACAGGGCAGGAAGACACAATCTGAGGATGTGGGAACCATCTCTTAATATAAGTCTGATAGGTCCTTTTGCACAGCAGGAAAAGGCTTTTGGGTAACTATTGTGTATCACTGTGAAGTATCTTGAAACATGTATCTTTGGCACACATTTTTACACAAAGGGATCCTTTTCATACCCTGTTGGTCACAGCTGCATCATTCCCTGTCTTCAGTGTGAAAAACTGGTCTGTTACTTCCTTTGATATATTTATGGCACACGGATGTATCTTATATTTCTACCTTCTATTGGTAACTTCTGTGTGCTCAGAAAATATCTGACAAGGGAGAAAGCTGAGGACTTGGTCACTGAGGCTTTTGTTAGACAAATACAGTTATCATTGATTCTCTTATCACACAAATGAAAAGTAATATTTTAGAATCCATTCAATAAGTCCTTTGTTCTTTATGACTACTTGAAACCTTATGAAGGCTGCCAGAAGCTGCAGAAATTCAAGTAATAAAATTATCACAATATTTTAAGAAGAGCAAAAGTACAAGTCTCAAGCTGAGTTCTGAACAAGATTCAGACTTCACAGAGAGGGAGGATATAAAAGAAATTGAGAGGAATTTGACCAATATGACAAAAACCAATGCCTTTATTGCTTTGGCTGATCAAATTTATATGCATGAAGAACTTTACTTTGTGGTCTCTTAGAAACATTGATAACATCAAAGGATAAAAGGCAAAAAAAGGTATCATTCAAGATAAGGAAGTTTGATTTCTGAACTGTCAGCCACAAACTGAGATCTGTTTGACAACTGTGTCAGACTATCAGGTTGTAAGCAAGCATTAGCTAGAAACTTTTTCTTTACTGAGGTCTTTCTTAACCAGGAGTGTGAATGCTTTCAGATATTCCTTCTCTAGGCAACTGCTTTCCCAAGAGCTACATGTCCACGACTTCCACTGATGTAATTACACTAGCAGAGTTTGACAGTTTTCAATGGCTGCCAGTTGCTGGCTCTAGATTTTAAAATCTGGGCACAGATTTCTTCATCATGCTTCAATACTGAATTTTTTAGACCAATTCTAAAAGCCAGAATAGTAATGTAAACCTTGAATTTCTATGGACAAAATGTTCAACATGAAGAATGAATGTTTGGCAGTTGAAAAAGGGGGGATATAAACAGAGAAGGCATTTTTGGAAGCAATATTTGCTCCTCTAATTAGTAATGTAATTTTATTTTATGTATGTGTGTGTATTTTATCTTATTTTAGTTTTAGTGTGCATACTTAGGGATACACTAAAGTTTAAATCCTTATTCTGGATCTTCCTTTCATTATCTCATTTACAGAAAACAAATTGCATACTGCAACTCCTTAAAACTTCCAACTATATGTTACTGAGTATACATTGCAGTGAAGACAACCTGATACACAAACATATTTGTTGTGTTACACAAACATAACTGAAGACTTAGATTCCAAGAACTGGAGACAGGACATGGAGAAAACTACTTGTATTTCTGCTTGTCTGTATGACAGAAAATAATCAGGCAGAAGAAATCTGCCTGAGGATCTGCAAGTCATTAGAGGCCTTAAATACCTTGATGGAATACCTAGGTTTGGTATAAGGTTTGTATTTTGCAGGATTCTCATGAAAGGATGTATAAGTTTGAGTACCTCCTCCACTGTTCCTTCTGTCCCTTAATCACAAGGGAACAACAATCATCCTAATCATATATTTTTCTTGTTTCTAGCTGTCCTCCAATCTGCTGCTGGGATTGACGACACAGATGTTCTCAGTCCTGAACCCAAAGTTTTCTTCAGGTATTGAAGAAACATCCTGCAGCTAATAATGGAAGTATTATAGGAAAACAAACAAACAAACACGCAAAAGTTTCGTTCAAGGCAGGAGAGTTTTATGAAAAATAAACGGACTGAAACAGGAATTAGAGGAACAGACCACATAATCAGTGAGTCACTTTCAGAAAGCAAAATATGTGCCCTGTCACATCTATATACAAACCCTTAAAATCCCACTGCATGTACCAGGCACCTCCATGAGACAGCTTGTCACATGAAAAAGGACGATGAGGTTCACTAGTCTTCAGAAACGAAAATAGGTATTTCCCTGTGTCTTAGATCAAGCAGGACTTTGCCTGCTTGGCAGTGAAATACCAAGGAGGACTGTGCACCAGCACACTGGTACGCCAGGCCAAGTCTGGTCCTGATTTAAGATACTGAAACCCCCTATAAAGTGATTCAATTAAACTGCGAGAATTGCAAAAAATAATTATTTCACTCCCAGCCTCACCACTAACTCAGTGAAGGTATCAGGCAAACCCAAAGTCTGCATTTATTTCCCATCCATAGGATTTGCATTTCTAGTCCTGCCTCGCACTCTGCCATCAAACTTGTTTTCAAATCTGGGACACCGAGTCTCTTCTCTATTGGATTTCTTTGCTGAAGGCTTCACCTGTGTCTCCCGCCGGTCCCAACCGCGGCCCTGCCCGGCCCGGCCGCTTCGGTCTGTTGTGGGGCGGGCCGGGCTGTGCCGTGCCAGGCCGTGCCGAGCCCCGGGGCCGCCGCTAGAGGGGCCGGGCAGGAGGGGCCGGGCAGGAGGGGCCGGGCAGGAGGGGCCGGGCAGCAGAGCGCGGCCCGGCGCCAGCGGCCCCTCCCGCCCCACAGGTGGCGGAGGCAGCGCGGGCCGGGAGGGGCCGGGGGAAAGCTCCTCCTTCCCTCGGCTCCCGCCGCAGCTGCCCCTGACCTGCCCCCCGCGTTGCCCGGTTTCCCCCGCCCCGAACACCGCGGCGAGCCGGGAAGGGCCGGGAAGGGCGGCAAGGGCCGGGAAGGGCGGCAAGGGCCGGCCCCTCCGCGCTCCCCCCGGCCCCCTCCCGCCAGGCACGGTGAGGGCGGGGCGTCCTGCCCGGGGGCGGCCACGGCCGGCGGCTGCACTTTCACCCCACCCTCCACCTGCTCGCCGCTTTTGTTTGGGAGCGGGGGCGGGGAGGAGGCGCGGCAGCCCCTGAGTGCGCGGGGCGGGGTGGCGGGGGCACGGCCTCGGCCCGGGGCCGGCTGGGGCTCAGGACGGTCTTGCCCTGCCTTTGTCTGGCGGCCGGCCCGGGGCTGCTTCCCTCTCCCTCCTCCTCCTCCCCGGCCGGGGGTCGCGCTGCGGGGCTGCCGCGCTCTGGGAGGGTGAAACGCGGGTTTGGTCCTCGCTCCGAGGCGAAGGCGAGGCGGGGGCGCCTCTCCCCGCTGCGCTCCGCCCCGCACCCCGCGCTCTCGGCCGCGTTTGCCCCGCCGCCAAGTTGCCACAAGTTGGTGCCGCCCCCCCCGGCGCCGGGTCCGGCCTCGGCGTGAGACAATACCGCGGGCTGGGGGGAGGAGGGGGCGGGCGGAGCAGAGCCGAGCAGAGCAGCCCAGCCCAGCCCTCTCCCGCCGCCGATGGGGCCGGGCCGGCCGGCGCTGCGGGGCGGGTAGGTGGAGGCTCCGGGCCGGCAGAGGCGAGCCGGCCCCGGCGGCGGCGGGCGCTCCATGGAGGACGTGGGGCTGCGCGGCGGGCGGGAGCGGCTCGGCGCCGGGCCGGTGGAGCCGGGGCCCGTGATGGTGATGGTGGAGCAGCGCGCAGCGGAGGGCTACAGGCTGGTGGAGGTGCAGCTGACCGGCGGCGCTCCCTGGGGCTTCACCCTCAAGGGCGGACGGGAGCACGGGGAGCCGCTCATCATCACCAAGGTGAGCGGCGCCGGGGCGGGGGGAGGTGGGTCCGGCCGGCTCCATTTTGCCGTGCCCGCGGCGGTGACAGCCCGGGGCGCAGGTACCCGGGGCAGCGCGCCCAGCGCAGGTGCCGCCGGCCCGGGGCGGCTCAGGGCCCGGGGGAGCGGTACCGGGGGGAGCGGTACCGGGGGGTGCGGTACCCGGGGGAGCGGCGGTACCCGGGGGGAGCGGTACCCGGGGGAGCGGCGGTACCGGGGGGAGCGGCGGTACCCGGGGGGAGCGGTACCCGGGGGGAGCGGTACCCGGGGGGAGCGGTACCCGGGGGGAGCGGTACCCGGGGGAGCGGCGGTACCCGGGGGAGCGGTACCCGGGGGAGCGGCGGTACCCGGGGGGAGCGGTACCGGGGGGAGCGGTACTGGGGGTGCGGTACCGGGGGGAGCGGTACCCGGGGGGAGCGGCGGTACCCGGGGGGAGCGGTACCCGGGGGGAGCGGTACCCGGGGGAGCGGCGGTACCGGGGGGAGCGGTACCCGGGGGAGCGGCGGTACCCGGGGGGTGCGGTACCGGGAGGTGCGGTACCCGGGGGGTGCGGTACCGGGGGGTGCGGTACCCGGGGGAGCGGTACCGGGGGGAGCGGTACCGGGGGGTGCAGGGCTCGTCCCGGCAGCTCTGGGGGCAACAGGTTGTGGGCGCTCCCCGCCGCTCCTGGCCGCTCGTCCGCCCCAGGACAAGCCGGTGCCGTCGTTGCGGGCGCCGGTAACTGGCTGGGGACCCGAAACCTCTGCGGGGCTGTTCCCTCCCTCCCGCTTTCCCCTCCGGGCTCCTGGCGCAGGAGGACTTGGGGACTGGAACTCGCGGCTCCGAGGCTGAGTTTTCTCCGCTGTCGGTGCACTTGCAAATTCTAAATAATTAGGATAGGGACTTTTGTTTGTCCCTTTTTCTTTAAACAAAAAGATCTTGTGGATAGTGATCAAATTCATGCACTGAAGACGGGGGAGGGGGACGTGCTTGGGTATATCTGCACTTTCTGGTTGCCTTCTTTTTTTCCTCTCGCTTTTTTTTTTTTGGTTGTTGTTGTTGTTGTTGTTGTTGTTTTCTTAGGCTTTGGGATTGTTTTTTGTCCTTGTACGCTAAGAGCGTTAAATGCAGTGTACTGAACACGAATCAAAGAAAGGCTTCACGTTTTGTAGAATTTTTTTTTTTCATCTGGATGTGTTTTGACTTAAGAGCCCCCATTCTCAGTAATTGTTGGGTTTTGTAGTTAAGACAGCTTTCATGCTGCACAGTGAAAGCACATTAAAATAGAGCCATATGTTGTAGTGAAAAAAAAAAAATCACATTAGCAAAGCACATTTTGCTCAAGATTTGTCAGAAAGTTATATATATGCTTTTGTCTACAAGTTCTCCGGATTCTGCTTGTTCCCATTTTAAAAGTGCCAGAGCGTCAGAGGTCAACAAGTCCTGTTTTATCCACAGCAGAAATTATACCAATCTTGTTTTTATCTGGTTTTGTTGCGAGTTTTCTAGTTGGTTCCCTTCTCCCACTCTTGAAACAACTGTGTTACAAACTTTCCAAGTGAGGACTTTTTAAACCATCTGTTTGTAGATCACTTCCCTAGTCCTGTTTTTCAAGGAACAGCAGTCAGTGTCAGATGTATAGGCTGAAAAATGACTGCAAGACTGTTGGCCGCTTACCAGTGTCCTGAATTAGAGAACAGCAAACCTGGGAGCATTTGAGGAAAGGAGAAAAGAGCTACTTTAATCGCTATTAAGTGCCAATTCAAATAATTCCACCTTTCTGGTAATGGCTAATAAGTGCTACATCTAAAGACTGATCAGTGATATTTATTCATAATGTTACCTAGGTATTAAGTAACAGGCATAAGTATTTGTGGCATGAGGATGTGGCTGTGGTATGTGGAGAGAAGTGTCTGTGCCTGGGAACCTTTTAAACTGGGTCTGTTGCAGGGGAATAATGGAGTGGAACTAAACAGCTGTGCTGCTGTGTGGAAGAGCAGTCTGGGTCCATCCATACAGACCTAAGAATAAGAGAGAACCTGGATCCTTGGATTCAAATTTTGGAGTATATTTATATTTGCCGTTGTTGGATACAGTGGTATAGAACTACTTTTGAAACCAGGGACTGAAACTTGTGTGCCCAGGACTACAATTCTTTAGTTGTAAAGTGTTCCATCCTGATTTGGCCCACCCATCATGGTGTTTTGGTTTTTACTTCTTCTAGTGGTGGGAAGAATAATTTAATACAGTGTGGTTTAAACAGTCCTTCCTTGCAGGAGATGTAAGGTTTGTCTCCTCTCAGGTGAAAGAGCTCTGAACTTGAGTTACGCTGTTCCTGCGTTCATTGGGATCATTGGGCTGCCATGGATGAGAAGATGCCATTTCACCAGTGCTTCTCTCTGTGTCATGTGTCCTTCCTTCTCAGCTAGGCTGGTGGCTGGTCAGTGGGAGACCCAAGAAAGCCAAGTGGACTATATCCTTCAGGACACCTGTGGAAAAACTCCTGGTTTTGTGGATTCAAACTGTGCTTAAGCATTAGCTGCTATGAAGCTCTGTCTCACTCTAGCTCAGAGCATCTCTGGGGAATTGAGGGTGGATGATGACAACTGCCAGCTCTGAGAGGAATGTGACAAGGTGTGAATGGAGTCTCAGATAGCAGCTGCTTAAGGGGGATTTCTAAAATTCTGCCTGTCTCTGCTTTTGCAGTCTCAAAAGCAGGATCAGCCTTTGAAGAAAGTTGCACCTTTATGTAAATGCAGGGAAGTCTGTGTTTATAAATATTTCCTGCTCTCTTTAGCATATATGGCACAACTGCCAGAGAAGTAGCACCAAAAAATACTGTAATTGAAAAATTCATGACTACATGGTGTTCACTTTTCAGCACTTTCTGCGTTATACACTTCCCCATCTCTCTGGTTCACTTGCTGATAGGAAGGGAAATTTTTTATTACAGGTATCATAGGGTGAGTCTAGGGCAAATACTGGCTGCAAATGCTATTTGGGAGTTTTTTAGCTGGAACTTAAGTCAATTAAAACAAGAGTGTCTTTTGATCACTAAATTGCCAATAATTAGAGAAGGGAAGGCATGCCAAGGAGGAGAAAATGTGTCCAGCCTTACCAAGGGTGTAAATGTGTGCTCAGCTGCTGGAGTTTTGTTCCTGCTCATTGCAGTGGGGTGGCACTGGATGACCTTTAAAGGTCTCTTCCAACCCAAACCATTCCATGATTGATGCTGTGAGGGAAGTGCTTTGCCCCGGGAGAGGTCAGTGCACAGTCACTGCCGGTGCCCAGCACTTTCGGGCTGGGCAGGTTTCCCCATTTCACAGTAGCATTTCTTTCTATACCTGAAACAAGACTTGGAGAAATAGTCCAGAAATAGAAACAGATAGGCAGAGTATCAAGTTCACCTGCCAGGCACAAGCCTTTTTAATTTTTTTTTTCCTTTGCCCTTTTTGTTATTGCTGCAATAGGTACAGAGAAAAATGGTGCATGATACAGCTTGCTCGATCTTTAAACATAGCTGGTCGTCTCAAACTTGCCCCACCCAAGTGCAAATGGTGTTGCTAGTATTTAAGAAAAAATGCTTTTAGCATTGTCACTGTGTTGCACACCATTATGTTTAATGTCCCTTAAAAAAATGCTTTACATATTTTCTGATCTCTGCATGTGTGTGTGATAACATTCAAAAAAAATTGCCCAAAGGCAGCTTGTTCTTGCCTAATTTGACATCTTGAAAGAAAGGACTTGCTTTTTATGGCAACGTGCATATTTCAACAAAAGGTGAAATGAGAACTTTGAGGACGATAATTAGAAGTCTCACAAGCATCAGTTTGTATTTTCCTCTTTTTTAAAAAAACAACATCCAAAGAGGGAGATCTTATTGGAAATAATGAAAATGAAAAGTCAGAGTGCTCAAGTGTGAATTTCGTGAAAATCTCCCATAGCTGCATTATCTTGATTACTTTTACTTTAAAAGTGCTCTTATCTGAGATACCCAACTTGCAGTGTCATGCTATTGATTGTGGGTGGTGGATAGAAAGTCATTTCACTTCCTGTACTAACAATATCCTTAGGAACTCTGAAGTTGTTCTGCAGTCAGCTTTATCCATATTACATTAATAAATAAGAGAACATTCTAGTTCATGCATTTCAAGAAAGATTGATGTATCATTTAAATGAATTTCTCTTTAGTATCAGCTTTACAAGGGCCTACAGCTATACCTCCTCAAGCTATGATCTCATTGCAGTCTAATCAAGGCTGGGCTTGGCTGGTATTTCAGCAGGATTTCCAAGTGAAACCTGGACTGTTGCAAGAAGTTTTGTTGTTGATTTAGTAGATAGAGTTCTTGTCTCCTGAATCAGTGCTGAATTCATGCCCCAGCTGGAGGTGCTTTTTTAAAAAAAGGAGGAGTATCAGGCAGACTCAGAACTTTTATTTTCTTTATTCCATTGCACTTTCCTAATGTGCTCCTGTCTGTGGTTAGGTGTGAATTGTAATTTGTTTAACCTAACAATCAAGTTACAAATAAAGTTGTATAAAGAAATGCTTCTCTATTAATTGGCTGCCAGACTTCTCCATGTGATTCGTATTAATTTGTTGTTTCAGTAGTAAGTTATTACTGTTTTAGTTAGGTAATTCTTTATTCTTTGGCCTTAAACGTGTAACTAAAAGCAATTACTAGCATTGCCATACTGCAACAATATTTAGAGTGGGGAAAAAAAGCTTTATTGATGCTGTATACAAATGAATTTTAAAAAAAGACATAATCAAACACAAATACCAGTTTGTTCCCTCATGTTAGGTGTTTGAGGTGAGCTGCATTGTTTGTAGACATTAACAATTCTTAAACCTGGCTGTAAAGTTTGATGTCCAGAAAACCAGCATTTAGCAGTAATCCTGTGAATTTCCTGACTGCTTCAACTTAAATGCAGCTATTTGTGTAAATGGCTGATTTAAAAGTTCTTAGGAGGCATTGTACTGTGGCCAAGAAAGAATTCTAATCTTGGTCTCCATATCCCAACAAATTTAATTCACTTCCTTCAGTTCTAGAAAGATAATACATGGAGGATTATTCGTTCAGTATTGTTTTCTATTCATTCTCTCTTGGTCATCAAACCCAGATAGAATTTCTGACCTATATGGGTCAGAATTTTAACAAGTATATTAGTGAACAATTTTGAAAGAATGTATCATATCATGTACTATGTTTCTTTTGAAACCTTTATTCAGCTTCTTATCTTGCAAGAGGGGCTTATGGTCTGAGTTGGACCTTTTTGTGTTGTTTAGTTTGATGGTTGAGAAATACGAAGAAATGTGTATAGATTAAAATGAATGTCTTGGGCTTGAAGTAGTATCATGGAGCTATTTATATTCCACCCTCCCTCCTCCAAATATGTTAAAAATTGGGCTTTTTTCAATGCTATAGAAACTGTTCTGAGTGGTGTTTTCCTTGGTGTCTGGTTGTTAGATCCCAGGTTTCTATTATTGGAAGAGAGGAGTTGGCTTGCTTTGATGCAGGAAGATCTTACTGCTTTTAATTTGGTAAGCTAATTGATGAAGGGAATGCTCTCAATTTTAGTGCTTTAGTGGCTGGTGAATGACCTCTTTATTATGATATTATGACAGTTAATTTACTGACAGAATGGAGCCCACAACCCTCATATGTGGTGTAAATGATCTGACTGTGGAAGTCTGAAGCTTGGGAGGTTGGATTTACAGGTTAGGGGTGGGGTTTTTGTGTGTGTGTGTGTGTGTCTGTTTTTGTGGTGTTTTGCTTTTCCAAGGACTTTAACTTAGTTGAAATGGCACCAGTTTTGAAAGTTGTATTTAAAAGTTATCTTAGATATTGTCACATGTGATCTTAAAACTGTAAGGAGTTGAAATGAAAGGATGGTTTAAAGGCTTCTGACTTCAGAAGTCTCAAGTCAGTTGAGTTAGGTGGTTAGCAGTCAACAGTGTGAGAGTGAGCTTTAATGGTGTGTGCATGCAGTACTGAAATTACAGTCTTCCTTTGTGCATTTCACTTTTCAGGAGAAAAATCTTCCAGAGGACTCAGAGTGCTCTATTTAAAATCAGAACTAAGAAACTTCCTTACAACAAATGAACTTCTGACTTTTGGATATACCGATTGTTTCCAAATTGTTGGTTTTTATTTCCTCTGTATTTCCCTCTTTCCTCTCCTTGGGCAAAACCTGTCAAATTTATAATGATTTTTTGTTTGAAGGAAAACACAAACAATATCATTCATTCTGTGGAGTCTGCCAGAGGAATTGGTGTGCTTTGTGGGAATAGTCACTGCAGAAGTAAGACAATTTGAATGCTTGGTTTGTTTAAAGGACAATTTAGACTTCTCTGGTTGTTAGTTCATACATATGTTCATTCATTCTTTTCAGTGTGAATTTTGGATGCTGTCATAGACATTAGCGTGGAAATAAGAGATCTGCAAGACACCTCTAGTTATTGCTTATTGTTGTCAGAGGTTTGCCAGTAATGCAGTTTATTATCTAGATATCCATCATGTTTATGGTTTTGTTTGTTTCTTTTTTTAAGAGGAAAACCAGTGTGGGTAAGTGTGGTGTTTATGCATATGCTACATATGCTTTGCTCAGTTACTCAATAAACTGTACTTATTTTTATCTGCAGACCTTGATTCATTGTATGTTCTCCTGCTTAATGAGTATTTAAAGTATGGGAATTTGGAAAGAATAAGGTAAATGGGAATTGAAATGTGTCTGTGAATAGATTAGAGGAAACAACTGTTTTGTAGTAACAAAGCCAGTATTTTATTACATGTGAGCTTCTTTCTTCTCAAGAAAAGCTATTTGTATTTAGTCTTCCTGTGCATTTGTAATCTATACGTAGAATACCTAATATGTGTATGGATCTAGTTCTGTGGGTCAGTTTGTCATAGAGGTTTGAGACAGGTTCAAGGTATTAAGGAGATTTTTTTTACTTGCTGTGCACTTAAGAGATACAGTGCATGAAGATTTTCACAGGTAAAGTAAAAATTAATGCAGTTAATACTGAGACTTCATTTAATCTATGAGGACTTGCTTTTAGCTGTCTATTTTGAACCTATTTGGTATTGATACCTCTCTATAAAACTTCACATAATTTGGGACTTTTGGGTTTGGGCTTGTTTTTTATTTGGGGTGTGTGTGTTTGCTTATCTTTAAGATAAGAAACAATCTTGGAAGCTTTCTAATTCCACATAGCATCATATTTTCAGTTTCTTAAAGGTTATGCAGGAGTTATGCTGTGCTTTCCTTATCCCCTCATACTCTCTCCAAGGATATTATCACTATTCTGGGGGGAATTATTGGGAGTTGTAATTTTTGTACTACTTCTAACTTCACAGATATGATATACAAGCAAGACAGAATGTAAGGTTTATGGAACAGGAAGCAGAATATTTTGTGTTTAAATGCTTTCATTCAGTGACAGAGGAATAGTCTTCAAGTTTTTAACTGGAATCAGTTTTTAAAAATCAGCTTGGTGGACTGAATGCGTTCATACCCTCTGTATATGTTTTGCCAGCAGCAGACTTCCACCTCTGTTCACCCGGGTTTAAGATGAATGTTTAATAGAAGGAGATAGTTTTGAAAAATGTTTTGTAGTATTTAAATTAGACAGGACTTAAGTGCTCTGAATTGCTTTCTGGAGGTGACTGCCACTTGCTGTCAACTGTGTGAGAAGCTGAGGAGACTCCTGGTTCCTCAACACATACCTAGATCTTCCATGGGTACCTGTAGTAAGGTGAAATATTACTGAACAAGATTATCTTTGTATTTGTAGTGTGTGCATCTATACCTAAAATGTTTTTTAAAAAATTATTTTTCTGATTGTTTCTGAGCATAGTGTTTCAGTTTGATTTATCAAACTGATTGGGGAGAGTTGTAACCCACCAAGGACAACAACATTTATGAACTTAGGAGAGAACTTCCTTCTCCTCTCCATGAATTAATACAGTGTTAATGTTCAGTTTCTGATTAATTCAGGGTATTTTTGTTAAGAAGAGATCTCTTATTGCAGATAAGAGAATGGCATCTACCACATAACCATTTTTGGGTTTTTTTTTTTTAGTGCCCTTTCATGGGGATCTGAAGGTCATTGTGGTGTGCTGGACTCCCCCAGGCAGAAAGAGCCAACTTTTGGGAAATGCAGCAAATTGCAGCTTTGAGTAACCAAATAGCTTTTGTCAGGTACACAATTCTTGGGTTGACTCTTAGAGTAGAAACAGATGGACTCGAGTGTCTGATGATAGGAAAGAGGTGGTTATTTCAAAGTTCCTCCAAACCCTGATGAAATGCCAAAATCTACTGAAAGCTTTGAGCTGTTTAGTCAAAAGCTCAGTAGCACTGGCACTGAGGGGAACAACTCACATCCTGTCCCTGTACTTCTCCTACCTCACCCCGTATAGAAAGGAAGACTTGCCCTCTTCCACCAGCCCTGCTTTCTCCCCATTTAAATCTGTCCATTTCTAAATTGTTGAATTCTTTGAAATGTTTAAATTCCTCTTACTTAGAATTGTCTCTTAACTGATACATAAGCTAGGAAATACATTGTCACGTTTCTTAGATACAGATTTTCTGAAGAACTGTACTTAGTAATGAGGATTTTTTAAAAAAGATGTAGATTGGCCTGTTTTCCAAGGTGGGACACCCACCTTGTCTCACTCAGTGCGACACTGAGATTTGTCCCACTCTTTTTTACAAAAAAGGGTGGGACAAATCTCAGTGTCTGAAAGCTAAAAATGGGTAACACAGTAGTGAAATCTCCTTCAGTGCTTGAGGGGCTGCATCCCTTTGGATAGCTAGTAACAGTGCTGGCTCATCCATTCTTGCAGTCATTTCTCTAGATGAATAACCTTTCAGAAGGAAAATGGGTGGTGATTGAGGGTGTTCTTGTTATTGTGGCTGTAGGTGGCTTTATTGGATCTTTGCTTTGCTCCAGGCTCTTTGCTGTTCTGTCCATCATGTTTCTAAGTTCTAGATTGTTTCTGTACTCACGGTACAGAAAATACTCTGGACTTTTACTGTGCATTTGTGTCATCTACAACAGCAGGGTGTTTAATGTTCTGGTAATAGCAGAGAAGCATCTCTGAGAGTTATCTCTGAGCAGTTTGGCAGACAGTCTAAGAATGCTTTTGCTGATGTGTGAAGGTGAATTCAGTTTGGTTATGTGGAAACTGTAGCATAACCTACTTAAACTAAGCTTTTTCTTTTTTTATAATGGAAATACATGAACTTCATTCTAAGTTACGCTTTGATTGTTTGAGGCTTTTTTTTTTTTTAATGGAAAAAGATCCATGTATTAGTGAAACTTACTTGAAAAAATACCCAGAGCCTTTTAAAATGGCCAAACTTTCTAATTTTAGAGTAACAAAACTCATCCTCATCAGTCCTTCTAGTAAATTCTCTCTGTAATGGACTTTCAGTCAAGTCTGGATAGCTGAAGGGGGGAGGGATCTGTCAATAGGGAACATGAAAGTACAGTAAATTCGTTTATAAGTGATGCTCAGGTACCTACTGCTGCACTCAAAATTGCAGATTCAGTACTTTTCAGTAAAATGTGCTTCTTCTCAAAAAACCTTTACAAAGCTATACAAACAGATTACTTTGGATTTTTTTCTCTCTGAGATAAAACATACTTTGCTATGCAGTTGCTTTGAAAGTTTCCAACATAAATTATGAAATAAAGCAGTGTCTCCCAGTTTCCCAAATACATACAAACTAGTCAGCATTCTCTAGGAAATAAGCTTCTGATTTGAGTCAGTGAATACTTTTTGGGGATAGCAATACTTTATTTGGAAGCTGTGTATTTCAGTAAAATACTCTAGTATTTGAGGATAGTATCATAGAAACATGATTTAATGACAAAGGAAGTGAAGTGCTTCCTACACAGTGTCAGTTAGTCATCAGTGTGTTGATTTTCTTAAACAAATTACATGCAAAAATGGGTTTGGGTGCTTAGCTGGCTGATATCTGATGTAGTGAATTATACAAGTCCTGATGAGTATTTGCATTCTGGATAATGCAATAATTACAGTATTGCAATTTTTTTTCTTTTCTCTACAAATATGTATTTTGTTGACCCGGAAGAAAAGAGAACATTAGATTTTCAGCAGAAACACTTGTAGTTGTCTCTCTTTTTATTAAATAGAATAGCAAAACATCCATTTCGCAGCCATTCATTCAAGTACAAGAAAGATGCAAACATACTGAGTTGACATAAAGCAGTGTTTTATTAGGTGTTTATGTATGGAAAGAATTTTAGGATAACAGGGAAAGCTTGAAGCTTCATGTGTCTGTTAAACATAATTAATGTTCTGAATAGTTAATTCAAGACTTAAGATACTGTATACTTAAAAAAACTTTATACTTTTATGAACAGTTTGTAATCTTTTTCTCACATGACTATTTTGTTCAAGTGCCTTTATTTCTAAATAGAAAGACTCCTGTAAAATTAAAAAACAGTGTCTTGTTCTGAGACTGGAAGATATATAAATACTGGATTCTCTGAAATGCAACTCTCATGTCATAAAGCTTCTCCTAAATTTCAAAGAAATTGTAGAACACACTTTTAAGTTACAAGGTAATTTTTCCCCTTTTAAACTATGTATTCTTAGAATGTGTAAGAACTTCTGTACTTATTATTATTTTCCCTTTCTCTTGTTTTGTAAACGGTAACACCGAACAATTTGCTGCCCTGCTTATAAAATGGAAACATCAGTGATATATTAGTAAAATAAGTTTTTTCCTACACTTTTAACCTTCTGGGAACTCCGTGTTTTTCCTGACTGCTGGGGAAGATTGCTATCATGAGCAGGGAGTAGGTCTGTGCCTTTTCTGACACCTTGGAGACCTGAGGAGTTTCTGTGATTACTCTAGTCTCTTGTTAGGGAGGGGTGTGAGACAAGTCTTTTGTTGCTCAACTGAATTTCTTCCGTCTGATTCAGGAAATCGTCATTGTAACAAATATTGTAGCTGTGACCTGTTATGTCAAAGATGTTGGTGATTAGAACATGCAAGTGAGGATCCATGTGGCTCTTTGGTGGTTGTTTGCTCCCTTGAAGCCAGTAAAGGGTCTGAGTTGGCAGAGCTTCAACACAGAACCCTATCAGAAGCAAAGAACTGGAAATTTACTGCATTGCAAATTGGGAGATCTAGTAAATTAATTACCTCTTTTGCCGTAAGTTGCTTGTGTACCTCTGGAATTGTCTCCTTTGCCTCTGGTGATGAGTAGAACTAACACTATTTCACAGAACTCTTGTTTCTCATGAAACAGACCTGATGCAGAAAGGCTGAATTATTCCAGTGACAGACTTTATAGTCTTTCTGGTAAGGCCCAGAAAAACTCTTGGGGCACACAGTGTTGTGTCAAAAGGCTAAAGCTGTGTGATTCTGTACATTTTTCTTCACAGTGGACACAAACACAAAGTATTGGTTTATGTACAGTGTTCATTGTACGTAGTGTGTACAGTTAGATCTCAGTTTACAAAATTAAACTCAGTACCTACCCAAATGCACAGATGCTTTTGGTGCTTCAGAAAAGTAGAAGAGATGAATGAAGTGAGGTGAGTCAGCACCTGAGTGCGAGGCAAAAAAATCTCCAGCGTGTGGATTACTTATATAGTAGGTCAACCAGCCATTTGAAACATTTGTTGGTGATAAAACTTCATAAGGAAATATACTTTTGTAGCCAAAATGCATCCTTGCTGACCGCTTGAATTTCCTTCAGTTTCTGAAGATTGACCCACTTACAGCTCTGTAATAGAAAGATGCTGTCAGTGATGAAGATGGATGTCTAAGGTGATAGCACAGCATACAAGTTTCAGGAGAATGAGGGGAGCATGTGCATGTTTTCTTCTAACTGCAGACAAAATAAAAAATTGAGTTTGTCTGCACATTACTATAGCAGTAATTGGGGGCTACTGTCTGTATTGTGTCAATTGGTACCATCACCCCACATTTCAGCCCAAAGGTATCCGGCCAGTGTGGGCTCCACCTTAAATCCAGTGCTGCAAGCATCAAGTCTTTAGCAACCTGGTTTATTTTGCTGAAAGCTGACTGGGGAAATGTTGCATGAGCAATTTAATTATCTGATTAGAGGGAGTGGAGATGAGCAGCAGGGAGTGGCAACATCATGGCATACAGTCACATGCTTTGCAGTGACTTACAGGCTCAAATTCGAGTTTCAGAATAATTTTGAAAATGCTTATCTCCTGTTTTCTAACTTCTGAATTTTCATTAACGAACAGTCAGCATGTGTTCGCCTCTCTTCTCAGGACAAAATGGGCATAACTAATATTAATATCAGAGTAAAAAGAAAACTATTTTGCTTGTTTTTATTTTTGGCCAAAAATACTTGATATTTGACTATCAGGAATGTTTGCTAAATCAGCACTAAATTAAGTCATGACATGTTATAGCTGGGTCTGCATCTCTTATAGGGACTTCTTTGCCTAAAACCTTGGAATTTTCTGGTCCATTTGATTGACGTTGGCTGCCATTTTTATGGCCAGATTTTCTTATGAATTTGGAGAAACTTCTACAAAATTTTTTGTGCCTCTTGTTTTGCTACTAAATAAAATTGCTTGTATACCTTTCAATACCATGCTGCTAGTAATTACTGCTTTTTAAAAAATGTTCTTGTACTTTGCACTGAATTTTTAAACATTTTTTTGACTTGTTTAAATCTGTTAACTCTGAATGCCCAATTCCTGGGAGTGTTCAAGGCTAGGTTGGGTGGATCTTTGAACAGTGTGATCTAGTCAAGGGTGTCCCTGCCTATGGCAAGGGGTTTGGAACTAGATGGTCTTTAAGGTCTCTTCCAAACCAAACCATTCTATAATTCTCTTTGTCCATGAAATTTAACATTAGCATGTTATCCTGTATGATTGTAAGGAATGTGACTAGGATTGTGTATATGTAACACTTAATTACAGAAGTCTGAAATCATTTTACAGAGTGATTTGGTCTTTATATTTTATATTCTTGTAATAGGTTTTTTGCTTTTTCTTGTTTTTTTTAAGGGGAAGGCAAAAGAAAAGTGGCATCCTAGTGATGTCCATGTAATTTTATCTGCTGAACTGCATTTTCCAAACTAATTTTCCTGTGGGAATCAGTGTTAGAAGGTGACAGGGGTAGCTTGTGCACTGGGTTTAGGTTTCTTCTTTGCCAAAGGAATGTTTGGATTCAGGAACTTGGTCTCCAGGTTCTGGAGGAGGTGTGTTGCAATTTGTGCTTCTTTCTAGTGCTTGGGCCCAGACTTTTCTGAATTTCCTTTAACCCATTTGAGTGCTACCTCTTCTTACCCAAAAGTCTTTTTCCTTTATCATTCTCCACGTGAGTGATTCTGGATTCAATTAATAGTCAAAAACTTCTTTCTTTACCAGTTTCTTTCACTATGCTATTTTTTTTTCCCTAGTTCATAAGCTTGTTTTGCCTTTAAAACCCCAAGCCTACAAAATGTTTAGCATGAAGGATCTTCTCTCAGGACTTGCAGTTGATTGAGACTTCTAATAGCTGGGCACCTTTAAAGGTCAAGTGCCATAAGGCATTGTGGAGGCTCTCTGATTACTCCTTCTTCTGAAGCAGGGGTCACATGAGAGTTTCAATTATGGTTGCCAATTTTACTTCTTAACATAAGGATTTATTTTCTTAATTTTATTTCTTCATTTGTTTGTTCTTCATTCTCCCAACTGAATGGGGGAACCATTTCAGTTAAAATGTAAGAAAAATCGATGTTTGAGCCTTACACATACAATGGAGAGTTTCTGCCTAACTAATTGAAGTATGGCAAATTTGTCAAACACTGAAAGAAAATATGATCTCATCATGAAAGCACTGAACAACTTTGATTAGTGAAGTGGTTAATACCACCTGTGGTTAATTACTGAAATGGATCTTGGAGTAAGATGAAGACACAAGATGATTTTTGTAAAATCATGGCTTAGATACTAATTTATTAGAAAGATGTAATATGTAAATAAGAGCAACAAAAGGACATCTGTACTTTCTGTACTGTAAATTTAAATACAAACGAACAGGAACTCAAGAGCTTGCAGGAAGAGCAGTGATTCTTATGTTTTTGTAGTTGCATTTGAAGTTAATCAGTCTGTTTTTTTAATTCAAAGCCAGAGTACACATAACAAACTGTGACCTGAAAAAGTATCCTGTGAATTTTGGTACGCAAGAGAGCGCATTTTTTCCCTTATCTCTGTGACTTTCGCAGCTAAAACAACTCATCCAGCTTTAGTTTTAAAGACAAGAGTGCCTAGCAAGGTTAGGGGATGTTTTGTAATGTTTGATAGTTGTCCAGGTGCCGATTAAATTTTAGGAAAGCACTAGAAAAATGTGTCTCCTTTCTGAGATATCCTGAGAGTTATTTCCTTTTCTGATTAGGCTGTGAGTTGAGGCAGAAGGATCATGACGTAGTAGTTAGGTATTTTAAACAGCAGAGCTAGCTTTAATGTACAGTGTCAGAAGAGGAATTTTCCATTCTTGAGTATGTGTTATTCAAAGCTTGCAGTTTTGGAAGGAAAGCAGGAACACCTTAGGACCTCTAGCATATTCAGGGATTTGGTTTTGATGTTTTTTTCTTAAAAAAAAAAAAAAGAAAAAAAAAGTGACAGTTCAAATGCATTTTGTTCTTATCTGATTTATGTTCACAGATCCATTTCCTGAACTGACCAAAAATCTGATGATGGATGACAGTTTCTTCAAAGGTTTCAAAGTTATGTATTAAAATTAAGTCTTGAAGTTCATAACCTTTGATTACTGAATGCTGGAGCTCATTCTCAAAGAAATGGGAAAAAACCCAAACCTGTAAGCTGTTACCTCAATTATTGCACCTCAGCAATGCAGTGCAGGTTGTGCATATGAGATGGGGACTTCCCCTCAAGAGGAGACCCAAAGGTTTTAATGTGAAGTTGAGGATGCAGTGGCAATAAAAGAAGGGGTAGTGCAGGGTCTTGGGTGTTACAGGCAAGGTTGCAGTCACCACAAATCGGCAATTTTTTAAATCCTGGTGGTGACAAATGACACAAGCTTCCAGTTTATTAAAAGTATGTTGAAAATCTAGTATGGTGCTGGACAACAGCCTGAGTTACTTAAAAACTGACAAAATGTATTTTACTCAAGGAAATTGAAACACAGACCAAAATTCAATGGGTATTTAGTCTTAACAAACTTGAAGACTTGGCCATGTTTGAAATAATAGTTATAGTTTCTAACCTTTATGCAGTATGGCTTGGAACTTTGTTCTTATGTTTATTCTTGCTTGGTGACTTTTTTTTTTTTTTTTTTTTTTTTTTTTTTTTTTTTTTTTCTTTTGAAAGATGCTTGCTCAATGTGAAAGAAGTTCCTGGCTCAGTGTCAGTGTACCAGGAAGAAAGCAGATCAGAAATAAAACTGGATTGTGAACTGATGGATCCTTTTAATATGTTGTCCATTCACAGTTTCTGAAGAAACAGAAACCTACATTGGGATTCAAAACCAAAAAGCTTGAGTTGTATGGTGGCAGAGTAAATTCCAGTAAATCATAGGATCTGTGATCTATCAAGTTGTTAATTAGTCACAGGGAAACTGAACAATTAAAATTTTGACTGATATCATTCAGGTTAAGTACAGGAAAAATGGGGTTTGTTTTGTATTGCATTGTGTTTGCAGGATACTCAAATGAAAATATGTAGCTTTGTTGATAGTTAAACACAGCTTTGAATCCCTGTTTTTCATGATCATAAGATTGTTTATATAAGATATGAGATCAGGTCCTACTCTGAAATAGTACAATATTTTCATTTATCAGTTAAATTCCAGATGACTTCTGGTGTTATAGTGGATAGTGTTGGAATTTCTTCAGTCATTCTTTATATTTTATCCCTATTTTTTTTTTTTTTTAAGGACTTAGCTATAGCTTCAGTAGCTCTGGAAAAAATTGCTTAAATTACTTAGATGCAAGTTATAATTAAATAGTTATAGTAAATGTCCTATCTCTGTGGTTTTGAATGCTGTTTTATTTCCTGCTCTTCTTGGTGATTCTTAGTCTTTTGCTGAGTGTAATAGTAGTGTTTGGAGGTGAAGCTTTCTTTGTCTGGGCTTCTCTATGGTGTAGAAAAATTCTTAAAACTATCCATTCTCTTCAAAAGGACCACCTTAGCAGTAAAAAATACTCCTTAAAATCTTTAGGGTTGAAACCAAGATTGCATTTACTTTTTAATTTGGATTCCCTACTTTTCTCATTACTGTGGTTTTAATTCCTTCTCATAGAGTTTGATGCAGTGTGTCTGATGGCGTGTAAATGAATCTGAATCATAACCTGTTTTTAATGAAAACAAAAGATTGAGCAACCTGTTCTAGTGGAAGGTGTCTGAGCCTGTGCCAAGGGGAGGAACTTGCCCTTCCAACCCAAACTATTCTGTGATGTGCTGTGCACTAGGTAGGAAAATGCTTTAAAGTTTTTTGGTGCTCAGTGACTATTTCTTCTCAGATACTCCTCTTGCTTGGGGTTGCTTTTGGGTGGAGACCTGAGGGTGTGCAGCTGCACTGGAGGTAATTATGCAAGATGACAATAGCAGCAATTTGTGGTTATCTCTGTGGCTGTATCAGTTTTGTGCTTGTAATTCTCACAAGGAAAACTTCCTATGGGAGGCTGTGTCACACGGATGTGCGGCCGCTCTGTTGTAACCTGGCTGGAGCCAGCTCGTGACTCCTTGAGCATGGGATTTCTATCAGAGTATGGTTTCTGGTTGCTCAGTAGTTTCAGAGGGAAAGATCTGCAGAAAATAAATGTGGCTAATACATTTGCAAATATGATGAGCTCTTAACATGCAGGTCATGAACAGTAATGATGTATTGGCCACCCCACTGATGAGGAAAACATCTTGGTTTTGCCAATCAAAGATTGCCATTGAGGCCTAGATGTATTTTTTCTTGAGTTGTGGCAGTCTCTGTATAATGACTGTTGCAGAAACATCTGTGTATTCTCAGAGAGCAGCTTCTAATTTGTTCCACATTTAAAATTTCATACATTTAGAGACAACCAGTATTCTGAGGTCTAAAAGAACATACTCTGGTGGTTCACAGAGGGAAAAATTCTGTTCATTTTATTTAGGTGTGCATTCAAGGATTCACTGCAAGTAAGGAGAAGACTTGTAAATTATTTTTATGTAGTCATAAGTTCACTTTTTTTTTTGTTTTGCCACAACTTGGCCTTGGTATTCTGGGATTTTGCAAAAACTGAGTATTTGTCAGCTTTATTTAGGGATTGGAGTTGCAATTTCCCCATGAACCTTTAAAATTCTCAGCTGAAATTCTTTTATTTCATAAATGGTAAACGTTGCCTCTGGTAGAGTCTGTTTGTGGTGGCACTGGTCGCCTCTGCCAGTATGTGCTGACAAAATGGTGATTTATCTACTGTCCAGTCCAAACCAGAGAGCCTGATAAGTTACCAGTGCTTTCCAGTCAGTAATAGTCCCTTTCTATTTTAAATAAATGTAATAAATAGCAATACAGATTTGTATCAATTCATTGCATTTTTCAAAGGTTAGACTTTTGCTTGTAAGTGCACTCAAAATACTCCTAGTATTTTATACTCTTAGTGCTTCACATACAATGTTGCCATGAATATCATGGGCTAATTGGTACCACACAGTTTGAGGATTTTTATATATTGCCTTTATTTCTTTTCCTTCATCATTTAATGTTTTTTCTTGTCCTCAGACTTAGACCTCTGTTGTTTTTGTAGCTCCTTCATTTGAGATTGCCATTCTATGAATATCTGTTCTATGCATGCAGACTTCCAGTACTGTTTTTCCAAACCTGTTTAGTCCTGAAAACAACATCTGTTGCTCTTGACTATCACAGTGTTGCTTAGAGACATCACCTCATACCTCCTTCTGAAAATGCCTTACCTGCAATTGTTTGCAGTATCCTCTACTTTTAAATCAAAAAAGAAATTATTTTTTGTTCTTCTTGACTTGCTAACCTGCATTTTGTGGTAGCTGCTGTATAGCCAGCTTAATGTACTCTGTTTTAGGGATTGATTTCCTCCATCTTCCTTCTCAGCATCATGAGACAGGGATATTGTCTGGGTGGGCATGTCTGCTGTATCTAGGAGCATGAGGACAGCTGTACCAAGTAGGGACAAAGTCTACTGGACCTAGTTTCCTGTTTGTGGAAGTAGCTGAGGAATAGTTCTGATAATAGTAACTAAGAAATAGTTCTAAGAAGCAGGAGAAATATAATGTAATTTAAAAATTATTACTATTATTTTCCTTTCTTTCACATTTGATACAGTTTTTTAGTAGAAGGGTAGAGATGTCTGTACTGTTTGTGTTTAAGTTAATTAGCAAATTCATGACAGGACAGATTTATTTTTTTTTTCAACTCACTGTATTTTTGAACTTTTGCCTTCCCTGGTATCTACTAGCAACGTTTCCTGCTTTTAAGAAAATGGTACTATTTTACACAGCTGTAACCACTTTTGTTATAATTCTGAGAAATAACTGGCCCTCTCAGTCTTGTGGTTTCACAATAGTGTGTTATAGGCTATTATATAATAATTCTTCTTGCTACATCTTTTCTAAGCTCAAGTCTGTCCTGATTAAATTCTCTCCATGAAGATTTTGGGTCAGTATCTCTGACTAGCCTGTTCTGCACTCTTGAGTTGTAAATTCTGCTGGATTCTAGTTTGGATGGGATTGCATGAAATTTTCAGTTTACAATAACATGGTGAATTGAATGACACAGGACCATCATGTGAGTGAAAAAGAGGAAGCCATTCCCTTTCTAGTCATTGCAGATGTTTTATTTACTTGTTTGGTGGTGACCATTGAACTGCTGTTCTCAGAGCACAGCAGAGCACATGATGCAAGTGATGATCTCTGGCATGCCCAGAGCTTGCTTGCCTTGGGTCGTCTTTATGTGTTGGGTGTGTGTGGAGTTGTGTGTGTCTGTTCCCTTATCTACAGTGACTTTAAGCAATTCAGTCTTCACTGCCTGGCTCTTTGCAGCCAGTGCAGCTTTGGCTAAGCCAGGTGGTCTTACCTCACTGACAAGCCTTGTTCATCCTCTTGCAGATCAATTAAAAAAAAAAAGAGTACCAGAAACAGCATGAACAAAACCCAGAACCAAAACGCCTAAAACCAGAAATATTAAACAGCACAGTCCACAGTGTCCATGCCAGTGAGATGCTTTTGATATCCTTTCAATATTGTGAAACTGGCCTTTTTATTTCTATTGCTTGTTTTCTCCTTACTGGGCTTTTAGAGAGGAATTATTTTATCCTTTGACAACGTAGTTTGTTGTAAAAGTTTTGGTAAGAAACCCCATCAAAAAAGTAAGAAACCCTCTCTGGGAAGAAAAAAAGCATAGGGCATTGTTCAGATAATTCTTTCTGTTGAATTGCAAAGAAGGTGACTTCCCTACAAGACAGAAGCCTGCAGAAATCACCCTTTGCTGTTGCCTCCCGTGTTTCACTAATGCCATATCTTCTGTAGTATGTAAGTTGGTAGAAACTAGCAGTCATGGGCTTGTCTTCATTTTCTCTGCACTTTTATGGGGCATTAATATATTGCCTTCATTTTGTGAGGACCAAGGTTGTTTTAAATGAGGGGTCATTCTGCAGTAGGAGTTGCTTTAAAACATAGCTTGGTCTTGATTTTTTGAAGGTTGTCGTGGGGTTTTTTTCCTCCCCTTTGCTGTTGCATCAGTTTGTGACTGTTTACTGACTCCATTTTGTAAGAAATTACTCTGGTGTATGGAAATTTCTAAGTTTGTCTCTGAAACTTTTTTCTTTAAAATTTTACAGAATGCTCCACTTAACTGTTAGTGGCAGTTCAGCATCTTGCTGAGTGTGTTTATTGCACTAATTTATTGCATGAATTGTTACTCAGGATCTGCAGAGATTGTGAATGTGGATCTAAATTATTTATTTTGACTTCTCAGATCAAATACTGAGGCTTTTCTCTTATCTCCAAAGTTCTCCAGTTCTTGACATGTATTAGAATAGCAGCATTCTGACTTTAAGGGAGGAGGAAAGACTGTATATGAAATGAAGCTACATGGTCCTGAAGTTTTTTAGAGAACAACCTGAAATAAAACCTGTCTTGCTGTGTGAGTGATGGGTTTGTGCTCACAGATGCCTGGCCAAAAGCAGATTTTACAAGCAGCTGTATTTTCATTCTGTAAGTGCTCCTCTACCTTGTTTATAAGACACAAGCCTAATGCATTTTATGATAAGAGATATTTACCAGCAAAATTTGAGTGTGCTTTACTTTAGGGTTTGCGGTATTTGTGTGTGTGTACTCATGGAATAACAAACCATTTTTTAAATAAATTATTAAAAGTATTCTTTATTGCTTAATTGGATAATTAACCTTGTCTTTCTAGGAGGAAGCTGTTTCTCAGTAAGACAGTCCTATTTGACTCCTGTCCTGTCCAACCAGTCCTGGATTTGTTGGACAGTCCTGTCCTAAAAGCTTTTTCAGATCGTATTCTGACTGTGAGGCTTGACATCTGATAATCACTGGGCCCAAACCCACCTGCATATATTGATAATGCTTTCTGTTTCTTCAGTGTGTTCATTTTCTGTCGGTGGTGTAGGATTGCCTGGCTGTATTTGTTTTCTTTCATTTCTCTCAATGCTTGGACAACAAAACTCACTTATCTGGCATTGACTAGGTACGAACATCATTTGTTTTTCTCAGGCGTAAGGAAGCCGCATGTCTTTTGTTCTGCACTAAAGCCAGAGTTACAATGTTGCTTGCCTTATTTAAAGAGTTCCGAGCTGTGAGTTCAGCTTTTTGAAATGACAAGTCTTTGCATAATTATGGGTTTTTTCTAGGCAACTTGTGCCAAAATAGAGATTATTGGAAAATAAGGGCATGTAAGGTTATGCTGTGAACTAGATATTACCCGGGGGCCTGGATTCTGTTTGAGGATTTGTTAAGAAAGCCCCACTTCTTTCTTCAAATCGCATTTTGGCAAAAGAAACTTCAGTGTAAGATTCAGGCATTCTTTGTAATCTCCTTTTTCTGTTATTTTGTGACACCCTTATTCACTTACATGAACTCAGCTGTGCTTAGGAGAAAATATCATTGTTCCCAAAGCACTGTGTGGGCTGGCTGGTTGGAGAATACAGCAGGCTGGCATCTTAGCTGGGCTCTGGGCTTGATTTACTGTAAATGGGCTAATTAACCATGAGGTGCCCTGCTGCTGTGTTCCTGTGTAGGGAAGCTACATATGGGTAAGCCTGAGTTGCTTACAGTTTTCTGTTTCTGTCCATTGATTCGTTGTAGTAGAGATATAAGGAGGTACTAGTCGTAAAATAAAACTTGAAATAAAATGCAGAAATAGGACAACTATTTTGTGAAGTGCTCAGCTTGTGCTCAGCATTTCCGGATGTTTTTGAAATATAATACTAGCTTAGATTTGTGTGTTTTGCTACTAAATATCTGAGAACTGTGATTTGTTCTGGAGAGTCTTAATAAAGATTAATTGATGGAAGATTGGTGCTTTTTAACCCTTTCATATAGAGAGACTTAACAAGCTAAGTATTCTGGTACTTTTGAAGAAAGAGTAGAGCAGCAGTTTGTTATTACTGTGATTGAGGTAAGTTGGGTTGTCTCAAGAGTGTCATTATAAACCCACTGTCTCTTGGTATTTGATTTTTTTTTTCTCTATTTGAAAGACAGAAAAAACTTTTCAAGAATTTTCTAGTTGCAGGATCTCTCTTCTGTAACAGGGACAAGCACGAAAAATCTCATAGTAGCAGCATTTGCATATCAGTCTGTTCATTAAAAGAGAGAAATTTGCTCTCCAGCCTTATCATTTACTGTTTTGTACCATATGTAGCCAATTAAAAAAACAAGGTAAGAAAATATTGTTTGCTTTTTTTTCTATATAAATAAATGGAAGTGAGCATAGTAGCAGCCAAAGGAAACATTCCTCTGTGATTACAGCAAGGTTTCTCCAAAATAATAGGGTTTGTATTTTGTAAATGTTTGGTTTGCCTCTGATGTTTAACATTTTAGGCTCTTTAATGTATGTGGGTGCATACCAGGCTAAGTGTAAAATTTCAAAACCCATTGGGTGGAAGTCTTGTAAGACGGGACCACCTGCTGTGTTTGCTCGGCTGTTTCAATTGCTCTGTTATGCAATTTCTTCTGCTGCAAGTTGTGGAAGATGGAGGAGGCCATTCTGTTAAACTATTACTTGGCCTTAAGTGTTTTTGCTGGTCACCATTTTCCTCATTTGGGAACAAAATGTCTTATACAGATGACTTCTAAGTCTTTTGGATCCACAGGATGACGGATCCTTCTTTATGTGCATCCAACCAACTGGTGTTTTGTGCATATTTATTCTCAGTTTTAACACTGAGTAGCTTTTGAGGCTGTGTGTAAAGCTCTGTCACTCTAGTCATAGCTGGTTAATAAAAATAGTTAAGAGTGTTAAATTCTTCAGGCTTTGGAAGTGTCTTTATGTAGATATTCTTGCAGGAATAGTGGGCACTTTGTTATGGGACTTTACGTAAACCATGCAGAAATGTATAGTAAATGGCAATAATTATGGCCAAAAAGCATCTGAGTCAGCATGGGAGATGATCAGAAAAATTCCTTTCTGTTGAGTGAGAAACTTTTGTTCAAAGGACTTTTCTTGTACTGAGAGAACAGTATGGGTCAGCATACCTCTAGTTTCACAAACAGCCTTGTGTACCTGGGGAATAAAATCAGATTTGTGAATGAAATCCAAATTACTTCCTTTTCTCTGTACTTTCCGTGTGTCTGTGACTATCGACTAGACCAAAAGTGTAGTCAAATGCGAACCTCCAGGGCTCATAAGCAAAATTAGGTCATACCCTTAGTCCAGTCCTTCTCTGTAAAAGAAGGTCCCTCAAACCTTTGTAAGCGTTGGTACAGGATGACTCATTGATGTTTGAGCCATTTAAACAGCTTCCTTCTAGCAGCATTTCAAACAAAAGCTGCCTCCAGGAGCTGTTCTCCAGGGTAAGGTGGTGCCGATGTGGGAGATCCAGAAATCATCTTATGGGAACTGCTGTGTGCCCTCTTAGCTACAGTTAATGCTGGGCAAATTGATGAAATTGATGAAATTTGCCCCTTACAAGATATAGTGAGGAAATCATGCTTTAATACAACTTAAGGTATTAAGATAAATCACAGGCAATTTAATGCTATTTTAGAGACAACTCAAATGCCTTCTGCCACCTGGGTCTGTCACATGTTCTAATGTCCTGGTAACAAATGCACTGCGCTGGGCACTTACTCAGTAATGGAAAAGCAGTGGGTAAAGGGAGCATAAAACCTGTGTGTAAGAAGCCCTCTGACTGTTGAGAATAGTTTTAGGTTTAAAGGTCTTATTTTATCCAGCTCTGAGCTGGGTTGATATAAGAATGATGGTTTAAGTAAATCCATCTTGAATAAAAAAGAAATAACATATCTAAATAAGAGGCATCTTCAGTTTTCACAAAGAAAGCATCTGTAGCTCATATTTTTTCACACTGAAATTAATGCTGCCTAGTCAGACTGGATTTCTTTTGCAACATTAGTCAGAAAATACTCTAGTGGCTAATGGTGTGGCCGAGTTCTAGGATGGGTGATTTAAAGGCCATTAGCTTGTGCATTCTTGGTTGTCTTTTCATAATTTTCATCACTCATTATATTTAAAAATCTATCTGAAAATGGGTAACAAAAATTGAGATGAAGTCCAGGTTTCAATGGTAGCAGTGGAGGTGTTAATCTTTCACAGAGCTATTTTAGTTTAGTTTTGTGGGAGGTTTTTTTCCCTGTTTTTTTCTGAGTATTTTTATTCTCCATCTCTTAGTTGTAGTCAATCCATGTCCTTTCTCCCCAGCCCCCAACTCTGACACTGACACAGCTCAAGGTCAAGAATTTGGCTGTTAAAGGAAACTGTTTTGTTTTGCATTAAGATTAATGGAGCTTTAAACTAACTAGGAGAGAAGAATTGTTCTGCTGAAATTATTAAACACATCCACCCTCTCCAGCAGTCAGGTTTTTGTCCTCAGTAGTGCTGGAAATAAGTTTTCAACAGATTGCACAAGCAGTAAGATATTCAGTACAAGTGAGTAATTCCACTTTTAACTGAAAAGTGAGATTGAATATGTGTAAATGTGGCAATCACAATTAAAATTTAAGTAAACCCTAGTCCCTAGTAGTGCTCAGTAGGAGACCATTCAGTTAGAAATAATCTAAATTTATAGTCCTGTGCCTTTGTCCATGTGTATGGTTTATGTCTGATTACTTTAACAATGAGATACTTGAAAAAGTGAACCATAGTCAGTATGATTTGATGGAAGCATGGAGAGAGAATGCAAGGAAGGGCCTCTGAGCCTTCCTTGTCTATTAAAAAGACATAATAGTTCCCACTTTTGCTCTAAACATCTTCAGGAATCCTTTTGGGAGCAATATGGCAGCTGCTTAAGTAATTCTGGAACAGAAAAATCTCAAAGTAAAAATCAAGCAGAGGTGTTTTGTCAGCAGCATATTTTTTATTTGTATTAACTTGTAATGCTTTTTGTTCCACATTGCCGTGGAGACAGACACACCTTGGTGGGCATTCTCTCTGGCCTGTACAAGCCTTGAGAAGCATGACCCAGCACCATGGCTCATGCCCTCTCTGTTTAATTCCATGTACAGTGTACTGGAAGTAAAATATAGTATTGCCAGTCTATTCTGGCTCAACCCTGTATAGCTTTGGCTGGCTACAACAGGCAATAACTTGCCAGCCTTCCTGGTGAGTAGGAGTTCATGACATGTGTGCTGACCACAGAAGCATCCACTGTCATTTTTCACTGAGAGATTATGCAGTCCAGAGATGAAATGTTAATCTTTCAGCCATATACTTCCAAATTTTTGAGGACTTCTTTAGCCAGCTCAGTTTCATTTATTATGGGCTAAAGTGTTATCATCCTCTGCTGTGCTGTACTTCAGAACTATAGTTACCTATTTTCATTTTCTCTCTTTAAGACAGGTGATAAACCTTAGTGAGTGTAAGACAACGATCAACAATTGGGGTTTTTCCTGCAGTGAAGTTTTCTAAAGAAAATAAATCAAATCTGAATTTGTACAGGAATGTTTGCCTTGCATTCCACACACTGAGTCAATTTATCTCAGGGGCTCTCTTTTTCCTCCTTCCCACCCTCTTTAAAGGCTTGGTGACTGGAAAAAAAAGGAGGGGTGTATGGTAGATTGTAAAAGGAGATTTTTGTAGCCACTGGTGCCAGGAATCATCAAGGAATGCTTAAGTAGTGCCTCTTGTGACAGCATCCAGTCTATTGGAAAAGCGTCATGTGCCATCTGGCTTCGATTTTGACTTAATTAAATGCATGCAGCCGTCTTTAAGAGCTCGGCTAAGATTCAGCTGTCTTGACATTTTGTAAAGAGCAAAGATTTTGTTGGGGAAGCTGCAATAGTCACCTGATTTATGTTGTTTAGTTCCCTTTCAGTGTGGTCCATGCAGTTTGCTGATATTTGAGTGACAATTCTGTTTAAATAGCTCTTAAGACTTGCTGACTCTTGGAAGCCTAATTCAGTAGGGGTTTTCCACTCTAGATTCTGGGATTTTTCTTAGAACTGCAGTTATTGTGGAACTTTTTTAATAGCAAAAGGAGTTTCTTAAGTTCAGCCAAGTCATTTGTCTGGGAAAAAGGCAAGCTGCTTTGTAAAAGTTTGGTTACTCCACCCAAAGATTCTATATCAGTGGGATTTTAGCTTTGTGTGGGGCGGGGGATAGGAGCAGAATGTGTTCTTTGCTGTCAGCCCGTTACTCTTAATGCAGAGAATAGCGAGGAATGACTTTTCATGGGCAAGCAAACCATCTTGCACTCATGAGAACCTGTCGTTTTAATTACCTGTTGTTTCATCTTGCATCTTCAACAGCAACTTACCTATGTGGATGAAGGATGTGCAAAAAAAAAAAGAGGTGTAAACTTCTACCCATACAGTTGTGATTAAAAAACACACTTTTGTTATTGAGTGCTACGTATCTTAATTTTTAAGGTTTTATCACTTTGATCTTTAAAATGAAAAAAATCAAGGAAAAACAAATGCACAGAAATAGTGTCTTTATTTAATGTCTAGGTGAGATGAACAAAGACTCATTCAAATTGGTCTTTTCATTCTTACATCGAGTTTTATCAAGTTGACTAGTGATAATGGTCGAGTGTTAATTTCAGGCAAATCTTCCACCAAATTCCTAATGCTCCCAAATGGTCAAGTTTTATCTTTCATCCAGCTATGAAGGATTACCCCATTTCCCCCCCCCCCCTTTTTTTTTTTTTTTAATCACTGGAAATGTTATATTCTTGGAAGGTCCTTCAGGAAGAGGGAGTATTTTAATAGTTTTATGTGCAGTATTGTCTGGCCCTTTTCTAGTTCTATATTGCAGAAAATGTTTTCGCTTTTTAATCTTTCTAGGTCTCTTATTTTTAGCAAGTTATCCTTGGCCCATTGCCACCCATTGTATGAATGGAATTCTACAGTTCTCATCAGTTTGCTTAGACCTCTTTAGCTGATTCACTGAGTACAATATCCAGATCCCTCCTGCTGTGTCTTAGCAGCTGTGCCGCAGGCTTGGGTTGAGCACACCCCCTGCCCCCCAGGCCCCCTAACCTATAATAGGCACTCTGGCCTCTTATTGAGGAAGGAAGCTTTAGGAGCTGCAAAGCTTACCTTCACATCTCCATTTCCCTGTACCCATTCATGTTTGAAATCAGAATTAATGAAAAATTTGCAGTTTTGACAACTTTAGTGATCAGTTTGCTATCTGTACAAGAAAAATACCATGATGAGATAGGTGTCAAATTTCCTCATGCAATGCTGCTAAACATGTCTTAAACCTGTCCTTGAGAGCCCTGTTCCCAAGGGTGAGCAACTGCTGGACTTCTGCTTTCATACCTGTTGTTCTTGGCCTCTGTTTTCAGGTGGCTGAACAGGTTTGCAAATAACATTTCTTGCAAAGGAAGCACTTACTAGTGATAAGGAAGAACATCTTCCTTCTAATGTTAATCTGATTACTGAGGACTGATTGACTTAAAGCAGTTGAGAATCAAGGAGCTTTAATTTCCTATTGTCCACCTGTACGTGTAAGCATCAAGATAAGAAGAGACTATGCATTTTTAAAAGCTTGGATTGCTTGGATTTATTTCTTAAAAGCTAGTATGCACTGCTTGTGCATTGTTATTCACATTTACTGCTAAATTACATACTTGGGTTGAGAAGCCCTCCTGAACTTTCTTGTTGTTGGATATGAATTGATTATCAGATTATGAGTATTTTTCCCTACATTTAGATTGTTTTGCTTGTGTTTATTGTTTAGTGGGAATGGTGTATCATCTCTCTGGCCTTGAGGGTGGCACTACTGTAGTGGCAGATATGATCTTTTATAAGTTTATGAAAGCGTTTGTTCACATTGCTCTAGTTTTTGGGATATTTTAGAGGTGATGCAATATATGCAAACAATGTTGATAGATGAAACAGAAACAGGTAAGCAAGGCAGTGGAAGTTGGGGTGTTGGAAATAAATCCCCTTCAGGAAAACTGTCTGACTGTTCAACCTGTTTCCACATTTGTTTGAAGGAGACTGTAAGATAGAAACTCAAGCCAGGATTAGGTTGGGGTAAGACTAGAGAAAAGGATTCAAGCTAGCAACTATAACTCACTTGAACTGAAGTTGGCCACAAGTTCCTTTTGCACCTCCTGTGAAGTGAGATTGTGGGGCATCCCTTGAAGACCCCAAAAAACTACAGAGATGTCTGAAAATGTTTCCAGGTCATGAGTCCCTGACCTATGTGCATCCATGCTTGGGAGGCCTTTTACAGTTGATGGGGGTAGCAGAGGAAGCTTTGCAGTTGACTGTACAGAAGATCTGACAGCTGTATCTCTTGATTGATTTGTGTAGAGTAAGTCAGGATGGGTGTAAAGCAGCTGAAAGCACCATTGCATGGACTAAGGCTCCCTCTCTACACTTCAATTTGTACATTGTCTTGCATGACAGGTAGGGAGCATACCTTCTCTAACCTGTTACTGAGTTATTTGTATTTCACCTGTAGTTTTAATTTCAGTTTCATCCTTATTCTAAGGTTTAGCGAAAATGTTTGCTTGTATTGTACTTCGCTTGTAGTAGATACACCCTGTAAAGGACTGAACCAGTGCTTAGAGTTCAGATGAGTCAGTGCATTTTCTTGTGCCCTTCAATTCTAGTTTCTCTGGCTGGAGAAACAGTCACATTCACCTATGTTGTGCATAGCAGGTTTTGGTGTTTGAGTGTCTAAAAGACCCTGGTGCAAGCTTTTCATTGTTTGTATAGTCAACTGTGAGTCTGTTTCTTATCTTTGGTGTAACTGACTTTTGAACCTGAAGATACTTCTGCTGTTTCAGTTTGCTACACTTGAGGTGTCACAAGCACAAGCACATAGTTTGAAATGGGGGAGAAGGGCCCCCATGTGAAGATATTCACATAAAGGGTAATCTCCATTACCCCATACCCTTTGTATTTCATATTGTGAAACAATTACTTAGTGGAGGGAATTCTAGCCAAATAAACAAAGAATAGAAATACATGAGATCTCGAAGTCCAGGAATTTGACACTACAAAAACCAAGGAAGAAAAGAGCCATGTAGCTGACTTTTCTAGGATTATTGATCTACTTTCATCCAATGTAATTTGTCATGTGAGAATTTAAAAGACTTTACATTGACTACAGTTTAAATTTTATTTGCAGCATCAGTACTATATCTTGTATTACAACAACTGTACCTAAGAAGAAATTTAATGTCTTTTGTGTGGCACAATTTACTTGGTTGTGATTTTTAAAAGTGCTGATTGGAAGACACAAGGCACTTACTGAAAACTGGAGGTTAAACTTAGGGGGAATTGAGAACAGGAAAGGAAAAAAGCCTTTTCTCTTCACTTTTTTATTTGACTGCTGGAAAAGAGGAGATCAATGCTTCAATGAACAGCAAAGAAAGGTTTTTTGAATTAGTTCTCAAATACCTTTTATTTTCAAAGAATGTTTGCTTTTAGGTATGTTTTTCTAGTAGAATATTTTGAATTACTTCAAAATATTTTATATGCAAAATGTTTTATGCTTTTACAGTTGTTGAGAATTTTAAGGACAGTAAAAACAGATTTCAAATATTGGGGTTTTGATAAGCTTTGAATAAGGAGAATATCTCTGTGAGAAGACTGACATTAAAGCAAGGAAGTCTTATTTCTTGTTAAAGGTTTGGAGATTTAGCCTTAAGAGAAGAATGAGGCTTCTGTCCAGTGTGGTTAGGCCTTGAATTTTCTGGATTTTTTTGGTTGAAACTTGCCCTGTGACACACAGGATGCATGAAGAGAGATTTTGGTTCATGGGCAAAACAGAAAGTAGAGTGAACCATGTCACCTGCAGGATGTAGGTGCATTTGTTCTGGGCAGACCAGTCCTGAGGGGTTTAAGATGCTCTTTACAGCACTGAGTACCACTCCAGCCCTTGCATCTTTTACAGGCTGTAATACAGATAACTGCAACGTACAAAATATTTTTGTATTTATAAGGCAAAGAGCACTGCAGAAAGTGCAGTCTCCTCTGAAACCATACAGCCCATGTGCATGTTTTGTGGGTAGGAATCTGGGCTGCAATAAACTTCTTAAGTTGCTCAGATGAGGAAGCAAAATATAGTACAGTGACAATAGTTGAATGTGCATATAGTATATAGATCCCTTTTAAAATATGGGAGGGCTATGACCTTGCATTCCAAAGGAGATTAAGTAGAAAGCATCAGTAAAAGCCATCTGTAATCAGATTCTCTGCACAGTTTTTCCTTTAGTGCTTTTGATCTGAGATGAAGCCAGTGAGTGATGTGAAAGTTGCCTTAGCAGAGCATGAAACTTCTGAGCTTCATGCATTTGGCACATGTTCAAATGGCTCTGTGTGGGGTCAGTTGTACTTCAACCTTGAGCTTAAGGCATGGTGCTAGAGAGTCCAAGCACATTTATTTGTCCTCTACTTTCCTCAGTTAATATATTCTGTCTTAAAGGTGAAAATATTTAACAGAATGACTTTTTTTTTTCTGTTTTTACACAAGTCAGATGTTAAATATCATGATCCAGATAGCTTTTCTTCTGTTTTTTTTTTTTTTTAACCGCTTCCAAATTAAATTCCAATATTCCAATTTGAGAGCTGGCCAAAATTAGCTGAGGAGTTTCTTATCTAGCCTCATCATTCTGCAGGCATTCTCTTAAAACTCTTCTTGAGTCCAGAGAAATGAACTGGTAAAGTTTTGCTGTGTCTCAATTCTGCCTGCCACGCATCTTGGCAAACGATGAATTTAATAGAAATGTGCTTTAGCATTAAATGTTTTTTGGCAATGATCCTATTTTGGTGTTGCTCAATGCAACAAAGAAATAGTAAATATATCATACTATTGCTTTCATGCCAATTAAAGCAATAACCATTTAATATTTGTGGTTATATCATACTATGGGACTAGCTGGATGTGATAATCAGCAGCACTGGTGTTTGTTTATCCATATGGTATAGTCTGAACAACTTCTAAAAATACTTTAAAAAATATTTTGATTGGTGTTGTGTAGCAATTGCCCTGAGTCTGAAAGAAAACCTGTTAAATGTCAGCATGTTTAGGCATTGCTCTAAAATAGTTCCTTAATGCTCTCAAATGTTGCCAGTGTGTTCATTTAACAGAGAGGTGTTTTGTCTCTTCAGCCACAGGACAGCTGTTGACGAGTACACCTCGCTTGACTTGGTTATTTTGCTTTCTTTAATTTTCTCCAGTTGATTCATTGATTTGAGTGGGTTTTTTTTAAATCTTGGCACAGTACTCAAGTCCAAATGAGTGTTCAGTCATGTTCATACTTAGCTACATTTTTTCATGCCACAAAAAATTTGGCTTTTTTTTTTTTCTGCAAAGCTCTTTAAAATGCTCTTTTGCACTTCCCTGCCATTGACCAAGCAGACAGGCAGATTTTGAAGGCTGAATTCTGTATTTCATCCCTTCCATTTATCAGTTTGTTTACCCTCTGGGATGTGATCATTGGCAAACAATGCACAGCCAGTACAGACTACTATAAACTTGTCAACTGCAAACCAACAGAGAGAATACCTAACTCAAATTTTATACATTGTAACTTCCCCCTCTTCCTCCCAAGACAAGCTGCATATTTTATAAGCTTAGGCAAAAAACATTTCAACACTATTAGCATTGCAATGCTGTAAATATTTCAGTGCAATTTATACTTGAGATATTTTAGATAAAGGTAATATTCAGTACTGTGCAGCGTAACAGTCCAGCGTAAAAAACTTTATGCTTGAAAGCAAAGGGAAGGGTCTTTTATTTTAAGGTGAAAGAGAAAAACTGCGACCTTATATGTCCTTTAGTTTTTCTACATTGTAATTTCCTGTTGCTGGAGCTGAGTGTTTCAGGAGGGGAATGGCTGGGGTGGTTGTGAGTGCCCTCAGGGTGGCACAAGGCCACGTTTGCACCACCTGCTCAGCCCCATGTCTGCACCAGCAGGAGCACAGCTCAGGAAGGCGCCCACATTCCTGTGGGAGCCCGGGGCCCTGCTGGCTCCATGGGCTGTGGGCAGGAGCTCAGGGATGGAGGTGGCTGTGGCCAGGCCGGCAAACCTCACCATGGCCTCTCACCAGGGCCAGCTCAGCTTTGCTTTCTGGTCCAGTGCCAGGAGACTGCTTGGAGTTGTACATTGACTGATGGAATTGCACTTCATTTTTCTACCTTTGGTAACAGGGCAACATAAAAGCAAAACAAAACTGTCAGATAAGGAAATACTTATATTTAGTGTTCTATTGTTTGATTTCCTTTTTTTTTTTTTTTTTTTTTTTTTTCCTTTTTTTCTTTTTCTTATTAAATTGAAAAACTAGCTTCTGGAACAGTTCATAGTGTTGTAGGTTATGGGTGATGATACTCTGCGAAAGCAAGTTGACTTAGGATTTTTTGACTTAGGAGTTAAAGTAACTTCTTCCACTGCGTTCTTCAGAAATTGACATATTGCAAAATGAAGTTGTCTTAAAGGTGCTTTTTAAATGTATCATTTACTGTATTAAAAATATCTGTAATGTTGAAACTGACTAAAAAGTGACTTTTCCTATTAGTTTCATTTTGCATAAAGTTTGTGCTGATAAATCTTATGCCTGATTTTTATATCGGTGAATGAGAAGCCTTTTTTAACTTGTTTCTTCTGGTAGAAGACTAATTTCTAAATGAATTAAGTTTTTTTCTAGACCTATGCTGCTTACATCTTAAATCCCCTTGACAAGCAGAGCAACTGTTGTGCTCCTTCTGCATATGTATAATTAAGAGGCTGATTATATTGCCTCCTAATCTAGATTATCATCCCAAAGAAAAAAAAATGTGTTCCTTTTGCCAAAGGACTGGTGAAAGGCAGAGGTGCAACATAATACCAGCATGGAGGAAGGCATTACCAATTAATAACTCTATCAGGAGAAGTAGTATTTTGTTCCTTATCACAAGACCATTTTTTAAGTTCCACAGTTTATAAAACTCAACCAATTTTTTCCTTGCACTTGACAGACACTGTAACAATCCTGAAAATGCACATTTGATTTAGAGTGAAATATGCAATTTTTAATCCAGGTTTGAGTCTTAGTGTCCTGTTTATGGAAGAATTTCTAAATTACACTTTTACAACTTTAAGCCATTTTAGTGAGTACATTGCATTATTATTATTAAGTACACTAACTTAGTAGTTTGTTCACTGTTTTGTGCTAAGCTCTTGGAAAACTGATACTAAGGTAGCAAACTGTAGCTGTGACACCAGATGATCCAGGTGGCTCTGTGGCAGCACACTGTCTAGTCCTGTATCTTTTCCAAGGTCACTGTGGACAACTTATGTCCAGTAGAGTTTATGCTCCATGTATTCCTCTGGAGATTTGCTTACAGTGAAGTAATGAATTGGGAAAATTAGTAGCATTTAATGCCACTCCAGTGGCTCTGCCAGGTAGAACTGAGAGGGTGAACTTTCAATGCAGAGCAAGAGTTTCTAGTTTAGTCCCATGAAGTTGTTAAACAACATAATTGTATATTGGACCCCAAAAGTGCTTCATTTGCTTCTGTCAATAACAAAACTCTCCCATCTAAAATGTCGTTTTTATTGCACATTGGGCCTCAGTGATAAATAGGAAATACCACAGTTCCAATATAAAATGTAGTACAACAGTATTTCAGAATTAGTGTGTGGATATTTCTCTGGATTACAGCCTTTAAACTTCATGAAAGAACCACCATACCAAAAAAGTTTTAAAATAGGAATGGTAAAACTGAAGAATTCAAATATTATGTACTAAAAAGACAGTACTTCTAGAAAGTTAATTCAGATTTTGAAATTATCTTGAAATACAAATAATTATAGTAGTTAACTTAGTAGTTAACTGATAAAGGAGGGAAGAGAAAGGGATTTGTATTTGAAATGAGAACTATGAAAGCAAGGCAGAAACTTGTGGTTTGGATAACCATATGGAAAATGAAGTGAAATTTTATCTGTAAACGTAAATTGGATGATGCCCAGACAAGGAAAAACCCTATGACTGATAACAGTTATGGATCTGTTGTAGCTCTAAAATCCTGTATGTAGCCAACCTGTATCTCCAAGTAACTAGCTAATATTTCAAAGTAGGAAATTCATGCATATTCTGTAGGGGAGCATAAACCAGTGGCTTAGAGAAGGAAGGAAGGAAGGAAAAAGTCCTGTCTAGCAAATACCCCATGCTTGCTTTAAATGGTAGTGTCCATGCACTTGAGAGATCTTCATGAAATGTTTTTACTTAGAGTTACTTCAGGCAGCTCAGAAAATATGTGAACGCAGCAGGAGTCTCTGCAGCTTTCCTCAAATAATGAAATGGGAATTTTAGGTCTTTTACTGCACAGTTATCTAACTTCCTGCACTTCAGTCTTACTCACGCTCCGGAAACTCCCTAATGTAAAAAGCTGCAGTTCTTCCTTCTCTTGAGTGGCTCAAGAGGTATCAGCCTCAGCCCACATCAGCACAATATCCCAGCTGCTAATAGCTTGCTGTGTGGTGTGCACCCAGACCAAGTTGAATAGACTATTGCTAGCCCATCTCTGCCTTCCTGTATCTTGGCAAGAACGAATTGTTCTCCACAGTTCACTAGAAATTAAGAGTGCTGTTCAGCTTAGTGGGAGGAAGCTGAGAGTTTTGGGATGGGCTCCCAAAAGGTACAACTGCACCTCTTATCAGACAAGAAAAATCCAAGAACACCAGTCCAACTTTCCTCCAAATTCCTATCAGCCTAGACATGTCTTTCTGGTGTATCTGTGTAATGCTTTTCAAGTGCTAATGGAGGTACAGACCCTGGTTTCTGAAACACAAGATGAACATAAACAGGAGGAACTGAGACATGGGAATTCAGGCTTCTCACAATGCTTAACTGTTCTTGAGGTAAAGAAACAAACAGCAACACAGGAAGTATAGGAGTAGCTGTCTAATAAAAACATGGTGGATTTGTACTGACTGACCTGCTTAGTAAAAGGCTTGCAACATATTCTTAAGCTCAATGACATTTTGTAATAATACTCTCTCTTTATATTGGAAGCAAGTAAATAAAAGCAAAAGCTCAAAGTCTGCTTTTAGAAATACTATTTATTTTTATATGTTAAAAGGAGAATTACAGTTATTAGTAAAGATAGCAAAGTTCATCTTCAGGAGCTGAGATTGGACACATACTTCAAAATAATTCATTAACTGGTCTTCAGGTCCGTAACTAACTAAACAAAAAACTCCAGAGTTTTACAAATTAGTCATTACAGTGTCTTTTGTTTAGCTCCTAGAGTGGATATGCAGTTTTGTAGTAATTAAGTGCTCAAAATAGGTAATCCAGAAACCTCCCTGTTAAGCAAGGAGCTATTTAAAGAAGTATCCCAATATGAACATTTTTACAGAGAAACAGTCCAAATTCTCCCAGGTTAATTCAGAGGGGAGAGTCAGCAGAAGGCTCTCCCATTGCTGCTTTGGTCAGACCTTCAACTTTCTTTTACTATGATAAATAAAATTTTATTAAAAGGTTTTCGTACAATTTAGAGTGTAAAAATTACTGAATTTGGAGATAATTTAAATATAGTGCAAACAAATTTTTTCTGTATGCCACTGTTGTTGCATACTATGTAATATAGTATGTGATTTAAATTTTTATCATTCAGAAGAATAGATTGTTTCTCTCTTTTTTTTTTTTTTGACCTATGATGTAGCTAAATCCTGTTATACTCCTACTTTGTAATTCAGTCTCAGCTTACATGCATAGCTCTTAAGCATAAAACAAAATTCAGGGGTTTAGTCTAGGGGATTATTTGTACTTCTGCTCTTTGTAGAATCAGGTCTCTGCTCAGAACATACTTTTGGGGAAAGGCAGGTTGTGCTGACAGCCTTGAGAAGAAAAGGCAAGTTTTGAATGGAAGTACTGCTGATAGTGGGCAGGCTCTACAGAAGACCATGTTGCTTTTCTCTGAAGATGGTCATAAGAACATGCCTGTGGAAAATGGTTAGGACTATCAAACAGTAGGTTAAAATACTGCTTTGCTCCCAGCTCTTGCACGTTTTGGTGTTAGGCTTTTAAGATGTGTTGTCTCTGAAAGGAAAGCAGCTGTTGCATGGCATTAATTAATTACACAGACAGGATCCTGTGGGTCCCACAAAACACCCAGATTCCTTAGCCCGGTTACTGACTTTTTTCAGGATGTCAATACAGGCAGTCTTTAAATGGTCTGTCAGTTATCAAGATGAGCAAATACAAACTCTCCTGTGCAATGTGGTATTTGAGCACTCAACCCCCTGCCAACACTGACATCCTAAACTGGTGTGCTCAGACATGAATTTTTCATGAGCGTGGTTGCATGCTGCTGGAATAGGCGCTCCCGAGGAACGGTCGTGTTCACTGGCACGGGCAGCACTGGGACACAAGCAGCTCTGTATATGATGCTTGTGTGCACACACAGTGGTCCCACCACCAATGTCAGAAAATAGAAGTGTGATTATAAATTTTCTCCTATGTTGCAAGAATTATAGTACAGACATTTTTTCGCAAAATTCCACTCATAGTTGAGTGAGTGCTGCACAATGAAGTTGTGAATTGTGCTGCTTGAGCAGAATGTGTCTTTTAATAAGTGCATCTGCACAGATGACAGATACTTTTGCCAAACAGAAATACAGATGTTTGTTAAACTGAGTAGCTTTGTCATAATTAAATACACATTTTTAAATCAGGAAAAGCAGCTAATTTTGTGAGTAATGTTTTGATATGTCTTATATTTTAAGTCTTTGAAGTTATGTGCCTGCTCCTAAATTAGGCCAGTAATGTGTAATACAATAAAGCTTTTGAAAAAAGGCCGGCAAAGTAAAGCCAATTTGGAAACTGTCCATTTAGAGTAGTAAGCATACTCTAACTTCCAAATATAAGAATTCTTGAGTACTACATTATAATTTACTGTTAAATCCATGCAGCTTTTTGAAGCTTCTATTTGTGTAAATTTACAATCCGTGGTGATTTTAGTGCATTAATTGATAATTCACAGCACAATCCTATAATTTCTTAAGAGAAAATAACCTTTGTCATTGACCCAGTATAATTATCTTAATTGGTTAATTATCTCTCATTAATCCTAGGAAGAATTAAGCCTCTGAAATAGAGAAAAGATGGCAGGATACTCACAGAGATGCCAAAAATGGTTGCATATTTAGTTCCTATGGTAAATTTTTCATGAGGAAGGAAATTCTTCTAATGTTCTGTGATGATATAAAGTAATGAAGTTTTAAGGAATGGTATATAGGATATACTACACAAAATTAAGAATTTAAAATTATGAACATCTAGGATTGGTTAGAAAAAAGGAAAATTTCTTTTAAAGAAAATTTTGGGTTTGCTAGGGAGGGGGGGGGGTTGGTAGCTTTTTTTGTTTATTGTTGTTGTTGGCTTTGGTTGGTTGGTTTTGGTTTTTTGTTAGATATGAAATATATGGTAAAAGAGTACTGATGGCTAGGGGAAAAAGGGGAAGGATGCCATAATGTGATTGATGCCTGGGGTGTAAGTTGCTACAGATTAGCTCCTCTCCACAGAACTGAATTTTGCTTTTTTCAGGTTCCCATCTCAGAACAGACTTAAGATGTTGGTGCTTAACTGCGTGAATGCTTCATGCCTTGCTCAACCAAGTATATGCTTCAGGAAGGCAGATGAATACTATTCCATCTTGTCAATAAACTGAATAAAACACTGGTGGTTTTTTATTGACATGCTCTTTTTATTACTGGAGCATTGTGAGAGATTTATGTTGATGGTATTAGCAGGCTGTCTCCAGAAAAGCAGCCCCCTGTCTGACTGTGCCAGGCAGCTCAGATACTGTGAGCTGGTGAAAGTGGACCTCAGCAAGTAGGAACTGCCACACAGTCCTTTGCAGCTTGCTTTGTGAACTGTGTTTGGTAATTCAGGAGAAGTTACATTGCAGTTCCTGCCCTAGAAAAGCATATTCAATGCTGTATTTAGTGTTTGCTTCTTCATCTTTTTATGTTTGACTTCTGGGTCAAAGTGAAGTGAAGGAAGCTCTCTTCCTTTACTGAGACAGTAATAAACAAGAATAGAAGACAAACTAAGGGCAAGGTTACCCAGACCTTTTTTGTTTCTGTAATAGTATGCCTTTTTTTTGTCTTGAGGGTCATCCCTTGCTTTCGAGTTTTTATTGCTCTAAGAATGAAGAATTGAAATGGTGTGCAGAGTGCACAGCAGAAACATGGCTTTCATACAGTGGGAGCAGATATCTGCATCTATTCAGTTTGAAGTACTACATACTTAGAGTAAATGGGGTTGTATAAATTATAAAAAGGTGAATCAAGGCAAGTTTAGGGTTTGTTGACTATTTTAGCACTGGGGTGGGAGAGGAAGGAATAAATGTGCTTTCTTGTTTGAACTTGGCTTTAAATATTTGAATTGTTGAGGAAGATGGTGGCAAAGGATGGCTTCAGTCTGTAATTTGGATACTCAGTGAATGCATATCAATTCTGAACAGAGATCAAAAGTTAATGTAAAGAACAAATTCTGTTGTTAAAGTTAAAAGCACTCAAATATGAGGAGGAGCCTGACCCTTCTTTTGAAGTCTTTTGTTTGTTTTCTTTGCAGAGGAGTGGGTGAGGGAATCAACAGAGGCATGCTTTAAAATTCAGCACCTTACTGAGCCTCTTTTTTCTTTAAAGTTGAAGAGTTTTGCAAAGTGGAGAAATCTTGCTGAAGAAATTGCTATCAGTTATTATGAGAGCAGGTCATTCTCATTGTTTGCTAGATTTTTTTAGATGTGTAATGAATGTTATGTTCTGTTCACTCTACTACAGAGTAGTGGGTTCTTAAATACTTCTGCAGTAACTTTTACAAATAACTTTCACTTTTTCAGGAATCACATTTTCAGGAATGTGATTACAGGAATTATTGGGAAATGTTGTACTTTCTCACTGTCTCAGAAGTGAGCATTTGTGCTGTGACAAAAATGGAGGATCCCAAACAGGATCTGTGATTAAAACCAAGTAATGGTAGGAGTTAGTCAAGATAAGCATTCTGTTAAAAATGGGCTGTTCAAGAGAGGGTATTTAAAATAGAAACCTAACACTCTGTAAAATTCCTGTGGGTTTTGGCAGACCCATCACAGTGCTTTTTGAAACTAACAGGCAGTAAAGAGTTTTTTTCTGTTGCTGGGTCTTACTCAGTGCTACCTGTGTCTAAAAGTGTCGATTTTTCTGGGTTTTTTTTTGTTTATTTGTTTTGGGGTTTGTTTTTTTTTTCTGAAACCACAGTAATCTGTAGACATACGCATAGATGCAACTTAATTTTTTATAAAAGGTCACATTTAGACTCATAGACTGAATGAAATAGATTAAATTTATTTTTGGTAACTATGCTGCTGCCATCCACTAGGTCTTTCAATGTATGTCTCTCAGACCTGTTGAAATTTTTCACAAATAAACTGCAAGTTGATGAAACTGTTTTTTCCTTTTTTAATTAATGCACAGTCCTATCTACATGATCATACAAACACATTCAGTTTTTTGGGTTTTTTTTAATTTGATTTGTCAGTAACTCCTACCCTTTCCCTAATTATACAGTGGTTTTGCAGGCTGTTGGATTTGGTCTGTTTTTGTCAAGGGCACATTGGCAAATGATGACATTATTTTCCTGGGATGGACAGGAAGGCAGAAAGATAAACCAGCGTTGTTGAAAGCATATGATAGTTGCAAAGTAAAAAACTTTGAACCTTATGATCAGAAAGATTACTTTGTCAGGTCATATTTTTCCTCTTGGAAGTCTGTTCCTGTTATCAGTTTGAATAGATAAAATACAAGTTGTTTCTATAACCTCTGTATAAACCATTTTATCATTGTTCGTAATAGCTGAAAGTACAAAAATGTAGACCTATAAAAATGCCTAATGTTAACTGCACAGATTGCATACATAAACAGCCTATATATATAGTCATCCATAAGTGAACTTGGACAAGTAAATGTGGATAATCCAACCCTATCAAACTTCTCTGCTAGGAGGTTTGTTAGAGAAAGTAAACTGCATGCAGAGAAAGTAGTTCTCTTTTGGCCAACTGGCTATTTGTTTTCATAGCACAATTATTCACTTCATTCTTATACAGATTATTTTGTCATTTGGGAAATAAAAAAAAAGATAGCAAAATATGTTTAAAAACAGTGTAAGGCATCTGTGACTACAGATGGCTTCCTCTGGGCTGAATGTGCTATTAGCTTCTGTAAAATGCAAAACCAAACTCATGGCTAAAAGTAAATGGGAGTTATTTCTCAGACATTTTTTAATAATTTGTGTACAGAATGTCTGAATGCGTGCTGTACCAAATAGCAGTAGGAAGATGTTTAGATGTTGGTGATGTGCCAGGAAAAAAAAATTAAAATTTAAGCTATGCTTTGCAAGTGTTACTTTGGTGTGAGGGAGGGATGGCAGTGGAGTTGTTTAGTTTCAGGATCAACACTACAAACAGGCTTTTGTCATCCCCCCTGCTTCCAGAATCTTCACTCACTTCAGTCTTTTCCACTTTTGTATTGGCCTTATTCTTACTCCAGGTAAGCTGGGTCTGTTTTGGCTTTGTTCTGGCCTGGGTGCCAGTTTAGGGTTGTGGGGACTGTAAGAGCTAGGAAGCCTCCCTGAGGCTTTCTGTACAAGAGGAGGTCTTGTATAGAAAGACTTCCAAAGACTACAGTTTTTCTGTGTTTAGTTGCTTTGTAGATGTGGAATATATGCAGGTGTGCTGCTCTGGCATATGTGCAAATATCATTTAGAAGCTCTAAAATGTAACTTGTAAAGCTTAGGTCCTAATGGCAAAAAAACCTAGCTAAGTTCTTGACACTCAGCAGCCCCACTTTGTTTTAATTATTATTTATACATTAGTTCTATGCTTTCCAACCATCAAGGGTTTCTGGGGGTTTGTGGGTTTTTTTTGTTGTTGTGTTTTGTTGTTGTGTTTTGTTGTTGTGTTTTGTTGTTGTGTTTTGTTGTTGTGTTTTGTTGTTGTGTTTTGTTGTTGTGTTTTGTTGTTGTGTTTTGTTGTTGTGTTTTGTTGTTGTGTTTTGTTGTTGTGTTTTGTTGTTGTGTTTTGTTGTTGTGTTTTGTTGTTGTGTTTTGTTGTTGTGTTTTGTTGTTGTGTTTTGTTGTTGTGTTTTGTTGTTGTGTTTTGTTGTTGTGTTTTGTTGTTGTGTTTTGTTGTTGTGTTTTGTTGTTGTGTTTTGTTTTGGTTTTTTTTTTTGGTTTTTTTTTTTTGTTTTTTTTTTTTTTGTTTTTTTTTTTGGTTTTTTTTTTTGGTTTTTTTGGTTTTGTTTTTTTTGGTTTTTTTTGTTTTGTTTTTTTTGGTTTTTTTTGTTTTGGTTTGGTTTGGGTTGGGTTTTTTGGGGTTTTTTTTTTGGTTTTTTTTTTGTTATAAATTTATTTCTAGTAGAATTGTTGAAGAGTGATGAAAAGATTACAACTTCTGTTGCTGAAACAATGGAATCACTTTCAAAAAAACCTTTAAAAATAAACATCTGTTTTTCCATTTTTTAAAACCTACAAATCTACGTGAAGTTTCTCTTCCTGATACTTTTCATCTGGAAATTTGTTATTATTAGTTTCTTGGGGCAAAGTTTCATTAAATTTTTAACTTCAAGTACTTTAATTGTTATTCAGTGCATAAAAGCCCTGTGATTTAAAGAAACAGATATAATAACAGTAACCTCTTTAGAAATAGTAACTGGTGATTTATAATTGGAAAGATTTTTCTCACAGGCTTACAGTAGATACTATTTTGAATGTAGGTTGAACTAAAACATTAATCAGTTTATGTATGAATTGTTAAAGAGGGAAGTGGTGGATGTGTTACCATCTTAAACATTTCTGGCACAAGGAGCTCTGAAGTTAGATTTTAGCCTGGAGTCAGTTTTTACAGCTGTAATAAATCCCCCACAAAAATGGCCTGTTCTAGTGGCAGTTGTGGCAGCCCTTTGTCAAAACAGTGGCATGGACACCATTATAAAAACTAAATAAGTACTTAAAGAACTGTACCAACTTTTCAAAATACGAATCTTTTTCAAGCAAAAACAACAAAGAAAGGAAAAGATTACTGGGTAAATATGCAAATATTTAAATACACTAAATAACAAGCAATTAGAAAAGGCTGTGAAAGACCATGTCCTGTTACTGAACTCTACCCTTTAAAAAAAGTTTCCATTCTTATTTTTAAGAAGCACTTGTTGATAGAAGGGAGGACTTCTGCCAGCTCAAGATCTGTGCAGCACAATGGGGGACACTTTGAAAGAGCAGCTGGGCAAGGGGGATTTCTCTCCACGTTCAGTGGTTTTGTGACAGTGACCATGAACTGTTTCCCTCGGGTCTAGGGAAGAAAGAAATTGCTATTAGGGAAATACATTGTCCTGGACCAAACATTCCCAAAATTTAATGTTGTTTGCTGTAATGTTTAAAGATAATCTCAGGAAGAGCACGTATGGACAAGGGCTGTGGGGTGTGAATTTATGATACCAGGAAAAAGGGAAGTTCTGGCTTCTGTGCTAAGTTAGAGTGTCACCAAATGCAGCAGACACCCACCTGCCTGATTAAAGTGCAGCAATTGCCAAGTTAATAATATTGGATAGTGTTGCATAGGCACAGAGTTTGCAAGTTGGTAGCCCGTCGTTAAGGTTTTTTCAATATGGTGGTGTTTAAAGTTCATGTTGAGTAATTAATGCTGATTATTTACCTGCAGTCTGTGGGAAGAGGTGATTCAGGGTTACAGGTACTCTCCATTAACGTGAAGTTTTGTGTGGAATTCCTTGCTTTGTTGCAGCCATGCTGCATTGTTTTGGGCCTTGTTTCCCTACGTGCTTCTGAGCCCATCTGTAAAACGGGGCTGGAGTTTGTTCCCTGCCAGGTGTCCTTCCAACAGTCTCTTTCAAAGTCCATGTCGAGTGGGAAAGATGTATAGGAATGTCAAATGTATTAGCCTTGCCCAGCTTCTAGTGTATGCATGCCTGTGTGTGATACCTTACATATACACACACATCCCCATTGTTTTTGGACCAGTTAGGTCCTGTTGGAGTTTGCATCCCTCTTTTATCCTGCCTCAGTTTGAGCCGTGAGTGTTGCTGGTGAATGCAGCCTTTGCCACTCAGGAATGCATTTGTAGAATGTATAGCTGATTTGTCAGTAGTTAGGAGTTAGGTCAGGTCTATTACTTTTATGTTCATTCCTTAAAGTTACACAAATGCCAGGCTTGAACTATGGAGGTTTTTCTCCTTTGTTTAACTCTTTGCAAATCAAAATAATTGACGCTTTGCACACTTTATTTGTTCTGAAGATCTTTACGAAGATTGTTAGGTTTGTGGAAAAGCTGTGTTAGATACTCATAATACAAACAACCACGGAAACATTTCTTGGCTGCACAAGAAATGAATTATGATAAAATAGTTTATCACAGCTGATAGCAGAATGCTGATAAGTGGTGCTGTTTTTTCCTGTGTTTGTCTGTGGGTTTGGGTTTCCATCCCGTCTCCCACCCTGTCCGAAGAGAGCACAGACAAGAAACTGTTGGCTTTGTAAACAAAACTAGATCTCTCATATGACACAGCATTTCCCCAACCTGTCTCCTGCTTGTTTATACAGGTGCCTATAGAGGAATGTGGGTATTTTAAGTAAAGCATCAGACCTGATAAACACAGAAGTGAAGGGGTCACGTGCTGGAATTGGTGCTCCCCATCAATACTGCAACAATTCAAAGCTGGAAACATAGTCCATTATTTCCCCTTTCTGTTTATTACCAACACGGGGAATACAGACTTGCAAGTATTCTTTGAATATGTTTGTGTATCTGACTGTTAGACATTTTCTCCATGTTTGAAAGCTTCATCTTCTTTTAACAAGAAGAATTTCCCATACTGGGTTCACACACGTGTGCTGTTTTTTCACTATTTTTTAAAAAATCCTCATACCTACATTTTGAATCAGTGTTTATTCCTGTTTTGTGGATGTGATACAAGCAAAAATAAATTTGGGAAGATGTGACAATTAATGTAGATACTGTTATGATGGCAAAGTCTGCACTCACAATCCTCCCTGATGCACAGATCCCAAAGTTTGCTTGGGACTGCAGGGAGGTCATCAGGGATAGCAGGGTGAGAGGTGGAGACTGTCTAAGCAGATGCTTTTGGTCAACAAACATCCTTTTCATCTCCTTTTGAAAACACTTTCTTTGGTAGCACACCAACATCACTGCTAAGGACAGGAAGTCAACATGTTTACACTTGTTAATTTAGCATAGTATGAGGGTATGATTTTTAGTACATAACAAAAGCGTGGTTTGCGGGCATTTCTAGAGCCCTTGCTCATTCAAGATAAGCTGTGTAACTGTATATGTTTGTTGAAGGCTTATGCCTGTTATTTATAAGGAAATAAGGTGTTGATTGTTTTTCTTCTATGTCTTTTGTTTGCTGCTATTTCTATAAAAATGCTAAGATGTGTGTGCTTATGGGAGCTCAGTTCCTGCTGGGTTACATCCACTCGTATCTGCCAGCTGATGGTGACTGAGGCAGATCTCTTCTTCCTGACTGTTCTTGAAAGAATTCACCTTAAAAACTCCCTCTGCATTTTCAAGGCTTTATTTTCAGCTATTGACCTAGTTTTTCTGGACATCTGAAATCCTAAAAGAAACTGATGTTAGGTAGATAAGTACAGGCTTCAGTCTTAACAGTTGGGCTTAAATCCTGAACACAGCATATGTACCACAGCTGTGTGTATTTGCTAGTTCTAAAATGTTTATGTATTTTGGTTGGCATTTACACTTCTAGTTAAGGCCTGATGAGATGGAAAGTTACTCAGTGGGTGAATAAAGACAGTAAGTGTTAAAACTAGTAAAACAGAAGAAAACCTGAAGTAGAAGCTGGAATGGCATTGTCCAGTTTTGCACAAAGAAGGCAGGTTAATATAGCAGTATATTTGAAGAGGCCCTTTCCTTGTGGATATTTTTGGCTGTTTCTTTATATGCATGCAAAGTGTAATATTTTAGTTGTTATGACTAAAGGAAGGACTTCTACTGTAACAGAAGAAATTGTATTTTTCCTGTCTAACTTTCCCATTTCCTTTTAAAAGTGTATTGTCAAGTAGAATCATATCTGTACAGCCATTTGAGGATCTGAGTATTAAAGGTTTATGTTTAAACTTACTCAGCTTGAGAAGACTTCTGCTGTGAATGGATGTGTAGTTTTTATTCTCACTACCTCTAGGTGATCTGAAGACAGGATCTTAAAGCTACTGGAAGTTTTCATGAAGATGGCTGCAGCTTTGTGTTCAGATTTTGATTTTTTAAATACTTTTTGAGGGTTTTTTGATTAATGTTGCTTTGGACAGACAGAGTCTCTCTTGCTTTGTGTGGAATGTGTGGTTTCCCTGATGAAATTAAAACTCAGAGGGGGTAACTGAATACTCCCTGCTGTCAGTACATTGCCAGCCTGAAGAAAAAACAAACATGCTTGCTGAGAACAATGAACATTCCTTCAAACCCTAGGAGACAGATTTTTGCCCCCCCCCCCACCTTTTTTTTTTTTTTTTTTTAAAAAAAAAAAAAAAAAAAAAAAAAAAAAAAAAAAAAAAAAGAGATCCTGTCAAAGTGTTTTGGAGCCCAGGGGTGTCTTAGCCTTGTCATTATGTTTGGGTGCCTTGCTTGGGACATACGGGCTGCAAATGGTTCAACATCTACCTTTGGAATTTGAAGTGTCCTCCAAGGTACTTTCCCTCTCTGCCCCTGCCATTTGTGTCCTGTCCCAACAACCCTCCCCCACCTTGACCTTTCTCCAGCTATTCTAGTGATTTAGCTCTGACTTTCTTTAGTCTTTTTTTGGTGCCACTTTTCTAACCTACTTGGGCTACAGATACGTGTCCCAGGCTCCCTGTTCTCTTGTTCTGCTTAGCCTGATTTCAGTGTCCCTTACATGGCAGATGCTACACTTGACATTTCTGAACTCAAATCTTTAGTTGTATCTAAGCAATTTCCACTCTACTCCCTTGTTTCCAACTTAAATGTAGATTTGCAGTGATAATTTAGTATTCTGGTAAATTCTTGATGCTCAGAGGATATGTGAGCAGGTCAGAGGACAGGTCATGACTTGAAAACTAGCTGTATGGGGATGAAAAACTTGCTCTGTCTTTAATTATGTTGTTTTTTTTAAGATCAGAAGTTCTGTAAATAAAAGTTTCTTGATTACTATTAATAATGAGTGTTTTAGAATGGGATATAAGACTAAGCATTTTTCATAGTATTCTTTTTGGCTTAGGTTTACAGGCCTGAAGATTTTTATGAACATCTATCATGAACTTACATAAAGAGAGCATTTATGAGCCTGCAATGAGACTGAGTGCTCTATGAGATCATCCTAAAGTACCTTCATCAAGAGATATTGCTTTTTTTATTAGGTTATTTAATTTATATTTTTGTTGCTGGACTGTTTCTAAAACCTGTACTGTGAACTTCAGAATTCATTAAGTTACTTTCCTCTGGGTTTATCTAATTGCTGATTGACTTTTGTGCCTCAGAAGATGGTAGTTCTTCATGAAGCTGTCTGCAGTTAGGGTGATTACAAGGAATTGCTCTTTGTAAATTTGCTGGCATTTAATAATGTGGGACTCAGAGATACTGTAGTCAATGTAAAATATAATGAAGACATAAATTAAAGTCTTTAAAGATAAAGTATCAAGTGTATAGGAAGATGTGAGGTATGGATTATGAGCAAGTGAGGGAGCAATAAAATTAAATACACAAATCATGAAGCCAAGCAACTCAGAAGCCAGAGTCTGTGTTGACAGCAAAGGAATAAAGGCTGTGTAGAAAGCCAAGGGATTGAATTGCAAAGTGTTCAATACCTACAGCTATACTTAGAACCATAGACTTGTTTAGTTTGGAAAATAGCTTAAGGATCATAGAATCCAGCTGTTAATTTAGTTCTGTCCGCTCCACCACTAAACCATGTACCTAAGTACCCCATCTTTTAGAGGGATGGTCCCCGCACAAGGATAAAGATTTTTTCTTAGCCCTCCATTGCTTGCTAATATATTTATGAAAATATTTTGTCTTTTACAGTAGTAGCCAGATTAAGTTCTAGCTGGGCATTGGGCCTTCTAATTTTCTCCTTGCATAACCTCATAACATTCTTGTAATCATCATTTGGAATCACTTCAAACTGTTGATACTTGTTAATCTGTCTGATCAAGCTTTTGAGATTTGTTTTAAATTTTGAAAATGGGTAACTTTCAACGTGGAGTTTTTTAACTTAATTGGGGTTAGGTTACAAAAGCCTGAATCTTTAATTTATCTTGTCTTTGCCACATGTTATGAACAGTTGTATAAAAATTTAATGGATTCAAGAGATGTCTGTGGCAGCAAAATAATCTTCCAGTGCATTTCCCTTAGTATCACTGTGCCTTTAAGCCAGAGCTGTTCATTAGCTATATGGATGATAAATTTTCAGGTATTTTCCTAAATGTTATGTCCCTAATGAAAATGCCTTAGTTTTCAAGGCCAGCCTGTTAAACAGTGTTTTGGGATTTCATTGCATGCCAGATCTTTGGAGTTGACTGTGTGTTAATGTTATCGACAAATTGTTAATATTATTGCCTGCCTCCTCTAGAGAAGCAGATTTTTAGATGCCTGCCCAAAGTTCTATTTGCAAGTATGATTACAAGTTCAGTATTGGACAGAGGTTAAGATGACAGATGCTTTTCACAGAATCACAGAATGGAACAAGTTGGAAGGGACCACAGTGGATCATCTGGTCCAACCTCCCTATTCAGGCAGGGTCATCCCAGAGCACAGATTTGCATCCAGACAGTTCTTGAATACCTCCCATGAAGGGAGGCTCCACAACCTCTCTGGGCAACCTGTTCTAGTGGATGCACAGCAAAGTAGTTCTTCTTTTAGTCCCAAATTTCCCTCAAGCTTTCTAGCTTTCTCAGGAGGTTTCCTCTCTTTTATTTCTTTCCTATTCTAATTGTCTCTGTATAATTATTATTTCTTTATAGTGATTTTTAATATGCCTTCTTAATTATGTTAAGCACCTAATTATTGTATTAATTTTTGCTGAAGCCAGTATTGAAAGCTCATTAGCTTATTTTAAAGGTGGCACTAAGCAACCCATATAATTCTGCCATTTTTACATGCTTTTTTTCCCCCCCTCCAGATAGAAGATGGGAGCAAAGCTGCAGCTGTGGACAAGTTATTGGCTGGGGATGAAATTGTTGGCATCAATGACGTGGGCCTGTCTGGCTTCCGACAAGAAGCGATCTGTCTGGTGAAAGGCTCGCACAAGACGCTGAAGCTTGTCGTGAAAAGGTAAGCTTGTGTCGTTAGCTGGAACACCAAGTGCATTTCAGCCTATAAGCTACTGAGCAACTAAATTTGCCAAGATTTGGCAAGTTAATGAATTTCATTCATTGATATTTATGTGCATATCATGTGGTGTTAAACTCCTCCTTAAACACAGACTCTTTATGGAAGATGTGGAGACAGGCAGCCTATTTATTGATTGGAGCAAAACCCAAGGCAATATATTCTGTGGGTGCTGTTGTGATGTGATGAGTCAGGACACTGCCTCTGTCCTCCTGAAGTGCAGTGCCCAAAGCAGGCTGCCAGCCCTGCTTCCCTGCCTTTGGTGTGTGGACACGGGCAATGCTCTTTAGTGTGCACACACTTGTGCAGGCCAGCTCCGCTATGAGGAGCGGGTTACATGGGAAGCTTTTGGAAAGGCATTTTACCACTCTGAAAGTATTTGAGGTCTCAAGCATTTTATAAGTGGCTTGCATAAAGAGTACTTTCAGTTAGTTATTAGTGAATGGGAAAAGTGAAACCGTTTATTAAAACAGAACATACTTCTGGTATGAAAACTTTTTGTTTTGTCATTTTGACTTGTCACTTTTAACTAACTTGAGTTAAAAATAACTTCCATAAAATATTTTTGACAGAAATGAACCAATGTTAAAGTAGGCTAAATCTTGTAGTTTCTGAAAAAATTCCAACAAAGAAATTGGAACAACATGATCTTTGTTGGTAATTGCCTGCTCTGGTGTATCAGAACTGTTAATTACTTTTATCAAATTATACCAACCAGTCTTTCATGGAGAATTCAACAGAATGGAAAAAGAATTTTGATGCAACACAGAAAATGCCAGGAGTTTGAGCTTGACAGGTATGATGATCCAGTCCATAAATATAATGACTGTTTGAGGCTGTCTCAAATGAGGACAGTCTTTTGTGAAATAGCACTGATAGGTAGGAGAGGTACAAAAGTGTGCTTTTCACCTTTGTTTTTAGAAGGTATTTTTGAGAGAAGAAATTATGGGAACCTGGAGCTCTTTCACAGCTGATAATTTGTCCTCAACAAGAGCTACTTCCAGAAGCTCTCAACATATTTTTGTAGCATTTAAGATAAGAAATGCAAAATAAAATACATTCACAACTACCATAAATCATACTGATGTTCAGCAGTTCAAACTTCTTCTGGCTATTCCAGTAAAAGCACTTGTTAGCAGAGGTTACATCAGTTGTTCCTGTCAGAGAGAGGGAGGACTTCAGGGTTGAGAAGTTTTATAGACACTGAAGAATCTGCCAAGATAGCAAGTCTTAATTACCAGGAAGAGCTTCAGACCAAGTAGAAAGATTCCCTCTCTTGGTGCTTTTCAATTTTATGACAGTAATTTTCTCAGAATCTGTGAATTCTGATCTATCTTTGGAAATGGCAGAAGGTTTGATGCAGAAATAGCCTCATGAGAGACACAGCTGGGTCATTCTTGTTACTCATCACTGTCTACTACCATCTGAAAGGAGGTTGTAGTGAAGTGGGGGCCATTCTCTTCTACTGTGACAGCAGTGAGAGGACAAGAGGAAATGGCCTTAAGATGGGAAAATCAGATTAGATATTTGAAAACAAAAAGCACCATTAGGATGGTTAGATATTGGAATAGGTTGCCCAGGGGGTGGTGGAGTCACCATCCCTGTAGGTGTTGGAGGCACCTGGATCTGGTGCTGGGTGTTATGTTTTAGTGGTTTAGGGGCTACCATGGTAGTGCTGGGTGGACAGTTGGACTGAATCTTTTAAAGGTCTCTTCCAACTTTGATTCTATGATTCACTTTATGCATGTGATTTTGGAGAACTTTGCTACAGCTGATGAAGTGCTGATTTGCTGCTGGGGATTTGTGGCCATTCTCTGCAGGCAGCAGAGCCCCATTGCTATACATGCTCTTGAGCACTTCTGTGCAAAACTGATGGATTTTTATCAGCCCTTTATCATCCCTCCCCTTTATCCTTCCTTAGCATATATGCAATGGTCAAAAACAAGCTAGCTGTTCTAGCCAAGAGGCTGAAACAGTGGCTGTTTTTAGAAAAAAACATTGTCTGAAATTCATTGAGAACTTCCATAGCTTCTGAAAGAGGCAACAGCCCTTTGGGGTCATTGACAAGCCTGCATAATATTAGATAAACTTTCATAACACTTAGTGAATGAAACTAGCTGGGGCTTTTGTCTTGGTTGTTCTACTTTGCTCTTTCTCTTGGAAAGTTGCCTTAGGACACCAGTCTTTTGATGGTCAGAAACCTTTTAACTTCCAGTCTCATTTTATTCTCGCAAGCTTGTTCTCATGCTCTGCTGTCGCTGTGTGAAATAACTTTTCCTGTTGGGAGTTCAGATGATGCAGGTTTTTATAAAGCCTTGTTGCATGCTTTCTTTCGGAAGTTATGGTTTGAGCAACAGTATTAGTTTTGTTTTGTTTGCCCTAAATCTTAGGCTGAATTCTTATGAGTACTTTAAACAGCCGTGTCTTTAAGCAAGCCAGTTGTTTAGTCTTTGTGTGAGCACTCCTGCAGGTCTGGATTGAATTGGATTGGGAACTGATCTGACTACAAAATTACTTGAGTAAGTAGGTTTTCAGCTGGGTAGGACCAGCACTTTTCAGAGATAGTCTGCATTTTAATCAGTGGCAACAGTCTTGAAATGGCTGTTTTAGCATTTCAGTCTTCAGATCCACACTTACTGTTCCCTGGGGTGACTAGGAATAGACCCACAATTCCCTTTCATTGAGTTACATATAAGATGAAGTATTGATCTGCAAGTCATCTTAGCATCTTTTTGTATGCTTGCCCTGTGGCCTTTGTCTAGCACTGTGATGTGTCTCTGTAGCATTGGGTTAACATTTTATTCTCTGTGGGTGTCAGTGTGATAATCTGAAGCACAAAATAGAAACTTTGAAGTTCAACTCAATCCTGAAGCTTAAAGAGAATCTTTGTTTTAATCATGTTGTTCTTGCTATCTGTGAAAATTGATGTGCATAGCCAAGATCTAGATTTTATGTGGAAAACATTTTTCCTTGGTGTCTTATCTATTATCTATCTTGGTGTCTTATTTCCTATTTGTCTTATCTACTTGTGTACTGATCCAGAAGTGAAAAGCAAACTTCTAAAAATCTATTGGTTTATGAAAAAAATACTTAACAAAATTCTTCTGGAAAGAAGTGAGCTTTCCTTGCTATAATGTGAATATAATTAATCAAGGAAAATCACATTTTATATGTCACTGCTGAGAAGTGTGTCTCTGTGAAAATTCTTCTCAAAGCAGTAGAACCACAGCCCGATCCTATGTTGATGTAAGTGTATGTAGGAAACAGTAGGACATACTATTGTCTGTTTAGAAGTCTAATGTAGCTACTGCAAAGACCAAGGGAAAATGTTTTAGCAAGAGTAATGTTTCATTCACAGCAATTACTTTGTGTCTGTGACAAAGGTTTCTTAAGGGGCTTATGTTGTTCTGCAGTGGTAGCTGGCTTACAAAAAATTATATTTATGTGCTGTTTTTAAAGAATATGATTCTTGACTCACACAGGGAAAATAACACTGGTTTCTAATAAAACTGTCTGCAGTACCAAATACTCAGCATAAATGTGTTGGCTATCAGCATACATACTTTGCTGTATTTTCTGGAAACATTGCATAGTTGTGGTCTAAACCAAATCAGGACCGTGCAACTGGCTCAACAACAAACATGATGTTTAAGTGGCTTATATATATTGATGGTAAAACAAGTGCAGTGTACTTTTGGTCCCGGATTAAAATAGGACTCAGGAGGCTTCATGTTATTTTCTCAAGTGAATTTGTAGAAACAATGCATCTTAATTGCATGCTAGTTCTGCAGTGTAGTACTGAGTAATTTCTTGGGTAAATTCCTTTCCTAGGAAAATGGCAAGCAGACTGTGTTTAGGACATTTCTTACAGGAATTACATGTGAATTTCTTTTGTTTGGAAATGGTCTGCATATCTACATACAAATGAAATTCATCTAAGTGTCAATACTGAATGTTGATGTTGAGATGTTTGCCATATTCTGTGTATTTTAATAATTTTGCATATATTTCTTAACATGCAAATTTTATATTAAATAATTATAAAATTAATTCCTTTCTATTTATTGCTTACAATCTTCATTCCTTTGCACATGCTAGACATAAACATATATCACAAATCCATAGTAAGAGTAATTTTTCACTATGCATTCATGAGACACATTAAACTGTTAAAAATAGGCACATAGGTGAGGCTTTCATGTGTGATTTATTAAAGGCAGGGTGAGAATTTCACTTCTGGGAGTCACTCTAAGAAGTTTCATGGGCTGTCCTCTTGGCTGCTTGAGTGGTCTGTTAGCAGCAATCGATTTGAGTGAGTGAGGGAAGGAGTAACCTCTTTTCTACAGGGTCTGCTAGAGGTGAGAAGCTGGACTTGGTTTAACATGGACAACTCTGCAGGTACTGCCAGCACTTGAGAGCAAGCTCTAAAGTTCTGGAATTGGCCACATTGTGTACACATATGGGTACACATATGGGCTTGTTGGGTTTTTTTCTTTTCTGTATCATTTTGGTATCGTGCCTTCATGTTGCTGAAGTGCAAGCTCTTTTTGTGATGTTGAGGAAGTCCCTTGTTAAAAGAGAGGGAAAGAGAGTGGGAGCAAACACACTTGTCATCAGAAGCGTAGTATGAATGCTGACATGACTGTGCTAAATCATAACAAGGGAAATGACTTTCGTGATACTTGTGCTATAAACACCTAGACGTGGAAAGTTAAGGTTATCCTTATTTGCATGGCACTTCATGAAGACAGCCAACTCTTAATTAAAGCACAGAAGAATTTTTAATGAATGTCTCGAGGGCTCCAAGATTGTACAGTACTGTTTCAGACACCTGAGACCTGAGCAGAAATCTGTGAATAAAAATCTTGACAAGATCTTACAACATTCAGATGGGAGATCACTGAAATTTGTCACAATCTGAGCAGAAACCTGCTGAACACCACCAGTGACCTTTCTGTGATGGGTTTTGTGTAACTTAGCAAGGAGATCTAGTATTACCTATTTATGAGCCATGGACTAAGCTAGCTGTGTACTTCATGGCTCTTTGTGGCTGCAGAAATACTCTGTGAAATGTGAGAATATTTGTGAGTCAACTTGGAAAATTGAGGGATTTTTTTTTTCCTGTACAATTATGAGATACAGATGGAGGACTCTGAATTCTGTCTCTTACCTGTGTTTGGCCTTGATACTCCTAGTTTCGTAGATACCAAAATGGTATAGGAAATAATCTGCAAAATTACATGTATTTTTCTACTTTTAAACATTTAGTGTACTATTTTGTCCATGGTTATGGTTAAGCATTGCTCAATAAACCAAATGCACTTGTGGAGAACCACTGATTACAAGTAAAATCTATTTTGTCTTTCAATTAGATTTAATTTTTTCTGGAACTGGGGTTTGTTATGGCAAAACAAATAGCAGTGCTTTCTCTCTTGTTGTCCAGTAGCCGTAATTCTTCCTTTTTAAAGATTGACCTTGGCCTTAACTGACCAAGAATGTTTTATACATATATATATATTTAATTGCTGTATTTTCAACCAGACTTTGGAAATATATAGGAAACTGTAGTAGGGCTTTCCAGGGCTGTATCTGCATGCATGTACCATTGCTGTATGAAATGGGCAGGTGTGCCCTTGCCACCCATGTTTCTTGGAACTGACAGCTGTGTAACAGGATGTGCCGCTGCAGGTCTTTGGGAATGGGTGTTTTTAACAGATGCACACAGCTTTCAAGTTCAAGGCATGAACATTTCTGTGGGACAGCAGTTGGTGGAAGGGCTAGGTTCTTTTTAACTCCCACTTTTCAAATTCACTTGAGAAGTGGGTTAGTACATTGCTGTGGGCCCCCTCTTTTGCTCTGAGCAGGATGGCTCAGATGGCTCAATGTCAGTCAGTGCAAAACCAGCACAAAGGCACATCATACGAACTGCACAGCACCTCCAGGCCCAGCTCAGGAGAGCCTCGGGTTGGATGTTCTGTACTTAAAGGAGTGCCTAGCAATCCCAGCAGGATCTTTCTATGAAGGTATGTTTAATGGAGCATCTGCCAAATAAACCAGCCTGTACACACGTGCTCAGTGGGGACACAGAGTGGGCCAGCACATGTGGAGGTCCCCTCCTGCTCTGGTTTGCCTTCCACCTTCTCCACGGGCAAACACAAGGCTGGCTGGGCCTCCCCTGTGCTCCTCATCCTTCAAATGTGTGATCCTGCATGACTGATGGAAAGGGAATGGACATGACAAGTGGAGGAGTACATACAAATATCTTATATTTTCCGCAAATTTTATCTTAGAAAAGCCCTGATGAAGACCATTTTCCCTGATTGTATCACAGTCACTTAACCCAACACATTAAGTGTGTGAATCCACATAGCCTTTGCTCTAGCTCTAGCAATACCACCCAGGATGTTTCCCATGCCAGCTGCCTTTTTGGTGGGGTGTATCTAAAGAGCACATTTATTTCTTAATTTTCTGCCCACCTCACCTGCTTCTGAGTTGCATTAACGTGATTTGATGGATTAACACATTGATGGATGTTTGAGGTGATCATAAGATTTAGTTCCTCCAGTTGGTGGTGTATTGTCCCTGGTTTCAAAGAGCAAGTTGTTGTCTTGTGATTTTGGATGTTTGTCTTTCACAGCTGTCAGGCTTCTCTCAAATATGTATGTCATGACTGATATGTTTTCATTTTGTGGCAACTTCCATTATTTATCTCTTTGCAAATCTAAAATATCTGCCCTGTAGAGGTTAAATAACAGAAAGCCAAAATTACAACAGATGTCACAATATTTTACCAAGGCAACTTTGTTAAGGCAATGTTTGGGCTACTAGGGAAGCCACAGACATTTCCTTGTAGGTAAAAGAAATATTCTGTAATTTGAATATGTGGCAGTACTATTCAGTTTTTTAAATTACCAAAACTGGGCAACATGGCTTTTTGTGAAGTGGGATATCCATCAAACAGTAACAACCTGTGAGTCATGACTGGGTTTTAGTAGTGGGTTTTTTTCTTTTAATCATGCATGCACTTGTCAAAATGGTTAATTTTGAGCATGAGTAGTCTCATCCAATTTAGTAAGAGCACTCACATGACTGAAGACAAAAAATATACAAGTACTTACAGGATCTAACCATAGCTTTTTGCAAGGTAGTACATTGGAGTTATTCTGAAAATTGCCTTCTACTTGTGAATTTCAGTGTAGGTGCTGGAAACTCTAATATGTAGCCCCTTGGGTGAGAGAGAGGAAAACAAGCAAGCCTTCTAAACTTTGGGGATCTGAAGACTTACTCATTTCACATAAAACTTTTGCACACACACAGATAATTTTTTGTGTTCGATAATACTGGAGATATCTTCAGACTCCTGAGTGAAACAGAATTAAAAACCCACTCTTTAAAGACCAAATGAATATTTTTTTAATGTCAGAGATGATCTTTGCATGTTAAAGGCATGCACTGTGTATGTTCTATATGTTTTGAAATAATGTTTTGGGATTGCTTTTAAGCACTTAAGAGTGTTGGGTTTTTTAACACTAGTCCAGGATGCTGAAATGCACACATCCAATGTCAGGAGAGAAGGAATAATTCTCCTATTTCAGTGTGTTGTAGTTTTCTCCTTGTGAAAATTTTATTTTAGGTTACACATTTCACATCCTGAGGATTAAATGATTTACAACTTGGAGAACTTGGCACTTCTTACACATTTCAGCATCAAGTATCTACCATATAAAGTGTAGAGATTTTATGCTCTACTTGGTCAAGTAACTACATGTAACACCTTCCAATTTGAAAAGATTATAGAGAAGTTTTAAAATAATTTCTGGATCCAGCCCTTAACTTGAGAAATGTGACCACTTCAAAGAAGGACAGGAATGCAAGTGTGTTGCAGATTTAGTTACTGAATAACTGAAGAAATTTGCATCTTATCTGTTACACAAGAAACGCAGGGTGTTTTATGGTTGATTCTACTGAATCTGCATAATACTGGATCACCTGGCAAAACAAAGTCTGGCACAGAGTCACAGCTACCACACTGCTGAGTTATATAGCCCTTGTGCTTTTTTAGTCCAGCTTCACACTGAGTGCAGAGGAAGGACAGAATGACAAAAGCTGAATTTTGGGGAAATTTCTGCTGGGTTGCAATTGAAACCATAGTCAGTTCTTTGATCTGGCTCATGGAGCAGCAGCCTTGCCAGCAGGTGGGCAGCTGAACCAGGGCTGACATGAGGAAGAAAGCACTCTGGGGGATGATAACTGGTCTGGCATAGGTCATGTCACAGCAAAATAGCTTTCTCAGGTAAAACCTGAACCATACTAGCTTGTGGCACAGGTCTTTGTGGAGGCTTTGTAATTTGCATCATGTGGCTAAGTGTTTAAACCAAGATCGAGACAAAACAGGGCTGGGCTGTCTCCTGAAATGCTCTGGGACAAAAGAAATTCCCTTTCCCCATTCCTGTTTTTGGGTCACCTTGGACATGGTGAGGTAAAAATTACAGCTGAAATCGGTATGGGAAAACACCATACCTGTGTAGAAAGACCAGTATTTGGAAAGTGGTTTCTGAGGAAGCTCAAGTCATTTGGGATTGGTATTGAAGGTTAAGCTTACTGTGGTGAGTGGCTGGGAGGCAAAACACACCCATTGTTTCTGGCCACAAGCAGCACCAGGGTTTCTGTGGCTGTGTGTCCCAAGGATGTGGCAAGTTCCTTCTTGCTGAAGGCAGCGTTTAGGGCTGGTGCAGGGAGCCATGTGCTGCTCTGGCATCCACTCTGCCCATCCTGGGCAAGGATGGCAGGGGGGAATGTGACTGAAGGCTGCTCTGCTTCCTGCTCCTTTGCCTCAGCCATGGTAAGACAGCCTAAAATCCCCTGTTTTGACTCCTGCTGCTGCTGTTAGCATTAGCCCTGTCAGAGGCTGTGTTTTTCTTCAGTGTTACTGGTGAATAATGCTTCTTTTGTATTTACCTTAAAGGTTAATTTCTTTAGCACTTCACATGACACAATAATTTCCAAGATACTTGAAAATAAATCCTGCCAGAATGAATTTATTCAATGTGTGAAGCATTTTAGATGTTTTCTAATGATAAATACTCATTAAAAAAAAGTTCTATTATCCTTCTGAGGAATTCTGATAAATCATGGTAAAAACTGAGGTAAGAGGATGACATCAGGAGTTTAACGCTATCTAGCCATCAAAAGGTAGCGGAATGTGCAAAAAATAAGGATGAGGGAAAAGTATTTATGTAGCTTATATAATATACCATAAATCCCAAGAGCAACACTTTTATCTCAGACATCCAGATGTGTCTGTCTAGTTCCCCAAGGCAGAGCAAGGAAAAACAGTTCCAGAATGTGAGAGCTTTATCATGGTAGTCTATTGTGAACTCAGAAGGCAGGAAGATTTATGATGTTATACCTCATACAAATTAATATCTCTTTGTTGACAGAGCATATCTTATTTATAAATTAAATTGCTGTTCCATCCTGCTCAAGCCTGTACAGTTGGGCTGAGGAACAAGGGAAACCTGAGCAAACTGTGATGGTGAAATCCTGATTTCTTTTAGATAATGACTGAAGTCTTTAGGGCACGAGGGTTGATAATTTATTTGCATTTATTTATTTTCACAGACAGAAACAGAGAATTTTGCAGTCTCTCTGGTTTCTTTTTATGAAAAATGCAATTTATTAGAGTATGGGATAGGAAGGGAACTGCTGTGCTGTGACAAGGTCATACTCCTTCCAGCATGGCTTCCTTTAAAAGAGGCTCTGTTGGCTGTAGTGTGGTGCTGCTGTTTGCTCCATTTTTCAGGTGCAGGATGACTGTCAAATGGGAGGTCAGACCAACTGGTTACCTGATACCTGGGAGGAAAAAGCAAAGAGCAGTGCTACAGGCCTTACAGGTGCCACCATGGTTGACAGCGAGGCAAAAGAGCCCTTTGTGTGAATTTTGGTATGTGAGAATGGGCATTGAAGATAGAATCTGCTGCTTTGCTGAAATTTTAGGGATTTCAACAGATACCCATATAACAGAATTCTGTCAATAATTTGTCTGTCAAAATAGTGGTTCAATTCGCCATTCTAAGAAAATCTGATTATTAACAGGTTGCTTTCATTACGGCTTTTCCCTATTAGAGCCTCTCCTTCCCCCTGGAAGTCCGTAAGTTAAGCATATGTTTATGTTTTTATTTTATTGTTTTTAAGTTCTAGGTCACTTCTTTTTTGGGGATACTTTTTGGAAGTAGTTTCCTTCTATGATAAGATACTAGAAGCTGAAATTGCAAAAAACAGGAACTCCTGTTTTGCATGGACAAAAGTGTTGCAGTTCCTTTTTCTCCTTCCAGAAAAGTAGGCTGACTTTGTTATAATTTGTTGGCACTTTTCTTGAAAAGATAAGTAAAAGGGGAGTGAGTACAAGGTATTCAGATACTTAGTGCACAGAGATCATAAACAACAACAAAGCCTCAGTTTTGTTGTTTTAACTCATTGCATTGAGTTTTAGTCAGCTACAAACATTCAGGGAAAAAAATGGTAATATTTAAAAAGCTAATAATTTCAGGTGTTGGAGTGGGTCATCTTAAAGACGCAAAAAATCGAAAAACTGCTGACTAATCTCCCTTTGTTTCAAAGAGAAAAAGTCATTGCTCTATCTCAAATTCCACCTTCAAAAACGGAGACATCCAGAATATTTCTTGACTTCTGAAGATCACAGCTATAGCAATTAAGTGTCTGAGGTCACCTTTTAGATGTGCAAATAAGGCTGCCTAACCACAATATTTTTTTTTTTTTTTTTTTTTTTTTTTTTTTTTTTTTTTTTTTTTTTTTTTATTACTCTGAACAGCTTTGTCTGATTTCTCCCTGTGACTGAATCCTTTGCTGGTAGCGCTCTCTTGTGGCTGTTACTTTCATTTAAATAACTTAAGGAACTTCAAAAATATGTGTATTATTTAGAAATTTCTGCCCTAGGATATAACAGTCCATGTTGGATAAGCATTCCTAAATTAAATGTCGTAATATATATTTTAATAATGCAGGAAGGTCAGTCTAGGCAAAAAACATCCCAAGTGTGTTTCCCAGAAGATCTCAAAGGGACAGGCATATTTTCTTGGTGTATTTTTGGTGAAAAGCCATATGCCTGTGGACAGACCAGGGGGGAGGCTTGGAGAGGAATGAAATCTGCCTTGGCAGCCAGTCAGGTGGAGGAGAGACAGGGATGGGCACATTCATTAACTGGCTTGATTGTAGATGCTGCTGTTTCTGTGGTGCTGCTCTTGGTGATGAGCAAGTTACTTCCCACAACTTGGGCTATTAAAAAGAATGAAAAAATTATTTGGGAAAGTTTTCAAGTGTAACTGATTTGTGTGTTCCTGATGAAAGCTTGGAAACTTTTCACTCTGAATCTGTGTTTTCTCATTCTGGGGATAGGAAAGGAGAAGATGGGGGACCTACTCTGTTTTTTAATACTAAGTTTTTAGCTGATGTTTTAATTTTCAGTAAGGAGGCAAAGCCTTCTGGAAGCTCAGATTGTGATGTGCAGGGGTTTCCTTTGAACTAGGGACATACAGTTTCCTCCTTCAAGAACAGTTACTAATGAACAGTTGTTTGGTACTACATAGATTGGATGTTATTGGGATTGTGCGTCCAGTGTCATAGCTTTAGGAGCATGTCTGCATTATTAATACCCAGTGTGTGATGTTGGATGTAGGCTCTTTTTCCTTCTATACTGTAACCCAACAGCAGCTGGAGTAATGAGTCCAGGTTGTTTACTTAGTTGTACTCTCTTAGAGAGGCAGATTTACACTTGAGATAAGGCTTTGAATGAGAGGGATCTTGGCCCCCCAGAAGAATAGAGACTGAAAAGTGTCTGTTCTTCTGTAGGCTGAACTCTTGTGCATGGCCTTTGTCTGATCACCTACCTTCATTCATCTTTGGATCCTGTATGTCACGAAACCAACTGTAATAATCCTAGTTCTTTTGGGGATATTTTTAAAATTTCAGCTGGTCTTCTGGGAAAGCTTTCATGGCAATTATGACTGTTTATAGCTGTTTTCCAGCAAATGTACTGCCATGCCCAGGTCTTTGAAGTGAAGGTAAGATGAGCTTGTTTGCTGTTTTGGCTGCAGTCTAGCAGGACAGCTCAGCAGTATCTGATTGCAGATTAAGACTGAAAAGAGGCTTTTAAAAGCAAATTAAAAATCCTATTAGTCAACTGTATTTTGAGGCTCAGGTTTTCCTTTTCTTTAAAATTAAGGAAATACTTAATTTTCTTCATCTCTTACCACTTTATCAATGTAAGTCTCATTACTTCTTTAGACAGTAGATTCAATATGCAATTTATTCTTTTATTACATAGAGGGAGGATAGAGTTGCTGCTGGAAATCCAGAAAAAAAATATTTTTTCTCACTTGAATTTTACTTCTCTGTTTTTCCAAATAAGTCATCAAGCATAATATTTGTCAGGTCTGTATCCTCATTAACCAGCAGTAACTCCATGGTTGTTAGACTCTTTCTGAAACAGGGTTAGAAAAGCGAGCCATTAAGTCAGTCAGCCTTTCTCTGGACTGAGTATGCACATGCACACACAGGCATGTGTATTAATGGTAATAAGCAAGGCATCATGCTAGGTTTAGCTTACCTTTATTGAAGGCTGCTTCCAAAAAAAACTCATTATATTAGTTTAACATCTGTAAGTAATCTATACTCTCACCTTTATACGAAATGCAGGGGTTTTTTAAATAGAATACATCAGTCTGGCTGAGAAAGTTTTAGCTAGATACCATCTGACTTTCCAGCAGGTTCACACAGTTGAGCTATTGGACTTCTCTGTAATTTGTAATTCTGTCATATGCTGTCTTAAGAGTATTTCTTATTAAAATCCAAATATGGATGCTTTTATAAAACGGGACCACTTCTTGCCCTTTAGCTGACCTCCTTCCTGAAGTTTGAGTATTTCTGTAAATCCAGAGAACTTCCAGCTGTTCCTTTACAACTGTACATACATCCTGCTTTGACCTGTGAAAAGTCATTCATTTTCCACATGCAGGATGGGCATCAGTTGGTTGATAAGGATGCTGTGGTGCAGTCTGCTCTCCTATTGAACAGAACCAATGAAAATGTATAGTTCTTGTTTAGTGTGATGAATCAGTGAACCTAAGGAAAACATGATTGTGGCACATAGGCCAGTGTGTAAGAAGAAAGTTCACCTTCGTTGTGCTGTGCCAATCCTTAATTATAAAATTAAAACAGCATAATTAATCTCCTTCATTTTCCCCCAAAGAAAAACTGTGCAGTCTGTTATTGCTTATATCTTTTATATCCTCAGGTACAATGATGGTCAGCAACTATCAAGCAAGCTTACATGGGCAAATCTGGCTATCAGAAGGGGATTAATTGTGTGACTATGGAATAAAGCTTATTTTTTCAGAAGACTTTTAAAATAAATTGTCCTTTGAAAGAACTCCCCAGAATTTTTAACATCAGTCTCCCTGGGGGATGGAAGGATATACCTGCCACTTTTTCCTGTAGGTGATGTTTTCCAGTGCCTGCATACCGAGGAGGTTTATTTCTAGGGATGTGACAGGCTGCCTCTCTTTTAGGGGAAGTGGTGCTCCCTGAGAAGACTGTCTGGTTGTTTTCAAGTGTGGGAGAAACACCTGTAACTCTCCACTACCACTGATGGTCTATCAGCTCTTAAGAGATTTTCTTTTAGCTTTGTCATCTCATAAGTGACATTACCTTCTTCACCATGCCCCAGACCCATCTATTTACCTGCCCATGTATTTGCTTAGAAGGTTGGAAAATGATAGAACAGATCAAACAAACAGTTTCAGCAGCGTAATGTCAGTGCATTTTTCATGTGCCATGTCAAACACCACTTCAAACGAAAACTAAAAATCCCCCTCTGTCGGGACGAGTCCTCTGGTTTCATTTTTTGGGCTTTGCTCAGCTCTTCCCCGCCGAGGTCCGCAGCGTTCAGCGGCGGAGTCGCGGCTCTGGCTAATCTGAGGTGCTGCGGCTCTTACCGGGAGCGCTAACAAGGCTCCTTTGTGAGTCTAATTATATCCCTAAGCCGGCGGCCGCAGATTAGCACAGGACAGCCGGTGGCCCCGGGCTGAGGGGTCCCTGCTCTGCTCCGCCCGCGGCTGCCAGGGACAAAGCCCAGGAGGGGACAGCAGCACCTCCCGGTGCCGCCTCGGCCCCGTCGCTTCGCTGTCGGACCGGCCCCGCTCCTGACAGGAGGCTGCTCCGCCAGCCGGGGCTCAGCCTGGACCCGCAGGGAGGAGGCAGCGCCCAGCACCGAGCCTGGGTAGGTACCTAAGGCTGTGCCAGCGTGAGGAGGCTCCTGCCAGGCTGGACAGGACGGCAGCTCCTCACCCCTTGGCTCCATTGCTAGGACAAGCCAGTGCTCAGGGTGCCTTTCTCTTGGCTTTTTTGTGTCTTTTGTAACTTGTTGGATGAGGGGGATAAAAAAGCTATGCATTGTTTTCTCAAATGCATCCGATTAAAATTTCATCGTAGGATTGTTGAAGAGGTGTCAGCAGGTGTGGAAGAGGGTAGGCAACTTTTAAAAGAGTATTTTTGTTTGCTTTCAAATTTGCCTCCCATTTCTCAGGCAGAACTGGCTTCCCTGTGCTTTGTCTTGCTGAGCAAAACCACCCATCTCACAGCTGGGCCAGTCACTGGTTTGCAGTCACTACTTTCTAGGAGATCTGCAAACAGTTTTCTTGGGCTGGTCTCTTCACATGGGACTGGCAGAGTCACTCTTAGTAAAACTCAAAAATGTCAAGGCCTGAGAGTTTTTAAGCCTTGAGCTTTTAGTTGCGTGAAAAGAGAATTCAGTGAAAAGTTTCCCAGGCTGTGAGCTGTTTGCCAACACGTGCAGAACTTACACAAGGGTGGAAAGGGACTCTTGTGGAACAGTGCAAGAGGAAATAACTATGTTGATAAATGTGAGACCAAAATAATTTGTTCTTCACAATAAATCTAAAGAAAGGGTTGTGGGATTTCTCCTTAGGAAGGAGGGGAATATATGGGGGAAAAACAGCCTAATCGTTTAAATACACTTGTCTTACACAGTTTGGAGAAGGGGGAGGGAGTTAAATGATTAATTTAGGACATTTATTTATTTATTTACTTATTTATATTAATTTTTTGTCACTGCCAGGCTGTCACTGCTTCCTGCTTTTCAGGAACATATATGCTGTGAAGGTGGGGGGCTGGAGCAGTGTGGGCTCAGGATGTGTCTCTGTCTTCTTAGTGGTGGCCAGACAGGCCAGTCAGCTCCATTAGAGAAATCCTTAATCTAGTGAGGCTAATGGACCTCCTCACACTAGAGGGCTGCTCAGGTAGGGTCTGCCCACTGTATTTGTGGGGGAGGATCCCAGAAGAGTTAGGATCAATGTCTGCAGGTTACTGTTGGTTTATAATAACACATAGTAATACACAACAGAGCACTGGCACATAAAACCCATCACACACTTCTGCTGACTTCACTGAACTTTGAGGAAAACTATAAAATATTAGACTTCCATTAGTCACTTGGAGCTCATCTGTGGTATTCAGTGTGTCTCAGTGATTTATTTTTTTTTTAATATGAAGATACCTTTTCTATTCTAAAGAACCTCGAGGTTCTTTAGACATCCTTGTGTGAAGCTCAGTACCACCCTAGAAGGAGTGTTAACACCCGATTTTGTTTCTCATCTGAAGATGAAATGTAGTACATATGATGCAAACAGCTGAGTACTCACTGTTAGAGCTGTACTCACTGCTCCAAGTTTAATAGTAGTGATGTAAGCACAATTTGCATGTGAATGTAGTCATAGTATCTGTGTGATCTGTTATGAGATTGTCCATAGATACCTTGGTTAATGCAGGAAGAATGCATGGATGAATTCAGTTATTAAACTACTTGATCATTTCAGAGGGATGATGATAATTCTTGCCACTTTTTAACAAACAAACAAACTTTGGCAGCAGGAGTAATTATTTATGAATATTAACTAGAGAATTTTTCCCTGTATTTTGTCATCAATTGTAACTGATCTGGGCTTGGAAAATTTAGATAGTTTCTGATTTGATTTCTGTGTATCCAAGCACATTTCAACCTATGGGCATTTATTATTCTATTTTTGCCAGATTTACTCTGTTGTAGAACTTACTTTTGGTGATAATTAGGGTGGCTAAAGATTGAGATCTGAAGGGGTGGTGTGAGCTGGAAGATCTATTGAAGATTTGTGTTGTTATTACTGTGAAGTGATTCTGTTTTCAGTTTTGCTTGGAAAATAGCTTTTATTTTGCTGTGAAGTGACTGAACCCAGCTTTCAAGTCTAATAACGTTAAATTGGATGCATATCTTGGCACACTGTAAAATAAGCCTAAAAGCCTAGTTCCCCGAGCAAAATCAGTGCTGTTTCAGGAATCCCAGAGATGAGAGTTGTCTGGTCATTATTAAAGTTCTAGCTCCAGGTGATTGTAAGTGTTTTAGGGCTGCTATATATCTCCTCAAAGGGTCTGTGCTGATTCCCAGTGTATCTAAATCAAGGGAAACAGCTCTGTTTCTCGCAGAAAGAAATGTCAGAAGATAAAGCAGGACAGGGAACCAGCCTCAGCAGAGCATCCAGCTTCTTGCACTTGCCTTACTGCAGTCCCCATCTTCCCCCTAGGGATGGAGGGTGGTGGCTTGCATTTCTCAGGGTCATGTTCCTGTGCTGGGTGGTAGGAGCTCTCAGAGACAACATTATACCTGCCCATGCAGATTCCTTCTACTTCCATTAAGAGTCTACACAAAACATATTTGGCCTGAATTAGTACAGACATAGGAGGCTCATGCTCCAAAAAGTTGCAGGAAAATATCTTTCCTTTGCCAATGGAGTAATGGTAGATGGATCCCTAAGTGTTTCAAATTGTAGTGCTGTGTTATAATGCTGTTATGGCTGCAATCATCAGTTGGAGATTAAGAACGGGATTTAACTTGGAACTAACAATTAACTTCACCTGAAACTTGAGCCGCCCCGGGAGGTGAGGAGGGAGAGGTTACCGTGGATGATTGTGCAACTGTAACCATCTCATGCCTTGGGCTTCCAACACGTTAAGGCAGCTGAGATTTCCGGCCCAAATCATGAGTGTAATGTGCCAAAACTCTAATGTCTGTTTTAATCTGAAAATAGTTTTTATGACAATAACAATCCTTTTTACAAACCGTGCTGTATATCACAGAGTGATTTACAGTTCCATAGCTACCTCAATTCAGTGGAAGCATAACTTTTTACATGCACTTTATATGTAATCCAGAAGGGGCTCCTCAGAACAGGATGTTTTCTTTTTAGCTCTCTGGGTTTTTTTGGTTTTGTACAGTAGTTTTTTCTTTTTTCTTTCAAATCTCTACTGTCCTTATGAGACTAAGATGGCTCAAGGGAAAATTTCTACATGAAAAACTTATTCAGTTCTTTATTAATGTGGGAAGTACTGTAATTTTTTAGAGTATTACACTCATCTTTTGTCTCAGTTAAGGTAAGCTGGAGTAAATGGGTCCTGGATGCTGTGTGACCAGTATTTATTTGGAAGATTACTTGAGAATTCCAAGTGTTGTGAGAAGAGGCTGAGAAGCAATACTAGAGTATTTAACTAAAGTGCAAGTTCTTAAATAGACGTGCAAAAAGACTTTGTGGGCCTCTTGAGTTGGTTCTACTTCTTACTGCAATGGTGTTTTTTTTGGATGAAAAGATCTATATTATTTCTAATGGTGATTGGCAGTATTGTTCTAAATATTTACTTAAATAAATATTTGATTAAATGTTCCTGCAGTCCATCTGATTTAACCATTCCATTTGTGAACAAGCCAGATATAAATCCAGACAGAATTTGGCTTCATCTGAAACAGAGTTCCATTCAGGCATTTTTTGTATTCAGGGAGTGACCCTGAAAGAAAAGAGGAGATGGTATATGTTGTTTTTACAAAGCTCACTACAGATCTGCAAAGGTCAAAGGCATGGCCCTAAAGTACTTGCCATAGTGATATTTTCCAGGAGATTTTTGGGTTTATTGCTCACCATGAAAAGGCATTTTACACATCTTAAGTTTAATCTCTCTAATATAAAGCAAGGGTGTGGTATCTCTACAGTTATAATTTCACATACTGATGTTTCTGCCTCACCTGGGAAGGCCCCAGTTTTTGGCTTTTTGGAGGGGCTAATGCAGTTACTGTATCTTCTTGACAGTTAAGGCTCTCGTGGATGGACAGTCTGACTGCTGGCACAGAGTGTACTTCAGGAAAAGCATTTCAGTTGCTGCTGTCTAGCCCCAGGACAGTAGGAACCTGAGGCATCTAAGACTGAATCTGAGGGAAAGGCAGTAGGACAGACTTAAGAGAGAGGAAAGGAAGTGACTGTGATGCTCTAGAAAGCAGCAGAGAGGTGAATTCATAAGTGGGTTATGGGACAAGTTTTGGCAATACTTCAGTATATTGGGAAGACCAAAAAAGCAGTGGCTAAAGTGCAAAACAATCAGCCTGGTTAGAGAAATTGTGGACATATTTTGGAACTAGCAAAGCCTAAAAAGTCACTTTGCATGTATGTATATATCTATGCATGTATCTACATAGAGAGATATGTATGTGTGTTTATATATGCATATCATCTCTATTGGATATGAGTAACAGTGAAGGTTTACTTCAAAATATGTTCTGGAAGTCTTTTTAATTTGGGAAATCCTTTAATATACAATTTCTGCATAGAGATTTTCAGAGGAGCTTTCTGTGTTTTTCTTTCTTCTCATATCCTTTCACACATACATACCACCCTCCTTCCTTTATTTTTAAATAAATGAAGAAAAAATAAAGCAGGAGACTGTTCAGAGAAAGTGTTCCACCTCAAGTTCTGGATGATTTGTCCTCGTTTGGTTTCCTGTTCCTTCCAAAGATATGGATGTACCTTTGTGTGAGGAGACAGAACAACACTGAAAATGGTAAAGAGAAAGGAACAGGGAATTGTATTGGACTTAATCAAGATCTTTTTAGGGAATTTATAACAACTGGTTTAGCCTAAATTAGGATAGCTCTTGCATGTATTTAATTACTGAGAATGACACAAGAAATTATTCACATTCCTTATAGCATTTTGCTGCTGGGCAATAGCTTTTGCCAGATTTTAGATACTTCATTCCCATATTTCCGTGGCAGATAGATCTGCCAGTGGTGACTAACGTAGCATGAAATAATTTGAATTCTGTAAATATAGTTGTCTGAGACAGGTAATACCGACTGTCTTTGTCTGTATAGGATGATGACTCCTTTGGTATTCTATAGAAAGGAATGTTGTTCGTTTTAAAGGGTAATAAGAAAGATCAAATTAAATGCTGATTCAAAAAAAAAAAATTTCAGAAAAGTCATCCAGTTCTAATCATGAGCTCCCACGTTAGGCAGTTTGAGTTCTTCAAATCTGCAGTGACAAATACATAAAACAGCCCCTGTGGGTAACTGCAGACTAATGGTGGTTTTCAGCCTCCTTTTTTTTCCTGCCAAGGATTCAAAAGATTAACAAAATCCAAAAAATGTTTTTAATACATTGAATAAATGATTAGGCAGATTCTTTACAGTGGCTTTTTGCATACCCAGTTAATTACATTATATGTTGGTCTTCTAGTGTGTTTTAATTTACTGAACACAAGATTGGTGAACTGCAAAAAAACCCCATGGATTGGGAAAACTTTTGTTCTCCCAGCATATACAGATTTACTAAAAAATTGTTAATGAAGTATTGGTACATATAGTCTACTGCTTTTGTAAGGGAGGGGAGGTGAGAAAGCTGAGAACTGTGGAGCTGTTTGGGGTTTATTAGCAGACAAACAAGGGCACCTGCGCTGTCACTACAAATTCTTGACATTTTCTCTACATGGAGTAAAAAAAATATTGTGTGAGTAGCTCGCTGAGGATGTTCCAAAACCTGGACCCCTACTAGGCAATTTGCATGGCTGGCATGGGGCAGCAGTGTTTGTAATGGTTGTCTGTTTCTGTAGGGCAAATGACTGCAGCATGGTTTGGTTTATTTGGCTTTGAAACAATCTAAGGGCACCTTGCGAGCTGTACCTTATGGTACATGCAGTGCTGCTTGTTTGAGAATAGCAGTGAATTGTGCATTTGACCTTTAAGCTTGTGCAGGTTTCCATTTTATCTCAGGGCTGCAGCCTTCCTAAGCCTTGCATCTTTGACATGTCTTGTAGCCAATTACACTGGGATTAGGCCAAATTTCTGGTTCTAGACAAAGTTTAAAATGACTGCCAGTAGTTTGGACCTCCTGCTGCAACTTTTGGAAAAGCAAATTTAAAGTTTTTAACAACACAGGCTTTGCTGCACTGCTGAAAAGCTTTGAGTTGCATTGTGGTGAATGGAGAGAGAAGAGTTTTATTTTGATAGCTGCTGTTCAGCATCACTGCATTGATTGGTTCCTAAATTCTTGTTTGTACCTTGAAACGTGATCTACAGCTTTCTGTAGAAACTAAAGTGACTGAAAAGGGAATATACATTTTTAAAAGAATCTTTAATACTACAACAGTTTTCACTCAGACATTAGGGCTGACAATGTGTAAGAGATGAGAAGTACAGATACTTCTACTTTGGTTTTTTTTTCCTGTCTTTATAGGTTCAGCTCCGTTCTGACTGAAGCCACTGACTTGTCCATTCTTTTACTTTTGAAAAATTGGGATTTCTTGTCTACACCCAGGTTTTATTAGAGTGAGACCCCACCCTGAGTACTGCATTCAGCTCTGGCATCCCCAGCATGGGAAGTACCATGGAGTGAGTCCAAAGGAGGCCACCAAGATGATTAGAGGGTTGCAGCACCTCTCCTGCATGAAAATGCTAAGAGAACTAGGAATGTTCAGCCTGGAGAAAAGAAAGCTTTGGGGTCATGTAGTGGCAGTCTTCCAGGACCTGAAGGGAGCCTACAAGAAGTTGGAGAGAGACAATTTTCAAGGGCATGTAGTGACAGGAAAAGAGGGAACGGCTTCAAATTCAAAGAGACTAGGTCTAGATTAGATGTTAGGGAAAAATTCTCTGCTCTGAGGGTGGTGAGGCACTGAAACAGGCTGCCCTGCCCAGAGAGGTTATGGATGGCCCATACCCTAAAAACATTCCAACCAGGTTGGATGGGGCTCTGAGCAAATGGTCTGGTCTAGTGGAAGGTGTCCCTGCCTTCATCAGAAAGGTTAGAACGAGATGATCTTTAATGTCTCTTCCAACGCAAACCATTCTTTGGTTGATTCCATGATTTATTTCCCGTTGCAGCAGATAGAGATGCACAGTGGGCTCCGCTGCATTTGCAAGGACCGGCCTCTAACGCTCACCTCTGGTTAGACGGGCTGTGGGGAGCCCTGGCTGTCAGTGATTACTGCCGGTGCAGCCGCCAGGAGAAGAACCACTACCGTGTGGTCGTAGCCGAGTGTGCGGCTCTGCCGGCGGGGGAAGGCTCGGCTGGGATGAGGAGTGAATCCAGCAGGAGCAGCAGCAGCAGGAGCAGGAACAGGCGGAGGCCGCGGGCGGTTCGGGGGTGACGGCAGCGCGGGCGGCCGGCAGGGGGCGCGCACGGGCCGCCGGGCGGGGCAGGGAGGCCCAGGAAGACGGGAAGGGATCCTTGGGAAAGGGATAAACAGCCCGTTTGGCTTCACGGTAATGGCACATCCAGCCTCTATCCTGTGCGGCTGCCGCTGCTTGCCGGGAAAAGTGTGCAGCCCCGGGCTTGAGGTGTGTGCCAGCAGTCAGGCCTTGGTTCGTTCAGCAGGGGGTTGGAATGAAACACTAACAGACAAATTAGATGTGAGGAAGAAATTATTTACCATGAGGGTGGGGAGGAACTGGAACAGTTTGCCAGAGAAGCTGTGGACACCCCATCCCTGGGAGTGTTCAAAGCCAGCCTGGATGAGGCCATGAACAACCTGCTCTATTGGAAGGTGCCCCTGCCCGTGGCAGGAACTGAGTGATCTTTAACTGACCGATCCTCCAACCCAAACTATTTTGTGGTTCTATGAAATAAATTCTAGCAACTGGTTTTCACCTGGATGCAGGCCTCTGGAACTGCCTGTGACCGTTTTGCTTTGGTTGCTCCAAAGGCAAAAGCCCGAATGGCAAGGTTACAACAGAGGTGCAGTTTGGTAGATAAGAATGATACAATTTCTGTTGGAGAAGGTGTTGCTGGGGAAATGCATCCTTCTGTTCTTGTATCTGCTGGCCTTCTATCTTCTTTCCTTTGTAACCTATCCTCTGTGCTTATCAACATTTTCCTTCCAGCAACTTCTGTAAAAGCACTGGTAGAAAGACACTTTCAGTGAAATGTTTTTAATAATGCTTCCATTAATGCTGGAGGTTTTCTGAGTTGTAGGTTCAAATGATCTCATTCTGTCACTCAGAAGTAATAGGGAGGTATTACATTAGAATGTAAATGCTCAGCTTCCAGCTTCTTTAGTTGCCTGCAAAATATTCCTGGTTTGACTCTTCTAGTATTTTCTTTCTAGTGCTTCTATCTATTTGCTGAGTTTTAGATTCAATATTTGTGCTGCAGTCCACTTTTTAGAAAAAAATGGTTTCTTGAAGTGCAGGGTAGATTCTCACCATTTAATTATAATTACTATCAGAAAGTACTGTTGACTTTGCATGGTGAATTAATTTTTAGTCATGTTGTGAACTTCCCAACAAAAGCAGGTTGTGATTCCACCTTAGAGGTATCCCAGCAGTATTTTAAGGCTGTTCAGACTATTATGTCAAAAACAACAACAACAACCAAACAAACAAACACAACCCAACTCTCAAAAATACTGTGTCCACAAATACAGAAAATTGAACAGAACTTGTAAATTCTTGTCCACTTGACTTGCCTTATGCCACAACTCAGTCCAGTCTGTTCCTCCCCTTGCTTGGCTGCTCAGGAAGATGAAAGTGGTGGTGGATATTGTAGCACAGAAAATGCCTTCTGAAAATGACATTCGTGTAGCGAGGAACTATCTTATCAAGATCTTGACAAGTTCCATGAGGTACAGTACTGACTTTACGTGTGCATCCCTGCTGTTTCTTCCCAGTGGTTGGATTCCTCCTGCCATTTGTCGAGCCCAAACTGTTGCAGAAGCCCTCTTCCCAGTCTTCTTTTCCTTACTCTCCAAACGCTGCTTGTATTGTGCTAGTTTCCTAGTCTTGTGTTTCCTTACTGGTACATCATAGAAAAGTAATTGTCTCATAAAAGATAAACCTTTTCAGCTGAATTGATATCTAGGAGGTCTATTGAATTTGCCTTAATAGGTATGTGTGATTTGCTGAGTTGGTGTCAGTACTGTCAAAGGTGAGCAGTGGGGGGGAAAAGACATGTGATGTTCTCTGCAGCTGAACAGTGGAATCATAACTTTCTCCAGACCTGCACACAAGCTTGGAGCAAGCAAGGACTGTCTGGAGCCCATCATCACATGGCTGAGCAGAATCTTTTGCACTTGTTTGCACTGAGTACCGAGGCTCCTGCACTCTCTGAATGTCAACTAGAGATGCTCTGCTTAACTGTTTTCTCTTTTGTCATGCTGAGAAGAGTAGGCTTTTGTTTATGGAAACAATTACTTCTTTTTTTAGTGACAGTAATGATGCTGCAGTAGTAGTGGAATTAGTTTCCTGGTAGAATTGTTATTCTCCTTTTGTTATCCTGCATGCAGAGTTTGGAAAGGCAATTCATCACTGATTTCTTCAGATCTTCCTGAATGTACTGTGAAAAGCCATATACTCAGAGCTGACCTGTTTTGAAGATACTGGCTTTAGTTTTGGTCTCTAAATGCAGTGGCTGTCTGATAACAGACAAATTTATAAAAAGGGGGAATGAGTAAAAAATGTAGAAATACCTTTACACTTTAAATTGAAAATATGGAACACTTTTTCAGTGTAGCAAATTACACTACTTCAGTGCAGACAAATTTCTTAAATACGTAAGTGCATTAAAAAAAAAATCTTAAGAACTATGATCCTGTAAGCCTTTATTTCAGACTTAGACTTCAAAAGATGGAATTTGTCAAACCTCATACCACATCTAAATTTTAAATTGCCCTTCCTCCAGGATGAGCCAAGGAGAAGGGCAGGATGAGTTATTTTCAAAGAAGGTCCTGCTTCATTCCCAAGTGACTAAGAGGGTCTAGACAAATGACCTGTACTTGGCATCTGCTCACTGAAACAGAAGTAGCTGGATTTCACCTAGAAGGCTTATTTAACCTTAGGGGAAAAGTTCCTGAGTGCTGAGAAGTGCAACAAACAGCAAGTCCTTGGAAGGCAGTGCAAGCTGTAGTTACTAATTCCTGAGCAGAAGGAAGGGCGTAGAGGAGTATGGAGCAATTTTGCAAAACAGTTTTTAAGGTGCAAAGCTCTGACAACAACTTACTGTTGTATTTCTTAGAAGGAATCTCTTCTGTTACATGATCAGAAACATTTGGAGTTGATATCCAAGTAGGTATTCGGGGACTTACATGATTTGCTGAACTGTTTTTGCGATTAATTCTTTAAAAAGAAACGCATAAAACACCAAAACAAACAAAACCTCCCTGCATATCTGGGATGCCAAATATTTCAAGAGCTGAAGCAGAACTTGCCTGGAGTTGATCTGATTGCTTGTATCACTAACTTGTATGAAACACGGCTTTAATCCTTCCTGTCATTAACTTGTTTCTTCCTAGCTCCTCCCATATGCACCTACCTACAGTGAAACCTTACCAAAGCCCTACTGTTATGAAGTTGTAAAAGTTTCAGAATTAGCTTTAAGTATTAAAGCTCTGGATACATGTCAGGCACTTTAAAATTTATCCGTTTCTGTTCCTTGTAAAAAACACCCACCTCACCACTCATTAAAAAAACCCACCAAAACTGGCATTTCACTGCATCTCAAGCATTTTAAAGAAATGGTGATGTCTTTTCAGAACTGGCATGCATGTAGAAAGTTTTGCTGTCATTTAAAGTTGCTATGCCTCTGTCCTAACTGTGAAACATTTTACTGCTGCCCTGGTAGATTTTTTTGCTGCGTATCACCTTGTTGAACTGTTTGCATTAAAGTAGCACCCTCTGCCTCTGTTGTTTTCAGAAGGAATGACCTAGCCTGCAGGCCACACTCCTGGCACGCAACCAAATTTACCGAGAGTCAACCTGAGGCAGCCACGTCACACCTTCCCTCGTCTAATGCCTGCGCCTCCTGGCACTCGAGCTACCATGCAAGGTGAGTCTCTGCTTAAGTTACACACACATTCAGCCCTTAACAGCCAGGCAGCAATAACGAGATCATGTTGTTGAGCGTTTTTCTTTGAAAAAACAACCAACGCAGAATCGTGGTATTATACTCCTTTAGAGCTGCTTGTCCTTGCAGTGCATGAAGGGGGAGTTGGGGAAGTTTGACGTATGGATGAGTGGATTTCTGAAACAGTTTGTGATATGTGCATGTGATTGAAAGGTAAGAAACTAGCTTTAAAGGCACTCAAAAGGTTATGCTTTTTGCTCTGCATTTCCTTTCGATGTCCACTGGGAAAATCCTAAGGCAAAGTAACCATGAAAATTAACATTCATAAAGTGAAATAGGAAAGGGAGAAGAAATGAAAAATACTGTTTCAAACAATTAAAAAGGTTTTTTCTAAAGAGAGGGTGCAGAATGCTTTACTGTGCTCTTTTATGGTATTAGTGGTTTAAATAGTTAAACTGTCTTTCTGTAAGCCTTTCCTACATCTGTGATCTTGCATGTCTAGAGAGAGAACAAGACCGATGATTTTAGTCACTGTTTAAAGCACCTTAGTATTTGTTAGGTCACATTCAGCACACTGAGAAAGGCTGACACCCAGGCAGTTTTAGCTGTGAAACTCTAAACCTTTAGGTAACGCCTGTTTGTGTCTGGTTACAGGTTCTTTTTGTTTCCTGCTCCTAGGTGACACTCTATCATTTTCATGAAAGACTTTCTTGATTTTTTTTTTTTTTTTTTTTTGGGGGGGGCGTTGGTTTTTTTTTCTTCTTCTGTTATTTTTTTTCCTTCCCAGTTCGCATCGAGCCACAGTTACACTGAGCATTAAAGAAAATGAGTCTGGTGTGCGATCTCGGTTTGGGAAGTAGAGTGCTTTTCTATACTTAGTGCTGCACATTCTCTGCTGAGTCATTACTTCTTGAGGTTAATGTTTTGTGGTAGTCAAAACAAAAGAACATTAATACTTCAGTATTTTTTAAAAAAAATGTCTTCTAATTTTTACAATTAGATGAATATTACAATGTTTTTACATTGTTTATTTTGGGAGCTCCCAGCTGTTTTTAACCTGTTGCTGTCTGCCCTTGAATAAAGTCGACATTAGGCAGAAAGAGGGTTTTTTAAAATATATTTTGTAATACTTTATTGGAAGAAGTTTTAGAAACTTTGATTACAATTTCTGCTGGTTTACACTAATTTAAAGTTTGTATTTAAATATCATGTAGATGGGTTGATTTAGATTTATAGATTAAGACAGTAAACATCCTTGTACATAGAAATAAAATCTAGAAATTTCTAAAATCTTCTATAGAGTTCCTCATTGCAATGCTATAGCTAGAGTATTTCTACTATTAATGAATCTTCTACACTAAGCTGTAAATCATTATATACTTCCTGCTCTTCCTGGTGGTTGTCCTTGTACCTTGTGAAATTAAAATACTACAAGATGTGTCTCAAGGTGTGTTTTGATAGGAGCTGGGTGTGTCCTAATACTTAAAAAAGAGAAAAAAATGGTTCAATGGCAGTTTCAAATGGGGTTTGGTCAGGAAACTGTGGGTGTAAAGGAAAAGGGGAATGGGAATAGAACAGTCCTCTCCCCTCACATATCAGAAATAGCTGCAACTGCTGGCAGACACTAATACTAATTAAAACGAGATTCTTTCTCCCATGCTGCTGAAAGATTTAGTGGTCTTGGCACAGTCTAATACCACAGTTCCCAGGTCACTGCCATCCTGAACCCCTTTGCTACCTGTGCTGCCCACATAAAAAGTGATGTATTTGGGAGATTTGTCAACCCTGGTGTCTGTTGTCCAAGACCGATTCAGTGGCAGAGCTGCTTTTACCATGCTGCTGCTGGAGGAGGCCCAGCATTCCCACAGTGGCAGCTCAAGGATTTTGGTATTTTGGGGATCTCAATTGCTGAGTGGGGTTCTTTGGATTTGCTGATCTGCAAAAAGAAGTGAGCAGCCTCAGAGATTGCCCACTTTACATGTACACTTCACAAAAAGCTCAACTGATTGGAAAGCACTGCAATCAGTGTGCAAAGGAGATAATGGAAATACACCAGGAAGGGATATTTCTTGTCCAAGCATTCCATCTCTGGGCTGTTTCTGGAATTTTGTGTCCTTCCTTGAGCTAAGCATCTGAGATTGGCATTCAAAGCCTAAAATCTCTTCTGAATGTGCCTACCTGCATTCCCTCTGTGACTGAAAATTCACTAAATCACTTGTAAAACATGGAGAGTTCACTGGGGGAGGTGGGGACAACACTTTTTTGTGTTGGTGGAGGGAGGCACAGCTGGCCAAAACAGCCCTGTGAGGACTGTCCATACTATCTAGTGTAAGGTTAAGGTTGTGGGCAGTTTGATTTGCTTTAGGATTTTCTCTTTTTTTGGTCAGTTGGTTTTGCTGGGGCTTTCTTTTTGCCAGCCTGGTGAATTTGAACATTTGAGAAAGTGAATGAAGATAGAGGAAGACAGACCAGAAGAGGCTGTACCAGTATATAGGAGAGGTATATAGGAGAGAGGGTGGTCCTGGAACCCAGCCCTCCACACCCAGCACTATGTGTATGGATTTTTTATCATGTGACTTTATTGCCAAAATTGTAGATTATCTTGGGAGCACTAGGCTAGGCCTAGATGCCTCTCATACAAGGCTAGAGAGCTTGAACTTGTAAAGCTTTTTGTGCCTTCATTTCCCTCTGTGAGTCTTCTGCCTCTTTCACGAAAGTTGCACCTTAACAACACGGTGCAGATGTTTTTCCTGGCCCATCCTAAACAAAGGCTGAGTGCACTTTTCTGGGAGGAGTGTAAGTGAAATATCTTAAGTTGCTGAAAGTTTAAACCCTGCATTTTCTTGCAGTAGGATATACTATAACAGAGGAGCCTTTGGGTTTTTTTATGTGCCCCTTGTTATGAAAAGGAACTCAACCACCTCTTCTGCTTCATTCTGGTATTACAAGTGTGGCTGTGGGACAAGCTGCTTTGAGAAGGCCACCTAAACTGAGGTTTTGGGGCAGCTAGGGTCAGGTGCATCTGGTTTGTAATCCTATGCAGTTCCTGAGATGAGATCGTTTCTCTAAGGGTCCAGGAACAGAAGCTCATGCCCCAGGATTGGGAAGGGTGTTTACTGGCCAATGTGGTGGCCAAGGGATGGTGTTTGTAGATTGTTCCTGGACTTCACCTAGCAGACTTTGACTAGCAGTGTAGCTGCTTTTATGAATCTGCTCTAAAACATCCATTGAGAGAAGGATATACTGGGATCTCAGCCAGGCTGAGGCAGAGAACTGGCTTTTGGACGCTCCTCCATGTCAGGGTTTACAGGAGGCTTGCCCTGCAGTTTAGGACCACAGGAGGCCATGCTTTGCACTAACATGCCATTAGAAACCTTCCTGTCCTTCTTTGAAGTGTTTGCTGCTTCTGCTGGGTTTCCATTAGGCATTTTCTAGCAGGGCTTTGACCTCCTACGTTGATGATCTATGATCATCACATTTGATTCTAGCAGATTTACATGAGACCTGTGAACTGAGGCTTTCCTGCATCTTTCTTTTAATTAATGCCAAGTATCTCTGGATTTTATGAACTTAAAGGTCTTTTTCCAACCTTAATGTTCTGTGATCTCTTTACTGCTCAAGAGGGTGGGAATATCAGCAATTCATAGTAATATCTGCTTACATTATTCTATGACAAAAAAATCTTAGTTATGACCAAGATACTGACTTTCTTGTAAAAAGTATCAGCATAAGATGACAATTAAGGCCTTTTTAAGGATTCAGCAACATGTTTTAAATGTTGAAAATAAATGAATGAAAGAACATAAAACCCCGCAAGATGAGGCCATTGCTAGTGTATCTTATTAATAAAATGCTTTTAGAAAATAAGCATAAAGCATATATTCTCTTATTTAATATAAATTGCTTTTAACCATGTTGTGTAAGAAAAGAAGTTTAAAAGGCTATAGTAGTAGGGGAGGAGAGAAAGCAATTTGTTAGTACTGAGTTCCAAAGAACTGTTGCAATATTTTTGACAGAAGACCTATATCATTCTTCATATTTTTTATGTGGACTAATCTCATTTCATTTCTAGCTTTCACAGGTCTCTTTACAGCACATGATTTGATAGATGCTTCATATAATTATAGCTACAGGGAAGTGGAATAATTCTGGGATTTCTACCAAGGGGCTTTGCATGCAAAGGCAATAATCTGAATTTGGTATATAAAAGCAGGAGGAGCTGCCAGTGAAGTTCAAACAGGGAGATGTGATGAGAATAACTGGAAAGACTGTCATCTCAGCATAAATGTATTGGATTGACAGGAGGTGGGTACTGTGAGAGAGAAAAGAAATTAAAGGAAATGAAACAAAACTCATGGGGTAGGAAAGTAACAGAAGCAGCAGGATTTTGGAATATTGTCTGTGGCAAAAGCCCTGAAGAAAGTACAGTGTTGAAGACGATGTTTTTATAGAGGAAAGAGTGGTAGGGAGAAACTAGTGGCAGTAAGGATTTTCTAAGGAAAGTTAGAAGTTTGTCTGGCCATGTAGAGCTTATGCTGCTTTGACATCTTTTCCTGAAGTTTTGTGGAACTGGGTGGAATTGAATCTTGTTTTAAGAGTGTCAACCTGAGAGTAGTTTGAAACCACACTGCTAAGATGAATGTGCAGGTGGTATTTGAGACAAATGCATCTCATGCATCTCTGCTTAAAAGTTAAAACATCAAAAGAATAGGCAGATGTGGATATAACTTTTTGTGAGTAACTTATTGAGAAGAGAATAACCTCATGGGCTGAAAAAGTTTAGATCATATTTCAGAGATGAAGAGAGGAAGTACATGAGTTTAATAGCTGGAAGAATTGGGGTGCCTGGAAAATAATTTGGTGTTTGTTCTGGGAAAGAGGGAGCTAATGGAGCTCAAACTATATTTTTCTTAAAGCAAAGTCAGCAAAATCAACAATTTGCAGGGGGAGAAGGAGATAAATGCATATTACTTACTGGCAAACTCACATAGGGAAGCTGAGTTAGTTACTAAGGTTTCAAGCTTTGAATCAATGGTGGAGAATAAAGTTGGAGCCCTGACTTGTGTTCAAATTTTCAGTTTTGTTAGATTGTTTGTCTTTAACTGCTGTGTGGATGGATCTTAACCAATATTATTAAAATGGGTGGTTATAATTATGTTGTGGCATTTTTTGAAAATTTTGATATTTATTTTGACACCTTTTTTTTTTTGTTTTGTCTCCTTCAGTAGTTGTTCTTCTCATGATCTGTCAAATTCATGGGATCAGTCAAGTCTATATCGCACTTCTGACCAGTTCAGCTCTTTGGGAAGTATGGACAGCTGGGACCACACTCCCCAAGTAGCCCAGTATGGAAGACTTTCTTCTGCAAGGTCTAATAGTAGCATTGATCATCTAGGGAGCCAAAGTAAGCGGGATTCAGCCTACGGGTCTTTCTCCACAAGTTCCAGCACCCCTGACCACACTCTGTCCAATGCAGACACTTCTTCGACAGAGAACATGCTTTACAAAGTGGGTCCTTGGGAGACTGCTAAGCATGGAAGCAAGTCTGGCCAGTTTTTGAATGACAGCAGTGGAACAGAGGACAAACCTGGCTATTTGCCAGCTCCCATACAATACGAGAACAATAAAAGTCCTAGAACAGAGGAACACCCAGATGGCAAGCTCACTAGCTTGGGAAGATCCAGTTTCGGACCTGTCTGGTACATTCCTGATAAGAAGAAGTCTTCATCTCCTCCCCCCCCACCTCCACCTCTTCGTAGTGACAGCTTTGCTGCCACCAAAGGCCACGAGAAAGCCCATGGCCCTGTGTACTCGGAGGGTGCCAGCACGCAGCACTTTACAGCCCTGAACCGATCTCAGCCCAGGAGTGACTGGAGTTTGGAAACTGCAGAGCAGCAGCGGCGGCCCTCCAGAGCATGTGACAGGAGGATCAGCTGCTCAAATTATAAATCCGATCTCAGTTCAGAACACACGTTTTCTTCAGCTGGTGAAAGGTACAGTAGTAATGCAGGAACTGTGAACAAACTGCAGCCATCCTTGTCCAGCACCGACATTAGGTTTGCACAGCCTCCTTACACTTACCACCACCAGCACCAGTACAGTGATGAAAGCACCTTTTATCACAGTGCAAGAATCTTAGCTGCACCTAAAGATCAGCAGCATTATCTGTCCTACAGTGGCATTCAGGAGTTAGCTGCAGATCATTTTCATGGCTACAGTCCATACCAAGGCAGTCTGCTCAACATTTCCTCTTTAAACAGTGCTGCTGAGCAGAAGGTGGACAACACTGGACAAAGTCGGTATTATTGTGTGACAGTGAAACAGCCTGCTCAGGGAAGCTCAAAGCCACTACAAGTCAAGGATGACATCTGGAAACCTGCAGTGGGAACTGATGTGTCACTTGGACCTCATGAAAATTCTGCAGTTATTACAATGGCCTCAAACCCAAAATATTATCTACCTCAACAGTCTATTGAATCTTCACTGACAAGGTATGAGAACAGTAGTCATTACCCAGTGGACAGAGAAGGAGATGCTAGGTGTGCTGTAGTAGAAGAATCTAAAAAACCTAATCATTCTGAAAAATCTGGACAAAAGAAAAGCTGTGAGAACAGCTTTGAGGAAAGTGAAACTAGGCATGGTCAGCAGGAATATGTAAAGGGCTGTGTCCTTACCACTGAAAACAGATCTGCTCAGAAAGATTTTAGGTGGGGGAAAGATGAGAGCAGCAAGATTTCTCCTCAGAAGACACCAATGTTGCACTCTTTAGCTCAGGAAGGGAAAAAACAGTCTGACAACAACCCAGAAGCTGTAATGGAACGACAGACCTCATTTGACACTCACCTGTCTAAACAGGCACGAAGGAGTGATCGTTTTGCAACAACCCTCAGAAATGAGATCCAAATGAGAAGAGCAAAGCTGCAGAAAAGTAGAAGTACTGCTACACTAGTAGGGTCATCTGAAACAGAGGAGTGCAGTGAGACCTGGAAACCAGATCCAACAGAGAATATCACCACCTCCCCAGACACAAACTTTACCAGCACCTACAAAGATCACCTCAAGGAAGCACAGGCCAGAGTTCTGAGTGCGACGTCCTTCAGACGTCGGGACTTGGAGCCCAGCCCAGCTGAGTATCTCCCAAGGTCACCTGAGCGGAAAACTGGTAGTTACAACTCTTCATTACTGGCTTTGGTTTCTGAAGATGTCTCTGGATTCCTTGAGGCTACACAAGCCAAACCAAACCCTACAGGGAGTGGCACTCATCACGTTTCTCGCATTGGAGCCAGGAAGAGGTTCACAGCAGAGCAAAAACTGAAGTCATACTCGGAACCAGAGAAGATGAATGAGGTGGGCATGTCAGAGGATGAATGCCATGCTCATTGCCGTCCAGATATATCAGAAGAGGCCCTGGGCTCGTTTGCAGACAGGTGGAAATTTTTTGAAGAAACAAGTAAGCCTTCATTTAGAAAACCATCACAGAAACCAGGTCCCCATGGTCTAGCAGAGGGGCAGCCTGAAGGGCCAGATAGGAAAGCACGAGAGGGAGAGGAACTGTGGTATGACAGAAGAAGTCGGGTAGCCTCTGTTGGACCTGAAACTGCTCGTGCTTCAAAAGATAGTGCCCACCACAGCAGCAGCAATAGGGCTGCTGAGAGGATTGGGAAATCTGCACAGCCACAGCGCCTGGGAACCTTTGCAGAGTATGAGGCATCATGGAAGGAGCAGTGGAAGCCAATAGAGCCAAGGGGCTCTGGAAGGTACCATTCAGCTGATAATATCCTCGATACAGGCCACGAACAGCATGGGAAATCACAATACACCCATGAGAGGTCTAGATCATCCCCTTCCACTGATTTCTACAAACAGGTACAAATGTCTCTTGTATTATCCTTTAAATTGCCCAAGGTGGTGGGGAACAGTAGAGGAGTGGAGGGGAAAAGAATTTTAATGAAAATTTTCAGTTTAGGAACTCTGCCTTTTGTCAGTAAAGGATTAAATGTTAGAGGTAGATTTCTTAAAATTAAGGAGATCAAAATTTGTACTGCACAAGAGCAGTTAGATTGAAGTAATTTCTTATGTGTTGTAGCCAGATGGAAAAAAACATGATTGGTTTGCTAATATCCTCTTTTTTTACAGTTGAGATTTTAAAGGTTCAAACCAATTTTCACGCAGTTACTTTTTCATTGGTGTGGCTGCATTGCCTGTTTGAATTCTCTGGAACTATGAAGAAAAGTGTTCCGAGTGTAAATAATACATACTTTTGAATTTTTTAATGGTCTAATAATTTCCACGAATTTCCTCTTTTCTTCCAAACTTGCTTCATGGAAAAGTTACATAGGACAAAACTTCTGCCTAACACAGTTTAAAGATTACAAATATGCCTGTTAATGTTAAAGCCACAAGCAACAATGAAACTGCTTAATGTTTTGTTTTATGTCAGTTTGCTTGATTTAAGATGTATACATTTATTTCTTAGAGAGATGCCAATGGCTGTTCAACTTGCAAGTAAATATTATGTTAATTTTTAACTGAGCAGGGCCAGGTAATGGTTGGCAGGTGGCACTGGAAGTAAACAAAGAAACTAAGTTTCTTTATTCTCTGTTAGAAGATGTTCAAGCTACCACAAGATTGCCTGATATGTATGAGGAGTCATAGTGTGTTCAACCTCTGTTGAACTTCACCTTCTGTAAGAATAAAATTGAAGCAATGCAGTTGTATATTACTTTTTCTTTATTTTTTCCCCTCTTGACAAAAGCATTGCATTCATACATTCACAGGTCACCTGTGTGTGTGTAGACATGGAGTAGAATGAAAATAGCTCAAAAAGAAACAAAAATGTTGATCTCTAAAAGTTGTGGATTGTCTTTCCATAAGTTTTTTGTGTCTTTAAGTTAGGCAAAAAATTATTTTTGAACTCTATGTGCAGACTTCACTATGCGGATAATTTACTAAGGTAGAGATTCCAAGCACTGAAAATATTCACCTGGAAGTTATTTTGAAAACTAAATTCACTAAATTATTAAATAATTGCCTACCCAGCAGAAAAAAAAATCATATCATCTATTCCCTATATGCATTTCTGGTTTATTAGTCAATGCCTTTACGTTCAGTATAGGCCTCCTGGGGCAAAAAGCAGACACCTGTTTAGGCACCTGGAATATATGGTGATAAGTGCATTGAAGATGCTTACAACAGACTGAAGTAAATAAAGACGTTGTTTTGCATATATGATTCAGATTATTCCAGTGCTAATGCGCAATTAAATTTCCTGCAGGTTCAGTGTTTGTAATGCAAAGCTCTGCTTTGGGTGGGGTTGTTTGAAGATAGTGAGATAATACCGTTGTGGAACAGCGCTGTTGGTGTTTTACTGTGAAACTAAAGTAGACGCACTGGGATTCACAACCTGGTGCATACTTGCACCTCCTAGAATGTGAGCGACTCTTCTGCAACTTCTGTGCCTCTTTTTTTTTTGTTTGTTTTTTGGCAAATGGAAGTTGCAAACGTTTATATAAATGTTAAGCTCTTCTGTAGATCAGCAAAGCAGAGCAGCAACGCGAGCACAGCCAGGTTGGGAGTGCTGCACAAGAGGTCACAGAGCACACTGTACTGCTTAAAACCAAACAAGCTCAAAACATGCTATGCTGCTGACTTGATGTATACTCAAACAGAGCAAACCCACAAATAAGAGGTTCCATAATCATAGATTTTTTTGGGAGTGAAACATGATGACTTGGTCTCTTACTTGTACTATAAACCTTTTTTAGGAAGTATCAGTTGAAGTAAGGAGGCAAACAGAGGATTTAAAGGAAGATGGGGAGTGTATTTTCTCTAACATTGACAAACTGGATGAAAGGAACTGCACTGTAAGGTAAGTATAGTGTTTCTTAATTTCTCTTTAAAAGATTTGGTTTTGACAAATCTTTTTGACAAATTTCTCTGATCTGATCTTTTCCTGACTCAAACTGAAAGTTCTACTGTGATGATTTCAGAGTTTCTGCCGTGCCTTTTTCCTTTATTTCCCTCCTTCTCCCCACATACTTCAATGTGCATGATAGAAATAATGTTGGGACTGAAATTTCTGGGGGCTCTAGTGTGAGCTTAAAGAAATTGTTGAGTGTTGAGCATATTATAGCTTGTTCAGAGGCAGTTGATTCTTATTTGTGTGCATGAAATGATAGTTACGGTTTTTTTCGAGGTTAGGTGGGGGCCCTGAGGTTTCCCAAAAGAGATTTCCAGTATTATCCTTGGCAAAGACAACATGCTGCTGAAACATAATAGTGCTGTAAATTGGACTTGCCTTTTCTTATGCGTTTACAGAATATAGGACTTGAATAGAAGACCCTAAAACTTGTTTAACTGTTTGAAGAGCTCTAATTTTCTCTGTTAATTCATATTTTAATTAATGTACTATGTTTTAAAACCCTTTTCAAAGGTGTGACTGTATGAACAGTGTAGTTAAAATCCTTTAAATGGTGAATGCTGAGGGTTGTCGTCATCCTGGGCTATTGTGGTGTAAGCAGTGATTTCAGCAGTCGCTGATTCTGCGGCTGCTGTAGCCACGTCTGACAGATCTGGGTTTCATAACAGAGGGAAAAAGAACCTCTATGGGCTTTCCTCCATTCTGTAAGTGGTAGTAATCTCTCAAGGAAGAGGAAATGATGAACTGTAGCAAACATACACTCAAGCTGTGACCATAAAATCTTGTAAAAAGTTAGTATTTACTTGTGGGTCCATATGATTGTATTTTACATTGCTTATGGCTTAGCTGAAGAGACCACCCCCTATTTTTCTAGTTTTTTGTAGCCCTTTGTACTTACCGTGGTGATTCCAAAATGAGCAGCCCAGAGCGGTGGAGTGTGTGCGCAGCGTGGGGAGGGGAGGAGGGAGCCCCGGGGCTCTGCACGAGTAAAACGATTCCCATCCAGCAGCGCCGAAGCCGAGTCACAAAAGCATGTGAACCGTACTCCTACGCCAGCATTTTAGGGTGTTTGTGCAGCACAATTCTTGCTTTATAATGGAATCCATTAAAATCACATGACAGGGCACCAGCTGCAGTAACTTTTTTTTTTTCAGCTGGAGCCTATTTTGACATACTGTTTCACATGTAGTATTTGGCCATTTTACCGCGTTACAGAAGGTTTTGTGAAATGGTCTCCTTCACAGTCTTTCTTTCAACATTGATATGCAGAGGGTTGATATGCCTTCTGTATTCAAAAAACTAACCAATTAAAATTTGGGCATTTAATTCCTGTATTGTGAGCTACCACTGCGTGATAATGAGTGGCTACCTTATGGGAACAAATATATATTTCCTTTTTTTAACAAGACATTCTTGTGCTCAAAAGGAACTGGTTTCATGGCATGGATTGATTTTATGATTTTTGAGCTGCCCTAAAGGCATTTAGTTTTCTGTTTTTAAAATCTAGCAGTCTGCAAATGGCTACCAAATCCACCTAATTCAGGGTATATTCTAGAACATGAATAGTAACCAAACCTAAGGTCTTCCTTACAGTCATATTTAATACTCTCTTTTAAAATTCATATTTGGATTAACTTGCTGGCAGCTGTTATTTTGTGCTTCTGAGACCTGTGTGCTAAGGTTGCCTTTGTACTACCAAAGTCAGTGTGATGGAGCTGAACACAGGAGTGGCCCTTCTGCGTTTGTGGGTGTGAGATTTGCAGTATCCCAAGCTGAGGAGACAGCTGTCCATGGGTGCTTTCTCCAGGTTAGACAGTCCTTACACTGCAGAGTGCTTCTGGCCTCCCTGCCCTTCAGTTGATTTGAGAAAAGAAAAGAAATTATTAACTTGACATAATCTTTGAATATTTATCATTTACAACTTCCCTGATTATTTTCCTCAGAAATACGAGTCTTTTTAATGCACTGAACCTACAATGAAGAAGGGTTAGAATATTGTACCAGCAAATGACTTTTTAAAAACAAAAATAAAGATGTTTGATAATTGTTTTTTTCTCCTGAAAACATTATTTTCTTGGCTGTTCTTTTTTAGCACACAGTTGTAAAACCTAAATTAACATTACTTTAAAAATTTGGAGAAGGAGGGTGTGAATGTTGAATTGATGGAGATAGTTTGTGAACCTGTTTCATCTTTGAGCTCTGTTTTCCCCCTCTGAGATTACTGAGTGTTTCCAATGAATTCGAGTTGTTTCATCTTCATTTTTAGAAGAGCTGCAACATGTTCTTCTGGACTGGAGTATTTAATAGTTTGGGGTATGACTTTCGTAGGAAGAGAAAATAATGGTCTTTTGCAGCCATTGTCATCTCATATGGAAGAGCCAGACCACTCTTGTTACGAACTTACGGGGTGCAGTCATCTCACATGAGAAGAGCATTTTTATACTGAGGGGTTGATGTGATTCTATGTATGTTCTTAACTTCAGGTCAGCATAAAAGCATTATATACTTCTGCTAATCTGTAAAACAAAAAATGGTGCTTTTTTTTTTCTTTTTAATTGATGCCACTCTTTCTATTTCAAATTAGTTACAAAAGCTTACCTTTTTACAGATGGAAAGTCTGTGCTTCTTTAAACATTTCTTTCTTTCTGCATGTGTAAAATGACTTATACTGGTTATGTAATTACCTTCCTTATAGAAGTCTCCACAGTTTCTAAGCTGAAAGACTTTCAAAAGGTTAAAGAGGGAAATGTGTGCTCTGACCATGTCTGTGGCTTCCTGCAGTATGACATGCACACATAAGTCATTCTGTATCAAAAGAATCATGCTTTTTGATCTAATTCTTAAGATTGCCATCTACTAGAGATGTTTACAGCCATTGCCTTTATTTACTTTCTAAGAACATTTGACTCCTAGCTCTATTAATTTGTTCCTGTGATGTCTATTAAAGTTACATAACTTCAAAAAGTGAAAAAGGATATCTGAGATCACAGGCTGCAGAAAATATTTCAACATTTAATAGGTGTCAAGTCCAAGAGCATATGCATGTCAAGTGTAGGACCATAGTGTGACTCAACTCTAATTAAACACTGTAAAATATTTTTCAGTGGTTTCATACCTTAGTGGTTACTTGTATTTGAGTTCAGCCCTTGAAGACAGAGGAGCAGCCTTTACAATACAAAACCAAAATAAAAATAATTTCTTAATGCCTAAGTTGTCCTAAATGACCAAGTATAGTGTTCTAGAAAAATCTTTGATAATCCAGAAGCAGAAGCCTATAGACACATTCTCAAGGTTTTTATTAGGCTCTTTGTAAGGAAGATTTTTCAACACCTGGTGAATATCTAGGCTCCATGCTTACCTGGAGCAGCAAGGAAGAGAAGGAAGAAGACCTTCAGCAACACAGGAATGTGACTGACCTTATGTCTTCTGAATTGAGTGAGATGAATTTAAAAATGACCAGTAGTCCATTTAGGTATGTGTGTATTTGTATCATGCATATATGGATGTTTGTGTGTGTATATATGTACATATACACAGACATGGGTATGTTGATAGTTACTTCTCTTAGCTTCTTCTGATGTGTGACCATTGTGGGGTTGGGGTTTACATATCTTTGAGGACTCATTAACAGTGGGGGGAAAAAACACCAACAGTCCACAATAGGCATTTGGACAAATTAGTTCCTCATATTTACAGTGGTAGATGGTGTAAATTAGTCACCATCTAAATTAATGTAAATTAATTGGAAATATATAGTGTTAGGATCAGCTTAACTAGGAACTCAGCTACTGAAATACAAGACTTTTGAAGGCTTGGGGGTTTTTATATGTAGCGAAAGGGCCATTTCCTTAAATAGTTAATGAGAACTTCTGTTGCCAGCATTGTATTGCATAGCTATTTTAAACTTCTTTATTAAGAATCATAGAATCCTAGAATGGTTTGATTCGCAAGGGACTTTAAAAATCATCTAGTTCCAACCCTCCTGCCCTGGCCAGGGAACTTTCCACTACACCAGGTTACTCAGAGCCTGGTCATTGACACCTCCAGGTGTGGGAAGTCACAGCTTCTCTGGATAACCTGTTCCAGTGCCTCACCACCCTCACAAGTAAAGAATTTCTTCCTAATATCTAAGCTAAACCTGCCTTCCTCCATCTTAAGGCCATTCCCCCTTGTCCTGTCACTACCTGCCTTTGTGAAAAGTCCCTCTCTGGTTTTCCTGTAGCCTACTTTAGGTACTGGAAGGTGCTGTAAGGTCTCCCTGGTGCCTTTTCTCTCTAGGCTGAACAGCCCCAACTCTCTCAGCCTGTCCTCAATGAGGTGTTCCAGTTGTGTGATCATAGTAGTAGCCCTTCTCTGGACACATTCCAACAGGGCCACATTTTTCTTCTTTTGGGAACCCTAGAGCTGAATGCAGTAATCAAGGTGGGGGTTCAGAAAAGCAGAGTAGAGGGGGAGAATCCCCTCCCTTTACCTGCTGGCCAGACTGCTTTTGATGTAGCTGTTTGGCTCTCTGAGCTGGGAGTACGCACTGCCAAGTTATTTAGCTTTTGTCCACAAACACCCTCAAGTCTTTCTTCCCAAGGCTGGTCTTGGTCTGTTCTGAGCCTGAACTTCTGCTTGGGATTGCCTTGACCCAGGGGCAGAACCTGGCACTTGGCATTGTTGACCTTCCTGAGGTTACTCATTTATTGTTGCAGTTAAGCAGTCAAGCTGTGAGTTGCTGTTCCTGACTGAATATTGCAGGACAAGTATGTCTCAGGCATTGAAGGTCTTACCAAGGCATTAACAGAGCTATGTAAGCAAAATGTTTTCACCCTTTTCCATTTGAGGAAGAAATAGTATAATCTTGTGCAACTGCTTCCTTAGACATCAGTGGAAAAATTACTTTGGCAAACATTTCATGCATGTGTTAACAGGCTCTACAGAGCTTTCTCTTCTACAGGCTGAACAATTCCAACTCTCTCATCCTGTCTTCACAGGAGAGATGTTCTATCCCTCTGATCATGTCCCTGGCACTCCTCTGGACTTGCTCCAGCAGGTCCATGTCCTTAGCATTTATTTATCATGAGATACAGATTATTAAGGCATTTCTCACACCAGATTTTTTGCCAGTGATGTGACACATTGTGTGTGTCATATAGCAATAGCACAAGTACAGTCTGGGCTGTTATAAAGCTTGTATTTTGTCTGAAAATGAGAAATACCTACTGTAGCTCTTCCTGTGCATGTAGAGGAGAGAGTGAGTTTACCAGCATCTATTCATATATGAGAAATCCCCTGTAACCTTTCATCTTCCTTAGGTTTCTGTGAGTACTTGTAATTAGTACAGGTTTCATTGCCATGAACCATTATGTCCTTTCAGTGTACTAGCTTGTGACTGACTAATAACAGATATATAAATATAACACTCTGAGACAGTGGAACATTGAATCACTGGTATGTGATGGCAGCTGATGGATGCACCAGTTGGTGCTTAAAAGCAGCCCAAAAGTCTACCTAGGCAGGTTTTTTTCTCTGTGTGAGCTTGTAGCAGATGCTTGGGCGGGGGGGAGGGAACAGAAACCCAGGGCAAACCCGGAGCCATGCAGCTGGGTATGTTGTCAAGCTTCTGTTGGTCTGTCTGTCTTTGAGCTTTGCTTTATTTTGGGGGGTTTTGTTTAGTTTTTTACTGCTGTGAAGTACGAAGATTGTATGTTCATAGAACAGTCTGTGAAATTCAGCTTTTCCTTCTTGTGTAGCAGCAATTTCTGTTGTACATCATCGTATATGTTGGTGAAGCACAGGAAAATCTCTCCTGTGGATTACTTACTTTGCATTTATCAAATCTGAATAATTTCCTCATAGCCGCAACTGCTGCCACCTAGATTTTACCCCTTTTGTGAATCATCTATATCTAATGAGTTCTGATGTGAATGATGTGATCAGATGAGTGAGGACTGTCTCATGGGAGTCAAATTTTTAAGAGCCTCAGGTGAGATAAAATTTAATTTTCTAACTCTAGAAAATCCAAAGTCTCTGTCATCCAGATCACTCTTGTCCCAATGGGTAGTAGCTCTTTCTAAGATTGGTAGTGCATCCAAGACACATCTTTTTTACACATGCCCAAATTATTCTCTGTCATTTTTACTCATTAGTGCAGCTTCTGACTCTCTTAATGAAATTTATACTTTTTTGCTTTTTTCAGATGTTAAATTTATGATTCTGAGGTTCTCCAGATTCATAGTGAGCTTTTTTTTAATTCTTGCTCTTTCTCTCATTCTTTCTCTTCAGCATCCTCACACCTGCCCTCCCCAGCACTGGGTGTGTCACTGTGCTTAAGCAGCTGTCCATGTATCAGAGGAATGGGTAGCTGTGCATCACAGATCCCAGTTCAGTAATTTCTGTGGAAGTTTCAAGTGACTGTCATATGGCTCAGGTAGCTTGTGACTACCCACTTTTAATGGTGTGCAGCATCTGAGAATAGTTCCTGCAAAGGCTGTTCTTTGCTTGTGGAGTTGTGAAGGGGAGACTGCATCAATTTTTTTTCTACAACCTTTGAAGAGGACAGAGAGAGGGAAGGAAGAATGGTGGTTGGGTGTCTTAGTAGGTGTTACACATTCCCTCTGAGTTTCATGTATTATATATTCAGTTGCATGTTATCTCTTAGCATTATACCATCTGGCTTGTTCTTTTAAAAATATTAATCTCATATATGTAAATGCCATTTTCAAGAATCCACTGTGTGGATTCTTTCTTTCAAAAAAGATTTATCTAAATGCATATGGCCACTGGAACAGGGTAGCTCTTCAAATAGCAAAGATTTGAACCAGATTCCTCTCATACCTCAGGATCAAGGCAGAAATGGCATGATAAATTGTGCCACTTGTAGTCTTTTTCTTCCTCTTGTTGTCCATTTTAAAACTTTCAGGCTGGTTGAGCTGAGAGATGTGTAGGCATCTTCATAAGCATCACAAATGCATTATTTTGGGATTTGGGGGTTGGTTGTGGCTAAATGAAATTGTTAAAACTTGCAGGCTCCTGCCACTGCCTCCCTGTTCCTCACTCTCCTGGCAGCACTCAGCCAGCAGCTGTCAGGTGTGCATCCTGCAGATCAGTGAGATGCTCTGCTTGGGCTCATCAGCAGCTGCTGGATCTCATTAAATGGGTGCTGGACTGCCTCCAAAACCTGTGGTTGTTTTTTAGTACACTACAGTAATACAGCCCTATTTCTCCCCCATCCAATTTATGCATTCTCCACACCCTTGAAAGTGTAGACTCTTCCTCTACCTTTATCAGGTGAACTTTGAATCCCTGTTTCTAAACTTGAGGGTAGCTACACCATCTCATATATCCCCTTTTTTCTACTTGCAACTTCTTGCTACCAAGTAAAGTTATTTTTGCTTTAATTACTTCTGGCACATCTGTTCTCACTGTGCATGCAGTGACAGCGAGAGGTATGGCAAGGCCATCGTGGGCTGAAAAAAGAAGTGTTGGGGGGTAATTTCTTCTTACCTAAAGTTTCTTCCCCTGTCCCTAAAGGTAAGTGTTACCAAGCATGAGAAGCTAGAAGTAGTCCAAATAATTCTGAAATTGGCAGCATGTGAAAGAACACACAAAAGTGTTTGTGTAGAGAGAAACAGAAATAAATTTATACGCATTAGTTCATTTTTGTGTTCTGGTTTGATTTTACTTCTTTACCCGGAAAGAGGATTAGAATGGAAACCATCTAAAGACATGCATTTTAGTTGCATTGCTTGAAATCCAGCTATCTTTATGTAGCTCTGTTGATGATAGCAACAGTTGAGTATGGAGATTTAGAGCTAATGTAAGATATAGTCTCCAGTGGTTATAGTCATAAAAGCATCAAGTGCTGATGCATTGTAGATTTTATTTTCCCCTAAGTTACTTGATGAAAAGCATAATTGGAAATAGGTGACTGATTTGTCTCCTCAGTGCAGCAAATCATACGTTTCTGACATATGGAGTGGCTTTATGGTGTTCTGGTGCTAAAAGCTAGCCTGTGAAATGTTCACTTTCTGCTATAAGCCCTTAGGCAATGTGGTTATGGTTCGCTGTCACGCAGGAGACTGTTTGTCAGTAAATGTGAATGAAGTTTTGTGCTAAAAAGTAATGTGGCAGCTATAGCTTCCATTTCTCTGCATGGGCCAGCCAGACTTGCTGCAGTCTAACCAGTTGTATTGAATTATGTAAACTAGTGTTTTTTCTTGAAATCATTCTCTCTATTGAAATCAAATAGGCAGCTTTGGGAAGCAGAAAAATTTTAGGGGAGGTTATTAACTGGATATCTAACTGCTCTATGTGATTTTGTGTGCAGTTTAAGTAACATTTTCCTCTTAAAGTGATCATCTTCAAAATTATCTTTTAATACATATTAAAGCCTTATCCACAACTTCTCTATTAAGTCTTTTAATGTGTTCTTGTAGAAAAATTGAAAGGAGCTTGAGCTTTGCTCTCTGATGAAAGCCACGATGCCTTCTAAAGATGGAACGTGGGGGTGGCAGTGTGCTCATGCAGCATGAAAGCGTTCAGTTCTTTCCCTGCAGAATCTCCTGCAAGAGAGGGCGCCTGTGCACACAACGCATGCAAAAAAAATCAGACTGGAGGGCTGTTGGTGAAGGCTCTCCTCTAAAATTAAAGACCTGGTTATTTGAATGTTTTTCAGAAAGGAACCCAGTAACACACTGATCTTTTACAATCATTGTAAATAGATAAAACTTGTAGAGCTGTAGTTGTGGAAATGCGGATCATGATTTTCACAAATGAAAACCCTTAAAAAATTAAAGCACTTTTTAAAGTTTTGTTTTATTTTTTTTTTAATAAGCAAATCCAGAGGGTGGGGGTGGGGGAAAGGAAAAGCTTTGAAGTCTCTGAGATCTTTTCCCTGAGGTCAGAAGTTTCTGGTGATGTAACATACAATACAGACTAAGCCTTCACTTATCAAGGTTAAAGTTGACAGAGCTTGTATGAACTTGTCAATCATAGGAAGCAGGCAAAAACAAGCCAGCTGTTGTGAGGCATGGCTTTGAAAATCCTCTGTGCTACAGTAAATGAGACGCAGAGGTTGAGACAGATTCAGTTCTGCAAGGCTTTCAAACTGGCTGGCACATTTGCAAGGATGCAAAGCTCACATATCCAGTGAATATGGGTAAAAAGCTGTAAATCCTGGTAAGATTGTCTTTTCTTTAGTATTAAAGCATGAAAGAAATAGCTAGAGGTGTGTGCCTTATGTGCCATTTTTTGTCAGTTCTGAACAGAAATTTGCAATATTAATTCATACAGTATTTCTTTTGTTCTTCAGGTCTTTGAGCACAGGCTGCATCTTCTGCCTTTATCAGCAGAAGCTACAGTAGCAAATTAGCAATGATGCAATGCTTGGTACAGAATTTTATTTTGTTTAGTGCAATGGACTTGTTCTGTTCACTCATGGATTGGGAGAATAGGGGGAAAACGTGAGTTAATTCCAGCTAAGATGCTCTGTGTGCATACGCTCGCACACACGCGCTGTTTTTAGCAGCTTTTGTTTTCACAGTTGGCATCATCCACACTGGAATTAGAAGGCAGTGCCTTTTGAAAATACTTGTTTTCTGGACTGAGGGCTGCAGTGCTGTTGTTGTGGCTCAGGGTGCCAGGCTCAGGGTTCCTCTCGACTAGGGGTGGTGCGAGAGCTTTTCATCTTGTTATTTGCCAGCCAAGCCTGTTACTGTGAGTACAGGCTTGCACGAAGACCTTCTCCACAGCAGCAGGAGCTGTTAGCTGGGAGTGTAAGAGAATTGGATGTGACTATTAGAAGCAAGCGGTGAGTGTGGCTCAGAGTGAAAAGATGGCTGTTGAAATGTGTGCATGTGCATGCTAATTAATTAAAATAACTGCTTTAGGATTTTTTTCGTTTAGAGATGAGCTAGCTGTGTATTCTTTTTGATGAGAGAATGCCTGAGAATCCCAGGTGACCTAGTTGTTATTCACAGTGTTTCATTTTTTAGCTTGTTTTCTGCTACCTAATTCTTGTTCAGCTGCAAGCAGCTGTTTTCAGTAGTAATAGCAACAAGAAAATAGCAACAGCATTATCAGGACAAAAAAGTCAAAATGAAAAAAAAAATCAAAGGAGTGGCAACTGGAATGTAGGGGGTTTTTTAGTAGATTGACAAAACAATCATTCTTCTTTGAGCTTTTTTTTAATATGACTGTGATTTCCTTGTTAGCAGTGTTGGAAAATACTGTCTTTTGTCTCTGCAATGGTTGCCATTTGTGTAATATGATGGTTCTCGTTATACTGTTGGGATATTCTGATGATTGAATTCAGTGTGTAAGTACTGAACACATTAACTGGTTGACTTGAGTTTAAGTAATTTTAATTCCATGCAGGTAATCCCCCTGTGTGCTAGAAGAGGCATGCAGTAGATAAAGCAATTAGAATACAGCCATTAAAAATATCTTTTATAATTTATTTTTGATGTGCAGCAGAGTGGAGGAGGGGCTTTTGTTTTCTGAACTAAGGAAAGGAAAGCATCCCTCCCTCTGCCCTTTCCCACAAGATTCTTCCCTTCTGCATAGAGGCCCTTGTGCTGCTCTAAGAAATATAATTTTAATCAGATTTTATTTCTGTTATGGGCCTATATCTTTTGCTGTTACCTGTGACTGGCCTACATTCATCCATCAACATAACTTTGTTTATTTACTGCAGAATTAGAGTGGATATGTTATTTGTTAATAATTTATTTCTGATTTTCGTGGGGAAAGAGGTATCATTTTTAGAGAGACAGAATGAGAGATGAAAACACATTGCAGTGTGTATGTTGCCATGCAGGCAGGACAGGAGAGAAATTCTGGTGGGATCAATGGACTGGCAAGCAGTGTCTGTTATTGTATTTCATTCTGTGATAAAGCCAGGTGATAATGCAAGAGTTGTTAAGGTAGAGTGACATTTTGCTTTATCACATTGGGTGCAACAACCAAGCTGTATTTAGGTTGATTGACTAAACAGATAGCTGCCATTGAGGTGCAGATAATGTTAACAGGCTTTCAGAAACAGAACTGAAAAACCAAGACTCCATGATAAACGGGTTGTAGTGTACCAGTGATGTACTCTGGGATATAGTTTGTGAAATACCTTGCTAGTTTTGTACCTTCAGTTTTCTTCTGATAGGCCTTTTTTTATTCCTTGAGAACTGGATGAGTATTCTCTTGTCATTCAGTATTCATTATTCTTTTCATCTTAACATGTGCTTTGCTTTTTGGACTGTTTGCTTCTTGGATACTGATTGCCATCATCTGTCTCTTCAGACCAAGGCAGTGGACAGCTCTACTTCTTTATAGTGGCTTATTGCTGTGCCTCTTCACAGCATGACTGTTAGGGTACAGCCATCATGGTTCTTTAGAGGGCTCTTTATTCTCTGCATTTATCTTAAAAGATTCCTAAGTAGTTTTATGAAGCGCTCATTTAGCATCTTTGGAATATGCTCCATGTGTCGCTATCTGACGGATAGTGTGTGCTGTACTGACTCAGTAATGATAGCAGATAGAGCTCATCAGAAAAATGAACCACTTGTAAAATAATTGTCCTGATATTGCATGTCCAAATTGTGGTGTTGTGTTGTCAGTGCCTCCTGAGTATTGCAATAGTAAAACCAGTTTAAGGGCCTAAGTGAATCCTGGACCCTCTGAGAGAAAAGGATATGGAACTCAGATGAGGATTCACGTAACTAATAGAAGGGAGACATCTATGTGCAAGTGAAGTGCTGAGTCCAGTTGCAGTCCACAGAGAACTCAGATTTTGATTCTAAGTTGGCTAAACTTGGTTGGATAAACAGTTGGCTAAACACAGGTATCTAGTGAGACATGAGATAGCCCAGCATATCCCACTTGGCTTCCAGCTGCCACCTCTTAGAGGAACTGATGCCTTTTAACCTTTTAAGTTTCTGAAATTATGGAAGACACCCATCATACATTAGTTAGTGCTTATCAATATGGATTAAAATCTGACATTAGACTTCAGATTTTTTCCAAATTTCCAACAGTCTTGCCCTTTGCACCCCATTCTAACTTCATAACATTATGTTGTCTCGAGCAGAACTATACTGGATAAAAGAAACTACCCTTTTTTGTGTGGCCTGTTGCAGAAGTGCTTTTGGATCCCGGAGTGCCACGTGCCAGACAAATACACAATGAAAACATAGTTTCAGCACATCAAGTTCATAGCTTAAGAAGTATTGGCAAGAGCTGTGCCTATAAACAGGATTTTGTCATATGCAAAGACAGTATTTTCCAATTGCTTTAAGCCACATAATTATCTGTTTCAAGCCAGGTCAGGTCCTTGATCCAGTTTTCTGTGGGGCTGTATAATTCCTGCTGAAAAGAACAGGAAGACAAAGCTCAGAGTGTCTTAAGAAGGAGGCTGTCTCTTCTGGCAGAGTATCTGCATAAGGTCACTTTAAAGGGACTGCAAAACTGTGGCCTTGATTTTGAGTGTGTGTTTTTGTAGGGTGAGGACTTTACAGAGGAGTCGTACTCAGGTATGAAAGCCTTTTTCCAATGTAGCTTGTAGTTCTTGAGAAGGAATTTAAATTAAATCAGAAACAGCCACTCCATTTGCTCTCCTTGGCCAGTGAGTTAGTGCGGAACGTATCTTAAGTTACATAACCATGCTTATGTTTTATGGTGAAGCTTCTGCACAGAGGTCAGATCTTTAACGAATGATGCATTTTTCAAATGTTGGCTAATGCATTTTTGCAAAACTTATCTAGTCTGGGATTTTGAAGTTGGAGCGTCTCATGGCACTCTTTGGGTTGGCCTGAAGTGTTCTCAAGAAACTGTAAATCAGACAGATAAAAATCAAACACATTGAGTTTATTGAAAACACTTTCATTTATTGAGGCATAGCATTCAATCAGATTGTTCTATCTCTCTATACAAATTTAGTGAAATCTTGAGTATGGGGCAAATGAAGAAAGTGGAGTTGTTTTTTATGGCAACCAAAAATGTTATTTTTTTGATAGGCATCTGTACGTAATGATTCATTTTTGTAAATGCTCACTGACTCCATTGGCAGGCTCCTGTTAATGTGTGTGTATGTGTGTATATGGTTTAAGCTTTATGTAAGAGCTGACATTACTGTTACCTCTCTCTGTTTTCTTAGAATAGCCTGTTGTATTACTGCGCAGGGGACTGGAGGTGTCCAGGCTGAGGATGAGACCTGGGAGATTTTTGCACAGCTTAGTCTTTACATGGCCTTTTAATTTCAGTCTTGGGTGTGTATGCCCCACGCTAATGGAGCCAGAAGGAAACTGAGAGATGTACTTGTGTGTTTAGGTAGGAAATACTTTGTGCCAGTATGGAGATCCACATTCCCACCCCCACTGCAGTAAATGATGCTGGTGTGGCTATGGCCACTGGGAAGGTACAAGACCGAGAGCAAAGCTCCTCCTGCATTCACTGGTGACTGCTCAGCCTCTCATCTCTCCACACAGAGCCCCTCTGGGAATGCTGAGTCCTCTGCTAAATGAGAGCTTCTCAAAAATGTGAAGGACTGGTTTATATGATGAAACAATTCCTTCTTTTCAGTTAGAAGCCTACATTGGTTTTCTGCCTCCTGCTATTTAGATATGAAAGCTTCTACAACAAAATATTAAAAGCAAGTGCAGTAGAAAAGACTCATGTTAGACTCCTGTACTAGACTCACCCTTACTGAATACCACTTTGTCGCAATAGCGTAAGACTCTTAATTACACTTCCTTTGCAGCTCGGGTTATGTGGCTGGTGTAAGTTGTCTGACAGTGAAAGCTGTAATGTACTGTGCTGGGGTGAGGAATGTGGTGTGAACTTTCCTAGTTCTGTTGTATCAGAAATGCTCCTGCGACTTGGGTACTTGTGGCATTGTATTATGGGGGTGGGAGAGCTTTGGGTTTGAAGATAGCTGAGAGTTTAATGTTCTTGATGTTGGCTGGTTTGTTATCTAGAATGAAAATAGTAATTAAGTCAGTTGTGTTTTCAGATGGTTTAAAACTGTTCTGTCTCTCTCACTTTGTGATGTTTGATTATAAATGATGAGTTCCTTTCATTGGTATGTTATCTTTGAATAATCCTATGGGCCTCATTTCCAAACCAGCTGTATACTGAGCATATTATTACATGATGCACTGACATATAGCAAGCAGCTTAGTGGATTTCTCCATATTGCTAATAATGTAACACTTTTGCAGGTTCTTGCCACTGTGTTCTCCTGGGGCTTGAAGCTTATTTTCTTTTCCTCCTTTCTGAACAGTAAGCTTACATCTCTCCAAAATAATGTGATGAGCATGTTCTGCATGATGATGCACTCACACTGAATGCAATTTAGCTTCAGTGTTGAATGTAGCCACCACCTCTCCTCAGACCCATTTTGTGTGGCACTTCAAAATTTTTGATTAATTTTGTGGAAGCTGTATGAGGTCATGTGTGTAATATCTGAATTTTATCTCCGTGTTCGCAAATATGGCACCTCTAAATTTCTCTCTGTTGTAATTCCTTATGTCCTTTTGCTCAGTTTTGGAAGGTGACAGGACTGCTAGAGCATTCATTGCTTCTGAGCCAGAGTAATATGTATATGTGCACACACCAATATATTGGTTACATGTTTTGGATATGCATGTGTGTCAGATTGGTGGTGTTCTCTGTCCTGTTTGCTTCCACCAGCATTCCCAGTCCTGTGCATGTCAAGTTCATGGTATACTTTGCAAACTGGCTGAGGTAATGCATGTAATTGATGTCTTTGCAATGTTTTGTGTCATACCCTTGATTTTTCTGTGCACTTGAAAGCATCTGTTGCACTGGTTTTGGTTATGGCTTATGGATGTGAAGGTGAATTTGGAGGCCTGAAGAGCTCTTGCATGGGTTAACGAGGAGAAAATTGTGCTGTTCGTGGGTTAGCTAGACAAAGAAAAATGCTGGTAGGAACTAAGTCCTACAGTCTTTATTTGTTAAATATTAAATATTATTTGTTAAATGTTAAATATTAAAACTAGTGGATCTACTTACAGACATGGTTCTGCTTACATTGAACTCACTAGGGAAAATGAGCTGACTCTTGAGATGCCAAGATGCCATATAACCAAATCTGCACAGAGTTGGTCTTTCTGGCCTTTTGTATAATTTTTTACTTCACAAAACTGTCCTTCATCTACTGTTAAAAGAGGAGTCAATAAATGCTGTTTTGTAAATCTGAATTGACTGAATTTGTCAGACAACTTGAAGTTGTCTGAACCAACCTACTCTCAGCTGAGAGCAATGTGAAGAAACCTGGATGTCAACAATACTAATCTCGTAATCCATGTTAAAATTTACCAGTTAAAGTAGAATTTTAAGGTTTAACACTTCACATGAGAGAAAGATTGTGTATGTGACTTCTCAGGAATCCACATCTAGTCAGTTGTCTTTCCACAATACTTCATTTTAAATATTTGTTTTAATTTAATTAAAATAGCAATGCAGTGTGTAATTACTCCATTTTTTTTTCTTCTTGAATTTATAATAGACTTCAAGCTACTAGTTATTTTATATGCTTTTGTCTCAAATTTTGTTTTCCTACACACTGGTGTTAACTGCCTATGGACATTCTCAAGCCGGTACAGTGATGTTAGTAATGTGTTTACATGGAAAAATTCAAGTAAACCTTATTTTACAAATAGACTGGGAAAGATCCCTTTTTCACAGTCACCTCAAAAGAAGGCTTGGGCAGTTCATGACTATAGGATTACTATTTAAAAATACAGAGACCAGCACTGTCAGTAGCATAACTTACATTAGTAGCTCTCTGAAGCCTGTGACTTCATTATTGCAGCTTGTTTTCTGAGCTCATAGTGTCTCTTCACCTCCTTTAAAGCAGAGAGCAAACCTGTCTCCTCTCAGGGCTCTAGAGGTACTTTCCTCCTGCCTTCTGCTCCTTCCCCAGTTTGTCTTTATCTGGTGAGCACAACTGTACTACGTGTCTTGTGGCAAAGGACAAGCATGGAACTGCAAAAGGCTATTTCCTGACTAGAGAGAAAGAGAGTGTGAAACTGGAATAAACCCAAAAACATTTAGGATAAGATAATAAGGCCTTTTTGGCCATTGTTTGTCATTTGTGCTGACAGGGCAAAGAAGTTCAACCTTAAAATAAGTCTGACTGGAAAATACTATCCATTCTAAATTTCCTTTTCTGCCTTAATTCAGGAGATACTAATTTTCTCTTTCCAAGTTTTTTTAGCTTCAGCACACATTTTGTTTGCATTCACTTCATTTTTCAGCAGATACACAAAAATTCAACCTCCAGATTCATAATTAAAGTTCTTGGTATTCAGTTCACTTTTAAAAATGTTACTGAAGTATTATTGCACCTAGATAAGAAATGTGTTTCACACACTTTGTTACTGATTTTGGAGCAAGAAGAGAAATTTTAATATTAAAATTCCTCTTCTGGGGAGAGTTTTGTTTTCTGCCAACATTTGGCTATTTGGCTGTGCATTTAACTAAGCTGTGCACGCTGCAGTGCCTCAGGTTACTCGAGGTTGTGTCGTGTCCTGTGGCGCTCCATACCCTAATTTAGCCTGACATTATGTTTTGACTCTTCGTGTTAGATTAGGTACACCATGTGTGCCCGTACATGAGAGGCTGTTTTTGTGCTGTACGGTTGACATAGATGGGGGGAGTTGATGTTGAGTGTTGGATGTGATCTCTCAGTGTTCAAGCTTTCTGGGTTGGTGGGTTGGCCTTGCACCGAAGGAAATAAATCAACAGTGTACTAAAAGCATGTTCTTTTCTCTAGGCAAGCTGACACAGGGGCCCTGAGGGAAAACCCACAAGAGAGGAGTGATCAGCTGGACCAGAATTTAGGCCATAAGTGGAAGTCTTCTGTCAGGCCTTTGCACGTGCAAGAACCTACAGTTCTGCCTCATGAGAGTCGGGGCAGGTCTGGGACATTGCCTAGTGACTACCGATACTCTCAGGAAAATGTGAATGAGAAGAGCAAGGATTGTAGCCTGCCTCACCTGCCCTACTCTGAGCCACAGACCTTGAACGAGAACCACTCCTGTCAGTCCTGGGGCAAAGGAGAGGAAGACCATAGAATAGAACCAGTGCTGCTGAACAAGAAGCGTGGACCTGCTCCTCAGAGGCCACCACCACCTAAAAGAGATAAATACAGGCGACCAGATATTTCTGCACCATCTCTCGGCACCTCTTCTGAATCTCTGCTGGCAGCAACCAGCCGGTCCTTTCTGTCCTCGTCCCCCAGCTCCACTGAAATTTTTGCCAGTCAGTCCTCTCTCTGTCAGAGTCCCACAGCTTTCAGTGGAAAAGTGAAGAGTGCTAATCCACAGCAGCTCCAGCAAGTGTCATCCACAGAGAATGTTTGTCAGTACTTAGAAGAAAAAACACACCTTAAGTCTGAATCTTCCAAGTATCGGTATCTTCAAAAAAAACCTGGCATGGAGTCATCAAGGTCCCCTTCTCCCCAGTTTGCACCACAGAAGCTCACTGATAAACCTCCTGTGTCCCTACAGGATGAGAACCCAGCCAGGTAGTAGATGTAATTCCTTTACTATTTTATTAACACTTTTTTCCCCGGTTAGACCTTATTATTGGTTGTCTGTTCATTTTCTTTACATGTTCTTCAAGTTCATTAAGTATTGAGCCATTGCACCATATTTTAGAGACCACAGACTTGAGTGAAATTCCTTTTAGTACCATTAACATCCTTCAGCTGGTCTGTGGTTTCTTTTAGTTGTCTTATGCTGCCCAGGTGTTACACCTGGTAGTTAGTAGAAAATGAAAGGAAAGGGTTTTAAGAGATTTTCCTCTGACAGAACAGGCAGAGTCAGAAAAGTCCCTGTCATCATTTCCCCTACCTGAGTCTGTATGTAAATATGAATCAGTGTAGGGAGGGACGAAGCAGATGTGGGAAGGGAAGCTGGTTCTTTTGTGAGAACATCTGTTTTGAAAACACACAGAGTAATATACACTGGTCAAATCATGACTGGTTTTATGTTGCTTTTACAGTGAAATGTGGCACTTTAGCTTGTCTGTGGAGGGGTCCTCAACACTTTATGTTGACAAGGACTGAATACTCAGTGGGAGATTGTCAGTCCTTTCCCAGGGTAGATAAACTCAGAATTGGACAACTGACTTAAATTAATTGATTGCTGCATCTGTCATATACTGCTAAGATCATAAAAGGTTATTCTCCCACAAGATAACAAACTCTTCCAGGAAGCTCAGGAATCTTGGTTTTCATAAATCCTTCAGCACTATAATTCATGGTTAAAGAATGAAAACAAAACCTCTAAGCTGAATTCATGCAGAGATTGCTTCTCTGAGCAAAAGCAGTTGGCATGGCTTTACTCTAATGTAAATGGTTGAACAAAATCAGGCTGTTTTCCATTTTGCCTTATGACATGAAAACATTAATCACTTTTTTTCCTAAATAGGCCTTGATGTTTTTCCTCTTACAACTGGAGGAGAAAATGAGGTTTCATTCTGCAGTGTTTTTAACATGAAGAAATAATATACTGTACAATGAAAAGTGCAATATGTCATACAAACCCTAGAATCCTTGCGCTAAGGTGGATGACAATAATGACTTCCTTAATATTTTGCTTTGACTTCCTTAATGTATTATTTTATGAACAGATATGAAGGATGCGTAGAAGGCCAATTGTATTTGTCCTTCCTTTTTGCTAAGCTTTAATGTTGAAATGAGCACTGAGGTGTGCCTAATTATATGCCCATATCTGAATGATAAAATACTTACCCTGCAAATCTTTTGCTAACATTTAAAATTCTTAAGCCTAGACAGCTCTTATATGCACACAATGTATTGTCCCCAGTTAATAATTAAATTACTCACTAAAACAGGTTTGGCCGAAAAGGACAAGCGTGGTGGCCATACCTCAGAGCTTTCTATATGGTATTTATTTCATATGAATAAAATATGTTAAGTAGATTTATCTTCATACATAGTTAATCAGATTTGGCTTATTATTTCTATTGGCTCCTTGCATGTGAGCTTTTGGACATGCCACTGCACGTTAATGTTTGATGATGTTAGCTTATATAGCTTTTTTACTCTTTTAAGAAAAGTGTCTTGTTCATCAGCAGGCCAAGGTGAGTGTGTGTGCAGGGTTTCCTGCAGGGATTTAGGTAGAATAATGTGTGTAGGGCAAGTACTGATGGTGTACACAACCCAGCTATTGCCAAAGACAGCTGTTTAGCAACAACAGAGCTAAAAAGAGTGCATCAATAGATTTCCACTAAATCTAAACTCAAGTCAAGGAGGGACTGTTGGTTGGGTTGAAGCTTTAGAATGTCCACAAGCAGAGCTGCTACAAGTCAAAATTTCATGCTGCCTTTCCACAAATGGAAAACCTTCAGAAATCAGGAGGGTAGTGATTGCAGAAACAGAATTTTTGAAGCACCTGGTGTTGAACTGTCTTTGCTTTTACTGGAAGCAGTTGATTTAATGATGCCTTAAATTTCTGGAAAAATCTTTGACTAGGCTGAGAGGAATGTACTCAAAGTCTCAAAACAGATGCTGGGCATTTTAGGTGAAGGATTGCACTCAGCTCACTTCTTTTCCAGTTACCCTCCATACATTTATGCATTCAGCTTATATTTCCCCCAAATTCTAAAACATGTTCCTCTTCACATTCTAGTGGAGTTTCAAATGTGTGGGCTTTAACTAAAATAAGCAAAAGAAAGAGTAGGGTGGGGTGGCTGGGCAGTGCCGAGCTCTAGTGCAGTCAGGAGAGTCCCAGCCTGCAGATGGGAAGCTGGGTCTAAGCAGTGGGCACAGAAGTGAGCTCTTCAAAATGACAGTCCCCTTGAATGAAAACAGCCTGATGAAATGGGAGTGGGGAGGTTGAACATGGGCTGGAAAACCTGCCCCAAGTGTTGGATCAGTATGTCAAAGCATGTCCACAAAACACTTGCGGAAAGTAAATACCTACTGGGGGGCTGCATGTTCATTCAGAGGCAAATATACCATTAAAATACAAGATACAATTTCTGAAAAATATCAAGTCAAACAGATTCTGCTGTTACCAACAGTACAAAAGTATAAGCTTATTTTAAGGAAAGTGACACACCCACACTTAGAGGAGAAGAGCTGTAGTATGTGTTGGTCACTTATCTGAAAGGCGGCAAGCTACCCAGCCAGATGAAACCAGATATTTTAGCTAGTAGGCAATGTTCCTTTCCTTGCTGTAGAGGTTCCAAACCCACATTATGACAATAATTTTAAACTTTTTGCAAACTCAGAACCACTAAACTAGACTTTGGCTTCTTATATGGTTTGCATACAGTACAGATGTTTCTGTAATGTTATTTAACATGTTATTGTCCAGTTGAAAAAAAAATCTAAGTTAGCCTCTGCTTTAAATAGCTTTCCTTACTGACTGGCTAAGGTGCCCTTTGTGCTATGCAGTACCGAACTTCTGCTACAAGCTTCTCTTAAAAAGGGTATCCAGAATTGTATATTATCCTCTTCAATGACTGGTTTCTCTAAGTGGAAAACTAGGACACTATGGTGGGATCTAATTATTAAGCTTCTATGTCATATGTGAAATTTTATAAATGAAGATTCATTTTTTTTAAACCATGTAATTAAGTTTTGAATGATTTCCAGATTTTCCATGTGTGATTCTTTGTTATTCCTGTAGCTCAGCAAAAACCTAGCCTGTGGGATGCTCCCATCTGGTTCGTTGTCTCTTCCTTTGGAAGAGCTGAGAATTGATGTGAGGGCATCACAGACTCCCCAGGCAGTTAAGCTGCCTGTCAGGCCAAAAGGCAAGGGCACTGTGGATCTGTGTGAGGAGCGAGGATGGGCTGAGGGCGCGTTTTCCTCTCTGCCTGTGGCAGCCAAGGGGGAAAAGGCAGTTCAGCAGCGCTGTCTGAAATCAGGGCCTGACTGCTGAGATTGGACCCTCGCATTCATGGAAACAAACAGAAGTCTTGTATCATGAGTATTGTACAAGGCTGATGTTAGGATACCTTACAGATGAACTAATAGCACTATTTAAAATTTGTGGGCAGAAAAGAATGTGTAGATTTAGGGTTTGAGATACAGTGCTAGGAATAGTCCATTACCTCACTCTCTTACCTGTCTTTTTGGGCTTCCCCTCTGACTGGCAGATATGAATTGAGATTCAAGGTTCTTCTGTTTCTAAGGATGAATTTTGTTTACTTTCCAGGATTGAAAGGGTTATAGACAACAATACTACGGTGAAAATGGTTCCCATCAAGATAGTTCATTCTGAGAGCAGCGCAGAGAAGGAGAGTCGACAGAGCCTTGTCAGTACCATGGAGCCTCCTGCTTTACCCAGTGGTTTGGAAAAGGACCAGATTAAAACACTCAGCACTTCTGAGCAGTCCTATTCACGATTCCATGCTTACACCAGGCAAGGTGTAGAGCCAGAGCCAGAGGCCCGAACCAAACCAGCTGACCCTCCACCAGCTGAAGAACCTGGGAGCAACTTGAAGGACAGCAGTGCTGCCACACAAGCATCCAGCTATGTAAAGGCCAAAGAAAAGACCTTTGAAGACTGGAAGTCAGAAGAACTTGCCAGAGAGATTGTGGGAAGAGATAAATCTCTAGCAGACATACTAGATCCTAATGTGAAAATAAAAACAACAATGGATCTGATGGTTGGTATATTCCCTAAAGATGAACATCTCCTGGAAGAAGCTCAGCAGCGCAGGAAGCTTCTGCCAAAAGTTCCCTCTCCAAAAATTTCAGAAGAGAAGTGAGTATTACTTTCTGTAAGCTGGTATGTCCTTGTAAGCTTCTATCCAGAGTGTGTCAGTATTCCATGGAGGCTGGAGGTGAGTCTTCCTTCTGAGACTTCTGTGATGGAGCAGTAGTCAAGCATATACTCTAGTTATACCATTAATGACAGAAACAGTGTTGTACAATATGAAAGATTTACAAGACATGGTTGAAAGCCAATTTTTGACAACTTAAGAAATAATTAACTTTTGCCACTTCACTGTGATTACGTATTTTACCAAGGTCATCCAGTCTAGTAACTGGATAGAGAAGGAACAATATTCTTGCTTTTTTACATCATGAAAATTTACAAAGATGATTTGAAGCGGGCATGAGGGATTTTCTAGAAGTGAATGAGATCAAAGAAAGAAAACAATAGAATTCCATCCATGTTGGTGTTCTGTGGGTTTTTGTTTTCTTGATATGAATTATCTGATAAGTTGTATCCTTCTCGAGAGGTTTGTTTATGATTCCCTAATCAAAAAGTTAAATACCTATATTGTACCATCCCAATCGAGAAGGATACTGTCTATGACACTGAGGTTTTTTTGTATTACTTTGTAAAATGTAATTTTCCATTTTGTTTTCAGACTCAAGATCTTTGATGCATTTCAATTCTTGTAATAATGTATGATCTTCTGCATGATTTCAGTTTTGCCAAGCATGTACTGAATTCATACAGATTTTATTCACAGACAGTGTTTATTTATCTTATTTACATGGTTTTCTCTTGAACCCCCTGCTTGCTTAGTGAAATGATGGCTCTAAAGCATTCTCCTTTCTTTTCATTGATGAGAGTGTCAAGGTAGTTAATGAAAGTTTTGACTTTTTCCCAGGAAAGAGGAGCAGAGTGCACCATCTGCCATCTCCCTGACAACCAATTCTACTTACTACAGCACATCTGCACCAAAGGCAGAGCTGCTGATTAAAATGAAGGACATGCAGGAGCAGCAGCAACAGCAGCAGAGTGAGGATGATTCTGAAGATGAACTGGATCATGACTTGTCAGAGAAGAAGGTAAAAGACATTTCTAAAAGTGTAATGGGAGGCTCTGAGTTCTAGTAATTACATTAACCGTGAATTTGTTTGACTAAACAGCACTCAGTAAAAGGCCTTCTACAGGATCAGTTGGAAAAAAATAAGCCTCTTTTGGTTCTGGAGGGGTTTTTTTGTTTGTTTTTGGGGATGAGTTAAGGGTACACCTGTGAATTTAGGAACTTCATATTCTGTGCTTCTTGCAACTTGTTGCATGTTTTGGAAAGTCTCAAGTGGAAAAGTCTTGAGGAGGTTACTTTAAAGTACCATTTTCCATTTGAGATCCTTCTCTGTTTCTCACTATGTAAAAAGAAACAGCAGTCCTTATTTATCCCACTGAAGCTGGTGGTGGTTTTAGTTGTTCCAAACTTTTGAAATTTAGGTCTAGAATCTGCGTTTGTCTTGAGAGAAGGAATGCATACACACACACATTCTTTCTTCTTTTTTGTTTTCTTTCCCCTTTGCTTTCATGAACAGCAAACTATTTCTCCTGCCTCCCAATTTAATAATGATTTTGGGAGATAATTAATTAGCCTGGTGGATTCAGTGGAAGTTGCTTGTCACAAGGGAAGGAAGCAGTCTTATTCATTCCCATCCTTTGGTGTTTTATTTCTGATCAAAGGTCACCATAATTCTCTAGATACTACAATGATGATCTGGCATTTGTGTGAAGAAAGTGTTGTCCTACAGTAAAATTATTGCATTCATCTCATTAGTAACTTGGCACAAAATATTTTAATCATTGTTCCCAGTATGGATAAGCTGGAGGAAATGTTCTGTTTGACCAAGTAAAGTGATGTAGTTTAACTCTGTTTACCTAAGCCAGTAATGCAGTGGTGTGCAAACCTTTTCTGTCCAAGTCAGCTTTCTGCTTAAAAAGCAGCTGCCAGGGTGTACTTGATAATCCAGTCCCAGAGAAGTGATTTTTAATTATTAGGACTATATTTAGTCACTAAGAATGAGAGATTTCCACCTGTGGTTCAGAGCAGGCGTGGCTGGCTCTGCATTTGGTGGGCTGTTGTGTTTTCTGTTAGCTCTGTGTTGTTTCAGCCTCCCTCTGCTGCCTCTGTGTCACACGTTTAATGTGCTGTGCACTGCCAGGGGCATCGTGTGGCTGCAGCAGGAACCTTTCCTTCACCCTCTTACTGAATCCAACAGCTGTACTACTTACACAAATTAAGGATTTCACTTCATTTTAAATAATTGGGTTTTATCTGGTGCCACACTTGATTGTCACATTTGTGATTTTGCTAGAATTAGTTTCCTTCTCATTAATCACAGAGTAGGAAGAAGGTAAAATTAAACCTTTCTTGTTTGCCCAACAAACTAAATACTACAACTTTTATAAACAAGACTGCCATTTACTTTTAGTTTTACTTTACTGCCATTTCCTGTTAGTTTCTTAACAGGAAAATCATGTTTACCATTTTTGTACTTTTCCATCCATCCCCCAGCTTCAGTATATAGCACTAATCATATGAGATAGGAAGGTTTTCATGAAGGGCTTTTAGCAGAACCCTCCCACCTTCTCCTCAGGTGTACATGTTGCAGAACACACACCCTGCTGCTTGCTCTACTCTTCCACATGGAGATGGAGCACTCAGTTCAATGGGCTTTCATCATGGATCTTGTCAGAAAACATAGAAAACTCTTTGTAAGTGGGTCAAGGCATCTTTATTAAATGGATGGAAGATACAGCTTGGCCAGCTTCTCAAACTTGGCAACAGTTTAAGAAGGCATTGTTAGGGACCTGAACATTTTAGTGGCACACTTTATGACCTCGGTAGTTTTAGACAGGCCATATGCCCAGAACCTGTTTCTTGATTCCTGGAAACTGGTAGTTCTGTTTTGAGATATCTTAATTGCAGTCCACTGTGGAATAATTTCTGTATTTGTCATTCTCTGCTCCGCAAACCAGAAATGTGTGGTGATTTTTTTTTTCTTTTGAAATAAGTAAAGGAATTTCATATAGAGTTTTTAATTAATTTTATTTTGATTTTTTGAGCCAATCCCTGTATCCCAATCTAGCAGGAATGGAATGTGTGTGTCTTATGTTCTGAGTTTAATGTAGGTTTACCACAATTATAAAATACTGCTCGGATTTTGAAGATTGCTATAAGAGTGGGTTTTTTAGTAAGGAAAATCCATGTGTGACTGTGTAGGAAGTTTCCCCTTTGCCTTTAGGAAAATTTCAGCAACTGCTGAGGAGTGTAAAAATAATTCATGTATACCAGTTTTTATCTAGTTTGAGGCTTGAGTTCCTTAGGAATCGGGTGGTGAGCCGAAAGCAGATTATAATTTATGTAAAAGCATGCCAAGCAGTGAGCCACCTGAGCAGTGCTCTGCTGAGCCACCTTCTGTGTTGCTAGTCAGATCAGCAGGAATGACTTTATTGTTTTCTTGTGTACTGGTACAGAATTCACAGCTATAAATTATTCATCTGCCAGTCTCAAGATGTAGATTCCAGCTCTTCTGGCTCAGTAGATACTGAACATAATACAGGTTTTCTGCTGTGTGCAAAAGGATGTAGCGTGTTCACGGTTGCTGCATGCAGAGGCTGCTTCATCTGGGTACAAAGAAATCAGTGATTATAATCCAATTCTTAGTAGATGTGATAGTATTTATGGCCTTCTCACCTGAAAAAAATCTTGCTTTAGAGGTTTGCTTCAGCTGCTTGGGATGTTGCTAAATGGGATGTTACTGGGAAAATGGCTTCTTTGTTTTTTAAAGAAAAACAGAGAGAGCTGATCTGGACCATATCAGTAAATGCTAAGCAGCCATGTGGCTTTTTTTTTTTTTTTTTTTTTTTTTTTTAATTAAGGAAAATTGCAGCACAGCTGCAGAAGCGAAAAAACTTGAAATAATAACATAAAGCACCACAGTATCCTGCTGTATTTTGAATGGCGAAACAGCAGCATAGTGCATGTCATCTGAGGGAAATGAGAGCATAGGACTGTGACCTACATAATCCAAATCAAACTGCATTTGCATTGAGAGAAGGGAGAAAAAATCAAATCCTGCAGATTAATCAGTCAGTAAAGCAGGCATCTGTAGAACTGCTTACTACCTTAATCTTTTGGGCACCAAGGCTAACAGATAACCCAGATCCAGATTAACCTGGACTGACTACATTAAATCAAAAAGGAAAAAAAACCCAGTGTGGATAATCCATAGGTTGAATTTCTGCTTTCAAAAAGGCTGTTACATTTTCACAGTGTAGTTGCTTTCTGTTAAGATGGCAGACTTTGTTTTGTGTTGGTTTTTATTCCCAAAATAAATTGGCAATGACTGTTCAGTGGCCTCTGTGAGCAGCAGCTGCTACCAGTATGTTTCTCAGTAATCATGAAGACTTGTATTCAGATTTGCATTTAGAAAGCAGAGTTCCTAAAGAATGTCGTGAGTAATTAAAAAAAAAAAAAAAAGCTAGGGGTACTGTGAAATAATGACTATTTTAAAGGATGTAATTTTCATTCAGAATTTGCACTGAGGTGTATGGTTAGAGAATGCTTTGGAAATTTTTTCTTACTTGAAATTAGCTGACTACCAAATAGGCACCTACATTTAAATGAATGAGGCATTTTTAGGGTGTGAATTATCTGAGTCGACAGCTGGCTGAGCTACCTTACACCACTTGTGCACCAGTGAAAGCTAATGGGCATGTAAGAAACAAGACCTCTTGCCCAAATGCAGGGAAGTAGCACAGAGGGACCACAGATGATCAAAGGAGATCTGGATTCTTGGTCTGGTTTCTGCTGGTTCTGCACCTGACATGCTTTTCTCTGAGGCAGTGCAAGTGCACATCAGTCAGTGGGGACTATAGTACAGAAGCACCCCCACTCTTCAAGTGAGGTTGTGTATTCCTCTGGCCTGGAATGGTGATGCTTCTTTGGTCCTTTGGCAGAGCCACTTGGCACAGCTTTGCACAGAGCTGCTTTGTACAATACAGTAGATTTTATTCCCGTGCCATAGGGATTATGACTACCCTACAGAAATGTTGTAAAGCACTGTTAATGCTAAGATTTTCTGAGAGTGGAAGGACTACTATTGGAGGAATGCTAATATTATGCAGAAAGGAAAAGTAAGCTTGACAGTGCCCTAGTTTTAACTGCATCATGTGGAAAATATAGGATTGTTTTTCTAGTACTGTGTAGCTTCCTAAGTGTAGCTCTTCAGCAAGGTGTTATAGACCTGATATTTAGAGACACGGCATGTGCTGTACTTTCTGCTGTTCATAGCAGGCTTTGAAGCTGCTCAAAGAAGCAGGAAGGCTTGTTAGTAGGGTGGAAAGCCTTCATCTTTTTCCACAAAGGTAATTTGCTTTAACACAGATCTCAAGCTGAGCATTCAGCTACGTCCTTTGAATGCAGACGTATAGACCTTTGACACAGGCATGTATTTATTTGTAATGCACTCGTTGACACAGCCTCATGGAAGTTTGAAATGTATTAAAGTGCTAGCTGACGTGATTTTCAGAAGTAGGGAAAATTCTGTAGTGCTAATAAATTCTTATCTCCTTTATGTTCCACAGCAAGAACTTATTGACAGCATTAGTAGGAAGCTGCAGGTGCTGAGAGAAGCACGGGAGACACTTCTGGAAGACATTCAAGCGAACAATATCCTGGGGGAGGAGGTAGAGGCCATTGTGAAAGAAGTCTGCAAACCAAATGAGTTTGACAAATTCAAGATGTTTATTGGCGACCTTGACAAAGTGGTCAACCTTCTGCTGTCCCTATCTGGTCGTCTGGCCAGGGTGGAAAATGCCCTCAATAACCTGGATGACAGCACCTCTCCAGAAGAACGGGTGAGAAGGGTCAACAATAATATTCCTGTATTTAGGGAAGCTCTTGGGAAGAGGGGTTTGCCTGGTTTTGTTTATTGAAATTGCAGCATTCAGCATGAGGGATAGTGTGTGGATAAATCTCATGAGACCTTTTTTTTTTTTTTTTTATTTCTTAAAACTTTTCTCTTTGCCTTCTCTTCTTGAAATACTGAAACTATAAGTGACTTGCTGAGAAAAAGTGGATTTGGGGTGCAACATACTAGAAAACAGACTTCTTGGCAAAAGTTTAAAGAAAGAGGGAATCTACTGATGAGAGCATAAAAAGCAGGCAAACAAAAATATCGTAACAATTCAAGATGTGTGAAGGAGTTCTTGTGCTGTAATACAGAAATCTTGCAAACTTCTTCATACTCAATGAGTATCTTGATACAAATCTATAAGGTTGTTACAAAGAAAATGCTTCTCATCTGCTACAGTTTCCTTCCACAATGCCTAGTGAGGAGGAAGAACAAGAAACAACAGAAGGAGAAGCCTTTAAAAAAAAGGGGATGGGGAGGGGAAACGGGGAGGTATGGCAAAAAATAATTTTAAAGAATTTTTCAGTAGAAAGCATGTTTTACCCAAGTAGAATAGCATGTTAGTGGTGTGGAGGACTCTCAGAAGAAGTGAAAATTTCAGGAGCAGGAGCATTCAAGGTGCTCTTAACATGTTGGATCCCACCTCTGCTTGCAGAAATTTGTTTAACTTCAAATCCTAGGAAGGAGATACATAGCAATACAGATATGCACCAAAGGAGAGATGTAGATATGTGTGAAACTTAGGCTAAAATAAATAGAGAGTGTGGAGGTGGTGTGTGTTTCAAGTGAGTTTAGCTTCCACGGTTAAATGAATGTGAAGTAGGATTTTTGGCTTGTAGCTGTGGACTGAAATGCCAACAGTCCACCTAAGTGTTGTAACAGAATTTTTTCCACGGGCTGTGGCTTCATGTTGTTTCTTCAGCCTGCTGCATTATTTCACACATAAGAACCAGTAAGTGCTGGGACTGACCTGGAGCTGTGCTTTTGCTGTTTGTCCTTAATATACTTGATTAATGGCTGTTCAGACCTCTCTCTGACTGAGGTGGAAGGGAAAAGTATTTGACAGCTTATTAAAGGGCAGATCAAAGCTTCTGACACTTGGAGAAATTTAAGCCTTCATTAGACTTTTTTCTAAGTGTGGTTGCAGTTGCCTAATGGGGAAGGAGCTACCAAATGATGTGTGCACATAGGAAACACAGTTTGAGAGATGTGATTAAAATAGCTTACTGGCTGAGTGGGGAAAAGGAAGATGGTGAGGAGGTGGTGTAGTGAGGACAGTCAAATTGTCTGCGTGTTCTGATGTCAAATTTCTACTGACAGAACTCCAAATCCTTAACATATTTTAATCCCCATTCATCTTCACGTGCATTGACACCAATCTTGCTGTAGTAACATCAGGAGAGATCCATCAGGACTGAGATGAGCCCTGGAGAGGAAAACTTGGGGGTGTTGGTGGATGAAAAGATCAATATGACCCAGCAATGTGCACTTGCAGCCCAGAGAGCCAAATGTGTCCTGGGCTGCATCAAAAGCAATGTGGCCAGCAGTCAAGGGAGGGGATTCTGCCCCTTGGCTCCTGTGAGACCCCACCTGCAGTGCTGCATCCAGCTCTGGGGCACAAAACCCAAGGGAGATATGGACCTTTTGGAACACTTCCAGAGTAAGGCCATGCAGTTGATTCAGAGGCTTCAGCAATGCTCCTGTGAAGACAGGCAGAGAGTTGGGGCTGCTCAGCCCTAGAGAAGAGAATACCAGAGAGGTCTTAGAGCAGCCTGCCAGTCCCTAAAGGGGGCTTACAAGAGGACTGGAGAGGGAGTTTTTACAAGGGCATGTAGTGATAGGACAGGAGAGAATAATCTTCAGGGGAAGGAGGACAGGTTTAGATAAGATGTTAGGAAGAAATTCTTTCCTGAGGGTGGTGAAGTACTAGGACAGGCTGCCCAAAGAGGTATCCACCCTCTTCCCTGAAAATATTCAAGATCAGGTTGGTTGGGGATTTGAGCAACCTGGTTTGGTAAGAGCTGGGGCTGGAACTACATGATCTTTAAGGTGCCTTCCGACTCAAACCATTCTATGAAATACATCTAGAAGTGTTGAATTTAGACTGGTGCTTGTGGATTTTTTGGTTGCCCTTTAGTATTTTGTAGGTTAAATACTATGTGGTGAGCCACTAATGTACCATATAAACAAAACAGGGAATTTTATTTCCATTGGTGGGACACATATTCCCAGTGACCACTGTGTTTTCTTTCCAAGATGATGTTGTCTAATAAACATTGCCCTGATAGCTTTCCACTTTCTAGGAGCCAGCAACAGCTTACCAGACTTTCTCAATAAAAGCAGTCAAATAATGATGCTGTGTTAATACTTTTACTGTCAGATGTTCTGCTATAGGTTTGGGGGTTTTTTTGCCACAGGGAACAGTATCAGATATTTCAAGTTCAGCTTCTGAAAGGGGCTTTATTTGAAGAGCTACCAGCCCCCTTGCTCTTACAAAGCAAGGCCGGTGTCTTCTCATTGCTTGCACTTTGTGTCCATGTCCTCTTCCATTTATCAAATTATGGCTAGTTACTGTTGCTCAGCATGCACACACCTGCAAGGCTGCCCTGGGAGCAGTCTAGCCACACTCCTGAGTTTGAGGCTGTCTGCTACTTGCCCTGGTGAGTTCAGGAGACCTGTTAATTCCATCTTTTTGCAGCAGATAATTCTGCTTTGCAGTGGGATTTTTTTTCCCCTGGCATAAGCTCAAGGGAAGATTAAACTGTTTTTTCTAATAGTGTGTGATTTTTCTGACTTGTCCTTCCATAGCTGTCTTGAATCCTGAGTTAATCTAGGCTGTGTATTTTAAGTACATTGAGAGCACAGATCTGAAAACATTTCTCTCTTGAGCTTTGATCTGTCTGTAGAAAGAGTCAGCACAGGATGTATGTGCAACTCTGACAGGTAGGTTTATTAAAGCTCACTGGTATGTAGCCCCCTTTGTCTCATACTTCCATCTTGAAAGGACTGTTTTATATCCTAGAAAAACACTTCTTTGTAAATCCTTCAGGTTTATTAAACAGCATGTGTGATTTAACAGGAGGTGCAAATTAAAAAGATGGACACATTTATTAGAACAGACTGAGGTTTATTTGAAGAAAGCTTCTCAAATAAAATTCATCTCTGAATCAAAGCTGGAAGTTATGGATTGGTACCTCTTAGGGACACTTTTTAATTAAGTTCAGACATCTGCACAGAATTCTTGATGTCAGAGTAAGCCAGCCATACTCTGTCACTGCAAAAAGGCAATCACTTGTAGGCAGACATCTGAAATAGATTGGGTTGATGATGCTCCTGTTTCTCTCCATGTGCTGCCAAAGGAGTGCACCCGGGTGATCCAGGTGGGACTGTCAGCTGTGCTGACAGGTGATGCTGAGGGAGACGGATATAGCTGCTGTCTTCTGTCCTCCTCCTATCTGTGTTCCTCCATTCAACCTCTCTTTTTCCTATCTTGTCTCTTGTGAAGTCACAAAGCAGAAAGTTTACAGCCCTTTTTGGAGAATAATGCTTTTTTGGTTTTGCTTCCCTTTTGCTGTTCTGTTGTCTTGCCTCAGCTTTCACTCTTGCTCATGTCTGAAGACCACAGGTCTCACATGTCATTGGGAAGGCCTGTGGATGCAGCAGAGTTACTAAATACACAGTGTCAGGAACTGTATAAGAACAAATTGCTTCATTAATTGGTCTAATTCTGGGTTCTGTAACCACAGCTGTGCCAGTGCTGTGTATGGAAGACAGCTAAGTCTTAATTTGAAGAACTATTCTTCAAAGGCAACTATATTGTATACAGCTATTTATAACTATTAAATAGTAAGGGAGCCTTTGAAGTAATGCTTTTGAAGCCAATAGAAAGTAATGGTGCATCTTTCATTGATTTGCTATGTTTATCAGTTTGTTGATGCATTTTATTAGTCTAAATTTATAAGGAGCATTCTTTTTCCACCTTTCTAAACATTCAGGAAGGTCTCTGTAGAGAAAACAGACTTGAGATTTGAACAGTGAAGCTGTTGTCCCAGCCTAGTGAACCCAGTGAATTTTTAACTGTTTTTTCTTTTCTCCTAAGCGGACATTGGTAGATAAGCAAAAGCTGCTCACCCAGCAACATGAGGATGCAAAGGAACTGAAGGAAAACCTGGATCGTCGAGAGCGCATTGTCTTCGACATTTTGGCAAACTACTTGAGTGAGGAGAACTTAGCAGACTATGAGCACTTTGTGAAAATGAAGTCAGCCCTCATCATTGAGCAGCGAGAGCTTGAGGACAAGATCAAGCTGGGGGAGGAGCAGCTGAAGTGTCTGACTGACAGCCTCCAACCTGAGAGGCTCAAATAAGGGCACTGAGTCCAACCAACAGTGGGAAAAATGGGAAAGAAGGAAGGGATCAGGGAGTTTCAAAGTAAAGGAGTATCTTAGCTTGCTTGAGTGTCTGGTAGAGAAACAAGTGCACAAGAGAAAAATAGCTCTCACAACAGCAATAATGCTTTTTTTTTTTTTTTTAATGATGTATTTAATTTTTTAGAATACATTTTTATTGCTGGACTCTCAGTTCCTCATTGCTTAACTTTCAGAAAGCTCCACAAAAGAAAAGACACTCTTAACCTTTCTGCTCAGTATGTTCAAAGGCTGTGGTAGTTGTGCATGCAAAGAATGGTTTTAAGAATAGGTTGTATACTTCCTTTATGTTCAGATGCTGCACAGTCTGCTGAGAAACTCTACAGCAATTCATGAATGCACATGCATTTAGAAGCTCTAAATTTAGTGGGTTTTTATGTTTTTTTAAAGACACATTAAATAGGGGAAGCATGCATCTTATAGCTAATATATTCAGATTGCTGAAATGCAGTGTCACTCTGATCCTGTGGCATCAGACACTTTTTTGTAATATTGTATATAGGATGGCACTTTCCCCTTGCAGAAAACAACTTTAAAATCAGTCTAGTTAAATGCTTCTTAACAGCTTGAAAATCACCTAATGCCTACCTTGCTGAAGATTTTTTTTAAATTATTTTGCAGGACGTATTTGTACACCCTCTTAATGCAATGCAAGTGATTTTCTTTACCAAGTTGTACTTGATTTAAGAAACGGGCTGGAAGTACTGTGCTGATTTTATTCAAAACATTTTTCATCTAAATTATTTAGAAGGCTCGTTTGCTTTTTTGTGCTTTTTTTATGCATGTTTTTATTCTTCTTGTCCCAAACCCACTACACTTCATGGAAATAAATGTAGGTTAAGGACACTGCTTGTGTTTGTCTTCTGGTTGCTCAATGTTGTGATGGTTTTGTATAGACAATTAAGTTATATTGAAGTTGACCTACATAATGCTGTTTGTTCCTCTTTCTCAGACTACCAAATGCAATAGAAACAATTCTGCCATGTAAATACTGTGCATTACTTGGAGCAATTCTGCATTGTAACTGTGAACATAAGTGGGGCTGTTTGCATTGAACAGTCATAAAAGTGAGGATGTTAGTTCACTGTATCAGATCACTGCTTGTGTTTTCCTAATACTGCTATTGACTTAGATAATTTCCAATAGCTTTAAAAAAAGGTGCTAACTCATGTTTGCAGCACAGTAATGGGTTATGCTGACTTGCTTAGATATCTACAGTAAAATTCTGTAGTGTCTTAAGTGTCAAGTTTTATGTTAAGATAAAATTTTGCAGGCAAAGAAAGTCTTCGAAGACTTTGAGTATATGCCATTTTCATTGTAGTAAGGAAAAGATTTCTCTCTCCTCAGACAAGTAGGTTCCCCAACCAGAAGCCATTTTCAAGGCTGATGTGAATGCCAGTCTGTAGCTACACAGGTTGAAAATACAGTCAGATTTGTTGAAAAGAGAGCAAAGGTTTTTTACCACTACTCCTGCAGTATGGCAGCATTCACAAGAGTTTTTCTGTCCTTCTTACCTGAATCCTCTCTTTTGCGGGGAGAGAACTGGAAAGGCACTGATCAGTGAATTCCTTGTGAGCTGGGGAACTGGGGAGCAAAAATCCTCTGGAACCAGTTTCTTTACAGACAGATGCAAACATCAAGAGGACTGTTGTCCACACACACACCCTTATTGTGCACTACTTTATATACCTGGACCAAATTTTAATTGAAATGATGTTGATGTGCATCAGTTGAGGTCAAATGGAGCCACCATTTTACAAGACCTACAGCTGACCTTAGTTTCTTCTTCCTAGTTCAGAAATACAGTCTTCTGACATCTCACAGTTATTTGCTGCTATGTTCCTAGGACAACTGGTCTCTTTGTCCTTAAACCTATCCCTTAACCATAACAAACTCAAAACTGAACATAAATAAATTATGCTTGTCTTTTAGCTTGGAGAAAAGTGTGCATTGTTTTATCTGTGGGATTTTAAAAATTTTACGTATTGTGGTTACTCTGAAATGTGTATGTGAAATGTGAATAATACTATAATTACAATGTGTTTGTATACAGTACTTTGATTTAGATCTCTGATAAAAGGTAGCAATATTGTGAAAACTATATCTATTATCCTTTTCACAAAACAGTTGCGTAGACACTATTGTCTCCTTTCCTTTTTCAAAACTGTTGAAAATCACTCACCCTGGAAACGTGAAGATGGTGGCCTCCCAATGTTAAATGTAAATCTGTAAATAGCTGTACTGTTGCTTTTTGAAAAAATCTGGTGCTAATGTTTTGCCTTCGGCATCCTGGGGATGGCTATTTCTTCATCCTTTGTTGTTCTCAATTCTAGATCTCTGTATAGTGAAAGATTTCCACAATGCTTCTCCAACTGTTTGGATCCTGCAGCCCAGAGTGAAAATGTACAGTTTTCCTGCCTGACACTTAACACTTACCTATTGACAAATGGTATGGCTTGACTTTGAGAAAATAAACTGTATATTTCAATGTAGAGTTAGTTTTTGTGTGCAGTGTTAATGTCAAATGCTACTGCTTTGCTTTGCTGCTTTGCAGTGTTTGCCATCTCGTGGTGCCCATCAATAGTGCTTTTCAAGGCCAGACCAGTTATCTTGTGGTCTGAAGTAGTTTGGTGTATTTGCACAGCTTATTAAATGTTTTAAGTAATTAATCATTCTCAAATTCCCAGTGTAAGTACCAGAAATGTGTTTGTGTCTATTTAGTATTTTAAGAGTGTGAATAGGAGATGGCAGAAAGGGAAAATGTGTTATGAGGTCAATAAAATAAATAGGTCTCTCACCACTTACAGAGTACACACCAGGGGAGCAATTTAGATTTTCCTGCTTGGGCAATTCCACTGCTTCAGCTTCATTCCATGTTTAGAATGGATGCTTCATATGGAAATATCTAAAGTCAGTGATGCACAAGATTTTTTGCAAGAACTGAACATTTGTGAACTCTCCAACTCTAACAGACTTTCACAGAAACTTCAGTTTAATGGGGGTTCTCAGATGAACTGCAGAATCTTCTGCCTTAATGGGAAACACTGGCAAGTGTGCACAAATTTATAGTGGAGGTGACCACAGAACCATAGCCCAATCCTGGAAATTGTCTGTGGTAGGGAAAGAAAAGTATTTGGGTGTTTGTAGAATTTTTCTAAACTTCTCTTTACCCTTCTTCTCCCTCTCTCTTTGTACATGGACCCACCTGTTTGTGCCTGTTTTCATGACATTAGGTATAATCCAGGATGGCAGCTCCAGAGGAGTAACAATCAAGTTTTTGTGTCCTATTTGATTTTTTTTAATTGCCTTTCTTTAAATTGAAATTCAGCTCTTTATATTCTCTCATGGGGTACTTTGAGATTTCAAAGGAATCACCATTTCACAGCTTTCTTTCCTAGTCAAGTTCTAGTGATTGATTTTTGTGTACTTAATTGTGTCGGTTTTTACAGCTGAGGTAACCTGTTGGCACTCCAGTAGCTCTAGCAAGGCCTTATGATATGCAGTAGAAAGCAGCTCCTGTTTTAGTGGCGTCTCGTCTTCTCAGTTGCATGGGTTTTTTTAGAGGATAAATTATTTTTTTACTATATACTTAAACAGATCATGCCCACAGGATGTTATGAAAATTAACAATTACATCTTTAAACTGGATTATATATTGTCAGTTGTCTGCAGTGGTAAATTGGTCATCACATTTACCACAGTTCCAGTCTGCAGCTTAACTAATTATAATGATCCATAAAACTAATCGTAATGATCCATAAACTGTAAGATGGGTAGTCCATGTGAATTAGCAATTCACCACTGAAATCTTGGGTTTCATTCTTTCTCCCTCCTGTTTTGATAATGTTTCTATGAATAAAGTTTTTCCATTTGAAGTAGGTTAACTTACTACATTCCAGAGGAAAATTTGAATTGAAATAAATTGGGTGCAGGTCAGTAGCAGGAGGTAATTCTCACTCAGGCTACAGTAGCACACATACAAGCAAGAGCAAGTATCACTTTAGGACAGGCTACAGTAAACACCATTTTCCTGGTTGTAACCATGTGGGCCAGTGGGCTGTTGTGTACCTTAGGCTGAGTTTTATTTTAGTCACAGCAGTTGAGCCATTCCTGAGCAGAACGCTGGTAAAATGCAATTATTTTTTTTCTCACACGTTAAAAATCTTCACAATGACCTCACAATTTTTAGATGCTCTGCTCTCTGTCTTGGAGGCAGATTTTGCAGGGGGAGATGGCCTTGTGGCTAGGATGTGCCTTCCACAATTGCCAAACAGGTCAGCGTTGGTGGAGCCTCTGTTCTCCCTTCCTCTTGGGTCCCCTCCATGCAGCAAACTGCTTCCTGGTAAATTAACAAGAAATTTGTCCTCAGGTTGTTCTTACCTGTTGCCTGCTGCTGCTGATCACCTTGTGCTTGCTACTGCCAGGGGTGGAATACCAAGAATATCTGTGGTGATTTCTGGCACCTCTTCTGGGGTGAAACAGAAGGAGGAATTCTGTGTATCTCCTCCTCTCTAGGTGTCATTTGCTAACCTACAACAGTGCCACTTGAGAACAACTAGATTCCCAATGCATTTCATCTTTTATTGGAGTATTTTAATTTGCTGCTTGTGATTTTAATTAAAGCAAGTGGATTTGTGACTGTGAAGCTGAAGATGTAGTGGAAGATATAGAAAAACAATCATATTTACTTTCAGTAACATAAAATCTCCAGCAAAGTGGCATCTAAAAAGGCTGCATGCTACATGTCCCAGGTGAGAACTGTCAAGAATTTTAGGTCCATGTTCCTATATTTTAATGGAATTAGTGAAAGGAAGCATTTTCTTAAGTGCATACCAAGCTGCAGCTGTGTTAGCTAAACTGTTCATTCCAAGCAGCTTCTGTAAGCTCTGAGGAAGCTGTGGTCTGATGTTACCAAGAGTTGTTGATTTGCTGCTGTTCCTTATGGAGCACATGTTCTAAAAATGGGATGATGGATGTCTGCATATAAGAGTTTTACCAAAAACGTTGTTTTGGTGGAGCTGTGAAGTGCAAAAGCCTGAGAGGAATTAACAAAATCTTCATGATGAGAATCATTTTGTTTCAACATCTGTTTCACTTCCCAGCTGTCTGCTCTTCATAGTGTTTGTTACTGATAAATTACATTTGTGTGTTTTCTAAAAGCCTCAAAGAAATATAAATACAATGAGCAGTCACAGGCTAAATAATAAGCAATGGAAAGAAGATAAGATTGGTTATCTCAATATCTAGATATGAAAGGCATGAGTCCTGTAAATATTATTCTTTGCCACTCCCAGGAGTTGCAGCTTCAGCAGCTTTCTCACACAGGTATGGTTTCTCCAGAGAGAAAACGGGAAAACAAGCTGTGATGATTGAAAGTGGCCAACACTGACTGGAAAGGGGTGGAGCAGTCATTCTCTTATTAATGGGGTGATACATATCACAAGGAAGTGAAAACCAAGAAAACCTGGAAGGATCAGTGCCCTGAAGGAAGAAAAAGAAAACCAGTGGTGAAGTGCTTCAGGACTCTAAATTTCCTGTTTCTTTATCTGTACATGACACGGCAGAAGTGTCCTGTCTCCATGTGTTAGGGCAGGCTTTTTAGTTACTATGACGTAAAAAATACTTTAAAGCATCTTTGAAAACTAAACTTATGGGGAATAACTTGGAATTTCAGAATCTCAGATCTCACTGTGTAAGACCATCATGTTCTGTGCACTCAGTGACACCCCTTTTTTGGCTCAGGAGACACTGGGACAGCTCTCTGGCACTAAGGAGCCTTGCAGAAGTTACCCTTTGAGGAAGAAGTCATTGTTGCTCTGTGGTCATCCTGAATTCACTAAACAGCCCAGCTAGCTGGACATGCTGAAGTCACACAAGCTGGGAGATGAGGGTGTTTACAGCACAACACGCATTTTCAGAATGAGGGACCTGGCTTGTTCTCTGGGGTTTTGCTTACCTAATTGCCACCTCTTTGGAGCTTGATTTAATACCAGGTTTCTGGTAGGGCAGAGCAATACCCAATTCCTGTTTAAGCTGGATCATTGTGTTCTGCCAGGAAAGCATAATTTAGGGAGTAAGAAACTGAAGATCTAAATATTCAGCTGTTCCATCAATAGGGACTAGAGGATCTTGTGTTTCTGTTCCCAGGATGTTCTTACATAGTTCATGGTAGGCCATCAGTGAATTTGAAAGCAAAAATACTCCATGGATAAGTGTGACCAGAATGTGCCCCATTTAAAATTTTAAAAAATCAACACTTTCCTTCCTATTTTTACACTACAGGGAAGAAAAAACTAGATGAGTAAACATCATTGTCACGCTGGTTTTGTAAAGGTGGGGTTACTTAGACCAACATTTCTTGCAATGGGAGTTCCACCAAACCAATAAGAGATTATTACAACAGAAGCCCAGTGATAATGGTCACTGTTTGCAACATGTATGGCAAACAATGAAGAGGAAAGTTGCACAGAGAAAAACAGGTAGTCTGGGTGTGTTCAAACAAGTTATCATTTCATATGGTGAAATGCAAAGCAGTTAATCAAGGAGAAAATGATGGTGACCACATGGACAGGGCAATGACATAAACCGTGTGGTATCGCAGTGGATGATCAGTTCACATGAGCTCTATGCTCTAGGACAAAGGCTGGAACACAGGAAAAGTAGTAACTTGTGATGCAATATTGCTGAAAACTTAATAAACTTTCTAAAAGATTGTGTCTAATCCCACAGGATTATCCAATGCAAAGGATAGTAAAATAAGAGAAGAGACCCTCGTAAATTATTAGAGAGTAGAGAGAGTGTGTCTTAACTCATAAGAGCACTCACTGATCAAAACTGGGATGAAAGAGTTGTTGTGTGTGTGCTATTGAGCATCACATACAGCATGAGACTCATTTCAACAGAGAAAGCCCTGTCAGTACCCAGAGAGTGCAAGACATGCATGAAAATAAAAATTAGGTGCAAATGTTCAAGGGTGTCAGAAGTGCAGTACTGTTGTCACAAATGACAGGGAAAGTGCAATGTGAAGGTTGGTCACAAAGTCTCTGGAAGTCAGGAAACTGGGAATGAAAATTTTATGGTCACTATAAATACACCTTTTGTGTTTGCTGTTCTTACATTACACAGTCACGTACCAAGGTGTGACTACTTCAGTAAATATTTAGATTGCCTACAGTTTTATAACAGGGGTCCTTAAAGAGCAGCAGTAATTATAACATGTATTTTGGAGCTGACAGGTCAGGAAAACAGGTGGGAGTTTGCAAGCCCTTGGCTTGGAAATGGGTCTTGAGCACTCCAGGCAGCATGGCTCAGACAATTTTTTTTTTTTAATTCGATTACAGACCCTCTTCACCCATGCACCTGTAGGAACTGCCTTCTCCTTTTACTGGTTCAGTTAGTTACTAAGTTTGCTTTGATTTTCTCTCCTGTGTTCGGGGTTTCCTACCAGTGCTCCTGTGCTGGCCAGTTTAGCCATCCATAAAAGAATTCCCTTCTTCATCAGAACCTTCCAGGTGGTTGTCCCCACATTTTGAAACTGTCCCAAGCTCCAGTATGTGCCAGAGCATTGATGACCTTTCATCTTTGCCTTGTAACTTGTAAGCTGGCTATGGAGGGCTTTGAGGGAAAGCAGAGGCAGTGTGACACTTCTTCCCCCCACTGCCCAAATAAATGACAGACCAGCACAAGGATAAAAAGTAGAGCTGCCCTGCCTTTGCTTTAGAGATGCTGGAATAAAATGCTTTTGAAAATATGCTTCCCTTCACATATTTAAGGAATTTGCCCTGTCTGGAGCTCCTTACAGAACTACATCCTTCTGCTCTCCACTGGCATCCAGCTTGTGGCTGTTTGGGTTTTTATAAGAAATCTGTTTTGCTTTCTGCAGTGTCCTATTTTACTTGTGTTCTGGATCACCAGAATATTTCTATCTACTTCCTACTGCATTAATCTAAATAGGGTACTGGTCAGATGAAAGATCACAGTCATTGTTTAGCTATTACAGTAGCCAGGAATTGGGGTAAAGGTACAGAAAGCCTTTTAGGGTGTCAGTAAAGATCCTAAAGATCTCCTACCTCAGATCATGTCACCATCAGCTAACGAGCAACCAGTTATTCATATGGTTCCCCTAAACTAGTACTTTAATTGTGCCCCATCATTTGTGCAGGGAGTTGCTTTGTAAAGATGTTAAACCCCCATGCTCTGTTACTAGCTAAAGGTTTCTATTGATCTCTTATTTTCATTCCCTTTAATGAAAATTCATTGGTATTTGATTTCCTTGTCACTTCTAACAGCTGATAAGAGCAAGCTGCTACAGCAGCTTGAAGTGACAAAAGCCTGGTGTTGTAGCACTGCAGCTCTCTCAGAAACACTGCCAAGGCAGAGTGAAACCCCAGTGTGACGTGCTGATAACATTCTCCCATCAGGTGGTCCTTTCAACTGGCTCTAAAATGTCAAGTCTGAGGGAAATGTCTTTGTTAAGCTTTGAATGACCTACTTTTGGGTATCTGGGAATAACCAGGAGCCTTCCCAAACCACAAAAGTGCATCTAATTTTAGCAGCCCTTCATTTCATGCATGCCAGCTTTTGTGTTCTGCATCTCCGGGAAAAAAACATCAACTTCTTGCTGCGCCAAAGACAAATTTTATTGGTTTTAAATCAGCCCCTTGTTGAGACACAATCACAGTGAAATCATCCCTCTTAAATTTTTTGAGCTTGTAATAGTCAGCTCAATTTTGCTTCAAAAACTAGTAGTGAGCCCATTCCAATGGATCTACTGTTTCTGGTCTCTGAAGAAAAGGTTTAAACAGCCCATGCTGGAGATAGCCTGGGCAGCTGTGTCTGTGTGTTCCCACTTCCCCCTGGTTTTTAATTGACCAATAGTAAAAGGCTCAGATTCTTTTTAGGAATTTTCTGTGAATCTTCTAGCTAGCTTGGTTATAAGGGAATCTAGGGAAAGTTAAGGACAAAAATAAAGGGATGTTAGTGTGGCAGCAGGGGCTCTGAGGACACTGCTAGTGGTGTAAGTGCTGGACAGAAGGTCTCTTGACATGTTTTGCATAGAAGAAGCACTAAAAAGTATGTGACCATTGTTAAGGATATTAGTGCTGTGCAAGATTGAAAGGAAGCAAGTTCAGACATGAATGAAGTACAGTCTCCCTAGCTTGTAACACCTAAATTGGATTTTGAACACTGTTTCTCTTGCTGGGAGGGATATAATCTCTCTCATATAATGTCAGAGTCCACTGTAATTTTAGACGAAAATATGTGTTTAAATCCCACCCACACTGTTCAGGTGGAACTAACACTGAGGATAGTAGGGACTGAGCATTGTGGATGTTTATTTGGAACTTCACAAAACAGGAGAGGAATCAAGGGCACACAAAATATAATTATATAATCAGAACAAACCTATTAGCAAGTTCTCTGTAGCCAGAAAACTTCCCAGCCAATGGGGTTAACCATAATAAACAAGCAGCACCTTGATACAATTTAACATGTGGCCCGAGTGTTATGAGCCCTGTGTAAATGTATCAAACCTCTGATGGTCCAGCTGTAGCAGATTGGCTTTAATAATTAACGAGACTGCTCTTCGGGTGTGTCTTGCAAAAGTAAAAGATTTAATAAATGAAAAATAATAAATGTTGCAGAAACAATAGAGAAAGCCCAGCACAGGTGTTAGAAAAGGTTCTGACACTCTGCTAAGAAACCTTAAAAAGCCCTTGAGTTCCTTTTTGCTGTCTCTTATCTACCTAAGGATCGAGGATGGTTCTAGTGGCAAACTGCCAATAGAGAGGCGCAGGCTTTGATGAACAGTGACAAGTGCAACAGGTGCTTCTGTCTTGGCACTGAGCCAATTACTGTCAGAACAGCAGGGATGTTTCTTGGTCCTTCACCTGATAGGAAATGCAAGGGGTGAGTGTTAAACCTTTCCCTATATGGGAACACCTGCTCGGGGTGTGGGGTGCATGCCAACAGCACCTGCTGGCAGCTATAAACAAGGGTTGGTGTAGTTCGGGATTGAGCTGAGTGTCTGATAATGTGTAGTGCTTCCCTCTGGAGTTCCTTGAGTCTGGCAGTGGGTGGCCTCTTCAGTGGCAGCTGTTGACAACGTATTTGTGATCCCTGTTTGAAGAGGCCTGGGCAAAACAGGCAGAAGGTCAGCTGCTGCTGGGCTGTGAGGCACTTAATGATTAGAGAATGTGTTGAGTTTGGTAGAGGTGCTTGTCTCATCTCTGAATTTCCCAAGTTTTAAAGGACAATTTGGTTTGCCCATAAAGGTAAAGAGTTAGGAAATCTGTTTATGGAAATACTTCTCTTAGACTCAAGCAGTGGTTTTAGAGGCCCATGTTTAGGTTCAGTGTTGGATTTGGAGAGTTTCTGGTCTGATGATCTGCTGAGGACAAGCAGGGAGTGACCAAAAGTGAGCATGCAACAACTCTAACACTGATCACAGAGTGGCAAGCTGCTGCAGGGAGGCTGCTGTGCTTCCTGGAAGAAGCAGCCTTTGTCTCAGAAACAAAAAGTGAGAAAGTACTTGTACCTGAGCCTCTGAGCTGTTTAGGAGCTCTCTCAGCTGCCTACGTGGTACCACTCACTGGGCAGTGAACCTTGCACAGCATCTTGCTTTCAGGCTGGTTTTTCAATGTGTAGCAAATAAAAGGAAAAATAACTTGAAACAAATATTTCCTGTTCTGTGGTATTTAACAATGAAATTGTAAACCACAGAAGGGACCGGGCTTGATCTAAAGGTCTTTGAAGTCAGCGGAACTATTTCCACTGATTTCAATGTGCTTTGGGTCCAGGCCATGGTGGAAGAAAGCAAATCTTTTCTGCCTCGAAAAGTATTAACCATTGGCATTCAAGGAACAATAAAGTCTTAGGTTTAAAATGTGTTCCTTTAAATAAAGTAGCCAGAAACTTAATTAATTTCTGCTTCCTCATATTTTGTCACTATTACACTAAAAAAGAATATATTTATAGAAGTCATAATCATACACTGAGAAGAAAAGACACTTAATACTGTCATTTGCTTCCTAACTTCTTCCATTCCACATTGTGTATATTGTATTTTTCACGAATGTAATGATGCTTATGCTGCTGGTTGTTATCACAGATCGAGCACTGTAGATTTCCAGTTGAATTAAACTTTACTGTAGTGATGGCGGCTGATAGATATTTTGAACTCATTATTTTTCAGTACAGTTTAATCTCTCAAACATCACAGTGGGTTTGGTTGTCATGTTGATTTTTGTTTGCTTTTTTGGTTTGGGTTTTTTTTCGACTGAGAAGAAATAGGTCAGAGACAGAGAATTTGGTGAGAAAAGAATTGTTCTTCGAGGAGCGGTGTAGGGGATGCCCCTCCTATCACAGAGTGAGACAAAGGGGTATGCAGCAGCTTCATGTGTAAAATCAGCAATGGTTTTCCCTGCAAATTTTGTCCCACACAGTTATTAAATACAAGAAAAGGAATCTATCTGCCAGCTGCCTACTGCCCAAGGATGCTGTCCTTGTGAATCAGCAGCCCTGTCAGGATGTCAGAAGGCCATCCTGGAGTCTGGCAGACAACAGCAGCCCACCAGGGTGTGTGTGTGTGTTGGGCTTCTTGTCACACAACAGCAGAGCCTGAGCAGCTGAGTTTGCCTGTGCACCAAACCAACCCCATCCAGCTGTGAGCAGCCAGAGAGGAGAGCCCAGGCTGGTGAGCTCAGGAGAGGACAAGACTCTGCTGGCATGGCCAGGCTGCATTACCTGCACAAAGAACCAGTGAACTGGCATCGGCTAGAAGATGCAGCAGAAGAGGATTAAAGGTGATGCAGAAAACAGGAGGACATGAATTAATGACATCTTCCAGCCTTCTTTAGTGATGGCAATGACCAGCCATTGTGCATGTTACAATGAGAAGAATTTTTCAATGGGCCTCCCCATTTCAGGGGATTTCTATGAAATAAACTTACTTGTCTTTTGAGACCAAGCTTTGAAATGTCACAGAATCACAGAATATTCTGAGTTAGAAGGGACCCACAAGGATCATTAAGTCCAACTCTGAAGGGAATGGCCCATACAGAGATAGAACACACAATGTTGGTGTTGTTAGCACTGTTCTGTAACCAGCTGAGCCAGTGCATCATTTGTAGTTTTATCAGGGTTTAGGAGCTAAGAACATTCTTTCAATTTGTAAGAGCCACTGTTTACATTCATGGGAAAACGATGAAGCAAAGCAAACATAACATAATTTTTTTAAAAATATGTGTGGTTTTTTAAGCATCTGAGATAGCAAGCATAGTACTATTTGTACTAAACTGTGGGTACTGCCAACCAGAGTCCATCAAGAGAGCAGTTCAGCTTGAATTTACTCCATAGAAAAACTCCTCTTTCTCCCCTATATTCCTTCCCACTGCAGAGCTGCACTAATTTAAGTTGCATAAATACAGGAAGAAAAACCTAAAAAAGAAAAGATTATGAAATCACTTTGTTCTCTTTCAGATGAGAATTCTGTGTCCTTCAGGCTGTCAGACTGGGGGCATCACAGTGAAAAGCTGAAAAATAATGTAATCAAAAAGGTAGATTTTCTGAAAGGGTATCTTACAGAAAGCTATAATCTCCATGGGAGTTATCTATATGCTTCAGTAAGTGTTTTAAAACAATTAGAATAAATGGCATATGATAAAGCTTTCATATTTTTATAATATGTTAATGATTAACTGACTTCCTACATCTTTGTTGACTTAGTGGGAGAGTGACAAGGAACTGTGAGGTACCTATTTGGTAGCGTAACAAGTTGGACAATTCGCACGGGCATTTTTCCTACCTCCCTTTTGGAACTTGTTTCATCCAGCTGACACTGCTTCAAAGCCTTAGGCAACTCTCAGACTCAGAGAAGTAAGTGCCCCCTTTTTTTAAAATATTACTTATTTTATGAAGTGCTGATAGAGAACAGATGAGGAGAGATTGAAGTATTTATTTGTTTTCTATAAAGAATGCTTTCCCAACTGGGAATTGAAGAATTAAATTTTCAAGCATTAAATCATAGAGATATTGCTAAGAAGAGACCTTTGTAATTACTATACTGTTGGGGTTTTTAAAATTCCTTTTCTGCCGCAAGACTTACATTAAACAAAGAGTTTAGTTAGTAAACCATGTTCAGTATAGTCCAATAAAGCTGCATCTAGGCTATACTACTTTCCAAAGGCAGGATTTAAATGCTAATTCAGAAATGCATGTGATGCTTGGCATCATCTAAAGCAAAAATATTTCCTTAAAACATGAAATAAGGGGAAATAGATGAATTTCTACTTACATGGGCTGGGAAGAATAATTTTATGCTTATTTTATATAAGAACAATTTATCATGAATTTTCTCTTTAAGCTTCTTACAAGCTGCAGTAGAATTCCTAGTTTTCTGCAGGCAAGTGGGTTCAGACAGGGAGACTCGGACATCACTCTTCTGTTGGAACATTTTTTAGTGTATTTTATTTTAGCTGGGTTATTATTTACTAGGAAGCAAGTATAGTTTCCTATCCTTTTGGAAGGCTCTCCTTGCACCCATTTCCCCCCATCTATGAAGGAAACCTTGCCTGCTGTGTGCAGGTTGCTGTGTGCAGGTTTTGTGCTCTCCCTCTGCCCCTTTGCAGGCACTTCCTTACGTGCCCTTGGCTCAGGGAATGCTCCTGCCTCCCAGCTGGGTGCCTGTGCAGCATTTCCACGTGGACATGCAAGTTGCTTCAGGAGTTCTTAATTTCTCCTGCAGCTCCAGGAAGCATTGGCTCCTGTTCTTTTGGCTGGGAGGTGTCTCCTCTTGGGTGACATCTTCCCATGCCCCAAGTGTGTGTTCAGTGCCCTCATCTTCCCAGTCGTGTGTGAGTTCTTTGGGACCCAGATGTGGTTGCCTTATTTACACTACTGAACCCTTAGTGCTCTTTTCTCTGTACCAGACACCAAGAGTAAGCAAACTGTTGGGCTCCCTCTGGTTTCTGAAGCTTCCTGGAAGTATCCCATCCCAACACAGCCAGGTTATTTGCCTTAGTTTTTCAGGGGCTGTCATTCCTGGAATGTTTCTGAATTGTTCCACTTTGGCTCTAAATGGAGCTGCCTTCAAGACAGAGGCAAAGCAATCTGTAGCAACTCTGATAATGTGGGGTCATCTAAGCCCTGGGTTAATGCCACTGCCATCTCACTGCCTACCAGCCTCCAATGGTTCCTTGTGTTACAAGAGCTCAAGGTGGGCTCAGCCACAGAAAAGTAAACTAGGGTGTGAAAAAACAGTGAGAATATATAGAAATTATTGGTTTCATTTTGTCCTATTATCAAAGCAAATCAAAACATTTTCCTGACATAAGCAAAGGACTTTTACACAGCCAAGTTTCAATGTATTCTTACTTGATGGAAGAGAAAAGAAGATTGCTTTCATTTCCTTGTTTTGAAACACAGTGAATAAATGGAAGCAGCAGAGTTTATAACATTGGACATTGACATTTGAGGGACAGGGGACATAAGGCATGTTAAGCCTGGACATACCCTACAATGACTTTTAAGACTCTAGACCCCGCTAATTTGTCTTTTCTAACCGAAAATAAGTATGTTAGTGACAGCTAAAATCTAAACATGAGATATCAGAGTTCAAGACTTCATGAGTGTCAGGGAGATGTATTCAAGGAATGGGTCATAAATCCGGCTTATTTTATTTCTAGGAAAATAGGAGCAAAAGAACTTTCACACTGACTGTTTGAAATGTCTGTTGAAGAAGGTAGGAATAGACTGATTATTCAGCCAATGGTGGCAACTCCTGTGGCCTGTACCACAGCTAGTAGATGGCCTTAGACATAAAACTGTTCTTCTGCCAGAGCTGTACTGAAACAGTGATGGCAGAAGGATAAAAAACATTTCTGAAGCTCGCTTCTAGACACATCCAAACTCAAGGATCCTAAGGCATTAATACAGTCTTTGAATATCATGTCAAGGATCGTGCAATTTGTGTAAGACTTCCACAAATTTCCATGGCAAGACCCAGCTCCATCTCACATTTCCCTGCAGTTTCAGTGTTTGAGATCTTATGTTCCAGGTGTTGATGACTGGCCCATCCAGCTCTCCTGGTGCCTCAGGTCCCAGAGAGGTAGGAGATACTGCAGAGGAGATGCTGCTGCTGGGGAATGTATTACCCAGCACACACTAACCAAAGGACCTCTCTGAAATGGCAAACTCCCTTCAATGCCTCTGACAGCTGCAGCCCTCTTGCTCTCAACCCATCATATGAAATAACAAATTTAAAGACAAGTCTTGAAGGTGATTGTGTGGCTGGGGACTTCCTTATGCCACTCTACAATCTGGACATCTGTCCCTGGCACAGGCCTTCATCCCCCCAGGAGGGAGCCTGAGACTCAGTAACCTGAAAGGCCCAATTATATTTAAATGCAGGAATTAGGAGAGTTTGATAGCTTTTTTTTGTCTCTTGCATTTTCCTGCAGGATTTTTTAAGTTTCTGTTTCAGGAACTTAAGGCAGGGTGAGTTTTAGAAAGCAGATCTGAAATTCAATGGATGCATATAGCCTACTGAATGTAATTAAAACAGCTTTCTGGAAGGCACAGTATTAATTGCAGAAGTGAAATGCATTTGGTGTAAATGAGGTTTCTCCACCCTCAGAATCGATATCATAGCCCCAGCCATTTGTTACTAACAAGTACTGGAAGTAAAGGAAGTGTTGACAAAATTTCAAGATAGCTCCATTTCTGTTTTTTCCTGTTACTGAGAGTATCAGGAGGTGGGACTGTGGCCACAAAGAACTGATCTATTCAACTGCAACATTTCATTTTAGTCTTTTTAAAGGTAAGCCTGACGACCCAAACCCCCTTCTATGAAACCACCTGGCAGTTGTGAGAGCAGCTGGCTTTTATTTCTTTCTCCTAGAAGCAAGCTTGCAGCTGTAGGAAAGCCAACATGGCTCTCAGGCATCCTCTCCATTTGTTGAAGCTAAGAGTGGAAAACTTATGTCTCATTCTGTCCCCAAGTCCATGTGCAATGCCTCAGCATACTTTACGTAAAGAAAAGGAGCTACTCACTGTGCAAAGCTTAATTTAAGTAAAACCAGCAATAAATACAAAAGCTGAATACACTGACATGTATCATCTTTTACTAGTAACTTCTGTCTTGTCTGTGCAAATTTGCATTGAAAGTTAACAAATTTACATTTAATATGCACCCCCCTTATGAAGACAGGCTGAGAAAGTTGGGGGTGTTCAGCATGGAGAAGAGAAAGTTGTGTGAGGACCTCATAGCAGCCTTCCAGAATCTGAAGGGGGCCCACAGGAAAGCTGGAGAGGGCTCTTTGTCAGGAACTGTGATAGGACAAGGGGGAATGGCTTCCATTGGAACTAGGAATAAATTCTTTACTGTGAGGGTGGTGAGGCACTGGAACAGGTTGCCAGAGAAGCTTCACAGTCCTCATCTCTTGAAGCATTCAGGGCCAGGCTGGATGGAGCTCTGAGCAACCTGGTCTGTGAGAGGTGCCACTGCCCATGGCTGGGGGATTGGAACAAGTTCCAATCCAGGCCAAACCACTCTATGATTCTATGATTCTGTCGTACTTTTACTTTAGTAGGGCATTTAGTTTAAAACATATCTATGAAAGAAAGGCCTTCCAAATGAAGGAAATAATTTGGAGAGAAAATGGCTGCCAGGTGAGAAGTCTGTAGAAGCAGCTCTCTGTTTTTTAGCTACGGTTTCTAGACTTTCCAAAGACCATCCCCAGATGGGTTTGGTACTGGAGTGCTTGCTGGATTGAACTGAGTAGATTTTAAATGAAAATGTGGATGAAATAATGGAATACTGAAAGATGGCACTGCGGCCACCTCTCAAAACCACTTCTCATTTCTTTTCTCAGTTTTTTTTGGTTTCTTTCTCTCTCCTGGGATTTCAAGGCTGGTGGTTTGAGTGGGTTTGAGGGAGTGTTTTTCCCTCTCTGACCTCTGAAAGTTTTAAGTCTGAGTCTGTGCTCGGCACGAGAACGATGAGGAGTCTCAAGGTTTTGGTTTTCTTGGTTTCTCGTGTTGTTTATTAATTCTTATCTTACAAGTTCTTTGTGTCCAGCCAAGGTGTTCAAGCAGCTTGGACACCATGTGACTCCCCCCATGATGGGAGGTCACTCTGCTTTTATACAGATAACTACGTACTTATTATTTACCATTTCATACCAATGCCTAATACCTATACTAGAAGGGTCGTTTCTACTTTGACCCAATCCTGTCAAACTACCTCGTGCCCACGTCACTGCAGAAGATGGATGGCAAGGGAGAAGAAGAAGGACTCAGGATTCCACCCTAATTCCACCATCTTGTCTCCTTGCACTTACATACTAAAAATCCAAAACTACAAAACTTTCTACCTAGTGGTAACTTCACTACTGTCTGTTACACATTTGTGACTTGCAATTCTTCTCTGTGTTAGAAGTTTTTCTAACATGGACTAAAATCAAAGCTTGTGTCTTCCTGGGCTCTGTGCTAGACAAACCCCCCTGCACAGACCCCAGACCCTCTTCTTTGGGTCCCAGGCCTCTCTACAAAGGTCTGTGACCGTCCAGGATGCCCAGAGGGATGCCCTGGACTCCGACATTCTTTCAGTGAAAAGGGTTCTCAGTCATGCTTATCATCTACTGACACAGACACCACACAGACCTGGCTTGTTCCTGCTGGCCAGATTGCCTTTGTAGGCTGACCCCATCCCATGAAGTAGCTAGTCTGCAAAGTTGTAATGCTGAAATCTGCAGCTCTGAGTGAGCTCCTGAATCAAGAACTGCACGCCAGTGACACCACCTAATTACCTCAGAAGATCTCCTGTAGCTGACTGAATATGAGTTCATTTGCCTTAGGACATTTCATCTAGTGATTGTGTTACATCACTGTATTATTCAGACCATATAGGTAACCTTACTACACTAATTAAATTAATTCAAAACATTTATGTAATTAGTAAACCATGAAACTGGCCAGTGCTGTCTGTGTTAGCACGCTGCTATATGATCTGGCCTATGAACTGTATTTAATCCAATATAGCTCAATATGGATTGAATATCCCTCCAATATGAAGGGACTGAGTTTTCACATTTTTCTCCCAGAAGGCTGAAAGGGGCATTTGCACAGGGACCAGAAATTTTAATTTAATGACAATAATTTAAAAAAAATTAAAAAAAATAATTGGGGGATTTTGGTTGATTGGTTGAGTTTTTTGGGTTTTTCTCTGTGGATGACAAGCTGGTGACAGATCAAATTCTTCCTTTACAAAAGGGATGCCTCTGTCCTTGAAATCTGCAGGAGTGGCACTGCTGATGGTTGAGCCAAATTCAGCACCTTCATCTCCCACCTCCTGGGATAGAGACTTGTGCAGGGTCACCCCGAAGGTCCAGCCGAGGCAAAAGCTGACAAAACCTTGACCCAGGCGCTGCTGTAAACCCCAGCCTGCTATGACCTACCTTCCCTCCCTCCTTCTCTCCTTTCTTCACTTTTGAGGTTCTCACAGCAAGGGAACCGCTGGAATGGCTGAACTCCTGGAGGACGACGCCCTCTGCAGCTCGGTCCCAGTTTTATTTGGCATCTGCAACAGAAATGTCTTGTTTGAGGTTTTTGGGTTTTTTTTTGGAAATACTTACCACTGTAGTTCTGAAAAATCAATGTGTCTTTCTACATCTGGGAGAAAAGGAGTTTCCCTGATCCTCTTTGTCCAAAGCCTTCTTTAAAAGCAATACTTCTGGCAACTGATACATACCTGTTGTCTTTTCATTATGTCAGCAAAACCTATAGTGTGTTTATTAATATTCATAGTGATAGAGACTGGAATCAGGAACTAGAATTTTTTTTTTTAATCTGATATGTTTTCATATGTCAAGAAAAATCCTGTAACTATTTTACCTTGATATTTTGTTCCTTATTTTCATGCTGAATCTCAGTACCAGGAGGTTGTTAAGTATAGGCTTCTGTTTGATTTTCCAAAAAAAACAAGTGTGAGAACTGTAATTTAATTTCATCATCGATTTCAAAAGTACTTCTTTTGAACGTTGTTTTTTTCTCTAAGTCAGTGATACCAGGCTAGATCAAATGTACTCCAGTGGGCAGGGTGTGGAAAAATGAGCCAAAATGAATCATTTCCTACATAAGCAATTTTTTGTGTGTCTAGACACCTGATAACTCATCTAAAGCCCATCTTTGTTAACTGGTATTCCCCGGTGTTCTCAGAACTTTTGTATAAGCCTTAAATTCTTTCATCCTGTGTGATTGCTTGTTCTGTGTGTTTTTGAGAAACTTAAAAGGAAAAAGATGTCTCCCTAAATTTTAATTTTTATAATTCAATTCTGGATACAATTCTAAGTATCTCAGCAGGTTTGATAGTGGACTTAGACTCACATTTACTCTCATTTAATTCTGTGAGCAGACAGTTGGGTACATTCAATCAATGAAGTTATATGCTGATAACATACTCTGAAAAGCTGTTGATGATAAGGATTCACCTGCTGACATATCTTTTATGACCTTGATATCAGCAAGTTGTTTAAACAAATGTTTATGATGTACACAAGAAGTGTTACAGAGGTAAGGGCTCTACACCAAATGGTGTCTTCACATGGTTCAGGTTTGGCTTCTGTGTGCTCCACTGACTCCAAGAGAAGGCAAATGGAGTGAGCACAGGACTCACTTTCCTGTCCAGCACCTTCCCATCACTGGACAGGAACAGAAATGATGCTTTTTTGAAGGGCTACTGTACTCCATGCCTGGTAGACATTTAATTAGAAAGGGGGCTTTATAATCACTTTATAAATAACACAGCCAATTGAGAAAGTGTTTAGAAACTGGTTTCAGTTTTAGTAGATAAATATACAAGAGACTCTTCCGGAGCAATTTTGTCCCTGCTGGAGAGGATTAAATGTACACTTTCAATAATGGAGACTAATATATCCCACAGGAAATCAGTCCTGTTGGAGATACATAGATGAACTGGGAGGCCAAAATGATAAAATTGCAGATGTTGCTGTGTTTGTCTGGCATCAAAAATCACTCTGGCCTATCTTCTCATAGCTGGCATCACCTTCAGGACTGAAGTAAGTATTTAGTGGGCACTGGTATGAGAAGATGGACACTGTCGTCTTAAGGCCATATTGTTATGAAGATATTTCTTTTTTAAGATTTCCACAGGCGGATTTTTGCAACTAGATTGTATTGCCAACTGAATCTGGTTACCTTAAGATCAGTAAAACAAAAAATTGTTGTTTTAGTCTTTAATGTTTAATACACAAAACATGGTGGCAGACATATCTTATTAGAGTCAACTTTGTACAGTATTTCTCCAGTATTGAATGAAATAGAAGCAGTAGAAAAAGTATTTTAGAAAACTTATAGAAGATACAGATCCCTAGAACCTGTCTGATTTACATAAATTTGAGGCCACATGCTGACTGATCATAGATCATTCCTATAAGTACTCAAAATTTATACAAAAGACATGGGAAATTAAAGTGTTGATTTATCTTTTTTTCTTTCTTTTTTTTTTTTTTTTTTTTAACACAATAAAACCCTAATTTGCACTCAGAATGTACAGTCGGCAAACAAATCTTAAATCTAAATGACTAAAATATTTTCAAGCACAGTTGTAGGATGATTCAAACTGGGGAAACTGGGTAATTTATAAGTAAGTGCAATTTACAAAGGTAAAGCACCAAAAAAACCCCTTGAGTAAAGTTTGAGGGTGGGAAAGCAATGACAGCATATGCAGGCTCCAGCCTCTGCAGTGTGTTATATTTCTGATTAATTCAAATGTTCCTGCTAATGCATTCATGGCTAATTAATCTGAAAATGGCCAAAGTTCAATGGATGTTGTTAGACTTTTGGCCTGGATTTGCTCATGCCTCTGAACTGAGGCATTTTCTGTCTGACACTGGTCCCAGCAGCTCTCAGTAAAGACAGCATAAAAGCTGAAGTCTGTACAGATTGGGCTCCAGCATCAAAGCCACAGCTGCCAGGAGAAAGGAGCACAGATTCTGTTTTATAGGATCTTTTGCAACAGTCAGGAACCAGAGGATTTTCTCAGATTTTGTTTCTGCTAGCCAGTAACTCTAGGGCTCCTGATTATGTGTAATGTGTTGAAGGATGTTTGAACATAATGGTTAATTAACAAAGAAGACAATAACTTGGAAAAAAACCCATTAATTTTCCTTTTGTGAATGTAAAAAGGAGATTTTTAGGGGAGCTAATCAGAGACTCTTTTTCCTCTGTGTGATACCATGGCATATACAGAATTAAAACCTGTATGCTATTTGCCCATGGATAATAAATTTCAACCATTCATTTAAGTTGGGGAAAGATGACTGCCATTTTCCCTCTACACACACATTCTCTTTATCACTGACAGGTTCACCTACTCACCCAAATAATAACTGCCTTTGTAATTTTATTTTTTGGTTCTTTGCAGTGCCTCTCTCTCTTTGCATGGCAGCTGTGTCTGAGACAGAGCAGGAGAACTCCAAAGGATGAACTCCCTGGTCAGCACCTCACACCTCCAGCTTGCTGCCTTTGTTCTGGGCACAATAGGCTGGATCCTGTGCACCGTTTCAATGGGAATTGTGGAATGGAGAGTGTGGCATGTGGACAACACTACTATCATCTCCTCTGGCATTGCCTGGGTGGGGATTTGGAAAGTCTGCTTCATCAGTTACCTTCACGTCTCACCTGGCTACAGAGAACAGTTTTGCCATAAATTCAGTGGCTATGACTCCTTCATCCCCCATGAAATTTATGCTGCTCAGGGTCTCCTGTTGATCGCCATGTTCATGGGCTTGCTGGGACTGGCTGCTACAATATTTGCTCTGAGAAATGTGTATATGGGAATCACTCACAAAACTCTCATTGCCCCGTTCTTCCTGGTGGGTGGCGTCTTCTACATATTTGCTGGTCTGTGTGTCCTGATTCCCGTGAGCTGGAATTTCTATTCTGTAACTCACAACCAGAGCATAGCTTTTCCTCCTTCTTACTACATGCCCTCCAGTCCAGCGGCACAGGAAGCTGGTGCTGCCATTCCTGTTGGGATTGTGGCTGTCATCCTCCTGCTGCTAAGTGGGACATTTTCTCTCTCATACAGATTTCCCATGACCACAAACACTCTCATGAAATCCTGACAGGACAAATCCCCTCATGCTGTTTCAGAACAAGAGCATAGTCAAGAGATAAGGACAACAGCATCAGTGGTTGTAAAGTTAAGGAACTGCAGAATTTAATTTTATTCTATAGTAGCCACGCTATTTTCTTATATGAACCAGTTGAGTCATCATCTTAGTACTCACCTATTATCAGAGGTTTGTCTCTGAGATAACTGCTGTTGAGCAGCAAATGTAATTATATTTTGCCAGTTGTCCTCTTTTGTAAATACAAACATTATTGATTAATTTATTATTTTTTGTGTGTAAAATATTTACCATGCTCAAAGACCTGACTTTGAATGAACTGACCTGTAAGAAAAATGTGAAGTAACATGTATTAAATGTGAATTTCTTTCCTTGTCCGTACTAAGTTCTTTTGTTGTTTATTTTGTTACATCTGTAGCAAAGTATGTTTCATGACAAGTCAAGACTTTTAAAACCAATAATATGATTGTCATCATGGTTGTGTGAAATGACTCTTCTCTGAATTGTCTTACAAATGTCTTGCCAGTTTCTCCTCTTCCTCGAGGGCACATAAAGAGCCATTTCTTTATTGCTTCTGTTTTTATTTCAAGCTATTTGCATTTTATGTTGCAACATGTTTGCCTGTGGGGAAGGTGCGCTCTTTAGCTCCTAACTGAGGCAGAGCCAAAAAGTCTGCAATTGTTTGCTTCTTCATCTGACACTTCACTGAATCCAAATGTATTGCAAAAGACGGAAATAACTTATACAAGTTATTACAAAACCAATGTCAAAATCAGTGCTCTCAGTAACCAGGAGTACTCAGTGCAACTTTCAGGGTATGATTCATCTGATGTAGGAATCCATATCCAAACCAGTCACTTCAGGTTCTGTTTATGATCAATGTAGAGACAAAGGCTGCCTCTTTCCAAGATGCCTACAATGGCTGGGAGATTACATGTTCCCTAAAAACCTTTTTGTCTTAACCCACTGTAATGGCCATAGTAACCACAGTTGTTAACTGTGGCACATATAACCAAATCTCACCTAAGAAAAAAAGAAATGTCCTAAATACTGCAATAAGGACAACTTTAAAAAACTCCAAAAGATCAGAGATTGGGAGGAATAAGCCAACGGTGTTGACAAACAGATGATCTTTTGAAAGAGGTCCTCAAAATGTTATTACATATTTAAAGAAATGCTACAGAAATCTAAGTAATTTAGTTTTACTCTTTTAATTGTCCTCCATTTTTTAAAATACTCATGGATTCAGAGAAAGAAGAAAAAAAATATGCTTTTTAAATGTAATAATTTTTAGACGCGATACAATGCAAAATGCCAACAAACCAGGACATGGTGGCTGTAACTATCCCAGCTCGTTGTAGCAGTCCAATTTTTCCTATACATCTTCCCTTGAGCTTGACTTTGCTGTACTGTCTGACAATATAGAAACTCACAGCACCTTCATTTCCTCTCCAGTCCCTTCTGAAATAGCAGTTTATCTCATCATTGGTAATTTTTTCACTTCTGCAAGAACCTATCTTTTGACTGTGATGCTGTAAAGCACTTTCAAGTGGTGTTTCAATGAAGGGAGTTTAATAGCTTAGTTTCTTATATATTGTTTCCAGTTAGATTTCTAAAGTACATTCTTTACAATATTGGTAGGTTTCAGTTTTAAAGGTACAAACCAATAGTACTGTCAGTAGTACTGTCATCTCTTCCCTCAAAGCCTACAATAATATTGGATTATATCATATTATAGCTGTAAGGAAAAAAAAATCTCTCCATGTGTTTATGCCACTAGTAAACTTATTACACCAGTAAACTGTCAATATTCCCTGGCAAGGAATTACAACTTTAAGAGAAAATTACTGATTCTTCAATTCTTTTTGAGTTAATGGATGCACAGAAATGTCAGCAACCCCAACTGTATTTGTTAACTATATTCACTAAATCATTAGGTTCATTTGGCTAAAGAAAAAGGAGCAAACATCCTCAGGGACTTGCCAAGTTTCTGTGTTGCTGCCACTGCTGCTTCCATCGGGAATTATATTAATGTGTGATGTGTGGCTATGAAATATTGGTTGTATGTCAAACACAGACTAGATGGTGAAGAAATTCCTCAGTTAAACATTGGAATAGACTACCTAAGAAGATGTGTGGATTTTAAAATAAAGTTTTGTCCAAAAAAGTTTAGGCAAATAGTGCCAGGAAGACTGTAGGTACGAGTGAGCCCATCTCAGGACAGAGGGCTTATCTAGATGGAACTCCTGGCATCATTTCCCAGTCTCTCAATAGTCACATGATCCAGATTCTGTGTTGATATATGGTAAAATATAACCTATGTTCAAATACTAATCTATATTAGAACTCCAAGTCCTCTGAGGAAAAGATAGAGGAAAAAAAATCTTACAGAACCATGGAAACATTTAGGTTGGAAAAGACCTCTGAGATAATTGTCCAACCTTTGGTCATCACTTTGTCAACTAGACCATGGTACTGAGTGCTATGTCCAGCCATTTCCTGAACACCTTGAAGGATGGTGATTCCACCAGCTCCCTGAGCAGCCCATTCCAATGCCTGACAACCCTTCCAGTGAAGAATTACCTCCTGATGTCTGAACAGGACAGGCCTCTGAACCTCTCCTGGCACAGCTTGAGGTCGTTTCCTCTTGTCCTGTCACTGGTTGCCTGTGAGAAGAGACTGACCCACCTGGCTACACTGTCTTTTAAGGGTGTTTTAGAGAGTGATCAGGTCAGCCATGAGCCTCATTTCGCCAGGCTAATCTTAGCTCACAACAAAGGAGAGACAAAACTTCCATTGATTTCAAAGCATTGAGCCTGTCTGACCTTGATCCACCAGGGCAGTGTGATTCATTAAAATTAAGTGAATATTGGTGTTCATTCCAATTTTGATATTGGAAGAACGTAGAGCCCCTGCACTTTTCCTTCACCAGGAAGGTAACATATTTTCTTTGTGTATATTTCCATGACACATTTGTTTTAGATTTAAGAAGCTAAGTTACCTTCTAGTTAACTGACAGTTACCATGTCAGTTGTGCTTATTATAGGTACTTTTAGGGGTTGTATGTAACATCAGGCAGCTGAAAAGGTTTTGGTTTAAAACTCAAAAATGCAAAATTTTTTTGGAAGGCTATTTTTAACATAGACTGCTTTAGAGACCTACTCAATAGCCTGGCCCCACACTCATTTGTAGCAGCACAATTAAGGACAGGCAAGAAGCTGTAATGCAGGCAGCAGTGAGTGGCCAGGGCTGTGAGGTGGGGAGATAAGGGGCAAAAACCTCCACCACCACAGAACAGATCATATCACAAAGCACTGTCTCTCTGGCTTCAGTGCAAACTGGGACCTGCTCCCTCCCCAGTGACAGCACCGCTTGCCTTGTGGGCTCCACCCTGTCTAGGAATGTCTCCACACTGGCCTCAGTCTACACATAAACCAGTCTCACTTTATTTTTTCTGAGTTGACAATAAACAACCTTGTGATTCACTCAAGTCTGAATTCACTGATGGGAGAATAATCTGAATACCAAGACCCCCTTTGAGTTCTGCTGGGTGATAATGATAAACCCCCCATCTTCGACCTCCACAACATACTCCTTGGCATTAATCCACCACAGGATGCATTTTCTTAATCTTATTTACATGTACCATCCACCTCACCTGTCTATCCACGGCCACAGACCAAAAAAATATATGAACATACTTTCAATATTCCTCCAGGATGGATGATCAAATAAAGAGCTGAACAGTGCCTAACAGAAAAACAGTCCCACAGCACAAAGCCTGCTGAGATTTCCCCCCAGATGAATATGCAATTCAGGACAACTGTCACTTGTGTTCAGGTAAAGGAGTCGGGATGAACTGCAGACATTGAGTAGGTCATCACATTAGTCAGGTAAACAGAATTATTATTTGAGTCAGCAGTTCTATGTGAAGACAATCTCACTTGCAGATTTAGCTGATTAAAAATAATACTAGGCTCAGAAAAAAATATTTTTGTTGTCACATGGCTTATGGTATATTACAATGATGAGAAGGAGGGTGTTTTCAGAAATACTTGTAGACCTTCGACCATTTTCCCCTTAGAATGCAAAACCTGAAATGTCATAGCCAATTTCCTCCTCTTTGGGCCATCAAATACTTTAGAACAAAGAGGTTTTGCTTAAAAAAATGTAAGTCTGGCTGGCATAGAGTTAACGGCAAATTGTTTTCTTAAAATAGGAAACCAATGTACATTAAATTAAAGGTTCCCAGAAGAGACATGTTCTCTATGAAAAATATACCTTTTTCAAAACTGAACTGGGATTCCTTTCATTCTTGCCAGCATCTGTATTGTCAAATCCAGTATCAGCTCATAAAAACATATTTTTCAACTGACCTATTTCCTTTTCCACTGCTCAGATAATTTACTGTTTCCCTTGCTTGAGAGGGTTCAATAATTAGCCGGGTGCTTTGGAGTGTGCTGGCTCTTAATTACTGTGTCAAAACCAACTGCATGCCAAACAAGAAAATGTAAGCGAATCTCATCTCAGAATTATAAACCAAATAAATCATGACTCAAAATTGGGAATGGAGTGCAGCACGCAATGTTAACACCCAGTTCACAGAATGTCACATCACTGCCTTGCTCTCGGATTATATGTGGGAAAGACCAAGTGTGAGGTTAATTCCCAGGATGCTATTTTGAGGAAGCACATACATTCTGACTGTCCAAGGTTACTTCACGTGCAGGCCGATTTTCAGCAGCGGAATACATGGCTCCATTATAATACAAACAGGGAAAGGTAAAAAATTAGATCTTGGTCTGAATTAACATTACCAAAATATTACCAGATACCCAAGATCAGTTGAAGAGAAAAGTTTGTACATGCCCACCCAGTTTGTCCCCCACAGCCTCAGGAATGACACTGCAAGTAGGTGAGATAGCATGTGAGAAAAGACCAGGAGGCATTCATGGTATCCACAACCATGTAGGTACATTGCAGCTTCCAGCTGACTGAAATAGAAGGGTGGAGTGGGGGTCAGGGGGAATCCCTTGAACATCAGAAGTGCTGAAAAAACCCTGAAGACTACAGTACTAAAAATGAAGCATTCACTGACTGGGGAAGAGATTTGAAATATTGGTGTTATTGCTGAACAGTTTGAATATGGGAATAAAACTGGTTAATATGCAGATGTTTCATCTATTTCTGTAGGAACTATATAATACTCAGCATCTATCCCTGGCTAAAAAAAGGGACTAGATGTTGGGGGAATTTGAAATCACTTAAAGCCAGATCCCTAGTGATTTATCCATATAATGCTGTGGCCATCCACATGCTTGACTTTCAGAAATCCTACTGAAAAGCTTGACTGGTCTGCATGCAACTTTCAGAATAATTGATTTCAGTGAACCTCACATCTGAGCTTTAGTATTCCAAATATGTGTAAAATCTGACACATAATTTTGCCTTACAACAGTTACCCTTTTGTAAAATAAAAATAGTAGCAACTCACAAAAAGGAACAATAATGAATACATTAAAGTATAATGATTAGTATGATGGAAGCCACAGAAAGTATTACAATTGATCTGCTGAAACGCTGGTTTTTGTTCATACTCTGAAGCCAGACAAGGATGCAGGGGTCCCCTGGGTGTGTGATGCTGCCTTGCTGTTACCAACAGAGCAGAGACAGAAGAGGAATGGTGTCATGCAAGGTAAAGGAGGAAAAACTGGGACAGCAAGGGAAAAGAAGGAAGAAAGAGAGGGAATGAAAAGGAAAAGAGGCAGATTGTAGGAAGCTATAAAAATTTAAAAAAATACTGATTGACAGCATGATAATAACAAGTGATTTTGTCAAATCTGGAAAAAATCGAATAAACAACAAAGGAGGAATCACGTTTCAAAGAGAAGCCAAAATGAACAGCAACAACAACAAAAAAAATCACATGAAAAGGGAGGTAGATGATACAGAAGGTAGCACTGCAAAACAGCAGAGAGGGCCCCACCATACCCACATCTAACCACAGCAGCTTTGGCAGAGGCCTCCTTCAGGGCAATGACTCAGATGGGAACTACATCCTTTGCAACACTGTGGACATCAGGGACTCCACTGACGGAGTGCCAGCAGCAACCATGTGTGCTGAACCCCACTCTGCTGCCCAGGCCAGGAAATAAAATAATTTGCTATACTTCCCTCTACCCCCATGCATCCATCCTGGATGGGCTTGCCTGTGGCATGGCTGTGGCAGTGTTCAGGTGTCTGCACCATGCCCATTTGGTCCCACCCTTGGCTGGTCTGCCTGAGGTGAGCAGGGCTGGATGCTGGGTGTCACCTCCCATGCAGCACTGAGCACGGCTTACCAGGGACACCTTTGTCATCTCCTCCAGCACGGCTCAGGTGGGAACTGGGAAACTTCAGTGGTCACTGCAGAGTCTCCAGGGAGTTTTCAACAAAGGTCTATTACACAGTTAGGCTCAGTGAAGACTTCACCTCCTGGAAACCTGGGTTGTTCAGAAGCTTTCACTGGCTCCTACAATTCTGGGAGCACTAGGAATGACTTACAAGCTTTCTTCAAAGAAATATTTATAAGGGCTGTGCTCAAAATCCACATATCAGCTTTTTCCTAGCTGGGAGAACGTGGAAAATTATCACTGGCCTATATGTGTTAATCCCTGAGAGCTACAGTTTCTGGTGTGCAGTGTAAGCCATGGTGTCTCATTTCCCCCTCTGCCCACGCCAGCCTGGGGCGCAGGAAGCCACTGCTGCCGCTCCTACCGGCATCCCTTGTCCTGCCGCTCGCAGTGGGACCTTTCTTTTTAACATAAACATGCCATTGTGCTGGATGCCAAGGCTCCTTCTGATAAAACAGGCCTCAGAGGCCTGCCAGAAATGTGTGGCAGCATAAACATAGCAAACCAGTGACTTCATCTGCCCAAAGAGCTCTCTGGGTTCAGCTGTGACTCTTCAGTGACATTCATCCATCACTGTCGGGAATGGAAATACACTATATGACTAATTATTTTCAGCCAAAAATTATTTTTTATTAGCTAACTTTGAAACACTGCTGTGTTTCATACGGGTACCTGAGCTCACTTAAGTGTTGCTGACAAGTGTTATTTCTAAAGTGACCTTCTGCATAGGCTGGACTTTTGTTTTTCATTGTTCATTTAATTGAATTATGCCTGCTGCAATACAATGCTGCATCAATGATTTCTTTACCAGAAGGTACCTAAATGTTGCTTTTTTAATAACATTGTTTTAGAACTAAGCCGCATTATTTAGCACAGAGATCACGGCCTATATTACACACGATATTTGCCCCGGTTTAGTATAGGTTTAAGTATTTTAACCTATGCTAGGAATAAAATGGGATTGTTGAAATCACTATACTTTTTAATGTAAGGGTTTCAAACTAACTGGTATGATATCGCTCCAGCAGGAAGGCACTGAACAGATGCCAGTTCATCCCATCTTTCTGTGAGCACACACCATGAAAGCATACCCCATGAGCCTATCAATGGGATTAGTCACAAGAGCCTTAATACCTTATCTTCCTTCTACTATTTCTCAGAAATGTTTATATCCACCAGAACATCTCTCTTAAATAGCTTCATTTCAAGTGATAACTCACAAATTCTGAGACTTGCATTTTGCAGCTGTAAATAGCAAACATTTATTGGTGTGCTAATAGTCCAGAAATCCCAAATGATCCTGGTGATGTTCAAAGCCAATGCTGACATGCACCAAAACTGGTGGCATCTTCAGCCCTTCCAGGGCCCTTCTAGCTGCCATGCTTAGTCCAGGCCTCAGAACCTGCTGTCACATGCTGCTCTTTCCTTTGAAATGCTGGTTGTCAATCCACTTGAAGAATGAATTAACACCACCCATACTTTATGTCAGCAGGAGGTTGGTCCACAAATTTCACAAGCTTTGATGTGAACATTTAAGCAGCAATCTCATAAAGATCATTACTAATGGTCAGAAAAAGTTGCTTCTGAAAAAAGGCATTTCTCGCCTTTCAGAGGCCTGGAAGTGCTTCAGAAAATCTGCTCTGTAGCTGAAACATCATACTTGTGGCAGCAAATACAAAGTACTCTGGAGTAGACGTAAGCAAAACTAACCTGAGTTTGAAAAGACTGCTCAGGCTTTTAGCCTGAAAAGTGAATCTTACAGGAATCTGACTGTGGAAATCAGAGGGAATTTACAAAAGTATTCAGCATCTTGCAGGCTTGCTTTTAAATTTTAGTCTAAAAAGCCTGAGCTCTGATGTGCAAAACTGCCTAAGGATATACTGTAAAAACTTACTGGTTTAAACTACACAAAAAACTAGACACTTTGAAGAAAACTATCAGAAGTGCATACCACCTGAATTCTCCATTATTCTATTTGCAAATCATGTTTCTAGAAAACCTGACAAGGAACTCCAATTCTTTTAAAATTATTCTTATTTTAATGTCCACTATGATACCCTAAGAGATCTAAGACCTTTTCTGGTCTAAATAACCAGTGCAATCCAGAGATCACACAAGCATATCAGCAGTGAAGGACAAGCCACTGGAGCCATAGAAGAGCAACACCGGACAGAGGAACAATAAAAAAAGTCATGAGGGGTAAAGAAGAAACTTGGGTGAGTCACTGAGGAAAAACTGTGAGAGAGGCAGGAAAATGCAAGCAAAGAAGAGAGAAGCAGAAAGGAAAAGTGAGAGGCAGGTGATTTAACAAATGTAGGGAAGATTAGTGATTAAAATACAATTGGAGTCTGTGCAGAATTAAACCTGAAATCATCTTCTACTCATAAAATGAGAATGGACACTTTAGGGATTCAAATTCAGAAGGAAGACAAAAAGAGTAAGTTAAACAGAGAAAGAAGGTGGCTGGCCTGTAATTTCATGGCTGACAGAGTGCCTAGCACTCCAACCTGGAGAGCTTGGGCAGGTACATGTGATAGTGAAGAATGCAAGCAACTGCAGATTTATATAACATATTTAAAATACATTTTGTAGTACACAGAGGCCTTGGCAGTTCCTGTCCTCATATTAGTATTCATCTGCCTAAGCCTTTCTCAGAAGTTAACTTCTGGAATGACAGGAATTTGTAAACTGATGGCAACCATCTTATTTTAGATGACCAGCATCAGCATCCTGAGAAAGTATATCCATGTACTCCCAACTAATAGCTTTCTCTGGCCATTCACTGCTGATGAATTATGCTGCAATAGGAAGATTTAACCCCAAATCCAGTTTAATCCTTTGTTTACATAAAGTCTTAGAAATCATGCTCAGTTACTGGAAAGCCAGCAGAGGAAGTCCACATTAACATAGCCTCTTACAAATGCTCTCTCTGATTAATTCAGTGCTAACAAAAAAAGCAAAAAAATCCCAATGAAAAAGAACTCCTTGTCTTGTAAAGCAAGAACAGTTTATAGCAGAGTGGATAGACCAGACAGAAGGAGCTTCTGCTTTCAAGCTTTTACTAATCACAAATTTTTGTATCAGTCCACTTTGGCAGATTGGTATTTGTGACCAAAGTCTGGTTCAGGAACCACAAAAATGTTGTTGCCCAGCTCCTGTGGTAAGTGATTTAATCTCTGTGCAATGCTAGACACACAACTGTTGGGAGACGCATTCATGTCTGTAGCTCTCAGAAAATTGTTTGCATTGCTCAGACAACACCTGGATGGGTGAAACAAGGATTGGTGATTTAATACCATTAAAAGTAAGCAAGTAGCTACAGATACCAGCTTGGTTTTAGGACAGGCTGCCTTTTTGCCAAATCATCACTGGGAAAAAAATTATCAACTGACATCATAAAATGAAACCAATTAACATTAGTTGGGAAATCTTGTCCTGTAACAGATAGACATAAAGATTAAATATTCCTGAAAACTCTACTAACCTTAGTTTAGCCTTCTTGGAGTGACCACCTGGCCATGGGATTATGAAGAAAGACCCCAGCATGTTGTTTGTGATTTCTGTCCTAGTCAATCGAATTGTAAAACTTAAAAGGAAATGATCTTGACTGAGAAAATTTCTACTTCCATTAAAGGCATGAAAGAAAATATTTTTCTTACAACTTAAGCAAAACTGTTTAAAAAGAAAGATGCCTCTTAAAATAATATGGTCAAGTGTTTTGCACCACTGATGCAATTGCAGGACTGATCACTTGCAACGACCAACCATGACACATTTCTTTAAGGGAAATCATTATAAAATAGTTTGGCTTGGAAGGGAACTTTGTCTAGTCCAATCCCCCTGCAAGGAGCAGGGACATGTTCAATGAGATCAGGTTCCTCAGAGACCCATCCAACCTGGTCTTGAATGTTTCCAAGGACAGGCATCCACCACCTCTCTAGGCAACCAATTACTGTGTTTCACCACCCTCATTGTGAACACCTTCTTCCTTATCTCTAATCTAAATTGATCCTCCTTTAGTTTAAAACCATTACCCCTTGTCCCATCACAACAGGCCCTGCTAAATCTTACCTCCTAAATTCTCCATGTTGATGAAGTTAAAGTTTTCCAGTTAAATCTTTCAGTTGGAATGTCAGGATAGTAATTTGAGAATTTTTTTATAGATGCAGACCACTAGAATTAAAACAAGCAGTATTATGTCACTGCTACAAGGTTATGAAATTATTTCTTTGGCTTTCCTGCTGGAGGCCTGGGCTAGGCTGAGGAATGAGTTGTGTCAATTTCAGACAAAAGTCTAGATGCTCACATGTTAGGCTCAAAGATCTTTGAGGTCTCTTTCAGTATCAGTACTTGAACTATTCTATGTTAATATGCTCTATTACGTGCATTTTAGAAGCCCAGAAACATTTCATAGCTTTTTTTCCCCAGCACAGTGAATGAGAATTAAATTCAGTATTTTTCTTCAACCAGATATTAAAAGAAAACTTACCAGCAGACCCCATGGAAAGAGCAAAATACCACACAGGGTTAAACATGTGGAAACTCTCGGGACACCCTGTTCCTCTGATCCTTCTGCTTTTAAAGAAATGTGCTCTTCTGATGGAAAATGGTGATTAACACGCTCACGGGCACTTATAATGGCTGTCACTGCATGTTGTGAAGGAGGAACATTAAAGCTTTGCAGGATACAATGTAGACTTCAGGTCACCCCAGAGCTCAGGCCTTCCTTTCTGTAAATTCATACTGATGTGAAGCACTGGGTTTTCAGAGAATGTTTAGTTTTCTTCATGGCCAGTATTGTACACACTAAAGCAACAACAGCTGATCACCTCAGTTAGCAACTTCCTGTCCATCATTTTTATCTTGCCTGGTTGGAACTGCTTTCCAAGTGTTAGGGTGGGGTTTGTATATAGTAATAATGTTTTCTATAGAATACCATAGAAACTGTGGTGTACTGAGGTCACTACTTTTTGTGGATGTTTCATGGTTCAGACTCTGGAAAGCCCCACATTATTTCAAAGAAATTTTCTATAAGTTTTTGTCATTTGTTATATAATCTCCTGTCTCTACAGGAGTTATTGTCCACCAAGACTGCCCTATGACAGCTGCTGCCATGGAGATATTAAGAATATGGTTGGACCACTTTGCTCTGTGGGATATCTCCAGCAAAGAGTTTCGTAAATATCTCATTTTACCTAGCGGAAGGAATCCTAACCACCTTTCCTATCAACTGTTTCAATGGCAGTAATCATTCCTGAGTTCCATCAGTATTTAAAAATCAAGGCATTTCTTCTTCTCTCGAATTCAAATACTCCTCCAGCCCAGAGGGAGAGTTCCTTCTCGGGCAACTAGGGATACTGTTTTTACCTCCTAATGTTCCACAGTTTGAAAGGCAAAACTTGGTGCATAGATTTTGTTGTGGCCATGTCAACTATTTGCAGGTTTTTAGGTTAGCTGTGATTTCCATGGCTTAACTCATGTATACGTCCACTGTATATGCCACAACTTTGTGTTTATATTCACCTTTCAGAATGCGTGAGGATAAGAAAAAATTAATAAAAATAATCTTTGTCTGTCTAGCATTGTCCTAGAGTGGTTTTGTGCATTGCTACTGAGATTCTGCAGTTTCTTTGGGGCTGCCCCAAAGGCACGGGGAATGGGGCTGCAGAGGAGGGTACACGGAACATGATGAGGGATAGGCTCCCCTGGGGCCTGCAGTGAGAAAGCTTTGTTTTCTGCAAATAGCTTCAAACCACGTGTAAGGCTAGTGACTGGGATGTTCAGTCCAGGAAAAAAAACCAGACATGTCTGGGAGAAGGCCTATGGAAAGGGAGCAGTGTGGAAGCCGGGGGCTCTGGGGCCCGCAGCACCCTCAGCGCCCGCCGGCTGCTCCCGGGCCCAGCGCCGCGATTCGCTAAGCGCGGGGGGCTTTGCAAGGCCGCAGAGCGCTCTGCCGGAGGTACAGGGCCCTTCCCCGCCTCCTCCCCACAGAACGGCACCGGGAGCTGCGGGGCCGCGGCACCGGCACGACAGAACGGCACCGGGAGCTGCGGGGCCGCGGCCTCGGCAGGACAGAACGGCACCGGGAGCCGCGGGCCCGCGGCCTCGGCAGGACAGAACGGCACCGGGAGCTGCGGGGCCGCGGCACCGGCACGACAGAACGGCACCGGGAGCTGCGGGCCCGCGGCCTCGGCAGGACAGAACGGCACCGGGAGCTGCGGGCCCGCGGGGACGGCGCTGCTGCCGGCGGCCGGCAGAGGGCGCGCGGGGGCAGCGCCGCGCCCGCCCCGCCCCGCCCGCCGCGGGGCGCGTGCCCGGCGGAGCGCGCGGCCGTGTGCGTGCGCGCCGCGCGCTCTGAGGGGGAGCCGGGCGGGGCGGAGGAGGGAGCGCGCTGGGGGCACAGGAAAGGAGCGAGCGCGCTGTGGGCACAGGAAAGGAGCGAGCGCGCTGGGGGCAAAGCAATGCCGTATCCGCGGCCGTGTCTGCCCTGCTCATGCCCCACAGAGCAGTAGGGCCTCTATGGGATGGGAAAACCCCTTTCCTCGGGCCAGCTGGGAGTGCCCGAGGGAGGTTGGCCAGGCGGGCGCGCTGCCCTCGGGCACGGGAAGGCGGAGATGCACCTGCTGAGGGGGCGAGCGGCCTCCTGCAGAGGGTCCCAGCTCCGGCCGCTCTGCTCAGGGGCTGCCGTTCGTCACTGCCCACAAACACACGGGGAGACCAGAGACCGTCCCTCTGAGGTTTTAAGGGTATTTTTTTCACCACACCCCCACAAACCTACGGGGAAACAAGGCCGGGCAGCATTGTGAGGGTGCATCACTTGAGGTGCAGGAAGAGGCCTTCAGAAATCAGAATGGTTTGGATTGGAAGGGACTTGAAGATCCTCTAGTTCACTTGCCCTGCCACAGACAGAAATACCTTTCACTAGACCAGGTTCCTTGGAGCGCCATCCAGCCTGGCCTCAAACACTGCCAGGAATGGGGAATCCTCAGCTTTTCTGGGCAACCTCTTCCAATGCCTCACCAGCCTCACAGTAAAGAATTTCTTCCTAATACCTAACCTATAGCTACTCTCACTTTGAAGCCGTTGCCCCTTGTCCTGTCACTGCATGATCTTGTAAATTGACTCTCCATCTTTCTTGTGGGCTCCCTTCAGAAGAGGCTCCTGCAAGATCCCTTCTCTTCTACAGAGAGAACAACCCCAGTTCTTTCAGGCTTTCCTTGTAGGAGAGGTGCTTGATCCTGTAATCAGCTGGGTGGCCCTTCTCTGGACTGCCCATACAGGTCGATGTCCTTCCTGTGCTGGGGACCCCAGACCTGGATTCATTTCTCATAAAACATAGGACCAAGGTGCTGGAAAATTAGTTTTACCGCCTACATCCCTTCAGCCCTTTTTCTCAAAGTTCCAATAATTTAAATAATTCCCCACTTGTTTGGGGTTTTTTTCTGACATATTTTGTCCTATTCGTCTCACTTTGAAGTTCTAGCACTTCTAGAAAATTAATTTCAGAAATTCATCTGACTTCAGTTATACCAGGCTGAGCCTATGCCGGATTTGATCCATGCAGTACTGGCATCCTGCATGAGCTGGAGCCCTCCTAGGGTGCTTGCCCTGTTCCCACACTGCTGTTCAAAGGGATGTTAGTGTCACTTGAAAAATACCGTATTTTAAGAGATGATATTGCTACGTGTGTATCACAGAGCAGAATTACATGTAACACTTCCAGGGTTCTACTCTATTACACTGAGAACAAAGCTTGGAGGCGTGGGTCTAACACAGGAACAGCACTGCACCCTAATGCTGGTTTAGTTCTTGTGAAAACTGCATTTGAGTCTGGCAACATGATAGATCACTGTCTGCTGCAGTCTGAGCTGGAATAGGGAGTTGCGTTTATTGATGTAGCTCTGAAGGATATGTTTATTTTACAGCAGCTCTTTTTTAATGACTGAATTACACTACTGTGGCAAAATAATTATGATTATTGTGGAAGACTTTTTCAGTTTTTATGGCAGATGCTCTTTGTCTTCTGAAGACCTCATTTCCCTAATGCCAGAGAGGTTTTTCTCCTTTCTCTCTTTAATTTTCCTGATGCTTGACATTGTTTGGTAATTTCCCTTCAACAACACTCTCACATCTCCAACATTTCAGGAGATCAGACATTACAAAAACTGTGTCCTGAGAAACAGAGTGTGTATATCACATGCCAAACTCTTGCAAATGTTTCAGGTTGTTCACATTTTAATCTGTCTGAAGAAGTTAATCTGGAGGAGGGCCTGGACAGGGAGTGATGAGATGTTTGGATTCAGTTTCAACACAAACCATCAAATGACATCTCTTATGCCAGTAAAAGGAAACCAACCTGAGAAGCCTTCTGGTAAAGACTTCCTTCCTTTGGAGAATTTATAGAAAGAAAACAAAATAAACCTAGCCTTTTATTTAAAAATAACTTGTGGTTCTCTCACAGACACAACTAAAACAGCCTTTACCAGGTAGGAAACACCTGATTTTTAATATCCTCTCTAATTTTAAAGCTATCATTAGGGTATGTAGCTAGCAGAGTATAAAATCCACTTTAAGCTTGATGATAAACATTCAGAAGGATTTATATAATTAGATATTACAGAACTAAGATAACATGATAGTGCAAAAATCTTACAGCAATCAAAGACAGTAAGTTGCCCTTTGCTCTGCCATTTAAACACATACTATTTGAGCTGGTGTCATTCCACACTGATTTAAGGAAGCTGGGTGAGGGGGCCAGCTGCACAGTACACTGTGCTCAGACAGTTTGGGATGGGATTTTTCCAAACATTCATGGGTAATAGATCCTCAATTGCTTTTGACCAGAAGCTTTCCTTTTTCTTGGACTGCAAGGCAGTATTGGACACATAAATATGTATGTTGCCTTCCACTCCAGCTTTATGGATTTTATCTAAATGAAAAAATTCAGTTGGGGTGGAAAAGAGAAACTCCTTAGCAGGTAACATTAATAGGTAATCCTTAAGACAGAAGGCAAAAACTAGATATGCAAAACTTATTCTGCCCTCAAAATGATGGTGCTACACCTATTTTAAATGCCATGACAGCTCTCATTTGGATCAGCACTACCCCTAAATCAGCTTTCTAATAAAGATCTACAAAGCTGGGGAAAAATTGCAATCCTGTGCAGCAAGAGGGAGCATTTGCATTTACACAGGTATGTGTTGTATCCTGACTAGTAGCATAAACATTTTTTTCTGGCTGAAAATTTTCATGCTTGGTTTGAGTTCCAAAAAAAGAGATGGAGGTGGAAAGAAGAAACCCAAAGTAACATGAATTCTGGGAAAAGATTTTAGATCTATACATAGGCAGCTTTCAGTAAATATAATTATATGAAAGATGACAAAACACATAATATGAAAAACAGAATTAAAACAACAAACAGAACCATGAAAGGTAAAAATTATATTCTTTGCTCATAATTTTTAAATATGACTTGGTTACCAAAATGGAAATGTCCTGTGAGTCAGCAAGTAAAGTTCCTATTGAACAACTTCTAGGACTGCGAGTGATACTGCAAACACATAAAAATATTTTATTTTCTTGCAACCAAGAAATAAATGCCCATAATCAGTATTAGTAATTAAAGTGGTTTATTTTTAAGAGGCATGTATATGCCAATTAATGATAATAATGAATGCACCGGTTTTTACTTCAGTGCTGCCATAAGTATCCTTTTGGCTGTTTAGTTTTCATAAAGGCTTCTGAATGTTTCCTTGCAATACTGGCTATTTCCTTTGGACAGATAGATACTTACTGTGCTGGCTCTTAACCTGCAGCACAGGAGCAGCCAAACTGGAGGCTGTGGTTTGTGAATCATACCTCTATCTTTGCCTCCAGCATCGCTTCAATAATATGGAAAATCTGTTTCCCTAAGAACTAGAGGCACCTGTGGAATCTAATGTAGTGTGTTGCCTTGATTTTCATGTCAATGAAATATTCTTCCCTCTAGAAATGCATTCATGTTCTGTGCATGTTTTGTGGGAAGATTAGGAATACTTTTCAGCTTCTCCTCCTGGAAGGTATTTGTGAAGATGTTTGTCAAAACCAGTTGGATTTGAACACGTGGGGCAGGAGGAATGTCATTATGCCTTCTCAGGCCTCTGCTCCTGGTCTCTTTGGGTTGGAATTTCTATTCTGTTGTAAACAATGAAAGTATCTCCTTTCCTCCTCCTTTCCGCCTGCCCTCCATCCCAGCCAGGCAGGAAACTGGGTTTGCTCCTCCTCTAGGGATGCTGTATGGCTTTGTGTGGCTTACATAGGAGATCTTTCTGATAACCTGCCAAGCCTTCTGTTGAGATAAATCCTGTGCACCTTCGTTATTGATCAGTGGGGCACACTTGGTGCCAGCAGCTGGTTGCAAGAAGTACTTTGGCCTGTGATCCTGTGTGGATAGGTAATATTTGAGTTAGCTGAGAACAAATAAAACTGACGGTTGGAAGTCACAAAAAGAAAACTTGTTTTTGCTAACCGACTAGCATTTGCAGGGATTTGGCAGTGTGATTGCCAGCTGCTACAGCTTGTGACTGAGGTCACCTTCTCTTTGTATATAAACATTAGTCATTTACTAAAGAATGTAAAAAACAGGTGGTCAGTGTTCATTGGTAATCTGTTCTTTCAAAGGGATGCTGTAAGATAGCACCTGACATAGAACAATTCCTTGTATGCCTGTTGTTATTAACATAAACACACTTGTACTGTTACTTAGGCAGTGCCATTGGTATGCATAGTACAGAAAAGATAAACAAAATGACAGATGCTTAAGCCAGATGAAATTACAATTAAACTAATGACAGACAAAAATAAAGGAAGTGTGGCAGGAAAATGTGAAATAACATAGAAATCATTGGCCTTAATTTTTTTTTCATGTCATTGTTTTTAAAGAAGCAGTTCTGCATTTTATGGCCAGTATGGGAATTGAAGATTGAAGCTGCAAACTATAATCTCTATGGATTTTGAAATGCAGAAGTGCTTTTCCTACATGATGAGAGAAGATATTGAAAACCAAGAAATTTGCATGAAAAAACCCACAGTGATTTGTGGGGAAAGGGAATAAGCCCTCATCTGAAGCTGTGCCCTCTGGAACAATTTTAAATTTAACCTTTTTATCAGCTTTTACACTTAACCTTCCTATAAGCTGTAAAACATAGCAGGACTTCTGATGTTATGGCCCTGTCTACTCTCAAATCTACACATTTAGGTTGACCTGACAGGAACAGATTTCATTAGATCACTTCCAATTTATGGGTAGAGAAGTCCAAAATGAAATTAAGAAAGCATTTAAATAAAATACATCTAAATATGAATGTATTAATAAAAGGTTTTCCATTCCTCTGTGGTAGACTTTACATTTCTCTAAAATCACAGTGGTTTTTACATTTTGCTGCTTTGGCAGAGCAAGGACTTACTAGAGGAAAGCCAGGCCTCCCTGCTTTCAATTCACAGACCCACTGAGAATGAGATTCACCCTCCGGTGCTGCCCCACATCTTGCAGCTCTCACACCCCCAGTGGCGCTGCCCAGCTTTTGGTTCCCCACCTCAGCAGTGGGACACAAGGTAAAGGGAAGGGGGAGGGAATGTGTCAGCAGGGAGTGTTGCCTCTTTGCATGGTGTGGGTAAGAGGCTCTAGCCAGAGGGTGCTTTATTCAGTATGGCATCACTGGAGCTGGAGCTGGTCTTGTTCCCCTTGGTTAGGATTTAACATCTGTGATTAGGAGTGATTGGTTCAAGTCACATCTGCACATGATGTGAGACATGAACGTTCCACATGTGTTGACTATACCCTAACACAGGACTGTCCTGTCTCATTTTAATTCCAGTGGGATTATGTGATCTCTGGCACCATTGGAAAAAACAGTATAGCTCTAAACTGAAGACACTGGACTTTTATTCTCCCATGTAAAAAGGAGATGCTAAAAGTGAGAGTGAAGAAACTGTGGTTGCTAATTATTCTAATTATGTACTAGTATTTAAGAATGGTAGGAGCCTGTTCTGCTGAAGAAGGAATTTGAAAAGCCAAGAAAGACATGTATAAAGTATGGTACAGTATTGTCCAGAATTACACATGGCACACTATCAGTCTAACTGCAGTCTGACTTTGTGCAGGTATTATCAAATTGTGTTTCAAAGATTAGTGGGGTAGCTGTGAAGATGTAACTGAAGCACACATCCACTTGAAGATAAGTTACACTGGAATGATACACATTCAGAAAAAAACAATGATGCCAATGCAAAGTAATCTCAATTTTCATTCAGGTATGAAGTCCACGACTACATTTTTTAAATGTAGAAGACAGACAGCTACCAAAGAATTGCAATTTTTAAAAAGTAAAGTTCTTCCAAAAGTGTGAAACAGTGAGGGTGAGCAGAGAAGCAGAACCCTAGCACAGCTAAAGCATTTTTCTGCACTTGTGACAGCATCAGTTTCTTTTTGTCACAAATTGTCATAGCCTTCCAGCCAAAATTATTGGAATTTTTTCCATTGTGCATGAAGCATTTTTACACCATAATTCCATCTATTCTTAGCAAGATGTTCTTTAGTGTGAATTCTATCTATTGTTAGAAAGTGTTACTGAGAAAATATGATTCTAATCTTGTGACTTTTTGCCTTGATATCAAGAGAGTTACTGCCAAATATGCAGTCATATCTTTTGTTAATAAAAACAAGTTACAGAATCTATTAATAGAATGGTAGTAAATAATGATGTTGCTAGGGGGCAGGATTATATCTCATTTTACTTCTAGTAAAATGGTACTCCCAAAGGGTCATGATGTTAGGAAAATTAGATGCTGTTAACCTAGTTCATCTACAGACTGTCTCATAGGAAAAAAAAAACCAAAAAAACAACGTGGGAATAACCAATGTGGAAAGGAAAATGCCATTTATAAGTTTTTCCAGCCAAAAGAAAAAAATTTCCTTTATTTCAGCCCTAAAGCATACCGCTGGCCTCTGCTTCAAGGAACATCTTTTGTACAGTGCAGTCCTGTGACTTCGTCATAATGTTGACAGCCACAGTGAAGAAAGAAACAAGTCAGAAACTCACAACAGAAAAGATAACAACACCTGAAGTAGTCATTGCTCCTTTTATAGGTTTTCCTTTATTCTCACTGCAGAACATAGGACATCCTAAACACACTGACCAAAACTTCAGCAGAGTGATTATAGAAAAGTGCATACTAATAATGTATTTCAGGTGGATGGCACCAGGAAGATCCAATGGACTACCATAGCTTTCATGCACGTGATTATAACGCTCTGAATAGTGTTGTAAATTAATGCTTTCTTTTTTAGTTTCATTTTCCTTCCCCCCCCCACCCCCCCCTCTGTGTGACCTCTCTATTTTCTTATCAGATCTGATGATGAAATTAAAACAGCATAATCTATAATCTTCAATTCATGCATAGATTAAAATTATGTCTCACCAGATTTAAGGCACATCATACATACTACTCCATTTTGAACTTTTTTGTGATTTGGTTTGGTTTGGGTTTTTGTGTTGATTTAATTCCAGGAAACATTTAATGGCCTACAATTTGTTTTCTCCCGGTCTTGTCAGTTATTGGGAGAAGTGGTTTCTGAGACCTACAAGCCAAGGAATCATTTAGTAGGCATCATTAGGACAGCCAGGCCTGGAAGCTGGGCATGGCAGCCTCTCTTCCATCATTCCATTGGATGTCTGCAGGATGCTGGCAACTGTTAAAAGGAAAAAGAAGCAGTCCCTCAACTTTCCCCCATGGAAATTTCCCTCTGGCAGTTTCAATGTCAGCATATGTGAAGGGAACACATGCAGTCCCTAGACCTGCAGTTTGTTGTCAGTGGCATTGCTCAGTGATGTGCTGGTCATACAGGAAGGTCTCTTCAGCTGCATACTCAGTGTCATTGTAAACCTTTCAACTTTGATTTTGCATTTTTCCCTTCTGCGTCCCAAAACCTGGAAGTGTTTAGTGCATGAGGCAAGAAACTGTGCTAAGAGAAAGTCTGGTGATTAAATCAGCTGCTTCCTGTCCCAGAGAACTGGATTGCAGCCCTGTCTTTGCCACAAAATTCTTCATTCTTTGTGATGATGGACACATTTATAACAGATATGTGGCAACAGTCATTTATAACAGAGAAAACTAAAGGGTAGTATCTTCATTATCTGCTTAGGCAATTCATGGTGTATAACTCAGTTATAAAAATCCAGAGCTTCCAAAGCAAGAGTAGAGTCAATAGAGAGGAAAATACATTGACTTTGCTAGAGGAGCATAGAAAATAAGTTCTTTCTATTTGGAATCAGACCAAATCTGCAGAGTAATATTTGCATGACACAAGGAGTAACAGCACAGACCTCTCCAGCATCAAACTGTTTGGAGGGTGCTGACCTTGACAAGGATTTTTCTGTGCTAATGAGGCATTGAATAAAACATTGAATAAAAAACCAGATTTTTAACCTTGTGCCAGATTTCTGTGTTTAGTGACAAAAGCTCATTGCTGGACACTGGTCTTAATTCAATATTGTGAGCTCAGCAAATGCTTTTCTTAGGCTGTGTTATTGCTATACCAAGTATAGCAATATGGCTTTTACAATACTAGGCATTACAGAAGCTTGCTGCTTTTCTTATTATAAAGGTAAAATAAAGAAAAGAGCCTTTAGTTTACAAGGCTTTCAAAGGGCTGACAAATCTTAGCTTTTGAAAACTAATTACAGGTTTTTAAACACTGGGAAAAAACTTCTAAGCAGCTGATACGATCATTTAAACTTTGCTTAATATTATATGTGATCCAGTGAAAATATTAATGCACCTATATTTAAAATGTAATCTCTGGGGACCAGTTTAAATTTAAACATTAATGTAAATTTGACTAGAACTTGAGGATATGTGAACTTCAGGGGCTCTCAGGGCATATTGAAGTCTACATAGGTAATTTGTCCAGGTAGTTTTGGTGAGGAGATACTAAGGAATGATGTAGGACAAAAATTTCAAAGGACAATCATCCAACTAATTTTGTTTATTTTTATTTTGCTGGTTTTAACCTTTGGTCAAAGGTTGGACTTGATGATCTTGGAAGTCTTTTCCAACATTAATGATTCTGTGAAATTAAAAAGATTAGAAATTCTTTGCACATATATCCTACGTCTAGCAATGATCTGTTACAACACTATAAAATGTCACCTTGATTTCTGTGAGGGCTGTTGGCTTAAAAGAAAAATGCACATCCGAATGGGTTGGCACTGCTGCCCAGAAAAAAATAACGAAAAGAACAAAAAAACTAAACTAAAAAAACCTCCACAAAACCAAACCAACCAACCAACCAAACAAACAAACTAACAAAAAAATGAAAACAAAAAAAAACCCCACCAAAACCCCACAACCCTGAAAAAATATTGATGACTGCTATATAAGAGGAGGAGCTTTCTGGTTATGAATATAATACTCCTATAACATGAATATTATAATATTATGGTTGTATTTTTCTGATCTGGGCATACTGGGGAATTCTGTAAGGAATTCTGCCTTTCACAACTTATATAGACTTTGGAGGTTCTGACACTCAGCATTTCTGTGCATATCCACAGTACATGAAAAATGAACTGAAGACCAAAATAAACTATTAAATTGTATTTTTGCCCTTATTTCAGATAGGACAGACTAGTGGGGACTATTGTCCAACCCTGTTTTCCAATTCGTTGGTCAGCCATCATGGTGGATGAGGGGCAGTGATCACTTCAGCCCAATTTGCAAGAAATAAAGATGAGATTTCTTCCTTTATAAGGCTGGGAATATCACAAAACCACATCACAGTGGGGATGGATGTGAGATATGATGCATCTCCACGGAGAAGACAGAAAATCATCACTGTTTCCTTTAGTACAACAGATAGGAGGCATCAAACTGGTAACAGCACGAAGTTTCAAAAGCTAATACTTCTCCAAGATATAGATAAAGATATCTGCCATATATATTTTGGATACTAAAATAATTTGATTAATTTAATAAAGAAAGTCCCTTGGAAACTTGAATACACAGGCACTGGCTCTGGGCAAGAACATCCTGAGCTGGAATTCTCTGAAGATTGGAAGACAGTTCTTGAAAAATGTCACTGTTTATCCTTAAACTCCTCTGGGCAGCTGGGAGTGGCCACAGTTAGAAACACAATCCTGGACTGGATGGACTTTGATTTGACTTGCTAAAATTATCCTCATGTTTCTGAGGTATTATATATGTGTGTATATATTTATGTTTCCAGTCTCCAAATCACAACACGCATTCCCAATGACACTTGTCTTGCTGAACTGGAATGTGTACTTACTGAAACTCATGGGAGCTGGCATGTTTCTTTTAGATGGGAAAAAAAAAAGAAGGATGTTGCTGGGGGGTTGTTTTGTGTTGGTTTTTGCTCCTAAGAGTAGGCAATGCCACCAACATCTTTTGATGAAAATGAAAAATGAACTATAATAATGTGCTTATGTAAAACAAAGTTGGACATATTCTGCACAGCAAACATCTTGTGTTGGAATAAATGTCTCTCTGGTGATGTCAATGTGAGAACAAGGACTCCAGTGTTGTTGAAGTAATTGGGAGTTGCTGAGCAAATGTGCTGCGGAATCCTGCATAAAGCCTATATATGGTAATTTATCTAGAATGTTCTCCACTTCTGTTTTGTAAAAGCTTTATGCGGGACAGTGACTACATTTATTGTCTTTCAAACTGACACAAGACACACATGAGTCTTCAGGCCTTCCCCTGAGCACCTTGCCCAAGGGGTGGGCAACACCAGCAGCAGGAAACGGACCTCTTTGCCATGGGGTGGCACAGCACCATGCTGGCTCCAAGGTCAGGAGGCAAAACCACATCTCCTGTTAGAGCTAGAATGCAGCAGGCTGTGGCCACCGGGTGTATAAAATGCTGACCTGGGAGGTTTCTTTGTTAAATCTAACAGGACAAATAACCCTCCCTTACTTTAAGTATAAAGTGAAATGAAATTCTGTAAAATAACTTTTTTTCCTCCAAGATTCTAATGATCATTTGGGAAAAAATTAAGCTAATTTCAACACATTTTTGTAGAGAACTTGTTTCTAGCAACTTATGATTATACAATTAATGCAAAATTATCATTGCAGTCACTGAAGTTATTATGCAGTACAATAAGCCCTACACTGTAATCCCAGTTAGTTTAAATATATTTTTCTATGCTGGGGTTCACAATTGTCTCTGCTAGCATCTCCACAGGTCCTCCCTAGCACCCACCATCTTGTCCTCCAGCCTTTCGGGTCCTCTAGGGTAGCTCCACCCTCTCTTCCAACATCCCATTTTATTTTGGGCACATGACAAATCTGAGCTCAGACTTAATCTGTTTCTTCACATTATTTTTAAAATAAAAATTAATAGCAGCATGAATAATGAAGCAAAACAAATAATAATGTGCCAGTATACAATCATATTGCAAATGGTTTGAACCATTCAGGTCCCCTGTGGCCAATTCCAAAGACCTGGATGGAGGAGGAAAAAACAATTGCATTCTGCCAGGAGAAGCTGTTAAATTCCTGTGAGTGAATGTGGTCCTGACTTAATTACCACTTCCAAGAGACTATTTATAGTTGTCTGGGAAAGCACTTAAGCGAAATAGGCTTAAGTTTGCAAACAGAATAAGTGTGTGAGTATTCAGGGTTAAGACAGAGTTGAGAAAGAGGCACTGTGGGGTAACTACCCCCTACCCTCTCACTCCGTGATGGGGTGCTTGAGCAGGAATTTTATATTGACTAAACAAGCTAGACAAGTCATCAGATCTCTACAGGGACTTTTAAAAATCTGAAATTTAAAGTATTGTGCAATTTATACACAGCACTTCATGATGAGCTTCAGACTTGAACATTGGCTTGGACAGAATGTACCACAGGAAGGCATATGAAAAATTTTTTGTGTCTCTATGAGGAAAAAAACCCACCAATTTTTCATAGCTATAATAATCTGAAATGTTTTAATAGATAAAATGCTAAATCTAGGCATTTCAATTGTTGGGAAGAAGAGGTGTAGCATAAAGATTGAGATTTGTCATGGGGAACGTGGTCAGTGGGATTTCCTGAGGAAAGCACTTATGCCATTTGAAGAAAATACTCACAGCTGATCAATAAATCAAGTGAAATGTTATATTAGGAATGATAAAGAGAAATTCACATTGTCGTTATCCCAGGCCTTTCAGAGACAAATGAGTAGGTGCCATGACAAAGAGGATTAGAAAGGCATATGCAAGCTGAATGTTATCAGGCCTGCACACTTAGGGAATTGATCTATATTTAAATTTATTGCTACAGTTGTTTAATATCTAACTTCTGTACATTTAATAAATTTTCTGTTTGTAGCTAATACAGCCTTATTAAGCTGTGAAGCCTAGATGAGTATCATATCTTACTATTTCTACATAATCTGGTTTATTTAAAATTTGTTGTTCAATAATTTGTCCTGTATACGGTGTATTAAATCAATGTCATAAAATAAGAATTTTGGCATGCCACAGAATTTCGAATGTGCATTATAAAAGCATATTATATACATATTTCAGTAGTTTATGGGCATAATGATAGGAGGAAAAAATAGTTGTGTATACATTTCATTGCACTGAGTACATAAGCCTTTATTCTAAGGCAAACCACAGCCTTAATGCTTGAAGTAAAAATACTGTAAGAGAGTATTTTCTTAACATACCCAGATGTACTGTCCTCTGTCATCTACTTCACGTGTCATTTACACACACTATGCACTATAGCAATGCAATTCTGTTATTTCCCTACCAGGAAGTGAAGCATCAAACAATAACTTGTTATTATTTATTTCTTCAGTTGGATGTGGACTACCAACCCAAAAACTCTAAATACAGACCTTCCATATTCCATTTAAGTAGAATTACTATGGAGAAAAGAAGCAGGGGAAAAATATTAATGATTACAAAAGTCTCATAGGATTACATAGGAGTCCTTTTCTCAGATGACTTGTTGCTGCAGAATAAATGCCTCCTGATAACACACTCTTATTTGTGAACTCTTTCAGTAATACTTCATGTTAGATTCAGACTTATCCTCTGTGGTTTTTTCCCCATTGATTTGGAATTTTCAGTCTAATTTCCATGTGGAAATACCCTTCCTCATGAAAAGTGTCAGATATGCTCAATGTGTACAGGGAAAGACTTGCTTCCTTCACACGTACACAAACACAGCTCCTTACTGTGTAACCCACCCTGAAAACCCTCAGAGATTTTACATTCCTGTGTTGCTTCCTGACACCTACAGCTGAGCCAGAGAATGATCACCAACAGGCCCTCTAATCCTGGAGCCCCGTGCTCTTGGCTGCTGACAGCAAGTGAGAATTTAGGGTTCGCTACTTTTTGGTTCCTCTGAAAATGGATGACTGCTGATCACCCTTCCTACTACACACCATATGTGTTCATCTATTGCACCATCCCTGAACCCTGTGTAATCTCTGGAGATTGGTTCTTGTCCAGTTCCCTGACCATCTCAATCAGTACCCCTCAGAAAGAGACAATGTCCCACCTTGTTCCACATACTTAAACCCAAGTATCAAAACTCTGCTTTGCCCAGTAACTTTCTGAAAGAACTTCAGGCACCACACCAGCTTAAGGCTGCAAAAGCAGGGCAGACACTATGGTTTCCACCATGCTGGAGGCAGCCCAAGGAAAGCCTCCACCTGAGACAGATTTCTCATCAGCAAAGCCACAGAGGTTGGAATATCTGGGAAATGGGAAATAAATTGCAAATAAGTATTCACAATTAGAAGATGGGGATGGAGTTGTTGTTATACACAATGAGACATCAGTTCTGATCCACTGCAATTTTCCAGCAATTGTGAGAAAGAAGTGGAGAGCCAAAATGAGGTTGGGATTTTTATGCAGAGTTAATGGCTTCTGCTGTGGACAGCAATAAAATTAGAACTTATTATCTACAACCTACAGTGGGGACTAGTTACACTTTCTGTGGAAACACAAATGATGGTGATATCAATGGTTCTGATATCAGTCTTAAACCTGGGTTTAAGAGCATGTATAACAGAGAAGATGTGTAGGTAGAACCTGTGTTTATAAACATAGAAGATGGCAAGGGAGGGCACATGAAGAAAAGCTGCTTATGTAATTTTGAGTTAATGGGTATAGGTGTGCCTAAGGAATGAGTGAATGTGTGAGCAATGTTTGTGGGTGGAAAAGCGTGGAAGGAAAGGAAAACAGGTGTGGAATGAAGGTGTGTGAAATACATGAGAACTGATGTGTACTGTGTATATATGCAGAAGATGTGAGACAAGGAACTGTGTAAATTTATACAGATATTGCTTTATATGAAATATGATTTATTGCCATTTGTTCACATTGATTAAAATATGCACTGCAAGCATTTAATTTCCTGTGGTGAACTTTCATCTATTTTAAGTCAAAATCTTCCATGTTATTACATGTTCCATACTATGCAAGTCATCTTTCTTTGGTAGAATGTTTCTTTCTGCAACCCAAACCAGAGATAAGCTGTGTTGCACCAGGTTCTCTGTCCCTCTTTTTCCTTTTACCCTCTGAATGTAGGACAGACATTAAAGAGGAAGGAAAATAAAAGGGAGGGAGCAGCCATGCAGGCCTGGGAGGGGTTCACTGGACAGCACAAAATGCATTGCAAATTAGTACTTTGGCATGAAAACTAGTGACCTTTTCAGATTCTTCTCTTCTTGACTTATAATGTTGCTCAAAAATAATCCTTGGCTCCAAAGGCTTTGTTCATTTCCTCACAAGGAATGGGCAGAAGGATGAGGTAACAACCAAGGAAGGGTACTGTTCTGGCCTGGAAAATAATTGAAAGTTTCTGCCTAGCACCTTGGCATGGATGTGCTGCAGACAGAGGGAGTTTCAATTTTGGTGGGGCAAGTACTAGGCCTATCATATCCTACTGGTTCCCGCAGGAACCAGTGCACACTTGGCTGGACTCTTGGAATCAGGTTTTTCAACACTTTTATTCATGAGTGTTTAAGAAGCTTCAGCTCCTAACTGAAGCTAATGATTTTTCTAGATCCCAAAAGTTAGACCTGAAGTCTAGGATAATTTTAAATCTGATGGGTTTTTTCAGGACATGTTCTCATGTTTAGCCTGAAAACTTTGCCCAGGCAGAATCTTTTTCAAGATTTAGGAAGATGTAACCTGTCACTTGCAGAAGCAGTTAAAATGCACCTGAAAATCTTGGATGTGTGCTTTAAATAGTAGCATATGCATCTTCAACAGCTTTTATAATGAATCCATAAGATCCAGGACACACTGGATATGCATATCATGTTTTAGGTGGAACATGTGCATGATAATTCTGCCTGAGAAACCACAGCCCAGCCAAGTCCTTTTCTGGCTCTAACCTGGAGCAATTTGCCAAAGTTAAGAAAATAATTTACTTGAAGGGCTATGACCTGAAGGAAATGTTCCACACTCAATCCTGCCAGTTTCCCGCTTGTTCACTGCTGCGTTGAGCTCCCTGCCTCCTTTTTTGCTGCCTCCATGGTCTCACACTGTTTCTGCAACTTCCATTTACAGGTTTTCACTGAAGCTTGATCCTCTTTTGGGACTCTGGGGAGTGATGAGGAAGAACCAGCCCATGTTGGAGGGCAGTGCTGCACGTATCCTCAGCAGGGCTCATTAGTCTTGGTGGATTATTATAGCAACCTGGCTGTACTGCTTCCAGGTATTATGAACTAGTCCAGTGTCTCGGAATGGTGCTGAGCTGTGCAGCTACTGTGCTAAGGTAATTGCTGCAAAGGCATTCAAAGCAATGAAGGGAAAGTTGAGCTGTGGTGCACAGTGGACAGTTGTTTTGAGATTTTTCTGAAACGAAGAAAATCCAATGTCCCAAAAGGTTAATATAGATATGGGCCATTTAGAATGCCTACCTCTGTTCAACAAAACTTCTGAAAATCTGGGAGACGTGCTTAAAATAATAGAAGCTGCAACCAACAAAAAATAGTTTGTACTGTGCCTTAACTCTGTCTGCTTTGAAATACTCTTCAAAAACATCTGTAGCACAGGAACAGCACCTAACTCCTGGAGATACTGCTGAACCCTTAGGACCACATGAGACAGCCTGACAACAGTTTGCTCCATTGACATGAGCTGATCCAAACATAAGCTGTTATGCTTATGAAGATCAGATCTACAGCCTTGCATTTGCTAAATTTTACACCTTTACCATATTTTTAATCTACTTCACCCATCTATTACTGTATGGCTGACAGTAACCCTGGTAAGAAAACTAGTCTACTGCTATTGAAATAACCTACAAGACATAAAGTCAGATCTATTCTATTATCTATGCTGCCTCTCTCATGCACTGCTCTTGGATAGCCAGTGTTTTTATGGAGGTGTGAAAAAGAAAGTCCTAAGAAGTCAGGAGCAAAAGTCCTCTAATTTCCTGCACTTATAACCATACTGCAGCAATTAATGTTCCTAGAGATGTAATTTAAAACGGTGAATGCAAGTGAAACATAATTGAAATTGCAATATAATCCCTGGCAGGGTATTGCCAATTTCAAGGGGCTGAGTTAAGGTTGTTTGAGACTATATTGTTAACCCTGTTCCTAGTTTTCAGAAGCTTAGCCTACTTATTTTAATGTTAATCTTTATGTCCAGATTTTTAAAGGTTTAGCTGAAGGCAGCATCCTTCCAAGGCACAGAGCCCCACATGCCAGTTTTTAACCCCGTTTTAACAAAGTTTTGTGGAGGTTACTTCTAGATGATAGCTGGAACTCTGTGTCGTGCTCTCCAGCAGGCTCAAATCAGATACAGCTTGCTGCTTTCTGCTCTACAGAATGGCGTTAAGGGACCAAGTTCAGATGTCAAGCAAACCAAATGTGTATAATTTTCCACCCTCCCTCATCTAACCATGGACACAACATGATCTCCGTGACTCGTGTGGTCTCCAGGACCTCTCCACCAACGTATTTTGTGCCTCTGCACTGGACCCCATCCCTTTCCCTTGTCCCTGTGCACATCGAGATTGCTCAGGACCTCCGAGGCGTTTCTGGCGGGCAGCGGAAAATGGATGGCCCAGCGAGGGCCGGGCACGGCTCCTCTTTTCCTTCATTCCCCGCGGCCCCGCACGGGCCGAGGCGGAGCACAGGCCCCGAGGCCGGACAGGACGGGCCCCGGCGGGGCCTCAGCTGCTTCCCCCGGCCCGGGCCCGGGGCGGAAGGCAGCCGCCCTCGCCTAGAGCCGACGTGTCTGGGTCTGGGCCCGGCTTCCGCGGCGCGGGGTGCGGCCGGGCCGGGCCCGCTGCCTCCCCCGTGCCCCGCGAGCGGCCGGGGCGGGCGGGCTCCGCGGCGTGGGAACGGCCGGGCGGGGCGGAGGGAGGGAGGGAAGATGGCCGGGGCAGGCGCCGGGCGGCGGGCGGCGGCGGCGGCGGGGCGCTGCTGACCGGCGGGGCGGGGGCGCTCGGGCCGAGATCGGGGGCTGGGAGCCGGGGCGGTGCGGGGCAGGTCCCGGGCGGGGTTAGGAAGCGCGGCGGGGCTGGTCCCGGCTCGGAGCGGGGCTGGCGCGGGGGAGGATGAGCTCGGCGCGGCGCAGCCGGAGCCGCCCGAGTCCCGCTCCCCGCGGGGCCGCCTGTTAGTGCTGGAGGAGGAAGAGGAGGAGGAGGCGGCGGGCGGCCGCGGCCCGGGCGGGACTGGAGCTGCCCCGGCGGCGGGCGGGGAGCGGCTTTCGGCCGGAGCAGGGCGGCGGCGGCCCGGCGGCGGAGCGGCCATGCCGTGGCTGAGCGGCGGGCGGCGGCGGCGGCAGCAGCAGGCGGCGGGACAGGGCGGCGGGCCGGCGGCGGGCGGGCAGCGGGGCCGGGAGAGCTCGGAGCTGCCGCTGCCCGCCGGCTGGGAGGAGGCGAGGGACTTCGACGGGCGAGTCTTTTACATCGACCACAACACCCGGCAGACCTCGTGGATCGACCCCCGGGACAGGTACGAGGGAGATCCGGGGGGAAAGAGGGCCTGAGCCCCGTTCAGCCGGGGCCTGGCCCATCGGCGACATTTTCCTTCCCCCGTCCGGGCCGGCGGGAGGGTGTGGGCGGCGGGGCCGCGGCCGCGGGGCGCTCGGGGGCTCCGGGCCCGGGGCTCCCTCACTCCGGCCTCCGCGGCCCAGCCTGGGGCAGAGCCTCTAGCCCCGCGCTGGTGGGTTTGTCGGCAGTGGTAATTGTTAAATCTGATCCAGAAAAAAAAAATAAAAAAGAGGCTTTCTGCCCCCCACATCCCCGCGGTGGGTGCTCGGACTAAGCGCTGTCTCGGTGCGGGGGGAGATGGGGAGGCAGAGCGCTGACACCGCCGGTGTTTATGGTTTGTACCCCTCGCGTACCGGGGCAGCCCCGCTGTAACCCAGCCTTGGCCATCCTGATTTATTAGCCGGGCTGAACTAATTGGCAGCAGCAGGCTGGAGGCATGCTGGAGTAATTTGGTAGATTACCTCCTCATAAAAGATAACGCTGCGTGGAGGTAAGCAAACCGGGAAATTCCTGCACTTAATTTGACAAATACGCGGTCTGCTGCAAATTAGCAGCAAAAATCTGCAGCTGCGTGGTGTTCGGGACAGCGTCTGCACGGCCCGGCGCTGCGTGGGGAGACAGGGTTAGGCCTTTTCTTCTCACTTAGGGAGAATAAATACGGGCAGGGCTTACGGCTTTTAGCAGAAATGCCTTATAAGCAGCATTTAAGCGTCGTAGCTGGAATCTGGTGGGAGCGTGGGCTCTGTTGCGGGCGCTGCCCGGTTAAAGACGGCCTCGGTTCAAAAGCGGTCGCCTAAAAATTTCCACGCGGAGTTAGTGAACACAAGTGTCAGTATTTTAGGTGTCTGCGAAATAAGAAACATATGTCTCTGTGTATGCTTTTCTATATTAAACAATGTTTTTATAGTAAGTGAAAGTTGGACAAGGACAGTTTGAACCTCAGCCAGAGCTACCTTGCCAGAAGTATGCCTGGAATGTTAAGCAGGCCACAGAAACATTTAAGCACAGTCTGGGTTAAAGACTGTAGTAATTTGAGAGATTCCTGTCGTTTTGCACGACAATGCATAATTGTTTAAATGGCCTAAATATTTACCTACCGGATCAAGATGTTTTGTCTCATTATATGGACGTACTTATGCATGCACATATTTTTTTCCTGAGATGCTGAGTATTTATTAATAGACTTTAGATAGCACACCTTTTGTATGTCAGAATGCACGTACACGTAGTTGGGTTACTTCTAATACCGTGTTGTAGAGGTAATCGATGTCTGCTGCTTCTCTGCGTCTCATCCTTTCCATTTACTTTCAGAGAGTGTGTGGTTATGTTTTCTATATGATCTTCTATACAGACAATAACAGAAAAGATTTAGCCTTTTACTACAGTGTTAAAATTGAGTTACTGTTCAACTTACGTAGTATTGCTAAAATTATGGCTCCATGTTTGGAAGAAATAATTGAAATGCCACACGTTGCTTGAAATTTTGTCTAAGTATTTCACTCCAAGGTTTAAACTTAGATCTATTTTTCACATTGGGCAAGAGCAGGCTATGGAGCAGAGATCGAGACATTTGCATTGGAGCAGATAGAAAAGAAATGATGTTTTCGTGAGCGTGTTATCAGTAGTTTGTACAGAATTCAAGTAGCAGGACTGCTGAGTTAGTATCTCTTTGAGAATACTGCTGTTATTTTAGTGACCTGTTTGGGTTTTGCATGGTGGAAAGTGACCAGTCTTTTTGGGTTTCATTGCAGCTATTCAAATTCCCATAAGCAGCAGCAAAGTAGGAAAGGATCAAGGTAGTTGTTTTCTGAGGAAGTTTGGGAAAGAAAGGTAAGAGCAGCAGTGAAGTGGTATTGAAGATGTATTTTTGCAAAAAGTGGTTTAAGTAGTGGGTAGAATAACCTACTTGTGTCATATGTACTTCAGCATTATGAGTTAGGCATAGAGTGACAGAGTTCAGCCCCCCTTTCTGTGTTTGGGTGGTTTTATTTCTGCCCAGGAGGAATTGGACAAAGCTATGAGACCTCAGGCCGTGCTTCACTTGGTCAAGGGCTCTGAGAATCAGCACTTCCAAGCTTTCCTATGGCTAGTAGTCTCTAAGCATCTCCACAGGCTCCGCTTTCCATTTAGCTGGCACTCAGTAGTTCGTTTTTTGTTTTTCTTTTCAGGTCCCCCTGAGATTTCTGAGCCTTTTGTATAGTTTGGTTAGTGAATTTTATTTGAAATAATTATTCAATTAAAAATCCCACCACAAAACAAAACAAATTTCCCTCCCCCATTGTTTTTCCCATTGAAGCCAAAAAGACAAAGAAATCCTAATTGGAGAAGTGCTCTATAAAGGATTTTGGAGTTCAGGAAAGAGAAGATGATGAGGTAAGGAAGGCAAGTAAGAATAATAGAGACTGAGAAAGAAAAAAAAAAAAAAAAAGGACTCAGAAGTGGATACTTACAGGGATTTTCTGTGGTAAGAAAAAAGAGGTAGAAGAGTGATAAAATGAGCAGATTTGAGAAGGGTGTTATCCTTAGTATCAAATTAGTGGTTAGGCTCAGGAAGATACTGTGTTGCTCTGTGTGGATTGTGTGTAATGAACAGATTGTGGATGGTTCTTTAGCAGATCCTGTAGATCTCAGGAGGGAGCCATTCAGTGCGTGTTTTCATCTTGTGGTAGTAGTCGTCTTTTATCTTAATAGATTGTAAATTCTTCAAGGCAGAGAACTGCCTTTTTATCTTGTGTTTGCATAGTACTTGCTACACTGAGATTCTGTTCAGTAACAGGATTGTAAATTAATTTATAAAAGACTGACTGTTTGTGGTTGATATTGATGATCCTTATGGCACCAGAGATCTTACTACTGTTACTGCTTGTTAGAAGACTGTTTTCAAGTGATTAGAGCTTAGACAAAATTCTTGGAGTTTGGCAAAAGCTTTCCAATCTCATGAGTCTTGCTAGATTTGCTGTATATGGAAACTTCACCTAAAATACGGGGGTTTTTTTGAATAACTAGAGAAGAGAGAGTCGTTCAGCTTCTTAATATGAGTTGTCCTGGATGTTTAGAATTTTGAATCATGTTCTTTTGGAGTGAGGATTTTAAACTTAAAAGGTGTAGGAGTGTTTTTGCATGAAGAAATCACCCATTTGGACCAGTTGGGGAGGAATTTTAAAAAAATCAGTATGGGCTTGGTTTTAACAGCTGCAAGTAACTTCCTGCAACATGGACTGCTGGGACTGGAGAGTTTTTCTGTTCTATGTCCTCATTAGCATCCTAATTCTGAGGCCTGATAGCTGAATGATGTGAGCACAGGAGGAAAACCCTGGCCTTGTAGAAGAGGTGGGTTAGAACAAGCTATGGAGCAGACATTGAGACATACAGAGCAAGGAGTATGGGATCACATGGGGTTGGCCTTGGAATTTGACAGAGAAGGAGGGAGATTTGGTAGGTTTTGAAAGCAAAGCAGTCAGGAGCTAGGGCTAGGGAGAAGGTGGATGGCACTTGAAGTATGGGAAGAAAAAAGTAGGGGAACTGGACTGAAAACCAGTAGAGCAGGGAGAAACAGGTAAGGAGAAACTGGTCTGGTGAGGGTTCAGGGTGTGAGGGTGTCAGCTCTTTTCTTGGCTGTACAGGGAACCCTGAGGGAAAAAAGGGAACGCAAGAGGAGGAGGAATCTTCAGGGTGAGAAAATACCACGAGAGGCAGCATGCAAATTCTAGGTGAAGAAGGGAAGATGACTGGAAGGTGAAATATAAGAACCATGTGTGAGCTGTGAGTATGGGGGTCGAGAAATGTAAGATATGGGGAACAAGGAGATTATTGAAAGTAATTGTAGAGACTGGAAATAAGCAGGAAAGACTAATGGGTTTAAAACAAGGATTCACCTTGGTAAAGTCACTAGGCAGGTGTCTGTTGTTAGGAGGGCAGAGTAGAAAATGTGTGAGTACTGGGCAGGAAAGTCCAGAAGTGCTGACTACTTTTTGCTGAACTATTTCAGGACTCCTTATTCTCGTAATTTATTTGATTTTAGCTAGCATTTGTATTACCCAGTTAGTTGACTTCTCCTGTTAGGTGAGACAGTCTGCTACAACTGTTGCTTCCTCTGTTATGGCAAGTGGCACAGCAAGGTGTTCAAACACATGCTGATATGATGCTGCATAATGTGATTTCTCTTTCCCCAGACTGGCTTTATAAAGGAAAAAGAAGTTGTAAGTAAGAAGCCTAAATAAAAAACATATTCATGCCAGATATTCAAATCTAGAAAATTCCAGACTTAAAGTCCCTTAGCTACTGCTTGTTTTGTATTAAAAGAGCATTTTTACTGACAAATTATTTTCTCATAGGTTTTCTTGACTTATTTGATACATGTAGAGGAGCATCTCTAAGGGCAGATGGGAGAGCTGTAAAGTGATGAGAATTGCTTGTGAAGTTTTTTGCCCAAATTGGAAGATGGGCCTTTAGTGAGGCAAAGGATCTTTTGACATGCTGCCACGTGATAAGGTTAGAGAGTCAGTGGTCTCTTTGTCAAGGCAAGTGAATATTTCCTAGAGTATTGGAATTTATCTGTACAGTTGACAGTATTCAGCAATCCAAAGACAATCATAAGAAGCATTAAATGTTTTTCAAAAGCAGCATTTTCTGGGTCTGCCTTAAACCCCTATACTGAGAGTTGCAATTAGTGACATTCATTATTAGAATTCAAATACTTCTATTCCAGAACATCAGAAAGATGAAGGCAACAGTATAGTTAGTACCACTGCCATTTTTGAACATCGTCTTCAGGTTTGTATGTGTTTTCAGACTTTTCTTGTCTACTTCCTGTTTGTTGTATTTTGATGTTCAACTCTGTCAACTCATCGTTTTGTTTTGAGCTAATGCCATTTGTGGAATGGGAAGAAAACCGAGTGATTGTTGATCATTACTTCAGTCTTCTCTCAGAAAATATTTCAATGACTGGACAAATTTAAATCATATGCTGTAGTTGACTGTGATGCAGGTTGTTAATATAAAGCATAAAATGAAACCTGTAAGGTACAGAAATGTATTTCTGGAAGTGATTATTTGAAAATGTTTAAAGTGGAGTAGAACTGTTGAAATACTAATTTGGTTGTGATTTTATAGAGTTGGTTTCCAGGCTGTTGTTACCAAGCTCGTAAGAGATGAAGAAGCTTGGAAATGAAAAAAAAAAGATTTGTTGAATGAGGATAGATCTGGAAAATATGCTCTCCCATGAGCGGAAAAAGTTGGATTTATTCAGTTGAAGAGGTGTTTAAGAAGTGATTTGAGTATTGTTCATAAAAAGAGATGATGCCAGAGACTTTAGAACTCTTCTCTTTGGTAGATTTGTAGTAGCATCTGATAGTCAGAAGTTAAAACCAGAAATGTGCTATGTTTTTAATAGTAGTAGATATTAGATGTCAGAGTAGTTTTTCCATTCTTTTACTCTCTAGGTGAAATTACTTGATTTTTTGCCCAATTTAAGTCTCATTAATTAATTTGAAGTCTCATTGTTTATGACCATCAATTTTACTGCCTCCATTGCATGATACACTGTTTGACCTGTATATAAAATACATATATCTAAGTATATCTCATAAAGTTTGGCAGAGCAGCCATCCTTTCATTAGAAAGTGGAGAGCTGCTCTATTTGGTTGTTTCTCTTTATGCACCCAGGAAGGAAGAAATCCTATTTATCCTCCTTACTTCCTTCAGGCATCTGGGTCACTGCAGTTGCACTGTTTGATTACCTCAAGTTGGCAATACAGTGGACTTGATAGAATTTATGTAAGAAGCATTGAATATAAAACAGTACTTGAGATCCAGATGTTTTGAATTTACTTTGTAAATGTCGAGCCTGGATGCAGCCACAGTGTGGAAGGGAAAGCTGTGCTGCTGTGTAGACTGCTCTCCTGGCATGTGACTGGGAATACATGCTGCAGCAATGTTGAGAAAGGGCTGCAGTGCCCTGAGCCTGTCTGGGAAATCTGCACATATTTGTACTTTAGCTCTTGCTCAGACTAATTCAGTAATATTTTTAAGGGCATGCTGTAGCTGACATCTGTTTTGATAGCTTTGCATATATATGCCATGCTAGATCTACTTCTCTGCCTTTCAGATATTTAACTTCATATTATGCATGAATCCTATGAAAATGTTTATGATTACCAGTGAATGAAGACACAAGCATCCTAGAATTAATGTTTCTTGGTATTAAGTATGCTATTCAAGCTGAGTCTTTTGTTTGATTGGTTAGATTCTGATTAGTTGTTAACATGTTACAATGTTAACCAGCTCATTGATGGTAAATCCTTCTAAGTTACTATTCCCCCCCCTCCTCCCTTGATCTCAGCTCTTTGATTTAAATGTTTTTAAAAAGTAACCTAATTTCTATTCAGATTTATATTGCTGCTGGAAAAGCAGTGCCTGTATGAAGTGAGCATTCATGCTTTCTTGCAATTTAGCATTGTTACAAATGAGTGCTACGTTTCTAGTCACTGAGTATTATAAATGTTTTTAATAGTTTTTCAGTGTCTTGAAAAGTAGAGGTAGAAGGCATCCACTGATCCTTCCTAAGATGAAAGGTTTTCCTTATAGTACAATAATAGTGATTTATGGTTTATTTAATTGGTTTCTTTCTAGTTAAAATACGTATCCTTTGAAAAATCTGTCTTAGTCTGCATAAAATTTCAAGACCTAATGCATGTGTGCTAAAGCATCAAAACATCTATTGAGCCACAGAAACCTCATTAACAAAAAACCCACCACTGTTAAGCTTCTTGACATTTTGTTGAAGGTGAAGGAGGTTTTGTGTGTGTGTAGCTTTTACCTCTTAATGGAAGTATTTTCAGCAATTAGATATGTAATATAGACACCTGCCTTATTGTATTTGTGTGCATGCTAGAAAAGATTAAATTAGCAGTTGTGCCTTGAGTGTGTTACAGCAATGTGATGGGTGGCACGTGTTATCAGGGCTGTTTCTTGAAGGGTTCTGTGACATGGTATTGACTCACATATTGGGTCTTGCAGACTGAGAAACCTTGATCTGTTGGAACTTGTCCATGCTTGAAACTGTCAGAGAAGCTACTTTGCTATTTTTATATATATAAATTAGTGTGCATCTGAGTTGGTATAGACATAGTGGTTGTATTTATTGTAATTAAACTGCACCAGGCATTGGGAAAAGAAAAAGTGGGTTTTTAAATTAGTGTATCTTCTAAAGGTTGTGAGGAGGGAAGTCTCTGCTTTTCAGGATCTGCACATGTGAGAGTGCAAGATTTGAAATGTCAGAAGGCTAGGGCTGGGATTTAAGTTTTATTATTCAGAGAAAAAAAATCCTATTTAGCCTTGGATTCTAGTGATTAGTGCAAGAGATAACAACTTAATGTTTTTAGCAAATATAAATATAGTGACAACACTATGTAAACATAAGAACAAATGACTTGTAGGCAATAAAAAAACCTAGAAACTTATCTATAGTAGAGCCCTGTTAACAAGTTTCACAGAGGTGCCTGTTAAATGTAATGTTGGTTTATATTTTTGTGTTGTTTGTTGGAACATACAGCTTTGTAAAGCTGTATGTGAGGCCAGACTGAACTATTTCGTTCATTTCAGCATTGTTGAAAAAAATAAAACTAATACTTTTCTGCCTACAGTTAAAAATAGAACTTCCTGAATATCTTATCTGCTGCAGATGTGACAGTTCACATTCACCAGCAAAGTCAGCCAGTATTGCAGCTTTTAAGTAATCTTCAACTTGTTTCTGGTTGAAAGAAGCATGCTAGAGAAAACACGCTCTAGGTATTTTTCCTACCTCGTTGCTTGCTGTGGGAGGGCAGGGAGCACGCTCAGCAAGGTTTGGCAATACAGCACTCTTGAGCTAATAATTCACTGCTGCCAAAACCAGTAATGTCCTCCCTGCCAAACCACATGGTCTCACCCCTCTCTTGCACTGGTACCCTTGCTTCTCTGACCTTGCAGTGAGAAAAATTAAAAGAAAACCCCAACCCTGTGCAGTATTTCATGTCTCTTTTTTGGGGAAGGGTAGTGTTCAGCTGGTTTAGTTCCCTGAGCTGACTTAACCTTTGGAGCAGATGGGTATTTAAGTGGTTTATGTCAATTAAGTTTGATTCAATAAGGAATTGGATTAGGCAAAAGTGATGAGTCAGTTTAAAACCTTCTTTGAGTAAGTCCTCTTTGTAAATGGCAGCCTTTACTACAGATTTTTAAAATACTCCCATAGTAAAGCAACACATCTCTAAGCAAGCTTCAAGTTACGTTTTAAAATGAGGGAATCAGTTTTCAGGCATAAGATGGATGTTTAAAGGCCAACAGAAGAAAAATAGGTGTCAGAGTCAGTTTTTTAGAGAAGCAGCACCGAAGTGGCTATTAGAAGGTGAGAGAGCTGCAAGTAGCAGAACCGATTTGGGGACTGAGCTTGTGGTATCATCACCAGCTTGGAAACACTAAAGACTTGGTGAAGTCAGTGGTGAGTGTTGCCATAGCTGACGTTGTTGGTGTGTGAGGGGATTGGACCAGATGTGGGTTTGGGAAGTGTGTGTGAGGGAAGCGAGTATAAGATCAAGTAGATGTGGAAAGGATCTTGACAGTGGAGCACTTCCAAGGAAGATCTCAGTCGGGTGTAAAAGTGTAGGGTGTGACTGAGGAATGGATGGAGCATGAAAAGGCATGTCAAGGTAACAACAAAAACCGCAGAGCAACTATTTGGGTGACTTAAAAGGTGGTTTTATCACCAGTGTTTGGAGTGAGAACTTGTCAAAAGATCCTTACAGTGCGTCTGGGGAATTTTTTAAGGGAGGTGAATGTGTACTGGTGGAAATTGCCAGGTCATAGAGGAGGAGGTTGTAATATTTGGATTAGACGAACAAGATTTTTGTCTGTCCTTATGGAGAGGAGCAGGGACTCTGATGATGTGTTCTTTTTCCTTGATAGCAATCTAGCCTATTCCATGAGAATAAATCCTTCGGTTCTTAACTAGTCATTAGTGGCAAGGAATGGGAGCGTAGGCTTTGTTCTGCCATGCCACAGGGTCTTGATCATTTCTTATTCTGTTCCAAATAGGAAAATTAATTTGGACTTAATACTATGAGAATGTACTAAAAGGTTGGCAAGATGTGATCTGTGACTTTAGTAGCCGATTGAATCCTTCTAGTCAGCTATTTAATACTGCTACCCACCTGGAGAGGCTTGCTCTTGGTACAAGTTGCATGATTAAATAAGCTGTAATGTTTCTCAGTTTGTTTCTCTACTTTTCTGTGGGTATTTCCTGGAGTAGGAAAGGCTTTTGCATCCAGTGATGAGCTTGGTGGTCTCCTTGTGGTTTGCAGGATGAAGGCAGTTCTGTGCTGTACTGTTCACTCTTTGGCTGAAGGAGCTGGTTGCCATCAAGGGCTGAGTTAGTAAATATCAAAACCTAAAGCAACTACATTTTTTAATTTTTGTTTTCAAAGACTTTTCTATTTCAGTATATTTAATTGGCAGTGGGACAAAAATAAAGTGCAGCGATATCAACACCCTTGAACCAGCAACAGAGAATCAAAGGCAATCTTTCATAGCATTCTGAAAGAGTTATTTTCAAGGTGAAATATCTATGAGAATCGTGTTGAAACTATTTTGACTTATATTGTACTTAGGCTGAAACTTTTTCGCACAAAGTGTATTTAGGATTCTTTATGGCAAAATGCAAAGTTTGGTATCAAAGTTGAAAATGCATAATACTTCAAAATTGATTTATTTAATGTTGGGTTGCAGTTTAAACAGCTAAAAATAAGACTTATAGAAAGCCTTAATGTACAACACTTTCTTAGAAAGAGTGACCTATCCATGTTTGTGAAGGCAGCTGAAGTACTTCATAATTACCTAATTCTATAGCATAAACAAATTGTGACCCACTTCTCAAAGGTGGATACAGTCCAAAGTTACTTGACTTGGACAGCAATTCTATGAGTGTTTAAAACAGAATTACAGAATAAAAAGTACACTACCTTGGTTTTTTTTTAGGGGGCAGCGTAGGAGATGGAGTTAGTTTGGAGATGGAGAAGGAAGCGCACGTGTTTGGAAATGACTTTGAACACTTGTGTGTCTTTTGCTTCCCCCAGATTACATCTTTTGGATAAGACTAAGAATCACAGTATTAAAGATATGATAAGACACCTAGATAAAAATCCTTGAACTCCAGAATAAGTTAACCACAAAACCCAAGGAAAATTTGATTTAATGACCATCATGCCTGTTGGATCAAACGTCAGTTTTAGTAGCGTCTAAATAACCTTTAATAGTATAATTGGTGATTAACACAAATTAACCTGACAATCATCTGTTAGAGATAGCATAACTGACCTCTACTTCGTATAGTTAAAAAAAATAAAATTGGAGGGAATGGTTTTAGATGAAAATGCAATTGGTAATTTGTCAAAATTTGGTTAAAAACCATGTATATTCATATTGTATATGCTTGTTTTCAGCTGTATGCCGTGTACTGATTGGCAACATTTGAAAAAAGTGTACGCTACTCTGTGTTGGTTTGAGTTGTCTTATTTTTGCTTTTCTGCCAGCTCATAGTTTATTCAAGGGAAAGCCTAGTGGTGCTCTTGTGGTTATGAGTGTACTGAGATTTCTGATAAACAAGCACCATGAGCTCAAGACTCTGCACAGGCATTTGAATACTACTTCTGTGCCTAATGTAGCTGCTCAGTTGGGATAAATTACAGAATTATTTTTTCAGAAAAATGTTCACTAGTACCAGCTTGCAGAAAGATGGTTAAAAATGCCACTTTGAAATTATGGGCTTGTTTTGTGCTTTGAGATTTCTCTCAAGTAATCAGATACAATCCTTGCCTCAATAGACTTGCACCTGTGAGCTTACATGTTCTTCATTTGATAATGCTTTGGAGGCTAATTTCTTTTTTTCAAAAGTACTTTGAAAATCCACTGTAGCCTATTTCTTAATTGCAGTTTGATTTTGATGCTTTTGTCTTGTCTGTATGGCAAAAACCATAGTTTTAACTAAATCTCCATATTTCACAAAGGTTTTAAGAAATAATTTTTCCCCAAAGGAAAGCAAAAGCATTTTAGTTAAAAATGGTTAGGTATTTTTTTATCAGCTGTACTTTGTATCTGGACTGGTTAGCCATCATTTTGTGTTGTCTGTAGGGGAGCTTTGGGAGTAAATGTCATGTCATAAAGAGGAATATCTGTTGTGAAAACTTCTTTTTCATTTCACAGTTCTCAGCCCTTGGAAATGCACCCTAATGCATCCATGATCAAGTATTTTAATGTCTTTGTTTATAGCCAGGACTGCAGAAAGAAGCTACTCTCCAGTTATCTGCACTGCTAAAAGTGGCTACAGTGTGTACAGGAGTTCAAGAAATAAGAGGTTGCTTAAGCCTTTTGCCTTAGTCAAGGGGAGCATGTAGAGAGATGGAAGGAGAGGTCCTAGAACTTGTCTTCATCCTTTCTTTTGTTTTCGTTGCGTTTATAATCTTTATATATTGAGTCCTGTGTACTGATTCAGCTAAACAGCTTCTTGATTTCTTATAACGTTGTAATGCGCTGAATTGAAGAACTGTTTTCTTTGATATTAGTGAATGGCTAGTTTCAGCTAAGTTCCTTGGAATTGATCTGCAGTGTGATTATTGTTCCTATTCAGGAAGCTGATGATACTGAGGAAAAAAATTAAGTGCTGAATCCTGTATACTTGTCTTAAGCAGAATTAAAGTGCTAAGTTGGTATTTTTTGGTTTGTTCTCTATGGGTTGGTTGCATTGTTTGTTTTTTTTTTTTTTAATAGAGTATAGCTACAATTTTCCCCCCAAGAAATAAACCCTTTAATTTTTGGTTTAAATAAAATCTTTCCCTTTAGCCTATTTTTGGAGTAAAATGTCAAGAGGTTTATGATCAGTCTGACTCTTGGATTCTGATGGATTGATGGTGCAATGAAGATACTGTATTTCCAGTTCTAGGAATTACTTTCTTACTGTAAAATAAGCTACTTTGTAAATGCCTGGATGTCCTCTTTAGTAGTTTTCTGTATGTACTTACATGAGCTTTTGGTGCAGTGTTACAAACTTATTCAGTTGGATATGATTGAAGGCTTTTGGAGCAAAGAGCATTTTTAATCCATGAGCAAGTATCCAAACACAAGTGAGTTGGAAGGAGTATGTGAATGATCTGTACCATGTCATTCAATCATCTGAAATTTCAGGCAATTTACCATTTACAATATTTGTTTATGGCTATAATCTAAGTGCTTCTGTTCGTAAACATAATTCTGATTTTACATCTGGGAGGTTGGAGTTCAGAAATGCTTGTGGGGCGTGATCCATGGAAGGTTTGCTGAGCCATGATTAGTTTTGTGGTGTTTTTTTGTTGGGTTCAGTTTTTATAGAAAAGTCATAGCAGTATTTCCTGTCATTGGCTGTAAATGTCACCCAGAATGTCTTTACTCTCTGTACTGAATCTGTTTTTAGGTATTCAAGGCCTTTTAGGAAATTATCACATACCTTAATTTTTAATAAATTTCCAGAAATGGCTTTTGGAACTTTTGACATAGATTTTGATATCTGAACACTTAGTCTTCTTGGAGTGCATCGTGTGCTTAGAAAGAAGTCTTAAGTTTTCTCAGAAGTAAATATTAAAAAACCTTGAACGTTTCATAGAATTTAGATGTAATCTGTTTTAATGATAGACCAGATTATAGGGTGGAGTTTTTAAAATTACTTAATGAAAGACAAAACAGCAAAAACTGGTGTTCATAACATTTGTCACAATATTCAAGAAATTCTAAATAAAGCTCCAGTTATTGTGGAAAGTAGTTCATTTGTGCAAATTTCTCCCATTGAAATACCAATACTCGTATATAGAGTGAACTCTATTGTAATATTGTGTTAGAGGAATTATTTCTGGGAGTAATCTTATATATCTGTCCGTGCCTGTTCAGGGCTTCTGTTGGGTTCCAGCGATGATGCAGCTGATGATGTTCTCTGGACATCTGCCTGCTGGGAGTGAGACGTGTCCTCTGTTCTGTTTCATAACCTGCCAAACAGCCCTAAGGCAATAATGCACTTTCATTACTATTGATGGGACTCAGTTTGGATTCTTGAGTTAAAGACTCTCTCTCTTTTTCTGTTTTCTGACTTGTACAAAGATTTTTGACCCTTACCTGTTTCTTTTGGAAAAAGTATCTGAAAGGGAATATTGGTAATTTCTTTTTTCCGACATGGAATGGGTTGAGAATTTTTAAAAAGTTTTGTTGTTTCAAAATACAGCTGCCTCATTTTATCATTAAAACATACTGTAATAAATTTCTGGAATATCTCCTTTGGGGTAATTATGTTTGGTATGTGAACATCTGGAGTTTTTGAGGTTTTGCACATATGACTGTTTGCCCACATGGTTCTTAAGATATTTGTTTTATTCTTTATGAAGTGACTTGATAAAGAAAATCATGTTCATTTTTTACTCGAATCACAACTGTAAGTTTATTTTCTTTACATTTAGAATCTGTGGAACGTTTATAAAAGGCTTTTCTTTAAAACAAAAATTACCCTGTGTCCAAAACTCTGGTTCTGTTTGTGACACTCCGAAACTATGGGTAGTGTCCTGACTGTGGAGATTTTCTCCCTACCCTCCAGTCCCTGAATACAGTTCTTTAAAATGCAAACCTTTTGAGATCCTGTGCTCATTTTTTCTGTCTTTTGCCCTTTTATGTGTGTACTCAGAAGATTATTTTTCAAAGTTGATGAAAATCTTAATACTGATACTCATATCTAGATATTTCTGGGTTTTCTGTAAAGAAAAGAAACAGATGTTATACATACTAATAGACCCTTAGTGTGGTATTAGTACATGATGTTAAAAGTTAATTAGTTCCCCTTTATTATGATTTCTTTCTCAAATTAGGAATACTTTTTTTTCTGTCTCATTAGTGAAGATGGTCAGTTGTCCAGATTTTACAAGAATGATTTCAAAATAGTTGTGAGAGCACTTTAGTTAAAGAATTTTTGAATGTTTTAAGGTACTACACTTCATAGAATTTAAAATACATGAGCTGTGTTGTGCTTTTGGGGGTTTAAGTGTTGGGGTTTTGCCTCTTTTAGAAGATGGAAATCTGTGCTATGAATACAGTACTAATACAGATTTTCCTTGAATCCATGTTTTACTCATTTTATATATTCTGTGTATGCTAGGCAGGCACACTTTTAAAATGTTGGGGGTTTTTTTTCATGGCAAAAATAGCTTGCAGCTTATTGAAAAACAAGGCAGATCTGTGCCTCAAAATCCAAATGAAACTGCTGCTTGGATGAGGCTCTAAAGAGGGCATTTATATGTTGTGGAATGAATGGCATGCCTGCGCTAACTCCCGCAGGCCGGATATTTCCAAGGTATCAGACAGAGCTGTATATACTGCACTTTTTCCCCTTTGGATCCAAAGGTTTCTCCCTTGGCAAGGTCTGAAAGACCCCTGGCCTTTGTGGGGAGGATGAGGTGGGGAGTGGGGACTGGCAGGGGAAAAGTAAAATGAGCAAGGTGACTGTATGTGTGTGATGCTTTTTTTTTATTTTCCACCCAGGCTACTCTTCTTGTGCTTTGTGAGCTTGTGTTGTTTTTCTAATCATTGTTCTTTGAACAGTGTAGTTAGGAATTTCCTGTTCACGTTTTACTACAATGGTTTGTTTAAAATGATAGACCGCAGTCTTTCCTGACCTAAAACTAGATTAGCCTTGAATGTCGAAAAGAAGTCGGGCAAATAAAGAGGATAGGCTGTATTTGCTTATGTCATGGAGAGAGGCCTTTTAACCATGGTCTCAGTTGTATCAAATACCACAAGTCATGTTTCTTAAATATTTATTAAGACAAATAAACATGGTTATTGTATGAACTGGCGGGTCTCCAAATTTCTGTCTCTTTGATTCTCATGGGTGGGTTGCTTTTAATCAGGAGAAGTATATTTAGTCAAGACTGATATCTACTGGATTACTGAATCCAGCCATAGCTCAGTTCTCCCCTTTCCTTTCCTTTGCTTTGTTACATTTTTGAAATGCAACAAAATAAGCCTCAGCAAAATTGAAGTTTTAAAATACTAAGCAGCAAATTTTGGGAAATACATTGGGTGTCTGGGATAAGGAAAGTTTAGTATAGTTTTCATATGTACTGCCACTTGTTTGATTTCAGAATTTGGAGGAAAAAATCTCCCAAGCCCAGCAATGTTAAATGTACAATGAATTGCAATATCCTTATTATACAATTTATGTTTATTTAGAGCAGGTTCTTTGTGTAGCACTGCTAATCTGTGTAAATAGTGCACACCTATAATGATGGAACAGTACAGTAATAAGGCTATTGATTTTTATCTGGAAAGAGATAAAATTTCAGTGTTCAAAGCAATATATGACCTTGACTTTGGACTTTTATTTTACAGAAAAATACTGTATCATAAATGATATTTTAGCGTGGCACAAAAATTTTATTCCGTTTTGTAGGAATGGCATATTGACCTGCCTGAGTTTGGTACTGAAGTCATCAGTGACAAATGTCAGGCTCATGAATATACATTTTATACATTGCTCTTGGGTATTTTTAATGTAAGATTGTCTGTGACCATGTGCATATGAAATTCTGGTAAACCTGCTAAATCACTTTTTCAAGATGGGAGATGTCAGATTTGTAAGATTGTGGAGTCTCTAGCTGATATGACACACAGGCATGTCATTACAAGGGTGTTGCCAGTTAAAATACTCAGCTGTTATGGTATTTCCAGCTTAGCATCTAACTTTGTTCCACCCAGCAAATAGTCACATAAATAGGACTAGCTGTGGATTTTTAAAGGAAATATTTAATGTATTTTTAAAGAAAATAACATTTGGAAGGAAAAATATTTGGGTAGCTTGTCTGGGGTAGGGCAGGGAGATGCCTTGCAGGGTACAGAGTTTGATGTGCTGAAGAAGCTCTCAGTGGTTGTTATGTGGAAAATGTGAGCTTTTACAGAAATCAGGTATTTCCGTGAGCACCGGAACTGGTGAAGCCTGGTTTCCTGTGGGTTTGAGTCTTACAACTGATTGACTTTGGAGTCTAGGAAGGTGAAAGTTCTGTTGGATGCTTTTTGCCTTTCGTTTGGGCTATTTGCATTCACTTGCTCCTGAGCAGGTTTTCTGATACCTGATTAGGTGTGAACATGTGTTTCTCACTTTCCATTAGGCCTCCTACTTTTCATAAACTTTCATAGGTATTTGAATTATGTGGGGGGGTTTTCCTAAAATTTGAAAACTCATTACTAGGAAAAAAGATCATATAGGCTTAGGTCTGTTAATTGTGTTATTAATAAAAAGCACATATCCATATTTTTATGGGAGATGGGACTATGAGCTCTTGATTTCTTTTTTTTTTTTTTTTTTATGATCCTGTTGTCAGCTAATTTTTAATAGCCAGTTTTGTTTGAAAAAGGAGCCAATTCCTAAAAACCATGTCACGTTTTTACATATTAAGTGGTAGAAATACATTTTGAGATCAGTATGCCAGATTTTGTTTTACTGACTTGGACTTTAATCATTCCACATGTGTGTGCAGTGGATGCACTATTCATGCACAGATGAAACAAAGCATTAAAGTTTCCAGTGTCGCTGTTAGGCTGAGTTGTGTGTGCTTTTAAGTTTGTTTTCCTATATGCATGAACAAAAAGTGTAATCTTGAGTAGAGAGCCAGAGTCCTGCTGAAGATTCATCATTGAGATTCCTGCTGTTGATTTACTGCCTGGGGTGTTAGCAGTCATTTTTTTGTTCATAAGTATCAGAGATGTATTGTGTGAAATACTGCCAAGGGCAGTGGATGCCATTAGTTTCACTGTCAGCAAAAATTGTTCACTTTATTTAGTTTTGACCTTTGCTAAGCAAAAGGTTTTTCTACCTGGAAAAGCTCAGTGAGTTCAGGGCCCTCAATCTTCCATATGAATGCTTTTTGTGTAGCAATACAGGTGAGTAGTTTATTCCACTAGATGAAGTAAGTGAGGTGAATAAGATGAGTAAGCAATTTTATTATGAGGCGCTGTCAGTTGTGTCTAAATGTTATGTTGCAAATTTGGCTCATGCTTTAAGCTGGTTGTGAGCCAGTGGCTGTGGTTAATTCATCACCAAACCTGAGCTAACAAGCCCTGTGTAGGCTAGGTTATATTAGATGGAGCTCTGTGCCACACTGAAGTAGCTGGAAGCTGTACTCATGGGAGCCAGGGCAAAACTGCTTTGAATCTGCTGGAAACATCCTGTGTAGACAAATGTAGAAGTGTTTATGTGGGGTAAATAATTTATAATATGAATTTGCAGTACCTTTACTGTAATGTTACTTTCTTTACAGAAATCAGTTAATGTTATTTTGTGTAAGCTGTAAGCTTTAGTTATCTCTTCTGGGGTTGTATTTATAAATTATGCATAAAATATGTATTATCATAGGCTGTATCACCAGTGTTAAATGGATTGATAATGTTCTTACCTCTTGATTTGCAGTAGTACAGCATCTTGTATATAATAAAGTTATCTTAAGTAAAGGTCTTTGAAATAAAGCCATGACTTCAGGAATATTTCTAATATGATCCAATCACTTGGAAGGCTGAGTTGAATCTTCCTGTTCCTGCGCACTGAAAGGATCTGGAGGAGCACTTGCCATGGTGCAGCGCAGCAACGCTGCTGTGCTCACAGAGGTGCTGCTGGAGCTGGCCTTCCTTCTGTGGAACAGGCTGGCTGTGGCTCTGAAGGGCTTAGACTGCTCCCAGTACTGTGAGAAGGCATTTATGTCCTTACAGGAAAGAAAAATGCCAGAAAAGAAAATGAAGACAGTACTAAGAAAGTTTTTTGTCATTGTTTCGATAGCTGCATATTGTGTACAGTCAAAATTTACACTTAAAAAAAGTGTGCAGTTGGCAGCAACGTAAAGGGAGCAGGGCACTCTGTGCCATTAATATGTGTGTGCATGGGAGAACACATGCCTGATCTAAAAGGTGTGTTTGAGAATGCTTTTGTAGTTCTCTTGTTTTGAAAATTGAAGATCAAAGCAATGTAGGTTCAAAACAACAGAACAATGTGCTGAGCTTAATTGTACAAAATACATGAGGGTGAACTGTTACTGAGGGCAAGGCAAGTTCGTTTTCATGGTTACTTTTGAGAGAAGCAAGAAATTAATTTTATTTTTATGATGGATCTCTGAAGACAATGATTTCTTATTTTTCTTCTCAACACAGATGTTTGATGCTAAAAAATGCCAGAAGACCTTGTCCATTCTTACAATATATTTAATACCTATTAAATTAAACCATGTGTTAGAACAAGCTACTATTTAAAAATGGCATTTGTGTAGTTTTCCTTTTAAATACCAAGCAGAGACCATAAACTTCTTTTGGTTTACTTTTATGCTGTTCTTGGATTGCATAAATTGTTACATTATGAAATTGTTTTGGCTCAGTTGTCAATAAATTGTGTGTTATCCTTTTAAGTATTCTGAATTTGTATTATGGCAGCAGTAATGTCATCCTGTCCTATGCTTCTGTCAGCACTCATTCTCTACAAAGAAGAAAAGTGTCCCTTTATATGTTTGCTGGAGTTTTGAGAAATGCAGATTATTCAGTCAGTGGGAATGTGCGTGTATGCATGGGTGTCTGCCCTCAGCATCGCTTTAGTGCCACCTCTGAAAGCAGTGTGGTCCAGGGATGTCTTAAATAGTTGATACATTGCTTTGCATGGTGCTCTCTTTAGAGAGTTTGGGCTTTGTTTTTTGAGGAGTGGGTGGGATTGGTATTCTTGCCCAAATCAGCATTCCACTTGAGACTTGACTGGTGTGTTAAATTGGTGTATTTATTAATGCTTCTTTGTCGAGAGGAGTTAAGGAAAATTAATTGTCTCCATAAAACTAATATTTGCAGGAATTAGAAGCATTAAGTCATTGTGAGTAAGATGCATTGCTCAATATATGGCCAGAGGGTAGGAGGGGGCCTAGACCAGTCATATCTGTAAAATTCAGGCTTTCACTAAAATGCAGCACAGCAACAGGGTTTAACTGGCTGTGCAGTGAGATTCCTTGCCTCAGAAGTCTGTTGTGAAAAACAAATAAAGATAGGGTGAAAAGCATTGCTAGAAAGACCTTGCTAATTGCATGGGGGAAGAACACATTTAATGCAATATGATAATAATTTATTTAACTGGTGGTATTTTCATTGTATTCTAATTAGAAATTGAGGGCAAAATTGTCAGGGAAGTTAACTTGAGGACACTAAAAATTTAGGTCTTTCAACTACAATGAGTAGAGAAGGGATGGATCTTCGCTCTTCTGACATCTCCTGTCTTTAGTCATTCCTTGTTGTGCTGCAGCAGTATGAAATCAGAAAACTAAATCCTGTGAATAAGAATCCTGTAGATTTCATGCTGGGAAGAGCAGAGAGTGGCTATGTATGTAAGCATCTGGGTTCACTTATGGGGAAGTAAGGCCTGCAGAAAGAGCTAGATGAAGGGTGATGGCAGAAGAGAGACTTTCCTGGCAGCAGCAGTCTAGGAAATGGTGAGAAAATCTCTTCAAATTATTTGTTCAGTTGTGGCATAAGTACAGGATGGGGAGGGAAGAAGGAGTGCTCCTGTTTCTTTTTCCACAGCTGTCTTGGAGAGACTTTCTTCTTGCTTAATAGATAATGGTGAAAAGTTTTTAGAAAATGACAGAACATGAAATTGTGTGGAGAAGGGAATGTAAGAGTCATTACCATGTTTTTCTGGGATTTCCCTGTCAGGCTTGTACGCTGCCTTCCCATGTGCCATAGTTTCCCTTTCAGTTCACTCAGGTTTCCTAATAGCATTTGAGAAGCTGGTGGCAAGTTTTGAAGTCCTGCTCTGTTAAACACACTTGAGTCACAAATTTTTCAGCACACATCTGGAATAGCAGTTGTGGTTCAATTTGCTTCATGGCCTCCTTTTATTGGATCTCCTGAAGCATTGCTCATCAGCCCAGCTAAGCAAGCAGGCTTACAACACTTCTGAAAACTGGGGAATTTTTTTTTCTCTTTAAGGCTACTCAGAGACTGAGTCAGTGGATCTTTCAGTAACTGTAAATAGCTAGTATTGTTGGGAAAAGTTTGTTACCTATCTAAAATTTTGCTCATGAGCTAAGTCTAGGAGACAGTCCTGCCTATCATCCTCACTTCAGAGGCTGGGAGGGCCCCTTTGATGGTTAGCTCTTGCATATAAATAATTTTGAAGAAAATAGGTGCATTAGAGTTAAAGAAACAAAGACTTTATATGCTTCCTCTGCTAGTAACACAAAAGGCCGTGAAATGCAGGGAACAGTTACTCTGACAAGATTTTGCATAATTTCTGTGAGGAGATAATTTTCTGTATTTTAAGTAAAGAAAACATATGTCCCTTCTGCTAGAACTTAGAATTCTAATATGTCAGACATAAACCCCATTTTTCTTCTGAGTGCCTCTGTTCAAGCTGCTTGTTACTTAGTACCAGACAAACCTCATGGAAATGTAGATTCTTTTCTTTACCTAATTCCGTTTTTCCTGCAGTTCATTTAATCTGCATTTCTCGTGTCTTTGTGGCTTTTCTGTGGTTGCATGTGAGCTAGTGCTATCTGTATTAAAGATAGACTTGATCTTATATGAGAAAAATAAGAAAAGCTGGGAAGAGATTTTAATTGCAATTACTATGGAAAAACAGTTTTTAGTGAGTATATAGTTGAGGATATGACTCAAAACACAGTAGCTTGTTTCCTTTGCACACTTTTTTTTAATGATTGCTTGGTCTATCTATCATTTAATGTGTTTTAGTAGTTAATTTCCTTCATGAATACCTAGTTATTTCCTGTGAAGCTTTGTTGTGTGGGTTTGTTTGGTATTTTTTAAACGACATTAACGGATAAATGGATTAATTAGTTGATTCCCAAACATGTTATCTGTGTCAGTATCCTATGCTGTTAGGTCTTAACCTTTCATGAGTACTGAAGGAAGTATTCATATTGGGGATTACTCTTCCAGGGAGCTACAGTTCCACTGTCTAGCAGTGGATATTCAGAGGTGCTTTCAAGGTTTTAGTTTTTCATTTGCTGTATACTCGAGTTTCTCAGAAACTTTTAAAACAAGCTATGTTCTTCCTCCAGACTTTAGAAGGCTCTTTAACATATGGGTCCTGGTGCCTCCATGTTCTCTTCCCAAGATGCTTTTGTGATGCATCTGTGTGGGTTTTTTTCATGTTTATTAAAATTGCATAGCCAAACATAGACCAAGCATTGTAAAATGCCAGGATTCATGTCTGCATTGTCATTGTTGTGAAACTGTCTTTATGTGACTGTTCTGATTTTATCTGGGTGAGTTTTTTGGTTCTTCTCTCTCCCCTCCCCCGCCAACCTGAGTGAGGCTTAGTGCAAGTTAGGCTAGTAGTTTGTTATGAATATTAGATCTTGTTCACCTCCTGCCTTTTCTACATTTCCTCTGTGCTCATCTGATAGCAAAATAAACTCCATTCAGTATCCATGGGACCCCCCCCCCCCCTTCTCCATTATGTGTTTTTGAAGCTCTGGTGAGTTGAAGCATACCTACTCTTAGTTTACTGTCTGGTCAGATGAGTGTTAGAAGTGATGGGATTGCGCAGGTTAGGGCAGCAGAGGGGGGCACATTGGAAGGCAGCAGGGATCTCTCCAGTTCAGTTGTACCAAGCTGTTATTTGAGCTTTCATACAACACTGTAGGTGGAATTTATGGTATAGCTGGAGTGGAGAGCACAGGAGAGAACAGAGCCGTGTGCAGAGTCTCAGAGCTGGGGGATGCAGAGGCTACTTTCTTTCCCCATCCAGCCAGATACGCTGTGGCCTGTTCACACTGCTCTGCTGTTAATCTTCCTCCTTGTGTTTATCCTGCTTCTCTATCTGTGCTTCCTTCCATCATTCATAGCTTTCTGATTGCCACTGCCTCTTCTTTCAGCACCTGGTTCCCATGTTCCTCATTCTTTTGTATCGCTGTGTGTCTGCTTCTTTTTTTTCCTTCATGATGTTCATGTGCTAACAGGGGTTGTACTGAGACTGGAAAGAGAAACTGACTTCCTAGTCTCTTTCCGTGGAAAGCAGGGTTGTACTGGAATTGTTTTTCTGGAGTTGCTCCTTGTAAAAAAGAGGATCAGTCCTCTTGGATGTTCTGGAACACTGGAATTGAGTGGCTGTGTGGCCAAGGGAGATCCTGAGAAGCTGGCATATGTTCAGTGGAGATTTAATCTGCAAAGACCCGAGCTTCTGTACTTCACAGACTTATGAGCATGTGCAACAATATTCCCCTCTTCAACTCCCTTGTACCTTCACCAGATTTGAATGTTTTTCCTTGGATGATAGGATACCTACAAAATTTGAGTCCCAGGGTTAGCAGTGGTGAGATTTTGTAGGAGACTGATGTAAGAATTGAAGCAGGGGGATGGGGAGGGACAGAACAGCATTTTTCCTGTGCTTCATTGTTTCAACTGGCAGAGCTGTTTTAATTGACTTTCTTACAAGAGATGAGAAGGAGGCACACCCTCAGGAGGGAGAACTTCAGCCAAGGCAACTCTACTCTATAGAATGAAAAGCAATAAAAAAAAAATGCCTAATGAGGGAATGCCTAACGAAGCATACCAGACTTCCTAATGAATGGGTGGTGCTGCGTTGTAGTAATGTGCAGCTGATACAACATCATATTGCAGCGGACTTTAGATACCTGCTACTTTTTGGTTGTTGATACTCAGTGCTTCCAGGTAAAGAATTCAGATGCTAATTCTGCAATGTACGTTTTTTCAATATTTGCAAACACATCTCTTTTCACTATGGAAGGTATGCTCTAGGTCACCCATGAGGTTGGGCTTGATACAAGGACTGCCAGCTAAAGTTTTATGGCTTGTAATGGTGACAGTGACTTTCTGACCTTAAAATGTGGACCTGGACAGCTGGGGCTACTCTGTGCTGCCTGGTGGAAGTTAGGGGCTTCCTGTGACTGAGTTCCTCAAAGGCTCAGAGCAGGGAGGGAGGGAGCTGAAGCTGTCTTTCTACAGCTCTTAAGCTTTCCTTCCTAGTAGTGGAGCTGCTTTTGGTTATGGGAAGTGAGCACTGTGCACTGAAAATATCTGCATTTACTAACTGCAGAGGAATGCATAAATATAGAAAAATATGCCAGTACAGCTTATTCCCGAAATATGTTACTATGTGGTGCAAGGGACCTTTGGGTGAGCAATATCCAAAAGGAGACTTCAGAAGAGATACCTCCCACTTCTGGAGAGACTTGTCATTTACAAATTATAATAATAATGCAAACCACAGAAGTCAGTTTCCTGAGTTGCTGTAAATGTGTGTTTTTAACACTCCTTTTCTAACACAAACGTAGGAAGCTGGCAAAGTAGCTATTTCAGTGCTCTAGAAAAGTTTAAAGTGAAATAATCTAAGGAAACGGAAGCCTCTATTTTTAACCTTCTCCGTCATGGGAGATGGGGCGGAAGAAGAGGAGGCCATCTACTGTTGAAATCTTTTCAATATCTTACTATAAATTTAATAGATTTCCACTGCTGTTTTAATGAAGAGGTATTCACTGATGTTCAGTTATGTTCAAATTACGATCACTGTAAGTTTGATGGCACGGTCAGTCTTCTAGAGTTGTGCTTTTGCTCCTGTTGACTGGTTTTCACTTTCCCACTTTCTGGCATATGTGAAATTTTATACTGTAAAATAACTTCCAACACTGCTTGTGCTGTTTTCTAGTTTGATCTATTTTCTTATATCAAAAATAAATTTTTCTAAGAGTTTCAAGTGTTTTTTTACATTGGGTTTGAGCAGATTCTTCTAAGTTTTTTTTTTCATACTGCATTATTGTAATTCATTAAAAGTACATTATTTCACCATATTTCTCTGGATTTTTTCACACAGTATTTTTTATTCTTGTATATATGTAAAAGCATGATAGTGAAGTTATGAGTAATTCCTCGTATTACTTACTGGGAACTACTTTATTAGTCTAACTGGAAGCTCAAATATAAGACATTATACAACTACTGGCAACCATAGAAGTAATAGCATCAAACTTTGTAAGTTCAACCTCTTAAAAATGTTCAGAACCTTATGTTCAGATGAACATAAATCTGTAAAAGTGACTTGGGGAGATATTAGTAAATTGCTGATATTAATTGGGGAATATACTGCACTAATTTGCAAGGTCAGCATTAAGGAAGACTGTAGGAAGCAGGTATATTTGGGGAATGATAACAATAGTAGGATAATGGTGCATTGGTAGAACAGGGGCTGGGTTAAATTCTCCTAAAAGCTTGAAAATTACTGTCTGACAAAGGTGCTAACCTGGGGTGTGGAAGGACTTCTAAGAGTTTAAGTGCATGTTTTAGAGCATCTTCTCCACAGCAACTGTGTTTATATTATATATATGTAGATAACATGAATTTCTGTTTGTGATTGGTAGATTAAGACTGTTGAGAATCAAAAGTTTAAGAATTATATAAACTATCATGTCATGAACTGTAAGTAACTTGACAGCTGTATCTGTAATTTTAAAGGCAAAGAGTGAGCTATGGAGAAGGAAATGTAGCAAAGCTGCAAATCACTAGAGAGCCATCACTTTTTACCTTAAGCAGTTATTTGTCTTAAAGAAACAATTTTACTTTGCAGGGAGGTTGTTGCTCTCCATTGGTATAAAAGCAGCAAAGGTTTTAGGAGGGTGAAATTTTTTCTGTTAGTTCTCCTGATTATGTTTGGAAAATATGACACATTTTTAGCGCAGTTCTCTTTAATAGGTTTATTTTTAGACCACTTTTAATATCTTACAGGTAATCATTAACTGTTTTTGTAATACCACTTAAAATATGAAGCTTTGAAATAAATGGGTGGATTGAGGATGCTAATGTATACAGCAGTTACTAATGATTTGTCCATCACCACTTCAAGGCAGCTGAAACATGCATCCATTTATGTTTGACTAAGAGTCTGTTACTCCTGGAAGAGTGGAAAAACCTTAAATAATGAGGTGACTGCTGTAGATCAGTGCTTGCAAGAAATGGACTCTGAAACCCAAAAGCATCAAAGATCCTGTCAACATATTACCACTTCAGTTGCTTAGTGCTAAGTCAAGCTTAGTAACTGTACAGACAAGTGATTGAAACGGTGCCCTTGGATGCAGTGTGCGTGTCACATTAGTTGCACTCCTTTACCCTCACATAAAGTATTGCTTTATTAGTGTAGTTTAGAAACTTAAGAAGAGGAGTGGTCTGGAAAGCCTTCCTTGCCGATCTGCAGTGCACTTTGGGCAGGGGGCTGCTGCAGGTCAGTGTAATGTCCTCTCTGGTTGCAGGTTTCCCTCCATGCCCATGGGCACCCACTCCACTGAGAGGGGCTTGGAGCCAGAGCTGTGGCCTCTTACAAGGCAAAATTCCTCTGTTTTACAGGCAAAGTCAGTGCGTGACAGCTCAGTAGCATGTTAGAAGACATAACATAGAAATGGCACAAAAGAGTCCATAAAATATCCAGGAATGTGATAATTGAACATGTTTGAGAAATGCCATATGTGGTACTTTCAGGAAAAATACAGGATGAGTATAACACATTTTCAAGTGTGTTGGAAGACAAGAAGGAGAAAAGCTGTTTTGAAAGATTAAATAAGAAACTCTTGTCTTGAATTTCTAATATTAGCTGGCATTGTAGACTTTTCTGGGTGTGAGGCCTTTGTTTAGTGTTTTACCTCACAATTTGTTTTGAATAGGATGTATGTGAAGTCATGGTATGCGTATTCTTTTGGCACTTATCTACACATCACTTTGTTCCAAGACTTGAAAAGAGTGGTCTCTTGAATATGTATTTTTCCAACCTTTTTTTTATACTCAGGCCAGTTGCATTTACTTTTTCCTCCCATTGTTTGTCAGTTTCTGCTTAATTTCTCTAGAAATGGTTTCTGGTAACTTTTAATGTATGTTTTCTTTTATATTAATATAATTGAATAATACTTGTTGGTGAAAATAGTTTCCTGAAAATAATTTCAGTGAAATTTAATTTACTATACTCCAAGTATAGTAAGTTTTTTGAAGATGGAGACTTAAAATATTTTAAAACATCAGATTAACTAAATTTTCACCAACAGTAGTGCTAGGCTTGTTTGTGCATATAGGCATGGCATATGTCTGTTTCTGGTGTCAGTAAACTTCAGTGTACATGTAGGGGAACATTAGCTATAGCCTTTTCTAAAACATTGTTTTTTTCAGACTACAGAAATAAAAAATCCAATTAGCTCTTGTTTGTTGTCGTGTTTTCTAGCATGATGGACCTTATTAGTGTATGAGAGAGATTCTCACAAAATCATGGAATATGCTGAGTTGGAAGGGACCCACAAGGATCATCAGAGTCCAGCTCTTGGCCTCGCACAACTGTCTATCACACCATGTGCCCAAGAGTATTGTCCAAATGCTTCTTGAACTCTGTCAGGCTTCATGCTGTAACCACATCCCGGGGGAGCCTGTTCCAGTGCCCAATCTGACAAAACTTCAAGCCATTCTTTTGGGTTCTGTCACTGGTTACCACAGGGGAGAGATCAGTGTCTGCCCATTCTCTTCCCCTCATGATGAAGCTGTAGACTGCAGTGAGGCATCTCCTCAGTCTCCTCTCCTCCAGGCTGAGCAGAGTAGGTGCCCTCAGCTGCTTTTCATACAGCTTCTCCTCAAGGCTCTTCACCATCTTTGTTGCCCTCCTTTAGATGCTCACTAATATCTTTCTTATATTACAGCACCCAAACCTGCCCCCAGCACTGGAGGTGAGTGCCCCAGCTCAGAGCAGAGGGGACAATCCCCTCCCTTGCCCAGCTGGCCATGCTGGGCCTGATGTCCCCAGGACAGGGCTGGCCCTCCTGGCTGCCAGGGCACTGCTGGCTCGTGTTCAACTTGTCACTGACCAGGACCGCCAGGTCCCTTTCTGCAGGGCCGCTCTCCAGCCTCTCCTTCCCCAGTCTGCCCATATATCCAGAGTTGCCCCATCCCAGGTACAGATTCTGGCACTTTTCCCTTGTTCAGGTTCATACAGTTTGTGGCTGCCTATCCGCTAATTTGTCAAGGTGTCCCTGCCTTTGAGGGCCTTCCTGTCTTTGAGCGAGTCAACAGCTCCTCCCAGTTTTGTGTTGTCTGTGAACTTTCTTAGTGTCCCTTCCAGTCCTGCATCCATTGGGATGTAATTGCATATATACTTCAAGGTTCTAATGTTAACCTTTATGCATCTTCAGCTACTTGCTTTCTGGTCAGCCCAAAGACTACCTGTTAATGTAAGATTTTCTGTTTTGCCGAGACTTGCCTAAAGTGGTTTAAAGTGTTTACAAAAGTGTTTCACAGTGCTTTCTTTATTGAAGAATGTCTAAGTTAAACTTCAGTCATTTGGCACTTCAATGATATTTAGACAAATCAATACATTTTGTGGACAAATCACTTGTGTGTGTTCATGTGTGTACATATATGTATATGCCCACACACATATATATTAAGTTAATTCCAATCTGGATAATTGGAAAAGAAGAATGATAAATTTAAGGGAAGGGAACACCTTCAGTGGTGAAGAGATAACCATTATAAATGTACAGAAACTTGAATTACCATTGTCTGTTAGAAAATTGAAGAATAATATCTTCTGTAATGTTTGGGATAATCACACAGACTTCAAAAATTTGAAGAAAAATTTAGTCTAGCAAGGTCAGATTAAAGGTAACAAGATAGTTAATGCTGATGTAATCTTTCTAGATATAGGACACCTGAGTTTAGCAAGAGACCACAGTAGTTGGCAGACAGTTTTCAATAACCTTACACTTTTACTTTTCTACTGCACTAATAAACAGTGATAGCCAACATATTTAATAAACTGGTAGTGAAAGAGACAGTGTCATAGTGAGGATGTTCTAATCTTTTTTGATATAAACTTCAAGTGATCATGCAAGAGTCCTCAGGAAGTATTCACCTGCTTGATAGTGTCTTGCAGCATGTAAGACCATGTTACTTCTTATTGGGATGCAAAGTTTCTTTTGGTGCCTCCTTTTGTTCTAACATGTGGAGCTTCATTTACTTGAATTTGGAGTTTTATGTCCCATTTTTGTTCCTCCTTGTCTGCTGGGGATCCTTTTCCTGTCTGCTACATTTTCCTGCTTTGAACTCCTCCCATGATTCTTGTTCATGTGCAAAATACTTATTGCTAAGAACTTGCTGGTAAGATCTTGCCAGATGCACTTTTTCACCCTTGCTCATTAGGACTTGCCTTAGGAAAGTGCAGGTGTTTCCTCCTCATCTGACAGTTGAATACAGAAGTTGTGACCAGCAATCAGAAGTGAGTAATTTTCTGTGTCGGCATACACTTATACACAAGCATATATACAGTCCTCTGTTGTAGGGGTGTGTACATACCCTTACACCCATACATAAGGGAGGCATACACTTACTGCCTCTCCCACTGACTCTTCTACAATGGTTTACTGAACTGATGGGCAGGATCATGGTCAAATAAGTTAGCTGGAAATTTATATTCTCAAACTAGAGGAATGTTTGCAAAACTAAAGTTACAGCTGTCAAGCAGTTTGTTAGATAGAAGTGAACATAGAAATGGGTTTTAGTAGATTCTGAGGACATATAAAACTGATAGCTGGATGACTTGCTTGTCTCCAGCAGAAGGTTTGCAGAGTTGTGATTTGCAGGATGGAAGAAATAAATGGGTAACTACATGCCTGGCCTTTACTAACTGGGAGCTTGATTATCAATCAGATGTAGTTGGAAAATGCTGCTATGCACAGATGTTGGATAAAAGTTAAAAATTGATTCAGAATCAGTGAAATTAGAGCACTGCATACTTGCTTCTTTTAAAGCTGTGGTGTGTCATGACACGTGTAGTGTCATGTTAGGCTTCTTACACAAGTGGAAGAATTCAGCTTCTCGAATTTTGAAATTCTCTGTTAATTTTTTTTTATTGTTTAGTCTTTTGATTCTTATTAATTTCGTTTTAGGGTGGTTTTTTTTTTTTTTTTTTTTTTTTTTTTTTTTTTTTTTAGTCTCACACATTACAGAAGTCCTCTAGAAGATCTTGTAAATATTTAGAGATTTTTGAGTAGCACTGGCAAAAAAAAGTTGCAAGTATTTTGCATGTTACTCTTTGTAGCAGAGAGCATATTCAAGATGAAGGTGCAATTTGAAATCAGAGATGGTAGTCTCCTAATTTCCCCTCCTTATCTGCCACACATCCCTGCTGTTTTCCTCTTACATTTTATACCCAGCTGCCATATATAATTTTGTCTATTTTCTGCTGTAGCTGTCAAGTCATCTGCCATCCAGTCTGCTTTTCTTCAGCCAGACCCTCCAGCAATTGTCTTTGTCCCACTGCTAATCTTAGGATTTGGCTAGTGGCTTTGTACAGTTGCTGGTCACTTGAGGCTATCTATGTGTACATAAACTAAATAAGTTTTAAAGCATTTATGGATAGTCCTACTTAACCCTCTGCCCATTTTTTTACTGTTTATCCTCTGTAAAAAACCACAATAAATTGCAGACACAAAAATAGTTTTCTTAAAAGCACTGACTTTTAACCTGGCTGTGATTTTTGAGAAAGACATTTTCTTCATGTACATGAAATATTTTCAGCAAGAATTTTCCATAATATTTGTGTTCTGAATTTGGATATGGATCATAGCTGTTGTTAAGAAATGGATAGCTGCTGGAAGACTTGGCTGCTTGTGTGGAACTGTTTCAGCAGTTCCTGAGCAGCCAGACAAGTTATGTGAGAGCTGCAATTGGACATAGCATTTTATGTTTCAACATACTAAGCCAGTATTTTTCAGCTGTTTTGGTTTTGGGGATTATGAGAAAGGGTAAAAACAAAAGTATATTATTTATCTATTGCTGCTTGTTAGTAAAGGTTTATTGTTCCTAGAGTAGTGAAAGGTAAGAGGGTGTCCTTGGGTACATTTCTTAGAGGTGTTTGTAGACAATGTAGGCTGCTATTACTTTTTGTAAGTGAACAAATCATATAGGTTCTCTCTTAGCTGTGTAGCTTTACATACATTTTGCATTACAAAATCTAATTGTTCTGAGTTTAAATTAAAATAATGGTCTGATAGTGACCACACATTTTTCTCACACTTCAAGATGTTGATCTATTACTGTACAAGTGGCTAGCTAGTGCCATCCTGTGCCTTCTGTTTTGCACATTGATTTATGTGTGTTGGTTTGTGTTACTGTAAATTGAAGCAAATACACTGATTGGGGAGTACTAGCATTCTGTCATCAGCTTATTTGTTGAGAAAAAAAAAAGAAAAAAAGAGAAATATAATAATAAAAAAATATTATTAATAATATATATAATATATAATATATTATATATATATTATATTAATAATAATAATAATAAATAGATGCAAAATACAGTGTGGTCTTAAAAAGACTGAATTTCAAGTGACCTTTAGAAGAGTTGGCGCTGTTATTTCCTTGCTGGAGGGTACCATTTTTTTTTCAAGGGAAATGTATCCCAACAAGGACTCTGAACACATTACCTTCTTTAAATCTTGATCCTGAGCACAGAATTTCATTTATGTAAGTTTCAGTCTGGCTATCTGTATTGTGGATTTATTTTAATGAAAAATTGAGTAGATGTTCAGTGAATTATTTTATTTAGAGTTTGAGGTTAAATCAGGTAGTAAAATGAAGAGATATAAATTGTATTAAGAAAAAGGTTAAAAGAAACTTGTATCTCGAAAAGATACATATAGTTTGGTGAACTTTGTTGTACTTTTGACTAAGCAGTTGGTATGTACTTTGCCAAACTTTATTTCAAAATCTAGTTCATTTTTATGATTTGGCTGCTTGCAGAGAGCTGAGTGGATGGAGGACAGATGAGGAGGAGAACCATGGGGTACTCCAGAGTGCTGTAGCAGTGGGTCTGGAGCTGACAGTGGCATTTACTGCGAGCAGCCTGTGCCTGAGTGGCGTGTGCTGCCCCGGGCTGAGGCTGCGTGGCTCTGGCCGGTGCCTGTTTCTGCCCTGTGGAGGAAGCTCCTGCCCTCGGCAGCTGGGCAGCGTGTGCCTGCAGTGTCCCTGCCCTGCTCGGGGACAGTGGCTCTTGGGGAGGGCAGCCTGCTCCGGGCCATGGCAGACCCTCTCTGTGTCTCACAGAGATGATCTTGCTGCCCGCACCAGACCTGTGGTAGTGGAAGATGTTGAAGAAGTGCCTCCAGGACTGCAGTGTGACTTTTAAAAACAATATAATAACAAATCCTCCCCTTCTCCCCCTCAGTGTAGGCAGCTCTTCTTACCAGTGTCTGTTAAACAACAGAAGAATAATCTTCTCTTCCTTCTCAATTTCTTGGTTTGACTTGTTTGGGTTTTTTTGTTGGTTTGGTTTTTTTGGTTTCTCTGTGCACTTGGAGGGAACAAGAGCCATGGTACAAGACAAGAGGGTTAGTTAAACTTTATAACAATGTCTGTAACTTAAATTCACATTCGAAAGGAGGCAAGAAAAAAAAAAAACCATTGAAAGCTTTAAAGTGTGTGCATGATTTCTCATTTTGCCTTTTCTCTTTCTTTCCTTGTGACGCTTTAGTAGTGTACTTGGCATAATACTTTCCTTGGATAAACTATTGCTAGATTTATCAGATTGCTAATTATTTTCTGGTTATTCTCATTTTTAAATTGCATGGTGTTCTTCAGATCTCTAATGTGAATTTCCAAAATAAATTAGTAATACAGTTTGTGTATCTGCATTTGTCAGGCAAAACCATCTATCCCATTAGGTGACAATTCAGACTGAGATCAGATTTAAGGAAATTTTTCTCCTAGTTAGTTGTGGAGGTGTATCAAATTTTATGAGATATTTTTTACCTGACCAAAGTCAGAAACAAAATTGAAAACACTGTTGACAGCTGATATTTTTGCATTCTTCTCTTTCTCCTACAGACAATGACTTTTGTTCAGAACTTGGTAGTTCTTTTTCATAATTATTCCTCGTGGTTAGTGCTCTCCTCTTAATCCAGGCCCACTTTGAAAGGTGGGGTGACCCTGTATGTAATTTAGGTGTCCAGGCATTGTTTAAAGGAGGGCAACTAGTTTACAACGGTGTTTCTACTTTGGAACACCTTTTCGGTTTCCTGTTCAAGATCTTGGAAAAACAGGCTCTGTTTGTCTTTATTTAGTTCCTCCCAGGGGAAGTTTTACTTAATTAGACCTAGGGATTTCAACAATCCAGGGCCCTCTAATGTGGCATCAGGGCCATGGGAAGACTGAGGATGTTATCTAATATTTTCCAAAGCCTTGTGTTTTTAGTGATCTGGTTCTGGTTTTGAAGGTCTGTGACGGTGAAGTTGCCCTAATCTATCTCTGAAATTGTGCTTTGGAGATGTGGAGTATGTCTTTGGACCAAGAAGCTTTTCTTTATTATTTAAAGGTTGAGGTTTTCTGTGAGGGTTTTTTTTGGAGGGAAAGGAAGTGTTGAAATTAGATGCTGTTAACAATGTATCTGAACCTGAAAGCCCTTTGAAGTAAATTATCTAAAATGGTATTTAGTCATTATCTTTTAATGTCTTTACTTCTACCCATCCAGTCCCTGCCACAAACTGGTGCATTCAAAAAATACTTGTTTTGCTGCCGCATATTCAGAAAGCTGTAATAACGTGCTCTGGAATCCTTCTTTGTGTCCTAGTGGATAAAGATACAGAATAAGTATGCAAGGAGGAGAAAAAACTTAATTTGTCACTTGTTTGGGTTTATCTTACAGTTTAATATCTGTATTCTAACTGTTTAGCTTGGTAATTAATCCAGAGAAAATATGAATAAAACTTGGGTTTTCAGGTGTGTGTGTTGGATTGCCTGCAAATACCAGACTTGCATTTTCTTAATGAAAATATATAATTTGGGCAGAGTTACAAGTGACAGATCCGAGGTTCATGACATTGCTCAAAGATTTTTCTCTGGGTTTGATATGCTGGATTTGCATTATGGAAGCTTTCTTCCGTGATTCTGTATTTGCTTCTGCCGGGTTTCAGAGTCACAAAAGATTGGGTGCCTAAGGACTGATTGAGTGCCTTTATCCTTTTGGAAAGGATAAAGTCAGCTAATCTGACATTAAGGGTAATTTTTTGATCTGTGCAGAATTGGCCCAGTGGAGATCTGTTACTTGTACCTGGCCTGTAGGTCCAGTGGCTGCAAAGAGTTAATGCTGTAAACTGCTCCCAGAGGATTTTCATCTTCAGTTCAAAGTTCAGAACCTTCTTGTTAGTGTCTGCCAGTTGTTTTGGGGAAAACAGGAGGTGATCATGGGTGAGTGTATTAGTTATTGTTTACTACCAAGATCACAGATAAATGCCTTAGTTTTTCTTTACTGTGAATAGCACAGTTTGGGACTGCCCTGTTTTTTGTTTAATCAAAGATGGCAGCATTTTTGTTGTGTCTTTGTCTTTATAATGCTTTGAAAAGTTTTTTGTCTTTATTTCAATGCTTTAAAATGTTTTAACAGAGGTATTTGTACCTTGTACAATTCTTTATTAAAAAGTAGAAAATATCTGTTCTATTTTATAGAACTTAAGCTAATTAAAAACAAACCCAGAGGGTAAAGCAGTATTTCCAGAAGATACTTACTTAATTTCAGAAATTGACTGCTGTAATTTGTGGTTGACCTCCAGTGTAGATATCTGCATCTGTTCCATTTTGTCTTTGTTATTCTGAAAAACCCTAGTTTCCTTAACTGGAAAGAAACTAATCTTGTCCTCAGAGTTGTGCTGGTTAAACCAGGGAAGTATTTTTTCAGTTCACTTAGTCAAAGCAGTGCAAAACACAGGCAGAAACTTCCAGTTCTTAGTTTCGTGTCTTTGGCTGAAGGTCCAACTACATAGGTATAAATGTGACTGAATTGATTCAGTGTGACATTATGCACTTTCTGAAGGGAATCCAACTTTGATTATACTTTAAAATGAGCAACATCAACTTAATAATGGTCTGAATATCTGGAAGACACCTTTTTATGTGTTGGGGTTTTTTTCCCTATAAGTTTTCCTTCAAAACCATTAATTAAACTGTTCGTACATGCTTTTATAACACTGTAATGAAAACTGGTTAGACTAGATGAATTGGTTTTCTTCAATCTCCCTTTTCCAAAAAGTGAACATTGTCCTTGTCCTGCAAGTCTGAGTCCTGGCAGGATCACAGAGAGCATTGAATTAAAGATTTTGTAGTGTGAAAAGTTAGAGTATCATGTGCAGGTTTTATTTATGAATAAAGGGTGAGGGTATGTTTGTGTAACAGGCAAGCAAGTCTCATAACTCATTCCAAAGAAAATCTTGTCTATAGTGCAGTAATTTAGGAGCTGATGTCTAGACTACTTTGAGAAATTGTAAACATGATGTCTTCAGAAAAAGACCATGGGAGTTTAAGAAAAACTGCTGCACTTTGTATGTTTAATATTTGACTGAATTCCAGGAGGATCAAGCATATTTTGGCAATATCTGGTCTGCCTGACTGCTAGATGAATTACTGAGAGTGTGTATTTCAGTTCCTAGTAACATTTTCTTTCTTGAATACAGCATCTTTGGGTTTGCATGATTACGTGATGTAAACTACATATTTGACAGTAATGGAAAAATTTTACTTTAAATAGCGGTGCACAAGCTTATGTACATCTTCTTGTTAAACTGTTTATAAGTGTTAGAGAATCAACCAAATAGGATCAAGCTATTATTTGACCTGAATAGCTTGGTCTTTCTGCTTGATCTTTCTCTGCAGAGCTGTTGCAATGCAACTTGAAACTAGTAAGGATATTTTTTTTTTAATTCTGCGGCAGTTAATTTTGAACGCTGTAATCTCAATCACTTTGAAATAGTTTTAGGAGGCAGGTAAATGCAGTTTTTCTGTTTGCTGTGTGCAAAGTTAAGTATTCTTTGGTGATGAGTGAATGGTGTGCTTACTGCAGCATTGGACTAACTAGAATGTAGCTGCAGCAGTGTTTCCATCATTTGAAGTCTCTACCACTGGATTGTTCTGGTTGGTTTCATTTTGGGGTAAGAAATTACTTCCAAATTCAAAGACAGATATACTTTAGTTCAGATGAAGTTACTGTGTTATACAGGTGTTATCAGATGAAGGAATTATGATTCCTAATGGTCTCTCCATTCAGCAGTGTATTTGTAAGCATAGTCCAAATCTGGGGCCAGAAAATCTTAATTGGATATTACAACATACAGGCAGCATTATGCTATAGATTGTGCTCAGCTTAAGTTGGTCTCTAAATTAATGCATGTTCATGTTTGGAAAGTTGTCGTCCTTCTATGTATTAGAAATGGCTCAACAAGTAAGTGAGGAAGGCGTTGTATCTATATCCCATGTGTAAGTGAAATTACTTTATTAGTAGCTTTTCAGTAAATGAATTTAGAGACAGCTTTTAGAGGAAAACATTATCCTAGCAGTTAAAGTAAAGATTAAAATGAATATTTGAGTAATCAACATGATTAGATTGAGCATAAAGGCTTTTATATTTATATCATTTATTCTTCCTAGTTTTTTATATGCCTTGCTGTTCTAGAGCAATGTTGATTTAGGGTCTTTCTGTATAATATGGAACCCAGTACTTTCAATGTTCCTGTCAACACTGACATGGCTGTTTCAGTTTTCTATATATTAAATTTTCTATATATTTTTATATGTTCTATATAGTTCACTGATATATTAAGACTTTGTCTAACAAGGGCTGTGATATTTTAAGCTGATAGATAGTAATGCTGTTACTTATTAATTACTATTTCTGCTCTAATTGCTTCAGAATTTTTCAGAGACATTTGTTTGTCTCTCTTCTTTTTGAGGAAGAGGAAGTAATTTGGATATGTCTGGACCAAGAGAATACAATTAATAGTTGGAAATGTATAATTGAAAAGAGGAAGTTTGTTATGTAGTACTGTCTTGAATTTTATGTTACTTTTTTTAAAAGACAACCAGTTGTGCTGCATTGTCACCAGAAAGAAGTTAAAACCTGTAAAGCTTCCAGTAGTTTCAGCAGTGGTGAACTCCAGTTTCACATTTGCGTTCTTTGCAATATGGGAGAAGAACTGGCAAGACTGCATGCCATTATAATTAAATTGTTATACATAGAAACTAGAGGGGAGAAGCTTGTCTTACCTGTTTGGGGAGTATCTGTCAGCATATTTAAATGGAAATTTATTTTGAAACTGTATGTTTGTAATTATCAGCACATTCCTAAGTAGCATAACTAGTTTTTGATCAACTGGTGAAGGAATCTTCAAAACATGAAATAACATTCACTGCATTGTAAAATCTGCGCCTTTTATATTTATTTGTGCTGTTTTTATTTTTACAGGATTACAAAGCCATTGACGTTTGCCGACTGTGTTGGTGATGAGCTTCCCTTAGGATGGGAAACTGTTTACGATCAACAGATTGGAGTTTATTATATGGACCACATAAATCGTGAGTGTATTTGTGATTGCTTTGAGGAATACTAGCGAGCTGGTGTTTACTCTTGCCACTAACTTTGCTTCCAATACCATTTATACACCTTGTGCTACAGTGAGAAAATGTATGCAAGTAATTTCTTGCAGAATGTGTTTCCTTATCTTTCATATGGAGGCATAATTATAAAGAATTCCATTTCTAAAGAATTTTACGAACTATGAGCTATAGTGTGTAAAAATATTTTGGTTTCCTTGGTCATACTGGGAAGTATTAGTAATTTTGTTGTTGCTTTTTGCCATATGTCAGAATGATTTTTGTGTTATATTCTTATATTTCCTATTTTTTCAGTCATCCATAGTTCACTCTTCTAGATGGAAAACCAAAATAGATTCTGAGAGAAGTGTGCTGATTTTTAATCAGAAGCACTGTGAAATACAGTAGTCTCATCCTTGGTTCAGCAATACATGTTTTATGTTTTAATACAGTACAAAATGCTGTCAAAAAGACAACAGATGTCCCTTTTGGAAACTAATTTCCAGCACTTTCCCTTTTGGACTATTGCTGAGCTTTGTATCATCACTGTGGCACATTTGGCCATTCTACTTAAAAAGAAATGTCTTATCTTTATGGCTTTGTACTGCTGCTGTTACTGTTGTGCTATCATTAACTTCTTATCGCCATTGAGTGAATGTTTTCAGTATTGTGGGAATTGGCAGTTGGTGGGGACTAAGAAAAGAAGAAAGTAGTTACATGGGCTATCACAGCAACGGTAAATAGTATAATCTGAAAAACTAACCTCAATACTATCTACCTGAAATCTAGTCAATTAAAAAATGAAAGTGTAGAAATAATTTTGGGCTTCCAGTCATCATTGGAATTACTTGTGTATTGTGGTTTCACAATTACTTGCTTTAAAAAACCCAAGCAACAGAATAATAAATGTTCTCATGGTATTGTTTTACCTATACAGGTGCTTATTTGTTGTGAAATTTAACAAAGATCATTAACTAAATCATAAACTTTAAACAGCTGTTAATACATTCATCACAAGGATAGATAGACAAGAAAATTCAAAGGCAATAAATACAGACTGTTAGGTAATTGTTACAATAACTCTGATTTTAAAAAAAGGTATTAGTTTAAGGATTGCTGTCATGGTAACTTTATGTTGAAATTTAATGAAAAGTGAGAATTACCTTGGAATGCAGTAGTGGAGTGCACTTGTACCAAAGTATGTGCATGAATGCATATAGTGAAAAAAAAAAAAAAAAGAAGGTATTGCTAACTCTTTTTAAGTTCTTTTTTTTTAGATTTCTTTTTCATTTTAATTTTAACTTGTTTTAAAGTCCCTACAGAAAATGAGTAGAACATGAACTCCTATTTTAATATTGTGCCTTAAAAAAGCTACTGATAGGCCTCTGTGATAGGGATAACAATCCACCATCACATGCAAAGAAAGGGCTTCCTTTTCTTTTCAAATTCTGTTATTAGCAGCTTTACCACAGACTTCAATTTTGAACTTACAGAAGGGATATTTATCATTGTAGCCATGTCAGATCTGGCTTGCATTTTTTCTCTACAATTGAGAGCAATAAGAGTCTTTGCAAAGAGCAATTGAGTTCCCAAATGATCAATGGGTAGACAGAAAGAAAAGATGAATATTAATGGGTCTGGAAAAGCAAAGCTAATCATATTAGGTATGAAATAAAGCTAATGTATGAACAGAGGGATAGAAGCTTCATGGGGACTCTGATGAACTAAGTAAAAGGAATCATTCAACAATTAACAAGGTTGCAAAATTAGTCTCTTTCATGATAACTAATTACTTGCAGCCCACAGATATTATCCTAAATGGTAATTCAACCGTCACAGTAAAATGGGTTGTCACCCTTAGGCTAATACAGTGCTTTCATATACCAGCAAGATTTATAATAAGAGGGAAGACAGAGTTGATATTATAGCTGGATAATTATTATTCAAATATTAGTAGGATACTTGATCTGGTTTTTAAACCATGGAGAACAAAGATACCAATCAAGACTGCATTAACTTCCTTTGTAGAAGCGAGAACTAATGAGTAGACAATCATGTACATCATGAGGTGGTGTCAAACAAGCGGCAGAGATGGTGTAGGAGCTGCAGAAATGTTTTTCTGAAATGAGTATCTCTGAACCACTTGGAATGGCAGCTTCAGGAGAAAACATTTGGTTTGCCTTTTGTGGCTGACTGGGCTAAATGCTTTATGCAGCACTGGAATTCTGTGTTAATTGACAAAACAGTTAGAAGTGCCTCAGTGTCAAGAAATACTATGAGAAAAAGCAAGGGATAGTTCAGAGAGAGTCTTTCTACGCTTACACTTACCAGGAACCTCTCATGCTTTGTGCACTCTCTCAAGCTTTTTGCCCTTGCACCTTTTAAAAGAAAGCAGCAATACATCTGATTTTTTTCTAAGTCTCTTGCTATGTTTGTTTACCCAGGAAGCAAGAAAAAGATTTCTAGGCAATAGTTTTCCATTTAAACTGGGAAAAAAAACAAGGAACAGAAGAATCTTCTGTAAATCTCAATGGTGCTTCCAACCCTGATCTCCATCTTGTTCTGTAAATTCAGAATTTGTTGACACCCTTACTAAGCTGCTCTTGGCTGTTGTCCAACCATTGCTTAAAAACCTTGGCGGTTGCCAGCCACAGAATTCCTTTCCCTCCTCCTCAGAGTCTGGGGAGCCTTTGAAGTCTCCTCTAAGCAGTTGGGCATTCCCCAGTGAGGGAATAGTATATTCTCTGCATTTGTCTGGCACTGTTCTTGAGTTACTATGGTGTTTTTTAAATGGGTTGTAAAGAAATGAAGTAAGTTAATTTTATCATACAATGTAGTTTTAGTCTTGTTATGTGACTTGTTTAGAAATCCAGGGCAAAATTTCACAAACCAGAAAAAAGGAGAGCTTCCCATGCCCTAAAGAAGTTTTTCAACCTTAGATGAATGCTGCTAGCTTTTCAGAAGGCTTCTGAAATAATTCTGTGAGAGATACAGTGCCCTGAAGTATAGAATCTCAGAAGCTTAATGTATAATAGAATGTAACACCTTAGCCTGGGCTGTTAATTGAGGTTGGACTAATAATTTACCATTCAAAGACAAAAACTGCATTCTAGTAAGCCTATCTGTTTTATAAATATTTACTGATTTCTCATTGCTTCCATGGGGATTTAGCCATTTTAGGAGTATTAAAATTTGCACACATTTCAGAGGTACTTATGGACAGATGAGGTAGCAGTGGAAATTGAAATGCCATTGGTGAAGGGTGGGCAGCAGTCAGAACTCTGTTTCTTCTGCTTGCCCTCCATGTAGAGAAAGATTTATGGCAACTCAACAAGCCAAAGCACATCCTGTCCTTAGCTGAGTTTTGGGACGCTGGAGCCAGAAGGGAGTCGAAGGGGTCCCTGGAAAATGGGGAGAAATTGCAGAACTGTAGGTACTATCTTTATGCTGTTTCAGTGTGAGGAGCGAAAAGTACAGCTGTTAAGAGAGAAGGTTATTTGGGAACCTAACCTGCAATCTTTCGGAAGCACTGCACTTTGAAGAGCTTTCTGTTTTTGTTTGTATACTTTTCAGATGGCTCTCAAATGGTAGAGGTTGATGATCATTAGGGTTCTTAATCTGTTGGGCTCAATCTTCTACAGTTTTGTATTTCATCACTGGCACCAATATACTGAATTATGTACTCAGGATTAATGCAAAAAATAACTGGCTTTCATCTCTTACAAGAAACCAAGTTTGAAAAAATTGCTAGGTGCTTGGCTCCTGACTGTGCTGCAGGTTTTGTCACTGCTTTGAACACCTACATTGTGTCTGCAGAAGCTTCTTACTGGTAGAGCTTCAATCATCAGAAATTAACATCACATTTAAAAACAAGGCTTTACATGGACATCTTCCTGTAAAACATATTTGTTGACTCACAAAAATCCACAAAATGAACCAATAATTTTTTAGTATTTTTATGTATGTCATCCTCAAATGCCTTTGCAGCTGCAAAGAGATTGTTTTGGAGCAATAACCTTGAAAATCATAAATACAAGATTTTTTTTTTTTTTTTTTTTTTTTTTTTTTTTTTTTTTTTTTTTTTTTTTTGTGGAGACTTGTTTTTGGTTTGTGTTTAAATAAAAGCTGTTCTAAACACTGGCAAGGAAAAACAGCTCTTTCTTAAGACAGAAAAAAAGAGAAGTGATTTAAACGCTTTATGGATTCAAGATTATGATGCTGACTTCTCTGTTGAATTACCTTATTCTTCTTAACTATGCCTTGTCCTTTTAAGATGTTATACTTGCAAAGTATATATATGCAGTATCATAAGATAATTCCAGCTATTCATAGACTTATGGGTTAAGCACTGAGATACCTTGCACTTTTCCTTGTGGTTTAGGGTTTTTAGGTAGTTCTTGGAATTTTCAAGTTGGCTATGAGGGAAGGTTAGAGCCAAATTTCTGTTTTCTTTCAGTTTGCACTGGTTTGTGAAGAAAATAATAACACTTAAATGCCTTTTATATTTGAAAAGGCCTTTCCTGTTCTTTCATTCTGCATCCCTCCTTCTTCTCATCCTGGCTGGAGTGATTTTGGGCACTGTAGTGTCAGGTGTGCTTGTTGAGAATGGGCATTAACAAAAATAACTTGGACTTGGTAGCACAAAGTGTCCTATAATTTCATTTTAACGCTTTTATTTTTTTCTCCTTAGAGCTCACACAAATTGAGGACCCAAGGGAACAATGGAGAAGGGAGCAAGAACGCATGCTAAAGGAATATTTAATAGTTGCCCAGGAGGCACTCAATGCCAAGAAGGAAATTTACCAAATAAAGCAGCAGCGTTTTGAACTAGCCCAAGAAGAATATCAACAATTGCACAAAATGTGTGAGGATGACAGCCGTTCCTATGCCAGCTGTGAGTTTATCTTTCCTTGATTTTACCCACCTGCCCTCACAAAATGTGGTGTCAGAAATAGTGTGAAGTATTTCCACCACCTGATTCTTCTCTGAATGGAAGTCCTGACTACAGCAGTGAGGTGCTATCCTTTGACTCTGCAATTCAATGTCTTCCAATTCCTGTTACTCTATTACAACAGAGATTTAACATTTAATAGGGATAAATGTTAAAATTAAAAAAGGGATATAACATTAAACAGGCATATCCCAGCTGGTGTTCTGCCCATCTTGGAGCCAGCTGTAGTGATGCTTCCTGCAAGGCAACAAAGAGCTGGATGTTGCTGGATCCGCTGCCTACCTGAGCTCCTAAACTCAAAGATTATTTTTCTCTTAACATGAGAGGGAGCCATCACTTTGGGGGAAACCTGTGGATCCATAGTTTGTTCAGCAAATTTATAAAGAGTTAGGGCCAAGCTGTTGTGTTCCTCTGACACATGAACTAAGAAACAGTATTTCATTAGTTCACCTCATTCTTGAGTGCCAGCCTGTGATACTGATGTTGGTGATACAGAGCTTTGATTTCCTGCCCTTTTCATTCTTCAGATGTCTCTGGTAGCTTGGAGTAGATTATATACTTTTTCTGAATTCTGAAGATGTGGCACCACTGTCATGGCTGTTGGTTGGTGCAGTAAGAAAAGGTGTCTTTGTCACAGAGTCAACTGGACTAGTTCAAAGAAGTGGATATACCCAAGAGCCACATGGAAATGTTGTGGAGCTTTACTGGTTTTTTTTAATTGGAGTTTTTTCAATGGCTGTACAGTTGTTGTTTTAACTGCAGGTTTGCTGTTAAATGCCAAGGATTTAATAAGAATGGGAAGCTCTGCTTTTAGCCTTTTTTGAAAATGTTTAAGAAATCTGACTGTGGAAGGAAGGCTTATAGCAGGTGTCTGCTATGATAGAAATAGTATTCATTCAGTGGTATTTATTAATCCAAGGTAATTCATACATGTGCCAAAATCTTGAATAAGATATATTTTCTAGAGCTGAGGTGTCCCAGATGGTTTGTACCAAGTACTCTGTTACTGTTGAACTGGGATTCTCATCTTTTTGTTTATATATAGGTATTCTATGATTCAGTTTGTTACATAACTGAACAGTTGTGACTAGTCTTATTTCCCCCTCTCATGTTCAAGTTTCTGAAGAAGTAGCAAGATATTTTCCTATTAAGAAAGAATTTTTTAAAAAGAAACTATTGTTTAAAGTGTGATTAACAACTATTTAAACACTTGGAATAGAGTAAAAGATAGTGTCATCAGTAATTTTTGAGATTATAAAATCAAAATTGACATTTATTACAAAATCTTTCTAGGACCTTGGGCTTTTTGTTTTTTTTTTTTTTTAATTTGCAATAGTTCTGTGGGATATTTTGTTGAATTACTTCAGGTGAATACACAGAAAGAAACTTCTGTTGAAGATGAAAATATACTAGAAAAATAAAACCTTTTTCATATTTTTGAAGCTCTTAGAAAAGCAAGTTATTTGAAACAGGAACAAAATATGATTGAAAATGACAAAATTTGGGGTTATCCGTAATGAAAGCAAATGCTATGTCAATTTACTTATGTTTCTTAGTAATCTGATAGTTTGGGCGTTTGTAGGTATATCTGGAGTTGATAATGAGAATCTGTAAGAGCAATTACTTAAACCCATTTGCTTGTTTTGAGGTGGAAAAATATTTTAATTTTCTACAGATGTGTTAATATATTTTATATTGGTTTAAGGTCATATGCATCTGTTTTGAGAAAATGAGATGGCCTGATTACTCAGATGATTTTTAAATTTTGGGATTTTTTTGAATATCCTTTTAGGGATTACTTATGCTGTCAACTCAAGATTCCCAAAAGCTTCTTTTCCACTTATTTTTCTTAATTTGACTCCTCCACTCTACTGTGGGGTGCTTGCTTCTTCTTTTATTGTACAGAAATATTAGGCTTGTAATTCAAGGGCAATTGCATTACCAAAGTTGGATGCTTATGTAGGAATTATCTTTGCCTCCACCACCACTTGTTTCAAGTTGTTGCATTAAAAGAACTAAAACTTCACCAAGTCTTTTCCTCCACTTTGCTTGTGGGTGCTGCCATTGACTCAGTGTCGTGTGCTTATGAGTGGGAGGTGGTGTGAGCTCAGCGGTTGTGGGTTGGCAGGGAGGTGCCCATGCAGCAGTTTTGTGACTCAGTTGTGATCAGCACTGTTTAAAAAAAAAAAATCCATAGAAAATCCTGGATTTAGAGAATTAGTCCAGGCATGATTACTCATTTTGGCAGGTTCCTGCACGCTTGACATGACCTTGGCATTGCAGTATTCTTTCGAGAGTCGAAAAGGCCAGTGCAGCCCCAGACACAGATATGGGTTTCAGTGCAGCAGCCTTCAGCTCTGCAGAAGGATGGAAGGCCTGACAGCACAACCCCATCCGTTCACATACCAGGCATTTTTCAGTGGGCCAGTGCTGCCTTGAATGGCTCACTCCATAAATCATGGTTGCTCTTGTCCAGTCTATCCTCTAGGACCTTTACTTCATCTGTGTAGGATTTAGCTTGTAATTGTTGCCTGACTGTAGATAACCCTGTGTTAAGAACTCACTTGCCAGGCTTGATTTGTGTTTCAGTTCCTTGCACTGTAGCTTTAGAAGGCATCTTCTCTCCCTAGCTGATATAATTTTGTTCTGACATTTTTTTTTTAAACTTTAGTCCCTATCATACTGTTAATTCAGTGTACCTGGGAAGTAACCAGTAATTGTTAATATTGCACAAATTGCTTTCATCAGTAGATGCCATCATCCTATCATAGGAGCTAGTTGCTTTTAGGAAATATGTGGTGCTGCTATATGCAATTTTTGGTGTTGGTCAGGACAAAAAAAAAAGTTTCAGGTGGGCCAAATGGAAATCTGCAGTTGTACTTCAGCACAGAGGATAATTTTAGAACCTAGTGACTTACAAGAAAAAGAATTAAGGCAATGGTTTATTAAATAGTGTGACATCTTAAAAATCGTATTAAAGAAGAGGGGGAAAAAGTAAAATACTGTTTTCCATCTGTTTAGCATTCTCTGGATTTTCAGCTAATACCAAGTATGACCCATATCAGATTAAAGCAGAAATAGCCAGCCGTCGTGACAGAGTGAGTAATCTTTTTTCGTTTTGTAAAAATATGAATTAGGTGGAGGGAGGATGGGTCTGTTTTTCTTTTACTTTAGCATTTACACTGAACTTTGCATGCATTTATAGAAACACAACATTGAAAAGTGGTTTTTTATTCTAACCTGTTGCTCCATATTAACTGCATTTTGGTGGCTTGAGAAGTAATGCTTTTTCCATGTTACAAGTGCAGACATTTTTGTCACAGATGTCAGAGGCAAGCTCAGCCAGGCTTTCAGAAATTGCTTTCTCTCTATAAACTGCCACAAGCAGTAAATGCTCTGCAGCCAGATCCTTGCAGTTCAAACCCACTGTCTTCATACCATTTACCCATTTTCAGTGAGGTTCCACTGGACTGTAGGTTTAGCCATTTATTTGGAAATCTCTTCACAATTCAATAGATCTTTTGGCCAAATAGAATTTTTCAGCTGATTGGCCAGAGCTTCTTTATGAGGAGAGGGAAGTTCAAGTATTCTGACAATGACAAGCAGTTCTGTAACAAAAATGTTCTTTATTTATATATTTTTTTAAAAAAACTAGAGTCATGATGTTGATACATAAGTATTTTAAAAAATACTTATCCTTGCAGAAAAGTGTTCCATTTTTGTTGTAGAGACCACTTTTCACATGAGTGCCTCTGAAAATAAAGCCCATTCACCACCCTTCAAAGGCATTTATTCTGTGTATATTTATTGCATGCTGACTAGTGTTTGCTTGTTTTACATACTCTAAATGTCAGCATAGTCTAAACAAGAAAACAAGCTTTATTTAGGTAATACTTGAAGAAAATAGAAAAGGTTTTCACTTATGACTATTTTCCTTTCTTCCTCCTTAAAACAAAATGACCTACTACATGCATAGGATAGTATGTTTAAGTAACTGTGTGCATAGGCATTGAGTTGTTTCAGGAAATGGAATGAAATAGGCACTATAAAGTTTTTGTGTACATCATATTAGTGATGCATTTTCTCATTTTACTTTTGGTGAATGTTAAATGAGCTGGAGAGGGTATAGGAGTGTTTGGGGCCTGGTGCCATGAATTTTGATGAAAGGGAGAGAGCTGTGCAAGATGATGGGACCCTGACAGTCCTGGTTTGCATCCCGGTATTGGGGCAAAGCCCATTCCTCTTGGAATAGAGCTGAAGAAAAAATTAATTTTTTACTGTCTCTCTTTTGTTTTAAATCTGTTTTGTAATGATTTTGTGATATATTGATATACATATGAAAATCAAGAGCTCTCTGGGTAAATTCTAGAATATATACTGAGTTTGATAGCTTAAGAAGAGAGAGCTTTTTTCTTCCAATGCTGCCCCTCTTTGGGCTCACAGTTCAGACTTAGCCTCACTTCCACATATTGAAACACCCCTGTTCCCCTCATTTGTATGCTGTCCCTTGCATTCTCCTCCCCTTATTGCCTTCAGTTACCTGTCAGCTTTAGAGGGCAAGAAGCTCTCTCTTTGCAGATCATTCTTAGCTCTTCCATGGTCTGCACAACCTACTCAGGTAACTGTTCCAATAAAACCACAAAAATATGTTTTTGGAGACATATTTGCTATGTCACTTTTGATTTATGCACATTGGTTGGATCAAGATAGGTGACAAGGGGGTTGAGAGGGCAGGATAATATGAAATAACTGTAGAAAGCCAGGCTGCCATTTCTGGGAGAGAGACCAGTTCTGCTGCTAGTAATTTTGTTATCCTGGATTGAAAAATTAACAACATTGAATGTTCCATCTTTTTAAAAGTTGACTAAAGAATTGAAGGCAGTTGAGGAGTGTCTTTGTTACAAAGGGAGAAGAAAATTTATATGGATTGAAACTTGCTAGCTGTTAGCATAAGCTATTGGAGAAAGAAACCTGATAGAATAGCTGATGAAGTTGATACTTTGAAAGCTGAATGTTTTGGCTGCTGTTTGATTGGGTCTTATGATATTTAAGAAAGTCGTCTGTTATTTTAATGCAAAATTTTAAAGCAAAAAAAGAGAAATTATCACTTCCAGCTCTTTAAAATAGCTAAGATTTTGTATTTAAAAACCAATTATTTTTATTGTGTAAATTACTGTTACTTATTTTTACTTTTAATTATTTTGTGTTATTCAGCTTTCCAGGCTGAAACGAGAATTGGCACAGATGAAGCAGGAGTTGCAATATAAAGAAAAAGGAGTGGAAACTCTGCAAGAGTAAGTTAAGAGTTTGTGGATCTTTTGCTGGGGTATGGGTCTTTTATTTGCCTTTGAATGAATTTCATAGAAAAGCGTTGTCAAAAATAAAATGTTAAATGCTTTGCTTCACACTTTTAGTTGTGATAGTGCTGCAGGGTGCAAACAATGTGAAAGGATAGAAGAAGAATTAGAATTGATTGGAGTTGTGATTTTGTAGGTTCACATGCAAGAACAGCATTATAGGCCATGTTCTTTAACTCTTCCTCAAGATATTGCCGAACTAGAATTAGATATTTAAAAATATTTCCTAAATACTTTTTGGAGATACCTACTGCCTGTAGCGCAGCCCAAAGCACCATGCCATAGCACTTGTCATTACTAAGGCTTTGTGGCTGGGCACAGAACTTTTCTTAGGGGGTATTCTGTTCTCCCTGTTAGTTGTTTGTCAGGCCATCTCATTCTGCACTGTATGGCTGATTTCTGCTTCTACTGTAAATCTAGTGGTCTGTGAGATCTTGGATTGTGTTGCATGTGTGCAAAATGTCTGCATGTAAATGTGAGTCCTTGCCTCCTCCCAGTAAGGAAAGGAAGCTCAGGGCAATTTGCCATTGCTCTCAGGGCTGTTAGGCAGCCCTGCTCTGTTTCCTGCGTGCTCAGTGTGTCAAAGGTTGTGAAATGTTGTGGTGACCCTCTCTCTGCCACTCTTCCTGCAGGCCATCTGATGGGAAGGGAACTGCGTGACTTCCATCTGTGTTGCTTAGTCACCTACACACATAGCTCATACACAGGATGCCCAGTGGGATAGGGAGAGAGGTTGCCAGGCCATGAAAAAGATGGCAGGTAAACACAGGTTGTTGTGGCTTCCAGATTTCTTCAGCAAGGCCAATGGCTAGACCAAGAGCTTGAACAGCACTTGGATCCACCTTGGATATGTGGCTGTGTATTTAGAAACTTTGGCCTTTTTTCCAGCATGCATATGAACAAACTGCCTAATGCAGAAGCTTCCTGATAATGTTGGAACTGTTGCATGTCTGATGCATTTTGCAACGTAAGTGCAGCAGCTGCAGAAGTATTTCAGAGCTTTGGATTTATTGCATTGGTACTACAAAGCATGGACTTTCCCTTCAGAAATTCTGGTGAAATTCCAGAGATTCTAGAACAGTTAAGGTACTTGTTTTCCACTTTTGATGGGTACTACAAAAACAAAACAAATTCAAGGAAGATACTCAGATTTAACTTTTAAAAAAGGAGTAACCCATGCACTTAGTATGTTTTTTTAATAACAAAATTTTCTATTGTTTTTCAACAAGACTCTTTTGTTTTATAGTGCATTTAGAAAGTCTCATAGAAGAAAACTTGTTCAACCAAAATACCAAAATTCATAATTGGCAGATACAATGTAATCATTTTCAGGCATAAATGTATTTTTCTTGAAGCATATAGAGGTAGTTGGGGGAATTGGCAACGTATGATATTAACTGAAAATTAGTAAAATGAAGCACTTCAAGTATTTGCAGTTTCAATATGCTAAGTAGTATTTTAAATATAGTCAACATCTCAGTATGCTGGCCTAGATATGTAAACAGTAACAGAACAAAAGCAATTTTGTCTTACGATTCTTAATCATATTTTGAGTAAGAATTGCTGTGCCTTTTCTGCTTTTTTGTTTTCCTTCTCCTGGTTATTGGGTTATTTTAAGGGTATAGGTTCAATTATTTTATTCAAGGACTAACCACTTGACTAGGATAATGAAAGTATTTGAAGGCCATTTGAAACTCAAGATTGTTTTAATTAGTATAATTCATTTAAGATAGTCCAGCAAAGTAGTACAACTTTTTGAAAAGTAAAGTCTGCAAATGATTAAGAATACAAATGTTAGTCTTGGATTATAGCCCAAGTCAAGTTGCCCATGCTCCACGATGGGGTTATAGTAGAGACATTCAAGAGAGGAATTATTTTAAAGCATATCTGATCAGTCAGTGGTCACTCCAGTCATGTAGTTTAAAAGTTCAGGCTTGACAGCTCAGAGCTTCAGTGCTGCTCGTTGCTGCTGTTGCTAAGGTCACCCTCTGTCCTGTTGATGCACTGGGTGGCACTTGTTGCTTGCTGGGAAAAAACCTTTTGCCTGTGTGTTACCTGGAGCTGAGCTCTGCTCTCTGCAGTGACTTCTTCACTTTTGAAAGAGACTTGTGGGTGTTTTTTTTTGTTGTTTGTTTGTTTGTTGTTGGTTTTTTTTTTTTTTTTTCCCTTCTGGTGAGATACATAGATACATGCACTTTTTTTTGGAGTATTTTGCTTCTAGGAGGAAGTGAGCCAATTTGGAGAGTACTTAACACTAACAACTGAAGAGAGGAGCTCCTTTTGCCTCCTTTTGTAGTCAGTAGACAAATTAGCCTGAAAGCCTAACTGTGCTCCAGGCTGTCCCTGTGCAATCTCTCCCCTACCTCCCGTATTTGTTGGGAGAGAAGGGTCACTCAAGTCAAGTACCAAAGCTGAAGTAGTTTAGTTTTTCCATATTCTCAAAGTAAGTACATTGTCTAAAAAGAAATTCATTGCTCCTTCTTTAAAAAAACGTACTGGGGTTTTTGCTCTGTTCCCCCCTACCCCGCTTCCCTTTCCCCTTTAAAGTTTATTGCATTCCAGACATTTCCCACTTCTGTTACATTTTCTAAATTTTTGGTTGGCGTCATTCTTCTTCCTTCTTGTGCTAAGTCAAATCTTCGAATAACTGCCAAACTGCAAATGGCATGCATCCTGTTCAGGTTTTTTAAAAGCATGTACATCACTTTATTTCAAGTGTAAGCCAAGAACAACATTAGGAGCCTTTAAACTTTGGGCTTTACATCTGGCTGAATGTTTGCTTTGAAAGTCTTACCAAAATGGCATCATGTGCAGATATTGGAACTTGCTGCCAGGTGACTCTCTCTGTGCAGCCTCTGCTTGGTATAGTTCTCAGAGAAGAGACAGCTTTTATGGAGAGGGCAATTGGGTTGCTCAATATTTCCATCATTTTATGTCGCTGTCTGATTCAAATGCCTTTGTTAAATGCAGATCTCTTACACTGACATTTTCCATGTACAGTGTCTGCCTTGGACTGTGTTTTGTTTTCTGTTCTTTATAATTTTAGTAAAATGGCTTAACCATCTTTGAGGAGAATGAAAAGAAAAAACCACAAAATGACTGTAGAAGTGGGGTTTTATGAGTGGGGACACAACTGAGGGGGATTTCAATACCTCTACAAGTTAAATACTGTCAGAATTCCAGTATTCGTAGAGCTGCAGCTTTTTATTGGGACTATATTTTTTTACAGTCAAATTTCATCTAAATTTGCCAAATCTAAATTTGGCAATGTTGTGTGTGATAGACCTTGTTTATCACACCTTTGGGTTTGTGTTTGCCCAGTTGAGACTTAGTAGAGCTCACTGTTCAAAGCCTGCACAGATCCCCACCCTGCAGGATGGCGCACCTCGGCCTCCCACCAGCACCAAGGTGCATCTGATCCTATCACAGTCCAAACGTACAGGGTTAAATATGAGCCTTTTCTGGAACAAATTCCTTGCTATGGCCTGACAGTAAGGACTGAGAAGGAGGAGCAGTTCCTTCTCCCCTGTGTTTTCAGTGACCCTACTGCTCCCCGGCAGGAATTTTGGAGGAAGAGGGCGTTTAGCAACAAAGGAAATGAAAACTTGGCCAGTTGGCCAGGAGAGCAGAGGGAATGCTGTGAGAAGTTGGGAGTAACAGGGAATTAGGACTGGCTAAACAATTTGTAGCTACAGACTAATTTAGAGGTTAGGAGATCTGACAAAAACTTTAAATTAGATTTTTGCTCAAGTACAGGCCTGTGCTTTGGTGGAGGAAAACGGAGAAACACAGAATCTGCTCTATAGGACTGAAACAATGACAAGCATATTAATAGTCTGTGTATCCTAGAAACATCTTCATATCCTAACAGTCTTGCATATTAGTTGAATATTTTTGCTGTTAGTACAAAGGTCTGATCTATGTTTGTATCATGCTATTTTCTGTTAATAAAATGGAAGACTCTGTTAACTCTATGGCTTTCAGAAATAGATCTTTATGAAAAAAAGGAAAAGAATTAACAGACAATAAATAACAGGTAATTTTGTGGGCTACTTTACTCAGTTTGGGTTGACAGCAATACTGATTTAAGCCTAAATATTTTTGGCAGTAGGAACTTCTCTGATTCTTTCTTTAAACAAATATCAGTTCATAAGCTGGGCTCCAAAGTGGCGTCCAGGAACAGGAATATGTGGATAACTGGACAGAAATCTGGTTGGAATTAAATAATTTCCTTTTCCTGAAATGCCACCTTAGTCCTGGCAAACAGTATAATATGCAGTTGTGTAAGAAGACATTTCCATGTCTAATATTTGAACATAGTTCTTAACATTACAGTTACCTTCAGATAAAAATGTCTTATCTTTCTCATGTGACTTTTAGTGAATTGGATTAGTTGTTTTACCATGGTTTTATCTACTTAGGATTTTAACTAAAAATTAGTGAAGACTCAAGGAAACATTTGAAAATAAAAACAAACAAACCCCTAGCTTTAATACACATGCCATTTAAGTCCTTTCTGGTTCTTGAACCCGTATTCATAAAAGATTGTATGTTTTCTAATGTAACTTTGGGAAATTTGTGTTTGAAGAAAAATTTTGAGATTCAGACTTACTTTGTGTTGTCTCCAAAAACAGTAACTGTCAAAAAAACCCAAACAAATTCAAACTGTAGCAATCAACCTGTTTTTCCCCTAAATATTGTGAGCTATATGATAAAACTGCAGGATTTTCATTTACCCCTTTTGATTTTTTATTTTTTAATTTTAAAACAAGTAATCAGATACAAGAATTACAGTGCTTGTATTTTAACTGGCAGAACATGCTGAGAGACTGTTCTTGACACTCATAGTTTAATATAATATCTATCTTGAAACTTGTTAGTTAGTCTCAATATTTTAAATAGAGTTTGGGTATTTTTCTGCATGTGTAGCATACCATCTCTTACTATATCTTTTTATAGATTGATGTCCTTTGTGATGAAGTGTGTGAGGTTTTTTATCTTTAATTCTGTTAACCTGACATACCTTTTGCTGAAGCTATTTGTTCTTAGCATTGGCCTAATGACCTTTACACTTACCACCTTTTCTCTATATAATTTTTTTTATGCTAGATTAACAGGAAAATTGAGTTTTCCAAATTTTAACAGGACCTTTACATGATTTTTAATAATTGCTTTAAATAGCCTGTTAAAACCCCATAGCCATTTGTTGTGAATCCAAGACCAAATAATTCTTCTAATAAGTTCACTATAGCCTCTTGTTTTAGTCTTTATCTATAAGTCAAGGGTAATCATCAAGATGATATGTCTTCTGCGTCCTGATATATTGTCCTTTTCTATTGTGAAATGTTGGAAAAAAGGTTGAAAACTCAGCCAGTAGATGTTCCACTTGAGAGATTTTAATATGTCAGGATGGAAATATTAGTATTATTTCAGTCTTAGGTCATGAGTTGTGCTCTTGCTTTTTGCTTAAAGATTTAAAATCTGTGATGTTCCCATATCATGTTTTTCAGTGCAGAATGATAATGTCTTATCTTACGGAAAAGATATTCAAATAGGCCTATAATGGCAGGAAAGCATTTGCAATAAAGTTTTAGGCATTAAAAATTTCTACCTGAGAAAATTAAATGTTAGGAATGTTAGAAAGATCTAAAGCAGGATCAAATAGAAGCCCTGGAAGAGATACTGCGATGTGTGATGCTGCATGAAAAATATGACAGCTAGACTGCTCATCTTTACCTTTTGAGTTATAACCATCTAGGCTAGTTTTAGGTTCATTTTACTTTTTACTTACTCACAAGTAAGCTCTGCATTAGAATATTAAACCCAGGAAATTTGTTGGTTCTGTAAAACCTGGGTAGATAATTGCTTTGTTTTGTCTTCAGAGTGGACTTGGCATTGAGTGCTGTGTTAATTCTGAGTAAAGTATCATTTTTATTCCTGGAAATGAAGTGGTACATGAATAAACAAGAGGACTTAAAAGTCTGTATGGTTTCTAATGATGTGAAAATTCCTGAATTTGTCTTAATATTTTCAACAGGATTGATCGTAAGATGTCAAATGCTCATACAAATTACAGACTGGATGAAGCACAAGCTATAATGAGTGAACTTCGAACCATAAAGAAAGCTATATGCACAGGTGAAAAAGAAAGGCAGGACCTTATGCAGGTAAAAAATATGCTACTGAATGACCAAATAGTAGTAACCTACCTCTCTTTTCTTGCTTGGGGATTGCATTGGGTTTACCCAATTCCTTATTTAAATAAGGCAGTTGGATGGCCTAAACTGATTTTTCTGTTTGATAAATTACCAATAACAAGCAGTTCAAAAAAGGTAAGTAGTCATTGTCTATACTGCGAGTACAAGACTTCATCTGTATTTCATATTTTTTCTTAAGTAATGTAGTTAACTAAGTTTCATTTAGCTCAGTGTTTTCTTTGAATATAGCTTTCTACTGTTGCTATGTTGATGGCTTCTATGTAATAATGACACTGTATTAAGAAAAAGCCCTTGTGATTTGCAGTATTTGTTTATCATTTTGTTTTATGTCTCTTTGTATTACCTATAATGAAGTAGGATTGAGAGTTCATGTGCTAAAATGTTTATCCTTGTGTCAACCATGTTTTTCCCCTTATATGTATTTTACCAAACTGGATCTCTGTCACTGTCACACTTCTTGCCCCAAACTCTCAAGTTTGAGAGTATATCAAGGCTCATGTTGATTTCAAAATGTTCTCACAAAGCCCTCAAAGAGTGTGAATAAATACAATGTATACACAAGCTTGAAATGGATGAATTAGAGCACAAGGATTGAGGGGAGATACATACCTGAGTGGTTCTTACTTTTGAATGGATTCTGTGCCCTGTCTCAAGCTCTCAGTTGCGTGGCTGTGTTTTTAATGTGATAGGAGCTTGATGAAAGAGCAATGAGCCTCTGCCACCACAGGGACTTCATTATAGACTTGCTTTTATATGCTGCATATATGGAGATGTGAAGGACAGTTCTGTTCACCAAGTCTTGAAACATTTGTTTGAAGGCGTCTTTGTTACCTAAAGTTGTGGGACTATACTAAATTGACTGCCATGCAAACATTTTCTTTCGGTTTTCTCTGCAGTAGCGTTTTTCAGGTTATTTTTTTTTCTTTTCAGTTGTTAAATGATATGGGAAGTTTATAATGTACATACAATGAATTTCCATCGTTAGGCAGTTATTAAGTCTCCAATGCATTACACAAAGGTCATCTGATGGGCCGCAAATTCTTGTTCAAGTAGACAGAATACTGAAGTCACTATGAAAAGTTTCTGCCTTGGCAACTTTCAACATATTTGTTATTTTGGGCTGGCCAAGTTTTAAACTGATTCTCAGTCTTCCACATACCTGGCTAGCAAGAAGTGATTAGAAAGGCAGTTCTTCATGGAAGCAATAACACACGTTTTAGGAAACTAACTGGTAATATAAGGACTGATGTGTGAGATCTTGGAGCAGTTCAACTACTGGCCTTGTTTTTACTTCCCCAATGGATTTTTCTACCTCTTTTCCTTACATTTTCAGTCCTCAGTGACAGTAAATCCAGCTGTAAACATGGAGATGCTTTGAAAATCATATTTGGCAAACCAATTTTAAATGTGCTTGAAGTTTCTTTAGGTAGTGTTGTGGGAGTTACAGCTCCAGGATCAAGGATTGGGCAGTGTGGGCAGGACCAGAATGTAGAGGTTGCACAAGACAGAAGCAAAAATGAAAAGTGCTTCATCCTTCTTCATGGCTCTGTGTGATATACAGGAAATATGAGTCTAGGAAGTATGTTTTTTTAAGTAATGACAAACTTTTGTGATGGAATCCCATAATAGAACATTAGACTATGTGTAGTCCAGGAAAATGTAGAAAAGAGTTGTTCCACACAAGTGTAGCATGCAAAACAGTTCTTCATGTTTTGTTACAATAGCTGTACAGAATTAAATGCCATCATTTACAAGGTCTACAGTTGTAAAAATGGTGTATTTTTGCCAGCTTACTATGCTCTGCAAAAATTCCATCTTTCTTTTTCAATTTTGACCAAAAAAAAAAAAAAAAAAAAGTTAGTTTTGATGTCACCAAAGTGCTATGCCTTTTAATAACTATTGGAAGATTATTGTCATGGATTTAGTTAGCTTTTTCAAATAAGTGCAAATCTATTTTAAATACCTTCCTAATGAGTACAGAATTCAATTTTTATTTTCCTGTTAATATTGGAATTGTATTTTCTTTGAGAACATGACATTTTAAAGCTATTGCTGTTCATACAAACTTTCTTAGGAAATCTTTCTAATTTTGAAATTTGTTAATAGAGGAAATAGAGGTATAGTGTAAAAAATATGGGGATTTATTTCAGAGAAAGGAAACACTGTTTTTTACTACTTTTTAATTTAAATCTGGCCAGTGTAAGCAACAGACCTAAACATAGTAGAAGTGACTCAGTCTTGTGTAGGTGCTTGGAAAATTGTAGCTGTAGTAGAAGTATGATAATTGGTTTAGTTGTGTAGGAGAGGGTGGTCAGATTTAAATTGGATGCTGTGATTACAAATAAAGCAAAATATACCGTGCTACTGCACTAAAAAAGGGGGCAGACTTCTTATATAAGGTTGAATAATAAAGGTGTGTGGTTAGGTTCCTGAAAGCAGTGTGTTTATCTCTCCTCTCCCATCTCTTTCATAACTTTGTTTCTGTTCAGCATGCATTTGCTTTTAAAATGCTGTTGTGCTTTGGTTTTCGTGGGGTTTTTGTTTCTTCTTTTTTCTTTTCTCTTAGTTACCAGTTAAATAGGCTAAATAGGTTAGATAGGAAGTGCACTGAAATTGTGCAAAGTGCTCCCAAATTAGATGGCAACAGAGAATGCTGAAATGACAGTGGCCATTTCTCTCTTTTTGGGTAAGTCCAGGGTGATGTGCCTAGAACTTCACATTAACAGTAGGCATCTTTGGCAGTTTCTGTGAGTTTGCCATAAACAATCCTTAAACTCGAGATGAAAGATGGATTCTTCCATGTAGCTAGGAAGGAAATTGCTCCTACTGTTTATAATGAGAATTATAAATTGTTTCTATCTAAAAATATGCTAACTCGGGATATAATTTTCCATGTTAGGGGGGTTGCTGGTACCTGTTTTCACTCATCCAACTAGAAGGACTTAATGCATTAATACTTGCCCTAGGGCATAGTCATCTGTGCATGTAGATGTAAGTTAAGGTGGTACTGCTTAGTGATTGCCACCTGTCAATTGCTTTCTCATTGTCAAGTAGGGGCCAGGATTCAGCAACTGTGCCTGGATAGGAAGCCTTGCCAGCAGCCAAGTAGCCCTTCATTACCTGCCAGGGAGAATGCTAGAGGGCATCAGGAGCATACCAGGAATTAATAAAGCAGCTGAAATACAGGCAAAAATTCAGATTTAAGTTCTGGCATCAGGATCTGTGGTGTTGCACATACTTGTAACATAATATGTGTTAGCCAAAGAAGGCAGATGGAACATAGCTTATTAGGAGAAACCTCAGGCTTTCTGAATCCTGAGTTTTTGTTGATGCAACTGGCTATGCTTTACTGGGAAGAGGCCAGATCTGAAGTTACTATTTTCATGTTAGAAACCCATTAGGGATCCCTCTTGATCCCCTATACAGCAGAAGTCTTCACAGGACAGGATGATTTCCAGTGAGTTTTGAAGAAGAGATTAGACAGGAGTCTGTAGTTTTCATAAAGTAAAAGTTGGGGTTTTTTTCCCATGTTGTAGAGCAGTTCCTTTCACAACAAGTTGCAAGGATAAAGGGACACTAGCTAGGGATCTCTTGGCAATGTAACTTGAAATTGAATTTGGTGTTTCAGGGCTGAGAAGAAAATGCACTGTTTGTCATTCTTACTAAAATGGCTCAGTTCAGTTGGGAGGTGGCAGAAGAATTGACTTTTATGGTGGACCCAAGACAAGTTAAACTTCTGGAGGCAAGTGATGGTAGCCTTGTCCCACTGCCAGCACGTCTGGCATTGCTCTGCACTGTCCTCTCTCCTTGCCAGTGCTGCTTGTGAAATCCCAGCCCCTCTCAGACTTGTAGAGAGCAGGCGCAGAGACTGAAGAGAGAGCAGAACCAGCTGTCCCATAGGTGGTGTGTACCTGTGTCGCTCCTTGCCATTCCAATCGGAAGGAAATACGGAGTGTGTGATTTGAGGGGCTGTCAGGGAGGAACACAGGCCCCACTCTTGTGGCTGGGGAGCCCACTTGTTCTCTCATCCTGTACCAGGCTGGCTGTTCTCCCTCTTTTTCATCTCTAGTGGAGGCTGGCCTGAGGGAGGGGCTGGTATATGGAGAGCAAAGGGATGGACCATGTATGATGGAAATGGAGGCTGTCACAAAAAGCTGCTTTTTATGGCTAGTATCAGGTCTGCTACAGTTCCATAATCCTGGATGCTTCCTGGGCTCTGAAACCATATGCCTTCATCTTCAGCATGGCCTTGCTCTTCCTGTCCGTAGCAAACAGTTGCTGTTGCACAGATTCCTTTCTGGACTCTACTAATTGAATTTGGTATAAGAAAAAGCAGCATTGCTGTGTTATCCTTTTAAAACTACACTTTGAAGACTGAGAAATCTTCTGGCAATTGGATATGGACAGTAACTTTGGCTTGTTGCAAATCACCGGTAGTCAGAGTCACTGAAATTCCTGAGTAGTGGCCTTTTCCCCATCCAGTGCTTCAGGGTTGTCCCTGATTCTGTAGTTCAGACAGTAGAGTAAGCAGTTTTAGAAAGTTTTTTATGTGTATTTTTAGGATGAAATTTTTTGAATATGTTATGATTTATAAATTACTACAGATCTTCAAATTCCTGATAATTTTCTTTGTCACATTTTTAGATTGTCCTTTATTCTGTGGGGAGAGAACAGAATGTTTTTGATTTTTGTTTGCTTAGGATCTCTGTCATAAATGACAGCTGGCTCAGTGATTTTGTTAATAATACTGCATTATCAGTAATTTTTGAACAAGAGAGAATGCACAATGAGAAAATAAAAGCAATACTAACAATTTTGTTCTTTTAAAGGCTTTTTAAGAGCCTGTCAACCAAGCTTATATTGCCAAAAAAGTTATTCTTACTTTTTTGTGTGATTCTGCTCTATTCCCCTTTCCCCTCAAAGACTGGTGTTTCTGCTTTACTCTGACAGTCTGTGTCATTGTCTAGACATTCCAGTGATGTCTCTTGCTTAACCCAAAGTGTAAAAAATCTCTTAACTATGTGAACCCTGGGTAAGAGAGCACAGGGATGGTATCAGCTGTCATAAAAATGCAATCAATACAAGGTATTCATCAAGTTGAATGAGATAACAGTAGTGACTAAGGAATGTAACCTGTGCGGAAGATGGCAAAAGGGCAGGTGAATCACATTTGTCTTCCCTATCAGCTAATGTGAAGTTGACAGCTGCTAGATTTAAAGATCTGCAGGCCATACAGAAGATAAAACATTGATAGATCTGAAACAAATAATATAAAGTCTGCTTACTGTTATATGCATCTTTTAAAAGGAGATGTTTATTCCAAAGCAAACCTTTTTCATGCTAATAACATAACGAGTTTTATTTTCTCTAAATAGCTCTGTATAGGCAAGCTACCAGTCTTTTAAAACAATTTTTGAATTGGTTTTCTGTTATTACAAAAATATTATGAAAATAATATTTTCTAATCTTTTAAAATATGTCTTCTCCTTTAGAGCCTGGCCAAATTAACAGATGGATTCAGGAATAGCTGTTGTATTACAGATTCCCTTCAGGATCTCCAGCACAATTCCAGTTCACTCAGTGACTCCTGTTTACCTCAACAACACTGCGATGCTTGTTCTCAGACTGACATCACTGGAGAGGTATGTGAGTGTTCCTATGTGAAACATTTGCTGTACAAAATTAGCTGCTTTTGAACTATAGTGATACAGTTATTTGCTCTTTTAATTTAAGGGATGTTGGCTGGAGCAGTAGGAAAAATCCAGAGCAATACCGATGGTGAGGGAGTTGCATTTGCTTGTTGTTTCCACTGAGTGCAAGCTGTGGGCTTGGTGGTTCTGCCACTGGAGCGTGGAAGAGGGATGTAGGGGCATGTTCATGGCAAGTGACGGATAAAATCAGCTCCTGGACTTGGCCAGCCCAGCAGAGCACTTCTTGCATTACCACTTTGGTGACTGCAGGCTCATCTTGGAGTAATTGCTCTTGCTTAGGTGTCCATGGACACCTGCTCTTCATATTCCCAGCTCTGAATTACTGATACTTGTAATGAGGCAGGAAGGAGGAAAATTCTTTAGCTAGCTGGAAGTTGCAGTAGAGACATAATTTTACATGAGATGTTTGCATTGTGGTAGTAGTGGTAGCGGTGTATTTTTTTTTTTTAATCTTGTTTTTATCATGCTCATATTCGTTGTTCATATACATTGAAGATGTGTAGTAGATCTCTGCTCCTTTCCTGTGTCTAAGACAAGGAAAGTATTTGTTATTCTCAAAGTATTTTTCTTAATCAACAAAACTTCTAATGTAGTCCATTATACCTTTGTGCTCAAATATGCCTTAAAATATGATATTTGAGAAGAACATACTGGCATTCCTTGGAAATGGTTCTATATGAATGAAATTGTGTACTCTAAATAATAGTAAGAAAAAATTCAGCTTGCACTAGTACTATGGCAACTCATTTGTTAATCAGTAATAAAACATATGCCCCTGTGGATGAAACCAAAGCAAGAAGGCAACTTGTTTGCAGTTTGTTAGTACAATAGTTTAGATGTTACTTTACATTTAGGAAAAAATCATCTTGTCGTTGGTTTTATCATCCCATTTCTCATCTATTATAATCTTCCTTTACTGCTGGCTAGTTTTCAGATTGGATGTCTCCAGAGGGTCCTTAGAGAACAGGAAATCTTGTTTTTGAGAAGATAGACTCTTCAAGAATCTGAGAAAACTGAGCCTAATGCTAGGCTGTCTTTCAGGGTGTTAGACAGATGGTGCCTTTGGGGTGTCATTTTTTAGATGGGTGGTGGATGGGATTATTAAATTCTGAAACAAATTACCAGCAGGAACACAGGAGCATTTTTCCATTCGCAGTACACAATCCAAGACAAGTACACTGTGGAAACTATGTTTATGAGGTTTAGGCTTCTTGTAGGGGAAACAAAAATACATAATTATCTGAATCTTTTTACAAAACTATTGTTAGTGCCATGACAGTAGAAAAGAGGTGGAGTTTTTCCCCATGGGATGATGGAGACAGAAAAAGCAGCAGCTAGAGAACTCCGGCAGTGCTGCAGTGCACTTGTATAGGAGCTTAGGTTTTAACTCTTGTGCCATACACAAATGTCTGAGGAGGGAAGTGCTAATGCCCTAAAATCGAAATTCCTGTAGAAACACTATGCAGTAGGAGTTGCAACATAAATGCACATTGTACAACTGCTTCAAGGATCAGGTGGTTTTTTTGTACTAATGTTTAAAATGTACTGATTTTTTAAGTGCTGGGTAACACATCGCAGTACGCAATCTGAATTGCTTCTAATAAAGGTATTCAAAAAAGAGCTGTATCAAATAGCAAAATATTTCAGTTTAAACACTCTTTGTCTTTTAGACTGGGATAAAGTTGAAAAGCTTTGACCATTTATCAATGACTCAGTTTTCTTAACCCTTGATTTCCAGGTTAATAACTTATTGAAAGGGCTTATTTATCTTCTCTGCTTTTAGCAATAAATTAGTTTCGCATTTCTAAGGCATAAAATTGATTTTTGATTATGTTATTACTTAAAGCATAGACGTTTCTTTTATGAGTCCAGTAAGGAAGACTAATTTATCCCTTTCTTTTTTGTGATGAGAGCGTTTTTAACTTGTTTCTTCCTTTCTTTTTCCTCCTCTCCTTACTCTTCAACTCTGCAAGTTTGGGTTTGATGACAAAACAAGACTTGTAGACAAAGTAAGGCTGAACTGGCAATATGAAGAGGCCAAGAAAAGGTAATTAAAGATAAATCTATTGGGGTTTTATATTTACTTTGATGATTACAGTTTTCAAAGTAGAACTGGAACCAGCCTCCTAGCTGAAATGCCTTTGGGAAGATTAATTTGTTCTCTATTAAGTAGTCCACAGATAAAGAAAGTTTAGGTAAATATAAGACTTTATCATAAGAATATTATATTTGTTTGCAGAGATAAAACTAAATGTCAGCCCCGTTCTATACTTGTATAAACACAAAATTGTAGTGGTTCAATTAGACTGTTTTACATTTTTTTCACCCTCTTTCTCAAACCTAGATATAAACAATCTTTAAACTTACACTTATCAGCTTGGTCTGTCAGGATACCCAAAGCTGTGCATACCTGTGTCTTAAGTTCAGTATGCTGAAGTCATAAAGAAGAAAGCATGCAGAACTTCATGTGAGATAAATGAAGATGTTCAGAGGTGAACAAAAGGGTACATAAAAATAAATGTTGAAATTAGAAAAAAATCTGATAAAACTGATAAAAAGTATTACTTGAAATAGATTGATTCTTCTCTAAGTCCTTCAGTCTAAATCCTTATGGTAGAATATTTCTCTTGTGAAGGCAAATCTTGCACTGTTTTTTCATGGGTTTATAGAAGTTTTAAAGTAGTATCAAACCTCATTGTTTTCAAACTATTTACATCATATTCAGGACAATAGTGTGGGTACATATGACTACTTGAACTCAGTAAATTAATGCACTTACGATTATTTTGATTTGTGCTGGTAGAATATTCTGTTACTGAATGTGAGTGACGCTTAAAAGATTCAATATAGTAAACTTAAAAAACCATAGTTTTAACATTTGTATAAGTATTGGGTTTCTTTTTCTTTTCAATGTCTTCTGTTCAACCAGTTTTTTTACATCTCTCAGAACAAGAGTTAGAAAAAGAAATTCAGTTCTTTTTCCTTTTTTTTCATACCATGGTGACTTTTTCTTTGGGATAATCTGTAATGCTGTCACATGTCTTGGCAGGAATTGAAAGTTTATAGGCAGTACACCATTTCGTTGTTCTTGGAAAATTTACCCACATTTGGACACAATACACGCTTCAAAAAATAAAGTTGGTACAAGCAAGTTAGGTAAACACAGCTAAATCTTCAGGATTTGTAACTTGAATGGAAGTCTGCATTGTACATACCGCATGTAAATACCAGTGACTATTACCTAATAAAGGTTAAATAATTGGGGAAAAAAAAACCAAACCAAAAATGTGTCAGTGTCCTGTTTGCTTACAGGCTAGCTTAGCACTTAATAGTCCAGTGATAATTTAGCAACTTAACAGTTGCTGAAAGAAAAATGATAGTATTTATTTTTATACTGTTCAGTTTAACAGAGCCACTGATGCTATGAAGATTGTATTAAAATGCTTTTAATTCAGCTTTCTGACATAGCTTTTCTGTGTTTTTCAAAACAATTCTGTTCTTGTTTGTTTATTACAGGGAAAAGATAGAGTGATGTTTTTTTGGAGGGGGTGAAGAGGCATTGAGTATTTATGGGTTAATTTTTTTTTTTAGTAGCAAAGCATTTCTCAGCTGGAAATGCCGAACATTTGTTTTCACATGGAATGCAGTATTTCTGAACATCAGAAGTGAGCTGCTGTTTGATCTTAATTAAGTGTAGAAAATCTGGGTAACTAACCTTCCAGCTAGGGAATGGTGATTGCAGAAAGAGTAGTTTTGCTTTCCCAGGATAGCAGTTCTGACAATGGTCTGTTATTTAGCAAAAGCATGTTAGTTGCTTTAAAAGAGTAGCCTTATTCTGCCCAGTATGTTGTACGGAAGTAATCAGCTTTCAGCTTTTGAGTGGAACTGCACAAAGCTCATTGCCCCTACCAGTTATCTCTGTGGTTGCATTCTTCATTTATCATGCATTCCTTCCCCTTAGCTTGCTGGCATTTCTGTAGGGCTTTTGTCTCTACTAAATATCTTTGTGTTCGTTCTCCCTTGGCTGGTGAAATATCTACTGTTCCTGCACAGTGTGGGTGACGGAATGTGCTGCGATGGATTAAATCTACAAAGTAGAAAATTAAAATGCTACAGTATGTCACAACTGTAAGGCAGTATATTGTGACTGCTTGTTTGTCAAGTGGGTGTGGAAACATACAGCAAATTAGAACAACGGACAAACTTTTAATGGGAGACTTAAAATGCACTGTAGAAGAAAAGTAGGTCCTTTCCCTGAAAGGAATGCAGGAAAAAAGTCCCACAAACTGAAGGACAGAGTGTTGCATTTTAGTTGCTCTAGTGAATCTAGCCATATATAAACAGAATATTTACCAGATGCAGTAAAAAGTCTTTAAAAATTAAAGTATGTTCTCTATATATGGAGTCTAAGCAAGGAAATGCAGTGCTGGGATTTTTGAATTAACTATCTTGAGGAATTCAGGGGATGAAACACAGTGATTGCAGAAGAGTTGGCTTGCGTTCCCAAAATATCCCTCCTCCCTTATAAAGGATAGCTTCATTTTAATTCCTCCTTCAAAAATCTCTCTGACTGCTGAATAGTTTGGCCTTTGAATAAATTAAGACATTCACATAGCTTTTTTCCCCTCATCACTTTCCCACTGGAAGGAAGTTGGATGATTTGCAATTTAATTTTTCCCATGGGTATTTCAGATGTTGTGCTCTGTGGGTTCTGACATTTCCAGCACGCTGGGGAAGAGATCCTCTCCCCTGTTTCTAATCCAGGCTCTTGGAGGAGTTTTGTAAATTCTACTTTTTAACTCGCCAATCATGCTGAAAGGAGGCTCAATCACTTTTCTTCCGCTCTGCACTCTTTCCCCTCCCCCATTATTTCTAAATAAACTGTACCTTATTTCCATGAAATTTCTCCTCTCAGATCTGCCAGTGTGGCCCTCCAGAGAAGCAGGGGGGAGGGAGGGCGGTCTTTTTGAACAGACAGCCCCAAGCTGCCTGGAAAAATACTGTTTTTAGTTTCAGTTGCTATTTCAGTGAGACCACCTCTCATGAAAGCATTTGCACATTGGAAAGTGTACCCCTCAAGCACTTTTCTGAATATACTGCTTCATAGCACGAGAAATCAAAAGCAAATTGTTTTTCTTTGATAACTCTGAAGTTGTGCAGTTCAGTAGAATGACTACATGAAGTATATTAGCAAATGTTCATGAAATGTCATTGCTGCAGTGCCTCATATCCAGTTAATCATTAGATGAAAAATAATCCCTCCAATAAGAAGCAACAGAAGTTTTAGCTGTGGGTTTTTTTTTAATAGTCCAGTCTGATGGCAGCTAATTTTAATGAACTAATGCATTAAAACATCTTCAACCAGCTTACCTAATTTGGGTAGTATTTATTTGTATCTTCTGTAAATTTGTATTCAAAGATATTATTTTTCCTTTCATTTTGTAGAGGCATGGTGTGGATGTCAAGAGATTTATTTTAGCCTTGAGAAAACCTCTTCCTTGGAGACGCTTAATATTTCTATATTTGTTTTTAAGGATGTTACTTTCTGTTCAGTATGGTTCGTTGCAAACTTGTCTCATTTCCAAAATTAAATTTCTGTTGGGCCTTTAAAATCATTAGCATAAACAGAAGTGTGTCAGTGCAATTTGTGCTTATAGTGAGAAAAGTACATGTTGAATGGATATTGATAGCAACATTCCAGTACTAATATAATAACAGAGTCAAGTATTTTCCTTTTAAAATTTATCTTGTATAGGCAGGTTTCGAGGTTTAATTACCTAATCTCTAGTGAAATTCAGTGGATTTGTATGGTTTATTCTGCTGAAAATCTGATTTAAGGATGGAGTAATTTGTTTGATATCGCATAAATACCTGGCTTAGCCAAACCTTAATCTCTCAGTGTTGGTTTTTAAACAAAACATTTTCTTTGGGTTATAAAGGGAGCTTAGATATGCTTTTGAACTTCTTTAAAGTTTTGTACTATTTCACCTGTGCATTCGGGAAAACTTGCTTTGAGCAGATTTTTGCAATTTTCCTAAAATTTGCAAAATGCCGGTGGACTCTAATGGTTGCCAGTGGACCCTAATGGTTTCATGAGTTTCTTAAGCCAATTGAAGACTTTGTTGTTATTGAATGAATTGGATTGTCAGGAAGGCTGGGTATTCTACAGAGCGTACTCATTTTGTCTGCCAAAGCCACAGTGGCACATACTTGCAGGAACAGCCAAAATAGACACAGAGGAGAAATTCTGTGAGCATTTGGCCAAGTTCCCCAGCTTCTTGTTCTTTCCATTTCTTTCTTCGTCTTTCTCTAGCGTTCCCCTCTTTGGATATAAATCATAATCCACACTCAAGAGGGTCAGTAAATACCAGAAATTAACAAGTCCTTACACTCTTCACTATGTGTCCTCAGTCTCACAACCACCTCCTTTGGGTATTGCGTGTGGGAGATATTCCCTTTTACCTGAAGTGTCAGAGAACTGTGTCCAATTATAAGCCTAGGGAAAAGAATAAGAAGGGCCGATTTATGTGATCTTAGCCACTATTCTCTTTCAAATTGGAACTGGAATATTTTCTTCATTTTATCCCCACTCATCATCCCATATGACAGGTAACAAAGGCCTCTGTTCTAGCATGGCATGGTATGTCAATCAAAAGCCTAGGCATTTAAATGTAGAGGAGTATTGTTTGGTTTCCTTTCTTTCTCCTTGTAAAATTCAAACCATGTTAAGTTTGAAGAGCAAGTACCAGCTGTAGGATACCCATAATTTGTCCATTTTTCAAGCATGAGTTAATACCTTTGAATTAGTTCAGAGTATTTCCCTCCCCAAGACACCTGTCTTATTCATAGTCTGAGTAAGAACCTAACATGGGGTAAATTGTAATTGTAACTCACTCATCTCACAATAAGTGATTTTTACTCACTTTTATGCTCTAATAGATAGCCTCTTGAGCTCAGCAGTGTAACTTCATTAGTGCTGGGTTCAGATATCACCCTTGAAAGTGATTTTCTGGCCATTAACAAGATCTTTAAGGTTCCCCAGGTATTTTCATTGACAGAAGGATTGCCCTGTTTTGTCAGGGAGAGAGGGATCTGTGTAGAGCTGTTATGATTCAGACATGCTGCTAAATTTAATTAAATTATGTCTAATTAATTTTGGAAATACATGCCTTTTTTTCCCCGTGATGTAGTTTGTGTAGTAAATTACTGACTCTACTGATCTCCATCCTCATGCTGTGTCTGCATTATCTTGAGTGAGACGCCATTCTAGATACCTTTGTATGGCCATTTCAGGGCAAGTGTCCCATTTCAAGGCAGTGTTTGCTCAAGATCATCATCAGGTTAAACCTTTGTCTTTCTGTCTGTGCCCCTCTCTTAACAGGACCTGTTATGTGCATCTCCATTCAAAAATTTCAAATACTGAATTAAGCAGCCAGTTGGCCTGTCTACCTAGGGTCATTTGATACCATCTACTCCAGTGAGGAATGCAAGCTCCTCAGCACTTGTTATGCAAGGATGGGAATGGGCAAAACGCCTGGAATGTTGATGGCTCAAAATTAACAGTTTATTCCACAGGAATATGTTAAATTGCTGGATCAGTAGGGACCTCCGTATCTGGCATTAAGCCAGATAAAAGCACTCTTTTGCAGTGACTACAGTTAAAAAAAATAGTATCTTAAATATACTCATTAGGAAGGAAAAATGTGTTTAAAAACCAGACGTTTCATAAAGGATCCTAAATAGGTTTTTTTTCACTTTAGGTTGCAATCTATGTCAATCTATTATATTGATTTATCTAAGTGGATGTTTTAAGGCAGGTTAATATATGCATGGAGTTTGACAACAGCCATTTTCTTCTAACACAGCAGCAATGAGAATGGCTAGTGTAGTATGGGCAGAAAGTCTGGCATAGGCAAGCAGAGTGAAATGGCTTATTTATGTGTTTATGTATTTATTGTGATTATTATTTATTTATTGGAACAAAAGGTTGTGTTTGAGGAGACAGACTGCAGTTACAGAACATACTTAAGAAAACTTTTTTGCTAAGTTCTGGGCATAACTAAACATGACTGCTTCGATTTTTTTCATAATTTTGAGTGAATGAGACCATAAAAGCCTTAAGAGTGTCTTCTAGCCAAGGAGATAAATATTAAAAAGTTTGTCACTGCTAGCTTTTTGGAATAACTTACCATACAGAGGGATTCCCCAGTGGAAAGCAAGCATCAAAATTGCCCCAAAACTTCAGTTCATGTGCAGGAAATAAAGGTTGCAGAAAATGGGCTTATTGGTGCTTCAGCAGATTCCTGCATTATGTAGTACTTTGTACTTGCTTTTTCTTTGTGTAAAGGGAAAACCGTAGAAACAAGAAGAGCTAAGAGTGTCGAGGGAATCAAAGTAAATATCTCATCAGATTTTGGAACTCTTCAGTGATACAAACCTTGTCCACAGCGGTACTTTTTCCCCTTTAATAACAGTATAATTGAGTTATTGTATGAGAACTTCCTACTTTCAAAGCATCACCATAACAGAAATTGAAAGGAAAAAACAAACTTTAGGCTGGAATGTCATACACAAAGGGAGTTACGTGCTCTCAGCAAGCTCAAGAGTTTAAATTAAAACCTCTTGTATTTAGTGAAGGTGGTGTTTTACTCCACAGACAAGTGGAATCACTGACTTGCTAGCACTGAAAGAGAGGGATCTCTTTCCTGATTATACTTCTCTCTTCCTTGTTGCCTTTATTAGTGTTCATTTGCTCCTGGTAGTCTGCTTCTTAACCAGCTCACCCTGCAATGTAAAATAAGTAGCAAAACAATTGAGAGTGTTAAAATGAAGAAAAGGGTCAGTCCTTCAGCTATCTTATGAAGAAACACAGAGACTTCAGATAAATCTCATTTTCTTTAGTCCACACCTGTGTAAAAGCTTATGAACACAATCACATAGTCCAGGCTCATCTGATTCACACTCACTTGCCAAGCTGTGATAACTCAATTGTACTGGAATTCTGTGCTTCTGTTGAAAGGATCTTGGGTCCCTATTTGTTTCATTTGGCACTGAACACCTGAAAAATCAAGCTGTATGTGTTTCAGGAGTGTTTACTGAATCTTTAACAGCAGAGCAGCCTGGGTAGGGGAGCAAAGGGATCCTGACCCTGCTCGCTCTTCCTGGCCCTGACATTTGGTCAGTGGGGTGAGGTGTTCTTCAGGAAGCTGCATCTGGAATTCATGCACAATAGCTGAAGCGTGAAATATGTAGACTGTATGTATCAATCCACAGTGGTGCTTTCAGTAGCTATTGGCAGGGAGTTGGTTATTAATGCAAGGAGGAGGAAATGGTATTGAAGGGCTTGGTAAAGTATTCTGCTTTAGCCAAAAATGTGACATCCAATTTCTTTACTTGCTGAAATGAAATCTAAGGTGTGGGGGGGGGAAATGACAGTGAAATTCTTATTCATATATGGATGCAGTCACTGCAAAATGACTTATATTGATAGTTTATTCCCTTCCTCTGATAATAAGATGGCCAAATACTTCCCAGATGCCAGTAGGAGATATACCTTATTGCATGAGGTTTTGTTTTCAGATGGGGGAAACATTGCCTTTGTCATGTCTATGCCTTTTCTTTTATTCATAATCATGTTATCAAACTGTGAATCTTCTGTTTGTGTGTTATGTGCCTTTACCTTGCTTTTTTGTTATTAATTTTCTTTCTTTCTTACCTGATATTTTTGAAAAAGATTATTTTAATGAAACCAGTGAACTGTATCCTACTTTCATGGCTGGCTTGACAGTGCCCTTATTTAATTATTTGAAGGGTAGTAATCTTTTACAGGAACTGATCTTTGTTTGAATGCTACCATTTAGCAAAGTGAAGATGAAACTGAGGTGTAAAGTGTATAATTGTTGTACAGTTCTCGAGTTTCAAATGTTCAAACATCAGAAAGCTAGATTTTCTCTTACCTCTAATTTTAACTGCTGCATTCTAAAATGTCTAAATTGTCATTACAGGACAAACATTAATACCTAGCAATAAGTGTTCTCCCTCTTATGCCTAAAGAAGCATTTGGGAAATGTCTAGCTTTAGTGTTCTCAGTAATATTGATAAGAGCTCAAAATTTGTTTTTAAAAAACATTTTCTTAAAATGTCAGCTGTGGAATTATTCTTAAAACTGTTGGTTCATGTGATATGGTACAGCATATTGAGATATAAGAAACTACTTTTAACTATAAAGCATACTACAGGAAAAAACCACAAGGTAGCTTATTTAATTGCGTATTTTTATGATAGTTTCATCTAAAACCAGTTATATTTTGTAACCAGGCTGATGTTTCTGTTTTAACGGCAGCTTTAAAATTTTGTCGTTATTTAGGGTAGCCTAATATTTTCGGCCCCTTGAACCATTCCTCTGTGAGGTGGGACATGATTGTATGGACCTTTTGTCACTAATTAAGTGTCTCACCTTCAGCTTCTTCAAATTCTTACTGCACTTTTGAAATCCTAATTTAAGATCTGATTGTAGAAGAATTAGGAATGAAAAAATGTTCAGCTTCATCAGCTTTACAGGCAGTGAACTCGAGCTCTAAAATATTAGATGATTTATTACAAAATGAGAAAGCTGTGAAGACAGATATTGTCTATACAGTAGAGAAAAGCACTGTAGTTCTCACATATCTACACATATAGGAACACTTGCAGTTGTATACTGTTTTAAAAATACACAAAACAATTAAAAAAAAACAACCTGAAACCAATCAACCAAACAAAACCCTTCAAAAACAAGCCCACCTCAAAACCCAGAAACAAATAATCCTCCTGAACCCCTCTAAATTTTCTTGGTTTGATATTTAGAAGAAAAAAGGCACAAGCATCAACAGGCTTCATGTTTTGATATTTTTCCTCTTGTCTTTCTCTTCTGCATTTTGAAATATATTTATCCTGTTTTAAAGAGTTTCAAATATACAACAGCAGCTGGCCTTGCTAGATAATGAATCCTGGCCAGGAATGGCCGAAGCAGACAGGGACCGTCTTCAGCTCATCAAGGAGAAGGAGGCTCTTCTTCAGGAGCTGCAGCTCATCAGTCAGCAGAGACGGTCCCCAGAAGACATTGCACGTTTGGAGGAAGAAAAAAGACGCTTGGAGGATGAAATTCAGCGAGCTCGAGCAACATCTGCTCATGGGGCCACTGAAAGGTTTGGGAACTTGAATTGTTTTCTACTCTATTGTGAGATCTATGTAGGTAGCTTCAAAAGGAAGAGTAGGGGATTTCATTGTGTTTCAGGAAAAAGTAAATTACTAGAGAAATTTAATTTGAGAAAAGGAGAAGACTGCTTCTGTCACTATTTAATTCTGCCTTGAATTTTTCTGAAGCAAAGTTGCAGGGATGTCGACTACTTAGTTTTCATTTCATTCACCTAAAAATTCTAAATAGGAAGAAGAAATCTAAATAGAATCTTGAAAGATGCTTGAAAAAGATCTGAGTGATACTGTCTGATAATAGAGACCTGAATAACAGTACCTGGATAGTGAAAGATTTTTCTGTTCTTTGCAGTGGAGTAGCAGTCATCTCTAAAAGCATCAGAACAAAGATCCTTTTCTATATTTAGTTTCTGCCTTATAACAGGAAAGTTAAATGATTATGTTTTTCTGCCTTTTATATATACAGTATTTCCTTTTCATTTGCAATCTCAGCTGTGGGAACACATCCCAGTTCTGACATTCAGAGAATATAGTAAGCAAAGTCATTCTTGAAAACTTAAAAATCAAGTTTATGTAAAATAAACAACCCAAAAACATATTAGTGGAAACACAGTGTTTATTCCAAAATTGCCTAGTTTTTCCTGTAGCCAGAGAAAAGGACAAAACCTCTTAATCTCTTTTTACCATAAATTGCTTCCAGTGAAAGCAAGAAACTACTTGTTCTTGCTTCTCATAAATAGTGGTAAAACCTCAGCTCTGACACTTCAGAAAAACCTACAAGAACCAGCTTTAGTGTGAACTGTTTAAAGGTTAATATTTACACAATTAAGACGTTTTAAAAATATTTGAAAGTGCTTTCCATATACAGATTTTGACAACTTCATTTTCTTTGAAAGTCCTTACTTCAGACAGTAAATTCAGGCAATAAATAGAAAATTCACAGCCAGCCTACAGGTCAGTGTAATATATTTTGCAGTTTTTACCATATTGTTACATTGGCTTTCCAGCTTAAACTGACAGAGAAGGGAGTTCACTCTACTCTGTCCTGTAGTAAGTTTTATTTGTTATTTTTGGGCTCTCATGTTAGGTAGTGCATACTGTGTTGGCAAGAAGGCCAAGCTATTTTTCCATGGAGTTCATGCTGTGGAAACCAGCATTCCACTGTGGTACTTGATATTTCAAATGCTAGCAGAAAGTTGAGCAGAAGTTAGAATAATACTGATGGGCACTTTATTTTTGTATAACAAATTGGAGGAAAGCTTAACCATTAGTAGCCCTGTTTTTTGTTTGTTTTAGACTCAGAAATATTCAGAAATAACTAAAAATATTCTTGATTCTGCTTTTGTATTTCCACTTAGTTCTAATTGTGAAATAATTAACACTTCTTTTCTGTTACTGAGTTTTAAAGGCACTGAGTTATGTGAGATCAAAATGAGCTTAAAATCTGTATGACAGAGATGGGGGTTTTGTTGTTTTTTTAGTTTTTTTTAGTGTTGTTTTCGTTAAGATTGGCTGACAGCCTTAGTTGGAGGCATTTCTTACCTTTTAGCACAGGTTGGTACCCTGCAGCATTGATCACTGTGGAGTGTAGGTTCCTAAGTTTGTTTTTCACAGTAGATGGTGTGAATTTTTCTGCTTTCCCTTGCAAGTTAAGTTTCTTGTGCCCATTTGTCCTTTTCTTTTGGTTTCTGCATGCAGTGCCTATATGGTGTAAGTTCATAGCTGAGCTGCAGCCTTCCTTGTGCCACTACTTAACCTGGCCTGGGGTGCACAAAGGCAGGAGAAAAGCCTGAGAGCTGCTGTTTTATCCAGAACTCCCTTCCTGTTGATTTTTAAATCCTGTTCATTAACATGTTGAATTCTAACAGCTGTCTTCGCAGCTGAGGAGGGTCTGAGGCAGTCTAATAACTTTGATCTGCTTTCTCTAAACTGTTTGTCAGAATCCCCATTTCCAGCTACCTTGTGATGTAGGGCTGGAGCTGTAAGTTTCCTGGACATACAAAATGTACAACACAAACCAAAATACTGCCCTGATGTTATCTTGAAGTTCAGTGGTTGGGCTTGGAAAAACAAAACATCAGGAATATAATTCTGGATCCAGAAAAAGAGTAGACAGTAGATAAAATCTATTATTTGAAAATCTAATAATGTCGGAATACTGAATTTAAGATATCTTAGAGGTGTATGATGTCGACGGCATTAAAGTTACATTCCATTTATGTTGTGGCAGTAGTACTAAATATTTCAGCTGCTTGTTATTAGGATGATCAAAAAATAAATTGCAACATGAGATTTTTCTTGTAATGTAGAGTCAAGATGCTGTATTGTCTGCTTAAACGTAGTGATAAATAAATGCACCTAGAACACATAGAATAAAAGCTTAAATTTGATGTTGGTGGTTTTGCTTAACAGAAGTCCTTCAAAAAATTTCTTTTTATCTTTGAAATTTTACACAAATTGTCCTGGATTTTTTTGTTTGTTTGCTTGTCTGGTTTTTTGTTTGTTTGTTTTTTCTCTCTCTTTTTTTTTTTTTTTTTTTTTTTTGGGTTTCTTTTGTGACAAGATGGAAGGGCATAGTATTTTAATAGCAGAATCAAGTTGATGCAAGAGGAAAAAAATAACCTTGTAGAGTCTGATATTTTTTACCTAGGACTTTTTATGACTTTCTTAACTGCTGTAATGTATTTTCAGTATCACGACTCTTACATTGTGCTTCAGTTACTTTTCTTGTCTGGGAATTCTCCTGGAATCTTGGTTCTTGTGTTCTTGCTGGAATTACCATTGCAGCATATGAGCAGCATAAATTCAAACTTTTCATTAAACAGTGCAACTTTTTTTAATATTCCAAACTTCAATGCATTGATGTTTTTCCACATTTGGGAAGCTCCTAGCACCTTTTGAACACTCCTGTGATGAAGAAAATAGTAATATGTATGTGTTTAATTATAGGATACTGTTACAGGAGAAGAGAAATTGTTTGCTTATGCAACTAGAAGAAGCTACACGTTTAACCTCATATTTACACTCCCAGTTAAAAAGGTAAGTTATGTAAAACCAGCAGGTTTTGAAGTCACTACAGCAGAGAAGAATATTAATAATGTATGAAGTTTATCTTTTTATACTTCTGTGGATATATGCCAAGTAAATTAACTTTTCACTACATTTATACACTTTGCTCTGTGGAATGTGATGATTTGGATGGAATTTTATCAATAGTATTAGTGATGGCTATTTAGTGCTATGTTATTTAGTGTATCTTGGAATTTTATGTTACCTTAATTTCTGAAAAGGAGATAAAATCTTAAAATCTGTTGTAATATTGTTACAGTTTTACTATGGGCAGATAGCATTCTTTTAAGTTCTGTGGGTTCTTAATATTCTGATACCTTCAAAGGTAGGGGGTTTTGATCCTTGGTAGGATGACAGAATTTTGCTATTTAAATACAAGAATGTGTTAAGACCCACACCGAAGTCCAGAATGTTTTGCATATTCACACTCAGAGCTACCTTTTGAGATGCAGCTCTTGGGGATTCCTCAGTTTAACACCACAGCAGCATCAAAAGCTCAGTTCCTGCTGAGTTCCTGTCTCACTTCATATCTCTCTGGCACTAATATTCTTCTCTCCCTTAACCGAGAATGGTAAGAGGAAGTGGAATAGGATTCATCCTGAAGTCTTTTTATTTTGCATTGGAAAAACGTGTGAGAGGGAGGCTTACGCAGCAGTTTGTTAGGACTTTGCAAATCCCTTTGCACTTCTCCTCACTGGATTGTTTATGACCAATTATTAATGTAAATTTGAGCTGCATCATGGTAATTTATCCTTCCTGGCTTTACATTGAGTTTTCTGAGCTAGGGCCTGCTCTGGCCTCTTTCTCTGCCAAATCACAGCTGTTTACACATTGGAGGAAAGAGTAGGCTTATCCTGTTGGACTGTTGTCTTCAGACACTTGACCCTGATCTGGCTGTCACATGTTCTGCTCCAGTCAAGGCTGTGCTGGAGACGAGGGCAAGAGACATGAGCTAGACTTTAAAATGCCGAATCATCTTTTCATGTCACCATACTGAATACATGTAAAATTGCTCGTGTAATCTGGATTAGTGTTTTAATGTCTGCATTGATGGTTCTGATTATATTTGAAAGGGTATTTTTGTGTTTTCTCTTCCATTGCGTGCCACAGTCTGTCAGCTAGCACCCTCACCATGTCCTCTGGCAGCAGCAGGGGGTCCCTGGCCTCCAGTCGAGGATCCTTGGCCTCCAGCAGAGGTTCCCTCAGCTCAGTCAGCTTCACGGACATCTATGGCCTTCCCCAGTACGACAAGTCAGACAGTGTTACAGACTACGGGCAGCATTTGCGCTTTGACATCATTCCCTTCGAGTCTCTCACAAAGGATGTGCCCTATGCTGATCCCATTGCACACTCCAATTTCAATAAGCAGCGGAGATCTCTGGATACCCCACAGTCTCTGGCGTCCCTGTCATCACGGTCCTCCTTGTCATCGCTGTCCCCTCCAAGCTCGCCTCTGGACACCCCGTTTCTCTCTGCATCACGAGATTCTCCCTTGGCTCAGATGTCAGAAGGTTTTGAGGAGGTGGCAGGCATAGGAGCCCTGGAAATGCTCAGGGCTCAGACCACAGCCCTGGGTGACGATGATGCACAAGGCACGAGCTCATCGCAGACGTCTGCTTACCCTCTGGACAGTGAAGGGCTGCGAGAAATGGCACCACACCTGACTGCTGTCCAAACTGGTGGAGGTGAGTTCATGAATATTATTATTTTGTCACATTGTCTTAGAAAATGTCACACAGACCTAAGCAAGCCAGGACAGTAGAGATTGTTCCTGAGTTAGGTTTATTTTACTACCATGAGGTAAAAATTGCATGGTAGGGGTTGCCTGTTAAAAGCCTGACCAAAACACAGGAAAACCCCTCAAACTCTAGTTTTAGGGCAAAGAGATGAAAGATTAGAGAAATCCTTGTGAATTGATCTTAAAACAGCAGTGAATTGACAGGAAGAAAGGGAATGGACTACAGAGACTTCCATTGGAGCATAGCCTATCAAGAACCTAGCAAGAATGAGTAAAGTGTTAATAAGAAAAAGCATGGGTTAATTACTTCTGAGCCCCTCAGTTGTGCTGATGTTGCATTTTTCTGATAATGGAAAGCAGCACAAACCCAGGAGAGACAAGAAATAACCAACAAATAACCCCCAGAAAAAAACCCAAACACAAAACATGAGGTGATGCTTCTGACAGTGCTTGAAGGCTGGCTGGCTACATGCTGAATTTGTACATACTTCAGCCCAGGTTCCCTTGTCCAAGTTCTGTGATGGAGCAGAAGCCACCGTGGCATGGCTGTCTTGAGTGCACAGTGCACAAATGCGTAGGTGCTTCATCAGCAAAGGAGTGTCTTTTGCAGAGGATGTGTGAGATGTTGTGTATCTGCTTGGCTGGTTATTTCTGAGCTCCTGTGCGTGCTTTGATCACAGAGGGGTGATGGGTGCAATTCGCACAGCACACGCACTGTTGAGTTTTCCTTTCCCTCTGGACTGTCAGATTGATGGACTTGCTTTAGCTTGCCTTGGCAGAAGCTTCTGAAGCACTGCAGTTGAGGAACATAAAATAAGAGAAATCAAAAGAGGAAGCAGAAAACTTTTGAAAAAAGAAACAAAATTAAAAGCCTGAGCATACAGGAACATGACAGACAAATCTATTTTCCTGTTTTGACCAGCCAAATGAAGAACTGCTCTTGATATGAAAAAGATAATCATGATAACATTTTTGTGTGTTAGCTTGCTCATTTTTTTAATAAAACCATACTAGCAGAGAAAGGCTTTTAGAGTTTAGTTTAATATTAAATTTTATGAATTCCATCCCATTTCTATATCCAGAATTCTGTGTTAGCATTGTGTAGAATGTTGCATTTGGGACTCATGATGTCAGGAATAATATGAACTATAACCAGAGAATGGATCATATATTATCCTACCAAAATCGTATTTGTCAAGTGATAATACAAAGGAACATTGATGGTATTTAGAGAAAACCTTTCAGGTTTTCATTTTAAAAACGAAAACATTGCCGCAGTGCTAAAAAGCCTGTATTGTTCAGAAGCATTTGAGTCTAGGCTCACCTACTTTCCTTAATGCAGCTAGTACTGCCAGAAGATACTGCAGCAGAATTTACTTTTACTGGCTGTAAACATTTCTAGTGCCCATATTGTAGCTTTCAGACCAAAATAAACAGAATTCCAGAGACCAGCATGAAAACTTGTGCTTAAATTAGTGCTGTGAAGAGGCTTTCTTTAAACCTCAAATCAGACCACAGCATGTCTTCACCCATTGTGGTAAGTGAAAATATCTAAGTAGTTCGTTTATACTTGTATGTGTTTCCTAGAAGTGAAGGCCTAGTGTGAGGGCCTAGGCAGCAATACAGGATGAAGGGCAGCTTCCTGCTTTGATTTTCCTTTTGTCAGTTCTCTGCTGTGTTTCTGCACGTCGCATTTGTCTGAAAACCTCTGTGCTTAACCTGCTGTCAGTGCTGGGGTGTCCAGCTCCTAGTCAAGAGGTTACAGCTTTTCTCTATGTACAACAGAGTATTTTGTGTTGCTTTTTGAGGAAGAATGTATGGTTAAAAGGTAGCCAGGTTGCCTTCTTTTTGAGACTTTAATATTTGCATTTGGAAACAATTACTTAAATTTAACCTTTCTGATTTTTGCCTACTTCGAGTTCCACACTCATTAGCTGGTGGTTTAGAATTGAAATACAGTTATTTGCAAGTAGCAGTTGGAAGTTTTGAAAGTATTTGGTTTTGTACTCTTTTCCTGGAAGATTTGGATGGAGCATCCAGCTTGTATGCCAGAGCTGGGAGCTGGCAGATGCTGGGGATTTTGGGTTTCTCCGAGGTACCAGGCAGTGTGCCCTGCTGCTGCCACCTGATGGCCTGGCAGCAGAATGCTGGGCTGCAAAAACAGGAGGTCTTGGCTCTGGCAAACCTTTGTCTGGTCCCTCACTAGGAAAAATATGGCGTGATTTTGATAATTTGGAAATAATGGGCGCTAGGAGGGATACAACTTAATAAACAGCATGAACTTTGCACTGATGCAGCACTTATGCAAATTAAAGGGGTTCTTCAGGAACTGCAATTTTGATGTTCAGTTGCTGATCTGCTGTTTTATTGTTCTGCATCTGTCACAGGGTCACATTGTGAAATAAGTTTTCACATGTGAATGGAGGGAATATGCTTGAAAAGTTAAATCCATCATATTTATAAAGATGGGAGTGGGAGGAAGCATGTTAATAAATTATTGGGTTTGAATATTTTCACTATCTCTTCTATATACCAAATCATTCAAATGCTATATTTCTTTCAATGCCTAAATAATCTCTTGTTTATAAAATACTGTCAGAAATCTAAAGGGTGATTTATCACTGTATGCTTTTTGTCTTGTTTCTCATGCGGCACAACAGAAAAATTCACTGTAAGTGAACCTAAAATTTCTCATTGTGTGTTTTTCTGTGTGATGTGTTGGTTGTTTTGTTTTGGGGTGGGTTGTTTTGTTTTGGGTTTTTTTTTGGAGTTGCATGAGAAGAAACAGGAGATTCTGCTGCATTTGGTTTTGTTTGACATCTTGCTGTATCTGTTTAATCCTTACGGCATACTTAATTTTTTTGCTATGTCAACTAAACAACACATTCACAGCTGTAGTTAAACTCCTGGGGAAAGTGTTCTTTGACCTTCAGCTTTATTATATAGTAGTAATGCCTGACAGTGTTATGGTAGGTAAAGTCTGTTTTTGTCTCTGATTAGTTTTTATGAGCTTGTTCTACTTTTTTATTAGTGCATTTTGAGCTGACGTGCAGTATTTGTAGTCACCTAAGCTTGTGAAACATGCTTCAGATTTATTTATGTGATTTTTTTTTTAGCGAATGAAAGTTTGGGCAGCAAAATTTCACTTTTTTAACTAATGTCAATGAGTATGTTCTTTCATTCAGGGCTGTCTTATATTTATCAAGCTTTGGCACCCAGTAGTTCTGGAAAGTCATATATATTGTTTACTGATTTTGTTATTAAAAATGTAAGGTAATGATCTATCTTAGAAACCTAATTTATAAACAATTCCTTAACTTCCAGCATTGCAAAGTCTGTAATATGTGCTAAACTTTTTCTTAAACGAAAATTTGGTATGTCTTTGATCTTGACCAAATTTTCCTGCTGATTTACCTCCCCCGCCCCCACCCCAGTTAAAAGTATATTCTGGGGTTTGCATCTCTCCCAAATTTGCTGTGATTGTCTAGAGGTTATCGAATGATTCTGTGACCTGCAGACAGTAAGAAAATAATTGTCAAGTTGCAACATTGCTGTAATGTGTCAGTTTTTCATTTTGTTGTATTTCCGGTTGAGACCAGCTTTTCCTTCCAGCCAAACTGGGAACACGAGCCTCCCAAGGACAGACCCCACAAGATCTTTCCTCTGCTACATTTATACAGTGTTCACATAGCGGCTGAGCCAAGGGCTTACTTACAAAAAGAAGTCGTCCTAGTGTAACTTGTTGAAATTAGTACAGAAATTATAGAAGCACTTTTTAAAAAGATTATCCACTTTTGTGAAGTTCAACATCTTTCCAGTGATGTAAAATTTTTGAGAAACTTTAATATGTAGATGTCTCTACAGATTGCTAGTTTTGATTTTTCATAAATACCAATGACAGAATATTCTACATAAATACCAGACAGTGAGGTAGACTTACAAAATCATAAGTCCTTAAAAAAGGAAAAAAAAGGAAAAAACGAAACCAACCAAGCAAACAAAAAAACCCCAATCAAAACAACCCACAAAACCACCACTTGTATAAAAGTGATACAGAGGAGAGCATGGTTCAAGTACAGTTTTTTGCTTTCTGTGTGCTCACTTGAACTTGGCTCTCATTGTGAGGATGTCATGAGTAGCACTGCACAATGTGTGATGTACAAGAAGGGTGAGATGCTGTAACTGGAGATGGGGAGGAATGGTGGTTCTTTCTCTGGGTGCAGAGACAGATTGGGCTGCACTAGCCAGCAAATAAATTTCCTGCATACTTAAAGCTGACTAAATCTTTCACTGAATTTGGAGGAGGGGTCCATAGGGTTATTTATGAATCCAAAGGACAGAGAACTGGCTCTGCTGATACATGGGAATTTTAGCTCCAAACAGCACTGGGTGATTTTTGTAACATCTTTGGTAACATTGTGCTGTTAATGGCCTGGTAACAGGAATGTCTTGGGCTGGTGCAGAACCTGCTGGGCTTGGTGCACCTTCTCTTCGAGTTTCATAGTGGGTTAAAGCTGACCTTAGCCAGAGCCTTCTGTTGATAGCAGCAGTGTGGTTGTGTTCACCTGGAAGACTTTTATCAAGTTCTCCTGCCCTGATGTCCTGTCCTGGTGGTGCTTTGGGTGAGAGGTGAGGTGGGTACTGTGCGGGGAGGTGGCTCACTGTACCTCAGCTGAGTTCTGCAGGCTGTGGCTGGTATTCTGTGGAAGGAAACTTACTGAGTAGGTGTCAGAAATAAATTTGGATGCCTTATAATAATGTGCAACAGAGATACTTAATGAGTTGTTACTTTGGGTAAGACATGCTTCATCCCTAGTTGGGGCTGTAAGCTGTAAATGTCAACTGGTGCTTGTCTCCCATGCATTGTGCTACTGTCACTCTGCTGAAACTGTCAACGCTTCCATGCTGTCTTAAGTTTGTAAGCATGAGCAGAAGCAAATAAAATGCTTTCCCACTTTTGAAGTGCCATCTCTTTGCCATTGCTTTCCTGCTTTGAGGACAGCAATTGAACCTTAAGCAAAAGAGGGTAAAAGTTCTTCCCTGCACAGTGAAGAAACTGCACTTCACAAGTTCTGTTTAGTGGTTTTCTCTAGGACTCAAAGAAAAACAGCCTCAAGTTAGGAGCTATTGTTGCAGCGTTGAAGCCTTTCCTATGCAGTTCTTGAACGTTACTGCTTGTGGATGTACTTTAAAGGATTGGTAGCTGCTATACCTACTTGCTTCTGCAAAACCCAGTGTATAACAGTTTTGTTGGTACATTTACAACAGTGAAAAGTGTACATTTACAAAAGTGATTGCTGAGTTGCTATTTGTGTGGCTGGTGATTCAGTGAAGAGTGGCAAGGGAGGTTGAATTTTGCTTCCTACTACCCCCAATCAGTTTTCAAAGTAATTCACCCAGAATTTGAAAAAAAACCAGTGGTTTGAGTGAGCTGGAAAACACTGGTTCTTTTTGATAATGCCTCTCAGACTGTAAATAAAAGCTGCTATTATGTGATGGTATAAACAGTATGCCTTGAGACTTTGTATTAGGAAACAAATGAGAACAAACCCTCACATTGTGTTATCAGATAACTTTAAAAAAGAATTAAGCTCTGTGTTTGTTTTCAACCTATTGTATATTCAGTAGGTAAATCTGAAAAGCTTAGGATATCATGTGTACATATGTGAATTAATGTAAGTCTTCCTTTAGGAAGGAATTAGTCTACCAGAAAAACATTTAGTAACAATGCAATTGGTTTATACTTAGTCTTGTCACAGAGCAATTAGCCACAAATTTCCTTCCTTAATTCTCCCACGGAAAATCTCCGGTCAATCCTATTCTAGGCTTTTAACTTTAAGTTAGAAGAAAAATCAGTGAACTGCATCTGTGCTGTTTTGCTGCTAGCTTTGATACAATATGTGTTTCTTGTTTAATTTTGAAGAAGTTGCCTTGAGCTGATGTTGTTCTCCCTTTTTTTTTCTCCATGGCAGCTGTAACTCTGCGAGGAGACAGTGGTAGAAGATCGGAGAGGAGAGCCAGGCGAGTTTCAGCATGTCTCTCAGATCATTCACTGGCTAGTGACAGTGGCGTGTTTGAAGCTTTAAGCAAAAGGTCAGGTGTATAAATGTGTAGTAAGCTGGAAATATTCCTGTTCTGCCACACGGCCCAAAAGAATTAGTTGTGAATTTATGTGTAGGCTTTCAAAATTGCTAGTTATTAGTAACATAAAACTACTAGATTGCATGTTTTAAAGGAAAGAAGCTTTTAACGTGCAGTCCATGGTCATCTTCAGGTGCCAAGTCCCTTTTGCTTTATTCTCTCTGACATTTTAACATTGTATCTTCCTTGAAAGATAGTTTTCTCATCCTGTTAGTCATAAATCAGTAATTTGATTTCAACCATCTATAACAAAATAAAATTATACAGAGTGTGACTTACAATTCTGAGTATTGTGTGATAAAAGCAAGGAAGAAACATACGAACTGCCAAAATTCTAAAAATATGTAGAGGTTCACCAAATGATTGAAGGATGTAGAAAGATGTTACTTAAAACAATTGTTTTAACACAGGAAGCAGTAACTGGGAAGCAGATTAGATTTGACGATGCTAAAGAGAAATGGAAGACAAAATAAATATTAACCTAAATATCTTGAAGGAGTAATTCTAAAACCTAAATTTTTACAATTGTGAATGACTACCACTGTATGTTTTTATATAGATGTCTCAATTCTGTCTACATTGCCAGTCCCTCCTGTATTGCTAAATAATTGCTTATATCCACAAATCACAGAATAAATGTTAGTTCATCATTTAGCAGCTTAGGTCACTATGTAGTTTACAGTACTTTCTGTTCCTGCAGGAATGAAGATCTGGAAGAGCCTGTTTATGGTGATGCTGCCAATAATGAAGAACCACAAATACATGTTGGATTTCTGTGAGTAATTACTCCTCTTTCTCCCTATCAACTCTACAGGAACTGCTCACTACTTTTCTTGCTTATGATTTTTAACTTTTTAATAAACTGAATCACAGTGGATACTTTCAAGAAATTTCTGAACTGACAGCCAAAGTTCAGTGGATGTACAGATTTGTCAGTCATGTGCCACTTTGTGTTGGGGATATGCCTTAACCAAAGTTCATTCATTCAGTGTCCCTTCAATGCTGACTGATAAAAGGACCTTCATTACTTCTTTCAGTAGCATTTATTTTCATTGTCTGGGCGATTAATGTGGGTATGGTATAGAGATATGTCTCTGTAAGTGAGATCTTTTTATGCCAGATAAAGGAGGATTACCTTAGGAAAATCAGAGATGAAGAGACACAAATACAGTCCCGGCTGTACAATACATCTTTGAAATTCTGTGCCTATGGCATGCTATTGTTAATAGTGGGAGTAACCTGGGGAAGGGCAGATTATTGTCATGCAAGACAGGATATTGTATCTTAACCCTCCAGAATCCTGTCTGCCTTTTGGAAACTAATTCTGAAGATTGAAAGTTTTTAAAATATCAACCAGGTTTGTTAATGGCATTCCATAATTCATGCTGATGTAAAAGAGTAGAATTTTAAAATTTGTTTTCAATAGCCCATGAAAATAATGCATATGAATTTATCTGATGTAACTGGTATGTTGTTATACATGCACACACATGAATGCATATGGTGTAACTGCTTAAGGAATGTATTTGATAAAACCTGTTTGCTTTCAAGAGGCATAGGAAAGCCAGTTGTTATTTTCAAGCTGAATAATGTTTAATTCACTTAGTTCTATTAACTTTGTTAGTGTAGCTAATGCTTTTGATTGAAACTGATTTGTGCAAGAAATTTGTTTAACAAAATATGCTCTTACATTCTTTAAATCTGTTTAGTCTTCACCTTTATTTCTTAAGCAAAGTGATTAAGTATCAGTGATTGGTGACTAACACAGAAAATTTATTTTCCAGGCATGACAGTGGAAGCGAATGTCTGCTAGTCCATGTATTACAGCTGAAGAATTTTACTAGTCTGGTTGTTAAAGAAAACTGCAAAATGTAAGCTTTAATATCCCCCAGAGTCTGATCATTGCTTGTTTCATGCTACAGTTATAAATACCATAGATTTATTTGGTTTCATTCAAAATTAAGCTTTTTCTGGAAAAGATGGTATGTCTTAATTTCTGTGAGGAAAGTGTTAATTTTACGGTCATACAGTATCTCTTTTATAGAACTTATGACAATGTTCAGGTAACAAGTATAGTCTCTGTATTCTTTCATGTTTATTATGCAGAGGAATGTTGGTTTAAAAATATCTGTGATATTCCTCAGTAAACTTAGTGCATTTTTCTCAATTCCTATGGCAGCATCTGTATTAATCAGTAAGAGATATACCTCGCCTTTTATCTTTAAGAAAGAAAACCACACCAGAAAACATGCAAACAACAAAGGATCTGCAGACTTTTGTGGCCTGTGCAGCTCTCCTTGAGTATCCATGAAAGAAGATAGTATTAACACAAGTACTAGCTGAGAATCAATACAAAACATTGAGTTTTTTAAACTCTTTCAGCTTGTGCTACTTTTTCAAATTTGGTGTCACATATAGAACATAGGTTAGTTTATTCTAATAAATGTTTCTTAAACAATCATTGTTTTCATAGAACACTGTTTTATCTAGAGATACGTATCTTAGCTTATTTTAAAGAAATTCAACATGTAAAAATTGTTGATCTTTATCTCTGGGAGAGATTGTTTGAAAACTGGAAAATGAAGGTATGATAACATTATTATATTGTAAAACAAGTAATTTGGTCAGAAGTGTTAAATTGAAATGCAACTCTCTGAATGAATTGTTCTTTGTTGAGAACTTCACCATGCTAACGCTGCAAAAGTGCAGTGGAAATTCTTCATGTAGGCCTGTATGTTAGTGTTGTTTTTTTGCTCTGTTTCAGTGTGAGTGTAAGGGCACATGATAGGGAAAAATGTGAGTATTGTGTATTACTCAGCTATGTTGCCTTGTCATCAGAAAAAGAAATAGGCATCATCTGAAGAAGTTAGTAAAACAGAGTCACCAAAAAAGATTAGTCCAGAGGGTGTGTTGGACATTGTCGTCAAGGTAACCAGGCATCTAAATGACTCAAAATGCAGTTCTGTTCTTCATCCTTCTCAACCCTACTTTTGCTGGAATCAAGAAATTGCATTGCTGCAGGGTGAATTGATTAGTCTAGTCAAAAAGTAAGTTTCTGTTACAAGAAAGCAGAATAAGCTTTTATCATGTTTAATAACTCCTCTGTGCAGTTGTACATCGGTTGAATCAAGTGCTGCGGCAGTGGAGGTGAAGTTTAGCCTGCAGCAGCCAGTGAGCAGAGGAGCTGGATCTCTGCCTTTTTACAGCATGAGAATCTCTTCAGCTGATGCTCCACAGTCCAGTGTGCTGTTGTTCCACCACAAGGAGCTCTTCTAGTTGTCCTCTAACCATTTATTTGCCTGCCATTGTGAGCCTCTCTTTGGTGGTGGCATAAGAGTTCCTGAAGCCATGTATCAACTGGAGTAAACCTCTGAGCTGGAGTGGGTTTTTTTAATCCTGAAGCCTTTGTGGGTTTTTAGCTGGGTTAGCTTTTTTAACCCAGATAAATTTTCTAATCTGGGTCACAACAGAGTTGCATGAAACTGTTTGCTGGCATAAGGAAAGGAATAGGATATTGCAGGGGCTTGGCAAACAGTCAGGACAGGGAGAACATGAAAACAATTCTCTAAGTAGCTCTGCTGCTTATGCTGTCAGATGAAAATGGTTGTTGATTTTGTTTTTGGCTTGGAGTCTTAAATGATATGGTACCACATATTTAAATTTGTCTTTTGAGACTAGATAGATGCAGTAACTGCAGGTTTCTTTTGCCATCTAGATTTCTTAAGGAGGGCAAAAGGCTGTTAAGTGGGTGGAAGGAAGAAACTGATCGGTGATGCTTACAAGACAATTCAATTGCTTAAACATAGACATGTGTTTCTATTTGAAATAGCATAGCACAGCACCTGGCCTCCAGCTGCTGCTGCTCAGAGGGAGGCTCTCTGTAGCCCTCCCATAGAGCCTCTTGTAAGTGCTAGCTCGGTTTAGATGCCTTCGATACTTCAGGGCAGCTCAAGTGCCACTTGGTGCCTCTGCTTAAGCACCAAGTTAAAAAAAAACGTTTTAGTTGAAAAAATACAACATTTTGAGATCAGCTTTGCAGATCTTCTGTGTTAGAATGCAGAGTAAATTCTAGTGATGAGGAGATCTCAAGGCAGATTCCTAATGTAGAAGTTACACTGATGTTTTTTGCTTAGCTTGATTTTGAGAAATGCAAAATGGCTTTCTTTGTCTGAATTGTGCTATTTGTCTGTTTTGCTGTTCCCAGTCATGTGAGAGTTTATTTGCCACCGCTTGAGTCAGGCACACCAACCACTTACTGCTCGAGAGCTTTGGAATTCCAAACTCCGTTAATATTTAATGAAGTGTTCAGAATCCCCGTGCACTCAAGTGTTTTGAAATTAAAATCACTGCAGCTGTATATCTGTTCAGTTGATCATCAACAACAAGAGGAACTATTGGTAAGTGGTTGTTTCTTAAAAGCCATGTGATATGAAGAACTAAAGTTACCTGAGGAATTATTTTTAAGATTAAAAAGAGAACATAAAGACCTAATTTTTCCATAAGAATTTCTGATAGAGTTACGTGTTAATGTGTTCATTTGTTCACATATATAAGTATAGTAAATAAAGTGGTGAGATTTTAAAAAAGGCTTAATCTGACAGTTTTGAGATTACAGTTTGCTAAAGATTTAGGTTTCTGCTTGATACTATAATGCCTGTGTGAGGAATCTGTATCATTCAAATAGATTCCTACTTAAAAAGTAACAATACATACCCCTTGTTACATATAACATAGGATGAAGAGAACTACTATTACATCAGTCCTAACTTTGTTGCAGGATAATAGTGGCCATGGAACAGTTCTGTCACCTCAACCTTTTTCTTTAAAGTGATTGAGATACCATGTGCTAACTTCAGGTGTGTTAAATGTTAGCTTCATTTAGCTATTGTCAAATACAAATAAGCATAACTAAATCTGCCTTGGGGCTGATGTCCTGGCTATTTTGAAGTGAGTGGGCTGTCTTTCCAGTGGTGGGTTTGAATGGGTTAGTGAAAAAAATTTTAAGCCTATCAAAGAAGTTAAGAGGTATAGACATTTCACTGTCATGCTAGGCTGTGGATAAGAGGTGTTTATTTGAGCAGATCTGCTCAAGAATGTGTGTTTGCTAATCCACCTTTAAATCTAAGTAGCATCTCCTATAAACAGGGGTCTTAATGTTGATAGAAATGGATCTGAGGTCTTGTCTGCAGTAGGAAGTTTTGTCTACAATGTAATTAAAGAGAAAACATCTCAAGAACAGGCTGGATATATTGTGCATATATGGTGTAAAATGCTTTATACTGGTATATCCTGTTCCTCTGGGAAGTGCAAAGTATCTTTCTATTGAAACAAGTGCATCTAAGTTTAGGGTGCTGTTATTTAAACTGCTATTTTTGAGTTGCAGAAAGAAAAATAAGTCTTCAGGTTATTTTGGTAGGGATTTTTTTCTCTTTCATGGTCTTAATATGGTTATGTCAGAAGTATCTTTGTCAACAGTAATTGGTAACATTGTTAAAGGTAATTTTACAGTACTACTCAAAAAGAGAGAAACAATGCTAGTTTCTTAAGGTAGGTGCATTGGAGTATTTAAACATTATGATCATTGTTCAGCTGTGATTTGAGAATGAGCATTTTCTCAAACTGAGAAATCGTTTGCTACCTGCTACCTCTCTTTGGAACTGCTGTGATGGTGCCTGTCAACAAGGCCTCTGTATTCAAGATGTCTTCCACTGAGATTACAGTTTTTCCCATCTATTTAATAATGCATATATTTCTCAAATTCTTGATGACTGCTTTCTTTTCAATTAGGTTATGCCAGTGTAATATTTTCCTAAGCAAAAGGGAGACTGGAGTTTATCCTAATGTATATAAATAGTTGTACCTAACAGGGAATTTAAAAACAAAAAATCAGGGAAATAGTTCAGTTATAAACAGAGTAAATATACTACACTTTTGGGTCTTTCCATTTCCTCAACCTTTTACTCTTATGCCTTGCATGGCTGGAAGATCTTTTTCTGTCTTCAGTTGGCTTCCCTAGTGGCCTTGACAATGCTGAGATAAGGGAATTGTTATTTTCCATGATTAGCATATCTAGTTTGTTTTAAAACATAAAAGAAGTATGAATGCCTTTCTCGCAATCACCCGGCATTGCTGCTTCACTCTGTTTCTCGTATTTTACAGCCCTGACCAATTATTCCCTGTGTCGTAATTTATTTGATTTCTTCTTGAGTGTGACTTTGTTTTTTTGTGGGTTTTTTTTTTTGTTTTAATTTCAGAACATTTGTTCTATTTTTTGTAGCATGGTTTTTAAATCCTGTTTGTTTTCTCATAAAGAGACATCTGTCAGACATCACAGAGATATTCATAAATACTTTTACTGTTCTGCCATCCAAGTTGTTAACAAATTCATCAGAACAGGCATGTGATATACCTCTTGCAGACTTACCTTGGTTTCTTCATCCTTTTGAGTAAGCTCCAAATCTCGAGGTGGACATGAAATATTGATTGGTCTTTCAGTACTGATAATTCTTAATTGAGTTTGGTGATTTTCTACTCACTGAGACACCCTTCAGTCACTCAGGAATTACTGATTCCCTTTGTAGAGGCAGCTTCTTTGGCAGACTTGCTTTGCTGCCTAATAAATGTAGTGTATAGGTCAGCACCAGGTGTCTTAAGAGTTAGCCTGTGCTTCTTCCAATATTGCTGGCAGGAAAAACAGTTTTACTTTCTACCTCCTAAACAAAACTCAATGTGTCTTAAATATTTTCCAATTGTGATGCAGAAGTGTGAGTATATGATACACATTTATATCTTCCACTGCATCAGAGCAAGTGGATAATTAGAAGACATCTATGTTATACAGAAAAAAGCAAAGGCATCTCTGTAGCCTCTGATGTACTGACGTGAAATGACGTTCTCAATAACATGCTGTATCCCAATGTCACATTATTTTGTTAGTCTCAGAAACTTTTCTCCATTGTTCTCAATGCACCTGTTTAAACAGAGCCTCAGGGAACATTTGTCTTGGAAAAACAATGCAATGATTTTTTTAAATTATTATTGTTTTCTAATTAACTGTTTCTTTACCCGCCTAAAGTTGAATGCAGATTCTGTCTGCATTTCCTACTGCCTTTGTTGGTAGAATCATTGTATGTAGTTATTTGATTTGTGAGAGATGAAAGCCATTTTTACAGGAGTTTTCCAAAAGAAAATGTTCTTAGCATGTGGCTCATTAGCATGGACATGAATAGGTTGCAGAGATAGCCAGAGAAACAAAAAGCAGTACTTAAATGCTGACTGTTATAAAACCATTCCAGCTAGTGAACTATTCAAAAAAACCCAAACAAATAAAATAGGCAGCATGGATTTGTTCACAGCTCTTATCATTTGGGTGAACATCAGCTGAGAAATTTCTTACATGAACTCTCTCTGATGGAATAGGGCTACTTCAAACTTTGAAATACTTTTAGTGGGAAGTATTATAAAACTATTTTTACTTGAATCTGGGAGATGCAAGGATGGCTTGGAAAGTAGAAAAATGGCTTTATAGCCCCTTTGACTACCTTGTGATATAAATAAGCAGAAAAAAAAAAAAGATTGGTTTACACAAAATTTTTATTTCCATTTGAAAGATGCCTCTGAAGGCCAGAGAATGGAAGGGTATGAGAATACACTAATCTCAAAAGCCCCTCCAATTAAAGTAATACTATTAAAGTGATATTAATTTAGGCAAATATAGAAATCAGATAGTAGTTGGGAAGGTTTTAAAAATAAAATATTGATAGCTATCAGATGTCAGTTATATCTACATTGGTCATACAAATTTTAATTTTCAACTTTAAAAAAAGTTACAATCTACTCCAATTATTCATGTTAGTAAAGAAGAGGCAAGAAATTCAGAATCTTAGACATCGTAACACAACAGAACAAAACTGTCTCTTTTTAAGAGAAAGTAGTATTTGGTGAAGTGGGTGTTTTACACACCCACACTTATTTGTAAGTAAAATGCTCTTTAAATGAAAAGGTGTCTATCCTGCAGAGTATGTGTATCTTATTGTGGTGAATGCTTTTTTGTGTTTTTTACAGGGCATTGCTCAGATAAACCTGACAGATGCAGAGAGTTCTGGTGAGATGCAGCTTCACTGGTACCCTGTTCAGATCTTCACTGGTTCAGAGCCCCAGAGAGCAAAGAGCAAAAACCAATGTGAAGACAGTATTCCTCAGTCTTCTGGAAATGTAACTACAGTTAAAACAGTATGGCTCTTAAAAAGTGATTTATTTACTTTCTTTGACCGGCAGGGTGATTGTCTTAGCTTGGGTGCAGGTTTTTGAGTTATCAGAGGAAGTGCTAACTTAATTTAACTCTTGGGGTAAGAGCTGGATTTTAGAAGACTAGTTGAAAAACTAGATCATGTTCTGGGCAGGTGCTTGAAATAGTACCCTGTATATGTTTGTATGCATGTTTCCAGTCCAGCTAAAACACATTAAAAAGTTTCTGCTACTGCACATGAAGAGATTGTCAAGAAAGGTTGTGCAATTTCCATCCTTGGAGATGTTTTCAGCCCTTGACTGGGCTCTGGATAGCCTGACTTGGCTATGATGACAGTCTTGCTTTGGGCAGCACATCAGACTAGGTGACCTCCAGAGGTCTCTTTTGACTTAACTTGCTGGATGATGCTCCACAGTCAAGTAAAGTCTGCCCAGTTTCTATGACAAGTTGAACACCACATACTTTCGTTTGATAAGATTCAAGATTCAGACTTTTTTGGTTGTGGTGTGGTTTTGTTTTTTAAGGAACATATGACAGCTTTGTTTTTATTTTTTTTTCTGAATAATACACATTTAGTTCACTGGCTTGTTCAAACAGTTTTAATTAAAGTTTAATTTACCTTTCAGGATGCTGTGACAGCCCTGTTAGCTAGGACCACTGCCCAGCTGGAAGCAGTTGAGAGAGAGCTGGCAGAAGAGAGAGTGAAACTGGAGTACACAGAGGAGGAAATCTTGGAGATGGAAAGAAAGGAAGATCAGGCAGAAGCCATATCAGAAAGGTAAAAATGGTTTAAATACCTCATCAAACAGATAATAACTAATACTTCCTCAAAGATATTTGCACTATGGGTATAGTCTGAAATAAAGCAGGAAAAATTGTAGATCTGTATTCTGAAATTTGCTCCCTGTTAGTGCTACATGTATAAAATTCTATTATGTCATGACCTGCAAACAGGAGGAAGCCTTATTTGAAAAGCTGGTTGAATTTAGGGAATTTGGGGAGTGGGAAAACATTATATCAAATAGAAATTTTGCTAGGGAGGGCAACTGTAATTAGAGTTTGTAACAGGCCTGTATTAAGAAAAAGTAAATAAAATTTGGTGGTGACAGGGGATGTTTTTAGGGATAGGGTTGCAGTTTAATTCCTAATGATACTCCTGTTTTTTTACATGAGTTGCATTGCTCTTTTTGTTATTGCTTTCTTAGTATTGTTATAAAGACCAGAACACATGGTTTAAGAAAATTAGGGAAGGTGAATTTTTTTCATTGCAATGTATTTGCTTATTTGCATTTGCAGAAATGCAAGTGTGCTATGTTCTCCTGTTGAAAATACTAGTTTTTTATTGGATAAACGATACTCTAAAATTATAAGCTGGCTTAGATAATGTAATATGTAAATGTAATTCATAATTGCATGGGGTTTTTTTTAACACCTGTGGAATTATTGTGTTGTTCTGACTTTAGGAGTTGGCAAGCAGAATCTGTTGACAGTGGATGCAGTAATTGCACCCAGACTAGTCCTCCTTATCCAGAGCCGTTTTGTGGGGATCCATTAGCTGCACACATGTTTGCAACTCAAGCAGGCCAGTACAGTTCTGGAAAACTGCAGCCTCCACCACTAAAGGTAATGAGAGAAGACACGGCAGCACAAAAACTGCCACCCTGCCTGGCACAGTGAGCTACTGCTGTGCCTGGAGTTTGAGTCTGAATTGGCCAGGAGAGAAAACAATCAGCAATGACACTGGCAACCCTGTATGAGCACTGACTTCGTGACAGCTGTATGGCTATGGAGTGGTGGAAGTTCACTCTTTAGGGCTGGGTTTTTTTTTGTTTTCATACTGCTTGCTTCTGAACAGAATTTGGTTCTTATATCAAAAGGCAAACTGTTTTTACTGTGGCCTTTATCTAATCTATAAACAGGCATTTGTATCAGTTTCTGCATTTACCTGAAATTGTAACAGAAAAGATCATGATCTAATTCCAGTCCTCTTATTTCTGTAAGAATTTTGAAAGGAATTGTGAAGGAAGAAATTTTAGGACTTGTATTACTATTTCAGTGTTACAATAACGTGGAATAATTGTGCTGAAACTGGTGTATTTAAAATCTTTTGTAGTCAAGATCTGAGACACTGAAAATAATCCTTCACAAGCTGAAATCTGCAGACTTCCATTGAAGTAGAGAACATAAGCTATTTATATTGCCTTTAGGGAAGATCACACCTCTTTTTGAGGAGTGAGTTTTCTAAAAGTTGGGAAGCTTTGCTAGAGTAGCCTATGTTTTCTGTCTTTCTGAATATTTTAGCGTTCTCGTATAATTGTGTGAACAGACTTTCAGTTCCTTTTTTCTTCCTTGTCTTCATTTAAGTTCCTCTAGTTTTAAGGTGGTTACTTGCTTCTGAGTTACTGTGCTTGTTGAAAGGTGACTCAGTTTTCTTCTGTTGAGGCTGGAGATCAGGTGGTAGTTTGGGTAATATCCAAATGCCAATCCTGAATGCAGTCCTTGTGTTCTGCAGCTGTGATATAACTGCATCTCATAATTGTTACTGCTCCAGCAAAGGCTTCTGAAAGGTTATCTCACAATTTTGAGTGACCCAGTTTTAAAACTTTTACAAAATTTAGGTGATACATCCTCTCAGGACTCATTAAAATTTGAATCTAGCTCTAGCAGGACAAGTTGTTTACTTTTGATATTGTTGAAATGTCTGATTGTCTTTGCTAGGAGAGAGAAAATAAGGAAGAAATAAAAAAAAATTCCTTTGTTGAAATTTTAGGTGGATAAGGAAACTAACACTGAGGATCTGTTTCCTGAAGAAGTTGCTATTCTTCCAAAAGAGAGAACCAGCCGCAGGCCACGGGGTTCTGCTTTTGTTCGCAGTAGCACAATTGTGCGTTCCCAGACCTTTTCGCCTGGAGCACGAAGTCAATATGTTTGCAGAGTGAGTAAAACTTGAAAAGGAGGAGGGGGAAGGGGTCTCCACACACAAGTATGTTATACATTTTTTTATAATTTCACAATAAGATTTCATTGAATTTATAAGAAACTTATATTACTTTTTAATACTAATGATCAATTGTTAATTGAGCTCAAACAATGCAGTGGGGAAGAGCTTCCCTGACTTTTTAAATGAGTTTTTTACCTGCATGGATTTAATTTGAAATTTAAGAATCTATGATAAATTAGATATTAAGCTCTTTTCTCTGGCAACCTTAGATGTTAAGTGAGGGTGGTTGATTTTACAATGCTATCTAATGAGGTGTATAAGCAGTCAGCTTAGAAGCCGTGCTTAATTTTCACATACATAACAGTTTGAAAAAGGATACTTTTTCATGCTTAATCTTAGGGTTATTGCAGAAATATTCATACAACTCTGATTGCTGTCATGAATATCAGTCAAAAGGTGCCTGTTAACTGTGGGACATAGGATTCCTGGGTGCACTGGTGCAAGTAATTGAGGACCAACACAGCAGTTTTCAAGGTCACATTTATTGTTTGCTGCATTCAGTGGCAGAAGACTTATAAGCAGTTGGCTCATGGTATTGCAGATCAATACATGGGTATTGGTTTTGCAGTATTGGTGAAATATTATCATAGCTTTGATTGTACTTTTTTATAAGCTTCTGAGAGCTTGAGTTTGAAAATTCAGGAAACGATTTTTAAATTCTCTGCTCACTTAACTTGCACTTACTTAAAATAAGATGCGGGGAGAAGTGGGAGATTGTATTGGTTATACCCACAACAGTAAATGTTTTAGGATTAACTATTATTGCTTTTGAGTCCTCCCTCCCTCTTTTTTTTAGGTTAGATTGTGTTGGACATTTAGTAGAATGGTTGGTGAAATTTACCTGTAAAACATTGATGGTTTGTAAGTTTTCTTGAATTATTGTAACTACCATATGAGCACCATTATATATAAATGTTTATAAATAACTGGAAAAAAATCAGTTGCTTAAAACAAGTGTATTCTAAAAAAAAAATATCAAGGAAAAAAAAAAAAAAAGAATCCCACATTTCTTAATGAAGATGATCTTGTAAGCAATCTTTATTTTCAATGTCTTTTCTACTCAGCTGTATCGCAGTGATAGTGACAGTTCAACCCTGCCAAGGAAGTCCCCTTTTGTGCGGAATACCTTGGAGAGGCGCACTCTACGATATAAGCAGGTATGCCTAGGAAAATGCTCTTTAGTTTCCATTAAGTTGCTAGAACAATGGCACCTTTATACTTCAGAGCTTTAGATGTCTACAGGTACATTCTGATCCTTTTAGGAAATGTACAAAACTTCTGCAATGTAATTGGGGTGCGGTGCATGTTTTGGGATTTGGACTTTTTAGGCTAAAAGGTAGACATGAAGTTAAATAAAGTTGCAAACAATTTTAAAGGAGGGAAAAAGTGTGGCAGATGAAAATTAGTTCAATGGAGACTGAATTTATATTGATTTAGATGTAAAGTTTAATAAATCTTCCAAATCAAGTTTATGATGCAGGGTACAGGTTCAGAGAAGCATGTATGAATGTGACATTAAGACATGCATCTCCCCTCCCATACAGCCTACAAATAATAGTATTTGAGACCCAAATATTCAGGAATTAATAGGTTAAGCTCTCCTTTTGCCCCCATGCCACTTCTCATGCTGTCGGACAAGTGGGGAGAGAAGGGCAGATGAGGCATTAATGTTGTGTATAGAAATGACATAAAATGTAGTCTGGTTAGCAGAAGTTAATGCCTTGCTGTTGTAGGCAGGTGGACATCCATGCCTCCCCTTTTGATTCAGAATGTATCTTAAAACCAGTATTGCATGAAGCCCTTTAAGAGAAGTCTTGCTCAGTACAGTATTTTTCTGAAGTCATGGTGTCACTGATTTTTTTCTTATTGCGTCTCTTTTATTATCATCATAACATGAAATTTTAGTCCATAAACTTCATTAGGTAGATATTTGTAAGTTAAAAGAAAACTGTAAAAGGAAGTAGTAGAAAGTAATTGAAAAACTTAGCTGTAAGGGTTTTCTGTACCATACAATTATCTAAACTTTTCTGGTGGATGTAAATAATCTGCAAAACTGCATGTGGAAAAGACTGTGTATGAAGTAAGTACAGCAAATGTGTGGTCTATAGAGCTAAAGACAGACTAGTAAACTATATTGAGAGTAATATATTGTGCATTTTATTTGAATCCTTGTAACTCAACAGTCCTGCAGATCATCTTTGGCTGAATTTATGGCAAGGACATCCTTAGACCTGGAGCTGGATCTCCAGGCATCCAGAACTCGACAGAGACAGCTGAATGAGGAGATATGTGTTTTAAGAGAGTTGAGACAGCGTCTGGAAGATGCCCAGCTCAGGGGGCAGACAGATTTACCCCACTGGGTCCTTAGGGATGACAGATTCCGAAACTTGTTGAAGGAAGCGGAAAGGCAGGTACGGTCATATGACATAAGCACTCAGTTTGCTCAGAAACTTCTCATTCCAAAATCTCTTCATTTTGGTAAGATGTCTAAAGAGATATTTGTTCAGAATCTCATACAGTAAATATTCCTTTTATATTCTTGAAGTTAGCACAATAGAAATGATTACTTTGATTATTACCAAACTGTGTATTAATTGCAGGACAGTTTTTGGAGAATGGCACTGTTTGCCAGTGGCACTTTCTGTTTTGTTCTAGATTTTTGTTTATTTGTTGTTCAATTGTTTTTGTTAAGGTATTTATTGGAACTTTAATAGTTTTCTTTCTTCTGGTATTTAAAAGAAATTTTGCTGATTGGATATTTATACTTTTACAAGTATTTGGAATGTTCCCTAAGAATGTGATTTTTTTTTTCCTGTTCTTGGAGAAAGAAGTTGTAGAAAAAAGTGGCAAAACTGCACAACGGACAAAATTGTCCTTGGATTATCAGAGACAAAAACTGAGCCTAAATTTATAGTAAGATCTGGTTTAACAGATCTGTGTGCAGTAAATTTTGTTAATTTATTACATGTATTTCTGAAAAGCATTAATAAACGAAACAACTCAGTCTTCTGCATTTATAGTTCTTAGATGATCAGCTGTTTCAGACAATGTATTAGTGTGGTTTCACCATGGTTGGGGGGGGAAAAAATCCATTCTTTTACTGTGAATACTCTTGTTTTTATTTATTCACGTGCCCATTTAAAGCCTTATGCTCTTGTTTTCAGACCAGACAGACCAAATTTGAACATCACCAAGAGCAAGCAGCTGAAAAGATGCTAAAGAAGGCATCAAAAGAAATATACCAGTTGCGTGGGCAAAATCAGAAAGAACCTATTCAGGTGCAGACTTTTAGGTAAGTGGTAATGTGTAATGAAGCAGCATAGCAACAGTTCATTAGTCAGTTTAAAGCTTTCTGAAACATTTAGCTTAAATTTTGTATGTCTTTTGATTTTAATCAGAAGTAATTAACCAGTACTTTTAAACTGTATCTGGATTTGGACATGAGTTCTCTTTGAATGCTTTGTTCTGCAAAGAGCCAAAGCTAAGGCAAAATTGCAGTTTTACAATTCTAGCATAAATGACATTAAAAAAAAAAAGCTTCAAATACAAACATAGCTTAGCTGATTCTTCCAACTTGGCCTAGTTGCTATGAAGTCCAAATGATGTGTCAGTTCTTCAGTACAAGCCTGTAGGCTTAAATAGTCTGTTTAATGTAATACATATAAATTGCTAGTAATACACTCTCCCTAAAAATTACTCAGTAATACTGGAATTTTCTTTCAAGAAGCCTTTTCTGTGGACTCTGTTTCCAGAGTTGCCATCTTTTTTTTCCACTTCTTTTTTGTAGACACTATTTGCAAAACATACAAGGGTGAAATTCGCATTGCAGACCTTGTCCTGTGCAACCTTTTTATGATTAACTGTGACTGAAGTTGAGTGAGTTGTATAAAACTTCCACCTAGGTTTTCAAAAATAATAACTGTGTTCAGTGGAATGTTGCAAGAAGTATATAGTGAGATTTAGTAGTTTTTGGAAGTTTGTTGTACTCAAATACTGACCAGTTCAGTGCATAAATAACAAATACTAACCATTAACCAATGTAAAGAAACCATGTTCTTGTGGGGAGGAGGGGGAATGTAGGCATAATTTTATTTACTTCCTTTTTCTCTTGTTTTGATCACAGAGAGAAGATAGCTTTTTTTACAAGACCAAGGATTAACATACCTCCTCTGCCAGCTGATGACGTATGACATGTTGCATTGTAAACATGAAGTATTTATCGCTTTTATTTTAATGAAGTTCTTAGATTAGACAAGTTTCTTTAAAAAAAAATTGTGCAAAAGCTAATATACACGTTTTGTAAAAAATCAAAAAAAGTTAAAAAAGTAAACATAAACAAAAACATATATATAAATATATATACATATATATTTTATAATAGCGACTGCAACAAGGCTTGGTTTTTCCTTGTTGTGAAACTGACATCTCTGAAGACAACTTATTTTATAAAAGATCGACTATCCTGTTAAGAGCGTGTACAGTTTTTATGCTGTTTTATTTGACTTAAAGGCTGGAAGACAGAAACAAAGTGAGTTCAGGCAAATTCACTGTAGTGTAATTTATTTATAGTGCCTTTTTTCCTTGAAGGAAAATACCTACTTTAAGATGTATTTTAAGACTGAAATTTTGTTCCTCAGTATTTGTCATACAGTAGAATGGAACCATTGAGCTGGTTTTGTTTCTGATACCTGAAATGAAAATACTATGTTCTAAAATTGTCACTTTTTTCAGCTTTATTATCTGTAGCTTATTGATGTACATTGTATTCTTTAGCACTGTCTGTGTTATAGCAAAAATATTATCACCTGCAATGTGTTTAACACTAATTAGAAGTGATGTTAAACATTGCAGAATTCATTTGCATGTTCTTACTCTGCACTAATAGATTGTTTTCATTTCTGTTGTGTCTAAAGTATCTTTATATTCTTAACTAGATCCTCAGTTTAAACGGGGGAAGCAAAAGGGTGACAGGTCTTTGTTTTGCTGTTTAATGAAAAGGGAATTAAAGGAGCAGTGTGAGCTGGCTGTGTGGAAAGCCTTAATGGGCTATTACAGTAATTTCTACAGTTCTGCAGATTCTCATCTGATTCAGGAAAGCACATGTGTTCTGATTTCAGAAAGCAGCTGCTTTAAGTAAGGGTGCTTAAACACATGTTCATCCTAAGGGATGCGCTTTGTGGTTACTGCAAGCAAGTTCTTTGAACAGTGACACTTTCCAGGAGGAAGGTGTATAATTCTGGAAGGTACAGCTCACTTGATAGCTAGTTGGACCAGCTAAAATCTGGTAAGAAATAATATTATTTGTAACCATCCGTTTTAATGAAAGACTGTCACCCTAAATTCCCGAGAATGCCAGTTTTGTGTCCTTGCATCCTGCAAGTATGTAAAAATACTTCCTTACTAAGCTATTATAATAGAGTTTCTCATATTTTTCTAATTATACATTACCCGCAAAGAGAGGTGCCCAACACAAGACTGACTTTGCAAATTACTGGAATATCCCCGAAGGAAGATCATGTTGTCTCTTAATTAAAGATCAAATTGGTTCCGTATTTTTCTATGTCAGGAAATCAAAACAAGGGCCAAAAACCAAACAGACCTATCAGAATATTTTCAAATATTCTGTAAGTTTTCTTTGGGAGTTTCAAGAACTTGACTCTGTTACCTTGTCAAAGGTCAGGAAAGCCTGGAAGAGAAATTGAATTACTTTTACTTATCCACACTGAGGCAAAAAGTAACGGGGGGAAAAGATTGTAAGCATAAATGTTAATTAACACAAACATTTAAGGTAGTATTTCCTGTTTCCTAATATGGCCTATAGTCATTACAGGCATCAAGTGTTGCGATCATATAACAATATATATGAAATTGAAGTATATTTAGCATTTATTGTGCTATTCATCCTAAAGCCTATTTTGCCTGTTTTGGTGGGTGTATATTGAGTTCCTTGGGCACAACTAGACTTATTCAAAAACGATGCAAATAAAAACCAAATCATGTGAGAAATTTGTAGTGTTTGGGTAAAAGTCTAGGGGCCAGCAAGCTTTTCAGTGCTCATTACTTTAAAAGACCAGTTAGTCAGAATTTTGTTCCTCATCTCCAGGGGAGGATGTCACACAGTAGAGTTTATCCAAAGTTACCATGGAGTGACACCAGAAGTGTTTGCTGTGTATTAAGAACAGACAACACCATGTTCCTGTGAGGCTGGTCAGGCTGGAAGGGGTTGCCCAGAGAGGTGGAACACTCTGTCCATAGTGTGGATGAGGATTTAACTGGACATAGCCCAGAGCATCCTGGTCACATTAGGCCTGCTTTGAGCAGGGATTGCGATAGGGACCTTTATTCCACCCTAAATTGTTCTGTGACTATAACCAAGGAGCAATGTCCAGTGGTCTCTCTGTCAGAGGGTTTTTTAATTGTGACCACTGTGAGATGTCGTCGATGTATCTTGTGGGTCTGTGATTCTGACTGCTATAATGAGTTCTGTCTTGATGTGGTAATGAGTTATCATATTCAGTATTCATCTCTCTTGTTTTTGTCACAGTTCTGTATGATTGTGTCATTTTTGTATTATTTGAAAGTATTTCTTCTATAAAATAAAATAATTTGCCATAAACAGAAAAAGGGTTTTCTTGTATGTCAAAGATACTTCCTGAATCTTTTATATTTGCCATATTACTGATGATTTAATGAAAAAAAATCCACTGTTTTTGAATAACACTGTCATTTAGGTTAATGTAATGAATTTTCAAGTAAAGGTAAGAGAGAAAGTCTGAGAAACTGAAGATCTTAGAGGGGTTACATTCAAGTCCCGAAAGAGGAATGGCAGATACCGTCTTCCAAGGGCTTATCACTCGTCGTAAGTTCACAGCTGTATCAGAAGCTCGTAGTTGAATATTCCCAGAATTCTTGGGTAGCTCCAATTAAAACATGTTGAACTTCTTTTTCTTGTAACAAACATTTGCACTTTCTAAATTAGTATTGAAAGCAAGTTGACATTATTACTTCTGTAATATCCAACTTATGACTAATTCCAAGGTGGAAACCACTCAAAAGAATACTGGTTGACTTTCTTAGGCTGGCATTTATTTACTGCTGCTTTCACAAAGGAAACATTAAACCTGCAAAATTACAGAATGGCCATTTCTCAGTTTCTCTCTGCAACTCTAAGCTGCAGGAACGTAGGCAAAATCAAGCAAGGACATGTGACTCCTGTCTCTCCAGTATTTGCAAGGCATCAAGGGTATGACAGAGTTTAGGTTATTTTTAAACCGTCTGCTAGAAATAGGCATTTGGAATGGCAACCGTCCCTGTCTCGCTGCCGTCAGGAGCAACAACAGAAGCTATAATGGGTATGTTGGGCTGGGATTTCTCTTGTAAGAATGAAGTCTTATTTGTGTTTCTTGCTTGCAGTTCTTTTAAGCACTTTGCAGGACTTAAAGGTAAGTGCAGTATAAAGAATATTTTTAAAAATTAGTTAGATGAACTACGTCTCTTGCTTTCAGTAGATGTAAAACTGAAGTTTGAATTTTTAGGGAAGAGGGCCCATCACAGCTTGTTTTGACCTCAACCTCCGTTATGACTATAGTGTTGTAGGTCTTTGAGATGAAGAAACATTTACAGAGACTTGAGAAACTGCAAGCTAACAAAAGCAAGAGCAGCCTGGTCCAAAACATCATGTGAAGGATATATATTTTTCTCTGAGATCACTCAATTGACAGAGTAGCATTGGAAGAAAATACCAAGGAGTAAAATTGATTTGGTTTTGGAATCTGTAAATGTCAGTTAAATAATTTGCTTGCACATGGAAAATGTCCATATTCTTGGATTTCAGAGCTTCTTAGGAGCTGGTTCTGGTTCCTTACAATTTCTGAAAAATCTCTTATATTTGAGCATGCATATCTATTGTATTTTCAATAGAGAATCAGGTATTCTGTCCCTTTAGTTTGTCTACGCTTTGACCATCCAACTAAAAATGTACTTTCAGTAGGAGATTTAATGAGATCAGCTGGTAATGGACAAAATAAAATCAGGAAATTAATTTAGGAAAGTCTGTCCAGGAAAAAAATGTAGGCTTGAGACCCTAATACTCATTTGTTAAGTGCACAAAATTACTATTCTGTGTCTAGGGTACAGTGTTTGTGTTCAAGAGTGTGTCTTTGGCATAGAAGTTCCCAGGTGTAGATATTTCACCAAGTAAATGCTACTTCCTGTTTTCCATATTTTCCTCTCATAAACAGATGGAAGGAAATTATGATTTATTATCAAGAAAATAAATCAAGTGCTCAGTGTTTAGCTTCCTTCACAAATTCAATTGGTCTATTAATACTGATTTTAATGGGCACAAAGAATAGAGGCTGGCAGGAAGCTGGCACTTGTATCACTTTTCCACATTTCACTGACATGGTTATGAAGGCCTGGGGCTGTTACTGATCCATGAGTGGTAGAGGATTATGATCTGCAGTGCTGTGTGTGAAGAGCATAATCAAACCTCTTCTCTAAAGACATGATTCTTGCTCCAGAAAGGTGTGGGAACTTCAGGGGAAGCAAGCTAAGTGTTCATATTTCTCAATAAAATCCAATGTGTTGCATCTGCATGGGGAGTCTCTATGAGAAATACATGGCACATCCATAAATTACTGCTCAAGCACACTGGGACAAAAAGGTCTTCCAGAACTGAATTCCTTCAACTTTGAAGTGAGTGGAAGTCACTTATGTGCACTCAGTCACTGGCATGTGTGCTTGTGCAAGACCTCCCTCTACTCAGCTGTTGCATCTGCTTGGAAATACAAACCCCCTGCCTGGTTACCTGTAGGGGCAAAACCAGTCTGTGCAATATTCAAATACAGAAAGGTGAGCAGTAAGGTGAATGTCCTGAAATACAACACACTGCATATGTACAAACATGTACAGGGTCTTCAGAAAGAGCAGTTACAACCTCTGCCTTGCAGAGCCCTTGTACAAAATCTGAACAGTCAGAATTTCAGCATTTCTTACCTTGTAGAAATCAAATACATTGCTGAGTATGATAAAATTCTTAAACACTCCCCTTGCCTCTCAAAAAAACCCCAAACCAACACCAAAACCAAACAAAAAACCCAACAAAACCAAACAAACAAAACCAACCCAAAAAACGCCCCAAACACCCAACACCCCCCCCCCAAGATTACAGTTGAGATACTGTACACAGTTAACCAAAATGTGAAAGTCAGGCTAATTGCCTTTTAAAAAAAAATTTTTGGAAGGTCTAACTTTTCAATATTTGGGAAAGCTTAAGCAGATGTTTTGGAAAGGAAAAGTATTCTGGCATATAGGAGAGGATCTTTCCAGCAGTGAGAGTTGCATTGAAGAAAAGGCAGAAGTGCATGGATGGATGGATGGCAGAGAGAATTAAGAAGTGAAGGTAACAAGGATGAAACAAGGATGAAACCTTTGTGGGAGGCTTGCAGACCACGAATATGACACAGAAGATGGAGCGAAGTCAATTTGGATAGGCTTGAAATGCAGTGCCAGAAAAGCGCAAGAGATGGTGAAATTGCAGTTTGTCTCGTTTCCAGGCTGCTGTGATTACATATTTCACAGAGCAGCAGCCTGGTCTGCAGAGTCACCAGGAATACTTGATGGCCTTCACCCAGCATACTTCCTATGCTTTTACCTCGTGAAAAATGTCAATGTTGTTGCTATTGCAAAAAGAATACACAGAACGATTGATTAGCTCAGGTTAGGGAGGGAAGAAAGAGCGTGTGTTCCAATGGTGACGGAACAGGCAGGGCAGGGTAAAGAGGCTTGCAGTTTAATCCCGCAGGATTGCAGGCTGGTGCGGCTCCCCCGATCAGATATCCTATAGACGGAGGATGCAGTCACATGATTGTTACTGCTTCCTCCCCATGACATCACTGCTGGTGCAGCCATACCACCCAAGGAAGGATGCTATTAAAATCATTGGGATTGGGCTAAATGATGTTGCATTGCAGGTAAGCAACATAATTCTTCGAAAAAAAAATCATTTGCCAGTTGCTCTTGTGCTGCAGTCGTGGAGCTGCAGCTCCGTCGGGCAGAGTTTCTGCTGGAAAATAAAGCGGCACATTTTCTCTGCAAGCAGAGGGTTTGCAGGTGCAGAGGCTGCCCGCTGGCTCTGTGCTGATCTCCCGGCTGACATCTCCGGTAGAAATGCTGCCAGATGGAGCTTTATAACTAAAGAAGGCCCTTTGTTCCCTGTACTTTCCAATGGCTCTTTCGGGTGTCTGCGGAATTCTGTATTTATGTGAGCAGCCATCATCATTCAGTCGTGCAAAGAGAGCAGCAATAGTGTTTTGCTTGCATCCCCTGCCTTTTTTCTTTTTTCCCTGGATGCTTAAAGAAAGTTGCTGGTGTGTCTTAAGCTTATAAAGGAATGAGGATTAACTTGCTTGAGGGGTTAAGAGGTATATTTGGAGAAAGAAGCCTTTCCTTTATTGTTAATTTTTGCTCATGTGGTTTCAAAGCACCCAGACCGACAGGTTTCCTGCATAATTTGCCAGTAAAAGGTCGGTTTTTCCTTGTCCTATATAAACATGGAAAATCCTTTTCCAAAAGGAACGTAGGAGATGACAAGCGGATTTTTGCTCTCTTGCAAAATGCTGATCACCAAAAGGCTGAAAAAATCCACAGCAAACCGTGCTTTTGGACTTAATATTTGTGGAAGCAAAGTCCAGAATCTGTTTTCCTGATGTGGATGTTTAATTATGTGCTCTGTACAAATACATTAATATAAATCTGTAAACAAAAAAATATTGACTCTCCTGTGGGGTTTTTTTTTTTCTGTATAGCTTTTAAAATATATTTTAGGGTTTTAAAATTCTTAATTTTTTTGAAACTTTTTTCTTATCCAAATGTTACAGTGTGAGAAGCTAAATTAATTTTGAGTTTATACTAGTCGGAAAAGAAAATTATATATATTTTTAAACAATTGCGATAAATAATTCTGTGCCTTTGCCAGAGAATGGAGAATGACTCAGCTGCAGCTTCATCAGGCAGAGAGTCAGGTGATTTTTTACTCTTGGTCTACAGGAAGGTTTGTTTTTTTTTTAATTCTTCCCAATCCTGTTCTTTGTTCAAATAATTTTTTCCCACAATTGGAAAAATGTGAAAATTTGGCACGCCTAGAATCTCTGTGTGCTCACTCATACATTAAGGGGGGGATGTTTTGGATCTCCCATGCTGAAGTAGATTGTACATCCTAGTGAGGGGTGAATTCTGCTTTCCAGTGATCAGGTATGCAGTTGTGTCAGGATCAGAAAATAAGGTGTGTGTGGGGAGAAGTAGATAATGAATTATTGCAGTACAAAAAGACAGTAATTGTTCCAAACTGAAAAGAAAAATAATTTTCAATTTTATTTTTTTCCAACAGAACCTCTCCTGTTTTTTGTCAAGACTGAGCCTCTAGAGTGATAGAAATACAAACCTGTTGCTGTATGAGGTGATGGGGCCAGGGGGAGATTGTATCCTGTTGGTGCCAATGCTGGGTTTCTTGTTGATTCCCTCTGGAGTCAGGGCTGGCTCAGTTCTCTCCAGCACTGGCTGTGAGCCGAGCTGTGCTCTTGCCCATCACACTCACTGGGACTTGGCTCTTTGCCTGTGCAAGGAGCACAGCAGGACTGCCACACTTGGGTTCTACAAGTGTAGAGGGTTTCTCCCTCTACTCTGGATCATATGGAAGTGCCCTATGGAAATATGTGCCAGGCAGGGGTTCTCCTGATCTCTCAGTTTGTCAGACATATTCTGTGCAAGAAGACAGGGCACCAGCCTTATATATATGCTGGGGGCCCTTGGAGATTAAGGATTTAAGTGCGTGCCTGAAGAGTTACTTAGTATAAAAGGGGGACCCGGGGGACATCCCCAGCTGGGAGGTGCTGCTCTCCCTGGCAGCACTGGGATGCCCTGCCAGGGCTCCAGCACACGGCTGCAAGAGTGCCCATGGGGGCCTCTCTTACAAAAGTTGTACCTTTTCAAAGGTACTGGCTGGTAGCTTTTAAACAGGGACCAGAGGAGAAGATGGGGAGTGTTGATCCTGGGTTAGAGAACTTCCTATCTACCTGAACCAAACTCTCCTCTCTACCTATCTACCTGAACCAAGTTCTCCTCTGGGAACCTCCTGGGGCTGGGAACTGCTTCATCATGAAGTTGCTGTTTGCTGTCCTGGAGGGCAAAGTGAGCAGGATTGTGACTGTAGCCAGGTGCTATAGCAGGGGAAAAGGGGATGCCCCTACCCCCAGTCCTGCGCAGTTCAGAGCTGTCTTGCTTGTGTTAGAGGTTGGTGTTGTGTTGTGTTCAGCCTCTCTCAGGCCTCAACAGCTCCTAGCTCAGCATGATGCTCGACCCTCAAAAGTGGTGTGGTACCCAGAGGTACCAGTCCTTTTCCTGGTTGCTTTTGCCATCACACTGCACCTTCCAGGGTACCCAACAGGTGTGTGTGTGTTAATTTTCCTCTCAGTGAGAGGTTGTAGAAAAAGTGTATTAAATCATTTTTTTGTGTGTGCATATGTACACACACACCATCTGTTGTTTTTTTTTTTCAGCTTTCTTCATCTCTAGCCTGGCAGAACTAAAAATTCACACACAATTATTAATGTCAAAAGAGGGACTCTGGCAGGGTTACACTAGGCTGCTATTCCTGAAGCACTTTTAACATTTTGCTCTTAAGCATCACCCCAAGGAAAGGGTTTTCCCATCTTGCAGAAGCTTCCTCCCAGGGGGATGAAATAACTTGTCTGTAGCTGTGCAGCCCATCAGCATCAAATGCAGCAGTGAAAGCCAGTGCCCTGTGAACAGGAAAACATTATCCTCCTGTGTGAAAAATACTCACAACCTCTGCTCAAATCACAAGAAGTGACATAGTAGAACAGATTAATGTCTTTTCCAGTGTGGGTTTATCAGCTTTATTTCAAACTGAAGGCTTAAAAAGGTTTTCAGCGAGGGGTACATTGAATGTCATTGAACATCCCATTTCAGAAAAGAGCTGTTTAGGAGTAACTGTATACCAGGGCACTTCTCTTCTGACAGTGCAACTCTGCTCTGTCTGAATGCATTCACTTTTTCTTTTTGCAATTCCAAACCTGTTTTTCCCCATTAATCTTAAAATCTTCTGAATGAAGAGGCAAAGAGCAGCACTGAAACATGAAATCTGGTGCTGCAAAGCTCAGCTGTGTCTGACATGAGGAGGAAAAGACTGTAGCACCCCTGACTCTTCAGATGTAGTTTAGAACTGCATGGCAGTAAAAACCATGGCTTCGGAAGGGAAATTCCCCCTCTTTTTTGTGAAGAATAGGACTTGAGAGAAACCAAGAATAGAAACCATACATGCTCCTACACTCTTAGGGCTGGTTTCCAGGGTGTCCTCTCTCCTGAAATGTACTTTCTTATCCAGAAGTTGAAGGCATCCAGAGTTTAATCTAATCAAATCTCATTTCCTTCAAGAAGTAATGGGCTGTGGAGTTGATACAGTTCATGAGGCTCATCTGCCCAAACGTCTCTGCTGTTAGTAGAGGAGCATCTTTTAATAGAGATGTTTCAGCTCAGTCTCAAAACTGCAGATGAATGTTCCAGAGCCAGTGATGCTTCCCTCCTGTTTTTTCCACAGCCTCAACATCTGCACTAACAAGTAAATTTATTGAAGGAACCTTTAAGATTCACTGGAAACAGAGATGTGAGTTTAACTTTTTTTTTTTATATACAGAGGCAATTTTGACAAAAATTTCATTTAGAGCTTGCAGGGAAAGAGCTGGGATTTTTTTTTCCCCTTGCCTTTCTGACATAACTGAGCAGCTGAACTAATTTTTCTCAGACTTTCCAAGAAATTTTGAAGGGGGAGCAGGCACATGATATTTCATACCAAAAGAAATTGTTTTCTAAAGGAAGAGTCATCGTGGGAAGGAGCAGGGAGTGGGATGTTGGGATGTGGTTTACCCCTCAGAGGAAAAGAATGCCTCTTGGGAGGAGAAAGGGAGAAGAGGGAGTCTGGCTGTGATGGAAGGGTGGGAAGCCCTGTTGGTTGGGTATCAGCTCCCACCCATGTCACCCCGTGCCTCCCTTTGCCTGTGCTCCTGGCCAGCTCTGTTCTCTGTGCTCACCCCCTGAGCATGTGTGGTGGCTGAGGAGGGGCAGCTGAAGGCTGTGGTTTGGTCAGAGGAGTGCCTCAGTTTTCTGCCATTTATCCCAAATGTTCCCTCCTGCTTTTCCCTTCTCTCCAAGGCTCTCTCCCCTGTGATCTGGTGCCCTGTGTTTTTTGAGCTCTGCTGTGGCTTCATAATTTTTTCCATAGAGGTTATTCAGGGTAAAGCTGCACATCAAAGATGTGACTGTATTTAACTTGACCACACTATCATAGCTGGAAATTCCATAATATGTGGTGGTGGGGCCATACAATAAAATGCTGCAATATTTTACAGTATTGTTTCTGATACTGCAGCCTGCCTGTGCTAGTGTGGTGAGAGACTGAGGGTTTGCAGGGCTATTTACTTGTATTTGGAGGCTGTGCAATTAGTCCTTGAATTGCAGGAAAGGCATTTGCCAATTTTGTCTTTCCTCTGTATTTTCTCAACTTATAGTGAAAATTTTTCCCATATTATGTTTCAAAAAAAGGGCTGTAAGCGGGTTCAGTATTTTCTGCTTTTTTCCAGGAGTCTGAACTTGATTACTCTGATTCAAGGCCATTTTAACACCTTTTTATAAACTTCATCATTAAGACAGGAGGTCAATAACTTGTTTGGCTCATTCAGTCTAAAGCTTCTAAATTGAATAATCTTAAATTGCCTGTAAATAATTTTCAGCCTTTAGAAAATCACCCATTTAACTTGCTGGGGATTCAGTCTCCTTGCTTTTGCTGAAGACTTCTTGCTTGTAAAATCACCACCCAACGGCATCTTACTTCTTGTTGAGAAGAGTGTTTAATAATTGTTTACCTGTCTTCTGTATCCCACGTTGATATTTCTAAATCATCTTCTGCATGTCAGATGGTGGAAGGGGAATTACATCCACACCACCTTCACCCTCCTCAGTCTCTTATAGGCTAAGCAGGGCTCAGTCTCTGACCCCTCCCCAAAAGACACACACCCCTAATCATCTCCTGGTACTTTTCATTTATGTCTTTCATGGCAACACTGTTAATAATCTTGCTCCCTGCCTCCTCAGCTGCCAGGCCCATTTTCTCTGGCCAGGTGGTGCTGAAGACCTGTGGTGTAACTATGTTTAGCTCTAGGAGCTTTTTTCCTCAGCCGTACCCTCTTGGGGCTCTTTCTGAACACTGACCCTTCCAACCCGGACCATTCCATGATTCTGTCATTCAGCTCACTCTGCTGGCAGCACTGGCCTATTTGCCTGGATTCAGGCCCTCTGAGGAGAGTGTTCTGTGTCTATCTCTGTAACTGGGTCTAAATTCCTTGGGAATGGGGATGGATGGATGCTGGCAGAGCACCGAGCTCTCAGGAGGAGATGCCTTTGCCTGACAGATCACCTTGAGCAGATAAAGGCCGTGAGGCTGGGGCACCACACTTGGTCCTTGGAACAGTCAATACAAGTATTGGGGGCACAGAGTGGCAAACCATCTGCCAGTTCAAAGGGGTCTTGTGAGGATTGCCAATGAAATTGCCTTGTTCATTACTGACTACTGTAGAAAGTAAATCTCAGGGATTTTCACAGCCCCCACACTCCTTCATTTTTGCAGTAACTGGTGTCCTGTCATGCCACGTGAGCAGAGCTCGTCTGACCAATGATTCAGGCAATGGTGGGCTCAGCTCTGATGGAATCATGATTCAAAAGCTTTGTGTCTGGAACAGGATCTCCTCTGTTTTATCACAGTCACTGTGTTGGTACTAGGGCATAGAAAAGCCCTAATTCACACCCTGTTCTTCTTTGGTGTGTTGACTAACGCATGACACATTTGTAGGAGATGGACAAGTGATGCTTTGGACACCCTGAAAAAGGCACTCCAAATGTGAATTGAGAAACTTGCAATTGGCATTTAGGCTTCTGCTTTCTTCTCCCAGCCTCCTGCCACGTTCACTTATTCCTTATGCCACAGCAGAAGAGAGGTATTCTTTGCTGCCTGCATCCTGTCATGTGTCACATAGCAACCCTCCACTTCAAAGAAAACAGCAAAGCATGTAGGTGAATGTTTGTCTGTTAGAAACATTTGAAGTGTTGAAGTAATTCAGTAACTGTGATCTGTTGAAAGTAACTTGAAACTTGTTGGAATTGCATTAAAAATCATACTGCCTGCCTCAGTGCAATGTATCCAATTAAAACAGAAAACAGGATGAGGAGAACATAGCATGGAACTAGCATGTCTAGGAGCATTAGGCCAGGGCCAAGACTTTTCCTTTGATGCTTGTTCAAATAGTTGTTTTCCATCAGTATACTTTTCAGCCTCTTTGAAGCATGGGATGTTTTGGTCTGTGCTTGCCATGTCAAATACATTTCATATCCAATCAGTCAGTCAGCATACTACCTAGAATGTCAGTTCACTGATAGAGCTCTTCTAGCTGTGGCTTTACATCTGCATGTGCTGTAACAGGGCTCTAAATCTGAGAGTTTGTCAGCATTTTCACTGTAAATGTGATTTATCACTCTTCTATAAAACTTAGCTCCAAGCTGATCGAAGTCAAGTGATGAGTTTACTCATAGTGAGACTTGCAGAAAAAATGTGACCCTAAATATGATAATGATACTTCCTCTTGGTTTTTTAGAAAATAATAAAAATTGAGTAAATGTAATGAGATTATGTGTCTATGTAGTACCAGCTATGCTTGTTGGTATGTTCTGGTCCATCAGCAGCCCCCTGTGTTTGCACCCTGGGTTCTGTAATTCGTTTGCATGAATCTTTTCTTTGCTTTCTTTATGTGTTTAAAAATTATCTGGTTTCCTACAGTCATAAAGCTTCACAGGCTGATATTTAGACTCTTATTTCCAGCTTGCTCTCATGCAGCTCCTCTGATATTTGTAGGGTAACTGACTCCTTCTGGCTCTAGAATACTGTACATCCAGCATGGCTATCTGGGAGATCAGGGACTGACCATCAGATTGATCTGGCCTAAGATTTCTGGAAGATGTTTAGGGTTATGTGGCAGCCAGGAAAGCCTCTATCAGGAGGCATAATTGTCAGTCTAGCACTGTGGCCTCCCTTAGTTTGTGACTCAGTCCCTGCCAGGACTTTGGTGCATCTACAGGATCACGGTAGTCTGGGATGGGTCTAAATCCAGGGAAGTCTGCTAACCAGAACCCTGTGAGTTTCAGAGATACATGGTTCAATCCGGTTTCTTTGTTTTCTAGTTCAGTTTCTAGAAAGAACCTGTTTGCAATTATTAAAGCAGAGTTTTGACACACACATTCAGTTGTAGATACAATAAGCTAGTTGTAAAAATGAGTGTTCACTGTTAAGGCTCTCTACTGTATTGTAGGGAATAAAATGGCTGATAAAATTCAAAGTGAATAAAAAAGCAAAGCAAAGGGGAAAATGTCCCTAGGAGATTACAGAATGATGGGCTCCAACCTGGCCACTGTCTCTCAGGGAGTCACAGCAGACGGCTTAGTGTTGGATGCTTGCCCCAGGAACAGCTGGTGGAGTGCCAGAAATTATTAGGAAAAGAATATGGGGACTAAGCAGGAAACAGCCCTTGCACAAATTATGTTGCATCAGCATCTGCAAAAGCAGTGGAAAGGACAGCAAGGACGTCTAAGACATGAACAACAAAAGGACAAAATACAAATGTTAGACAATACCTCAGAAAGACTCAACACCTTTCAGCTTATACAATAAGCTCTGTCAGAGCATCCAAATCTCTTAGATTCTCAGGTCTGAGGAGCTGCATTTGTAACTAATTCTGCATGTCATGGTATTGCAATGCTTTCTTTTGAACTAGTAGTGTTTTACTCATTAGACCAGTTGAAGATGTCTACCTCTGGCATCTCTTTGTGATCAATAAACAAATTATCATTTCTGTGAAGTAACCTCTTTCATCCTAATGTAAATAGTTAATTTTTTGTCATCAGCTGTGAAAGAAGTCTAGGTTTAGTGTCCTGAGTGCAGATTTTTCATTTTATGTGTATTAAGTATCTGTAACTGCCTGATTGGGGTAATGCTCCAGTTCTGCTGGCAGAACTGAAAACATCTCTGCAAGCTTCACTTGGAGGACAAGTTAGCTCATCCTGAAATAAACCTTGTAAATTATTACAGATGCCAAGTAAGGTGAGAGAAATAGATGCAAAATAAAGAGAAAGAAAGAGATACTTATAGTGCTTGGTGATAGGATATAAGATGTAGTAGTACTCTGTAGTACTCAGTTCTAAAGTGCTGTAGCTAGGTTTTATTTGCTGAAATTGTGTTTTGCATAATCTGATATCACATCTCTGCTTTCAAAAGCGTAGTACCTGAAGTGAACTTTAAGGCTGGCAACCATCCAGTTCACTGCAATTTCCAGGTACTGGTACGCTACCTTGAGTTCAAAGTTTGTTTGTTTTCTTAGTCTTCCATGACCCTGTGGTCTCTAGCACATTTTTTCTCTCCTTGGACATGTTGTGTAGCACGTATTTTTGGGATAGATTCAGGTTGAGATTGTAATTATCATACATACTTGTGGTCTGGCCTGGTATTATCCATCACAATACTGTCATGTGCTGGGCATCGACAACATACTTAAAAAGCTATTTTTTACATGATATAACTAGTATGTTGGGTAATTTTCTTGTGGTATAAAGGAAAACTTGCCAATGCTTTCAGTTTCCAGAAGAGTTTCCAGAAGTTTGTTTATTTAGCACAGAGTGCTGCCTTGTGCAGGCAGGCAGTCTGAGCTGCATGTTCCTTACAGGTCCTTCTTTGCTGTATGGGAAGAATAGGGTGAAGCAAATGATCTGCAAAGTATCACAATGCTACAAAGTAATAGCATGATCTAATCCTTTCGCCTCGTTTCAGCTTCCCTTTCCAGTCCTCTTAGGGGACACTGAGCTCAGCGTCCCCTTCAGCTCCTGCTGTCAGCCCCATCATCGCACCTTCAGCTTCTCATTTCACTCAGCAGACGGGAGCGTGCTCTCACCTCCTTGGCAAAGGATCGCTGTTCTCAATTGTCACTCTTCGAAACTTCTGCTTTTTAATTCACCCCGGTTTTTGTGGCAGCTTATTTGTGCTCTGCAGCACTGCATAGGACACCTGCTCTGCACTGAGTTTCCTTCCCCAGGCTGTGATTCACTTGCGCGATTCTCTTTCAGACAAACATGCCATGGTGCTTGGAGATTACTTGATTTCAGCATTTGAAAGGGCTTCTATTAATGGTATAATGGTGACCTGCTGGTTGCCTATAAGATAATGTTTTTCTCAGCTGCTTGTGCTCAGCACATTGTCTGTGTCACCCAAAAACCCAGTGGAAAGCAGAGATGGACAAAGCTGAATATTCACACTTATTACATTGCTAAAGGCACCACTAAGGCAAAAAATTACATTGTGAGGTTTCAAGTAAAACAGTTGAAAATGAGGAGAGGGGGAGAAAAAAGATGCTAAGTAAAGAGGGCTGAGCAGTGTATCAGGGTTTATGGACAGTCCACTAAAAGCCTATCTACTACATTTTTGCCTGTTCCAATTACAGAGTTGGGAAATTTCCTCACAGTTTCAAAGATCCAAATTTTTGTGAAATTCCCATTTCTGTACCTGGTGGAACAAAGTGGGTGGCAGTTATTGGCACTGTGCTGGCCTCATCAATGACCAGCAAAAGTTACCTTGTGTCAGTCAAGGAGCTGCAGGCTCTGCAGGATCTGTTCTGTGCAACCCCTAAAGTCTCTGTATGTCCCCACTCTTATGTGTTTTCGTGTTTTTCCCTTGTAACTCCATGAAAACAGATTTTTTTTTAGACATACCGTTTCAGATTACAAGCCCTAGGTATTCTCTGGAAAACCCCATTTCCCAGGCATTTCTTTTAGGATAGATGGGATTAACTATCTTTAGAACAACACTTTGTTAAGTGATGCAGAGGTGCCCAGCTGCCTCCTCCAGTGCCAGCCCAGGACCCCCCTGCCCAGCTGCTGGAGCCCTCCTGGACCCAGCTGCCACTTTCTCATGTTCAGATTTAACCAGTAGCTGAGCCTGTATCCCAGAGGCACACACACAATAGAGCTATTATACTCCAATTAACATGAGTGGTGAAGTTTGTTTCTGCTCATATTCTTCATGTTTGCTCTGTCAGGTTTGTGTCTCTTGAATATTTTGATCCCAGTTTCTCCTCTGTTGCCCATCTTGTTCCAAAGTCCCTGATCAGACCACTTTGCTGGAATAGACATTCTCATACTCCTGCATGTCCTCATCCAAGTTCCCATCAAATGCTAAATGTTTGTTGTAGGGACAGGTATCCTTTATTTCCTCTTGTGCTTTAGTAGGATATGTGGTGGATATTTCTCCCCCTGCTTTCTTAAAAGCAAATATAAAGAGTTTGTGTGTGCCCCCCAGGACTGCTGTCTTGACTTCCTGGCTTGTGGAAGTATTTCAGAAAACTTGGTTCTGAAATGCCTGACAAAACTGCTTGAATTTATTAACAAACTTGTTTTTCCTCTACGTACAGATCCTAATATGGTCAATGCAGGAGACATGAACGGTTCAGGCAACCTGATGGATTTTCTGGATGAGCCTTTTCCCGATGTTGGAACTTATGAAGATTTCCATACCATCGACTGGCTGCGGGAGAAGTCGCGTGACACTGACCGCCATCGCAAGGTAACGGCCTCGGGCTTTGGTGCATCACACCCTGGGTCACAGCCATCCTGGTAGTGACAAAAAAGAGCACTTTTCCAACTGCTTCCTTCCTTGTTGCATGACTTGAGGAGAACTTCTAAACATATAGATGTGGGATGACTTGAGGAGAACTTTTAAATATGGACATGGGATGTCCTGAGTTTGTAAATATGGAAGGGCTGCTGCAACTTAATCTGCTGAGCATCTCTGAATAAATTATTAGGACTGAAGGAAGTAAAGAAATTGTATGCACCATCTAGGAGTTTAATTGTTTTAAACTTTGTACTCTAAAACTGTCAACCTTAATCAGCAACACATCTATATGTGTGTTTAATTTCAGATTACAAGCAAAAGTAAAGAATCCATATGGGAGTTCATCAAGAGTTTGCTGGATGCCTGGTCAGGATGGGTTGTAATGCTTCTTATAGGACTACTGGCAGGTATGTGTGTGTTGGTGCTACAGCTATGCCTGAAGTATCTCATCCAAGCTTCTGCAGTACCGTCTGCTTCTCTTCGTACTTCTTTGTCTCTCCATTGATTTTCTTTATTTTTAAGCTAAGAAGATAACTTTGCATTCATGCAGTTATGTTTCTAAGTAAAAATACCTATTTGCAAAATCTTTTGAGTCCTGACCTAGAAAAAATTGTTTTCACCCATAGACAGATTTTTCTATTGCTTTGGGAAATCTTCATTTGAGTGCTTCATACTCGATGGGCTGCTTTGACTTTCTGAATCTTTGCTTTTGCAGAAGTAAATTTTATTTTTAGGATTTTTTTTCTTGTCATCACTTTAATTCTGCAAGTAAAAAGTATGATGTGGGGAAAATATTGGTTGTGAACACTCAAAGGGGAGCTTTATAAACTGCTATTTCCACTGGGTTATCTTCTTTATGTATGCATGAAGGCAAAATACAGTTTCAGACTTGCTTTCAGATCTGCTTCCAGGCCAGACAGACATTACATATTTAACAGCCTGCTCAAACTCACATGGCAAATTCATTAATTTCCTCAATTTCTCCTGTCTTCTCCTTAGTTTAGCACATCTTCCTGCTTCGAAAGCTGCATTTCTCTGTTGCAGCTCAGACAGCTGCCATTTTTTATGCTTTTTCAGTGATGTCAGGGTGCTCCTATGTCATGCTGCTTGGTAAAAGCACCATGTGAAGTTTCCCAGCTTCCAAGGGGTGATGGGAATTTCCTGCTCAGCATCTGTCAAATTAATATGTTTATTACAGTTGTTAGGAGCCTCAGAAGTACTGGTAAAGTTCTTGAGAAAACATTTCTGAAGTGACGTGTTTGGCAAATTATGTAATTTCATAGACGTGTCATTGTTTCCACAAAAAATTTGTTGGGAGGGTGAGATGGGAAGAGAGTCTGATCAGGGCTGCTGAGTCCTGCCTGGAGGCCCGGGTTGGTCTCATCTGGGATGAAGAATTCTGCCTGCAAATAAAGTTAGAGCAAGCCCTTGAGGGCTCTAGTGACCTCATTAATCCTCTACTCATACAAAGAATATGGTAAACATGCACACATTCCCGTTTCAGTAAAAACTTCCCAGAAGGCTTTATTCAGTTCTAGTTTGCAATTAAACCCCTTGCTGAAATCCTCAATGCTGTTAAAAGCCAGAGTCACTGTCCTCTGATAAGCCCTAACACTGATATACCCAGCTTGGCAAGGGGAGTTGAGGGTAAGCTACAGCTGAGGCCTGGTGGCTTTTGCAACCTTTTCAATGACGAGGGTGCAGAGCAACATGTTTTACCTCAGAGAGTCAAACCAAATTAGTCAGGTATCTTAACCAGGTTTAGGGAGGGTGGAGATAGTGGTGCAGTCAAGAGGCACTTGTTGTTTTCCTCCCTTCTTAAAATATTGCCTGCTCAGAGAAGAAAGTGTGCCACAAGGGCATTTGTATGATCAGATGGGATTGCATGGACCAGCCTGGCTCCTCCATGTCCCTCTTCTGCTGAACAGGCAGAAACTACTGCTGCTCCAGGGGGAGTTGCAAGGCTCAGAGGATGGACACTGGGTGAACCCCTGAGCAGCTGGGTCCAGGCATTACCAGAGGCAAGCAGAAAGTATGGCAAGGAGAGGGAGAGAAAGGGAAAAGTGGCAGCAGCAGTACTCAGGGCATCAGGGTCCCATGGAGCATTCTGCCCCTGCTGTCCTTGTGCTGGGCATGGAGGACAGCAAGATGGGACTCTTGGGAAGAGGCTGTCAGGGGCTTCCACAAGTTTCCAAAAGCACTTGGGTCATTTACCCAGGCTCAGGAGTTTAAAAGGGGCTTAACTGATTTAGAAGCCAAAATCCCATCAATTTGGTAAACTTTATCTTTCAGATTTTGGAATACCTCAAAGGCTGCACCTCTGCTGCCAACAGAAGCCAACAAGGCCAAAAGGAGCAATCCTTGTTCTCCAGTGCATGGAGAGCACTGGAGAACAAGGGCCCTGTTGCTCTGTGCATATGTAGCTGCACTGGGCAAGTGAATACTGGTTCTGACTTGCTAGAAAAAATGGATTTTTGCCAGATTAATTTTCAGTTGATTTGTGGGCTCAGCAGTGTTAATCACGCAGAGCCACAAGCAAACAAAATACAGCTGATGGCAGCAGGAAGGAGAGGACCATCCCATTTCGCAGTATGATACATGTATCATGTCATAAATGTATGTATCTTGTAGTTTTTGGAGTGTCATCAAACCTGCATCCTTTGTTAGTCCCAGAAAATTTAGATGGGAAAGGGATGTCAGGAGGGGGTTCTGCTCTGGCTTCCTGCTCACAGCAGAGCCAGCTTCAGGGTTACAGATGCACCAATTGAGAGTGTAACAGAAGCCTTTGGGGTCCTGTGTGAGGGTGCACACATAAATTAGCCTGAGCAGAGCCCCACATGTCTCCAGTCTGCGGCAAGTACCCACAGCACCCACAGTGCCCACCCACAGGACCTTGAACATCAGGCAGGAGGGAGATGATGGTGTAGGACACAGTCAAATGGCAGGAAGGGCACTGAGGAGCTCCTTGAAATGAGGCTTTGATAGCCAAGGCCTGCTAATTGCAGAGAAAAGGGAGGGAACAGTCAAACCCACAAATGTTGTTTGGTGGGACGATCAGATGAAGACTGTTCACACAATGATCTAGAAAAAGATACTGAACACTACCTGGGCCTGTCTCAGCCAGAGTTTCCATGCTTTTCTCATATAAAACAATGCGTGGAGAGTGAGCCTAGAAATTTTAAGCATCTATTTTTACAGAACTCTGAATTTTTGCTGGGTCCATCCTGCCTGCAGACCAGTGGATGTTCCTCAGCCTAACCATTACTACTGGCCAACTGAAAGCATATGCTCTTTATAGATCAGCAAGTGTCTGTGTTTTCTAAAACTATGTGACAAAAAGTGCCATCATAATAATGCTGAAGTGCTCTGATGCTGAGGCTGGATGTGCAAGAACTCCCTTTGCAATTCTGTGCTGCACCACTTGGGTGATGCTGTTTTCTGATACACGTGCATGAGGAAAACTATCTTTTCAAAGCAAATTTTTATTATTCTCATTAGCGCACTGTAAAGGAAGAATTTTGCCATCATCAACAAAAGGAAAAGGAGAGAGGTAAAAGGCTAATATCTAAAATGAAGTTCAGCATTGTCTGGCTTTGGAGTACTTCATTTCTTTTCCTTCCAGGCAGGAGATTACATGGGAGGGGAAAAAAAACTCATCTCCTTTGATGGGAGAAGTAGGGAGATAAATTCATGCTCTTTTACAGTCTTGGCAGCCAAAATAAGCACAAGAAATTAAATGCTTGATCTTGAGAGGCTGAACTGTCTAGCACTTGCATTAATCTCACTTTAAGTTGCAAAAATTCAGAACTTAAACTTCTAGCTCTGGTCACAGGTGGTGAAGCATTCACTATTGCATTATTATCCTGGGCCTCCTTATTGTTTTCTTCTCTTGAAGGTTGGTGTAGTAAATTGCATATGGTAAAAAGCATTTTCCTCCTTATATGGATCCCTAAGAATCTGACAAAATTTGATCAGCTGCATAATTAAACATATTTTCTTACTGGTGCTGAGGTGCCTGAGCTTATTATATTGGAGAGCTGAATGTTCTTCAGTGTGGTTATTAACTTTACTGGGGAAACCCTTGAATGACTGTCTTCCTTTGGACTTTTTGCTAGGTAGCATTAATATGCAGCTTGCCTGGTTAAGTGTAATGTAAACTTTGAAGGTTACAGAGAATGTTAAAGATCCATTAAGAGGTGCAAGAAGCACACCATTTGCTGGTCATATCCAAGAGATGAAAATTCCTTGTTTCTGAAAGTTCCATAAAATTGGAGGAGAATTTAGTGCTCACTGCAAAACAGGAAACTGTGCATACTGATGTTGCCAGCAATGCAATGATTCATCGTCATCTAGCAGTATGGTTCATTGTTTCCATAGAAACTTGGGAAAAATGGAAAAGAATAACCAAGATTAAGGCAAGATCTTAATGAAAGAAAATAATTGTTAAAGACACCATCACTCCCTTCTGCAGCTTTTTTTTTTTTTTTTTTTTTCTTCTTCTTTTGGTCATCCTGTCTGTCCTGTCTGGTATATCTGTATAGTTCTTCAGATTATTTTTATAAAACAGAAATTCTTCACTGCTACCCTGAGCACCACTGCTTGTCAGTGTGGGGGCAGGTATCCTTCTTAAGGGTGGGAGAAGAACCTGTGGGTTTTTCTGGTCTTTGAAGTAAAAAAAAAAAAAAAGGTTCATGAATTATTTGAAAAGTGTTTTTCTCCCTGTCTCTTTGACAGAAATGAAAAGCAGAAAATTTTAGTTCCAGATGAAATAAACCAGCTTGGACCCACTTGTGTCCCCAGCTGCTGGGGGAAAGGGGAACAGCTCCTACCCCAGCTCTACGTAACTACATTCTTAGCAGGAGTCACAAATCTATAAGTTTTGGAAACATAAAACCAAAACAGTTTGCATTTTATGAAGTATTTTTTCCCCAGTACATTGATATGCATTGATAAATTCTGTTCAAATCAATTAGCAGTTTCCTGAAATTTTATTAATGATTATTTGTAAAAGTAATGATGACTTCTGCTTTCCATTGTATATAAGAGGGATCTGGAAAACACAAAATGACTCTTCTATCAGCTGGTGGTTTAATTCTTCCCAGAAAGTATGGATATAGAGACAGAACACAGGTCTGCCTCTGTGTTCTGGCTGCTCCCAGCCTCCTATTCCTGCTGCTCTTGCATTCCTGGAGATCCCCCTTCTCTGAGGGTGCTGCTGCTGGGGCAGGTTGTTATTGTTGATGAGCAAATGACATAGAGAAGCAGAAATTTTCTTTTGTGTCTGGTCACAGCAAGTTTGTCTGTGTCTGTGCCTGGTGGCCACCGGGTGTCACTGTAGCTCTGTGTAATTACCGGGGAGAAAATGAAACGGGCGTTGTGATACAGGGAGAATTTGAAAGATAATTTTATTCTGCATGTCCAGATTGCTAATCAATGTACACACATATCAAAAGTCCCATTCTGTTAAGTTCATAAGTCAGAATTTGGCATCCACATTATGTCTGTAATGAAATCATCCTTCTAAAGGGTTGCTGTGTTGGGACCAGTAAAGCTGCACATAAACACATATCCTTCTCCTCCATTACCCCTGAAATACACAGAGGGGTTTGAGACCCTTGGCCAAGTGTGTCTGTAGAGACCCTGCACGACGTCCTCCCCATCTCAGCCAGATGGGGAAATTGCCTGGGACAGGCTGCAGGCCTGACATTGGTTATATCTCCCCTATTTGGCCATCAGACAGTATAAAAATGATAATGTTTAAAATAAAAGCTTATGAGAGAGCACTGAAGGTCAGAAAAACTGTACCAGTTCTTTGGTATATTTGCATTTATTGATGCAGAGAATAGTTTGGGTTGGAAGGGGCCTTTAAAGGCCATCCTGTCCAACACCCCTGCCATGAGCAGGGTCATCTTCAGCTGGATCGGGCTGTCCAGAGCCCTGCCCAATGTGACCTTGAATGTTTCCAGGGATGGGGCATCCACCTCCCTGGACAACCTGTTCCAGTGTTTCACCACCCTCATTGTAAAAATATTTTTCCTTATACTTAGTCTAGATCAGCCTCTCCTAGTTTAAAATTGTTAGCCCTTGCTCTACTGTAAGAGGCCCTGATAGAAAGTCTGTCCCCATCTTTCTCATAAGCCCCCTTTAGGTACTGGGAGGCTGCTATAAGGTCTCCTTTGAACCTTCTCCAGGCTGAGAACAAAGCCCTGCATTGTGCCTGCTTACCCAAATCACGAGTTTTATTCTGTTATTAAAATTAGATATATTATCCTTGCAACTTGATTATTTTTAATGCCAGCATTTCTTTTTCTGTGTTTCTTTTCTCAGGTACATTAGCTGGAGTGATAGATTTAGCTGTGGATTGGATGACAGACCTGAAAGAGGGTGTCTGCCTGTCTGCCTTCTGGTACAGCCACGAGCAGTGCTGCTGGACATCTAATGAAACGACATTTGATGACAGGGACAAATGTCCCCAGTGGCAGAAATGGTCTGAACTCCTTGTAAGCCAGTCTGAGGTATGAGAGGCCTGATTAGCTGGGGGTTGCAGCAGGCCAGGAAATGCCCTTTTTTCATACTTGCTGATGTTCTCTCCAGAGAGTTTCTCTGAAAGAGAGAGTAATGAATTGAGCACACTGCAAAGAAAGACATTTCCACAAGCAAAATCTGCTTAACTTGAAGGAGATCTTGTGGTCTCAGTGCAATGGAAACTGGAAAACTGTGAGATTGCACTCTATTTTATCAGTATTGAACTAAAAGTGTTTCATAACACGCATAGCGTAATCACCAGGGGACCTGGGCTGCATTTTCTTTTTTTCCTTTTAAACATAATTTTATGGGGCAAAAAAAAAAGATGAGCACTGACAAATACATTTAGGAGGATTTTTTGGGATTGCAGATGGGGTTTTATTTCTTCTGATAAAGGGAGCTGCATAAGGACTGCTTGTTTATCCTTTGCAATGTTTGTCTATGATACATCAAGAGATGTAGCTAGCACCAAAAACTGGGAGAAAAGTGGGCTCCCTGGGGGTAACCAGAGTGAAGGATTTGCAGGGGTGTTGGACAGTAAGGGAAAAAGCTGATGTGGACAGACATGAAACTTATATTTTAAGATTTTTTTTTTCCCTTACACATTTTTTCCATAATTGTAGTAATTTTAAATACAAAGAATGCTGTTTCAAAGCAAAGCAGCTGAAAGTTTCATTTTGAAAACAATAAAAAAAAGCCTTTCTGTATACCATTTGGCAGATAATGCTTGTAAAAAAACCCCAAAAACCACATTTCATTTCCAACCTAAGTTATTTAATGTATTGGATAATATTGATCCCTACAAAACTCAAATCTTCGGCAGAATTATTATTTTAAATCCCCCCTTCCTCCTTATTTCTGACTTGAATTTGATGAAAACTGAATATGGTGTGTGTGTTGTGTGATTAGGAGAAGTTGTCTCAGATCTTCCCCCAGTGTGGAGGTTGTCTGGTGCTGCAGACAGTGTTTGAGGACACCTTCATTGCCAGGCAGGTGTGTCATTCATGTTCCCATCAGTGCTGCTTTAGGTTTACAGGACAAGCAGTACTAGGTGAGAGTGTCTGTGCATAGCTATAGCTCAATTTTCTATGGTTCTAATGAACTGCAGTGGAAGTAGTGGGATGCTCAGTGTCCCTGAATATTCTCACCACATAAAATCTCCCAGCACAGGTGCCAGTCACAATGCTGAGCTTCCCTTTGCCAGAGGTTTGCTAGGTTCACCCTGGTCGTCATCAACAGATGTTTTGGGTGGCTGTGTCTTTGTGACAGTGAAGAAATACTACCCTGACATAAAGCTGCAGGATAGGGCTGATGTTGTAATTTAAGAGGAAAAACCAAACAAAAAACACAAACAAAAACCCAACCAAAACAAAGAAAAAACAAACAAAACCCACCAAAACCCAAGGAAACAAAAAACCAACCAACCAACCAAACAAACAAAAAACCCAAACTAAACCAAAACAAAAAACCCCAACAAAAACGTGGGAAGGGAAAAAAGAGGAAACTGCTAAAATTATTAGGGGATTTGGAAATCCTGTGCATGTGTTTGACATGCTGTTACTTTGGCTGGAATATAGGAAAGATATATCCTTGAGAAAATTTATTGCTTTCTCCAGATTCTCAAAACCAGCAGTCATGACTCTTGTGTGCTGTGGTCTTTAGAAAAGGTATCAGCCAGGTGAACGCTGTGAAACTTCACTCACATTATGTTCAAATTGGGCTTCTCACCCCCTGGTGTACTATCACAGTAGGACGAAGAAGAAAAGCTTCATCTTGGCTTAGTTTGAGTTACTTTACTAAAACAAATGAGCCTCTAAGATCTGTGGGTTCCTGAGGGTCTGATGGAGGCTGTAAATATTATTAATATATCTGTCTGTTCATGTTACACTGAAATCCCAGGGAAAGCCCAATAAAAATGTGAATTTGGAAAGTAAAAATTCAGTTTTGTTCAAAAGGCTTCTGTTCAAAAGGCTTATGATATGAGCAAGTTTTGTGCTGTATGGTTTCTGTAGAGGTGGAGGATTTTAGTACACTGAATACACTGAACTTGACTGAGTTTCAGAATAATTTTGCTGAGTTTTTTTCTATGTTTCACTTTGTGCCTGACATTTACATAAGAGCCCTATAAAACAAAAGTGCGTATTCGAGCACAATTTAGGCAAAAAGTATTTGGAAGAGTTTCCCTAAAGGTACTCTGGTCAGACATGCCTTCCTTTTTTAATGCATGACTGTGATTTTTTCTCATCATAGCCAACTGAATTTGACATTTTGAGGACTGAGATGTAGATCAGTTCTTCCTTGTGGTTTTGCCAATTTATGGCTGTGATAAACCTTGTACATACATTTTCACAGAGAATTGTGACGTTTCCTATGGCATCTCTTGAAAAATGTTTCCATTCTAGTGCTCCTATAAAATGAGCCCAAAGCAGAGGTTTATATAAATTATTATAGAAAACATAATAGCCCATTAGACACCTACCAAGCTATGTTTTCTTCCCTAATCACTGTTTTATAGGCCAATTATCCTTCACTCTTCTGGTCTAGAACTACTTCCAAAGAGGAGGTGAAGAGGGTTTTTTGGTATGAGAAAGTTTCAAAACCTCAAATTCACTGGCAGGTGAAAAGGTCATCAGGTGTCACTGGTGATCTGGACTTTCCCTGTTCTGCAGATTCTGTTTGGTCCCAACTCCAGCTTCACTGGGGCTGAGGACCCCATTTTTGATGGCTTACACATGTCCAGGGTAGAGGAAATGACCCAAGTCTTCCATGGATCATGACACTGGATCCAGCAATGGACTGAATTCCTATCCCAGGGCTTCGGGATCTGTCATGAAGCTGAGACTGCAGGACAAGGAAGCCTCTCTAAACCTGGAACCACTTCTCAGTTTTGCAGTGTTGAACCTGTCAGTCTTGAGGACACACACTGCTGTAACATCCATAGGAGAGAGTCTGCAAATTGTGAGATCCCTATCAAGTCAGAGTTGAGCTCTGGGCCTCTGGAATAACTGCACACTGGAGGGCATCCTGAGGGATGTGTTTTTATTTCAGTGTTCTGAGTTTGTGAGGGTTATTTTCAACTGTGTTCCATTTGTATCTAAACTGGACTGACACCAGACCTGAAATATAGCATGGTCTTGCAAACTAAAATACAAAATTTTGCTCAGTTTTCCTTCTTGCTTCATTACTATTGCTTCCAGGGTGAGTCTTTTGAGCTATCATGGGAAAGGTCATAGCAGGATCAGCTCTGCTGGTGATCTGCTTCAGTCTCTGACTCCAGTGTACATGCTCAAGACTTTCACTGATTCGGAGCCTTAGTAATGGCATGTAATGGATGAGAAATGAACCATTTGCAATATTGAGTTACTGCTACTTCACTTCCCAAAGGTTTTCATATTATTAATCATTAGAAGCTGCTGCAGTTGAATCTGCAGAATGCCAGATATCTGGAAAATGTAACAATGAGAGATGTCCCAAGGGATAAGATTGAACTGGCCATATGGACTCTTGTGGGGTCCTGCCACAGCGCTGTAGGTGTATGTGTGACTGCAGTAACGAGCTGACAGAGTTTTCTTATGACTTCTGAGATGCAAAAGAAGAAGAAGTAAAAAGAAACAAAGTTAATTTTCCTCCAGTGAATTTAGAAGCAAAATCACAGCTTTTTCTCAACCTAGTATGGCCAAAATTTTGTAATGGTGTTGGCCTTCTTTGGAGGTATTCCAGGTTCACACTGACAGGAGGATTTTGCCCTGAGGCAAGATATCCAGAGTTTTCTCTAGAGGAAGGGTAAATATTGTCATAGCTGTTAGTAATTGAAAGCACTAGGAGAAGACATTCATGAGACTGTCTTCAGCTGTAGCAACAAAGATCCTTGGTTACTACAGCCAGATGTCAATCACTGCAAGTGTGGGATCCATGACTGCTTAGTCTCAGGGCATTGGGGGATAACATTGTACTGCTTCAGCATTCTGCTATCATCAGCAAAGCCAGCTGCTAACTTCTGCAAGCACCAGCTTAACAAATTGCCCTTCTTCCAGATGCATCCATAAGGATAAGGGTTAGTAGTATGCTTACTGCATTTTCCTTTGGACAGACCTGGAAAATGAAGCTAGCAAACATCCATGCTGTTAAAAGTTGACTCCTTGGAGATTTGAAAACAGGGAGACTTCTCATCTCTAAGTTTTTTATGACTGGGAACAAGGCTTGGCCAGCTCTGTTAACTGATACAATTGATTAATGCCTGTTTTCCTACTTGATTTATCATAATGTTGATATCCAGGCTGCTGTCCTGCAGAGCAGAGACAGGGGCCCTGATGTTCTTGAGCAGCTGGGATTGCATCCGGTAGGAAGAGTTCACTTAGAGGTGAAAGATTCATCCCAATTCATGCACTGAGATCCATCTCAGTTTTTCATTCTGTAGTGTCATGTTGCTACAGGATATTGTTTGAAGGCTTAAGCTCCTTGTATTGATTTGATGCTGCTGAGTAGATTCTTCTTTGTCTGTGTAGGTGGGCTTTTGAAATAAATCTAAAAAAATATGCATGTGAAGAGGCAGAAGTTTTCCAAGACAGATTTTAACAAAAGTTTTGACTTTACCATTGGAAAAAGGTAGAAACTTACAGGTCACTATTGACTATGCTTTCATTATGGCACTGCACAGTCAACCATTGCTGATGATCATTAGCATTCCATTTCTGCTAGAAAGGTAAAATTACTCAGTTTGAAGATAGGCTTATTACTGACTGGAATGATTTTAAAATATTAGGGCAAAAATGAATGAGATGTGAGTGGATTCTGCCAAGCTATAGTGTTTTAAAATTATTTTCAACCCTATCATGGACAGTACTATCTAGAAAGAAAGGATTTATTTATGGTTTTACCCTTCCTGTTTGTGAAGTGAACTGGCTACTGATATATACAGGGATGTTGTTTGAAAAGATCACCATCTGCATGGAGAACTGACCTTTGAATACCAGCCCTCAGAAAAATACCTATTGGGATCTCATTCCTTGTTCCCCACCATGGGATGAACACAGCAGATTCCTTCATTAGGTGCCTTTTCATTACCTATTGCTTTTACCCTTATGATATATTTCTTTGACGTTTTGAAACTTTATGTGGGTTAGTTAGATTTTTTAAAAAAAAAAATAGTCAGTGTAAGTTATTTGGGTCCCTTGAAAACCCAAATATGTATGGGTTTAGGCTGGTTAGGTTTTTATTAGTATGCTGCTTCTTTCTATGAGTAATAAAATTGTTGGAGTCTATAAAGTTATTTGTCCTTCCTCAGGAAAAGCAGCACTTACCATATAAATGAAATATCAGGCTCCATGCCATCATGATCCCTAGTAGAAGTGTGAAGTTTGCCAATCTGCATTTGTCTAACAATGTTTGTTACTGTTATTTTTCTAGGGTGCAAGTGCTTACATTCTTAACTATTTTCTGTACATTATGTGGGCTCTGTGTTTTGCTTTCCTGGCAGTCTCCCTGGTCAGAGTATTTGCTCCTTATGCCTGTGGCTCTGGAATTCCAGAGGTGAGTTTCTCTTTGTGCATGACTATCCAAAAAAACCTAAACAACAACAACAACAAAAGATTACTGCCTTTTTCCATGCCAGAACTGTACTATGAGATAGCATAGCAACAAGGAAATTCTTTCCATCTCATCTGCCTTCATTCCTTTTTTTGTGCCTTTATAGTGATCATCTAAGTTTTTTATAGTAAAAAAGTGTTCATATGTCACTGTGACAGGTTAATGCATGTACTTGTTCATTGCCAGAGTGTGAATTAAAAATCAACGTCTCCAAGAGACATACTCACTAGAAGATTATAGAGAATTTTCCTGGGATGAAATTACTCAGGCCAGTTACAAAACCAGTTATTTTCTAGGCTAGACTCTGAATAAAAGCAAAATAAAAAGAAGAGGGTGGGTTACACAGCTAAGGTTTCCTAAACTGCTAAACTACTTTCCTAAATGAACATGCCCATCATTTGGGATGCCTGAAAAGTGTCTGGTGCACATCCTTTGCAAATTGTGTTCCTGAAGACAGAGTAATAATATATTGTGTCAACATGACAACAAAATAGCAGCCAAAATATGTACTTGATTTTTAATATTTTACATATTGAGCCTCAGTCCATATTTAAACTGTTAAATGAAGAACCTTGTAATTCAACCAGCAGAGTTATTAAAAGTCTTTGAAATTAAGGCAGTCTCTTGTAAAAAGTGCTATGGAACCACTGGAATTATTATTTAGGAATCTGGCAGACAGAATCAACCACCCAAAGCTCAGAAATCTTGGCATACTTTTGTTCTTGATCTCTAAGAGAAGCATCCAAATGTTTAAAAAAAACCTCACCACAAATAATTTAAAATATTTGAATAATTTCCACATTTCAAAGTAGTCATGTATGTCTTTGTTATGTGTTTGATATATTTGTGGTTTTAAAAAGTTTTCATAGTTAACTATAAAGCCAGTTTCCAAGTGGTAAATCCCTCATGTGAGGTGATGCTCAGCTCCAGCCCATTTCCAGGCCTAGAGTCCAAACCCAAATCCCACCCTGCAGCCTTTGTGTCATGCACATGCATTGTGCTCTTTCTGAGCCACTTACTACCAAAATTAAGACAAAAAGTGTAGAAATATGATCTTTTGGACTTTCTCATTTCATAATATGTGCATGCTTTTATGGCACAGTGATTCCAATATCTAGAACTTTTCTGGTGTGTTTTATCTGGAAAAAGTCTGTTGTTGTTTATTTGCTTTTTTCCTGCTTTGTTAAACTCAAATCCAGTTTAACTCGGATCTTGAAAGCCAAGCAGATATATAAGAGTTTCATATTTCCATTGATCTCTGTGAGAGTCCTTACTGCCTGTTATGGGGACCACCCGTAACAGCAGTAAAAGTGTGGTCTGCATAACCCCTGCTCAGATATTGCTGTGGGAAAGCTGCCCTACCTACAGTTTCTTTCTCTCCATCACTGTCTCTTTTCAAGCAGTCTGCAACTTTTTAAACTCTGTTGGAGTTTTAACTCCATTTGATAGTTCAGAGTAGAGAAGAGTTCTTTATCTTTTCAACATGTTTTTCCTGCTTTCCAGATAAAAACCATCTTGAGTGGGTTCATTATTAGGGGCTACCTGGGAAAATGGACACTTTTAATCAAAACAGTCACCTTGGTTCTGGTAGTGTCTTCAGGCCTCAGCCTTGGGAAAGAGGGCCCATTAGTCCATGTGGCCTGTTGTTGTGGAAACTTCTTCAGCAGCCTTTTCTCTAAGTACAGCAAGAATGAAGGAAAGAGAAGAGAGGTGAGGTTGGCTCAAAAATTTCTAATTTCCCTTTCTGCATACTTGGGGTTTCAAACAACTCATGCCTTGTATGTAAACATTTGCTTTGTAGGTACTTTCAGCTGCAGCTGCTGCAGGAGTTTCTGTTGCATTTGGGGCTCCAATCGGAGGTGTGCTTTTTAGTCTGGAAGAGGTGAGACCTGGCAGTTCACTTGCTTCAATAAATATATTTTAATTTGATACCTTTCTCCAAGATTACTCATTATTTTTCAAATGTTTATATGCTTATTTTTTCTTCTATAGCAAAAATAATCTGTGATTTCCAGTAATAAGAAATAACCAGATATTTTAGCATAATCTAAGTAGCAGAAGGGCCCTAGCTTTCTGGGAACAAATCAGATGATTCAGTATGGAAATATATCCCTCTGCTGAGGTTTCTCCAGCCTTCAGGTTGCTAATGCATGGACCAAGCTGTCAAACATTTCTTATACTCTCCAAACAGCAACTCTGGGTTTAAATTTATCAATTTTAAACTACTAAACTAATTGCTACTTCTTTTCTGAAATCTGAAAATGTCTTTTCTGATACCTTTGTGAACACATTCTGGCTGTGATAAAGTCTAGTGCTTCCAGTAAAGCCAAATGAAACAGATGGTGGTAGTAGTTAAAGGAAGCAACCTCTGTCACACTTTAGTGAAATGTTTATGGTCTTCGCTTGGTTTTAGGTCAGCTACTACTTTCCTCTGAAAACCCTCTGGAGGTCATTTTTTGCTGCTCTGGTGGCTGCCTTCACACTGAGGTCCATCAATCCTTTTGGAAACAGCCGACTAGTCCTGTTCTATGTGGAGTACCACACCCCCTGGTACATGGCTGAGCTCTTCCCCTTCATCCTGCTCGGTGTCTTTGGGGGCCTCTGGGGGACCCTCTTCATCCGCTGCAACATTGCCTGGTGCAGGAGGCGGAAAACCACCCGGCTTGGGAAATACCCAGTGCTGGAGGTCATTGTGATAACAGCCATCACTGCCATCATCGCCTACCCCAACCCCTACACCCGCAGGAGCACCAGCGAGCTCATCTCTGAGCTCTTCAATGACTGCGGGGCCCTGGAGTCCTCGCAGCTCTGCGACTACATCAACGACCCAAACATGACCCGGCCCGTGGATGACATTCCTGACAGGCCTGCTGGCCCTGGAGTCTACTCTGCCATGTGGCAGCTGGCCTTGGCTTTGGTGTTCAAAATTGTCATCACCATATTCACTTTCGGCATGAAGGTAAATCGGGGACGGGCGCAGGAGCTGTTGTGAGCACAGGGCACAGATGGGCAGCTGTGCTCTCTCTGGCTCTGACCTGGCCCAGCCACGGGGCTGTCACTGAGATGCTGCTGGCTCACCTGCCTACCAGCACCTTGTCCTGTGGGCCCCTGTGGCAGCACAGGGATGAGCCCTGCTTTTCCACCTTCTAGTCATCTGTGGTTTTGTTAAGTGAAAAAGAAATCTGTATGGGAATTTAAACCTGCTGTTGCCAATAAGCAATTTCAAGATGATTCCCACTGCAGCTGTCTTTTAGCTCTCTCATGGATATGGGCTATTTGCATTGTTGTTTGTCTTGTTGGATTAATGTCTTAATGTGCCTCAAGGTAGCTATACTCAAGGAAGTAATAATTTAAATTTACTATTTTACACATTTAGAGCATCACAGAAATATAAAAGGGCTGAAAAGGTCTATTTTTGATTCTTTTAAAGCACTGTAGCTTGGAAAAAACAGGAGAATGATTGAGCAGACTAACTGATGTGTCATTTGAATATTCTGGATTTGCAGCTTTTTCCTTCAACAGCTCCTTCTCCCCATAAATGAGGGATGAAAGGTCCAAGAACAATTTATCCAAGCTTTCCATATATACCAAGTGGTTTGTGGTGAGCTCTATATATCTGATTAATAGACCATATAAAAAACAGGTTCTATCTGTCTACAGCTCCCATTATCTGAGCATTTATTTCTGGATCTGATGGCTGCAGACAATGAGAAGTTTTTCTTAGTTATAAGCTATATTTTATACCATGCTCGAAACTAAAGTATCTCATGTTTCTCTTAACCACTGCACTTGGACTGAGAATCCATTTTTAGCCTTTCCCGCTAGAAACTGATTTATGGCTGACAGCTCATTGTTATGCTTAATCATTAAAAACTTTGGTTCTGTATTTGAAATGTGATTCTTTATTTATCCTATATATTTAAGATTTGTTAGAAGCAATTGACACTTTCAACCAGTCTGTAAAAGAACAGACCCACTAAATCTAGAAGACTTGATCCAACTTCATCAGCAAAGTTAAGACAATATGGTGGGGGACATAGCAACTGCTGTTATCAGCCCTAGATGCCTCTGGGCTATGCTGATGAGGTGATTAGTTAAGTTCTCTACGAAGCTCAAGGTATATTTTCAGACTTAAAAAGGTACCATAGGTGTTCCTCTCTGAAAACAATGAAAGCCTCATGCAAGCCCTGTCTTCTCCAGCAGGAAATATATCTCCCACTTGCTGGTACACTTGACATCTAAGAGGAAATGTACTTAACCAAGGCAAAGTAAATTTTCATTCTCTTTTTTCCCTCTCTCTTCTCATTTAAATACTCTTTTTTAATGATTTGTGACTTGTCTGTACAGCAGACAACAAAGTAATGATTCACAGAGCTGCCTGGAAAATATATTGTAAATTGAGATGGAGAATTAGTTGCGTCTGAGCAGTCAGCCCCCTTTCTCTGAATTTTTATTCTTCATGTGACATTTAATTTAAAATCTGGTCTGATTTAGCCTGAAAAAGTAGTAATAAAACGATAAAGTGCTCCATCTGATAGAGGGTGAAATCAAGATGTTATTTTCAGTTAAGCTTATTCTCAAAGCTATGACAGGATCATCAGCAGCTCCTGACTTCCCGCTGAGAAAGCAATAAAGCAATGCCAGGAACATCATTACTTCAAAAGCAAACTATTATTCAGAAACAGCATTTATCTCCCTAATTCAGTGGGATGCAGCAGATAGGATTCAAAATTTCTTTAAAAAATGCACTAACATTTTATAAGCCTATTAATACACATGTAGCCACATAAACTCAGTCACTTCAGAAAACTGTGTCAGACCATGGGGATCAGCCCTGTAGGCTGCCATGAGGCTATGGAAACTTGGTTCTCTTACTGTTAATTAAAATAGTTTGATACTGGTATTTTTTGTCAAGGTGCTCATGTGTCTATTTTCCATTCCAGATCCCTTCAGGCCTTTTCATTCCTAGCATGGCTGTTGGAGCCATGGCTGGCAGGATGGTTGGGATTGGAGTGGAGCAGCTGGCATATCACCATCACGACTGGATCATCTTCAGGAACTGGTGCAGGCCTGGGGCAGACTGTGTCACACCAGGGCTTTATGCTATGGTGGGAGCAGCAGCTTGCTTGGGTATGGTCTCTGCTGGTCATTGGTTTGTGTGTGACCAGCACTGATGTTTGGGAACATGCTTTGGACGGTCCTGTGTTTGTGTGAGCTGCTGTGTTGGCATTCCTGGGTACAACAGAGGTTGAAATCAAGATGTGACGGGCTAAAGAATGGGCAGCTTCCTCTACTGATTGCTCCAGTGATCAGCCAGAAAGGCTTGCATTCATCAATGCCTACTCCTTGTAATCTGCAAAAAAGCAGAGAAAAGAAAAGAAAAGAAAAGAAAAAAGTTGAAGTTAGGCTGCAGGTTTCCAAGCAGGAGTATTTTTACTTGCATTTTTTCCATTTGATGTAATGAAATTCACTGTAACTGGACAAAACCAACTTAATTGTTTAGATTGTGCTGTCTCTCAGTGCAGGAAGAAAACATCCCAGTTTTTGCTAAATTTTAAGCTACACAGAGGTAAAAAATTTGAGTCTTATTTTGGCTGCATGTCACGCTATGGTCAACTGAGCTGTATTTTGGTTTTCATTTTGATCATAGGCCAATACTGCATTACACTCAATCAATTGGATTTATTGGATATAACAGCAATGATCTGTTAACTATTAAAGCAAGATCATTGAATAATACCTCATGCATCAAATTTCTAGCTGTAGATGCAATAAGAATGTTACAAGCACACCATTTAAGTGTGTTTTTACCTGATCATATCTTTCCCCTTGTGTACTTGCATATTCTATTTCCTTTTGTTGCTGTTATTGATATCATCATCAGCAGATGAAAAAATAGTGGAGAGGCATAGCACATGATTAATGTGATTGGGTAGGTTTGAAGTGAAAGATATACTCAAGAAAGAACTAGAAATTTTCAGATTTGGATGCTCTTATTGGAAAAGCAGGATCGTTTGTGCAATCAATATAGAGGAAGGAAGGGTGGGATTTGCTTGAAAATTTAATGTCTGTGATGTAGATATCAACACCTGAGCTTAACTGTCTTGATACCTCTCACAGTCAAAACAGAAAAATGAGGTATGGGAAAGATCAGTCTTCTCTGGCAATACACATCTAATGAACAGATGAATTTGGCCTCAAAAAGGCCTGTTTTTATCTAGAGGTTATAAAGGCAATCTAGATCATCTCTTTGGATGTGAACACCCACAGCAGTGTAGACAGATTAAAAAAAGCTGGGATAAATCTTACTATCCAAACAAGTAAAGCACTTCCTCTTTACAATAAATTATCTTAATGTTCATTAAATAAATAATGCACAAAAAAATGGCTCTTATGTTGCAGTTGATCTGGTAGTCAGCATAGAATTATAGAAGCATAGAATGTACTGAGTTGGAAGGGACCAATCTGGATCATCAAGCCCAAATCCTGCCCATGAACAGAACACCCCAAAAATCACACCACGGGCCTGAGAGAATTGTCCAAATAACTCTTGAACTCTGTCAGGCTTGGTGCTTTGACCACTTCCCTGAGGAGCCTGTTCCATGGCCCAACCACCCTCTGGGTGAAAAACCTTTTCCTGATATCCAACGTAAACCTCCCTGACTGAGCTTTATGCCATGTCCTCAGGTCCTATCACTGGTTGCCAGAGTGAAGAGATCAGTGTCTGCCTTTCTGCTTCTCCTTGTGAGAATATTGTAGACCAGAATGAGGTCCCTTAGTCCCCTCCAGGTTGAACAGACTAAGTGACTTCTGCCACTCCACACTTCATTATCCTCATGACCCTCCTTTTCTAATAGTTCAATGTATTTTTTTTATATTGTGATGCCTAAAACTGCACACAAGACTCAAGTTGAGGCTGCAATTTCTTCCTCTTTTAAAAGCTCCTAATTAAGGTGCAGTGGTTTTTAATAATATGGTGAGACACACAGTTGAATGGTCACAGCTTCTACTTAAGCTGTTCTATACAAAAACCTATCTTGCCTAAAGTAAGAAATATGGAGTAAGTATTAAATGATCCTTACTCTGGTATTTGCTCTCAGCTTTTTACAGTCAGAAGTTTAAGGCATTCCTCAGATGAAATTCATATCTGGATCATAGTGTTAAGTAATCAACAATCTAATATTTCTGTATGCTGCTAGATAAAAAACATCTTTTAATGACCTGTTTCTGATTTTTCTCATCTAAAATGGGGCTGTATTTTGAGATCTAAAAATAGCAGATTTATTACATTTACCTTTTGAACAGAGGCAAAGAAATGTTACCTAATAATTCAGAGATACATATACACTTGTCCTCAGTTATGTGATTATTTTTATCCTTTAATGTAAACTGAAGGAGCAAGGAGCTTGCTTATGAAATTAATATGGAAAGACTAGATTGAAAAATACAGCTACAACCCTGCCTATGGCTGCATGCCTGGATGGCCTCAAACCAAGTTGTACTCAGTTCAAACTGTATTACTATAGTGATATCCAAATCAAGGGTTTAAGCTATAACACAGCTCTTGCAGTGCCCTGAGCTGTTCTAAGGTAGGATTTTGTAACCCTGTTGTGCCCAAAGATAATGCTCAGCTTTCTCTTCAGTATGACTGCAGGTAGGCCAGTGTGAAGCCACCTCTCCATGTTCCTACCTGCCCCAGCCATGGCACTTAACTGATCCTTGGAGTCATTTTAGACGGCTAATGGCAGGGTTCAATTTTACTTTCTCAAGTATCCATTACAGATGATTTTTGGCATCCTTCCTGGTTTTAAATCTGTCTTTTAGCATTCATTGTTTGCTTTTCATTGCTAGCAACTTTGGCATGAGCAAGTTCACTCAACCTTTTTGATGAAAATTGCAGTAGATGAAAAATACCTTTCTTCAGAGAAGCAAGCCTAAGAGTATAAGGGCAAAGTACATAGCATAAATAATTACATGCATTTTTGAGTGTAAGGCCCAAAAATATTAATGAGTTGCTTAGTGTGTATACCAGCACTGAGAGAAACTTGAGTCTTTTCCTTGTTGGCAGGTGGTGTTACTCGAATGACAGTCTCTCTGGTGGTGATTATGTTTGAGCTAACTGGGGGCCTGGAGTACATTGTACCTCTTATGGCTGCAGCTGTCACAAGTAAGTGGGTGGCAGATGCCTTTGGAAAAGAAGGGATCTATGAAGCTCACATTCATCTGAATGGCTACCCCTTCCTGGATGTGAAGGATGAATTCACCCACCGCACGCTGGCGACTGACGTGATGAGGCCAAGGCGCGGCGAGGCTCCTCTGTCTGTGCTGACCCAGGACAGCATGACGGTGGAGGATGTTGAGACACTCATCAAAGAGACTGACTACAATGGCTTTCCAGTGGTGGTTTCCAAAGACTCAGAGAGGCTTATTGGATTTGCACAGAGACGAGAGCTGATCCTTGCAATAAGTAAGTAGAGTATCAACATCCAAAAGTTTGATTTTGAAAGGAGTTTTTACAAGAAAGGAGGTTAGCAGTGTTGTTTGCCTTGAAGAATGGATAAACAAGAACCAAATCTAACTTCTTCTTCAAATCTGACTTTTACTGGTTAGTAGGACCTGGAAGCTTTTCTATTGCATCATACCACCTGATAGAATTTTGTGGGCTTGACCCTTCTGGGCTTAATTTTGCTGTCACTCAAAAGAGTAAAATATAACTGTTCTAGAGCCAACAGAGTGAAACTCAACTTGTATGGCCAGAGTTTTTGTTAGAACCAGGCCAAAAGCCAGTGCAGTGCTCATCTTCTTTCCCTTTCCCTGGGCTTCCAGAAGTGGCTGAGGCAGTCATGAACTTTGGTCATCGAGTGATGAAATAGCCTGTACTCCTTTCTGTTGCTCTGTCTCAGTTTTTCTTCACATGCAGGTTTTTAGTGCTACAGGTGTAAAGCTTTCAGTGCACAATGTTTTTTGGTAAAGATAGGTGAATTTTGTCTGGCATCCAGTGGATAGCTGGCTGGTTGCCTGAGAGTCCAAATCCATGTCATTAAAGGTTTTGACTGTCAGGTCCTTTCCTGGTGGATCTGATGACTAAGTGGGAAATTGAAGAACAAGTATATTGGATGAATGCAAGTGTTTCCACATTTCTGCACCCAGGGCATCCAGAACGCAGAGGTCTGCAAGGCTGGCCAACTGTCTGCTTTCAGTTTTGGCAGTCCTGTGGTGTTGAGAGCTAGCTGGGCAGGCAGGCAATATGCCATCTGGGCATGGTTGCCTTGTACTTTGCAGGGGAGTGAAATGGCTGGTATAACCAAATCTCCTTGACTTGGAATTATTCTTCTCTGCATGGTCTTATTTTCATCCTTGCTGTTCAGGCTCCTTTAAAAAGCTGTTGTCTCTGATGGAAATGCACATATTTTTCAGACAAGAAAATTAATAAATGGTAAATTTGGGTTATTTTTGAAGGTTACTTTCCAGCTCACTTCCCACAAAGCTAAAACAAAAATTGAAATAACAGTGGTCTTTAAAGCACATATTTTAGATGTATTTAGCCTACCCTGGGTCTATCTTTTATACTGCCCATGCCCTGTCATGGCTTTAACACTTGGTGCCTTCCTAAGTTAATAGTCTTTTGCACCTCCTTTTCAGGAAGGTATGTCAGTGGGAAAATTGCAGGGACTGAAGATGTAGAGCCCTCACTTTAAAATCAAAAAGATCAGAGGCTGCTTGAAGTGAGTCCAAGAACTTTGAGGAGCTGAGTGTTTTGATTCAGGTCATAAATGGCAGTGTGGCTGAATGGTCTTGCTAGAAGATGTGAGAAAATGTCAAGCCTATGAACTGACAACAAAGAAATCAGTTAAAATTAATCTCAGTAAACATTTAGATCAAAATGCTTTCCTGTTCAAAAATTGTTTGACATCTGCATTTTTCAGAGGAAAAGGTACTGTCTTCTGATCAGTTCTAATTAAGAGCATCTTTCATAGGAAATGAGACAGAACTTAGATTTAAAATCAAATTGTTATATGTATAGATAAGTTTTTCTAAAATCCTCAGCCACCAGTGACCTTTGGTAACCCTTTTCCCCTCAGGCTGTGTGAATGCTGTCATTCTGTGCTGACAGTATGATAAATGGTTAATCTTTCCAGTATCATTTGTGTCCTTGTGACTTAAAATCTAGATTTAGTTTTGAAAGACACAGAATATGGTTCCAGTACAGGGCAAACCATGCTAGCAACCTTTTGATGGCTAATCCTCTTTCTCTGAAGTTGCTTTGCCTGAATTTTAGAAGTTGTTATTGCTGATCATTACAAAGGTAGCTAATGTGTTCCAAAGTTCCACCTCATCTTGCTTCATGGTTATGATCATGGAGCCATGCACCAATTCTCCTTAAGCCATAAAATTCCTTACCAGGAGAGAAATACCACATATGGTGAAGCATTTCTTATTCACCTGTTCAAGCTCACCTGCTCAGCCTGACAGAGATACTGGAGTTACATCTCAGAACAGCATAAGCCCCATCCATGCAGCACTTCAGCCAGGGAATGAGGTCTTAACAAGAAAAACAGAGTCAGGCCTACTCCAGTATCTCTTCTTTCACCAATATCTCTTTTTTTCATGGCATTGTGCCCTGCAGAATGCCTCCTCAGTTTGAGCTAGCTCTGGTACCTCTACATAAGAACACTTTGTGCTTCATGGAGACATGGTTTCAACCAAGAATTTCAGCTTCTTTCTCAGGCCCAGTTACTTGTGCATCAGTAGTATGGTGGTGAAGGGGAAGTACTCCAATTCCCTCACACATCTGCCTTCTCAGATGATGGCAATAGTTGCTGAGTCTTGCATCAAATACCTGTTCCCACAAAGCTATCTGCCTCATGATTTACCCTGACATAATTTTTCTTACTGAGCAGAGCATGCTCTATAAATGCATCAAATACCTGTAAGTGAATGGCAATGCCAGTTCCAATTGCTCAGCAGCATCCTCAGGAGGATTGCACGATCCTTGTTGAGTAGGTAGGCAGGTGAGGTGGCAGAGTCACCCTTTGGGAAGAGGTGTCTACATTTTAGATGGCACCTACTTACAGTCTTACAGAGGGGAGTTTTTGACACTGTAAAAAGTTTTTCTTAAATTTGGCCTGCTCCAGAGGCACCAAGCAAAAGGCAAAGCTTTGGACAATAGCCAGGTGGCCTGCACAATATGCTTTTTCCAGTGTGGAGTTGAGAGATCAAAATAGTTGATATAGGCTGTGAAATGTGAACCCCTGAATATGAGAGGCTGTTTCACATTTGGGAGAATTAATTCACTCTCTAGATATGACAAGAGCCTTCTAAATAGATTGCTCTGTAAAACCAGACATTGTCATCCATTTGCTTTGCTCTTTCTGTTAATCTGTATCTGTTTTTCTACCCATTGACTGCAAAAATTATCTGCTCCTCTCTTTGCCTTTACTCCCACTCCCCCATCCAGTGAGACTGCATACAAAATCCACCATTTTTCTAATGCCACTGAATTTACTCCATAGTACTACATCATTCAAATTTCTCTAGAGAGGGGTTTGGCATGGAAGAGTGAAATCATGGCTTTGGCTAATCACTGTTGTTCAGGGTCATTGCTGCCTTGGGAACAGCAACATGGTAACTAAAATGCTTGGCCCTATTTCTTAGGGTGCAGCTTTGGGAAGGAAATACCTAGCTGTCAAAGGTTTTTATCAAAGGGTGGGAGTTACCTTCAGTTTGATTAATGTTACCTCTTAGCACAGATCATATATCAAAGAACTATGCAGGCATATTCACACTTGAAATTGCATGTATGAATTGAAGCAAGCTGAGACAAAACTAAAATCATTCCTGTAAATTGCAATAGGGCTTGTAATATGTGGGGTGAGAAGGTTGAAGATCATATACTGTACTGATATTAGGGTTGAGCCAGCACTGCTTCAGTTCCAGAAATATTACAAGACAATGATCATTAAATGTAAAAAAAAATTGCAGCTGAAACATGTTGGAAAGCATCACTGTCTACACATTACAAGCCACAGGAGCAGGTTTCTGACTGATGGCAGAGAGTTCCAAGAATATTTACATATGCTTGGAGTATGAGTTGCTCTACCTCTCAAGAGCAGAAACAACCTATGTTAATTGAAAGTAACAATTTAACTATTTCCAAGAATTTATTAAAAAAAAAAAAAAAGAGTTAAAACCTCAGAGCCAAACACATGATATGCTTATTCTGGGGAGAGAAAAGTTGTCTGTCATTTGGAAATCTGTTTTATATAATGTTTAGACCCTGTAGTGTTGAGTAGAGATGAGGCAAACACTGCAAAAAAATTAAAGTTATCCAGTGTTAAGTCTTGGGCAGTTCTTAAAGTAAAAGGCTTATACTGATCATGCAAACTCCAGATGTATTGTGATGTTCACTTCATAGTTTGATCAAAGTATTAATGATAGCTTTTGAACTTCTGAAAATGCTCACATATGTGCTGTTTATCCCTATATTTTCTCCTCCCTTTACTATTTTCCTTTAAGTAGGAAGCTGATTTATTTTTCCTTTAAAAAATCTAGATATGCAAACTATTTTAAGGCATTAAGTGTAAACCCACAAAATTTACCCTGCACGCCAGCGAGGTATGCTGATCTAGAACAACGCCTATGCTGCCCCTGGATCCCTGGAATGTGAATTTGTCTTTCCGCAGCTTTGTGTTCATAAATCCATTCACCATGTCCACATTTTCCCAGCTCCACTGAAAAGTTTTACTCCAAGCCAGCTGGGATCTCACGCAGCTGTTGACTTCACTCCTTCAGGCATGTAATAAACTTTCTGTTGTGATTCTCACAATGGAGGAAATTACAGACAGTGATTTGAATTTGACAGAAATTGGATTAGTGAAGTTTGTGAATGCAGTAAGCTGCATATTTATTTAGAAAAGCATTATCCCAACCAAGGAAAAGTATGTGCCTATAAAAATATCACATTTGTTTTGAGGGAGCAATGTCTCAAGGAAATTCAAGGTTACTCAGTAACCCAAATTTCTGAGACTTTGGTATGTTTAAGACAAAGTCAAACCTTGCTTTCCAATGGAGGAATTCTTTTTTATTGTTGGGCTCAATTCACCATTTATGCCAATTTTTGTGTTACAGAGAATGCAAGACAGCGTCAGGATGGGGTGGTGAGCAATTCCATCTTGTACTTCACTGAAGACCCCCCAGAACTGCCTCCCAACAGTCCCCATCCCCTGAAACTGCGGCGTATTCTCAACCTGAGCCCTTTCACTGTCACTGACCACACACCAATGGAAACTGTGGTGGATATTTTCCGGAAGCTTGGGCTCCGGCAGTGTCTGGTGACGCGCAGTGGGTGAGTAGTTGACAGTCAAGTGAATATTTTTATTTTGTCTTATTTTGTGAAAGGATGAATAAGGGAACCTTGCCCACGTCTCTCCAGGGCAGCAAAAGAAGTCAGACTTGGAACCAAAATGGTGTTTGTGAGCTGTTATATTTCATTCTGTTCTCCCAAATCCTTACTGTATTCTCATTTAGATAAGGTAAAAATAAATACAAAATAAATTTTTCTGACTGCCACTATCATTCAGTTTTCAGCAGAGGCAGATCTGGGAAGCAGTATTGTTTACAAAGAATATGCCTGTTTCAAGACATCCAGCTAGATGTTTGTGAAAATTGTGATAAAGGTGTCACTGGAGGAAAATTAATATTTTCAACTTTCTTTATTGGATAATGGAAAACTGTATAAACAAAAGGCTCTCAAATAACAGGTGAAGGAGGTGGGCAAACATGAAATTAGGGCAACAAAAAGCTGCACAATGTGGACTAGAGATAACATCCCATAGTTCCAATGGAATTTGAGATCTTTGGGCATTATGGCTCCTCCCAGAATCTAGTGGTAGAAGGATAGCCAAACCACAGCTGTAATTTCCAAACATGGAAGACTAAAATTTATTCTTCCATTAAAAAGTCATTTTGTTATTCAAAAATATTGCACATCAGTTGTTACTATCAATGTAGTATCCTCAGCATTAAGAAAATAAGAACCATCATTGGGACACAGATAAGGGTTCTGATTTTAGGTGCCTGAATTCAGAAATTTAGATCTGGAGTTTTAGAACTTAGATGAAACAAAAGGTGGAAAAACTATTAACAGTGACATAGTTTCAATATTCAGTGCTTAATGGTCTTCAAGGACTGGAAGTAAAAGCCCTTGAATATTGAGGGTTATGAAATTTTTGACTCCTGGGGCCAGACATCCCATAGACCTCATTTTTTCTTGACAGATATAATTCATTTAGGATCACATAAATGAGAAATTATCATTTAAATTTGAAGGAATTATGCTGTCAGGCAGTGAGAGTTTCAGAAACCCTGTCCTTAAGCTTACCTTGTGTATTACCAAGCACTGATACCTTGTGTTTGACTGCTGGTCCTCTGCAGCCTGAGCCTAAGGAAAGTTATTATTTTGTTGTATGAAGTATTAGTTGTTTAGCTCCTCATTCAGTCATGTTCCCTACAAAAGGAGGTAACAAGCCGAAGTATTTTGCTTAATTATCATGGCTGGGCTAGTAGAAATATATGAGGTGAGAATATTTTTATAAAAAGATAAATTTTATAATTGGGGAATAGATGAGGTGGACAGTACTGCATGGAAACACTCACAAAATGTCCCTGCAGCTGAACAGGGTAAAATCCTGGATGATGTATGAGATGATTGTTGACCTTTCACTTTCTTTTCTCCTATAGGAGGCTGCTGGGTATCATAACTAAAAAGGATGTATTAAGACATATGGCTCAAATGGCAAACCAGGACCCTGAATCTATCATGTTTAACTAGACTGGTAAAGAAGAAGAAAGTAACCCCAAAGGAATCCCTTCTAGATTAACACGAAGGCTGTGTTTGGTGTTTCATCTTGCTTAAAGAGAAAAAGGTAATGTGTATGAAGAATGGCCTGATATGCCTCTGACAGAGGGAATGGATGCAGGACAGCACTTATTTTGAGGAAGGCAGTTTAGAAGCTCTGAGCAGCTGCAGACATCAAGCTGTGTTTCCTTAATGAGAATCCCAACAGCTCAGTTGGAGTGGAGGGTGTAAGTGATGTGGTGCTCAGAGACAAAGAGCCACGAGCACCAGTGGGAGGCATCAAGGTCACAGTAACTCATGAGGCAGGGGTGAAGAGTAGCAGACACTTTATGTACAAGCTGCTAAGAGATATAAAGGTTTGTGTTTCAAGCCAGAGAACGTAGATGAGTAATGTCAGTTGCTTTTGTTACTGGAATCATGGCTGTTTGTTTGCTACTGAGTTATACCATTTTCATGACGGACAAAAGTTGTCATATTTTTAAATGAAAGATTTTTGTCATCTTCATTTTATTTTGTAAATCTTTAATGAATCAAGACTGGAGTTAAGTCTTAAGAAAAGAGTGAGATTATGCCTCAAATCACTTTAAAATGTAATGTCCCTTGCTCCCTGCTTTAGTCTTTTGAATTTTATACTGCTTAGCATTTCTGTCAACCAGCTTCCTCTTATTAATGTTGAAATGGGATTTATTTGTAAGAATTTATTATCTCTCTATGCAATTTTGCATACAAGTACTGTAAAATTTAGTATTTTGTGGTTTGCTGTGGTAACTGGAAAAAAAATAGAAGCCCATAAAATAGTTTTCAGAAGCACTAAAAGGATAGTGCTATCCATCTCTCATCAGTGTTAGTGACAAGAGATTGAATCCCTCACCTGCCTTCCCTTGTGTACATCACAATTTTTCACAAATGAATGACATTCTGCATTGATTCTTGGTTCTCCACTTAGGTCCTTGTTGACATTGCTCTTTCTTGGCATTTGTCTGCACTTGCCAAGAGATTGCTGAAATTAATTTAACAGCCATAGACACTTATTCTGTAAGAGATCTACTTTTTATGCACTTGTCAGTCATAGGACTGTGGAATTCCTCTTCACAGCACTGTGGCTGGATAAGATCAGAGGGACTGAGAATGCAATTGATCATAGGAAAGCTTTAAGTATTTATCTGTTTGCACCAAGAACACAAGATTTAACAGACCCTGGTAGAGACCTCTAAGTCACTCAGGTAAAAATGTGAAATTTTGCTAAACCCTTGTTCTGGTCCTATGTGGGATAAAGAGGGTCAACCCTTTAGTCAATACTGCTATCAGTAACAGAATACCAAATTGTACTCTCTGTAACACATAATTCACACTGCCCAGTGTTTCCTTTATAAATATAAACTTAAAGATTGAAGAGAGGTTGTGCCCTGAATCCCCTTCAGACCTCCTAGTCCCTTCATTTAGGCATCTAAATGACCTGTGGTATTTTTGTTCAAATTCACCCAGATAACTGGTGATGTTCAGATGTTCCTCATGGATAGAGATGACCTCTCATGCCAGAACAGCCTGTTGCTTACTCCAGCCCAAACCCAGACTGTTGATCTAACACGTAGGCAGTGTGTATGATTATTGTGTCCCTGAACTGAGACAACTGCTCAGGTGCACCCTGAGTTAGATGCTGAAGTTCCATGTCACAAATTCCTCCTCTTATCTCCAGTCACCCTGCTTCCTTCTGGCATGTGTCCCATGGCATTCACATGGAGTATGACCCGAATTGCTGAAGTAAAAGAAACGGAAGTAAAGGGATAATTTTAATTTGTTAAGTACTCCACTTAACAATGGTGTTTGCAACAGACTGAGAAATATATGTAGCTCTGGCCAAAGCCCATAAATATTTCAGTGTATATTTTTCGTTAACTGAACAGCTGCAGTACAATGTATTATTAAAGGGATATTGTTAAAACTATGTAAACTATAGGACTGAGCAATCCCTTTCTTCTGAAAATAGGAAATATAACATAATGTGGTTATTTCTTAGATTTTTTTCTGTGGAGCTGTCAGCAGCCAAACTCATAAAAAACCAACCAAGTCAACAGCAACACTCATTAACACTAGATTCCCTCATTTGAACTGAGATGCCATCATAAAATCAGTTAATTCCCACAACTAAATCCAAGTGGGGCAATTGTCAGTTCCTACCCATAATTTCTAGAATCTAAGGGCTATAGACTAAGCTGAAAAGGCTGACTTTTGAGGGCAATCTCATTCTTGGGTTAAAACTGTATGACCATGTTCTACGTTCCATGTTTGCTAACAGGAACCAATATAGTGTATCAACACTGAAAAACATCATAATTTTCTGAGAAAAAGACATAGACTTGCCTAACTGAGGTTAATCTGTCTATGAATACAAATCCACATTGTATTGACTTGGCTTATCAGGTTTAACTCAGTCTGTGGTTATGAATAGGAATGGCCTGGTGTGGTTAATGCCCATTAACACCCAGAGGCCTGATTTGCTGACACCAAGTCACCCTGTGATAGTTTGTTGCCTTGCCTTATTAGATTGTTTGGGAGGAGCCCTCAGGGCTTAAAACCAAGATCCAAAATACCAACATGGTGGTTTGTAGCCAACACCATCAGAAGGAATTAAGATCTATGTAGTGAATGCAGTTTGACCCTGGACTGTCAGCCAAGTAAAAGGCAGGTAAAAGGGTGTACAGCTCTCTTCTATCAAACACATTCCTTTCTAGATGGAAAGCTTTAAATACCTAAGGGGTCAAGGGAAAAACCTTTGGACTTGTAACCATGTAGTGCTGCTCCTTGTTCCAGTGTCTGTTCAAAAGCTATTAAACCCTTCAGAGCAGGGGCTGCTATCTGGCTGTCCAGGAACGACGCACTCATGGCTAACTTCAGCTGCTTGGTGTTATCATCAAGGCTGAGGCTGATGCTAGAATGACATGGAGGGCTTTGAAACAGGACAGACTTTGCTAATGAGAAAACTTCTCCATGCTAGAGCCCTTATTGCTCTTTACACTGGTGTATGAAAGGGAACAAACACTCTTAATATAAATTAATAGCATGCTTATATCAAAAAATGCAGTTATGATGTAATGATTTGTTTCCCCATAACAAGCCCATTATCAGACACTGTTTTCCATCTGTATTCTAAAATTGGTCTCAGAAGGTACTGAATAGACTCCAAGAGGCAAAGATCCCTATTTATCTGAATTTGTAGAATTCAAGATAGTCACGTAGTGTTATCAATCTGAGTTACATGAGTATTTTAGTATATGCTGATGACTTTATGCAACCTCAGTTCAGTGTTTCAAGCAGTTGGCCTTCGAAAATGCCCAACTAAACTAAACATGGGAATAAAAATCTGTGAATGATAGAGGTTCAGTATGTATATTTGTTTTGCATGAACTGTGTTAAGTTACATTCAGCTTCTGCTGTGTACTTGAAGCAATCTGTACTGGAAAGTTTAATAATAAAGTACAGAAATGGATGACAATAGACAGACCCTTTGGCTGTCCTAGTGATACTAATTATTAATTTTTATGCTTTGAAGAAGCAGGAAAAGAATGTTTAAGGATTACAGAAGACTCACTGATTCCATGTTTGAATGACACTATATTTATTACTATAGTTTTTACTATAGTTTGGCTCTGTTAGTTGTTTTGTTTCTTTTTAATTGTAGAAAACAGTGTATATGTTGCACCTTATAAAAAACAATGTTTGGACTCTATTTTTTAAATAAAACTGACTTACAGTACTGGAAACATCTCTTGGACATATTATTAATTAGAAAAGTATTTCACTTGATGTCTCTATGATTTTTTATGTTTCCTTTTCTCACTCTTAGGGATAACTCAAGCCTCAGTTCTAGAGATCTAGGATATTCAATTCAATTCTAGGTTAGGTAATATTAAGTAGAGAGTTAGTAAAATTCATGCAGTGTACTTCAGAGAATCAGCCTTGATCACTGGCTATTTTATTTTCAGAGAAAAAAGCTTTTTCTTCACCATCAGAAATACCTTAGAAATCTAAAAAGAGAATAAAAACTATTTATCTAACCAGGTTGTTCTGTCTACAATTATCATGAAACTTTAAGACTAGATGTTGCAAAGCCCCTATGATATTTTTTTTGTATATATTTTTCAGTTGCACTTTAATTCAGAGCTAAGATCAAAGACTGAAAATTACAGGTTCAATCATCCCCATTTAATTGGATGAATCATACACTAAATCTCTGTCAGAGGCTAAATTCTAGGTATTAGCAAAGAATATGGCCTTGATCCTGATAAACATGCTAACTAAGGTGAACATGCCAGCAATATCCTAGTTCAAATTAAATGACTCATTTCGGAAGCTGGTTTTGGGAGTCCCCTGGCATTCAACTCATTCCATGGATTCCTGTGCCCTTAACACAACCCAAAACAGACACCAAAAACCCAGGAGTCATCAGGCATGCAGCAACTTTAATAAGTAGTAATAATTCCTGTAGTTTGTATTTGGTCATGGGGTTCTGAACTTTAGACCTGCCTGTCATCACCTGCAAAGGCACAGCTGGGAAATGGAATAGAAAATGTTCAGAGGCATTCAGCACTGCTGTGGTGCAGCTGTACTCCACAAATCCTGGCCTACCCTCCATTCATCCAAACCAAGCAGCCTGCTACCATCCATGTGCCTTCTTCCTCCTTTAGGGGAGGCCCTTCCTCCACATCTATTTCCTACAAGCTGTGTTATTCCCTCGTGCTGTTCTGCTCCTCTGCTCCAAATGTGATCTTGCTTCTAGCTCCTCACTGCTGTGGTGGCCCACCAAGCACGATCTCACAGACACTGTATCCGAAATAAGCAAGGTGCATCTCTGATGGAGGGCCTCCACTTGTGGCAAGTGGGATTTTGCGTTGCTGCTGACTGGAGGACATGGCAAACACTGTTGCTGGAATGCTGCATAGAGTTTTTTCATTGGTTTTTGGCTTGCTGTCTTTTAGGATCTGATTATTGTATTGTCTCTTCCTGAATTAAGGTGCAAACAGTATATGTCAAGTAGAGAGAGATAAAAGAGAAGGGGGGGAAAGAGAATGTGAGAGAGACCAAGCAAAGCTACCACCACATGGAGTCCTGCAGTGTCTAGCTGGACCTTCTTCATCCTGGTTTGTCTGGTGGGGGTTGCTGTGTTCTTGTGGAGGTACCACTTTTATACAGTCCAAGTCCTGGGTATCCATAAGGCATGGGTGCCATTCCCACCTGGCTTGGGATGGCATGTGTGTAAGATACTTCCTTTGCTTTGGTGGGAGCTTTTGTGCAGATAGTTACTTACATCTGCCTCACCAGGCCTGGCACCTTCCTGTTGTTGCTATCAGTGCTTTTCCCACAGTTTGCACAGCAGAATTTTGTCCAGTGTGCTAATTCCAAACGTTCACCCCTGGTTAGGCCTGGTATTAATGCCTTCCTTTTTGCCATCTCTGCCTATTCTAAGGTCCTGTTGTGGTGGCTTCCCTTGTGGCAATTTTCTCATTTGACAGTGTTTGAGACTGTTCATTGTGCTTCTCCAAATCCTCACACTATCTTAATGCAATATCAAGAAGATGAACTTCTGAGAAAAATAGCTGCTGCATTTCACAGATCAGTCTAGTATGTTCACCATCTCAACCAGCAACTAGTGACTTCCCAGTGAAGTCAATCTGGAGCTGGGATGTGACCCTGAGAGCTGTATCCTGAAAGAGTTATGGGCTCTGTTGTGGTTTGAAAGCAAAATGAATGAGAGGCTCCAAGTCAGAGATATAATTTAATAAGAAGAAAGGTAAAAAGGTAAAAGTAAAATAAAATAAATACAATAACACAAAGGATCACTGACAGAGTCAGAATACAACCTGAGCAGGATGGTGGAAGCAGTCCAGGTGAGGTGCTCTTCCTGAAGCAGTGATCCTGTAGAAAGGTCTGGTAGCTCTGCTCCTCTGGGAATCCAGTGGATAAGTGCTACCTGCACTGTCCCAAATCCCAGCTTATATCCAGTTGAGAATGCTTGGCTCCTCCCCCTGGGCAGAGCATCTCACAATGGGATGAGAAGTGTGAAATGGGTCCTTGATGGCCCATTAACAGAGATAACCCCTGGAGGGAGTTACCTGTGACTCATGGGCCATTAGCAGGAGACATCCCAAAAGTCATTAGCAGAAGACACCCCAAAGGCGTTAATGGGCCATTAGCAGAAGACACTCCAAAGGCCATTAGCAGAAGAGGCAGGGGGCTTGGGAAAACACTAGCCCACCTGGTTTCAACAGTTCATGAAGATGGTGATAGAATAAATACTTTGTGTACATCCTATACTGCAACCCAGGACAGGCTCTTAGGCAGAATGAGACAGGAAGGCTGACCTATAGCTGCAGCATTTGGTTAACTCTCTATCCCTCCTTTAACCTTATTGTAGTCTGAGCATAATTAATATTCTTAGTTTGAGCACATTATAAACCCTCTTTTAGCACAGTTAATGATTTCAACCCTTGTTATTTTTCAGAACTATCTTGTATGGTCAGGATTAAAATAATCTGAGTGTTCCTACTGGCTTTCCCCAGCCACAGCAGGTGACTGGTAAGGAAGACATAACCATATGTAACAGCCAGCTTGGGGAGAAGTCATTATTTGGCACTTCAGCTGTGTTTCATTTCAGAAATGATTGTGCAGCCTGAACAATCAGTGCACAGCTCTCTGTGAGGATTTGCAAAGCCTGATGATTTATTCCTGGCTTGAACATCATTTAGAGCAATGTTTGTGGCCAGCTGATGTTACGTATTAACCAGTCAGATTAGCCAGTCTTTCTTAATCCACAAAAAAATCAGTAAAGGGCACTGAAAAAAAATGTGCAGATTTCTTAGGAAACCAGAGAATCAACTATATTAGCTAGGAAGAGCTGCTTTGTTTTCTCAAGGTTACGTCCACAGAGGCATCCCACTTTCAGGAGAGCCATACCCTGTGAAGGGTTCTCTGGCTAGTCTCACTACTAGGAAGGAGTAATACCTAAAATATAAAATAATATCTTTGTATTGACTGCAATCAATGCTATTGTTTTTCTCTCCTAATGTATTCTAAAGGACAACTTTTTTCCCTGAAGTAAGCTCACTGTTTCTACAGTTGCTAATGAGAGCTGGACTGTGGCCATGAACAATTTGATGTGAGGTGCTGCAGGTAAATGCTAGTTGAGTGCTTCTCCTTTGATAAATGCAGTAAAAAGGAGTGGCTGCCATAATTGTGCCATGCAAAAAGACCATTTCAAATAAATGAAAAGTTAGATGAACTATAGTTCTCTGCTTCTAAAAATTCCCAATAGGTAAGATTGAAAGGTTGTGAAGCCTTTTGATTTATAAAATATATTTGTGTTTAGATAATTTCCAAAGTTGCAATTTTTCTAAAGACAGATTTTACTTACCTAACTCTCAGATTATGTGGCCATTAGAACCCAAAATTTCGGAATGATGTATAGAGGGCAACCAGACCCTTGAAGTCCCCAAGCCTGGGAAGAGAGAGACACCTAAGCTGTGCTATGGCTCACAGATGAGAGAGAGGACACAAACTCTACCAAAGGCTCCAAAATGAACCCGGTCAGCAGTGAGATTCAGAAAGAAAACACAGTATGTGCCATCACCAGCTCTTCCCTTTTTCACAGTAACCTCATAGTGAGAGACTCTTTGTTAGGTAAATGTCCATGCAATACAGGTCTTGTAGGTGTTGATTTAAGTGCAGCTCACTGAGTTACCATAGTGCAGCTCCTTTTTTGCTGACTGCTGCTCTGGTGGGCCTTCTGCCAGGACAGAAAGAGCATTGTCATAAAAGGGACATTTGTAGATTTCTACTTAAAGACAACTCAGCTAGCTATTCTGAATCACATTGGGATGCAGATTCTATATCTAAATTGTTATGGGAAGCTTAGGCTTTTGCTTATACTCTCATATTTTGGATATTGGGATGTTCATCACATTTTTAGGTCTTGCTGTAGCCTGAACACTGTATTTTGCTTCATGTAATTGAAGTTAAAATCTAACAACCATTTGTCACTGACCAGAATATTTAACCATCTTCTATGCAGTCACTGCTTGAGATCAATTATCATTTAGATTATTGTACTAATTATTGATTCTTAATCTCTGTTCAACATTTAAGCACCTGTTTAATAATAATAGTGATATTTATTTATTTATTTATCCAATTAATTAATTCAACTGGTACAATAATTAGAGGTATAACAAAGGTATAAATAGTCTGCCTGAAGATTTTCCACATCATAGATAATTAAAATTTACTCTGAATTATGTTTTGGCCCCGATTCAACTTTTAAGGAGCACTACTACAAAGCACTAGTCACTGGAACACAAGGAATAAATCATAAGTTCCTCTGCACCTCTTCTTTCCAAGCCTGTGGGAACATACATGAAACCATTCCTTTTCTCTCTGCCAGGCCAGGTTTAGGCAATAGAAATGCCTGCACATTTGATGGCTACAACAACTCCTGGTTAGTAAAACTCTCCATGTCAGACTGCTTCCTTCCAGCTAAAAAGGCACCATTTTAAGAGTACCAGTTTTCCTTCTGTGTAAGGATATCCAGATAGGTCAGGCAACTAACACCTCCATCCCCTCCTCCTTTTCTCACTTTGCTGTTTTTCTTCTCATTCAGTCCCAACCATCCAGTCTCAACCCATCCTGCCTCTTTGCTGCAGCTTTTCTGTAATAACCAAAGAATCCCCAAACAAATCAACACACCTGCTCTTTCTGTTCACTTGGGACTTCTGCACAGAATGCAAATTTGCCAGCAACAAAGTCAGTAGCTAAGCTAGAGACCAGCTACCAGCATCATTTCCAGCAAATAAATATTCAGTGCTCATGAATTGTAAAGGACAAACCACTGAGGGACTAGAACCAGGGGCCAGCTTGAGCATCTGATGGCCTGATACATACAGACCACAGTAACATATACTGCCTTATTTTCTCTTTTTCTGGCTCCATGTTAGAATTCTGCCTTCTTGCTGTTCAAGCTTCAACAATATAGAGGACAGAAGGAGCTCCTTTTGCCAAGATCCCTTTTTTTCTCAGAATAATGCTCCATTTATGAGACTATGAAGTTCTTTGCCTCTCTTACTGAAGCTTTTTCATTCTTCATGAACATATACATTAGTCCAGGGATGAAAGCAGCCTTCTTAGCAGGGGTTACCTTTGCTCACACAAAGAAACATCAAGTGCTCCTCTCTACCTAGTGACACTCAAACAGAGTTGGAGCAGCAGCATGGAAACCTCCTCCTCAGCAGAGCTGGAGGCTACTGCCACCACTACCTCCTCCCATCTTCTGGGAACAGGAATGCACAGAGGAAAAAGGTGGAGAACTGTGATACTTGGCTGATGATACACCCTGTTGGGACTGACTTTTAAGCTGGTCCTCAGAAGTTCTGGCTGGCCTCTTCCTTCCCACTGTTCCCTCCTGCTAAGCTCCCTGTTTGTCAGGGGAGGAGTATTCAGTGGGTAATCACAGCACACAGCCACACCAGGAATTGTGTTTAGCTTTTCTGCAGTTGCACAAAGTCTGCCTTTCTCAGATCAATGGAAAACCAAATCTGTGGCTGTGCCTACCACAACTCCATGTGCACTGAGCACAAGAGGCTGGCAGTTTATCACAGCAGAAGGCCATGGTCTATCCTATCATATCTTTCCTGCACTGGCAAGAGGGCCCCATGGTTTTCCTTACATTTAGATTTCCTGTGAGCTTCAAAGAGAAGATATTATCAGTTATTACAGTGTTCAAGTACCGGAGGGCACTTGAGAAAGGCCAGCATCATCATGATAAGGAGTGCCACAGCTCTGTGCTGCCTCTGAACAGGCAGCTGATATTTTGGGTACATCTGCAACATGCTGGGGCAAACACTCCCCATGGGGTAATGACTTTGGTCTGAAAGACAGCAGATTTAGACTAGATATTAGGAAGAAATTCTTTACTGTGAGGGTAGTGAGGAACAGGTTTCCCAGAAAGGGTGTGGATGCCTCATCACTGGAAGTGTTCAAGACCTGATTGAATGGGACTTTGAGTAATCTGGTCAAGTGGAAAGTGTCCCTGCCCATATCAGGTGGGGTGGAACTAGAGGATCTTTAAGATCCCTTCCCATCCAAACCATTCTGTCATCCTGTGATTCCATTGTGTGCTGCACCGAGTGCTCGGGGTGTTTAGTGTTTAGTGATCCACTGCTCCAGGCTCTAAGTTTAGCTGCAGTTGTTACTGATCAGCGTTAAGACAATGAGCAGGGATTTAGCAGCTCCGGTGGGTTGGAGCAGCGGGGTCCCGCTAGGTGGCAATCCCGCCCTCGGCACGGCTGGATGTGGATGACGCGCCAGTGCCACCAGCCGTGCCCAGGTGACAGAGGCCACCGCGGAGCCCTTGCTGTGCGCTCCCTTCCCATTCTCGCGGGAGGCAAAGCTGTCTAATTGTTTGCTCTAAATGTATAATTTGCCTCGTGAATTTTCGTAGATATGACAATTAAAATCTATTCAAAAATTGTATTTATTTATGTATTTGTTTATTTTAGGTGTATATATTCTGTCGGGAAAGGGAGAGGAAAGAAGGAAACCTCTTTCTTTGTTTGGAGTATTTGGCGGGGCTAAAGCACAACTGTCTGCTTTGGCTCCTTAAACCACATATCACATCTGTGAAAACATAGTGGCAAAAGGAGGAAAAAATAATCTGCAATGCTTTCCTGGTGGTTTCTATGAGGCCTTCATGTAAACAATACATTTTCATCAATTATGCATTTAGGTCACAGGAAGAGTTGGTTGTAGGAATTCTTTTGCCATTTCAGACTTGCTGTCAGGAAGAAAATATAGCCAAGCTGACGGAGGTAGGAGAAATACAGTTTTGTTCTTCTGACCTGATATTTTTCTTCTTCACTTTCTTTACCGTCATTCCTATTTGTATGAGTATGTCCTTCAGCACAGCAGTATCTGTGTATGCACAGAGGGAATGCACAGAGACCCTTTGAGCATGGAAAGGTCTTATTTTGCAATGGCAATTCTAAAACATGTTATTGTTTATGTTGTTTACATAAAACAACTTTAGAGAATTGAGTAAAATGCCTTCCTTGTAAAACATTTAGTTAGATCTGGAAAACAGTACACACTCCTTGGTAGCATTACCATATGTAACCTTCAGACTTCTGTGCAATTTACAACCCCATGTTACATGCTTAAATACCCTTTTAAAGGAATAATGAGAATTAAGTGCTGAGGAACAGGTTTCATAGGAGCCGCCAGGCTGAACAGGCAACAGCTGATATTTGCTACCAAAAATGCCAGAGAAGACCTTAAGATCTTACCTCTTCCCTATATTGGTAATCACAGAAGTGTCAGAGCGCTTTCTTTTTTTCTTGTGAAAAATGTCTGAGAACTTCTGGAAACACTTCTGGCTCTGTGGTGCATCTTAAATGTGCCTAGAAAGTTGAACAGCAAGGGTCATGGCTTTTCACTCCTACACCTGAGGAGGCTGGCCCCATCCTGCCAACACTAGTAAAATGGACATGTAAAGGCAGAAGAGAGAAGAGAGAGATTAGTGCAATTAGTAGGAGAAGAAAGAGCCCTGCATTCCAACTCCTTCTCCCAGCTCTGCTTAAATATTTTATTTACTTTCCTCAAATGTACAGGGTAAGACCAGCCTTGGGAACAGGGACAAAATGGAAGTCTTCCACCTCGGAAGTAAATGCCACAGCAGTTAGGCTAGAGATTTTCCTGTGCATACTGTGGCCAGCACCATGCATTCCTGTGGCCCAGATTCAGTAGGAAAGGGCAAAGACTGCTTTTCTCACTGTTTTTTCTTAACCTGAATGTCAGGATTCCAGACTGAGGAGGATCATAGAGCCAGGTTATGCTTTTCCAGTGCATCACTTCTTCCTTGGATCATGTACCTGCAAGTAAGTACGTTTGACATTCAGCAATGCCAGAGCACCAGCTCATGTTGGGTGACAGAAGGCTGTCTTGGCTAAGACAGACCAAGTTGTCCCACATGCTGGAGGCTGTGTCCATGAGCTTAGGGACTCATGGCAAAGCACAGCATGCTTGTTTAGAAATCTATAGCTGGCTCTGAAACATATGGCTCCTTAACAGGAGACAGCTTGGGCTAGCAACCACCCTCCCTCCTAGGAAGTGTGGGGAAAAGATTGGCAGAGAGTAAGTGTTGTGCTCACAGAGCTAGAATACCCTGGGACCAGTGTTGGTATCTTGACATAGCACATATTGCCCTGTACCTGCTTGTTGGGATCAGTATATTTGGCAATGAGTAAATTGCTTCCTACTAACCCTGAGGGATCTGAGAGAGGTGATGGAGAATTTGTGAAACATTGAAGTTGTTAGGGACCAAAGCTCCTTATTACAAAACAGGTCTTTTTACATTACCTTTACCACCCTGGTCTGAGGGGTCTCTCTGCTGATAGCGAAATACTGAATATGCCTCTTTAATCCAGAGCAATTTTTATTAATTTGTTTCTGTTTTGGAAGTGAAGAGCTAAGCACTACTTCAAAGGTTAAATTTAGCATACTTGATATATGCATAATCATTTCAGATATTTAAATTGATTCTCAAAATAGTCTCACCACTAAGAAGAAAACCTACTAACTTCCTTAAAAGAAAAAAAATCTGCTTTAATTAAGGTCACACATAAAAAAGTTAGCAGTTTTCCTATGTTTATGAAATAAATCTGTCCTATGAGACAGGGAATTTGGAGGCAGGGCTCTTTCATGCCTTCCTCTTGGAGGTGTCCTATTTTCCACTAACACTTAAGTATGCATTTCACAGTATGAGTGTGACTTTAGCATTGCAAAGGGTTGCCAAGGAAAGTGGTGGATGGACCACCCCTGGAAGTGTTTAAGAAATGAATGGATTTGGCAGTTAGTTCTATGGTTTAGTTGACATGGTAGTGGTGTTCAGTCAAACATTGGACTCCATGATCTTGGAGGTCTTTTCCAATCTTAATGATTCTATGACTCTGGAGAAACCTCTACGACTTTTATCTAAAGCCTCTGATTCTATTGCTTCCTGGATTTCTTTAGTAAGTTGATAGTCAATACTGACCAGTAAGAATAAAACAAAAACAAACCAAAAGTTTTATCTGATACCATCTGCTAATCTTGGTATTCTCCCGAGAATGACCCCTAAATCACTGGACTGCTGACTAGCATTAGAAAGAAAACCCGGCATTTCCGAGAGTAAAGTCTTAATTTCCTTTACTTTTCTTGCAAATACAATAAAGTGGATCATGCTGAAGGAAAGAAAATCTTTTTGTGACATTTTTGTGAGGAAAAAGCACTCCAAAATATTGCAGTCTCCCCCTACCCAAGAATGCAGTTTTATTGCTTAGTCAAAAGCATAAGTCATTTCTACAGCCCCTCTTAACCCCTTGCAGGCACTTAGACTCAGATCTTACCATTTCTTCCAAGGCTGTATCTTACTAAATTGTGGGAATGAAGTCTTGTCCTTTGTTAGAGTAAATACTAAGTCATCCATTTACTTTCTGGGGCCTCAGATTTACAGCCTGTTTATGAAAGATAAGAAAAATCAGGCTTTGAAATTCCCACTGACAAATTTTGCAGCAATGGAAATATTAGCTTTTCCCTTCTACTTATTCTTACTAGGAATTATTTCTGGTTTACTTTGCTCTAAATCCTGTTTACTTTCTGTTTTCCAGCATTGCTATCAGCCAGAAATTACCTTTCACCCTGGAACTGTATTTTTTCTATTTCTGGGCAATAGTATATATTAAAGCGTGTTAAGTGCTTTTAAGCCATAGACTGGCAGGTGCTATATAAATATTTGTCTTTGTTATGATTGCTTAAAGCAGAAGACTCAGAGGTATATAAAAGAGAAAAATAAAATAGCCCCACCTTCTACCCTTAGTTTTCACATCTATTTCATAATCAGTTCAGGAAAAAAAATCCCTCACAAAAAGGGAATATTCAAACTGCCTTGCAGCACAAACAGGGATAATTTCACTTCATGTTAAATTCCCACATTTGCACTCACAGGTGATTTAATTTTGAAATGGCCTTTGAAACAGTTTATCCACAAAAAATGTAACTGAAGGGCTTCATAACAAAATACCCTTTTTTATTCTTTTCTTTGCAATCAATCCATATTCTTTCTTGCTTTTGTTGAAGTGGTGTTTATTCAGACTATTTGAGCTGGTGGGATGGTGGAAATGGGAAGGATGTCTGTCTTTGGGAAAAGAAATCTATGTGACACTCAGCAGAATATGTGTTTGCTGGACTGTTCTTTTACTATTGTTCCAGGACCACTAAGGTTTACTTAAAAACCCAAAAGTTTCAGAGGGGCCAGGTGCCTTATATTATATGCTTGAGTGTTCCTTCCTGACTGAGTTGCTTTTCCCATTAGAGGTTTTTGTCCCATTCCCATTTGAGGTTTGTTTCCTGTTCCTTTTCATTTCACCTTAGCTTTTCATGCAATGACATCCAAATAGAAAGAGACAGTCATTGCCATGGTTTTCACTCTAAAACTGAACTTCCTGGCTTTTATGGCTCATAATCAATCCCATAATGTCCCGTGATTTCTATGTATAAGTGGCAAGAAGTAAAAGGGAGTTTATTTTGCCTGTATGCAGACAGGCCAACTTTCACACATTAAGAGCAGCAACTAATCACCCACAACATTTCCTAAAGTTTATGGTGCTGGCAGACAGCTGTTTTTGTTCCAATGTGATGGTTTCTTTGCAGACTCCTGCTGCCAGCAGTGTCTCAACCACTTTACTAGTGCTCCATGCACCGCACATCCTGGACTACTGCCTTTAAAGCTCCTTTCTACTTTATACAAACAAAAGCAAACTAGTCTGCCAACAAATACTAAGGAGACAGACGCATTGTTACTGTAGCCATATGCTCTGTGAAAGGGAAATTTCAGTTACCAACACCTAGAACTGAAAGAACAAAAGGATAGTACGTAGGCGTGCACCCCAGGTCCTTCAATGAAGATTTTAGCCTTATATTTTGTTTTGATTTTCCCCCCTTTAAAATATTGGCCCTTGCAAGGATGAAAATTCACAAAATCTACTATTCGTGATATAGAAAATTAAAAAAAAAGTTACCTGTATTCACTGAAAGTTAACCAGTGTTACTGTAATAACATTTGTTCCACATATGTTATAAATATATAGAAGCAGGACTTTGCCTAAGCAATTGTTGATAACAATATTTAACTGGTCTTTAGTATTTGACTTGATTAACATGTAGCTTAAGAGACTTAGGAAAGCCTCCATTTCGTGTCTGCAATGCTTTGTCTATAATCTCCTATCTGCAAACTTGTTCCGATGTTCCTTGTCTTCAAAGACTTCAAAAGTGTGTCCTTGAAGCAGAGAATACACCCCACTGCTGACAGCCCAAGTGTCTGTCTTTGAACAGAACTGGTGTTGGAAGATTGGCATCTTGTGCTATGGATAGTGTGAGGTTGAGTCCACAAATGCCAGTCAGCCTGAAGATAAAACTTTCTAGAACAGAAATATGTGAAAATCTTAACAAATTCAGCAGAACTCTGAACTGCAGCCAATTACTAAATACAGGAGAAGAAACAAGTGGATTGAGGAAGGAAAAAAATTCCCTTTAATCAAACCATTAAACAATCATCTCCGACTAATGAGGTGTAAAACTCTGAACATTTGAAGTGGATTCACTTTCCTTCTCTCCCACTGATACAGACACATTTGCAATCATGTATATTTGTTCAGTACAGTCATGCTGGTTTTAACTTCCATCTAATTATTATTTATATGATAATAGTTTCTAGGAGCCCAGTCACAGACCAGAAGGCTGCTGTGCTAAATGTAGAACACTTGCAAAAAAATTCATTGAACCACAAAGATGATAGGAAATCCACCCAATAAATTCAGTGTTGATTTTGCAGTTGTATCTAATTAATCTCCTACCAAGAAAAAAGATAGTAACAAATATAATTTACTAAAAATCAACCCCCCCTTGATCTTAAATGTTGCATGATTTGCTGGAGAATCTAAAGGCATGCTACATTTTAAAATTCAATGAAAATCTTTGAGTATTTTTTAGAAAACTCACAACTGCAGGTTCAATAAGTAATGGGTGAAGGCATTACTTTATTTGTCTTTTATGTAAGCCATTGTGATTGCATGGAAAAAAAAGAACAAGTCCCTAATGCAGGAATTCGAGTGAAATTTTGTGGGTCCTCCATTATACAAGAGCTCCAACTTGTTAGTTATAATGGCCTTGTGTTACTTCTAAGGGACGTAAATTTAAAGAAACTGAAATAAATGAATAAATAATGTTTCTTTTGGAAAGTACCTAATGCACAAAAGAAAACATTGTCCCAAAAGACACCAAAAAGCACTTTTCTTAAGCAGGAAAGAGCCGCTTGGGTCTTGCAGAACTGCTGGAAAGGATTGTCAGAAACTACTTAACTAGATGTCAAGGGATGTCCTTCCTCCAGGGGAATTTAGATTGGATATTAGGAAAAAAAATTCTTCACAGAGAAGGTAACCACACATTGGAACAGGCTGCCCAGGGAAGTGGTGGAATCACCATCCCTGGAAGTGCTCAAAAGGCATGTGAATGTGGCACCTGGAGGCACGGTTTAGTGGTGAACTTAGCAGTGCTGGATTAATGGTTGGACTCAGTGTCCAACCTAAATGATTCTGTGACTCTTCAGGTGGTGTCTCCAGTGACTCAAAGGCACTGGCATAGCTCCTGCCATGCTCCTTTTAATGACAACACTGGAGTCACTGCTATTGGACAATACCCCCTGCCCCAGCTGGAGAACAGCCTTTGGTGCCAGCAACATCTATCACTATGTAATATTATGGTGAGGATGGGTTTGAAGGGGGAAGAGAGAAGATATATCCTAGCCATGTTTTACCTGCTAGTCACAGGGCTCAGTATAAACAAACTTGTAGGTGCATGCCTGGCTAAATACAGCAGGCACTGGGGACCACTTTGACATCAACTAGATTCCTGTTAAATGCTTTAGGTGTATTCCTATTGGGAATGGTGCTGGGTGGCTTGTTTTAGGACTCAGGCCACATTAGGCAGAGCAGCACTCTAGACCCTAGAGAGATTAATCCCCTCCAACAATCCCAGCAAGCACAGCCTCAGCAGAACTCTACTCGGTGTGATCTGTTCCTGCTCCCCTCCTGGGCTTTGTTTTCAGTTAGTGGGCAGATTCCCCCCTGCCTAGAAGAAGACAAGCATCTTTAGTGGTGCTACTTTTGAAATCTCAGGGGTCCCCTGCTGTTAGCTGTCTGCCTGAGGAAGGTCACTGTGCCTCAGTAGTGGAAACATGGGCTCAGAATTAAAGGCAAGAGTAAAGGTGAGGCCCCCCTATGGGGACACATCACAACATCCATCCTATGGATTGGCACAAAGCAGGACAGGTAACCTTTGAGAGGCACCCTTCATGTCAGGCCCCTGACCTGGGCATACCTGTGCTCCTGGGATCCTCTTGCATTTAAGGCAGCAAGCCTCTCCTCTGAGCTATCTGCTGGATGCTGTGCTGTTTCTGCACTGGCTGCCTAGGGAACTAGCATCCCGTCTGGAAACAAAGGTCTTAAATGTCTTAAAAAGATAGTGTGAGAGACCCTCCTCTGCTCCACCTCATCAGAGGGTTGGCAGTTGGTGGTAACACACACAGGTGAGAGGAGAACAAAGGAAATCTCCTTTATTTCTGGAAGAAGAAAAAGAATATTCTATTTTTCTTTTAAAGTACACAGGATTACAGATTCATTTATTCATAGTACTTGAGTTTTAATCTGTCAGGGAATAATGACCCATTATTTTATACTTATGGGAAATGACACTTTCTAGTACCTGGTATTTGCAGCTGTCAAATTATATATGTCAGCATCTGTCACTCTCCAGCGTTACTTAACGAATGAGTTTTGCATATCCCAATGAGCTTCTACTAGAATGGAGAAAAATATTAACACCTCTTCTGGCAACTGTACAGACTGACTGCTTTCTTGGCATATTCACTTCTGCTCTGTGTAGTCTTACCATATGCAGCCTAGGCTACATTGTTACAAAGGTTGTAATAGACCTATCAAATACACTAACATACATATTTATGCTTCAATGGGCTATTTTCCTTTCCTAATTCAATTGATGTAATGAAAAGTGAAAATGACAGTGTTAAATCACAGAGAATCACAGACCCGTTAAGGTTGGAAGGAAAGTCTGGAGATAATCTAGTCCAACCATCCCCAAGGCAGGGTCACCTAACACAGGTGACACAGGAACACGTCCAGGTGGGTTTTAAATGTCTCCAAAGAGAGATATTCCATGACCTCCCTGGGCAGCCTGTTCCAATGATTGATCAACCTCAATTAAAAGAAGTTCTTCCTCATGTTGAGGTGAAACTTCTTGTATTTTATGGTCATTGCTCCTTGTCCTGTCTCTGGGCACCACTGAAAAGAATCTGGCACCATCCTCTTGGCACCCACCTTGAGATATTCATATGCATTAATGAGATCTCCTCTCAGTCTTCTCTTGTCCAGACTAAACAGGCCCAGCTCCCTTACTCTCTCCTCAAAAGAGATGTTCCAGACCTCTGATCACCTTTGTGTCCTTTTGCTGGACCCTCTCCTGTAGCTCCTGGACCTTACTTGGAGTATCCAGTTTATAGCTGATCCATACAGAGAGGCAAGACCCTTCTTTTGTAGATATTCTTTACACAAGCTCACAGAAAGAACCCTTTTCTTTCTTTGTCATAGATTCTTCATGTTCTTCTACATTGCAAACTGATACAAACTTTAAAAAACAACTTATCTGCTGCAACATAGAACAGTTTGCCTGGTCACTATTTACCAACACCAAGTGGGCAAGTGCACCATGAGCACAACGGAACAAGTTTGCTTTTAAGGTTCATTGCATCACATGATTCAAGTAGAGCAAAAAAGGACAGAAGCCATACAAGTCAAAGAGCAAGGAACAGGTGATGCTGCTCCAAGGAGGAAATATATCTTTACCATACTAAAAGGCATGTTAGTATTTTTTGATTTTTTTTTTATTTTTTTTAAATTTTTTTAATATAAGAGGGACTCCAATGGCAGCTCATATTCATCACTAATGAGCTTTCCAGGACTACTGAGGATTTTGGGCTCTTCATGAAATCCATTCTCAGGACCCTGAACCTGTCTTAGAGACATGAATCTACCCTCAGTCTAGAAACTTTGACAGGGGCAATATATGGGACTTTGGTCTAGGCCCTTCGCTTCGGTGACAATACCCTGTCACCTTGATTTTAGGGAAGATAACTATAGTATATTGAAGCAACTGTATATTTTAGTATTGAGTTCTGTACATTCTAACATGGTGTGTTAACTTTTCTCACTGGAATTTCTGTGAGGGAGAAGTGTGATTTTCTCAAATGAGGCATGCAGAGGAAAATTCCTGTTGAAATTCCATGTCCAGACACAGCTGCTCCTTGTATCAGATACAAAACCTAGGTGTTTCAGAATGAGCCTGTATTTTAAAGAGGATCCTGTTTGCTGGGGTTCCCTATTCTGATGCATAGAAGTTACCAAACCTCAGTACACTATTGGCACTTTGACAAGTCAGTGAGCCTACGTGTTTTCCATGGCTAAACATGTGAAAGTGCTCAAGGCCAGGCTGTAAGGAGCTCTGAGCAACCTGATCTAGTGAAAGCTGTCCCTGCCTGTTCCAGGGCCACTGGAACTAGATGATCTTTAAGGTCTCTTCCAATCCAAACCATTCTATGATTCTATGATTGAAACACTGAGTTGGCAGCAAGTAGGACTGATCTGCCAGAAGCCTATTTCCACCTTGCTTCCTTCATAGACCTACTTCTCTACAGTTCAAATAGATGAAAATTGATGCACCAAGAAGGGATGAAAGTTACTGAATCTTTCCTCACACCAAATTGAACTTCATATCAGCATAGCAGAGTCTCGAAGACTTCATGAAGATTTCTGCTGATGAAACTGGTGGATGTTGCCCACAGGCAAAAGAAATCCCTACAGGCAGCTGAGAAGTGAAGGATAAGGTAGTGAAACTCATCATCCTGCAGAAAGTCCTAGAAACTAAAGCTGGCTCCTAGTTCCAGTTTACTCATACCCACAAACATCTGTGTCATTAAACCATACATTTAATCACGGAAATAATTTAAGTTGTTCCCTTGGTCATACTATTTTAATAATTGAGCAGAAAATCTACTCTGATATGTTTCTTTCCCCATAGAATTACATATGAAACAATATATGTCTGTGAGCTAATAGCCAAAATGGAAAGCCAAGATGAAGATAGAGCAATACTACAAAGGAAAATAAATCACTGATGTCCTGAGTTCACCAAGTACTGCTATTGAAAGAGGAAAATGATTTTCTGAAATTCTTCTGTTGTTCCCCTGGCCAAGTTGATTATCAGATTCAAACTGGATATATGAAATTTCTTTATACCCTGAAAGTAAAATTTTTAACCAAATTGCTATTCTTAAATAGCACTTCTTGGACTATTTAAAGACTCATAGAATTGTCTGATATACCCTAATAACAGTGATTCCAGTTATTTGTTTTGGAGGTTGATTTACAAAATTTTTTTTTCCCCTAGCCCTTATTTTATGCTTCTATTGACAAAAGAAAAAGAAAAAAGTACCAGTGTTCATAGTGACCGGAACACATTTAAGCAATATTTCAGATATTAGCCATGGGATTAGTCTGACTAAACAGATATCTGCACTGTAGATGTCTTCTATCTCTCAACTAATCAACTTTGGCTTTCTCAATGTGGAAAGGAATAGAGGTATCACAGCACAACACGAAAGGCAGCATGTAAAATACAAATCCAGTGAATCTCACCACACATCCAAATCTCTCTGTTAGTGAAGGAAGAAACATGGAGCAATGAGATGAGCTGCCAGCATCTATGGGACGGAAATCTAAAGAAAACTCAGAGGAATTCTAAGAGCAGAAAATACAAAGATTTAAGTGCATCAGGTTACCCTCAGGTTTATAGGTGATCAGCTCTGTACTTATATGGAAAACTGAGTACTGAGTGTTCCTTTTTATGGAATATTGTGTGCAGTAGGGATTGTATGAGCACCATGTTTAATGGGAAATAACAAAGTTTTCTAGGTCAATAAGTAACAAGAAATCTCAACAACAAAAATGAGCATAGTGGATAGTTGATCTCAGTTGGCAAAGGCTCAAATTAAAGCACTTCAATGAAATCACCAATAGTAAACCAGGAAATCAGAGCCACTGACCTGAAGTATAGGCTAGACCTAGCATCACAATATTTTTACTCTTCTAAAATGCTTAAAGACAATATTTCCTGTTTTAGCCATTTGGACATTATTTCACCACGTTTTAGTGTGCCTACAAAACCTTTTTCAACTGGGGAAATGACCAAAGTAAAATATAAACCATCAGTGAACTAATGTAGTTTGTGTGGCATTAAAGAACATGCATGATAAATTTTGGATTTTAAATACAATAAATCAGTCATTTCAATTTAATATAAGCCGCATAATTTAATTCTGCTTCATTAGCCTATATAAACACAATAAAATCTGTCAAATGCAAACAAAGGGCCTCCTAGAGGTGATATTTTAATTGTAATAAAACTGTCATCTAGATTAATAGGCCAGCCGAACAATTAATTTCTTCATAGAAGTTAACAGTGTTCTAGAAAATGAGCTTTAGCTTTAATTTCTCCTGATGCCTTTGTGCTCAGGAAACAAGACCTTTGCTTGCAATAGAAAGCAGAAACAATCTGCTCCATCGCCCATCAGAAGAAAAAGGAGAGGGGGGGAAGGTCTGGATTACAGCATGAAGCTCCGCTTCTTCTGCTTCCTTTAGACTATTGCATTTAACACAAATGGGCCTTTAGCTTGGAGATGGGATTTAGGGAAAGACCTCCTAAGCTAGTCAGACATCATCCAATATACTTTAGCCAGGTAGGAAGAGGAGGTTTTCCCAGATGCCCCTGCATGGACCAGGGCACCACAAATGCACACCCAGAGTCCCCAGGGATAATGCCTCCCACAGGAGTCCCTGTTCCCTCACATGGAGGGTAAGTTATCACTCAGCAACACACACACCCTAACAAAATTGAACCTGCATTTCCTTCTGTTTGCCAGTGGAAAAAAAGATATTAGGTTTTGGGGTTTTGTTGTTGTTTTTTTTTTTTTTTTTTTTTTTTTTTTTTTTTTTTTTTTTTTTTTTTTCCCTTAAAACCTTAATACAGCTTGTGACTTACTTTAGTTGGCTGAGAAACAACACTCAGCTCTTCCACTGATTGGCTTTAATTGCTTCACTAGATGTCTTTCAGCTGGTGACTATGAAATATTCACAAATTGTAGAATCTAATTCCAGTTGGGGCAGTTGACTATCAGAGTCTAGTTTTGTTGGATTTACCTCTCCCTCCCTTCTCTCACCCATATACATTGGTGCTGCTTTTCCATGTTTTATTGCTTCATCTGAGATCCTTTGTAGCCTCTACAGCAAAAAAGCAGTGAGGGCCTCTTTCATCAGCCTGTTGTGAAAGCACTAACCTGCACTGAAGGGACAAATCATCTTTTGCTTAAAGAGTTATGTGAAATTGTTTATCTTATCCCTTGAATTTTAATCCCTAAAAGCATTTCTTTACTAAAAATAGAGCTGCATACTTTCTAAGCCATTTAGCAGCCAGACAGAAAAACCACCAATGTGCCTTTGACTCTGTTTTATTAATATCACACTTAAAAAAGAAATATCTCTGTGCTCTTCTGAGCGACAGAAACAATATAAAGATTTAACAGGGGACAAGAACCATTGTAATTTCTTCACCAAAGAAAGTAATCTGCCACAGATTTTATGGATGTATTTACAGTTCTTCAAAGCTACTTTTAAAAATGTGTCAGTTCCTTGGATTTCTTCATCCTGGGCTGGATATCTCTGCTGTATGCAGTGGCCATCAGCTGCTCTTTTATTTGACTAACTGGGCACCTGCACCTGCCAAAGCCATTAGCCAAAACATTCATAACTGAGAAGGAACAGTGAGAGCTTAAATTTCCAAAAGTTGTGATTTCTAGCACTAAAACAGCCTCAACATTTCTGACAAGGTCCTCCTGCATCTATCCCGGAGCCTGCACATTTGTCCCTCAACTGCAGAGGAGGCTCTGGTCCTGGATCCAATGCTACTCCCTGCACTTGGGGAGCCCAGAGGGGTGTTTGCAAAGTTGCCCATGGAACAGGTTAATACATCCTGATAATTGGTACAGTCCCTTAGTGTTTTTCCTCCCTTCCTCAATGCATAGCCCTCCCTGCCAGGTCCTGGGTCTTGGAGCAGAGAGAACATGCATCTTCCAATGACTCAGACATGTTTTTAACAGAAGAAATGTTCTGGAAGATAAAGTGCTGTATTTGCCTTATTAGAAAAACCAGTAAAGAAGTCTTTCACGTATGTTAGACACTTAATGAATAAGAGAATGGTTTGGGTTGGAAGGGAGGTTAAAGATTGTCTCATTCCAGCCCCCCTGCCATAGGAAGGGATATCTTTGATTAGACCAAGTTGATCAAAGCCCTGCCCAACCTGGCTTTGAACACTTTCAGGAATGGAACATCCACAACTTCTCTGGTCAATCTGTTCCAGTGCCTCACGACCTGCACTGTAAAGGATTTCTTCCTATTATCCAATCTTAAACATATCCTCTTTCAGTCTGAAGCCCTTCACCCTTGTCTTATCACTACGTGCCCTTGTAAAAAGTCCTTCTACAGCTTTCCTGCAGGCCCCATTCAGGTACTGAAGGTACTACTGTAAGGTTTCCCTGAAGCCTTCTTTTCTCCATGATGAACAACTCCAAATCTCAAGCCATCCTCATGAGAGAAGTGCTCCATTACTCTGATCACCTTTATGACCCTCCTCTGGATCCACCCCAGCAGGTCCGACTAAACCAAAACATTTCCATGTCCCTTTCATTTTCATTGTTGTGGTTTTCTTGGCCCCCAGAGGACTCTCGAGGATTCTAAATTAAAAGGCCGGTGTATTGTAATAATTATCTTACAGGGCTACCAGATCTCTAGATATCACCCTTATTTTGTAGATGAAGGTAAACACAATTTGTGCAAATTATAAACCCATAAGAGACAAAGACAGTTTTAACAAGTTCAGGATAATGGATTTCTGTCCTTGAGAAGCAAAACCAGACAGCTGGTGGTACAGTGGGAGTGGGAAAGACAGCTCTCCACCACAGCCAGCCATCATGTTGCCCCAGAACACCTCTCTGGTCTCACCTCCTGGGGTGTTGTCTGTGCTCATTTCTTCACTCAGCACTTGCTGAGCTGAGGGGATGGAAGAGGGGCTCACATGTCCCCCCTGCTTGGATGGCCCTGCACGCCCAGCAGGCACCAGAGCTTCTCCAGCATCACCCCTGCCATGGCCCCAACCATTCCCAAATGTTTCTGTGTTCACAGAATCCAGGCTAAATCTGTAAGACATTACAGATAATTTCAGCCTCCAGGAAAAATGTAAAGGTTTTCTCCAGATTGGTCACATCCCAGGTTGAGCTGGGAGTGCAGGAGTACACACTGGCCCATACCTCTTCCTCTGAGGTGCCTCCAAACATCTCTTCCTTGAGCCCTGGGGCCTGTCTGCACAGAGAAGTGCAGCCAAGGCCAAGACATCCTTTTTTTGAGGCAGCTGAGTCCCTGAGACAGGTTGAGATCCCAAAAGCCTATGAAGTACTTTGACAAAGTCCACCCGACATATTTTCACATTGACATGATTATATAGCTTTAGGAAGGCAGTTTGTTTTCAGCTGGCCACTTCAGACAGGAACCTGTATAAACACAATTCTGTGCAAATATATATATAGCCTGTGCAAATATTAGGATACTATGCATGCAAACAACCATATCATTCATTTCTCCTCAAAGTCAAAGATCCCTGGAGCAAACACTGATAATTGCCTTTGTGAGAGTCTGATGTCAATTTTCAGTTGAATTTAAAGGTAATAATGAGCTGCAGTAAAACTTACCTTTCAAAGGTTTGGTTTCAAGATATATCATCACAGAGACTGTCAGGCTGTGGTCAGTTTATATGGAAGTGGAAATTGTTTAATACAGTGGAATACAGAACAATACAATCAGCTAATGTCTTCAGACTTTATGAGGGTACTATCAACTGAAATTAGTTGGTTTAAGTAATTCATATAAAACTATGATTGGAAAATATTTTCCCCTTTCTTTGTGCTCCCTTTTGTTTTCCTGGAGTTTTAAATTACCCTGTTTGTGTGAGCCTTTCATTTAGCAGGAGAGTGATGGAATAATTCCTGCATCTTGTTGCAGAAGGAGGTAAATAAATAAATAGATAATAAAAATAAATAAATGTAAATGTAAATAAAAGCAGTTATAAATTCACCAAAAGGGGTTTAAGTTTGTTGCATCAAGCACTTCCTAAAATAGGTGTAATTCATACTCCTGTTGGCATATTACAGTTTTTACCCATGGGAATTTTTAAACTCTCTCTCACATAGTTTTTGATTTAATGCTAGAATGATACCAAGCAGTAGGGCAGCAACGAGCCATTTCCAACTGGTTGAAATTCAACAAGTTTTTATTCTGATCACTTAACATAACTGTAAATCACTCGAGGCACCTGTATAATTATGCTTGGCACTGTTAGGTGAAGTACCAGCAATGCTGCCATTGAATACTGACACTGGTATTTATATCTTTTTTGGCTATAGAGTTGTATTAAGGTCTGCTAAATGTAAAACGAAATTCATTCAGCTACATGCAAACACTGTTTAGCAGAACCAAGGACAAGGGGTTTGTCTGCAGTTCAGGAGAAATGTCCCTGGCTGCAGCACACTGGCTATTACATATCTAACAAAGAAAAGATTTTTCCTGTTGTGGACCGCTAGATTGAAGTTAAAAGAGTGACATCTAGATCAATATTAATGAGTAGTCTCATCTCTTGGCTCATTTTTTTGATCCTCAATGAATGTAAAATATGATGTAACAGCAGCTCACACTAAAATAAATTGATTTTTTTCTACAGATATCACTGGATCAAGATTTCATCAATATATCAAATGTACCTGCTAGCAACAGAATTAAGAAGCAAAGTGTATCCCTCTTTGATAATTTGTGAGGTTATGGTTTGTTTTCCATCCAAAAAGGAATTGGAGAATCACATTTAATAAAATTTCTATTGTCCAGTAGTTTGAAGTATTTTTTCTTTGGACAGGGAAGAAAGAAGAAAAAAGGGAAAAAGGAAGAATACTAAAATGGAAATAGCAGATTTGGTTCTGTCTATAGATGCTTGAAAGACAAATTTTAACTTTTCACATGTTCATAGAGATATTTCAGTTTCAGCTGACTTCTTTATGGTTCACAGGCTGCATGCAAAAACAACTTTAATGGCAAAACTTTTATTTATACAATGGCAGTACAAGAAGGAAATGTAGGTCAAAATCAACAAAACCTAGCTGGTATTTCTCCTGTTTTGTTTCACCCCCACCTTTTCATGGCATAGTGCACAGGAAAACTCCTGGACTCAAACCAATCCTCATCCATCATTTAGGAAATGCAGAAGCAGAAGTGCTGTGGGAAAATGCAAAGGTCTCTTTTTTTTACTTGTACTTGGATTTAACAGCTGGGATTTTCCTACCAGATAAGCCAGTGTGAAAAAAAAAAGCATACAGGGGAAATTTGAGACAAAGTTGCTGGAAAAAATAATTAAAGATAACAGATCTATCACATATTGGGTGTGCTTATTTTAAAGGGCAATATGGTTTTACAGCTTGAGACCTGGAGATTTCATTATTTTCTTAGAAGCCAGTTATACCAATGTAAATGGCATTTTAATTAATTCATGTATTTTTTCATAGAAGGGCTAGAAAATTCTAAAAAAGTTAAAGGATATATTTAGGGATTTTCAGTTGTTCCAAAATTTCCTTCTTAATCTAGAACTGGACACTACATACTTTATAAAATAAATGAAAAGAAGGCAGCACGTGTGTGTTATGTGCTCTGCAGTAGTCAAATGACTGTCAAAAAGAAAAAATAATCTACTTGAAGAGAAAATACCTTTCTACTAAAGAATATTAAGGTTCATATGTCATTGAAGTTTATTAAAGCTGGGCTCAATGCCATATTTTGCCTTGATCCTTCAGATTCCAGTAAAAGATTGTGTTTTCCCCCCCAAAATTAGACTACCCTGCTATTCTTACAATCATGCAGAATGATACCAGTTAGATTAGTAATAAATTGCTTACATTTTTTCTGAGCATGAGGTCTGTTGCTTTTGTAACACTAAGCATTTTCTTTGTTTTCTCTGCCATGTATTTTTGGCTGTTTAAGCCATACAGAGGCATGTCATGTATTTGTTGTATGACAAATTTGCTATTCTTAAGAAAAACCACACTGGCTGTGTTGGAGGTAGAATATGTGGACAGGGGCCACTATTCTGTGGCTTTAGCTTCAACTTTTTCTGGTCATTGCATTCAAAGACAAAAAAAAAAATTTTGCAGACAAAGCTATTTCTGTGAAAAACTGAGATATTTCTCTCTGCATGGAGAGTAGAACAAAGCCTCCAGCAGAAAACCCAGCAGTGCTGCGTAGGAAAAAGTTGTATGTGATTAAATGAATGAATGCACAGTTTATTTATTCCCCTTGTGAAGAGCTACCTGCCATAACCCTTTTACCCTTTAGCTTTATGCCCACTGTTCTTGTCTTCCTCTTCCATGCTTTTTTTTAGCATTTTCTCTGAGTGTTTCATTGGAGTCCTTGAAGGAGATAATTCTTGGCTAGCTCCCTGGGAGTCGCCTGTAGTCAGTGCAAGAGGGAGGGAGAGCTGCAACTCAAGAGAGCAGATCCAGCAGGTCCTAAAACAAATGTCCAAGAGAGGTGGCTGAATTCTCCTCTAAAGGTTTCTGGCATTATTTTAATCAAAGAATGAAAGTTTAAGCCAGCCCATTTTTTAGGCATATGAAGATGGTTCCCACTTGGACTGAGCAATATGAGCATAAATATCCTGTCCCAAACTGGTGAAGTAATTCATCTGGGCTTTATCCAGTCTGAGATAGAGGGATCTGGTTGTTATAGGAGTTGAGAAGAGCTTCAAAGCAGTTATTCCCCACTTAAATTTTTCAGTCAAACTATGAAGGCTTACAAATTAATAACTCCCAGATGGCATGAGAGGAGTTGTTAGCAAAATTCTTCTTTTCTTCTTCCTTCACCTCTGTAGATTTAAGTAAAACATGGTGTTAGGGATGGTGATTCCACCACCTCCTCGGCAGCCTCTTCCAATGCCTGATCACTCTTTCACTGGAGACATTTTTCCTAATATCCAATCTAAACCTTCTCTGGCATAGCTTGAGGGTGTTTAGTTTTGACTTGTGACTTCTCACTTGAGGTAAGAAACTAATCCCCACAACTTCCTTTCAGGAGTTGTGGAGAGATAGAACATCCCACTGAACCTCCTCTTCTCCAGGCCAAACAACCACAGCTCCCACAGCCGCTCCACATAAGGCTCACTCCTCTCCAGACCCTTCATCAGCTCTGTTGTCCTTCTCCGGACTCGCTCCTGCACCTCAGTGTCCTTCCTGAACTGAGGGACCCAGAACTGGACACAGAATTCAAGGTGTGGCCTCTCCAGTGCTGACTACAGGGGGAAAATCACTGACCAGGTCCTGCTGATCCCTTTGTTTCTGGTACAGAACATTGGCCTTTTTGGCTACCTGGGCATATCCTGGCTCATGTAGAGCAGCTGTTGATCAGCACCCCTGGGTTGTTTCCTGCTGGGCCATTTTCCAGCCACTCTTCCCTCAATCTGTGGTGCTGCATGGGGTTGTTGTAACCCAAATGCAGGACCTATCACTTCACCTTATTAAGATTTATACAATTGGCCTCAGCCCACGATCCAGCCTGTCCAGATCCTTCTGCACATCCTTACTACTCTCCAGCAGATTGACACTCCCTCCCAACCTGGTGTTGTCTGGAAACTGACTATCTTCAAGATCCTCATCCAATTCATCGATAAAGATATCAAAACAGGACTTTTCCCAAAACTGAGCTCTGGGGAGCACCAACTGGTCTGTGGTGGGAGTCAAAGACTAACTGTGTGAAGAATTCAATGTTTTCTCAATACGTGCTGTCAAGACTTTAATGCAGTCCTATATTTTTGGCCTCTGTCCTACTGATGAGCAGGTAAGAAATTTCATGCCTTCCTGATATCAATAGTTGCTGAAGTGGCTGCCACCCTCTCCTGCCCTTCTCTGCAGCACCTTACATGTGTTAAGAATTCTGGCTGTACACAGGGAAAGCACTGCTGTTCTCACACCTTGGATCTGTGGCTGCTTTCTTCCAGTTAGCGTAGTTGCAAGTGTCTTCATTGTCTATATACATATATAGCAACATCAGCAAAGAAATTCCTTCACAGACCAAGTACCATGGGACCAGGGGTGAAGGAGTGAGCTGCTTTGTCTCATGTTTCTTCAGAGCTGGGGGTACTTGAGCTGTGAGAACTTGAGCTGGAGAAAGCTTCCTGGAGATAAACTTCTGATCTTGCATGGGTTGGGATTGCTGGCTAAGAGACAGCAGATGCCTCTGGCTGGAAAGTGTTCTCCTAGAGTATTTCAGAACCATGGTTGTTTCAAACCTTTCATTTACATTCCCTGCCTACAAAGTCTCCCATACGAAACATCTAAGCCTTGTGTTAGTAAAGCAGACCTGTGTATAGACTGGGTACTGGAATTTTCATCCAGAATTTGCTTTGTCTTGTGTATTTGTAATAGCTCACTTACAAAATGAAAGTAGAGATATCAGATGAATTTCTTGGCTTTTTTTTTTTTTCTTTTTATGATACAATTCAGATGCCTTCAAGACAATAAAAGAAGATAGACAGAAAACTCCAAAAATTTACAGTGCTGCAAATGCCAATACAGTCTTCAGTGAGTTGAACCATGAGGCTCTTCTTCTAGGCTCATGCATATTCTCTTCTAAAATGTATATGTGAAAATGTGTATGTATTACTTACCTCCTTACCCAAGATATTCACAGCATTGTTGGTTGCATTAAAAATTGTCTTCCTCCTCCTTTGACTATTTTTTGACATAGTTCCCTTGAAATAAAGAAATCAGAAAAAAAAAATAGAAATAGGGAAAGAATATTGGTAAGGGCTCCTGCTCTGTCATCTGGGGATTATTAGTTTACAAACCCTCAACCTTTGACCTGGCATTTTTGCTGAAGTCTGAGTGAAGAACAAGCTTCCTTTGAAGCTCTCCACATCATGTCCCGAGGAATGCAGGATCACCAGCGCTCTGACTGTTGAAAGCCTGGATGAGTTATTGTAGCAGGTTTCACTGGCTCAGGGTGGGGGCAGGGCACTTTTCCCCTAAGAACAATTAAGAGGAATCCATCTCATCCATTTTTTTCCTTTGTAAAAGCTGCCTATCTATTCTCAGTATTCATCAAGGAACCCTCCATGGAGACGTGCAGGCACCCAGAGAGAGCATTTCAACTGACACAATAGGATGTGCCTGGAGGTGATTATTTCTCTGTGCTGATGTGGAGGGAGACCTTACAGGCGATGTCTGATCAGACAAAATCAGCCAAGAAACGATTCCAGTTTATAGACACATTTTGAAAGAAGGCCAAACCCTTATTTCTTCAGTGTTTGTGATGCCCCTTTGTTATCCAGCACTGCCACACTCAGCAGTCCAGACAAAGGACTTGGGATTATTTCTCCAAAAGAAATACACTAATCTATGTATTTTTAGACAAGCTTGGTATAAAACATTAAAAATATAATATTATGTTTTTTTCATTTTTTTTCCAAATAAACAAAGAAGGCTGAGGGAGCCTAATTTCTTATCCTTTGCAAAAAACTGGTGAAATCTTGGTACCCTAAACAGCATTGCCAAGGTTAACAATTTCTGACATGTTTCATAACAATTCACACTACTTACAATTGTCTTGAAATCATCCAATATTCAAGACTTTTATTTTTTTTAAGAAGAGAAAATAGTGTTTTAGCCATTAGGATTACAGAGAAAAGCTAAAATATGCATATGACTGAAGTGCACTTTAAAATGCAATAAATGTTAGAATAACCTATGTTAATTACATTAATATGTTCAGTCTGTTCTATTCCATTTTTTCCTGTTCAGCTTTACTCTATTCTACATATTTAAATTAAGACTCAGCCAGGAGGTAATGTGTACATGTTTTTAGAGCAAGGAATAAATAAAATAAAATCAAGATCACAAGCAGGGCATAGAAAAACAATCATGCATGAAGAACTGAGTGTATTTCACAGGAGATGTGCAAGAGAAACAGCATTTCCCAGTTGCTTCAATGTGTATCCTATATGCTACTTCAAGGAACTAATTTTCCTAAATACATATGTCAACAAGCATATTTTTCAGAGATAAGAGCTTCAGTCCTATGAGCTATTGCAGAGGGAAAAAAGGTATTGGATAAAACCAATGAGACTTATTGTTTGGAATTGCATTATCTTTTATAGTCACTTTTTTAGTGGAAAATTAAAAATTTGTATTCGTTTTATTCTTTTGTAGTTTGAAAAATGGATTAAATGGTTACCCTCTAACAAGGACCTAGTAAGTGTATCACACTCTTAAAAATCTGGAATTTACTGAGTGTAAAAGGAGAGTCCCTTTTTGGAAAGAAAAAAGAGTACTTTAGAAAGAAAAAGAGTCGTTTCCATTTGTCCCTGCTTAATTCTCAAGGGAAACATAGTTTAAGGCACTACAATATATGAAGTTAAAAGACACAGGGGCAGTGGGCACAGGAGCCATGAGTGTGGAACCAGCACAGCCCTGGATGAGGCTGGAGTGGGGCATGGCCAGGTGTGCACAGACAGCCCCGCTCACTCCCTGGAGCCTGGGACACCGCACAACCCTTCCCTGCCCACAGCTGCCCTCCCATCAGTTGTCAGGTGTAATAAGGCTTCCAATTTGTAGCACACTCTGAATGGCAAATCATATGTTTTACCCAGGAGACATCCCCAAACCAGGCAGAAATTCCCGTTGTTGTACAAGACAACTTCACTAATGCACTGAAGCTGAAATGGAGACTGCAGCCAAATGTGGTAAAAGAGGGAAAAAGCCTAAAAGGCAGCACAATTGGGAGTACTAACAAATTATGCAAACATGACAATGAGTGCAGATGAGCACTCTTTAACCAATGAGGAAACTGGGAGTAGTAGCAATATCTCAGAAGGCAAAAAAACCTCCTTATCTACTAGGATTATTTGGTATTAATATAACACTGAAATAAAATCCAAACAAAAACTAAACAAAATGATGACCTGTAATGTTTGTGCTTTCTGAGCAAATATGCAGTTCTTGTCAGAAAGGGGAAAAACAAAGGCAATAGCTTCAAAGACAGAGGGTTTCATGGTAGGTAACTATAATGTATTGATGTTTTTCTTATCCTTGGCCTTGTGACACAGTTGGTAGGAAGATGCATGAGAGAGTGAAATTTGTTGGCTGGGTTATGCTCTCTGCCTTACCATCATTGCTTTAAAAAGATAAAAGACATGAAAGACTCCTGTCTTTGTTTTACCATCAAATGAAGACTGATGATGGCTCTAAGGTATGATATGGGATACGTTGTCTGGAAGTGATTCTGGAACTAGAATTCATCCTACCTGACTTGAAATGTCTGCCATAAGAACATTGGCAGTACCTGTGTTTCTCACATATTCCTCTTTTCACGGTTAGAGGAAACAAAGAGGCACTCATGGCATTGGCTCTCATAGCATGCATAGAAACATACCTTTTGAAAGGAATTGCCTATTTCCAGATGCATTTCACCTGTTAAGTCCTTCCTAGGTAAGACAGCAAGATGACTAATTCAGATGCAAACATCTGCATCCAGTCATATAAATCTGAGCATCCTGTTGACTGAATTTCTAGTGTACTGTGGGAAAAAAAATGCATTGATGTCTGCAAGAAAATGAAAGGGTTTAAAAGGTAACTGGAATTTTCAAATATGCCTACCCCATTTAAGAGTACACAAACCATTTTACTGGAAAAAATCTTCCTTCCTGGTATAAGGTACTTCAAAATTTTTTCAAATGTCTTATTTTATCATGAATACAGATTATGTCAAGAAGAAATAGGTCAGTGGTTGTTGTGCTCCTGAATATTTTATATAATTTTTCTTTTCAAAGTTTATCTATTCTTCTACAGTTTTTATTCTTGGTTGGTTTTTTTGTTTGTTTGTTTGTTTGGTTGGTTTTTTTGTTTTGTTTTGTTTTGTTCCCGACATGCTGCTTGATAACCTTAATTTGTGATTGCTATCTCAGTTTAAAACCTGGAATCCCAATGGAGCAGAGAAACTCATAGGTCTGTGTTGCATACATTGGATAAGGGATCTGAGTGTGGAATATTTATTCTGACATAGAGAATAAAGCAGTTCTGCTGCTGTGCCTGCTCTGAACTAGTGGATGCAGATCCATATTTGTATTATCACACTTGTTACTGAACCATTCCTGTCCTACACTGAGACTTCTTGCAAGAGCAATGCACTTCTTTAAAATGTAAAATTCATCATCAAAACATACATGTACTTTACATGGTTCTAAAGCAAGTCCCAAGAGATTTAGGCTACTTCTCATCTCAAAGCAGCTTTGTTCATATCTTCCCAATAAACCTTTTTCTATTATTCTTTGCTCATGACTGTACTGTACTGAGAAACCAAAAAAAATCAATATGGACTGGTTAGAGCATAACACTTAATAATATTAAAGACTTAAAAGCAATGTAAGAAAGAATTTAAATGGAAGAGGCCAGGTGAAAAAGAAATACAGTGTCTCATGCACAGAGAATGTGTTTATTGGAGTAGTCCCAGGTCCAGATCAAAGATATGGCAATAGTGCTGGAAACTGTAAAGGGTTTTCAGTGCTGTAAAAGCTTCACAAATCCATGCAGGGACATTTAGGATGCTCTTGTTCAGCATCATATTAAAAGAGGAAAGAAAAAAAAAAAAAGAAAAAAAACCCCAAAACACAAAAAAAACCCCCCCAATAACCCCCAATACAGACTACAAACTGTTAAACCTCTGATGAAGATTTCCATGTCCTATAAAGTACTAGAAGACAGTTGTTTCAAGTACAAATTCTGATGTGAAGGAAAAAAAAAAGGAAAAAGAAAAAACTTGGAATAAATGCTGTATGCTGAGCAGCAGCCAAGAACTACAGCAGGAGACTCAGTATCGGAACCATGAGCCATCTCAGATGGGTGCAGGGCAGATCAAGGGAACAACTTTGAAGCAATACCTGGTGTCTGTTCACTGTCCCCTGGAGTTGCCTTTGGCAGAGCAGGGAAAGAAGTCCAAAGCAAGAACCTGGGCAGGCAGAAAAGGTTTCTAGAGTAGGGCATGGATAAGACCTTACCAGCTGTGTTGACTTTGGCTGTGGGTTTTTATGATAACTAGAAATTAATAAACCTGTCAGAAGAAAGGATGTGGAAGACAAACAGAAAAAAGTCTGTTGTTGAGGTTTATACTAAGCTTCCAATGTCACTTTGGGCTACTGGAATCAAATGTTAGGGAAAGAGGACTTATTTCTGAAATATTTTTGCTCTAGAAACGGGCAAAAATATGGATGAGCAACCCAGATGAAGGAAAATTACCTGCTCTACCAAAGCATGAGAACCTGCACACATAGGAGATTGTCCCCATTCAGGTATACCCCATCCTGCTCCTTGGTATCCCAGCATGGGCACAGCTTGGACCAGGGCTGTAGGAACTCATTTATGAGACAGTCTTTAAATCACTGTCTTTAATAACACTGTTCCCAGATGAACAGACGCAACCTGAAGGAATGTAAGCCTAGCTACAATGTTTTTACTATATTTTTGCAAGGTAGCTTTCCCATTTCCCATACTCTTCTGTCTTTGATCACTTGCTCCTGTTCTTGATATCAAAATAAAATATTTTTGCTTGGGAATTTTATCAGTTTGTGTACCAAAATTTCTTCCTGGCCAAAACATCTCATTTGCACTTGGTGTCTACTGAACGACAGAGAGTATTGTGACTGAAACAAGGAGGGTCAAGTCAAGGCTAGACTTATAAATTATTGCTAGACTTACTTAGATTAAAGGTACTAGTCTGAGTTTGAAAACTATTACTTCATGGTATTTCAGATTTTAAGTCATCTCACCTAACTTGAGGGGGTGAGTTGTCACCAGGGTTTGTCACTTCAAAAACCAAGAATTTAGTACAGGTAGAGCAGCTGTTGAAGACAGACTTGGATAGTGCATCAATGGAATATAGATTAAACATAAATAACAAGGTCAGACACTGAATTTTTTATTCAATTGAAGTACAGTGAAATGTATTATCCTTAAAAGCCCAGCTATATCCCTTGAAGAAATTTTTCAACAGTTTCTTTCAGCTGCTCTCTGGAGCTGAGAAAAAAATCCATATGCTGAACTATTTGGAAACATTTCATTGAAAAATCCCAAAAAACATTTGAAAATCCAGTAAATTTAAGTCAGCATCTTCCACGTGAAAGCCTTTATATCTGATGAGTATTTGAAAATTAATACAAGGTATGGTTTTTCTCTGTAGTTCAGATTGGAGTTCTATCTGGTTTGCAATCAAAAGTTGCATTGTTCAGACCAGACACCCTCTTTGCACATTTGGTATTGCTATGACTAAATAGGCTGGGATTATTTATTTTGCAGGAAGTTTAGAAAAACGCAAAAATTTCCATGAAAGGACTCTTCAGTTTCTAGCCAGCGCTAACAGTATGAGCTCTATCACCAATTATCATAAAGCTCCTCTGCCCAGTTTTTTCCTGGCTCATTTTGAGATTTGACCTCATACCCATTTTCTGCAAACACAGGCCAGCAGGAAGATGTCTGATACCGCTCTGGTCTTGTATCTCCTTGCCTGCAGCTTTACTCCAGTTATAAGGAGCATGTGCACATCTAAAGCATTTTGAGTTGCCAATAGTCACCTTTGCATTAGTCTTCACAACCCTGTGGAGATAAATACACACACGTAACACTACCTGCACCAGCCTGAGCAAGTGAGGACTGAGCACAGTCACTATGCCAATATCTCAGCAGAGACCATAAAGGTTTGGCAACCAATTCAGCCATCAGAAGAGGTCAAGGCCCTGTTTGAGGAATGAAATCCTCACATTCAGTAAGAAGCCTTAAAATGTAGTTTTTTAAATCTCAAAATTATCTTGCTCAGCTCTGTTAATTTCAGCAGTTAGAGGTGGACTGAGTTCAGAGGTAGCTATACCAAAATGCCACAAGATAAAAAACACATGAAACTCAGAGACAACTAATGCCAGGAAATCTTACAGTAATATTTGTCCCATGAAGATATATAACAAGACTCTCCAGTAAAAGAAGACAAAATTTGTGGAATGAAAAACATCCAAGAAATACTGTATTTGTGCCCTTTGGAAGTCCATCTATCATCTCTACACCTCCTAATCTTTAAAATATTAAAATGAAGTTATACTTTTATACTGGTTTTGTGATTCTAGTAGTAATCAACAATATCTCTCTCAGAAAAATATTATTTAGATTTTGATGTATTAATTACCATGTAGAGCAACTTGCTAAGATTCAGTCTGATGACTCAGCACTCTGAAAAAGAGCTGTTTGGGGAGTGATGTCTATGAAAGGTATCTTTACCCTTTATTTTTTGTATGCCTTCTTTGCTTTCTGGCAGGCAAACGTTGGCCAAAACAAACCTTGCAGGCTTGTCAATGAAAGTCTCTCCAGATTCAACTGGCTCTTTTTAATGGATCTTCTGCAAAAATTTGTTGTTCAAAAGTACAGTTTTTTCTCCAACTGCTTGGACTACTTCCAAGAGGCCTGTGGCAGAGGAACAACATTAGGACCTGTAACTACATGTTCCCTCATGCAGTGTTTATACAGACTATCAGTCTTGGCTAGAAATTAATGTCTTTAGTATAAGAACACATTCCTTGAGTCTGTGCCTTTCCAATAATAAAATCAGAGCATCTTCACAAGTACTGTACCTTTGAGTGAGATTCCTCTCTCCTGAGTCTGGATAGTGACTGAAGATGTTTGCACCTGAGAATACTGAATTGTCTTAAGCTTCATTTACAGTCAACAGAGAAATCATCTAGGGTATGATTCATCTGGCTTATTTGAGATTTCACAAAATGATGAATTGCACTTAGATGAACATCCTTCTTTCTATTGACTGCCAAGTGAGCCTGGAATGTTTACCTGAGGAGTTATTACCCAGTGCTACACTTGTATCATAAAAAGACTGAAAGCCAAGTCTTGTTGGACTAATGCCTTATAACATAGGGGTTGGTACTGGTATTCAAGCCTCATAAATAATATTTCCAATTGTGATCTTTACATATAAGATTTAGTATTTCTGCTGCTTCCTTTCACCTTGTTTATTGGGTCACTTGTAAGAGCTTATTTATTGCAGTCCCTCTTTTTCTGGCAACTGTTGGCCCAATTGTCCAAAACTGTAGGATCTGATTCATGATCTTTCCTGACCTCTCATTAGGATTAGAGCTGGGCTCTAGTTTATCAGCAACAGCCTGAAACAATTTTAATCAGTGTTGACCCCCCCCCCCCCCCCGCCCCAGCCAAGCAAGCAACCCTATCAAAATTAATGAAATGGCAATTCTGTGAGAAGAGGTAAGAGTGATGGAGAAGCTACCTGATGGCAGCAGAGTCTCTTGACAAATCACACACACTCAGGTGTCTTGTCAACTTTGCACTCATTTTATTTTCCCACATGAGCCACCAGAAATAGACACTTCTGCTTCATTCCACCTAGCACTCACTTCCTCAGGGTGAACAACTGCCCAGAGCAATCCAGTCCTATTACTGTCAAAGGACCATACAGGAATTATTCAGCTCTGCCACAGCCATGTAATTCTGACAATCTGAAAGAACAATTTGTAGCACAGTGAGGCACAGAAAAAATGCTACAATAGGAGTTGGAATTGTCCTTATTCAACAAGAAAAAAATGTCAACATTTTTAAGCTGTGTATTTTTAAAAGTAAGATGTTGATTTTTTATGTCTGTTGAAAGTTCTTATTAAAAGTGGTATATCTGGTATAGAAGAATGTTTGTAAAAATCCTGAGGTAGCAATGGTGTCTCTGGAGAACTGCATTTGAACACTCTATGTCCTTCTTATTTGGTCAAGGTTGTTTTTCTTCAAAGCACTTAACAGCAAGGGATTTCTTTTCTCTTGAGAAGTAAGAAAATGAAAACTCATGGAAATGAAATCTTACAAAGAAGAAAAAATAGAGTGAAAATTGTTCTGATTCTCATAGATACTGCTCTGAAAGTTTCTTTTAAAAATAATTTGGAAGGATTTATTTTTGCAAGAAAAGGGAAACTCTGTCAACATATAGCTGTGTTTTGCAACCATTTGGAAATGTTAGGGAATGGCCTATAGACCATTCACATGAGACCATTCACCTACAGACTCCATGCACATACAGACCAGATCTACTTGCTCTGTCACTTCTTCAATGGCTCAGTATCCCATCTCATGGGGTATCCCACCAGACAAAAGAGACAATTTTAAAAGAAGTATCTGAAAGATTCTAGTTCACTAACTGTTGGAGTGAGGTGGGTTTACTCCACTGAAACTAGTAGAAAATGCCCCTCATGTTACTCCTGTCTAATTTTGAGGCTTTATTATCTAAAACTCCAGCATATACTGGATGTTGGAAGTTCATGTTTCTTGGCTGATGATAAATGCCAGTGATTGGAGAATTCCTCTGATTAGCATGAGGGACAAACCGGTGATCTCTGGTTTTCTTCAGCTCTAATCCTCTAGCTGGTCAAGAAAGCTATTTCAGAGAGCATTAGGGAAGAAGAATACATGGAAGGGAGATAGAGGCCTCAGTGCCATGAGGCTTTCACAATCAGGTAAACTGTAGGGGACCTTTGAAAGGGTGACCTATAGCAAAATTTTCAGAGCTGACTCCATGGCAAACTAGTGGAGAGCTGGAGAAGTAGCTCAGAGCAAAAGCATTTTATGTTTCTTGTCAAACACTTGAAGGTTATCAGAAAGAGTCTCACACATTTGTGTGTGGGGCTCCATTTAGTGATATTCCTTCTCCAACAACCCATTACATTCTAGGTAATTGCACATGACCTATAACTGGAGAGGGTTGTTTGTTTTTTGTTTGTTTATTGTGTGTGTGGTGGCTTTTGGTTTTGTTGGTTTTGTTTGTTTTTTAAATTGTAATTCAGTGAACAAAAGGGTTTGCCTTAAGTTTTTGAGATTCAGCATCTTACCTGCAGGAGCTGACATTAATATTTAAATACTCTGTGGTCTGGATTACCTTTATATTTTGTGCCTAAGCAGCCTAAAATGTGTGAGGGAGGAGGCAAAAATGAAGCTATGGGTTTGTTTTCAGTTATTAAATAAGCTGGAGCATATTTAGACACCAATACTTTCTGCAACTGACTTAAAAAGAAACTTTTTAAAATATTGTAGCAGGTTTTATATTATTTGTGCAAACTATAAAGAAAAATACCCAAGAACTCTGATGGATGCTGTGACCCTGCAAACTCCCTTACAAAAATTGCGCAGGCTGTTCCACAAGCACAGGAAAAGTATTCAGTATTCCAGACTGAATATTTAGGAAGGTTCCGTAGAGTGTCACATTAAAAATACTGCAGCTGAATTTGTTAATGGAGTGAGCTGGAGAGAAAACAAACTCGACCTTGATTACAGAAAGAACAGGATGGTAGAAGTCCCTCCTGAACATAACAGCCTGGGAAATTCCTTAGCAGCAGGCAGTAAACAAGCAGAGTCCTGTTTCTGCAGTCAGGAAAGATAACATGACAGCTATAGATAAACATGGAGAACCCAGGAAATATTGCACAGCATCTAATAATAGTTTGTTTCCTGTACCTGGAGACAACAGATCTGTGTTCTGGAGGGATGAAGCATGGAAAAATGGTAAGCAAAGGTTCACTAAAGGCAGTTTGCTCTATGTTTTATATAATCTTCTTTCGTGTTTCTTCCAAATCTGGGGTATTGAATTTGCTTCCTTCAGACAATGTGATCCAATCTCCCTATCACCCATATACTATCCCTTTCAAAATTAAGAAAAGTAAAAGAAAGGAGCTAATATCCTGATCTGTGGGGATGGGAAAGAGGCCTCTGCTATATAATTGATCTTGGCTTTGTAAAAGACCTTTTTCCAGCCATTAGAAGACTGAGGTATTGATATGGCCTAGAAGCATGGATTCTCTGCTTTTGGAGACTGAGAAAAGTTGTTTTGTGAAGGAAAGTCTGCAAACAGCGCTGGTGACTGCTGTCATTAAGTGGATGTGGATGTGGAGAGCTTGTGAGTGGGACAAGGGCATGTGAGTGGCTGCCAAGTCACATGGCAGCAGAAGATTCCTCCTATGCCCCGTTTTTACCATTCAGTAGAGCCATCACTCAGGTGCAAATAAGAAACACTGCTGTGAAGAGTCAAAAGAGAAAGCAGGATGCAAAGAGCAAGGAGCATGCCAAATGTACCTGTCTCTTGAAAACTAGACCTGAGCTAGAAAAGTCAGTGAGACATTTCATGCCTAGTTATATTTCTTCAGAAAAACTCTCCCAGATGTCTTTTAACCTACAGGACTCACGGCACAGCTGACATTGAGAAAAAATATATATGCATTTTTGGCAAGGCATGCTCAAAGAGCTGGGAAAGCTGTGGGGTGCTTGTGACAAGCTCCTCTCTGACAGCATCAGAAATTTTAGCAGTGCAGCTCCTGGATACTTGATTTGACAAAGAGAGAGAAGCAGAGTCCCATGATCACCCCATTAGTGCCTTTCAGAGCCAGGGCAAGACAGCTGAGATTCTGTCAGCATCTGTTGCACTACCACTACAGGAGATTGAAGTGGTAATAAGGATGAAAGTTGGACGCCTTAGAATATGGGAAAAGAAAGCACAGAATGGTTTTAAATCTTAACATCAATTTGGCTGCTTGCTTCTGAACCAGTATGTGGGTGGATGCAGTCATGAGGGAAGGAGAGCATGCTAATCAACTCTGCTGCTAGTAACTGGTAATGAAGGAAAGTCAGAATATTTGTGTTGATTTTTGTGATTAACTCTTACTCTCTTCTTGAAATCACCAGTGTCCTGGAGAGTTGGTGTTCCTGAAAACTGGGATGATTCACTCTGATCTTTTAGAGCAAGATTAGGAGTGGAAGGAAGGCATAAAAATAGTCTGTGTTGATCTGTAATGTCATGTAGTCTTACTGCCTTTCAGTGTCTTAGGAAAAAATCACTGTAAAATATAAAAAGTAGATCGCTTGGGGCTTTTTTGGTTTGTTTGTTTGTTTGTTTGTTTGTTTTTGTTTTGTTTTGTTTTGGGTTTTTTTTTTTTTTTTGTTGGTTGGCTGGGATTTTTTGCCTGTTAGTGTTTTGTTTGTTTGTTTGTTTGTTTGTTTGTTTGTTTTCCACTTTTAAGTGCACCAAGTTAAATCATAGTGTATTGGTTTGGCATGGCCTGGTTTTTGGTAGCAGGGGAGCCACAAAATGGATTCTGTGAGAAGCTGCCGGAAGCTTCCACCATGTCCAGCAGAAGATGGATGTGCTGGTGGCCAAAACTCAGCCAATGGGAGAGGCTGGTAACCCTTCTGTGATGACTTATTTAAGAAGAAAATCAAAACAAAGTCAAAAGGTTTTGACTTCTAGTCAGAGAAGGGGAGGAGGTGAGAAACTGTGAGGGAAACAAGTGGCAACACCAAGGTCAGTGGAGAAGGAGAGGCAGGAGGTGCTCCAGGCACTGGAGCTGAGATCCCTCTGCAGGTCATGGTGAGATCATGGTGAGGCAGCTCTGCCTCTGCAGCCCATGGGGATCCACAGGGACACAGAGATCCACCCACAGCCCGTGGGGATCCACAGGGACACAGAGATCCACCCACAGCCCGTGGGGATCCACAGGGACACAGAGATCCACCCACAGCCCGTGGGGGAGGTGCCCATGCTGGAGCGGGTGGATGCCTGGAGGAGGCTGTGATCCAGTGGGAGACCCGGTGGAGATAGAGCAGCCTTGCTTCCAGGCTGGAGCAGCCACTTTGCTGCAGTTTTGGGAGGGCTGTGTGCCCGTGGGGGCAGCTGCAGTGTGGGTGCTGCTCAATGAGAGTGGACACATGCTGGGGCAGTTCATGGAGAGCTGTCTCCTGTGGGAGGCACCCACGGTCTCACAGGGGAAGGACTCCTTTCCTAGACCAGCAGAAAATAATTTTGCGGATGAGCTGACCAAAACCCCCACACCCTGTCTCCCTGCTGTCTTCCCTGTTGGTGGGAAGGAGGGAGGGACTGGGGAAAAAAGGTGTTTAAAGGGTTTATTTCACTTCTCATCATCCTCCTCTGATTCTGCTAATAAAAAAATCATTTTGCAACTAAAGTTGAACCTGTTTTGCGCTTGAAATATTTCTCCCGGTCCTTATCTCACTCATGAAGCCTTTGTTAATTTTTTTTATTCTTTCCCTCTTTGCTGCCCAGCTGTGGCAGGGTGGGGGGTGAGCAAGTGACTCTTGTATGTCTGGTGTTGGTCCACTGTCGCACCACAACACGCAGCATGTATCTCACTGCATTTTACTTCTCCCTTATGGTGCTTATGATTTTGGTGGCAATGCAGTTACTTGTATTGCAGTCTCGGCTCCAAACAGAATTTAAATTTTTTAGCTCAAACCTCAAACTAGACATTTGACATTAGTTATCTGTACAGATGTCTTCAGCAGACAAGAGAAACATAGTCAGTATTGCCATTTCTCTGTCCTCTAAACGGTGACCTAATTGTAAAAGGATAACCAGATGCTCTCTCTGAGCTGAGACTCTTATGTTACCTCTTCACCTGTTTGGCATCTATTCCCTTGGCCCAAAATATTGTTTGTTACTGAAGTCCTGATGTAAAATCAGGCTCCAAAAGCTTCTTTTGCATATTATTGAGCCCATTCTTTCTTTTTGTTTCTTTAGAATTTAGCTTCTTTAAGGTATTTATCCTTTCTCTGATTTTGTCACCTACTGTCATTCAGCAGGGAAAACATTTTCTCCATGAAAGAGTAAGGAGAGGTATTTTGTCTTCCTCCTTTCCCAAGACGCCCTAAAATGTGTCATAAGTTCTGGCCTCCTGCCTCTTGTATAGGACTTTACTGACATGTCCCACAACCTGGAAAGTCCCAAAGCTGTAAAGGTTTGAGAAGTCAGTGATCCTGAGGATCACTCTTTACTGTCAGGCTGATAATTGCATTAGAAAAGAAAAGAGTGCTTGCAAATATTCTGAGCTTATCTGGGTAGAGCTTTGTGGAAGGTGGTAGGGTTGTTTGTTTGGTTGGTTGGTTGTTTTTTTTTGTTTTGTTTTGTTGGGGTTTTTTTTGTTTGGTAAGCAGCACATTCAAATGTTTAATTTTATTTGTTTCTTTGGACTGAGGGAGATGTAGAGAGATTTCTGCCCAGCAGGTCCTTTCCTGCGATGGCCAATTTCATGTGGCTGGTGTGTGTGATCATGACAGAGACACCTTCAGCCAGCCAACACGGTGGGACAGCTTCCTGAGGAACCGTGGGAGTGCTTCATTGCCTATGCTCGTGTTGTATTCAAAACTCTTAATCAAAGAAAAATTTATCTTGATTAAAAACAAGTGTTATGGAATCATAGGCAGTTGCAAACAATTTAAACTCTTGTTTGAGGCCCAGAGCTAGAACAAGGAAAGAAAATACAGTGAAAAAAGTTTAGGTAGTCTTGTATTCTTTCTTTCATTATTCAGCCTTTTGATTTTAAAAAAGACATTGCTTTCTTAAAGAAAAAGTATTTTAGCACATGATGACAGAATTTACTCTGAGTGTACAGAAGTTTTAATGAAAGATTTAGGTGCATGTTGCTGAAGGCTGAAGAAATCATGAGGTTTAAAAGCAAGCTGAACAGGAGGAAGGCATCAAAGGTTTTTGCAGTCTCCTTTAGTTTTCTATGTCAAGTCATTAGTTAAGTTCACTTTTTTACTTTTGAAACTGAAGTTCCCTATAGTTTAAGACAATTTAACTCTCTTTAAGAACAATTCAGGGCCATATGCAGCACAGAGACAGAGAAATAGATTTTAAATGTCAATGAACTCTCATTTTGAAAAGATATGATCTTCAAAGTGATCAGCTTTGAAACAATGGGTCTTTATTAGCAATGACTCTCGATCACACAATATATTTTATATATTTATAGAGCTGTATAGCATGTTGCATAAGTGACCATATCTCTATGGGATTGGTAGGGATTATAGTTCCTAGTTTGTTAGTGAGGCAACTAAATCCTAAAGATGGCAAGTGACTCACTCAATATGATATACTACACAAAAGTAATGTTTGCCAAAAGATTTAATAATGTTCTAAATGTGAAGGATCAGTTATGTTGAAAGTAACTAACATTTTAGCTCTCCTAAGAATGAGAGAATGAGTTAAGAAACTGGTCCTACTAACCATTAAAAAAGTTATACAGTGTACATGAATTATTAAATCAACATGTAAACACCTAAAAACCAAAGACATGGGCAACGGAACAGTAAGAATGGAAGAAGAAATGATTCATGCGGCATAAAATACTTCATGATGCAAAATCCCACCTAGGACTTCTGGAGAAAAAGGTCATGAGATCTACCAGAGACATTCAATCCATGAAACACACTCTGCCAAATAGATGTCTTTGGTCTGAATATATTTTTTTGAGTGAAGTACTGCAATTTTCCTGATTCTTGTAGTTGGCCACAAAAAACTTCCTGTGCCCACAATGTTTATAACTATCTATTTTGAGAATAATTTCATTGCCATAACTGAAACAGTAGGTGCAATAAATTCTAGGAAATCATGTTCTTTTAAATAACATTGAACATATGAATATCTAAAATGATAAAATAGAAAAACTATCAAACTATCAGTACAATCAATAAATTAATGTTAAAAGTGTAACAAAAATAGTTGACATTAAGGAATATAGGCAATGTTATAAGCACAAGAAAAAGTACAAACTCAATGTCCCCAATGTATTAATGTTTTCCAGATGCTGACACTATGTCTTTGATGACTAGACAAATGCTAATTCCAATGCAAGTGGCCAACCAATGAAAGAATACAGAAGCCATCCTATTAAACCCAGCCAAACCATCGATGCAGTGCTGACAAGAACATATTTGCTCAGGGAGAATAAAAAAGCCTCAGAGGAAGAGGCGGGAGTTATGTCTCCCTTGTGGTAGGCACTGTATACCCTTGTAATAAAGAAGACTGTCTACAACTCAGCAGTCTTATGTTTCATGCAGCTTGGCTGTACATAGTGAAAAATAGGTTACTTCAGCCTTGTGAGGTTCCAATTTTGTACAGTTCTTGGAGATTTTAGGAAAAAATCACTGTCCATTTAGCTGCTCATCTTAAGAGTTCTGAAGAAGCAAAAGAAAAATTATGTAATTTAGTTTTTGAGTTTTGAAGATTTTAAGTTCATATGGATATCTTCTCAAACAGAATACCTATCTGTAAGGGTACAAAAATCACTGCAATACACAGAGTTAACATTATGTGAGGAGGTCTGTAGTCCTGTCTTATCATACCTCCATTTGGCCAAGATCAAAAATCTTAAGGGAAAACCAGTTATTTATTTCACACAGTACTTAAAAAGAAATGTGAAACTTATTGCCACAGTATGTTGTAGAAACTGGAGTCAAATATGACCAGAAAGACACTGAATAAATCAATACAAGAAAAGATAATTTGTAACTGTGAATGCAGGATAGGTCAAGATGGAAAGAAGATGTATAATGGTTCAGGCCACTTGTGAAAAGATGGTTTTAAATGTCTACCTTATGCATGGAGTACGCTGAAGTATGCACTCCTGTTTAATCACTGGAGAGTCTTAAGAGAGTTCTGAAGATTGTTCAAGTGCCTGAAGGCAAGCTGCAAACCCACTGGGATAGATTTCATTACCACAGAAGATCAATGTTTTTAATGTTCTATGCCCACGTGGCCAAAAGAAGAAGCAACAATTGAAAGGTCTTGATAAGAAAAATCATTTAAATTCTTTGTTTCACCCTTCATGTACCTCACTCTCTAATAAGAAAGAGATATGAAAGTAGCCCTGGTCCTTTATCACAAAGTGCATGTGAGAGTGTTTTATTATACAGCCCATGAAATAGCCTCCTTCCTCCTGTAAAAATCAAACTCTTTAAAAATCATATTCATGATATACAAATGTACATGCAGCCTGACATTTTTTACATACAAAGACAATTTCAAATGTAGCTGCATTGCACCCCTTTGTTAAGACATGAACCTTCATATCAATTGTAGGAAAAAGCATTGTAACAATTTGCTTTTTGTAAGAATTGTTGATTCTTACAAATTGATTTAGCAAAACCTAATATTGCCATGTGTTTCAGTTTAAAGTATTCTTGCTTTCCTTTTTTGTATTTGTAAAATATTAAGAATCTTTTATTCTTTCTGTGAGTGGTCAGAATTTACAACTAGGTTTGAAGAACGTTCCCACTTTTTTTTTGAGAAACACCTGCTTTTTCATTTAAAGAGCTCAAACTGTAGTCCAAGTTAATCAGCATATAGATTTGGACGTCCAGATGTAGGAGATGTTAAATCACTGTGGTTATTAAGTATACAGGAAATCCTTTTGCAGATGTTTAGTGCATATGGTACTTTTGAAGTTCAGTTTGGTTTTCTTTCTTTTCTTTCCCTCTCCCCCGAACTTTCTCCCATGCTTTTTGTTTGTATTGTTATACGCCACTTGGATGGCAATGCCAGGGACTTTTGAAGGCCATTTTGATGCATAGGTGCACAGTTCTGCATCAGATGACATAGTTTATCCAAGATACATGCATAGAAGCAGTAGACATGACACAGGCCAGCTTCTTTCTTCTTTACAGCATCCTTGTAGAGTAGCAGGACCCAACAGCACCTAAAATGATTGCATGCCTACATTCAGCAGCTGAGTCCTGCTGTAAGTGTTGGTAGCATAGTGCAGTGTACACCTACCTCTGAGCTGAGTGTCTAACTCCACATTATAGTCCATGGTCAGGACTAGGCAAGACTCTCTCCACTCTAAAGCTGGCATCTAAAATGCTGAGAGTCATGCCCACAAGATCCGTTTCTCTCCCTTGACTGTGAAAGGTGTAAACTCCAAAAGCTAGGTAACATGATTTACACCTCAATGTCCACATAAACTGGTAAATTCTGTGAAACTACTGGCCAAGTGAAGTTTTACTTAATATGAGCGCATAAAAAAGTGGTTCTGCATTACCTTGTTTTTATTTACAATTTTTTATGAATAATTTTGGTAATTCAATTCCTTTACTTGCCCTTCGTTATGAGAAATTAAAGGTTTTCTCCTTTTCCATTCACCTTTTCATGCGGGCAAATGCATTTTTCAGGAGTGAGGAAGTAACCAATCCTAATTATGAATTACATAAATATTCAGAGTCATTTAACTACTCAGACTTTCACAATCACTATTAAATTAATGATAGTTTCTCACTACAGAATTTTTCTGTATATTAATATGTTTATGTGACATAATGTAAATAGAATGCTACATGGTCTTTACTGAGTATGCTACTGGTCTTTACTGGGGAGTATTTACTGCAGTTCCTAGGGTACAAGTACTTTTGCAAATACTGTAGTCTGCAAGTGTTTCACTGACTGAAAATTTGTGAGATCATAGAGTAACTGATTATATAAAAGAAGCTCTAATGTACTTCAGCCTTCAGTACTGTACTTCAGCTGCTATATGAAATATGACACATGCTTCATGTACTGTATATGAAACATATGCCTGTTCCATCTTAGATTTCAGAACACAATGCTTTCATGATAAACACCTGTTGCTAGTCTATTTAAAGTATGACTATTGGTATCACAGGACCTGAATCCCTTTATCTTCAGGTGAGACTCTATGACATGCTGCTGTCCCCATTTTAGTGAACAGGCAGACAGCACAGCACAGGCTGGCAAAGTGAAATCCCAAGGCCAGAGGTGAAAATGAAGCTAATATGAGCACTGGAAAATTACAGACTATCCAAACCTACACCATACATAATCTTAAATTTACTTAATCTTTATATTCTTCTAAATCTCATTGTAACATTGCAATAATCTTAATCTTTGGTACAGGTATTACATGCAAGATAAGGCTTACTACTTAAATTTAATGGTCATTACAATGTACTCGTAAAAGAGAAAATTTAGAACTACTAGTTATTAAAGAAAAAATTGCTTTGTATTATGGGGTTAATATAAGAGGATATTGAAGTCTATTAATAATGCTGTAAAAAGAATTAATTTTTTTTTATTAATTTGGACAAATTTGGTCAGAAATCAGCAATGTTGCAGTGGCTCCCTATAGGAGCAAAAGGACAAAAAGCTCAGCTAATTTGAGGATGGTTGCTCAGTTTACCAGGAAACTGGCAGAGCAGACCAGGCCATAACAACTCATTTGAACCTCCTGCCATTTGATGACTTTCCTTTTAAAATTTCTTAAGGGAGGCCTCTTGCATTTTCCTTTCTAGCTTTTTATTTTTGATTAAAGAGAGAAAATATTATATTTAAAGGTTGAAGGTGGGCTTCACTGGACTATCTTTTCTTGATTCCTTGCCTTACTCTCTTTGGCATCCCTTTCTTAAAGCCAGTATTTGTCTATTTCTCATTAGCACTCTCAGTTTGACATTAGATAGCTCCTCCTTTTAATTCTCTGCATTACTCATCCTTTCCAAGCATTATATATCTGGTGGAGATGAAATATAATGCAGCTTCAGTGAAGCACTGCAGATTTGAGGAGGAGTTTGTAGAATTAGGAGAGTCACATTCATAGACAAAATCCAAGACAAGACATTTTTTGTTAAAAACTAGCCTCTGAGATTTTTTTTTTTTTTTTTTTTTATCCAGGAGAGAAAAGGATTTCTGGTAAAAATCAGCAGTCAAAGATCATGACTATTTAATTTTTGTGAGGTCAAAAATAAACAAAAGTCTCCCAGAGACAAGTCAAACTCAAATTTGGACCTTATCCATTAGTGTAGCTTCTCAACCTCAGTGTTATGAAGTGATGCAGAGACTCCAGAACAGGAGCTACTGTAACAGTCCATGAAGTCCTTGCTGAGTGGGTAGAAATAAAGGATGGAGGATCTGAACAATTTGAATAAGTCTGTTTCAGATTCTGTTTCTCATTTACTATTAGTTGCTCTTTAAGAGGTGCAAACTGGGAGAAATCTTCTTAATGCAGTGTGATAGACACCAGTTTGGAGGACTCTTTTTAGATCATTCTCCACAATCAAGGAACAGCAGAACCTTATCTAATGCAGGCTAAAGGCAAGAGGCCAGCTGCAATAAAAGCAAGGTCCAAACCAGGTCTGAAAAGAATCAGCTGCACCATTGTGCCCCACTCAATTCTTGGATACTGCCCTTCTTATCCATTATCCATATGAGTTGTGCTGATTCTCTGTTCACAGCAGAGATCTGACCTATAATGATGCAGAATTTCCACACAAAATGTGTGATTATAAGACCTAATGGAACAAACTGCTGAGCAAAATCTGTTGCTCATGGCACATTCAAGAAAAGTGAAAATAGGGCCCTTTATGTATCTGGGAGCAATTCAAAGGAAAGTAATAAGAAACCTATGTGCTAGACTTAGGATATAAAATTTGAAAGTTACTGTAAAAGAATGGAAACAAAAACCTTAAAATCTGGTAGATTTCACTTATTGTTTTCACTTGTTATTGTTTTTTGTTTGGTTGGTTAGGTTGGTTGGGGGGTTTTTTTGTTTGTTTTGTTTTGTTTTGTTTTGTTTTGTTTTGTTTTGTTTTGTTTTGTTTGTTTGTTTTTTAAAGTGACTAAGTGTTTTTAAAAACCAGGACATTCTAAACAATATTTAAAGTGCATCATGCATAAAAAATAATTGCACATATGCTTAGAAATGAAATCCAACCCAATGGGCCCTGTTCAGGCAAAAGCCCATCCACCAATAGAGTAGTTCTTGCCTGAATAAAGCTTGTTGGACTGACCCCTCCTGACTGACATACAGCAGGATGCATATCCGATTAGGGCATCAAAATAGAAATAGCATTAGCAACATGCATCCATGCTTGTGAGTAAATGTTTAAACATTATTTTAGATGTCGTAGGTCCTTCTGCTTTGGCCTGCTTCTCAACAAGTTTTCCCAAGCCTTCTGTGTCACGCCTGCTGTTCTTTTATGGCTATGATGCATGCCCTGGCATGTCTCAATTGACATGAGGCACCTACCTTTGGGCTGAGGTGAGCAACTGATTTTTTTTCTATGGCTCAGACATAATCACCTCAATTCACAGGTATTAATCCCAGGCTGAATTCAGCCTCCACATTGTCCAGTACATCACTGGAAAAGAGCCATGGTGACACCACCTATGTAGTTCTAACAATATAAATCAAGCAAAAGAGCAGAAACGTTACTTAACAGTAAAGAAAGATAAGAAGTCATCTGGGCAAATTGCACTAACCTGCAAAAAAATGGTGATGAGAGAGGAAGTAAGACAGAAGCATGAAGTAGAAAGAGCATTTTGTTGACATTTTTTCCTAAACCACATATGAGAGAGCAATAAACTGGTGGACTCATACCCTTCTGCTCTTGAAGGAGATGGAATGGAAGGAAAGGGGTGGAAGCTCAGCAAGAGTCTGAGGAAACCTGATCCTCTTGCCATCAGGCAGGAGGAGGGGAGTGGAAAATGCTGTGGGGAGGAGGGGGAGTGGAAACAAGACTCCCTGGTTAGGGTGGCAGGAGCATCCCTTCCCAACCTCCCTCCCCTTCCAGATACCATTATGGAGTCTCTATGAGGCTCTGGAAGTCAATGGTCAGGAAGTCTACCTGGGAGGTTTGCCCAGAGCAAGTCAGTCAAACACAAACATTACAACAATCTCTGTTAAGAAAGAAGGGTAGTTGTAAGTGAATTCCCCTTCTGAGGGAGCTGAGAGTTGCCTATGCCAACCAGACCCTTTGCACAGGGAAGTCTTCTGCCTCCCTGGAGCTCAGGTAAGAGATACTTTTAGGAAACTCCCTGGACTGATTTGGTTCTCTGATTATTACCCACTTATGGTCATCCAGGTCAACAGTGATGAGGCTGAGGAGAAAAGTCCTGGGACAATTAGAAAGGACTCCATGGCACTGAGATGACTGGTTGAAGGGACAGGAGCACAGGTAATGTTTTCCTCAAACCCTTCAGTAGCAGAGAAAAATGATGAAATGAACAGGAGAACCCAACTGATCAACAGGTGGCTTAAGGACTGCTGTCATTGGTGGAATTTTGGCTTTTTCAGTCAAGGGTTGGTTTACATGGCACCAGGCCTTCTGGAGGCAGATGGAGTTCTACTATCTAATAGGGGAAAAAATGAATCTAGCCCATGAGCTGTCAGGAGTGTTTGAGAGGGCTTTAAACTCTGTTTGAAGGAGAAAGGGAATAAGACCAGGAGATGAGCCTGGAGGTGGCATGCCAGTGTTGGAGGTGAAACTGATAGCCCAGCTGAAGTGCATCCACACCAATGCATGCAGGATGGGAAACAAACAGGAGGAGCTGGACATCATTGTGCAGTGAGAAAGGTAGTCAGCATCACAGAAATGTGTGGGATGACTTGCGTGTCTGGAGTGCTGCAATGGATGGTTATGAGCTCTGCAGAAGGGATGGGCAAGAAAGGAGAGGTGGTGGGTTGTCTCTGTATGCTAGGGAGGTTTTGGACTGTATAGAAATCCAGGATGGTGATGACGAGGTTGGGTGCTTATGGGTAAAGCTCAGGGGAAAGGAAAACATTCTTGTGGGAGTCTGTTAGAAAGTCCCAATCAGGATGAGGAGGCAGATGAAAAATTTTTAAGTGTGCCATTTCACAATTGCTAGCCACTCTTGTGGGAGACTTTAACTTGCTGGACGTCTGCTAGTAACTCAGCTCAGCAGGAAGGAGGCAGTCTCGGAGATTCCTGGGGTGTGTAGAAGGTAATTTCCTTACCCAGCAAGTCTACCAGAACTGGTGTCCTGTTAGACCTGCTGTTTACAAACAGAGAAGCGCTGGTGGGAGACCTGGTGTCAGAGGCCATCTGGGGCATAGGGACCACAAGATCATAGAATTTTCAGTTCTTGGTGAAATAAAGAAGGGGCTTGGACTTTTAGAGGGTGGACTGTGACCAACTTGGAACACAGGTTTAGACTCCCTTGGGAAACAGATGTTAGAACCAAAGGGATCCAGGAAGGCTGGACATAATTTAAGATGGAAATCTTACAGATGCAGGAGCAGGTCATCCCTGTGTGCTGGAAGGTCAGCTGGCAGGGAAGGACTGGCCTGGGTGAACAGGGAGCTTTCATTGGAACTCAGGAGAAGAAAAGAGAGTTTATGTCATTTGGAAGACAGAGCAGGGAACTGAGGAAGAATACAAGGATGTTGTTAAGTCATATAGAGAGAAAATTATAAAGGTGAAAGCTCAGCTAGAACTCAGTATGGCCACTGCTGTGAAAGATAATAAAAAGGGTTTTTATAAATACATCACCAACAAAAAGAGGGTGAAGGAAAATCTCCTTCCTTTGTTGGATACACAGGGAAATGTTGTAATGCAGGATGAGGAAAAGACTGAGGTACTTTCTGCCTTGTTCATCTCAGTCTTTAACAGGAAGACTTAGGACCGGTAGACAGGGAGGGGGAGCAGGGTAGACCCTCTGTAATCCAGAAGGATATATTTAGTGACTTACTGAGCCACTTAGACTCAGAAATCTATGGGGTCAGACGGGATCCACCTGAGACTATTGAGGGAACTGGCAGAACAACTTGCCAAGTCACTCTCCATCCTTTATTCTCAGTCCTGGCTCACTGGGGAGGTCCCAGACTACTGGAGGTTGGCCAGTGTGACAACCATCTACAAGAAGAGTCAGAAGGAAGATCTGGGTAATTACAGGCCTGTCAGCCTGATCTTGGTCCAGGGAAGATTATGGAGCAGCTCACCCTGAGCGCCAACACATGGGACGTATGGGACAACCAGGGGATCAAGCCCAGCCAGCAGAGGTTTAGGAAAGGCAAGTCTTTTAGGAAAGGCTTGACCAACCTAATCTCCTTTTATGACAATGTGATCTACCTAGTGGATGAAGGGAAGGCTGTGGATTTTAGTTACCTGGACTTCAATACAGCCTTCAATACTGTCTCTTGGGGCATTCTCCTTGAGAAACCTGCAGCCCATGGACAAGTGCATTCTTTTCTGCATTAAAAACCAGGCCAAGACAATTGCATGAGGCAAAGTGATGGGTCCTGCACTTCAGTCACAATAACTCCATGTATAGCTACAGGCTTGGGGAAGACTGGCTGGAAAGCTGCCCAGCAGAAAAGACCCGGGGATGCTGGTTGACAGGCAGCTGAACATGAGCCAGAAGTGTGGTCAAGAAGGCTGATGGCATCCTGGCCAATACCAAAAACAACGTGGTCACTAGGATCAGGGTCAGTGATTGTCTACCTGTACTCAGAACTGTCAGAGCTGTACTTTGAGCCTATATTCAGCTCTGGGCCCCTTAGGACAAGAAAGATATTGAGGTGTTGGAGAGTGTCAAGAGAAGCACAATGGAGCTGGGGAAGGGTCTGAAACACAAGTCTTGTGAGGAGCAGCTGAGGAAGCTGGGGTTGTTTAGCCTGCAGAAAAGGACTCTCAAGGGTGACCTTATCATTCCACAACATCCGGAAAGGAGGTTAGAGCAAGTTGCCTCTTCTCTCAGGCAACTAGAGACAGAACAAGAAGAATCAGCTCAAACTGTGCCAGGAGACGTTTAGATTAGATATGAGGAAAAATTTCTTCACTGGAACTGTGGTTAATCATTGGAACTGCCCGGAGACGTCATGGAGTCAGATCCAAGATGTGTTTAAGAAACGACTGGATGTGGCACTTAGTGCTATGGTTTTAGTTGACACTAATGTTTGGTCAAAGGTTGGGCTTGATGAACTTAGAGACCTTTTCCAACCCTAATGATTCTATTCTATGATTCTATAATTTTACAAGAAAAACCTTCTTTGAAAGAATAAAATAGATGAACTGAACACTGGGAGACTTTGTCTCTCATATTTTCAATGTTTGGTATATCATATCTACTATTTGGTTGTGTAGACAAGTCTGAAGACCAGGTGGCACTCATGATAAAATTTCACATAGCACTAAGTCCCTAGTTATTCATAAAAGGTCACAGAAACAAAGGTAGGTTGATTGAAGGAAAGTAACAGAGATATTCATGTAAGGAAGTGTGCAGGACAGATGCATGAATATTATTAGAAAAATTCATGATGTGTCCCCATGGTGAAATGAGCAGCAGGTGCAGGGTTGCTGCAAGGGAAATTAAACAGGCAGTTTGAAAGGGCAGATAGATAGCATAGCCCTGGGACACATCCATTATAGCAGAGGAGATGTGAATGTTCCCTTACCACATGCAATTACACTCTGCTGATTTGAAAACAACTGATTTTATTGTGAAAAATAAAGTCCTAAGTGGCCAGAGAGCCAAAAGAGCTCTCTTGAAAATTTCTGAGTACCACTTTTTTTTTATTAAATGGGAGTGCCAGACAAGTTTGGAGCTATTAAACCAGGGCTTCAGGAAAGGTATTATTCTCAGCTTGTGGGACAGGAGCAGTGGAGAGGTCTGGTTCAACAAAACTCCCAAAAGCCAGAGGAAACTTTTTTCTTCATAGAAAGCAGTCACTGGAAAAGAATAAGAAGATGTGAGTAGCACTGGTACCTCTTCAGAATGAGTACTTCAGTATAGGTGTTTCTTAAATGTTTCCAACACATTAATCCTATAAGGTGGCAAATAAAATCCTATTCTAATGAAGGCCAAATACTGCCCTCCAAGAGATAAACGGAGAATAAATTCAGTGATCTCAGTGGAGCTAGTGTGGATTATAGAATCATGTTATGAAATGAAAGTACAGTTTGGCTCTTTCTCAGCTAGCAAGGGAAATGTCAACTTTATAAATGAAACCAGCCGCATAGCAACAGCCTGGTTTCCCTTATCCAGCACAGACTCTGCTTTTAATTTCCATTTGTATTAAGGAAGTTTTATTTGTGTCATTAGGCATTTTTGTATCAGCACATCTGCCTTTGACTATAGAAACCAGTAATATGGCTTCCAAAACTAGCACTGAAGGAAGAAAAGGGAAAGTAGAGGAGAACAGCTTTAAAACATTGTAAAATGTGTTAGTTATAACTAATTATTTTAATCCATATATTAACTGGTTGAAAATGCCAGATGAGTTGCAAGATTTTATAAATACATCAAAGACTTTTGGTTACATCAAAAGGCACTCACATTCTTTATCTATTATGCTTAGGGCTTAAGGTTTCCTGTTCAAACCAGTTGTCATTTTTTCCTTTGAAGAGCAGATGCTCTAAAAGAGCATCGATACTTCAAAAGAACGTACCTTGTACATCAAGTAACACTTAGTAAAAATTTTGTCTTATATTCCTCTCTCTGCATCTTGCAGAAGAGAAAACATGGAACTTGCTAATACTATTTGTCAAAAAGTCCATCATCATTATGCTAAAAAGAAAATGTCTCATATCTTGCTCCCCTTCAGTTCATCCTATTCTTGTTTGAGAAAAAGGAAGGGTCTGTATTCACACTAAGTTGGGCAGAGAAGCAAGACTTCATTACCCTTGCTCTAGTTTGTGCTGCTAAGCCTCACACTATAGGTGTGGGGAACTTCACTGGTGTTAAGTCATACTGCACTTTTAGTTCTGGAATGATTGGTATATTGGAGAAGGTCTGAATCACCTGAATCTGAAATCAAACTAGTGTTTTTGAGAAATTTCCCACAAGATTTCAGTGAACTTTGAATCATTCCCTCAAATGCTTCATGAGTCAAGCAAAACAGAGATTTACATCTTAGAAATGTTACAAGATAAGGGTAAATGTGAGGCTTTTCTTCATCAGAGAATACTAAAATTGACATAGATTTTGGAATGTAGAATTGCCAGGGAGCATAACTAAAGAGTGGGAGACAATAAACAGGTAAAGAAAGTTATATGACTGTAAATACATTACCAAAAGGGCAATTCTTCTGAAAAAAGGTAGCTACAAAGATGATGGACATAAGTCCTCCTAATTTAAGTTAAAACACAGGGCAATGCCCACAGAGTGGGAGTTTAGTTTGGAGGTTAGAAAACCATGGAAGCAGGATGTATGAAATATGTAGGAGGGCTGTACAGTGCTGGAACAGGTGCATAGAGACATTGTGGTAAATCCCTCTCCAGAGGGATGTGACAATGCCAGCTCTAATTACTGACAGTGGCCCAGCTATTTGAGCTAAGTGGCTCCAGAGGCTTCCTCCAAATTGTTTCTACAATTGCTTTGGTGACGGAAGGGCTGCATCTGCTTAGAATTACCATGTGTTTTCTTGGAATGAATCTTGCTTAAAATACGGCAATACTTTGTTCACATTGAACGTGCAAGGGCAAGTCGAGTGTACTGGGGTGTGTTTGTAATCAATACAAACCTGTCACTTTATTGCATTTTGGTCTGGATTTGTATTGTACAAAGCTTCCAGTCAGCATCTCTCAGCGTCCTTGACACCTATGGAGAGATTTCAAAAGGATTTTCAATTCCAGGAATGCTCCTTTAAGCACAGATGGGAGCTGGTCTTCTAAGTGTTAACAGTTCCCCTAGCCACTCATAATAGTAAGTTTCTTGCCTACTGTATTGATTATTCCAGAGAAATTGCTAATCCTGAGAGGGAAATGGTCATTAAAAGGAAGCATAGCTATTTCATATTTGTTATCAGCTTTTATTTATGCCATCCAACTTCTTATTAGAGTAGCTAGCTTCCAGCTTCAACCCTCTGAAAAAGAGTTCTCATTTTTTGCAGCACTAGCCTAGAGCAGTCTGAATGATATTTGGAACATATATAACCTACAACATATCCAGTAATTAAAAAAAAATAAAAATAATATATATATATAGACAGAGAGAATTACTGTGAATGTGGTGGTCATGGTGTCTCGGTGTCTCGCTTTGCCTGGCCAGCCCTGACAGCGGCCACAGTGAGAGGTGCTGTCCAGTATCCAGGGATCCAGTATCCAGGGATCCAGTATCTGGGTCCAGTGTCCCCATCCTGTGAGGACTTTGCTGTGACTACAGTGTGAGCAATGACGAGGAAAGAAGGAATGACTCTGATGGGTGAACAGCAGCTGGGGTTTACTGAGGTCCACATGGGACCACCTCACCCCCAGAGAGTCTGCCCAACAGAGCACAAATCATCTCTGTACAGCACCTTAAATGCAGGGGAGGGGCAAGGGGATGGGTACAGTGTGGGACCAACCAGGGGAATGGAAGGAATGACTCTGTACATAAAGGACAGACAGTAGAACAAATCAAGAAGGCAAAGGAGGGAATAACAGGGATCCTGCCCAATCACTCAACTCTCTCCCTGGAAGTTTCCAGACCCAGGGAGAGGCCCCAAAGTGACTGACAGGACCTGGGGGTTACATAACAGGTGATGGACAGATGACAGCAAATGGGGTAAACCACAAGGGGGTAAAAATGGGGGTACAAGGAACAAACCACTACAGTTTACATAAACCAGCATGAAAGCATGGAACAAATGCATACATGGAACTAATAAAACTGAAAACACACCACTGCATGTGAACACCTAGTGCAACCTAAATACTTCACTGAATTAATTTCTTCTCTAAGATGATGCACACATTTCAGAAAAGCATGCAGCCTTGATTTTAAAATTGCTGCTGCTGTAGAAACTCACATTATTCTAAATAACTGTCCCAGAGTTCACCTATTCTGGTGAACTCACCTCTATTTTGTATTGTACTTGTAATTTGATTTTATTTCCTTTCATCTTACTCTCAGTGTATTTTGTTATATCAAAGGCTGTTCTATGTAAATATTGTCTAAACATTGCAACTTAGGTTGGTTTTTAAATAATTTGTAAGAGTACATGTTAACAATATGATATTGCGTCTTATGTGCTTGAAATTATACAAATGCTTTAAACACTGAATAGGAAAATCGGTTCAGATTTCTCTTCCCACTATTATTGCAATTAAATGAAGATCAAACAAACTCGACTGAGAAATTAAATCCATGACAAAAAGTACAGTACATGTATAAAGCCTCATTCCCATGAGTTTAAAATGACAGCAATACTGGCTGGCTCATTGTTAATTTATATCAAAGGCAATATTTATATCAAAGGCATCTAGTGCAATTCAGTCAATTTGAGATCAGAGTTTTGTCTGAACTATTTAACTCTACAAGTTTAGAAAGGGAGGATCCCAGAGGTACTTTCATCCGAGTGATGAACAGAGGTTTAACCTTGTGACTCATATCAAATTTAAAGCAGACTGTGTCCCCAGATCCCCACCTCTCACATTCCCACTCCCACTTGTTAAGAATAGCATGTGTAAATAGTGAGAAAACAAATGAGCAATTGATTTGGTTTGTTTATGTTCCCATTAATGTATGAAAAGAACTATGGTTTGTCTTTATTAATGTATTAACCAAGGAAATCCCATGGTGGAGAGGAGTGTTATTTGGGTTAAAGAACTTAGATAACCTGGCTGTAAAGAAGCTTATAGTGATAATTAGAAGACTTCTAGACATTATTACAATGATGATTCATAATAACTTTCTACTTGGAGGCATTAAGGCAAAAAAAATTTAATTAGCTAAGAAATAGAGCTTGATCCATTATAAACCTATGGGGTTACATGATGTGACTGCCAGTAGTGACAGGAGACTGAACTCATTGAAGTCTCTCTGCTACTTTGATTCTTATTGGAATATTTCAACCCTTCTCAGTTGTTCTCCTGCCTGTGAGAGAGGAGACACCTTGTGTATTCATGGTATTGGAAGAAAACAAGATTGACAATTTCACAAGACATTTCAGTTCATTTCATCATTCTGCTCTGATTCAAGTCCTCCAAAGCAGTAATTCTATCATTCTCTTTTAACAGCAAAATGTGCACTTCTCCAACACTGGTGTGAGTCTCTAGAATTGTGTTCAATAGGTTGGTGTAAATCTGTAGGTGCATTTCTACTCTGCCTCACCTGGTCCACTGTTACAATGATCCTCTTGAGGCCCTTCCAACTCAGAATATTCTGTGATTCTGAAATAATGACATTGCTGAAGACTTGCATAGATTTCTTTCCGTGATGATTTCCCCTACATTTTTCTGAGGAAAAGAATTCCCTTTCCATTATTCCACTGTCATGGGTACACAATCTATTTTGGCACGTTCATAGTATGACATCCCATCACATGCACCTCTTACCTCAGACAATAGGACCAGCTGCCCATCTGCACCTTTATTGCCTCAGTGTCCTCCTACAGCAGAGCTCCTCTGAACCTCACGGATCCCAGGCAAACCTGTGACCATGTGTTTTCATTATGTTGTCCTCTGTCGTCCCTACATTTCTTGCTTTCAAGTGTCTGAGTCTTTGCAGCAGCTTCTCATGCTGCTTCATGTAAACAATATTGTATTCTTAGAAATTATCTGTATGTTTTGCATTCTTGTTCTCTGAGAGAGAACTTGACTAATGGTCATATTGACCAATGGAGTCAGGAGGTTGTAACCTCCTTGGGCCAATCTTGGCCCTCTGTACAAAATGTATATAAGCCTTTGGAGTCAGATAATAAAGAGCTTTCTATGATTCACCAAGCTGCTGCATGCTGTCCTCTGTGAAGGTCCGCTCCCACGTCACAACGTGTTGCCCCTCTAAAGGCGGGGGGTAACAGTCCTCCACAGGGCTTATCAAACATTTTAAATGTGACATCAGACAGCTCTCCAGCTGAATCTGGGCTTGCAGAGGCAGACACAGCAGGCTCGGCATTGACATTTTGTAGGTACTTTGGAACACCTCAGAGAAGATAAGGCTTTCCAACCCGACAATACTTTTGGCAAAGGATATAGACGCAAAATATCCTGTGCCTCTTTTAAGTTCACACATCTAAAAATGTGGCATATTAGTAGTTTATATTTACTCTCTTCCAGCTGATTATATGGAGTCACACTCATTAATCTTCATGAAAATAAGCCCATGCTATAAAAGAGTGGTTGAAAAAAGCTTTATCCTTCATACTTTCCTTAATCTGAGGACACTGCAACTAAGAAATTTTGAAATAGGACAGAATAGGAATTTTGTCTTATTATATCTTAATATATTTTATATTGGGATGGATACAATTACCCTGGAAAACGCTTTGGGCATGGCATCATTCAAATCTGCTTTAAACAGGATCAGATTACTAGGTAGGAAAAAATTACCTGCATTCTGTAAAGCCTTGTCTGTAATCACTTATCATATTTTACCCTGTGAAATAATGAGATAGATCACCCAAATAGTAGACCAGGTGCATAAAATAAAGCAACAATTTATCTTTAAATGTTTATGCTTTGTTTTACTGTAAACTGCTGGGTTTTTTGTGTTAGCCAACTCTAATTTTCTCTCCGAGCTTGTAGAATCCATTCATTTTAAGGGGACAGAAGCCACCCTTGAGTCATGAAGCTGAAGAGGTTACAGAATTTAATCAGCTTGTTTACATTATTAATCTTTTTAATTTTTAACAGTCTACATCTTCTCTGTCATTCTCCCAGGGCATTATGGCAGCAGTAAAGCTTTTCCAGATGAAGCTGCCAAGCCTGAGTTTTCAAAAGTTCTCCCTTCACAGCTCAGGATATATTCTACTACAGTCTTACTGAGGAGATTCCAGATAAAAGAACCATTTCAACCTGTAAAATCTGTGATGAAAAGAGGTCTGAACTTGCTGTGAAATTAGGATATGCCCTTGGCTTTTTTGGTTGGTCTGCATGGTGCATATCCCAGGCACTGTACTCCTGGTGCTTCTCCACTGGTGCTTCTCCACTTTTACGGGTGCCCCTGCCTCCCAAGGAGGCTCTTCACATGGGCCACATGCCTTTATCTCTTCTGCTGCAGTTCTCCTGGACAAGCAGTGACTGGGGCTGCTATGAAAGATTGGCCCTGGAGTCAAGGGGCCCAGGAGATACTGTTGCTCTTTTTCCTCCATACCTAATATAACTAACTGCCACGGCAGAAAAGTTTTTGGGAGGACAGGCACAGGAGAGAACACACAAGTGTGACATGTAGGGAGCCCAGGGGAAAGGACAAAGGACCCTTCTTTGGCTCCTAAAAGTATAACAAGAAACTAAGCAAAATAAACCAAGAAGGTGTTAGAGAAAGTCAGAAGAATTATACTCCAAAAGTAGAATTCCAGTGTCTGATACAGAGATTTGGGACTTCTCAGTGTGTAGTCCATGACTGGGCTAACGTCAAAGCCACAACTGTTTGTGGAGTAACGACCATCTGAGGAGCAGCCTTCTAGTGCCTCAAGCTATAAAAGCTGCAGATGTCAGGAGTATCTTAAAGGGAAATAGCCTTAAGAATGAAGTGTTTGGAGAAATCTTGTTGAGACATACCACGCTGAAGATAAATCAATGCAATCATTCCTGGAAAGCCTGGCTGACAAATTTCCCAATCGCATAGTTTGTGGGGATAGCATAAAATGTTTCCTGCCTTACTGATGCAAACATTCCGGGTAATTTCAGTAAGACCCAGACTAAATTTTGGAATGAAGAAAATAGGATTGAGCCAGCAGTTTCCTGGTGCTTATGAAAATTCCCCAGAGTCAGAAGGAAAATTATAGCTGTATTAAGGTAGCCTACAATGTGAGAGATAATGCTCAATATGGACTTTGCAGGGGAATTTCAAAATTGATAGAAGATGTTTCTGATTAGATTCACTCACTGCAGAGTAAGATTGCTACAATACTGTGGTGATTTTGGTTGGATAGGTTTTCCTCCATATTATGAAAACAGCTTCCTAGAAGACAAAAATGACGCATAAATGAATATGGCATACAGTAATTGAAAAATGATGTGTCTCAGTCTCCCATACATGAGGCTGATATGGCTAGACTTATTTACAAACTGTTTTAGGTCTTCAGCAGAGGTGATACAGTTGCTTATCACAGACAATAAATACATATACTGAGAAGGAGTTTAGGTTCAGCTGCAAAACTACTGAACTTCTCATGACAGCACGGTTCTTGTGGAAAGTTTCTGTATCTTCCAACTAGTGGTGAGCCAAAGCAATGCTTAAGCAAAGGGGCCAGCTTTCATTTATCCCATTTAGGGAATGCGACTATCCATACATATTGGAAGTATGTTTTTAATGCTGAAAGTTTAATTCTTTCAGGACAAAACCACTGCTCACAAAAAGTTACCCTTTTGTAGCAACCTAGTGCCTCTAAAATGCAAGTTCCCAGAAGCTGCTGGCAGTGATCTGGATGTGGATGAGAGCTGGGGGGAATTCCAGGAGAAGCTGGGCTCTGAAGAGGCAGCATGGAAAGAGAGCATCTGGTGGTGGGGAGCTGTGACCCCAGTGACTGTGAGCCACACAGAGGGAGACACTCCCCAGCACTTGCAGTCACATCCTTGTGAAGGAGATCATTAACTCCTGTTATGAACTTCCTTTAGGGCTTCAGTAAATCCTGAGAATTTTCTTCTCATCCGGTTGAATAAACTGTAGAAAATGGCTCAGGACTCCTTGGGAATGCTTGTTGTCTATCTAAGCACAGACATAGAATTGTTTAGCTGTGGGTATGAAGTCCTTGCTTGGATCAGTTTTATTTTATTGCTTATATGTAAAGCTGTGTCATGCTGGTTGAAGGCACACCGTAAGAATTAAAATAGAAGAGATGTAGCATTTTGGACACAATTTCCAGAGATAATTATTTTTGTCCAGTCACAACATTTCTTTTTTTCCCTAAGAAATGAGGAGGAAAAAAGACCACATTTTTCCCCATGGTATCTTTCTGTGCTTCTGCTGCAACAATTATGTTAATATATCACATCTTCTGTACATCCTACCAAGGGATCCTTGCCCAACTCATCCAAGAGCAAGAGGTCTGAGGCTTGAGATGTTTCTTTCTACAACCCTGCGAGCAAAGTCTCTGTTATGGCTGAGGAATGTGACTGATACTTATATCCTAGACTTTTTCTTTATATCTACAAGCAGTTGATATAGACTAATTTTTTAGTTTTCCCATTTCAACAGCTAGAATAGTCTTTGTTTTTTTTCATAGAATTCCTTACCTGGAGATCAGTGATTAGTGAATACCCCACTGGTGTTTGTCTATACCTCTAAGGTACCATCAGGCAAGGAAATGAGAATGTAAACCAAAATTAATCAATGCAATTAAAGATCTGAAACAATCATAATTTTTTTTAGTAAATGACAAGAGTTTTAATTTTTAGGCTTTTAAGTTGACTTTTGAAAAAAACTTTGACTTTTGAAAAAAACAAAAAGAATCTAACTCTCCAAATAGTTTCAACCCAAGTGGTAAAAGAAATTTTTGGATTTCAGTCTCTAAAAGAATAATTCAGCTTAATCCAATCTTCAGGAGTAACCAAAATTGTGATGCCAAATTTCTGTTACTAGCTCAAATTGTTTTGTTATGCCAAAAATGTGTCGTGAAGAATTAAACTGCCTGAGGGTTAACTTTTTTTCCCTGATTTACAATGTTTGGTTAAAAATGTATTTAGGCCAATGACAAGCAAAGCAGGGTGTAATTTAACTTGAAAGGAATTTACTATAATGCTGAAAATCTCACTCAGAAATTTCAGATTTATAAAAGATAAAGGGAAATGCTGACAAACCAAAACTATCACAATGCCAGAGAGTAAAATGGTCTTAAATAATGTGCATATTTTGTGAGGTATTCTTTTTATAATTGACAGTGGAAACGTGTATACTATGCAAATTCTAATAATGGCAAGGGCTGCAAGATCAGCAGAGGTTTATATATAACTTCATCTGCATAAAGCAACTACACTGAGCTACATCCCATCTAAAATTAATGAATTTACAGATCAAGCTCAGTATTCAAACACCTGTATTTAAGTGCCTACCCTACTGAGTGTGTTTAAGTGTTACAGTGTGTTAAACCCAGTACCTAAAATTGCTTTCCATCAGCTGAATAGCTCTTGAGATCCAGGGAAAGGGGAAGTTCAGACCTTTTGAAATGGTAAATATTTCCTCTACTTGGACATTTTCAATTATTCTACACAGCTTCAGCTGCTGCTGCAGAAAATAATGGACTCAATCTGCCAGTCCCCAGTGGTGACAACCTTGGGTGCCATGAGCCATCTCATTTGCACTGGCAGCCTGAGTCTGGGTAACTGAGTCTCACCTTTGCTTTACTGTGGTTAGTAGGGGCTCAGTTCAGTTGTATGGACAAAGGTGGGCTCAAAATAGGCTGTTTCATAAAACTCAGGATGTCAGGAGAATCTACTCAGGTGCCACAAATATGGGTCAGGCCTTAGGGGATAGCCATGTTGTGCTGGCCAGGCAGCCAGCAGAAAGGCAAAATGTCTTACCTAGGTCATTTTAAAAGGCACTAGGTGCTAAGCTGGGGCAACTGAATGGAGCTGTCAATTTTCATTAACTGTAACAGGAGCGCAAGAATCTGGAACTGAATTTCTGTGTCTTGTGTTCAAGCTGATTATTTAAACTCCCTCCATGATCAGCAAAGAGAGATGTTTCCAGGTTCACCTGCCTTAGATGTTTATTTCAATATGGAACAAATCTTTCTGCAGAAAATCCTCACACACTCTGTGTTGATTACAGGGGGAACATATTTGAAAGGCTGCAGCAAAAGAACAAAAGGGAGATGAGAAAAAAATGCCAACTACTTTGTGTATTATTTTTTCAGAATATCTTTTTATTAGTTCAGATAAGGTCTGTTGAGTTCACAGGAAAATCTTTAAGTTTTAATGAGAAAAATAGTAGGCCCAAAGATACTTCAAAGTCTGTTCTGCTTTTATAGCCCACCTGTTTTAAGCTAAATACTTGGTGGGCTCGTATTTGCAATACAGCGAGTTTCTGGGCAATTGCTACAGGACCGTATGTCAGTACCTGAATAATTTTGTCTTTTATGTTCTTTTAGAGCTACCTAGAGATTGAATTGGCTGGTTCTTTTCCCCTAGGTTATTCACTGTCATTTTCAGAAAATGAAGGGACATGTAAACTTTCCTGCATGAGCAGGTCAGTTCAGAATTGAACCTCTAGTTATTGCTGCTGCCAAGCTATAGTAACCTTTTTTAAAGTAAGATTGGTTCTTCCCTTAAAAGAATTTTCAGGACAGAATCTGTGTTTTCACCTTTTGAAAACTGGAGATTGGTGTGGAGGTGGTGTTGCTATTTTTTTAGGCTGAGAAATTCAGATAATTTTGTGACTGCTTCTGGACCACACTATGATTACAAGTTTTTGTAAGAGGTAAGAACCATAGCAGAAAATCAAAGGGTTTGTCTTTGTTTCATGTAATTTTTTTACACAGAAAAAAAATCCAAAAGAAAAAGCTGCTTGCTGTGGAAAAACTATGTCTGCCTCTCTCTCTAGGACATAGATCTAAAATAAATGTTATTCCAGCTCTCTGGTATTTGAATAGCTGTACAGTCTAGGCTGAGTATTGTCTTCTAGCTAAAACATACAATTTCTAGGTGCCAGAGAGCTAATAAAAGAAATCAACTTATACTGCTGTACTAAATTAAATTAAATTGCTGTGTTAACTAATTTTCCTCTGTACTTCAGATTAGATTGCTATGGATTTTCCCATAAAAATACTGAATGTCATCTATATTTTAGTACTAGTCTAGACCCATCCTGACCCCATTCTTCAGCTGTGAAGAATTTTGCTGTCAGGAAGGCCTCACATTATTTGATGAAATGTGTTCACAAAACACATTACTTTGAGTGATTTCTAAGGATGCTATGGTCACAGTAGGTAAGAGGCACACATGGTTTAGGATTACATACATTTTTAATGCTGTTTATCAGAAAGGGGTATGATGTTATTTCACAGGGTAAGGGCTTTCAGTGGGTTTTAATAAGTCCAGTGGTACAATTTACTGTGAAATTGAAACAGTTTCATGCCAAGGGCATAATCACTATGAGAATAAGATTGTGATTTGATAAAACTTAAATGTGAGGGAATAAATTGTACAGGGAATTAGCAGTAGATTCTGGCTAAAAATGGGCATCTTAGCTTTACCTTTTAGGAAAAGGAGAATACTTAATTTTAATTCAGAGCATATTCATGTCTCAGCTAAAACTCAGGCCTCCTTTTGATCCATTTGAATATGACAAAGGACTTCACCGGGTAAGACAGCAGCTGAAAATGAAACCTTCATTATTATTTACTTTCCCACAGTGATCACGCAGTAACCAGAGCAAGTCCTTTGCAGGCTGTACAGGTGCCAGGACAGGGCAAGCCTGTGACTGTCCTGGTGGGAGGATTCACGGCAGCAGAACATGGTGCCATGGGGAGAAGCTGCCCAGGTGCCTTTCAGTGCAGTTAATCTTGGTATCTCTCTTGGCAGCACATTTCACAGGTGAGCAGGGACCCCATAACATTTAAGGGGCATCTAATGCCCAGTGTGGACAAAACCAGCAGCTGTGCAGTTGTGCTCAGTTATATCCCCTCCCCTCTACAAGTTGTGCCTGTATTGGCTCAGTTCTGAAATCTCATTTTAATGTTCTGTGAAAGCAGAAACTGAACTAAAGTGTGCAATGCTGAGGGGAATAGCCACAGTGTGCCAGTTTGCCAGACTGCTGTGTCCTACCTCAGCTTTTCCTCCCCACAAGGTGACTGCATTTTGCTTATAAAAAGAGCCCCTAATTTTTTTTAAACTCATACTTTTGAAAACATTGCCCTTATGTAATTCTTTACATTTCACAAAACACATGTAACTCTGTTAGAGCCCCAAGCACTGTATTTTTGTCCCTGAAGGCTGGATTTCCAGTACTTGGAGAGTAAAGCCCCACCTCCGTACCTGATACATTCCAGTTCATCACCCCATTTTTCACTTGCCAATGCATACAAACGAAAACCTAGGGACACCTTTTCAGGACGCTAATGGGGAACTCCCCGGTTTGACAGTGTTAGCAGGGTGCAAGACTAGAGCAGAAAAAGAGGAAATTAGTCTTTCACCCTGGGAAAGTATTGCCTACTGATATAAGCAGCCATCCAATCTGAATAGGCTTTTTAAACAGTTTACATAAAAGAAAAAAAACCCAAACCCCAACAAACAGAGGGAAAAAAGGAAGAAAGAGATTTCTGTTGCAAATTGACAGGAATGGTTGTATTGAGTTTCTGCTGATAAAATCTCTCCACAGCAAAGAGTTACACGGAACAAAAGAGGCTTTATGACTTTTTAGAGGGAGAGAAATGAGGACATGATGATGATGAGGCTGAATATGCAAGTAAACTTCTCCAAACTTACCTGAGTATTTGAGGATTTATATTTTGTGTTTCTGCATAAACAACACATCTACCTGTTTGGGTTTTTTTAGTTATTTTGGTGACCTTTTTTCTGTACGTGATTCAGTTATTTATGAGTGTCCAAAAGAGAGATCGTGCTCTACAGTCAGAGATGACAGCAACTCACTAGGCTTTTTTAAATGTGGATTCAAAAATCTGGGTTACTGTACAGGCAGTATGTTAGTGAGTGCAAGTTTAAGATAGGCCATACAAATAATATTTATTTATAATAATTCAAATGTTTTTCTTTCCTCCAATAGCAGTATGAAAAATGGAAAGCATTTGAGAAATCCCTGAAATAAAGAATAATATATTTATTATTCTTCATTTAATAGTCTGCAGAGAAGAGAGAGAGACTTCTAGATGACCTTTTGGACGTGAGATAAGTATTCAATGGGAATGGTAAATCCCTGAAGCTTAAAAAAATTCAAATTTAAAATTTCTTTCATCATTCTGGAACCATTCAGGTTGGAGATATCTTAAAATTATTAATTTTAGTAGGTCAGTAAAGCAGTGAACATGATTTGATAAACTGCATAAAGGATAACGCACAACATCTGAGAACTTAATTCTTGACTATTATTTCCTAAAGTAATGACAATGCCAAAGAAATATGAGGAGAAGACTTAAAGCATTCAAAAAGGGACATAATGACCTGGGATATGTAAATTAGATATTCTGCCCTCAGGAGCATACAGGACTCATGATACGAAGTCTCTCATATTAGCTGTGAGCATTCTCATTACTATCTTTCCCTGATTTCACCTGCACAGTTTCTTGAATGGAAATTGAAATCCACTGGGGTGCCAATCATTTCAAAATAGTTTATGAAAAGTTTTTAAGGGTTGGTTGTTTTTTATGGGGTTTGGTTTGTTTGTTTGTGTTTTTTAAGTTCAGAACAACTGCACAAAGACTGAAGCTTGAGCTGCTGCTCCTAATTCACACTACGTATTATGAGATCTATTAGCTTGTATCTAGAAGCTCGGTATAGCAAAGCTGGTGTCTTGTTGATGAGAGCAGAGACATTGAATGAAATAAAGGCATCAAAGCTGGTAAAACTGGTAAAAGATAACCACCCAGAATCATTCTAAAGGTTTGAATGCCATCTTGGTCTGTTACCTTCAGTCAGACTTACATCCTTAAATATGCAATTTCAGTGAGTGTTTCTTTCTTTCTTTCTTTCTTTCTTTCTTTTATTTTCTTTATTTTCTTTCTTTCTTTCTTTCTTTTTCTTTCTTTCTTTCTTTCTTTCATTTTCTTTCTTTCTTTCATTTTCTTTCATTTTCTTTCTTTCTTTCTTTCATTTTCTTTCTTTCTTTCTTTCTTTCTTTCTTTTTTCTTTCTTTCATTTTCTTTCTTTCTTTCTTTCTTTCTTTCTTTCTTTCTTTCTTTCTTTCATTTTCTTTCTTTCTTTCCTTTCTTTCTTTCTTTTTCTTTCTTTCTTTTTCTTTCTTTCTTTTATTTTCTCTTTTTCTTTCTTTCTTTTTCTTTCTTTCTTTCATTTTCTCTTTTTCTTTCTTTCATTTTCTTTCTTTCTTTCATTTTCTTTCATTTTCTTTCTTTCATTTTCTTTCTTTCTTTCTTTCTTTCTTTCTTTCTTTCTTTCTTTCTTTCTTTCTTTCTTTTTCTTTCTCTCTTTCTTTCATTTTCTTTCTCTCTTTCTTTCTTTCTTTCTTTCTTTCTTTTATTTTCTTTATTTTCTTTCTTTCTTTCTTTCTTTTTCTTTCTTTCTTTCTTTCTTTCATTTTCTTTCTTTCTTTCATTTTCTTTCATTTTCTTTCTTTCTTTCTTTCATTTTCTTTCTTTCTTTCTTTCATTTTCTTTCTTTCTTTCTTTCTTTCATTTTCTTTCATTTTCTTTCTTTCTTTTATTTTCTTTCTTTCTTTTATTTTCTTTCTTTCTTTCTTTCATTTTCTTTCTTTCTTTTATTTTCTCTTTTTCTTTCTTTCTTTTATTTTCTTTCTTTCTTTCTTTCTTTCTTTCTTTCATTTTCTTTCTTTCTTTCTTTCATTTTCTTTCTTTCTTTCTTTCTTTCTTTCATTTTCTTTCATTTTCTTTCTTTCATTTTCTTTCTTTCTTTTATTTTCTTTCTTTCTGTCTTTCATTTTCTTTCTTTCTTTCTTTCTTTCTTTCGTTTTTTTTCTCTCTTTCTTTCATTTTCTTTCTTTTTCTTTCTTTCTTTCTTTCATTTTCTTTCTTTCTTTCTTTCTTTCTTTCTTTCTTTCTTTCTTTCTTTTTTCTTTCTTTCATTTTCTTTCTTTCTTTCTTTCTTTCTTTCTTTCTTTCTTTCTTTCATTTTCTTTCTTTCTTTCCTTTCTTTCTTTCTTTCTTTCTTTCTTTCTTTCTTTCTTTCTTTCTTTCTTTCTTTCTTTCTTTCTTTCTTTCTTTCTTTTTCTTTCTTTCTTTTTCTTTCTTTCTTTTATTTTCTCTTTTTCTTTCTTTCTTTTTCTTTCTTTCTTTCATTTTCTCTTTTTCTTTCTTTCATTTTCTTTCTTTCTTTCATTTTCTTTCATTTTCTTTCTTTCATTTTCTTTCTTTCTTTCTTTCTTTCTTTCTTTCTTTCTTTCTTTCTTTCTTTCTTTCATTTTCTTTCTTTCTTTCTTTCTTTCTTTCATTTTCTTTCATTTTCTTTCTTTCATTTTCTTTCTTTCTTTTATTTTCTTTCTTTCTTTCTTTCATTTTCTTTCTTTCTTTTATTTTCTCTTTTTCTTTCTTTCTTTTATTTTCTTTCTTTCTTTCTTTCTTTCATTTTCTTTCTTTCTTTTTCTTTCTTTCTTTTATTTTCTCTTTTTCTTTCTTTCATTTTCTTTCTTTCATTTTCTTTCATTTTCTTTCTTTCATTTTCTTTCTTTCTTTCTTTCTTTCTTTCATTTTCTTTCTTTCTTTCTTTCATTCTTTCATTTTCTTTCTTTCTTTCTTTCTTTCTTTCATTTTCTTTCATTTTCTTTCTTTCTTTTATTTTCTTTCTTTCTTTTATTTTCTTTCTTTCTTTCTTTCATTTTCTTTCTTTCTTTTATTTTCTCTTTTTCTTTCTTTCTTTTATTTTCTTTCTTTCTTTCTTTCTTTCTTTCTTGTTCTTTCGTTCTTTCTTTCTTTTTCTTTCTTTCATTTTCTTTCTTTCTTTCTTTTTCTTTTTTTATTTGCTTTCTTTCTTTCTTTCTTTCTTTAATTTTCTTTCTTTCTTTCTTTAATTTTCTTTCTTTTATTTTCTCTCTTTCTTTCTTTCTTTCTTTTATTTTCTCTTTTTCTTTCTTTCATTTTCTTTCTTTCTTTTTTGTTTTATTTTCTTTCTTTCTTTTTTTTCTTTCTTTCATTTTTTTTCTTTCTTTTATTTTCTTTCTCTTTCTTTCTTTCTTTTTTTCATTTTCTTTCATTTTTTTTCTTTCATTTTCTTTCTATCATTTTCTTTCTTTCTTTAATTTTCTTTCTTTTATTTTCTCTTTTTCTTTCTTTCATTTTCTTTCATTTTCTTTCTTTCATTTTCTTTCTTTTTTCTTTCTTTTATTTTCTTTCTTTCTTTTATTTTCTTTCTTTCTTTCTTTCATTTTCTTTCTTACTTTAATTTTCTTTCTTTTATTTTCTCTCTATTTTTTCTTTTTTTTTTTCTTTCTTTCTTTCTTTCTTTCTTTCTTTCTTTCTTTCTTTCTTTCTTTTTCTCTTTTTCTTTCTTTCATTTTCTTTCTTTCTTTTTTGTTTTATTTTCTTTCTTTCTTTTTTTTCTTTCTTTCTTTTTTTTCTTTCTTTTATTTTTTTCTTTCTTTCTTTCTTTCTTTCTTTCTTCATTTTCTTTCTTCATTTTCTTTCGTTTTCTTTCTTACTTTCATTTTCTTTCTTTTTTTTTCTTTCATTTTCTTTCTTTCTATTATTTTCTTTCTTTCTTTCTATTATTTTCTTTCTTTCTTTCTTTCTTTCTTTCTTTCTTTCTTTCTTTCTTTCTTTCTTTCTTTCTTGTTCTTTCGTTCTTTCTTTCGTTTTCTTTCTTTTGTCTTTCTTTTATTTTCTTTCTTTCTTTTATTTTCTTTCTTTTATTTTCTTTCTTTTATTTTCTTTCTTTCTTTCTTTCGTTCTTTCTTTCGTTCTTTCTTTCGTTTTTTTTTTGATTTCTTTCTTTTTTCTTTCTCTTTCTTTCTTTCTTTCTTTCTTTCTTTCTTTCTTTCTTTCATTTTCTTTCTTTCTTTCTTTCTTTCGTTTTCTTTTTTTTTTCTTTCTTTCTTTCTCTCTTTCTTTCTTTTATTTTCTTTCTTTCTTTCTTTTGTTCTTTCTTTCGTTCTTTCTTTTGTTTTCTTTCTTTCCTTCTTTCGTTTTCTTTCTTTTTTCTTTCTTTCATTTTCTTTCTTTTATTTTCTTTCTTTTATTTTCTTTCTTTCTTTCTTTTGTTTTCTTTCTTTTTTCTTTCTTTTATTTTCTTTCTTTCTTTCTTTCTTTCTTTCTTTCTTTCTTTCTTTCTTTCTTTCTTTCGTTCTTTCTTTCTTTCTTTCTTTTATTTTCTTTCTTTCTTATCCTTAGTGGTTTTATTAATTGTCATTACGTGTCATTATTAATTGTCATTATATTAATTGTGGTTATATGTCATCCTTAGTGGTTTTATTAATTGTCATCTTTCCAATGGCCATTAATTCCATAGGTCACAAATTTCCTTTTGCAAGGAGTTTCAAGCATAGTTTGGAGGTACCCTGCAATGTATGGCAAAGTGCCTAATTTTGATGAATTAATCATTATTTATTGCAATAATTAACTCAGACAAATGGAAGAGAGAAGATACAAATGCAGAATTCATGATAAATAGGTGGTATAGCATACAGGAGGTACTAATTCAAACTCTCTGAAATAATGTAATTTAGATGTGAAATGAGGCAGAGACAATGTGTAGTAAGGAACAGATGGAATTGATGTATCTCAGAACAAATCATCATAAGAAACATTTGGAAGTTATCAGGAAAAACAAACAAAGAGGTTGCCTTAAATCCTAGAGCTTGCTAATCACAAGCTATTACTTAAAAGAAGCTGGAAACCAGAACTATTGTGAACAAAAAATGGCAGACTCAGTCCAGATCATCAATAAAAATAATGAACAGAAAAAAGCTGTAGTACCTCTACACTCTGAAAAGGGGTTTCTCTGAATAGCTCCTCTGAAGTGTCTTGTTTGATCCATTCACTGAGAACATATTCCAGGTCTTCACTCTACATTTCAGATTATGTTCTGAAAGCCAAGAATCTCACATATATGTAACACCTTACACAACTTCCTTCTTTAGGCCTTCACTGATACTAGCCCTAGCTCCTCTGTGCTTCTCAGAAAAGGATTTTCTGAATGATCTTGGAATGTGCAGAAAACTTGCATTTTATTTATTTATATTTTTTCTCCCGTTGTATGTCATGCTGGTTTGGAATTCTTCATGTTTTTAGAATGCCTAGATGAAACATACTAAAGGAATATCTCCAATAGAAGATATTTTAAATGAGCAAAGAAAGGTAGCTTTGAGTAACAACTATTTTAAAATTTATATGTCATTTATGTAGTCAAGTCAAATAAAACAAATTAGGTCCCAGTTATTCCTTCATTTCTTTATCAAATTTATAGTTCCCACATGTGAAATTTTTCAGTCTCATGAGAATAGCCAAAATAGCCCTAAATACCTCGGGTTTAACTTGAATTTAAATGCTCTAATGTGCCTATTTTTATAGAAATAAAATCTCTTCAGGGTTAGCTTACTATTTTTCTAATTTGACTTTTTTTTTTTAATGTGTAGTATTTTAGTCCATATATTTCAGATTCCATTTTCTAATTTAGCTTTAGTAAAGTGGCAGGTATTAGTCCATAAAACTTTATTGGAGGAAAAAAAAAAAAAAGTCTAAGGAAAATATTTTCAGAAGCAAAGAACTATGAAAAGTTTGAGATAAGGACCACAGTCTGGACCAGACATTGTCTTTATCACAAATTTGTTGTAATGAGTATGGAGACAATGACATTTTAAATCACATCAATATTCACGTAACCAGAATTCATTTCCGTTTGCTTTCTAAGTTTACTATGATGTTCAGGGTTACAATCTGCCAGTGATGTATTGCCTTATAATGGAGGTAGTAAAAAGGCAGTGAAGAAAGCCACGCTGTGTCCAGCAGTTTGTTACCAGGGTCCTGCGCTGCTGTAGCCTTTATAACCCTTTAAGAGCCATGTTTATTAGCACTGAGCATTGAGACACGCAATTCACCAATGGCAAGAGAAATGAGTGGTTTTACTTGCTCTATCAATCAGATTGTTGTTTAAACTACCACCTGTCTAGAGCAGATAGGGTAGCTGTAGGTAATTATGTGGAAAGTCAAGGGTGTCTGACAAACATAGCTCCTTCACAGAATAATGGAATAGTGTACTTGGATCTGTATTTTTATATGTTTTTACTTTAGTGTTTTGCTTATCTTCTTAAAACCTTTATTGGTCATAGCTAGAAAGGGGACTGGGATAAGGAAATTTTACAGCTGCATTTTAAGAATTTTCTCAACAAACATCTTGAAGAAACTGTACCAGAGGGACTTTGGAGATACATTTATTTCCAGCTAGTTCCTGTTTGCGCCTACTCTTATTGGGTATTCCCAACAAGGAATGAGCTTAGAAAAGAAGAAATACAAAACTGATTTATAGAAGTTCAGTGAAAGAGACTTGGATATTCTGGAAAAGGAAACTGTTCTAGAAATTATTTGTAAGCATAGTCTAAGCAGGGGAAATCCTCCTAGCATTCATTATAATGGATGTGTCCAGTACTGAGGTGCTAGTTATACCTTGTTGTGGTTTGAAAACAAAACGAGTGAGAGGCTCCAAGTCAGAGATATAATTTAATGAGAAGAAAGGTAAAAAGGTAAAAATAAAATAAATGCAATAACACAAAGAATCACTGACAGGGTCAGAATACAACCTGAGCAGGATGGTGGAAGCAGTCCAGGTGAAGTGCTCTTCCTGAAGCAGTGATCCTGTAGAGAGGTCTGGGAGCTCTGGTCCTCTGGGAATCCAGTGGGTAAGTGCCCACTGCACTGTCCCAAATCCCAGCTTATATCCAGGTGAGAATGCTTGGCTCCTCCCCCTGGGCAGAGCACCTCACAATAGCATGAGAAGTGTGAAATGTGTCCTTGATGGCCCATTAACAGAGATAACCCCTGGAGGGAGTTACCTGTGACTCATGGGCCATTAGCAGGAGACATCCCAGAAGTCATTAGCAGAAAAAACACCCCAAAGGCGTTAATGGGCCATTAGCAGAAAAGGCAGAGGGCTTGGGAAAACAGTAGCTCACCTGGTTTCAACAGTTCATGAAGATGGTGATAGAATAAATACTTTGTGTACATCCTACACTGCAACCCAGGACATAATCCACCCCTTATTCTATTACCATCTACATCATATCCAAATCAATACATTCTTACAAAGATATGCATACACATAGAGAATAAAATGTTACACACTGTTCTCACTTAAAATTAGGTCTCCCTGTGGTACACAATGGGTTTCCCCATCTTTTTGCATTACCCACTAAGTGTGACCAGGTCCTTGAGCAAAGACAATCCCACGGATGGGTCTGCCTTTTCCTGAGGCGGGATTAATCCAAACAGTCTTCTCTAAAATGCCTTTCATATGCACTGCAGGGACTTTATCTCCATCCACTGTGTGCAAGGGTTCAGACTGGGCAGGACTACCTCGATTAATAGACCCTCGGGTGTGGACCATCCAAGTAGCTTTGGCTAAGTTCATTTCCCAATTCTTGAAGGTTCCCCTGCCAAGTGCTTTCAGGGTAGTTTTTAGTAGTCCATTGCACTGTTCAACTTTTCCGGCAGCTGGTGCGTGATAAGGAATGTGATATATCTATTCAATACCATGTTTTCTAGCCCAGGTGTTTATAAGGCTGTTTTTGAAATGGGTCCCGTTGTCCGACTCAATTCTCTCAGGGGTGCCGTGTCTCTACAGGACTTGTTTTTCCAGGCTCAGGATGGTGTTCCGGGCAGTGGCATGAGGCACAGGGTAGGTTTCCAGCCATCCAGTGGTGGCTTTCACCATGGTCAGCACATAGCGCTTTCCTTGGCGGGTTTGGGGAAGGGTGATGTAGTCAATTTGCCAGGCTTCCCCATACCTGTACTTCAGCCATCGTCCACCATACCAGAGGCTTCACTCGCTTGGCCTGTTTGATTGCAGCGCAGGTCTCGCAGTTGTGGATGACTTGGGAGATGCTGTCCATAGTAAGGTCCACCCCTCGGTCACGGGCCCATCGGTATGTTGCATCTCTTCCTTGATGACCAGAGGCATCATGGGCCCAACGAGCTGGGAACAGTTCTCCTTTGTGCTGCCAGTCTAGATCCACCTGTGATACTTTCGCCTTGGCAGCTTTGTCCACCTGCTCATTGTTGCAATGCTCCTCATTAGCCCGGCTCTTGGGTACGTGTGCGTCCACGTGTCGAACCTTCACGGTCAGTCTCTCTACTCGGGCAGAAATGTCCTGCCAAATGTCAGCGGCCCAGATGAGTTTTCCTCTGCGCTGCCAGTTGGCCTTTTTCCAGTGATTCAGCCATCCCCACAGAGCATTAGCTACCATCCACGAGTCAGTGTAGAGATAGAGCCTCGGCCATTTCTCTCGTTCAGCAATATCCAAAGCCAGCTGGACAGCTTTAAGCTCTGCAACCTGACTCGACCCACCTTGTCCCTCGGTAGCCTGTGCAACTTGTCGTGTGGGGCTCCAAACTGCAGCCTTCCATTTCCGGTTAGCGCCTACAATTCGACAGGAGCCATCAGTGAAGAGAGCATATCATCTTTCAGTCTCCGGTAGTTCATTGTATGGTGGGGCTTCCTCGGCACGCGTTACTTGCTTTTCTTTTTCGTCAGACGATAATCCAAAATTCTCACCTTCTGGCCAGTTTGTTATAACTTCCAGAATCCCAGGGCAATTTGGGTTTCCAATACGGGCATGCTGTGTGATGAGAGCAATCCATTTGCTCCATGTGGTGTCAGTGGCGTGATGCGTGAAGGGAAGAACCTTTCCCTTAAACATCCACCCCAGCACTGGTAATCGGGGTGCCAGAAGCAGCTGTGTTTCAGTGCCAATCACTTTTGAGGCAGCTTGAACTCCTTCATAGGCAGCCAAGATCTCCTTCTCTGTGGGAGTGTAGTTGGCTTCGGAGCCTCTGTAACTTCGGCTCCAGAATTCCAATGGTTGGCCTCGAGTCTCCCCAGGCACCTTCTGCCACAGGCTCCAGGACAGACCGTTGTTCCTGGCTGCAGAGTAAAGCACATTCTTCACATCTGGTCCCGTCCTGACTGGGCCAAGGGCTACTGCGTGAGCAATCTCTTGTTTGATCTGAACAAAGGCTTGTTGCTGTTCAGGGCCCCAGTGGAAATCATTCTTCTTGCGGGTAACCAGATAGAGAGGCCTCACGATCTGACTGTACTCAGGAATGTGCATCCTCCAGAAGCCTATGGCACCTAGGAAAGCTTGTGTTTCCTTCTTGTTGGTAGGTGGGGACATGGCAGTGATCTTGTTTATTATCTCTGTGGGGATTTGGCGACGTCCATCTTGCCACTTGACTCCCAGGAACTGGATTTCTTGAGCTGGCCCTTTAACCTTACTTCGTTTAATGGCAAAACCAGCTTTCAACAGAATTTGGATAATCTTCTCTCCTTTCTCAAAGACCTCCCCTGGGGTGTTTCCCCATACGATGATGTCGTCGATGTACTGCAGATGTTCTGGAGCCTCACCTTTCTCCAGTGCAGCCTGGATCAGCCCATGGCAGATGGTGGGGCTGTGTTTCCACCCCTGGGGCAGTCTGTTCCAGGTGTACTGCACGCCCCTCCAGGTGAAAGCAAACTGGGGCCTGCACTGTGCTGCCAAAGGAATGGAGAAGAAGGCATTGGCAATGTCAATGGTCGCATACCACTTTGCTGCCTTGGACTCCAGCTCATATTGAAGCTCTAACATGTCTGGCACAGCAGCGCTCAGTGGTGGCGTGACTTCATTCAGAGCCCGGTAATCCACCGTCAGTCTCCATTCTCCACTGGACTTACGCACAGGCCATATTGGGCTGTTGAAAGGTGAATGAGTCTTACTGACCACCCCTTGGCTCTCCAGTTTACGAATCATCTCATGTATGGGAATTACAGAGTCTCTGTTAGTGCGGTATTGGCGGTGGTGTACTGTTGTTGTGGCAGTTGGTACCTGTTGTTCTTCGACTCTGAGCAGTCCCACAGCAGAGGGGTCATCTGAGAGACCAGGCAAAGTATTCAACTGTCTGATGTTTTCTTTCTCAACTGCAGATATTCCAAAAGCCCAACGATATCCTTTCGGGTCTTTAAAATATCCATTCTTGAGATAGTCTATGCCGAGAATGCATGGGGCCTCTGGACTAGTTGCGATGGGGTGTTTCTGCCACTCGTTCCCAGTTAAACTCACTTCAGCCTCTAATACAGTCAGTTCCTGGGACCCTCCTGTCACCCCAGAAATAGAGATGGATTCTGTTCCTACATACCTTGATGGCATCATGGTACATTGGGCCCCAGTGTCAACCAACGCCGTATATTCTTGTGGGTCAGATGTGCCAGGCCATCGGATCCACACAGTCCAGTAGATCCGATTATCCCTTTCCTCTTCCTGGCTAGAGGCAGGGCACCCCTATTCCTGGTCATGGCATACATTGATCTCCTCCTGTACATATGTTTCTGAGGTCCCTTCCAGAGGATCAGTCATATCATCATTCTTGTACCGTCTGGAGTTCTGAGAGACTGGGGCAGCCTTGATTCTAGATGGGCTTCTTGTGGTAGGTGTTCCTCTTTTCAGTTCACGTACCCGGGCTGCTAAAGCGGAAGTGGGTTTTCCATCCCACTTCTTCATGTCTTCTCCATGTTCTCTAAGGAAAGACCAGAGGTTACCCTGTGGTGTGTATCCTCTCTCCCTGGCTGGGGGACGCCTGCTCCTAATGGCAGAGACTCTCATCGGCTCTGGTGAGATATGGTAAATTTCTTCCTTAAGTTCTTTTAATTTCTGATGGCCTTCTTCAATCAAGCTCCGGACTTGCTCCGCCAGTCTTGTTTCCACAGACGAGACATGGGTGCAAACTGGGGCAACAGTGTCCTCGTAATTTCTTAATTTATTAGCCAAGACACCCACCTTGTTCTCACTTTCCCTCCATTGCAGTGTTGCCAGGTAACGTGAGTGCATCTCTGGTCCAAGCCGTGCAATTCTCAGCCACATTCGTGATGTGCACTGGACATCATCTGGGTTTTTAGGAAATCTCTCGTTTTCTGAAAAAATGATCTCCAGCACAGCCAATTCCCTCAGGCGTTGGATACCTTGTTCTATTGTGCTCCATTTGCCTTGGTGCACTTGGAGGTCTTCTTTACAAAGGTATCTGTCTTTCACACTTGTCAGCAGTCGCTGCCAGAGGCTGAGAGGTTCTTGGGTTTTCCCAATACCCTGGTCAATGACCACATCCCGGGACAGCGATCCCAGTTGCCTGGCCTCAGTTCCATCCAGAATGGTGTCATTGGCTGCAGCGTCCCAGATGCGGAGCAGCCAGGTCAGGATGGACTCGTTGGTCTGGCAGGTGAATTCCCTTCGCAGGTCACGCAACTCACCCAGGGATAGAGAGCGAGTGATGATCTCTATCTCTGTCTCCTCTGCTGGCTGCGAAGGTCCTGCTGCATCTTCGTCAGTCACTACACGGACTGATTTGCTCCTTGACTTCTTCTTCTGAGTGGTGGCAACGGCTACTGGTTTAGGTGGTTCCAGTTCAGTGACGGTTTGTGTGGAGATGCTGACAGCACCTTTGGTTCCTTTCTCCTCTGTGACAGTCTGCATAGATGTAGACACCGTTGCTTCACTTTTGGCTTCTTTCTCCTCTGTGGTGGTCTGTGTAGATGAGGATACCGTTGCCTCACTTTTGGCTTCTTTCTCCTCTCCAGTGGTCTGTGTAGATGAGGACACTGTTGTCTTGCCTTTGGCTCCCTTCTCCTCTATATCGGTCTGTGTGGATGTGGACACTGTTGATTCACTTTTGGCTTCTTTCTCCTCTCCAGTGGTCTGTGTAGATGAGGACACTGTTGTCTTGCCTTTGGCTCCCTTCTCCTCTATATCGGTCTGTGTGGACATGGACACTGTTGATTCACTTTTGGCTTCTTTCTCCTCTGCGATGGTCTGTGTAGATGATGATGCGGTTGTTTTGCTTCTCTTTCCCTCTTCCTCTTCCTTAAGAACACACTGTATCACACCAGATAGTGTTTTGATCCTAAGCATGGTGCAGAAAAAACAAAAGGCTGTGCAGAGAAGAGAAAGCAGGAACAACAACAACATCATACTATCCTTGGTATCAAGAGGGTACTCCATATTTTCAAAAACTGCTGTGTTATGCCTGAAAAGCTGGAAAAAATTGTTCTTTACTCCTCCCCACAGGGGCTGGGTAAGATTGTTGAGGCCCCAGATGTAGCATCCTAGACCAGAAAACGAATCCAAAACTGGGTATATATTTTGAATGCTGTTCATTGCCTCGGACTTTATCAAGCAATGGGCATAATAGACCAATAAGGCAATTTTAGTACCATACCCTGGTCTACACAGGAGCATTAAGAGCGGCACATAGTGCCCCATGTGTGGAAAAATATAGAGAGATAGATATAAGACACATGTAAGCATGTTGAGCATCATAGCAAACATGTGTCTTCTCAAATACGAAACTGTAGTTCTGACTTTTCTCAGTGCCTCTGCCCCACATTGGGCGCCAAAAAATGTTGTGGTTTGAAAACAAAATGAGTGAGAGGCTCCAAGTCAGAGATATAATTTAATGAGAAGAAAGGTAAAAAGGTAAAAATAAAATAAATGCAATAACACAAAGAATCACTGACAGGGTCAGAATACAACCTGAGCAGGATGGTGGAAGCAGTCCAGGTGAAGTGCTCTTCCTGAAGCAGTGATCCTGTAGAGAGGTCTGGGAGCTCTGGTCCTCTGGGAATCCAGTGGGTAAGTGCCCACTGCACTGTCCCAAATCCCAGTTTATATCCAGGTGAGAATGCTTGGCTCCTCCCCCTGGGCAGAACACCTCACAATAGCATGAGAAGTGTGAAATGTGTCCTTGATGGCCCATTAACAGAGATAACCCCTGGAGGGAGTTACCTGTGACTCATGGGCCATTAGCAGGAGACACCCCAGAAGTCATTAGCAGAAAAAACACCCCAAAGGCGTTAATGGGCCATTAGCAGAAAAGGCAGAGGGCTTGGGAAAACAGTAGCTCACCTGGTTTCAACAGTTCATGAAGATGGTGATAGAATAAATACTTTGTGTACATCCTACACTGCAACCCAGGACATACCTTCATCAATGAACTATGCAGAAGATAAGCAAACAAGTGGAAAGAGTTTTTGTACTCTTTTGCTTCAAAATCTGTATAGATTTATTCACTGCAACTGTTTCTATTCTGTCTTGATAAGACATACACACTAATAACGTATATTATTTCTTTTCAGATTTCTGGGAGGGAAGTGAAATGTTGTCCAAAATATAGGGAAGGAAATACAATGCTACTGCCCATACTGCTCTGAAAATAATTAAAATGCATGTGGTACAGGCATTTAAATTCAGAGAAACTTTTTCTGCGGTTACTACATTCACAGCCTGTTAAGAATTTTTCTCTGTTCTTTTATTTTTCTCCAGATTCCATGTAGTGATGCTTTTAGAAATGCTAGAAAATTAGATAATAAACCCATTATAATTCCTTCTACTTTCAACTAACTGACAATCAAACTTCCCACACAATTCTCCCTGATCTTCCTCCTGCTCCCATAGAAAGTATTCATCTTGTTAAAATTCATTTTTTCCCTGCAACATTGTTAAAACATGTCTGATTTCATCCCTTCAGCTTGTAATGACCACAATTCCAGTTGCAGGTCATGTTGAAGCATTTTTTCAAATGAAGATTCAAGGTGCTATTTCCCAGCTTTGCATTGGAAAAAACAAGCTTATTCCAAACTAAATAAGACTGTACTACAATAGAATTCGTTTTCCACCAGATTTTCTCTTCCTTCTTTATCCGTAAATATTTTTTTTCAAATAGGGAATCCTATCTCTGTTTCTTTTGATTCACAGTTTTATATGTATAAATATAAATATATAAAAGCAAAACATTTCTTAATGCAGTAAAGAAGAATACTTATTTTTAATGCTTTTTTCCTTGATTCTGACTGTCAGAATTATTGCTTGTTCATTGAGCAATGAAATGCATAAAAAGTAAGACTTATCACTACCTGGTAGCAAGATACTTCTCTCCTGCTGCTTCATGAGATAATGATTGTTTATTAGAAATATCTATAATGGGAGGTGTCTGCCTCTGAGGAGAAAGGGAGCTGGGACACTCTGGTAGTTCACCTAAGTTCAAATCAATCCTTTGTTCCCAAATTGTTAGAAAAGTAGATGTATGTGAAGTGGAAAACCCTCAGCTCTGCAATTACCCCTGAGTTTATCTGAGAAAACAGAGGCCTGCCTCAAGCTTCAGGTGAGGATGTGTGACAGCAACCCTGAGCACACAGTGGTGTCCACTCTCCGCAGGGAGGAGCTGATTTGCACCACCAAAGTTTCCCAGGGGTATTTCTCAGTAACAGCCCACCTTCTGCAGGATAGCACTGCTGGGTATCAACCTCTGTCCGTGGACTAATGAGGCAGAGGGTCACTCCTAGAGAAGCTACTGATGCTAATAGATAGCGGGGAGCCCAGCACTTCAGTGTGGCAGCCCTGAGGCACTCAAAGCCTTTTGAGGCACTAAACCTTTGGAGAATAAATCAAGTACTGATTTTTGTCATGCATTTCTGACGTATTTCCTCAGATACTATTCTGCAGCTTGCACAGGTTAAGGTTAGAATCTGTGTCTGTGTAAGAATGATCCTCTTAGAACACATTCAGACTTTATGTTTTCCCTTATTCTTTCTTGGGAAGCTATTTGGAGGGGAACAACATTAAGCTGAAAGCTGAGCTCTTTTCTTAGCTGAGCATGTGCAGACAACCACAATATTAACTGTAAAGAACTCACTATGTCCATTATCATGAGAAAACTCTCTTTCCCATGTCTCTTTCAGATCTCACCATTTCAATGGAAACCCATCACGCAATACTAAAAAATTAACATACTACTTACCTGGTATTAACCATTATGCATCATTAATACAGCATTACATTCCATCTCTAGACCTTAAAATCTTCAACGATTTTGCAGTTTCTTGATTATTTTTTCTCATTACAGAGAGAAGTTTATATTTCTGTTACTCTTTGGTTTAAAATGAAAAAAGCACAAACTTGTCTTTGCCCAGATTAGGACCACATTTTCACTCTGGCAGACAAACAGGTACGTAAGCGAAAGTCAGCACAGGCAGAAAATGAAACATCTCTGTCACTTCCCAATAGCTACCAAATAAAAGCCTTTATTTATTTTTTTCTTAAGCTTTAATACAGCTTGATATGTGCTAATACTATCTCCTAATCTAAAGAGAAACTTCTTACTTGCCTCATCGCTGTCACTCAGGAGAGGAGCTGCTACTGGGACACAACAGTCTCTTCAAGGAGAGAGGATTTCATTGGACTGCGCTGTTTTATTTCATAGTCTTCCTGAGAGCAAAAGCCCATACTGAGGAGGGAGCAGACCATAAGCTCTTTTTTCATGCCCACTGAGACAATTTAGTTAATTATAAAAATGTTTGTTGCTGGCTCTCTCTCTCCTCATACTCTGAGCTGGCCAAACATTCTCCAGTGTAGAAGTGTCCTGTGCACTAGGGGAGCATTGCCCAAGCTCTTATACATTGTCACTGAGCATGTGCTACCTACTTGTCTTGGCAGATTGTGCATAAGGAAACATGCCACCAGTGTAAGGAGAGGTGCTACAATAGAAGAGCACTCATATGTTGATGTGGCAAATTTGATTTTGAATAAGACAGACACAAAACCACAAGCATACAGATGGATGGTTTTATTTGATTCAATGATTATATACAGGCAAATTTATGGGATGTTATGACTTTTTTTTTTTTTTTTTTTTTTTTTAAGTAAAAGATATGAGTGATAAATAAGAAATTATTATCAGGAATAAAACCCAAGTTCCCAGCTAAAGGTACTGGCAACCTTTACCATGAAACCAAAAGAAGGATAGAAACTGTCATACCCAATTAAAAGAACCTCCTACTGCTTGTGTTTAATGTTAAAAAATCATGATACATCCACAGGGAGACAGCTGTTAGATGCTCAGAGATACTGTTACTGACCTCAGTAGGAAAGGTTAACATGTACCATGAACCTGAATATCATCAATGTGCTTGTGATAATGAAAGCCATATGGCACAATCAATGCTTCAAGGAGGTTTAATTTTAATGAAAGATCTGAAAGGCTCGGGACAAAGCCCCAAGGCTCACTGACACTTGGAGAACTTACAACTAAAAAAAGCTTGATCAGCACACGGAACTGAAAGGGTGGTTATGGAGTAACCAAATCTCATTCCAGCCCAGGGAGCTTCTCTGACAACAACTGTTGAAGTGGTGCCAAAGGCAGCTGTTCAGCTGAACAAACCTGAAGAAAATCTGAGGAATGTCACTCAGGATCCTTATTCCTTGCAACTGTCCGAAAAATACAACTGTGCTTTGTTAGATGCTAAACAAATGGTCAGTTTGAGACAGCATGTGCTAAAGGATGTGTGGAAGAAAGGATTGTAAAAATCAGTGTAAATTTTAATGAACTATAAGAGATACTAAAAACTTGGTTCTTGGAATTCTGGTGTGAATCCAGAATAACTCACTGAACTAATAAAATGGAGAGTTTTCAACATGGTTTCCTTCTCTAACAGTTGAAACTCTTAAATTAGGCCCATCGAGCATGAATAAACAATCTTTTCCCACCCTAACAATTAATTCCCTAGCTGTTGGTCCCTTACCTGACCAAAGCACACATTACATTGTGTTATTGACAGATAATAAATGTATGGATATAGTAGTTCTGGTTTGAACTCTGATGCAGACTCCCAATAGGGACACTTAGGGTGTGCTTAGTTCTACATAAAGAGTCGCATAATTTAAGTCATGCATGTTGTATTGCATTCCTGAATACTCAAAAGGTCAATAAACTTTTTCTTCTGCTGAGGCCTATTTCTACAACTGTGCTGTCCAACTCTGTCACTAAGATTTTTTAAAGGCTCTAAGGTCAATAGAAAGCAAGGCTGAGCTACACAATTTAAAAAGTGGTGTATAGGATACAGTCATTTACAGATAAGGAAATGACTAATTGGACTGGACTTTAATTTCATTCAATGGAATCTCTCCGATAAATTATTTTATGTTAATGACTTAAAGATCATGACACACTAAAAATTTTGCCTCAGAAATACAATTTCAGTACTTCTGATAGGATACAAGAATTTCTGTAAATCTCAGAATCCCAGAGTAGACAAAAAAAGTTAGCACAATAAGTCATTGAATACATTGTTCACTAATTAACAACCATCCTGTTTTGGAGAACATAACAGACAATTACAAATTCTCTGTTAGACTTGTCATATATATTTTCCATGGACAAATTTCATAGGTAAGATTTTTGTAAATTATTGGTTCTGCGCATCTGTTGTCTTTTTTCTCTTGCTAATTAAAGTTTTAGGGCATTTTCCCTGAACAATTCAGATAACACAGATGAGATTTTTTTTTCCTTATATTTTTAAATCAGGAAGGAGTCTGCCAGAAAAAAAAAAAACAAAACTTAGCTAGTAGCAATAAGAAAGTTCACAGCATTTTAATGTAACCTAAAATTCCTAGAATGTCCTCAGGAATATTCCAGTGGTGACTGGATTGTTGACATCTGCTGTCTCATCATTACATCATTTGTACACCATTATAGTACATAGTAAGAAACAAGCTGAAAACAAATCCCAGAGTTTGGTTTTCCTGACTGCATTGCAGCCCAGTTTCTACAGAAAAGGTAATGAGGGATCCCCTTCTCTCCAGGATCCAGTGCATAGGGTGCTCTCATTAGATGTGCCAAGCTGGCCAGCTGCTCCAACAGGCAACATCTGTAATTTACCCAGAGCCTTCAGTTTGCTGTAGAAGTCACATAACCACTACCCTTGTTGTTCAAAGGAAGGAAATAATTTCAGGCATTAAATGCCATTTTCCCAGGACACCTTTACAGAAGTAGCTCCTTAGGCAAATACACAGACACTTATGCTCTGCCAGACAGGTCTGTCTTTGGTACCAAAGTGCTGGCGGTGGCAAAACCCTGTCTGAAAGCCTAAAGTGTCCCCATACAGGGTCTAGGTCCCTTCAGGCCTCTAAATGAGCACTGTAAATTTGTCTCTAGGCTTTTGGGCACTGTGGTAACACCTGCCACATCACCATGGGTCCCAAGCTGAATGCCTTATTGGATGTTTCCTCACGTGCATGGCACACATGTGTGCATGTGCATGCATGTGTTATCATTTATTTGATCGCTTATTTAGATGCAAAAGTATGTTCAATGCAACTACATTATTAACCTGCTCTTCATACATTATGTATAAGCAAAAGAGCAAGGACAAGACTTTGAGCAGTGTTTCAAACAGGTTAGCTTGAGTCCATTTCTCTGTATGCATACATAAAATACGTGATGGCATGACATAAAAATGTCAACATTTTTTAAGAGAGGGGTTTGTCAGATGACCAGAATGGAGACTGAACTAGCTATGAAGGACATGTGCAGCTAGCAAAGGCAGCCACAAGACACAGCACTTGGTGCAGCAGATGGTGCAGAAGAGTGCAAGAGAGGAAGACAGAAGCCTGGTACACGTGCTTGGCAATGGTGGTGACATGGCACAAAACACGGCCTGAGTACACATGGGATCAGCTCCCTGGCACAGCAGAGACCTTGGCCCAGAGCAAGCTTCCCCAGGAGGATGGAGGTCCAGAGCACTAAATGGTGCCCTCTGTCTCCCTCTGGGGCCGGGGCAGAGGAGGTTCTTACGTGCAGCCCATGTGCATTGGGGAAGGCTCTAAGTCAACAGGGAAAGGAGCTGGAAGAAGATGTAAGCAGGCTGTGTGCCCTCAGAGGTAATGAAAAAGAGGGGAAGTGGTAAGACTGGATTTTCTAAGCAAAAGGTATGGGGTGATATGCTTAAGATAAACTTTGTAATCAACAAATTGGGGGTCTGGAATTCTAGCTCAAATATATGCATGTAGGTAAAGACATGCCAAGAGGACAGCAAAAATATATGAGCTATATAAATGAACAGAGAAGTGGATGAAAAAATGGCTGAATTGTCAGACTCAGATGGTTGGGACCAGCAGCACAAAGTCCAGCTGAAGGCTGGTCACAAAGCCTTGTGTGTCACAGAATCAGCCACGCTTAGTGCAAGTGCCTGTTGAGTACCCTCAGTAGTGGCCTGGATGTTGGGAGGGAGTGTACTAAAAGCAAGTTTGAAGGTGCATGCCACAATACTGGGATAAGTGACTAATTGGTGTGCTGCCATCCAGGCATCGTTTGCAGGCTGGTTATATGGGCAAGGAGTCACCACAAAGACCAGAGCAAAATCCTGGGGAAGAATAACAGCAGGCACTTGGAGGCCAAGTGGCTGGGAAGCAGCTTGGAAAAAGAGGACCTGGGTGATCTGGTGAACATCAAGCTGACCACAGTCAGTGTGGCAGCGTTTTCTTGTTCGGTGAGAGATTCCAGCCAATGCCCTATACGGAGGTTACAGGGGAAAAAAAAAATCTCATGCAATTTTTAAAGGTTACCAAGCAATCCAATCTCACTAAAAAGGGATTTCTCCACCAGCTAAGAAAGTATTCATTTTTGGGTCAGCTTGTCTGCAGCTGAGGACTTTTAATATTTCAGCTGAGTTCACCAGGCAATGTGTTACTACAGTCTTTAAGAATTACTGGAGGGAATGCAGAAACAGTCAAAGCATCTGTTTTCTGGCAGAAAATAAGGGATACATAAGAGATTTCTGAAAAACACTGGTATCTGGAGCCCTGAACTCTTAGTGCAGTACCTAGGATAGAGAAGTAGAGACCATGGCTTTCTTTCCTCTTTGTACCCCATTTGCTATTTATTTGCGATTTCATCTCTTATATAGTGTTTTCGGCTATAGCCCGTGCTCAGCTCATTTTATTTGCTTCTTCTATGTTGCAAGTACTTTTTTATTTCTTGATTCCTCTCTTCTTCCCATTGTCTCAACCTGTTTTAAAGCTTGGAACTAGCTAAACTTCTGATTTTTATCCGGTTCTGATGCAACATCTATAGATTTTTGACCATGATTTTGAAACCTTGCTGTGACCCTTCTCTTCCTGCGGTGAAAGGGATGATTTAGAAACAGATTGAAAACTGCTGTCTGCCCAGGTATGTGTCCACAGTCTCTGTATGATATCAAGACAGTCACTGTAATTGGGGAGCTCCACCATAAGGAGCACCACAGTAAAACATGTACTATGAAAGTATCTGGGGAAAAAAATTGAATACTTAAAAACTTCCTTGAAAAGGGAGTTCTATGGGATTACAGAACAAAGAGACAGAAGAAGGATGAAAAAAACATGTCTGTGGAGAACAGAAGTGCCTACAGGGACATGTTTTAAGGAGGAAGATATGTGAGTGGAGTAGGAACTAACAAAAAGAATTATTCCCATCTGCCTTTCATCTGGTGGTGAAAAAAGGTCAAAGATATATTCTTAGGCACATAGTTAGACGAAAGGCAACTCAAAATTAGAGGTGAAAATTATGGCAGATTTACAACATAGTTATTAGAAAACTCCATCAAAGCTGTGAAGAGCCACAGGGTAACAAAGAAGGGCAGCCATTGCTGACAGCAGCTGGATTTACTTTTGATATGCTGGAGAGAGAAATGCCTCTTGGTCCTGAGCACAAGGCAGATTTTTTACTTCCTTGTGCCCTCTGGCTTATCTCAGTGGAAGAATTCAGGATTGTTTTACGGTAGTTTCAATGAAGACCTCAAACTTGCTGAAAATATCCTTTCAAAATAACAAAAAGGTATAAAAGGTCAAAGAAACCTTAACAAAGCTTTGGAGTTAAAAGTGTAGTTTTAATTCCTTATGATGTCAATAATTTCTTCTGTAATTACAGGTGATAGAGGAATAAAGATAAATGACTATCAGCTAAAGTTATCTAGAAGGCTAATTATCTCCTGAAATCACACAAACAAAACCATTTTGCATAAGGCAAAATCCTGGCGTGTTCTTTAGCCATTCTGTCATTTGTTCTGATATCTCAACAATGTACCAGCCTAATTTGGTTTTGGTATGGTTTTAGATGCAAATACAAAAACAGTGGATCCAGACTTTGGTCTTTCATGCTGAGACTGGATTTATTTTTTGTTTTATGCCATTTTCTGCAGGATGTTCAAGAAAGCTGGGTGGAGAACAGCCTATTCCAGGGTTAATACTCCTGATCCGAGCTGCCCACATACATGAACAGGCCCAGTTGTACTGCCAAAAAGACTTTCCTCTCTCCTAGCAGTGCCTGGTCCCAGCAGGGTTCTCTGTGAGGTCCCAGGAAACACTGATTCCCAGCCCAATTCTTCAGCTCTTCTTCAGCTCTTTAACCTCTAACACATTGCATGACCCCAAGCAGGTACTCAGAAGCCTTGCCAAACTTGGTATTGCCTTGCTGCATAACCTACCACAAAATGGGGAGAACTCAGTTCCTTGGGTTTGCCCTCTTTCCTGAAGATGAACACACTTTTTTCTGGGAACACCAATGCCTTTCTGTGCACATTCAATGGCTGGCTGTTAGCACAAGAGCTAAATACTTTTTCCCTTGTGATTTTTGCAAGTGTGATGACTAGGGACACACCACATAGAAATGAGGAACTGTGGACTTTAAGGAGCTCTGTGCATGACACATCTGTAAAAACTGTCTTTGTGAGATTGTGTCTGTCTGTCTGTCTATCTATCTATCTATCTATCTATCTATCATCTGTCTGTCTTTATCTGGCTGTATCTATGATCTGTATTTTCATTTCTCATTAAGTATAGCATGACCAACAACCAGTAAAGGCCAGTTACAGCAGACATCCAAAGACTGATTATCCTTGAATTAAACCTAAGACCAACCTGCAAAGAACTCTGAACTTGTTTTGCAGAAGAAGTAAACTAAATGTGACAGGAACTCACAGGGGTAGAAAACTTTCAGCTGGCCTGGTAGGTATTAACCACCTCACTACCCCAGCATAATGAATCTCCATTAAGCAAAATGAAACTCTAGAAGCCCCTAGGATTATGTGAGCTGCCTTCTACAAAGCAGATTCGTAGTCTTCCTGGATGGTGAAAGCCAGTGGAAAAACTGCTGTCTGCTGCTAATGGAAATTATCAATGTCTCCTTCAAAGAAGCTTGTTTGTCAGGCTCCCTGAAAACAGGCCTCATTTCCAAAAGAATAAAGAAGTTAGAGAAGCCACATCACCCATTTCCCTATCTCCAGTCTGGGAAAACTACTGAGAGGCAGGGAATGCAAAGCACATGACATCTAGCATTATACTTTTTAGCTGGGATGAATTGGTCCTCAAGGAACTATGATATTATTGGGGACCACGACATCCTAAAGTTCCTTTTGTTTGGCTTTCTGCAGCTCCAGAACAGCAGAGCATGAGTTACAGGGTCACCATGCTCGGAGTAATTCGCATTAGTGTGGCTTCAATTTTAATTCCTTAACAAAAGCCAGTGATTCATGATAGACAATAGTCTTCTAGCCTAAATGTTCTCTTTTTTTTATATATTTTCAAAATATAAAGAAATAATTTGGGATTGCAGTGGGGTGTTAAATGATGTCAAGCCCACAGAAGGCTGCTGATGATTTGACATAGCTGGCAGCATCTAAGATTGCTTTTCTTTCAGAGAAATTTAGAGATTTAGAAAAATCTAGAGATTTAAATCTAGAGATTTAGGAAAAGTCACTGAATCAGATTATCCATGCCAGACTTCAATAATATTATGTGGAAAAAAAAGCTAAATTAGCTAAAATACCAGACACTTCTATTTATGAGGTTGGATGGAAGCAGATGCATTTGACATTTGTCTGGACAATTGATGTCAGCATTCAAAATACTTTATTATCACCAGGAATGAAATTCATCTCATCTAGTTTAAGATGATTCAAAATAAAGTTGTGAGTTTAGCTAATTATCCAGACTCCTGTATTCGGTGGGGATTTATAGACATTTATGAAAGGTGATTCATTCCACCCTGGATAATCAGTTGCAGTTGGAATAATCACTCTTTAGAGGTGTCTGTTCTTTTCCCTTGGCTATAGCAGGAAGCTAACTGCTCATTTAAGCTAAATGATTAGCATTTAATAGGAAGGCAAGATTAATCCCAGTTCATTTAAAAAATTCTCTGGCCACAACAGGCTTAATCCTGCCCCATGAATTCTGTAACATTCTTTACTATTGCCTAGAGGTGGAAATGAAGTGTTTTTCAAGCTATGGAACTGGGAGACAGATTTCTGCCTTGTGCTAAGCTACTGGAACCACATTAACCCTGTATCCCAACTTCCTCCTGGGTTCCAGTTTGCAGATGTGATTGGTTTGAAAACCTGGATTTTACTTTTCAGTGGTGACAATTAGTTGAATCTTCCAGAAATGCAAAGATGGCCAAGGCAAAGACCCTAAGGGACATGAGCCTTTTTTTCCTTGGATTCGCTTACTCAGGGGATCCATGTGGAGAAGGATGATGATTTTCCTGCTTTTTTCAGAGCATAAGAGTGAATCACAGACGTTTAAGGCCATGACTACCTTGCAGGATTAGGATTAAAAATCATCCTAAATCGAGACAGGATTGTTAAAATTATGAAACAGTTGGATGCCTGATCAAGAATATAATATGAAAATGGATGCATATCACTTCACATTCTGCTTCTAGCCTTTTCTTTCATCCACTCTTCCCTTTCATTTTTAGCTCATACACAATTCTGAGAGTATTTTAACAATTTCAAATTCCCTCTGAAATTCTTCTTCCAGTGAGAGTTCACTTTGATCATGATAATAAAATTAATTTCTCCATAGTAATATATTAAATTGCACTTGTGTAGACTGAGTTTGGATCACAGTCCTTCCTAATTTTCGTCTGCAAATCTGGTGCTTCCCACCATCATTGTGCAGCAGTGAAAGAGGTGAATCACTGACCCTTCCTAGGGGAGAGTCATATAACACAGCTTCAGGTTTCTATTACTGAGTTTTATAACAGTAATAAGGTAAGAATTTACTGCTGACCTGATATGCAGGAAAAAAATCTTGCCCCTTAATAAAGCTATCAAACATTCTGTATTTTTCCTGTGTAAGAGATCAAAATTACAACAATACCTGAATTTCCCTGGCACTACAAGGTAGCATTTAATGGCATTATACAGAATCATATGGTTTGTCCATAGATTTTATAATCCTGGAAGATACTGTGTCTGGAAAGTGGTTTTATTGCAATTCAATACATCCTAGATATTGCCATCAAAGATTAAACATCACTCTATCAACAGTGCTTGTTAGGGAGAAACACCTGGTGTCTGTGCAGCAAAGGTTATTATATTTCTCTTTCACGGCAGAAGTTTTCAGTCTTAACAATGGACTAGCTTTTTATAGCTGAGATTAAACTTGAGAATATGACAAGCAGAGCAAGGTGCTCCTCTGTTTATTGAATTATCTGGTGATTTAAAAAGGAAGGGAAAAAGATAATTCTCCCCCCAAAGTTTCTTTTATTTCCCAAGAAATCATATGTATAATGCCAAGTTCTAAAAACATTATTCTTCTAAAGATTTTTCCACTTCCATTTTTTCAGGTACACTTGTCTCTCACAAATAAGCAATTTTTGATTTGTTTAAATCTTGGGGTTTTTTGTGTTTTCACATGCAACTGACACTAGAATAATTAAAAGTGGAATTAAGGTAAAACTTATTTTCCAAACCCCTTATTCTGTTACATCACCAGAACAATTTCAATATAAAGACTGTCCTACTAAAATCTTTAAAACCACTTCCAGCTGGCCTGGATACACTGAAAAAAAAAAAAAAAAAAAAAAAAGAAAAAAAAAAGAAAAAAAAGAAAAAAAAAAAAGAAAAAAAAGAAAAAAAAAGTTGAGCCTTCTTTAAGATAAACAGCTTCACAATGAAAATCCTGAGATTCATAGTAACTAGAACATATTTAAGAATGGTTATAATGCTCCAGCTATCCATTGATCAGGAATCATGGCAATCAAATGCCTTTCTAGTTTTTAGCATTGTTATCCTCAAACAAACTTTGAAGGATGTGTGAACATTCTGAAGGCATTTTTCTTTAGCATTTTCCTTTTTTTTTTTTTTTTTCGAGCACAAAAACAAAGAAATCTCCAAAACAGACCGTGAACTTTTATTGCCAGGACACTTAAAATAATGTGGGCTATTTCAAATCTGTTTTATGAAGACTTAGCTTGTGTTTGACTTACATCGATGGATGAGATGTTAATTGGGTGAAGTATGCATGAACATATGGATAGAGAAGACCCACACTTTGGGAATGTCTTCTGTAAGCCTGCCTCAGCTGGAAAGTGTATGGGTCTGCTAGCATGAGAGTTACATTGCAAAAAAGCAAATGCAACTCACTGCTTCCCCTTTGCCTCCTAACCTTGAACATTAACTTGGGAAAGTCTGATGTTAACACAGCTCTACAGATTCCATACCACAACTGGCTTGGATATGGCCAGCCTAAAACCTTGGCTTTTACCAAAGTGGACGTAGCTAAAAGAGAACATAATGATGTGTGTAGTGGGTCCTTGCCATGTTGATGCTCCAGATATTCCCTACCAATGCTGAAGGGAACTGCTGGTGTCCCTCATGTTCATCCCACATGTGTCTGGCATGTGGGAGACAAGCCCTGAACTGTGGGAGCTGCCCGGGCAGGAGCCTGGGTGATGCTGCTGCAGAGACAAGGGGCTGCTGCAGAAGAGTTCCCTCAGGGTTCTCCAGGCTGGGAGCAGATGGAACAGCCAGCCAGGGTTCTGGCTGCATCCTGAGCACACACGTGGGGTGCAGAAAGAACACTTTACATTTCCCAGGCAGAGTGCCTGGGCCCTCAGTGAATGCAAATCCATCCACCCCCCTGCCACATGTGTAGAGCAGAGCAGCACAGTCCTCTGTGCACCTCCAGCCACCGCAGTAAGGGAGAGCTGCACTTAAATTAATTAATCGCATGACAGAGATGGAGAAATCTGTGCCTTCTGCTTTATACTCCTCCACGTCTGATAAAAGCTGCCAATTAGCTTCTTCTTTATAAGTAAAAATAATTTCAGCTTTTTCTTTCTTTTTCCTTATGCATATTCTTTTCTGATTCCAAGATTCCCCATTTGCATCATGTGCTATCCTAATTCCCAATGGTATGAGATTATTTTCACATGTTATTTTTTCTTCCTAGATTAAGCAAGTGATTAATTATATCCACTAAAGGCTTTTTCTAAACTCAGACCAGTATGAAAACCCCTTTTCTTTGCTCCTTGACTTTTAAAAATTTGAGAGAGCACCAGTAATTCAAATGCAAGTAGCAGTGCTGGGAATGGTTTCTGACTCACTGTAATTACTGGAGCAAAGGCAGTTAAATAGAGATACTGGTAAGTCTGCTCCAAGGAGTATGTAGCAGAGGGAAAACAGTTTCCTCCTCCCTCCTATATGTAAAAATAACTGTATTCTAAAGGGCAGGAAAACACAAAAGAAAGAAAATAGCTTTTTTTCTTTTAACCTGAGCTTCAAGATGGTATGCCCAAGAGGGCCTACCAAAAACAGGAGACCAAAGTTCAGCTGCAGCATAAAACTGAATGAGCAGAGATTCCATTAGAGATTAAAATGACAAAATTAAGGTCAATTAATTTAGGTCAACCAAGGAATGACCCAGTTGTTAACTATGGGCCATTTTCCATGTCTAGAGTATGTTGCCTGCTGCTCTGGAAAAGCCATGTCTACTAGAGATTCATTGGCACATCTGCCAGTCCCTGTAGCTATCTCCTAAACTCTGGGGTTTCCCAAATTGCAATAGATGCCAGTGCTTAGGCACAAATCATTACACGTGGGCATTTAGGTGTCTTAGTTTTGAACTGAACATCTCATAGGCTGTTTCCTCTTTAATCTCTCTGAAATTATGGGGTGATTTTTTTGTGGTTTATATTGCCTATAAAGCTGAAGAAAGCATTTAGCAGTTATTGGAAAACGAATCACATGATTTTTTAGAATAACAGTCATCATTGTCAGCCCTTTGTGTGCCTTTTCACATAAAATAAATTGGCAAGCAGCTATAAAATAGCTTCAAAATGAGTGTAACTTAATATGCATTTGTCAAGAGCAAACATATCTGACAAATTGTATTTCCTTCTATAGGAGGGTAACCAGAACCAGGAAGAGATAAAATGCTGTACTTGTCACATAGTTCTCATTGAGGCTTCTGGGACTGTGACCTGTGGCAATCTTACAGACAAACAAGGCCAATGTTAGCAGACTGAAACCAGCACAGGCAGGTATAGGAGCTACTGGGAAAACTCTGCTCAGGGAGCAGCTGTCATTAAGTACATCGTCCAAACAGTGGCACTGATGGGTATTTGTCAGAGGAAGAGAAGGTCTGTCTCAGACTTAACATTTTCCCATTAGCTCCCAGACACCCCAAAATGTGGAGCAAAGGATATGTTTATTATATTTGCAGCTGATAAAGAGCAGCACAGGACTGAAAACAAACACGATCTTGATGAGGTGGGATTAAATCCACACATGTTCCTGACAAGGTGAAGACAGAGTGGAGGTAGCTCTCCTGAGTCCACAGGGGTTGCAGTGGCTGTGACGGGTATGTTATTCAACTTTGACGTGGTGTCAGGAGAAAGGCAAGGACTGTATTTGGGTTTGAAGACTTGAACAATGGTTTTTATGCTTTTGCTCCAAACAGCTGATAAAGTCTTGCACTGAATTTTGTATTCAATTTTGGACACTGCTCTTGTAGTAAAAGCAATGTAGGATGAATTGAAAAGAATCCATAGGGAAGCAATACAAATGGCGAGAGATCTCAAAGTGATTTATAGGAGAAGACTGAAAAAAGACTAGAGGCTTTAAACCTCCAACAGAGAAAAAAAGTTGAGGGGTGGTATCGGTCTTCAAGCACAACAAGGATGGCATTGCCAGACTGCCACATTTGGGTGCTGGAGGTTCAACACCTACTTTGACCAGAGCAAGGATGCTCTATTCAGCATTACCAGCTCTTTGGGCCTGGCTTGGCCCTCTTGGGAGAACTGACAAGACATCAGAACAGGACTGCGACAACTGTAGGCTGAGAGTTTGCCTTGACTGAAGTGATCACAAAGCACGCTAATTCTAATAACAATTAACTATGTATCATGTCGTGCCTCTGCCAGGAGAGAAGTGTACAGTTTATAAATCACTGTTGGCTCTTGTACTTTTTTCTCCCCCCAGTAATGAAAGGTGAATAAATAGGTGTGATTTTTCTAGACTGAACTTGATGAGTAGTTCTGAGCAAGTTTAGATGGGTATCTCTGAGGCAAGGCTTTGGGAATGTGATGGAAAGCTGTCTTTCAGTTAAAAGTTATTTTTTTTTATACTGCTAATTGGAATTTATGACTCAGAGATAATCCCAAAACTATGTTGATTCAATAAGAGAGAAAAAAAAATCCTCTGAACTTCATTTCACTCATTTTTCCCACAGCACATTAATCCCAGTAAAATCCCTCTTTGTTCTCTCCTTACCTGTGCACGTTTCCAAATTTAGCTTTGCTGTTATTACCTCTGACTTCAATAATTCTACACCACAGAATCATTTTGCTTCAGAACTGTTTCAGTTCCTATGAAATTACATGGAGGAGAAAGCATGTTTGGGAAGGGGTGAGTGGCTTTGTTTCATGGAGTCACCTTGACCTAATGTGAAGGTATGAGGCTGGTAGCTCTTCCCTTCCTTTTGCCAGGAAGGCTGTTATTCTTGAGTATAAAAAGTCAGGGGAATCCACCCATTGGTGTCTGCTGTTTTTCCCTCACTATAGCCTTCACTGTTTTCTTCAAGGCTACCCCTGGGATAAATTTTTGGAAACCTGCCTCCAGCTGGATATGCCCTGTGATCTCCTTTCAATGGGAATTCCTTCACAAGGCTATGATTCAGTTATTTGTCTGTTGACCCTTATCTTAAACTGAGATTAGATAAAATTTAATTACAACTCCTGGTTTTGTTAAGATTATTCTGCTCATAATGTAATCAATACTGAAATTCACAGGTTTACTTTAGCAGAAATTAAGAGGTAGAATTAACATTCTTTATTACAAAAAATCAAGACACATTCATACAATCCAAAACTTGCTAATAAATTGTTATTTCTTTTCATATGCACAGTTTCCTTAGCCTAGTAAAAGCAAATCACTGACAGATGGTCAAAGTACCATCTTTTATAACCCAAATAATCTAGATTATACATTCATTTATATATATCCCACAATACATCTGCAGTATCTAATTCCAATAACTAAACATCAGTTCATTTACATTTACATAAATTCCATATTTTAACATCATTCAGAGCACAATAACTTTACAAAGGTTTTGTCAAATTCCTTTTGAATTACAGTGACTGTGGTTACATTTCACTAACTTCCTTGACAGTGACACCTCACCAATGCCTTGGCAAAACTTCCTCAAACTCCAGCATCAAACATCTTCACCACCCTTCAGACACATTCCATTCCAGCAATACAGCACAAAACTATCTGCCATAAATTTTAATCACTTAATCAGTACCTGCTTCCATGTAAAAGACAAATCATCCCTGCTTCTACCACATCAACCCACCAAGCTCCCAAACCAAAAGGCCTCAGTACCTATCAAGTTACATCATTTACCAAAAAAACCCCTTGGCAGTTTCAACTAGAGACAGAAAAAAGTGTCTCCACATTCCTTACCATGCTGTTGGAAGAGCCCAGATTTTATGAGGATTAATTCCATGCTTCTCTGGTTGGGAAATACCTAAGGATGTAAGGCCTTGCTTGCACATAAATCAAGATTGTGGGCAGATAGAGATTTAGGCACCAGAAATGAAGGAACATTTTGGGTCAAATAATTAAAATTAACAAAAGTAATGAATCATGTTGCCACAACCTGTGAAAATAAGTTACAGTTTAAAAGGTGTCTCCATTTCAATACCTATCAATGTTACAAATTCAACAGTAACAAGACTCATTTTACAGAAGTTTTCCATTTTGTCCTATTTCCTATTCCCAGTTCCTTCTTTCTTGACTTGTATTTCTGTTCCATTTTTTTTCTGATGCTGATTCCAACTCCAAGACCCCTAAGCAGGATGGGCCAATGCAGTTTCATAGGGTATTCATTCCCATATTCTCTGTAAACAGAAATCCTCAGACTGGTCCCTCCAAAGCACACCAGGCTATCTCAGTCACCTTTCACCATGACTTCAACCCCAGTAACTCCCTCTGTATCAGGCCTTTTACAAAATATTTCCCTAGTTTGAGTGATTTTCTGACAGTTTTCATTATTTGACCTTCCTGGATTGTTAATCCTTTCCCCAACAGAAAGTGCTTCCTGCAGAAACTCTCACCTTTTATTTGAGAATTCTTTTTCTATCAGCCTGAAGAGCATCAACAATCTTAACTCCAAAATTTTTCCAGCCTGAGTCATTTCCTTCCCTTTTATGAGCAAGCAGTTAACAATACTTTGCATGTGAAGTACTTTCAACTGTGCACTCTATTAACCTGAAGAATGAAGCATACTTCACCACAGCTAAATACTCATGTTGTTTAGAAATAGATAAAATGAAACCTCTGAAAGTGACCTATACAATGTACAGAGGTGAGTCTAAGTTAAAACCCTGGAAAAAACCCTGGAAAAAGGGATATATACATCCACCTACAGAATATTTTCCTCTTCTCATTAAGATTTTCTGGAAGGCAACCATCCAAAACAATCTACCATGAATATCAAAAAGATTTCCAGTTATTCTTCAGAGAACCAGCCGTATTTACTTTATAGAAGGTATAAACAAATAATATTAAAAACCAAGTGCTTTTGACCTCAACATCCAACTTATATATTAAAGAGCCAGCACTTCTCACCTATCTCTTATGCATTCTTTTATCTTGTAACTGTTGGCTACTTCTCTGTTAGAAGACAGTTTTGCTGAGGAGCTCTTGATTCCTTTACACAACCAAATCATTTGTCCCAGGAAATGCTATTAATGTGTAGTATTTTGCAGCATTGAGTAAGCAAATAAATCTAGAATATAAAATACTTGGGCACAGGATCAGTGCAATAGAATGCATGTGAGCACATATAATCTCAAGCCACTTGGTTTTGTGATTAAATAAAAGTGTTTTTATTCATTGATGCTGCCTGAATGGCCATTTTACTGAAACATTGTTATAAATTACTGCTTTTGAAAAAGCAAGGGCTCAATGGCTAGAACACTCCTTGTCTGACATGTCTACATTTAATATGACTTTGACCTTCAATATTTCACCTTATTCATATTTAAGAGGCAATATCTAGGTTTCGCTGAGGCCAGTGAAAAGTTGCCTTCCTACTTCAGCATAGTAAGGATTTTAAGACAGCAGCTGTCTATAGATTTCTGTATTATACCCAAAGAAATGGATTTACTCTGTAATCTCCACTATAAAAATGTTGATATACCATCTGCTAAACATATAGAATGGTAGTCACTTGATATTACTTTAGCTATCTAAAAGACAGATACCAAATACAGTCACTGTGACTCCTCATATAACCAATGGTGAAAGTTCAGGCATGGAGTGAGATTGTCCCTGTTCTGAGTTAGGTGGCTAGAATATCTGGAATGAACATTTTCAGGTGCTATTTGTTTCTCATTCCTTACGGAAGATGCCTAGAAAATATGTTTATGGCTAGTTGACTAATATATTTGCTCATTTAGACTGAAGTGTGAATAATTTCACACACAAAACTTCATCTTGAAACAGCAAGGTTTCTTTATTCCTCTTGCCATCCCACAAAGGAATCTTCTTGATTTATATAGACCTGAATTTATTCTTGTACTAATTTTGACTTTTATTTGGAACTTTAAGTCTCCTTTTCTGGGGCTATCCCTAATCATGTATTTAAAAGCACAACTGCTTTGTTATCTCTGTTCAGACAGTAATGGCTACACTGCCACATTTACTTACATATATATATATATATATATATATATATATATATATATACTTATAATCTCCCCTTATTACCTGGGCTTTTCCTTGGCTTTCCCTTAGGATGAGCCTTTATCTGACCCTGTGTTATTGAATATCATCCTTCTTTTAGACCAGAATTTTCCAGTCTTCCAGATGAGTTTATACCAGACTCACTGCACTGTAGTAGCAATGCTTTCTGGTTTTACCTTCCTAGGTGTTTTTCTCAGGGATGTTCTTTCTGCCTTCACAGTCTATTTCTCTCTTTCATTATCAGAGTTCTAGTCATGATAAAATAATACTTCACTTTGTTTCTGCTGCTATCATAACAGTATTATTAATCTGCTACTGTTTTAATAGTAGAAGACTAAAAACATGTCAGATATGTCAGTTGTAACAGCAAAAAGTTTTGCACACAGAGGTTTCATTGCATTTTCTTTAGTTTTGTTTTTATTTTTGTTTTGTTTTCTTTGTTAGTTTTTGAATTTTCTTCCCTTTGACAATGAAGATCAGTGGCATGAGCCTTCATGCAATGGAATTTGACAGTTTTTTCTTCCTATTTGTCAAGATTTTAGGAGAACGGGAAGAAAAATTGTGGGAAAATGATTTTTCACTCTTCAAACGAAATGAGGGGCTGCCTGCCCACAAGCACTGCCAAACCTGACACATAAGGAGGCAGCTTTCCATGCTTCCATGGAAACACGGAAAAATGTATCCATCTTCCTTAGGCAGACCTTCCTATGAGGATGAATGACAGGTAGAATTTTCCATTTGATCCTTTTGGACATGACTTTAGAAAATGTGCCATCCTCATAGCCAGTCCTGCAGCAGATTTAGCAGATTTCCCTTTCTTTTCCTGACTATGTCAGAAGTTGGAAAAGCTACTTAAGAAATGTCTGGACCTTGTCTGGACCCAGTTCAGCCTCTCTTCCTGTGGGGTCAGGTTCCATCCCAGAGAAATCTGCTTAAAACTTCATAGAGTAATTCTGTTGCCACACAAGATGTGGCCATCCTGTGCCTTTACTGTTCCTGCCATGAGAAATGTCAGGGAAGAATTAGAGAGGAAGACCTTTGGGGGCTGCCTTGCTTCTCCTTCTACTTGTGGGAAAGCCAGAATAACTGGGACAGTGGGGACACTGGGGTGAGACCCTCAGCATGATTTGTAGAGATTTTGAATTCAAAAAAATAGATAAAACATTGTTAGGACTTAGGATTTCTCTGTGCATGAGAACCAGCACAAGTACAGGTCCATAAAAATATTTTCCTTTCCCTATACCAAGTAATAGCTTTGTAGTTGATTGATCACATCTTTTTTTAATGTTACGTGTTTCTACTGGCACAGTTAAATACACATGAAAGCATTCATAACTTGATGGTGATTCAGCCTTAAAGCTGGGTAATGGCTTATGCAGACTTCAAGATTATTGAGACTACTGTACTTGTTCCTATGAAATTTCTTCATCCTGAGAGATTTCCAAGTAGTATTAATATGCAGCAGTGACTTCATAAAAATGGAAAGACAAATCATTCCTGTTTCACCCTTCCCATGGAAGGAAGCAGGAAAATATGAATTATTGATAGTGAATAAATAACTTTTTTCTTCTCTTTTTTTTTATATAATTCAAAGGTTTATCCTACTTTCCTCAATTTTTGCATCTTTTAGAATTTACAGAATAACTCAGGGCATTTTCTTAATAATAAACCCCATTTGTCTAAATATATACAATGTATTCTATGACTGCACTGTTAGAAGAGAAACAGTATTATTCTGTTCTGAACTCAATTTGCACCTGTTCTGGGTCCTACACTGTTCCTCATCTCCCCTCTCTGCCACAACCTTCTGACATTGTATCAGCAAGGTTTGTTTCAAAAAAAATTTTTGTTTGACTAAAATCTAGTAGCAAAAAAGCCCCAACATCTTCAATTCCAACTTTAACAAATATTCAAGGAGCATGCGGATATAAACTGATGGACAAATTGAGACAGAGACCACAGCCACTAGAAGAAATTAAAAAGATATGTTACTGATTGTATAAAGGAACAAATCTCCATTTGCTAATTTCTAATTCTGGCCTGTGTGTGCCACTGGTTGTAATTATTAATGCAACAAAGAGACTTTCCACATCTTCCTATACCTACAAATCTGGATTCATCTGTTTCATCTCTGGTCATCACTATTACTTGCATAAATAAGATGACAGAAATATAGATCGAGTTATCCTCTTTTGGTGGGAGATGTCCTCTCTATCTTGGCACCACCTTCACACCTGCCACAGGTGTGAAGGACTTTTTGCTGTTCCATAAGGGATTAGAATTTATACTTCCCAAGAGAGAGACATACTTCTAGGCTGTGAACTACTGTTAGTGAGGACACACAATATTAATAATAAAAAAAGAGCCCCCAAACCCCCAAGCTGACATTAATGAGGTTGAATATATACATTACTGCTATTAAAGGGAGCTGGTTCCAGGGTTATCCTAAAATAATCTACTATCTCTCTGCTTGTGCTCCCTAATCAGGTCTCCTAGTGCTTTTTTAATTAGAGAGCAATGCTATTAAGCCCAGAATAATGAAACCAAATAATT